>NC_136689.1:81971930-84914430 GCF_903797595.1 Erithacus rubecula | reverse complement strand
GGAGAGACTGGAGGACAGGAGACAAACCCTTCATGTAGCACTACTGGAAGCCTCTTTGAGATGCAGGCTGTGTAAAAACAGAAACCAAATCCTCCCTCCATCCCCTGCTTTTCAATATCATTTGCCCAGAGGATGAGACTACTCCAATGAAATGCTCTCTAGGGATTGAAGCCTTCTGCTTCTCTCTCTTACATCTCATCCTCTTGGTCGTCCTTAGAAACCTGTAATAGTAAGAGGTTGAGTGCATTGTGAATGATGAAAAATATAAATTCCAGTGAGTTACTTCAATATATTTGTGAGTTTCCTTTCCATCTGGTGTTTTTCAAGAATTGGAAAAGTCTTCCCCTCAGCTCCCCCTCAGTGTCAAATATAAAAACACCTGCTTTTGTTGGAATATTTATATGCTGATTAGCAATAATGAAAGGCAAATCAAGCTTTTTAGCTCATGGGTGCTAAAGTTACCCATTAAAAAAATTCTGAAAAGATCTTTTCCTTTGGATGTGGAGTTCAGTGTGTAATGCTTGTTTGAAGGCACTCAGTATATTCTCCAGGCTTTGCATCATTGAGCATGACAGTTCCTGAGAGATTAAAGAGCTGTTACCATCAGAACTTTATTCAGTTTTTCTTTCATTTTTCCAAGTACAGAGAATTATAGGTGTACGTGTAAAGTGTCACAAGGATTGCACTGCAGTGCTTTCTGGATAAACTTCAGTGCCACTGAAGTGAGGGAAACAGTACCAAATAATCTCCTGACAGCTGTCATGTCTCCAAAAGTGTCTGATCATATCTTCAAATCTGAATGCTGGATACCTTGTGGTAGGCACTAAACTAATCAAATACCTGTTAATTTACAAGGATCTCAATCTTACATGTGAAATGATTTATAAAGAGTGGGGTATTCGAATATTTTGGGAAAATCTGTCTTTGCCTAGTTCCCACTTCTTCGAATCCTTCCTAAACTTCATGTTTAGAGAATATATTGTGTCTTTAAAAATTATTTGGATTTTTGCATGTATTGAAGTAGCATGAGTCTTTCTCAAATGAGTAAAACTGATATGTATATTATAATTATAAAAATCTTCCAGGTATGAGAGGTGAAGCATGGAAGGGAGTCTCTTGGGTCTTTTACTTTAGTATAAGAGATTCTGTGCATATGTGGTGTTTGCTTGATTAGTTGGTTTGTTTTATAATCTAGCTACATGACTTGGTCATTCTAGTCACTACATACCTCTTTTTTTTTTTTGGCTGGTTGGTTTGTTCATTGTTTGGGCGTCTTTTTTTTTTTTTTTTTTTTTTTTTTTTTTTTTTTTTTTTGCTTTAGAGGGTTTTTTTGTTAGTTGGTTGGTTTGGGTTTTTTGTTTTGTTTTTTACTGTAGGTTGAATTTCCCTAGTTGTAGAACAGAAATAGCTGAGTCCAGAGGAGAAGCTTTACTGTTTAGTTTCTTAATTAAAGTGAGATATAGCCAGTGTTGCATATGTTGAGTCTACTTCACTGTACTGTGTATTCCATGTGGAATGACTCAGAAGAAAACAGCCATCTAGTCTAACATATATAGTCTCTGGATATATGTTGGCTGGAGTTCCTGGCTTCTAGTCAGCAGTATATTAGAAAAAATGAAACACTAGAGAAAAGGAGTTATATAGGGAAGAATCTATTCCTATCAAAACTGATTGTTATTGTCTTTCCACTGAGCAGTCATTACAATGGTATACATACAAATGCAGACAAAAAATAGAAATAAATGGATTTCTCTCTATAAATCTGTGAATTTTACTCTCACTGTGGTGAGAACACGAAGCATCCTCTTTCATAGCAGAAGAAAACAGTTTCAGATTAGAAGGGGGAGTAAGGAAAAGAGAGCATAGAGTAGACATGGGGAAAAAATTGCCCTTAATACCTTTCTTCTTGTTCCTCAGTCAAAGGAAATGGGAAAAGAGAAGCCTGTAGTTTGCTCTGTAGTGAAAAATAAAATACTCCTTGTACACTGCAATAACTGATCTCAGAAGGTTCACTTGGCAAAGTACCAGATATCTGGTGTCTGTACAAAATATTAAGGAATACTTGCTTCCCATGTGGAAACAAACTTCCTCAATGCAGTTATCTGACATGAAGCCAGCATTCTGTGCAGCTGATTGCCTGGGCTCATTCTCACTTTACTAATGGGGAGCCATTAATTTTGTTATGGTAGTGGTTATATGACAGAGTAGGGATCCTTTGCATTCCAGTATTTATGGCAGAAGTTTGGAGAAGAGTTTTTGGAAGTAAATAGGTCTGGAATGAAACATGTAGAACCAATTATTATGAATTCTTTGAGTTATTATTGTTTTAGGGTATAGTGACCCATATTTTTTCCCCATTAGTTTTTTTAAATTTTTAATAGTCTATTTTAGAATGTGGTGTTGCTGTGTTTAGGTTTTTAATTTTTATGTATCCTGGGTGCTTTTTTGGTGAAAAATGTTCATACGGTTTTCCTAAAAATAAACAGAATTGCAAGTTAATTTTGTCTTAATGAAAAATAAGTAGCTTTAGAATGCAAGTTATGGGAACCAAATGTGCTATTGTTGCCTTGAAGATATTTGCTTTAGGGGAATATGGTAGTAAAATGTCTGCTAGCAGAAATTCAAGAAAATGTAGAAATTTTGAGGATATAAAAGGAACTCATTACAGCAACTCAGTACTATTTTGAGATGTTACCTTTAGTTATGGCAAGTCTGAAGGAAGTATTTGAAAATTAACAATGCATAAGTTGGCTTTGGAATAATAGCAAATTATTATTACTTTTCAAATTATGGTAATACTGTTCATTATTAATTAAATGATTCATTGTCATAAAAAATGTTCACTTAAAATTCCTCTCCATCCTCACTTCATGTTATGGAATCAGTTCCTGAATTCCTTCACTTGTGGAAATCTTCATGTGTCACCAAACATCCTCTGCCTAAGTAATGATGAGGGTGTTCAGCCATCTGGTTTGTACAGCATCTGTAGAAGGGGTCTGTAAAGAAAAAGCAGCCTTTGGCCAGCAGCTCCAGCACTTCTGTGTGGCTGTGCTGGCTATGGAGGAAGTTCCACATAAGGAATTGCTCCCCATACTTGGAATACAATCCTGTAGTCACTTCTGGAAGCATGTATGCCATGTGTAGTTTTATCTAGGTAGCATTTCTAAGTACCTTGTGTCAGAAATTGAGTAAGATATGTTGTATGAACCTTGTGTCTGGTCTTGTCATTTATTCAAGTATTATACAGCTTGTGGGGGAAGACCTTGATTTTTAAATACATCATGTTTTCATAGATGCTTTGAGGCAAAATGCAATAGCTGGTGTTGGGGCAGAGTTGTGAATTTAAGCTCAGACTTCAGAGATTAGGGAAACTGGAATATTTGTTTTTCCTTGCATAATATTTTACTCATTTTCAAAGCTAGTCTAGTGTTAATGAGGCCATTTGTATTTAGTACTTTGAATAATTTATGATGAAATTATAATTCTCTTTAATTTCAAAAGTGATTAGTATTGAAAGAAGCCCTTTGATTGAGAGAAATTATACTATGATCTAGTGAAGCACAGGTGTATGCTTATAAAACTGGGATGATGTAGTAACTGCATTATTGCTGAGTCCATTAAAAAAACCAAAAAATGAAGAACTGTGAAACTCATTTTTGTAGCCATAAGTATCCAATGTAAGGTTGCTACCAAAAATGAAATTCTGTATATTTATATCGGTAGTGTCAGATTGTTACTGGGTTTTTATGATGCTCAGATATTTATACCTCTTGGTACTGACTAAAATCAGACTTAACTTCACAGGTGCCCCAAATACTGCTTTTATTTAAACACAGAGCATTCTGATAAATAGAAATGCAAAGTAGTAGTTGACTGAGGAGACTTGCATTGAGCTGAGCAGGATTGGAACTCAGTCCCAGTACTGGAATTTTATAGTAGATGCAAATTTATTCAAATGAGAAATGTGTCTGACTCTCTGCAAAGATACTCACTGGTAACTGTGGTTAGCATATTGTTACCGAAAGTTGGTTTTCTTTTTGTTGAATGTTGATGATGTTCTCTAGATGTTAATTTTAATTGAAAGCAGATGTGATGGTTCTATGTTATGACTTTGCCACGAATATCAAATGTACAAGAGAAGAGAAAGTGGAAAAGAGCTGTAAGGGAAGAGAGTCTTCAGGTTCACATCTGCTTTTCCTTATGTTCTGCTGCAAGAAGCACCATCAAAACATTAATTATCCTCTAAAGGGGATACTTATTTACATATATTCATATACCCATCTCAGTGCTGCATACACAGGCATATTTGTGCATATTTATAAATAAAGGTGTAGAATATGTCCTAGGAGGAAACAGGGAATCATCTGGACACCTTAAACGTACCTCTGGAGCAATTCTTCATTTGATGTAACTGACTCTAGTAAATTGATTTATGTGATTTTGAGATTCTGTTATTTTTGCCTGTTACTACAGCACTCCTTCTTGTCTATGAGTTATTTCAAATGTTGCACTTTTAAAATTGATTGCTGGACTTTTAGAGAGTGCATGCATACCCTAGAGACTGAAAATACTCTGTAGGTGCCAGATGGAGCAGTCCAATGCTTTTGATTAAAAGAAGGAAAATTTTACTTGTTTCAGAGGTCATTTAAGCTTCTATGAAGATTGTAACCCAGCTCTTTAATTTGGCCTGGATGTAGAAAGGTGATCAGTGCAGTTTGTTTAGGAAGTGCTGGTTATAGTGTATTTGTAAATGGTTTAACTCAGAGGTCAGAAGAGCCTCATAATTACTTCATAGGCTCTGGGTACCTTGACGTGTGTTCTCACACTTGAGTGAAGCTTATTTCTCTTTGCAGAGTTGAGGTCTCTGTGACCTGAAGGCAAATTTCTGCTTTGGTTATTCATTGTAGTACAGCAGAAATGCAGTCAGACTCTGCATGAGTTCCTTTTGAGTCACTGGACTTTGGAAAAAACTTTTATTGTTGGGTTGCAACCCTTTGAATTCAGAGAGCCTATCCTCTGAAGGTACAGTATCTGTATCCTGTGCAAGGCAGT
This sequence comes from Erithacus rubecula, assembly GCF_903797595.1. Taxonomy (NCBI): domain Eukaryota; kingdom Metazoa; phylum Chordata; class Aves; order Passeriformes; family Muscicapidae; genus Erithacus; species Erithacus rubecula. The sequence goes on along the minus strand of NC_136689.1, from coordinate 84,909,378 downwards.
GTCTCTTGAAGAGCCACAAACTCCTCCTTATAAACAACTTTATGGCAGTGTCCAACAGTGGGTTGTTACTGCCCAAAGTCAGATTCAAAGTAATCACCAAACTTCCAAAAGTTGTGTCACATTCTAGCTGTCCTTTAAGGAAGACATAAATATAAATTATGTATTTGTGCCAATAACTCAAGAGATTTTCAGTTTCCTTTTAGAAAGCTTTAATATGGACATCAGAGAACTTTAAAAAAATTGAGTATCTGGAAGCTGTTATTTGTATTTAAAGCAGGTCTGTTAAGTAGGATTTCTCTCATATGCTGCTGTGTTCAGACCTACTCATTAGGAAGCTGGTATTTTTATCAGAACTAGTTAACAAATCTCTACAGTTGTCAAACTATTTCAGAATTAAAACCTCTGGTTTCCTGTAACATTATTTTTTGATAAATGTATTTTTTCATTCCTAGAGCATTTCTGAAAATGGTTGAGTATTTTAATCTATGCTTGGGAATACCCCTAAGAAATGGAAAATAATCTGTGGAAACTAATTTAGGTTGAGTACAATAAGGTAGTAACAGAACATTTATTCCAATGTTAAATTGCATACCTGTTAAATTTTATTTACAGAAACTTGTGTCAGTTAGATTTTATTTCTTCTTTTTGAGTGACAGCATTTTTATTTTCCAGTTAAGAGATGCTCTTTGTGCTGAAACACTACAATTTTGGAAGGTGTCAGGAAATTACAGTCAGTCCTCAAAAAATTTACAAAATAATTATTATATTAAAAAATTCCCTAAATAAGAAATAAAGTTATTTAATGAGTTCTGTTATTGATATCTGCATACCTAATATGGTCAATGAACTTCTGTAGCGGTAAAGCAATTGAGTATAACCTTACTTTTTAGGTTGATCTGTTTATAGTTGAACAGTTTCACCTGAGAGAGCAGTTTGAATCAAATTACTATGAAGTATAAGTTAATCTGTGGGAACTTGGAGCCAAAAGGTTTTATGATGGAAAAATGTCTAGATTAACTCAATACATATACAGAAGAAAAGCTTAGTTTTTCATGCATACTTACGATCTCCCTAATGAAATCTCAGTCTTTTCTCTGCCTCATTAAAAGTAAATTGTTTGTATTAAGTCTTAAGTATTTGCTCAGTAGCAATACTGAAACTCCTACACTTAACATTTTTACACACCATTGTTGTTGTCTCATGTTTGTGGTTTCACTTTTTGTTGGCGGCTGCTCAGTGGCGAAAAGGAGATACAGGAGATTTTGGTCAAGCATTATATATGGGCATTGCAAGCATTTAAACATCTGCTTGGTTTAATAATGTTGTTTTCTTTCTGACTACAGTACAATCATTTAGGAGTGTAAATCAGGTAAGGAATAACAATTATGACTGTTACCCAAGAGGTCTGGATGTGTTGGTCTAATGAGGCATTTTTCCAGTAAAGTTAGGGACACTTTCTCTAGGTTTCCAAAATTCCAAGGTCATCTTCTGGAATGTCTGTTTTGCACCCTCACTCTTGCTCTCCAATCCCCTGTTGCTCCTAGAGAAAGGGCTTCTAGCTGGAAGAGGGATTGAAATGAGTTGCTGGAATTACCATTTATTAGGAATAAAGGAACGTAGCAGTTTTAGCCAGAGTAGGTGGACAGATGCTACTGGGCTGTCAAGGGAGAAATACCTGCTAAAGCTGAGTGGCTGAAGATAGACATTAAAGCAAAGCAACACTGTCATGGGAGATATGAGAATACACTGATCATGGAAAAACAGTCTAGAGATTGAGATGCAGTTTCTTACTAGGAAGGTACTATTCTGAAGCACTGTTATGATTTGAGCAAATAGACTAACAACTTGCTTATTTTTAAGATGAAGATGGCTTATGAGTATTGTAGCCACCACTGTGGGCCAGGAGAAACTTCTTAGACCTCTCAGCTTGTGAATGTGGTTTATGCTAAAATCACGCTCTTCTTTGCACAGTCTTTGAATTTATGCACAGTTTTTCTTGGTAGTGTGGTCATTTGGTTTTACATATTTTTCCCTGAAAGATTAAATTTATGCTGAATGGAAGTTTATGATTCATTTATTCTTACATCCCTGAAATCGATCTTCAATATTTGTTCCTGGACATTTTTCTGGACGGTACAAGGAAATCAAGGGCTCTAAATGTCTGTGGGGAACCTTGTGTGAAGAGATTCCATTGGAGAATAAAACTTGACCACTGGTTTGCAGTAGCAGCCTTGCTTCTTTGCCAGAAGAAACAGCAGAGAGAAGTACTCGTACATTGGCCAAACAAGGTGATAACATGGTCTTGACATTGAGAAGGAATGATGGCTGGGATATGCTTCTGCAGGGCCTCAACAGTGAGGATAACTGATTTTTGCTCTCTGTCATTGAGTGTTCATTGTGTGTACCAGTTCTCATGGGGGTGTTTAATTATTGCTATAGTTGGAAGTTGAACCCAAGGCTCCAGCTGCTAGAGGCTTATAAAGAATTATTTCTGTGTAATGAAATGAGCTTTAAGTAGAAAAAGGTTACTCTTTGGTTTTTGTTTTGAACTTAGTTTATCTTCTAATGCTTTTGGAAACATAAAATAATTTAAAAGGCTTTCTATATATCTCTGTACAATTAATTTGATATATTTTGGAGAGAATATTGAGTCACTATATTTTCCTATATATCATATGAAGCCCATTATTTCAGGTACAGACCAAGAAGTTGAACTGACTAGAAAAGTCAGTTTTGAACATTTTTTTAAAGTCTGTGGCTGTTTTATGAGAAGAAAATGAAAGAAAAAAGAGCAGAAGTATGCTACTAGGATGTTTAAGTAATGACCACTATTATAAACAACTATTATGATTCCTTAAACATTGTTTTTTACTATTGTGTTTTCATCTCAAGTGAGAATTCTCTTTCCTACACAAAACTGCCTCTTTCCTACACAAATGTGAATGTTTCTGTGAAATTTTCTGGAAAACCAACAAAAGCATTTTTCAGTAATAGAAGAACGGGGAATATGTTCTCTTTCAACTCTTCTTTCATTTGATCAATTGCATCAGAGAGATAGGGAAAAAAGAAACAGACTGAAAAATGGTCATATCTTCACTAGGGAGGTGTGAATGCTGGTTTCTGTCTGAGCAAGTCGGAGTTGTTTGAAGGCATGCATGAATATGAATCACTTGTGATGTATATTTCATTTAGAGAGACAGGCTGCAGTAGGTTATTTTTATGAAGCTGTGGTACCTCTGGTTCATGCCCACAAATAAGACTTCAACTAGTCTCACACAACCATTCAGGCTGTCCATGGAAATAACGTCCCTGAGTGCAGTCAATATTTAATCCTGCCCCAGTGATGCACTGAGTAAAGTTCTGCCTTATAGGTAGTCCTGTAAGGATGGGGTGCTGATGGATCCCTTTACTGCAATCTCATTTAAGACAGGAGTTGGCAAATGATGAAATTTGATGGCATGCAGTTTTTATTTTTATGTTTTTCTCTAGCTGTGAAGAATATATAGGCTTGGATGTGATTTGTTAATAAATGCGAAATCATTAAATTTTTTTGCACTCTCCTCTTCTTTAGTACCAGTAAGCTGTAAACTGAAAGCTGCAAGTAGGGACTCACGTACATAGAACAGTGTCAGTGCATAATGACACTGAATAACTTTATCCACCTAAAGAGCTTTTGTTGGTATAGCCCCTGCTGGGGAGTACAGCAAGCAAAGAGTGTGTGTGGTATTCTCTGTAAAGAGTTCTGCCTGCTTGGCTGTATGTAATAATACAGTGAGACAAATAATGCAAGCCAATAGCGTGCAGAAAAAAATAATGGGAACTTATTATGGATAAATGTAATTTCACATTTCATGCTTTGCTTTTTGCAATGAGTCCATCAAGTCAAACACTCAAGGACATTAATTAAACACCATTTTCCCACAGAACTCAGTAACTGGATAGAATTAGAATATTGGTACCCTTATCCAGGTTGGTCACAGCTCAGTGCAGAACAGCATTTGGCAGTCAAGTCAAGCTGTGGTTGCTTGAATTGATGAATTTGGTGTACTGGCAGAATGTGCCCCGTGGCTCTGGGCTGACTGCTGTGTTACTTCACCAGGCCTGCAGCAATTAAGTCAAATCATGCTGAGGAATCTCCTTTAACTGCATAGTAACTATTCAGGTTTTGAGCATCTATGGCCTTGTTCATCAAGCACTATGCTTTTGTGGTCTTTTGAAGAGCTCCTTGGCCCTAAGCAAGGGAAATAAAACATTACCTTGTCTAGCAGAACTGGACTGTTCAGATGAGAGGCATGTTTTTATTGAGAAAACATAACTGATGTGATAGTTTTTTATCTAAATTGATGCCAAAAAGGAACTGAAGGTGCACATAAAAATATTCATTAAATGTTTAATCCAGAAACTATCCAGGAAAGGCAAATCTCAAGCCGTATTAGTAGGATTTTGTTTTCTTTTAATGTACTTCATTAATGGTTTTGCATAATGAGGATCTCTATCTGTCTGCCCATTCAGTGTGTAGGCATATCATGCCCTGTGTCAGAACTTCAGGCACTTTTAAAAAGGCTGCATGTATTACATTAAATAGTTAAAGCTACTTTTGCTATTTAATTTAGGAGCTCCCTTGGGGGAGCTAAGACTTATGCAGTGACTGGAAAGGAGCTGACTCTAAAGGGTATCTGACTTAGATTGCTAAAATAACCTGGCCATGTGTGCTGACAGCCCAGAAGGCCAGCTGTATCCCAGGCTGCATCCAAAGCAGCATGACCAGCAGGGTGAGAGGGGGTATTCTGCCTCTCTGCTCTACTCTGGTGAGACCCTCCCTGCAGTGCTGCATCCAGCTCTGGGGCCCCCAGCACAGGGACACATGGACCTTTTGGAGCAACCTAGAGGAAGCCACCAAGATGATTAGAGGAATGCAGCACCTCTGCCACAAAGGAAAGCTGAGAGAATTGGGATTGTTCAGCCTGGAGAAGAAAAGGCTTCAGGCTGACCTAATTGCAATCTTCCGGTACTTGAAGCCTACAAGAAAGATGAAGAGGGACTTTTTACAAGAGTATGTAGTGACAGGAAAAGGGGGAATGCTTCAAAGTGGAAGAGAGTAGGTTTAAATTATGTATTAGGAAGAAATTCTTTACTGTGAGGGTGGTGAGGCACTGGAACAGATTGCCTAGGAATGTTTTGGATTTCCCATCCCTGGAAGTGTTCAAGACCAGGTTGGATGGGACTTCAAGCAACCTGGGCCAATGGAAGGTGTCCCTGCTCAGGGCAGGGTGGTTGGAATTAGGTGATCTTTAAAGTCCCCTCCAACCCAAACTATTCTATGATTCTATAAATCTGAGGTACCTGATGTGATCCTACTTGTTCAAAACTCTCTGTGTCCAAATGATATCTCACTTGTCTACAACCTCTGTAGAGCACATTTCTCCCTCTTTGTCTCTTGTTTTTTCTCCTGCTTATGGTTTGGTGTATGGAAATGTGATATTTATCTTTTGACAGATAATGTTTAATTTTGCCTTCAGCTTGTTTTTACATAATCTATTTCATACTGGTTTGTTAATATTGCCATACTTAAGATATATATTCTCTCCCCAGGGCATTTTCTGTATCTGCTTTCCAAGTAATATTGTGCATATAATCCTACTGAATTGCAATTATATCCACCAATCAAAATTCATGACTCTGTAGAGTTGCTGCCTTGTAACTACACATTTCATTCTTTATTATGAGACTTTTGGCAATATAACTGGCAGCCTATAATCAGCTGGAGTGCAGGAATTTTGAAGTGTCAGGGCTGTGGGAAATAATCTGTGAATCTCAGGTTGGCTTGTTTTGATGACTATAGTTGAGTCACAGAATAACAAAAGGTTAAGGAGGTGAATACAGGGTGTCCAGATGATGTATAGGTAAATTTTTTAGAAGTGATATTTAGACAAAATGTGTAGCACCAAGAACAATTTCAAGGATTACAAGAACATGTGACACCAAAGTAGCAATTGTTTAGCCAGAGAAAGCTGGGTGACTAGACAGGGGTTCATGAGCAGGTTGTGAAGTCACAGACAGCTTAGTCCCTTAATTGCATGTGGCACCAGGCCACTGTAGGAAGTGCCTCCAGCGTCTCTCTGTGCTTCCCGTCCAGATTGTCCTCTGACTAGTAGACATTTACACAACTTAGCAGTTACTAAAAGATTTAGTAAAGCTATAACTGCCTTGTTCAACTTTCACTTCATCAAATTTTGTCTTTCAATTTATTCTAAGTCAGATGGAATAACATTTTTTAGACATGTACTTTTGTCAGAAGCAGGTATTTGGCTCACAGAAAGTAATCTGGTAGTTTCTCTTTGCCTTACATGTTTTGCAGGTTCTCAGACTTTTGTGCAGTTGAGTGTTCTCGTGTGGCCTTAAACTCTAATATTGAAATGCTCCAAGTGAAATTATCTTTTTTCTCTTAAGAGGTAGAAATGTTCAGTTAAACTGAATGATCCCCTGGCATTTATGAGGCTGTATGTAGGTGTGGACTCATGAAGTTTTACAAAGAGCCAAGAGCACACAGAGATGGTAACACTTTGTTAAGAGCTGAATTGTAGCATGTAAGGAGATCAGCTGGGATGGGACTTTTTCAGCAGGACAGACTGGCCTGTATTGGTTCCCAAAGAGTTCCCCATGTAAAATTAATCTGCAAGGATATTAGCATATGAATATTGCAGCTTATGAACTGATACTCTGGCTGAATAACTCTCCATAACTAATGCCAACACATTGAATGTTTTTTTAATACATGTATTAAAAAAAAAAAAAATCTTACTTCTGAAATATGATTGTATCAAATAGTTGGTATATTATTAAACCAGTTACACACTCCAAACATAATAGTATGTAAATGAAACGAAAAGTTAATTTTACATTTTCCCTGAGCAATGAAATGATGTCCTGATGGATATTGCATTTTAATGTTCTTTTGGTTGATCATATTATATTTTCTTTCTCCTGTTATTTCCCATAAACAGTATCATTTCATAGTGCTGACAGCCTATATACTAAATACCACAGTGGAACAATGGCAACTGTATTGTTCTCTATGTACTGACAAATCTCTTTGCTTAATGTGCATTCAATAAAGATAAAATAGCAAATGTTATTAAACCAGGGGAAAAACACAATGGAAGTTATTAATGTGTTTTTTCTGTGCCATTATACATGTGCCACTTTTTTTTCTTTTCTTTAAAAAAACAATTTGAAGTCAGACAGCAAGGAAAAACTGCATCATAAAAGCGCAGTAGCAATGAAGATATTTGTTTCAGTGCAGCCCCAAAAGACAAGAGAGACCATTTCTTCTTTTGGGCAGTGGGAGAGAGTATTAAATGCTTTTCTCTGTTTTCAATTAAACAGTAGCATTAAATATAAAATTAAAGTTTAAGAATTAATAATTTTTCCTTCCTCAGCCAAATTTTCTCCCAGATTTTAAAAGTATTTTACCCAGAGGAGGAGTTTAAAAAATGACTAGCTGGTTTTAATACTTCCATTTCAGAGAACTGAATATCGTCCTTCATTATGAGCTACATAAGGAATCAAATTTGAAAAACCACTTAAGAGGCCTTTACCTAGAGGTCTTTCAGCACACATTGTCTCACAGAAATGTTGGTCAGGATGTGAAGTGCTGTCCGTTGTCAGTGGATGGTTTGTGTTGAGGAGCTGGCTGCCTGTTTTTTGCTCATGCTGTAGGGCTGTGTGATGACTTCAGTGCTGGGACTTTCCTTGGAGCTGGAAAGGTCCAAACACAGCAGCTACTCCCAGAGGAGCATCACCTGGCATCACCTGGTGTCCATGAGAGCCAAATGGCATCTCTGTGGAGGCTTTATTTGTGGAGGCAAGAGTGTTGGTCGGGGTGGTTCCTTCCAGGACAGCAGTCCTTCCACTTGTGCCTGGCTCAGGGCTGCCTCTTCCCACTCTCAGCCCCAGCCCTGCCTTTCCCACCTCTCCCAGCTGTAGCCAGTGACTGTGGGCTGCCTATTGCCCTGACTGATGCTGTTGGAGCTGGTGGAGGTCGTGGCTGTTGGTCCAGGCTTTAGCTCCATCTCAGGACATGCCTGAGCTTTTGGTGCCAAGCTGCAGGTCCTGGATGGCCATGGTGAGCATATGTCCTGCTGGAGGGAAAGCTGCTGCTCCCTTGCTGGCAGAAGCTGTGCCACAGTGCTGGGCAGGGCCCTGGCTGTGTCCTGCCATTGGCAGTGTGCCTGTCTCCCTCCAAAGCCCTGCATTCCTGCAGAGAGCTGAGCAGCTCTCGGGAGCTGAGCAGGACAGACCTCCATATGCATTTTGACCCGAGTGTTTGTGCGTGCTGCTTCATACTGCTTGTGAGAAACTTCCTAACATTCTCCTTTTTAAACTTAAAAAACCTATACAGCTACTAAGTTGACCCTGGTTTTGTCCATACTCCACCCCTTGAAGGACCTTAAAACACTTGACTGACTTCAAGTCATTATTAAGAATTCTGCATCTGCTAGGCACTTTAAGTGAGGAAATTTTAAGACAGGAAAGGAATCTTCTCTTTTGAAAATAAGGGGTAGGTGTCTGGATTGGTTTTATTATTAGCACTGCCTCTCAGCTTTACTCACTGGATCACTGCTACAGGAACATAATATATAATAATATATATTTCCAAGTGTCAAGGCTTCTCGTTTAAAGCTTAACTCAATTTTAAATCCATGTGGAAAGGGAAGACCTTTAAAATACTTAATAAATTCTAATCTTAATCATATTCATCATTATTAAAATTTGAAATAGGTTGAGATACTTAAGGTAAGGGAAATGAAAAAACTAATAAAGAGCACGGAACACACTGGAGGAATGGAAAAATAATTGCTAAAGATTAAGAAATCTAAAACGGCCAAACATGAAACAGCCTTAATTTCCAATAAGCATTTATTTTAAAATTTTAATAATATAATAATATAAAAGGAGATTTTAAAAAGGAATTGTATGTTAAGTGCAGCAGAGTGGTGAGACATGATTAAATACATTAAAACATACTAGTCCTGTCTTTGGCCTTCAGGCATGATTTAGGTCTTGTCAGTTCTTGAGAGAGTTTCATGACCTGTCAGCGAGGAGACAGCATCACTATGTGTTGCTGTTAATAATAATTATTAGCATTGTGATAATAGCAGTTTTCATAATAAATAATGACTAAAAGTAGCAACGTATTATAGCTGAAGACACCAGCTTGCTCAGTTTTGTACAGGCTAAACAAAAGATTTTTCTCTTCCAAAGATTGTGAAATCTAAGCATGAAAGGAAGAACCTGATTAATTAAAAATTATACACAGGTGATCAAAATACTTGCTTTCTATTATGTCTTTTTTATTTTTTTTTCTGCTAGTGAGTGAAAAGGGGTGTTTGAATGGTGCATTTCACAATGTAATCTGTGGGAAAAAATGACATTAAATCTTTTAAAAATTGAAACTAGTAATTTTATTTGTATTTTAGGGATTACTTACCTTGACCATGCTGGTTCAGCACTTTTCCCAGAGAGTCTACTTAAAGCTTTTACTGATGACCTCAGAAACAATGTTTATGGTAAGTGCAAAGCAAAATCCCCTGAGTCTTCTCAAGTTTCCAGCTAAATCATTCAAACCTGAGCTTCTTGGAAAACACCTTCTGCAGTCTTTTTAATAATGCTCTGAAGTAGTTGGAATGCTTTTAGGAAGGAGGCATAGGCCCTTTGTGTCACCCCTAGCTGCATTCTTTGATGGCCAAGGACCTGTCGATGTTGGTGAAGGAGAAAGATCAAAGCAAACATGGCTCTGTTGCATGACTGTTAGGTCACCAAGCTTGGGGTAAACAAATACATTTTAGCTATAAGCACTGGTTATTCTTTGTAGTTTTTTCCACACCAAAATGCAAAGCCAATTTCTTGTGCAAGGACCAGAATCCAGAACCACCCTCCTTCTCCGAGAGTCATCATAAAGAGCTTATACTGTGGCTCAGTAAAAGCATTTTATTTAGAAGAAAGCATACCTCAAAGATCACAAGTGAATTTATGCACAGAATAGGTGCTATTAGACTTTGCTCTACCCTAACTATTAGACTTTGGTGCCTACTCAGAAAAAGGATAGGTATTGCCAAAGCAATCCTGTTCAGAGGAATGTGAGTAAAAGTATCTACACAATTGTGTAATATCTGGGTGGACATTTAACTCTTACAGCACCACCTGTAAGTACTTCATTCCCAGATCCTCTACCTAAACCTTTCTTTTCTTTCTAATGTTTTTATCTAGCTGAGAATCAGACTCAGAGTGTGATTTTATACAAAGTCAACAGCATCCAATGTTTAAGAAATATTGTTACTATGTGAGACAATTTACATTAGAGTGAGTCATCCTCAATCAGAAAAAAATATACTGCACAGTATTATGCTGTGAGTAGTCCTACTGAAGTAATCGAATTTCCTATGGTGTATTCTGTGGGACATGTGTCCTTTTGGCTAGTTTTGTGTCTTTCTTGTGCTCCCTGATGCATGGAACAAAGGGATTCCTCATTTGGGAACTAGGTACCACTGTTTTACAAGATAATGCTTGTTCACTCCAGCACTGCCACACATGTGCTTATCACCTAGGCAAACCATTTGAGAGTTTTGGATAGTTTTCATTTTCCATGTGTCATTATGTCATTTCCCCCTATTCTTTTTCCTGAATGCTGGCAAGGCTGGGATCCAGAGCATAAATTTAAGTTTCACTACAAATAAGTGTTATTCTTGATAGAGATAGGGGCTTTTTCCTCTTATAACAAAATACATCGATTTGTTACATTCAAGATCTCCTATTCAAATACATGCCAGTGATATGAAAATTAATGTTCTGTCACCACAGACATTGTAGAGTGAAATATATGTGTTCTGATCTTACTTATTTCAAACAACATTGGGCTCAACCCTTTTAATAAGTACCATCTGTAGCAGAAAAAAAATTAATTTGTGAATCAATTGAGTGTTTGTGAATAGAAATAGTAGTACTGCCAGTTTGGAGCAGATTTGCATAGTACCTATAATGCTATAGGAGAACAAATTGTGTCTTTTTATTGTTGTTTTCATCTAAAATGATGATAAGAGCTCCAGCATGGTCAATTTTTTTTTTTTTTTTTCATTTACATCTCATAATCTAAGGAGAGTAAATTTTGTATAGGAAGAGTTAATTTAACAAACACAGATGTGAATAAAGGGGGTTTGACTTGCAGCTTTTTTATTTTCTTGGTGATAATCCACAGGTCCAAAGAACTGCAGTAGAGCTGTTGCATGTGTAAATGAGGGAAAGTAATACAACTAAGAGATATTTCCCTTCTAAATTGAAAATATGTGAACTGAAAATTACAGAAATGCAACATCAGACATAGAAAGTCTTAAGTACTGGTTTTCAATTTGAGCTCTAAAATCATTATTTTAATACCTTCACTCAACAACTTTCAGGTAACTTTTAAATTTTGAAGAGTAGCTAATATTGGAGCCTACTGCCAGAACTGTGTTAGTATAGCAACTTTTTCCTTATTCCCTTTCCAAACTGTTTTTCCATGTTCTCTAATTATTTACTAACAGGAAGGTGTGCTGTGCCTGGGTGAATCTTGCAGTAACCTTTTTTGCTCAATAATAAAAAATCATGCTGTCTTAATTGTTATATATGCTTGTGCAAGCTGGGCTAAGGCAGCTGTGAACTTTGCAATAGCATTTCTATTCCAGTGAATTACTTGAATTTTAGACACTGAAAAAACAAGGATTAATTCTGCCCAATCATGATTGTCTGTTTTCTCCACATCCTGTCTTTTGCTTCTTAGCTACTGCACAAATACATTTATGAATGTGCATTCTGTCTGTAGTTTTCTTAGTATGTGTGTGAATATGCCATTTCATATTCTTTTTAGGGGAACTGCATAAGTATTAGTAAGAGATTCAGCTGAAGTTTCTAGGTCTATCATAATTGCTTTGCCCTGTTGTGTGTCCCTTCTCTTGACTAAGGGGCTTCAGGGAACTGCTGTTAAGTATGCATTAAATCTTTATCATCTTCTAGGCTCACTTGGTGTAATACTTTGATAAAAGAGAAATTTAATAGCAAAATTTTGATTAATGATTAATTTCTGTATTTCTGTTGTCTCCTAGGCAACCCTCATAGTCAGAATATCAGCAGCAAGCTGACATATGACACAATCGAGCATGTTCGATACAGGTAGAATAATCTTTTTTTCTGATGTTGTATGATGCAATTGATAGTTTTCATTTTGGTCAGGCCTGCACTGTTTTGATGACTTTGATGTGATACAATTTTCTAAGGGTCATCTGTCATACCTAAATAAAACACTTCGCTTTTAAAACACAAGGTATTTGGACAATCAAGTCTTGGATCATATAAATTCTTTTTTTCCCAAATCCTCAAAATCCTGTAGTTAATTTAGTGCTGTAATACAAGTCCACAGTTTCAATTAAGATATAGGACTTAAAATTTCAGAAATGATTATTAGTAAGATGGTGTAGTAAGATAGTAAGGTGGGACTAAGTGCAAAGACATGGTTAAAATTCAGATTAAATAGGGTGTAATGGCTTGTGAGAATTTGCAAAAAGCCTATGGGAATTTGTACATTGTTTTACAGCAGGTACTTCCACTGGAGTAATAAAATACCTTTTAAAGCAGTTTTAGTATAACTTTTAAGAGTAGAACGGAAAAAAAAATGTAAACTTGAGTGTTGGGGCTTCTGGGTATGGCAAGAAAATGAACTGTTTCTCTAAGTAAAGTATTCCTTTGAAAGTTTGGGGTGGAGTGTGCTGAAGATACACTTCTTGCCATTGATTTGTCATGATTTACATCATGACAAAAATATACATCTTAGGCCCTTGGTTATTGGTTTTAGGGTTTTTTTTCAGAAAAGTCTTACTATTTTATAAAATATGTTTTTATCGCAGAATGTGGATGTTTTGAGTTTATTTGCCTGCTTTTAATGACACTCTTAAGGCAAGTAAAGAATGTAATGGATTTCTATTTTATCTTCTTCCTTTAAAGTAAATATTTTTTCCAAAACACATCACAGAATTCAGATCAGTAGCATTCTAGTGTTCATAGCTGTAATGTAGAAAATCTGCTTTATACCTTTCTGATGCATTTTCTCTGACTGTTTTTATGGGAAGGTAAAAACCCCAAGATTTCTAGTTGGATGCTGTTGCTGGCTGTAGTCTGTTTCCCTTTTCCCATCACCAGCTTTCTGGAGAAAGCATTTCTTTTTGGTTCTGCCACAACCCTCTGTTTATGCTGTGCAGGATGACAACCTATTAATGTATGGCCAAGTGAAATGAAAGAGACTACCCATGAGGGATAGTGTTTTCAAAAGCAGACACTTACAGCCAGTTACAGCAATACCCACAGTCTGCAGAGTCTTTTGAGCAGACCTGTGTGCTTGCATGCAGAGTTAGCATCCTGATTTCCATTTGCTCAGTGCTGTTGCAATGTTGCTGTTTCACAGTTCTGCTTATGAAGGCACAGTAGGAAGTGTAACTGTTTTTAGAATAATTACTATTGTACTGTGTGTTCTTTGTTGTTAGGGAGTAAAGAAATAGGCTTTCACTGAGTAAAAAGCTAGATCACTTGAAGTTATATCTTCAGCATGTCTTATTTTGGGTCCTGCTTTAAAAAAGCTTGAGACATTTTTAAGGGCAGAATGGGAGATTACAAGATACCAGTGATACTGAGTGATACTGAGGGGGGTTTTGTGTGTTTTGTTTGTTTTTTTTTTAATACCCTCTGCATCTAAATGAACATTTTTGGTATTACACCTGATAGAATTTTTCATCTGTCCCTAAAGAAATGCAGCCATTTTTAAACTCCCAATAAAAATTTAAAAAGCATAGTCGTCAAAAAGGCATAGTCATAAAAATTCAGGAAGAAAATGCCCCAAACCTACTGTCAATAAGTCAGCTATCCGAAATGCAATAAAAGTATATTAAAAATCTATACTTCTCTGCCATTGCAGCTAATAAAAATAAGCAGTATGACAAGACAGGGAGACAGGCAGCTCTGTCCTGAATCACAGTGCATAGATTGGATTTCCTCAGTGAAAAAATAATTCAGTAGGCAGTTTAAGAAATCTTAAAATGAGTTGCTGGCTTTTTACCTTTTGGCACATGGCTGCAGTCAGAAGTATGGCTTTTTTTTTTTTCAGTGTTTGACTCCTAGATAATGGTATTTTTTTTTAAGTATTTTTTTAGCATTTGATTTTCAGATGTGATGGCACAATCAACTAATGAAAAATTCACACAAAACCTAATTTCAGATTTAGATTTGCTGATATGGGTGACAGCAGCATCAAAACAGACTTTTCTAATCTGTCAGGGTACACTGTTCAATGGTACAAAGCTGAATGACTTGGTTTTACCTTCATATCTACTTGACAGAAAGAATTCTTAGAATGTGGCTTTGCAAGAGAATAACATAAACAAATAATGGAGTCAATGAATGCTTTCTCTGATTTGCAGAATTATAATAAGATGCTTTACCTCTTGACCAACTCAAGTGTAATAAGATTAGAAATAACTATTTTATTCTTAAAAACATTGCTTCTCTTTCCTCAATGTGGACTGCTGAGTGATTTTGAACATTGTGCATACCTCAACATTAACCATGAGTAATGCTGAAAAGAGGAAGCAAGAAATGTAATAAATGTAATAAATATTACTGAAATGCATTAAATGTATGCGTCAAAAGATTATAGATCCTTTTTTATTACTTTGCTTATGGATGTATGGCACTACCATCCACTGCCATCCACTACCACACAGTTAGAAAGTAGGAGTACAATATCTCCTTATGATGCTTCAGTAAATGTAACTCAGAAATTCGTTACACTGAGTATTAAATAACCCTTTACCCATATGAAAGCATTTTAAAATATTAGATTTTTGAATATTTTAAAACATTGTCCTTGTGGATCTTGCACTTGCAATATCAAATAGTGCAGCAGTGTCTTCTAACGAGAACGAGACTGAAGTTGTTTCACATTTGTGGTATGTTTAAAATACACAACAGGATACTTTCTCATTTAAACACAGTGTTGTAATAGAGTTTTGATGTTCACCCTTAAACTTTCAGGTCCTGTGTAGAGTTAAACTGAATCATACTTTGGGAATTCAAAAATATATTTAAAAACAAGGCCAGAAATTTCAGTTATGATTTTGGTACCAAGCATCTCCTAGGCTGTGGCAATATGTGTATTACAGAATTTTCTTGCTGAAGCTGAAAGGATTGGGCATTGAGCTAAATGAGATCAAGTTAAAATATAGAACCAAAACATGTATTTATGTAAAGGCTTCTCTCAAAATATATCATCTAAGTGAACTGCAAGAGAATTATCTCTGTGGCCAGTATATAAAATCAAAAACAGGTACAGTAGGCATGCACAAAATGACCATAAATGGCTTAGTATTTTCAAAATATATTTGTTTCTGTGGTAAAACACACAGGTGGTACCAGATTATGCTAAGGAAGCAATCTCATAAATGCTGTTTATAATTTCATTTGCACTGTATTTTTAGAGAACATTTCATGATAGCAAGATAGAGCTTTAGATTCCTTCTGCAAGCATCATACCTTGCTTATGAAATAAGCTTCCATTCCAAGTATTTTCTTTAAATTAGCACATTTTTAAATGGTGTTTTGTGCAAGATAGGGTTTTTTCCTTAATTCCCAGGTTTAAGCAGTTCCCTGTTTGAAACCAGTAACGTTGGAACTGATACATACATGAAAATGGTTGACCTTTCCTACACAGTAAGAAGTAGTACATACAGTATCTGCTTAGTATTGATTTGTTTTTTGCAAAGGTCATTGACAGGAGAGTGAGTGACATCTGAGCGCTGCATCCTGTCCTCCTTAATGGCTCCCATCAACCTGTAAACCTTGTTTCCAGGCTAGGGTGGTTCAGCCCTTTTGCATGCTTGTTTTAGAGCACTGTTTGCAATTGCTGCTTTTCCTGATCCCACTGCTCAGTGGGACAACTGAAATACCACAGTCAGTGAAGTCCTGCAAAGGTCACTGTGCTCTCTGCAGTGACTGTGCGAGGCAAATGAGAGAGGTGTTAGAAGATAATTAGGAATAATGGATAAGATTTTTGGAAGAGCTTAGGCCAGAGGGGTGATCTTTTCCTCGTGGTTCATGAAATTATTTAGGTGTGCAATTAAAGAATCCCAGCGTGCCCACAGTGAGTGGCTGATGACCCCACAGTGGGCTCTGTCATGTGCTGAGTGACAGCACAGCTGGGGCTTTGGTGCAGATACTTCTTATTTTTCCCTCAGCCACATCTAGTCTTTTGTGCAAAGGACTCCATTTTATAGGCAGTTGTTTCTATGAGTCAATCCATTACGTTTGGTGAATTTATTCTTTGCGATCCTATGCAAGTAGTAAAAAATTTCTGGTCAGGGTAACAGTTACTGAATTTTTGTATGAGTTAGGAGACTGTTTTAAGAACAAGTAAAATCACTTTGTTTTACTTTGGAACTTTGCTCCTGGACTTTCAGCTCTATTTTAATAAATGAATTAATAATTAACTTGATAAACTGAAGCTTTAGAAAGGAATTTTCTAATGCCTTCTGTTACACTTTTGGTAATCAGTTTTATACCTTCGTATATATGGAGACTAGTAAATAAAATTGGTATATGCACTGTCATGCTCTTTGACTAATCTTTGTTGCATAGAGAGTCAAATATGGAATGCTTAATTTATTGAAAGAAATGAATGCTTTAGTAAAATAAATTAAATGCTAGAGGTCAAGATGGCTAGTTCATGAAAAATGATTTAATACTTCTGGGGAAATTCTGAGTTTTATTAGTATGGGTGGCTAAAATGTTTTGCATAGAGGTCTGAAAAAGACTGGATACAGTTTTTTTGGTTTTTTTCCTGATTCAGGAAAAAGCCTTCAGGACTCTGCTTTTATAATATGTCTGTGACAAAGAAACTATGAAGACTAAGTTTAAATGTGATCTTTCTGTGCTATTGCTCTCTAGTTTCAGAATTTCTAGATTCAGAGTAGGGAGAGTGGTACAGGCTTACTTGGATTCAGGCTACCAGTTTAGTTCACGTTTTTTTAAATGCACACAGCCTTGATGCCTCCTCAGCTGCTTTTTTTGGCAGGAACCCAATGGCCTCTGTGCCCATGGGGAGGTCTGTGAAAGGGCACATGAGCTAATGAATGAGGTAGTCCAGCTGGAACAAAACACTGATAAAAATAATGAAACTTCTCCAATGCAAATGCCATTTTTCCATTTTCTCCATATCTTTGTCTTTTTCAGGATTTATATGGAAGGGTTTTTTTCCCCTCCCAAGGCTGTACAATACTTATAGAAGCAGTGCTCTTCTCTCCTCCGTGTTTGCAGCTGCTTTTCCTAGCAAGCAGCATTGTGAGACACCAGTGGGTGACGTTTCTGGTGACGTGTGTGTTGCCTTGGATGTTCAGGGAGCAGTGACATTGTCCTGCCTGGCTGCTGGGAGCACTAGCTGCTCCTCTGCCAACTCCAGGGGAGCCTGACAACTTCATTACTGGCTTACATGATTATTTGTATTTCAAATAAGGCTTTTGGAAGACCAGATACTTAGCACAAATATAATTTCTTCCATCCTCTGTGTGCACCTGTTGTGCTTGACAGCTTTGTTTTGGCCTCAGTGCACTGCTGTTTCTCAACACAAATTATGTAGCATTGGAGAGGTGCTCCAGCTGAGTGAAGTCAAGAAATTTTGAAAGCCACCTTCAGTTATGTATGTTGTTCAAAATACGACTGATTTTTTTCATGTCTAATTTTTTTGAAGTCTATGGACACTTTCTGTTTTGCTCCATCTGAAACTGATCACTGTGATCAATGTGTGATCAATGATTACTGATTCAATGTCAGTGCCTGCCTGACAAATTTTATCTTGTGCTGTTCATACCTTATGTAATATTTAAAATAATAACTTTGGACAATACTAATGAATCTACTTTTTCAGAAACACAGAGATAATTTATTACTGGCCCTTTAAAATAGTTTTTAATAATAATCCTTCTGTGAAATTAGCAAACTCAGTATTGAGCTCCATTTTGAATCTTATTAATTTCACTTGTAAAGCAATATGAGTATTTAATTTATTGTTATAATTTAGCTGTTGAGGACATACTGAAGCATTCCTAAGAGCTTCCATGGTGCCTGCTGCCTGTGTCTCAATGAATCTGAATTTCCTGGTGTCAGAGCAGTCATCATTTGCACTATTAGTCTTTTTGCTCCCATGCAAAATTCTGACTGTCAGTTCTGACTCTAATTACTGTTCTGTTCCCTCAGCACTTTGGTACTGTTTTTGTTGCTCCTGCTGCATGATCCTTAGTGGTCAAGATCTTTAATACTTTAAACACTGGTATCCACAGAAGTAGTTTTATTATAAAATACATTTATTTATATATTTTTATATATTTGTGTAATATATATTAGTATATATATTTAAATATATTTATTTACCTAAGTGAATAGCTATTAGTGTTGCCTATGTTTTTTATTATTATGTATGAGGGCAAACTAGTTTATGACTTACTATATAAGTTTTGAAAAAAAATAAAAATATATATATAATAACTGCTGATGAACTTCTTGTCTCCTGAATATAGCAATGTATTCAGGATCTTCTGCTATTTTTTTCTCCAGACACAGGTATGATGTACAAGTTGTAGTAACTTTGGGATAGGTGCCTCTACAGTGTTTGAGTGATTTCATCACATTTCTTCTTGCTTTCATTTTGAATATAACCTTAAAATTATCTTCTGTGCTTGTTACATCAAGTGTAACTGTGGCTGCCTTCTCATCTGTAATAATGCCAATTTCCTCTCTGCATTGTTCCAGACTATCAGTAGCTCATCTGGCCTTCTTATAGACAGAGCAAACACATTTACCTTGTCAAATGATGGCACAAGCCTTCAGCTCCCTTTCTCTAATGAGCAGGTTGTTTACAGCAGCCAGCTAGATGCTGTAGTCCTAACACTGTTGGGGTTGTTTTTTGGTTTTGAGTTTTGGTTTTTTTTTTTTTTTTTTTTTTTTTTTAATTTTGCTGCCCTCTGCAACCTGCAGTCTTCCTGAAATTCTCAGTTAATATCCCATGTCTCTTAGCAGTTGTCTTTTTTTCCTCCCATCAGCACTGAGACTGCACTTGGCCTCAGGCAGGTGCCAGCTAGCTCTGTTCATTAAATATAAAGCAACCTGTTGCTGAGGCCATGGCTGCCCTGGTGAAAACTTTTCTGTAGCAAAAGGCAGGCAGCTGCATGGCTTCCAGGATGCCCAGGGAATGTGTTAAACACTGCTGGGAGCAGAGCCAGCAGAGTACTGCAGCAGGAGAAACTGATGAGAGTGTAAGGATGGGCAATGACTGTCAAGGGGTGAGGGTGTGGTAAAACCCATCCACCTTAACCTGGACAGGGATGAAATGAGTCTGTGTGTGCCCAGTAGGGGTTTTAGGGAGCAGGTTTCAGGACAGCCACATCAGAGACATATCCCAGTTGATATGGTTCAAGAGCAGGAGGATACACATAAGCTTCAGGGTTTTTGTGTTTCATCTCCAGCTATTATAGAGTACTTTTCATCTACTGTTGATTATTTTTCCTCATTGGAAGGGATAGAACACTCTTACACTGGGTCTTGAGAAACCAGTGTTCTTTTGTCCCTACACCAAAATTTTGTGTTGCTTATAGGCTTTTGTGGTCTGTTCTACTATTAACCCCTTCTGATGTATTTAAGTAGAGGAGACCTATTTTCATAGGCTGAACAAGATATGCTTCTGTAGATACTACTTCCAAAATGCATTCTTCATCTCCCACAGCAATCTCAATTACTCTGTCTCTGGGCTTGATCTGAATTACCTTAATCTTTCTGAAGTGTGTGACCAAACAGAATGGGCTTGTTGAAGTAAATCCTGCAGTCTTGCAATTGAGGGTTTGGTGACTGAGACAGATTAAAAGATTCTGAAATAGTGATGTGATCTCGTCAAGTGTTCTGGGTGCTATGAAAAGACCAGAAGCATTTAAAATAAATAGAGGAAATCTGGGGACACAATGGATTTCCAGAGAGCAAGAAAGCACATCTTTCTGGGAATTCTTCTGGAGTGTAATAAATTTCTTGGAACATGAGCTATTTTGTTTGTTTTTGTCATGCTGGGCTGAAAGTGATAATGTGGTCCATGAACTTTTTGATACTTATAAGATTGGAGCAAAAATCAGAGAAGATTGTGAGATTTTGTACAGAGAGTTTTTATTTATGGATACCACAATGACTTAAAGGAGAGAAATTTTTTTTATTAAACTTCTTCACTTTAAGCATTTGGTTCTTTGAGGCTAAATGCACTAACTTTAATTGGTAATCTGAAATACCTAAAACTCAGATAGAACTTTGTAGTGTATGCTGGCAGTATTAATCAGTTCCTTCTATCTTTCATTGTTCTTTCTATTGTTTCTCTGCTGAGTCTATTGATTCAAGTTTCTTACCTGTTTTAAGCTTTATTTCTAATTCAAAGGTTGTAAGCAAAGATGGTATTCTTGAAATAAAAGGCTGCCTTTAAGAAGCAGCACAAGTCATGGTAAGATACAGGAATACAAAAGATAAATGAAGCAAGACTTTTAACAGGACTGTCTCCTTTATATTAAGGTTAATAACACCTAGTGATTCCAGGTTTAATTTGCTAGATTTTATTGGTGTATTTGGTATGTGTCAAGGCAGAAGAAAATTGCATCATTGATATTACTGAGTGCCAGCTCAATAACATGTTGCGAATAGTTTAGAATTTATTGCGAGCTTTTGGATGATGACACTGTTTAGAGTATGATGTATATACTTCAGATTTTATGGAGACTCCCTAGGCTTGTAATGAATCCAGTGATCACAGGCAATGGTTCTCAAAAGAGCTTTTCAACACTCAGGCTTTTCTCAAGTATCCACTTAGGACTTCTTTCAGTTTGTCTCTTTTTACCTTTTTGTGTTTAAAATTTCAATACCTTTTTTCTTTGCACCTGTTATGTGATAGAAAGGAGATTTTATATGTATGAAACATGGTCACAGACCAGATATTTCTGACTTGTGAGTAAACTATGTATGAAAACAGTATTCTTTTGCAGGAAGGAAAAAAAATGAACACATAACTACAGAAAGACCAAAGATATGAACAATACTAAATCTGACCTCTAGAATATAAGGCTGAGGCTTCTGTGCTAACAAGGGAAGCATTCTGCAGCAGAGGTGTGAGGCACAATCCTACTTATTTTTCCTGTGCTAAAAAAAAAATAAAAATCACTGACATGTTGGTTCCCATATCCTGGTGCCAATATCTTGTATGTTGTCCAATTCTGTCTTATTTTAAGTGCCTGGCTTTCTGGTAAGCTGGGTGTGAAACTTCCAGTTCAATGACTGTCCAGCTAACTTGCAAGAGGAGAAAGAGATCTGCCTGCCAGTAAGAGCTTGTTCCAAGACAAGCAATCTTGCTGTAAATTCATAAAAGCTGAAGGTTATTTTATTTCACACAGATCTGTCTTCCTGTGAAAGGTGAAAACAAGAATCCAAAAAGTTCATCTTGCAGGGCTGTAAAGCCTTTAGTCCCACACCCACATCAATACACTGCAAACACTAAAGTCCCCATGTACAGGCTTACTGGGAAGTGCCTGTCTGGCCTCCCAAGGACCAAACAGCCCACCACATATGTAAAACTCTATGCCAAAATGTGAACTCCATCAATATCCTATACACAGTATAATGTTTCATACTTGAGGAATAGTTCATTCCCTGCAAAAGCTATTTATGGGCAGTTTTGATAATTTGATTTTTACCTGCAATCATAACAAAACTTTTACAATAACTGTTGTTACAGCCTGCCTTATTAGCAATTTGAGTGTTACCATGCTTTGAAACTGAATGAGACCAGGTGACAGACCTCTGAAGTGTTGTGGCTGAGACAGTGTATGAAGGCAGTGACTGAGCCTAGATTAAAACAGACCTTCTAACTCTTCTTGGTCATGTACCTGCTATGTGAAGAGTGTGCTACAAGCAGGTAACTTGTGCACTTTTGTCCATGACTCTGGCACAAAATGCCTGTGTTTGTGATGAGCTGAATGTGTTGCAGAAGTACAGTGAAAGGAGTTTGTAAATCTATCAGCAACTGGTTACCTCAGCCAAGGAAGGAAACCTAAACAACCATGGTATAGTTCAGCTAACCAGATGTGCCTGAACCAAAATAGGGAGGGGCAGTGGGCAGTGCCTCTCCCTCCTACTTGGCTGACCAAGTTGCTTAGAGGAAAGAGGGAGGCTTCCAGCATTCCAGGAACACTTGCCAGCTGTCTTGAGTGGCTGCCATAGTAATGCCCATAGTAAATGGGATGCTCTTGCTTGTTTTAAGTCTCCTCTATTCTTTGAGTAGGGGGAAAGTTTTGTGCTGATCTTACATATGCATTGTCTGAAGGCAGTGCACAAGGTTTCTGTCAGTCTGTGAGGAGTCCTTGCTGTGTGGGACATAGCCCAGTGATGAGTATAATATGCTGCTTCATTTCTGAGAGGAAAATGAAGGCAGTGCACAAGGTTTCTGTCAGTCTGTAAGGAGTCCTTGCTGTGTGAGACATAGCCCAGTGATGAGTATAATATGCTGCTTCGTTTCTGAGAGGAAAATAAAATAAGCTGGTTTACTTTATAGGTACATGTACAAGCAAGATAGTTTTTCAATGCCTTGAGCCATACCTGTGAAAATTTAAAATGAAAGATACATCATATAGCTCACAGTAGTGGTTCAGATGCAGAAGACTTCATCTGAAAAACCATAGAACAATCACAATCCACTGTGAGTTTATCTGACCGTGTTTGCCTATTTAAACATCTAAATGGGATGGGATTGCCATAGCAAATAGTACTGGCATTTAGCTTTCCTAATGAACTTCAGAATGAGTTTGATGAAGTATGCTTTTAGTATAAATTGGAGTTAAGCTGCACTGTCAAAATGTGATATTATAGGTGGCATTCTTAACAATGAAGTGCAAATGAAATTCTATCTGCTTTTAATTAAATAAGCACACACTCCACTGAATTTTGGAAATTTAATTCTCTTAATCTGAAGTCTTGAGCCCTGAACTACTATTGCAATTTGAAAGATAGTGCTGATATATTTCAAAGCTGTTTGTAAATTGTTTTCTTTGGTAAATTTGGAGCACTTTTGATTTCCTCAGGTATTTCTTTTTCAATTGTGTGAAAAAGAGCAAAGGTAACCTTCCCCCTGGTTGTGGCCCATGAAAACCAGAGCTGTAAGCATGTAAGTATCAACAGCAGGGCTAAAGCACCTGGAATCTGTGCCAGCATCTGGAATACTGAGGAGATGTTGGTTGTGGCTGCACCCTGTGGACAATGCAATGAAGTGCTTTGCTGTGTATGAGGAATTCCTGCCTGGCAATTCAGAGCTGTCACAGGCCTTCCCAAGTGGAAAAGGTTTGACTACAAATTTTTGTTGGGTGCCCTGCCATTTTTGAACTGTAGGGCCATAATAAGATGCTGGAAAGCTAGTTGGCCAAAAATATTCCTATAGAAGGGTCCTAAGGCTTGGAAGAGAGAGATTCCTTTGACAAAAACTTCTACAAGATTAGCACTTAGCAGTGCTAATTACTTCATTTTCAGTGTTGTGAGAAAGTGTGTACACCAAATTGAATAGGAAGGGAAAAAGAGGAAAAATAACTGTTAACATTCATGTAATACTGTACTTTGAGTTACAAGTCTTTTAGAGAAATTAGATGTGCTTCATCCTTTTCCTCTTTCTCGACTTTCAATATCATGTGATTCACATTGCTACAAACAAAAAACAAAGATGGATATAAAGTCTTTTAAGGATAAGAAATACCATTTTATTTGGCAAAAGTACATGATAGGAAGTGAGGTCTAGTTAATTAGCTAGTATGTAAAAAAAGTTGCTGTTTCTTGAGTTTGGAATAGCCAAATTTAAATGTTTCACTGGAGAGTTTTTTTTGCATACGAAGACCTGCTATCAGACTGTTTCAGAACCATTTATAAGAGGTAGCAATCTTTTTGAATATATTTATATGTGGTTTATGTGTTTTGGAGTCATCTCAGTTTTATTTTCACAGCCTGAAGTATTTTTCACCTCCATTATAAGTAATTTAAAACCAGTGGCATATAATATTTTCTATGTCAGTTGCTTGGCTTTCATTTTCAAGTCTAATTGACGTTTACTTGCAATGAATTTGAGCTATCAAATCACTAAAACCATTACTGTAGCAGAATCACTCTGCCTTTAGGGTGTAGTTATATTTCTACATTAGCAGATTTATGTTTTGTACCTATATAGTGAAATTCCCTGTATCAAACTCAAACAAGAAGAATGAAAATTAAATCCTCTCTTTTTGTTTTCTCTTTCTAGATGTAAGAATTTTGCTCATGTGGCTATATTGACTTCTTATATACCTGACCAATATAGTAACTGTGGTAGTAGAACTAGCTAAATATGGAATTAAGCATTTGGGAAAACAGTATTCAACGTAACTTTTCAAGAATTCAGAGTTAGAGTGCACAATTAACAGCTTAATGGACCTTTACATTTTCTGAGATGCTCCTTTTAAATGAGACAGATTGCTTGGCAGTGTTTAATAAAAAGTTTGATTACATGCAGTGTATAAAATGAGGACTTAGAAATTAGGCATGTTCAGAAGCAATTTTTCTCAAGTACACGTGGGTTGCTACAAAAAGAGCGTGAGTGAACTTGATGACTTAGAATATAATTACTGAGGTACATAGCATATTGTAAGTAATTTAAAATTTGTGAATGGCAACTTTCTGTGAAGGTTTAATCACAGCAAAATGTAAGCATTGTTAAACTTGTTTTTACAACCACAGTGAAAGAATTGCCCTCCTGATTTATTCTGTGTAGCATGCAGATCAGTGTCACTTTTTAGAAGGAAAAGAAAAATCAGCAAAGCATTTTTTGGTGAACAGAGGCCAGTAGACTTAGCTGATAGGGCATTCTGTGTGTGAAGACAGCTCGTAAGGGTGCCATGAGATGAGATGTGGCATAAATAATGCTCTACCAGCTTTGGTCATGTGCTCTTACTATCTCCCATGGGCTCCTTCCATGCCTTTTTCCAGAGGTACACCTCTGGTACTGGCAGACTGGAGTTGCTGACAGTCACTTGAAGTCCAAATGCCGAATGTGGAGCTGAGCAGTGGGGACAGACACGTGCACAGTATGAGCTGTGGTGAAGACAGGTCACTTTGAGCAGGCAGCAAGGCAGGCAGGTGAACATGGTCAAAGCCAGGCTCACAGCAGCTCAGGATAATGCCTATGGCATGTGGCCTGTCTGGGGTCCCAGCTGGGCTGGGGGTTCTGTCTCTGAAAGTAGAGCTGTAAGATGCTAACTGATGCCCTGGAATGTGCCCTTCTGTCAGTGCTCTGAGTGGATGTTCAATTTGCTTGAGACTTGCACTGACTGGAGGATCCAGGGCTGGAAAATCAGGATACGGGATATCATTTGGTAGAGATCAGCTTTCTGAAGGTGTTGCATAAGGAAATTTTGATCTCAACTGGTCCCATTCATTATTCCCACTGTTAGTAGTGTCAGAGGAGTTGTGGTAGATGGATTTTGGCTATCTATAACTTCAAAGCTTTTGGGTCTAGCACAAGTGTGTCGCCCAGGAAAAGCTACTGATACAATGTATAGAAGAAAATGAGAATCCTAAATTCTTCCTGGAAAAATGTGAGATTATTATTGAGTTACTCAACAATTTAAGGTCTGTTAGACCTATTAGAAAATTAATACATGTTCCTCCACGCATTGGTAGTCCCACTGCCACTAAACTTTCTGAACTTACAGTATTTATAGTTTATTGAGTGCAATCTGTTATGCTAATGGTGTTATATTTGCTTATTTATGTAGGTAATTTTAAATGGAGCTTCTCACCATCGTACTAGGTGCTTTGCAGAAAAATTAAAAACATAAATTACATAAGCTACCTGTGGTAGATACAGTAAGCTAGGGCTGCTGATAAAAATGACCACCAAAGCTGAGTTCTCTGAAACGAAACTAAAGACAAAAAAAATGGATGCAAGTCAGGAGAGTGAACTGCTAGTCAGATGCAAAATTAAGCAGTCACTCTCTGTACTTTCTTCTGCATCCCACCAGTAGTTTGTACTGGGCCAAAATGACTAATGGACTGGACTAAATGACTAATAGAAGTAGGGTTCTAGCAAATTTATTAATATATTTTCTGAATTTCTTGAATAATAAAGAATGAAGTTTCTTCCCTTTCCTCAGGCTCTCTGCTCTAGATATGTTCTTACGGGTTTGCTGATTTCATAACAATGCAAAGGGATTATTTTGTTTTCTTTCTGCTACTATGGGCAGGTGATTTGGCTACAGGAAAGAGCTTTGTAAGGCAGAGCAGCATTATATGCAGCACCCTGGTTTTGTTATACTTTATATCTGTGTAAGGGGTGTGATGTACCTAGAAAGCTGGTAATGTGAAGGGAAAAAAAAAAACAAACCAGCAAATTAACTCTGTGGGTGACAGGCTACTGCGAAAGAAAACTCTTTGGTCTTTACATATGCAATTCTATTTCTGAGAGCAAAAATAGAAGCAAACTAAGAGGCCCTAAAATAACTTTGAAAACCCAGAGGGCTTCTATAGTGCTATGTGGCTGCCATGATTTTATTTTTATTAGTTATATTTTTCTCCATTTTGCTAGAACACCTTTTAAGCCCAAGTTTTAAAGGAAATTCTGGTTAAGGAGTTTTTCAGCCATTTTCACATCCTCTTAATGCTGAGCTCCACATTCTAGGACTTTGGAGATTGTTTTCTATCCTCTTACTTCATGACATGGGGTAAGACTGATCACATACTATTATTGCCCAGAGAAGAGTTGGACTTTAAGGAGGAAAGTCATACTTCCATTCATCATTGTTTTCTATTATCTTCCATCTTTTTCCTTCTTGTTTTGTATCCAAAGTATTATTTTCTCATTTCATGGACTGCATTGGTCTTACCTGACTGTTTTAACTCCCCGGCCCCTTATCACCCTCTTCAGTGATTTCACTCTCAGGCAGTACACAACATATTTTCCAGTTAAAAACAACTCTGTGAGCTCACTTCTATACTAATATTGTCTATGTAAAATAGATTGTCAAGTCAGCCTTGCTGCTTCTAAAGAGCTAGAAAAGCAGCAGCATTCAGATTCTTGCCTGATGCCTACCTTGAAATAATTTGAAAAGGATGCTTTGGACATGAGAATTGTGTCATGGCAGCAACCGTTAAAAAATACTGTACATTCAATAAACTGCCAACCAAGTAATAACAAGACAAACACCAGAACAGAATTTAAGATTCCAGCTTTTTTTACCTCCATGGGACTCTGGGGTCTGTACCTGCATCTTATGTCTGCAAAAAGATGTGTATCTCTTATCTACAAGAGGAATGCTGCTTGTATTGACTGTGAAATTGTGAGATTGTGGGTGTTAAAGCCCACAGCTGTGACTTCTGGTCCGCAGAGAAAACCTGACATGATCTCTGCGAATATTAGGAGATTTGTGGTATGTCCATTTTTGTTTTTGAATGCTTCTGAATTGACATTGCTAGTAAAGAGCACTGTAGCATGCTACCAGGCTAAGATGGGCATTTTGCTTAACTGGCTGGCTTGGCTCCTGAGAGGTGGCATATAGCAGCATCCTGCTTACTTTTTTTCTCACTGGATGAAGTCGATGAGTGTTTCAACTGCAGCTGAGAAACACAGTGTTTTTGGTTTTTTTTCCTGTTCCAGAAGTCTCCGAGACCTTCTCCCCTAAGTTGTACTGATTTGAAATTTGACAGCATTCTCAGGAAGAGGTTGATGTAGAGATCCTACCAGATGATGTAACATGGCATAAAGTTCTCCCTATCCACCCCAGAAGGCTGCAATTACCACTGGGGTTTGTCTTTATGATCCTTTGTGAGTTTTTATTGTGCTCATTTGCTTCTGACAACAGGACAGAGAAGCTACGCCAACAACAGAGAATTGAGGATGGATAATCAGAGGCAAGGGAATGTATGAAAAAGAAAAATATGAAGCACATCCTGTGCTTGCAGGTCTAGCATGTAGTCCCCAAGTATATTTTCCTAAGCAGTCTTTTGTACCTGATTTGGCCCATGGGTTTGAAATTTCACTTTCTTTTTTTTCCCCTGAGGATGCCATTAACCATTGGTCAAGAGACTTGATCCCTAAACACCTCTTTTATCTAATTATTATTACTTATATGGGAAAGAAGTACTAAGTGGAGAAAGAAGATGCATATTTTCTCTGTCTCTTTCAGCTAGTTTATGTGATACTGGGATTTGTATGAGCTTCCTTGTCTCAGTCTTGCATAATAAACACTGTCTCATTTTTAATGAGGTTTCAGTTATTCTGGGGATTCCTTTTGCGTCTCCTAAAGTGTTTGGGCTTGTCCTTTGTAAAACAGGGGAAAAAAAGCCACAAACACTTGTGTGTTCAAGAAGACCTCTTCTCCCCAAACCTTTCCTGTTTAGCATTTGGAGTTACCTGCAAAGTTTTCTTACTATAGTAATTGCACAAACTCATAATGCTATGAGGGAGTTGTACCCATTTGCAGCAATTGCAATATCAATCTTAATCTTCTTCTGCCTAAGTCATTGGAATTGGTTTGCTGCCAAGCACAGGAAGAAGTGCACTGTTGTTCTGGAAGAATATTTTATCCCACAAATGTCTGTAATATCTAAAGCTGTTTTTCATAGTGGATAAATAAATTGATGTGGTGTCTGGGTTTTTTATCCAGTGAGAATCGATCCAGACTTCCTTTTATCACTGATTTTGAATTTGTCTACATGTAAGCATCTCTGATTGATCACACAAAATAAGTGCCACACAGCTTTGAGAATAAAGGATTGGATGGTAGCAATTGCACTCTTTGCATTATTTGATAATAGCCATAAGTCTGTGTGTATAAATTACGAGGGATCTACATCCTTCATGAGAAATGTTCACTTTAGTTTGATCGTCTATTCCATGTGCACAAAGCCAGGGAGTGTGTACTGCTATAAGCGCTCTCTGATTTCTTTTGATAAATTCAATTGTCAGAAAGTATTTCTATGTTTATGTACCCACTGTAGTTTGGACATGCTGTAAGAAGTGGACTATCCAATTTAACTTTTGCACTGAAGTCTGTGCAGGTGTTATGCATTTTGGGATGCATGAGGGTATGTTGCCAGTACCAATATATACCAATATCCTTTTCTTCTGCTCTCCTTATCTTTCTTACTTACCCTCTGGAATCTTCACCAGCTTTACTGCCCTTCTCTGGACTTGCTCCAGCACTTCAATGTCAGTCCTGACCTGAGTTTTGGTACTGTTCATGTGCAAGTTGGTCAGTTTAGTTACCTTAACTATCTCAGTTTGAGATTGGTATCTAAGGTAGGTAATATAAATCTACTGTTTTAGGGATGACTAGTATATGTTTAGATGTTCAACTTAGGCGAAGCAACTCCAGTCCCAGAATCCAAAATGCATTATTTGCAGTATGCATGTCTGATGCTATAGTTCTATTTATAGAAGAAAACCGACATTTTATAAAAATGGTCCAGAATGTAGAATTTTAGAGCAAAAGGAGTGAAAGAGGATGATAAGGATTTTTTTTTCAATGACAGATAGAAATGATTGAACCAAGATTGATATCAGCAGCTGTTTTTACTGTTGTACTTCTGAAAGTGGCAAAAATAGTCACTGTACTGTATTGCAGTAACCTGAGGGAGCAATGGCTTCTGCAAAACAGTCTACTTCTGAGAAAAACAAGAAAATGCTGTAGAATATTCAATGTAAAGCTCTATGTTTGTGGGATGCAGTCATCTCAAGCACCATAACTGCTAGTTAAGGATCAAAGACAATTCATTGCAGTCAATGGAAACTGTAAGGAGTTGGTAGATTTAGGACCACTGATGCCCCCTATGATTCATGGGGAAGGACTGGGGAAAGACAGGACTGTTCTTTGTAGCTGTATTTTTTCCCCTCCCAAAGCTGGGGCAGTAAGTTTCCTATATGTATAAACAACTGTCTTATGGTTAATCTTAATAACTGTAGTAGATGTGACTGGAGAGAAAATGTAGTGCACTCTCTGCCCTTCCAGTGTTGCACAATTGCCACATTATTCAATTTGGAGTCCAACCTTAAAAAATATTTTGCTCAGAAAGTTGGGAGTCTGGCCTTTTGCTCACAAAAAAACCCAGGTGTAACTAGGAATGTGTGAAACTAGAGTTTTGTTCCTCTTCACACAGCTGCTTGGAGCTTTCTTTGGCAGAGACGGTGGAATAACAGTTTAGTAAGAGACAATATAATTCTTAGTGCTGAGCTGATGGTTTAAGTAGCAAGGTGGGAATATATGGCAGTACCATGCATCCCTCTGCTGAATAAGTGAAAATGAGAAGAGCTCTTAGTTGCAGAAGCCTGTTCATTGGGTTTTTTCTGTAGCCTCTTTAGGAGAGGATTAGTGGTAATAGTGGCATATCTATGTGTTACATGGCCTGTTCTGTATCTTCTTTTGAATTAACAGATTTTTGGAACAATTAAAATCACTGGAGAAATGCAACTATGTATTGAATGCATATTATAAAAAACACTTGTAAGATAATCAGATGCCGTTATTTTTATATACAGTACCATACAGCTGTAAAGCTTTCCCACATATTGTAGTTGTGGCAAGACTTTAGGATATTTTAAAATGCTCTTCCTTTAAGAGAATGTGCTAGATGGTTTTTTAATGGTAGTGTAAGATGAGGCAAAGGGCTATTATTTTGCAGTTACTCTTAGCTATACAGGCCATGAAAAGGTAAAACTTTTGCCCCAGCTCTCAACAGTGCAAGACAGACTTCAGTGTTAAAAATTAAACCAAGAGGTCTATCTTCTCAATACTTATTTTCACAGACACCTTCCTCACTACAAATGAAGCCAGCAGGTATGGGAAAGAGGAAAGATAACCTCACCTGTACTGAGGCTCCTAGCATTGTCCTTAGGGCTACACTTCAGCCAGTGCTAATAAAATAGGGAAAGCTTCAGCTGAATCTTTCATTTGCACAGAGCAGTTCTCTTACCAGAAGCAAAGAAATTGATATATATAATAAATAATTTTTTTTACCTGTGTTTGGGTCTATTTAAAAATATTATTTTTTGAGAACTCTGGGAAGGATATTTAAAGAGGGAGTATGTTTCTTACCTTAAATTCCTCCCACTTATTCAAGGAAAATACTTAGACAAGTGAGTGTGAAGGAGCCCCAGCTACAGTGGCAAAATGCAGAATAGAAAATGTTGCAAGGAATTATAGTCTCTCCAGTATTCTGCCTAATTAGCATTAGGTATGTTTGTGCATGTAAATACAATCTTCCCTTGTGTATACTCTGCTGTTCACACTCAGAGTTAAATTCATCCATGGGACAGCTACTAATGTGCCAGCTGCATTGTTAGTACATTTAATAGACTTAAAAACATTGTAAAGCAGGACTGCACTTCAGTGAATAATAAGCACTGGAGAGGAAGGGGGAATATGTTGGTTGTAGTCTTATTAACATACATCTGCCTGAGGTGTTTTGTAATGGTAGAATGTAGTAATGGTAGAGTGTTGCCCCCCTGCATTGGTGGTAATCCACCAGCCAGACTGTTTAAAATGCAGGTTTAGGGTATGTGTGAAGTTAAGACACAAACCAGGTAATATAGTAGGTTATATATATACACATATACATATATGTTTATATATATATATATATGTAGGTAATATACTCAACACAGCAGTGCAAAAGAAACTCAACACAGAGTCATAGAATTTTAGAATGGTTTGGGTTGGAAGGAAACTTAAAGATCACCCAGTGCCAACCCCCCTGCCAAGGACAGGGACACCTTCTAGTAGGACAGGTGATTCAAAGCCCCATCCAGCTTGGCTTTGAACACTGCCAGGGCTGGGGTGTCCACAAATTCTCTGGATTGCCTATTTTAATTCAGCACGTGTACACTTCAATGAGTTACTGAAATTTAATTCAGTGAGGTTAAATCCTCCAAATCTGAATAGCTATTGTACCACGTAATTAAAACACTATCTTCTGTAGTCTTAGGTGAGGTTTCTGTATTGAAGCTGCTTTGCATTCTATAGCTTGCTAAGTCAAACCTTGAAGAAATCTGTTTCTTCAGACCTTTTTGAGATTTTTATGTTACATTGCTCCTAGAATGTAGCACAAGATCTCGCTTGATCATTATTGTACTTGATACTATATCTTTAAAGTTTGCAGTTTCTAGATTTTATTATATTCCAAGTATTACAAATTTTCTGTGAGATTGTTGATTAGCAACATTAAAAAAATCACTCACACTAGAAATTAGATGGTTAATCATAGATTTGGAGCTTGAAAGAATTGGAATTCTTCTTGATAGCCCGAATTATGTGATACAGTGGCTCTGTTTCAACTTCTTGGAACCTTTTTTTCTCTATGTGTGAAATGTAAAGATAATATCTTGCTGAGTTAGAGAGGTATTTTGAAGCTTACTAAGGCAATACTTTTTATCATTGTAAGACACTTGACTAGAAAATAGTATACCGAATTTAATTTTAGAAATATGCCAAACTTTATCACAATCAGTGTTATAAAAGGAGTGTGTCTTTCATCTTTGGGCAGTTCAAGACCAAGGTTACAGATTGATGTTTTCTTAGAATAAATATCTTATGCTTATACAAGTAGCCCATACTGCTTTTGATGGTTTGCTGTGAAATAAATGCTCCTAAAATTCTGTAAAGTCTATACATAAGTGCAGTTAAAAAGACTTAGGGCCTTGTCAGTACTCAAAATTGCTAAGTCGTTTGAGAGTGTGCTATGCCCTTGCAAAGCATGACATGTACAGTTAATGTTTAAGCTCAGCTTGTATTGATGTTTCTATTGTTCAATCTCATGAAATCTGTGGGGAAGGGGTGTCCACAAGCAGTAATGTTTTTGCCATCATGATAGCCCTTCTGAAATAACTGCCTGAAGTGACTGAGTGTGATGCATGAGGTTTATGGAAATGAACCACTATTTTCTGAGTTCCTAACTCAGACTTTGTTCCCCTCATTTTGTAGCAAAGTGTATTCAAGTTTTACTTTAATTAAACCATTAAAATAGTGATATTTTAACCTGTATGCTTTTGAGTAGGACAAGATAGGCAAAGTGTTGATGGTGTTGGTATTTCTTTTTCCCTAACTGTGAAAATTGTGCCCACTGTTACATATGTATAGGTATATGTATATATATGCATATATTATGTATACATTGTATATGTATATACATGTATGTATACATTATTTGGCTTTATGGAGTTTGCTAGTTTACAGTGATGCTGACTGGAGGACCATTCTTGTTATTTGTGCTGTTGAAATGCGTTACATCTTTTATATAGCTGTTAAGAGGGTAAAAAAACCCAGTCTACAATAGGCCTTTTTTAAAACTTTTTGTTCTTTTTTCCCCTCTTACATGGTAGGGGAAAGGGCACATAGTTAGTTGGGAAATATCTATGAAAACTTAGGGTTATGAAGAGCAATACAAGTTAATAATTGACAACCACATTGCAAGAAACAATGGGCCTTTTTGTGAGCTAATTGGCACTGTCTCTGTGACCTGGGCATTTTGGTCTTGGCAGTGACATGAGGTCAGTGTTTTGTCACCATGACCTCATGAACCTTAATTTCACTTACTTAGTCCACTGATTGGATAGAACAGTCAAAGAACACTTTCATGTTCTTACCCTTTAAACAGTTGAGGCAACTTGCACTGATAATTTCTAAATAATTTGTCTGATTGCACACATTGTGAAAAATTATGGATTTCAAATTACAAACATTTGGAACTAAGTTTTTCAACTCACAGATGGCTTGGATAGATAAAAAGTGAACCTAATTATTGAAGAGGAAAATATGTACAGTACCATTCTAACATTTATGTAGCTTTTGGGGCACTCCACATATGTCATTTGCAATGCATGGGCTTTGTTCAAAAGTATTTTTTGTCCTGTGAAGCTTAAACAACTTTATACCCATGAGCTTGACATCTCTTCTGATATCTACCTGAAAGGCTCAATCAGTATAATATTAAAGGATAGCAGCTTTCTTAATGCAAATCTGTGTGCAAATCAAACCCATGGAAAACAAATCTTGTTTGCTTGAGACCATTTTCTGAGTTTAATTGGGAGAAAGAACTCTTGACATATGAGATTTTTGATAGGCATTTGACTTAGCACTGCACAGATTTTCTTGTTTTTATTTATGTTTTAAAGGTTCTGCACCCAGACATGAAAAGCAGATTTTCTTTCTACAGAATAAAGATCTGTAATTTGGAATGAGTGACTCAAAAAGGCTTGAGATGGATATATATATATGGATATAACTGGCATATGCTGCACTTCTGCTGCTAGCATAAATAAATGGGGGATTTTAGTCAAAAAGAGTTTGTTCTGCCAGTTGAGGAAAACTGACATGTGCATGTACCAAAAAGAAAATATGCATGTAAAAAATTTATAATCTACATTTTTGTTTGTTTTCAGTGTTAACCATAACATAGCAGGAAAGAAGTTGAGTTTACAGGTTGAGACAGTGTCTGAGAGGCAAAAGAACTATGACCTAAAATATGTTAAAACTTCTACAATGAGTAATGAAGATATTCCCACAGAACATGCATGTTTATGAAAACATGTTCACTGACATGGGGAGACACTTGAGAGACCCTGACATGTTTTTTACTGCTTCCTTACACTACTAGTGGAATTCAGTGGATTTCGATTCCCACAGAAATCAAGGAAAATGTATATGAAGAAAGATAATATTCAGTTTGAGCTTAATTCACACTATATAAAAATGTTTCACATCAAACAGTGAAATATACAAAGCTTGTTTGTAAGTTTACTGAAAAAGTCAAGATCTCAAATCTCCTATTTAAGCCTCTTATCCAAAGAAGCCTTCTAATAATTCCTTTTTTTCTAATATTTTTCTTTGAATTGCAATAAGTAGTCCTGCACAGGACCATCCCCAAGAATCACACCATGTGCCTGAAAGTGTTGTCCAAATGCTTATTGAACTCTCTCAGGCTTGGTGCTGTGGCCACTTCCCTGGGCAACTTCTTCCAGTGCCCAACCATCCTCTGGGTGAAGAATTTTTTACTAATATCCAACCTAAACCTTTTCTGACAAACTTCAAGCCATTGCCTCTGTCTTGTCACTGGTTAGCACAGAGAAGAGATCAGTGTCTGCCCCTCCTCTTCCCCTCATGAGGAATTTGTAACTGTGCTGAGGTCTCCACTCAGTCTTCTCCAGTCTGACCAGACCAACTTCCCCTCAAGGCCCTTCACCATCTTTGTTGCCCTCCTTTGGATGCTCTCTAATAGTTTAATGTCTTTTTTATATTGTGTCACCCAGAGCTGCCCCCAGCACTGGAGGTGAGGCTGCCCCAGCTCAGAGCAGAGCAGGACAATCCCCTCCCTTGCCTGGCTGTGATGCTGTGCCTGATGCCCCCAGGACAGGGCTGGCCCTCCTGGCTGCCAGGGCACTGCTGGCTCATGGCCAACTTGCCATTGACCAGGACCCCCAGGTCCCTTTCCATGGCACTGCTTCCCAGCATCTCCTTCTCCAGTCGGTCCAGGGTTGCTCCATCCCAGGTGCAGAATCTGGCACTTTGCCTTCTTTGACTTCATACAGTTGGAGGTGGCCCAGCCCTCTTTAATTTGTCAAGGTCTCTCAGCAGGGCCTCCCTGCCTGCAAGGGAATCAGCAGCTCCTCCCAGTTCTGTACTATCTGCCAACTTGCTCAGTACCCCTTATAATCCTGTGTCCAAGTCATTTATGAAGGTGTTGAAGACGACCTAAGACAAAGCCCTGTGGAGCCCCACTAGTGACAGGTCACCAGCATGATGTCTCCCCATTCACTATGATCCTTAGAGCCCAACCCATGAACCAGTTGCTCATCCACTGTGTGGTGTGTTTATCCAGATGTGTGCTGTGCATTTTGTCCTGGAGGACATCATGAGAGATGGTACCAAAAGCTTTGCAGAAATCCAGAAAGTTTGCATCAACTTGCTTCACTTGATCAACTAAGTGGATTATCCTGTCATAAGAGGAAATCAGGTTTGGTGTGCAAAACTTTCTCTCATGAACCCACGCTGGCTGTGACCGATGGCTGGTGTTTTTCATTATGTTCCAGAATAATCTCCTCTGTAACTTTACCAAACACTGAAGTGCAGGTACAGGTCTGTAGTTTCCAGGGTCCTCCTTTTTGCCCTTCTTGAAAACTGGGACATTTGCAAGCTTTTCAGTAAGCTGGGACCACTCTGGCCCAAGACTGCTCAAAAGTCACTGAGAGAGGGTTTGTGGTGATAGCTACCAGTTCTTTGAGGATTCTCAGATGAATTCCATCAGGTCCCATAGATTTGTAGGGATTCAGCTGGCAATTAGTAGTGTTTTCATATGGCCATCAACAAAAAATCTTTTTCACCAGGAAAGATACTCTCTGTTGCAGAATGTTTGATATATTCTGGAAGTTAAGGAAAGCATCTGGATTTAATACAACCATCTGCAGATGGCTGTTGGCAGAAATAAAAAATAAATTTTTGACCACTGAAAGCCCCGTAGCATTTTGTGGCAATAGACAAGTTGTTTTTCTTAATGCCTTGGAGGTTGTGGCAACTTTTCTACTCTAAAACAATGTACCTCTGTGAGACTTTAGGCTTGACCTGACATGCTTTTTAATAGAAAAGTAAATAAGTGGGGAAATATCAGCTTCAAATGACACCCTGAAACCATTGTTAAAGATCCCGAGAATGCCATAACTCTTCCCTTTGCATGGAAAGTGACAGGTCACAGTGCATTCTTAGGGAATATTTTCCATCTTAGCCAGCTATGATCAGTGAGATTTTCTCCTGTTTTATTTTTAACAAACTGCCTCTCTGGGTAACATAATGAAATCATTCAGGACAAAAGAAAGACATGGACTGGGGAAGGGGAATTGTTTGAATTTCAGTACAATTTGACTTTTAGTGGCTTTGAGCAAAAAAGGTAAGAAGTTGTCATCTTTGCAAATCAAGATGTCCCATAGCCATTAAAATGTTTCTGTTTCCTAATAAGGTCTCTTTTTTATAATTTACACCTTATGTCACGTCCAAATTACATGTCATGAAAATCATATTTTTTCCTACTCCATCAGGAGCTGTAAGTAGTCAGTGTATTTTGATAACTGCAAAGGATTTCTGTTAGCTCAACTCTAATTAAAAATTTCAATCCCTATGTGGACATGTCCACTCAGAATGACATAGGAGTTCCATCTCCTTGAAAGAATTTTTAGTTCTGCTGTATTTGGGAAGACTGATTTTGAAGTCTTATGTTCAGTCATAACCAATATACACGTGGTTCATTGTCTAAGTAACAAAGAAAAGATAAAAGATGTTTGAAATTTGAAGAGCTAACTTCAAGACTTGCCCATGTAATGAGATTACATTTTATGTGTATCAACAGTTTTTTATTTATTTACAGTTGTGCAATAATCTTTCTTCAAGGAATAGATACATCTCCATCTTCATGGAGCACTGAAGTTTAATTCCTGGTGATAGAAGTACTGGATGTTGATAAGTTCTGTGTTATTTTTACTGAGCTGTCAATAAGATCTCAGAGTTGCAGGGGACATTTCTAGTGGCTTAGTTTTGCCAGATACACTTGCAATGACTGTCAAGACACTTTGCTCACTTTTCACAGTAATCCAAATAGAAACTGAGATATTTTATTAATTTGAGGTTTAATAAAAACTGCCTTTTGTTAGTGACATGAACTTCAGCAATTTTTTAATCTGGAACTTAGGCTGAGGTCTGTGCCACCATCCTTGCCCATTTAATAGTTACAGGTGTCCTTGGAACTATTTATAGAACTATGGTCTTTTTCTAAATAGAGAAGGATTGATGTATATATCATCCTTGACCTCATTTTA
This sequence comes from Erithacus rubecula, assembly GCF_903797595.1. Taxonomy (NCBI): domain Eukaryota; kingdom Metazoa; phylum Chordata; class Aves; order Passeriformes; family Muscicapidae; genus Erithacus; species Erithacus rubecula. Next base: position 84,871,373 of record NC_136689.1, on the reverse strand, counting down.
ACATTTACCATAATTTTCAAGCTGCAAGACGATGGTGGCCTTGTGAGAGGTTTTTGTATGTATTGAACAATCACAGAGAAGATGGCTCAGTTTTTATTCTATTGAAATCAATACATCTTGTCAAGTTTATGTCACTTGCTACTATTTAATTATCTACAAGCAAGTCAAATTGATTACGCAATGTAAGAACCTTACAGCTTTGAAGCAAAATGACTGTGCCTTTAGATTTAGCTAGGATAGCTATCAATGCTGATGGCAAAATATAATTAATAAATTAATATTTTTGATTGGGAGGAACAACTTTTAATAACTTTGAAGGACTTGATACAACTGTAGCTTGGAACTAAAATCCATCATAAGAGTCAAAATCATTGTTGGGGCTTGGCTTTTTCAATCTTCTGTCCCAAGTTCTTGGTTATCAGAGGTGCTTGTTCACATATATATCTTCCCTCTGTTTTGGATATAAAATACAGTCTTAAAGTTTTGTCCTTTATTTCAACTCTTTTGATTATTGGTGGAGAAGATTTTAAGCTTGGGGTGAAAACAGAGCAAACTATCCATGAATGTAGGCCCAGGTAAAAGGCTGAGCGAGCTCTTTTGCAATAAGAAATGTACGACTTGCGTGCCCTGGATGTACATGCATCCCTTACATGAAATCTCTCTAGATGCAGATAGAAATCCTTCAACTGACTAGGAAAAAGAAAAAAAAAATAGTTGTTGCCTCTAAGAAGACACTTCACGGCTCTTTGTTTCATATTTTTTTTTTAAATGACAGTGAAAAATAAAGTTGTGTGGGTTAAAACTGAAGCATCTTGAAAGGAGAGAGAATAAAGGACATTAAAATGCCAGTGCAGCAAAATTAAGGATATTTCAGAGGGATACAGATCTAAGAAGGAAGACAAATTCTTGGTTAGGTAACAGATGTTTTCCCTCAAGGATACTGATGGAACAGAGGCACCAGAGCGGGCAAAAAAAAAAAAAAAAAATCTAATGAACAGCAAAATCTCTTATTTCTTGTTTTTCCTTCTACTCCCAATTTCAGAACAATGTCTAAAGAAGTTGACAAGATCTGTCACCTTCTTTGATATTGCAATGGCACCCAAGAAAACAGATAGCTAATTTTAAAATTTCCATGTAGGATGAGAGGAAATGCTCCCAATAATTAGATGATTAGGTCTGTCAAGGGAAGCTCAGCACAGCTGAATACTGTGCATGTAGTTGAGCTGCCTTCAAGGGGAGAGTTATGTATGCCAAAATTTATTGTTTTCTCCTTTCCATTGCTGCATACAAGAAAAGAAGCAGGAAAGTGCTTTGCTCCCTAGAATTCTCACTAAAATAGGATATTGGTAGAATATTCATTAGAGGTTTATCAACAGGTTTGTGTTGTGAAGGTTACTTTTGTACTTATTGTATCTTTGGTACTAGACTAGTTATGTCATGCACATTACTTCCTTACACAGGTTTCCTGGTTGCATTGCTACCTAAGGTCAGGTTGTGCACTGACTTGCAAGAGAATTGAATAAATCCATTTAAAGTGAAACAATAGACTTAGACATTTGGCTGGCACAGAGTTTTTTTAAAAAGATGTTGCCAACACATAAGTTTCCATGTGATAAATACATTGTTTCCAATATTTGAAAGCCCAGAAATTTATCAGTATAAAAGGTCATCTCCAAGTCATAAATGGAAATGTATCCATGATTGTATGACTTTTTCCTTTTTTCCTTTGTTTCCTTATTTTTATAAGAACAACTAGGTAAGGCAATGGTGAGCTGTGAGCCAAATTTGCCCTTTGACATAGATTTCCTGTTGGTTATAAACCAGTGGGAGCCATATGATTGTGAAGTTAAAGCATGTTTTTTTATGTTTATTCTGTTTTAATGTAGGCTATGATCCTGCAGTCATTTATGCAGTAAAAATCCCCATCAAATTGAACAGCAGCATGAGGATCAACAGTGGCAATTTTCTCTTAGTAGGGTTTCCAGCAAGAGGCTGCCTGCTGCTCCGTGCCGTGGCAGAGTGCAGCCTCACGCTGCTCACGGGACTGAGTGGCTGTGATCACATTACATCCACCCAGCAGTCTTTTCACTTGCTGCCTATAAAGTGACAATGGATCAATTTTAAACTGACCCCACTGACTTTCAAAGCCCTTAACATAGAAGGAGCTGATTTTCTGCAAACCTTCCCAATTCCTTTGGCTCTTGAGTCTTCTCGGTTTTTTTCCTAGTCAGAGTTTACTTGGCAGGAATTATTTTGTTGTGGCCACAGTGGTTTTTTGTAGCTTGATTCTCAAATATCTCTGCAGTTTTTATCCTGCCATTTTTTAAACAATGTTGCATGAAGCCAGATTTTTGACACACTCTTCTCTCCTCCCCAGCAGCAGTTCAGCTTTAGTTGTTCTTCTGCAAAGGAGCAGCAATGTCCTACCTTACAGCATGTCCTAATGATTTTGCCTGGTTTCCCTTATGAAATAAAGATTCATACAATAATTAAGGTTAGAAGGTGTCTCTGGAGAGGCTTGTGTCACCAAACAGGGCTACCTTCCAAGCTGGGTTAGGTTGCTTGGGATTGTCCAGTCTGGTTTTACACACACTCAACTGGAGATTAGTGTCTTGCTCTCCATCCCCAAGCATGGAGGTGACACAGCCTCTGAGAAACCTGTTGTAGTAACTGGCTGCCCAGTTGGGGAAGACTTTCTTCTGTATGTTTGATTAGAATTTTCCTTGCTGCATCTGTGATTATTGCCTCTTATCCTGTGCTGTGTATGTCTGAGAAGAGTCTGGCTTTGTTTTGTCTATAACTCTTCTCTCTTTAATTAATGAAGACAGTAATGAGATTTTTCTGAAGCCTCCCTCCTCCAGGCTGAGAGAGCAGTGTCTTTCAGTCTTTATAGGACAGCTTCCTGGACATTTTAGTGGCCCACTGTTGAACTCAATGCAGGTTAGGAATACTGAAGGTACAAAATTGAACAGAGTATTCCAAACATCCTTTGAGTGCTGGGCAATAGGAATAACCACTGGACCTGCTATCCATGCTGTTAATAGTACTACACAGTACATGGCTGGAATTCCACACAAGTGCACTGGTTGCACACACTCAGCTGGAGATTAGTGTCTTGCTTTCTATGCAAACTAGCTATCATGCACTGTGCCTTCCTCTAGACCTTTCTGGAAGTGAGTTGGAGGCCCTTGGGGATCTGCAGTGATCTTGATTCATCCCTACTGGGTCAGCTTTTGGACAGTCCATGCCTGCTTCTGTGACTCATTCCTGCACATGCATTGTGCTATGGTGTGCTTGTCTCCAGAAGCCAGAACAAGGATGTTTGTGCCAGAGAAGTACAGCCCTACCTCCATTTGGTCCCCCTCTCCAGTCACATCCTGTTCTTTCTCACACTGTTAATACCAATAAGTCCTTTTGTGGCTCTACAAGTATTTGGCCTGGCCATTGGTGTTTAAGTAATACACATTAGCTCTCTTATCTTCTAGGCTTCTACACATGGGCAGACTGAAACTCTGACTTGCATTTTCTTTCTTTCTTGGGAGTCCACTGTGCATAATACCACTGTGTGTAGTGGGAGAATGGTATATCCCTCTGAATATGGACAGGGTAATGGATAGATGCCCACAGTTCTGAGCACCTTGGAGATATGGAGATGTTTTGACATGAGTTTAGATATTTCTAATGTTGTGAACAAATAGAAGACATTTACCACAGAGTGAGGTGGGTCTCAGTGCTGGTTACTACTATAAGAAGACAAGTCTATAGCTCGTTCTTTTGGAGAAGATGGTCTGTATGTGATAAGGTATTTATCTCTAAGACTCTTATTTTTTTGGCCTGTTTGGGTGCTCTGGAGGTTTTCCACACCTCTTGGCTACATATACATGTGCTAAAATGGGCTCTACAGGCACAACAGCAAAGCTTAGCATCTTTATGAACCTTTTTATTATTACTTGAGGGAAATAAATGTCTGTTTGCATTATTCATGAGCATACTGTGGTACTGAATTACTGTGTCTTCCATTAATTTGTCTTGTTCTCTTTCTTTATCAACTAATGCTCATGATAATTTCAGGGGTGCATCTTAAAGCTCAAACAAATGAATATCATAACCCAAACAGGTGGAAAAACATGATATTAGGCTTTTGCATATTCTAATACATGAAACAGCCAGCCAGATAGTTATGTTTTAACAATATTATCAAAACAGAGATATATCTGTGTAATAAAATTTACTGTTGGCATAACCATTACACTTAGAATGATTAATGCAGCTATTTGCTGCATTAATTAGCTGTTGATTTAATGTTATACAAATGTGATTCCTTTCAAGTAATCATATTTCTTGCTGGCATTTCTGAATAGGACTGCCAATTGGTTAAACATGGGTAAATAGCAGCCCTGATTATAGGTAAGCCACAGAAGAAAATAGTGAAATAATTTTAAAAATTTCAATGTGTTACTTTCCAAGCCATGTTACTGTTAATAAAAACTTTTGATGTATTATCAACACTTTTATAAATAAACACAGAATTTTGATATCCACTGCTCAGCCAAAGCTGCCAAAGAAAGAAAAGTTGTCTCTCTGTGCTGAACTTTTTTGTAAAATCCTTTATTTTTGTATTTCCTAGCAAGCTCAGCTGCCTAAGCGCTTAGTGAAATACTTAGTGTTTACCCCACTCCATCTCAAGATGAAATAAACGGGGACTTTTAGTGGTTTGGAATTTATTGCAATGTCAGAAGTGTCTCTGTAAGTGTTGGAAAAGTTTTTTACTTAATGAAAAGCAGATAATATGATCCAAATGTGAAAATGTGTACAGCTAAACTGTCTTCTTCCTTGACTTTCTTGCTGTCAAAGCTCCTTGAAACTCAGAAGACACAGCTTACCCTGTACTAATGGGGCTGTTTCATACATCTTCCTCATAGTGAGGATGCTTGCTGAATCCCTCTGCCTCTTACTTACCTGTGCAAACCAAAGCCACATCCTCAAATGTCAGTGTCTGTTTTGGTTTATTTCCAACAACTTGTGCTTAACTTGCTGGATCTGAGGACTGGACCTGCATGATTTCCATCAAGTGGTCCTGACCTTAGGTAAGCTTTATGAGTCTGAAAAATTGTATGTTTAATCACATGTAATACTTCATTGGTCAAATCCCTTAAACAAAAAGTAGATTTCTTAATCAGGGTGTTTTTTCTAGTGATTGTGTAACAGTCTTTAAATTGGAAGTGACTTGTGGATTAATAAAATGCGGTATTTGCTCTAGGCATTTTTGAAAAAGAAATCTTTTTCCGTGCCATCTTGTGTATAGTTTTTCTTCATATACCTTGCTATTTTCTTGGCTGCTTCCCTCCTATATATATTAAAAGAACATATAGTATTTCTTGTAGGACTCTCTCATACATACAGATATATTTTTTTATGTAAGACATTTGCCTAATCAGTAAACCATCAGTGCCATAAGACTTCAACTTAATGTCTTTAGAACTCTGCATGAGCGTTTTCTACATTTGCAAAACTATAATTAGCCAGGACTTTTTTGAGTGGTATTAGGAGGTAAAAACCAGCCAAGTTCATTCTTGGTTTGTTTAAGCAGCAACAAGCCAATTCAGTCAATCATGCCTACTGGTAAGCTGTTTCACAGAAAACTATTCCAAGTGCAGTATAAAAATTCATTCTTTTCCTTTAAAAAATGCTTAAACACTGTAAAAATTGTATTTCAGAGAAATATTAGTGAAATTTTAATCTTCCTGGAAACTACACAAAGTGACAAGTTCTTCTGGTTTCTGCAAATCTGTAATGGTCTGCATTTAAACATTTATTTGCTATCAGAACTCCTCATCTTGCACATGCATGACCTACCACACATTTTGTATTTGGATTCAAATTTTTGCTATACTCATACACCAATGTGATACAAAGAAACATGGGAAACTAAGAAAAAATACACAAAAGAGCTATTGTACAAAATATGGATTGGTACCATATTTTCTTCATTGTTTTATTTGTCCAAAATAATATTGCCTCTGGGCTGACTGAGGAAGAAATATACATTCACATGTATGACCCTCAGGCAATAGAAAACCCTTTACCTTGGATTTTGTGTTTGGCAGACAGACCTGAAGCAATCAGAAGGAAAAGAGGTGAAGAAAAAGTAAATCCTTATTTTAAATGCTTTGGTTTGGGAAGCTAGAGCCACTGGCCTTTTTGCTGCCTTGTCTTTTCTCATGTAGGACTTGCAGATAGCTCTGGTGGTAGATGTCAGAAAGACCCACACAGACATGGACAGTTTTAATAACCTGCTCTAAGCCAACTTAAACTTCCCTTCTGGTAAACAATGTCAGGCTTCCACTCCAGAAGATAATTCAATTTATCTCTTACTGTCTGGGCTAACATATAAGCATCCATTAAAATCTCTAGTGAAACACAAGCCCACATTTAAAACTAGGTGTGTGTTTAACTGCTGTTCAGAACAGGGTTTTTTTATTAGCATGATTTATTTTTAATTGCATGAGCACAAAGAAGAACAGCATGGGAGTGTTTGGTTTTTGGTGGTGTTTTTAATTTCTGGCTCGTTTTATGTTCTTATAAACTAAATATTTTTAGACAAGTGGTTTGCACTGTCAGCTTTGAAAAAAAACCAGCAGCACATCCAGTTGGAGTTAGCAGCCAGACTTCAAGTTCTTAATTATTTAAGACTTAACTATTTTTATTTTTCTAGTTGTGTGACATATATCAAACCCGTTTTCACACTTGCAAAGACTAAAGCAGTATCTACTTTGGGAGGCGTTTTTGCTCTACTTCTGGCTTTCTTGTTTCTGTAAAGTGCAAAAGAAAACAGCCAACGATATCAGTCATCTCTTGTGAGACTGTTTAAATGGAAAGAACCTTAGCAATGGAAGGAGAAGGTGTTTGGTATATGGTGAAAGCCATAGAGTTCTTGAAAGTCACATCCATTTGTAAAGCTCCAAAAACCCCAGTCTGTGTAATACTTCTTGGCAAAGTTTCATTGCTTTTCTGTCCCCATAAGGCAAAAGCTTTTGCTATTTGATCCTCATTTAATTTAATATATTTTGCCCCACATCCTCACGCTGCAGCACTGTGAGGAGCCTGTCTCTGTCTTCTTAATGACTTCCTCACAGGTAAGGGAAGGCTGCTGCTAGATTCCCCTGAAGTTTTCACTTCCAGAGGCTAAAACCCCTGCAGGTCATGTGCTTAGCCTTGATGTTCCTGCACTGAATTAGCTGCACTTGATCATTGTCCTTCCTGTGCTGGAGGCCTGAAGCTGTGGTGTTCCTGATGATTGCTTCACAGAAGAGGATGATGGGCTGTGCTCTAGGTAATCCAGCTCAGGATGCTTGCCTTCTTGGCTTTCAGGCCCATATTCCCTTCTGTGGATCTGTATCTTTATGAAAAGGGAGTGTTACTCAATTGCTAAAACTTTATAGAGCTAACCAAGCCTCCTGGCAGGAGCTGGTTAACTACTTCCACTTGGCAGAATTCAGAATTGCTTGGCCTCACTCATCAACAAAGTGCTCCGTTATTCCCTACTAGATGTAGCTGATCCTGGAATCTGTAAAGGCTGGAACTTTGGTCTGTCAGATATTTGGTGAATTGTAAATATTCTGTGCACACATTTTCCCAGGTGTGATATCTGTTAATCCCCAGTGACAGTGACCTGCTATTTTGAGCATGGAGTTGATGCATTATTGATTAATGCAGCTTAGACTGCACTTAAAGTGGTTGTACTCTAATTACATCTGGTGTCTAGAAATAATAGTTTAGCATTTCAGAGGCTTCCTGGGAGAGATGGGGTTTTCTGTACCACAGAATGTTTATTCTGATAGTATTTTTGTCTTAGTAGGAAAAAAAATGTACCTTTTAACAGAGAATTCTTTTAATTTGGTTGATTTTATATAGCAATAATTTATCATTAGCAAGCTTCTTGTTCTCTGTGAATGTTTCATTTTAGAAGTAGAATTGGTTGCTTCCAAAGAAAATAATGTATCACTTGAAACCACTATACTGTAATCTCAAAAAGAAGATTCTTTAGTGAATCTTTTCCTTTCTGTGTTTCTGTATGTGATTTTTTGGTCAATTACTCATGTTTTGTTAATGCTGAATTATTTTAAAATATTTTAATAGTTTCTGGCTTTGCCAATTTGCATACTCTCTTGCTTTCTGACATTGAGAACAGAGATATAGCTAAGTTTCATGGTTTATAAGTAGGTCTACAGGTAGCTTTCACCTAAAAATGTTTTCTTTTCTTTTTGGGTACTAATAAGTACCCCTTTAGCATCATGTTGATTGTGAAACATTTTAGATTGTATAGCTGATGGAAGTCAGCTTCATGTAGTAATTTGAAAAGAGGAGATCTACATTTTCACATATTCTCTATGTGATTTCTTGGGTGAATGATTTCAATAAAATTATCAACTCAAGTACAATCAGTTTAAAATATAGTCAGCTATTAATTAAAAGACAGTTGAATGTGACAAACTGTCATCAACATTAGTAGGTGCTATAGGTGTGTTACTTAAGGCTGATTTTCAGAAGTGCTACCAAATCAGGCATCCAAAATCTTAATGTTTTACATTTTGGATTGCATTTAAGCATTTAGGGTGCAAATGTTTACCATGCATCTCCTTTACTTTATGCTCTGATAGTGCAAAAAATACCTGATGCATACTGTGGTACTTGGTGTGTTAAGTAATGTCTGGGGAAGGTAGTATCCTGAAAAATTTATTATCTAGGTTTAAGAACAGGAACAGCAGGTGAGCATAGATGATTAAGGGAGCATAGTAGACCCAGCAGACAAGAGAGTTCAATAAGAAGTAACAGTGGAAGTGCCCCACTTGTTGAAAAAAAATTTATTCTGGAGGCTAGTGGGGGTGGAAGGCAACAGGGAGACTTGTAATTGAATATCCATAAATGGATATTCTCCTAGTGGATGTTTGCTACAAGCTTTTCCTGGAGCAGGAATGGGACTGTTTGAAAATGCAAACATGGTGAGGTTTGTGGCACAGAATCAAGAGTCAAAACCTTGGCAGTGGAGAACAAAATTCCCTTTTTGCTTCAGTTGAGATGGGAAAAGCTACTTGGGGACAATGATTTGGTCAAAGTGCCAAAGGGAGAAACTGTTTCTTGCAGTAGATTTTGAACTAGCAGGGAATGGGAGACGGCAGTGATGTCAAAGGCAGAGGAGGGCATGCTAAGGCAAATGAGTTGCATTACATAATTTGTCCTCGTGGGCACATGGAAACAGACATGCTTGGGACATTATATGGTTGTGCAAGTGTAGTTCAGCTAAAGCTCTGAGGGATTCAAAGTGGTGAATTATTTATTTATTTATCTTTGAAGCACTTTATTGAAAGAAATGTTTGAAATTATATAATCCTGGTAGTGTGTTTGGGACACATTACCTTAGAGAAAGGTATGAGAAGCCTTAGAGAAATATATGTTCACACTTGTCAACATTGTCCACACTTGTACACATTTTATTTTTTTTTTTTTAATCTAAGCAGTCTTTATTTGGCAAAAATTTAGCGGAATTGCTAGCAAGAGTGTTGGTTTGTAACATCTGAGCTATGGTACTTAATCACGTAAATGTTTAAATGTTACAAGTCATAAAGAGAATGGCAAAGAGTTGAACTTGTGTCAGGGCCTCAGCCTGTAGCTTTCCGAGAAGAGCAAAGGATCAAAGTGCAGTGTACCTCGATTGCTGCACAAAGCAGTGGTTGCACAAGAGCAACAGATTGTGTACAAGAACATTGCAATGCTTGTGATTTTCTGAGCATCACATACCAAGAATTTTGCAAAAGCACAAAGGGAAAAGAGAAATCAAGGGGAGGAAAAAAAAATTTCCTAAGTTTTCTAATTCCCTGATGGCTCAGTTGTGACCCAATATAATAAGTGTACTGCTTATTGAGTTATTGTACAAAATATAAACCTTTTTAGCACCTATGTATCATGACTTAAAAGCAAACTTTTCTTTGTTTTCTCATTCAAAGTAAAATAACAGTACCTCTGTTGATCATAAAGGAATGCAACCTTGTGGCTGATGTATGTTTTTTTCTTCCTTTGTAATATGGCTAAGCAATATCTGAGAATCACAAAAAGCTTAATCCTCATAAGAACAATAAGGACAATAAAGTCAAAAATGGTCTCCATATGTCCATATGAAGTCTTATGCACTGAATAAAGTAGGTATCACAAGACTGTAAGGCTTTGTCTTTCTCTTAAATCGACAGTCAATTAGCTTTGTCTGGGGAACACATAGAAGCTCTATTCCTTTGCACAGCTTTTAAGATCTTGTAAAGCTTTACAACTATTCTGGAGTAATTTTCTTTTTTATTTATATGGTTTTTTTTCCTAGCTTTAAGGGTTTTTCTTTTTTGTCTGTGCATACACACAGATGTGTATCTAAGCAAAAAAAAAAAAAAAATTGTGTTTGATTTTGCTTTGTGCAGTCTGCCTTGTTGTAAAGTGTTTTTCAAGGCTGTGCTGTAAACCTTGCCAATTATGCAGCACACACAAGCTTTTAGAAGGCAATCAGAGCCATCCTGAAGTTCCTTGGGGAATTTAATTTGTTCTGTGTGAATATAACGTCTCTCACAGTGGCATCCTGTGGGTGAGCCAAGCTTCTTGTGTAGTAACAGAATGCAAATAATTTAACAACAACAATGACCAAATGTGTATGCTGTTGAGTTCATGGTAAGAGAGACTGAGACTCTGGGAGATGGTGTTGAGGATTTTGTGTTTTTTAAGCTCAGTCCTTATCTTTTAATCTCACCATCATATGTTAGGTGAAGCATGAAGGCAATGGAAACAGTTATGGATTTGCTAACATTTGAACTAAAAATGCCATAATATGAAAAATATTAATTGCAATATTTCATTACTCATAAAATAATAATATCTGTTATTATAATTATTACTTAGTATGTGGAATTATTTTGATAAAAATTAACCTTGGCACTTACATTTAAAGAAATGTGTAGGCACAGAGATCTTTGAAGACATCTATACTACAGCTTGATGGAATATTATAAACAAAGTAGCTTGCTTTAGCTAGAATCTCTCTTAGAGACTTCCAGAACACAACATTAAAGTGAAAAAAGAATCAAAAAAGGCTATGCTAAAATGCATTACTAGTCTGCTCAATATCTCCCCCTCTTCTGCCAGCCTGCAAGCAGGAAGAAGAGTCTACTTTCATTTTGCTGCTTGACTCTGTGGTTAGACAAAAATAGTCAACATTGAGTTACAAACTGTTGAACAGCTTAAAAATTGTTATGACATTTATGGTATTTGAATAATTTGTGAGGGTTGAGAAAGGAGAACGAATGTGAAAAATTCACTGTGAAATGTCTCCATTCAAGAAGGTTTTTAGGTATGTGTGTAATTGCAGACAAATTGAAAACAATGGATAAACATTGAGAGTTAAAGACATGCTTAAATACTCTCCTTACCAAGGCATAAGTACCCAATAAACCTGCAGTGCACTTGTAGTACAGATATGTCATGTCAACCCTCCCTTTCTAACTTTAGTGAAGTGTTATGGGTACATCTGCTGCTTCCAGTGAAAAATAGACAGGATTTGAAGTGATAGCTGTTGCTGCAGGAGTTTTCTGTAATAGCTGCCAAATGGGAGGGAGGAGGGGAAGACAGCAGCAGAGGAAGCAGTAACCTTCCTGCTTCAAGAAAAGAAACAAATCAATCAGTAGCTCTATGCAGGGAATTGGAGAACCTGCCCAACATCTGTCAGACGAAAACTGACATGCTGCAGTAGAATCTGCTTTATTGCCAACCATTGTGGGTGGTTTGCCTTCAGAAGTGTATTCCAAGAGCTTTTTGAAGTTCTTTATATGGTACAAAGGTGGTGTGTCAGTGGCACTGCTCCCCCACTTATATGAAGCAGTAACTCAAGGGTCAGTTAAGAGTCAATAAATATCAACAGAGCTTTATGTCTTTCATATTCTTCTGTAATGATCTTGATTCTGGATTACTACAAGCAATATGACACTTTGATACAACCAGACCTCTAGCCAAGATGTGAACTGGGTACACTAGAAAGGTAGTGGTTGTTTCAGCAGGAGTAAATTGTTGAGAGGGAGATCTCATTAGTGTACAGAAATTGCCCAGTTCGTAATAGTGTGCAGAAACACCAGGAGGTCCCTGAGAAGTGCAACACCCTCAAACAGGACTGTCCACCAAATGAACCCCACTCTTTCTGGTTTCTGCTGTTTTGATGTAAAGCTAACTATTGATTTTGTCTAGTGGGAAAGACAAAGTGAACAAACCATAGCTAGGATCTTTTAGAATAGGAAATTTTTGGGGCACAGAGCAGGAGCTCTTAGCTTCCTGTCTCTAACTGTAGGAACCTAACCAGAATGTATATTTCTATAGGGACAGTTGTCTAAACAAAATGGTAAGACAAGTAAATGAATCACTGAGTGCTGAAGCCCAGCTCTAACACTTTGCCAGTGAGCTTGATAGCAGCTCCCTAATGAGTAGCAAGAGTTGAGCACCAGAATTAAAGTGTCCAAAGCTACTCTGAGCCAGAGATTCTGTCCTTAGACTTACAGAATCACAGAAGCATTAGGGATGGAAAAGACCTCCAAGATCATCAGGTCCAACCTTTGACTGAAAATCACCTTGTCAGCTAAACCATAGCACTAAGTTGCATGTCCAGTTATTTCTTGAACACTTGCAGAGATGGTGACTCCACCACTTCCCTGGGCAGTGTGTTCTGATGCTTAACCATCTTTCAGTGAAGAAATTCTTCCTGATATCCAGCTAGAACTCACCTGGCACAATTTAACGCCATTCCCTTTTGTTGTGTCACTGGTTGCTTGGAAAAGAAGACTGGCCTGGCTACAACCTCCTTTCTGGTGGTTGTAGAGACCTGTAAGGTCACTCCTGAGCTTCCTCTAGGCCCTTCACCAGCTCCCTTGCCCTTCTCTGGACATGTTCCAGCAGCTCAGTGTCTTTGTCCCAGGCTGGACATAGGACTTGAGGTGCAGCCTCACCAGTGCTGTGTACAGGGCGATGATCCCTGCCCTTGTCTTGCTGGCCATACTGGTTTTGATATAGCCCAAGATACCTTTGGCCTTGTTGGCCACCTGGGCACACGCTGGCTCACGTTCAGCTGCTGTTGACCAGCACCCCAAGTGCTTTTCCATTGGGCCATTTTCCAGCCATTTGCACTGCACAGGGGTTTTGTGACTGAAGTGCAGGACCTTGCACTTCCCTTTGCTGAACCTCATACCATTGTTCCCAGCCCATTGACCCAGCCTGTCCAAATATGTATCAATACATGCAGTGCCAAAGATACTGTCATGAGCACTGGCTGTAGTAATACTAAACAAGTTTAGGCCACTGTAAACATGTCTAAACAAGTCCAAGCTGTAGTCTGCATTGTGTACACCAGCCAAACTATATTTAGCTGTTTTTCTCCATATTTTGCTGCCTAGCTGTTTTTCTACATATTTTGCTGTTCCTTCACACACTTAGCTGTTTTTCTGTATATTTCTTAGTTTAGACCAATGTTTGTAACAGGTGCACAAGATGAGCCATTTTTAAGTGTTTTTCAACAACTTAAAGACCCATCAAGGCCACTGAAACATAAATTGTGCTAAATCAAGAGAAAAGGAGCTAAAAACATAATACCAAGATTAGAAGACCCAAATAAAGGTGGGCAGTGAAGATTTAAACAACCACCAATCATCGTACCTGAAGGACTCGTGCAAGGCACATGAACAGCATAAAAGCACCAATTAAGAAATGCTTGATTGCATGGACAGTAGTCTTAAAATATATAATTAGGGCTAAAAAGTAAACAATAAATCAGCTTCTGCATAATCATATTAGTTTGCTGTCCAGAAGTCCTGTTTCTCCCACAACTGGCTTAGCAAGCAACATCTACACATTTTGAATAAAAGCCTGATTGATAGCTGCCCAATCTCAACAGAGCAAGGTTTTGCCTAATAATTTGATCAAATTTTCTTTCTTGAAGTTTTTGTGCAACAGGCTGTAACTATACCTTTATTTTTTTTATAGCTATGTAAATATTGGTACATAATGTCAGAGTTTCAAAACAATCAAACTAAGTTTGAAATATCTATCCAATTCTTGCCCTTTTCTTTGTTGAAAAATTATGCATAATGAAAAAGAGCCCAATAGAACTATAATGTGAATGAGCAGCAACACATAAAGTAGCTTGTACCCTTCACATCTAATTGTCTTTGAATCACAAGCAAAGTACATTTGGAATGAGCCCTTCTGCTTTTTATAGCAGACCACTTACTGTTTCTGACTTCTTCTGGTAATACTCATAGGTAACTTACTTTGATGGTGTCCCTTGACAATTCATGCATCTACCTTTGTTTTAGGGACAAGCAGTTTTGAGTCGCAGCCAGATGGTCTAGACAGATGATTAAAAAGTATGGAATGATACACCAGAGCACTTACCTCCTGCTGCTCTGTCACATTGAACAAACACTTAATGAAATCTGAAGTGTAATAGCTAAAAATATATACTGCAGTACAATGGACTTTCACACATCCTTCTGGGATTTACCTGTCTTTAAATACGGCTTCTGGAAAAAGGTTGCCTTTTGATTCTATTTCTGAACAAATTCCTAGTGAGCTGATGACCATGAGCTTGTCAAAGAACATAATTATTTATTCTGTGTTGGGAATTTCATATCACTTATTCTGGAAATTGTCCATAAAAATAAGACTGTTCTTCAGTATGGTTTGTTATTTACCATATAATTTGCTGACAACCTTGTTGAAGGGAATTCTTTCCAGAAATTAATTTTGAGGTCTTGTAATTTAAAATTTGAACCTCTTAATAAGATACAGCATGTGCATTGAGCTTCTGCCTTTTGCTTTTAGAGCACATCTCTTAGAAACAGATTTCTAGTGTACAATTACAAATTCAGTATTTACCTTCCTAGAACATTCTGTAATCATTTATGCTTGCTCTACATTTGCTGGAATGTTTGCAGAAAGCAATGAACAAAGGGCATAGACATACACACGAGTGTCCTTAGAACTTTGAATAAATATTCATCAAATATATTAACTTTTCATTCTGCTCCTCATGATATTAGATGTTACCAAAGCTAATATCAAAGCATCAAAGGTGTGACAGATCTTCCAAAATGCTATTGAAATTATGATAGGTAGAGTTTAAGAGTACAGACAAGAGAGTAGATTTTAACTGAAAAAAGTTAGTAAAGTAAAAACTTGGAATTCTGTTCTCCTGCTTTATGCATATGAAATGTGACTTGATCCTGTTGGAATTTTAGCTGAGGGCTGTGGAGAATATCTTTAGTAGATCTCTAAAACTCTGATCAGATCTTACTACTCACATCCCCTCTGGTTTGTATTTGAGAAGAGACCACTTTAACAAGAATTAACCTGTTGCAATGTGGTGCTGCGGGGTAAACCAGAGGCTGTTGCAATTTCAATTTTCGTGGAATGTATTTTTTCCAGGCATTAATAAAGCTTTCCAATTTTGGTAAATTTATTGAATGCCTATATTCCCTAATGCAAGGGGGTTATAGGTTAAATCTTTGTCTAGTGAAAGATTTATTCACTTAATTACATTTTTCCCAAAAGGGTTTCATCACTATATAAGATAATACATGAATGTACCCAGACTTTTGTTTTAGCTTGAATACTCTTTCAGAACTTTTGGATCCCAGTAGCAATAATTCTAGACCATAATTTACCTTGAAATATAGTCAAGGATAGAGAGCTTCCTTTTATGCAATTGTGAGCATGTAACAACACGTGACCCTACATGTGCATACATTGACATGGACTGCATCAGTGTTGTCACAACCATTCGTTCTGCTAAATGACCACACATTTACCAATGAAAACAAGAAGAATAATTACCCCTTCCCTGAACAACAACAAAACTAGGAAATCATGTAGTGAGGAGCAAATCTTTTGTCAGTGCATGAACATGGAAAGCACTGTGAAATTATCCAAGTTTGAATAAGGAAATTTCAATGTATCTGCATGTATTCGAGAGAATGGGTATTCTTGCTTTTCTAGCACAACACATGGTGTCAACACAAGTGGTGAAAGGCTACAATGCAGATTTCAGTTGTCAGCTGCAACATGTCACTTTACTTAGGGTTATTTTTAAGGTCGCTGATACCTGGAATAGGAAGGACAAATTTTCGTGAATGTTCTAAACTGTTGATGATCCCATTTACAATTGCGCTTAAAAGAAGTCAAACATGCTGAGGTTTTTCCATCCTGAGTTGTTGGGTTTCTTCTGCTTTTATTCTGTAAAGAAACATGAACTTAAAAAGTGAATTTAATCACTGTTTTGAAGGTGTGATCTGTGGCTCTTTTCCCACAAGATGCTGAGTATTTTGTTTCAGCTGAGCATAGTGTATCATCTTGTGCATGGGCAATATCCTATCCATGTGAGTAGTCCTCTGCTCATTTTGAGGATCTTTCCCTGACCTGTTGTTTGGGGTTTTCTTGTGGCTTTGCTATGCAGGGTGGCACACTTGGAGTGCCATAAATAGGTTCCTAAGTATTACTCCTTATTGTAACTGGCTCTACTGAGGTTGCAGTGATGATTTGCTTTCGGAATGTTTCCCACAATATTGGCAACATGGGTGTTAGTATGAATCAACCATCTCACATCTGGATTTCCTGGCCTCCTGGATCAGGTTTCTACCTCCTAGAGGCTAGATAGTGACAAAAGAGAGACATTCAGAGCAGCCACTACACTTTTAAACTCAAATTTTCTTAGAAACTCTCCAAGATGAGGTTGAAATGTAGAAGGATTATATGAAAAAATTGTAACTGTAAATGTTTTTAGCCACTTTTTTATTTCTTGAGATTTTAAAAAAGAAAGAGTTATTTCATATGCATCTTCTGGAGTGAATTTTCTAATCAATATTGTGTTTAATTTATATCAGGATTAGCTAATGGGACACTTCAAACAGCATTAGTTTCAGTTTATAATTGTCACATCCATTTTGATTTGAACAGAATGATCCTCAGAAAAGATGGAAAGGATTGTAGCATCTGGTTCCTGAATTTTATTCATATTTTCTCTTCAATTAATAAAGCAATGGCTTTTATATGGAGGTTTTGTGATCATATGGGTTTTAAGTTTCCTGTAAGCTGCTTTCATTTTATGATTCTAAAAATGTCACTCGTGAGCTCTTTAGAATGCTTTTATTGTTCCTTTTTCCCTGATGTTGTAGATTGCCACCAGCTTTGTTTTAAGGCTATCCCTCAACAGCCATTTATGCCTTGTTGCATCCATCATGTGTCAAACAGTTTCTCTGTCAACTGCCAGGAGCACTGGAAGCTCAATTGTCAGGATTTAAGGTGAATGAAGAGAGCCTTGACAGGCAGAAATTATATTTCCCATATGAAAAAAAATCCATTCATAGTTTCTGGGAAATCTTGGGACTGTCTGAGCCAACACAAGAATGTGGTTCAGTGAGAACAGCATGCAGCAAGGGCACACTAAGACCAAGAATCCTTCGGTCTGCTCAACTAACAAGCAGAAAAGCCTTTCACTCTTGAGTATTTCTGTAATTACGGTCACCAAGATGGTTTCACTAAGATTTTGTGATACTGTGTTATTTCTAACTCACAATCAGCTGGTCCATTGTTTTACCAAAGCAGGAGCCTTGCAGGTATCAGGAGTTCATGTGCCAAGATTTACTGGCTGTGCTCTTCATATTATTGTCACTGCCCTTAAGGAAGTTTTTGCAGCTTTGTGTGAAATGCTTCAATCCTCTTCCTAGGAAGCAGAATCAGAGCTATGGTGCTGAAGTGGGACATCACATCACATGACAAACAAATGGCAAATAAATGGTGGCCAGCTATCTTGCTTCATTCTTGAGGCTTTTCTCCCATAGCAAGATGAAGTACAGACTGCTGTTGAGAATTTGTCTGATTTGCTGGGATACCTGTGCCATGTAAAGTAAATACTGTTGAAATAAATAGATTTATGTAAGTCCTCTGTATTTTGAAAGCAGACTGAGGTGATTTCTGATTAACATCTCAATCTAAAGTAATTTCCAGATAAAATCACAGTACTTGAAAAGCTACCCTTGATGAAATAAGACCTATATATGTGTGAGCATTTACCATAATCCCTGTCACCATAGTAACTGAGACCTAGATTCACAAAATCATGTAATTTCCTTTAAAGTACCTGAGTACCTCCGAAGTTTTGGGCCACATTTCTCGAGGAACTGTGAACTCATTGTACAGGCCTTTTATGAATTGCAAAAAATTATCCTTTCCTCATAATTCTTTTTTCCTTTTGAGCAAGAAAGCTCTGGCAGGGGATCTGATAATTTTTTGTAGTCAGACCATCAGTGTGACAATATGTTATAGAGGAGGTTCCAAGAGGTTGTACTGGAAACAGTTTCTGAGCTTCTGGATATTTGGAACCAGAGTACTTTATCACCACTATGAGTACATTTTATGTAGGTGATTCATTTTGACATGAAAGCATTTTATCTTTGTTTCCTTTCACCTTGTGCTTTGCAATTACTCTAGAGAAATGTATTAATATCAAAGAACTGCAATGTGATCACTGATGTGACCATACTTCATTTGTACTTGATACATTTCGAGATTAGGATCAAAGCCTTGTTTCAGAGCAGGAATTGGAGTAGAAACCATCAGATAGAACTCAGCATTGGGAAGATATCTTCCCACTGGTTCATCCTACCAGGAAGGTAGGCAGCTGTATTCTTCACAAGCTACAGACTCAGGCGTATCCATTTTCTGATAGCCCCAAGTCAGAGTGATGGACTCCTCAACCTTCCAAAGGAAGATGGTGGAAGAAGAATTTTAGCCTTGTGGGAGTTCTTGGGACTCACACACCTTGTCACAGCTGTTGTGCTTAGATCCCTGGCACTCAGGATGGCTCAGGGATGGACTTGCTTGGAGCAGATGTAGAGAAACCCTGGTACATGGGAGTTGCACAGGCTTTTCTACACAATTGCTCTCCTCCCACCTTTCAAACATACCTCAGTCCCAGGCTACACCAGCCCAAAAAGACTAAACAAGTTATAGCAGACTCAGTGATGAGCATATGCCTGTGCTTGACTCACACACTACAGAATAAGCCTAACTGTTGCTGCAGAGTGTGAGAGCTGCTGGATTATGCTTTTGGTGCTATGCTTCATTACTCATGCCTTACAGTCTAAAATATCAGACAAGGTGCAAGTAAGTCAAGTTTACTTGATATCAAATCCATTTTGTAAACAGGTCAGGGACTCATCACATGTCCATTCTCTGGCACCTACAGGGAAAAGAGATTGGCCAGTGTTAGAATGACACACTGTTTCAAAAAAATTGCTGTAGTTTTTTTAAATGGCTACAAAACTACTGCAAAAGCAAAAAATAAACCACTGTGGCTGAAGACATCACTAAAGTCCACAGTTCAAAGGCCAAATCTGGAAACAAATTCCCTAAATAAAAGTTAAACAAATAATAATGTTTTAAAAAAATTTGAAGCAATGGTATGTTATTTAAGGGAGAAAAAAAGGCTAGCTTATAAAGTTTTTTAAGCACTGTAAAGAATATTTAATTTTTTATCTGATGTTACTTAAAAGGTTAGCCGCTGTAAAAACTTGAGATTGTGGAACCACCAGAGCATCTGAGATTTTTTTTTTTTTTTCTGAAACAAAATTATATTTCTTATGCAGCTGAAAATAGTCAAGTGTTATGCTCCAGTTTCCAAGAATCAGAAAAGAAAATGTGTAGTAACTTCTGCCCAGTTACCAGAAATATCTCTGTGGCAGGTAGGCTGGCCTCATGGCAGTGATGCTTGCTGGCATTAGCAGCATTAATTTGAAACTGCAACACTGAGTCAGTCTCCCATCAGGGGCTCAGAACAAGTGGAAAGGTCAGAGATCAGAACTTACTTAGTCAAATTGGGAAGAGGGATGTTTGCACTCAAAAAATGCTGAGGTTAAGCTGGATGAGCATAACTGTGTATGGTGCACAAAGCATTTGGATACCTTTGGTATGCAATGGAAGATTTGGGCATGTCCAGGGTGAGGCACCTTAGCCTAAAGCAGACCTCTAGCTTAGGTTAGATGAGCTTCTTAATGCAGAGCCTGTGGTCTTTGGGTGGCTCTAATGAGGGATTTGCTCTGGTGTCCATAGTGTAGATGTCTTGCAGTGATGCAAATTTCCATAGGCAAACCCTTTAATTTGTTCCTGTAGCCTGTGGATAGGATATTGCACATATTCATGGTAGAAATGACGCCTCTGGCTGGTATTGTGCTGTCTCAACTGAAGCAAATCTTGTGTTTGTTTCTGTTCAGGGGATGCCTAAATATACAACTTCTGGTCTGTGCTAGATAATACAGTGACTTTAGGTGTTTGGTGTAACTTATGAGAAAAATACTGTATTGAATACATCTCATGCTGGAGTTGCCTAGACACCAGCTGAGATGATATGCTAGCCTATGCACAAAACCTTCCTGTGTTTGTTTTTAACTTTGCTTCCTCCTAGTGACTCCAAAGATTTGCTACAGAAATGGCTTGAATTCTAAGACATGAATGATTTAAAAGCTGATTCATTTTAATTTGTAGTTTTTAAATTTGGCAATTACTTTGTGTAAATACAGTTTGAAATATTTTCATTTTACCTGTTATGACTAGTCTACCTTAAATGGTTGCCTAAAATATGGGTTATTTTTTACATTTCTTTCCTGGTTACTTGAATACCAGGTGGGGAATTTTCCTTTGCAGAACCTATGGTATAAATTTTCAGAATAATTTGTGTTGAAATTAATGAAAATACTAGGTTTTCATGGGTGCTTTTACAAATCTTTGGCACTTGTTCAAGTTCTGAAGTAAACAGGTCTGGCTGATCCTACTCAGAAAATATAACCATGATGTGGTTTTAAAATCACATAGGTATTGATCTTCCCTCTTTACACAGAAAAATAAAAGTTAATTTCAAAGAAAACTGTTACCATGGGGTTTCTGCTGCATTTAGAAAGTTACAGGCATTAGAGACTTCTGTCAGTGAGAGGAGTTATAGTTGTGTGTTAGAACAAACAGTACCAACAGGTTGCTTGCAGCATCGGATTTTGTGGATTTTATGAGTCTTTCTGATTGTTTTGTTCTTCTGATTACATGCAGAGCCATAATACCACACTTCTTGGTAGTTTGCTCTGCCAGTGTGCCACTGACACTGAACACCTTCTGGATGTGCACTTTGAAATGAGTAATGAGGGTCAACACCTCTCAGTCAGGGTGTGTGCTTCTCATAGACTTTGTTCATCAAAGCATCTTTTCCTGCAGGAAGATGTTTTGTGACCTTTAAAGAGCCCCTGCAAGGGAAACTCCAGGCATTCTGCTGAGCTGCCAGCTTGGCAGAGCTGGAGAGGGGATTTGTTTGGTGAGGACCCTTTGTAAGCAAACAGGTATTTCCACAGTGTGTCTCCAGTGAATTGGACAGGGGAATAAGTGTAAGAGATTATAATGCTTCAATTCAGAGGGCTGAATGGGAATGCCTAAAGAAAGTAATGCTTTCCAACAGAAGGGGAGGATTTTTCTATCACCTGCCTGTGCCAAGTGTAAGTTATGAGGTGCATTCCATCTTATCCTTTATTTTGTCTCCAGGGAGCAAATAAACAAGTCATGTAAACGGGTAAGATCCTAATCACTCTTGTGCAAGCAGTAATGGGAAGAAGCTGGGTTCAGAATGAGTGCCTTTCAAGAAAAATGGTCAGAGAAGAAGTTTATATGTATGTAACTGCTGAGGATAAAAAAGGCAGTGTGCAGCTAATTCACAGTTAGCATGTGCTCTGAAAAATTTAAATCTGTACATTGTCAGTATGAGAAAGGAAACTGAAAAGGGGACTGACTGAGGAAACTGAGAGAACTTTGAGAGAAAAGATTATTTATCCCGCTGCTCTTTCTCATGCTGGTATTAATCCATGGACAAATCCTTCAATTTGGTGGATCTCCACCAGTTTAGCTGCCCAGATTGCAGATGATATGGTATAAATTTCTGATGAAAACATTGCTGTAAGAAAAAACTAAACAAAAAAACAAACCAGGCAAACCCCCCCCAAACCTTTACAAGGATGTTTTTCTTTAAGTTATGTTTTGCTGAAGGAAGACAGCAATTTCTTGCTTGAATATATTTGATTCTTTAAAGCATTTATAGATTTTAATTTGCTCTTTTTTTTTAATTTGGAAATTGACAATGAGAATATAACTTGGTGCTGTGACATACTGGATTGATTAAACCTTGTCTTTATGAAATAAGATATGAAAGATTTCCTACCCAGAAAACTTGTCTTTTTAATTTGGAAACTGGAAC
This sequence comes from Erithacus rubecula, assembly GCF_903797595.1. Classification (NCBI taxonomy): domain Eukaryota; kingdom Metazoa; phylum Chordata; class Aves; order Passeriformes; family Muscicapidae; genus Erithacus; species Erithacus rubecula. The sequence continues at coordinate 84,849,022 of NC_136689.1, read as the reverse complement.
ATTCCCTTCATGGATATAGATGGAAGGTGTCACTTCTGTCAACAGAAATTAAAGAAAATTTGGGTTGTATGTTAAGAAATATAACCTTTTCTATGATATCCTTCTGTGCTGGCTTCAAACTGGAGAGCCACATCTTCTTTTCCTTTTTTCTCTGTGTATGTAGAGAGAAAAGCATATAGAGAACTGCTGCTGCACAGGAAGTTAAGCCTGAAAGCAGGGATGGGCCCTGCTCTGTAACAGCCACAGCAGTTTACAAAACCTTAGAAACTCTCACTAAAGCTGGTGGGAGTTTTTCCATTGGCTGCTTTGATAGCTGGATCTGACTCTTGATTAATAAACAGGGAGTGTTAAAACGCTCTTACCCAGAAATGTAGATTCAGCCACTGTCTCTACTTTGACCTGCACTTCTGTGCAGAAAGGATTAAAATGCTAGTTACAGAATTTAATTTTTTTAAAAGTTACATTTAAACAAAATTCAACAAAAAAAAATATTTTCTGGCTGTGAAGTAATTTTAAAATTTTATTCTTACAAAACTCATTCATTAAACAAGAGCATGTTACATCTTTTCAGAGTTTCATAAACAGAAAACCATTTGATGATATTTCTAAGGCCTAAGGTAAACATCTCTCAATGCAAGTCCAAACTGGATTTGTGAATCTGGGTAGCATGATGCTGAAAAAAAGCTAAAATTAAAAAAAATTAGATGTAAACGTGTAGCTGAAAAGTTTCCTTTATGAAGTGCTATCTAAACTTCAATAGGTAACTATGCTTCTGTCTTTGAATCTGAATCTCCTGTTACAATGGCCATACTTAAATTTTTATAAGGGTTTTTTAAATATAGATCAGCTACTGAATAGAGAATCATTGTACTCATTATATTTATGAAACCTCATACAATCTAAATAAAATGGTGAATACAAATATAAAGCATATAAACCACAAGCTCCTTGACCATATTTTGATCTTGCCAACTAGAGATAAAAATGGTTGCACCAATTGGAATTAAAGTATGGAGGGAAGAAAACCTAGCAATATAAATTGCTTTTCAGCTTTTTATAGCTCTTTTCAAAAGGTAGATTTGAATAGAGAGAAATTTACGTAAAACATATTTTTGAAATATTTTAATCCGAGCAGCATGGAAAAAAAGCAATCAGCTGGGTGTTGAAAGGCTGTAATGGAGATGATGTGGTATGGGAGTAAATTTTTTTCTACTGATCTTCTTTGTAGCCGAGAGCTGCAGAGAGCTGATGGCAAGGAGGAACATGGGGCTTCTTGCATGAGGGAAGGGCAGCCAGGCAGCAGCTTTGGAGAGCATCTCTCTCATCTGATTTTGGGTGTCACAGTGTCCCTAAGGTAGCTGAACAAATTGTATCCTTTACTTTCTGCAGAGCTGCCAGTGGCACTGTGGAGGGATAGTTCTAATTAAACTCTTAGTTCAGGTTTTTGGATTAGATAAGTTAGATAATGTGACTGTTCCCTCTAAATATATGACTTGACTATAGAAATCTTTAAGTATAAAACTCATTACTAATTTTGTGTGTATTAATCATATGAAATGAGACAGCAGGCTTGGTTGGGTTGAAAATTGACTTTCTTTGCCAGTGTTTATTTTGAAGTGGAAAGGTATTTTGGCTCAGCTGTTGTTGTAAAGATACAAAAGTCTCCTGCAGCTTTTACAAATTATTAAACACCAGCTAACAGAGAGGTCTCAGAATACAAACACACACAGGGAAGTGGGGTCAACTGAGGGCATTTTCAGTGCCTTCTCTCTGGACAGGTTGCACCATCTGTGTCATGATCTGTGCTTCTGGGGACGTTGAGAGGACAAAGAGAAGAGGTGGCCACTCATGGTGGGCCTTCAGTGTCCTGCAAAGATGGAGCTTCAGCTTCCTCCCTCACCTTGCCAGCCTGCCAGCAAAAGACTGGTTCCTCAGCCTTTGTGCCATCATGCAAGTGATGGCACAGTGGTATCCACATGTTTAATGAAACAATTATCCTCTTAGCAATTTCTTCCAAGGAGTCCTTTGAAAAGTGGGAATTTGTAATACTGTAAAATGCTACTGCTCTTTGCAGCTGTCAGCTGTAGTAGATCAAGTTATCACTTTTCTACTACAAGTCTTTAGTCCTGCTGCCAACGGCGACCTTATATATGGCTATAAATCTTCCTGGAGTGTAATAAAGGTGTGCTGCATTTCACTCTAATGGGGTATGTCTTGTACAAAGACAGACAGCATTAGGAATTTTGTGTGTAATAGCCAGTGCTTCCCAATATCCATGTCAAAACAGAGGATGTCGGCCTGTGGGCTACAGAAGTCATTGGGATGTATTGCAGTTTTCTGTCCTGGAGTACTCTGATTTTATCATGGCTGTGCCTCTCTAATTCAGGAGTTTGTGGTATTCGTTTTATAAATCTTATTCTGAAGTTCTTGCAGCTTTTCTTGTCTGCATGTCAGAAGTCATTCTGGAGAAGAAAATTCCCTGAACTCAGTTGCCATTGCTTTATTTATTTATTTTTCTTTTCAAGGTTAGAAATAGTTCAATCAAAATGTAAGTCTGACCTTAAAAATTGCACCTCTTTTGCAAGTACTGGATTCATAGCAATTTTATAAGGCATTTGGAGACTCAAAATGCAGTAGGTAGCTAATTTGACTCACAAAAGAATCTATTTCCTATCTAAGTAAATTAGAAATATGTTGGTTGTTTCTCTAGCTCTAGGAACTTAAATGGATTTTTTAAAAAGCCTCTAATTTATTTGGAGGCTTCTGAAAATTAACCCTAAAGCTTGACATTTTTTTCATGTGAAAGTCAATTTCTGGTACTGAACTGAATAGAATATATAGTAGTGTTGTTCAGAGATTTTATTTCAGAACTGTTCTGCTATTTCTGAATTTGAATGAATTAAAACTAAATATAGCTAAAATACCAACGAACTTTGTCTCACTCTTTTCGAATTAAACATAGAGCTAGAGTCACTATTTGTGAGCCTAAACAATCCAAAATAGTATTTATTGTCTTGTAGAATTCTGAAAATGTTTAATAGAAGTACTCACTGGCTCTGATATTCATGGTTGGATGACAGCATCCTGTTATTAAATCCCATTCCACCATTTTTGCATTCCAGCTGTAGTCATTTAACAGTCTCTTTTGCTCAAATTAAGTACTGTGGTAAGCAAGTACAATTCCAATTGACAACTCCAGGTGCTATTCTTATGCAAAATTTTGCTTTTAACCCAGCGTGTCTCACCTTGCACTGAGCCTGTGTGGCACAAAGAGGCTGAGTGGGGATGAGAACAGAGAAATTATAGACAGTAAAAGAGGAGTAGACTTGATAATTGCCTTCAGCTTGCTTTTTGTTGTTGCTCTTGTCAGCTCACTCTTATTAAAATATACTACATATTAAGAATTTGCTCCTATCACCAGGTTTTTTAGCTCAAAATATATTCTGTGTGTGCACATACATGTGAATACATAACTTTTCCTACAGCTCAAGAGGTGAAAACAGACCAAGCTGGATACTTAATTGTTGTTGTTGATTTTTGTTGAATTGTACAACCTGTGCTGAGATGATTCCAAAATCTGTAGAGCATACAAAAATAAGCCACATCAGATAATATATTAAAAGTGATGCTTGTAACCACAAAGACCCAGCCTCCTTTCTAATCCACTTTCCACCATTCCTTTTCCCTGCAAACAGAGGTATGATGCATTCCTTCTCTGCCCCTGAAGATGAAATTATGACTCTTGCTTTTTCTGCTTTCCACCATTTCTGTATCTAGGTAAATGCAAGGAAAGAAGAATAAAGACAGAATGATATTGGGACTGAAATTCAGGGCATGGTTCTGAGTGTTAACCCTGGAGTCAGCTGGGTTAAGGGTTTCAGGTTCCTTCACTCAGATGTCCTACATGACACAAACACGTGCTCCAGGCTGCAAAGCAGGTGGTGGAGGGAAATGCTGGGTGGATCTGTGCAGGGAGCAGGGGGAGTGATTCAGTGACCAGAGAGAGAAGGTCACAGCCATGAATGAGGCAGGCTGTCAGCTCAATACCCCATACAAAACGTCTGTGATTGTTCCTGTCTTCATCCCTAACAGGGTTTCTGAACTCTAATGGAAAAGTTTGGTTTCTATGGTCTTTAAAAATTATGTCTGGAGCTGTGAATGCTTGCAACAACTGTCCCCTGGCAAGTCTGTTTCAGAAGATTCTTATAAATTCTTTCAAATGTTTTCTTGACATTTTTAAAGCCTAAATCTGTGACCTGCTTCTTTCATAAGAGTTGCAGTTCTTTCTTCATTTCCAGAAGAAATAAAATACCATTTGCATCAGTTTTAAAAAATTTAAGTTTTGAACAAAGTCAAGTCTCATTTGGGCCTTTTTAGAGTAGTTTTTTTTAGTGCAAATCATCAAAGCCATTGCAATTGTTTCTTTCCCAGTGTTTAATATTTGACTGCTGCACCCACCCAACTCTAAAACCCTTTGCCTCTAGCTTTTGTGTTTCAGACTGGATGAAGAAAATTTTAAGGAATTTCACCACTGTCCTATGTTTTAGGATTTTTAACTTGAATTTGTCACATAATCTTTTGTGCAACTTATATTTAAATGCACCTCTACCTTCATTTCCTGCCTCTTCTAGCAAGGGACTATCCTATTGTATACAACATGCAGACTTCTAACGATACTCATTGGAAACCAGAGTTCATAGACTCTAGATACTGGTCTGTATCTTGGAATTCCACAGATCAGAACACTAGCTGCTTGGAGAGCATTTCTGAGCTGTAACATATATCCTCTGGTTCAATTTTCTTTGCTCTGCTCCATTCACTGAAGCAGATATCTCTCAGATGTTTGTTACATTTTCTGTTTATATTAGTAGGAGTTTTATAAAGTTAATTCAGAGAAAGTCTCTCAGGTGAAATAGATAAGAAAGGTGACTGAATTGAAGCTGTTCCTCAGCCTTTGAAAAGACTCATCTTGCACACTGCAAAACTGTAGTAGATGCACAACCTAGCATGGGTACCACAAGCTGTGTTAGATGGTGTTCACAAAAGGTAGTTTAGAGCCAACAAGGTGCTGTCAAGACATCAAATGTGTAACATAGGCATACCTCCAGAGACTAGTTTGCTTTTCATAGTCTGGCTCGTTGGAAAACAGATTTCTTCTGGTTTGGGTTACCTTTGTGGAGTACAGAGATTACAGCCTTATGTGCATAAGGCCCATGGAAATGTGTGTTGCTTCTTGCTGCCTTCTGTTTCTCTCATTAATAACATAAGCAATGAGCAAAGCTGTTTGCTAAGGTTTCCCTGTTGAATACTGTGAGCCTTAATTTGGATGCCCACTATTTAAGTAGATTATCTTAACTGAAACATATTCTTCCTGCTCTAAATATTTTGTAAACTGAAAACCTTCGTAGTTTGCAAGTAAAACTGGTCTCTCTGAAGGACAGTGTAATTTTAATTATATTCAGGCTTGATTCTGATCCCACTGAGGGACCAGACTAGCCACTCTATTTGGAGCCAGGCAAATTGGCTTCTTAAGAGCACAGCCACGTTCACTTGAACACTGAAAAGAGTCTCTTGTGGGCAAAATGATTTGGGCTCCCTTGTTGAAGTTTATTGTACTGTTTGGCAAAACTTGTCTACTTCTATTAATATCTGATGTCAGAGTAGAACTTATGGTAAGGAAAACCAAAATATATCATACAGCAATAAAGGAGAAAAATCAGAAAATAATAGGATATTTTTCTTTTTTCATTTTTCAGAATATTGCAACACTTTCACACCACTGCTGAGGATTACACCATCATTTTCACATCTGGATGCACAGCTGCACTTAAACTGATAGCAGAATCATTTCCTTGGATACCTGAAGGCACAAAGCAACCCAGCAGTCGATTTTGTTACCTAACTGACAGCCACACATCTGTGGTTGGTATGAGGGGAATAACTGCCTCAATGAATGTCTTGTCTGTTCCAGTAAAACCAAAGGAAATTTTGTTAGCGAAAAGCAGGTTACCAGCTGAAGAGCAAAACTGCACAACACCTCATCTATTCACTTACCCAGCTCAGAGCAATTTTTCTGGTACCAAATATCCCCTTTCATGGATACAGGATGTAAAATCTGGGAAACTCTGCCCCATCAAAATACCAGGGAAGTGGTTTGTTCTACTAGATGCAGCCTCGTACGTGAGCAGTTCTCCATTAGACCTGGGAGTTCACCAAGCCGACTTTATCCCCATCTCATTCTATAAAATCTTTGGATTCCCAACTGGTTTAGGAGCATTATTGGTAAACAACAGGATTGCTCCCCTCTTGAGGAAAACCTATTTTGGAGGTGGAACTGCAGCTGCCTACCTCGCGGGAGAGGATTTTTATTTCCCAAGGAAATCCATAGCAGAAAGGTAAGACTTGGTTTAACAAAAGAGGATTTTTTTTTGCTGATACTGTTTGTGTCAGACAAATGTCTCAGGCTTGGCATATGTACTGGGGTGTGATGCATGTGCTTTTTATGCAGTTGGATAGGTATTTCACATCTAATTCAATTTGTCTTACTATTCTTTTATCCTGTCTAAAGAATATCATCTGAAATATCTGCCTTCCTTTCCTGATCTAGTTTGCCAAAACTGCAAAAAATATAAGGTTTCATTCAGTGACATAAAGGGCAGACCATGCATTTTTTTTTTTTAATTTGTGTTTAAGGTACCTCAGTGGAAACTTGATTTGTTTTTGAAACTCTGCACCCAAAGCAGGCAGAGCAAGGTTGATCACACAGTGTAACTACCCTCAGTGAAACTGCAAAGTTATGTCTATGTACTTCACTGGAAATGTGCAATGCTTTACCCTCAAGACAAAGCTTTATCAGAATAACAAGTGCAGTGAAATACATTACCTACAATAAATACTTATGGTGCTCTTATTCCTTGACTGAGGTTCTGAAGTAGCTCTGAAGCTCTCCCACAGAAAATAGACACCTAAAGGAGGTCAAATATACACACATAAGAAAATGCAGGGCAATCAGGTAAGATTTACCAGTTCCTGAACATGCTGAAGTGCCACTCTTAGTCATGCTTGGTCTCTCTGCCCCCTCCTTCATGGCAGCAACAACTTACATAAATGCAGTAAAGGGTCTTTCTTCCTGTGTCACATCTGCACAAGGGGAATACTAGAGATCAGCATTTGGTCACAGGATGATAGAACAGTTTGGGTTGGAAGGGACCTTGAAGATTGTCTATTCCAAACCCCTTGCTGTGGGCCCAGACACCTTCCACTAGACCAGATTACTCAGAGGCCCATCCAGCCTGGCCTTGAACACTTGCAGGGAGGAGGCATTGAGGAACTTCTCTGGACAACCTTTTCCAGTGCCTCATCACCCTCACAGTAGAAAGAATTCTTCCTCATATCTAATCTAAACCTTCCCCCTTTCTATTTTAATTTCACTTTGTCCTGTCCTTGTAAAAAGTCTCTCTCCAGTTCTCTTGTAGGCCTCCTTCAGGTACAGGGAGGCTGCTGTAAGGTCTTCCCTGAACCTTCTTCTTTCCATGTTGAACAACCCCAATTCTCCCAGCCTGTCTTTGTAAGAGAGGTATTCCAGTCCTCTGAGTATTTTCATGACCGTCTTCTGGACTCACTCAAACAGATCAATTTCCTTCCTGTGTTGGCTACCCCAGAGCTGGATGCAGCACTCCAGGTGAGGTCTCATGTGAGCAGAGCAGAGAGGCAGAATCATCTCCCTCAACCTGCTGGCCACACTGTTTTGGATGAATCCCAGGATATGGTTGGTTTCTGGGCTGCCAGAAGACTCATTGCAGGGTCATGCAGAGCTTCTTATCAATCAACACATCCAGGTTCTCCTCCCCAGGGCTGATGTCAGTTCATTCTCTGTCCAGCCTATATTTGTGTTTAGGATTGCCCTGACCCACGTACAGGACCTTTTACTTGGCATTGTTGAGATTTATGATGTTCACACATCCATCACACGTCCATCTCTCAAGCCTGTCAAAGGCCCTCATCCCTTTCCTTCAGTTTGTGACAGCTTGGTGACATTGGCAAAGTTGCTGAGTCTGCACTCAATTCCACTGCCTACATCAGTGACAAAGATGTTGAACAGCACCAGTCCCAATATCACCCCCTGAGGAGCACCTCCTGTCACTGGTCTCCACTTGGACATAAGTCATTGGTGGCAGCTCTTTAGATGTCATCCTCCACTGAGCAGTCCATCTGTCAAACCCATGCCTGCCTGTTCATTTTAGGAGCAAGTGTGTCATGCAAGGTAGTGTCAAATGCTTTCCACAAGTGCAGGTAGATGATGTCCCTTTCTCATCCCTTATCCACCAATGTTGTAGTGCCATCATAATAGGACACCAAATATGTTGGACATGGTTTGCCCTTAGTGAAACTATGTTGGCTGGCAGAAATCATTTTCTTATTTAACATGTGCCTTAACATAATTTCCAGGATGATTGCTCCATGTTCTGGCTGGGCACAAGGTGAGACTAACCAACGTGTAGTTTCCTGGGTCTTCCTTTCCCTCTTTTTAAAGCGAAGGTTCCAGTCAGTGAGAACTTCACCTGACTGCCATGAGTTCTCAAATACAATGGAAAGTGCCTTAGCCACTTCACCAGCTAGTTCCCTCAGGACCCACAGAAGCATCTCATCAGATCCTATGGACTTGGTCACCTTCAGGTTTTTTGCATGGTCTCAAACCTTATCTTTTCCTACAGTGGTCCATTCCTCATTCTTCCAGTTCCTACCTTTTCATTCTATGACTTGGGCAGTGTGGCTGGAGCACTTACTGGTCAAGACAGAGGCAAAAAAGTCATTGAATACTTCAACCTTCTCTGTATCCTGGGTAATCAGCTGTCTTGATCCTTTGTGGAGGGAACCCACATTTTCCCCAGTTTTTCTTTTACTACTGATGTACAGTTTTTCCTATTTCCTTTGATGTCCCTGTCCAGATTTAATTCTCTCAGGGCTCTGCCTTTCCTAGCCTGATAACTAGCAGTTCAGACAACCCCTCTGTATTCCTCCCAGGCCACCTGTTTTTGCTTCCACCCCCTGCAGGCTTCATTTGGTTACACAGGAAGGTTTGATAACACGAGGCTCCTTGTTATCCATGCAGGCCTCCTGACATTTTTGGCACTTTATTAAGATGCATCATTTCTAGACTTGGAATAGATGACCCTGGAATGTTAACCAGCTCTCTTGCCTCACTCTTTCTTCCAGGGCTTTATCCCATAGTATTCTAAAAAATATGAAATACATATTGATATGTAGATATATATGTAAAATTATAGACCTTAGGAAATAATAGAGGTGAAAAGGGGAAATATTAAAAAATGCCCTTCATTCCTTTCAGTTGTTTATGGGTGTGTATTCAGAAGCATGATTTCCTGCATCTCCCATGATGTGAATATCTGACCTTTCACTGTATGCATACTGATGATTAATGCATTTGCACCTCTTCTGGGTGTCTGTTCTGAATGCTGCTGGGGAGTTCTGGTTCTGGTTCTGGACTGGTAAATGCGCTGGCTGCATTCACCTGGCTCTTGCCTTTTAAGACCAAACATTATTTCTGAATTGGATGTTGGTACAGTGAATATCCAGTTAATCTTTTAATATAGAAATAAAAAGAACAGGGAATCATTGTCATTTGCACCTCTGTTTCTGATTTTTCAAACTAAAAAGACTTTGAAGTGCAACTCTCACTGAAATTCAGGATGACAGGGTATAGAAATCATGGGATCCCAGGGTGCTCCTGCCTCATCTGCAAGCCAAGGATAAAACTCCCTTTAATTTCACCTGAGCAGGCTCTAGTTTCCAAGCAGCTTTTCTAGAGGTAATTGATACATGACTCCTGAGATTGCATAGCAGATAAAACTATCTGAAATGTGTTTTAGATCTCAGTTCTGCTTTTATACTTTATTTAATTAAGAAGGGAAAGGTATGTGAAAACCTGGAGGGGTACTCTATTTCTGGGATCTTTTTCAAGAGTTTTCAGAAGTTGACTAATTATAAACCATTCAGGTATCTGAGGCTCCCACTGTTTCAAGGGCTTGTTTTTACTGAGTTCAGAAGAAGGGCCTACTTTAACCCTCTTGGACTGCAAAGTTAGAAACAAAGGAAATTGACTTCTAAGGCTGGGTACACAATAAGTCATCTTGGTTTGAGGGATTAAAACTAAAATAATGAAAACTGACAGCTGGATACTAGTTCCTATTAAACACCAAAGTGTCATGCAGACAGTCTAAGTCATTGTTCATAGGTCAATATTTATACTTGGCCTCATCTGAGCCTTTGGTTGTTATTTGAAAAGTCAATATTTAAAAGTTCATGTTTAGAGCATTTCTGATGTGGTCCATAATTTCTCATGAACTGTGAAGACTTAAAGTTCTGCCTGGAGAGGCTTGAAGTTTCCAAAAATAGGTCAGGAATGAGGGTAACTTTCTTGAAGAGTAAAAACAACATGTTGCATTGACATTCTTAATCAATGTGATTCAAACTATATCAGTTTTTTTCCCCCTCAGCTGTTATGAGTTTTGCTTTATTGTGTTTAAAAGTGTTTTTCAGGCAGAGCAGTTAGGAAGAGAACTACTACACTACAAATGAAATACCAGGTCACCGTGGCCAGAGTTAATGTGATTCCCTTATCTGTGGACCATGTTTCCATTTCTTTGCTAATGGCTGAAACACCTGAGTCATTATATGTCACAAAAACAGCAGCTCTAGTCAGGTTTTATCCCTGCCATATTGCAGTAAGGAACCTCTGTCCTTGTAGGCATCCAAACCCAACTGGCAAAGGCCCTGAGCAATCTGGTCCAGCTGGATATGCTTTATGCTGGAGGTTCGATTTGAGATTCTTAGGGGTCCTTTCCAGCCTCTGTGCTTCTGTGATTGATTTTGTGCACCTCTCCAACCTCCGTCTGCATTGTCTCTTCAGTCATGTCTTTGTAATTCCAAAATGTTTTATTTTTAATTTTTTTCTTTTTTAAAAATACTTCTTTACAGTGTGTGATTAGTATTCGGCTTGAATACACTGCAGCGTGTCATTTCATGTTGTAATTTATAAAGAAACTTGAACTCTAGCAAATGTCATTGGAAAGGAGATTTGAATATATGTGTCTGAGTACTGCTAGCAGAAGGTATTCCCCATTCACACATAATCCAAGAGCATTGTACTAAGAAAATAGCATTTTCGAAGTCAAGGTGAAACTTAAGTGGAAACATGTGAGGAGATGCAGCTTATCCATCTTTCCTTCCCAGGACTGTTAAAATGGTTGCCATTTTTCTTAATAGACACAGCTTTGCTGGTGTTTCTAGTACTTTATTTTGTTGTTCCTGCTATATAAATTAACGTACCGCAGTCTCTTTTACATTTCTTTAATACCTTTAAATCACTTCCACATTTTCCCATTTCATGTCAGTAGCCAATCTTCCCATCTCAACTTTTAAAATCATGTTTATTGTATTTTCATCCTTGTATCAAACAGCTTGACAAATTACTATTATCATTTCACAAATCTAGCCTCATTTCCCATGTTTTTTTTTCTGCACAGCTTGAGATAATAAAATAATATGATTATGTATAGAAAGAATTCAGCGATAAAATATTCATCATCTGCCCTATTTTTCTTTTGTATCTGGAAATGCTATTCAGAATCCGATCATCCTGGAATTTATGACTAAGGGAAAAGAAGCTATTGTGTTATCTGTAAATTGGGTATCTGCATCTTAGTCCAGCAGTGTGAAAAATCTAGTGCATTAGCTGTTGTATGTTGTTCATTTCCAAATGTATTTTCAGAAGCTCTGGAAATCCAGGTGACATGAATTTGTCCCTGATGAGTTATAGTGACTCTTGCCTCTGCTGCTTGAATAATTTGCCAATCCTGAAGCAGCACCCACACTTATGTAGTCTGTTATGCATTGACTTAGCCACAGCAGGTTTATTTTTTCTTGATGCTGTGGCTAGAGATCTCTGGGACAACTCTGCATGTGCTTATGCAGTGTGTACTGACATAGTTTGGGTCCTCAGTTGCATTCTGGGTTTGTGTGCGCTGAGGGGAAGGAAGCAAGGAAAGAAAAATAGTGGCAGAAAGCTAGGGATGAGCTTTCTGAAGAGCTGGAGCTGAGACAGATTCCTGAGGCTGGGTGATGGGTATGCAGCAGCTTGAGAATCCTTTGGCAAATAAAGCTGATCTGCTTGAAGCAATCTCTTTAGCATGATTGTTTCTGTCAGCCTAGAAAGAAAGAATATAGTGACAGGTGCTGGCTTGTTCCACAGAAGCTCTTCATAGTGCTGAGAAATCACCTAGGGCATGGACTGTACTGAGAAGAGCACAGTCTTTATGTGCAAGCTCACCTTGTAGACTGGCACATGCTTGTTGGCTCCACACACAAGGACTCTGGCCATCTGCCCATGATTACTTTAATGAGGTAAGTGGACTTAAATATCCCCCTGTCAAAAGCCACATTCCGTTTAAGCATTTTGCTATGCTGCTTCTGCATTTTTGTGATGTTTAGAGAAGTCCAAACAGGGCCACTTACAGGAGAATTTCCAAATCTGTAAATTTTCTGAACAAGCACCCTTTCAAACAGCAGTGGTGGATTTCAGATTATATACTCTTGAAGTGACGGGGATCTTAATCTAATTTCTAATTGATGTTTGCACCATGACAATGGCTTCTGCACCTGGCACACCTGTTGCAGCTACTGACAGGGACTTGTAAGCCCCAACAGGGATCAAGACAGTGGACAAGTCTCTTCCTTCCTCCCAGCTCCACATGCCACCCTGTCCTGCAGAGATGAGAGGTCAGAGGTCATTGAGAAGAGCTGAATAGACTCTCACTCAGCTGTTCACTGTGTCTGAAAGGCTAAGTCCTTTCATTTGACTGATAGAACTTAATTCTGACAACTTTTATAACTGTTTTCAAAACAAGAGCTGTGGAAAAATAAAAAATTAACTGTAAGAAGGTTCAAGTAACCAGTTACTCTTTCCCTTCTGTTGAAGTGTAATATCTGCTGGCAAGATTCATGCAGTCTGTTTTGTTACCTCTCAGGATATCCAAGGTGGCAGTTGACATTTGCTGTGTTTTTCTGCCAGCCATCACTACAGCCAGCCAAATTCTTCAGTATGTGATGCAAAGGAAAGTTCTGCTGATTTTTTTTGTTCCAAGTTCCACTATTAAGTAGGCATTTGTGTGTCATTTTGCAGTGTAATCCTCTGGGTGATTTTTATTTTAATACTGAAGTATTTTCATTCCCCAGCAGAGACAGAATAAACTGAAAATTGTACATCAGTGACCCAAATGCTAACCTGAGGGGATCACTTCTGATCTTGATTTGCCATGGGATTCACCTTGAATTGCTGAATCTGGGGTAAACTGAAAGCAGAGCTCCTGATAAATGCTTGTAAAGCACAACCAGACACTTGAAAATAAATTTGCTAACTTGGATTAGTAGGTAGTCACCTAAACAGAAGCAGTAATATAGGTAAAACTTTGAAGAGGCAATACAAGTTGGCAGAGGTGGCATCTGTCAGTCACCCAGCCCCACCTCTGTTCATTTGCATATTCCTGGAGTGTTCAAATACCAGGACTCAATATGCAGTAATTACAGAAGGAGGTGTTTTCCTCAGGTAGAGGAGGTAGTGTATCTGACACACCTTTTAGAAATGTTCAATGGAATGAAATCACTAAAACTCAGAAATACAAATAATTTTTTAACTATACCATGGATTGTCTTACTTGGAAGTAGGCTGATCCAACTAACCATGTTGCCTCTTTTGTTTTGCAAGTGCTGTTGAAAGCCACTAGAAATCATGGGTTCAATGTAGCCACATGCCTACCACAGAGAGGCACGTGTAAATCACAGCAAGCACCAACCTGTATTGCTGGGAAACTCCATCCCACTATATGAATGGAACCAAATTATTGATTTATGAAATAAACCTTATAAACTGCTAGAGAGCTACAGCACATTCATTTTTTAAAAAGAAAAATGTGGAGCTCATTGTAAAATGCATTTTACTTAAAATATAAAGTGTTTTGAGATGATAGCAAGGAAGAAGTAAATTCTAGTTTATATCAAGATTTGATTTTGCCTTTGATCTAATACAGTAAAAATTTTGCTTGAACCAGGATGTATGTGTCTTTGAAGTCATTGTGGCTAACAAGGTGACATAACATAGTTTTACCCTATGGAGTTCTTGTGCTCAAATTTAGAACCAAACTTTTTCTCTAATGCTTCTCTAAAGGCTTTGTGAATTTCTAGCACCAGCTATTGTGACTTCACAGAATTGCTTTTCCTGCTGATAAATTTATGGCACATTTTTAGTTCTGCTTTGTAGATTTTACATTTGTGAATAATTAACCTGCTTAATATATGAATACATATAATGGTAACTTGATTGGCATAAAAATCACATTTTTTTCTTTGCCATTTGTACTGTGTACTTAAAATGTGATGATATTGGATGTAAAAAGGTGAGACTGGCTTTTTGACCCAGACAGTATTTACAATATACAAGTTCTATTTAATTAATGTTAAGGGATTGATTTACTTCAAAGTGCAGGAATTAAAGTTTTTTCTCTCTCTTTTTACCTCAGGCAGTTCTTAGTAACAGGAATTGCTGTAAATGCTCCATGGTATAGTATATAATTAGTATAATGCTCTTTATTTGACTCCTGAAGTCTCAGAGACAAAAGCATGAGCTACAGCAACATATGGAAGAGCTGTAACTACTATCAGGGGGTCAATTTAGATATTTAACATTATTTTAACCTAGTTTTTATGTGCTCTGAATCCTCTGGCATGTGTGTGTGTGTGCTTAAATACTTTCCAAAGCGATGCTGAAATTGTTCTGAGTTGGCTGCTGAAACTTTATTGGCTTCTTTGGATGAATTCAGTCTCATTTCACATGGTGCAGCCTAGAGATGTGCTGAAAGCAGCAAGTCTGCACACAGGTCTGGTCCTGTACAGAGCATGTCCCTGTACCTCTTCAGAACCTCCTAAATAGGAAGGAGTCCGTCCCTCCTTCCCCAGGAAAGCCATTACTGCTTTCTCTAACCTTTGGAGGAGAACAAGGGAGAGTGGTTTTCATGTCTCCAGGGGAGGTGTATATGTCTCCATGTTCCTGGATCACTGTAATGGCTGCAGCAATGGGCACTGAGACACCTCCATGTGGCATATCATGGGGCAGTTGCAGATTTGATCTTTTGAAAGAGATCCTCACCTTCACTGAATCTTTTATAGTGTGATGACTTCCTTCCCCTCAGAGTCATGCTTCTGAAATCTTCTTGGAATTCTATTCTTAATCAGACTTATTGTTGTGAGTATCATTGGAGATGTCTTATCATTTAAGGAAAGGGTATGGTTTTTCAGTCTAAATGACATTGGAATGCAAGAGAGCAAGCTGAAATGCCATAAAGGTTTGTCTGTTTATAGCAGAAGACCTACAGAACTATCTTAAATTTAGTGACTCAGAGTGTGTGGCATCTTATTTGATACCAGTATTGGTTTATATCTTATTTATAGCTAAGCTACAGGGAGCTACTTTTTTAAAAAGCTTAGTGTTCACTACCCTCCTAGTGGTAAAAAAAGACATATATAGAAACAGAGTAGTTTACCTGTTTAGATGACACTACTCAACCTAGTATTTGAAGATTACAAGTACAAGCATGGGTTTGGTCTAGACTCTTTCTTTTCATCTTCTTACTAGTCAGATATATGCAAGAGTGCATCTGGCAGTTGTGCTCTTGGGAACTCATGGAAGAAATATCTGCAGGCTTCTCAAACGGATTTAATTTAGAGGAAAAAGGAAAATATTGATGCTCTTGAGAAAAAGGGGTTTCACAGTCGTTCTTATCTCTCACTTATAAGCAACAGTTTGGAAATTTGCAGATTTGATTAAATACTTGACTGTCACATTTGTGTCTGTTCATGTTCAATTAAAAAATTCAGAGGGATTCTCTAGCATTACAATAATCTACTTTTTTAATATCTAGGCATTCATATTATCAAGTAACATCTGCTGTGGCTTAATAACTGTGTCAAATGATTGTAACAGCTTTATTTTTAGTGAATTTAATGATAAAAAGTTTTAGAGTTACAGCAGGGAAAGTATTTATGCTGAAAGGATTGTATCTCTTATGTCATACTTTATTGCAGATATTTTGCCATTATATTTTCAGGTTGTACTCTGAAATGGCCTTTTTTTTTTTTTTTTAATTGTTGCTGATGCCAACAGTCTTAAGTTCAGCAATATAGATTGCATGCATTTTCTCCATAACATTCACTGGTAAAGAGTAGTTAGTAAGAATCTAACTCCTTTTTTTTTTTTTTTTTTTTTTTGGCTTTATATTAGATTTTAAGTTAGCTACACTAATATATGACCAATTTAAGTGGGAAAAATGGTGTGATGATTCTGTCAATGACAGATCTGGCAAAGTCTATCCTCTTGAGCAAATCAATAAATTGATGCCATTTAATAACAGGAACCAAGTTAACCCTTCCTAGAAAAGAAAGGATTACATTTTTTTGGTTTTTTGGCTGTCAGTATATGAATGTAGGCAACTGCTTTGAAGATTTTATCAGTATTAAAAAAGGGTGTAGTTCATGTCATACCATATCTGGGTCTTGAGTTTTCTGTATATACATTTTTCTGTGTTTTATCATGATGGGTTAATTTAGAAGAACAGTTTCAAGAGTCATTGCTAGCCCTAGATTTTTTGTCTTTGTCTTCAGAAAGATAAATTATAAGCCTTGCATGAGCCTTTATCCAATTAAGCAAAGCATATGTATGCATATACGAAATCACAGAATATGCTGAGTTGAAAGTGACCCACAAAGATCATCAAGTCCATCTCCTGGCACTGTCACACATGCCTGAGAGCATTGTCCAAATGCTTTTTGAACTGTGTCAGGCTTGATGTTGTGACCACTTCCCAAGGGAGCCTGTTCCAGTGCCCAGCTGCCCTCTGGACAAAGAACCTTAAACATCTCCGTCCCTGACACAACTTCAGGCCATTCCCTCGGGTTGTATCACTGGTCACCACAGGGAAGAGATCAGTGTCTGTCCCTCCTCTTCCCCTCACAAGGAATTTGTAACTGTGCTGAGGTCTCCACTCAGTCTCCTCCAGGCTGAACAGACCAAGTGACCTCAGCTACTCCTCACATGGTTTCCCCTCAAGGCCCTTCACCTTCTTTGTTGCCCTCCTTTGGATGCTCTCTAATAGTTTAATGTCTTTCTTATATTGTGGCACCCAGAGCTGCCCCAGCACTGGAGGTGAGGCTGCCCCAGCTCAGAGCAGAGCAGGACAATCCCCTCCCTTGCCTGGCTGTGATGCTGTGCCTGATGCCCCCAGGACAGGGCTGGCCCTCCTGGCTGCCAGGGCACTGCTGGCTCATGGCCAACTTGCCATTGACCAGGACCCCCAGGTCCCTTTCCATGGCACTGCTTCCCAGCATCTCCTTCCCCAGTCTGTCTGTACATGCAAGGTTGACCCATGGCTAGTGTAATCCAGCACTTTCCTGGATTTTTGGATTTCATACAGTTGGTGATGGCCAAGTTCTCTAATTTGCTGAGATCTCTCTGCAGGCCTCCCTGCCTTCATGGGAGTCAGTAGCTCTTTCCAATTTTGTGTCATCTGTGAACTTGCTTAGTATAATTTCCAGTCTTTCATCCAGGTAATTTGTAAAGATACTGAAGAGCACAGGGCCTAAAACGGAGCCCTATGCAACCCATCCTTCACTGACAAATACCAATATGTAGACACCAAGTTATCTCTGATAATTCTAATGGTAAACATTTGTAACATTTTTGTAGATAGTTCAAATCATATCTCTGTGTAACAGAAATCTTTCAAAATAAGATTTTACACATCAGATACTTTACTATGGCTCTTTGCTAGGACAGTGCATGCAGCCCCAGAAAGGTTGTGTTCTTTTGTCCTAAAAGCCTAGGAAGAGCCTTTGCAGGCATTCAAAAACATGAAACAGTAAATGTGGATAGTATAAGCTGTCTGAGAGGAGAGTGGCAGAACCAATTCAACATCAGACCTTTGGTTACATTCCTTATGCCAAATTTAATCCATTTTAATAAAATGCATAGTTTTTTTAAAAGTACATGGATCTCACCTATTCTCTAGCTAGGCATTTTTAGGTGATTTTGCTAGGCAGAACAAAAATAAGCAGGACCATGCACTTTAGCTGATTTTTCTGAAGAAACTGTCATTTTATAGATATAAATAAATAAATAAGAGCATACATGACCATAGTAGACTCAACAGTAGAGAAATAACAATGGAATAATTCCTCCCTCCAAACTTTGACTGCACGTATGTGTACATTCTATGTGTAACAAATTCATGCATTTGTAACTCTTCCTTGTTCTCTGATACCAGCTGGTGGGATTTACAAAGAGTTTTACACACAGAAGTGCAAGGTGCAATTTTAAATTTTGATGAGGACTGGATGCTGTGGTGTTGCTAAGCAAAACTTGATAAGGGCCATGGCATGCAAAATGTTTTAAACAATAAAATATAATAATGCCAGTTTTAGCTTAATAACATGATTGCATTTTCAAGAAGGTCAAGTTCCTTCATCATTTTCTTGTTTGTATTCTTTATCTTGTGTTGCTTATGTACGTCCACAGCAGAGCACAGGTAAACATTATGAGTGAAACTGTTGTAAAATTTTACCTTCAGCCAAGAAGCCATGTGTGGAGACATATGGATGTGTTCAGGTCCTATAAAAAATGTTAATCAAATACTACTATTCTTCTCTTGGTAAAGGAGAATGGTCTCCAAATTGTTAAATGTGCCAGTTTGTAGCAGACATCCTAAATATTTTCTGTAAATCCTTCTATTATGGAATGAAGTACATGAAGTTTAATGTCCACAGCATAAACACAGCTGCAGTCTTTATTCATCTGAACTGTGCATAGGAATGTAGATATATTAATTTTGTGTTCACTAAAAATTTCTCTAACACCTCCTGCACTCTATTAACATTGTCACCAAATCCTTAATCTGATACTATGCTCACTTTAGTGGACGTGCACCTTTTAAGATCAACTATATGAATTTTTCAGAAATTCAGATTATTTGACAAATGAAACTTAGAATGTTACAGTTAAAGTATATAAAAGATAAGGTTTATTTCATTTTTCCCTGTGCAAGAAAATGCAAATTTACACATAATTCTCCCATACAGGGTGTATGGAATAAATTCTCATTTAATCTCCCTTCCTGTCTAATGAACACTAATACTTGGCAATCAGAATTGTGAGTCAGATAAAGGTTTCTTATCCTAGCCTGGTTTATTTGAATTATGATCAAAAGGTGGGAATGTGAATATTGAAGGCATTTTGTAGTTAATGAAGCAGTAATAACAACCAAGGAGATCTACCTTCAGCTCTTTAAATGGCTGCAGGAATGTTAGACATTTATATGATCGTGAGAATTCTTAGCAGAACATCTTATTTAAGTGAACTTGTCTCATCTCTGCTGCTTTCCCAAGCTAACAATTAATAATCTATTAATTTAACATTTATGTGGTTTTTTTCTCAGATACACAAAGAATTTATCAAGGAAGGCCCAACCATCATTAAATATAATGTGAGGTTTATTCAGAGACTTTTTTAATCTATAGAGGCCTATCAAAAGATGTGAAAATACTTGACAAGCCTGTGAACCTTGCTTTTGTGTGGATGTCCTGAAGGGACCCCCTGAAGGGGGTGGAGAAAGATTATTCACTATATTTATGTCTGCAAATTGCACTATCAACTCATTTTCCAGGTGCAAATGACATGTAAGGAAAGGAAAACTATATACACACAAACAAGAAGAGCATGCCACTAGCTTTTTTATGGAACTGCTTGCCAAAGACTGTCTAAACCATAGGGATTGATGCAGCATATTGAATGACAAATATTTCTCCCCCCACCTTACATTCAGAACTCATTCTTCTTCCAAGAGTACCAGAGAGACAAGACAGTAGCTAATATTCAGAGTAACAGAGCAGTGGGACCCTCTGTCTTGTGACAGGTTAATTTCTCAATTCCACATGGCTCTGTGCATAAGACTTATCTTACATCCTTTGCCTTTGAATTCTGTCTGGCCAAACTGTGTCTGAGGCAGTGACCTGGCAAACAAGACTGATCAGTGTGTTCTGTCACAGGATGAGCAATAGCTACAATAGTCTCTTCCTAACTATTTTTAATCTTGCTGGATGATTTGTCCTGCCTTGCTGTTGGCATGTCTGTAGGCATACCTGTACAGAAGGTAAAAACAGAAGCCAAGTCTCCTACTCACCTTTTCTCTGGGATGTGCTGAGGTGCCTGTTGATTATAACTACAGAATAGAAGTTTGAAAATGTCAGTACAACTTGATGTTAAAGAAACATCAGCATATCAATTCTGTAAAGTGGTAGTGGCTTGATGCTTTTAGGGCTTTTTTTCCAGAAAGTCTAAGTGATGCTGCCCTGAGAATAAATAATGTGAATCTCAACTATGTCTGTAATAATAGCTGATTAATCACTTTATTTCAAACTTCTAACTTTCCAGGCATACACAGCTATTTTTTTAAGCATTAATATGAGATTATTTTGACATTAATGCAGGATTGTTCTTGTGTCTGTTCAGTTTCTGTTCTAAAGTTAAATACATGAAAATCCCTCAAATACAAAGGTTTTCTTAGGGAAGAGGGAAAACCCAAACACTGAACACATCTCTTTCCTTTTCACAAGTGGAGGAGCAGGTTTTAAGCCTGCTTCTGTGATCCAGGTAGTGCATAGTGCTGTAATCAGAAGTGTTCAGCTAAATTCTTGCCCCTGAGACTCCAAGGGCATAGGAGTTGTGCAGTCACAACAGCTAAAATGCAAGTGAGGCAAGGCTCATGAGTTTAAGTAACCTTATTTATGAGAGCAGCCACTACAGCTGGGAAATCTGTTTACCTCTTTTTGTAAAACTGCATTACAAGCTTTAGACACCATTAAATCAGGCAGCATTTGCTGGCGCTCCACTGAAAATACACAGACATCCAGATACTTATCCTCTGCTCCTTGCCCATTTCTCTCTAAGTGAAAACCAGAATTCTATCAATGCTTAATTTCTAGGAAACAGCCTTATTGTGGGGGTGAAATCTGTAAAATCTTACATTTGAAAGAAAGAACAGTATAACTTCATTTGTATCGGAACATATAGTTATCAATTGCAACAGAGACTTTATGGCTTTATATACCACAGTGATTTGACAACCCATGGTGATATAATCACTCTATGCATTACTGATCTGCAGGAAAAAAGTAAAGTAATGACACTATCATTTTTCAGATTTCCATAGGGGAAAATATCTTTGGCATCTGTTTCAGTTTGCAGGGAAAAAAAAAAAAAAAAAAAAAAAAAAAAAAAAAAAAAAAAAAAAAAAGAGGAAAAAAATCCTTTTAAAAAGCCTTTGCATGACTTAAGCTAAATTTCACAGTAAAAGAAAGATGATCTCCTTTATAAGATACTGCTGAATACACCCTAATCCTAAAAGGAAGAAAAAAATACTTAAAAGTAGTATTTAGATCTATTATTATTGTTTTTTTTAATTTGCATATAACTTCAATTTTTAGACACCATCTTACCTTCAAAGATGAACTTGGTTCTGCAACCTTAGGCAGCTAATAATCAGTGCAGCATGGTGTCTATCATGTTTTCTTTATTTGTTTAATGATGAATATATCTACAGCCCCAATTAGATTTGGAAGCTGAGGTCCCTCCTGGGTCTTCTTGAAGTCTCTCAGCAGATTCAAGAAGACAGTGTTACCTTGTAGTATTTCCAACATTCTGTCTTAATATTTTCATTTCAATTACTTCCCTGATTACAGGAAAAATAGTCAATGGAGTGATAAAACCCTGAATCCTTTTGATCCTGGCAATTTGATTACCATTTAAAATGAGGATTTCTTTATGACTGAAAAGTTCAAAGTTTGTCTTCTCCCTTTCAGCATTGCCTTACAGCAGCATCCTAAGAGAATGAGACCTCCTTGGCATATATAAGATGCATCAGTAATAATCCTGTTTGCAGAAATCCTGCATGGGTAGAAAATGACAACATTCAGACAAAGTGTGACTGTTTTGCAGGGGTTTTTTATAAATTACATTTTTATGATCTTCTTTGTAAGACTATTCTAAGGAACTGTTGACTCATTATTCTGTTTTCCCTCCATTGTTTTTTTTTTGTTTTGTTTTGCAATCCCCTGATTATACTTCACTCTTAAGAAAAGCTTCAGAGAACGCTCTGTATTTACAGTGTGAATTATGATTCTGCCAGTGTGCATAACAATTACATTATAAATATTTCCTCAGCCATTTGATAAAGATGCAAATTAAGAAAAATAATTACCATTACAATTACAATTATATATAATTACACTATATTCAATTTAGTTTATCTCTAACCTACTCTTGCCATAATATGTTCATTGTTGAAGAATGAGATTTTAGCTGACTGTGTTGGAAGTAAACATGGATTTTTCTGTCATTTGCAATGTATTTTCTTTGAAAGAAGAGTTTTATCACCAGAAAATAATACTGTTTAGGTGGTTCAACTTCCAAGCAGCCTCCTAGATGAAAATTGTGTGTGTGTGTGTGTGTGGAGTTTACCCTTCATTAAGTTAGAGAGACTATTTGCTCCTAAAAAATGCCACTTCCTTAAATATAAATTGTTTATACCTGGGCAAGCATAGTTAATTTGTATTTGTGCAGAAAGAGAGATTTATGGCTGCTGGATTGACTAAACATAGCAGATGCTTTTCTAGAGAAGCACAGTCTTCCAGAACATTGAGTGAGGACTCATTGTCTCTGAGCGGGAGCAGTGCAGATACTTACTTAGCCCTTATTTAGCATAAATATTAGCCTTTGGCTAATCAGTGTGTACCAAGACACCTGAGGAGGTAGAACAGCTGAGATATGCCAGCTTGCTTTGTTTGCCAGCAAGAACTGCACCTACACTGTCTTGCTTTGGAAGGATTCATTTCTGAAAAGAAAAAGAGGACTAGAAGCTAGAAAAATGATGATTGTTTATTTTTTCATTTTATGTCAAGAAATACTCTGTGGTCTTCCACTGCTGCTTCTGACTCAAAGTACTCAAATTATATTAGCAAGACCATGTTACCTGGTCTCATGCCTCTCCAATGGTACAGTTTTGCTGACAAAAGAGGCTGCATACAGCAGAGCCTGTATGGTGCTGTTGTCGTTTATAATGCATTTATTTGGTATCGTCTTCATGTTACCTTCAAATAGTCCCTTGATACTTTAAGCATTCCTTGCGTATGTTATGCAGTCATGTTAATTTGTGCTTTTCAGAGGCTCTGAGACTAAATATTTTCATTTCTCTACTCACTTTAGGGAATTCTTGTCCTATTCCAGATGACATTCTGTTTTTAGACAGTCGCTCTGTGCAGCTTTGTGTCTTAGATGTACACAGTACTGATTGCTTGCTCTTCGTTATTCACTCTGCAATCTGCCCCATACTGTGGCTCCTTAAAGGAGTAATAGCCTGTGATTCAGTCTCTTTCTCCCAGGTAACAAATAACAGGATCAGAGGAAATGGCCTCACGTTGCTCCAGCGAAGTTTTAGATTCATAATTGGGAAAAAATTCTTCACTGAAATATTGGCCAGGCATTGAGACAGGCTTCCCAGGGGAAGTGGTGGATCACCAACCCTGGTAGTGTTCAAAAGGCTGTAGATGTGACACTTGGGGGAATGTTTGAGTGGTGAACAAGGCAGTGCTGGGTTAGCAGTTGGATGTGATTATCTCGGAGGTCTTTTCCAAACTTCATGATTCCATCATTTTGTGACTAAAGGAAATCATTAGAATTGATTTATATATATGCTCATCTCTATTTTTCAATTTCCATAAGTTTTTGGTTATAATTTAGGATATGTATTTTTGCTGGTTAACATAGATTTTGAAAGTGGACACAGATTTTATTTTCCCCAAACTGTTATGTATTTAATGTGTTTAACACTAATGCCTTAGTTACACTCTGAAATCCAGCACTGGTCAGTTGTCAGAACAGTAGCTACTCTCAGAACTTGAAAATAGAACCCAAATGCAGTTCCCATTTTAGTATCTCAGAATTGGAACTGCAGCTCTTGTATGCTTAAGTTCCAGTTCACCTTTGTAAAGCAGGAGAGCAATATTTACTTTTGGTGTGTGTATGCAAAAAGGTCAGTCAGAGCTTCACTAAGATTTGGTTTTAAATAGTGAGGAAACATAATAGTGAGGAAAACAAAAATGAAGATAAACTTAGAGTAGCATTTAGGTTATGTACCCTGTTTGTATTTCATTAGCATCTCTTCATGGGAAAGATGTCTGTGAAAGGACACAAGGTATTAATTTATAACCTGCTCAGAGTGGTTAGCACTGAGCTGACCCACCGTGCAGAGTGCTAGTGTGAGCTAGCTGGAGGAACTGAATGGTTGAATGTGTACCTGAGCAGGTGCTGGTGAGCAATTGTTTGGAAAGTGTCTGATTTATTCTAATCAGGATAAACATTGATGTCTCACATCTCACAGGTATATGGGAAAGAAATCTGAAATTACTCAACGCACATTTCTTCACATTAATGGATGACTTGCATGATTTAACTTGGTTGGAAACTGAACTAAATGCCATGTATCTGCCCAAAAGCAGGGAAGTTAAGATGACTCCCATACCTTTAATGAAAACCTTCATTTTTAATATTACTTTTTAAAATTAAAAAAATAGCTTCAATCTTTTGGAGGATAAAGTGCAAGTAAAGGTAGCACAGCATATGGCACCTGTTAGACCAAGGGAAAGTGAAAGTTCTAAGGGACAGTGAAAATAGATACAGGCACCAGTACTCCATGAGAACATCTCGTGATGGTAGCCAGCCATTTGTGTCTCTCCAGAAAATTCACCAGACACCTCCTCCCTCTGTGGACATGGGTGTTATAAGCAGAACAAGGCAGCATGGTGCTTTCTCTCAACCTACCTGCACAAACACTATTTTCTTGGTGACATCTACCTGCGTGCAGAGGGAGGAAGTAAGGGAAAAAGAGTCACACATTCTTATTACAGCGCATGATAACTTTGTCCATAGAACTTGTTGCTGCTAGCAGGAGTGTCACTAGAACAATTCAAAAGCTCTGAGGCTCAACTTCAAATTAGTATCCAGACTCTCTCCTGTGGCCAAGTGCTTCTTCAGAGTCAAATTTTACCAAGATCTCTCTTGCTAATGAATATCCGTCTCTGTGGTTAGTCAGTGTTATTTTCAGTCAGTTTCATTGGTATTTGTTATTATGGTAACAGAAGGTAGTAAAAAATGCTGGTTCTTTTTTGCAGAGCCTAAAGTTTCCCAAGTTTTGTTTTGATTATGAATGTGCAAATATCAAATGTTGTACCTCTCAAAAATCTTCCACTTATCTCACTAATTTATTCTGGTTTTCTCAAGGAGCCTTTGAAATGGCTCCAGTGGGTTTGAACACCAGAATTTTAATAGATGCTATGTTGGTTAATTGAACAAATACATTAGTCAAGTTGTATTAAACATCATATCTGCAGAGCTGAATTCCAATAACAAACATAGCTTTAAAAACATTAGCTAATGCAAAATTGCATTAAGTATAATGTTCTTAACAATGTATTATTAAATATATCCCTTCCCCCAAAATGATATAGTATTATCCAGAAAATAACCTTAAGAGCATTAGTTTGCTACATAGATACCATAAAAACTAGAGAATGTGCTTGCTATGAAAACACAGTTGTTTTCATAGGTTACAAGTGAAAAGAAATTTTAGATTTTTTGCAGTTGACATATATCAGCAAGATATTAGTATTTATTTGTAGGTTTATACTAAAGCAATGATTTAGATTTCTTTCTACAACAATGCAAAGCACTTTCAGAATTAGGTTTATTTTCAGAAGAATTTGTGGAGAACTGAGTATTTTAATCAGAGCTTAGAATTGTGTCCCTCGAGTGTGTTTGGGTTTACCAGGATGAGATTACAACATGTTGGTAAATTTTATATGCATTGTCATATGTGCACAGAATGCTATATGGCACATTGAGAAATCACAACAAAATAAAAAATTCTCTTGAGAAGTTTAAACTTTATATATGTTTTCAGCAAGCTGCAGCTTGAAAACCATCTCCCCAGGTGAACTGATTTTCTATGTATGTGTACAGGTTTTCTTAAACTAGACCTTGCATCTATATTTGGACTTAATGTTAAAACTTTTTCATTTTAGCTATGCTAACTACAAAAATCATTAACATATTCTTGTTTCCCACCATGCCTGACATTTTCCTGGTAAAAACATGTTACAATTAATTACTTTTGTTTAGTCATCACAGGAAATATATGTAAAACTGCTGCTTTTCTTTTCAATCTGAGGTCATGAACAGCAGCTCTGTGCTATGCTGGGACACAGCTCCTCAGGGCAAACTTGTGCATTCATTGCAGAAAAAGGCCTCAGATCAGTGACAGGATTCACAAGCATTCAAGTAAATACACAATGGGGACCCCCTAAAGTAGCAAGTTCTTAGGACCATGTCTGAGGTGTAAAACAAAATTAATTTAGTGGCTACAAAGAGAAAAAAAATAATAAAAATGAGCCAACAACAACAAAAAAAACCAACACAACAAATTAGGACAGCTAAGACTTACCTTAACATACCCTGAACTGTCTGTCTATTGCATCCAAAGTTATTATTTTTCTTCTCCCCCAGGATCTGAGGTTTCATTTTTTTGTGTGTATGTACACATTGAAAAGAAATATATCTCTTCAGAAACTGTACCAGAAAGAACAAAGACTGTTTATTCCCTCGTATGGTTAAGCTGCCCTATTAATGTCAATTTTTAATTTTATCCTTTGGATTTCTCATTAGCTTTACAACATGTCTAGATTATTTAATTATTATGTTTCAGCTCATAGATGACATAAGATTTAAGAGCTTTTGCTGGGCTCTAGCAAATTGTCGCTATATTTTGCCTGAAGCTGCTTTTGTATAAAATAATCTTTCCGTAGTTAACATTCAGGATACTCTGCAGAGCATCTTAAGAAGACTTAAATGCTAAATAACTGTCATATAGCAAGCCTTAGTATTATTGCACTAAATTACATTGCAAGAAGTGTGATAAACAACATCATAATACTTTGACACATTCATCATTAATTATAACTGAAATCTAATCTCAACTGGATTTTTTTCAGTAATTATAACCAGTAAAGCAAACATTAACATACACAGGGAAGGGAGGGTGAAGGAAAGAAGTCTTCTGAAAGCATAGCTGATACATCAAAATACTGAATAGGCTGACAGTCTTATTAGGTTTTTTAAGGGGTTTTCTACATATATTAAAAGATTAAAAATCTGAAATGCACTTGGAATTCATTATGTGAATAATCATTTTGAAGGCAAAACTTTTCAGAGGCCTAGTGGTTATGTCATTTTAAGGTGGCATGTGACATTCCAGATTTCTGCTGTCTTACATAGAAAACTGGTATCAGACTAAATTTAAAATCAGGGATCCCTCTGACCACCAAAATACTGTCCTGGTGGTATTTCAGTCTTCATGCTACTATTTCCTGTATTCCCTGAATATTGTATAATGTATTTTGAATATTGTGCAACGTATTTTGAATATTGTATAACATACCTTTTCTCTCCAAATTCACATTTATTTTCCACTGCAGAACTTTCTGCTTTTGGGGAGCTCCCATGCTGCTGGTGCAAACTCTTTTCCTTTGTGCTGGGCAATCTGGGAGAATGGCAGCCAAGTTGAGGGCAGCAATGCTTTGTGCTGCTTCCAATTGGGCTGTGGTGCACCACCAGAGCACCCTACTGGCCCAGTCAGAGCTCATGGCAACCCAAGAATTTTTTGCTCTTGTTGCTACCTTCTTAAAACTCTGTTTCAGCAAAGTACTTTATTGCCTGTGTAGTGCTAAGCATACTTTCAAGTGTGATTATACTTTCCTCTGTATATTATGAATTCCCTACATGCAAAGCTATGTGCTTCCTACCATTTTCAGTAGTTAACAAGTCTGAAGATTTGTACATTTTGTCAACTGTTTGTGCTCTATTTGGAGCAATGTCACCTGGTTCTCCTACTGGATGTTTCTACTCACACCAGCTATCTTCACTGCCTATTATTATACATGCATCAGTTACCTGGCTGCACATCCCTGAAATATCTATATGCTGTATCTGAAAAATCAAACTAGTGGAAGAGGAAGTAGGTTCATTTCAGCCCTGCCTAGTCTTTGGTTGTAAATGAACTATGAGAAGGTTTTTTTCCAGTGGTATTTTTACAGAAAACATACCTATTTTTCTCTGGTGATGGGTGCAATTTGGTGAAACTTGCATGCAAACATTTTCTCTTACTGCAACACTGTCTATAGCATTTACAAAAACTCAGTATATTTTTGTCCAGAAGAATTATAGATGCATTGAGAGCTGAATTTTTAAAGTGCTTATATTCATAAAAGGGAATAGATGACTTGCTGTATTGCTGCATGTTGAGTTTTTGAAGTGAATGTTTTGTATTACAATGTCACTGTACTGTTTCTTTCTTGATGATTCTTTTGTGTCTGGTATGACTGAAGCAGTGAGATTTCCTTTACTCTTATGTGAAAAAAGAAACCAACCCATTAATGGAGGTGGGTAATTCCATGTTTATTGTGTTAACATCATCTTATAAAATAATACAGCTGTCAAGATCACCTTTTACTTCTGTGACAATCAATCTAAATAAAATTATCTATTTATTCCTCACCACCATCACCAATGATCCTACTTATAGAAGCGTAGGGAACTAGTCAATTTGCTATACTCTCAGGCTGGCAGATAATTTTATAAGAAAAAGCCCTGTCAGTGCATGCATTTCTTTTGCTCATGTCTCACTAGTCTCTTATACAGTGGATGTTGAGCAAGTTGGTGTCACCCTAATTGCATGTCAAACAGAACTGACTTGGTCACAGGAAAATCATCAAGAGAGATGACTCCAGGGTTTTCAGAGGTTTCCAGAGTAACAAACTTTGTGCATTTGTGTTATCTGCATATGCAGTTTCAGAAAGTAAAAGGAGTTGCTATTTTGACATTTTCTTTTCTGGATTCTTGGAGAGGGGCAAAAAACTTCTGGGTCATGTAATTGACCTATTCATGATCAAAGACTATATAATTCCCTCTTTATACTGAATTTGTGTGCAGAATGAGGGGGATACCTTTGGGACAGGGGGAGGAGGATGTGTTGCTTTTGGTTTGTTCCTGCTTCTTATGTTGGGAAATGGTTCTATAATTTCACGTCTTGGATGTTCATGGACTTTCAGTTTGCAGTCTATATTTGTGGTCAGTTTGGTCATTTATTTGCATTTTGTCTTGTAGCTGTTTTTCCTTCCTGGTTATTACCCACCTTTTCCATCTTTAGATCTACCAAGCAATTCTGCTTAGCTTTGATTTTCCATACTAAGTGAACTGAACACTTCTATAAGGTGCCCTTTCCCCTGTTCATAATATACAGCCTTATCATACCTTTATTAATGGTGTTCTTATTTTTTTATCTGTAAAGCATGTATTCCTGTTTGTCATCCTGATGGCTGATAGTTGGTCTGATAGACTGGCAAATCTAATATTTTGCATGACAGTCCTCCAGTTCACGGCAGAAGTTAATGTCAGTAATCCCTAAGTGCATAATAGGGCTTATGCATAATGATGTACTTATCATACATTATAGCATATTATACATTTAATCACGTTTCTGTTTTTAGGGTTTTCAACATTATCTGTTTCTTACTTCATGCATTATACAGCCCCATCTCCAGCACTGGCAGTCCCCAGATTTCACTTCAGCAGCCCATTTTATCTTCACATTCCTACCTTATATGCCAGGATCATTATTGAAACTACTAAAAGAGATATTTGTCCCAAAGCCAGTGCTCAAGGAATTAAATGGGAAACCTTTTCCAAGCATAATAGTACCCCTTTCAGCACAATTACTTGGCCTACTGTAACACTCTTGTAATATTCTTTATTCTATAGTAGTTCTTCATATGACACTAGGGGTAATGTTTTACTGAAATCCAGATAAATTAGTTCTGCATTTCCTTTGCCTAGAAAAATAATGTGCTTTTAAAATGGCAGCCTCTCTGGGATTGATTTTCCATTGGCACAATCCAGGATGCATTTGAACATGCTTTTATTTACTCATTTAATTGTGCTTTCATTCAGAACTTGTTTTCAGAATGTACACAACACTGAGTTCAAGCTAACAGATGTGTTGTTCCCTGGATAACTCTGTTTCCCTTTCTTCAGTAGAAATACTGTGTTTTCTGTTTTCCATTCTTGATTTGAAAAATTTGCTTACTGGCCTGTGTTATTTGGCTTAGGGAATTTTTCATGCCAATTTCTTACAGTTCTGGGACATAGTTCATCTGTCTGCCTGTGCTCAACTACTTTAAAACCTTTGAAGTGAATTTCCACACCAGTTGCAGTAACTTTACACACACTTTCAGCCATGAGTCATCATCTCCTGACCTTTGTTTTTCATCAGTGCTTCTTAGAATCAGAGTCCAAGTCCTCAGAATTAGTAGTTTTCAGACTTTTCCACCAGCTCTTTGCTTCTGGAATAACAATCATAATCCTTTTTATATTTATTCTGGGGTTTTTTATTATTTGTTATTATATATATTTATTATTTTGCATTGCTTGTGTATAAAGAATAGTTTACTGTTCAGTTTGATTTGTTGTGTCAGGGCATGCCTTCTGGGAATTCTTATTTTATCCCTGTGCTTTCTGTCTTTCCAACAGTAACTTCCTTCCCTGAGCAGCACTTTTTCTGATTTCATGTCATCATTAATTAGAAGTACTAACATTTCTCATAAGTTTTTTTTACTGGAGGCTTTCTCTAAAAGTTCATTTTCATTATTTCTTTCATACTTTTGGGATGCAAATTCCATATATTTTCTAACCTCAACTTCAAGTAATTTTAAGTCTTCTCTTGAAGTATTTGATTATGTCAGTTCAGTCTTCCAGTCCAAGTAGCTTCATTAGTATCACATTTTGCCCCAGTCACATTCAAAATCTCACTTGAGGTTGCTTATCCGTCTGTGACACATACACTTGTAATTCCTCTGACCAGGGTTTCAATCAATCAAAGTCTCCCATTGTGTATTGTATAACTGCTTGTAAAAGCCATTTTTCAGGTAATTATTTTATTTGTAGCAGGTGGTTTTTGGGTTTGGCTCCAATATTAAGTAATAATTTAACTCAACCATTTCTGTTATCTCGGTTTTGCTTGAAAAAAATTTACACTTAAATTTATTTCTGTGAGTAGTAGAAAAGTACCTGTTGGACTCAAAAGCTTTTTTTTTTTTCCCTACATAGCTACATAACCTATAGCAGAATCTTAGCAACTAGGCCTTCTTGTTTTGAACTTCTCACCAAAGGCATTTCAATTCAGAGCGTTTCAGTTTTCTTCACCACTGTATCCTACATTTATGTGTTTTCTCCAGCATGATTTCTGTTTGTGATTGTTTTTCTACCATATACTAATAAGGCAGTGTCCTAGAGTGGCTCTGATCCCTCCATTTTGTAGCCCATATACTTTATCTTAGCATATAAACATCTCTGTTTTTTTCACCCATTTCACTCATTATTCTGTTTTCTATTTGGGTGATAGCTGGGATGGTATTGCTTACATAACAAATGTTTCTATGAATATTAAGTTTTTTATTTCTCTATTGATGCACACACTCCTGACCCTGTGCTGTTCCTTTACCCTGTTGTTTTCTCAGCTACATGACTCATGCTCTTTTCTGTCAAAGCTAGGAACAGGAGTCATCTCCCTGTGCTCCCTGTTTCAAGCATCAGCAATGCCTGGTAACGTGCCAAAATTTTCCTGATTATTTGAAGGAATTGTTAGTTCAGCTGATCCTTTCTTCTGGGTTAGGATGACTGGAAGATTTCCAGAACTTCCTCCGATTACTGGCCATATCAATGCAAGTCCAGGACAGCTTTGATTATATGAAATTCCTGGGGTCTCCATCACTGCACTCCTGTTGAAGAGGAGAGGCAGTTGCATGGAAAGGGTCTTGGCTTTCTGCAGTACAAGCTGAAAACTACTTAAAACAGTGGGAAATTAGGAATACTTGCTAATTCAGCATCGCTGCTGTGAATTCAATTATCTGGAAATTTGGTAGCTCCCAATACCCAGTCCATGCTTGGAAAATCATTTAGAGTTGGTGTTTGAAAAGAAAAGTTGCTTACTTCTTCAACTCTGCCATCTTCATCACCTGTTGACCTCACAAGGTAGCATGAAGTACTGGCAAGCCTCACAACAATGCTGAAAAATAAAAAAGCAT
Source organism: Erithacus rubecula (assembly GCF_903797595.1). Classification (NCBI taxonomy): domain Eukaryota; kingdom Metazoa; phylum Chordata; class Aves; order Passeriformes; family Muscicapidae; genus Erithacus; species Erithacus rubecula. Next base: position 84,816,658 of record NC_136689.1, on the reverse strand, counting down.
TGGAATAAATCTGTATATTATAGTCCCAAGGTGGAAAAATAGCTTGCAGTAGACAAACTGGTTACCAGGATGCACGTGATTTAGTGTAGCAGACCCTACTATATAATTTTTAAACTTTTTTTAAACAGTAGAGACGTGCAGAAGCAGTAAGGGTTTTACCGTTTGAAAGTCTTAGTTGATTGTATTCTCTAGGCATAAAAAGGCGACTCATACACCTTAGAATGTTTTATTAGCTGAAGTCTTCCTTGTATTTGTCTTGTCCCATTCTTCTTTGATGATTTTACTGCTCTCACAAAGGTCTCAACATGCAAACTGGCTAACGAGACCTTGTTCTGAAGCTAAGATGTTTCATAGCAGCAATTTAATAATGCCAGTTCTGTCAAGCTGCCAGCCTTTCTGGATACACACTGTTGTATCTACATATATCATACATTAAACTGAATCTAGCTGCTCAGTTTTTACTACTTGTAGTTGGTGTATGCCACTAACTACAGTAGTTTCACATACATGCATTTTCACAGAAGTAAAAGACAAAAGCACTGATAACATTATATTCTTGCTGACACATATGAAATAATCAGCACATGAAAATTGTATTGTATTTAATCTGAGTTAGTTCAGCACCTCCAAGTCCACCACTGAACCATGTCACTCAATGCTACATCTACACAGCTTTTAAATACCGGGGGGGTGACTCCACCACTGCCCTGTGCAGCCTGTGCCAAAGTTTGACAGCCCATTTTGTGAAGAGATTTTTCCTAATATCCAATCTAACTTCCTATTGTGCAAGTTGAGGCTGTTTCCTCTTGTCCTATCATTTGTTGCTTTGGAAAAGATACTGACCCCCACCTGGCCACAACCTCCTTTCAGATAAGTTGTAAAGAGCAATAAGGTTCCTCCAAAAACCTCCTTTTCTTCAGACTTAACTATTCCAGCTCTCTCCCTTTTCCACTGGGCAGCTTTCCAGCCACTCTGCCCCCAGCCTGTAGCATCACCTGGGTTTGTTGTGACCCAAGCACAGGACTCAGCACTTCACCCTGTTAAATTTGACATAGTTGAGCTGTGCATATCCCTCACGTTCATGGGCACACACTGAGCCTCTGTCTTACAGTCAGGGGCAACATTTGAAGTTCTTTAAGTTAGTTTTTGGGTTGCCATGAAAGAAGAGCACATCTTTCCTAAATGGTGGCTCAACACAGAGTGGTTTAACATGATGGTCCTCATTCACAGCTCCCAGTGGTTTCTGTTAACCTTGGGTATACATTGCCTCTGAAAATGACCTCTGGAACAAATTTTTTTGCCAGAGAAAGAAGCTTTTTGTGTGACATCAGAGAAGCCTTTTCTCACATATACACACACCCACCCCTGCTACCCATAAGACTTTTTAAAGCCTTACTTACCAGTAACACACCCCCCAAGTGAGGAAGTAAACTGCTCAGAAGTCTTGCTGAATTCACTTTTATCTGTAGCAGAAATAAAGTTCATTCATTGAAGCAACCCCTTCTTCAAGGCACAGACCTTTGTACAGAACAGAGACCACCCATTGCAAAGCACTCATAGGGATTTTTCTCCCTATGTCTGATGATAAGTGCTGCTAACCTTATCCAAGGTCACTGCTCTGGGCCTGCCTCACTGGCACACACAATTAGACAGTGGTATTTTTAGGTGAAGGTTTCCAAGATTGAATTCATGTTCAAGTGGATCCTTTTTTGTCTGCTAATTTTTAAACTGATATTTCAGTTAAAATCTTTAGCAGTTAATTAAAAAGTTATTCTTTATCCCCAAATGTACCTGTTTAAGCATGAAAGATTACATCTCAATCTTCATGAGGAAATAAACAAATCTGTTTATACTGAACATAGAAAAATTATTACAGCTGGTCAGATTCTTGCCTATGAAAAATTTACTTTCAGAATGTCTTTCATCCTTTCCCTCCTCCTAAGGAGAAAAATCAAAGAAAGGGCTTTGAATTTTTATTAATGATTCATTACTCATAGCTGATCAGTGAACAGTTTATGCAAATACACTTTACAAATTGCTCACTTTAACTATTACTTGGGGTTATATGTGGATATTACTTTCCCATGGGAAGCAGAGGTGTTAACATTTGGATTATTGATATATAATCATGGGAGTATAATGCATATCAAATGTTAAATACTCAGAAAGATACAGAAATCATTTGCAATACACCTGCTCACACTGAATTGTACCTTAATGGGCTTCTTGTTGACATTAATAAGTTACAAGTTAAGATGAATGAGTATAAATTGCAAGCTAACTAGCTGATAGTTGAACATATTATTCTTTGAGGGTAGTTAACCAGCAGGCCTCTCATGTTCCTGAAGATTTAAATTTAATATACCTCAAGGAAATATCCCTTTGTATAATGGAATTTAAAAGAGAAGGATTATTTTTGTTTCCCGCCCCCCCCCCCCCCACCACAGCAATGCAATAAAAACGTATTTTGTGAATTTGGAAGGGAACTTTTGGCCTGTGACATGCAGTGCATTGGTTGTTTTGTGACCAATAACTTCTAGTGGGGAAAAAGAAAAGTAGTTTTGTTGTTATTTTCCTTTGGAGAGTCCTCCTAGGGGTTGGCAGGGCGTGTACATTATTCCTGAGGTGTTTCAGATCTCTAAGGAGTTGATAATCTACAGAATCACGATGTGTCATTCAGACCAATTTGAGTAACAGGCTTAAGGGTTGCTAATCTTTTCAGTGCAAATGGAGAAGATTTTTATGGACAAATATATAGTGAGCAAAGTTACCATCTAGGAGTTCATCAAATTGTATGTAAGGGAGAGATGCACAGAGACATTTGAGAAATAAAAATTGATTGATTTATTCAATTTTCTCCTCCCTAAGTGACTGGTTTTAGGGCACTGGATCTCCCTTTGTTGTATGAGAAACAATCAACTGTTCATGATGTGTAATGTGCCACCAGAGGTAAAAAGGAGTTGCTGAAGTGGTGAGAATAGGTGTGTTATTCAGAGGTCTAACATTTATTGCTGCCCTCCTACCATTTAAATTCCTGGCTTTCTGTAGTATGCTCCTGTGCAGGCAATTACAGAAACATTAGCTAATTATGAAAGAATGGTTCAATGGTAGCATATGTGTGTTACAGCAGGCTATCTCCTAATTTTGTTTACTTACTTCAATGGCATTCACTGTGTGAAATAAAGATATTTAGTCAAAATGGAGACTGTACCTGAGGTTAGTCATCTGTGGATCATATTGTGTTTCAAAGATTTTGCTAGTAGAGGATCAAAGAGCTAACAGACAAATGCTTGGTCTTGGGAGATGCTGCCTTAAAGTTCAGCCCTTGGTATTAACATGACCAGGATTTGACCCGGTTAAGAAAATTATTAATACGGTCAACTAGCAAAGTGCTAAAAATGAAGAGTATCACCCGTGGAAGACAAAGCCAGAAAAAGGGAATCTGTGTGTCCTCTGGAGACACACAAATACCCTGGAAGAGTACCTGAAAACTTAGTCTCAGGAAGAGTTGATAAAAATTCTAAAGAGCAGGGCAGGGCCCTAAAGATTTTGTAGCCTAGTAATGATATATTTTGAATAAAAGAAAAGCAAAACAAATATAGCTCCTTCTGCAAATGTTAGGTTTTGATGTTGGAAAGCAGTGAGACCAATTAAAATTTGTTCCCCTGCTAATATCAGAGATGGCAATTACTAACCTAAGAACATGACTGTGACTGAAAACAGAGTGTTCCTATAGTCATGAGCTTGATACTGTATACCCTTGATGCTGTCATAATTCCAGAAAATGTCATTTAGAATAAACACAAAAATATGTAAAATACGAAAATTGAATTTGCCAGGACAGATGTTTCATGTGGTGATGATACAGAGTATCTCTAAGAGTTGAAAAATAGGGCCTGAATACATACCAAGAACCTCTCTGTATTGTTGTGTTTTTTAATTAGATGAAAATAAATGAATTGAAAAGATGAAAGGAACTCATGTAACATCTCACTTCAAAGGGCAGCTCCACTCTTGAGGAGTGTTAAAAAAAAGGGGAGGAAAAAAAAAAGAAAAAAGAAAAGCAGCTTATTCAAGAAATATGCATTCTCTGTGGATTTGGTTGCTCTTTTACCTGCTTTAGAAACTCGAGAATGACTTCTGTTCATTTGACCTAAATGGAGTCATTCCCTGGTGTGGGGGAGAGTGGCAGCTGACTGACAGCGATGTTCCCCCCGCGCTCCTTCCTTGCACTTTGCATTGACTCAGCAGTGCTCTCAAATGAGCAGGATTATTTTTGACCTTGTGACAGGATTTTTATCAAAGTTGCAGTGCTCTGGCCTGTGTTCTGGATAGAAATTGCAAATATGGAAATGTTCCTTAGCTGCCTCCCAAGGTGTGAACCAGAACACCAACTACTTCAAGTGTATACATATCAGTGCATGCAGCCTGGGAAACAGACAGGAGGAACTGGAGCTCCATGCCTAGTCAGTAAATTATGATATGTAGGAATAACTTAAACATGGTGGGACAACTGGCATGAGTGGAGGATTGCAATAGATAGTTAAAGGCTCTTTCATAAAGACAGGCAGGGAAGAAGAGGAGGAGGAGTCACAGTCTAAATTAAAGAGAGCCTTGAATGGACAGAAGTCAAGTACAGTGATTATGGAAGCCTCTGGCTCAAGATCACAAGGGTCATCTCTAAGGAGGATCTTACAGGAGGCATCTGCTACTGACTTCCAAATGAAGGCCAACAAAGCAATATTTGGGGTCACCTGAGCAAGCTTCAAATCACAAAGAACCTTATTCTTTTGGGTGACTTCAACCACCTAAACATTTATTGGAAGAACAAACAATAGCTACCAAATCATCTGACAAGTTTTGGAAATGTGTGGAGAACCATTTCCTTATACATATGTTAGCTGTGCCCTCCGGGAAAGAGGCACTGCTGGATTTACTACACACAAACCAAGAAAAAAATGCTTTCATTTATATCTTGGTTAGCAATGGCTTTGTCTGCAGTGATCACAGTATTGTAGAGTTTGGGTTGCTGCTGAAAATACTGAAGATGACTAGTAAGACAAGTGGTTTAGATTTTAGAAGGGAAACCTTATCACCATATTCTAGTATTTAAAGGGTGGCTACAAAGAAGGTGGAAACTCCCTTTTTTTCAAGGAGTCACGTGGGAAATATGGGGGGTAATGGATGCAAGTTACTCCTGAGGAGATTCTGACTGGATATTCCCTATGAAAACAGTCATCCACTGGAATAATCTCCTCAGGGAAGTGACAGATTTCTCAACATTGCACACTTTTAAGATTTAGCTGCCCAAGATGCTGTGCCATCTTGTCTAGACTATGCTTTTGCCAAGAAAGGTTGGACCAGATGATTCTTGAGGTTCTGTCTAACATGGTATTCTATGAATCTGTGATTCTATGCACAGATAGAATGTATATCTGTATATCTGGACTTTCTTTATCTAGACAAATTAATTGAAAAAAACCAAAAACCTCAAACCAAAGAAACCCCTTTGAACAACTCAATCACTCATCTGCCTGCAAAAGAAGTCAGCATTCCTATTCCAGCAGCAGATACTTCCCAAAACCCAAAACACCATGACTTGTGCTTTTTGCATGCAGAATAGCTCATATTATGAAAGGTATTTCACCACTCAGCATTGATTATTTGGTCTTGAGGGAATTTCTGGATACTTAACTCAGTGCTGTCCAACTTCAGGGTAATATTTTTGCCTTCAACCAAATTTCCTCTAAGTCCTATTCTCAAACATGAAGGGTTTGTTTTTTTTTTTTAGCCCTTCAGCACTTTATTTCCAATTACATCTGTCCAGGCCAGAATTCTTGTCATCATATTTCTGACCTTGCTAAGGGCAGGATGAATTGAAACTGCCCAAGATGTCACAGTTTTCTCATGTGTTTCAGTTGGCCTACAGTGTGGGATTGTGACTTTAAAAAATAACATTTATATGCAGAATTGTAACAGAGAAGCATTGTAACAACTAGTTGAAATAAAGTTTCAAAGAAAGACTAGCCTATCTCCATCCCTAGGAAGATCCTTAAGGCAGGACTGCTCACTGTAAAGCAATAGTTTTCTGCTGTGACTCCAAAATTTTTGCTTCTAAAAGTGAGTTTTTGTGTGACTTGGAAAGGGAGAGCAGCTCATCAGCTTCATAACTCCTGGGTACATTGTAGGCATGCTGCTCTGTTCTTTGTTATGCCAGGAGTTGCTTAGCCAGTTTGTCAGATAGCAATTGGATGTGAAATGCTATTAGCACTTCACAAACACAATCAGCTAAGCAACTGAGCTCATCCCAGATGTGATTAAGTGAGATCAATTATAATAAGAACTAGATAAGAGAGGTAAGCTTCTTGTTTCTTGGGTTGGTATTCTGCAGTATTAGCCTTTGTAAGTATCCTCTATACATCATCAGCTGCAAAATCTTGGTTACTTCAGGAAATGGCTTCTAGCATTCAAATGAACTTCATCCTGAACTGATTATTCTAACACTGCAACTGCCACCGAGTGGGGAAACAGTTTATTTGAAACATCAATTGCATCAAACAGAAAAAATAGCCATTGAAGCCAATGTTCTGCAATTCAAGGAACATGTTTCCTGTCAATCTTAAATACTGTTAAATATTCTGAGGGAGAGCTCTTTGTGTCCCAAGAAGGGAATAGCTGCCCTTCATAGCATCATGTTTAGTCATAGCATTATTGCTATAGCACTTAAGGCTTAATGTGCTAAATATCAAAATTTATGCATTATTCCTGAAAAGTTTGACATGAAGTTGCACACTAGGTGTTCACTAAATCTGAAGGATATATGTGAGAGTCAAGTGCACTGGAAGTAGTGTAAATATGTATATTATAGGAATAACAAAATATTTATGCTTTGTTAATCAGAATTGGAAAGCTGGTAATGTAGGAATAGAGGGGTCCACATGCAAGAGAGGAATGTTGCAAAGTAGCCCATGTCTAAATTGAAAAAAGAGAGAGACTTACCCATATCTTTGAGCAGGTATTTTTAGCATTATTTTAATTTCTTTTGTGGCTTCTGGTTCTTGCCATGGAGCTCCCAAGAGGTTTGGATATTTTTTGTGATACAGAGAGACTAAATGCATGATGCATATCATGCCACAACAATTGTGCTGTTCTGGAGCATAATGTTTGACCAAAAACCCACAAACTCTGTTTACTTGCCTTTTATTCTTTTATTTGAGTGAAGATTCCTAAGCTCTGGACTATTTTCATAAAAATATTGAAGATCTTACAAGAGCAACATGGTCCATGCATCTCTCCTATTGTGTAGCATCGGATGTACTGCAATTGTTTGCTTAGTTATTAAATCATATCATAAAGAGAAATACAATTGTTGCCTTCCCTTTTGCTATAGGTAGGACTCAGATGTCTTTAACGATATAGGCTAGCACCTTTGTTGCCCTTTCAAGTGCTTTTCTCCAATTTTGTCACTATGCCAGTGATACAATTGTTGGGGATTGTGCAGTCTCCTTGATGGGCTCAGTGCCAGTGTCTCTGCTCTGGTCCAGTTCCCAATGTTTTGTTTGCTTTGCTGGCCACTGTGAGTAACTGAGCAGAGCAGGTCAGTTCCCCCTCAGGGACCCTCTCTGTAATCTCTCTTTGGCAGACATGTGGGACCGCTGTGACCTTTTCTGCAGACAGTGCAAAAGGTTTCTGTATTCCATTCCAAAACAACTGTTAGCCTCTGCCTTATCTTTTCTTCCTCATCCTCCCACATTTTTTATGGCTTTTTGGATAGAGTAAGGCTTCCCTCAGACACTGGTCCACGGGTCTCTGTGAAAATATTCCTGGTGTTAGGTTTCTTTGAAATCACAAATTTGAATGTTACATTGCATTACTGACAACCAGTAATATTTCTTCTCTAAAGTTCAAGATCGATTATTAGCAATTGTAAGGCAAGATTCAGAAATTTCTAGGATGGATTCTTTGGCCTATGCTATGTTAAAATACATGAACATAGGTGGGCTCTGTTGGGCCATTCATTCTTGTAGCAGTCCACCACTTTTCTCTTATTACTTGGTTTATAATTATTTGCTTCCTCTATCTCCTTTCATTGCAGCTGAATGTATTATCATATATACACAGTACTCTTGCATTTTTCTTTTATGTGGACCTTTACCAAAGATTTTTGAAAGGTTAATATGTTTTTCACCTGATGATGTCATTTGCAGTGTTGAAAATATTTGATAAATATAGAAAAATAAAATAGGAAGTAAGAAAAATTATAATCAAAGTTGGAGCTATTATGTTATTCTCTTGATGTTTATTTTATTAAAGAAAAAGCATTTGATATCTGACATTTTTGAACTTTCAGCCTTTTCACAAGACATACTTAATTTGTGACATCAAATCTTTTAAACATGCAGTATGAAAAATTATGCATCCAGAAAAAAAAAAAAAAAGTAATCCCCTATTTTTTGGCCTAAATCGTGTATTTAAAGTATTTTTGCCCAAGAGTGTGTGTCTCATGTTCCACCTTGTCCTTCAGTGTAGATACCATCTGATCTTTCGGAGAAAGATCTAAGGAGCACCAGGTTCCTCTGGAGGTCTCATCCTCCATGGTTGGAGTTTAGTTTGATACTTGAACCATGAGATTTGGAGTGGGTTCATTTCCAGCATTAACTGTTACTGTTTTGGGTATAGCTCCTTCCTGAAAGACTTGCTGTCAGCCCACATTCAGCCTTTTAAAATATTGAGTTCTGTACAGTTCTGACTTAATCAGTTGCATTATTCTGCATTTTTCTTTGTGGTGAAGCAATATGAATGATTTCTCCTTAAAACTTCTTGTGGACTATGGTGCACACAAAGCCTAAATGAAACATTATGATGTTTCCCTGGTGTCCCTTCTGTTCCCTTAAATACTTTTGTGAATCAGTTTCTGAATGCATTCTCAACTTGGAGCTTCACTTTCTCCTCTTGGACTGTGGGAATGGCTGCAGTAGTTCATAAAATCCAATGATTTTGCTTCTATTTGGTGTTTCCTTTGAAAGATGATGGTATAATGCTTGTATAATGCCCTTTTTATGGATCAGTTAAAAATTAATTTCCAGGAGAAGCACAGAGAAGGAGATTTGTTAGTGATCTCTTTGATTCTTCTTAGCACCAGATTACTGGAGCCTTCTAACTCAACTGTGTCAGGTGTAATTACATTGGAGGGTGGGGGGATGGACACAAGTTTCCACCTGTTTTCTCACTATTTTCACCTATTCCCTAAATTCTCATAAGGTAACTTAGGACCTTGTGACTCTAGCTCATGACATTTTATGTAAACCATTGCTTTAATGTAGATTAGTATATAGTTACTCCATGTAGGAGAAAATTATGCCTTTCTGTGTGCAAGCGTTTATGTAAAACTCTATTGCTTTGAAGAATATATTTTTCCTTCACAGGGTACTACAAGACTGGGAGACAAATCCCTGTGGGAATAGTTCCCACTCTGCAAGATAGATTCACTAAATATAAAAATAGGAGCTCTTAAAATAGATTTAAAATCAGTACCATAGCTGCATGTTGTATTTACTGTGCTCATTTATTCCATTCTTTAGGTTTGAAGATGGTACAGTCTCTTTTCTTGATATCATTGCTCTGAAACATGGATTTGATGTTCTGGAAAAACTCACAGGTCAGTTAATATAACTCTAATACCGAAGACTGAAGTTCTGGTTTTATGCTCAGGGCACAGGTCTGATCATATTTCTTATGGCTCTAGCTTAATTTTCCTTTCTGCTTTTACTATCTATGTTCATCATTGTGAAGATGAGACTTCAGTGTAACTGGCTTATTCACATGCTCTCTATTAGATTATTCCAGCCTGGTTTGAAAGAAAAAAAAAAGATCCAGACTGTTCTGCATATGCAAGATAGAGTACATGGAGAACTTCTCATCTGCCTCACACTCACAAAGGTGTGATAGGAAAGTAACACTAGAAGGTGGCTGTGTGACTCACACTGTTTGAGTTGACCTTTGAAGCCCTTGATGTGGAGCTAACTCTGAAGTCCCAAAAAAAACTTCAAGCTGATGTTCAGGCCAGACCCTGTATGTGAAGGGTGGTACTCATGTGCAGTGTTTACTCCAGGATAGACTGCTGCTTGTCTGGCTCAGCACCCCAAAAGCACAGTGTCTCTGTGTTTGCTGTGGGTCAGGGACTCTCCTGAACAGGGCAGCAGATGACACCCAGCCAGGGAAGCTTGCACCACGGGCTGTGCAGCAGGCTTGTACCATGGCATGTTTCCACATGTGGCATATGCCAGATTAACAAAGGATGTTCATTAAATGGTTTTCTTGCTCAGGTATGTGTGTTATTTAATGCATAATGTCTGAACCTCCCTTCTCCAGTGCACTCTTCGATTTCCTATATAAAGTCATAAAGTGCATCATGATGTAAAAAATGCCTGAGTCCAGAGAGACATTGGCTATGTACTTTTCAGGTTATTATTCAGTGTAATTTCAGCGAGTATCTGTGGAGGTTTATTGCCATGATTTATCTGAAGGATTCTCATTTCTTCTTCCTCCCAGTGCAAGGCTTCTATGAGGAGTATTGTTAGATGCTTCAGGTCTTGTTCATGTGGAAATCAATAGCAGTTTTCATCCACATCAATAGTCTGACTAAGCCTAACAAGTAAGGATGTTTTACTTATGTTGTCCTACATGGGGACCAGGGATCAGTAACCAGCCTGAACTATATGTTCTTATAGTACAGAATGTTTCTCAAAAATGTTCAATCTTAAACAAACATTTTCACTTGTAAAGAGGGCTTTGGTTCAATGTGTAGGAGCATTGCCTGCCATGAATGTGAGAGTTGATGATAGCACCTCCTCTGTTGCATTTCTCATCCATCTTAGCTAAACAATTGAAAAATTTCTCTATACTAGACCAAGGATACTCAACCCTGAATCTGAATAAAGTGGATTTCAATCGATGACATGATAGAAGAGAGGCATGAAAAAATAGTGTGTTGAGATCTTTCTGTTGTCAAAAATGTGAATTGGCTTCAAATTTTCATACTTACAATTCTTTGATAAAAAATTAACATAAAAAATTTAGGAATATTTCTATTTTAAACATTTTAAAACATTTTTTTTCCACAGTGCTAAAATGTAGAAAGATGGAAAAACACAAACTGAAAGAGCAATATATATATAAATATATAGAAACATTTCTATATATTTCTCTATGTAGAAAATCCTATATATTTTCTATATAAGTAGAAAATTGAAATATTAAATAAAAGGTGACTTTGAAAAGTACTGGAATTTTAAAACTTCATCATTGCTTGTATAGTCTAGGTATGTCACTAGTTGCTAGTAAAAATCTGGAGTGCCACACTGGAGAAAGCAGAAATGACAGTGTTACCTCTTTACAGATATAAGAGAATAGAGAAATCCAGAGTGGAAGAAAAAATGGAATTTGTAAAGGATTTTAATCACCACATAATCCAAGAATTTTCCACAAAGTTGGACTGGTCCTAGACCATTATCCATGACCAAAGATGAATTAAGCTTTTGTTCCAAATAAGTAGAAACTTTCAGTATGTTCATGCTGAAACTTTTGTGATTGTGCTCACATGTATGTGCATGTAAGTAGAAAAATTTCCATGTGATGTGTTTTTGTTAATTAGAATTTAGTCATAATCACTCAAAGGTGATAGTAGAACGTGGCCCAGCTATGGTCATGTTTGGACTTCTTCCATCATAAAATGCATTTATTTGGGTCAATTTTCAAAGTTGATGTGAAGGGTGGCTCAGCCTTGTATCAGGTCTCTTTGGCTCTTCTGTGCTGGCTGGGAGACAAAGGTTTGGGGGGCCCTGCTCTTCAGTTTGTGTAAGCATTGAATGTTGCTGGCACAACCAATGCAACCTCTGCATCCTCAGGGATTTGCAGTAACCATTTCCTCTCACCATCCTTTTCTCCCCTGAATATCAATGACAACATGGAGTTTTGCAGGTTATTTAATTTCTGTCAAAGGCACAGTGTTGCTTTTGAACAGAGATTATTAGGACTTGGGTGTATACAACAAAGCCATTGCATGGTGTAGAAGCACTTCCTAATCCGGAATGACTGCAGATTTGCTTTAAGCCTCTTTTTGCATATTTTTTCCACATCAACTGTCAGAGTTTTCAGTGGCAAAATGCCCTGTCAAATGTGAATCACTTTTGAGTCTCACTTTGCTGTAGCTACTGAAGCACTTGCTTTGCACTCCCCAAACACAGTGATTCACATTCTGGAAATAGCCTGGAGTAGAAACAAGCAAAATAAGTAAATGCTGTTGTTATTGTGTCCTAATGTGTAATAAAAGCACTGCTGAAGTTCTTTGGGGATGTGCTGTAGCTGAATTATTCTGGTGTAACTATTGAAGATAGGGAGGGAAATCACTAGTGAAAGGTAACTTAGAGTTTCAGTGTTAGTCAGTGTTGTGAAACATGCAGATCAGTTTCTGACTCTGATATCATCTGAATACATCCTTGACCTGTCTCAACTTCAGTTTGGAACAAGACATATTTCCTGCCAGAATTGCATAATGATGTGCATATGTATTTAAACCATTCTCAGAGGTTTTGCATCTGTAGGATTTTTAAACTTATGGTTTATGGTATGTATTTTTATTAATTAATTTTCATCTGCTTTCGAAATGAAACTAAGGCATACCATTTGTGCCTTATTGTTATAAGATTTAATATGATTATAATATCTGTTCAGGAAACTTAAATTCACTTCAGAAGAAAATATAAGAATTATGGGAAGAAATTTTAAAATACAGAATAAATCTCCTAACAATGATGAATTGAAAGTTGTTTTTAAATTCACCAGATGCTTGATTGGTTATTGAAGAGTAAAGGTTATTTTGGCTTTCATAAAGACAATTGTACCACAAAACAGCCAAAGGAAAATGTAGCACAGGATGTTAAATGGTGATGCTAACTTAGTTTTTCAACTGGGTCTTTGGAACTCTTGCTGTGTTTTGCTCTGCTCCATCAAGGACTGGTTGCAGTCAATGATGGGATGTTTGGCAGACTGAATTTAATGGTACTGCAGAGATTCTCATGTGTGTTGTATATAAACACTTATATGTCATCCAGTTTAGGGGCCAGAAAAAAAAAAAAGCTTCATCTTACTCTTACCTGGTCACATCACCTAAACTTGGACCATGGGTGTGATGCTTGTGTATTTTGCTGCTTTCATCCTTAGTGCTGCTTTCATTCACAATTTTAATGGATTTGGGCATTCATTAATGTGAACACCAACTGTACAGTCTAAATATTTTGCAAGTGTGCATATCTTTCTTTCTACATGTGATTATATAAGAAAGGTGTTTTTCCTGCCTTACATCAGATGGTGGCTGTAAAACCAAGCCAGGGCCTAGTGATGAGTCAGAACCTCTACAGAGGAATTACATACACTTGTTCCCTTTCAGATTTGCAACATGAGGTTGTGTTTCACTGTGAGGACCTCATCTGTGTGGACACAGCTGAATGATTCCATTGAAGTCAATGAGGCCATGAAAAGTCTAATAAAATGGCCTGGGAGCTAGCCAAAGAATTGGGATACTTGAGTTCCTTTCCTTGGCCCCAAAATTAACTTGACATTTATTAGATCACATCACTAATTTTAAGGGGAACAGGGAGTTCAGTAACCAAATATGTTTTCAGATCTGTGTTTAATCTCTGGATGACATCTACCTTATCAACACTGATGTCTGAGGTACCATTTTGATTCCCACTGAAATCAGTGGAACAGACAATAACTTCACCAGCCTGATCCCTCTGTTTTTTTTATTTTAATTTAGAATGAGTAGAATTAAAGCTAGCAATAGCACTCTTTTTTTGTCTATTAAAGGAGCTTAGATGATTAGCTTAGTGTGGCATAGGGCATTTCTTTCATTTTATATAACTTTCCTGCAAATGATCCCTTTGAGACTAGAAAGCTGAACTGCCAGATTAGTTAAGGTAGAAACATTTTGGGGATTTTTTTCTTCCCTTAGACCTGCAGCTTCTTTTGAGTAGGGCAGGCTCTGCATTTCTTGTGGCTGAAATAAACCAGTAAAGCATAATAGGAAATGTTCTGGAAGAACCCTGAAGAGCGTGAAGTGAGGTTTTCTATTTGTGAAACCTTTATCTGTCCATTATTCTAGGAGTGATTTGTGTTTTCCAACATATATTTCATGCTTCAAATCCAGATTTATTCAGGTAGATGTTGCTGTCTCTGAGGGGGAAAGGCTCACAGTCTGACAACAAGCTATCCTGCAAAGGCAAAAAAAAATTCATCTCCAGGGTGAAAATGTTCCTGTTATGGTAAAAAAAAAGTGTCTTATATAAAGAATGTGTGTGTACAGCTGATTTCAGAAGTCCATGGTGGTTTTCTTTTCAAATGACCGGTTACAGCAGATTAGGAGGAAATAAAGCTCAGTTGGTTCTTTTGCATCCAAAGAAGTCATTGTTTGGACTGTGGTTAATTTATTAGGAAGAACATGCTCAACTGAACACACATTTACTAATGGCTATGGATGAAATTAAAACAATTACAGAGGCAGTATTACAAAATGAGCAGAGGGGTAAGGCAGTCTTGTGCAACCGCCTGGAAGTACAGCCAAGAACATACAATGTGTTTGGAAGGCAGGTTTGGATTAATAAATGGGGCTAGGTTTTATACTGTAGATACAGAATATGTTCCCAGTTCTGCCTAAGTGATGATGAAATCCATCACTTCCAGGAAATAAAGTGAGAGAAACCCCCATTGAGAGACAATGACTGTAAAACCAAGTCTTTGATAAAGCCTATAGGAATATTCACAGCAGTCAAGTGTAATGAAACTGAGATCTACTGATCACTACAATGATGCAGCATTGCCTACATATGGCCAAAGGATATCTTGGAGAAGAAGCACTTTCTGTCTGTAATAGCTTTTCCCCAAGATCGTTTTCTGTGTCAGATATAGTTAGGACCTGAAGGACTTGTCATTTTCATTATAAAGTTGTCATTATCACTGCTAAGAGATAAAGTCCTATGAAACCATCTTTTTCAAAGGAGAACAGAGGTGACAGCTTTTAGACTTAGATGCAGACCTTCCAAAGTCTTTCTGATGTGTCTAGTGATTGATTAGGTGAGGGACCTTGTTATTCTTAGAATACCCTTTTGAAGTGGGGGTGGGGGGGGGTGGGGGAGGAATCTTGTTCAGCTGTATTCTTAAAAAATGCATATGAAATATTCAAGAATTGTCTTGTATAGTTCCAACTAAAACCTGAAAGGGAAATGGCAAATAAAATTACAAATTAATTAATTGCATTACATTTTTAAAGGGTAATATATTGCTAATTATTTTTTGCCACATCTTGATATACTAGCAAAAAAATAAAATTTTACCTAGTGGATACTAATTTCCTTTTCTGATAAGGTGAAAAATTTTCTTATTAACATGTACCTAGAAAATGAACCTTGACATGGTGGTGAAATAATTCAGTTCTATGAAAAGCTAGAGCACGCTGGAACTAGAGAAGGATCATTATTTTGGTGTTTGTGGAAACAGTCTGGCTGGTATTAGGGGTGCTCTCTTCAGCCATCCCTCAGAGATCTTAGGGTCCTGCTCTAGTGTGTGCTGGCTACCATGGCAAGGATTTCCTTATTTTGTTTAGTACATTTTTAATTTCCTAGCTAACTGGATCCAGCTGTTTCAGCCCTTCATGCAACACCGAGATTTTATGCTAAATCCAAAGGGGCTAAATTAAAGTGAAATGAAATTTGCATATCGTGTAAAACTCTACTTGTTCAGCAGATCCAGATTATATGGTGCTAATCACCAACACTAGACAGAGTAAATCCTCTTGAAGTCACCCTGGGGTTAAGTCAAATGCTTTACACTCTTTGACACATACCCATGAAATATGTAATCAAGTCTGTTTGACGTCCTCTCCTAATTATGTGTGTGTATTTTAAGCAGATGCTTTTCCAGCTGATCTGTGCCTTTTGAGATTTTTTTTTTCATTATTAATCAGAAAATCATGCTGTATGTTAACGGCAAGTGCCAATTATGTGAAACTAATATTAGTTTCTTTGCTTAGAAGCTCTGCTTTTGCAAATAAGGCCATTGCCAAATAACATATAGATGTAAAGACACAATATAAGAACCTCTGAATGTTTTCCATCAGAGGGATAATTATTCTACCATGCATTGCACTATTTCAGACTAAAACCAAAATTTATTTTTCCATATAATGAGTTTTTAGTTTGAGACAAAAATATTTAATAAAGAAGTTCTCTGTTGGAAGCAGGAAGGACTGCTTGTTTTCACAGAAGTTAGGATTTAAATGATAAAAATATATTTCCCAAAGATTCTACACTTTTTTATTTCTGTCAAGAATGTTAATGTATAAGCTTAGCCTTTCCTGAGTCTCCTTACTCAGTGAGATAATATCAGGAGACAAATTCAATATGTAAGTAAGTTGGGAGTCACTGAGTTTTAAGTAAAGGCCATTTTTATTGTCAAAATGTAAAGGTAGTCTTGAGAAAGGACTAGCGACCTAGTTGGTTCTACCCTGCTTTTCAGCTGAAGCATGCAAACTTCCACTGAAGTTCCAAACTGAGTATTTTCTCTTCAGAGTGTTTAGCAGAGACATCTACTGGTAAATTGTTAACTGGCATTCTCCTCTTCAGGTCCTACACCATTTCTTACATCTCTGAAGGAGAGACTTGCTAATATAGAAATGACTACTTTGAAGCTTTTAGATGTGTTGCAGAATTAAATTCATTATTTGGGAAGAAGCGTTAAGTAGTATATCAACAGATACAAAATCAATAAAGGCAAAATAAAATGTTCCTATTTTCTCGCTAATGTTACTTTCTGTTGAACTGACAAGCTGCTTTTAGCAGAAATGTGCATATTAGAGAAAAGGAATTTGTAATCCATTATAGATGAACAGGACCAATTGCAAATCACGTAATAATTATCGTCAGTCTCCATTGATTTTGGTTCAGTCAATATAAGATAGAAAGAAGGAAACCACAGAATATAATTGGAAGAGCTGTTTTGCCTACAGAGACTGGTTTCATTTCTAATGCTTGCTCCAGACTCGCAGTTTATTTTGTCAAGAAAAATCTGCCTCAGCTGTCACCTTTGCCCAGTTGTTAATGGCTCTCAATGGTCTAGAGCCATTCTAGAAATGGGTTCAGCTCTTGTGTGCTACCTGCTCTAGCTGTGGTTTAAACACTTAGAGGCTGTCAGGGTGGAACAAGACTCACACAAACAGAGTTACCAGTGAGTCCCCCTTTGGTTTAGACCTTTCAGCTAGTTGGAGTAGGTACATTTTCTCACAATCACTACTGGTAAAATATATTTAAAGGTCTTATCTGAGGTGCTCAGATAAGTAAAATTTTTCAGATTGGCTTCAAGTAAAATGTCCCTATTCTCTGAACCTACTCATCCTACTGAACCTACTTTGGGCATTTGTGTGCTACATTCCTACAAACATTCATTTTATATTCTTCTAAGTTTATAAATGGCATTTGTAATGTCATTTCAGGTCTGTTATGCTTTCAGGATTCTGTGTATACCTTGCCTAATTCAGGATCTGAGATCCACACATCTGTCCATCCATATCACACTCCCTATTCCCCCATTTTCATCCACATCCTAATTTCCATGAAAGGAAGACTTTACTGGGCAAAGAATCTCCATTTGTAAACTGCTTTAACTGCAATTGTTGCAATTCTATAATAGCTGGGAAAATATTTTTTGGATGTTTTTCTCTCCTTTCTCCTTTCCTTAGTTGTTTCCCCAAACAAACTAGGTTGAGTATTGTCACAGGTGCTGGTGTGAACCATCTTTATGTTAGAAGGATTTTGCTACCATAACTACACTGGCAAAACCTTTAAGGAAAGAAAACACTATTTGCTTCTGAGTTTCCACAGCACAACTTCAATATTTTAGTCATGATATTCAAACATTTGAACAGGCTGCTTAGGAAAGTTTTGGAATCACTGTCTCTGGAAGTATTCAAAAACAGCTTAGGTGTGGTGCTTAAGGACATGGTTTGGTGGTGGATTTGACAGTGATGAGTTAATAGTTGGACTCGATCTTGGAGATCTTTTCCAGCCTTATTGGTTCTATCATTTTATGATATAAACTGCCGTAGTTTATTGATGTTAATGGAGACATGGTAATTGATGCCACCCATCCCTAAATATTTGGCAAAGGTCATGGAGGAGCTGTTTGAAAAGCTCACATTTACAGATGGCTTTGACAGATACCTTCAGAGTACAGACCTGTAACAATTGAGCTAGTTTCACTCATTGGACATGGCTAGTTCACACCTTAAAAGAACTTCATCCTGGAAATGAGAGAGTGAGGCTGGAGATCAGAATTATTGAGCTGGTTTTATTTATATAAAAAAGTTTTCATGAATTTTTGCAACACTTGACAGTGGTATGATCTTCCTTCTATACTGTATAAAGAAAAATTGGAGCAAATTGATTCTAGGTGAACGAGCAGACCACAGGGTAGGATGGGTGCTCACATTTGTGTTTGAGCCTGTTTTGGGAGGGAGATGGAAATCTGCATTGAAAGGGGTTTGGTTTTTGGTTTTGTTTTTTTTTTTAATATAGTTCACATAATCACAAAAATTATTTATTTTCCTTCTTTGGCTATAAGTTAAGCTGTGAACCTCAGCTTCTAATTAGAAGAGAACTGGGGCCCTAGGATGAGTAATTTACTTTCTAAAGTACACAAAAAATTGTTATGTGGACAACTGAAAACAATAGGCCAGAGCCTATTCAGGGTGCTTCCAGGCACCTGTTTTTAATTTCTTACATTTATTTTTTCCTTTTTTTTCCTCTTGGCATTAGTGGAAGTTCTGTTGTTGTCGTTTTTGTAGGGTTTTGGAAATGGTATCATGTCTGTTAATGGAGATGTCTTCAACTATATTTTCAACCCAGTTTCAAGTGGAAAAAGTATCATTAAATTATTTTGTTGTTGTTGTTGTTATAATTTCTTTCTTCTCCACAATAATTTCTTTTTATTGTCTGGTGTGAGAATATCTACTTTTTATTTTTATTTTCAAATAAATAAGGTCTTCTAGAGAGACATGAAACTCAGGTTTTACTTAGGGTCTGGTTTGCAGGATCTGCTAATTCACCATCATAACTGATGATTAAATGATTAAGAGATTTCTGTTTCCAGACACTGCCCCCAAATCTTAGCCAGAGTTGATGCCTAGAGACAGAGTAGTCAATGTACCTACTTCTGAGCTCAGGCAGGTGGCAGCCCAACCTGCTAACTGAAGTTTCATCCACCTGTCTCCACAAATAAAAATCAGGAAACCCTCCAGCTGAATGCTTGAATTCACAATCCTTTTTAGGGCTGTTGCCAGAGTTTGCCACGTCTGTCTCCTTTTCTGTAGCCAGAGTGCCATGTAGGCTGAAAGAGGCTGCTAAGCAGAAGCTTGAATTATGTCATTAGAGGCTAAAAGAGGTAAGGTCCAAAGGCAGTAGAGACATAAAGCCTCTGGTAGTTTTATATTATCATGGTATGGGTGGAAAACAGAAGCTCCATGAACTATCTTGGTGAATCATGTGGAAAATACACAAGTGCCACCCTATAAATCAGCTGTTTCTTATAATCTAAAATGTGTAATGCAGTCCTGATTGTCTCACCACACAAGTACATCCACAGAATTGGAGGGTTCTCAGCAGCAGCACAAACGAGTGCTCACAGCTGACATGAACACAGAATAAAATAATAAAATAATCAGTGGCATCCTTTAGGGACATTTCTCTGCTTATCAAAAAAAAAAAAAAAAAAAAAAAAAAAAAAAAAAAAAAAAAAAAACCCAAAAAAAAAATAACCAGAACAAAACAAAAAACCCCAAACCAAAACAACAACAACAACAACAAAAAAAGACTGTATGGACTTAAAACCCTGTTTAGCAGAACACAAATCTCTGTGTTTTCCCACTTCTTTGGTTCCAGAGTGTTTGCCATGTTTGAAGCATTCCTGTAATGCCTGCTGTTCCACAGGGCATTTGCTATTCTTAGAAGAAAGTCACCAGCAGAATTCGACCAGGGTTCAAGAAGCAGGGAGTGGAAACAGGAAAAGAAACTCAGAGGACAATCCAGTTGTTGCAATGCCACTTGATTCAATAAGAACAATAACATTAAAAGGATTTGGGGTCTGCAAGCTGCTGTTGTCTGAATAATTTACCATGTGTGCGAAAGATCGATGTAGGGGCCTTGAGCTAGCCAAAAGGCACTGTTGATCTGGGCAGTCAAACTGCTGGGTATATCCAATTATTAAGGAAAACAGTGAAGTCCAAACTCCAGAATATCTTTTTCTTGATTTGGGTAATGCATATGGATGTTTGGATTGTACTAGTTTAATTGTGAGAAACATAATGCGAAGATAATGATTACGCAGTTAAGTGGTTGACATGTTTCTATTAATCACTTCCATTGAATTACTAAGCCACTTATTTATCTTTGGCATTAATGCACACTACATGACTAGTGGACATTACATTGATAACAAGTCAAGAAGGAATTCTTACTTTTTTCAAGAAGTATCAGCTAAGCAAACTAGATAGCTCTCTGCATCCATGACTGACAATGCAAAATGTTGAATCATTCTCACTGCAACTTGAGCAACTCCATTAAGGAATGCATGATTTGACCCAACATCATGAGATTTTGAGAAGAAACCATAACTTTTTCATTATGTTCTGAGATTTTTGCTCCCATGAAATAGCAATTCTGTATAGGTAGTTATGTGTGTCTATATTTTGTGTGATTTGCAATTCTGTTTTTACATTGCACCAAGCTAAAATATAACTGGCAATTTTCAAAACAGTAGCTTTGACAGGCCTCCAAATTATTTCTCTGTCCAACAAGAAAGATCTCAAATCATGCTGTATGTTTGGCATAAGGTATTGTGAGAAGGGTATGTGTTTGGCTTCCTGAGTTGTGATTGGAGAGAGCTGGGGAGGAGCATCTCTTGTCAGCTAATCAGGGGATAAAAGGATCAGGCCTAATGGCTGCATCCAGCACAGAAACTTATCAAACTGAAAAAAGGATATAATTATTACTTGTATTATGTTTCTCCTTCACTATTTTATGTGTAAAAATAAAATCAAATCATAAATCTCCCCTCTTGGTTCTGTACTGATATGTGAGACACTACTGAGAAGTGGTATCTTACAAGGACCTATGTCTTCCACATGCTGTCCTATGGAAGGGCTGAGCCTGAGGTGCTGGGTCACCTCTTGAAAAGGTGCCATTGGTGTTGTGCAGTTCCTTCCTCTTTACCCTGAGCAGAGGCACAACTGGTTCAGCAGAGCAGCCGTGCTTGGGGTGAGAGGCTGTGTGTTCTCCTGGGTCTCCATTCCACCACCATTTGTGTTCCTCTTTTTCCAAGTACAGATGAGGTGTGCTGCTAGTTAGCTGGTGGAAGCACAGGCAGGAGGAGTTTTAGGGCAGTATAACAGAACAAAGGAGATTCTGAAATGCTGCCAAATGGTTAGGGGGCAGGAAGTACATCAGGCATTCTAATTAGAAAATTGATTTTAAAAAGGGCAAGAGTAGCAGCAGCATTTTTGTTTGGTTTTGTTTGTTCTATTTTTTCTTGGAGTTTTTATTATCAAATTCCAGAGAAAAAAACTTGCTGTGAGTTGCTGCTCATAAAATCTAAAAGCAGTGGGAGTCACAATTAACAGATTGCTGCAATTTGTGAGGTGAAACAAGAAATAAATTTGGCTCATGGGTTTTAGTAGGCCAAAGATGTTTTTATGTCATCCTTTCTTGTGCTTGTGATGTTTCATAATGGTTAGACAGAATAAGATAAAGTGTCGTAAATATTTTGCCAGTGTGGGAGCTGCTAGAAGTTTCTGGGAGAGACAAACATATATAATACCACAGTAACAAAGGGCAAACAACATCAAGGGCAAATAACTCCATTAGACAACACAGGCATGTGGTCTTTAGTATAAAGCACTGCAGGTAGAGCAGCTGCTGGAAAGAATGAATAATATCAGGATGGATCTGAATAAAGCACAGAAATGAGATCTATTACTATTTCTTTGAAGTCTTACTTACAACATAATGTCAGATCACCAACTGATGTAAAGTGATTCATGGCCTGAAAATATTAATAGAATTAGTGCAGCTGAGCACCATTAGGAATCTGTCCACTGAGGTCTCCACCCACCCCGTAAACCTGAATTCCCAGTGTTGCATTAAGCTTGTCTAAGCACCACGCATCATCCAAATGGCAAGCAATGACTAAGCAATGTTGTATTTTAATGAACATTCAAACATAGATACATGATTTTACTTCTGCTGGCTTTTTAATTTTCTAATGCCTTTTCAAGGTCTGTGCATCTGGAAGGGGGAGGGAGTCATTTGCTCTTAGAGGAAAAAAAGAGGCACACTGCCATTTCATTTCTTTGTAGAGGTTTGTAATGCGATTACCAAAATGTGAATAACAATCAAATAATGCAGAAGCTTATTCCCTATGGATAGCAAAAATAAATTTCAGTCAAATGTTTCCGGCAGAAATCTCAAATTTGTCATGCAAAGTACTTCTCTGCATTCAAACATAATGTATTTATGTGACTCAGAAACATCAAACATTAGGATAAATAGCCAGATTATAAGTACAGTCCGCTTATGAAATGATTGGAATAGAAGTGCAATTAATGAAACTGGCAGAATGGCTATGAAGCAGTGTTAATGCCTTGAGATTTAAAGAAAGCATCCAGATCTACTTTACAGGAAAGGGTGGAAGAGACACTTAGAGATTGCTTGCAATTCTCCCTGTTAACAATCATTGACTACTTTTTTGTGTTTGTGACTTATAATCACATCAGAAGGAATTTTGAAAGATTCTCCTGGGCTCAAATTTTATAGGGAACCTAGGCCTGAGGGGTCAAGGGGAAGAAAATTAAAAGATTGGCAACATCATCAATGCTTTCCTTCTAACTAAAAGCCATGTAGTACTACATACTTTTAAAAAACAAAAAAACAGAAAAAAAAAATCCCAACCAAAACCAAAAAATAAATAAACCTGGAGTAGGGAACAATAGTGAGTTCATATATTTGACAAAAGGGCTGCTTTGAACTCCTTATCCCAGCTTTCCCAAAGCCACTTACCAGAAATATTCTCTTAAGTTGCTGCAGAATTTCTTTACCCCAGATGAGATGTTGAGTTTCTGTCTTCTCACTTGCTTTCTCTGCATCCTTTGAAAAGGAATGGATATAGTCTGAGATACCTGGATTGGATCTACTGGTGTTTGTGAGAGGGTAGGTAGGAGTGGCATAAAGCATATGAAATGGCAGGTTTTAATAATTGTATGGGTCCTGTGTTTCTCGGGCTGAAGGGTGCATGTTTGGGAAAATCAACAGGAATAAGTATTGCCTGCTCTGCATTAGTCTGTATGGATGTGGTTCTTTACTGGGCAGATATTTTGAAGATTTGCGTCAACAGCCTGTGACCAGTGAATTTATTTTTCAGTAGATTTTGTTACTTGTCTGTGTCCAGCAACTAGTGGTGATGGAACAAACATTTACATTTTGTAAGGACCTTGGAAAGAATGTTGCTGAGGGCAACACTAGGTTCAGTTAGCACTATCTGACAGCAGAGGCTGCCATTACTTTTAAGAAGTGACATGCATCTTCCTTATTGCTGGAACCTCTGACACTACCTTTATGGAGAATATGTTGTGGCTACTCTTACTGTTTAGGTTTTTTCCCCCTCTGGTCTTACTAATTATTAATATATCAATGTGACTTGATTAGCAATAGCAGGAAGTTTTGAAGTTACCATGCTGTACTATTTCAGGTACATTATAACAGCCTCCTCCAAATAAATGTTAAATTAATCAGGTATTCAAACCTTAATTGGTGTTGAGCCTGCTCAACACCAAGGTTTCATGATACTTTGAATACGTTACTACTTGAGTAAATGAATGTATAAATAACAAACCTCAGGATGGGTTTCATGAGCTGATGCAGGTAAAATGCAAGTCTGGGTGACCTGAGCTTAGTACTGAATTTAGAGTGTATGAAAGTAAAAATTAAAATAAATAAATAAGTAAGTAAATAAAGAAAGAGAGAAGGAGCAAATGGGATTAGGACACCTACATTTTGAGGCTGTATGAGATTTATTACAACTTATATAGCCTTGGGCTAGCATAGTTTATATCCACTTATCTATAGCCTACAGATCTTTATGAGACAATTTTACCAGGAAATAGATATGTTACTCTATAGTTCATCATAGGGGAGGGGTCCTCTATAAAGGAATAAGTTTTATTAGTCTCAGGTTTTTCTTTTCTTGGTTTCAACAGGACCTGCAAATGTTTTCCTCCAGAAAACCTTTTATAAACCTTCCTCCTTAAGTCATCAATAATGATTTCAGTTGTCCCAGCAACCTCTGTGCACTGAAGCTATACTTGCACTAAATGTGGAAAATTCACAGGGGCCACATGAAACGTTATGAATTGGTATCTTACACCGGTGATTTCCCTTCTCCCAGAAAGTTCATATGAAGTCCTTCTGTGCTCACATATGAGCTTTGTTGTTTTGATGAGCCCCACAGACTATAGCTAGAAGGAAAAGTTGGCAGCAGTCTTCCTTGTACCCAAGTAAGGCCCATGATGGTTTGTGATAAGGCTCATTCCCAAGGAATTGTAAGACCCCCACTTCAACTGTTAAATTCTGAAACTGATTTTTCCTTTTGTTTGTTTGTTGAGGCCAACCAAGAGTCTACCAAATCTCAGAAAGGTTACTCTAGAAAGAGCTGAGTCTTCTGCAAAGCTCCTTGACACCGATATAGCCTTTGCTTGCAGGTGTATTGGACAGCAATGTATTTGCTAACAAGTTACTCTCTGATATTTCATTTTTATGAAATTTAAACCCTTTTTGGAAATATGCCATTTCTGGGCTTTTGGGTTTGTTTTTCTTTTCAAATAAATGTCATTAATCTTGTATCTAGAAAATGTGAATAGGCTTCCTTATATTTTGAAAGATACTAGTTTTTATACATCTTGTTAAATGCTGTCAAATAATAATGAGATGTGGAATGTTTTAACTTTAGAAGTTTTCAGAAGTCAGAACTAACCAACATGGTGAGTTTTTCAGTTACATCACTCAGAAGGTATTTGGTGGAAAGACACTTCTCTAGGATAGTAAGTTCTACATCTTCAGCAGCTCCAGCAAATTCCTTAAAAAAAAAGTATAAGATACTGAGAAGATGTTTGTTCATGGCATTAACTCTGTGGTGATTTTTGAAAATTTTCACTTTACAGGAATTCCCTCACTTTATATTTGCAATTCAAATTAGAAATACTTTCAATATGTTAGAATTTCATATATAACAGGAATTCCATTTATTGAACAGTTGTGTAGAAACCCTGCTTTCCCTTCAAAGAGAATGAATTTTCTAATACAATGAAAAGAGTCATAATCAAGTCTGGCTGCTCACATGTTATTAAAACTGTTAGTCACTGTGTCCATATAAGAGAAGAATGAATATATCATTGAAAAACTAAACTAGCAGCATAAATAGGCAGGCCTTTTTGTTTGAAAGAGTCCATCTGTCTCTTCTAGGCCCACAGAGGGACTAAATGTTTTATTCAATGGAATGAAGAAAAAGAGCTCTCCCAGCTCAAGGTTGAAGGCTTTCTGGCAAGTTTTTTCCTGATGTTTATGTGGAATTTCCTCTTTTTCAGTTTGTGCCCATTGTATTTTGTCCTGTAACTGGGCACCACTTAGAAGAGCCTGGCTTCATTTTCTTTACAACCTTCCCTTTGGATATTTATATACATCAAGAAGATCCCCACCTGAAATATCTGTTCTCCAGACTGAACAGTTCCATCTCTCTCAGCTTCTCCTCATATTAGAGATGGTCTAGTCTCTTATTCATATTTGTAATTCTTCCCTAGACTCACTCCACTACATCTTGGGCTGTGGAGCTCAGGACTGGACATAGCACTGCAGATGTGACCTCATCAGTGCTGAATAGAGAGGAGGGCTAACCTCAATTAATGCAGCCCAGGATACCATTTACCTCCTTTGCCACAAGGGGATCAGCTTGTCCATTAGGACACCCAGACCCTTTTCTGACAAAGCTGCTTTCCAGCCAGCCAGGCCCTTGCCTGGGTTTGTTCCTACCCAAATGCAGAACTTTGCATTTCTCTTTGTTGATCTTCATGAATTCCTCTTTACAATTCTCCAGCTTGTTGAGATCCCTCTGGTTGGCAGTGCAATCATTAGTTGTACCATCTGGAAATCTGTTGAGTGTGCATGCTGCCCGTTGTCCAAGTAATTAATAAAGTTTTTCAATGGCAAAGGACTCAGTATCCACACCTTGGGTACATCACCAGTGACTAGCTTCCAGCTGGACTTTGTGCCACTGATCACTGCTCTTTCTAAGCCTGGCAGTTAAGCCATTTTTCAGTTCCACTTCATTGTCCACTTATCTAACCTGTACTTCATCAGATTGTCTGTGAGGACTTTATGGGAGAGAGTGTCAAAAGTTAATAAAGTCAAGATAAACAGCATCTGCTGTTCTTCCCTCATTTGCCAAGCTGGTCATCTCATTGAAGAAGGCTATTGTCGGGGTTGAGGTTTTCTCTTTAAAAGAGCTGAGCAGTTATTACTTGTTATAAAGTTGTTTATTGTAAAGGCACATCAGTCTCAAAAGGCAAAAAGTCTCAAGCATTGAAGTCCATGCTAAAATTTTTAGCATGGAATCCCAAACAGAAGTAAAGTCCCAATTAGAAGCAGAAGCTGCTCCTGGTGCAAGGCACCGAGAAGGCCGAAGTTGCAGCCTAGTACAGAGCCCTGAGCAGAGGCTGCAGCCTGGGACAGTCTTGAAAAGCAGATGCTCCCTGTTTTTTTTCTCTTCTTTTTCTTCCTCTTCTTTTTCTTTTTCATGTGGTGGTAGTGATGGCGATGATGGTGGAGGAAAAGAAAGCAAGCGAGAATACAATACATGAATTCTTATTTACAAATTACCCAATAAGCTAAAAACACGAAACTGAAGCATTTCTTCTTAAGTTATTAGAACTCTAGTTTCTTACTACAAAAGTTTATGTATAATCTACACATATGTTCTATCTGTTCTATCTGAAAAATGTAAGCAATATTCTTAGTATATTTTTATTCTGTCTAAAACTATGTTTTGGAGCTTTCACAGAGACTTGTTTTTAGGACTTATTGTCTACACTGGTATCTAGGACTATGTTTTTCAGCTCTCACTGCAGCTTGTTGATCTCTCTCTGAGGAACTCAGAGAGGCCTCTGTTTTTCAGACTCCAGCAGGCTGCGAGGTTAAGCATGTTTTACTCTTTGTAAATCCAAGATTCCTGATCATCCTTTTGTCCTTCGTGTATGAAAATAGTTTCTGGACTCATTTGCTTTATCACCTTCCCTGAGACTGAGGTGAGGCTGACCACCTGTAATTCCCCAAATCTTCCTTCTTGCCCTTACTGAGAATGACATTCGCCTTCCTCCAGTCCCAGTCTTTGGGAAATTCTCTCATTCACCATAATCTTCCAAAGATTATCAGGATTGGCCTTGCAAGCAACAGCAACCAGCTCCATTGGCACTTGGGGGAGCATCCCATCAGGGCCCATGAAGTTGTTAATGACCAGTTTACTTTAAGCGTTCCATAACATGATCCTGTTCCACTGATGGTAAGTTATCCTTGAACTATGCTTTTTCTCTGAGCTGGGATTCCCAAAGCCAAAGTTCACCAGTAAAAAATGAGTCACAGAAGACATCGAGACCTTTACCCTTTTCTGTCCCCTTCGTCAACAGGACTTTTGCTTGTAGAAATCCTTCTTGTTACCAGTTACATTCCTTACCAAATTTCTATTTGCATCCATGAGTGTTCAAACCATGGCTCTGTTTTTCTCCTGGGTCACCTGGTCCTGTTTTCACCTTTCTACTCCTGTTTTACTTTAGTGGGGAGCTCCTTGTTCATCCATTCAAGTCTGCTACCTGAACTATATTTCTTGCTTGCTAGGATAGACTACTCCTGAGCTCGAGGAAGGTGTTCCTTGGAATGAACACGAAGTTGAATTTTTCTTGTCAGATTAAAACCAAATTTTTGCAGTCACTAATCCTAACTGTGCTGGGGAGCATTTCTGAAAAGTTGGACAAGGTCATCAACATCGGGGTAATAGTGGCCATTTGGGAATGTAGACTATGTATCTGCTTCAGGAATAATTTAAATCACTACCAAAATTTCTCATTTATTTCCATAAACACAGAATCAGGAAGTGGGTTATTCTTGTGGTTCATGAGATCATTTTACCATTCGGAGAAGAATCAATCTGTGCTACACCTATGGGAATGGTAGCAAGGGAAGAAGATGGAGTCTGTAAGCTCCTTATGGGGAAAATAAAAAATGATTATTGAAACTAATCTTAAATATTTAGGGTTTAGCCCTTCCTGAAAAAGCTATCAAGGATTTAATAGAAAATAAAAGCTTTTATATTACATTTGTAACCCTACGCTAGCAATTAGAAGAGAATTATGAACTGGATATAGAATCCCATATGAAAGCAGGAAATGCCTCCAACCTCTAAAAAGGAAAAATTCTCTCTTAAACTATATGGGCTTCCACAATAATTGCAAGGCAGCCCAATAGATTTGACTTTACTAGGTTTTTCTATAAGTAGTCTCTTACAGGCATATAGCTATTAATGATATTTAATTAATTACTGCCAGGATTGAGGTCTTAATGAAGTTTTTATTTTCAAGCAATTTAAGAGGCTAGTGCTGCTGCAGTAATTTCTTTAAGAAGAATGTCTTCATTTTAGAGCAAACTTATTAAACCTTTATCTGCAATACACACCTGTTTATCCATCAAACTTAGAATTTCTTATGTACATCTACATAAATATGTTTATGTCCTTTCCACAATTTTTTGTTAAAGTGTCTTGCTAAAACAAGCCCAGCAGATCTTCACAAAACAAGTGCTTTTGTCTTTGTTATTGGATTTTAGTATTTCCCTCAGCAAACAATCCTTAGAGAGATATGTTTTATGTATTGATTCTTAGCAAGTGGTTTAGATCAATGCTAATTTTGAATTGTCAAGGTACTGAGGAGAAGCATAGCTATAACATGTTAGTAGCTGATGGCTTTTCTGTGTTCTACTAGCATCAGGAAGTGGAATTTATGGGATTTTTTTTTTTTTTTATGGAACAGCGGTTCCTAGCAAACATACAAGTTCAGTGTGTATTTTGTTCTTCCTCTGTATCATCTGTGTGGTATTCCAGGTGTGCTTTCCACTTTGGCATATTTAGTGAGCTGCACATAAACTCAAGAACATTCATTATTTTAAAAATATTACTAAATCATTTATTTCTGGAGTTTTAAACAGAATTCTTTTTAATCTCCAAAAAGATCAGGCTTTAAAGTTAGTTAAAGTTTTGAGCTGAAAACTCAAATACCTGGATTCATGTTAATAAATACAATTGTCATTTACATCATGTCAAATTTTAGCAGTTGCAGTTACAAATTTTGAAGGGGATTAATAAAATGGAGGGAGAGTTGTTGACATTTACAGAGCAGAGGGAATTTTCTGCAAGGCTGTAGAGCTGGGAATTCCTATAGCTTGTACCGTTCTGCCTCCTAGTAGCAGTGGGAGCTCAGTAATTGAGTCGTTCACCCAAAGCTGAGATGGGATTGATGCCATGCAAAGGAGAGCCCCTCTGGGGGCCACAGTAGCATGAAGCAGGCAGCTCTCCAGCCATTTCATACACGGGAGGAGGTGAGGTGCTTTCCCTGAGAGATGCCCACCACATGGCATGGCATTCATTTAGAGCTGTGGATGGAAGGATTTGAGCCAAATTAAACAGTAGCTGTTGATCTGGCATGTTCTGTAAGTAGGCATGACACCATTTGGTACTTAGTTGTGGTCTAGCATCAAACAGCTCCCTTGAAGTGCAGATCCAAGGCACAGCTCAAAGAATAATTCCGTTTGCCTGCGACAAGCCAGGGACCGGCTGACAGAACAAGTAGCATTAGCGAGGGTGGAGACTGCCAGCATCAATAATGATTATATGTGCTGCTTCTGCCTGTGATGAGCTGCCAGCTTGTAAATGCTGAACAATTGAGTGACCTTGGACAAACTGGTCCCAATAATGATACAGCGTTTGGTTTAATATGAAAGTGGCAAGAAGGAAAAGATCACAGTGTGTCTCTCTTTCATGCAATCCCTCTTCTCCAAAACGGATGCATCTCATGTGAGTTTAATAATTCGTTTCATATGCAAAGCCTCTTTCTCTGGTATTAAGAACATCTTCATTTCAAAGCTTAGAAAAGTTAAAGAAGACTGAAGGCTGGAGTAAAGAAAGGAAGATAGTTCTTATACCTGCAGTGGCTGTCATCTGCTTAGAGCTAATAAAAATAATTTCTGAAATTTGAAATTGTGCTTTGTCTCAGCCTAGGTACCTGCAAGTTTTTTGTATTTGGGAGCAGTGGCAGCCTGTCCCCCTGGCTATGGCTGTCTTGAGGCACTGCATGTGGCTAATATGCAGGAAGAGGAAGAGGCATGGGAAGAAGGTGATGGTCTTGGCACAGCATGCCCCCAGTGCTGGCAAGCCTGGCCTCAGCATCCAGGGAGCTCAGTGTGGTCCCATCCCAGCACCCGGCTCTCTCTCCTGCCCCATCCTTCTCCTTGTACCTCCTCTGAAGGCTTGGCAGCCCCTCACAGGCTGGGAGTTGGTGTTCTCCAAAAGGATCTACATGGCATCCTCTGCCAAATGCTGCCTCCTGAGACAGGGAGCTGCTCTCCTGGGAGCTGGGCTCCCCAGGGCTCTGTGCTCCTTCAATCCCCCCAGGACCAGAGTGCAGCCCTGCAGTGTCATTGTGGTCTCTGGGCATCACCACGCCCTGGTAGCAGATCCAAGGCCCTGCTCCAGGTGTCCTGTGGTAACAGGTTCTGGTGAAATTCATTATTTTCTTTAATAATTTAGAAAAGCTAGAGGTGAGTAAGAGGAGGAGCATAGGAATAAGAGTCTTAGAGTCTTAAAAACTGGAATTTTAAAATTGAGGGTAGTGATACCAATTCATTAATTGAATAACATTATAGGCATTTAAAAGCAATATATTTTTATGGCTGTGTTAAGTGGTTTTAAAGGTATATTTTGCTCTCCTTTTCATAAATTAGTCTTGATAATATCTTCCTGCTCATGGAAGCAGAAATTCTCAATATCTGTCTCTTGGCATTTTGCCCTTTTGTGGCAGTTATAGATCATTCTCCTCTGATGGGAAGAGTTTTAAATGAATGTCAGCTCAACAAGCAGCTGTGTGAAACAGACTGATCCAGCCTCTGTCTTTGGGTCAAATACTCACTGTCTCTGTTGCAAACAAAATACAAAAACTAAAGTGATGAAGTCCAATGGGATGCATTCAGTTAGCATGGAAGAATTTCAAAACACTTCGAAGGATGGACCTGAATCTCAGCATCACATAGGTTATGGAAAAATGTTCTTACTGGTTACTGCAGGA
Organism: Erithacus rubecula; assembly: GCF_903797595.1. Lineage (NCBI taxonomy): Eukaryota > Metazoa > Chordata > Aves > Passeriformes > Muscicapidae > Erithacus > Erithacus rubecula. Next base: position 84,785,127 of record NC_136689.1, on the reverse strand, counting down.
GAACTTTACAGCTGTGGAGGATCCTATCAGCTTTAATAGGCTCTGAATATATTACTGACTAACCTGGCTTACAAGCAGCTGACATAAAAGTGCCTGATGCCCCTGACACACTCCTTCATCTCTTCTCTGCCTGTAGATGAAGAGACAAAGTCTGCAGGAAAGTAATACCAGCACAGCCAAAAAGCCAAAATAGCTGAGCAGTATAATGATATGTTTAAATTCTGTCTTATGGAATATTTTCAGATAAAATTACAAACATCACATGTACCCAACATCAGTTAATATTGTCCATAAAGAGCTGTGGAAATGAGGAGGGAAAAAAAAGAACTGTATGAGATGTGGGATACAATCCTTTGTAACAGAGCTTATCATATGTTACAAGAAAGTGTGGTATGAGTTAAGTCAAAGCTTGGGAGTTGCAGAAGAAAATAAAGACTGCACTTGCTGTTTCTGGCTGTTGAACAAAGTGAGCCTTCAAGGTTCAGCTTTTAGTCAGAAATAATCAGCATGCTGTCTTGTTACCAACACTTCTTGTTATCTGCTCTGATAAAGAAGGATCTAAGCTTTTATATTAGATCACATACTGAACTTGACAGCATCATTCTGATAAAGAAAGAAAAAAGGGGAAGAGCTGTAATGAATATGTTTGGCAGGACACACATTGTCAAGGCCTCAAAAAGAAAAGTTTTTATTATTTTGATTGATTGATTGATTGGTCTGACCTTACAAGTGAGTCAAGTCTCTGCAGGACCATGAAACTAATATTTCTGACCCTTCCCTTTATAGTACCTTCCTTTTTCCTTTTCTGTTCTGTCCAAGACAGGTGAAATGTTTCAACACAGCTTCTACTGATCCTAAAAATTCTGTGATTCAACATAACTTCAGGATGTTAATTGATATATTTTTTGCACGTTTAGAGTTAGAGAAGGAAAGAAGCCCTTGAGCCAGCATTTCTTTACTTATTATTTGTTTGTTTTCCAGCTGTACAAGGGATGTTTTAGTCCTGTGAAACTTCTGTCTTCAGATGGCATGTGAGAGACTAGGTTTCTCTGGGACATTAGAGAGTCTCTCTTTAGATCAAAAATGTATGCTTTTCTATCACTTCTCAGCGCTGTGTGGAAGTTTTGATATCAGAATATCTAGGAAGAAATTAAGAAAACAGACAGAACACCATATTATTACAAAGACTTAAGAGCAAGAGGTGTGTCACATAAGCCTCCTCATTCTCTGGAGAGCATGGTTGTCAGAGTATGTGAGAAGACAAAAAAAAGGAATATTGCTGACTGGTTTAAAAAACCTCCCAGGGCAGTTCCAAACTGCTGAAGTTTCAGCAGCTTGCTGAAGTGGGACTTGCTGAGTGGCTGTCACTATTTCTTTGTCTCTCCTGGGGAGCTGGGGACTGCCTGCCATTGCCAGAAAAGGTCGGCTCATCCTGCATCTTCTGACCTCCCTTCCTAGTTTGTATTGATGCTTTCTCCTTTGAGAAGGCTCTCTGGTGAGAGTTATAACAGGTATTATAATGAAAGGGAAAAGGGTTGAGAAGCCATATCACAATCCAAGCTAGTATCATCTGATAAATGCTTCATCTGATCCTGATGTCACTTTTGGCCACCCTAGAATAGAACAACACACTTGATGAAGGTTGATGTCCTTGCAGTTGTCTTTTGGTCTTGCCAATTCAGGAAAATTTCTCTGTTGAAAATGGCTCAGTAAATTCAGCCATTTATAATAAACATTGAAGATATCCTTGAATTCTTAAAAAATTATTGAGGAGATTCATGGGAAAATGCCACTGAGTACCAGTAAAAGATTTTGCAGATGAGAACCCACAGAATTGTGGGGCTATAACTGTTCTTGTAAAAGGAAGCAGGGCTGATTAGTTGCATATCCTTCTTATCCTACCATATCCAAGAAGGCAGAAGGGTTTCAGACAGGTAAGAGAATATACCAGTTCTGCATGAAATGCCAACATTAAATGCATTGCCATGCATTTAAATTCACAGCTCTTAGTTATATAAGTTTTCCTGTTGGGTTTGCAGTCAAATGTTTGAACAGTTTGATTAATCACTCCACTTCTAATTGGTCTGAAGTTTACTGCTGCTTTGAATTAGGTGTCTTCTCTGTCCTGTGAGTACCTCAGCAGGGTGATGTAATTCCTGTAATATCCTCACCTAGGTATGTAGGACTACCAGAGGTCTGGTGAGGCCAGAAGGGTTGAGTCAAAATATTAGAGAGGTTAAGAGAAATGTTAGAATCTTGGGTAGCCTGAGACAATCATTCTTGTCAGTTCAATTCAGACAAGAGTATGTGTTGCACTTAATAAATGAAATAGACTAAATAATCTTTAATTGGCTTAAGTTATTTCAACTGCAAACCAGGGCTCCTAACTGGTCAGCTAGAGACTCCAAACCAAGACAGTGTTATCTACTGGGGTGTCTTGTGTCCCATTGCAGCCATTCAAATTATCTCATGTATTGAGTTAAACACCTTTCAAGAAAGAAAAGAAAATAAAAGAAGAGATTAACATATTTCATCCACAACTTTTGTAATTCAAGGCTAAGGTATGAAAACAGATTCTTATCTCTGACATTTGCATGTTTCCTGTTGTACAGCACCTCTGTGTAGCCAAAGGTCGCAGAGCTGAGATTGTGCCAACTTTCTTTGCCAACAGTAGTGACACTCAGTGCCTGTCAGGCATAATGGCCATATACAATGTGAGTTATTTCTGCGGGTTTTCTTTTCATGATGAATAAGAGGCTCTTTTCATGTTCACACTTTTCATTTACAATAGACAGACTGCACTTGGTGGGGCAAGAATGAAAAGGAAAGTAATAAGGATTGTCTGTGTATATATTTCCTTAAATTGCTTCTCCCCTGAATATTTCCATTTACAAATAAAGGCACTGTAGATATCTTTGGAAAATATGCTGCATAAAAGAAAGAACAAGATGCATGGTAGGTAATGTAAGTAACCAAAAAAAAACCAAAAAAACCCCCAAAACAAACAAACAAACCCCCTCCTCAAAAAAAAAATAAAACCCAAAAGACCAAAAACAAACAAACAAAAAAAAACCCAACACCAAAAATCACAAGAAAAGCTGTTGTTTCTGATGTTTTCCTTCATTAGCCCTGACAATGTTCTTTAACATCTTAAAATACAAGTCTCATAGAACAGTCTGAAGAGCAGTAGCCACTATTACCTCTTCGGTGGATCTAAAAAAAAGCATTCCAAAAACTAAGAGCTCCGAAGAAACCAGTTTAATTCCCTACCTTGTAGGAGGGGAACCCTTGCTGTTTTGCCTTTTCTTTGTTATCTATAAATGGAATTTTGGGAAAAATGCCTTCAGCTGGACCTTCAATTCTAAAGCCTTGCTGTTGTAAAAAATATCTGAAATGGAAATGATGAGGAAAATGGTTTTTTTTCAACCATTTGTTTACCCCTTAACTGCAAAGTCCCTCATTGGACAGAACTGCAGCAGCCCCTGCTCTTTTTCCCTTCCTTCTGCAGGGCTCATAATGTAATGGGGTGCCATGGCAAAAGGCCAGGGCTTCCTCAGTGCATGCTGCCTTGCTTCTTTTCCCTGTCTGTGGCTCCCTCTGTGTTGGCAGCACTCATCCTTCACCAGTGCCTTGCCCACATCAGGGTTTTCATTTAACCTTGCCAAGTCTGTCTTCAGAGACAGTTCCCAAGCTCGCCATAGAGCTTGATTTACAGCATGAGACAGCAAGTGGCACACATAAGAATTGCTCATGTCTTCAATACTTCAGCTCTTCTGAACTGAATCTGAAGTACAGATTTTGACTGATTTATGGTGTTATAATTTATTGAAGCTGATATAAGGCCAAGAGTGGCTATTTTTTTCAGAGGCACACTACCTACAGTCTTTATAAGAAAGCAAAAACTGCAATAAATTACTTTATAATATTAGCATTTTCTACCTAAGATTTCTCTTCTAGTCTTCTGTTTAGTTGATCTGCTCTTTGAATTAACAATTGAGTAAAATACCTATTCCATGCTTACAAGATTACAAATGTTCAGTCTTAATCCAGCACGCTTGTTTATTGATCATCAGCCCCTAGACATGGAGACCACACAATCTTCTAAGTGCAGTGGGTTTCAGAAGCTCAGAAGCATTTCAGAAGCATTCAGAGGAATGGCACTGTAACAAAAACCTCCCAAAAGTTAATTAATGCAAGCCAACGCTGCATGACATTCTGCTCATAAAAAAACCTGGTGCTGTTTTACAGGAGTGATTGCTGAGCACCCTACAGCAATGGCTGTCTCTCAAGAAATACTGGCATCTCTCTTTTATTGAATGAACTCCTGAGAAGTGAGGCTGGACCTATAATATATTGCTGAAACCTGTGTTGGGAGTGTGTAGCACTGTGCCAAAGTAGCCACTTTTTGCTCTCAGTTTTTCCTTTCACTGTGTGTGAAATGCTCTGTGTGTTCACACATCTCACAAACGCAGCAATGAACTTTAGGAGGTCTGAGCCTGCTACGTCCAGTCAGAAAATACAGCCACAGGAGGAAAAGTGTTCAGTGGGTCACTCAAAAGAGCAGTGACTGATGTAAAACAGACTTAATGCTGTGACCTCAGGGCAGATTGTATGTTAGTTATAGGTCTCTCTTGTGTTAGTGTAGATAATTATTAAAACAACATTACCCTAGTTAAAAAGCCTGGGAGAAGCCCTAGCATGATTCAGTTAAGCATGAGGTTCCAGAATTCAGAGCACTTTTTAATATTGACTGCATGTTTCCTAATGATTAAGATGTCAAATTAGAGAAATTTCAAGGCAGTTTTATAATTCATTTTATTTGCTTCATTACCACTATTTCTTTAATGGCATCTTCCTTCCATGGTAGCTATTATTATTATTGTAATAACAGTACAGAGGAGCAGAGACCTAGTCTGAGAAAGCAAAGAAATGGCAAAGCATTCTTTAAGGATATTGAAAACTATGAATATCAATAGATCCAAAAATTCACTAAGAAAAATATTGTTCTTTTCATAAAAATGGATAGAAATTATTTTACTAACTTCCTGTATTCCTGAATGTTACAAATAGAGAATGGGAAAATTGAGTGATTTTAAAGCTGTACTGCAAATCAATATGCTGCCTTGGACACCAAAGTATTTCACTACCAGAGAGATTCCAAAAATTTTATGTTAAATATTCTGCTAATACAAAACCTGTAGGAAAGTAGAGTCAAACCAATGGGTACTGAGGTGTGAGTTCTGGGCACAGCATTAGCTGTTCTTCTTCACCTAATGCAGGCAGGGTGAGCTTTAAAGCACAACTGATTTATATCCTAATAAGGCTTTAGACTGGGATCTGTCAACTTAGGAAGGAAAAGAAGGAAACTGTCAGAGTTCTCAGAATATTTTAAAGGGTTCTCTTGACGCTGAGGGAAAAATTTCCTCCTCCAAACCCCCCCACAACATTTGGGTTTCTCTTTATATCCAGTCTATTTTTGGTGCAAGTTGCTTGTATCCATTGGTCTGCACCTCCCCTCAGGAAAATGAAAACAAACAACCTACAAAACTATAGAGATGTTAGAAAATCATGATACTGTCAAGTAGCACTGTTGGCTGAGTCTTACAGAAAAGTTATTTTTTTGGAAGAATTCAACTGAACTGCAGATCTGATGATAGTATCAGTTTAGCTGAGCAGATGACAAAAGTTTTCCTCCAGCTATGTTACATTAGATTAGAAAGTTGCTCCTAACTTGAGTAAGTTAAAAATTAATAAAGAGTGTTCATGCAAAATTAGGGTCAAATTAGTCTTATTGCCTTAAAAACATAAGACTTACTGCCTCATCTTACATTTTCTAAATTCCCATGATATAGCTGTGAGACAAAGAAAGAGCTTTATGCTCTGCCTTATATTAGCAGACTAGTTGTGGAGAGTTAAAAATTCCAGGGAATAAGCAGCAGTTATGCTTCCACATTCTGATTTCAAGGAATTGTGCATAGCAGGGTCCATTAAACAAAGGACAGAGACATTTCATAATAAAGTATAAAACAGGCCTGTATTCAGGTTTCTAACAGCTGCCAGGAGAATTCATGTGCTTTTATAGTACAAGCTTCTCTTGCATTTCGTCCTTAAGATGACAGAATCATAAGCAGAGGTTGTTCTGCTGGACTGATAAAAACCTTGGGAGATATAGCCTTTAGAGGTAAGATATGAGTATCACATAAATACATACTTTTAGGGATGATTCTGCTGTTCTCACAGAAATCTCTGTGGGCTCATGTCATCCAGCACTCTGGAGGTGCAGTCTGATTGCTGTTTCCATGAGGTGTGTGAGACCCTCTGCCTTTTTGAGAAAGACTCTCCAGTCGTCTTTTATGTTGCTGGTTTTATGAAAAGTCATCCTGAAATGATTACCTCTGCTGTGAGAGTAGGGCATGGGCACATGGAAGAAAAGAAAGGATGGACAGAAATACCATCCCCTGGCTCAAAAAGGAAATGTCTTAATAACAATCAGTAAATTAAATGTGTCTTACCTGGATCTCATTTGAATTCTTAGATAGCTATTAGTCCAAGAAGTAGTTAACTGAAATTTAATTATACCTATAATTAAAATATTTAACTAAAAGTGAGTCAGACAGCTGGCATGTACAACTTCCCTGCTTTCATGCAGCTCCCAAGAAATTTTTTTTAAAAGGCAAAGTACTCCTCATTATGATGTTTGAAAATTAGGAGCTGCTTCTTTCAGAATGCACTGCTCATTTTATTTAGTACAGAGACTTCGAACTCCCCTCACTGTGTGAAAACAGAGCTTGAATTAGCTGCTCTAAAGAAGTGGGAGATGGGGCATCAAAGAGCCTTCTGTTCATTAAGATAAATACCAAATATGTTTCATGTTTGGTTTCAGTATAACATTCTGAATAGAGGATTAAGCAGTTGCTTCCCACAGTCTTAAACTATTCAGATGGTGTGGGAGAAGGAGGAGTATAAAAGGATTTAAGCTATTACGCAAAGAATTAGTGTTGAGAGAGTAAAAGGTCCCCCCATTACCCATTGAATTCTGCATGGATTTAGTTGTGTGGAGAGTGTAACATGGCTCTCTGTTTTGGACACACAGAAAGTACATAATTAGGTTGCATCTAAAGTTTCAATCTGGACACTGATCTTGTGAAATGGATTCTTGCCAGTTGATTATATACTTTCAAATCACATAATGAACTTTTCAGGAAAAAAAGCAACCCATCGTTTCATAACCGAAATTTTCTTTTTATGTAATTCTTTTTGTTACATCTTAACTCAAGAAAGAAGCCTGCATTATTTTTTTAGAAATACCAATGACAACTGGGGACACAGATTCTACCCTTCTTGCTCTCAAATGCAGTCACTTTAACTGCAGAAACAGTCCACCCCACTTTGTGTTCCCCAAACCAATTTTTATTACAAATGTTTTATAGATCAAGTTGATTGAACTGGTCATTTGAGTCAAAGAGGGTTTTGCAATCTGTCCATGCCTTATGCCTTTTCTGTGAGTGTGAATGATAGATATTTTTATGAATTGGCTGGTAAGCCATTTACAGTGGTTTATTTTGAATTAAATGGATGAGATTTTGGTAGCAGTTATGGCTAATATTGCAGTTCTCTTACATCAGAGGAGCTCTTTTCTGTTGACACCAAGAAAATCTTAATGTATTAATTGTAAACTTCAAGTTCCCTGAGTGGCTTTTATACCCTTAGTTCTGTTTTAAAAACTAATGTTTAGCTGCTGTTAGCCAACTCATAAGGACATTTTCATATTTTTGGGGGTTTTTTTTTAAATATATATATTTTGTTTACTTCATTGTAGCTTATTAGAAATTACATTCCTTTCTTCATATATTTTTTTCCTCTAGTTATCTGTAACTCCTCACTCTGGGGAACAGGCAGTAGCTAGATTTGGTCCTACTTAGGGCAGCTATTTTCATAATTTAGGGGACAAAACTCACCTGTAATGGATATATTTAATATTTTTTTGATAAATGTAGAAGCTCTGCCAAGGGATGACTGATTAAGCTGATTAAATTTTCTCCTCCTTATTTCCTTTTCTTGTATTGTATTTATAACAATTTATAATATATTATATATAATATACTAATTATAATATATTCTATTTATAATATATTTATAATTCCAGGGTTGTTTGGGGGCAGGGAGTTGGATCATCTTAAGAATATTTCATTTTCATGTTTGCAGCATTCTGTTTGAAACAGGAGTGCTAAAGAATAGCAGTGGTTAGAATACATTTTCAAATGTGATTTAAAGCTGAAGCACTCAAATTAGCAAAAAACTACCATTACCAAGTTTATCCTCATGAGATTTTTAGTGGGAAGAATAACACTAAATAGCTGACAGACCTCAGTCAGAGACATCCAGTTCTGTGCAAAAAAAGAACACCAAAAAAGGCTCAGAAATTATTCTTAATGTACACTTCTTGGAGGAAGGGAAGGAAGGACTGTGAATGTTTGACAGGATTTCCAGGTTCCATGGCTTCATTAGCACATTGACTCACTGGTCCTGCATGGTGATCTGTCTCATTTGGGATGCAGTAGAAGGTGGCTACGTCTTGGTTTCACTCCCTGCTGATTGGTTTGCTGAGATTTCAGCTCATTATTTCTCTGCCTCGTTGCTATTTATTAGGTGATGCTGATGAATAGTGAATCCCATTGATCTTTCTCCTATCTACAGATATATGTGACATTGGATTTACTGGAGTGGTAGAGAATTTGTCGTGCTTAAACCTCAATTTCTGTAGCTTTTTCACACCGACTTAGAACAATAACTGTATATTTGTTTTATGTCTCTATTCTTCCTTATCTCCAGTATTTAGCTTCTCATAGTGAGAGATAAGAAATTTATTTGAATGCAGATCACAGAGGTTTCTGAGTACAGCCTGAAAACTTTAAGCACCAGAGCTTTCATTCTAAAGGCTCATTTTCAGTCTTTGCTTTATCCTAATCTCTTTATTCAAAATCTTTTATAGATGTTGACATACACTTATTTGTCTCCAGCTCTTTCAGGAAGAACTAACATTTGAACATTTAGGCTGCTGAGATCCTGGTTCTTTCAGAGAGTAGATGATATGCTATTACATGTGTGCCCTTATGTAATGCAATACCAGGTCCCTGCTAGCTCAGAATCATTCTTCACTGAATACTTATTGGACATCTGTGTATCTCAGACTTATCTGATTAGATAAAATTCCACTGGAAAAATAAAAACTTATTATATTCTGCATAGAACAAGCAGCTAACAAGACAGAGGTAATGCAAATACAAGATGTTATATACAAGCAGTGCATTTACTATACCATGATGACAATTGTGAATAATTTGAATGCCCAACAGTTTGTACCCTCTTGTAAGTGTGGCATAACTTCTTCTCTTCCATATGACTTAACTGTCCCAGAGTCTCTGTGGAGAAGCATTTGCACATTCAATTCCTGTCAAAGGCCTGACATTATAAATTTATCTGTGGGTTATCTAGTGCAGTGGCACTCTGAATTTGCCATACTTGAACAGTGTTAATTTCCATAACAATACCCAGACTGAGATATAAGTTGGCATGGCAGGTCTGAGATGGTGCTGACCTATCAGAATGCTGTGCTGTGCAAACATGCATCAGCAGCGATCTGAGGTGTAACAGCATCTCCACAGGTTTGCTAGAATACTTTGGCAAGAAGGTTTGTACACAAAAGTACAAGCTTGCTTTGTCAATCTCTTCTCAAAAAGTTTACCATTGCAAAAGTATGTGGTATTCATTGGGGCAACAATTTATGTGAAAAATCTGGTGCTACTGGGAAGAATAAATAATTAAATTATCATGTCTGGCTTAATATAATGCAAAAAATACACTTGGAGATGAAGAAATAAGGGGCATATTAATCCACACAAATTCAGAAGTTTCCCTTTGTGCTGAATGTGTTCCTGCACACATTACACACATAAATACAATGGATGGTATTATATGCACTTCATCTGATGTAACTTAGACATGGGATAAATTCTGATCCGAATTACAGAATACATAAATTGTTCCTAATTTTACAATAATTTTAAGAGCAACTATAGATGCAATTCACCTTAGTGAAATAATGCAGCAGTAAGGAATAAAATCCCTAAACTGAGAAGGAGTCAGAGCACTTGAGTCCTTCCTAGCACCTTCTTGAGGTGAAGTGTCAATGATTTTTCCAAATTGTAAGTCTTACAAAAGGCTTATGATATGTTACTACTTTTAATCTCAAACAGAGACTTATTCTGGTTTTTATTTTCTCTTACTTACATTCTTTTCTGTAGAAGGGAGATGAGGTAAGCACTGGATTTATGTAATACACAGTATAGATAATTCTGTTGAACAAAATAAATATGAATCACAGCTATTTTCAGAATATATCCCTTTTTTCTGTCAGAATAAATTTCAGATTGTTGGCAGTTTTTCCACAAGGTTTTCTGTGACATCAGACCTAATTAGCACCTATTCTGCTACTTAAAAATATGGGACCCTGGCAACACAGCTTCCTTTCTCCAATCACAGGGCAGGAAAGCAACTGCAGACTATGGCATTTGGATTTGTCAGAGTAAATAAGTAAAAGGCTCATCAGCTTCTCACTAATGAACAAGAAAATGTGATTAAGAAACTTTAAAGGAGAATAGCTGAAAACCACATAGAAACGAGAGCAGGATGATTGCTCTGAATGAGTGACTGAAACTTCTGAATAAGAGATTTCTTCAACCAGGCACAAGGACAGTAGTTTAATCTTCTATTAAAAGATTCCTGTCAATTTGGAAAAGCTCTGAATCAGGAGATGAGACACATCTCAGAAGCTGACAAGGCAGTCACTTCTCTTAAGACAGCTACTTTCTGGCATATGCTCAGAAATAACTTTTTTGTGTGTGTGGTTTTGGTTTTCTTTTTTTGTTATTTCAAAACTCTTAACTTCTTCCCAACAATGACTAGGACATTTCTGACTAGTCAATCTTTTATTCTCAGAAAATACGAATCATCTATCAGACCAAAATGTTCTAGAGGTGCTTGCCAAGTTTACTGTGGGTAACATCTAGAAATGGCACTGATTAGTTTCTGGCATGCTTCCTTGCAAGTGCTTTGCCTGTTAGTATCTCATTAAATATCTTATTCCTCTCTATTATTCTTCAGCATCAAGGAAAAAAAAAAAAAAAGTACTTCCACCTTATCTCCTAATCTTCTACTAAGCTTTTAGCATATGCTCTCCCAGTTTATCTAAAGGAGATAACATGTAATAGAGAAGCTAAAAAAAAAAAACTAAAAAAAGGGAAATAAAAGATGCTGCTGCAGTTCTTCTGCATGTCAGGAAAAATATATCTTTTTTGTTTTTCTTTATATACATTCATAAATGATGCTGTCCTTTTATGAATAAAGTCAGAGAATTCAACAAGATTATAAAATTTCAATTCAAGTGTGGAACTTCCCAGATACTCAAATATATAAAAGTAATATGCACAGAAATAAGTGTGAGATTCATTGTTACAAACATTGATTTAAAAAGGGATAATAAAATATGAAACATGCTCATGAACTTCAAATAGGATACTCAGCATTATGGAAAATATTCTGGGTCTAAAGCCCAGAAAGAAAAATGCTCTTCTGCCTCAGGAGGTCTTTGGTGATTCTTTATCTGTTTTTGTTCTTTCCATGTGATTTGGACCCACCGTGGTGCAGTGTATAGTGTGCATAATAGAAGCCCCTTCAATAGGGACATCTAGCAAAGACACAACCTCTCCTCAAAGAGCAGAGATGTTGAAAAGGTCTTCGTCTGTCAGGAATTCTTTGCAGTTCTCTCTTCCGAACTGCAGTGAAAAAAAAAAAAAAAAAAAATCTTTCCTCTTTATGATTTTTCCCTTCAAGTTCTGTTAAAACTTGTCTGTAAAGTTTCTTCTATAGAAAGAAGTCTTGAAAGAGTAATTCCTCACTATTCAAGTAAATTCCTTGAAAAATGACATTTTTATTCTGTTATTACATTTAGAATTTTATTATTTTTATTTTATCTCAGACATAATAATTTGCTTTTTGTGGTGTGTTCCCATAATCTCCAGAGTTAGATCTGGACAAAAACATGGTTTTCAATTTATTTGTAGCAGAACATCTTAGTTTTATGTATAGACTGGAACTATACTTTGTAATCTTCTGATTCCTGTAAACCATTTCAGTGAAACGTTAGCTTTCTACAGTAGATTAACTATAGATAAGTCCTTGGTGCAACAGTACTTTTGAAACTTCTACATGAAGAAAGAAACATTTGAAAATTGTATATGCATTTAAAGAAACACAAAACTACCAATTTTGTGCTAATTGTCTCACACCACGCCATTCTGAAAAGTCATCCTTTTTTAACATTGCCATAAATATAATGCAACTGATATGTACGTGCACTTTTCTTTTGTAGGTGGAATGGAGAAAATCAAACAGCATACCTTTGCATTAGCTCACTACACCTATACTGTGCTGTCTAACTTAAAATATGCCAATGGGGCTCCTGTCGTACGTATTTACAGTGATACAGATTTCAGCAATCCTGATGTCCAAGGTCCAATCATTAATTTTAATGTGCTCGATGAAAATGGAGAAGTGCTTGGCTTTTCACAGGTATGTTTTCCTCATCTTAACTTGAGTTTATGGTTTTATTTTAAGCATGTTCACAATGAATTCTTTGGCCTATAACAAATCTGTTATTCACAGTTTCTGAGGTTTTTGAGGTTTGTTTCTTCATAGCTCTGCACCGTATATACACCATTTTTAAAGCAGTAGAAAGAGAATCCAGTAAATAGTGCTAGCACAATACAAAATACATAATAGCCAGAGGCAATATCTTTTTTGGAGATTTATTACTCCACAAATAGGAAGTCTGGAAGTGGGCTGTTTGAACAGGATACATTGGCGAGGCAGTTTGATTTTTTTGCTGGCTTCCTTCTTTAGAGTACTCAAAATTGGGAATTGAAGAACAAGTCTGGAAAAGCTGATAAAGAGAATGCCTTGGAGCTTTGACATACAAGTGAAATTAGATCTCAGAATATTGCAGTCACCAATGAAAGAGGAGTTCTCTTTTCCCTTCAGCTGTAACAATTACATTCTTGTAATATTCCTGTGGAACCATGGAATAAAGTTGAATGATCGGTGTAAAGAATGAGATTCAAGCTCAAGAAATCCTTAACTGCTGTCTTTCTCAGCAGCTTTTTGAATCTTTTATTCATCAGGTGTACCAAGTATGTTTGAGATGAAGCTTCTTTAGGTGTTTCAGCAGAGTGACCATAATTGTGTGTATGGCTGTGCACAGTATAGGCAGTGGGTGACATAGGGGACAGTAGCTCACTTGCTCTTCAGCAGAAGGCAGAAAAATCACAGTGCTCTTGTTTTGCTTGCTTCTTCTTTTTCCTTGGCTTCTTGAGAAAATAGGATACTGAGGGGAACATGAAGTCTACAAGAATACAAGAAGAGATCTATTTCTCACAAGGGAGAACAGAAGTGAAGCTCTTGTTTTGTAACCTGCAAGTGTGGAGTTAGTTTAACATTTTTGTAAGGCATTTACCTGATGAAAATGAGATTACCAAATATAGAGTACTCAATAAGCTCTTCTTCACATACATATTTTTTTAGACAAGTCAACCAAATAAAGGCAAATGTTCACTATATTTCATTCCAAAGCAGTCCACATTTTAGCAATTAATTAGTCATTTATGTAGCCTTCAATATGTGTGACAGTGTTCAGAAAAGATTGGAGATATTAGCACAGATGAGTTTGTAAAAATCCCCAAACATTTCAATGTTTGATTAAAATGAAAACCTTTATTCTGATTTCTGATTTTCACGATTTCTTAGTAAAATTGGCTGATCCATCTTTCACTTTTTAAAACTCAACTCTTCCCTCAAATTAAAAATTCTTTCACAGTCTTACGAATCCATGTGCCTGTTTGCTACAATGGCTGCTCTTGGAAAGCTTCTTTATTGATCTGTATCATCTGGATTTTGCTGTTCACTAGATTCTGAACATTTCTAGCATACGTGGAATGAAGAACTATAAAATTTGCAAATGATCTCATTCTCATCTGCAGTGCCTGTTATACTACTTTATTTAATTAAAATAATGTGCAATTTAATGACTTTTAGAAATTAACAAGCACTAATATTTCCAAAGCTACAGTATTTGTGACATATATATAATTGGCTTCCTTATGGAATAAAATTCTTTCATAGACACCTTATAGAAGTTATGGGGGAGAAAAACCTTTGCTGCTTCTTTTTTATTATTTCACAGAAAATACATATAGCAGCAAGTAAGCTTCACCAAACTGACAATGTAATCTCTTCATACCTGCATGCATGTCTAAATTTATATAGCTTTATTCAAGTCAAAGTTAAATCCAATACATTTGTTAATTGTTTGGAAGTGAAATAGTGTCCTCTGCTTTGGTTGTGTCTATGATCTGCACATTCATGTGGATTATCTGGGCAGTCTTCAAATGCAATCCAGTGGAGTCAGCACAGCACAGTTTCAGAAGGCTCCCAGAAAACATTTTGGGGAAATTTTTATGAAGGGAAAATTGAATGGCATTTCTGTCTGACATACCTTCTACCAGTGAACACCAGTTAATGACTAAGGTTATCTTTGGATATTAAAAAAGAAATGACAGAACATCCTATTCCTTTTTGGATGATATCCCATATATAATAACCAGGGATCAAACCAGTTGTATTTGCCTTTCTGACAGGCAATTGTTTTGTGCCCAATGCCTATTGTAGGGCACAGTGTGACAGGACATTAACATTTGGTAGCTTGAAAAGGACAATATGGCCAACTGATTCCAGAGAAAATATTATGAGGAGGCTTGGAGCAGTTTATTTGTTGAGATTAGCAAGAAAGACTTCGTAAGCAGACACTGTCTTCAGAGGATACCAAGCTTACATTTAAGCCTCAAGATTTGCATAATTGGCATAATATTCAAAACTCTGAACTGAGCCCAAGATGTTTAGGATGTGAAAGGCGTGTAGTGAAATACGTGACATGTAATACCACTGCTGAAAAATGAAAAAAATTGTATATTTCGTCTGTGTAGCAATGGGGAAAAAAGTTATTCTTACCTGCTCATGTGGTTGAAATCCATTTCTCAGTCTTATCAGCTTAATTACCAGAGCTAACAAGACTGTGCCAGTAAACACAAACATTCTTGAATTACATACACAGGGTCAATTGCACCAAGAGGAAAGAGCTACAATCTCAGGTTCATCTTTGAGTAAAACCTTCATTGAAGCACTGGGAGCAAATGAAGGCATTTCATTATCATCACGACTGCACTCAGAGATGGCAGAAATTTTAACAGTCTCCTGTCCCAATATAGATGATATAGAATATTTGGATGTCAAGAAGTGATAGGGTGGAGAGTGAAATAATTATGCAAGTTAGTATAATTTTATTGCTTTTTTGTTTAAATGTTTCTTTGTGACTGTTGAAGGGCAATACTGTCTTAGAGCATTATACTTGGAATAAACTTGTGTATAATTGATTTAATTACTAATTTAGGGTTTTTTGCTCTAAATGGTAATTAAAATGAATAAGAGGAACTTGTGGACTCCAAACAACAATAGTTACTCAAAAGCTTTGTTGATAATTTACATTTTTCATGAAACACTTCTTTATCTAGAAATAAAATTATGACAGTTTTCAAATTTCCATAAACCACTCATCTTTGAGCACTGAAACTGCATTAAATTTCCTCCTTTGAGCTGCACCAAATACTTTCCATGAAAATTATTTCCTTCAGTAAAGCTGTCTCGTAGGCTACTATTGGTAGTAATTTGTTCTTGAAATCACTTGGGAGGACACCTGTATTCTTTTCACACAAAATGCCTGTACTCTGCAGTAGCACCTCTGTCATTTTATTAAGTGTTTATTCGCACTGCAGCATCAAAAAGCCCCTGTTATGAACAGGGGTTGAATTATGACGAGTACTTGACAGGCCCAGGACATAAAGATGGCCTTTTTGCCAAATAGCTTCTTCATATATACTTGTCTAGTCAAGAATAGATAATTCCCCAACATTATATTTTTTGCTGCTAATGAAGTGTGGACAGATGACAGACTGGTAATTTGGAAAGGTGCAAAAGTGCAGGGGTAGAGATGAAGGACTTCTGTAGGATGGAAGCAGAAGAGTTGACATTAAAGCAGCAAACTGCCAATCTTCTGCTTCCTTGTCAGGCTACCAGAAAAAGAGAAGCAATCAGCCCTAGGCTTTGAAGATGGCTTGTGATGTAACAAAAGATGGTGTTACAGATATATACCTGGTGGTGAGCTAATGCAGCAAACTCTTCACACAGAATCATCAGCTCATTTATTAACAGTGAATATCTGCAGCCTTCAGCATATATGAATGCCATGTGTTCTGTCATCCTCAAGTCTTTTCCAGCCTCTGGAGCACTGGCAGCAATGACTCAGCTGCAATTTGCATCCTTGCCATCTTTTTTTAGCAAAAACTTGCATAGGACTCTATGAGGTCCAACCAGAATTGAATGTCAAAGAAATGGAACAGTCGTAAAAGAAAACATAGATTTGAAATTATAGTCATACACACAAAAATGTGGATTTCTTATAAACTGGGTCAAAGTGCAAATGTTGTTGTATGTTCTCTTCACATTTGCAGATGTGAAAAAGCATCACCATTTCTGCTCTGGGAGACCTTTTATGCCAATATAATTTATAAAATTTTCTCTTTGTTTTGATATAGAGAGAAGACCTGTGAAATTCTCTTTTTATATTCAGTAGATAATTGCAGAGTAATTTTATAATCCCTTCCCATTTTATTCTATAAAGTCAGTTTGGAAGCCAGAAGAAAGGAAAGAGGCAGGAGATACAGATGGCCAGATGGAGTTTTACCTGAAACATTTGTTGAATTGTGTGCACTGGAGAGGTCTTACCCAGCTACAACTTTCAGTTCAATTCAGTTCACTACTGTTTCAGTAGTGAAAAATAGCTCTTCCCTTATCAAACTTTTTCTTTTTCCACTCGGATCTTCTAAGGCAATATTTTTTTGTCCTCCTGTGTATGATGGAGCCAGTAATGGGCCTTAAAAAGTGCATGGATATGTTTTTTTGGATATATTTTGAAAAATGACTGTCATTTCACATTTCAGCAGTGGATTACCAGCATTCATCCCTACTCTGCTTTTTCTCAGTTCCTCCTTAGCTTGGAGCCTGAACCTAAGCAGAAATAACTTGCTGTGATCGGCTCACCTGCAGAAGTTTCCTTAGTGTACATATATGCTTGCCATGTCCCCTAAAGATCCTGCCAGGAAGGGAATGAGCATCAGTCCATTAGCAGTCTCAGCCTTCTTGCCTACCACTTCACACTTGTGTGTGATAGACAAACTGCTAGAACAGGAATAGCTGCCAAAGACAGAGAATGTAAACATTTTGGTTTGCCTCAGGAAGGCTCTTCTGCAGTGTTGCATATGAATGAGTTTTGCCTCTCAAGACTGAGAACACTGCTCACATAGATTTTAATCAGTTTTGCCTAAGAGCCTACATTAGCATGTCCTGGCTCACCCTCATCAATCCAGATAGAGTGAAGGGAGATCTAGACTTTCTTCACATATTTCTCAAAAAAAAAGGAAAATGAAAAAAAACAGTTCTCAAGAGACGACTTTTAGTGTGCATCCCTTCAGTTTAAATCTATAAAACTCTTTGATGACTGCTCTTATTGTGTCATGTGCCCACTGTCTCACTCACTTTCCTCCATCTCAGTCACCCTTGAATTAATGTGATATAAGGATTGGCTTGATGACCCACTGCTGAGTTTTTTCCTTTTCTCCCTTGCTTTCTGTCATTCTGAAGTGAAGACCAGGGTCTTCCATCAGAATGTGTGGCCTCAAATCACTTACATCCAAGCACTCACTGTGACACCTTCTGTACCCTGGTAGCCTCTTTCTGCTAGCAGTATATGTTAGGAGTATAAGCTTTAGTTACAGATCATAAAATATTCTGAGTTGGAACGGTCCCACAGGGATCATCAGGTCCAACCCTATTTTGCCCATACAAGGATAAAACCCAAAACTTCAATGTTATTAGCACCTTGCTTAAAGAAGTCAAATTCAGAATGAGACTCCACAAATAAACAAAATTTTATTTTCCTTTTAACCCCGTTTACCTTCTATATCCAGAGTATTCTTGTGTTAGTGAATTGTCTTATAAGCAGCTTAGCAGCTGAGCTAAAGTCAATCCTGTGGTTTGAGATGTAGAGGGAAAAAAGTATATCTTAGAATTGCATGGTCATCTTTACTTAAACCTTTCTTACCAGAGGCAATTTGTTCTGGAATTTCTTTAAAGTGAGAAACAAATAACGACACCATGACTGCACTTTCAGAGATGGCAGCATTTTTTACATATTACATGCAGTACTATATTCGGTACTGCAAAATATTTCCTAGTAATTAGACTAAATTTCTCACACTGCAGCTAAACTCTATTATTACATGTATTGGGCAAAGAAAGAGGCAGCAGTTTGGGCAGAAAAGCAGGACAAAAGAGCATTTCAGACATCCAAGATGGGAGAAGAACTGGACAAGAAGCATGAAGCAGTGTTGTATGGGTGAGGTAAGACAAGGGAAGAGACAGAGCAGTATATGCAGGTAGAAGTTATTCCATCTGCTTATATTTCAACAGGTCTGCAAACAAAATAACATGGTACAAAGTAGTGTGAGGCAGGATGGGAAATGCACCAAAAAGTAGCTACTCTAGATAAATATGGTGATAGCTGGTTCTTGAAATGCTTTCATACTGTAAGTACATTTTCTTTGCTTTGGTTTCACAATATTTTCTTTCAAAAGCTTCCTTATTCTTTAGTAACATCTTAAGGAATTGTTTAGCTGGACTTGCATTAGTAACCAGGACCTGGCTATCAGGAAAAGTGCCAGATGAAATGCCTTCCTTCTGCTGTAGGCTTTCAGTGTCACCTTGAGGGATTCAATGCTTTATCTTCCCAACTTACTCTCACCTCACAGGAGTGGAGAGAAAATATGTTAAATACTGTCACATCTTCAGATATCAAGTGGCGGATACATTTGTATATACACACAGCTGGTTCAATACATATTCATATCACTGCTTATCATTACCTGATAAAAGGGGCCAGGGAATACCTGAAGTGGGTCGATTTCTCAAAATAATTGCTGTTTGTGTCTTAGATGATATTTTAAGTTTCCCTAGAAGATCATCTCCATCCCACTGTACAGATGGTGTATAGGTTACAGAATTAGAACAATGGAAATATGTGAATTACAGGGGTGAAAAAAAATAAATTAGCTACATCATTTCCCATGCACAGGAAGTTGATACCAGGTCAATTGGATCAGACTGATACTGACTGGTACTACTTGTCCCTAGTCTGGAAATTCATACCACAACCCTACAGAAGAAAGTGGGCAATGAGGGGAAAGCCTCCTACTACATTTGACCTATTTGAAATAAATCTTCAAAGAAAGACAAAGACATCATTTTGCACTTCATATTTAATTATTTTAGGGTTTTTCCCCCATCTGTTTCTTTTCACTTCCTTGTAAAACAATAATTCAGTTTTGTAAGTGCAGCATGTTTTCATCTGGGCCACAGAAAATGGAAATCCAGCATTTTTTAATTCCAGCTAAGAATGGCTTTGCAGTAATGGTCATATGACTCTGAGCTAGTTACACTAATGCTTTTAGAAGCATAACCACTCATTATATTAATTTTGATGACTCAGGGAAAGAAAAATGTTCTCTAACTTGCTTAATGGGATTTTTGGCCATCTTCCCAATAGCTACCTAAAAATTGCTGAGGTGATTACTCACTATTGATTTTAGCTATGGATTTAGCCATTGATTTCAGGAAGCCAGAAATGGCAGATGGACCAGCACAATAGAATGCAAACAAGATTATAAGGACAAAAAGATTGTAGTGAAGATTCCTGTTGAACATACACTGATTTCCTTGGTTCCAATTAGTTTCCAATTGTGCTGTGGATATCTTGGACCAGGGAGATAGCAGCAATGCAGTAAACCACATTGGTGTATCAATAAATGGCACCTTGTTTCTTCAAACTGGCAAGAAATCATTGCAATCTGGATCTTTGCTTTTATGACATGGCACTGAGTGCTCAAAGACACCCCTTGCAAAAAGGAGCTCACAATATAGGAGGCAGCTTCATTGATCTAGGTCTGAACATAATCATAATTGCTGATCACTGACTGAACATAAGGAGGTGCTGTACTTCAGAGAAATGCAAACCTGGCTAGTAAGTAAGCTCTCTTCTTCTTGAGGTAAGTAGTGACAGAGTACAGGCTGAGTTCTTTCTGTTTTATCTCATTGCAGGGGGACAAAGACACATGAGTTAGTGTGCTTGAAATTGCTTACTATTAAACTGCACATCAGAGCTTATCAAGTTAGAAAGCCTCATGAAAGACTAGACTGAAGGTGTTGTCTGACACTGTTTCTCTGGAGTGTCCTTGCATGTTGCTAAGGAAACTAAGAGATAAAAGAAAGATGCTCATAGTTGTTCAGATGAAAGAGTCTGAGATGAATGAGGGAGGCTAAATATCTTCTGTTTGGTAACAGGGCCAAACTGTAGCTCTAAACTACAGACCTTGTCACATGAGAGAAATGTGGAAAAAGCCCCCATGGTACCAGGAAAAGAGCTGCACTTTTGACAGCTTCCACTGGATTCCCTTGTCCTTGATCTTGTAAAAGCAGATCAGCTGCCTTTGAATGCATGCAGTGTGTAGTTTCAGTCCACCATCTGAATCCCTTCAAGACAAAAGGAGACTGGCCCCACCTTCTCTATTACTCTGCTTCCTTGTTTGCATCTTCCTGCCCCCCACACTCCTCTACCCCACCACACCACTGTATAGGATCCTGTGACTCAAATTGATAAGGGAATTTGACCCCACAACCTCCCTGTGTTCTATTATCCCTATTTTTAGTGCTTAAATACAGACAGAAGAGGATTTAACTGCTTTAAAAGAAAGAGGAAAAAGTGGAGAAGATTTTGACTGTGACATGAATTAAACCTATGTCACTAGACTTTCAGTGGCATGCACTGCACATTGTTATTCCTAGGCATTGTTTCCACTTGTATTAGTCTGTTACATTCCCCTTCATCCCTATTGATATGAGTTATAGCTTAGTCTTCTGTGTGGTTTTCCTCTGGCTTCAGCAGCTCTGACTAGCAGCAATTTGACCAAAAGCCTTTAGCCTACAAAATAGCTGGGGATGCTCAATGGGATGGAGAGATACAGATGTTTTCCTGTGACTCACAAGAGGATGTTTTGTTGAAGTCAGTTAGGAAACCACATAGGGCTTTAGTTCCTTTACTTAGCTTTCTTCCTGAAATCCATTCTTTCCCTGATATCATTTTAGCAAACGAGATTTTCATTGTCAATGAATGCAGTTTGAACTGTAGGAAAAAAAAAAAAAAAAAAAAAAAAAAAGAGAGAGATACAGAAGGTGTCATTGGCTGGAGAGACTTCTGGTCTTTAAGATACCAAATAAAAGAAAGAAAACCTAAGTGTTTTGCTTACTCATCAGTCTGTTCCATTTCAAATAGCTGGATCTTGGATTAATGAAGTTTGCATATGAATCAAATAGGTCCCTGCCAAATTCCCTTGCAGGAAAGAAAAAAGCAGTTAAAAAAATTTTAGGTCATCCATTAGCAAGACTTTGTTTCATTGTTTCATTTCATTTTTATAGCCACCCAATCCCCAAGAAATTTTCTAGCTTCTGATTGTCAGAAATGTAAAATTATTGTTACTCCTTTATGCATGAAGGACCTGCAGTTCCCTGTATATATGGCATCTCTTAAGTTGGAATTCCTGCAGAGTGGCAACTCATGTATTTTGAATTATGCTAATATTTCCAGCCTTCTCTCCCATGCAATCTTGCCCACTATACAGCTGTCTTTAAAACTAGCTGAGAAAATTATCACACTGACTGTAAAGTTCCTGATAGGATAGCATTTATACTTAGCAAGCATATTCAGGACACTGAACTTGAAAATTTTAGTAAGTTTCAATATCTCTGTCTAATGCCTTCTACCAAAGGGATTTTGGTCAGAGTAGGTGATGAATGGATGAAATAAATAGAGATATACATCCTCTCTTTGGTTAATTTAAACCATTGTCAACAGCGAGAGAGGCAAAAAGGAGAGGATGAGATTATTCAATACTGAGGGAATCTGCCCACATAGAAATTATTTCTCCGAGATGGAAAAAAATTCCTTTATTGCAGAAAACCATGCAGTTAAAACAGTTAATGATACTGATGATACTTATACTGATATAATGATAGTTAATGCAACTCAACTAAAATTCCCCCTTCCCCCCACCACCCACTTAATGATTTGGAAATAAGTGCTAGTTTTTTTCCTTCTGACCTACTTATTAAATTGTATTAAACAAGATTAAGTATGCATTTGCATCAGCAACAGCATTTCACAGTCAAATGCTGGATGACAGAAAGAGCTAGCTTACTTTCTCTCCAATTCCATGCAATGAATCAGTGAATTAATTTACCAGTGGACATGGAAAACAGCATCATGAAGCCTGTTTTATAACCAGCCATCAGTGGTGTGCAGTGAAATTCTTGTAATGAGCAAATCCATCAGACAGACAAACTGCTCTGATATTTGGCATTGTAGAAAGCAAAATGAGAAGTCCTAATCCAAATTCCTGAAGGACAGTACTTGCCAGTATTGAATTATATGATTTTTTTTTTGGAACACTTAATGATGTATTATAAAAAGTTCCTTTATTCATGTGAATATTCTTGTGATAACTTACACAAATAAGTACTTGCTTGGATAAGAGCTACAGAATTGCATCCTATGGGAATTATTTCAGCAGGGGTTTCTAAAGCATCCACCATTCTTAGTGAAAGTCTTAGACTTAGTTGATTAGGAATAATGCAAAATTATGTGCTATTTGTAAATCTTTACTCTCATTTAGTATATATGTACCTACAGCAAGTGTCATTCTCAGACTTTTTTCAGTGGAACCTGAAGCCAAAGAAAAGCTTACAGCTTTCACTGGGTGCTCCAGAAACCCTGAAGTGAATAGTTAGCAGAAGCCAGTCATTTAACAAACACAGAGAATTCACCAGTGCATTGTGTGACAAGGAATGGGAAAGCAGAACAGACCAGAATCTCATTTCTTCCCAGAGCTTTCCAGCTGATGAGTGTCAACTAAAATAGCAGATCTCCAAGAGGGGACTACTGCATTAAAGTGGAAGCTCTCCACTTCAATGTTTTTTATATTTAAAAAAAAATTATTTATCAGATAGAGCACTATGAAAAAACCCAAAATGTGAGCATTTTATCAGTCTGGCAACACTAAAGGAAAGTTCACTGATGGAAAAAAAAATAACTGTTTTTAAAAACTGGTTTAAGCAAACTTCTTTTATGTGTCTTTATTAAATTTGAAGACCATGACTTGAAAGTATGAAAAGCACATTTTGCTTGTCAAAAATCAAGACAATGTGATATCAGAAGTATTGGGATGTGAAGCAGTCTACAGGGCCAGGCCCACAGGAAAGAGCTTCAGAAAAAGTAATCAATGCCAAGGGGCTCTGAGACAGCAGTGACTCTAAGATAGCATGATGGCTTGATTACCATGTCCTTACTGACTGAAGTCAGTAAAATGCTGCCAGATTTCTGCATTTGTTTTGCAGTTTAATTGTATCTCTAAAACACCAAGGCACAATAATTCCAAGTATCAGACCCAGGGAATCACCAAAACTGACAGTCCAAGTACATTAAGCTGTGTACTTATCATTAGTACCATTCATGCTTCTGTGCCTCCATTGATGAACGCATTCCTGGCTCCCAAAAGTCAGCCTCTGCTGTTACAGACAGAGCTGCAAGTGACATTCTGTATTTCATAACCCTGAGCTCAATATCCATTATTGCTCCTTATGGCAATTCTAAAGATGTGCTTTATTTAAGGAAGCTTTTCTTCATCGAAATAACTGTAACAGATGTTTTATGTTCTATTTGTTTTGCTATGTGATAGCACTGCAGAGAGAGATTAAATTAATTCCCCAAGTAGTGCATTTCTAGGGTGAAACTAAATGAGAAGAAATCAAAACATATGTCCAAGGGAAAACCAAGCATCTCTTCAAGGGACAGATATTTTTGCAGTGCTGCCTTTACTGGTTCTTTACACATTGTCATTGTTTCCAGTGAAAAGCATGCATCACATTCCCAAGATCTGTGCACATTATCACATGGGTGGTAATGAACTTCAGTTAATGCTAAACCTATTCATAACCTATATTTTTTCTCCTGAATCACAATTCCCATATTCGTCTAATCGTCATGTTTTTATGTCTCAGTAGTCCTCGTCTAATGTACAGATTTATATATATTACAATTAATGTATTATTCTAGGTGAGTATTGGATTGCATGGCTAGAATGAAATTACTGTTCATTAAAGACCAGTAATAATTTATTTGACAAAATTCTAAAAAGAAATTAAAATTCTTGTTTGCAATTCCTTGAAGATATGTCATGGAAACTATATTACACTACATACATTTTGATAGACAAAGCTGCCCCAGGAACATTCCTTTTAAAAAGTATTAATAGTATAAAGATTATATACTTTAAAGGTTTTTGTATACTGAGTAAATAAGCCCAAACACTGTACAATTTCAGTGGTGAAGTATGTCATGATTTTTGCCTTGCTTGTCATGATTAATGGAGCGACAGATCCGCCCACAAGTCACTAGCACCATGACAAACCATGCTCTGGGAGAATGACAACTTTTCTCATCTAAATGAAAAAAGACATCAAGAAAATGTCACTGTTCCCATACTGAAGTCTTCTGACAAAACAAAGCTAGCGACACCACAACAGTCTCTCTCAACAGATGCCTTTACTAAAATTTCAATTTGAGAAACATGCTTTAAACACAAGATATTCTCCAAGGCATTAATCATCAATAGGATCTTGGGGCTGATTGTATTCTCTGCTTTCCCAGTCTGCATATATGGGGTTATTTTGATTGTCTGTGTTGGAAAATCAAAAAATTTTGAACTGAACTAGTGGTGCAGAACACATTTAAATGTGAACTTAAGAACTTGTGTGCTATAGCAGTGTAGATTTTTTTATATACAACACATTTTTTATGCAGAGACCCTTATGCCCCACACATGATAAAAAAAGCAATAGCTCTGCTTGAACTGCTTTTAAAAGAGCAAAATACTATTTAGGTTGAATTATTTCAGCATGGAATAAGTTCTAATGAAGGCTTGGGTTTTCTAGCCACTGAGACAGTGACTTTAAGGGTGCTTGGTGCACACAGTTAAACTCAGAGATATTAGAAGATAGAAGATTGATATATCAATACAGAAGATAGACTGAATTAAGCAGAAAGCCTTTGGTGTATGTATTGGGCCACTGTCCTGTACAGAGGGAATTTATGTTAAAAATAATAAAAGCCAGTAGAGGTTTAGCCAGCAGCAAAAGCTAGGTTGAGCATTTGTACTGATACCTCAGACAAAGCATGAGCTCACAGTTAGAGAAGTGGTTAGTATGAGTTGGTTGACACTCCCCTTCCTGTCCCTTTAGGCTGAGCTGCTGCTGTGCATCTAGCTGAGCCCAAGCTTCCTGCATGGAGGATTCTGTTCCTGGGACAGCAGAGTCCCCTGAGTCTGCAGCATGGTTGTGGTCATTCAAAGGGCTCTCAGCTCTCCTTTTGTAGAAAGGAGCAAAAGCACAGAGGTGCTAATGCAAGTTGTGCATGGTTGTTTTGGGAGTCTGAGGTAGAGATGGGGGTCAGATTTCATGCATTTGTCTGTCCTTTCTTGCAGCTCTGACTAGGAATGCTTATCATTTCTCATGAAAGAAATAACTGGTGGTAGCTCATCTAATCTTATCAGCTGCTGCTGTTGCTTTTTGAGATCAATATAAAGCATTTCCAGGTCCCTGCAGTGAGGTTCCATGGTTTCTTTGCTGTGCTTAGAGGTTCCCTGTGGTGTGCTTCCCCTGTTTCTTAGGTGTGCCATGAAACCCTGGCAATCCGAATCCCTTGCAGCGCTGTCCTCCCAGTGTATGCATATATATGTCTCCTTCCGAGGCACATGTGGGCACGTTCTTCTGTTCTCTTTCCACATAATTTTCATTCTTTCCCATGATTTATTCATGCTAGTTTGTCATCAAGTATTGTATTTCTGCCCATTCATTATCCAGTGGATGATAAAGAAATGATGTAATACCAAGCAGCACAAGAAAGAAATGCACCAGGGATGTGGTAGATTGGAGGCTTGTAGGTGCAAGACTCAAGGAGACATTCCAGTACATTCCCTGTCCTGGCAAATGTTACTGCTTTACTTGTGTGCCAAAATCCCATAGATGCCATGAGTTTCTGTAATGAGAATTTGCAGTTTCAGATCCTTGGAGCACAAGGTTTTCATTAGCTACCTGAAAAGGTGCCCCAGGCTTCTCTTCTGTCTCTTCAGAGGCAGGTGGTTCTATCAAGACACCAAGTAACACCTGCAGGCTGCAGGTCTGTAACTAGCAGTACTGATGTGAATAAACCTGTTCACAGCTTTAAAATTCAGCAGATGTACTGGCATTTACAGGTTTAGGATGTGATTGTGTGTGTTTCGTGTGTAGTAGTTGCTCAATGCTAAGGTAAGCATCTCTGCACCTACCACTGTTTTCTTCAGGCTGAAGTAACAAAGTTGAAAAATACTAAATCTGTATGGGAATAGTAAAAGCTACAGTAAGTTGTTAATTGTTTTTAGATGTAACTTACCTCTATTGATTTCTACCTTTAAAACAGTGTATCTTGTTGACCACAACTTTAAAATGTCTGTTTTTTGTTCTTCTCCTGTATCTCCTGCTGGATTGGGAAGGTGGACAGCATGGCGAGTCTCCACAACATACATGTTCGCACAGGCTGCTTCTGTAACACGGGAGCCTGCCAGATGCATTTGGGCATAAGCAATGAGAACATCCAAAAGAACCTGCAGGTTAGTTCCTGAATGTGTAAAGTAAGTATGTCACATCCCATGGTTTTGAGTCTCTGTGACTTTACAAATGAAGTTAATTTTGACCTGCTTTCTTTAAGATTTCAACTCCCTTGCCTTGCTAGAGGACTAAACTAATTGAAATTTGTTCATTGAAATGAATTGAAACAAAATATTATATGTATGCAGAGAAGTATGTGTTGCTTGTTATTATTTCATTGGAGAGTAGGAAATTGGACCTTCTTGTTTGGTTTTGGAGTTGCATGATATCCAGACTTCTAGCAGAACAGAATTTCCTGGACAATTCCTCTAATTTTTTTCTTTAAGTATCCTAATTAATTATTGTACCTAATAATGTTCAAGTCTTGTAGATCTGTTGCTGTTGGATGTTACAATTTAAAGTACATATGCAAATTGAACAGGAAACAATAATGGCAAATACATGGTGAAACTCAGAGAATGAAGCAAATTTAGATGACATCTACTTAGATTACTGGTGGGTTAGGTTTTTAGAATATGAATGCAAAGACTGTTTTCAAGATTACTAATGTTTTCCATAACCTGTCATTAAAAGATGTACAGCAGGATGTATTACAGTGAAGTGGAGGAGGCTTCCTGTCTGCATATTTGTCAGAGTTTGAAATTACAGTAAATTACTTCAGAACAATAAAAAATTTTATTTATGGTGTTCTTCAAAAGGCAAAAAAAATCTAATGGCTGTAATGATATCATAGCTCCCTTACAATTTCACAGAGATATATAGATAATTTTGCAAATACATTTACATACAGGACTGATAGCACAAGTTCTTAAAGGCTACTGCAGTTCTTTGATACCTTCCTTGGCAAAATGAGTTGCCATGGAAGCTCTCTCCTCTGAGAAAGCAAAAAAACAGGGTCTACCCTTTTGCTGAAGTGAAAATTGCCAAATAACCAGCTGCAATACTCTTGGATATCCTTATACAAGGAGGCTTTTTTTTTAAGGAGTGAGTGCCTTCTTCTAGTCTATCATTTAAATGGAGATAGGCTAAAGATAGGCTAAATAATGAGGTGGTACAGTTACACAATTCATATTTTGGGACATTCCATTCCCATCAGTGCTTTGAGAAGGATCATGATGAGTTATTGACAACATTACTATGTAGAGGAAGGCATCTTTTATCACGTTATTTGCACATATACTTCAGTTTCATTTTTTCCCAGGGTGCTGGCTGTATTCTTCCTTCCCTGATGAAGTTTTACATGATAAAATGTCTGTGAGGGAGGACTTTCTGTCTTCAAGTGTCCCTGGAGAAGTGTGGTTAGTTTTCTTTGAATGTTATGTAGGAACTCATTTACTTATTTGCACAGTAGGAACTCTCTCCTCAGTCAATCAAGCAATACTTGGCAGAAGGGTTACAGAAGGGTATATTAACAGATGCAACCTAATTTTGCAAATATTGCTTCTGCTCTGTTGTCAAGGATAAAAACTACATTACACTGTATTAAAATATTTACTACTGTGTTGCATGCTTTGACATAGATGTAGGTCTTTTATTTTTCCTTGCATAAATGGCATTTGTGTTCGCTGTCCTGTGACATTCCTTGCTTAAAAAAAAGCCATCATGTAAATAAACTATTCACGTGTCCATTTTAATGGGACAGAAA
Source organism: Erithacus rubecula (assembly GCF_903797595.1). Taxonomy (NCBI): domain Eukaryota; kingdom Metazoa; phylum Chordata; class Aves; order Passeriformes; family Muscicapidae; genus Erithacus; species Erithacus rubecula. The sequence continues at coordinate 84,756,452 of NC_136689.1, read as the reverse complement.
TGTGTACATAGATTAGATTCTGAGGAAAAACACCCCGACAGTTGCTGTACTTAGGGAATAGGATGCTGAGTTAGGACTAGATCTCAAGTCCATTGGTGATCTGCTATTAAGTCGATGAACAAAGGGGGACTCTAGCTTGTTTTACTGGTGGTAAGTGGCAGCACTCACTGAATGGGAAACTTTCACTCTTAAGGGAGAGTTTTCCATAGACTCTTGCATGACAGATGTATCAAATGCATATCTACATGGAGGTCACTGCAGAGCATTAAAAGATTTTTTCACTGAAATTTTGTCAAGTGGCAGCTTGTGCTCTTCAGAGGAGGGAGTGTTAGAGGAAAGACTGGTTCCCTTAATCTCAAACGCAATGTGCTGACTGGATCAGTAACACAGATTTGATGGACACATTTGATGGATATTTGATGGATAGTCACTTTGGATGTCTGAGCTCTAGATTCAAGTCTCTGCTTTGCTGCAATACCAGATGACTTAGTTCTCTGCTGTTTGGACTAAATAAACACAAGCCATGAAAAGATGGTGTAAGATGTCACTCTTCTGACAGAGAATATCCAGAAAACTGCCCCAGAAAAATCAACCTCCTCATGGTTTGTTCACTTATCTGAACATAACATCGCAGTTTGAATCCCAGTTTGAACTATGCAGGTAAGACTGGAATATCCCTGGAGATTGTTCAAGCTGACAGTCATGGAATATAGAACCTTTTTGTGGTTCTTGATATGTTTTTGAGAAGTTTCTCTTCCTCCAGAGTAGAATAGGGCAAGCAGCTCAAAATTATCTTCATAGTCTGAGTAAATCGTAAGATGATTGAGGGTTTTTTCTTTGTTTTCTTTGTATTGATGACCTAAACTATTTTTGCAACAGTTTTTCAGGTTAGATTTAAGATACTTATTAATAATTAGGTAAAATTAGATAGGAAAAAAAGCAAAGTATCATAACAGCTCTCTGTTTTCTTCCTATTTCAAACTAGGCTGGCCATGTCTGTGGAGATAACATAGACCTAATTGATGGACGTCCCACTGGTTCTGTGAGAATATCCTTTGGCTACATGTCTTCTTTTGAAGATGCACAGACCTTTTTGAATTTCATCATAGCCACCAGACTCTCCAAATCAGACACTGGGATTCCTTTCCAGTCTGTTACAGAGCCGATGACTGAGTCTGTTCCAGATGACCACGTTTCTTTTAACAGTGCAGATAAATTGTCTCAAATACTGCAAATCTCTGATGGAGAACTCAGGAATATTCCATCTGAGGCAGAGACAGCTGGCAAGTGGCAGCCACTGGAGCCTGAGGCAGAAAGCATAAGGGCAGCTGTTTCTGAGACTGCAGTGCCAACATGTAGAAAAGGTGGCAAGCCCATCACCGTTGCCAAAATTTACCTCTACCCAATCAAATCCTGCTCTGCATTTGAGGTACGTGCTTTGAACTATTCAGAGGTATTTGTGCAGCTCAGCCTTGTGTTTTTCATCAGACATGTTTATATGACATACTAGGAAGCAGTGTGTGAGTACCCATGTTTCCTTTTTTCCAGTTTCTGGGATCAAGTCCACATGTTAGGCTAAAATTGAAGAATTATGAATTAGGCTGAAGTTATGGGAGAGGGGTAAATGTGTCTTCTGTTCTCCACTCCCCCACAACAAGTAAATTTGCACATAATATGCTGTCTTGAAGAAAAAGATTGGATTTGCAAAACTTGCCTAAAATATAATCAAGTAATTAGTATGCTTTTGCAGAATGACATGTGATGGACTTGTAGGCATTGATGGGTAGGCAGCAATTGAGAAATAACTTGATTAACATGTTATAATTGAGAGGCGGCTGATTTACATTACAAAGAAATGTTATCATTAAAAATACATTTGCAACAGAAATATGACATTTAAGTGTTGCTGTGCTATTTGAAAGTTCAGTCTTTGAAGATTTTAATTGCTTTTTTACCAAGTTAATAATATCATCACCTTAGCTGAGACTTTTTTTTTAAATAATGCATGATGAAATAGGTGTATGGCCCACACATGATCTAGAATGTCACTCTGCTTAGTACCAGACTGGGAAGTGATTTAATGAATGTCAATAATGGTATAACTTTCCCTACAAAATCTTATTGGTGTAGGTTAGTGTCTCACATCTGAGAGAAAATTGGGGTCAAATCCAGTGACAAATCCCCTGCATTTCAAACAGGGCTTCTCAGCTGATTTGATCATATGTTGGGTATTTTTTTCTTTCTCAGTGCAATGAGGTTGGGCAATTAAGCACTATTAAATGATGAACAAAACGTCTGTATTTTTAAATTTGGGTTGGCTTATGATGTCTAATTCAGAGGCACAATCCTGAGCATTGAGACCTCAACAAACAATTTCCACCCTTTATTAACCTCCCACTAGATCAAATTGTTTAGAAAATAAAATTAATTGCCCATTTCATGTGAAAATTTTTAAATTTTTGTTGAAGTGTTTCACAGCTGTATTACAGAAGCCCAGTATAGAAGCTGCTGAAACACACTGGCAGTGTTCATGCACATTTCAGTTTAAGTTCTATTTTTGACATCAGGCTGCTGTTGTGAGATACATGCCACAGCATTCAGCACTAGGAAGTCTTTGAAGTGATTGTGCCCAGGAGCAGGTAAGACATAGCTCAGCATGAAGGAAAGCTTATATTTCCCCACAAGCTGAGCTGGGTTTCTCCTCTCCAAGCTCTGTGAGGGGAAACAGCTTTAGGTGATAAATCTGCACAAACCTGGTGCTCCCCAGCAGACAGGACTGCAGTTCTGTATGGAGGGGGAAATCCCCATGCCTCATGCATAGTGCTTGTGCCAGGCATGTGTTAATGGGCCCAGAGTGAAAACAGGGCTCATCTTTGCTCGGCTTCTACCTCTACAGTTCAACACTGTTCTGTAAGCAGTGAGAGATGGATACCTGCTTATTCATTTTAGCATAAAATAAGCATCTGCAGTAGGAGAAATAAATTTTCCTGGATATTTCTGTTTCTTTTCATTGACTGCAAGAGGAATCCAAGGCAACTTAGATTATGCAGCAGCACTAGCTGTTCTGAATAATTTAAAAACAGATATAAAAACTGCAACTACATTATGAGATTTAATTTTGCATGTCTAGAGTAATTTTTGAAGTCTGTTTTGATTTTTTTATGACAAAGCCTCAGCCATATTAGAGCCCTGTAGTATAAGCACTGTCAGAGCCTGTGTTGCCAAAGAGTAACAATTACAATTGAAAGAGAAAATTAAATAAATACTGGTTTAAGTATGTGGTATTGGAAGGGACTGGAATTTCACTATAAAGAGCATTTAGCTCTTCTCCTCCTCTACTTATAAAGTGATTTTTGTGCATTTCCACATGGTTTCCATGTGGTTTATAGAAGATACATGAGTGCATATGAAAGAACAGTAGAAGCTGACCTAACAAATCCACTAGCGATGGGCTTTCACTGCATTGGGAGAACTAGGAGTTGAAGTCAAAAGAGTATTTTGATTTTTATGGGGTTTTTATATTTAAATGAATCCCTGCAAAAATATTTTTTAATTACTTTCTTTCTGTCCACCAGATGTTCTTCATGTTTTTTCTTTCCAAAAGTCTGACTGGCACTTCTAGACCTGTCATGCACTTATACCCTCCCTGTGAAAGATCTTCCAATCTCACTGTCTGCATATTGAAGAGATAAAAATGCCATCTTACAAATGTATCATTTGTAAAATGAACTTCAAAACTCAATGAATCCCATTCTAAATCAAAGTGGATTAGTCTCTTCCCAATAGGTAAGAGTAGAATAGAAAGCCATGACTGCAAGACCCAGACCCTGCAGAGTGCACAAACCTCCAACATGTAGATATATATGTGTTTTTATATGCCATTACTGCAGTTTCAGCCTGTATCACCTTGAAATAGGAAAACAGTGTATGTCACATGCACTGGAGTTTGAAGCAAGACATGCTAGAGAAGAAACCACAATTAAATAGACTCAAATCCTGAAAATCATTTTGCCTTATAAAATATTGATTATACCAGACTCTCTAGGCTTTATAGTGACTGAATCATATGTAAAACTATTCTTTAGCCCTTTGTTGAGTGTTTTTTTTTTTTCAGTGTTCACACCTAACATTATATTATCTCCTTACTTCAGGAAACACATAAACTTCTGAAGTAGTAATCATGTAGCTTTAGTCTTTGATTGGAATGTGAGAATTTAAATTCAGTGTCTTGTTTTTAATCTAAAATAGCTTTAGATGCTTTGTAGTTGCTGGAAATTTAGAACAGTGCTTTCCCAATTAAAAATTTGATCTCCATGTTTATAAGGTAACTCTCAGCTAGCTGATGTGAAAAGGGAAAAGTGGTTCAAGTTTGATCTGCAGTAAATTCATTCACCATGTATCAGATCAGATTAGAAGCTCATAGATTTGTAGGTTCATACTCCTGCTGGTATGGGAGGTCAAATGTTTAGCATGTGTAGTAACTAGGGTTTATTGTAACTACATGATCACTTGAGTTTTCCTAAAATAATATGTGCAGTGGAAAATTCCAGCTAAGTGTGTGCAGGACTCAGCCCATCTGCCAGTGAAATCTGCCCACGGACTTGCTGGTTGCAGGGTAGATGATTAGTGGCAGGAGGACAAACTCGAGGAGGAAGTGAGTGCAAACTCACAGCTGTTTGATCTCCTCTTTAGAGTCATATAATCTCCTTCTCTCCTAAACTCTGATTTCTCTGTTCTATTCTAAGTGGTTTAGTATGAGAGGTTCTTGACCTCCAGAGAAAATGAGAGGGCAGAGAGCTTTGGCAGCTAGGAGGATGAAAGTTGGTGTGAAAATTGTCAGCTCGCTGCAGGTTGGGTGGTTTCTGCAGAATTTTATGAAGTGTTCTGGTCACTGTTGTCCTATGGATTTTGTGCACATGGTGCAGAAAGCAGAGGGCAGAATTTTCTAACTCAACTTCTCAAATGTGTTTTCCCTACAATTATTTTATTAAATGGAGAAAAGCAGAGGAGTAACCTCTATCCCAGACCACTTTCTTTTTTCCAACATAAAAATGTGTTTTAAACATGCATTTTTAAACAGGAACATCTCTCATGTCAATGACTTTTGCATAATTATATAATGTAATGTGCCCAGTGAAAGAGGTTAGGAATTTAAACTAATAACTAATTAATAACTTTATTATTCTTACAGTAGGTTTCAGAGTATAAAAAATTGCATCTCAGCAGAGAAGACAAACTGGCTTTTAATTTAAAATACAATGCAAATTCATAGTGATCAGTGGATAAATTATATATAAGACCACTAATATTTTTAAACTTAGATAATTTAAAGCCTTTTCAGTGATTCCTTTAATGTGTTCAAAAACTGTGTTAGCCTTCATGATGGCATTACTGTGAACTATGGGAGAAATGCAACCCAAAATATTTTACAGAAAATTCTGAAATAAAGAAAAAAACAAACAACCCCACATGTTTTTACAGTGGCTGTTTTTATTTTGCAATAAGAAAAGATGGACTAATGCAGACGGGACAATATCAAGTACTGGCTGTATTATGCAATTGTCCTTGTGACAGATAGACAAGACCTTACATTGCATGATCCTGGGATGAATCATCACCTGCCATGCTTGGAATGAATGTGTATGCTGGTATCTATCAGTAAAACTCAGCTTTCCATCTGTTCTCCCACTTTTAATTTGTCCCAGTGGCCAGAGGTGGCCAGGCAACTTCAGGGAATCACGTTACAGGCTATAATATAATGCACTCTTACTCACCTATGCTAACCTGTTCTGTTTTACTTTATTTAACAATCCCTTCAGCCCCTTTGAAATAATATCTGCACAGAGCACAGGCCTAAGTGCTGAGAAGAGAAATGAACGTGTTCCTCCTTGCTCATCTCCAGTGTCAGTATTAGCAGCAAATCTGCTCTGGCTGTTTAGAGCCATCTGTGACCTTCCATCCAAGGCAGGGCACAGTTGTTTTGTTGTTGCAACTTTCTTTACCACATGTGCAATGCAGTGAGCTGAAAAGTGGGGAGGGAGCTGGGCACTTGACAGTGCACAGAGGACATCCATGACAGGACAGGGACTCCCTGCAGGGCACACGTGTGTGACTCTCACTGCAATGGCAAATACCCATAACAAGCGAGGGAAATGGGCTGAGGACCTGAAGTCATGAGCTGCATCATATTTGTGGTGTGAGTGAAGCATGGAGTTAGTTGCCATTATTTTGGACCTGTCAGATGTATCTTGAGTGGAGGGTGTTGATTTTTTCCAAATATTTACTAGCCAGTTAGCTGGGCTTACCCTTTAATACCTGTCAGCATGTAAGAACTACTAGAAACTGATTAAAGAAAGGTTTTGTTTAGCTCATAAAACCTCTTGCCTTCAGTGAAGGGTAAGCACACGCTTAAGCTATTTCCTGAATAAGACTGCTGTCCTGAAATGGAACCAAAATAATTGGATGTTGCAATAGGGAACTGAGAAACTTTGTGCTCTTTTTCTATTTTTCTGCTTTTTAGTTTATTCTGCTCTCTGTATATTGCAAATCCTGTCAAGATCTGTTGGATTCATGTGAGGATGTATTACCAATTAATGATCTTCTTTTTTGGAAGGGAGATTTGTTAGCAGGAAATTCTCACAGTTCTCAGATGATCACCAGCTGTTCAAATGCATTTTGTAGTCTAATTATACAGGATAACCAAAAATGCTGGTCTCTCCAAAGAATAATTTCCACTAAGAACAAAAGTGTGTTCTTCAGCTGATATTACAGTCTTTGGTCTATGATACCTCTCCTAAAAAAGATAGAGTAAAGGTTCACATAGCTGAGGTGCTGACAGTTTGAGGAACTTGGATAATGTGGTTTAAGATGCCAATGAAAGACCTAAAATTTATATTTATTACTGAATTTTTCATCCACACTTGCATTTAAAAAATTGCCCAATAGTATTATAAACCAAGTGAATTTCTAGAACACATTTCTTCTCTTTTTTATTTTTTTTATTATTTTCTGTATTCAGTGTAGTTGGGAGCACTGTGGTGAAATTATTTTGAGTTCAGCTTTGATGCTTTGAGTTTTCAGTTCTAGTGTGCCTTCCCTTAGCTTTCTATAGTCAGGCTGTCAGTGTCAAACTGCTGCTCCAGGCTTTTATAAAAACAGGAAAAGTTTATAAGAATGAGATATTTTAGGTTCTGATAAGTGTTGGGTCAATCACATGATAAACAAAAATGTGATTTTTAATTAATCTAGCCAGTGCTTCCAGGCATGCTGCTCTTCATAGCATCAGACTGTGCTTGACATGTCTTTTACCCAATAGTATTTTGCTGGTGTTTTGTCAACTAATTCATGTGAGATGTACTCAGCTTTTCTGTAAGAATTCAGTGAAGTTCAGCTGTTTTCTCCATATTCAACTGTGACTAGAAAGCCTACATGAGCTGAAGAATGTGTTAGTGGCCAGCTTTATATTGCAAGAATGGTATTAATATTTTAACATTCTGGAGAAGAAAGCAGATATTAATGTCACCCAAAGGCATTACTAAAATTGCTCTCTTTTTGGATTTCAAGATTACCATCTGCGTAGCATCAGAAACAGATGTTCTTTTCACCAGAAAAATGTATGTGAAAGCAAGGACAATATTCTTGTATGGGCTATTGAATGTAAAGACTGTTATAGAAGTAGTGAAAGAACTCATAGCAAAGAAGACAATGGGTTTTGTTGCAAGGGAATCTAAAGAACTATTATTCTCCCAGCTACACCAGAAGCTTCAATGGCAGATTTTCTCAAATGGGTTAATTGATAAGGTGGTTCCATGTTATAAAAAATAAGTTTTTACAGAATTGTGAATTTCAGAGTTTTCCTGCTGTCTGTTTGATTGGTTTTGCCTTAATTCATAAAATTCCTGTAAAATTTCTATGCTTTGTAAGTTAAATTAACATATCTGGGGGAATAGGTCCTAAAAATAGATGAGTACAAAACTGAAGACAATTTTCAGAGTGTTTCAGAGATCGTTTATTCTTACAGCTCTGTTAAACTGTATGGTGATATGCAACAACTTAGAGTAATTTGATTTTCTTTTTTTTTTTTTAGTCAGCTTTGTGCAGTGATATCTTTATCTTTGATTTGCAATTAAGGTTTCTCTTATAAAAAGCTGACATTAGCTTGCATAAGTTTTCCTGATTTCAACGAGTTTCATTAATGGATTCTTTTGCCTCTCTTTTCAGCATGAATCTATTAATGTGGCTAACATTTCTTAAACCCTTGTACCCACTCCTAATGCTTTCCCAGGTTACAGAATGGCCAATAGGAAACCAGGGTTTGCTCTATGACCGAAACTGGATGGTTGTAAACCAGAATGGAGTCTGCATGACTCAGAAGCAGGAGCCAAGGTTGTGTCTTGTGAATCCCTCAATTGATCTGAAGCACAAAGTTATGGTCATTCAGGCAGAAGGTTAGTAAACAATATCCTTTCCTTCCCATCTTTGTTGGTGTCAAATTTCTAGGCAGGGACACCTGCTTGCTCCCACCAAACTACTGAATGCTGTGCATGCTTACTGGTGACTTCAGGGACAAGTTCTGTGCCAGCTGTGGGCAATGAAAGCCCAACCTGTTATATGCAGCCCTGGAGGTCTTCCTAACTTATTGTAAGGGTAGGCAGAGAGTAGATAGAGACTCCCATAAAGGGAATGCTCCAGGATGGAGAAGAGAACAGACAGATGTGGAAATGTACTGACAGTGTCTCTCTATAGCATGAAGTCCCATAGCTGAAGGGACTGTTAATGCTGCAAAGATAAATAGAAGTCTAACATTATAAACACCCTGGCCAAAAACCTTCCTATTTTGTATCTCTCTTCCTCCTTCCATCTGTGGGATTAGAGGGGTAGAGTCTTCAGTGGAAATTAGTACGAATTAAAATAAGGACCAGACATTATTTAACTCAGTTAAATACCTGCACTAGCAAGCAAATATTTAATGATGCTTGAGCTTCCTGGAAATTATCAAAATCCTTTTTATTCACTGCTGAGGGGAAAAAAGCAAGGAAAAAAAAAAAGTAAAGTGTTACAGAAAGCCCTTTGATACTCAGGGGTGAAAAATATTTGTTTTTGTAACAACCCCATTGCCACTGAACACTGGAACAGGCTTGGATTCCACAAAAGTCATTACTAATGCCAAGTTTGCATGTGTCTGAATGGTGTTCATCATTTCCCTGGGGTCCAACATTTACTCAGTCTGTATGTCTTAACCATTAATAATATATGTGTCCACATTTTCAGCAGCTAGAGCAAAACAAGGGAACCTGTCTTCAGATTTTTCACCCTTTGTTAGAAATCCACAAGTGGATCCGTAACCACAAGTCTCCTTTCTGTGTGTACATTACAATTGTTGTGATCTCCAACTGTCTGAGCACTCTCCATAGAATTAAATCAGACTCATTGATTCTTTTTGTCTGAAATAGGTTTCTCAAAAGTACTTTTTTGATGGTTCCACTAATCATGTGCTATTTTCTGTGTTGCCAATCCCAAACACAATATACTCTCTTCTTAGGGATTCCAGGCTTGCTCACTGGCACACACTGCTGCTTTCCCCTCTTTCCTCCATACTCTTTCTTTGAAAATCTATCATTAAGTAATTTCAATTCTATGTGGAGCACCTTGCACTCAAATTTCTGTAGTACAGTTGCACAGACAGCTTTCTCCCACACCTTTTAAATTACTAAGTGCTTCAAAGCTAATTATTGCTAGAGATTTATTTCCTTACCATCCCTCTTCCTTTCTGACCACTCTGAGTCTGTTCTATTTTTTTTCCTTGCTAGCATTTGTTCAGACAAGTGCATACCCATTAGTATGTTCAACTGCCAATAACATCTGTGAGTAACACCTGACATACTTCAGGGAGTCATGAGGAAGTTTTCTCAGACAAAAAAGACAGTCAAGACACCCATTTCACACTGAGATTTACAACTTCTTGCCACAGTTAGTGCCGGGTGAAATTTGCCTTTAAATTCTATGTTTTATTGTGTGTCTTTTTTGGAGTTTTCACTATCATTTGCCTTCCTTCCAATGAAAGTGAGAACCATTTCCACACAGAAGTGATTACCCAAGTCTATTGATCATTTTTCTACTCAAGAGCAATTAATCACTGTGCTCTAACAGGAATGTCATTGCCATTTTTTTACAGTCTGCTTTGGTACAGCCAGTGTGGAAGAATGGAGCAATTTTATTCTTTGTATAATGATTCTAGCTACAAAAATCATAGCCCATGAGGTGATCTGGACCCTCTTTCCTAGTAGTCCTGCTGTTTTTTACTCTCATAGTTGTCTTGCAATCTGTGGCATTTTTTAAAAGTCTTGATGGTGAGAGACAGTGGCTCTCTTTTCCTTGAGGAGTCTTTTCCAGAGCTTACTGCTCCTAAGATGGCACAATGATGGGAGCACATACAAACCAGCAGGGTAAGACTGAGCAGATAAATCTGTAGGAAGTTGTTCCAATATTTATTATGTTTTCTTTCTTCTTACCTGTAGTCTAAATCCATTATTTGCTTGTTGGTGTTAAATTATTAATTTTCTTTTCTTTTATCCCTTCACAAACATGGGTCAGTGTTATATCTCCCACTTAAATCATTTCACAGCAGACAAATTGAATTTAATAAATTTACTCTTTCCTTGAAAATCCCACGTCAATCCTGCTGCTTTTGTCACCACTCCTCCAGTCTGTCTGTAGTTGATTGCAAATCAACTGAAGCTGAATGCTGCATGTGAGCAGTGATCCCTGTGGTGGGGAGCAGCAGAGCTCAGTTGAGCCAGGCTGGTTGTTCTGAAGCTCAGAACCTTCACTGCCTGTGTCAGTGCTTGATGTTATTTCAGACCTGTAGTGTTGGGTTCCTGGGATATTTTTTCCTGTTATCTTATATTTACATATGTATGTACACAAACAATGGGATGGGACTGCTGGAACAGACTCAAAGCCTTTATTCCATCACAATCATCAGTCTCATTTTACAGAACCAAGCAAGGGAGATGGAAATAACTCCAGCCACTTAAAACAGCAGAAATTCTCTTTGTTACAAAGTCTTTTAACAACTTTCTAGCTAATATTATAATACTAAGAGCTGACAAGAGTTTGCTCTAGTCAATTAGTACCTCTTGCTTTGAAGAATGCTTGCTTGAAATAGCTTAAAACAATGGATAAAACTTCATTATTAAGCTTACCTATTTCTACTGTCTTGCTTAACACTTTTTCCTGAGGGTTCTCTCTACACAGCTCATAGCCCTATTGTTTCTTGCCCTGTATCTTCAGCATTCTTGCATTTCTCCATCCTGAGATTGGCTTTCACACAGCTTTCTGAGAGTTTTATAGCTTTGCTATTTCCCACACCATAGCTCTTGCTCTGCTGACTAGCAGTACCTCCAGGTCTCTTCGTGCTCTGCTCCTTCAACCACATGGAAGGCTGCCCACCCAAACTGCCTCTCCTCAGCCACAGCCACTTGCATCTTTCCAAGATGAGTTTTGTTCCCTCCATCTCTCCTCACCCTGCCCTCATAAGTCGCTGTCCTAAGTTTCTCTGTTCTTTCCTTTTCTGCAAAACCCACAGCAGAGAGTCTAAGGCAGCCTGCTGCTGGAATGGGTGTTCTGGTCAATTCCTGAAGCCCAGTGAGCCGAATCCCACAGAGCTGAAGTACACAGCATTTTTTAAGAGCGTTTTGCTGTTGCACTATTAGATTATGGTGAAGACTTTATCTGTGTCACTTTCAAAACATAATGAGTCTGTTCTCTCTTCCCCTCCAGGCACATGCTTTCCTCTCCCTCTAGAAGTTTTCATTAGCAGAAAAATTGTTTATGGCTATTTTATTGCAATGTGGCTTAATATTCTCTGTCTTCTCTGTCCAAGAAAAATTTGTCAGCATGATTTAGCATGACTGTAACTACTTTAACACATTTTGCTGAATTCTCTATGTGCTGAAACACCCTTTCAGGGTTGTTCTTTAACCCCTGCCTGTTGGGTGGCTCTGTACCCCAGCTGTGGAAGGGCAGATCCTGCTGTCTGACCGACCCTGCCGTGCAATCCTGCCACCACTGTGGGTAGCAGGGATGGCACACTGGGGCTCTGCACAAGCCCAAAGCTGCCTGAAGGCTTAGGATCCTTTCCTGGCATGTCTGTCAAATAAGTTGGCTTTCATGGCAGCTGAGGAGCTCCAGCTGTTTCCTGGATTTCTGACGAAGGGGTTAAGTGAGAGCAGAGGGAGAGGAAGGGGTTGTGCATACTCTCTCACTGGCTGTACTTTTCTTCAACAGAGGGAATGAAATTTTAATCTTGAGAAATTCTATTGATTAATTTTGTCAGAATTATTTTCTTAGTTTATGTGATTAATAACAGGCATTTCCTATTTTATTTACTGTTAAGCGTGTAACAAAGCCTTTCTATCACAGAACTCACTTTGAGAAAATCATTGTATCTAACTCCAAATCAGGTCCCATGGAGAGAAAAAACTATTTGTGTCTTGACTGAAGTTATTAGAGGTTTGACTCTCAGTAACTTGAAGGTGGGCAGGAGCAAGTGCCTTCATTTCCAGAAATCTCATTACCTGTGTGAGAATCAAGTGAAATCTCCTTGTCCTCCTCCATCAAATGTGTGGGAGCACAGATTGCATTGCACTTGTTCCTGACCTACACAAATGTGTAGCCAAACAGAATTTGGCTGAGAATACATTTCTGGAAAAGACTAATTTCTCTCTTTCCATTTTAGCTGACAATCAGCATTACTTTGGCAAGTTGGGCATTAGTTTGCCACTGCACAGTGGGAGAAATTCTGAAGGTTGAGGAGGCACTTTAAAATATTGGAGTAGAAAGATGCTAGCAAAACTGAGCAGCTAATTGCACTTTATGGAGTTTATTGTGCCTTCAAATAGTCATGTGTTACTGCCAATAAAAATAATGGGAATTAAGTGCATATACACTGATGAAAGAATATACATGAATGGTTCATATTTCAGTCTATTGAAATAACAGATCTCTAATTTTCCTCATTGACTGAAAATAGGAGCTATAACTATAAGGTTTTTTTATATTAATACTGTGAGCACATCTGTGTATTTTATTATCAAGTAAATGGCCATGGAGAATGACAGCTTTTACATTTTAGTAACTGGCAATATTCTACTTTATTTTTTTTTGCCTTAAAGATAGAATAAAATTGTAATTAACAATGTTTAACTGACCTAAACATCACTGTAAAATGTGTGCTATTCAATGAAAATGTGATACACTTGCTGGTGTATAAAAGCATTTTTAAAGCCTTGAAATTATATTTTAAGAATTTTTGTGAGTATGCCTTTCATAGAAAGTATTTGGAAAATACAACAGTTAAGAATGCATCCATGATGAAATATTTCAAACTCATTTTTTTCCCGAAGGGATAATGCTAATGTTTTATTGTTTCAAAGTCCAAGAGTTCTAGTCGATAAGATGATAACATTGGCTTTTTTTCAGGTTGTTACAGGGCAGTTCAAAGCATTTATTACATGTAATATTTTCATAAGTGAACCCAACTTCTCCCCCTCTGTCTTCACCTATGGCATATACTAACATAATTAACCAAAGACAAAGTAGACTGCTTACTATTTTGTAAAACATGCATGAAACAGAGTTGATAGTCATGTTATAAGGAATCTGAACTACATTTCATTGCTCTTCAAAAGAAAATAAGCCAACTTGATTTCACCATATCACAGAACTGGTAGAACATGATTCTTAGTTGTTTTACAGTGTTATATACTATCAAAATGTGTGGTTATAATCCTGGGAAATGGGGGGAGAGGGTGAGAGTCTTGGTTAATTTATGTTGCAGTGTAATGGAAAAGCTGGGTTCCTTGCAGCCACACACTAAAACACTTTGTTTTTCATTTAAGATTATTGTTTTCAATTAACGGAAAGAAAAGAAGTACAGCTTTTCCTTTGGCTTCTAGTTAAGTACAGTACTCTTTCCATGTCTTTGGCTCATTCTGTTCAAGATGAGAAAAATGTGGGAGAAGTTGTTAAGATAGATCATTACCAGGGAATCCTCAGCTGGTTTAAACTTGGAGATGAATAGATGGGAATAATTGTCTCATTCACAGTTCCATACATTTTGTCTTTAAATTATTGTAGTTTTATGTCACAATATGTTTCTTTTCTTGAACAGACTGTGCCTCTTTTTTTCTTCTCCCCTCCTCCATCTTTCAGATCACTCAATCCCTCTGCTCCAACATGACAATGTTTAATATCATCTCCTCATTTGTCAAAGGAACAATTCTTTCAATAGAAACCGTGGCTGAGGCTGTAATTCCCTGCCAGTTTTGTTGCCTGAGACAATCAGAGAAGGAAGTTACTCAAAGCTGAAATTGTGTATTTTTTAAATATGCTTTGGGAACCAAGGTCATCTGCAGCCTTTGTGCTTTGCTTTATCATTTGGAGCCACCTGCCGGCAGAGAATATAGCAATTCCAGAAAAAAAAAAAAAATTAAAAAAAAGATTTTTTTTTAATTTGCTGTTTGTGAGGCTGCTGTGACTGTGAAAAGGAGTAAAAATAATACATTTTTTCTTGGCCCTATTATTCTTCATAAATTTTTTATTCAAATATGACTTGTTCTCTACCCACCTAGGCATGGACCCAATATCTGTGCCACTAGAAGACAATACTGGAAAAAAGGCTGTGATCTGTGAGAGTAAAGTCTGTTCACACAGGTAAGTGAGAGCAGAGAGGTACTGAAGCTGAAAATCACTGTAGTGACACTCAGGATGTGAACAGATGTGCACACAGACAGAAGTCCTTGAAAAAATGGTGGAAAGCAATGAATGGTTAGTGGACCAGAAGAGTGGTCCTATTTAAATAAGTAAGTTGGCATGCCCAGCATGTCTGGTAAAAAACAGTTAAATTTTTTTTAAATTAGAAAGGAGAGGAAGAACAGTACAGTAAACCTACTTAGCCCTCACTTGAATGAGTGGGATCTTATTTTTACTTGCTTCAAGCATGAGAAAAGGAGAAGGTGTCCCCAGTTACCTCCAAATGCCAACTGGGAGTCTCAGCAGGACTTGAATTCAGTTCCCACATTTAATAGTGATGATGCTGGCAGCTTTGCCCATTTCATACTACTTGGATTTAAAACCTTCTAAAGTTATAAACATATTCCATATTTACAACCCTTTTTAATTTTGTTTTGACCACCAATGTTGTTCAGTGTCCCCTTAACAATCTTGGCTGCAGGTAAGTTAAATAATGTTAATTCTAATCAAGAGACATACCACTTCAGTGAATATAAAATTATGAATAAATTTATTTCATACCCATAATAAACTTAAAGTGTTGATTCATCATATTTTCTAAGAACTTCCTGCAGTCTCATTAAGTTTTCTGAGTGGCAGTGTATCAATGCCTTCCTAAAGTACATTTATATTATCTACTATGTTTCTTTTCAATGAGTCTCTTGGTAAGTCCAACTAAAATAGCCACTTAAAGATTAATGTCTTCCTTTCACCAAGGTATACTAATTCTTTGCAACCAACTACATTTGCTTCTCTGAGTAACACATAAACAAACCAGCAGAAGACCTGGCAATTTCCCCATGGAGCCATGCAGAAAATTATCTTCTCCTTCTTTTCTACTAGCTATTCAGATGATAAAGAGGATCTTTTCCTCAGAAGTGTATTTTCCTCAGGTAGTGGAATCCACCCAAGAGTCATTTGTTTTAACCATCTGTCCCACTTCCCTTAGTGTTGACTCATCCCTAGCCTCCCCATGGTAAGCCCATCTATTACAGGCTGTAAAACAGCCTGAGTTATCTTTCTCTCTGTGTGCATAAAATTTGTTGCCATACTGTTTATTGTAGCTTCTCTTTCATGTAACTGACTGTGTCATTTTTATCATATCAAATTGGAAGTTCTCACTGAAAACTTCTTAAAGTTTTGTGAAGGAAAGAAAGGACAGAATGAATAAGAAAGGGTTTATGAAAGCAAATTGCATGGAGTGGACTGTGACTAGCAAACAAACAAGACAGGAAGTAAGGCAGGGTGAGTGAACAACATTGATGAGGCTCTGAAACTGCTCATAGATCCAATAGCAATTGATGCCAGTTTCCAGTGTTTCAGCAGAGGAACCTCCAGGGCCAAAAATAATGAGAAAAGCAGTGCATTGCAAGAGGACGGGAGGTGATTTGTTGTCTGGGGTCTTTTCTGCAAAGTGTCTAAGGTGAGCAGTGGGACCAAAAGACTTTGTTAAAAGACTTTTATTTGGAAGAAACACCTAGTGAATGTATTTTCTATTTATTAATTCTGTGCTCTGATGCTGTTATTTCATCCAGCTCTGCTGGCTTACTCTGAATTTAGACTGAGATAACTGAGAAAAGTACACGATGTAGAATCTGCAAGCAGTCATGTGAAGAAGTTTAATTTCGCTGTAGCCACGGAAGTTTAATGAGCCCAAATTTCCCTTCTGAAGCAATTCATCAGCATTAGTCTTCATCCCAGCAGGGGCTGTCCATCAGCATGTGCTGCTGACATGAGAGGGACATGGCATTCTGATGCAATGTCTAACAGTGACATAAATGACGAAAGTAGAAGCTAATGTTGATAGGATTGATGTTGAAGAAGACTCTAAATGCTCAAGGTTGCTGCTTTACTGAAATAAGCCGGGACACAGCCTCCCCTTTGACAGGTTGCAATATTAAAGAGATCAAGGGAAGTGTAGCAGTGGTAGAAGACAAAGGTGTAGTTAAGAACAAGGTGAACTGAGCCTGTTGTTTTATATCCCATGGGATCAATATTCAGACTTCATCTGTCCTTGTTTCTTGTTCTGTAAATTACTCTGCTGGAGGGACCAATTGTAACACACTGAAGCTAAATGACATAATAGAAAGATGAGTGGGAAACTCAAGGCAAACAGCAAGTGGAATCAGAGAGAAATAGGTTCTCCTTTATAAATTGCCTGACATGTGCCAATGGAAATGTAATGCTGACAGATGTAAAGTTATACTCCACGAAAATAAACACAAGCAGAAAACAAGTAGAATTGAGCTACAACAGAATGACTTTGACTAAGACCTTGAAGAGATTATGGTACTTGTTCAGAAAATGGTCTGACAATAAGAGAAAGCAATTTGAAAACACATGTTTTGGAGTACAAAATCTACACCATGATATTTGATAAAATACCAAGAATGGTGTGAGTCTCTAACTCAGCCACTGTGACTTAAAACAATAAGTGTATAAAAAGAGGGCAAAATTTTCCACCTGATTTATACAATATTAATTTCCAACAAACTGCTAGAAGCAGTTGGTTCAGGAGAGATTTTAAACACCCCTGGTACCTCTGTGAAGGTGGAAAAAAATATTGGAGGAATTTGTTTCACCTGCACTGTTATCATGGAAGATTCATGTGTTCTCATTAACAGCCTTCTCCCTAACACAGTGATGGTCAAGGGCACAGTTCAGACGGTGAAATCTTATGTGTACATTCACCTTTTGGCCTCTTCCTTGACACAGTACTTGCGTCTCATACCAGAACACCATTCCAGTTCTCGGGCATCATTGACTAGATGCAGTGTGGTTGACATTGGCCCACTCTGAGTGGGGAGAGAGATGCAAAGCACCATAATTCAGAATTCAGAACAAGTGCTGAAGAGATACCTGATCCATGCAGGATTATAAAGTCTCCTTGGTTTCACTTCTGCTGGCTTTGTACCTGTGTAATTCAGTTGAACCATACAGAGCATTTTGTAAAGCCAAATCACTTCCTCTCCATCCTGGACCTTAGCACCTTTTGCTGTGACAAACAAGCTGTCTGTCTTCTTGTTTTACAAAGCAGATGGTTTCCTTAAAAATCAACTTCTTTGGTTGGGTAGGACATCAAGGTGAGCATAGGAACAGGGCTACTTCACTTCCCTTGCTACAGGAATCCTCCCTAGATCAGCAGAGGAATTCACATTCCTCCTACATTTAAAGTAGAATCTCTTTGTGTAGTCAATAGAGTGGAACATTCCCACAGTGAAAGTCATCCCACCCCTATAGATGGGAACTACTTCTTTCCATTATCTGTGAGTGAAACCAGACAGCTGACTTAAATTAGATGTCTGGATTTGGAAAGATTTACATGAAGTTTACTCAGGGCTGAGGAATCTAATGTCAAATGGGTAAGTTTCCAGTGGTCCAACCTTTGGCATTCTTGGATTGAAAGAGGTGATTTCAAAGTCCCTCTAGGAGAGATTTCATCCAGGTAAGGAAGGCAATTCTATTGCCAGCTTGCATGACTCACTAGACATTTTACAAGTAATGGAAATCATCTTTAGAGAGATACTTGGCCTCTGTTCGTGGAGCCATGTTTTAATGTGAAATGTCTGTGCTAACATGAATTAAATTAGAGGAGTAACATCATTGTACCTGATGGGATCATTAAAAATTGCACACAGCAGAGCAATCTTAAATTGAACTCAGATCGTTCCTCTCTGTTTTTGGTAAAAAGTACAGACTTGAGTGTAACTATTTCATAACACTGTACTGTAACATTGTTATATGGGCAACCATTTATTGTACTTCAGTGTCAGTGTCTCAGTGTTATGATTAGTCTTTTATTCCACAGTAATTTTCTGCACTAAACTAAATTAGATCTTGTGAAAGTTGACTTCAAGAGGAACGGAGTAAATTGAGGAAATGAGGAGTTAGAGTCATGCAGAGCTTCACATCAGACATTCATCAGACAATATGGATTCTGTATACTTTATATTGAAGGAAGCAGAATAAACATCACAATTTGACTTCTGTTTTGCAAATTAATGTTTGGGCAATCAAATTTAAACTTCCTCTCATCTTGTAATAGGGTAAAAACATATGACTGTGGGGAAAGAATTGCTGGCTGGCTCTCTACGTTTCTTGGTCGTCCATGTCGCTTGATAAGACAAAGTTCAGATGTGAAAAGCAAGTCACAGCAGAAAAATACAAAAGGTATGTTGTCATTCTTAAAAATATTTGTGATTCCTCATGCAAACATCAGGCTCATGGACTTCACACTTAGTATATAGGTACCCTGATAAAGGCTGAAAGAGTTATCCCGTATTGATCTAGTCATTAGGTTTATACCCAAACTGACTTTTTGCTGCCCTTCTAGTTGTTAAATTTGGTGAAAATGTGCAGATGCACTAGTATGGGGGGGAAGTTATCATCATGACAATTATTTTATTTGGAAACTCAAAGACCATTTGGAAAAATGACTGTGAAAAATCTAAGAATCGAAGAATTTATTTAGAGACTAAATGTAATTATAAAAATAATTGAAAGAGCACTGAAATTGAAAGAGCATTGAAAATGCATAGATTTTGGTAAAATCTCAACTCTGTCTCAGTTTCTAACTGCATTACATCATTACCATTTGCAGGTTTGAGAGCATTCTTGGAATATTTTCTTAGTGCCTGAAACCAAAAGAATAAACTAGCAATGAGAATGAGTAAGAGGTCGAAGGAAAGATGAGGTGAAATAACTGATTTTTATGATCATTTTAGAATGTTGGATTGATTTTGGTTTTTTAGGTCTGTCATCTGCTACAAACATCTCACTCTCTCTTGTGAATGAAGCACAATATCTCCTGATAAATGTAGCAAGCATTATGCAACTGAAAGAACACATTTCTGCAAGGTAAGATGCTTCTGTCTCTAAATGTCTCTCAGTGATCTTGGATTCCAGAATTTTTCCATAAGATACCAATATAGGTGTTTTATATGTAAATTTAGAGATAGTTACTTTTCAACATTCAAAAAAAATATAGCTACTAAACTGCTAATTATTTTATGACTTCTGAAAACTTGGATGAAATGCATGAGCATCATCTGTATACCAATCATCTTTAGGAAAATTTAAATTAAATTTTTGTCAAATAATTTGGTAGAAAGATATTATTGAGAACCAGCCAACTTGTATTTGTCAGAAGAAAAAGGATAAATATGTTTTCTCAACATAAATTGTCTGGCAGGTAGAAATATAAAGTCTTACTACCGGCTGAACTATTTCTCTCCATGGCAATTATTAAGATTTAGAGTAAATATGCACAACAGAATACTCTGAAACTATTTTCAGGGCTGGGATAATTTTATTTCTTAATTTAATTTGGCTTTACTTATACAAAAGTGGGAGATAGAAGCAGCAAATTAAATACTGAGTCAGACCATGGTTCAAAGATAATAAATCCATTACCAACCAAATTTTTGTATAATGACTATGGGAAATTTTTGTTTCTTGAATATAACTAGGAAATGTTTAAATTCCACAAAATATCTTCCCTCAAGGCCTCCATCGTGTCTGTGCATCCTACACTCAGCATTTGTCTCTGAGCCCCTTTTCCTGTCTCTCAAAACTTCTCTCTTGCTTCTTCTCTCCTCTTAGTCACCCTCCAAACATGTCCCCTGCATTGAAAATTCCTGCTTTGAGTAGAAGAGGAATATAACAGTACATTAATATATATATATAGATATATATAAATCATGATGTATGAAATTTCCAAATATTGAACTATCCAATGTACTTTCAAGAACTGTATATATGGTTCTTTATTAAATACTGAAGAGTTTTTAGAAAGTATTATGTAGCTTCTTGGCATGTGACTTTTTTTTTTGCTTAGTGGAAACCTGCTAAGTTTTGCAAAACAATTTCACTTTTCAGTTAAGTTTTTATAATTTCATTTCTATCTTCCATAAGTAAAAACTAGTCTTCCAGTTTGCACTTGTCTCTTGAGAGGTGATCTAAAACAGAAACAACACTTCAGTTAAAAGTTAGAATGCAACATACTGCTGGAGGGCTCCATGTACCTGCAGGCATTTGTCTCTCTGGTATTTTCTACTACAGGTCACCTCCATGAAAATCCCTATGGTCTGACCTAATGATCAAATGTTGTTGTTAGAAAAATAACCCTGAGAATAGAAATACTAATTTTCAGGTTTGCCTATTAAATATAGGTAATGCATTCTTCATCACAGAGCCCACTGCTGTGAAAATCCAAAGCACCTAGGCTGCCTTTGGCACGTTACACTGATTTTCAAAACAGGTCTGTGTTGGGATTTGCAGGATGAAGGTGCCTGCCACGCCATCCAACCAATGCATGTTCTGTGGGAGGAGAAATAATGGGAATTTACTCAGATACATGTTGCCAAGTAATTATAAGCATTTCTGAGGGTTGGAGGAGGTGCAAAAGAAGTGAGGTATTCTGGACATAAGGAGGTTGAAGGCAAGAGATCAAGGGAAGGGGCATTGCAGTCTTTGAGTTCAGCAGCAGGAGGTAGATTAATAGGAGCTTGAAGTTTTTTTTCAGCAGCTGTCTCAGGACACTGCAGCCCCAGCTCTGAGGTTACTGGGGCTTTTGATACCCCCACCAGTACAGGCTGGGGTGGGAGGCACTTTTGATTTTGCAAAACACATTCAAAACCAGAGGCTCCACAGCAGCCAAGCTCCAAGGGCCCTCAGCAAAGCTGGGAAGCACAGCACCATAATTGAACATGTTCACAAGTAACTGCTATTTCCCTCCTTGTTTGTATGAGCACTGGCACAATCCACACTTCCTGTTGGCTCCCACCTCCTGCATTCATTACAGATTGTGTCTCAGCCATGGGATTGCCTGTGGGATCTTGAGGGAAAACCTGTAGCCTTGCAACTTCCCATCCCACCTTCTACCCCCAGGCTGCTGGAGCCCTTGTGAACACTGGTGCTCAGTGAGCTGGGCTTCTGTGGTTTGACTGAAAGTCTGCACAGGCAGTTTATCCTTATGCACTTTTGTCTGCAGGAGTAGATCATGCAGACTGTTTTAAATAAAACCAAGCTCTGTTTTTTTACCTAACAGACCTCCTCTGCCAAGGCTGCTTGTGTGAAGTTTTCCCTGTACTTGATTTTGCATGTTTTTTCTCTAACTAAAATACATTTTAAACTGTATCTCCTTCTGTATGTCCTTACTGGTTTGGTTTTTGTTTTTGTTGGGGTTTTTTTTTTTTTGGGGGGGGGGACAGAAATTCCTCTCTTCATATTCCAAAGTTGTCAGACTACAGTTTATGGAGTATCAAAAATGGTTCATGTTCTTAACAGCTAATGCAAAAAGAAATGTTCTTCTCGACTAACAGTGGCACTGAGAGAGCTCTATGCCAAATTTTAGTGTCTTTTTTTTTTTTTTTTTTTTTTTGGTAGTTCAACTTCTTATTTAGAAGAAGAGTGAAGAATGATAATTTGAAGATGCAGCAAGATTCCTGGTATTTGTATGCAGTCTGCTGCTCTTTCTGTCTCATATACATTCTCCACACTGACACAAATCTACACTCTGGCAGCTCAAATGCTTGTAAAGAGGGGGAAATATCACTACACAGAGATTAAATTTTTTTAAAACACCTATCATTTTGTGCAATCTGCTGCCTCCCAAAGACAAATAATAATATGAGGGATATATTCTCTCATAAAATTATTTTACTGGCCTTTTTCACCTTCAGCCACTGCTGGTTTTGTCCCTTCTGACATTGCAGCATGTGCAAAATAAAATTTAATTTGCCTTTGGTTCTAGCAGCTTCTATTTCTACAATGTTTAGCAAGTCAAATGATTACTAACTGAAAAGATCTTTTTATTTGTTACCATTAGCCTTACATATGATAACAAATTGGGAATTTTCTCATAAGCATGGTCTACAATCACCTGCCTACATGTTTTCATACCTACAGTTTCAGGTTACACCTCTGAAGAAGCCTCCTAAAGGGTTATTACATATTATGGTTGAAAGGTTACAAATTATAGATTAATACCTTGTGCCATTTCCATAGTCTTTGTAATAAAACTTGGTCCAGGTTATTATGGAGAAGCATTTGATAATCATGTGAGCCACCAGGTTTTTACAACACAAACATCTAGTGGAAAATTAGTTAATAATTTTATTTTTTTCTTTCAACTCTGTGAGACAGATTGAAGGAGCCATTGGAAATAGAGGAACTAATCCGACGTTTCCGTGCCAACATTGTCATCAATGCACCAGAGTCCTTTGAAGAGGAAGAGTGGGTTGAGATTTCAATAGGTGCTCTGCACTTCCAGGTGTGACCTTTTCTCTCTTGTCCAAGTTCCAGTATATCACAAAGCATTTTGATTCCTGGATACAAACCAATTTTTGCAAGGCTTTGACTAGAAACTAGAATATGGTGCATGTTTTGTGCAGGTGAAATTTATGAAGCATGTAAAAAAAAAAAAAAAAAGTGATGTGTCCTGTGACAAACATTCTTCAATATATTTAAGAGGTTTTGCCATATTTCTCCACACTTCTTGAATTTCACAATTCACAGCGTTTCTTATCTTTATCTATCTGAACCGAATAATAATCAGGTTTTTTGAGGCAGAGTTTACAGCACATATTTAACCAGCACTCCAGCAGAGAATGCTTGTTGCACTTGTTAAGCACAGTAGTCCAAATGTAACCACACATTACTGCAAGTCAAGCAACTGATTGCCAAAAGACTGGATATGAATACAAGTGAACACTCATGGTCTATTGCCCTCTGTTGTACACATCTTGTCCTAGTCTTCACTCAAGGAATGTTTCTAATTCTAGCCTGGTAGGGTTTTTTCGTATGTGCTTCATAGCATAGCTAACAACATAACGTCCTTTGTACTGTAAAGAGAGTGCTGAAGAGTCAGACCTTGTTTGTAAACACATTCTTTCAAGAAAAACTCTTAACAAAGAATCTGTAAAATCTGCACATGACACCTAGGAGAATGATGTAGATGTGTATTAAATGTTCTGCTGAATTTATCTGGCCAAGAGATATGAAATATGTATTTGAAGAAGCTTTGCCTAGGATGTAAAAGTGGTTTATTCATTGTTTTCTTAGAAACTATAATTTAAGTATGAATGACAGGACTACCAAGGTCAAATCTAGAAGATGTGATAGGCATCACTCCTTTTTTTTTCTGGTCATCATGTTCTAAGAAACTTTTTCAGCAAGGGTGGAAAATATTGTTTATCTGCTCTCTTCCTACATTCACTTTGATTAGTAAGCTGCAATATGAATTGAGGAATATTGAGGAAAAATTCCTCTAAGTAAGAAGTGAGGAACACAAAGGGCAAAATCCGTGGTATATAACTTGTTGGAGGCTGGAGTTACACTGGGGAATTCAGTTGAGGATCCTGTGGATAAGTTACTGTAAATCTACAAAATAAAAGGCATTTCTGTTTCTGGCATTGATATACTTTAGGAATACAATGAAAAAATAGAAAGGCTTATACAACTTGCATTATCTTTGCCTATTCTAGATCCTTTTTCAGATACTGGTGTAGTAACAGTAGAAATTATGTTAATGCTTCTTTATGCCACAAAAATGGTAGAAGCTGTTGAACAAAGTAAAGCAGGGAAAAATATTTCCTTCTCTGTCTTGTTGTTCTTTTAATAAAAAAAGAATAGAGCTGTGGAAAATAATTTTTTAAAAGAGCTGATGTTTGGTATTGATGATTATGCTGAAGAGTTATACAGGCAGTCTAGATGCATCTCAAAAACCTGAAATATCACTTCAGATTGGCACATAAAATGCTTCAAGTGTACAGTTTAACTATTTGCCCTATTTGAAATTTATGGCACATTTAATAAAAGTAGAATGTGTATACTGGGATTCTGTAAGATGTAATTTCTGTAATGTGCAGCTTTGCTAAAGTTAGGGATACAGTGTTAAGTGGAAGTGCAGGATGTCTTCCTTCTCCATTTTAAAGCTCTAATAAGAAATTTGTTGCAAGGTTATTGGGGTCTTTTCCCTAAAAACATACTTTAGTTCAAACAACAATTAACTTTAAGAACAATTACATGTGATTTTAACATCATGCATAATAGATGATAGAGGAGATTTATTTCTTTTGATTAGGTAAACTTGTATATTTAAATATTTCACGTTCTGAGTATCTAGAAGTGCCATGCATATAAGAAATATATTGTGCATTTCAGCTGCACTAAAACAGTCCCAAGAAAATCCTCCTTGCTTGAATCCTGAGGCATTGGGTTAATTTTGTATTCAGTTCTTTGGCCGAGCAGCCCTGCTAACCCACAGAAGTGAAGCCATCAGGAAGTACAAATATGTAAATGTCTGGTATTTCTCAGATTCTGTCTCTGAGAAAGTTTTCCTTAAAAAAAGAAAAGAGTGAATTAAAAATTCTGTGAGACTTGCAAGTAGACCTACTGCATTAGGTGAACAGAATTGACCTTTTACATAATGAAAGTTTGAAAAACCACAGGAAAAGTATGCAAAGAGTATGTGTTTAAGATATTATGATGGTCAGAAGCTTGTACTGTTTAATGCTGTGCTGCTTTGATAAACAGCCATGAACTTTCTTTAACTAAAATTTCAGGTTGTGGGTCCATGTAGCAGATGTCAAATAATCTGCATTGATCAACAGTCTGGGGAACGAAACAAAGAAATTCTGCAGTCCCTGTCTGCTGCCAGAGGTAGAAAGGTCAGTACAGTACTTCAAAATAGCTGTAGTGAAAGACTTTATTGCATGGGTAGTGAAATATCTGCTGAGAGAATATTCACAGTTAGGTTGTTACCATTTGTATTTTTTCTGTAAAAAGAGGATGCACTTACAACCCAGATATGCCATGGTTTATTTCTATAAAATGCTCACTACATTTTTTAATTCAGAAATATACTATTAATATGCACTATTTTTAACTGTGCTTGCTTTTATTCAGCATATACTTCTTTACAGTGTTTAAAAACACAAGCTGAGGCACTGATGCCTTTTAAAAAAATAAATATGCTGAAAAATCAGAAAGTGTTTGAAATTATACAGTTGGTGTGTAAGACTGAACTTTATTCTTACCCAGAAAAATCAGTTAGCAGGAGAAACCAGGCAGATGGTTGCTTAGGAAAGTGACCAGAAGGTAAGTGTGAAATACAGGTGTTTATTTGAGGTCCTGCTTCCTGAGGTTGCATTGCTTCATGAGAGTGCTCAGATGATGGCTAGACAGTTCGGCATCCCAAAAGCTTCACAGATCTCCTCATACTTATTTATTTAGCTGAAAATCCTTATTCAAAATTCATTGCTTCCTGTTGGTTAAGTTTCTGTTGTTAAAGTGTCTCAGGCATTCAGGGCTTGGGAGCCTTGCCAGCACTCACCAAGCACCAGAGACAGGCACAGCACCAGCACAGAGCAACAACAAATAGGCTGAAAATCATTCAACCAGAGAACGCACAAACAAGTTACAAATACTGCATTCTATGTTTGGACAAAAAAAAAAAAAAATTTAAAAAATTGATTTGTCTCAGTGACTCATAAAGCAAACAAAGGGCTTTCTTTTCGTTGGCTGTTACCCTTGGTGCTGTGAGCCGGGCAGAGGCACAGGCCAGGCTGGCTGTCGAGGCACAGCTTCCCACTGACCTGAGGTGACTTAGGCTTGCACAGCAGGCTCTGCTCCAGGTCACCACAGTACTTGAGCCTCTGTGAGAGGAGTTCCTGCCCCTGGGTGAGGACAGGAGCCCTTCCCAAGTAATGGTGAGCCACAGCTGTCACATCTGGGACACTTCAGATAACATTTAGGCAGTTAGGACAGGGATGCTCCCTGCTGCCACATGAGGAGTAGTATGCTGAGGACTTTTTCTGCCTGTGTGGCTTTTACTGGATTATGACTTGTAGAGAGAAAGCACTCTGTACTCAGTGAGAAAATAGCAACAAAACCTTACTCAGGATGCAGATTCTCAGGAGAGGCAAAGCATCTTCTGCATGTTTCCCACAGCAAAGGTGAGCTCCTCTCTCATTCTGATTAACTCAACAATGAAGAGATTTACATGATGCGCTGCTAGAGCCAAGTGTCTCATTCACACAGGGCTAAGCCAAATAGAGCAATCCTTCTGTGGAGAAGGAGCTGGTGCCTGATAAAAAGCAAGGCAAGGCAGGCAATGCTGCTCAGTGTGGGGGAGTGCTCAGCTCTCCCTCCCTCAGCTGCACCCATATTCACGCTGCATAGACACGGGCATTCAGCCCTTTTTTTTTCCCAGCCTCAGTGCTGCTGGCAGATGGGGTCTTGTGAGCATGCCCTGCTCTGCATGAGTCCTCTGGCTTAGCTGACAATTGAAAGCGAGAGTTTGAACTGGTAGCTTTGCCTGGTCTGTCTGAGATGACCTCTGAGCCCACCCCTCCTGCAGGTCACTTCTGCAGTGATGGGCACCAGCTGATTATCAGTGAGCAGCACCCAGGAAGGACTATGGCATTTTTAATGTGCTCAGCAGACCTAGCAGAGAACATTGATCCAAACTTTTCACAGCTCACAGTGGGAAGAGAGAAAGAACATTGAGTTCATGTGACTGTGTTAAATCCCAGATCTAATCCTTCTGTGACTCATATCTCTACCATGTGCTTTTCTGAAGCTAAGGAGCCATCTAATAGACTTAATTTTCTTTTTTTTTTTTTTTATCAGATGCAGATTCAGTGAGGGAACTCAGCAGTGTTTGCTCCCATCTGTCAATAATCAGATTCAAACTACAAAAAAAAAAAAAAAACTATTGCAGAAAAATAAGATTTAAGATGATTTCCCATGTTTTTGGAAAGCTGCTGTAGCAAGTTGATTGCCAAAACATTAAAGATACTGCATATAGAAAAGGGACCCAGATGTCAATATTTACCATTTTATTTTGTTTTTTCCAAGAACACCACCCTGAAAAAGTTCCATTGAAATTTATCAAGCAAGTAGCCCAAATAACAGCACTGCCAATGAACTTCAATAATGAGCTAAATAATGTAAGGCTTGTAAGAGGTAGTTCAATATTTATTTCTAAAATCCTGTTTTTTTCCATTCCACTGAGGCTGAGAATCTGATGCTTCAAATTGAATGATGGAGCCTTTACATAGATGGATTGCAAATGAAAGTCAGAGCCAGCTACTGTAACTAGCCACACAAGCAATTTGCATTTTCCTGATAAATGTAAAGCATGGTGCTGAAGCCTTGCCAGCTACTTTTTATGAAACTTTTTATGTCATTGTTTGACATGAAATGTAAACACCTCTATAAAGTGAACTTGTGCTCTGCTTTCTGAAGAGACACTCATAAAGGATTCCTTCTGTAATTTTGGACAGGAAAGATGAGCTCTCCTCGTGTGACAGAGTGCTCTCTGTTGCTGCAGGAGATTAGGAAAGACTAGATAGCTCCATTAAGCAAATGGCCACATGCTGTTTCACATGCCTCACCACCAGACACAAGACACACATGGATGAAAAAGGGAGAACACATAATTCCTGCCTCTCTTTGGTGTTTTGCAGGTGCTGTTTAGTGCTAATGATAGTGGAAACCCTGTGGGTAGATGTGCAACAGTGCTGTAAGCTGGGACTTGCTGTCAAGGTAGCAGAGGGAATGATTGCATTAGCAGCCTGCCCTGGTCTAAATGTATGGAGAGCAGTACATCAAGGGAAGACCATTATGTTTGCACATGCCTTCATACACTAAAAGGCTTGTGTTTTTTCCTGGGGGCTGTTGATCCTCCTTTATGTATCTCATTGTGCCTTGGGAGAGCTTCTTTTCCTGCAGAATTAGATGCTGTGCTTTTGGATTGCATACTGAAATGTTAGTGAGGATAACAAATGATCTTTCATATCTGATGCATCATTATCATTATTTTCATAGTAATGCAGGGGTTTACACCATGTAATGCTTTTCATTCAAATATCTGGAACATTTGAGAACAGTGGTTGTTGTAATTAATAGGCCTCTGAATTAATATGGTTCTCTTTTCTCGTTGGTGGCTGAACTGGAAAATGCATTTATTTAAGGTAGAGTGAAGGAAAATCAGTTCTTAAGTCAGAGAAAAAAAAGAAAAATCAGTTCTACAGCCTGGATATTTTCAACTGAACAATATGGGGTTTTATTGACACCAGCTCAAAACTTTCCTGTCTTCCAGTATTAGAAATCAACGTGTCAAAAGTGAGTACTTCCACTCTCCTATTTTGTAAGGCTTTAGATTCTTGTAAATATAAAGGTAATAAAACATTATTACATTAAAAAAAAACTATTTTAATAATTGCATCTCCCAAATCTTTGGATGAGAGGGAGGTTATGTTATTGCGTGAATAAATGATCAGACCTGGACAGGTAAATTTATCTGCTGGGATATGGCAGATGAGAGCTACATCTGGGGGCAAAATTCAGAGCTCACCCATCCAAAGCTAAGTATTAGCATGCAGTATGATTTATGTGCTTGTTACACATTCTAGCAGGATATTGCTCAACCAGGATCTAGTCTGTGTTTCTTTAGGAGCTGTAGCTTAAAGGCATCTCACCTCAGGCCTTTGTAGCCCCTCATGTTTCTGTCTTACAAAAGGGAGTAGTGTACACAGGGTATTTCTCTGTCAGTGAATTTCTAAGCAGAGCATATTACTGTTGATATAGTAAATGAACTTGAAACAACATGCAAGCATGACAGCATTTCATAGCTCCTCCTTTAAGTGAGTGTAATGACTATCATACGATTCACTGTTGGCAAGAATATGTATGTTTTCTCTCTTTCTCCCAGCAGTGAAGTGGTCTGCTTTTTCCTAATCAAGGAGCTTTAAATTGTTTGTCTCTGTAACATTTTACAGTGATGGAAAGGGTCTTGACTGCAAGATAAAGCCACAGTGCTCACAGTCCTGCACTCCCTACCACAGTTCTTGTTGTGCTCTGGGAAGATTATATGCAGAATAAAATGCCCTTGAAGTCAGGAAAAGGTAGCAGGCAGAGATTATGTGGTTCACTGTAATAACTCTGTGAGCTGTAAAGCCTCATTTTTTATCAGAAATGTGAGGATTTCTATATTTTGTCTTTCTATTTAAACAGAGCTGAAGTGGCAGATGCAGGTTTTGTGGTTGCATGGCAGGGGTGTGTGTGTGATTGCTATTATCAGTACTTGCTGAGTCATTATTTGTAATTATTGAAAAAAACAGGGAGATTTACTTAAAAAATGTTAAATCCACTTCTGGCAATTACAGGCTAAATTTTAGGTTTAAGAATATTCACCAAAAAGTAGAGAGGTTGGTGACTGCAAACAGGCATTGGTACTAATATATGTACACCATTAGTATATTATCACCTTGGAAACTCCTTAGGCATTACTCATGGAAAAAAACACAGACTTTCAGAGAAGAAAAATACTAAGGACCACTATTAAAGTAGTATTTGAGAACTCCTGAAGACAAGATGCATTCAGATGCATTTTCTTAAATAATTCTGAATGTTTAAAGGTGCATAAAAAAAAAAAAATCCCAGTAAATGATTTTTCAATAACAAAAAATGGTAAATTAAATTCTTCACAGTGAAAAATCTGCCCAAATTAATTTTAGTCCCATTATAAGATACATCAAGATGATAATACAAATAATATATCAAGATGATAATATAAATAAAAACGTATCAAGCATCAAATAAACTCATTTACATGGATGAGTTGTTAAATTCCTTCCTGTATGAAATGTGGTGTTGCATGAACTAATATTAATTTTACAATATTTGTTTTATAATTGCCTGATTTTTTTAAAAAAACAAAATCATGGCAACTGTCATTTTTGCACTAGGATATAGGAGGAGAATCCAACTTACTAACTTCATGGCTGAAAAATACATCATTTATGCCAATAGAGAAACTTGTCAAGGAATGAGAAAAAAACAAAAATAGAAAAATAAGAAAAAAAGGAAAACATAAGACTATGTATTTTAATACTTTAAATGAAACAGTAACTAACACCATTACAGCATCACAGTTGATCCAACAGAGTCACTGTTGCTAGAGGCTGGCATCTTACAGTGCTGCAGCATTAACTTTAGGACACTGACCATGAGGATGTGCCCTGTGTCCACCCAGCATTGACACCATTATAGCCACCAGTATCCCAAAAGTGCCAGCAGTAGGATAGGCATGATAGGTCCAGCTCATGCCCTCTACATGTCACATGCCAGTGAGATAAAGGAATAGCAGAGGTGGCCAAAAACACCTAAGCTTAGTGCCCATTTTTCTTATTGATTTTTAGAATTACAAATGTAACAGAAAGAACCAAATTCAGGGTCTGAGGCCATGTTTGGATAGGTCTCTGCTTTACAACATCTCTTGTACTTGGGAGTAGGTCTCAACCTTACCTCCTACAAATTCTTCAAAAACTAAGAGCTGATCTCTGTTACCTCATTGATGCATCTTTATTTAATTACACAGTGCTGGAATAGGAGACAACATACTGCCTTCATATTTAGTCTGTGAAATATGGCCCCTTAAATTCATCTATTTTTTTTCTTTATTGCAATCCCTTTTACCTACTTTTTTAACCTGCTCTAAATGTAGTTCACTCAATTTCAGATTCATTGATCTGAACAGTGGCAGTAACTGTAATCAGGAAATAGAAAAGGGTAATAGTATTTTGTTTTTAAGTAATTTGATTTGCTTATTTATTTACTCTACACTTAATAATGACTTGTACATCTTGGCTATGGTCTACCAAAGCAAAATATTGTTTTTTGAAACCTGCAAAAAGAGACAAGTAAATTTATATTGAGTTTCCAAGGTCCACAGTTTAAAGAGCAAAGACTTTCTAAGTCTAAAAGTCTGTTATCAATTTGGCATGGTCTTCAATGTTCCTTTTTTTCCTACTTTACGTATTTTTTAATTAATTGTTATCTAATTCTTTGGAAAATATTGTCATGAGATGACAAATCTTTTTCTTGCATTTCTAAATTCTCCACTGTTGGAAGCAGAACCACAAAATCACACCAATCTCTTCCTATGACATTTCCAGATCACATCCACAACTGTAGCACTCAACTGCTTGAGATTAAGACCTCACATAAGAATGCAGACACTCAGATCAGGTCTTTGGTGCCTGTGAGGATTGCATGGTCAGTGGGAAAGTAGATATTCCATTCTTCTTTTCTTAATTACTCAGTATCCCAAAGACTTATTCTAAGTATTTCTAATATTTATGCAGGATGGGTTCACAGATAATGACACTTAACAAGTGAGAGCAACATTAAAACAAACTTTCTGAATATTTTCTGTAAAACATGCTAAAATATTCATAAAAACAAATGAAGGGAAGCTCACAGAGGCTAGGCAGAATAAAATTGTGTTAACAAAGCTAATAACTCCTGGTAGGAGATGCAAGACTTCCTCATTGTTGGAACATACCAGTGTTCCCATGCTGCAGAGCCTTTGTTTGTGACAATGCATTAACAGTAATTGTCATGGAACCAGAGCGACATTAAAGAACAAGATTGTGAGGGAGTGTGCCTTACATATATAATACTATGGAGCTCATGATGAAATACTGTGTTATTTACCCACTTACTTAAGCTATTCTTCTTGAATAGCCTGGTGTTAGCTTCTGTTTACCAGTCTATTATAATTAATGAGTTAAGAATGTTCTTAATTACATGGACATAGTACATACCTCCTTATTCTTAAAGCAATAGTTTTCTTGTAAGCATATCTGGGTTGTAAGATCCTCTATAGATTTGATTACTCTAACATGCACTGAATCTTAATATTTTGCTTTTTTCCAGACCAACTTTGGAATATACCTGATGAACCAGCCCTTGCACTCATCCTTTTCAGATACTTTATCAGTTGGGTCTCAAGTACTTCCAGTGCTGAAGGAGAATACAGAAATTCAGCCTCCAACATCCCGTGAAGAAAAATGTTCAGGGTAGATTCTCTGGTAGGGATGAAATTTTTATCCAGCTGCAGGGAAATGTCAGTGGTCAATTACTCAAAAAACAAAAAACAAACAAAAAAAAAAGAACAAAAGAAAAAAGAAAAAGCTTCCACTCATTTGCTTCTGGTAATTTTCTGTTTTCTGTAAATGTTATCAGATGGTAAAACTGTTGATAATTACAGCTTACCTACATGTTTTTGCTTGTGATTAGGTTGCAGCAGCCATAACTCTATTTTGCACAATTGCTTCAAGATGCAACAGGTTTGATCAAGTCTTACTGGTGGATGACTCCCAAAACAAGCCCAACTTTGTTGTCGGAAAGCCACATCTCAATGAAGGAAAGTAAACACAATAATACACTGCTTCCTTCTACTGCTTTGTCAAAACCCCAATTAGGAGAGAGGATGCAAGACATATTTTAGAAACAATGTGGGTGGGAAAAGAGCAGTGGGAGAGTGGCATAAGAGTAGTAGTGCATTCAGCTTTTCCAAAAGGAAAATGAAGGTGTTATCTAGACAGTCTAAAAGCAATGGAAAAGAGGGAATTTTTGGGAAATCTGTGGTAAGTAGTGTGTGAGGATGCCAACAAGGCACAAAGGTAATCAGGATTCAGGATGCCATTTGCAAAACACATTCCCTGTGAAGAAATTCCATTCATTTATTGTCAACTTCTTTCTCTTCCATTTGCTACTTTTCCATCTATGTGATGTCTTCCCTGAGATTTCTTATCTAATGCCTATGGGAGAGGAGTCGGAGCTAAATGGTCTTTAAGGTCCCTTCCAACCCAAGCCATTCCATAATTCTATGAGCTCCACACTCTTGTTTCCTTATATAATTGTGGATGTTGACACATAAGAGATTTTTCAAGTAATAGGGTCATTTTCTATACAAACTTTGTTTATCCTCAGCAATCTTGGATGGCCACTTAAATGCACTCTTAAGAGTTTGAATGCTTCTCCATCACAAACAGGTCAAAGTGCTCTTTTTTCTTACTCTTTGTTCATTTCATAATGCCCTTCTTAAATGGCTGTTGCAAGCTCCTAAAGAAGACTCATGCTTTCTGATTTATGAGAGCAATTGTTTGAAACCTTAGTCTGAAGTATCAATTACAGTGAAAATTACAAAAAATGGAGCAAAAAAGAAAACACACATGGAAAGTTGATGTAAATCAAGACTGAATACATTGAGGCCAGGTGTTTTATGACCCTCAACATGTGTCCAGCTAGCTATGGGATAATTTCATGCTTCCAGGAAGTCCTCCTGGATAACAAAATTCTCCTAGACTGCCTGCTCTATTGTCATCTGGGAAATGAAATTTTGACCCCACTAAAAGCACAGTCAAAACTCTCATCCAATATGATTTAGATCTTCCTCGGGGCAATTTTGGCTCCAGCTGTGTGAAAGTACTTATGGCTGAAGCAATCCTTGAGTTGTTTGAGCATATCCCTGGAGGGAGACAGGCGGCTCTGTGGAAGAGTTGGTCAAACATTCTGAAAGGGGAACGACTACCACAGAGCAGCAGAGAATGGGGAGAAGGAGGCCCATCACCCAGTGCACAAATCAGAATTCAAAAATACTTTTTCTTCTTTCTCTCTTTCCTTTTTTTCCTTTTTTTTTAAATGTATAATGGTTTCTTTTTTCTTTTGTTCTTTCGAAGAACTGGTTTTACTCACTTCAGCTGGAAGAGTCTCTCAGCAGAGCTTTGTAATGGAAATGAGAAGAAACATTATCTGTTTCTTACAATCTGCCATAAAATACGAGGAAAGAGAAAGGTTTTTCATATGTATGTAAACTGAGAATCAGTTTTGAGAGTTGTACCTTCCACTTCAGAGCCCAAGGTCTGCTCCTTGATGCTTGCTTTGTAAAGCAGGGGCTTTATCTCTCTAATAGTCAATTATCTGAGGTTGTAATGAGCATGGGTTTTTGTAACCTTGAAAAGCAGTTCACTGGTATCTAAATCTCTTAACTGCTTCACTCTTTGCCTTTCTGTTATTCAGACCATTGCTTTGTTGGGTAGAAAGGCAGCAGAGCTCTGGCAGTTTTAATATGAAGAGACCTGTTTTATGCTGACCTTCAGTGATCTCTCGTGCTCTGCTCTGTCCTCTTCACCTCACCACTGTGTCATTTGTTTAAAATGGCACAGAAGTTAGAAAAGCAAATTGAAAGCAACCTCAAAAAGCTCTGTTTCACTCATTATTGCATTTAGTACACAATAAGTCACTTTAGTATACAGTGGCTTGACAAATACTGTTTGTGAATATCCCTAATGCAATGTATGATAACTATGGATGAGAGGATTTGAACTTTAAAAATGTCATGCTTGGTCATTTTGACCTATTATTTACAGTCAATTACACATTCTCTCTGCTGTGGCTTAGTAATATTAGATCAAGAATAATTTTGCCATTTTACAGGGGGGAAAAAAAAGATTTTCTCTGATGTATGAACATACCCATTAGTATAGTCTGAGCATTTCCCAGAAGGAACATCCTTGTGGTACAGTGGTAGGAAATGTCACAACACTTCAGACTGATGGAAGATACATAAGGAATCTTTCAGCTAAATAAAGGATAATATTTCCCTTCTAGTAAGTGGAGTGTTCCTGCCAGTACTGATATGTCTTTCCATTGATGAAGACAAATTCTTCTCAGTGCAAAACTTGTGGCAAATCTTGAAGTATGAAGAGTCACTTTTAAATGGCATGCACTGCAAGTTTGCAGAAAGAACATCCTGTCCATAATGTGAAAAATAATTCAAAAGAAAAAGAAATTTAGCATACTGCAACCCCAAGGACTGCAGATACATAAGGGGCATAAACACTCTGAAACACTATATAGAAAAAGTATAAGTTCTATAAGGATTTATTTCTTAACTTTCCAAGTATATGGAAAATAAGACAATTTCATGTGAATGTAGGCTCCTTGATTTAAATACTCCACTGCAAATCAAATCTTTGGAATAATTGCAGATATATGTTTGCCTTATATGGATAAGAAATATACTTATTACAGTATTTCCAGAGTGCAATATGTAGAAAGTCCTCTATATATTTGAAAACCAAATCATTATTTACTTGCAATGAATTATTCAGATACATTCCATTTTCTCTGAGACCTTCTCAAATCTCAAGGTAAAAATGGTGATTGTTACAAGCTCTAATAATAGCCAGGAGGCTGAAATCACAAAACAGAAATCAGTATTTTTAGAAGTTTCTGAGCTCTGTGTTTTCTGATATGACTAAGATATTTCAGGTTAGTTTATGATTTATATACTTTCAATGGTGTCCTTCAAGGTATAGTAAAAATTTTAGGTCATCTTTCTGTAAAAATTACACCCAAATCAAAATGAAGGACTGCATAAAAATTGTGATTATTCTTCATAAATTGTAGAGATTATGCTACGCAAGTCTTCTTTCATCCGGTTTTTAACTTCCTTGGAAATTAAATCAATAAAATATACATTGTGTTTGATGTGTCTGCTGGTGATGGTTGCATTCCTGACCTTTGAGCTCATCAGATGCTCAGTTCTGCTTGGAGGCACAGCTGGGCACATGGATGAGTATGTGGCTCAGGACTGAAGGGATGTCTCATCGCTGCTGGGATTCACAGGTGAGGTGTTCCCTCTGTCTGTGTAGCCACATGCCAGTCAGCTACACATTCAGGACCTGCACAAAATGATCTCATAATCACTGGTTTCCTTTAAAATATGTACAGTCAGTCCTGTTGAATCCATCTTGTTATCCAGAGGTTGGAGCTTTCACCAAGGGGGAGATGGTGAGAGAAGAGATGGTTTATTTCCCTCTCCTTGACCTGGAGGGATCCAACACTGTTTTTCCTCTCTGTCTAGCCTGTCAGTCAGTAGGGAAGACTAAACAGGAGTTGGTGTGTGTAGGAATCTCAGGGAAGGTTTGTCCCTCCCTTCTCATGAGGTTTACATGGAAATGATCTGTGACTCACAGGGCCAGCAAGAGACAGACATGAGCACAGTGAGGTGGTATCCACACGTGACTTTGAGCTACTTGTTCATGCATTTTTTGATTCACTGAGTGTGGGAGGGGAAGAAGAGCAGGACTCTGTAACCAGACAGGTAGGTCACTCCCATGGAGGTGAAATGTGGGTACCTGCCTGTCTCTCCATTATATAGCTGTCATGAGACAACTGCCTGGGGAAAACACAGTCATAGCCCCCAGAGAGGGAAGGAGAAGGCAGAGTGCTCCTTTCCACTGGGCCTTTTGAGACAGTGCATTTGCAGAGGCTGCCTTGTCTCCTTCCTCGTGCCACCAGTGTTTAAGTAAAAGGTGGAACTTCATCAGGAATATAGAAGAACCTCCCTAGTGTTCTTTGGAATAGGTCATTGGGGAAATATGAGTTTGAGTCATCAAAAGATGCAATCAAAATGTGCCTACGTTTCTGACTTCTTGGTAGGTGTGCCAGTGGCAAGGCCAGAGTGAACAGGAAAAACTGTGGGAGAGAAGGAAAAGGGGCATTTCCTATAGTCAGAGTTTAAGAGAAAGCTGTGATGCACATGCTTTCATCACCCAGTTTGTGATTTTTTTTTCCAGAAAATAAAGGACATGGGTATTCTCAGGCCCACAAATCACATTCTGAGAACTCAGAGAAAGTCATTGACAGAGAGGTGCCTCTTAAAGCACCTCTTCCCTCTTTTTCATGCCAACCAGTTTGCTTTGCTGGTCACTTGGTGAGGTGTTGGTTGTGGGTCCTTTGCAGTGGGAAAGAAAATAGACAGTTTTCCTGCATGAGGAGTGAAGTGATTCACTTAGGACTATGGACAGGGAGAGATGTTAGGGAACTTTGAGATGGAGCATCTTTGAGCATCACTGCCATGGGCAGAATACATCAGAAATCTTCCTAATAATCCCAGAAGTACGTGTTACAGAAAATGTTATTATTTTTTCTGCTGGTGCTGTGAAGTCTTCCTGTAAGGGTGGCATTCAAGAATTGTGCTCTTGGGGAACACATCATTGCAAAGGCAGGATGGGGGAAGGGAGAGGGGTGGAAATACTCATGTTGTAGCATTTGTCACTCAGAATTGCTGAGGGGTTTCTTAAATACCCGCCAAGTAAGACAAAACATGAGAAATCAGGGAATTTGATTTAACAAGCAGTTTCATGGCAAATTTGAAAGGACACTGATCTCAAATGTAAAGCCCCTTCCCTTGCATGGCTCATACATAGCCTATAATTAGGTGCCTTTCTGTGTTAAAACAAATTTTTCTGTGAGCCAATCTATTCCAAACTTGCGAGCAAGCTTCAAATCTGGAACTCAACATCAGCTTCTCCTAGATAACCAGTATATTCCATATTTGAGCCCCTTTCATGCTTTTTGCTTGCTTTCAGAGGAAAGTGTCCCATCTGGTTTAAAGAACTCTGTCCAGGATCGTTAATGCAGAGATGATTCCAGAAGTGAAATCAGCTTTGGATTTCTGAAAGAGCTGTTTCCATGAGGCTGTGTTTTAAAAGCCAGCAGTGATCTAATATCAAGTCTGTTGTTTCCTGGTACTTATGATAGATGAATCAGATAAAGCTGTTGAAAAGTTTGTGAGTTATTATTTCCAGAAGCTAGAGAAAACTAGAAGACAACAGAAGGCCCTGCACTGCTGAACCCATTCTACAAATGGAGAAGAACCTCTGCAGTATCCATCATTCATGGATGTAATTCCTGTAAGTCATGTATTAAGTATTTGTAATTTCACTGGTTTAGCCAAATGCTTTCAGTTATTTCTTATCCTTGGAGCCTTTGCATTTCCCATCAAAGTTTCTCCCAACAAACCCTTTAATACTGAAATTAAATTAATTTTTTTTTTGAGTCAAATGTTTGTTTTTATTCTGCTTTAAGGAATAAGAGGAAACAGTCTCAAGTTGTGCCACAGAAGGTTTATGTTGGATATTAGGAAAAATTTCTTCATGAAAAGGGTTGTCAAGGATTGGAATAGGCTGTCCAGGAAAGTGGTTTAGTCACCATCCCTGGAGGTATTTAAAAGACAAGCAGATGTAGTTCTGAGAGATATGGTTTAGTGGTAGATTTGGCTGTGCTGGCTTAACTGTTGGACTCGATGATCTTAAGCATGCTTTCCAGAATAAATGGTTCTATTATTGTAAGAATGTAAGTTTTCTGTGTGCGACTTGCTATCCAAAGCAAGTAGTGATTATGTAGTGATTTAATATAAATTGAAAAAAGAGGGTTCTTGTCTGAGTTGCTTCATCTGTCAGCCAGAACTTTGAAAAAAGCTACGGTGTTCCTCAGAAATGTCCGGTCAGTTAGAAAAGAAGGTGGAGAGAGAGAGAGAGAGAGTACAGTGGCCCAGGGATGATGTTGGAATGCTGCCCTGTGCTTTAGCACAGAAGTAGTATATTGTGGACAGAGACTTTAAGAACAATTAAAAGCTAGTGGTCATGGGTAATTTAGCTTACCAGCCTCAGAGGACTTGTTATTAACTGGTTGTGCATGTTTTTTCTGAGGGAAGGACTTTGTTGAGTTCTTATACTATTTTATGTCTCCTACTGGCATCATGGAATCACTTGGTATTCATTCACTCTCCCTTGCCTTTCCCCCTGGCACAGCATGGTAATTTGGAGCCATTTACATGCAAAGTGAAGACTATGTTGAGGAAGAGGAAATCTGAGGTTTCATTGAGTGGGTAATCTGAAACAATTGGCTAAATCAGTCAAGCAAGACTGAGAACTGTGTAGAGCAGGGATCTGCATGAAACACTGGAAAAAAATGTAAGTGGATTTCTAGCAGCCCTTTTTGTTAAGTGAGAAGACAATACAAACCATCAATCATGTATTTAAGAAGCTATATGTAATCTAAATGAGATTGGCAGGTATTACAATTAGCATATTTATCTGCATATATATTAAAATAATATTCTACTTCAAATAAGAATGTTTGCATTGGGAGGGTCATTATAACCTATGTTGTATTTCTTGTGATAGCATCTATCATCCCCAAAATATTGATGGGCAAAATATTTGGTTTTGTTCATCTAGTAAAAGGAATTGAACTTTGAAAACACCTGAACAAGACACAGCTTTCTGAATTGAAAGTCTACAAGTTAGCAGAATAGTGATATTATCCAACCAGCCATTTGGAAAAATGGCCATGACACTTGTCAAAGAGAAGAAAATTGGGAGTGATTGAGCACTTAGGAGGAGAAGCATACAGTCAGGCATCACATTATGGCTTGAGAGGAATGTTTGCTGGAAGAGAAATCCCTTAACACACACACACACCTCTCTCAGAAACTGCCCAAATTAGGACATTTACTTTAAGCAGGTGTTCTTATTTTTCTGAAGTCTCTGGTGATAATCTTTATGCCAGAAGGAGCAGGTAGAGATTTGCGAGGCAAAGTGGTATCAGATGGAAAGTGCCAGAATACAGCAAAACAATGGAATTTTTATAAAATAAAAATGGCATACTTTGACTTTCTACAGCTTTCTCTGTAGGAAGATAATTACGTTTAAAAAGAATATGAAAATAAGTATAAAAGTGAGTAACGGAACTAAGCAAAACTATCTAAGCCTTCTAAAATGCATTAATATAAATAAAATCAGTTTATTGGGTTTTGAACATCCAAACCACAGTTCATTTTACCAGTTCTTGTCATTACAGCCCCCTAACTGCCAGATTCATGGAGAGAAGTCACTGGAATAGGGTTATCAGCTTATTACTGACAGAGATACTCATGCTGGATGTGGATGTGGAGATAAAGTTGCTAATCAGTGTAGTTATATGACAAAGTAAACCTTAAAATCATAAGGGAAGGCCTCACAGAGAGACACACTCTTTCTAAGAAAGAGGCAACTTCTGACCATAATACTGCAATGAAAAGCTGAAAAGCTTTCTAGCTGTAGCAAGACTTAATGGTTTAGAAACATCATGATTTTTGACCTCTTGATGCTGGCATTATTGTGACATACATTCAGCCTTTCTTAACCTGGATTTTCCATGAAAGAAATAACTGCAGCTGGCAGGAAGAGGATGTCTGAACATGAATGGCAGAGGAGATGAAGCCTCTTAAGAGCCTGTAAGTAGAACAAGACCCCTTGATGCCCTTAGGGCAATAGGAGCCTGAGCCCAGTAATCCATCTCGAAATGCAGCTACAGATTCATGAATGGACTTGAGAATGAAGAAATGATATCTTAAAGTGAACTCTCCACTCATCTTTTAGCTGTTTCTCATTTCTGTCTAAAAATTAAACTGGATGAAAACACCATGAGATTAGAAATCTGGGTATTTCAGTGTGATTTCTTTTTCATTGTAAATCAGTCGTTTTCTCATTTAATGAGCCAAAATATGCCTTGCAATAGCAAGTTAATAAAGTTTTAAATATTTGTATGATTGGCTTTACACGAATTCATTCATGTAAATACTTTTTTCAGTGCTGCTAGCATTCATTAATTCTGGTTAGCCTCTTGGTAATGGAGCTATCAATGTCAGGGTAACTGTGTTTGAAGGGACTTCTGAAGGTCCTCTAGTTCAAAACACTGCTTCAAGCTTCAGGGCTAGATCAGGTCTCTCAGAGTTGTGTCCAGTTGAGTTTTGAGTCTCTCCAACAATGTTTCTGGCCACCCTCTTGTGGTTTTCCACCCTCTGATGAAGAAGTCTTTCTTTAGACCAAAATTCAGCTTCTGGCTTTTGCTTCTTATCCTTTCACTGTGCATCTTTGGGAAGACTGGTCTCTACCCCTGCTCCATAGGTAATTGTACCCCCCAACACCTGCCCTTTGCTTTGTCTTCTCCAGTCTGAAGAAACCCACTCCCTCAGCTTCTCCTCATACATCATGTGCTACAATTCTCAGGCCTTTCTCTCCAGTGAGAAGTATCATCCCTGACTTCAAATATCCTGTGATGAATACTGGAGGATTTAAACCAGAGAACTCAAAGAAATCACTGCCTGGCCTACAGGGCTGCACAACATTCTTTCATCTGCTCTTTTGGTGAACAAGTGAGAAAGGCCACACAGTTCATGCAGGCATCATTTCCCTAGCAAGCTGGTCAAAGAAGTTGCATTGTCGTCAGTTTAGAGACTTGGCTGTGATACATCCATTTTTGCTGCTCAGAGAGTGCTTCTGAATTTAATGTTAAATGAAACCTTACACTGAGTTCAAAGTATAAGTCTATTACCATTGACTTATTGCCTGATTCTTGTTTTGACTTAATCAAGGAAAATTTGGGGGTTTGTTTTCAAGGATTGGGAGAAAGGGGGTGTTTAGTACATTCTTTGCAAGACTGGAATGTGGTTGAAATCTTGGACTAAATGAAGTCAGCAGCTGAACTAAACTCCTCTCTGCTGAGTAAACTCACATTTCCTCTCTAGGCTACCAGTAATCATGTTTGCTTCCCTCAATAAACGGATCTCCACAAGTTTCAGAAAGTTGCTGTGCAACTGAGGCAGTTCCATTTCTGCATGCTCAGTTTTGGATTCTTAACAAATTTGGTTTTCTAGAAGTATGACCTGAACGCTCAATAAAAGTTGGGTTGATTGAGCAGTGCAACAGTTAAATATCCATGCAGCCCAACTACTTTTGAAACTTTAGAAAAAGATGTGCCACTTCCTAATTTACTAAATGAACCACTTCTGAAGGTAATCAATCAGCAGGCAAGAGGAAGTTGGTAGCTGTACACAACTATACCTTTGTGCTTCTCTCCTTAGCATGTACAGTGCAAAAAGTGGGAATCAGGCAGAATAGGTCAATGAGATTTTCAGACAATCACAGAAACAAAATAAGGCCTGAACTGCTGAGCAGCCTCATTTTTCTTTCCCTGGCACCTGGCATGCTTATTTGTCTCAGTGCAACACATGGATAAAAGGTATAATCACATGGGAAGAGAACCCTCCCTGGAGTATCGTTCTGAAATCCCCATGCTTAGGTGATGAATAACCTACATGAATTCCAACATGATGTTGAACCAGGATCAGTAGGATGTCTGTATTGTAAAGAAGTTGAGAAGATGTTAGAACCCAAATTCTTCGTCTGCTGAGGCGGCAGGGCTCAAAATAATTCTCAATTTTTTTACTTTATAAATTTTTTTTTCTCTTGTATTAGGCTAATGTTACAAGCACAGCAGCTGAGATTTGTGAATCTGAAAATCCTTGCAGCCAAATCTTTTATTACCAGGCAGAGGTTGTTAGTAAGTCAGTCAACATTTCTTGCTTTTATGGGCTCTTCTTCCCTTTGATGGGATATCCTCACATGTATATTATCTAGCTGAACTACAGAGGAGTTGCACAAAGTCAGGTTTTTCCAGCAGATCACTTGGAAGAATCCCAAGACTTCAGTATTTGCAGTGATGTGCCGTTGATCTCAAGGATGAACATCCTAGTGTATTATAGAAGAGCAGCAAAATGGAGGGAGAAGGGTCCTTGAGAGGTTATCAAGTATTTCCCTCAGCCAGCAACAAATATAGCAGTGCATCACCTGGCAGGTGACAAAGGGATGAGAAAGGGTCCCCTAACTCCAGCATTCTTCATCCCCAGCCTGTTGCAGCAGAGGACAGTGCTGAACAGAGTGCCCAGATGGAGCTGAGACAGGTCTCTGTGCTGAGCAGGAGTAGAGGTGGGTCTTGGGAGACTACTCAGGGCGATTGTGGCATATCAGTGCCCTCAAGGCCTGAACCTAGGGACAAGTGCTCTTGGAAACACACAGCTCTCTCTGTGTGACAATCGGGATCATTCTCCATTTGGCACAGAAAGCAGCAGTAACTACTTGGACTAAGGACCAAAGTGGTCAGTCTGCTTCTGCACAAGCCTGGACACCTCAGCCTGTTCCAGCTTTTCTCCCTGAGTTTTACTTAATGCCAGGTAACTGATGTGGGCCAAAGACCAAGGTGATTATTGTTCAACTAATAGCTGAACTTGGAGGCTCTTATTGTCCCTGAGCTAATGCAGTCTGACAGTGCACACAGACTTATGGGCACTGTGTTCACAGGCTTATGTTCATGCAGGTTAATGTGGAAAGGGCAACTGTTGATGAAAGGGTTTTGTCAGTCTTCTTAACTTGATCTTATAATCACCACCATGCCACCAGAGATCTGAGAGACTTCTGTTGCCTTGCTCCCTTGTAATTTCTCAGATGAAGGCTGTGTCGTGCTCATTCTTTATCAGCAGAGCTTTAGCTATTTTTAAATTTCCAAAGTAGAATATACAAAAGGAAAATTCCTATCAGGCAGATGTTTACCACCACTGATTGATGCTCTTGCAAGGGCTAATGTCACCTGAAAGGCATCAATTAGCAGTGTTTCTGTTGCTTTCATCACAAAAGTCAGTAAAGCAGGAAATAGTATGAAACTTGAGAGAAAGATAAATGAGTGTCATTAGGAGGAGTGAGGTATGATTAAACAATAAGGTACAGCAGGGTGGTGAAATATGAGGCCAGCACTGATCTGGGGACAACTCATCTAATTGTTATCAGTTTCCCAGCCCAAAGGAGTGGTAATTCAGAAGTTAAACATAGGTACTAAGGTATGTCATTGTAAGGCTAAAAATTGGGTTTGGAGGATGAACCACACTGATCCCGAAAAGTGAACTCAGAAGAATCCTTGAACTGCTGAGTTCATAATTAGCCTGAGGGATGAT
Organism: Erithacus rubecula; assembly: GCF_903797595.1. Taxonomy (NCBI): domain Eukaryota; kingdom Metazoa; phylum Chordata; class Aves; order Passeriformes; family Muscicapidae; genus Erithacus; species Erithacus rubecula. The sequence continues at coordinate 84,712,183 of NC_136689.1, read as the reverse complement.
AGCTCACGATCAGCCGTGTCCGCCCTGGTGTAAGCTGGCAGCGTCTCACTGACTTCCATCGACGTGACCCTTCTGATACCACTGTGACTGTGAAAAGGCAAAAGCACAGTGAGCACTTGTCTATTTTTAATTTCTGTAAACTGCAGAACTCATTTTGATTTCAAGAGAAGCAGGATAGGGCTGTTTGCTTGACTATATGAAGTCCTCCTGAATGTAATGGAAATTCACGAGAAGATCTGTTGATTGTTTTTGCTAAGCCTGAAGCTGGAGGGACATATTACTTTCCATCCAGTGAAATGAGAGTGGTGCTCATTCTTCTCATAATCTCTTTGAAGCATCTGCACTCGAGGCGGAAGCTAAGGTCTGAAAGTGAGGCAATTTAACAAACAGTGTCACTGACCTTGTGCCCAGTGCTGTATCCAGATAAATAATTGCACCACTGCTGGTGCTTACGTAACACACTCTTATGTAAGAGAAAGTAGCTGGGAGTCACTTGGTGTGTTTGGCCAGGGTGAGTGGCACAGCAGCCTCGACTGGATTGCACACAGCCAGGGCAGCTTGCTTTCACCTGGAGAGCAGGAGACCTGATTTACCTTGGCCTTGCTGCCTGGATGTATTCATACCTGCCCACAATGGTCACCTTCCACTCCAGTCCACACATGGGGCTGGAAATCCTGTCAGCTTAAATAAGCAAGTCATATGTGGCTGCTCTGGGCCTCCCACCAAAAGGCATCTGCTACCCAGGGACTGCAATGTACCTCTGAGATTTTTGCAGGAAAAGGCTGTACCATCCTACTGCTGCCTTATCAACTGCATTTTTCAGGCAGCTCCAATAGTTTGTGGCCTGGATCCTTTGCTGTCCCTGTGATCTCCTTCATGATCTAAAGACTGTCTTTCTGTGATGAGCAGAGAATGATGTCTTGAACTGATATTTCAGTCCCTTTGGGCATTTCCCTCACCTATCCTGCAGACTCCACCTCAGCAAAATATCAGGGCACAGATTCACTCCTTTTCTGTCCTTTCTCATTATTACACAGAAAGTACTAGGAAGGGAATCTCACCATGGAGTACTTGTAGGAGCAAGATGGGGCAAGGATCTTTATACTGGGTAAAAAAGGACAAGTTGAAGGCAGGGCTCCCTATCATCTTGTTCCAATCTCTTTGGTAGCTGGTGAGTTATGATCAATACTAAAATGTGTCACTTGCTCTTGTTGGTCTGCTCATGCTCACACTCAAATGAGTAACTGCAAGAACAGGTTCAGTAGAAAGAAAAGTGGATTTCTGTACAGTTCCTCTAGATGGCAAGCTTTATCTGTTCTATTTATCTTATCTGTCCAAAAGTGAGTGTGTTCAGGCTCAGCCACACTGGAAAAAACCTTTCTACGCTACTCAGACCATTCTGAACTATCAGCTCCTAGGGTCCTAAGCAGGTTTCTGTAGGAAAACAAGATTGTGAATAATGCACCAATTTCTTGAGAAACGTGTTTACTTGTGGAATATGATTTATAAAGCAGAACAATGAAATTCTATTTGAAAGATGGCATATTTTGCAAACATTGTTATTTCACCTAGTGAGGAAGATGTGGGTCAATTTACTCCCAGAGGCATTCTGCTGTGCTGGATGTGAGGGAAGTCTCTGTCTCTCTGCCCCAACTTTTCTAGGAATTAACACTGATCATTACTTTCACTGCTGCTAAGTCAGTGAGGAATGAGTGTAAAAAATCAGAAATAGAATTAGGAAATCAATAAAATTGCCCTGAGAGCTGATGTAAGTCCTGTGTAATTAGCAATTACGCCAGTGGACTTCCTGGCATAAAATTCCTGTAAAATGGTCTTGTGTACATCCAATATTTCAATATTAGAGCAAAATAAAAGAACAGCTATTTTGCATCCTAGGTTGTCTTTTGAACAGCTATAAAATAAGCATGGTGGTAGTGTTGGGACACAGAACTGGATTATGGATTTCATGGTATTAGATGATTTACTGGGAAGCAAGATGACAAAGAATCAAGCCCATATCTCTCTGCAAATCAGAATACAGGCCCAGCCCTTACACTTGATGTAACAGAAAGGGCTTCCAAAAACACTCTTGGTGTTTATGAAAACCCCAGTTGAGTGATACATCACTGGTGTAATGGGTCTTTATATGACATTCGTTGTTCTACATTTTCTGTGGGCGCATGTCCATAAAGGCCAATGCTTGTGTCCAGTGCTCTGCTGTTTGCATTGTTTCTGCATTCCCCTTGCTGAGGCCTCATCTGTGTTCCTTCTCCTCTGTGAAACAGTTTGTGAATTCTGCTAGGGAGAAATCCTTTCATACTGTACAGAACATCTTGTTCAGGTGTGATAAATGGAGTATTTAATCAGTTTTCTTGGATGATTTTGCAATGGCTTGTTTGAATTTTAATTTCAATTTAAGTTAGCCCTGTCTTAGTTTCAGCACATTCTTATTATTATCATACCTCTCCATTTCCCTTTTTGTTGCCTTTCATTCTTTCAGTCATGCATCCTGTTATGCCTCTGACTAGAGCGTAAGGGTCTCAGACTATGGATTTTTATTTGTTTAGTAAAACATCTCATCACTCTTTAAGTGCTGTACAAGTACATAATGATCTGGCCATAGTGCTTGCTCTGCCTTAGATGATTTGTTTCCCTTCTTCACCTCCACCCTTCAAATAATCTTGTCACAGAAATTGCCTGTAGCTTACCCAAGCTCTCCTAATTTTCTTCAAGTCAGTTTTCCCAGCTTGGACAAGTCAGTCTTCCCAGCCCAGAAAATATTGCTGGCCCCACTTGACCTCCCTCTGGTCAGGGATTTGACAGATATTAGAAAGTAGGCTTTGCTTTCTAGAAGAGGGGTACCCAGACCTCTGAGCAGTTTTGCTGATCACACCTCGGCTGAGTCACCTGGAGAGAGTTACTCATCTCTCCTCCCTGACGAGAAGAGAAGCCTCTTTGGTCGCTGCCTTCTGCTGCCACCACACACTCCTGCCCCTGACAACACCTCTCCTTGCCTTGAGCTCCCTGCCTTTCCCTTCCCTGAGGACAGTGCCTGCCCTAGATAATGAAGTGGTTTGTGCATGCTTCTTGCATAACTATTCCAGTCAGGGCACCAAGAGACCTCTTTTCTCCATTTCCTCTGCTTAGGGTCACCACGCACCTCTGAGCATTTTGTGGTCAGACATGAACTGTCCTCCCAAATGGCAGGGGAAATGGATTAAGGTAATTCTTTCATCTTTTATGGAGTCAGAGTTTTGACTGATGATGAACAGGATAATGTGCCATGTCCTCACATGCTAGTGCATAAAATGCCTGGTAATATAATCTTGGCTGCTACTATCCATGAAAATGATGGAATTCTTATATTGTCCACAACAATTATTTCTCCCTATATTGACAAGAAAACTCTGACAATTTAATCTGTCCTGATCTGAGCTAACACATTTTCCTTTCTCTTGATTTTACCCCTAATTTTACTGCTGAAAGAGGAGGAAAAAGGCTAGCTGGTTCTGCTTAGGAGCAAGGACACAGCAAGCATGACCCAGTGCACATGGTGTCCTGAGGAGCCCTTTTCTTCCTCCCTGAGGCACAGTGCAGCTGTCTAGAAGGTCCACAGATAATCAGCCTTCCCTTTCCCTATTGCATCTGATTTCATGGCCTTTGCATATATTTAGCATATCCCTTTGAACTGACTGTGGGGTGGTAGGAATCCCTGCCCTGTGGCTCTCAGCAGCTCAGCCTGGCTCACAGATGAGGTGCTAACCCCTTCTCCCGGAGTGAGAGGAGAAGTGCAGTGGGACCAGAGCTCCCGCAGGTCCCTGCAATGCACTCTTGCACAAGATGGCCTTGGTCTTGCCTCATGGCAGGGAGGGATAGCCAACACCTGAACTGCCTGTTTTCCCTGCCTGTGGAAGGCATTCCTTTCCCGATCAAAAGCCCCTGGCTGACAGGTAGGTGCATGCAGACCTTGTTCAAGGTCAGAGTGTCCCAAAGCATCCAGATAAAAGCTGGAAAATCTTCATGGGATCAGTGTGTGTGACTGCTGAGAAAAATAGTGATGCTACAGGCTCTTGTGAAGAAGAAGCTGCGAAGGAAACAGTGGCTTCTGACAATGTGCCAGTTGGGGAATTTGAGGAGAGGATGTATTTCCTCATGGATTTGTGTTTGAAATATGATGTGGTTACTGTGTATTGCAGCAGAGCTTTACTCAAGCTCAAGGTCTCCTCTTCCTTCCTATTTTTTTAATACTGGTGCTTTGAATACACATGTAATCATCCATGCCTTGACTTTTTAGCCACTTTTATTTCCTCTCCACGCTATTTGGAAGTGGATCTCTGAGTGGTGCTTGAATATTTATATATCTTGTATTGTGTTTTTACAGCACCTTCAAGTAAGAATCAATGGAAAGACCCCGAGGAAATTATTTTTGGCCCGGCTTTCTAGTTGCAAAGGAGTAGCAAATTAAACACACCCCTACATCCTTCACTTCAGGCTATGCCCTGGGGCTGGAGCAGACCAGAGAGCAGAATCTCTCACATGGAACTCAGTGCATGGAGGTTGTATTATCCTTTTGTGGAGTGCAGAAGCACTCACACAGATAAGTTGTCCAGTCGGATAGGAAGAAGGAGGAGCAAATTAGTAGGAAAGTTGCTATCTCCTTCTTCCACTTAAAATGGGCGATGGATCTGCTACAATTTGGACTCTTGTTTTCATCTCCTTTGCATTGCTCTAACTGAGAAGCAGTTTAGGCACAGCATGAGTTAAATCTGAGCTTGTGTTCTGCTGTCTCCCTCATTAAATGTGCAGTAAGTAGGGTGGAGGTTTGCAGTACTTCATGAGTTAGATTCACCACCAACTTTTTTGATTATATATATTTTAAGAACATTCTATAAATGCATGTGTATAGGTATCTTATAAGACTCCTCACAAATCAGAAACATCTCATAATACTGATGAAATGGACCTTTGGAATAAAGAATTTCTTCACCTATTTCAGTAATAAACATGATGGACATCTTACCCTATCCTGCACTGCAGTATATATTGATAGCTGTGGATCATATTTCTAAATGTGACAAGCTAAAAACTTCTGTGCCTTTGGAAAAGTCATGCTTTGCAAGTCCAACCTATACATGATCTTAAGCTGTGTTCATACTGATAGCAAATGCTGAGTATTTCATTACCAGGAGGGCAAGACTGGCTGCCAGCTGGATGGCATTTGCAAATGATCCATCTCTAATCTGCTCTTCCAGAGCACGACCTACATCTTGCTGCTATCTTTCCTCTTTTTCTTTGAGTGATTAACTCTCAGTTCATGAGACTTTTCCAAGCAGGACCTATCCTTCAGGATGCCTAGTAAGTATCAAGTGCTTTTGTCTGCTTGCACTCAGCTTCCAGCTCTCCAGAGCAGAAGCATCCCAGATCTCATTAAAAATATCATAAATTTTGACCCAGCTCAATAGTGTGATGGAAATCCATCAGTAATGCACTGTCACAGTCAGGTATTATCCTGTACACAGGGATAGGTGGGCATTATGAACAGGAGCTGGCATCTAAAGGCCAGTCCATCTTCAGAGCCAAGCCAGGGCTGCCAGGTATCACCAGAGCAGTGAAGGGAGGGAGAAGGCCTCACATAAGCTAGTCAGTGCTCATAATGCAGCCTGGGCTTCCTCTGTGAGAAGGTTTTCTAATGTAAACTGTGCTCTTTGGGTTTCAAGGAAGCCCTGGGGCAAATGGCTGGCTGCACAAAGGACTGCTGTTGTTGCTTGACCAGTTGGCTCACTCAACATCTTACACCTCCCCACTGCCCTTTGGCCAGAGTCATGTTATTATGAGTATATAATTGTGTACTTAGCTCCTCTGTTAGGGCTTCAATTTAAAATAATGAAGGAATCTAATTTAGATCAGTGTGTTCCACATATGAGCTCAACACAAACCTATAATAAGACAATTTATAAATGACACTATTTCCCCTAAACTCAGACAGAATGAAAAATATAAATATGAGAAGGACTAACTGCTAATGTGTTCATGAAAGCTCATTCCAAAAATAGAGCTTAGATGACCAAAAAGCATTTGTGTACAAGCAATTTGAAAGTTTCTTTATAGTTTTCACAGGAAAATTAGATCAGTTCATGAATAACTGACTCATAGGACATTGTGATTGGCTGCTCTTTAGCAAGAGTTAAAGTAACATGTGCTTTCCTCACAGTGTTGGCAAACAGATTTTGTTTGTTTGCAATTTGATTTTTGAAAACTAGTCAGGCCAAGAGTTAAGAGAAAGCTCTTAGACATGGGCAGAATTCCAAAGCAATCTCAGAGTTCATTCACTAACTGAAGCTGATGTCAGGAATCATGTCTTAATATCACCTTCAGGAAGTTCTTTAACTTTTTGCTAACATTTAAACCTTTTCCTTTTTCTCCAGTATAAACAGCAAGTTTAAACATATATACCCACATATATTAATCTTTTTTTATTTCCATGCCCCAGACAAGGCAGGAAAAGGAGCTGCTGAAACTGAACCAGGAGAAAAGGAAGCTGGTCATTCCTGGAGAAGATGCCTCTCTCTCCCTAAAAAGCATGACACAGAAGGGTGGCTACCCACAGATTAAGAAACTGTTGAAAACCTTGGAATTACTCAAATGAGGTTATTGCCTTTGGGTTACCCAGATGGCCACAGCAGGTCAGCCCCAGCACTTCCACCCCTGCTGCCCAGGAGGCTGAGTCAGGTCTCCATGGCCTCAGATCATCCCACTGCCTCTCATGTGGTAGTTCACAGTATCAAGCCTCAGCTGTCATTGCTCTGGTACCATGACTAAAAACATTCTCTGGTTTCTCTTGGGTTCCCTTTGCCTGAACCATTTCAGTTGAGCACCACTGCCCTAATCCTGAGCATCTTTTCTCACTCTGGCCCTTGCTTCCTTGAAGAGATCCCTTTTTTTCAGCCTCCCAGCTGAAAGCACAAGAGGGTTTTGTTCTACTGTAAACTTCCTTCTGCATGCCAAGAAGGAGAAGTTGTGCAGAAAGTGAGATAAGACAATGCCCAATAAAACCAAAATGCCTGCAGACAAATGGCCATAACTAAGGTCACATGCAAAGCCCATTCCTGAGCTTAGGTGCTCTACCAGAATGTCCAAAACCTGTTGAAAAAGCACAGAGTTGACTGTGCACACTGTTATGAGGCTATCCTAAAAAAATAAAGCATTGTAGCATCCACTTATTCCTGTCTGGGAACAGCAGGAGCAGGATTTTAAAAAGCAATATAATTTTTACCACAATAAAAGTGGTGCAACCCAAATAATTAGAAACTAAAAATCTTTCTACTGCCTTGGTAGGGCAGGTGAGCTCCTTGCTCTCCAAGATTCACACACCTTCATGTTAATGTTTTTAATGCCACATCTTCACATTGAGAAGAGAAACAACTGTCATTTTTGACCTTGGGAGGAGTCCAAATGTTGTGGGTGGTGGTAGAGCATTAGGTGAAGAAAGGAAGGGAATATTTGCTGCTCTGCCTGCTCAGAAGCATTTTTTCCTTGGTAGGAGTAGAGCCTGCACCACTAGAAAGATTTTTTTTTTTCCTTTTGGCTCTATGCAAATGCACAAAACTTCATGACAGCAGAGCACTGTGGAATTTTTTTGCAGGAGGACAAATTAACAGGAGCAAAGGTGAGCTTCCTTGGGCATTTACCAAATCTGGATGTACAAGTTAATTTTCTGCTGTCTTTTCCTGGGAAATAATAGCTCACAGCAGAGAGAGGGGTTGCAAGGTGACAGCAGCTATTGAAAGGAATTGGACTATATGGTTTTGTTCTGAAACAGGTGCTTGGCCATATCTGGTATAGTTGTGCCAGTTCAGAAATAGTTTAAGCAAAGAGCTTCCTTGAAAATGAAACCTAGTCCTATGAGAAACTCTGGTATTTCAAAATCAAGCGAGTTTTTTGAAGGATATAGATGATAAATTGCTTTTGCTTCTTCATTGGTTGGTTTTCTTGTTTTTTGTTTGTTTTTTGTTGGTTTTTTTGTTGTTTTTTGTTGTTGCTTTGAGGTAATATATTCTTATCTGCAAACAGAATAACAACTTTAAAATATTTTTTTTATAAAGTTAAAATACTTTCATTCTTAGCTTAATATATACAAAAAGATATAATCCTGTAAGAAATTGTCAAGCCAATCAAAAAGCCCCCAGCCTCCACACCCCAGTCAGTTGCACGATATTGAATTGTTTCAATTGTCCTGCCAACCCTTCCCTCCATTAACAGTCTGTTCCCCCAGGACCTTTTGTTTTATAGAAACATATACTGTCAGAGGTGATGTGATCCGATAACCCAAAAACCCACCAACATTTTACTAAAGTAGCAGCACTGAGCACTTTGAGGCCATGTCTACATTAGCAATCAGCAATCAGGCAAGAAGAGGAGCTCTATAGAACATGCCCAAAATCCCTGTCACAGGGATTGTTTTACTCCATGGAGTGAATGTTTTCTTTGTGGCTGGAATTTCATTGGATTGGTGCTCTCTTAAAGAGAGCCAAAGCTGTGCACAGGAACTGAGAGAGTCACTTCAGCACACCCTCTTCACCTGGACTAAAATGCTAATAATATGAATATGAAGCTGACTCACAGCAAGAAGTCCCATCTGCTTATGTCATTACCTGTTGAAAGACATTATATGCTGAGGTACCAACTGCCTGAGGAAATAAGGTATCCAAAGGCTCCTTCAAAAGGGTGGGGATTTTTGGTTAGTGGATCTTTGCTCAGGGTATCAGCTGTTATTATCTATTATTTTTATATCTGGCTTTGTATTACTCTAAATATAGTTAATGGAACAAATATTACTTTGATGTAAATCACCAAACAGGATATCTGTCCTTAAAAGCAGAAATGCACAATGCATAATGGTAGCTCACACTTCTTTCCAAAGCCTTTGCTACACAGCACTTGGACTGCAGTGATCACTGATATTTGCTTCTAACAGCAAACACAGAAAAAGAAACTGATACTATTCTTATTTAGCATATATTTTGTGCCTTTTCTCAAGGCATAAAATATATGGTACATAAGAATAGGATTAGTTTCCTATTAATTACCTTATCTCCTTTATTTATTCAATTACCAGTGGACTATAATTTCACTTCTGTTTTTCACACTCACTGAATTACAAAATGTACCTGGTCCTAAGGGACGTACAAAAAAAAAATCAGATTGCAAACCACAAATTATTTAAGAAATACAAAAATTAAAAAATAATAAACCCCCTAAATAATAAAAAAGCCTGAAAGTGACAGAAGAGCAACACTGTCAGTGTAAGAGCAAGGCACTGAGAGTTATCAAGGAGAGAGTAATGAAACGCTTCCATCAGCTCATGGATTAACTTGTGTTATTAGCTATTTTGGTTAGAATTTATGGCTTAAAAAAATGTGCTGTTCAAAGGGGGTAACACATTGTGAGAAACCATCTTAGACAATATATTTCAAACTCTTCAGTGTCAGATTTGTGCTTTCATTTGGAGGCACTTTCTTGATAGGCAGAGAGGCATGCTTGTGTGGATAATAAACAAGTTGGATTTGTTTTCCAGGAAATGTTAATGTCTTCTGCTGTAAGGGCATTCTATTAGCTCTGAATGTTTAGTGCTCATAGAGATTTTTATAAAACAGTTGTAAGACCCACTAGATAATGCTGTCACTCTCCATGCTGGAGTGTGTGACTACACAAAGAACAGTAATATTTTTAGTTGTGGCATCCATGTAAATTCATAAGATCAGTGCAATTAACAGCAGAAATACAGAGGTAATAAGAGAGGTATATGCTGGCTTTTTATCACAGACCTCCTTTTATAAGCTGCAAAGGGATGGTATATTTTTGGTAAGCTGAAGGGTATTATTAGAAGTGTATATATCCATAAAGTAGTGTAAAATATAGAGCTTTAACTTCTTAATTCCTTCAGATGCTACCATAAAAACAGCATGATAATGGCAAGAACTTGGATAGAAATTATTTTGTTAGTGAAATTAAATTGAATAACTATGTGAACAAGTATTTCACCTTTGGGAAGTTAATGCCAGATCAAGCATTAAAATATTCTCTTTCAAGCACTCATGTTTACTTTTCCCAACAACCTCATCTACTGTATGTTTAACTTTTGCATCTAAGCTACCTGAATGAAGAAAATAAAGTTAGGCATAGAATATGTTTTTCATTTATATCTTTGGTTGAATCTCCTGATCCCCAGCAGGCAAAGCACAGATGCCAAAGAAATCAGTAGCCAAGTGGATAATAAGCTAGATGTGATCCCTTACTGCAGAGAACATTTGAAAAGATAAAAGAATTCTCAAAATTCTTTGTGCGTAGCTGCAAAGACATCAATGGATACAGTACTTCAAAGTGCTAAGGTATGGAGTTTTTCACACAGAGATGTGAGAAATCTGGAGCTCTATGTGAAGATGAAGCATCTTCTGTATGTAATGAACATAAATGGAGACTGATTAAATTCAACTAGCATACCTCTAAAACTCGTGTTCTTGAAATACTGGTCCTGTGCAGCATTAAAAACTATTTCTTGCCATTGTTCTCTAAGCTAATGTGTACCAAACTTGTCACTCAGGATCTAAATATCTAACTGAGCACTAACCTGACTTTTGATCTGCATCCCCCATTTGCACAGCTCTTAGTGAGGCGGTTAAGAAGAGAATGTCCCATTGTCCCATCTTGCTGACTGAATGGGAGATATTTTCTTTGCTGTTCTGCATGGACACATCTGACTCCCTAGCCCAGATAGAATTGTACTGGAGTATTTCTAGCATTTCCTTAAGCATAAAGCTTTATGCATCTGGAACTTCAAATTCACTTCAGCTGTTGAACATGACATGGGTTGAAGCTTTATTCAGAGATTGCCCAAATTTGGATTGCCTCTGCAAGGCCTTTTTGCTTTTCAGGATCCTTTGGTGGCCAGCTCTTTCTGATTAGGCTTTCATAAAATTTGGAGATATAGTTAGTAAGGGCTTCTTATTTTATGTACAAGAGTCATACTTGTGTGTCAATACAAAAGTATTGATGGGACTTAAAACTAGGTTAGGAAGGAGCCACGCTTCTGAGACTTAGAGGCATGGAGAAGGGGCAAAATGTCACTCCATGTCATTAAGGTGTCACACTCACTAGTGAATAACATGGCCATGTTGACAATTTGTGTGATGATAACATCCTGGTGATGAATGCCACCATTCTGCTGCACGAAACCATGTGGATGTCACTTGGAATTCGTCTACCCTAAGGTATTTACTAAATACAGTGAAGCTTACATGTGTCCTCTGGTCAGCACATTGAAAAGGCAAGAAGCTTACTCATCCAAGAAATGCAGGGTAATTAAACCCTCCAGCTAACTCTGAGCAACATCCAACACCCTAAATGATCAGTTTTATGATTTTTTTAATGAATGTTTGTGGTTGCATTTTTCCCCTCCACTTGGAATAACCCCCTTTCTTTCAGTTGACGTACAAAATCACTCTAGGAATCTCCTGTACATTTAATACCCTCAGTGTGTCCTCTAATTTCTGCCTATCATTTCCAGCAAAGATTGGAATTATTTACCAACCATATGTAGTTTAACACAGACAAGTGCTAGATTCTGCACCCAGGATGGGACAAACAAACATACAAACTGGGAAATTAGATACTGGAGAGAAGCACCACAGAAATGGACCTGGGGGTCCTGGTCAATGGCAAGATGACCATGAGCTAGCAGTGCCCTGGCAGCCAGGAGGGCCAGTCCTGTCCTGGAGGGCATCAGGGACAGCATCACAGCCAGGCAAGGGAGGGGATTGTCCTGCTCTGCAGTGGGGTGGCCTCTTCTTGAATATTGTGTGAAGCTTTGGGTCACAATACATGAAAGACATTAAATTATTAGAGAGCATCCAAAGGAGGGCAATGAAGATGGTGAAGGGCCTTGAGGGGAAGCCAAAAGAGGAGCAAATGAGGTCACTTGGTCTGTTCAGCCTGGAGAAGAGACTGAGGGGAGACCTCATTGCAGTCTGCAACATCCTTACAAGGTGAAGATGAAAAGCAGGCACTGATCTCTTCTCTGTGGTGATCAGTGAAAGGACCTGAAGGAATGACTTGATGTTGTCTCAGGGGAGGTTTAGATTTAGGTTTAGGTTTAGGTTTAAGTTTAGGATATTTGAAAAATGTTCTTCACCCAGAGGGTGGCTGGGCACTGGAACAGGCTCCCCATGGAAATGGTTATAGCATGAAGCCTGCCTGAATACAAGAAGCATTTGGGCAAGGCTCTCAGGCATATGATGTGATTCTTGGGGATGTCCTGTGCAGGGCCAGGAACTGGACTTCAGTGATCCTTGTGGGTGCATTCTAACTCAGTATATTCAATAATTCTATGATCTAGTCTATTTATGCTTAATTACTATTTTCTAAAAGAACATGGCTCCATGCACTGACTAATAGGCAAGACTACCCTCTTCCTCTTGTTATTATACCTCTCTGGTTTTCGTTCGTGACAAAAATAAGTTTGAGCACTAATGGTGAGGAAGTGCCAGTTTATGCTAATTGTAGTTGAAAAATAGATTAAATTCCAGACAATCACTTAAAATTATAAGCATCAAGAGGAACATGTCCAACAGGGGGTTTAGCCAGCTCAGCTTACACCTAACCCTATACTGCTCAAGGAGGCTTCTGGTCCCTGATGTGTACTTAGATGCTCTAAGAGATGGGAACAGCTGCAAATGGCCTCTGAGGGGGTACCTAACTGAGGTTTCCACAACCAAGGGTTCTATCTATGCCTTCTCTTGCCCAGTTATCCTCCCTTCTTGAGCTACATTAATTGAACTTCTTGACTCCTTTGTTTTAGGGTAATTCACAGAGATTAACTGTGAAAAAAGGTCCAAGCACAACCAGTGGTGGACACATTGCTCTCTATCAATACATTTTTAATGGAAACAACAAATAAAGTCCTTCCTTTTCTGTTTAATATAGGAGCATTAAAAGAGAATTTATTATGCATTGCCCTTATTTGTCATTATAAAGAATTCCAGAGCTGATACATTAATATCTACCTCTCCCTAGTTTTTTCCGCAAGAAGAATATTTATCTCCAGAGTATGAAGTTTTGACTTTAAGGTGGAGCTTTCACAGTTTCCATCTGACTTTGTTTCATCCATAGTGGAGTAGTATGACTCACTACTGGCAAAACAAAGAGCTACAGACCTGAGCAATTCAAAGCTGCAAGTAATGAATCCAGTCAGTGGGGCTGTGAGGGGAACTGCTGCAAGTGGGAGCAAACAACAAAAGCAAATGCAGGCAGCAGCCCTCCTGCTCACCAGCCAGTCAGCCAAACTCTCACACCACAACATAACCAAATATGGAGACAAAACAAGTTGGAAGGAAAACTTAATCCTTAAAAAAATGTTCTACCTGATTACTCCCCCCTTAACAGGCAGGATTTGGCAGTGGAACAGCCCACAGACTTAACTGGATATCTGTGTGTGCTGGAAGCAGTTTATTGCTGGATTCATTATTCTGCATGGTTTTGCCCTTGCAATTACTACAACTGACCTTTTTTTCCCTTATGCAGTCTTTTTGTTTGCCTGTTTTAAGTCTGAGGTTTTTTTATTTGTTCACATGCCCTTTGTTTAAACACATCCCTGCTGCCTTCAGGTGTATTTGTTGATCCCTTGAGCTGAAGCTAGGAAAAAAAAGTGGCAGTGGATAACAACACATTGCATCACCCTCACACAGAGTGGGAAGGCACATCACTTCCTCCCAGTCTTTAGTCCCTGGAGCCCTTCAGGTTTCTGCAGCCACTTAGCAGGCTGACTTCATTCCCATGGTCCTTTCAGCCTGATGGGATTTGCCCATTTACCTAAAGGAACTGGAAGTTTACAAGGAAGAACTTTGGTAGTAGCATTGAATGGGCCAGTGTTTAAAGCTGCATTCCTTGAAATGACTCCAGGTGAAGTAGCCAATGTACCAAGTTATCTTACCACACTTTGCACTTCAGAAATCTTAATCTTAGGATAAATTTGAGGTGATCCATGCAGGTTGCCTATTTTACTCCTTAGCAGAGATATGTTCAGTGCTGCTATTGCTGTGTATTTCTTTGTGGTTCCTCTTGCTTTTATGGTCCCAGGGCCATCCTGGAGTCTGCAGAGCACAACTTCGTGGAAACTATTCATCCCCTTGTCTGAGAAAATAGATAGAAAAGTGGACTAGAAAAACAAATACAACGTATCTGGTTTTGTGCAGTGTCTGGAAAGCAGAATTCCTATTAGTAAACGCAGAAGTTCACCTTGGAGCTGGTCGTGGGGGAATCCCCTCTAGAGACAGCAGAGAGCAAATCAGTGGCCAAAGGGAATTAGGGCATGGCTCACCTCCTCCTAAAGAACATGTCTGGAACAGCTCACACGACTTTTGCCCTCAGCATGCCTGGTTCTCTCCATGACTGTGGAGACAGTCTGGGCTGACCACCTCACACACAGGCATCTACACCACAGGTGCCTGGAATTCAGGATACAGCCTCTCCTCTAAACATACAGATGGAACAAGATTACACTTCCTAAAGCCTTTCACATGGAGCAGCTCATGCCCAGTGTGTGCTGTGCCTCTCTCCTGCACACAGTGCTGTGGATGTGTGCTGCTCTAGTGCCATGCTTGGCACATCTGTGTTTCATAACCTCTTGGCTCGCTGCTTCCAGGGCAAGGCAGCAGTTCCAGCACAGTTTCTCACCAAGCAAGCTTCATCTCTTCCAAAGAGAGCTCTGGCTCCCTTTCCTCTGCTTGCCCAAGTCCTGTAACCTGTGCAGCAATACCTGAAATCTTTTCTCAAACAAACCCTATCCTGCTGAATTAAGCATTTTAAGGTTCTTCAGTTAGAGCAGAAAGGCAAAGATTACCCAAATGGCCTGGATGACACCATAACATGCCTCTCTGCACCAGCATATTCAAGACTTGGTGTTCACATAGCACTGGCTAACAAAGTTATTACCTGTAGTGGAAAATCTGTGCTGTTTAAAAAAACAATTGTGGACAGCAATTATGGGATGCTTGTCATTTGAACACTCTTTGCAGTAACTGAGGTGCAAATGTATGCATCAGTTTGAATGTTTGGAGTCTGTCCAAAGACATAGATGGCTGATACCACTTCATACTCTTAATTTCATGATTGCAACAGAATGCTATTGTATTTAAATTTGATTCTTCCTGGTGTTTTGGCTAAAGTCGACAATACTGGCTCACTTAACTTATTAGAAGGTTTTCAGATTTTAGGGTTTGATATTTAATCAAATGCATTCACTCATCTAAGTGTTACCTCAAACAAATAGCATAGCTTCAGTTGATACTTTTCACTTCTGTGCTGTAAAAAGTTGGAAACAACTCACATATGCCTTTTATTTCCAAAGACTGAGGAACTGTTTTAATTCTTTACATATTCCATTCACAGGAAGAATTACACAGAGAGAAAAAAAAAATTAAAGTATTGCCTGTGCAATTTTTATACTATCTTTCTACAGAAAGCTTTTCCTTTTTTATATGAGTTCTTTCCACTGACATTCAAATCAGACTATGCTTATCTGATGCCAAATATGTGTTTGGCAATGTGCTTCATTTCAGAATGTGATTATTGAGAAGCCACCTATTGCAACTATATATATTCAGAACCAAGAGATTCTGAGCTTGCAGCTCTTAAGTTATTCACCTCATACTATAAATTGTCAGTGCAGCAACCTTAGGACATCTTAGAACATGACACTGAAGTTAGTGGATTATGGAGGAAGAAGTAAGTAGGTTATGCATTTATTATATGCATTATTATCCTGGTCTATAATAATGCTGGCTGGCCATGTTAAGTCATGTAGAGAATTATGTTTCAAGACTCAGGTAAGCTTTCAGAATGTGCCAGTATTAATGTTCATTAAAAGGGCTTTTCACAAAATGCTATTGCTCCATATCCACTTATCTTCAATTCAGCATTGCCCAGCTTAATCTCTGGGCCATCACCCCTGTTAAGGATTTTAGTATAAGCAGGACAGTGGATAAATAAATATCTATTGAGAACTGTCCTACAGAAAGATGCAGAAGAAAAAAGCAGTAGCTTCACTTCTTCGCAGACCACACAAACAGTATAAGTCCTGAAAGCCTTTGCAAATTTGTTGTACTTTTCAAGCTTATATGAGCTCTCAGTGTATCATCTCAAGAATGTTGCCATCATTTGAGATGTCTTCAGCCTGACAGTGTAAGTGTATGGATTATGGCAGCAGAAGCACAGGCAGGAAAGCCAAAGCAGATCCTCTTGCTCTTCTTGCAGCCTATCCACTGCTGTCTTCCCAAACAGAGCAGGTGAAAAATTATTTGCTCTAAACTCCAAGGGAAAATAAGTTCACTGTTGTGCCCTTTACAATCCTCCTCATTGAGGAAGGCTCCTTGATGAGCAACACTGCAAAAATGGGTAAATACATGCACAGAACCACAAAATGGTTTGGATTGGAAGAGACCTTTAAAGATTATCTAATCCAAGCCCTCTGCCACGGGCAGGCAAATTTTTCACTAGACCAGGTTCCTTAAAGTACTGACCAGTCTGACCTTGGACACTTCCAGTGATGGAGCATCCATCTGGTCCATTCTCTGGGCATCTCTTCCATTTGGTTCACTGAAGCATTAAAAGTACAAGGCTCCCATATGAGTGAATTTAACCTCTGGAAAACACAACTTTGCACCAATCTGTTCAATCTTATCTGCACAAGAATAAGCTAAAACAAAACCAATCTTTGTAAGGATTGTTGAGTTTCGGTTTTCAAAGAGAGAAAGAAAATGAGAATGAGGATTTAGACCCATTGAATACAATTTAAGTAGTCACAGGCTGTAAAATGAGAGATTTTATTAACCTAGATGAGAGAAAAGCAGGAAATTGCCATATTATATCATTTTCCACTGAGAAGCCTCTGGTGGAATTGCTATTTCCAGTAGGGCGTAGTGTTCCTAGAAGTGAGAATTGATTTAGATTTTTCTCTCATCATTCCACTGCAAAAATAGAATCTGGGGTCTTGCCAAATTCTGTAGGAGTATCTCTTTTTAAAATCATTATTACAATAACGTCAAGTTCTTCTTAAAACAAAACATTTTATATGCTTAAAATCTCATATGCTAGGTGTTTATTGTCTGCCACATCCCAATATTCTACAAGTGTCCTATAATGATAGCTTCCTCTTCATGCTGCATTTTGTAAAGAGATTTCAAAGCATTTCCCAAAGAAAGTGAACTGTAATTATGCATGTGGTAGAGATGGGGAAATAGAAACACCAAGAGGTAAACAATTTGCCCAAGGTGACAGGGCAAATGAGAGGCAGAGTCAGGCATAAATCCCATGTCTCCTGCTTTCTGCTTCCTTGCTCTAACCACAGCCCCACTTGGAGATGGTATCACCAGCTTGTAAAAGCAGTAGGGAACTGCTACAAGAGTACTACAAGATGCACCCTGATGTGAAGCTGATACAGGATCAGGGTCCACCTGCAGTTCTTGGTCACAGGGGTATCAGATAATGGTAACTGATCTGAGAGGGGATGCAGGGCAGTGCTGGGGCTCCTCGCTGGACCTTGGAGGGGCTGCTGAAAGGCAGAGCCACCTCCACAGCTGCTGCATGGAGGAGCCCTCCCTGCAAGCACTGAGGCACTAATGACCTCACGTTCCTGGAGATGCATCCCTCAGAAATCAGGCTCCTTTTCCCTTCAGCAGTGATCAGAGCAGCCCATCATGGAGACAGAGGGCTCTGTAGAGCAATGTGGAGCTGCTTTGTCCCCCAGGACATCCTACCCTGGAGAGATGCAGTGGCATCACCACCTTGTTCACAGCAGAAGGATTCCTGCGTTCCCACAGTGCAGAAGCACCCGAAATCTACCGCTATTTGTGGTTTATTTGGCACGTTAAGTTTGATTTGAAATTATTTCCTGTGTATTTGCAAACCCAGCAAGTCGTTTCCCTTTAAAGTGCACCAGCTGTGACATTGGGCAGGTTCTGTAATTTCAAATGAGGCGCTAAGAGACTACTCCTTTCAACAGCTTTTTTTTTTTTTTTTTTTTTTTTTTTTTTTTTTTTTTTTTTTTTTTTTTTTTTTTTAATGAGGGTGGGTACCTGTTGCAATGAATCAATTAAAACTCTTCTGACACACAAGTTGTGTGTTGCCAGACCCGTTTCACAGGTTTCTCAGGAGGGAGGATAACATGTGACAGCACAGAGAGTAAGCCAAGAGTACTGGAGAAGATCAGAAGCCTGCATGAGTGAGCTTAGCTTTCCAAAATATTTTCTTAAAGCGCTATTCAAGGGACCACTGACCTCTGCCACAGACAGCACCATGGTGGAGCAAGAGATGCTGCTATCGTGTGCTTATCCTCAGGAAAAGTGTAAGTGACCAAATATGATTTTGTATAAGAAATGAAAACAGGACACCAGAGGAAGGAAATGAAAGAAATTATCTAGGTTGTATAATTGAAAAGACTGAGGGAGTAGAGGGGAAATGCTGAAAGAAGGAAATAAGGATGCTATTAACTTTATATTGTAGGCATGCAATTGAAATACAATTAGCATACTTTCAAGCAAAAGAAAGGATGCTTGTATGCAGAACTCTGATATAAAGGCTTCTTGAAGAAACTTGCTTTAATCTTTGACTTTCTGCTTGTATTTGCAAAGTGCTGTGGTGTGGAGCTGTTTGTGTGTTAGAGAATATGAGCAACTAGCTTTGATTTAGTTACTTAAGGAGCAGACTGGAGTGCAAATAAAGCATTTTTAAGAAAGACCTGCTGAGATTAAAGTGAACGGTTTAGGCTTTTTTAACAATGCAATGCCTCTTTTTCCTAAGACATTGGCATGCTTTCTGATATTTTAACCAAATTCAGCTGATATTAGGGCACAGTGGGAATATACTCAAATCCATCCCTCCTTCCTGAAAGAATGCTGTCACAGAATCTCTTTATGAAGAATAAATGGTTTTTTTTATTACCAAAAAATATAATATAGGCAACAAACCCAATAAAATCTGCATGTATTGGCTTTTAAAATGCCTGGGAATGTTGTAAAAGACTAGTGAAATATGCAAGTCAGATTTCCAGCATGCTAAAGATGAGTATGACAGAAAGGTAGAAATGTAGCTGACTACAATAAAGTCGGGTAACTAAGTCTGGACTGGACATGTCTGAACAAAATATTAAGCAAATGTAGAAATGGAACTGGTATGTCCTGAAGCCACTTCAGTGTACTGCCAGAACAAAATTCAGTGCAAAACAAAACAACAAAACCATCCCTTTCTCCCTTTCAACTAAAGAAATATTGCTTCTGAACGGCCTAGCTTGCTCCATGAGGAGATTATTTAAATTTTACTCCAGATTGAAGGATTGTCTTTGTTCTGATTGTAAAAATGTCACTTTGTGCAGGGCTTTGTGTTCATTTTTGAGAGCAGAATGTGATGGGGATGTCAGCAAAGATGCAGTTTACCTGTGGAGAGATGTTTTAAGTTTTGTCTTGTTTGCTATTCCCTGCTTTGTATATGCAAAAGGCAAGAGAGAGATAAAAATCATCCTTACCACAGTGTCCTGTTGAGCTGACTTAGAAGCTCATAACCAACTGACTGTGACAGAGCTTAAATGAAACCTAAAGCTAAAATGTTTGTGCTATTAAAAAAACCCCAACCAAACCATACTTTTCTTTCTGCTTCCTAGTGTCCTATTAAAGGCTTTTAAAAAGCAGGATGGCAATACTTCATTTTTATCTTTGCTGTAACCTTAGTAATATAAATGATTGTTTTTGTTTCAGGGACTAGTTTGTTTGTGGTTTTTTTTCCTTTTTCTGCTGTTCACTTCACGTTAAATAGAAAATGGGAGTCATAGTGGGTTAAAATCATTCAATTGCCTTTTATGGAAGACATGAAAGGTCACTGGACCTCTTGAATTGCTCAGTTTTGTGTATGAAATTTAACTTCTTACTGTGTGCATTTGTATTTGCAAGTGTGTGTGTGTGAGAGAGAGATTTCTCAGTCTCAGTTTGGCTGTCAAAGTCACAGAAATGTGACATGCAGCACTGTAGGGGCTGAAAAAATTACACAGAGAAATCAAATCAAGCCCAAAGGAGCTAAATCCATAGGAGGAAGGAAGCCATATAATACCTCAGGATGGATGAGCTGGGTCCACTAATTACACCTTCTGGTGGCATGAATCAGCAGTGACCCCCTGAAGCCAGCTGAGTTACCCCATGGGCTTAAGAAAGGACTGTGTGGAGGACCAGCCTCTCTGCATTTACAGTATTAAGCAGTTAGGGTGTGTATTTGACATGTTAAAAAGATAAACAGAGCACTGAATGGGCCCATCCTAGTTGTAAAGGGTCAAAGTGTGCATTAGTGGATAATGCTTTTCAGCTCAAAACCAATCCAATGTCTTGGATTGATCCAAAAGGTCAATCCAGTGTAGATTTAAGCTTATAAATAAAAACCCAGGTCTCTTAAGAAATTCTTTCTGCTAAGCAAAATGAGCATGGTACATCTTTGGAAGTCTGGACTATTTGTTGGGAGCTCTTGGTTTTCTACCTGTTGCTATGTGAAGTCAACAATAGATTCAAAACTTTATACCTGAACCAAAGGTCTGTGTATCTGTGACAATGCATTTCCACGTGCCTTCTGCTTAATGACATTTGTCTCCCTAAAAGTCTTGCAAGGAAAACTAAGATGTTTGTGGTTTGTATTGTTTTTTACCTCCAAAACACACCAGGATGGTCACAACATTGAAAAATTAGCCTGTAGTTAGTCATGTGTATTTTTTTTTCATAGAACCATGATGGTCTAGTGCTGTAGTGCCATCTTATTCAGTCCATGGGTGAATATTTTCCCTTCTCTTGAAGGGAATATGATCTGGGGTTTTCTGTGGTCTGTAACCTTATTTCACCAGGTATTTGGAGCAAGCTTTGTTGAAGCCATTAGAAATTCTCTTGGAAGAGGCAGCTTTCAAAGGGAAAATACTAAATTAGCCATTAAATGAATTTTACTCCTCTTAGAAAGAAAAAAGTGTATCAAATATGTAGTTGCTCCTAGAATGGGATAAACAGACTTCTAACTATATGACATAGTTCTAGGTATTCCTAAATAGCTGCTTGCAAATGTAAATTTCCAAGGAAAATAACATAAACTGTCTTTTTGCACTTCTTTTTTTACATTATTATTTATTTTAATAGTAGGTTTATATTTTTCATGTGTTTTGAATATCTTATGTTAGGCTGCTTCTTTAGGAAATATTTCTATATTCCCAAAGCCCAAATATAGATATAATTTTTTAACTCTAGAAGAGCATATGACAAAAGTACACTGGTCTAAACCCTTATTTAAAAAAAAAACAAAAAACAACCAAACAAAAACTCACCCACAAACAAACAAAACACCCCAACACTTTTGTGCTTGTACTTTAATTTTGTCACACAGTTAATAATTACTTATTTTTTAAAATTATTCTAAAAGCAAATCGCCTTTATGTCAGAACCAAAGATTTTTCAACCAAAAATTATGTTTGAGATGAGGGTTGGGGGTTTTTTGTTCATTTCCTTGTTTTTGACCACTACTTGTCAGCTATGAAATGTCAAAAACCCACTTTCAGGATGGCTTAATTAGATTTCAGATTTGAAAAAACATTGCAAAATTAATACATTTCATTATTGCTGTATAAAAGCAGCACTGTGGTGCTGTGTGTGCTGGTGAGAAGATGTGGGAAATATCTGTTCTCTCTCTGTCTTGAGAAGACAAAAATGTGGTTGTTGCCTAGGAGGAGTATTGAAAAGTCTTTATCTGAAAGAGTTTTCCCAGACACTTGCTCATTCTCAGTCTCATTTTTTTAATTTTTTTTTTTTTTTTTTCAAATCTAAATTTTTTGGTCATGTCAGAATGCATTACTTTAGACTTAGACTTTTAAATTATTGATTATCCTTAAAGCAGGGTAATTCCCTGTTAAAATATAGTTTTGATTTTTTTATTTAAATCGCTTCTCAAATTTGCCAGTAAAGACTTCTTCTGTTTTGTTTGGATTGTGGATTAACACATTAAATCATATCAGACTAAGAACTGGTCTCAGGTGGATCACAAGAAAAACAGCCCTAGTTATCTCCTGATGAACAGCTACCTTTTAAAAATCTAACAGGGAATCAATTTCTAATCTCTCTAACACACTCTGTAAGTTCCAGTAAATGCACATTTTGAATAAAAACAGTCGTGCGCAGTTAAATTAATAGAGACATCAAAATATACTGCTCCAATACAGATACAGTTCTTCAACAGAGCTGTCATACTGTCAAAACAAAAGATTTATTTAGGGAAATCTGTTTTCCAGAGAACTGTGCTGCCTGTCAGCTTTTCTGGCTGATTTTTTTATATCTTGCCAAATTAACACATCAGTTTTTGTCAATCCAATCTATAGCTGTAGTCAGCTAATACGAAATGAAGTCTGTAACATTATTTAATTTCTGAAGATCAGATGTGTCCAAAGAAAGAAAAAATAAACTGAAACAAGCCAGAAGTAATACACATGCTCTTCACATGCCTCTCCATTCAGAGCCACATTGAAAAGATACTTCCATGTGAATTTCTGTGTTCAATTATCTTTGGAAGAAGGGTTTATGTGTAAGGCAGATAGATATAAATATAGGATGGATAAATGTACCTGTCAAAGGTTACAGAGAAGTATATTTGGGGAAGCAGTTTAAGTTCTGTTCTTTCCGAATAGCCACTAAAAATCTTCTCTGCATAAAGTTGGTATAACCACTGCTGACTGCTCATTTTGCACAGATTATCTTAGTTGTCCCAGAAAAATGTCAGGCTTAGCTGGAAAAGGAGGTGGAGACAACACCCAAGCTCTGCAGGCTCCTCCAGGGGCCTGGCAGCTGCATAAAGGCTGCTCAGGAGCCTGGAGGATGCAGGGACTTTGCCCACACAGCATCCTTGTGTTTGTTTTGCCGTTTGTGCTGCTGTGGTAACGCGGTGGGAATGCTACCAGCAGCTGGAGGCTGCAGCTCCCTGTGCAGGAAGATGGGCTCTGAGGGACAGTGGGAGGCTGGCCTAAGCTAACTCTGCAAGAAAGGGAAACTGTTCAGGGAGAAAACAGCAGAAAGAGGTTTAAAATGGACTCAGAATATGCCTACGTATCGCTCACAATATGCATCACATCTCAAAGGCATCACACACACATCTACAGCCCACTCTAGTCCTGGGTCCAGGAAGGTTTCTGTCTCTTGATATTTACTTATTCAATCATATCTGTGGGGTTTTTGCTGTACTGGATTCCCAAGGGATAGAGGCTCTACTGCACTGGCCACATAATGCTGTTGGAAGTGAGAGGTTACTTGTATTTCTCACCATACCATAGCATAAGCTTGCCCATGAAAAATAAAACAAATAAGCAAACCAAACCAAAACCCCCCACAAACCAATCCTGATATCATATCTTTGGCTCAATTATGCTGCCATAGTTGTAATGACATAACTGAAAATAAAATTTTGCATGGTGTTTCCTTCCAGAGGGATGGAGTTTGGAGCGCTGCAGTCTGCAGGAGACTCTGTCCCCTTTAAAAGGAGCAAGGTGTCAAATCCATACCAGATTTTCTGACCTGGGACCTGACTCAGCTGAGACATTTAGAACTAAAATCCCAACAAAGCTGATGGTGATTAAGCTCAAAAACTTTTTTGCTTTTCAATTTACCAAGATCTTGAAAGTGTATGTCTGTGTGTATCCTGAGATGCCCCATTCTTAGTGGAGTTGAGTGAGTAATTCAAGTGTCATTTTATACATACTCCTAACTAAGCCTATTACAGGGACACAAGTGTACTCTAAACATACTCAGCTTTCAGGGACATATTTCTCACCTTATGTGCAGTGACTCTTTCTTTTTGCTGCCAAAACGCAAAATTCCTCATCTCTGCCCAAGCACTTCATAGTAGGCTGAGTATTTACTTCAGAGGACTTGTAGATTTTCATTCCCTGTTTAAACAGAATATTCAAACCTTTTCAGGCTCTTGAGACAAAGCCATGCCAGCAGCAGAGAGGCTACTGTGGCAACAGGCAGCCCCACTTCAACCATGCCACCAGCCTGGTGCTGGTTACTCGTGCCAAGCAGAGCTGGACAGGCCTGAGTTTTAGTTTCCCTGCTGGGACTTTTTTTTCTTGCCATTCACATTCAATCACCAGTGGTTAAAACACAGAGAACCAAGCACAGACAAGGGCCAGAAACCTGGATGCCCTCATGCCAGGTGAGTGTCCTGAGCATGAGAAAACCTGACTCAGTTGCCTAATATGCTCTTTCTCTTTATGGACTAGTGTTTCTTGAAATGTTTCCTGCACACTTGCAGATGGAGGACGAGGAGCACATCCCTCCAGCCCACTCAGACTGACCTACTTTAGAGCTGCTAATGGCATAAGCTTGGGTGGGAGGAGGGTGGGCAGGAATAGCAGCCCCCTTCCCACACACACTGTGCAGCCAAAGAAGGAACCAAACTTAGGACATCCAGTTCCAGGTCACTGCTTCAGCAGCAGAGTTTCCTATGGCTGTGTGGCAACTGTGTCAAAGAGGGAGCATTAAAAAGCATAAGGGCTGCACAGTTCTCTGAAGGGAAGGAGAAAAAAAGAAAAAGGAAAATTAATGAAGGGGGCAGAAAAGCCAGCCCAAGAAGTTATATTTTGGGAGGGATCCAGTTTGCAGATCCCAGCCAAATGCAAGTGTCTCCTTGCAGGTCTGACAGGTGGGTTTTAGGGTTTCTCTTCCCACACAGCCAGTTTTATTGGCTAGGTCTATGCAGGTACATGCTAAGCTGCTTGGGGTTGTTATTGCAAGCTCCTAACACTCTTTGTGCACTTTATAGATCTATTGCTCAGGATCCAGACTCTGCTCAAAGGCCTGAGATCTTAAATAGGGGGTATTACACCAACTTAACGCTGAGTCACCAAAACCCTTTATTGAATCTGGCCCCAGTGCATTTCTCAGGCTTGTTTGCAGAGCAGCAGGTATTATTACTAGGAGTAACTGGGTTAATAACAGGGCCTCCTAGAGAGAAAGCAATTTGTAACACCTCTGATGCTTTGACTGAAACATGTTCATTATCCCCAATCTCAGTTATGTAATAGGGAGAACAATATCAAAAAAATACTTGCAGTAATCTCTGCAGTGCCCGCTGCCTATATACGGCCACTGTATCCTGTTTGCTCAGATTTACATGGTTACAGTTGCCTGGAACATCCTCAGCAGAATGTCCCTTGAGTTTTGGTAGCTGGACATTTGGTAGCTGGGTTAAAAAAAAATAAATGCAACAAACACACAAAACAAACAAAAAAAATAGCTAAATGAAACAAAACACTAAAAAACCTTAAACAACAAAACAAACAAAAAAAACCCCCATCAACCAAAAAAAAACCAAACAAAAAAAATTATCTTCACTGTGGACAGACAGTTGTTGCAGACTTAAAGTCTGACAGATGTGGTTTTCTGGCAAGTGGGTGAGAAAAAATGCAATATCTTGAATCACGTTAGGGAGAAGGGTGAGTCTTCTTCAGTTTGAGAGAAAAAGATTTGAAAACTTTTGAAGCTGTCCTTAGCAGTTTACATGCAACATATGGTCCTTCCCGATCTTTTGACTGCTCCCAATGTGGGACTCTGCCAAATGAAAGTTAAACAAAAGCTACCCTTACAAAAATATTTAGGAAGCCCTGTTTTAGAAGTGAGTGCACATGTTGGCTGTGACTCAGAGCACACCCACACACTGGGTAGATAGATTAGCATCTAAACCAGTAGGCAAGTTCCAGTTCTTGCTCAGAAGGTCAAAAAAGCCTGGGAAATGTCCATTGCTCCCTTTCTCCTCTGAACAATTATTTTTTTCCAGATTACAAAGTCATTTTGGATGGCACTGAAACAGTGAAGTCAACTGATTTATTGTCATAAACAATTGTGTTCCAAATTGGGAACCAATTTTGAAATTTCTGGACAAAAGAATAAAGTAGAGATCAAAAAAAAAAAAAAAAAGGAAAAAAGGAAAAAACATAATGAAAAGGCCCAATGCTCCAAAAGCCAAAGTGTTTCCTTTAGATTGGTTTCTTTTAACATTTGTTTTTGATGCACAAAAACCAATGGGATTCATAAAATATTTGCTATGGAGGTACATATAAATTGAAGAAAGATGAAAGCCAAAAACATCCTTGATAATGTTTTGTCCAGAACTGGAAAAGGTCAAATCTTATGTAGTTAGTTTCGGTTTTTTTTTAGTATTTTTTCTCCTCCACCCTGAGGAGACACAGGGATGAAGCAAGGGTACAGCTATTTGCACTAGGAGCATTTATTAGGCTAGAAGTTAAGTTGTCCTGAAGTTTGAGTTACCTCCTAATCAGGAAAGAAAAAAAGGCCATCAAAAATTTTACCTAGTGGTGCATGTTTTATGGATTGTGGTTAAAAGGCTTTTAGTATAGCACTAGAAGATGTGGGCTGTTCTGAAAACTGAGATTTACTCTGTTCTAGAAACCTCAGACATTCATGCATGAATACGAATATTTATGAAATCAAAGTAAAGGAAATAAAACTCAAACTTCTAGAGATTACAAAAAAAATGTAAACAAGAGAAAGGCAGAAGTAAAGTCAGAACTAAAAGCACTTTACAGGTTTCCAGCCATCTTGCATCAGATATCAAATCTGATTGCAAAGGGAAGCTGGCTAGTTAGGTAATTCTTGTGACATCAGGCATTCTAAGATAGCTCCAGGCTTTTTTGTCTGTGCTTCATTCTGTACTTTTACTGTTGTGGCTGAGATAATGAGAAGGAAAATAATATATAGTGGGCAAGGAGAGTGACAGCAGAGTCTGAGTGGAAAAAACCTTCCTCCTTTTTCTTTTTAATGATAATGGAGAAAAAGGGTCAGAAAAACACAATGATGTGAGTTTCAGTAATAAAGAAACAGCCTGGAGCTATATTCACTGTGGCAGACTTGCCATGGAGGAAATACACCAGACCTCCAAGATGTATGGCATTATTAATATTTCAGCTGTACAGGCAAAGCAGAGATTAGTTAAATCTTTATTAACAGTTAATCCCTTGCAAAACCAGGGGCGGAAATACTAACTCACCTTGATGACTTGTGGTTTGGATTTCTTTTCCCCCACTGTGGTTTTTCACTGAGCTGCCTGTTCTCTGTGATTCAGAGACAAATGGCCCTGTGAACCCCCTAGAGAATCCTTTCCCAACGTTAAAAGCAGCAGGAATGAGAAAGGAGAAAAATAAATGGCATGAACGAGAGGGCTTTTCTATTTCATTCCTCCCACTGGTTTCTGTGTGAGAGGCAGTCCAAGAAATTGGATAAATACCTACAGAAGTGTCTAGAACTAGTGTTCAGTAAAACCTGCTTTTCTTCTGCATTTGCAGTGCCATTTCAACAAGTTAGATCTTGTTCCCTCTTCCTCAGTAACCATCATGTGTTCAACAGTGAGGGTGCTCTTGCCAAAACGTTTTTCTTATCAGGATTATTCTTTTGCATGATAAAATATCAAAGACTCTGTGTGATTAATCTTTTGAACTCTGCCTCTTAATAAATACAGAATTCTCTCTGGCCTTAGAAATGTTTCCCAGTAACTCTTCAAGTAAAAGTTTTGAAGTTTATCAGAACTATTTGGGATGCTATTCTTACTCAGATTTTTCTTCTTTATTGAAAAAAAGAAAGCAACCACCTTTCATTAAGAATATTTTTCATTTTCATTCTATTTTATTTTACCTGTTAAATTAGAGAGCATGCCTTTTCCTCTCATCACAGTGCTGCAGGAAGGAGCTAGTCAACCACCCTACAAGCTGGGCAATTTTGCTTGGCTTCACTAGAGAGAAATTATCCAGGGGGAAGAAAAAAGCATGTTGTTGTAGAAAGGTTCTTTCCTTTCTGTGGATTCCTCAGGAGCAGTGAGGGACTATTGCTGCCCTGGAACTGTGGCATTCCCCAGGAGTGCAGTGTGACAGTCACCATGGTCATGACAGGACAGGCTGGCAGCACCTGCCTCCCTCTTATTTTGTAACTATCTGAGATGACAGGAAGCTATTGGCCATTAAATCTTCTTTAATAGCTAGTAGTCATGGCTTCTGTGACAGAAAAAACCAGAAAAGCCTATGGAAACTATGGTTCTGCTCTGCCATTTTGGATTTTTCATATGTTGTGAGATGTCTCAGCCAAGTTGTCATCCTTCCACATATCAGTATCATAGTTTGCTGCTTCCACGTTATTTTTTTCTTCCTTTGCAATATCAGCTTCCCCTCACTGAGGATCAGAGAGGGCTCTACTCCTGGCCATTGGAGAAGACCTTGGATGAGGACTGATGGGCAGCTGTGTAAATATCTGCCCTTCCCCCAGGGAAATGCTTCTTTGGGTTTGCATGGTGAAGTTTTGGTAGCTGGAGAGAGGGCTACAGGCATGGATTCTGTGAGAAGTTGCTAGAAAATTCCCCCATGTCTGATGGAGCCAGTGCCAGCTGGCTCCAAAATGGACCCACTGCTGGCCAAGGCGGAGCCCATCAGGAACAGTGGCAGAACTTCTGGGATAACTCACTGCACAAAGGCAACTGCAGCCAGAGAGAGGAGTGAGAATGTGAGAGGAGCAGCCCTGCAGACCCAAGGTCAGTGCAGATGGAGGGGCAGCAGGTGCTCCAGGCACTGGAGCTGAGGTTCCCCTGCAGCCTATGGCACAGACCATGGCAATGCAGCTGTGCCCCTGCAGCCCAGGGAGGAGCCCAGTGGAGCAGAGACCCTCCTGCAGCCCAGGGAGGAGCCCACACCAGAGCAGGTGGATACCTGAAGGACCCCATGGGAAGCCCATGTTGGAGCAGGCTCCTGGCAGGACCTGTGGCCATGTGGAGAGAGGAGTCTGTGTGGGAGAGTGTTGCTGTCAGGACTTGTGACCCACGGGGGACCTGCACTGGAGCAGCCTGCTCCTGAAGGACTGCATCCTGTGGGAGGGACTCATTGGCTTTAATGAGTACTTGGTTCCTAGTCACAGTCAGTCTTCCACAGATGACTTTTACCTCCCAAAAGCTACTGGTGGGGAAGAGTGCCAGTCTTTCCTACTGCCTGTGGACTCAGATGAAGGCTGCAAGAGCTTAATCCAAATCTGTGTGGAGACAGGGTCTTTGTTACCCGTGAACCTCAGGTAACACCTTCCATCAGTCCTGCAGTTTTACTCAGAGCACCTTGCTGGTGTGATTCCCTCCAGCTCTCCCTGAAGAGCCCCACTGGTATTATGGTATTTATAGGTAAAGTGCTCTGGCTAATGCAGGACAAAGATGAGCAGATTTCTCCCAAAGTCTTCTTGAATGACCTCCTGTAGTTTGAGCTCACCTGTCCCACAGGACAGCAGACAGACGAGCCCTTCTTGGGAGCAAAGTGAGGCCACCATGTCTGTTCCCTTGGTCAGACCAGACCTGAGGGAAAACTTGTGGAGAGTTGTCAAGTTGCTGAACCACAGGCATGGCAGGAAAAGAGTGGGAGAATGTAGAGGCTCCCAGTGTCAGAGTGGACAACAGTTTCCAGCTTCCAGAGGGACAATTAATTGAATACCACTGTCATTAGCCTCACTACTGTTGGGGTTTTTCTGCTGTGTAAAGATGGAGCAGCAGCAGCAACCACCAGACAGCAATCATCTATCCCAGCTCTAGCTGGGAATATATAACATATATTTGCAAAGTGAAATATTAACTTTCAGCTCTACAAAGAGAGAGAATTAGGTGTGGTGTCCATAATAGAAAAAAATAATTTTAGCAACATAAACTGTATTCCTAATAACATTGGAGTTAATATGCTGTTTTCTTAATTGTATTTGATACCATTGAGCTGGAACAGGTTTGTTTTTTTTTTTTAACAATAACTTAAATTGATATTGTGGTATTATTGCTTGAATTTTTAATGATGGCAATGAAACAGTATTCATCAGTTTAATTTCTCTGAAGCACTTTTATCAACTCTAGGATATTAACAAAAAATTATATAAAAGAAATATCTAAGACATGAAGCGGAACTTATTAGCAGTAATCGAGTTCATGCTTGTCATCCTTAAAATCTCATAGCTTCTTTGTAGGCAAATATCATGATATTCCTGTGCTTTTTCTCTATCAGGCAATAATCTATCAGCTGACTCATTCTGCCAATTTGATTTTATATCCTCAGATAATCTAATATTGAAAAACTGGAAAGATGCACCAGACTGGTTACTGTGATGAGTAAGCAAGCAGCATGCACCTCAGACGTCAGTGGGAAGGAAGGGCTGTATTCTAATCTCAGACTTGCAATCTGGTATTTTCACACCACATATTTTCTAAAGATTTCCACCAAACCTTCTAATGGATTAAATCTTGCTTAGCCAGGGGAGGGAAAACAGATCTGTGAGATGATGTTTGAATCAAGTATGCCTTTCCTCTGTATCTGCTGAGAGCATGTCAGCACTGTAACAAACCTCTTGCAAATTCTTCCTGCTGCCCCATTGCCATAGTACTTTCCTCAGCTGGGGTGCAGGTGTTTACAAAACATGAATGTTGCTTCCTAGCAAAGTGATAAGGAAGAGAAAGAAAGCTAAAAACTGACAGCAGAGAGGACCTTGGCAAGTTCTGTGTGCCTGAAGAAAAGACACCTATCAAATTTGCTAGCTTCTTCCCTTTGTATGCTAGCTTATTCCCCTCTGAAAGATGCTTGCATCCTTTTCTGCTGTTACTTGTCTGCATGAAATGAGTCTGCTGTATTCTGTGCCAGAAAAAATGAGTTAGGCAGAAATCTGATTCATGAAACTGGAATCTTGAGAGAAGAAGCTTCCTGGCAAAGGGGACTCCTCTCCTCTCTGCTCTGGTTAGTACTGATGATTCTTTTGGAAAGGAATACTTAATAAATAACAAACTACAGAATATAAAGATATATCTATGTAGGAGGTGTTACCACCACCTTCAGAGCAGCACAGTCTGCCTGTGCTAATTGAAATAGGGCAATTCCTAACCCTGCAGTCCATGTGACTCTGGGAACACGGAAAATTTGTCTTTATAAGGGCATGGCAAATTCCTTCCTTGCTTCTAGTGCCACTGCAAGATCTGTGTCCAAGATGGGTGTAGTGATTTTCCTGAATCTGAGCCACAAGACATCTGCTGGGGGAGTAAAGGGAGGAGGAATTCTGCGAGTAATTCCTGGTGGCAGATGACAACAGCTTCCCCAGGGCTCTGGGTGTCTGCTGTGGGAGGAGAGCAGGCCAGCCCAGCAGCTGGGGCCCAGCCTAGCCCAGCAAACACCTTCCAAACAGCCTGGGCTGCCTTCCTTCCTTCTCCAGGGGTCGATCCCCACACCACCATCCTGCCCACCATGGGCTCTCCCTGTGCCACAGTGGAGGTGCTCATGGCTGGAGACCCCTCCTGTGGTGTTCCACACATGGGTGGACCAGCTCAAGGCTTGGGCTCCCTTCTGGGTCTCTGCAAAGACAGGGTCAGGCACTGCCTCTGTGCCAGCTTCAGAAGAGTTTGATGATGTCTAGTACCTCCAGAAATTGTCCTTGTGAGTTTCTTCATTATCTTCAACAAATTGTCTGTAGGCCTGGGTGGGTAGGATGTTAAGGAATCATGATTTCTTTTGGTGTAATCTGCTGTCAGCCAGGGACTGTAAAACACACAGAACTGCACAGGTACTTCAATGTAATTAGCTTAGCCAAAAAAAGTTTCCTGGTTTAAAAACAAACAACAGGCAGCTGGCTGTACAGTGGTTACAAATTGGAAATGACTAGCAGCTTTTAAAAGAAAGTCCATTGTGTCTGAGAACTACCTAAGAAAGAAGGGGAAGGAGCAGATAAAGCAAACAGGACAGGTGAAAATACCACTTTCATTTTCTGGTAGTATGCCAATTTGCAATTGCTGGATATTAGCAAAGTGAAAGGTGTGAATTACAAAGACAAAAGAGTCATTAGGCCAATTTTCAACAAATATTCTCAAACTTTGCCTTGTTTCTGATGTAATATAATCTCATTTTAGATCTATGTTTACGTTAAAAGGAGTGAATTAACCCTCTTGGTAATTGCAGACCAGTTTATCCTGCTTTTGCTTACTATGAGGGAATACTGTCATGGGGCAGTTGCTACAGAGCACTCAATCCACCCTGGCTGTTTTTGTTGCCTTGCACAGGCATTGACATCATCTGTGATCTGTGATCTCCCCCCCTAATCCCTCTGACTGTGCACCCAGGCACCAAACCTGAGTAAGAACTACTTACAGTGGAGAGTTTTGTTTTAAAGAGAAAATGGTGAGGTGGGAACTCACTGGGAGCTGCTCCAAAAAAGTCGTTTCCTCTCTCAATCATTCAAAGACTGTTTTTTTCAGTTTGGGGTTTTTGCTTTTTAAATGGGTTTGGGCTTTATACCACGTTTCCCTCAGACTTTCAGTGCAACTTGTTTTTTTTTAAACCCTTCTCAAGTGTGATATTCATTCTTCCTCTGCCTTGGGCTGTATGACCCCCTAGTGCAATCACTCCTAATGTGATCCCAGTATTGCCATACTCTCCCTGTCTAGCTCATGGCAAAGCCCAGCTGCACTTGAAAGCTTAAGGCCACTCCTATGGGAGATGTATAAGTGATTAACTAATAAATAACCTGTGAAGAGTTTTTTAAAAACATGACTGATTTTTCTATTCACAGTCATAATACATTATAAAAAAGGATGAAATAGGTTCAGTGCTCTATCTCTGAATATTTCCTTGGAAGCACATGTTTATTCTTTCCAACCTAGATCTCCATCACTGTCTGGGAGCAATGTCCTGTGTGATGGGGAGGCTTTTTATTTTCTTTCAGGCCTTGCCTTTTTGCACTTCAAACTTCTCCATAATTCTCACAGATCGTTCAGCCTCAGTAGATTTCTTGATTCAATAACAATAGTTTAGACTCTTTTTCTTCTTTTCTCTTTTTCTTTTTTTCCACTGTGATCAAATATGGGAAGAAAACATCCTTTTAGACAATTCCTAGCTGAAGGCAATTCCTGAATATTTTTCTTCCCTACTGCTTCTTCAGAACCTTATTGTCTCTATTTTGCTGTTTCTTGTTTATTTAAAACTTTTGGATTAGCCTTATGTATTCAACCATTCATCACACAGACAACCTGAATTCCCCAACACTGTTAATGAACTGATTTGTAAGTGGTGGTGCCATTATGAGAAATTCTGGTACGAATTCTCCCATGTTTAATAAGATTTATATTTGTTCTTATACCTCTAGTGGTCTGTTAATAGTGCTTCTTTTACAGCTTCACTTTCAAGCCTGCTTTGCTGAGACTGTAAGAGTTGTAGAACATTCTGACACATTTCATCAAAACTAGATTCAAAACCTTTTGGGGGTGTGGGAAGAGAGAAGGAGGACAGGCAAGCAGAGACACACAGAGAGAATGAAAATGTAATTCTTATTTCCTTAGGACACCAGACCAAAGTGTATCACAGGCAGTGTTTTTGTCCTCCACAATATTCCAAAATAAAAATTTAGTTAATGTGAATAAAGGACCACAATTTGAGTTTGTTTAATGAAAACATTTCAGTGAATACCAAAAAAGGGGGTTTTTAAAATTCTTTTCACACATATGAAATCTCTCAGTTTCTTTATTTACTGGCCAAGATTCAAAAAAAGCACTTAAATGAAAACCAGGGAAGTCCAAATCTTTTGTCTTATGTAAGAAACAGGATCAACTCCTCGTTTTCTGATTATGATGACAAAGGCCATAGCTCTTCTGTTTCTCTGTATTTTCAATGCAAAACAATTCTGAGTGTTGCTCTTTCTAACCAATGATGCAATTCTGCTGTTGGGATGGAAAGCTCCACGGCTTTCCCAAGTAGGGAATCATACTACAGGTTTGGTGTTTTCTTTCTTTCTTTCTTTCTATTTTTGGGCTTCGATTAAAGCTGGTGAAAATAATACTTTTCCTTTTTATTGGGGACCCAAAGATTCTGAGTAAGGACAAATAAGAAAAGATGTTCTAAAATATTCCACAGTGGCAGAACAAAACACCCTCCCCAAAAACAAAAACAACAAAAAAAAAAACAAGATAAAACCTCAGGGTTACGTGCCCCTTGTTTCTGCACCATGTTTTCACACCATGTAGCAAGGCTGTGCAGGAATCTGACTGAAAAACCCACAAATAATTACAAGCGTTACAAGATGTGGGAGCACCAGAGCCCACTGAGCATCTTCTGAGGATATCTTATTTCCTTGTTCCTTAACAGTTACATTTTGGAGAACCATTTTAGTTCTCAGAAATGGAGTTTTCCAGTAAAAATATTTTGTTGGAAAATCCCATGGCCCTGATTTCTGCTGCTTTTATTAGACAGGTTCATTCTGAGACAGAGGACTTTGGGAACAAATGGGTTGTAAATGTGGTGGACTTGCAGAAGGCAGAGGATTTACTATATGGACATCTTGA
The DNA here is from genome assembly GCF_903797595.1 of Erithacus rubecula. Lineage (NCBI taxonomy): Eukaryota > Metazoa > Chordata > Aves > Passeriformes > Muscicapidae > Erithacus > Erithacus rubecula. Next base: position 84,677,743 of record NC_136689.1, on the reverse strand, counting down.
GGCTGCACTATAATGGGTGCTGTCCTACAGGGTGCTATGACTACATCTTGTGTATAATACAGGTTTAGCCACATTTTTGTGAGCTATTATTAATGCTGAGTTGCAGCATACGCCTTTGGAAGCAGTACAGTCAATGCATACCTGCTTACAGGGAGAAACAAAAAAGCCTCAAATTTCCTCTTGGCTGGCTCCTTCCTCCTCCACCCAACTCGGTCCGTGCCATTCAAAAACAGAAGTTGACATCAAGTAATTTTCTATTGTTGGAAAAACAGTCATAAGAAAACCCACATCCCTTGTTGTAAAGGCATTGGAAGGTTGTGGAACAGGTAAATTTGAGGACTGCTTCTTTTTAGATTGTTTGCAAATGTGTCATCTCTGTTTTTGCCCTCACCTACTATTATTTTAGCAGTGGTAGCAGGAATGGGCACCTTAGCCACTTTCTAATCAAATTAACCATGCCTCCTCCCACTCAGGTGGAAGTCTGGTTGGATTTTCCAGCTTGGATTTATGCCCTGTGGACATGAGTTCAGAGGCACTTTACCCACTCTCACAACTTTAGTTGGCTTGCTGCTGAGGTTTAAGTTCTGTGGAAGTTGTTGGTGAAACTTTTGCATTGCTGCACAAAGGTGGATTAACTACTGCACCAAAAACCCTGAGCTATTTAACTCAGCTGAGATGATCAGATTTGTTATTAAATGTAGAAATCAGAAGCAGAGAACAGCATGACTGAGATTGGCAGTTTAGCAAGGAGAATGTTTGAGGAATTTGGATTTAGCTCATTTTATTATCAGGTGAAGCCACCTGGGTTTTGAAATATCCATAGAATAGGCAGGTGTCAAACGTCAGTTCACTTCTGTGCAGAAACTTGGATGGTTCAGGTGTTCTGCTGGGATTTATCAGTACAGCTCCAGTTAATTCAGTGGTGATTTAAAACTTCACAATAACTAAGGGGCTTTTGCCTAAGGTATGTTTCATCTCACAGTCTTAATTGGGCAGATAGAAAATATTATTTTTCAGGAAGTTTTTATAACCCAAAGTCTAATTTTGGCTTTACTCTGGTATAACCAAGAAGAAAAAAACCCCAGATTTTCTTTTTAAGATGCTTGTGTTTTAATAGCTTTTTATCTATTTCTGTGCCAAAGTTGTGCTGATTTCCATCTTCATTAATTAATTGGAGCCATAAGTGTTGCATCTGTAAAAGATTAACTTTCTAATATCCCCTTTGGAAATGGTTCTTCTTAAGCCACTAGGTACTTAAAGCTACCTTCCTGTCTGAGATGGATTCACTTTGGAGAAAATCCCTGCATAATTAAAAATTATTTTTGGATTTTTTTATTTATTCAAATTTTCTAATATGCTTGAAACTCATTAGGATGCAAGACTTCATTTATTAGAATATTCTTGAGCAGGAGCAATTGCAGTAATATTCACTTCATTAAAGACAAATGTAATCCTTACAGTAATTGACCTACTGTTCACAGTGAAGAACTTCATTAACCGATTTTAGTTTGAGGCAGAAACCTGCAAAAGAAAAAAAAAACCAAAAAACCCACAAAGCACAATCTCAAAGTGAAGGTTACTAACTTTCTCTTGTCCTTTCTTTCCCAGTGGCTTTGCCACTGGGTTTTCTTTCCATCTATCTTATAAGATGAAGCCACTTAAACTATCACTGGCTTCAATAAAGTTTTCATGCATTATATTAGCTGTACATCCAATCTAAGCTGTGGCTTTACCTTTGGGACCATTGGTAATGTTGAAGTTGTCTCTGAATCGATGTTGGATTCATTGTGTAAAAAAATACACCTATTTTTAAAAGAAAGAGTAGCTGCTCTTTTAAGGATACCCTACTATTTCACATCAGTTTATCCTGTGAATAAAGGCATATAGAAAAGGTTAAAGCTGAAGGTGTGTTTTGGCCCCTCCTTTCCCCCTTCTCCTGGAGAAATGCTGGAGGTTTCAGAGCTATAATGTCCTGGAGTGCATTTCATACATCCTTTCTTTCTTGTTACCTCCAGTACCAGGGCCCAGGTGGGGGCAGACCAGGAGGAAGAAACTACAGGCTTCCTTGCTAGTTGGCCCTGCAAAGGTTTATACTTTAGAAAAGCCCTTTTTCTTCCAGGACAGAGTTCAGTATAGGGCTAAATGCCAGATTCCTGCTGCTTGCACCATCGGTTTGTGTGTTCCAGTTGCCTTAGAGATGAAAAAGCCATGAGGTTACACTATCTCTATATGGCACCTGAATCATCATTCTCCTCCAAAGAGACTCTTCAAATTCACATAGATTACTGCTTAGCAACAAGTGTAAATCCTCAGGAGACCCACCCAAGCCTGAAGAGAATGTGTCCCTAATAAAGAGGATTGGGCAAGTCCACACCAAGCCATAACTTCCAATCACCATCAGGGGTGCCCACAAGCCTGTGTGTGAATTCACACAGAGCATTCAGTGATGCTCTACCTTCCCTAGTGTGAGTATTTCCAATGGACAGGGCACAGGTTAGCCAGGCAGAGAGACATTTCTCCAGTGACCAGCCTTTCCCAGGGTGATGTTTCACAGAATCTCAGAATGGGCCAGGTTGGGAGGGACCACAGCAGCACATCTGGTCCAGTCTCTGTGCTCAAGCACATTGCACAGAATTGCACCCACGTGGTTTGTGAATATCTCCAGAGAAGGAAACCTCACAGCCTCTCTGGGCACCCTGTTCCAGTGCTCAGTCACCCACACAGTAAAGTTCTTCATATTCAGGTGGAACTTCCTGAGTGTCATTTTCTCCCACTGCCTGTTGTCTTATTGCTCAGCACTGCTGAGAAGAGCCTGGATCTATCTGCTTCAGATACTTACAGATACTAATTGCCTCCAGTTTTTGTTTTTCTTAAGGTCATGTAGGAATCCAGCTGAGCAACTGTACACTATGAACATTTCTTTACCAATATGAATATCAGCAGATTACTGAAAGTTGTGCATGAAAAATACAATTATAAATTAAATCATACCCTGATTAATTTTGAAGGTCCAACTTCCACAGCAGTAGTTTTTGAATTTGTTATCACAAGGTCCTGGACATTTTGTTTATTGATGTGAATTAAAGATATTTAGCACCATAATAAACTAGGAAAAGTTGAAGCTCTTGAAATGAAGTTGCACCTACTCTCATCAGGCCATATATTGGGGTGAGGAGGTAAAAGGTCCTGTCTTTTGATCCTGAAACATAGTCAGAGAGTATTACAGCCTTATGAGTTTAGGGAACCTGGTGTATGATGTTCCTGTGGCTTTCAGCTAAGCACAAACTCATTGAGGTTCAGGAAAGCTCTAAGAGAAAAGCAGAGGCAATGGACAGAATGTTGTGGTGGCATCTTCCTTCAAGCAGTCCCTAAAAGGCCATGACATTTACACCCCTGTTCCTTTCTGAATTTAATAGACTCTGCTAATTGAGCTGCCTGTGACTCGTAAGATTTATTTATCCCAAGAAGCATTATACATCCAGTGCTTACTGTAGTTCTGTTCTGGACAGTGTGACTATCAGTATTGCAAACAGCTGCATGCAGATGATGAGATATATATGAGTGTATTGTTCTACATGTGTGCAGGGCAGCTTACTGCCCAGGCACCAGTCCCAAGAGCAGGGGGAAGGCAGGGATCATCATGGAGGCACATCCCAGCACTGCTTGGCATTGGATTTCAACACAGCTGGGTTGGTCCCAGTCCATTGCTGGTTGATAGAAATAACTGGGAGCAGAGGAAGGATGCTTGGTTTTATCTCTGGAGATGGTAGTTATTCAGAGACTGGCACCCACTTCCCAGTACTAGGGAATCTGCAGCATGACTCTAGATAACACTGTGGATAAAAGCATCACAGCTCAGGGCAGCCAGGGCTGGCTGCAGCCATGCAGGTCACCAGAGTCAACTGCAGCAGCAGCTGCAATAAGCACAGTGCAGCCAGGCCAGCCAGCACACCCTGGCACCTCATGGGCCTGCAGCAGAGTGAGAGCAGGCAGAGCTGTCACCCCTACCATGGCAGGGCTTGCTACAGCCAGGGAAAGTAAAGGCTAAACCCAGACACAGATTTTTTTTGTTGCTTTTGGAAACAACTACAATGCAAATCTTAGTGTAAAACAACAGTGATAATTGTATGAGCTGGTCAAAACTGCAGTTAGAATTTGCTTTCCCTCTCCTTCTCTGGTATCAGCCTGTGATAATGTTTCCTGTGTTATTTTTTCCATACAATAATGCACTAACATTCATTAATTTTCTTAAAGAATGGAATGCTTGCTTCCTTCCTGCATTTGGCATTAGTTAATGAAGTGCTAGCAAATGTTAACTGAATTCTCAAAGATCTGTTCTTTCATTTTTTCTAATTAAGGTTTAATGCAGCCAAATGCATGTGGGGAAAATCTTATTCCTATATTGGAAACAAATGGAAGATTCAGCATCAAATGTTAATTTCAAAACTGTTAGTTGCTAAAAATAGGAGTAATTACTGTTACCTCAGAATAAACTGCAAGAGCATAAAATTGATCTTGAGCCTAAAATTTAGAAGTCAGTGGGATAGCAACCTTCAAACTGCTCATTAAAGCATGTTTAAAAGCCATATTAAATAAATGCAACACACCTCAGTTGAAAATTTGTGCAAATATTTACCATGTTCCCATTCATTATCTCAGGGAAAGGTAAAAATAAAACTAGAAAATATCAGCATGTATTATAAGGAGTAGTTAAGCCCGTTGATATGCTTTGCTGATCCAGCTATGTTTCATTAAATGTCACAAAAAATATTAATTTTACTTATCTGTGATGAATTTATTGCTCAGTGGTGAAGGAGAACTACTTCTTTATCCAGTGTCAGGGAGCTATCTATGAAAGCTAGTAAAGAAAATGTGGGGTGTAGTCTCCCTCATTTTGTTGTAGCCAGATCTATGTAGTCCCTTTGCACTTTTAGCAATGCCAGGAAGAAGTTTCCTCTTACCTTCAGTGAAAAAATGGTTTGGACCCTAAGCCCCCAGTCCAGCAAGTTCTTATGTACACTTCAGCTCCATCCAGGAGCCAAATGGTTATCACAGTAGGAAATGCCAAGGAGAGGTCCAAGGACTGAGTTGGGGAAAGCTAGGAATCTAGCTCTTGGCTGGAAAAACGACAGCCATGGACACTGGTTACGGGCATACTGTAAGAAAGGTCCAGAAGTAAGTCATAAGCAGTTATAACTTGCAGGTCTTAAAGTTTCTGATATCAGCTTATACATGTTTGTTGTGTTTGTTTGTTTTTAAAATATGCCTCATTTCTAGGATTTGAACCCCTTCAGGGCTGCATGGGAGGTAAATCCTCAGACCTACCAGCAAAATAGATGGAATGACAGCTGGCCTTGTAATCTCAGTGCATGTGGCACTCTCCAAACACAGGTGATCTCTATGTGACTGTGAGCTGCTCTTTTTCCTTAGACTCTTTGTGTGTACAAAGAGTAGTGAGATAGAAACAGGATTATTTTGTGTATAACTTCCTGTTCTGACCATATGTTTCCAAAAATATTGCTATCATTGTGGCATTCCTGAGAGTGGAGAGGTGACTGTTACAGTAGATGACCCAGAACTGGTATCTGAGCTACAGTACTGAATAATTTAGACAAGATTACCACTGTAGGCAGAAAACTAAAATTAAGACTTTACAGCTTTCTGGAGAATTCTACCAAATTCCACCTGCACACAGGTACTGCCTGTGACAGAAATTATAATAGCATTGCTCATGTCCAAAGGGAGGTGAAATCCTCTTTGTGATAAGCTTGTGTGTGCAGTAAGGGTGTATCTGTAATTATAGGCCATGAGAAACAGCGTGGTTTGCTCAATAATGCACCTCCTCCCATCGTGACAGACACACACAGGAACATGCCACATGACAGAGTGGTCACACTCTTACTCCTCCTCTTTCTTTCAGAGCTTTTGGCTCCCCTCTCTGATGTTAACTCATCTCCTCTGCTTAGTCTCAGTTCTGAGCTCTGCTGGCTGCTGAACAGCCAAGGACCTCCAGCAGCCAATATGTCTCTGAAGCCCTCATCTTAATTTACATTGCTTCCTCTCTGCAGAGAATCTAATTTGATCTACATTGTAAGGCTCAAACACTTATAAAAGTGTATCATCATAACAAAGATAAGTGGCAAAGGAGAAGCAGAGTTTTTGGGAGCATCCTTGGGAAATGGCAAGCTGCTTTCTGAAAAGAAAAAGGCAAAATTTTTGAAAATGACATTGAAAAAGAACTGTGCAGTGGGAGGGTTGCAATACACATCAGAAAGGATTTGAGAGAGGGAAAAAAAGGAGTTATGGAATGAGATCCTTAGATAGGGGATTTGTATTTTGTGTTTAACTGTTTTGGCTACTACTGCACATGATTTCAGTGTCAACACACCAGAAACCACAGGAACATCAGCAACAAACTCTCAGTTCAGTATACCAGAGCTAACACAGCTGGGAATTCCACTGTTTTCTTTACAGCTAATGCCACATAGTTTAAAGCAAAAACAAAAAACCACCCAAATCAAAACCCCTTCATTTCCAGAAGTCGTAAATTGTTATTACCATGCTGCAACCTAGTGTAAACAGGTTCCTGGCCCATGACTAAGGCTGGTCGGCTGCCCTGCAATGCAAACAGCAGTGTGGATCTCTTCCAAAGACGTTGTTGGATGCAGAAAAGGCTCTGCTTGCTTAGAGTTCCAGACTTCCAGTTTACAGTTTCTTGCTCGATTGGAAGCTTCAAGTCTGGGGCATTTCTACAGAGAGCCTGAGTGCTGCAAATCCGGAGCTTTATAGAAACTGCTTTGCTCGGGAAGCTCGGGATTACCGGGGACACCCAGGTCCGAGTTCACCGAAAGGGCGCACCTCCAGCAAGGGAAGGAATGCGACCCCCGGAGGTGGCAGCTTGTGTGAGTGCCAGCCGGGGTGAGCAGAGCAGCACGGGCAGGATGGGCCCTTTCCGCAGCAGTGGCAATTTTCCCTTCTTTCCCCTGCGCCGCGCCCTGCCCCGCTGCGGCGGGGGAGCGCAGGCGGGCGGCGGGCGGCAGAGGGCGGCACAGGACTTGTGCAGCAGCGCATCGGCATCCGCACACAGCGGGGAAAACAGCCTGGAGAATCAGCTCTTACCCGCTGGAAAGCTGATTTGGTGCTCATGTCATTCTCTCTTCCCTTTTTTAGAGGGGAAAAAAAGGAAACAAAACCTGCAGCATCATTTCCATAACCTTATGAACTGTCAGAAGTGCTAGGACTCTAACAGGGCTTTTTTCGTTTGGTGTGGTTTTTTTCTTTGGGGCTTTTTGTTTTGTGGGTTGTTGGTTTTTATTCCCCCAGCCCTTTCTGAGAATGATAATTTCGTTTGTGACTTTTTTAGTAACTTGAGGCCACGTTCACAGGCTTTAGTCTAGTGGTCCAGCTGACCTCAGCTCTCTGATTTGTGAAGAATTTATTAGCTGTGGACAGTCGGAATGTTTGTTGAATGTATGTTGCAGACATACATTCCTTTGAAGGCAGTGTAAGTGTGAAGGGTTTATGTGAATTACACTTCCTGCAGTTTTGTCACCAGAGCGGCTCCTGACTCATCCATGAGTTACCCACCTGCAAAGCAGCACTCCTCTCCCACAGCCAACACATTCATACACAAAATTACTCACAGATATGTGTCTACTGCTGTTCACACCCTCTCTTCAATTCAAGTGTTGACTTTATTCAACAGATATTTCTTTTTGCATCCAAAGTGATTGTGCTGTTCTTGAAGTACTAGAAAGAGAGCAGGGTTGAGCAGGAGCTTTATGCTGTTCTTTTCAATCATCAAGCACTGTAAATGACCTATTAAAATTCCCGTAATGCAGGCAGAAATGAAAGTGATGCACTTTCTATTTAGAAAGATGCAACAGACATTGCTGGTATGCACTGCAGAGATCTATCAGTTCATCTAAAGAAATTTTACTTCTCTCTACAAAGTCTTCTTTCTTGAGTTTTACACTTCAGGATCCAATAGAAACCTATACATTTCGTGGCTACCTTGGACAGTGTATCAATTGGACTGAATGTCACTGGAAATAATGCCTGAGCTCTGCTGTCTCCTCTATCCTGACCATTATCTTTCAGCATGGACACTTACTGTAAGTACTAATTGTCAATTAAAATAAAATTCCAGGATTCCATCATAATGAAGGTATTTTGGCCTTCAAGAAAGCAGTTTATACTGACTCAACAGTATGGCTTGCTAACCAAGTATAGCTTTATTCCTTACCCTTTAGTTAAGGTACTAAGAAGGCAAGTAGCCAATAGAAAGACAGGAAAAATATGGACTGATACAAACCTAGAAAGAAAAGGTTGGCAGAAATCCACAGTATTTTTTGTCTGTTAAAGACTAGTGGGTTCCCTGGCCCAAACTTGCAAAACCACTCAGGACACCATGGGATCTGTTTTCATTTTAGGTTTTTTTTCTTAAATCTTCATGAGTTTGTATCATCATAGGAAATACTATACTACAATTTCATGCAGGTTTCCTAGGTTTTTATTTCCAATTGACATACATTTCTGGTAATTTCCATCAGTTTTCCAGGGTACTGAAAACATAAGTGGCAATTTTCTGACGAAGAGTATTTTCTGGAAGGTTATCACCTTGAGGAAAAAAAAAAAGAAAAAGAAAGGACACCTTTTTCTTTAGCCATTTAACGGAATGTAAATTGAACTAGGAGACCACACCCAGACCATTGCCAAATGAATTAATGCTACAAGAAAATAAAATGCTGTTTGTAGGTTATGCCACAATACAATTCTGCCATTATGTAGAAACTGTATCTTGAATTTTTAAGTGTTCCTCACTTCTATTAAGATGGCATCGTTTAATTTATATTAGAAATATAAAATAAAATCACAACCTCTCTAGGGCAAAGGAGAAGAACTGGTGAGAAGAAAGCTTTATGTTTGGGGGCAGGGGACTAGCCCTGTAAAGCATCATTCCTCAGATTAGACTTGCAATATGGATCTCTTTAGTAGGCCCTAGAAATTAGGACAAATTAGTTTTGTACAGTTTTACTTCAATTTCTTCATATTACTGAGAGGTCTTCAAACTGGGGCAGAGTCAGATAAAATATCTCTCTCCTCTGAGATGGCTAATAATAGTGGTTTAAGGGATTTGTTTCTGAACCTCCCTCCCAGTCACCAGAAAAAGCGTTCTTTAAATATAATCTATTTGCTCATTCTCAGCTAAATGTATGACCATACTGAAAGTGTTTTCCTCCCTTCCACATGCTCAAAAACCCCCACACTGCAGTTTCAGAATGGAAAGTTTTATTTGGTTGATCTTACCATCTTATATTAATTAGAAGGTCATTTCCTTTCAGCAAAAACCCCTAGAATTACATCTGGAACCCCACTCATCTATGGGCTAAATTTTTCTTTTCAAGCTATTCATTTTTCAAGACATTTCCTCATGTTGCATTTCTGCAAATGATAAGATAAAAAACACAGTGTGTGGGCAGGTATTGTCCTTCATCTGCATTTTAAAGTGGGCTAAATCACAAATCTGTCTTCTGTGTAAAGGAAGATTTTTTGCATTACCAGAAAACAGCACTGTTGACTGTTTTAAAAGTAGCTTGTGCCATTATGAAACAGTAATGCCTGGTTTCTGAGGCAGTCAGCATCATAGAAATTTTTGCTATGACTCAGCTTTACCAAGTCATTTGAGTTCATGCTCAATTTATTTTGTTGCATTAGTCCTTTTCAAGTTATCCTCAGAAGTGACTGACAGGCAATGCTTTCCAGTGATTAGATCTCTGGTGTCACTTTCTAAGTCTAAACTCTCATTTTGTTCCTGAAATATAATCTGAAGGAGTGGCTTTAAGGTATTGGAAAAACATGTCCCATAGAAAACTTCTCACACACTTGAGCTGACAGTGATTTTCATTTCTCTTCTGTGATGTGTAGAGTTACAAAGAAGTTTTGTCTTATTAAAAAAAAAAAAAAATATATATATATATATATATATATACCAAATGCTCTTTTCACTGAAAACATAAAGGCAATAAAATAATGGTTCCTTAAGGAATTTTTTAAACTAACCCTAAAGCTTACAAGTGCTGAGAAATATGTTTTAACATCATGCATGTGAACAGTCCTCTTCAATTTCCCTAGGACTCTTTATGGGCACCTGGGCATGGGCAGTTTAGAGCCCCAAAGTACATAATGTGATTTTCTAATACCCTTTTCAATACAAAGATATTAGTTTTGCCATCAGAGGGCTTCTTATTTCCGTTGTCTGTTAGAACAGGAAATAAATAAAATTTAAAAGACACTAAAACAGTTATTGATTGTGAATATATATACCAAGGCCTGCCTGCCTGAAAATTTTAATGGAAATCAATCTTAATATTTTATATTCTTGGAGAAGTATTATTTTCAGCATGAAATATTGTATTGAAACAAGTTCTCTTTGTTAGACAAAATACACAAAAGATATTTCAAAAGTATCTACCATCGTATGAAAAGGCATAAGTTTTGCTTCAATGTTATGTAGATTACCACTATCAATTTCTTCAAATAATACTTTAACTAAACTGACCAAGCTCCTTTTAATAAATCCATCAAAAATTTAGAGCCATAATATTTCACTTAAAACTCTTTTTCTAAGTCTTAACTATAAAAGGTTAATAACTAGTTCTGAACATTTGCATGATTTTGATGTAAAAATCCATGCTAGTTCCATTAATATTTAGGCACTTGGTACTGAGAGTACCAACCAAACTTTTTCATGAAGTTTGGTATTGCAAAGTTAATGGCAATAGCATTCTACAGTTGGTGGAATCCCACAAAATAGTCTAAATACTATGTACTCCTATTCTAACATGGACTACAAATCTTATTTAATTCTACACTAAGTTGTGAACATTATGAAAGTGGGTTATTTGAAACTGTTTTAAAAACTGTTTAAAAACTGTTTTAAAAATACTAGATTTTCATGAGTATATGCCTAAACATATAGCACATATATCTTCTATAGTGGCAATTATCTCAGTGTGTGGAAGAGACACAAAGATGTTTAACTGCTAGGGATACCTGGATAAACCTGTGAAACCCCTAAAAGGCATGCACAGGTTACAGATGAAAGGATGCATTGCCCTCTGTGCCACAAATCTCCAAACACTCCCAGACAAATGTGACTTGCAGGAAATGCCGATGTTGTTAGGACTCATCACATAAATAAGCACGGGGAGATCACAAGCTCTTCAGCATTTGCTTCAGGCCTGCTATATCTCTTCCATTTCTTTGAGCTGCACTTCCCAAATTTCACAATAGATGGGAGAATAGATTTTTATGGATTTATGGTCTACAACCCTGATGCTGGTTGTTGCCAAGGTTGAATTTATTGAACCTGCTAACTCAAAGAAACTCTTGCATGTAACAGTTGTCTTGGTACTGACAGGAAGAAATCAGCCAGACCTGCATCCTCTCACATATAATGTTGTTATGTTTCCATTCTACTTTTATCTACTTTTTTATCTCTTACCTTCTACCTTTACATATATGTTTTCAAGGTGAGGTTATATACACACCAGATGAACTGCATAGCGACACAGGACAAGTTAAATTTAAGTACAGTTAAAATATTCCCTCTTAATTACTTCTTTGGTGTCATTATAATCAATGTAAACTGTTCCATTAACAAGCTACCAGAGAGCTTATAAACACTTTGTGCTAAACCAGGGATTGAAGGGCAGCTTAAACTCTGAGCTCTATTGCTCAGACAGGATGAGCTTGGACAATGCTGCACAGCAGTCACCCACGCCAAGGGGCAAACCCTGTGCCCTCATCCTGTGCTCACCCCGAAGAGTAAGCCAATTCTTTCAAACTGTAGACAGGAGAAAGGCTGGCTGGACTGGGTTCCTAATAACTCTTAAATACCAGAGGCCTTTTGTGGTTTCAAATCAGTAAATGATGACAATATTTCCAGGGAAAAAAAGCTGCTGTTTGTTTTTTTTCTTCTGAGAAATAAATAATTGTTTAAGTTTGTCTCTACAGGTTTTTGCAGCAGAGCAGCAATGAAGTTCCTTTTTCTTATGTCTCTAGAAATATGCATGTGTGATGCAGGAGAAGGGAAATGGGGAAAAAATAGGTTACTTTTTCTATCATTATTTTGAAATTTCCTTTCACTTTTTCAAATATGTAAAGAAAATCCCTTGAAGTTATGTGACATATTTTTGCATATAAGCACTCAGAAGCTTCTTATAGCAATATATGGTCCCTTAAACCCACGAACCTTTTGGCAGTCTATCAGAATTACTTTTTCACTTCATGCAAATTGTGACTGAAATTAGAAATGACCTTCAGAAACAGCCCTGCGAATGATAGGAAGAACATTTGCAATATAGTCTCTGGGTTTATATTTCCAAAGGACCTTGTAAAGTTCTTCACTTCCTTGCCCGTGCTGTTTTGGTGGCCAGCAAACCAGAGGTCATTATGTTTGTTTTACCTCTCTAATGACTATGCTTTGCCAGACATGGGTCTGTAAGATACATCACAGTTCTTTAAAAACAAATTGTGTCATGTAGGAAAAATAATAGTTTAAAATCCTTGTGTCAAAGGCTATTTCTGTTCCCAGCTGTTAAAATCCTAGCACGACTTTGCTATTTTCTTTGCCTTTAGAAAGCTGCTGATCTTATATTAGTAAGTGAGCCTAACTTTACAATAGGAACAAATGATGAAATACAGTGAAATCAATAGTAACAGTGTTAAAATAAATATTGTGCAGAAAAATAAATGTTACTATTTATGAATCAGGAAAGGTCACAGGCTATAGAAAATAATGGGCGCATTTATCCGAACTACTGTATCAGAGTCAAACTGAAAGCCCTCTGATCTGAGTCACCCTTTGCAAATGCTCCTCTCTTATATTGCTTATAATGGAAACAACTTGTGTAGCCTTTGCCTTTTTTTGTCACTAAGGCATAGCTGTAGGACCCCATCATATAGCCCTCACTCGCCTTTAATTCAAGTGGAGCCTTGTTTGATGATAAAACTATTGCAGCAGGGAACTATATTTAAAACTCAGTGACTCATTCATCTTATGCCCTTTTTTGGAGTCATTAGTGGGTCAGATAACTCCATATGTTTCATTCAAATTTCCATTTATATTCCCTACCTATAATTGTAGGTATTTTGCTCCAAAGAATTCTCTGACAGCATAGCAGCCACTAAACCCACTGTGGACAATGCCTACCACCTACCCTTCCCCTCCCTACCCCCTCCCCACTTTATTTTGTGGTCTGTTCTTTGACAATTTTTTAACAAAGTCTAATCTGAAATTTACAGATAGCAGTATACCAGGTTACAGCAGTGTTTGGTGTGTGCTACTTGGAGCTATTGACTCAAAGAAAGGTTTGGAGGAGAAGCATCAGGAATTATTTGCATAAATGCCAAATATCCTACTCTTATCAGTTGAATTTGTTTCTTTCCATACTTATAATAGTCTTTCACCAACTAGAAAATTTCCAAAATTCTTTTGCTTTGCCTTTTCCATCCAGTAAAGAAGTTTCTATAATTTTTCCTTTCCTTTTTGAATAAATATGAAAAATTAAGGTTTGTTTCAATAACAAACACATCAGTTTATACAGAATCTTATGCTAAAACATCTTTATGGACAAGCATCAGTAATGAGATCAGCTCTGCTTTGAAAACAGTTTTTGTTAGCTATCAGGCTTTACAGAGATATAGTGCTGTCAGAGGAAATATTGGTGATTATGTCATATTGCAATTCAAGAATTATAAAAATTCCACATGGAGTGGAAGGCAGGAAAGGCAGAACATGTGATGGTGCTATATATTTGTTCATTTATAGGGATGGTACTCAACCAAGAGTACACAGACTCTTCACATCAGCAAACTAGCTCCATACAGTATCCACATCTGGGCTTCAGAAACTTCAGATCCCATTGGAGCTAGGTGCCTAGTGACATCCTAAGTCCTTGGATTCCTTTGTTCCCTCCTTTCCTAGTAAAATGGCAAAATACCTATATGTGAACCTTTAAAACTCAGCGCATCCTCCTCCCCCATCCTGAGGATTTCAGAGCCATTAGATGCCACTCTTATCACATGTCTAATCTAGAAATGCTGGCATTCATTTTTTGCTAGGAAAGTAGGAGATAATGATTAGACTTCTTTCTCTAACTAAAGCAATTCTAAATGCTGCTTAGGCGCCTGCTCACTCAGGGGAAAACATGTCTCACTCTGCTTGGAATAATTAGAAATGAGAACACTTGACTGCAGTGCTGGGACCTGGACAATAAATTTTTTTCCTATTTACTCTGGACAAGAATGAGACAATCTAAGTAACTAAAGTAGTGCCTAAGACAGTTTTCCTATTTTTGCCTTGCAAGGACATCCACTTCATTGCAAATTCCATCACAATGTGGTTCAAGGAGAAGAAAACCAAACACCATTGTCTATATAGCTTTGTGCTGCCTAAAAGTCTAACTTTTGAGAAATCATGTTGAACTTAAGAAATGGTTTTGTAAAAAAGAGGAAGAGAATCAGGAGGTTTTGTTTCTTCTCAAAAGTGGCAAATATTTTACCACTGTTCAGTAACACCCAAAAAAAAGATAGTTTTGTGACAAGGAATATATAATATTCCAATATTAAATGGGATGTTTTAATCAGGACTTTGCCAGGAGGTCATAATTATAAATCTGAATTATTTTTGATAAAATAATTATAATTTTCAATTGGTCTCTTTCAATTCTTCTTTATGTGTGTAATCCACAGAATGGTGACAGTCTTTTCAGACATCAGATCATTTCTCATGAGAGTTAGTTCAAAGTATGAACAGCATGAAAAGTCAGGTACAACATGGGTATTTAGAAAATCTAGAGTGGGATTTGAACTAAATCTAAAACTCCTGCTTTACAACCCTTAATGTTTACAAGACAACAAACTACAGACCTTGGGGTTGCACCTGGGGTTGGCAATGGACAGTCTGTCCCTGGAGTTCCACTCCTGCCCACACTCCCATTTGCAGTAACAGGGCTGTGAAACCACAGCTTGGAAAATACCTGGTCCTGATCAGAATCCAGAAATAAGAGACATAAATCCTACTTACACTCAAGAGTGCACTTGTGAAAATAGTCCCCAAGTGAACAGAGGTGCCTCTCTGGAGCACCTGAGGCAGAGATGTGAGAACACAACATGAACTGGAAAACTTTCCCTACGTACTCTGCTGAAGCAGCCCAGGAGCTGAATGTAGGATTTTACTTCTGACCCAGGCATCTGTACAATCAATGCTAAAACATTCAGCTTTTAAATTCTTTGATACACACTGGTTTTTTTGTTCCTGTCACAACAAATAGCACCAGATATATCTGAGACATGTTTGGAGGGCTTGTAGGAGGACAAGCTCTCCAGCTGCTTTATATCCTAAATACCTGGAGCAAAAGACCTCATAGTTACTGAAAGTTACTGGAAGTTCATAGTTAAATTTAGAACTTCTTCTCATCCCTCCAAAAAAGGAACTCATTAGTATTTTAACTGTATAGTTTTTTAAAACATCAGCCTGTAAAATCAATTAGTCTAGTCAAGCTTTTGACTTCCCCAGACTCCAGACCTAATTCTTTATGTCTTTTCCCCTTAGGTACATTATAACCCCATGTGCTACTGAACTGAATTATGCTGAATACAAAAATGCTGAAGCATTTGCACATTTCATTAAGAACCTCTTAATAGAAACATAGTTAAGGTTTTTTTTTTTGCATTGATTGTAACCTTTAGAAAAAAACTGCTCTATTACTCATCTCCTGAAACATAGTTTCCTTGTCATGGGGTGGGGAGTGGGTGGGAGGAGAGACCTGTTTTTTTTTGTTGGCAGGGGTTTTTTTCCCGTTTCTGAGTGTTAATGAACACCATTGTACGGTAACAGACAAAAGGGAAAGCCTTTTGTTCCGTTCATACAGGACACCAAGTAATGAAGGAGCACTTCTGTCACTAATTGACCTGCGTGCCATCTGTTGGAAGGTGCTTTTGATTTTCATAATGGTCACAGGCAGCACCACAAGCAATGCAGCAGAAACAGTTACCCAGTTAAACAGCCTGGGTAGAAATGGTTCACAAAAAACTTGCAAGTGCAGAGCTCTGCCTTTTTAAAAAAGAAGTCTGATTGCAATTATTGTGTATATAACAACAAATTAGGAGACTGACCCGGCCTTTCTTAAAAGTAGAGTGATTTGATAAGATATTAGGCAATGGTAAAACACAGGATGGCAGCCAAATCTGGCATACCCTGCAAAAATAAATCCGAAGAGCAAAAAAAGTTTTAGGTTTTTTTTCCTTTAGTGGACATCTCAAGTCTCATCATTAAGGCTTGTTGGTTGTCTGCTAAATTCAGAACAGTACTTCTCAAGGAATCAGGACAGTGACATGCTAGGTTTAAAGACTTTTATTCCACCTTGTTTATATACCTGTGAATCAGGAAAAGAAAAAAAAGAGAAGGCTCTTACTCAATATGAGACTAAAAATAATGCATTGCAGCATATGATTTTCTGAGTTGACTTAAATATCACACTTTTCGAGAGTGCATATAGTGCTACTTTACTTATTTTGGCCTGCAGCAGAGTCTGTACTAAAGCTTGTATGCTCGCCCCTCACTTTAAAGATGACACAACCAGTACAAAATTAAAATGGACAGCCTGATCAACAACATTCCCCACCCACATCATGCAAATCAATCAACCAGAACGACAAGAAAAGTGCCCAACACTCCCTAAAGGCTCAATTCCATATCTTTTAAGCTTCAATTAAAGTAGCTTTCTTCAATGCTCCATCTCAAATTCAAATTATGCAGAACTTAAAATGGACTCCTGTTTTACTTCAGGGAGTGGTAATTTTGAAAGAAATGAAATATGTTTTACAGAAAATTAGCACAGTACCATGTTGCTTCTCTTGTGCAGCATATATATGCTGGGTTGATTTAAATAAGATTCATTTAAATATGCTTTTCATGGTTAATTGCTAAATGTAAAACATTTGCAAATTTTAGACAAAACAAAAATTATTTGACACTTCTTTCCTATGAATCATACTTTTTGAGATTAAAAAAGATATGTCCTGGAGTCGGGAAATACTGTTATAGGTGAATGAAAAAAAAAAAGTGAGTTCCAGCAATATGTCTACCTCTTTCCTAATTTACAATCATTATATATAATTAATAGGAGGAAACCTTTGAGTGACCATAAGGAGCAGTAAAGGAAGACTATGCCAAAACAATAATTTGAGATGAATACTTGTCAGAAACAGGAAGGCCAATATCCATGTAAATACATATTCAGTATATTACTGATCAGATAATCAAAGTAGATATAAAAATGGCTACCTAATTTTTTAATACATGTACATGAAAAGTAATTTACCAGCTACGTGTTTTAATGCACTGAAGTTTAAATGGCTGAGTTGACTGTACTTTCACTGTTTCCCTTAGAAATACTTTTTTACAGCCTGGTACAACTTTCACTGTTCAGGTGTAAGTGCAGAATTGTAGGCTCATCCCCATTGTTAATTTTTTCCAGCACCCTTCCACTCTATTTAACCAACATTTCACGATGTACATTTCAAGAATCAGCACATGACTTGCTTCATACATGCATGTAAGTAAATGTAAGCACTTTCAGAAATGTCAGCCAAAGTGTGGGAGGAGGACAATATCCATGAAGACTGTGCAAGCACATAAATTACTTTGGCCAGACAATTTACTGTCTAACTGCTGGGAACATTCACTGCCTGTGTGTATTCACACTCCCAGTCTGTATTCACTTAAACTGGTATTTTGTGATAATGCAAAAATACTTTAAGCCACTTATGTTTTTTTTGGTTTTTTTAAAAGTTCACAGTTGGTTTATGTTTTTATATGTCTTGTGAACTTGAGATAATGATGGTGGTTACAACTTTAGTGTCTCTGGAAGTGAAGTTTATTTTGTGCTTGCATATGCAGATATATCTATAACGCAAAGTGACCACAGCTCAGATTGCCAGATATTTTTCTTGCAGAGATTCTGCTTCTGTTAAAACTGTGCCAGAATGTAATTATTTGGGATGAAGTTTTCCATCATGACTTTCTGCCTCTGGCTGAACTGATCATAATTTTGCCTTTTCAAGAAGAATTAAGATAAAGAGTTGCTAATTAAAAACAATCACACAATCTCCCTATTTGTAACTATCTTTTGAGAAGCTTTAGCATGTCCATGATTCTGACAGTAATGGGTCTTGTTGACATGAAGGAATTCCTCCTAAATTTGGCTGAATAAGTTCTGAAAATCTGTATGAGTGCTGTATGTGTATCTGCATGCATATATTTTATGGAATCATAGAAGGGTTTGGGTTGGAACGGACCTTAAAGATCTGATTCCAACACCTTCCACTTGACCAGGAGGCTCAGAGATCCATTCACCCTGCCTTTTAACACTTCTTGGGATAGAACATCAACAGCTTTTTACAGTTGCACATTTTTCCTTGAATCACTACTGGCTAACCTGACTGCATAATTTATCTGTATTAAAAGTAACACTGCTCACAGGTTTTTTTCCTCATGTGGTTTTAATCAGTACCTGATCCCTGGCTAGGCAGCTGCTCAAATTGCTCTTGGAGATGTTTGTTACCATGACAGCACTTCTGGGTGATGCTGAGGAAGTTACTCCAGCTGGACTTCTTCCCTCTGATCAGTAACTGAGCAAATTTTTTTTCTGAGTAAACTGAGCAGAGGTTCAGGTCAGAATTTTTTTTTTAATTTAAAGAAGTACTCAGAGATGTGAATAAAATCACTCAGGAATTTTAGTTGAAAAATTTAGTTGCCCAAGATGTTTTCAGCTGGATATTCAAGAGGTTGAGTGCAGACATCCAGTCTGTAGCCATTACCATGTGCAGAAAGGGTGAAGCAGCCATGGAAACATGCAGTGAATGGGAGATGATCCTGCAAAAAGATAGTTTGTTTGTGTAATTATGGAAAATAATAATGCCTCAGCCACAAAAGGTGAAAATAACAGACACAACCTTTTGTTTTTATGGGGTATGGTTTTTTTTTTTTTTTTTTTCTGTGAGGAATAGTGGTTTTTCTTTCTAACTTGAGGTTGTTATTCTCATGGAATTAGTATCTTGCCCACATTTTTGCTCATGTGATAGGAAAATAGATTACACTATATTAATTAATTAAATATTTATCTAATTTAGAACAACTTTAACAAATAGGTGATGAGTAGAGGATTCACATACAAAAGTGTTTGCTATAAGCTGGTACCACATTTGGAGAGACAAATCATCTCTTGGTGAGGGACAGTGCTTCTATTGTATCCCATGTATGGCAACACTAAGTATTAAATTCTTTTTTCTCTTCCATGCTCTTAATCACAATAGGATTCTCTGCCTTTCCAAAAAGTTAAGGAATTGGGAAAGTGCTGTCCAGGAACAGAATTTTGAAGCTGAAATTAATTGCGTGCAATAGAAAGCTGTGGTCTGTTCCCATTAAATCTGCAACTCTTAATCGAAAGTGGGGGATACCCTTCTTCACTGGAATGACTGAAAGCACTTGATAAAATATGTAATAGTTTTAACTCAGAGGAAGACTGGGATTGCATATTTCCTTCAAGATTTGTCTGCTGCACAGATTTGGACCTGAGTCCAGGAACTGCACCACTAAATCAAAAGATGATACACTTGTATTTAATCTCTAAAATCGTCAGGCCCTGACTGTGATTCATTGGAATGGATAGGCTCTCTGAATTAATGCTCCTACAGTATTTGATGGGACTATGTGAAGGGCAAGATGCAGTAACCTTCAATATGGGGAGCAGCAGCTTGGCCCTTGGTGGCGTGCTCCCTTTGTGCTTTTGTTATGTAGCTCTGTTTTCCTGCATTCTCTCTAAAGGAAAAGATGATGACTGTTGCTTGCAAAGTACTTTGGAAAATACTGAGTATCACTTTGAAGAAAATTTAACTTCCTTCCATGGGACACAAAGTGTTAGATGATGGGTCTAATCTTCACTTATTAAGTAGGAAAAGTTCTGATGGAAATACACTGACCAACTGGGCTGATTTGGGATGCCAATGCCAATGGTTTTTAACACTCTTACTGTTCCAGAGTTAAATAAGCTCACATCCTGAAGCGATGTTATAGAATTAGCAATTCTCACTTTAAGTCTCAGTTAAATAGAATGAAGCCCATCAATATTCTATTAGGACTTAAATGCATGGAAGATTAAGAAGAATTATGTACCTTTAATAGATGACAGGAGATTAGATTATCAGATGGCTTCCTCAAACATTTGGGATAGATCACTTTTCAGGGTAGATATTAGTGAACATGAGCATAAGAGAGAACCATTCAGAGACGCCTGTAGGAAATCTTTAAAATCTAATGAATCAGCTGTGCTGAGCAGCAGTGGGCATTGTACCTGGTGGGAAAACCTGTGACATAGCCACGCTCCTCCCAGTACTAAAATTCAGAGAGGCAGTGTTGTGTAGACATGCTCAAACTGGCTCCCATTCTTCTACCTTCACCAGAGCTGCTGCCTTCATGTTACTTTCCCCAAACTAGCCAAGAACATGGCATACCAAGAAATGGCTCACTAGAAGAGCAGATGGCAAGAGCTAAATTGCATTTTGGAATGCCCCATGTTCACAGCAGACATATTTATACTGTGTACTGTAGCACAGAGGTTCCTGAACTAAGCTTGCAAAGCAAATTTGGAATTTGAAACAATACACCTATGTCAAGGAATTGTCTGATATGCTTTTCTTGGGCTTGTCTCTTGGAGTTTTTTTCAGGATCTGGGTCTCTTGCTTCTGCTGCATCGGTTCACTCTCTCCCTGCTCCCACCCCTGCATTTGGGTTAAGGGAGATGGCTGAAGGCAGGGGCCAAAACATATCGGAAGAACACCATTCACACAGCTCTGGAGAGTTTTTCTGAATACTATAACCCGGACTGTTCCAGTGATCTCGCGTACAGTCGCATTAGCACAACTTTGCCACAAGGGCACAAGGACCAAACACCTGGAAATTTCTTTGAAACCGGAGAAAACATGCCACGGGCTTGCTTGGCCATTGAGGCATTCTGCTTCAGCTAATTAGCGCCGCAGAAAGACTCAGCTAATGAGCACGGGTGTAGAGTTGCTCTGGCACAGCTACTCCGCTTGCAGGCGCGAGCGGATGGCCGGGCATGGCGCGGGACACGCGAGGGGAGCGGGAGGCACGGCCGGGGCTGGGCAGGCCTCGTCCCGCGGGGAGGCGGGCGGGCGGGCTGAGGGGACACTTCGCACCTCCTGTGTCGCCCCGTTACTTCCCCAGGCGATGGCACCAGGGACACCTGGCAGGGTCCGCCAGCCGGCGGTGTGCCAGACTCTGGAGCCAGCCACTACAGCTCCCCGTGCCGCGCTGGCAGCGGGCACAGCCCGGGAAGAGCTGAGGGCAGGGAGGGACCCGGGCGGGACCGCGGCCACCACGGCCGCGAGGGAACAGGTGGCGGCGGGACAGTCCTGCGGGGTGGGAAGGGAGCCGGGGGAGCAGCCCCAGCCCCAGCCCCAGCCCCGCCATCCCGCTGAGGAACCGGCGGGAAGCGCCGAAGGGGTCCGAGCGGAGCCGGAGGGGGGAGCGGCGGCGGGGCGGGCGGACCCGGGCCGGGCGCTCCCGCCGCTAGGGGGCGAGCGCGGGCGGCGGGCGCTCCTCAGCGCCCCGCCCCGCCCGGCCGCGCCCCGCCCGCCCAGCCCAGCGCAGGAGCGGAGCCGGCGGCGGGAGCGGGATCGGCTCCGTGGTGCCGCGCTCCGCACCTGCTCTCCTCGCTCCGCACGGTGGCGGCGGCCGCGACGGCCGTGACGGCCTTCTGCGCCCCCTGGGGGAGCGGGGCGGCGGCGGCGGCGCGGGGCGGCGCGGCAGGTACCGGGCGAGGCGGCGGGAGCGCGCGGGGCGCGGGGAAAGTTGGCGCCGCCGGGGCGCCTCCGGGAGGCGGGGGCGGCGGTGCCGCCGGGGCCGCCCCCGCACCTCCCTCCTCCTGCACCTCGGCGGGGCGGCGGAGTGCCCGGGCGGGTCTGGCCCCGCGCCGTGCCTGGCTGTCCGCCGGCCCCTCGGGAGAGCGGGGGCGAGCGCTGCTGCCGGCGGCTGGCGCGGGGAAAGTGAGCGGAGAGGTGCGCGGCCGAGCCGGGCTGGGTGTCAGCCCGCCGAGCCGTGCCGAGCCGTGCCGTGGCCTCGGGGGCGGCGCTGCTCCGCTCCGCGTTCTCCTCCTTTTTCTGTGCCGCTCCGCGCCTTGTGTGTTTAGCGCCGGGCACGGGGAAGGTGCCGTCCCGTCCCCGGGCTCCCCTGCTCTCACCTTGCTGCCGGTTAACGTAGGGCGAGTTTGGCTGCTTGTCTGTTCCCGTTTCCCCCCGCCAGATTTCTGGCAGAGCACCCGACTTCAGAGTATTCTCGAGTCCCGGGTGCCTCGGGGGTTTTTAGACGAGAGAGGAGCGCTCCGGGCGCAGAGCGGCACTGCCCGTATCCCTGCCCGTGTCCCTGCCCGTATCCCTGCCCGTGTCCCTGCCCGTGTCCCTGCCCGTGTCCCTGCCCGGATGGGTCTGCCGGGGATCAGAACCCCAAAGCCCGGAGATACAGTACCACGGACCGGACAGGCTCCACAGCGAATACTTTTCGGCGTTTTGGGTGCTGGCTTGCCCTGTGGAGATACAGAAATATCTCATATATCTAAGATATATAATATATCCATGTATGTCCGGTGTGACAACTATTTTCCTCATTGGTGTTACAGAACAGATGCGACAACAGTAAAACAGGACATTTCTTTTAATATAAAATTCTCATTCATCTTGCAGCACTTCTCGTTTCCTCTCTTGTCTGAACTTATCCGAAGTAATTAGTCAGTTTCTCCTTCTGTTGCTCCTTACTTTCCTCTCTTTCAAAGATACAGTTGGGATTTGTCTTCCCTGCTAGGATCGTTGCTTCCCTTGTGGCACTCTTCCACCTGTCACACAAATTGCTACTGCTCTGATGACTATGTAGTATAAAGCAGAACAAGTTGGTTCTTTAATGCTATTAAATATTGGTACTAATACTCTGTTCATCACAAACTGTCTTTATACTAGAAATAATATATTACTGAAGTATTAACTTTTCAGAGTGTTGCATTGAAAGATTATTTTAAAAGAGTTAATGTAGGTGTGTAGAATTCTTACTTAGCTTTGGAGAGCAGTTGCACTTTCACTTTTTTTAAAACAAAATTTTCTGAAACTAGTTGTACAAGAAGCAAGTTCTCCCTATTACCTGAGTGGTTTTGATCACAAGAGAAACAGTCAACAAGCAGAGCTGTGGGGAAGAAGGGTCTGCTCAGTTGCCATACCTAGAGAGGCTCACTCACTAATGCAATACAAGTGCTAAATTTTTATGATAGTGACGTTCTCTGGCATCGTCCTGTGGCAAAAATGTCTTGATAGGTGGTGACAAATACCTAATACATTTTTGTTTTCTAATTCAGAAGAAAAAACGTAATACTCTGCATAGTTCTGAGTACACTTAACAGAACAATTCATTTGAAGGACCAACTTGTGATGATAAGATTAATTTTGTTTCATTAAACACTCTAATATTGCTGACAGTGGATTCCTGGAAGAACTCTTAACACTTGTTGTCTCTCTCTCTGACTTAATGAGCATTTCTGCTGCTTCCATTATCAACTTTTTGCATTTTCTAAGACTGGGACAGTTCATTATTTTAGGACATAAATTTGGATAATATCACAGTGACACGTTGTACTTTATATTACTTAACTCTTTACCCTCAAAGTAAGATGCTGATAAAACTATAGTTAAGTGATATGCTATTAAATTGCACAGTTCCATAACTGCTTCTCAATTAATAATCTTTTATTATTGGTGTAATATGCTTAAAACAGTAGGCAGTAGCAACAAAAACGCTAGTGGTAGTATCATCATCTTCTTGAATATGTTCATGACTTATCATGTGATAAATCATGTTTTCATGATTTATCCAGGACTCTAAAATATCAGCTGATTTCATAAGATCTTGAGTAGACTGTTTTTTTAGTAGTCAGTGTTATAGCAGAGACAGTTGTGCATACTTTTCTAAGCTGTGACCTACTTTTTATGCTGGTGGGTAAATGATCACTTTACATGGACACTGAAAGAGTAGCCTTACATAGGTACAACACCAAAAGTCATGTGTACTGAAGTCATTAATGTTGAATTCTCCAAGGTGGACTAAATGCCAGTACAGTGAGCAGTTCTTCTGTTTTGTCATTTCATTCACAAATAATATTTGCTGTCCTGACATCTATGCATAGAGGTATTTGTTCATTAGAACTTGACCAGATAAAAGTAAAATGTAGTTTAGTGGTGATGAAGACCACAGTTATCTATTTCACTGTTTTAAATGTGGTAGATGCTCATTGTACATTTTATACAAACCTTGTGCTGTGGGTTTTTTTGTTTGTTTCTTTGTTTTTTTGACTGAGAAGTACATTCCCTGAGCTTCATAACTGTGAACTTGAGATCTGATTTCTCTCAGAGCCAATAGTGTGTGCTCATCTACTGAAGAGTTTGC
The DNA here is from genome assembly GCF_903797595.1 of Erithacus rubecula. NCBI lineage: Eukaryota > Metazoa > Chordata > Aves > Passeriformes > Muscicapidae > Erithacus > Erithacus rubecula. The sequence goes on along the minus strand of NC_136689.1, from coordinate 84,653,172 downwards.
ACAGGAAAATGAGAGAGCACCTCTTTTTGGGGGGGGCGGGGAGGGGGTGGGAGGAGGGTGGGTAGCTGTCCCAAAACTACAGCTTTGAGTACATTAAGCAAAAAAAAAAAAGATTTTGCTTCCTCCTTGTATTTGTTGGTGTTTGTAGCATCGGTTTCTCTTCTGGCTATCTATGTGTAGCAGTGCAGTGTACATTTTGTTCCATGGTGTTGAGTGTATGATGTTAATCAGCATTGGGAATTTGGCACAACACTGATGAGAGCCCATAGCTCTGGCATTTTAGCCCCTGATGGAAGCATCCCATGCCTTGGGCTGGAGGATGGGATGGCTCACTTGAATAGAAATCAGTCAAGTAACTCTGAATTGGGGTTGTCTCTTGAGAGAGACAGAGTAATTTAATCCAGGCAAGGGAAGTGTCAGTATCAAGTAGCTGGATGCTTTCCATGAGTTATAGTGTTGTCTTGTTCTTGAAGCCTAAAGTCAGAAGGTGTATGTGGGCTTTCCTCATGACAAGTGGGAATTTATGGGAGGTAAGTTGTTCTTTTGTTGAGATGTTTTCTAAGGAGAAAGAGCAGGCACAAAAGCAGTTGGAGTAACAGATACACTGCAAGTTTCGTCCTGACGTACCTTGAGATAATTTATTCTAATCTTCCCATACCCTAAGATACCATTGCCTTCAATCAGCATGTACTGAGCCTCACTGAGTAGTTCTAATTTCTATTATTAGCATTGTAATATGAAACTTAGTCACGTGCCCACTATGGGACATTGTGTTCCTTCTCTTTCTTCTTTTCATATCCTTGCATTCATGAAATGCTATGAAATCAGATACTATAGAAAACATTGGCTAATAGCTTGCTTTATAAAGCTATTTTTTTGTCTTAATTTTTCTTCCCATTGTGGAACATTATTCACAGTCTTGAAGAGTTTTCTCCCTGCAGAAAACACTGACACTTTGTACATAATTTGGTTGCTTGAGTTGTCCTGAAATCACTGTGGTGCTGAAGTCTGGTTGTACCTGTCTGCTAGATTTTGGTTTAGATTTCCAAACATTACACATAAGTAATGGTAACAAAGGGTTCCTGTCTTCTGGATCGGGAGGAATCAAGAGAGACTTGAAAACCTTGTAGGTTCTTGGTGCGCTGCTGTACTGTTGTTCACCTGAGTCTTACCAAGGGCTCTTGGCTTACAAGTTAGAGATGTCCAAGCAAAATATGGGCTCTGGAATTCATTTGGAATACAGATTATCCATCTGATACTCCTCAGGAAGATGCAAGGTATTTTTTAATGAATTTCCAGAAAAAAAATGTTGGAAAAGGTACAGTTCTGCTTGTATCTGCCTCTTCACTGGTCTTAGGGTTCCTCTGGCTTTGTCTGTCACACTTCTGTGGTTTGAGAGCCTTCTTGTCTCACGTTGTCTTACTATCCCTTCTCAGCACGTCTCCATTCAATAACAGTACTTCTCCTTTCAAGGAATGCAGTTCTTCTGTCCAGGAACTGTCACCATTGATTTAACAGGAGAGCATATCACTGCATAAATGATGCATCTCTTCAGGCTCTAGGTCCCTAAGTCTGAACCAGCACATTATCCTAATGGCCTCTGTTTGAAATGAAAATCATTATGAGTGGTCTTGTCTGATGTATCTCTCTGACTAAATTCCCCCTGTTAAACTTCTTCAAATGCCTCTTCAATATGAAGATTACAGAGCATTAGACAAGTAATGCAGTTTTACAAATAAAATAGAAATCCCAGAAGCAGTGAAGCTTGTGCATGCTATGAGCATATGAGTTAATCTGTTATATTGGCTCTAATTTCGTCAGCTCCCTCTCTTGGCAAATTTAGGTTTGATACAAGGACAGCAACATATGTTAGAGGGGGAGAGAGAGTGTCCTGAGCTTTGAATTATGACTAAGAACACTGTTGAGGAAACTGTGTTTTTCAGAATTTGGAGTTGAGAGGAACTCTTCAAGATAAGTGATCTCAATCCCTTTTTATCAGGAGTGTTAGGCTTTCTACAAGGTGTTGTTTTGCCAAAAGTGAAATGGGTGCTTTTCCCTGCATCACAAAGTTGAAATATGGCCAAGCTAATAAATCACGTGCTTGCTTGTATTGACCAATTCAGTGAGTATGTTTCAAGAGGCAAGGTAGTAACCCTTGTCACAGCCATCTGCTTTATCATCTTTGTCAACAACCAGCTTTTATCTCACTGATTCAAGCTAGTGGCCGGTGCACTCTGAAATAGGCTAGGTAATTATTCTTGATACTGTGAAGTATGAAGGTAGTAACTTACCAGTTACAAGGTTCTTGGTTCAGTCACTAGTTTTGTTTTTGGAACTCTCTCACTAATGTTAAAGTCATGTTGCTTATAGAAATTCATAAAAAGTGAAGCAAAAGCCAGTCCTCAATTCAAACCTGTACATGTGCTATCTTAGTGAGAGATAAAGTTTTACAAGGAGTTCAAGAAGTTTTTAGTTATTCAAGGTGAAAGTAAAATCAGTGTATTTTTAAGTTCTCTGCAAGAAGAAGGAAACTGGCTGTACAGAAAGTTATTCCAACTCTTTGTCCTACTGCAATTGTGTACTCTTTCTTTCAGTTCATATAACCTTTCAAACAAGCTAAAATATTTAATTTCTGATGTTAAGATGGACAGTACAAAATATGCTTCACTTTTATATCTTCTGAAGAAGTAGTAATGGTAAAGTTTTTGTGGGATCGTAAAATGCTTCAGCCTTCATAGCTGGCAAATACAGTTGCAGTGTTTTGGTGGTACCTCTAATTTTGGTGTTTCTGACCAGTGCCAGTAGTACTAACCAGGGCTTGTGCCTCAACAATATGGTTTAAACGTCGAATTAAACATGCACGTGCACTAAGTAAAGCTACTTTTTAAGGTTTTGTATAGCAAGATGCACAAAGCCCTTTTCTTTTCAAGTAATTTATTATTTATTCTGAACCAGACTTTTTTCCTTTCGTAGTCTGAGCAAGACTTTAAAAAATAGTTTTAGAGAAGGAGCAGCTGTAAGCAGCTGAAATCAACAGTGAAGTATTTCACTACTAAGTCAAATGCTGTTTTATTTGCACTTTGAAGTATGAAAGTAATTATGATTTGACATCTTGTTCATTGATTTCCTGCTATCCTCTCCCTCCACCCCCGGAGAGATTTTAATCTGGTGTGTGCAGTGTTATGGAAAGCCAGAGGCTCATAACACCAAGCTGTGATGAGTAACCATGGCTGTTTCCCTAGCAAGTTATGTGATACAGTTACGCTCTCTGCAATGACGCGTTTTATGAATCAAAGCTGTGAGCCTGAGCTGTGACTTAAATACATGTGGGATTTCGTACTGTAGTGTTGTTCTTGTGTTGTTTGCCTACAGTTCTGTGACTGTGGAGCATCTTGTTCAACATGGGGTGTTCCCCAGGGATTGGCCCAAGTATGCAGAGGTCTGATCTCTGCAGTTTTGCTCAGCTTTGATGTGGGGTTTTTTCATTTTTTTTGAACTTAAGGTTTTTATCCTAGGTATTGGATGTCCGTGCAATTTTATTCAGTTTCTACATCTGTGTCACTCTAAATGCTTTCCATATAATTTTTGTGATTTGGCTTTCTTTTTGCATATTCTTATATAGATGGGCCAGGACTATGCTTCTGGAACTATAATTGTGTAGATAGAGGCACAGCTTTTGGTGGAGGCAGATTTGGACATGTACCTGAAGTTAAGGACATGCAAGTATATTTTTTTTTTGCCATGGTTTCAGTGTTAGTGGTTTGTCTGGAAGAAGTATCTCTTGACTGTGTTGCTGATATCTAACTAACACATTAAGAGCCTGCAGATAAAGCAGACTGTGCCTTGGTCAAGTTGAAGATCAGTTAGCACATGTTCAAGTACAGCTTGCCTTATCTTTACATTGTTCTTTCAGAATATGGGAGCCCATGTTTACTGTAGGAAAGAAAGGCATTGAACAACTTCGTGAGCACAAGCTGTCCTTATTGGGTTTCAGGGGTTGTTGTAGGATGGCATAATTTCTATTTTTTGCACATGCTTCTAGCCATATTTATATATCTATATGTATCTCTCTCTATGTATATCTGAATATGTATATGTGTGTGTGTATATATATATATATACACAGTAAAGATTTATTAAAGAACTTTGGATACTTGTTTAAAAACATTTGTCTGACATCCTGCCCTACTGAGTGCATTAAGTTCATAGTTATGGTATAGCTCAAATCTTTGTGATGTCCCTAGCTTCTTATTTTTGGGTTCAGTGTATCCGTGGTTGTGTTAATTGTCAAAAGTCTTTAAGGGGATAAAATTACTGAACTCTGATAGCTTCCTCTTTCACACAGACTTGCCCAGACTACTGGTGTTTGATTAAGATTTCCACCCTTTCCTATGCCTAACTCAATTTTAATCTTGGTTTTCTCCATTTGTGAATTGGTGCAGTTGTTTATTAGAACAATTCCTGTATTAAAAATAGTGTCAACCTGGTTGCCATTTTAGTATCTGTTCTTCCCATTGTCACTTTTGTCAATGATATTTTCAGATGCCTAAAAAAAATGTCACAATTTTCACTTGATGGAAACTCATGGTGAGCTTGACTTTGGGTAAAGCATAAGCCATTCTAAATATTGTCTTGTTCATTATTCTATTAATAATTAGTTTGAAAAGAGATCATGTCTTTTGGGAATATTTTTATAGAAAGACGTTATTGTTTTAGTGATCATAAACCTTTCTATCTTCACAGCATGATTTTGTAAGTGTAGTTTATTTTGCATGGTACCTGAAAAGGTTGCTAAGAATTTAGCCATGCATGACTGCTTAGTTAAAAAAACTAAGTTTTCCATGTATTTAATAAAACAATTTTAACAAGGCAAAAGTAGAACAAGGCAGCATGGGTTGCTTGGAGAGGTATGCAGCATTTGATGACTGTTTCATAGAATGTTACAATCCAGTGATAAAAATCCAATATTTGTTTACAACTTAGAATTGTGAACAATTTGGGGTAGAATCAATGCTTTCTGGTTTACTCCAAAAGTGTAGGCAATTTGAGGTATCACTGAGAAAATTCAGATGTGCAAATATTAGCCAACTCCTAATTTGTGAAAATACTTGTGATGCTGTACTTTGTGTACATTAAATTAACAGTTTTTAATAAGACTGCACATAGGTGTAGGGTCTTATATTTGCAGCCTCGATGGAATTTTTTTCTTGCTTTCAGATTTGTTTGACTTTAGCAATACAGTTTTTCTTTGAAGTAGTTGCCAGGAAGTTTAATAAGTGGAGGAAATTTCTGTGGGACCACACCATTCAGGGAGCACTACTGATATGACAAGAAACCAAAACTGCCTGACATATTTTAAGAACTCCCCAGAATACTCTTGTGGTAAAGCAGCTGTCCTAATTGTAGCTTTCTGTATAAAATTCAATGTTATTTAAGTTTATTCTCCAGCTTTGGTTAGTTAGTGTGCTTCCTATATATATTGAAAATGCACTTCTGGAGCAAAGGTACCTGTCTTAAGGAAGCTGGTGATTTGGCACTTGGCAGCTGGTAAGGCTCCAGGATTAAAGGAAGCACAGTGGCTCTGGTAACTAGGAAGTTATTTAGTGTTTAGTAGTGGGAAAAGTTGTGGGTTGTGTGTTTTGTGGGGTTTTTTTTGTCTTATGTTTTTTTTTTAACAGGTAGTGCTTTATTATTTTTTGGATGAATATTTAATCTTTCAATTCATTCATGTGATATGTGTTGATTTTGACCAAATCACTGATATAATCATGCAAGTGTCCCATTACTGTTCACTTACAGAGCCTGCACTGGCCAACAGCATTTCCTTCTTGCCAGTGCACTGTGTACAGCAGGTCCTATCTCCCTGGAATGAATCTGGAACATCATACTTCTGTTGGAGCAGATTGTATAGGATTGCAGCATCACAAATATGTCTCCTTGTCACTATGAACAGAAGAACACAATCACACAGTTTTTAAAATCAGTGGTAAATTGGTAAACCCTGTTTATTACATGTTGATATATATTGGCTTTAGATCCTGAGATAACAGTACACTTGATTTTACTGTGAGTGTCATTCATCTAACTGTGCTTGGTTTCTAAACAAATTTATCTGACTTGGGAGACATTAAAGATCTTGTGGTCGTCAAACAGTGATGCAGTGGAATATGAAGTTTGGCATATTCAGAATTAGGAAAATTTTCTTCACCAAGCGATTCAGCAAGCTTTGGAACAGGCTGTCCAGGGAAATGGTGGAGTCACCATCCCTGGGGATGTTTAAAAGGCATGTAGATGTGGCACTTAAGGACATGGATTAGTGGTGTCAGTGCTAGGCTAATGACTGGGCTTGAAGATCCTAGAGATCTTTTCCAGCCTAAATGATTCTATGATTCTGATAAAGGTAATTGATCCCTGGAATAACAACTTCTTATTTATGTTGACTTCTTGATTCTGAAAACACAAATAACGTTTCTTCAAAACAACCTTCCATCTTCTTGGAGCAAAAGAATTGCAGAGGTTTTGTGATTGTTTTATGCAGGAAACCAGCTTTTCTCATGATGTGTTCACCAATTTCTTTAGCTTATGAATAAGGACCCTGACCCTTTATTTAAAGAAGTTTTGAAGTATAATATGCTATGAAAATGGAATTTTAAGAGATTAATTAATGTGGTCTTGAAAGCAAGTCTCTAGAATCGGTTGTATTGGGGTCTGAGGTTAGCTCTGTCACCACGTACTCTCCGGAGCAAGTTTGACTTTGTTACTATTATCAGTTACAACCTCTGTTACTTGTTAACCAGTGTGCGCTACTTTGGACTGACTTGGAGAAGTGTCTTGTGTACTGCAATCCTCCTTGTTTGGTTTTGCTTTTTGTTTTCCTGATTACCCCGGAAGTCAGTCTTTCCCAGTATAGAACAACTAGCTTAAAAATTCTCTTTTGGGTGTCAAAGTAAGCAGCCAAAGGCAACTGCAAGCTGTGTTAACTGGATATGAAGGAAATAAATCTGCACGTTGCTTAGTCTCCCAAGTGTCCAGCACTGCAGCTTTATTGTCACCTCATTTACCAAAAGCAAAAGTAGATGGTTTTTGACCCATGTTTGCCACGCTGTCTTCTGTGCCTCAGACATTTATAAACACATTAATGTAAGCACCAAACGTGATCTGTCTTCTCCAGTGTTTATCATCATAGAATCATTGAATGGTTTGGGTTGGAGGGGACCTTAAAGATCGCTTCCAACCTCTGTGTTGTATGCAAGGACACCTTCCACTAGAACAGGTTGCTCAAACCCCCATCCAGCCTGGCCTTGAATACTTTAAAGGATGAGGCATCCACTGCCTCACCACCACCATGGGGAAGAATTTTGTCCTAATATCTAATCTGAACCTACTCTCTCCTAGTTTAAAGGCATTCCCCTTTGTCCTGTCACTATGCTTGTGTGAAAGGTTCCATCTCTCTTTGTAGCCCCCTTTTAGATACTAGAAGGCTTGGTTTATTCAGTTAAGTTACATCTTAGCTCAAGATGCTATGCTTATCCTTATAACTTTTTTTACAGAAGTAGATTGCAGGCACAATGTTGCAGAAACTCTGAAGAAAGTGTTGCTGTAGGTGTCCCCTCAGTTGTGTGGATGGTCACAGCACTGCAGGAGTCCTGTGTTTATCAGTGGTCCTCAGCTGCCACATGCCAGTACCCAGAGCTGTGAAATGGCCTGTCTTGCTTAGAGATAGCTTGCAGCATTCCTTCAAGCACATTTGCTTTGCTTTTCTGGCAGTGTGGAGAAAAACTGGCTTTACAACTATCTGTGTGTTATAAGGCAAAGTTGAACTTTTAACATGGGTAATAAAAAAGCCTGTTTTACTGGATTGATTAGAGGCAACTTCAAGGCAATCAGCAAATGTGCCTCTCGCCAGCAGATAAGGTTAGACAGCATGAGGAGCCTGGCTTTATTAATGTCCTTCCTTTCCATCAATCGAGATCTCTTTTGGCAGTTGATGTGTGATGAGTAAATGAGCTGCAAGTTTGTGTTTCTTCATATGCTTTAATTCTGATTTCTGTCAGCTGACCTCCAGCAACACTGGGTCAAATAAACACTTCACTCCTGAGTTTTGCTGTTTCAAAAGCATGCTGGTTGTTCATCCCTGCACCAGTAATGTTTGGTCCTTTTGGTTTCAACATATTTTTTATGTGTCATGTCTTAGACATCTGGCTGTGAGCTATATAGAGGTTACTGCCTACCCTAGGGCTGGGGCTTCTGTGAGAGGCTCTGCAGATGTCTGTATTGCTTTGCTCACAGGGCAGAGAGTGGGCAGGTGCTTGACTTATGTTCAGTCACTACCTGCACTGGTGCTCTCTACATCCTTTGTCTGATGGCTGGGCAAGACTGGCACTACAGAGGAATGTGGGGGACAAAGGCTTGGAATCTGGGAGAAGAGGGGAAGGTCTCATGCTTGGAGAGCTGGCAGCTTGGAATCCTAAGAGATGAGAGTAGTAGTAGGTGCATGCTCAGAGGCATCCGGGAATGCCTATGTGACTCTCTTAGGATAGTGGATAGTGCCAGAGTTACCAAAAGAGATCACTGGTATATTACCAAATTATTTAATAATAAACATAGGACTTGACCAGTTTTATCTGTTATAGACCTGTAGTTACTTGAAATAAATATTCTGCAGATATTTAATTCTATCATTCTGCTTTTATTTGCAGGGTACAAAAAACAGTTTACTGGGGTTTTTTCATTTTGTTTGTGTTTTTGTTTTTTTATTAGATGCCTGTATGTCAGGGAAAAAATAATTTACTTTGAGAACTACTTAATTCTTGGAATATATTATATAGAAAAGTATTGAAGTCTTCCTTGCTGCAAACATTCAAGGTTTGACCTGATAAAACCTTGGAAAATCTATTTTAAAGCCCTACTTTCAGGAACAGTTAGACTAGATGATCTCCAGAGGTCCCTTTCAACCTAGTTTTTTCTATGATTCTGGGATCTAGGTCATATATAGCCATGTTTTTATAAAATATTTGTGGTAGCATAATAGAAATTACATTAATCTTGTTAAAATAAAGGATAGTTTTTCTGTTGAGAACAAATGTGGGAAATCAGACCATAATGCAATACTGTTTCCAGTACACAATGATAAACTTACTAAAAGAATTTACGTTGTTGTTTTATATTAGAGAAATAGCTATAATGCTGATACTCAGTTATTATTACATACCTGAGAGCAGAAGAAGCTCTTAGTGAGGATAAATCCTGTAAAGGTTTGCTTGATGCACACAATACTGCTTGAGTAGGGTTTAAACACCTAGTTTCAAACCTAATCAGAAAGCATTTGACTATTAGTAGCAAATACTTCCCCACCCCTTTATTATTGGTAACATGTAAACGATGAATACCTGAATGAAGATTTTATGGCTGACAGCATGGTGTGTATGTATATGTATGAAAATTACATATATATTGATATATTTGTTGCAGAACAAATTGAGCATGTTAAGACAAGCTTATAAATGGTGTAGCTGTATTTGTTTCAAAACACTTTGAGGTAGACATATCCTGTTTGTAGTTGGTTTCTGGATATTTTTTGTTGGTGATTTTTTTTTTCTTTGTTTTTCTTTTAGTCTGTTGTCTTTTTTTTTTTTTTTTTTTTTCTTTTGCTTTTCTGTCTGTTTTCCAAATTGGCCAGCTATAGTGATTGGCCTTCCTGGTGTAAGTCTTTTTGATTTTGTCCCAGCAGTTCATTGTAGCAATTGTTACAAAGTCAATGTAATCTGTTGGCATTCCCTGTGTGACATTTCAAGTTAGCCTTTCAAATTTTGCCAAGGTAATTCTGCTGTCTATTGGTTCAGGAAATAATCCTGATGTCTGTGCATATATTATGTGAAATCTATGCAGTGCTGCACAACAATTTAGACCTGGCTTTCAGAGTGGAACTTACGGATCTCTTACTGGAGATAACAAAATCCTGTAAGCTACATCATGGAAAAGTATACTTAAATATTCAAAATCTTTTATGTTAACCTGTGACTGATTTGCATGTAAAATTTGGTGCAAGGACTACTTGGTTTGGCTTGAGTATATTTAGCAAGTTTTAGATGATGTTTCTGGTGCTTAACTTTGCAATAGAAGAGGAGCACATGTATATGGATATACTTCAAAAGCCTGTTTTATAATGACTCCTCAGATTCTTTCTGATTTTTTTTTTTTCATTAAGCTAGTAGAAGTATTTCAAGCAGGCAGGAAAACAGTTACAAGGTCAGCATTTCTCTAAATGAAAACCTTGTGTTTTTTAACCTGGTGTTACTAATGAGCAACTACTTTGTTGCTTGTTTAAATTATTTGTTATCTTTATTTTTGTTGCATTTAGATCAGCCCTACTTTTTTGTTTTCCTGTCACCTAACCACTTTAGGACCTGCTCTTGAAGTGGGCAGCAAGGTGTTTGCATTGTGCTTGCCTCTGAGAAGAGATGTTTGATGTAGAAGTTTCCTATTTTTCCACGACTGCAGAATTGCAGCCATCACAGACCGTGTTCAAGCAGCGCTGCTCCAGGCACTGGTGTGCTGTCACCTTCCTCTGCATAGCTGGGTTTATCATTAACTACTGTTTGCACGATTACAAATATTTTAATTTAGGTGACGGCTCCCCTTGGCCGGGCAGGGAAGGGCATTATTCCTAAGGTAGAAGAGCTGGTGGTTTTGACGCCTGCTGCCGGCACTGAGCGCACTGTCCCGGGGCAGGCGGCCCGCAGGCTTTCCCTGGGGTTTGTTCCGAGCCAGAGGGTGATCCCGCTGTGCTAGCTCGGTCGCAGGTGCTCTGGGAACACCCATCTCCGGGCGGCGTTCGGGAGCCGCCTGCCCGGCCCTGGTTAATGAGTAGCTCGCAGCTCCGCGTTCCCGGCGCGGGGCGCCCCGCGGCGCTGGGCTGGGGCCCTGCAGCCGCGCTTCTGGGGTGCCACTGCGACAGCACAGCCAGGCTTCGCTGCCAAGCTCAGTTTTAAACCCTCCTTTGGGGGTTTGCATGGCTGAAAACCAGGGAAGTAGCCATCTGAAATCTGCATTTTTTAATCATTTCTTTACTGCATTTTTAATGGTTGCTGTACTACTCAATTTCTTAGTAGTAGATGGACTTCTAAATTTAGGAAAAAGTGCTGCAGCCTCATAAGGATTTCATTTTACTTCAACTCTATTAATATTCTACTCTTTTTGCTTTACAATGGTTTGATTAATTGATCAAAACAGTTTTGGGTTTTTTTTCTGAAGAAAATTACAGTATGATTCCTCTGATTCCACTTACACAAGTAAGAATGTACATTTCTTTCTTACAAGCTTAGTACACTACGGTACAGTTTAAGTTTCTACATCTTTAACAATGTGGCCAGTTTTTTCCTTCATGGTTTAATATTGGTCATTGAGCAAAAAGTTCTTGGAGGTAAGAAGGTGATAGTTTGCTAAACTGTTGCATACTGAAAGCTTGGGATAGAAGAAATTAATTAGTATGTTCTGTGATGATGGTTGTAATAATACTGCCAGAAAGAGTTGTAATCCTTGTTCTTCTGGAGATATTAATAATGTGGAGCTGAGGAGCTGGTCTCAGAGCATTAAAAGGGAACGATGGCAAAATCATCATGTGGCAGGCCAAACTTTTATCTGTAAAACAAGATGTTAAGTCGTGCAGTTAAGTGTAGTAGTGCACATCTGGCACAGAAGTTAATGTGTGTATGTGGTCACTGTTAGCTGTCTGCACACAAATAATTTGAGTCATGTTGGAGAAAAAGGTGACAAATTCAGTAGTAAGAGAATGCCAGATGAATGAGATGCATCTGACTCCTTACCCAGCTGTGTCGATAACATTTCTTGAGACTGGCTGGGACTAAAATGAGGTGTTGTCAAGGAAGCACTTCAGACTCCGCATGAAATCATACTATCTAACATTTATGAAGGGAAACCCACAAAAGATAACTGGAACTTAATGGACATTTGAAAAACCAAGCAAACATGACCTCCCAAGAAAACCTCAAACCAAAAAAATGCCTCAAACACCGTATTTAATTTTACAATAATTGATGTTTGGCTTAAGTTGTCTCCTTTTTTCTTTTTTTTTTTTTTTTTTTTTAAATGGTGGTAGTAGGAATTTGTACAAATCCTAAATACATTTTTCTTTTTTGTCTGGCACTGAGCCAGTTCTTCGGGGCAAACTTCAGTCAGTTTTTTAAAGATGCCAGGTAATTCCCCTTCACTATCTCATCTAATTTATTCTTCTTCCAGTCTCTGCATGGTTGTCATACTCATGTTACCATTTGCTTTGTTCCATTCCCTTATGTTTTTATTCATTCAGTACTTGTTTTTATGTCTGGTCTTCTGCTTATTATACTTGAAACCCCCTGTATTCTTCAGAGCCTGCAGTAGTTCCTGATTCAATTAGTCTTATCAGTTCTGATTTATTTTTACATTTGAACATCATCTGATATAATGCTTTTAAAATTTATGGAAAGGGGAGCTCTTTCTTCATGAATGTGATAAGAAATTGACCAGGAAGTATTTGCTTTTTGATTTTTCCTCAAGGTTTTGAAATGCTTTCCAGCCAGAGCTCTGCTATGAAGTTCTCTTAGACCTCCCTTCCAAACATGCTGCTGTGATTCCTTTTGGCTGCTTTGTGTTTGCTGACTTAGGGTAGGCAACAAGTTTGTCATTGCATTCAGTCCCCAGCAAAACCATCCCACCAATTGTTCTTTCCAGTCTTGCAAATTGCCTGTACTTTGAAAGAATTTCTGTTCTTCTTGTATTGCTTCAAGAGGGGGACTCTATGCTGCTGTACGAATTTAACCCGGTTGAAGGTTACATACCTTGCAAGTTTTGGCTAGATTTAGCAGTTAATTTGCAGTGCATGCTGAAGCTGAATCCCCACCCCATTTTTGTAAGGGACAAACTTGCTTGGGTGAAATACTAGGTTTTATTAATCGTAGGAAAGTGTATGTGGTGTAGGTCAGAATTTGCACTTTGATTTCAAAGATCAGGTAGCAGTTGAGAGCATTCAGCATGTGTAAATATTGATGTCCCATTCAGAAAGCTCTCGTGGGCAAGCAGACCACTTACTTGGTCATGGCAGGGTACATTTTGCACTAGGAAAGCAATTAAGATTAAATAGACTAAGCCGAGTATTTTTATTTAGGTGTAATTTAGGGTAGACAATCTGGAATAGGGGTCATTACCTTTGTAACTGATTGCAGCATAAGCTTAAATATTAGAGATCTATCTAAAGGTTTAGCTAATAGCTTTCAAAATCAAGTTGTTAATCTGTTTTATTCAGTTGCTAAGGTAAAATAAGCTTGATGACATTGAAGAACCCATTTCAAATTAATTTTTCCTTTAAAGCTCTCATGATGATCAGTTATTTCCAGGAAAAAAGGCTGTTTTGTCATTGATTTGCTGTACTGCTTACTTTTGGTCAATTGACTAGTCTTAAGCAAAATTAGAACAGTACTGTGTTGTCAAGTAGTCCTTGTTTTGATGCCTTTCCTTTAAAATGCACTTCTGGTGTATTGCTGGGTCATGAAAGAAACATGAAGGTAAAAAACATTATTAGTAGTGGACTTCTGTCCTATTTTTCATTCCAGCTGTTCTGTGATCATAATTCACAGAACGTGATGAAACAATGCAGTCAAATCCCCTCTAGCTCTCCCAGCCCTTCTACATTAGGTTTTGAGGAATTTGCCTGTGGGGAGCCATTGCCCATTGCCTGTGCCTTGCAGAAGTGCTGATCAGTGAGGAAACTGGGAGAGATACCAGATCTCAGTGCTGTAAGAAGAGCTCTCCCTTTTTTGCTCCTGTTTCAGTATAAACCAGCAGTGCTGGCCTAGTGCCTGCATTCCTCTGTAATCGGTTGCCACAGCATGCTAAGATTGCTTTGTGGGAAGTAGATAAATATTCTACCTGCCAGCCAGGAATAGAAATTAGAAATAGAAAGGCTTGGAGAATGTCAGATTTACTTGGCAAAAGTAAATCTGGTGTGTGTGTGTTTGAAAATGCTGGGCATTGTCTTGTGCACTGAACGATTTGAAACTTAAAAACCAAACTAGCCTCTGAATTATAAACCCTGAAAACTAGCAGCATTGATACATAGGGATGCATTCTCAAAAATGAGGTGGTTTAATTTTATAAATTATGTGATCTTGGCTGCACTTGGGAGTTTTAACAACCTTGCAAATACAAGATTGAGGAGACTTGCATTACTTCAGATAGCAACATTAGGTTTTTTTATAAATACCCATTTGCTGGATCACTGTGTTAAAAATAAACAGAAACTGCCTTAGTTGACTTGAATTATTTGTGCAAGTCAGTATGTCAGTAGAAGAGTTGGAGAAGAAACAACAAAATACCAAAAAACGTAAAATAACCCCCTTGCCCTGTTTCCTGACAAAACCAAAGTAGTACTTCACTCAAGAGCAGGTAGTTTATTACCAGTCTCCTTTACAAAATCTCACTCTAATCCATTCCATTTTACTCCCCCAAACTCCAGTTTGGTTTGCATGGCTCATACTCACTCTACTTTGGTGGCCTCATGGCAGAAGGTTTAGCAGGTATTTTCTAAAAGCTGGCCCAATATACTCACCCCAGCCTGTGATGGTGGAGGAATGCTCTGCCTTCCCTGGTCTAGGGAGGTGTCTGTGCTGCCAGGGACTTGCTGTCCAGCTGGAGCTTGGCTCCAAAGTTGTGTTGAATCCTGAGTGGGAAGTTGATTTTTGGCTCTTTGGGGGCTTAAATTAATTAACGTGTTGAAAGGAAGAAAATGACCAAGAAATAGCTGCCACTGGGTTTGCAGTGGAGGGAAGATGCAGGAGCATCTCTTTTAAGTGAATGCTTTAGGAGCAGTCTCCTTCTGGTGTGGTGCATCATGGTCACAGGGTGTGTGTTAATCTTGTAGGGTGGTGAAAAAATTGCCTAACAGGGATGTAAAGATGTAAATGTTTACATTTTGCTGGTTTGAAACATACACTGTTTAAATACTGATGGAAAACCAGAAAGCACAAATTGTTTGCAAGTTAGGACATGTTTTGTAGTATGTTTGCTCTATTTTTTCTTCACTGTGCAGAGGAATTAGTTTCTTCTTTTAAAGTGAGGATGTCCAAGCACATGCAGAAATTGGAAAAATGTCTATCCAGTTTGGGTGGCAGTGTTGCCTTTTTTTGTTTGCCTATTCTCTTTGTGCAGGAAGAGGACTTGTGCAAAATCTGCAGAGCTGAAGTCAGTGCTAATGCAGGTCCTGGAGAAATAATTTGATCTTACTGAAAACCAATTCTTGTGATAATAAATGTTTTGAAGTCTGTGGAACAGACTGAAAAGGCAAAAAAGAGGTGTGCTTTGGTAAGCATAAAATACAAATATTTCTGTTAGTCATAAATAGGGGAGGCAGATGAGAGGAAGAGAGGAAACAACTGCAGTAAGCTGTTCATCTCTGGCAGTTGTTTACAAAATGCAGATGTTCCTAGACTGCTTTCCACAGTGTGTGTTTGCTTTTTCTTCTTGACTTATGAATCATCATGTAATGGATTGGGAGGGGCCTTAAAGATCACCTTTTTCCAGACCCCTTACCATGAGCAGGAATATCTTCCATAGACTAGGTTGCTCAAAGCTCTATGCTGCCTGGCCTTGAACACTTCCAGAGATGAGCCATCCAGAGCTTCTGTAGGCAACCCATTCTAGTGTGTCACTGTCCTCGTAGTAAAGATTTTCTGCCTAATATCTAAGCTAAATTTCCCCTCTTTTAGCTTAAGTCATTACCCCTTTTCCTATCACAACATGCCCATGTAAAAAGTTGTAAATTTTCTGGAGGTAGTCTTCTCCCTTTGTCCCCTCACAGGACATGAGCAAGTAAACTTATTTCATGAATGTCTTCAGTTTTGTTAATCTGAATATGTAAAAACAAGAAATTATGACCAAAGTATCAGGAGGTGTTTTAATTTGATCATGTTGTTTAGGTTTTGATTCTGAGGTACAAGACTTCTGCATCACATTTTCAAATTCTTTCCTGAAGATCACGGGGTAGAACTTTGTGTAAGTCCTTCAGTTAGTTTTGTGAGACTTGAGGATCTCCTGAACTCGTGTTGTTTTGAACAGTCCTGGAGTATAAATGGCATTATAGAATTACAGTCTCTAAAAGAAATACTTTTTTCTGTCCATACAGCTTGAAGTTCCCTTCGTAACAACTTTCAATTTCCGAATTGCTATTGTGTCCTTCCTTTTTCTTTTAGAGGAAGAATTGCTGTAAATTGATTATTGATTATTTTACCATTTTATCTTCTTCATTAGTATTCTGTGGTTAACTGCAGATTGCCAGTGCTGTGTTCCAAATCCCTTTGGGGCCCTATTAAAGCCATAGGTTTTTTAGCAGAAGTCTTCTGTCATGCTTAATGGAAAATATTTCAAAAGCTTGTGGCAAAAATGTGGATTTTAAAATATATGAAACACAAATGTAGAGAAAACAGTTCTGTGAAATTTTAAGCTTTCAATTCTAAAAGAAATATCTGGGTTCAGAGAAATTATTCGTAATCATTCTGAAGAATCCTTTGTTTATTAACACAATTTACTAGATATGTTTTCTTCTGAGATGTGAAATGTTTTCTTGCAAAAAGTATGGACTGAGGTTTTTTTTATTGCCAGTGATGAGACTTTTTCTTCCCAAGCTTGAATGATACACAGTCCTCTGTTGAGTATTGCCCACAGTGGAAAACACCAGGTAACTGTGGGTAGGTCTTGATCTGCTACTTAACTGTGCCCATGCATGAAGGAAACTTCAGTCATCTCTAATTTCAGGCTATTTATTTCTCAAAATCCATCACTGGATTTTGTGTGGAATTTCTGTTTTCTTTAAAAGCTGAGTTGGCTTTCTGTGGCATCAGTACTCATTAATACTCTCACAGCCATGATTAAGGTGTTCTCTTTCCTTCTTTCCCCCTTGACAACAAATAGTAGTCTCCATTGCCAGCAGCATCTTTCTGAGCTGACAGATTTAAGGGCCATTCAATCCTTCTGTAGAAGAACAATTTCTTAATTGTATCCATAGTTTGGTTACCTATTCCTGCTTTTTCAAAGTCTTGAAAAGTATGCTTTGGCAATTATTTCTGTCATGATCTGTGTTCAATTTGGGGAGGAGGAAAGTGACCAATTCACAAAATGTCAATAGTGGCAATATCAGAATTAGAATGTGAACATTTGGATTCACAGCCTTGTGTTGAGTCTATACACTGTTCTGTCTACAATCTCCTGTTTTCTTCCTCCTTAAAAAACAGCTTAAATTTCTTTTGCTTTAAAGAAAGAGGATGAATGTGAAGTACAATGATATCAGTCCTGTTGAAAAGACTGAAATCTTTGATAATTGTAGCTTTGACATGCAAAATTACTGTGTTAATTGGAGGCAGCAATTAAAAAAACTTTATTTGTCTGGTTTATATGTGCAGGAAAAATTTACTTTAGACATGCATTTGAGATATGAGGAGAGGATTATTTTTAAAAGTTGTTTGGGTTTTTTTCTACATGTCTTTTATCTGCAATTTGTAATTTTTTTTTTTTTTTTTTTTTGGTAGGCCGTCATCTTGCTGCATTGGCAAATGAAATGTTTCAATGTAGATCAGTTGTCTTTTAACTCATAGGTGGAAGACAACAGCTCAAAGTTGCTATCAGAGAAGAGGATGTCTAACACAGGGAGCATTATCCAGGGACTCTATGCTTTTCTGACACTTTCAGCAACATTCTCAAAAGTGAAATTTAAATGTGTTTGTTTGTGTTACCCTATAGGAGGTAGAGATTTATATTAACATACAAGCATAGTGGATAGTGTGGGATTTGTGTGAATAATCCTGGTTTTACTTTAAGGTGTTTTAAAAGCTGTAGAACAAATAATTTCAAGACTGTTTGATTAATATATAATACTATGGATATAGTAAAAAGTAGAATTTCCCTCTAAAAGCATGTTTTGGAAATACGCTTTAATCCTCAGAGCTTTGGTTATTTTCTACATCTCTTCCCAAATCTGTCATGTGGATGATTACAATTCTGCTTAGATATATCACTTAGATTAGCAGGAAAATTGGCATGGTGGTTCTTGTTTCATGTTGTGTGTCATACAGAAGTTTCATGACACACAATTTATTGCTAATAGAATATGAGGTCTTTATTGTATTCCAGTTTTGGTATGGTGATTAATTTGATAACTAAGATTTCAGAGCATTTTAGTTGCTTGTCTTTGTAAATTTCAGTGGTGAATGCTTACTTAGTTGGTTTTGAAAATTTGAAGGCATAAATTATTTATTCTATGTAAACCCATATATTTATGAGAAATGTTGATAGCTGGGCACTGCAGTGCTCAGTTTTCACTTTGACTCAGTGATCACTTCCACTCTTCAGTGGTCTTACTGTAAGACACTACCAAGCTAGGAAAGGTAGACTTTGGCTTTTATTCTGCAGTTTTTATTTTGGATTCAATGCAACATTGTTAGTTACTTCCCAAAGGCATTATTTGGAAAATAAAGTAGTGATAACCCTTGCATTTTTTGGTGAGCTGATTTTCTTTTTTTCTGTGGTCTGCTTGAAGCTGAGGCAGGCAATAGAGGAAGCCATAGAGTTCCTGAAGGCTTTGATTGGCAGGGTGCAGGAAGTGAAGCAGCAAGCTGTTCACTGCCCTCAACACACTGGCTGAAGGTGTTATTTTACAAATGGCTTTTAAAAATAAACATCATAAAGAGCTCTGACATGAGTACTAAAAACTGCAAAAAATGTGAAAGCATTTTAAGCATGTCTTGTTCTCATCTATATTTCACAGTATTTTAGCAGTGTAGGGAGCAGGTCTCTTAATTTTTTTTCCCAATAGTTTTTCTGCTCTCACTCCCTCTGCATGCAGTAGATACTATCTCCATACTTGACACATTTGCAATGCCTTACCTGCATGGTGTTATTATATATTAATGTAAAAAAGCATTTGTGAAGTTGGCAAGACCAGATTTACACCCTTGAAGTTTGAGGAGTTATTCATATAAGTTTGTTTGATCCTTTGCAAATGTGACCAAAATATTTACCTCAGAAGTTGGAATAAAGGATGTTAAAAACACAAGATCTGAACAACACTGAAATTTATGGTCAGTATTGTTTTTCCACTAATAAACTCTTCTAGAATTTAGTTACCTTTAGGTTATCTGATTTCAAGATTAAGTTTTCAGATAAGCAGTCTTTGCTGCTGAACATGTTGCTGAAAGGCTGGGATAATCCTTCTAACCCCCAGTCCCCCATGTAAAGGCTATTACTATGTAAAGAGCATGGTTATTTTGGTCAAATAATCTCTATTACCCTATGATAGCAGCCTGTTCTGCCTCTTTAGTCTTAACAGCAAGAACTGTTTGGATGCCTGAAGCTGTGCATATTTTAAGACTCTTTGGGTAAAAATATTTTTGGTAAATCTTTGCACACCTTTTTCAAAAGAGGAGGGGGTAGAGGAAGAAGGATGTCAGAAAAGTTGAAATGCAATCTTTATCTCTAAAACTTGTTTTGGAATTAGTGTGTGTGATATGTACATACAGAACAAATGTTTGAGGTGAATATTCCCTTTTTAAAAAGGATGTGTCACTTAGTGTTTTTACTCTGCCACTGTAAGATGGCCAGAACAGAATGTTGTCCCCAGTGCAGCTGCATGAGTGTACATAGGTCCCAGGAAGCAGAACTGAAATAAGGATGGGTGGCTTATTGTGATGTGTGGCTTTTCTGCAGCAGATACTGCAGCTGCTCACACTGTTTGCATTACCTGGAGTATGAGAGGCATATTTCCTCTCCCATCCATCTCTTCCAGTCTGTCTTTGACATTCATGTGTGCTCTTGCTGAATCCAGAGTTTAAAATAGCTGGATTTCTCATGAAAACACTTTGCAATATGGATTTACCAGGGTTAAGCTAAATGAGGTAAGGGAAGGCTTGCAAATCACTTAATTACTCAATTTTATGCACTAAATAAGCATCTAACCTCTTGCAGGGGTGTAGGGATTTTTAAAAATTTATTCACCTGCATACATTGGATTCTCTTCTAAGAGGCAATGATTACTGTAGATAGGTAGATATTTGATTTCTAGACATAGGAACAAATCTAGTTGATTTACTTACTGGCTTTTAAAAGTGAAATAAGCTAGATTCCAATTCAGTGCCCGTTAGAATAGGAAAGAGTTTTCACAATTACTTGTGGTCTGGTTTTTGTTTTTAGAACAAGCCTTTTTTCCTTGTACCTGCCTTCATTGAAACTAAAATGCTTTGAAGTACATTCTAAATAAACAAATAGAGGTGTCATATTGTATGTGGTCTACCCTGAAGGCTTATTTGTGGGTGAACTCCAGCATTAAAGGCTATTAAATGAAGGAGAGGTATCATTATATTTTACTGTGGAAGGATGTTTTCTCTTTGCTCTGTTCTCTGCTGGTTCTGGTAAATGGGCTGGCAATAAGTGTTATGCCTGTTTAAGGTATAACTTCAAAATGCCTTTAAAATGTTTTTTGCTTATGTGGACTAATTTTCTGTGAAGAATCTCTGCCTATAGGGTTTTTTGTTTGTTTGTTTTTTGGAAAACGTAAGATGATAACCAGAATGATTTAAGCCTTATTAGTGCAATTTTTTTATGACATTCAGACCTATTGCTTACTAACAGCAGATAAATAAATTTGCTGTGCTTGAAAATATCATTGGTGTGAAATCTAAGAAAGCAGATTCATTAATTTTATTCATGTTGATTTTAATATTGGTGTGAAGAGCCTCTTACAATGACGTTGCTGTCTTTCTTAAAGAGCAGTGGTTTGAAAATTTACAGCTACTGCTTTGAAAGGTATATGTGGAGTTTCAATATACTGCTTCTGGCTTCCACATTGATTTTCTATATAACTTACATGAATATGTGAGGAAAATTTTGTGAGAAAATAACTGCAAATAAGGAGAAAATAGTGGCCTACACACAGTGCACAGAATGAAGTTTATCTTCTACTTGGGTTGTTGATTTAGTAATGCCCAGTATTTTTTATTATGGTCAATACCTCTTGGGATTTTCCAGCTAAATAGAAGAGCTGAATTTTTCATTAATAGGCAGGCATCTAGTTTCTTGTTGGGAATGTAGAAAAGGTGAAGCATTTGCTCTGCAAAAAATGAAAGCAGAACCTGGTTTTCATACATGGTGAGTGAAGCCTAAGTCTTCTATTTGGATAATGTGGCTGAATAATTTAGTCATTGTTAAAAAGCACTGATGATAGATACAGTTTTGAGGTGTGTGAATAATTCTTAACTAAATGGGCTGGTACACACTGAAGAGCATTCCTATTAGTTGTCTCAGGGATACACATAGTTACAAAGGCACCTTTACTTTGATATACCTCTTTCCAGTCCTGTGTCATTTATTTAATATCTTTTAAGTAAAGGAACAAGTCACTATAAAATGCAATTGTTAATGAAAGGCCACAAGACTTGGCCATGTCCTTTGTACTACTGTTTTCTCCTTCCTTGTCAGGGGTGGTCACTCAGACAATGAAAGGAGGTTTGAAGCACTATCCTTTTATAAATAGTGTTCACACAGATTCTGTTACAGATGTGATTTTTGAGAGGCCAACATTTTCAGTCAAGACTATAATAAACTGAGGAAAATTAGTGCAGTAGTCTCCTCCTAGAAAAAAAACATGACTGCAACCATTTACAGGAGTAAATTATCCCTATTTACCCGAAGAAGTGGAGGTATAAATGATTTATTAAAAAAAACCAAACAACCAACTCTCAATCATAAATGCAACAAAACTGTTAACAGTTGTACACTGTGATTATATGTAGAACATTCTTGAGTGTATACTCAGCAAATCTACCCTTGATTTAATTACTTGGTAAAAAAGAAGTTAATGGTATTGTTACTGATAATGGAGTCTTAGGTTTTTTTAACAACAATTTCTGAGCAGTTGGAAAAAAATCAAATGCTGGTATGGAGAAAAGGTATTTCTAAAAGTCAGTCTTCAATACAAAAGATGAGAAAAACATGTTATTTTTGTTCTGCTTGACTGCAGCGTTACTGTAGGAGAAGGCATGCATAACCAAACTTGTCCAGAAATGTGTTTAATGTACTTGGAAAACATTAACTTCTTTCCATAGCTGTACTTGCATTTGTTTCTCCTGAAAGCCTACTGCATGATTTCATTATGGGATAGAATTTCACATGTTTGTTTTATAGTTTATAACTGTGAAAGTAACTGTGTTTTAGAGTGGCTTTTTCTGTTTGTTTAATTAAAATATACCTCCCAACTTCCTGGATTTTTTTTAGGGAAAACATTCTATTTTAGGGAAAGGGGAAAAAAAATTGAAGTATTCACTTGTTGATAATGTTCAAGTGTCTTACAGGTTCTTTTAAAATTTGATTTTTGTTTCATAATCAGCCTCCTTCCTGAGGCTGCAAACAGGAACCGAAACTTGCATGTAATGGCTGGTTCTGGTTGCTCAGGGCTGGAGGGTGATTGCCAGTGCTTAAGAGCCCTAGGCTTAGAAGCATAAGACTTCTGGTGGTGCTGGGGATCTCAGTGGCCCCTCTGCCTTCCCCAAAAGCAGTAGCTGATGCAGGTTCCTTCATGTTGCACTGAGATCCAAAACCATTCCAGTGATCTGACCCTATTTAAAATCCAGCTTTAAACACAGATCTCTTATGGATGAAAAGTCATTGGAGAAGATGCCAACCATTCAGCTGCTCACCTCTCTCCTGTTTTTCTTCCCCTGCCCTTTAGGCTAGGGATTCACTCAGTTGTTTCCTTGCAGACTTGCTGAGCATGCAGCACGCTGAGGTGGGACATGCAAAGTGGTGTGGGCAGGTTCCTGGGGTGTGACACCTGTAACACAGCTCCCTGAGGCTTTGCACAGAGCTGCTCAAGGCCATGGAGGTGGGAAGTAGAAGGTGTGGCTTTCTCTGTTGGGGACTCCTGCTGGTGGCATTTTCCTAGGGCTTGATTAGTCCCCAGGAGCTCTGGTTGACTGATAGCTGTGGCGTCCAAACACTCAGCCATTTGTCCCCGTCTTGGCACAGTTCCTGTGGTCAGCTGGCTTTGTCAAGGACAGCCTCAGCTGGAGCTCTTTGCATGCCGTGAACACAAACCATGAGCTCTGTGTTCCTGGTGTGATTTTACATATAATGGTAAGGCAGGTTTTCATTTGTGAACCCAATGCAAACTGGTCACGCTAGCAGATTTGAATTTCTCATGATGAATTTCCAACTCACTACTTCACTTGGGGCATTGGGCATATAACCCAGTATCTAGCAGATCACCTGAAGGTGTTAAGCCAAAGGTAACTGAAAAACTAGTGCAAGACTAGAAATTTCAAACTAAGCACCTCTCATTTTATAATGGACTGCAGTATGTGTTATGTTACTGTTAGTTTTTGGATAGCTTAGGTTATCCAGGAGAGAAGCTGGGCTTCCTACAGAGGGACCATGGTATGAAATGGATCTGCAATTACTTGTGCTACTATGCACAGTCACTTAAATAAAAATCATAAATTTGGTTTATTCAGGTTCTTTTTTTTTTTTTTTTTTTTTTTTCAGTGATTTGGTGGTGTTTTTTTTTTCTTGGTTTTTTTTTTTTTTTCTGGGTGGCAAGCTCATATGTATATAAATGTTATTGATGCTGTTTTATTGGCCTCTGTATTTGAAGCTGGAATGAGTGAGTAGCAAGATCTGGCTATATTGTAATGCTTTGTAAAACAGTGCTCTCCTGGAGCGGGATTAGGGTTAGGTATCAAAAGACCTGAAGGGTCTCCAAGTGTAGTGTAACCTACAGCATGTTATGCACTAGGGTGTCAGGGGCTGAACATTGTTTGCTTCCTGTCTCTGGGTGTAGATCAGGAACAGGGTGATGGAGACTCCTCTGATTTCTGCTCTCTGCTGAAGCCTGCAAAGTTGGAATATAATTAGGGGATAAAGGGAATGATAGAAGTGTAAGATAGGTTGGAGATTATAAGCAAAAGGGTCAAACTTTTTACTTTTTCCAGCCTTTTTTCCCCGGAATGGAGAAGTCTCTGTTCTGGGGCCATTAGGCATCGCAGTGCAGGCTGAGCCCTGATAGCTAGGCTGATGAAGCTTTGAATCTGGCTACCAAAACATTCTGTCATCTAGTGGCTGGCCCACAGTGAAGGATAACCTTCCACTTAGCCATCCGTAGACTAGTGGGTAGAGAGCTGTTTCTGCAAATGTGATGCCAGCTGAGGTGGAGAATGGAGAAAGGACTTTGTGGTGTAATTCATGTAGTCACTTTACTGTTTGGTGAAAAGTGAACAGAGTGCTGAATAAATAGTTTAAAACTTAGCTGCTAGAAAATTAGAGATTGTGAGATTGAAGTCTTCCTCTACAATCATAGTTTGTCATCAACTTTTTGAAAATTCTTGATAATTGGATAACTGCTTTATTTAACAGCAACCAGTCCTGAATTAGCCCATTTTCTGGATATTAAAAAAAAAAATACTATGATTAACTGCAGACAGTATATCAAGAAAAATTGCAAAGTAATAGGAGTGTTTGGTGGTTTATATGGAAATATTGTTCATAATTCTCCTAAAGATTTCCTATTCTTTTTTGTCCCCTCCTTTAAAAAAAAGAACCAGAAAAAACAAACAGCTAAAACCCCCAAACAACACCTTTTCTGAGGAAAAAAATGCATGCTGGCTAAAAGATGAGTCTTGATAGCTTACAGTTTTGATTTTAGAAAAAATACAATGGTAAACTATTAATTCTCTGACAAAAAAACCCCATGAGAGTATTGTTGGAAGTGTTGAATGCTAATGTGTGTCTGACTTCTGAGCTGTCTGTGAGAAGGCAATTGTTTTAGCTGCTTCTGAGTATAGATTACACATTGTTGAGTGAAGATGCATCACTGTGCTGCTTTGTTGTCTTTGCAACCCCAAAAAGCCCACTTATACAATTTTACATTTCATGGCTCTTCATGCTTTTCATGTTTCCCTGTCAAAGAGATGTGTAGGAGATGCAATGCTTTGATATTTTAAGTGATTTTTTTTCCCCTAAATTGTTCCATTTCTATAACTGTGTAAAAGAAAAGCCAGCCTGTGTTTTAAGGCAGATGCACAAAAAAGGGGAGATGACAAAATAATACTCATATAGGTCCTGTCTAGCTTGGCCAGCAGTCTATGTAACAGTCATATTATGCAAGTCCCTTTGTTGCTTTCCCCTTATAAGTGAGGTGTGGTTTGGTAATTGGTATGGTAATTAACCTGGAAAACTATCCTCTGCTTCGCTGGCCAACTGGCTTTAAACGCTGTGATGTTAATTGGTAACCTGATCCAGAGAAGAGAGGCTTGAAATGTTTACAGGCTTGTCTGAATTTAATTCACCTCTTATTTCAATGAACAACTTTTTCTTCTTGATGGGATGTTCTTTCGGTTGTTTTAATTTCTAAATAACTGGTTTTCAGAGTTTTGGTTTTCATGAGGATGTTTTTTTCAAAAAGAAAGAAGCCTAAGCAGCAAAGTAACTTTTTTTTTTTTTTTCTTATGGTGTGTTCTTCTTTGTTATCAATTTCTGGCTTCATGAATTTATGTATGCTAGACTGTAAAATATTGACATGTTTTAAGGTTAGTTCCGCTTGCCTTACATATGGTGTTTGTGTATATATTCTTGAAAGAAAGTATTACTTGATAGAACCTGATTTGCATTAACTCAAGACTGTTTTGTCAGTTGAGAGTAAACAGAATTATTGTTGTGAAACCTAAAAATGCAGAAATATGTAGAAAATGTCTTGACATTGCCTTCCTACTTTATGGTAGGTGTTTGAGGTTTTTTACTGATTTAAATTCCTAACCTAGGTATACATTGCTGGGATCACCTCAGATTCTCTCGATAATGTTCACATTGACAACATGGGAGCCCCTCTATACTTAAGCATATATGTTCTGGTTTACAGCAGGCTAATTTTACAACTTATTCTTTTCTATAAGAAGCATTTATTAAATTGGTGTATAATGAGGTCTTCATGATGTTGTGAGTTACTCTGAAAAACAAACATAAGAACTGTTATTAAACATAATTTTTGTTTTATAGGTTATTCAGCAATAGTTATGAACTCCCGTTTACGAGCCTTAGGTGGGAGGATAAATAACATACGAGCATCAGAGCTGCCAAAAGAGAAAACCCGATCAGAAATCATCTGTAACGTCCACTTTTTGGATGGCTCAGTACAAAGCTTCAAAGTCAACGTAAGTTTGGAAAACTTCCTTTTTAAATACATAGAAATTTGTTCAAAAGCTGCAGATGAAATGTGGGACCTTGAGGCATGATGTCTCCAAAAGATGTTGAAGATGTAGCTTTGCCATAACAAATTGCAGATTTACTGCTTATGAAATGGGTTTAAAATGTGCTGTTGTAGTTTACTTTCAAGCCAACCAACTTAAATGTCATAAAATCATGGCATGCAGATTGTATCTGGAGAAGGGTCTCCTATATGATACAGGAGCCACAAAGGAACAGATCTGGTGATCATTAGCAACTATGAATAAGTAGTTAATATTTAAAGAGAGCTACTGAATTTGGATGTGCTCCTCCTTCAAAGGACAGGTAAAAAGGACTCCCCCTGAAAGAAGGAAGCCTTATAAATTCCTGTAGTGATGTCAGTACATATTTTCAGAAATGCAAAGATGATGTCAACAGTGAAGATGTTGTGGCTTAGTAGGACTGTTCTATTCAGTCTTTTGTACTTCAGTGCAGTCCCTTTAATTGGATGTGGGGAGGGAAAGGGGATTAATGGAAGTTTGTATTCTGTATTTTTAGTGTGTTTATTCTGCAAGGTTTATAACCTTTAGTACCGATTTAAAATATTTGTTCATTTTTAAATGAAAATAAGGGAAATAGCATCACTTCTCAATCAACTTTCATTAGGATTGCCTGACCATGCAGAAAAATTGCGGATAAATTTAAGTAGAATTGTGTGTAAGATTTGTGTGTATTTCTTTTTATGATACTTATTTTATCTGATTTACCTTGTTTGAGAAGAAGCATTTTGTGAGGAAACTGTATTGTTTCAATATCTTAGGTTACACGGTGCTTTCTAATAGGATGTTCAAAACTTCATTCAAAAGCTCTATTTTCCTGAGTCTTATTCTCTACAGACTGATTTTATTTTTTACTTTGTCTGTTGGATATTAATTGGAATACAAATTTTCTGATGTGTTAGAAAGGTTGTTTTCACCATAGTATATACAGAATTAGCCTCATTTTAGTATGTATTTTGCATGCTGTGTGTTCATATAAGTGTATAATGTTGGGGAGAGGAGTAGAAGGAGAGTAAGAAAAAGAAGGAGCAACATGTTAGTATACAATTTCCATTGTTTGCCTTCAGCGTGCCCTAGGAATTGCCTTCTCTGTCAGTGAGCTGGCATAATTGCCACCTGCTCTGCACAAGGGTCTTTGTAAAATGAGGAATTCAAAATTTGTTTTAAATCCATGCAGAGTAGTATATTTGTTTTTTGTAAACAAATGTTTACACAGCTTTACATGCAGTACTTGGCCTGAAGTCCAGCATTATACAAGTGAAATTTGCTTCCCATTTCCCCCTTTAGGCAGTGAGTGCAAAATGGGAACCATTGAGAAGGAACTGTGTAGACATTCTGGTTCTACAGCAGCCTTCTAGTACCAAAGAAAGCTGGAGAGGGACTTTGTACAAGGGCATGTTATGATACAGCAAGGGGGGAACAGCTTTCAACTGCTAGAGG
This sequence comes from Erithacus rubecula, assembly GCF_903797595.1. Lineage (NCBI taxonomy): Eukaryota > Metazoa > Chordata > Aves > Passeriformes > Muscicapidae > Erithacus > Erithacus rubecula. The sequence continues at coordinate 84,625,426 of NC_136689.1, read as the reverse complement.
GTAGATTTAGATCAGATATCAGGAAGAAATTATTTGCTGTGAAGGTGGTGAAGCACTGAAATGGGCTGCTTAAAGTTCCAGCTGTCCCATTCTTGAAAGTGTTCAAGGCCAGGCTGGATGGGGCTTTGAGCAAACTTGGAGTAGTAGAAGGTGTTTTTGGCCATGGTAGGGGAGTTGGAACCAGATGATCTCTGAGGTTCCTTCCAAACAAAACCATTCTACGGTTTTTTGAAATTCTGAACCCAACTGAATTTTCTCCCTGCCTTCAGCATGTCCCTAGGGTAGCACTGCTGGTTACCTCCTTCATACAGGAAATGTAAGGGCCTCTTTTACTGCAGCTGTGATGCTGAACTGCATAGGGGTGATGTAGGACTCCTTATTGCTCTGTAGGAGCTTTCTATCTATTGAGAAACCTGAAGATAGCTGCATGATTTCCTTTCTGAAAAATTATTCTTATTAATCACTTATTCTAAAGAATATTGATATCCTGACCTGCTGTAAATAAACACTTAATTGCAAGAGAGCAGTACCATTTTACTCCTGAACTTGTTGATTTGGCAGAAAAGCAAAGTGATTGGCTATTTTGCTCAATGTTTTTATTTAAAAGTGTTATCCTATAGTTTCAGTGAATCTGAAATTTGGATTCATGGTATCACAAAGATTTAATCAGTACAACCTGTGGTATGTGCTGATTTTAGGTCATCATTATCAAGAAAGTTCACATGAGAGTATAGACAGACACATTCCACTACATTGCTTACAGTCCAAAGAATATGTTAACTATGCAAGGCTGAAATGGCCTTTCTTGTTCCCCTGTTGTGTGTTTCAGTACTTAGATGGAACATGTCCAAAGTCCAGGCAAAGAATAGAAGGTACATGGAAGCTGAGAGTTGGAAATGTTCTTTCCAAACCATGTTTGAGACAAAGATTTGACTGCACTTAATGCTGAATGTTGCAATTGATTTTAATTATATACAGGCTTTCTTGAAGCCTCCCAGTAAATTTTGGGTGTTTCAGAATTATGGTAAGCTTAACTTATCTCTGTCCCTAATGTCCTCTCTGTTTTGTTCTAATACTGTAATGCATAGGCTTTTCACCTAGAGAAAATGTTAGCTGTCATTATGATATATACAGAATTTGCCCATAAACAATGTTTGAGTGTCTTTAGTAGGTATTTTTTGTATTATGTATATTGCATTGTGCAGTAATGCAAATTTGTCTGTAACTTTTGATATAAACAGGCAGGAATTTTCTGGTTTTGCTCTACTTTGACTCATTTACCAGGAATGACCACTTAAAAAGCACCTGTCCAGTAAACTGATTTTTGAGAAGGGATAAAAGGGACAGTGTCAGATCACTTCTGAATTGCTTTGTCCATCTGAGTTAATTTTTTTCTCTTATTACCTGTGATTTTTGTTTTTAGACTAATTTGCTTTCAGTAATAGTTTTTCCTTCTACAAATAAAATGATGAGGCTGTAATAATTCAAAAAGTTGCATGAATTGAAGCTTGAATTGTAAGGTATGTTTTTTCCATTTCCTTCCACCTCAGTTAAGTTTCTTCTTCCAATATTTGAGAAGGAATATGATTGTAAAATGAACAACTACATCTACAATTGGTATATTTAAAATAATGGACAGAGATACAAGTCTTAGAGGCTCTTTTTGATTGTGGCTGTGAATTTTATAATTTTAAACTCATAGAAAAATGCAATGATGCAAAATTTTTGTATGTCTGTCACCCAGTTTTCCTACTCAGTATTGTTTGATAATAAAATATGGTTTAATGCTACTCTGTGTCCCTGCATGTTGAAAGAACTGCTGTATGAAGTTTCAGGCTGGCAGCAAATATTTAGTTTTGTATTGAGACAGGGCAGTATACTGGAGTGGAAAGCAATAAGACAGTATGAAATTTGATGATTCCTTTGAGGACAGTGAGAAAGTGATCTGCCCTACAGCAGGCTTGTTAGTCTGAGCCCTTTGTGGGGCATGACTTCATAATAAATGCTGAAGGAAAGAATTAGCGGAGGGGAGATTTTTCCCATGTTAGAATGAAATGACTAACCTCATTTATATGTTTGTTTTAAATCATTTTTGTGAGGCAGAGGAAATGCAGTGGGTTAAAATTCTGCCCTTGGATAAATATTTTGTGTGACCTTTATATAGGAAAATACTGTGCTAAAGTGCATGGAATCTAGAAATGTTATGGCATGGGCCAGGAGTTAGCTGAGGAGGTGCCTATAGATCTTGGTGTAAAGGAGATATTAAACAGTGCAAGGACATTAAAGGGAGTTCTTAACAGATTTCATTAATGTGTTGCTCTTGAAATTTTTTTCAAAAAATCAAAAATATTAAGTTTGAGCCTTATTAACAACAAAAAAGATACAGCAATATGAGGTAGCAGGTTATCTTAAACAAGGAGTAATTGCAGAAATGGAAGTCAGTAGTGTAAACTAATAGCTTTTATGAGATGAGGTAATGTTTTTTTAAGCTCAGTTTTCAGTTGCAAACAATAGAGAGCAATGGCAGTTTGCAGGCTGAGCTGCTCACGTATTACTGTTCTGAAAAAGGTGAGTGCTTTCATGCAGCAGGCAAGAATCTTCAGCCGGTGTCAAGGAACTATTTACAGTGTTGGTCTTGGCATTGAGGAGCCCTTCAGGGAATGTCACATTTGGATCCCGGCCTCTTGCAGACAAGAGAGGGAAGTTCAGTCAGGCAAGCATAGAAAGTAAAACTAGGATGCTCTGCAGAAGACTGGACCTTAGGAAAGAGCCTGTTTTGTTTATTCTAGATGAACAAAATCATCTGTGCTTGAATAAGAGTATCAGGTGGATAAATAAATTCCAGGAAGAGAAAAGGACAGAGATAATAGATGAGCAAATTAGCTGTGTGTAGAATTACTGTGGAAATTAAAAGAAAGTGGTAGCGCTGTGTTCAGGCTCATGCATCTTTTAGGACCAAAGGCTGTCTGGTTGTGAATGAGTGTTACAGACAACATTAGGAAAGGATGACCTCCAACAGCATGTGACAGGCAGTGAGTATTGTGTCTGAAGTGAGGCTGAATTTACAAAAGCTTAGGTGGTCCTTAACTGGGTGGTTATTGCCAGAAAGCAGGGGCAAAGCTTCTGCAGGGGACAGGGAGATATGCTTTACTTTGCACTGTCCTCTGAAATTGTCACTTTGTACCACTTACCTTGCAGAAGTTAACAACCTGAAGAGCTTTACATGCATATTTGCTTCTTAAGTCCAAGGTTCTAACAGTCTCACCTTAAGTTTATGCAGTTCTTAGGGCAGTGAGTCTTGAGCACTGCAGTATTTGGCATTAAAAAATAATGAAGAACTTTTTTCTCCTCACAATTGTTTAACTTACTAGAAATTGAATTTGACCAATTAAAATTCCCTAAATGTTGTAGGAACTTGTTGTGGCATGGATAGAATGTAGTAGGTGTTAATTATAACTGCACCAAGTATTAATTTTTGGCCTATAAAACATAAGTTGTAATTGATTTGAAGACAGATTTAAATGGAGGTGAATAGTGTGTGGTTATGAGGTAGTTGATGCAAAGCACTTAACAATTCAGAATAAGGATTGATAGATGGTGTGAAGGTGAAATAAATGGAAAGTTCTTTTTAGGTGGAAACATGCAAACTTCTTGAAAATGTTTCTTTTCAGTAAAAATTTTGAAATTGTTAAGGTTATCTTGTGTCATTATAGCAGTGCAGGCTAGTGCGTAAAATCCATAATTTTTTTAATTGCATTGTAGAAAAGCAAGAGGTTAATTAGGAGTGTCTTAAATTTTTGCTCTAATGGTTGATAGGGTTAAGATCTTGATTTGAATACCCAGTATAGCTGAGCAGCTGAGGTGATATTGTTTTGCCATCCTCCTATAGCACAGGGAAGCTAAAATGTGTTGTAAAGCACTTGACACATGGTAATATTTGAATATGCCATGACTATAAATTGTATTGGAATGGATGTCAAAATTCAGAAGTGGTGATGTGACATGCTTAACCTGCCTCACTTTACACCTCAGTCTCCAAACTGCTAATACACAAAGTAAATTGAAGGCTGTGCAGCATGAGCTGTATGGTCATTTTTAGGTATACAGACTGAAAAATAATACAAATATTTCTTAAAGCAATACCAAATTTAAGGAAATAAACATTTCCTCAAAAAACAACAAAACCCTTTATAACTAAGAATTTTAACCAGAAATCTTGAACAATTTAAAATAACATTTTTTACTTACCTTAGATTTCTTGACTGGTGCTTGACCTAGGCACTGGAAAAAAAATTGTTCTTCTAGTACCAGAGGACGAGAACTGGAAGCACATAAAAGTAGTTCTGGATTTTTTTTTTTTTTTTCCTAAGAAATGTGGAGAGGCAGAAGGGAAGTGAATAGATGTGTAGGTGGATGAGACTAGTGCTGGCTGAACAGCTGGGTTTAGAGCTGGGAGACCCATGGGAACATGGCAAAGAGAGAACTGTGACTGCTGAGCAACAATGTGGCAGTGGGGAGCTTGCTTTACAGGGAAACAGTGAGAAGGCTGAGCAATTCTTACATGCTGGGAGAGAGGCAGGAGTGCAATTGTGAGGGGATGGGGAGAGAGAAGGTAAAGGCAGCCGAATTGGGGTGAAAGACTGGAAGCATGGAAATTAAGAATGGAAATAGGAGATAATGCTATTTTGAAGAAAGGAGACCAAAAGAATAAAGAGTGTTGAAATTCAAAGTAAAAATTAGCAGAAGAATCCACCCTCTGTGGTCTTGTCCTGCCCCTTTTGTAATGAAACCTGATATTCCTGAACACCTCCTTTCATCGAGGTATTCCCTGTAATTACTGCTGTTGGTCATAATATAACTTTAGGAGCTCATTTAGGTGCTGTCAGGAGTGAGCACCATAGGTGTGCAATTAGGCCTTTGAGTTGTGCAGGTGCTTGAATGTGTTTTAACTTTCTGCTTATAAAAACCTCACCCTGGGGAAATGAATATGTTCAGTGCTAAAAATGATCTTACTGATGCCAGGAAATGCCCATTGTTTCAGAGGGTGACATCTGCTGTTTCCATAGGGCCCTCTTGTGTACACATATGGATAATTTCTGTTGGACAAATCTCAGTCTGCCTGGTGGTGGCAATGTCACTGATGGTGCTGGACAGAGCTGCCTGACAGGTGCATGGTGCTGTGGCTGTGTGTGACAGGAATGCATGGCTGCATGGCCCTTACCTGTCACTGGCAGTTCAGAGTTTCTGAGCTGGATTACAGCCTATGCTATTTCAGAAAAAAAGTGGGATTTGATCAGTGCTGTGGTTTGACTATTCCAGTTTGAAAGGTGGGGAATGGGAATGTGGAGCTGGAGTAGAAGGAGGGCACAAGGCTTTACAGGCCCGTGTGGACTCAAATTTATTGTGAGATCTCAACTGTTTTCATGAAAGTTAAATAAGATGGGAGACTACTGGAGAGGAAAAGGTAGTCTCAACAGTTGGGTGTTGCCTACATTGTTTTCCACATGTGACTTTACTCCAGAAAAATGGGCACACCTTTTCACAGGAGGCAAATATCCTGATATGGTAACACTGAGCATTCAAGTTACAAATGAGCTACTAGGATTTTTACTCTAGCAGAAGAAAATGTTGGATAATATTCCATTCTCCAAAATAAGATGAGTCAAGTGGATATCCTTTGCTTGAAATTTTGTTTTTCTCTTCCCATCTTTTAAATAGGAAGATAACTCCTATGAGATAAGGGAAGACCATGGAATATGTTGCTTTTAAAGCACTCAATCTCAAGTGTTGTAGCCTAATAAAAATAATAAAAATCTGTGTTTTGAACAGGACTTCCTGGGCTTTTCTATTATAAAAAAAGTTTAAGCAAATAATTGAATTGGCTTGTAAGTGAACACTTCCATACTGAGCAAAACTGGGGCTAGCCACAGTAATGTGGCTTGTACATGCAAGAAATTATTTTAAAAAAATCAAGAAATTTTCTTAAGAAATAAGAATTTAATAAAACCAGAGCTGAATTTTTAAGAAATTTGTTCAAGAATAAAGTGCTTGTCTTTTGGAGTTCAAATAATTTTCCTCAGAGTTTTTGTTTTTATGGTTTGGGGTTTTTTTGAGTTGGGGTTTATGTGTGCAGATTATTTCTGCTTTTAAGAGAGACATTTGGAAAAATCTTAAACTAATTAGGAAACTTTGTTTTCTTTGATTTTCTTTTTTTTTAATAAAAAAGTAAATAGGCTTGATTTTTTGCTCTGTCCAGAAATTCTGTAGATAAAAATCTACAGCTAAGATGCCATACAGGTATGCTCTCACCAAATACTGTTGCAGGCAAAATAGACTGAATTTGGGGATAATCATTGAATTTACTACAAACAAAATCAGAGTGGGATGACAAGTAACATGAATCTTAAAAACACCTTCTCATCACTCATCCTTCCTTCTCAGGCTCTGCCTTCTCCACTGCAGTGGCACAGGGAGACAGGGAATGGGGATTTTGCTCAGTTTGCCACAGGTTGTTTTTCCTGCTGTTCAGGGAGAGGAGTCCTTACACTGCTCCAGTGTCTCCATGGGAGACAGTTTTCCACAGATTTCTTCAATGGGCTTCCTATGGGCCACAGTTCTTCACAAATTGCTGCAATATGGATCACTCTTCCCTGAGGTCCTTCAGGGTCACAGGTTCTACCAGCAAACCTGCTCCAGTATGAGTTTCTTTTTCTCTTCGTGGGTCTGCAGATTCCTGCCAGGACACTGTTCCACCACTGGCTTCTCATTGATTTACAGCCTTCTTTCAAGCATCCACCTGCCCTGGCATGGAATCCTCCACAGGCTGCAAGTGGATCTCTGGCTCTCTTGTTGGACACCATGGCTGCAGGAACAGAGCTGCTTCACCATGGTCTGCAGGGGCATCTCTGCTCTGATGCCTCCCCAGTACCAAAATCTAGCCACACAAACCCAATGCAGCAAGCTATTTATAACTTATTAGCATATTTAGGATTGCAGTCTTTGTTTTTTTCTTTCTGTGTATGGTGGTGGTTTTTTAATAGAATTGGTTCACAGTGTTCTTTGGCAGAAGTTGTTTAATGTGTTCTCCACAATGCTATGGCATGGAGATTTTTTGGTTTGGAGGGAAATTATACCAGCCTTAGACTTCTGATCTCTGCTGCCTGTTTGATACCGTGTTGCACCAGTTCTTCTGTGACTGCTGTCACAGGGGACATCTATGCTGAAAATGGGGTGGCTGAATGGCAGCTGAGCATGTAGGGACTAAGAGGCAGGAGAGAGTGCAGGCTGAAGTATGGGATCCTTATGGCTGGATCACAGTATCCCCATCCTAGTGTGTACTTACTTTGCCTTTAACTGATGTGGAAGCACGGCTTCCTTTGTGCTGCTCTGTGGGACAGCAAGGGTCAAAGCAGCCCCACGTGTCTGCAAGCCATCCTGCAAGCTGCTGCTCCAGAGGACATTGCTCCCACTGTGGGCAGGGGAAGGGTGACCTGCTTACAATTAATTTGCTGCACCTGCATCAAGGGCTGGAATGCATGTCTGTTTCTGTTAGGAAATTTCATGTGACTAAAGTATTTTGGGAAGAAACCCAAACCTTTATCAGAATAAAGTTCTTATTGCTGAAAAACTTTGAAATTATGAATTAGCAACTATTTTTACTCATGAATTGCATTAGAAAAAAACCAAAACCAAGCTAGTTTCAATTAATTGTATCTTAAAATGTGAAAGTGTTGTAAGGTTTCACTTTTAAACTTTTCTGTTTTCAGAAACAAGACACTGGACAGATTTTGTTGGATATGACCTATAACCAGCTGGGTGTGACAGAGAAGGAATATTTTGGTTTACAGCAAAATGAGACTTCAGTAGATTCACCTGTAAGTATAGTAAATAATAAATGTGTGTGCATGTTTAGGTGTGTATAAATATATACACATGTATGTATACACACATATTCATGCACACACACGCATATAAAGAAACAGTATTTATTTGTAAATATTTTTAATCTATCTAATAGTTTTTCGTTTCACAGCGATGGCTTGAACCAAGCAAACCTATTAGAAAACAGTTAAAAGGTAAGACTTGTTTTTACTATCTTGATTGTAACTTTGTAGTTCTGTTTTTCTATGCTCTTATGACTAGAAAAAATGCATATTGTCCAGGTGCTAGATTTTTCTTCAAGAGCAAGTCTTGTGTCTACCAGTCTTTTCAGCAGATCCTTCTCCTTACTGCTACCTGAGTGGAAATAAGACCTGGTAGATCATTAACTTTGATGCTGTAATAGCAGCTAAACCTGGTTCCTGAGCAGTGTTAGACATGCTTAGATGGCATGAAAGTAGTAGTCATATTGTGGTGCCAGAATTCCTCCTGAAAGAGAAGCAAAGGAAGAGGGGTTTTGATTGAGGGAGGCATAGCCAGTTTCATGTGTAGGTTCTGGCAATTTCTTGTCTCACATACACTAAGAAACTCCAAATTGCATTTTTATTAAAAAACAACTAACCAAAAAACCAATGCCACATACTTCCAGGTGCATTTGTCGTACTAGTAGGTCTTGTTCTACCCAACTTTGGGTAACACAGAATGCTCACCAGGAAGGACAGGCCAGCCAGCATAACCCTGGCCAGAGAGCAGCTTAGGAGGCTTAGGAGGTTTTCAGCACTCTCATTTCTACCTTGTGCTACAGATCATGCATTTTTGTATCAATTCATACACAAAAGTAGCATGGTGAACTTCTGTGATTTAATGTAAGATAGAACTGAGCACTATCCCAGCTGAGACACCCTACATATATTTACTGCTTCTGTCTTTCCTAATACTTAGGAGACAAAGGAAGCTCAATAATATATTTTATGCAAAGTAGAATGTGCAAAGGTAATTTTTTAAATGAAAGCATTACTACATGTGAGAGTATTTTCTTCTCAAAGTTGATGTTGGGCCGTTAGGAAAGACTTCTCATAGTTTCTTTTAGTTTTATTAAAAAATACATAAGATTTCTATGTAGTTGTTAATGTAATTTTTCTGTAAATATAGGAATGAAAATATTATTGAACTAAAGATTGATTTGCTCTTCTAAAATATTGCAGGAGGTTTTCCCTGCACGCTTCATTTTCGTGTAAGGTTTTTTATACCTGATCCTAACACCCTTCAACAAGAACAAACCAGGTAACTTCTGTTTGATGTTTGCTTCCATGAACTGTGTCTTGCCCATGTCTGCAGCTTGGCAAATTATGCTTTATTGCATAGATAACTTTGTATAACTATTGGTATTGAATGCATTTGGAATGGAGAGCTTGATGCCATGCTGATTATGAGTAGTTTCTGATACAGCTTACAACTCTGACATACAGCAGGAGTGTAAATTATTACAAAGATGGAGGTGTTAAAAGTACATGTATTTGTGTCTTTTTTTTTTTTTGTCTGTATGCCCTAAGTCTATCTATCTTAGAAGTTTTATATCAACAGTGAGTCAGTTTTGAACATGTGTAGTAGATTTAATGCTGAGGGTGTGGGAGGGTGGGGTTTATTTTTTTTTGAGAAGAACAGATAGCAGTTCTTGTTTTCCAGTTTGCCCATTACTTGTAACATGCAAAGATGTATAATGTTTCAGTTTACAATAGATTTCTAAAGTTTTCTTTTTTAACCTGTCTGAGTTTTTGGGATGGTGGGGTGCATGAATTACAAGCAATTTTCAATTAATTTGTCACAATATTTTAATTGGATACTTGTTTTGTTCAGTGCCTGTAATTTGGAGTTTAGAATTTGAAGGCACACATTAATCTGGCATTTCTGTAGCACTTTCATTGCTTATTAATTTCAGTAACTTGGGAATATAAATAGTACAACATGTGAAATTATGTTTCTTGTAGAAAATTTAGTTTTTGACCTGTTTTGTTATTTGTTAATCATGCTGTTTAAAGCTGTTCTGCAGTTTAAAACTGAAATTATTCTAAGGTCTCTTTAAGGTTCTTCACATGCCCACTCTTCAGTATCACTAATAGTTAACATTGTCAAACACACCAATAAGACTGAACTGCTCTTAGAGAATTTTTTTAAGTGCTTTTGGTCAGCATATGCTGCTAGAGAAATGTCTCATCCTTCATTGAGTAGCTCTTCCAGTCAATTTTGTTTGAGATTTGGGATGCTTTGCCTTTTTTTGAAAAAAAAGTTGCATTCAAAATGAGTATTCCAGGGAGAAAAAGAGTGCAATTAAGTAGTTTGGTTTGGTTATTGTTATTTATTTTATTATTGTATTTATTTTGGTTATTGCAACATTAATTCTGTGGCCCTGGAGTTTCAGTAGAGACTGCCAAAGAACCTTAAAAATGTTGTGAGAGTAAGTGGGTGTATGATTGTATATTTGTAAATGCCACTAATATTTGTTCATCTGTTTGTATAGTTTGCTGGGAAATCTAATGAAATAAAACTAATATATGTAGCTATTTAAATAATACCATTTAAAAATAAATGCATATTCGTTTCTTTTCCAAAAAAATCTTTTCTAGGCATTTATTCTTTCTGCAGTTGAAGACTGATATTGCAGAAGGAAGGTAATAAGAAGAATCTTCAATTTCTCTATAATTCTTTTAAAATAAAATTAAAAAGCCTTTTACCTGAGGGTATTGTTGATGTAAAATTGAGAGTATTGTTGCTGTAAAATTATCCTAATTATCCCATAAATATGCCTTGTGAAACATTACTTTAGAGGAAAATCCCACTGCTAGGAAATGTTACAAGTTTTCTCATAGCTCTTATTAAGAGCAGTTTAGAAGTCTGTTGTGTAGGAGATGCTGTGTGTCAACAGGCTCAACATCAGCCACAGAGATACTTAAGCAAGACTTGGTGTGCCAGGCATGGAATTCCAAGCTTGAAGACCCACTACCTAGTGCAGTAATCAGGAGTAGCAACAGGCAGTTCATGTTATCATTTCTCATTATTTCAGGGCATATTACCTGTATGGTGGGCATATAACCAATGGTTTATTTGGCTGGGATTTCTGTGTGTTTGTACATTTTTAAAAAAAGGATAAAGGAAAATATGGTTCAAGTATTTGTTGCTAAATGTCAGTTGCCTACAGGTGTTGGCTTTTTTCCTTTGTAAAGTCAGTTTTGGTCATAAGATCAGAGCTGTCTTTGTGTTTGGCATTTGTGTATTTTTAGTGTTTGTGTCTAGTTTTGAATACACCAGAACACAGCTATTAAAGTAATGTCCAGAGCGCCATGAAAATCTCTTTTTCTTTTTCTTTCCTGAATAAGTATCCAGTAGGAATCTGAGCATGTCCTTTTCTGATTAGTTATTTCCATTGACTTAAGGAGCTGTTTAATATCCAGTTGTACTGTGCAAACAATCAAACTTAGTGAGAAAAAATTAGATACTTGTTGAAGATAAATTAGGCTGAGACAGACACACATACAGCCTATGTTTAAATAAAATTATTTCCTCTCCATTCCAGGTTGTCATGCCCTATGGATTCTGCTATTGTCCTGGCATCATATGCAGTACAATGTAAGTAATAACCAACCATTATTTTGTTAATGAATTAATTTGACCAACTACTTTCTTGGCTGTTTGTCACTGAAAAGTCAGGAGCGACTTCTTTCCTTATCTATTTGTGCAGAGCATTTAAGTATGCAGGTGCAGGTTATTAAACCAGCCTCCAGAGACAGTCTAAATAGAAAAAGAATACTTTTTAGGTCCATCAAAAAAAAGGTTGATACAAGAATAATGTTGCTATTTATGTGTGCTTCTGATTGCTGACAAAAAAGTCAGGTTTGTGTTCTCAGTGGAAACAAAACCATGCAAGTTACTGTGCTTTACAATTGCTATGGGAAAGCATTCCAAGGGAATAAGTGGTCATCTAGAGAACAGATAAGAGGAAGGTAAACTCATGATTAAGAAACTACAGTGTTCTTACACAATGGAATTTGTTTTGTCAGTTATGTAAAACTGACCTTTTGCAATACATTTAAAGTGACTCTACATACAAGAACTTAAATCCTTCTAATCTGCCTTTAAGTGGCAAAAAAGAAATTGAAATGATGATACTAGAAAGACATTTTCTGTATGAAACCCAAACTGGAGTCTGACAATGCCTCACAAGTATCCTCAACAGATAGAGAAAAACAGCTGGAGGAAGACCTTTCTTATTAAACAAATAAAGAAAAAAAGAAAAAAAGAAAAAAGGTTGAATGCTTAGTGGACTTTGCATATTTGTTAAAATAGTCAGGGGAAAGTAAAGAATAATTGTGTAATTATTTGGCTGAATATAATTTCTTTTATGGAAAGACTGACAAGGCCCACAGAAACAATTAAGGTAATTTTTGTTTGAAATAAGAACCAAGCTAAAATAATTATAGTGTGGTTTTCAAAGGAGAATGTGATAAATTCTTAGTATCTATGAAACATTTGCTTTTATGTTTAAGCATATCATATGTTGCACCCTTTCGTAAAGTGAAATTGTAATCAGATTCAGGCTTCAGTAAGAACAGTTGGAATTTTTCATAGTATGTGGCAGTCCCAGTTTTGAACTGAATGAAATGCATCCTGCTGTGGTGTTTCTGAGGCCCAGTAAGGGCACTTGAGGGCTGAAACACTCTGCACCATTAAGATTACTAAATGAACTATTGATGATCCAGTTGTGCTAAAGCTCAAAAATGAAGAATGAAAAGGTTTTATCACAAAGTGGAATTAATGTCATATCTAGTGTACCCCAATGTTGTTCCTGTTTCCCCTTCAGTTTTATGACTCTTCCCTTTTAGTGCTTAGGCTAGACTATCTACTAATGCAGCTACCTGTACTAAAGGAGAACGATAGAAGGACAAGGAAGATTGTCAAAGGGTGCTAGGGTGGATTCTGGATTTCCCATTCAGCTATTTGCCTGTTTTTTCTAACTCCTGATAGTGCTGCTTTACCAGAAAGTGGGGATTTTTTTTTTTGTTTCTTTTTTTTTTTTTAGTCAAAAAACAAGCGAAAGCACAAAAAACCCCAAACCCAAAAGTAATCTTTTTTTGTTATCTGATTTCCTTTCTGTTGCTGTTTGTATGATGCTTATGATTGATAGTCATTCTCTGCATTAGTAAGGAATGAAATATATAATTGAAAAACATTCCCTTAATATTTTCTTTTTTTTTTTTTGCTTTTACCTGAAGATGATGGCATAGGAAAGACATTCTTGAAATCAAGGGTTTCGCAAGGTTTTCTGTTTCCTTACTGAGTCATGTTTGCTGCAATTCCTGTCAATTGAAATTAAGTAGTTTTCTATTAGTGTTTTAATTTCTAATCAGACATAGTAAGGTGAGCTGAAGTTCTTGGTATAAGGTAGTTGCTTATGAGAAGTCCACTGTCTGAGGTTGTCATGAATCAGTTCTACCTGAGCTATTTACTGCCACTTTCTGCTGGCTTTCAGGCTGTTCTCTCCTTCTGTAGCTCCCCTTGTATGCAGAAGTGGAAATCCTTATTGTCTAACAACCTTGTGGATTGTTTATTTAAAAGGTGTAGCAGTTGTTGCTGATGAGAGGGCTGAAGCATATTTCTTTCACAGTGTCTGAAGTCTGGTGTTTGATATTCTGCTCTTGCTTCTTAAAGTTTTCCATGTACTTGCTGTCTGGTTGGCCTCCATAAGCTTTGTCTGAGTTTTGCAAGTTTCTGTGCTGCTGGGGTGCTACTTCTCTGTAGTGCTCTTTGAGCAGGCATTTGGTCTGAAATAAAGCTCTGACGTGTCCCTCTGCCCTGCTGCAGCACACCCTGCACTGCCTGATGGGGCTAAGTTACAGGGGAATGCAAGTGGGTGTGAATGCTGTTTCTGAATAACATGTGACTGAACCTGATTACGAACATAGTTCAGACACTTCAAGAATAAGTTGTTACTGTATTATCAGGAATGTGCTTTGTGACAAAACAGTCAGTGAATGTTTAATTTTTTTTAAGAAGAACTTGTTAAGGTGCATTTCAAATAATTTCATCATTTTGAAGACACTCATACTGAAAAATCTGAATGATAAATCATGTGTTTTTACTAGTGTAAAATGGGAATGTTGTACCATCTATAAAACCAAATAAGGAAACCTATACAGTATGACTATTCCTTTTTTAAATTTCAAATGTCACAAAGCTGATCTAGCATCACTTGTTTTCTATTACTTCATGTAGCAAATTGCCATTTCCAGGCCATTGTTTAAGTGCCCAGCTGTTGGTATGTAAGAAATCCCATGGGTTTTGTGAGAATACGCTCTTGTGTTAATAAATCCATTGCATAGGGACTTGAATCTGAAACATAGCAATAAAACCAATGAAGATGTTATGAATGCTTCTAAGCTTGTTTTTTCCTGAGCATCAGTTGCTCTTTTCTCCTGTGGTACTGCTCCTCTCAGCCCTGCTTTTGGAACCAGGAATCATCTCTAGTACACTGCTGTCTGTCTTTGAGACTTTGTTCAGAAAGGGGTTGACTGGTTGCTAGGGATTGAAATGGACTTTAACCTCTTCTAAGGGAAGGAAGGCTGGTAATGATGAGGAGTAAAGGAAAGCTGAATTTAGTGTGAAAGTCTCACAGGAACTGGAAATAAGAGAGTTAGAATTTTAGGAATATCAGAAGATTGATATCCCAGAGGTAGAAGTGGGCTGTAAGACTTAGAGAAACAGCAATGGCACCTCCACAATGAGGCCTGACTTATCTAACTTGTCTTAATTTTGCCTCACTTCATAGAAATTAGGTTGACCCCTCAAACTTACTAGTTTATGGAGACCTCTCTCTTTTCTTAGTTAGCATTTGGGGATTTTTCCTGTGTGTGCTCCCCACCCATGCTTTCTTGAAGTGAAATAGTGCTCATGTGAGTTGAGAGATTTGCTTACAGATCAGCCAGGTTTCTGCTTCTTTCCAGTGCATCTTTAGCCCTTGTGCCTTAGAACCAAAATCAGACAGGATTAATATAGAGAACTTTGAGCTGAATTTTCAGTGTTTGAATTTACTTACTAGTAAATTGGGTAGTGTGAGGATTGTATGCATGTCACATCTGTTCTTCTGAAGCCTGCATCAGTGCTGTTCAGTCAGAGGTACCTTTTATCATATCTTACAGTACCTGCCATCAGCAGTGCCAGTGTTATTGTGTGATGGTGGTGAAACTCCCAATACAAGAATCAGCTTGGGGAGATTAATTGAAATATATTCTTATTTTCTTCCATATGGTTCACTGAATTCTAGATTGCAGCTCCTGAACTTGCTAGCATCTCTGTACAATGAATCTTCTAAGAGTGTCTTGATTGTTTATATACAGCAACTTCCCAGCTCTTTTGGACTGGTTTTCCTTAATTATATTTTACAGTTGTGTTAGGTGATACAGAGGCCACTTGAGGAGATCATTGCTTCAAATATTGTTTTTATAATGGTCTTCCATTAAGCCATAAATAATTTTTTGAACTGTAGCACCTCAAAACAATCTCCAGAGTGGAGGACCCCAGACTGGGATACTGGCCAGTGCTGTAGCTGAAGGAGCTGACTTTCTGCAATGCCTCATAGACTTGATACTATTCTTTTGTAGTTTTAAGTTGGATGAACCTATTAATTATTTTTGCGTAGCATAACTAAAAAGAGGGAAAGAAGAGTATTCGGACAAAGGTAAAGGTTCATGTAATACAGTACTGCACTCATGGTAACAGCCTCGAGTTGCACCAGAGAAGGTTCTGTATTAGGAAAAATTTCTCCACTAGAAGGGTTGTCAGGCTTTGGAAGAGGCTGTCCAGGGAAGTGGTGGAGTCCCCATCCCAGGAGGTATTTAAAAATATGTGTAGATGTGGCACAGAGGGATATGTTTTAATGGTGGGCTTGGCAGTGCTGGGTTTAGACTTGGACTCAGTGATCTTAGAGGTCTTGTCCAACTTAAATGACTTTGTGATTTTCAAATGAGTAATGGTGAATGATGAGAAACAACATATATGGTAGAGGATCAGATGCATTAGTTTTGCAAAGTCTCACAATGTTTGGCAGTACTGGTAATTATTCCTTTAAGTCTTTTATCCCAATACTTCCTCCAAATAAATAGTCTGTACTGTGAATTACACTTTTCTTTCCTCAATAGTTTTTTGATTGTGTCTATATGGTTTCTGAAGTACATGATGTATTTGAGATGCAGAAGCAGCAACTCAGTATACTTTATAGTTTCTAATTTGTTTCTTCCTTTTCTTTGTGACTATTTTTTGTGCCATTGTTTAACTGTGTTTGGGTTTTGAGCTGCTGATTTTTGTTTTTTAGTTCCTTTAATAAAAGGCATTACAATGACTGGCTCATTTTTCATTCTGGAGTGGTAAATAACTTGGAGACTACCATTGTGCATGCATAGTTTTCTTTTTTTTTTTTCCCTCCACAAATGTTCCTTTGTTTTTATTAATGCCTAATTTCTCATTCTGTCTTACCACAAAATGGCCAGCTGTTGTAAGTGGTCATAAGCAGCTATTTACAGTCATGCCTAGGCTGAACATTTTGTAAGGGCTCTTGAGTGTGAAGCATTATTTCCTTTTACAAAACAAATTAGTTTTAACTCACATGATAGCTAGTTCTACTTGTCCTGTAGGCACATCACAATTGCTTAGGGACTGAGCAGGATAGTGTTCATGTTTGCATCCTTATTTGGATACAGGTTCCATTTGTTGAAACACCTTTCCTTCTCTCAACATTCACTTCTGAGGATTTTGGTCCTTTTAGGAATTTCTTTCTGGAAACCATTTTCAACATGGTGTCATTTTGCTCATTCCAATGTACCTTTTTAGTCTCATTAATAAGTGTCTACATTTTTATGGTGGTTCTTCTGCTCTTGCTGATTGTTTTCTGATTCCAGAAAAATTTTAATGCTTGAATAATTTGTAGTTGCTGTTGAGAAACAGTTTATGTTGTTCATATGTTTATGAAGTTCATCTTTCTTCTGTTCTCTTTTTGTCCCAAGAAGCAATTGCTTAAAATTTCTAAACTGATTAAACTGTGTAGATTAAGTATCTTTTATTTTTGTACCTCTGTATTCATATGAAGATAGATTAATCATTAGCCTTTAACACTACATTTCACCCTCATGTCAAGAATGTGTCGTAATTGCTGTCCTGATTTGAAGGCCAGTCATGTGATCCTAACTATGTTTTACTCCTGGACTTCAATTTTATACCTGAGGATTTTTACAATTTATATGCAAGACTCTTCCCCGTAAACTTGATCTTTATATGTAGTTAACCATTTTTTTTTAAAGCAGGCAACTCAATTCACTTTTGTGCTTTATTCATGTGACATAAAATATTAAAATTGCAAAAAAGTTAGCTTTTGTAGGCATTCCTTTGGGTCAGCTTTTCCATATGATCTATAACTGATTTCTCATCATGGTTAGCCAAGGAGTCATTAATATATTTGCTTTCTTGTATCTGAAGTTATTTAAAATGCCTGTGAGCAGAAATAAGTTCTGGTGCTATTACTTTGTATGCAATTTTAAAAATTATTATTATTTACAAGCACAGTCTCTAGAATTGGAGAACAATGTCATCTGCTCCTTAAAAGACATCTGAACAAATTACTTTTTTCAAAAGTATCTAGAATATATATGAAGGCTTGTTTAGCCTTCAATAAGGCATAGACAGATCCTATGCTCTGTAAACATATATGATCTCAAGTGTTTCAAGCACTTATAAGCTCTTATTTTATTGGAAGTTTGTAGAGCTAGTGTCTTGGCATGTTGACATGGCTACTTTACTATTGAACTCTTCTTTTACAAGAAATCAAAAAATAAATATCCTCTTCTTACTGAATATGGCCTTCTAAATGAATGGTCCATCACATTCCTTTCTTTAAAGCTTTTCATATTAGACATATAACTCTAAAATACAATATTTTTGATGTTCAAATGTCAGGAGTTTGTTTATTTTTTTGACTCATCCTTATATCTACTTTTTCTTACTGTGTGCTATATTGTTTGCCAGTTATAATAAATTAAAGAGCAACAGAGGTCTAGAATGGAGAAAGGTTAAAATATTATTTTTATACTCTATCTTCATTGACTTAGTATCTGCTGACTCATGATCAGAGCAGGAGCTATGTCAGGAGAAACTCAGATTAGGAACAGGTATTTTGTATTTCATGTCCTTCTGCTCTCTTCTGGAGAAATACAATAAAGAGATAGAAGCATTGTGGGTTATTATTCTTGCTGATGTCTTGATATGCCCTAACTTTTTTCCTACTTGGATAATTAAATCTTACACAAGATCATTAGTCTTGCAAGATGTTTCTCTTCTACTGTAACAGCTGGCTAGGGAGTTGGAGAAGCTAAACTGCTCCCCTGGTTGGCATGGCCTCAGGTAGCTAGTAGCAAAAGGGGCAAAAAAAGAGTAGCCTATTTTAAAGAGTAGGAAGAAGACTCTACCTCATAATGTATGAAGGAATAACAGTTGTCCCCTTTAGAGAAGGTAACATTATAGTAAAAATATCTTTTCCTATAGCAAACAAAATTGAAGTAGAAAACTATAATATCTTATTCCTGGCAATCTGGTCTTTTCCCATTGGCATGACTGGAATTCAAACTGGCTGCAACAAACCTGTAAGATGTAGATTCATAGAAAAGATGGGTTGTGTTATTGACTAGTAAGGGAAAGGATCCTCAATCAACTACTGCAATTGTGAAATTGTGGGTTTTATTTCATACTGTTATTGACATACTACTTAGTTCTAAAAATTCAAAATTTTCACTTTTATTGTTGTTACTGTAGACTTAGCATTGCCAGGCTCAGACTTTTTCAATATATAGATATTCCTAAAAATCATTTCAATTTCGTATGATACTTTTGCATCTTCTGTCTTGGTTGGTTTGGGCTTTTTTGGTTTTGGTTTGTTTTTTTGTATTCTTATTTTTTGTTCTTCTTCAGATAAATTTTATAGTAATGTTCAAATATGCGTTTTGGCTGTCATGGTAAACATTTAGTCCTTTGCTTGCCATTTGCTAATTAATTTAAAGTTTGGGCTACCTTTAAAAAGAAAGAACTAAGTATGCTAGATCATCTGCATTCAAAGTAAATTAGTTACTCTTTATCATTCCATTTTTTAATTTAAATATCTCTGATGCAAACAATTAGGTGTGCAACTATATTAGCTTTTGACTGCATTTCCCTGGGAATTGTCTTGTGTCATTGCAGTTCTGTTTTCTGGGCCATATAAATCATGCAGTTTGAATATATGTTAAGTACCAAATATTAGTTATCCCCTGCATTATAGATTCTGTATAATTACTATGTGTAAGTTATTTCTGATGTGCCTCTCATGCCCCTCAACTTGAATCATGTAAATATATATTTTGTACTTTTTTAAAAAAAATTCTGTAAAATAGTGTTAATATTATTGATGGTATATCCTAAAAGTGTGCTCTTGAACTTTGATTTATTTGAGGAGCTTTCGATGCTCAATTGTTTGCAGCCTATCAATTACCTTATTTTGTGTTAATTTGCAAATCATACCAATAACTTCTGGGAAACTTTCAGACTTTATAATCACTATTCCATACTCCTTATGAAAAAGAAGATTGGTACAAGTTATAGTTATTTACTTTTTGCTGCAGTTTGGTAATATTATGTGTCAATCAGTTATTTCACATGTTCTGTTAAGTAATTGACAGCTGAAATTCTGCCAGAGTTGCTAGTAGAGCAGTTTCCACCTGAATTTGTGAAGAGTGGATGCTTTCTAAGTGAAAGATCTTGTTGAAGACTTCTGTTATGTTCTAGTTAAGTTAATGTGTCAAATTGGTTTCATTTGCCATCTCTTACTGAAGCAGTTTGGTGTTCTCTGATATTGTAGTGCAGCACGTCTGTGTTGACACGGCACATGATGTCTGTCTGCTGCTATTACAGGTTATGATGCTAAATTCAGGCTACACAAGCAACTAAATAAAGTACTGAGTCATTCAGTGCCTGAGACTATAGTTAGGGTTAGTGTATGTTGGAAAAAAATCTTACCTTCCTGAGGTAATATACAGTTCCCTATATTCAACACGTCTTGTCTGTTGGGAAATAATTGGTAATTTCTGCATTTTCCCATATGTGTATGTGTTTTAATGAGAAGGAATTTCTTTTAAACAAAAATCCAATTAACTATGAAAACTTTGTATGTGTGTTTCTTGTTTCTTAACAGCACAACTTGGAGACTATAATGCTGCAAAGCATTGTTCAGGATATCTGTCAAATTACAACTTTATACCGGAGCAGAACAAAGATTTTCTTACCAAAGTAGAAACGCTACATGAGCAAAACAGGTAATGTGAACTTTTAGTTCTCTCACCTCTTGAGCTTTTAAGGGAAAAAGTGTCAAAAGGAAGACTCAAGTTCTTAGTGGTTTTATTACAACAGACAGTTGTATTTCATATAGCTTCTGTTAAATGAAATACTTGGGTTTATCATAGAGGTGCTAGATGAATTATATTCAGAGTATATAATGTTAATGTGTTGAGGCATTTAAATAAATTTTTAGTTATAACCTACAGTAGATTAATTGCCCTTAAAAGGTAATGGTCTGGAAAACTGTACTAGATGTTTGAGGGGTTTGCTGCATGAAGAACATTTGATGATTTTTTCAAATTCTATGGATTTTTTTTGTCTATATATGGGAAAAAAAAACCCAAGAAATGTCATAACCATAAAACACTTCAATTAACTTTGTGCTTTCGCTCCCCTCTCCCGAGTGTAATACAAAGGCTGCAAGAGATTATTTCAGTCAGTGTACTGCTAATTATTTTTTCTGACCCTGCTGATTTATCTCTTGTAAGACTTCAGCTTTGGAATTAGTGATGTTGATCAGATACTTGCAAGCTGCATGCAAATATACCAATCCAAGAAATTGTCTGTGAGCAAATGAAATCCAAATCTCTATAGACTTGTTTTCTCTGTCTGTATCTTAACTGCAGCAGAGCTAATTCCCCACTCTCTTAGTTTCTTTGATTTATACCCTGTAATATTTCCATTTTTGTCTTTTCCTAATGTCCCTCAGCTGCTTTTTCATCTCATCTTTCAATACTCTTGCTTTTCCCTCTGGTTTCTTTATTGCTAGTGGGTGTAGTGAGTAGTTCTGAACTTCAGGTCTGCTCCCTAGCCATACAGAACAGACATTGTCATTTATGGAGCAAATGAAAAAAAGCACTGAACTCTTAACTCCAACCATCCCTTCTGTTGGAGATACTAATCTGGACTGCTTTCTGAACAGCTCATGTTCAGGCATGCATTAGCTGATGCCTCTACACTTTCCAAATTGTTTGCAGTTTCCAGTAGGCTCAGTAGTTTTTTGAGAGGGAGTTTTAAACAGGAATGAATAAATTTCCTTGTCTTTAGGAAGCAGTCATCTTGGAGACCACTGAGGGAAGTTTCTGGAGTCTTGCAGTGGCTGGGTTGAGCTCGTGTATTTAGTGCTGTGGTAGCAAGAGGTATAAAACTGATTATGTTCTGGAGAGGAAATATCAGAAGTTAGCATTGGTCCAGACTAATGTGTGGTGGGGTCTGTTGGAAAGATTTCTTTCTTCCCTGGGTCCTTTCAATGATATCAATGCTTTTGTTGTGTCTTTTGGTGGGGTGAAGCCTTTACGGTTGAGAAGTTTAACTTCTGTATTGGAATTAACAGAGATGTTGGTAATTGAAGGTCTGAATAAAAATATGGAGTAGATTGGACTGGAAAAAATGTTCCTTTATTGCTTTGACACCTCTTTTGAAACTTAGCTCTTAAGACCAATTACTTCAGAGTGCAAGAAGAGGCAGACAAATTTTTGTTTATTCTGGCAGTATTTCTTGCATACTCCTTTGGCATTTGTAGAGAATACTTATGTCTCAGACATGAATTTGACTAGATCAGTGCCAAGAACATACTTGACAAGAATGATTTTGGTGTTCACCAGGGATGCTGGGAAGGAAACATGGAAAAGAAGAGTTTACTTTTTTTACCTCTTGAGAGAACATTATTACTTTGGAATGAGATTTCTGCTAATCTGGAATAAAAAATATAGCTATCAACCATATAGGTTATCTGCAAATTATCACAGCTTTGAAATTTATATTCTTAGATTCAGTTCCAAAGCTGACCCCATAAACATCTATCTTTTTTTCATTCTTTAGTGTTATCCTTTGGAAACTTCCACAAAGGAAAATACTTGAATTGCTGAAATACAGACTTGAGAAGTTATGTTTTGTGTATGTGTTGCAACTCAGTTCAAGGTTTTTGTTACCTAGATTTTATGTTGCTTTTCAAAATCTGAGGAAGTATTCCCTGAGTAAGTCCATGCCACACTATTCAGTATGTAGCTGTTAAGAAAGCAGCTATTGTCATATTGAACTGATATAGTTCAGAATTTTTCCTTCTGTGTTCATCCCTAAATCCATAGGGGTTTTTCTTTATGTAGTTGGTTCTGACATGGTTTTCCTGCTGTGTTTTGCTTATTTACATAAGCAGCCTGAGATCTATCTTAGGATGCAGATATTGTCCAAATTGGTAAGGTTTTCATAGTCCTTGTTTAGATGCAGCCACCAGTTTGAAGAGAAAGATGTATTTGAAACTAAATAGGGTGCTTATATTTCAGATGAGGTTTGTTAGTCCTAGGGTATCAACAGCTATAAAAATCGGAACATCAAGACCAGTTTCCTCTTGCCTGTTTACCTCACTGAATAGCTATCATCTTCTTAGGGACCTGAAGGTTTCTTTTCACCTCTAATTCAGTAGGAGGAAGCAACAACAACGAATTAAAAACCCTATGTCTGTGCTGAAATACCTGTTGGCTCTTTAAGACACAAGGCATGGCTGGTCTGGTCTAGATGGAATATACAAATTAAGAATTAAAATTTGCAGGCATATCTTGTGTTCAGCAGACCTTCTGAACAAAGTACTTGATCAAGTTATTTAAAATGGCAGTAATGTACTCTTGCAAACATATTCAGCATCCTTTTACATAACAAAATGCCCATTTTGCATTAGTTTGCTTCTGTAATTTTCTGACACAGGGAAAGAGGTAAGGTCAAATAAAGTTTTTCAGAATCAAGGTGACAATAATCAGTGTACATGTAGATCTGAGAAACCAGTTTAGCTCAGAATTGTGGCAAACAGCACTCTTTTTCATCTTTACTCTCTTTTTTTCTGATATTATGGCATCCTCAAGGCACACTGGCCATGGCCTTCCAGTTCAAGGTAGCTTTCAGTTTTCTGCAGCGTGATATAATATTTCCTAGAGTGGCTGTTTTAGAGTATTGTATTTTGATGGCTTTGCACTTAAAAGGAGGGATATTAATTGGAAATATTAGATGCTGGAGTTCTTAACATAATTCAATGTTATGTCAGCTTTTTGCGAGTTGCATCTAAACTGCATTTGATTAACGCAGTTTTATGCATGTTGTTTTGGAAACTCACCTAGCTAGGAGTTGTTTTTACCTGTATTTATAGATTCTTTCTTGGAGACTAGAGGGTCAAATGCTTGTATGTCTTAGCTGCAGATGAAAAAATATTTCAGGACTTACAGATTTTAGGTAAATTCAGGCTTTTCCTTGGTGAGTTTCATAACTTTTAATCTATTTTCTCCCTTTTTTTTATCATTACATTCCTGCTTCTAATCCTTATTCTAAATGACTTCTTTCTGAGAGATTGTGAAATATACAATATTTAAAGATACTACTTTTTACTTAAAAGTAAGACTTTATAGGGGAATTGTTTCCTCATCCCTTTGAGCATAACAGATAACAAAGATT
Organism: Erithacus rubecula; assembly: GCF_903797595.1. Lineage (NCBI taxonomy): Eukaryota > Metazoa > Chordata > Aves > Passeriformes > Muscicapidae > Erithacus > Erithacus rubecula. Next base: position 84,601,708 of record NC_136689.1, on the reverse strand, counting down.
TTTCTAAAAAGAGCTGGTCCAGAATGGCTGAGGTAGTAAAATCATGTATAATTCACTCATTTTTTGGAGGGTACTTTAGCAGGGCCTTCACCATTAAAGAAATAATCCCACTACTTAATGTGGGGTAATTTCTCAGACACTGGACTTTGGCATTCTTTTGGTTTTATGCATTTGAAATAAGTATGATATAATGTCTTTTATTTTTGACTTGACTGTGGTTCCTATTTATTATTTTTCCCTTCTTTTAGTGGCCTCAAGAAATCTGAAGCAGAGTCCTGGTATATAAATATAGCAAGAACACTTGACTTCTATGGAGTGGAATTGCACAGTGGTAGAGTATGTTTACATTGTAATTTTTCCCTTGGAAAGTAAATCTATATGCTTTTTTAACATTAATAGGAATTAAAAATGTAATATTTAAGTATTGATTTTATCTCGTGTTATTTTTAATTAGAACTCGGTAATTTTTTAGTAACTTTTGTGACATAGATGCTGGGATTTCAGCCAAATAAACTAGAGCTCCTCAAAAGTGTAACAATGTTTTTGTTTTTTTTTTTTTTTAAGATAAACTATTTAGTCACTGCAATGTATTTTACTTAATACTTTCAAAAAGGTGTTTTTGCATGAAAGAATATGAATGCTCTGTTTAGTGCTATTAGTTGGCAAGTGTTTTAAGAGTTTAATTTCTCTGAATTTCTAGCACCAATTTCCTATGTTTTAAGAATATAGAGGGGTGGGTTTTTTTGTTTGGTTGTTTAAATTTAAATTTGGTTGTTTAAATTAGCCTGATTCCAGGCTAAATCTAAGAACTATTTAACAGCTTGAGAGATGACCAATAAAAATGTATTTGAAATCTTTTAGTACAGTGTTTGCATTGGTAAGAAACATGTCCTAGTAATTCACTGTCTACTGCTATTTAATTTTTTTACTACATTGTTCATCTGAAGTGAATCCTCAAAATGCTTTTTTATTTGCATCCTAGTGTGCAAATTGCCTTTTGTGTTTCTATGCAACAGTAAATTGTTTTCGTGTAAGGCTTGTAGTGCAAAAATGAAAGGGAGTGTACTGCAGATAATTGATTTCCTAGGTAAAGATGACTCCTAGTTTTCTTAACATTTTTTTGAGTTTTGGTAATAATCCTGACACTGAGAATTATAATGAAAAATTTCTTTAATGATGAGGAAGGAATAGAAAGAGTGATTTGCTTCCTTCCGCATATTTTCTTGTTTTTCTTTATGCTGCCATAAATGAGTGACTGTTGCATTGGATTTCTAGGAATTCCTAAAATGCTTCTGTATGAAGCTGCTGTAATTACATTCATATTCATGAAATACATTGCTCAAAAGGTAGATGCTTTTTTAAGGATGGAGAAAAGTAGAAAGGAAAGGAAAGTATCTTATTGAATCTGACTTTGTATATGTACCCTCTCTATCCATTGAGTCATTGTCACCTTACTACTTATTGAAGAAGCTCTTAGTGTTACACTTGAGATTACTATATGCACTTAACTTGATTGGATATTTGCCTTTTAACTTCTGTTATAGCTTAGTATTTTGATAAACCAACTTGAATGCTTAGACTTCCACTATGTGACCAGTCTCTTAATATTAATGAGATGCTGTTTCTGAAAGGTCTTCCAATTTCCACTATCTTTCCTGAGCTGCAGGCTGCATGCAGGATGTCAGTAGTGGTCATACCAGTCCCAAGCAGAGAAGATTGACTGGATTCAGACATTTTCACCTAAATGAAATTTCACTGCAGACCATCTTGCTACTGTTTCAATTCAAAATAATAGTTTTATTGCAATTCAGTTTTTTAAAGGGTGAAATATTTGAAGTCTTCTATTTTTCTAGCAGTTGAACTAGACATCTAGACATTTAGAAGCTGCTAGGAAGGAAATAGAAAGCAAACCAGAAAATATCATGCCACTGTTCAATTTGAGTTTCATTATAATTTGGATGCTGAGCTTCATTCTTCTTCTCCCTTCCTTATCTCAGAGTACGTAATGGAATAAGAAAAGTATTGAGAAGGATAGCAATTGTGAATGCTTTAAGGAAAAACCTTCTGTAGTAGGTGAACAGCATGGAGAACGTGAATAGCCAACAATTTTCCATTTTTTCCTTTGGTAATAGTCTATTCAAAAAGAGACAGGTTTAAGTAAAGGAACTTTTTCCATAAGGCTGCAGTTGAACTGTAAGAGTGACTTCTAATTTAATGGATGCCCAAGGGCAAATAGCTATCAGGAGCAGTTAGGCAGTCCTAGAGTCCATGAAACATAAAAGAAGCTTCTAAACCAGGAGATCCTCTAGCTGTAAATGATCTGAAATTGAGAAGGGGAGTTGGTAGTAGGGGTGTAGTTGGTTGTCTCTGAAGTTTGGTACTTCCAAAACAGCAGTTGCAAGTCAGTTTGGATTGAATGCCAAAAGGTAAACCTCTCATCCAAGAGAGCTCCTGTAGGCCTGTAAGAAGTTTGCAGTGAAGTTTTTGAGCTGCTTCTTCACAGAGGCTGTGTCCTGCCCCTGCTTTGGCAGGGGTGTTTACAGTGCCTCCTGATGTCCTCTCCCCATTCAGTACTGCTTTTAAATCATCCTTCCAGTTTTGTCATACCCCAGTGCCTTGACCAGATTTAGCAGGGGCTAATTAAACTGTGTCTCTGTGAAAGGCTTTATCTCTGTGGATTCTGATGATCTTGTTACTGTGCATGGCAGAAGAACCAGGTAACACCTGGCTTTAATACTAATGGCCCAAAGAGGCTGGTGCTCCTGTATTGGTGATTGACAGTGGGATACTTTTGGATAATGTTTCTTGAAAAGCAGATGAATGTATAGCTTCCTGGGGTTTTTTTGTTTTTTTTTTTTTTTTGTTTTGTTTTTTGTCTTTGTTTTATGATAGGAAGTTAAATATTTAACATAAGTGTGAGCTTTCTTTTTAGAAACTTACTAAACATGCAACTTTAATCTGAGCTCAGTTTTCATCTGGAAACACTTCTGCTGTTTTTTCTGATGAAAAATCTGAACTGCTAAAATATTTGAATATGCAGTAGTATTAGGAGACTCAGGAGAGTGAATTCGATAGCTTAAAACTATATTGATATTTCTTGAATTCCTCATCTCCTTTTCACTCTGCACCACTATCCCATCTGCTCAGTAATTAATAGGCCTTTAACTGATCTTTCATTTTTACTCAGCGAGTCAAAGATAGGAAATTTTTTGAATCAGTATTATTTCCATATCTACAAAAATCAAGATGGTAATTGTAAATTAAATCAAATATGAATCAGTACTTAACTAGCTAGATGCCTGGCATCATTTTTTCCATCTTTATAAGTTTTTCATTATTTTCTTCATGTTACCTTTTTTTTATTAAATATGTGTATGTTATTTCTTTGTTGTGCAATTTAACAGCGTGATATTTTGAAAGAGAAATAGCTGTACATCAATATAATATTTCATGTAAGAGGCCCTCTCTTTATGCTGTTCCAGTCTCTTGATTTTATGTTTTTTAGGCTCAACACAAAAGAATTAATAACAACAAATAACATGGGAGATTAGTGTATTTGGGCTGGTGCAGAGGAGTGTGAGGAATGAACTTTGTCCTGATAAAGCTTCTGGAGAAAATAGAGTAGTTTAGCCTAATTAATCTCTATCAAGTGTTTTAGATAATCCTTTATTTCTGCTTAATCATGTAGATTTTCAGCTTTTACTGTTAAAGCTGTTTTCTCTCCACAGTATTGATTTTTTTAATGCAGGAGCCTGGAGTCAGCTGCAAGTGCTAATAATACAATTTTCTACCCTGCTTTAGGTTGGCCATATCATGGTAGAAACAGCTAAATTATAGGCAATTAATCTCCTGAATACCTCAGTGTTCTTCCCAATAATTAAAATACAGGAATGTCAGTTCTGGATTCCTGTGTTATGCTTTGCAAATTAGGTTGGACATCACTCATTCATGTGCCTGTATCACACTTCTATTCAACTATTTTTAAAGGATTTATTGTAGACTTTCTACAGTATTGTCAGAGCACATGCTACCTGTTCTATTTTCCTGTGCCTTGCTAATATAAAGAAGTTGGGATTGGACATGGAGGAAAGCCACATGTTAATTGAGCCCAGAGTACCATCTAGAGGAGCAACTGTGCTACTGAAGGCTTTAAGAGAATCTGTTACCATTGGCTGTCCTTTAAAAACAGTCTGAAACTGCTTTTGAGACAAACCTGATATTTTATACAATGGATTCTACTTGCATGTGTATTTATGTATACATTTATCTCTGTTTAGAAATCTGTGTAATAACACATAAGTGTGTTTTGATCATAAGAAGTAGGAAGCCAAGATTTGTAGCTTCCTTAATATCACAGTTTGGCTTCAAAATGATCATCCAGCATCTTCCTCTCTACCTCTTTGTTTTTAATTTTAACTCAGACATTTGCTTATATGATAGAATGTGCTTTCTCTTGAGTAACTCAATACCTAGAAAGGATTGTAAATTTATGGTTTTTTTCCAGTTGCATGTATTAAGTTTATGCACAGCTTTTGGTTTAGTTAATAATGGATTTCATTTAGTGTAGGAAATATCCATGTGCACGTGTATTTCTCCAACATATTTTCATATGCAAAATTGTGGTGTCCTCCTGTGCAGTCTTTCTTGGTAAGAACAAAAAAAAGTAAGAATTTATTTCCTCTCTCTTTTTAAAACAACATATAATCAGGCAATTTTCGTTCAGTTCCCAAAATTCTGTGGCATTTACCTGACTATTTACCTGACCTAATGTCTTTCCTGAAATTAATAAGGCTAGACTTTCTCTTGATACAGACCTAAGGAACATCCAGGGTAGTAGAATGAACATTGCAACTTGTTTTTAGAATATGTAATAGATATCATCAAAGGAAAGAGATGTGAGAAAACTGAAACTCAGAAATGTCATTGATTTTTTTTTTTTTTTTTTTTCCTCAACTGTAGCAATTTAGGTATAGAAAGCTTGGAAATGAATGCATTAGTAGATAAAGGTGAATGACACAAACTTATTCTGTGTTCTTACTTTATTTTTCTTTTGTAGGATCTCCATAATCTAGATCTTATGATTGGAATTGCATCCAGTGGAATTGCTGTATATAGAAAACTCATCTGTACAAGCTTCTATCCCTGGTAAATTCCTTTATTGTAAAGAAATGTGTACAGTTTTTTCAATCTTACTTTCATTTGCTTTCATATTTATTCCAAAGAAGCCTACATTACAGATATATTTGTTCTTTATGGAGTATTGTGGTATTTCCTTGTGCCTAGATAAAAATGAAAACTTGCTTTGGCTTTTAAATTTTTAAGGCTTTTGAAGCCCTTGCACTGTTTAAAATCTTGATCAAGTTGATTTACATACAGGTCTGAGTATGTGATTAGGAGGACCTTGTGGTCTTAGAGATTTGCTGCTTTTATGCCTAATAGGTTGTCTCTTTAAAAACAAACAAAACCAATCAGTATTGCTATGAAAGCTCAGCCCCTAATTCAGTCCGAATTGAGTCTGAACTTTTTAACATGGCATTCAGCAAGAAGATACTTCTTGGAGTTGAAATGTAAAATGAGTTATTTGGAGATTCAGATTTGCAGAAAGTAGGGTAATATAATTTAGACATTTTTAAATCTCATCAAATATGGGTATATAACATTAACAAGCAGGCAAGAGACATTCACATTATTCTCTGATTCATGAAACATTAGAATGCATGATTGTGCTGTAGAAAATAACCTCTGCAAAGAAGTAATGTGCACAAGAACTCTAATATGAATGACATGAGAAGCTATAATTTTTTAAGTGCTTTTGGGTTTTATTAGTTACCCCACACTAAAAATTATAACCTGGATTAGAAATTTTATGGAGGTTGGGCATTTTCTTAAGGTTTTTTGGTTTGGATCAGAAAGAATTTTTTTCCCAATCTTTGTCATGTTATATATGAGTTATTTGTTGAATTTGTAACAATTTTTGATAACTTTTTCAGTATATTAGTACAGTCTTCTTAATCAGGGCAGAACAATGCATTCCAATGGGTTGTACTTGCTTTTTGGCCCTTAATTATGCAGAAAAAAAAAATAAAAAAGCTCCCCGGCTGTATTCTTTAAATACTACTCTCATTCCATCCTTTCATTTATGAAGACAACCTAACATCTATTTCCTATAGAAAAGCAACAAAATCCATTTCAATTAAAATTCTATGGGAAAATATACTGCATAGTCTCTGGATTTTTTTTTTTTTCTTTTTTGTTTGCTGTGAGTTGGATTTTAACTCCCTGGGATATACTGCAATCATCCTGCATAAATGCATGTCAATAATAATGTGCTCATACAACAGCATAGTGAAAACTTGTATTTTTCCATTTCTAATGCACACTGAAGCATAAAACACTTATCTTTCATCTTTGTGCCTTTAGTGCTGCTCTTTCATATATCAGCCTTGCAGCTTCTTTGAACTGCTGCAGGTTTTAAAAACTGCCAGCTGGAGGCACATTTTCTGTCTTCTGCAGTCTTGTTCTGCCAACTTAGTTGACCTAAGTAAGATATGAATGGATAATGGTAGTTCCTGAAAACCACAGAGTAATGACATTTTAAAATCTGTGACTATATGACTTTTTAGGGAGGGGAAAGGTAGTTTATAGCACATAAGACAGGATCTGCAACTTCCTGTGTTTTTACTCCTGGAGAGCACAGAGGAATAAAACACAGATGCTAAAAGATTTTTCACAAAAGCCTATTCTCATTTACAGAAAAAAAACTGAGGGAAATAAAACCCACAGGTTTTTCAGTTCAAATAATTCCCACTCTAAACTATGAGGTTTAGGCAGTAATATTTTCAGCTGCCAGCTAATGCAGTTGTTCTGAGCTTGCCTACTCACTTTCTCCCTCTCTCTCTCTAAAAATTTCTTTTCATCTTGAAAGCAAAAGCTCCCTACACAGGGGCTTTTTGATATTTTATTTCTGACATCTTGCATGAGTTGATCATAATTCTGTGTGCCTGAATGATGTCCATTCCCTGATCCCCCCAAAAAACAAGCAAACTGAAAAGCCACCAGAGTGGAGTTGCTTGGGATGTATTTGTAGTATGGATTCTCACTTTTATTTAATATCTCAAAACAAGATACATTTCTGTAATGTCTGAAGTGGTATTTATTTAGGCTCTTTATATAACACTATTTGTATCAAGTGGTTTTTCCTATGGACTGTGCAATTACATTCACTGTTAACAAGTTAGAGCTCAAGGTGGCACCAAACACCATCAAAGCACTCTTTCAAAAAATTTAAGTAAAATACTCTGCAGTGGATGACAACAATACAACTATGCCATATGGTAGTAGTCAAAGGGGACCAAAAGTTTTCAGGAACAGAGGCAGTGAGAGAGTTCTGCCTTGGCAAAAAGAGGCTTTTCAATCAAAGCAACCTACGTAAAGAGCTGACTGATCAGTCAGCGGCAATGCAAGTCAAGATAGGTTTAAAAAATAGCTTTGGATTTAATGCAGTATTTTATACACTGCAGAATTATTCTCAAGGGTGCTTAACTGTTCTGTGGTAATTTCCAAATTGATTTTTCAAATAAAATATTAATGACAGAACCAGAAATGCTTTCTATATCAGCAGCGACTAGTTAGGTATTAAATGCTGTTTTGTGTATGCAGTTTCACTGCTTTGAAAACTTCAGAGAAACTGCTTCAGGAATACATAATGCATTGCTAGTTAAAACTTGGAAAACAGCTATCTTACATAGCAGACAGAACATTTCTTCAGTGGCAAAGTATAGTAAGTAATGATTTTTTTTTTTTTTTTTTGCTTCAAGTCACAATTACCAGCTATTAGTAATAAGTGCTAGGACAGGAGTGCCAGTTTAATCAAAAATTAGTGATTCTGTGGCTGGCCTACAGAGTGACAAATCTATTTTGATGCCTTTGAAGGACAGGAAGATGGGACCCAAAATATCCATCATTCTTAAAATGCTACATCCAGTGAGGGTTTTATAAGTAGACAGTGGAATTTAATGATTTGTGAATGTTCCATGGTTAGATAGAGCATTGGTGAAGGGGAGCCACCAGTTATAATAATAGTAACTGCATTCTGTTAACATATTTTTTGGGTATGGCATCTTCAAGCATTTGTTAAGTCTAAATCCTTTGACACCTTAATCTCTTGGATCTTTTGGGTAGATTTTTGTAAGTGTGAACACTCAGTCAAATTGTAGGCATAACACTGCAAATGATTTTTAGTTATTCTTAAATAAAAATGTTAGAATTGAAAGTTTTCTTCATGCCTGAACTAAATAGGCTTAGTTGTACTTTAAGAAGAATGAATGGAATCGAGAGGGCTACTCTATTTAGGAGAGTGTCAAAATAAAGAGACTTAAAGCCCTTCTTTGGCTTGAAGTGATTATATGATCATGTAGTGAATCATGTTTTTGGTGGGTTTTTTATTTTTGTCTTTTGGGGTGTTTTTTTCCTCAGTTTGTTGTTATTTGGGTTTTTTTATTTATTTAAAAAAACCCAAAACAACAGGGTGTAGAGGAGGGGTTGAGAGAGTTTTGGTACTTTGGGATGCTGTTTCCCCTTTTGTTGTAGGGTGTGAGGTTTTTTGCTGTGTCTACAAGGTTAGTTTCTGTGTCTTGCATTTTTGCTGCCTTCATGTTGACATGAAGACATGCTCTTACCATGACAGCAACTGTGTAAGCTGAGAATAACTCCAAAAACTTGTTTGTTGAAGTTCAGTCTAAGTCGATAAATGTGGTAAGAAAGAATCTGAAGCACAAAACTTGAGTTGTACTAGTTCAGGCAGAGTAGCACTAGAATCAAGAAAGAATTAATATGCAATGAATTGCAGCTCAGTAAGTACAACTGAAAATTTGTATGACTTGTCAGGTAGTTCAGAATCAAGAACTTTTTGATGAGCAGTGCAAATCACTGATGTTTGAGGTAGCAACTCAAGTGACACAAGTATTTTAAGAGTTGGCCTAACAGGAGAGGTGGATATGATTTTTCAACTTTCCATTCATTTCACACCAATTTGTCCTGTCAGTGAATGGTGTTGAAATACCTGTTTCTCTGCAGTTCTGTAATTGATGGAGAAAAGCATTTTCTGAAAATGGCACACACAGTTTTCCACCTCTTGTGCAGGAAGAGGGATAGGTAATTCCATGAATATTATTGTTAGTAACTGGAAGTATACTCTTCCTGCATCCTGAAGGATGTTGCTCTATAAATCAAGTGCCTCTCCCATGAGCAGTGGGGAATGAGTTTTGTGCCATTCCACTTGATGAGAGTGATGCAAAAATTGTGCCAAACTGAGAGGACTTTCAACATAGTTCATACTGATGTCTAATATCCTGTGAAGCATCAGTTCATGAAAACATTATGAGACTTTTAGCAGTAAACTTAAAAAAACCCTTTCATGATTCTATTTTCAGGCAAATATGACTTGATCAGATCTTAAATACGTTTCCTTAAGGCATCCATAAATTCCAGCTGACCACAGATCAGAGATTTTTGTCCAAAAATTCAGGTTTCTAGTTACTGAAGTAGAACTATTGCAGAAAAAATTTGGGCATTTTAGACAAATCTTGTTTGTGGGTAGGTAGAAGTTTGTTTAATTTAGCAAAAGTGATCAGCATAAAATTAAAATGAAAGTTGCTTGAGCACCGATTCCAGTTGTAATCTTTACCTTAGAAAACACGTATTCACACTGTGTATATTTAAAAAGATAAATAGCAATGTTAATGAAATGAAAAATATATTAGCACTCATTCTTACAGTTTTAATCCTTCTCATTATGATTTTGTCTAGAGATTCTGTTTAGTGATTAGCAAAAGTACATTATATCTTTCACATTATGAAACCAATTCTGCAAAACCTCTGTGAAGTTTCAGTTGTTCTAAGGCCAACCTTGTCATGTCATTGGGGTCTTAAATTTTATTCCTTTAGTCATAGTTGTCATATGACAAAAGTTATACAAAAGTTGACACGTTTAACATTTGTGCAGCTTAGTGTAGAAGATGTCATCAAGTTTTTTGATGCAAGAATAGATTTGGTGGGAGAGAACTGCTGTGAACTATTTAAAGATTAAACGAGGACATCTATTTGCCACTCAACACAGGAGATGGCTGCATATTATTAATTGAATATTTCACAGCTATAATCTTTCAGGCTCACTGTATGCAATATTATTTTTCATTGTTTTATCAGTCTAAACATTGTTTGGTATTTCATGGTCTGTTTCTTTCTTTTAGGGTGAATATATTAAAAATTTCCTTTAAAAGGAAAAAGTTTTTTATACAGCAACGGCAAAAACATGTAAGTAGTCCTCTAATTTTGTTTTGCTCAAGTGAAACATATTCAATATTTTATATTGAATGTAACCTACAAATTGCTGATCAAAAGGCTCTGTTGGGGTAATTTGCCTTGGAAACTGTTTTGTTAACTTGATCTCGCTATTCTGGTCTGCTTATTCCCTCTCCTTTTCCATTTTTTTGTTTCTTTTCTGATGCTGCACCCCTCCACTTTCAGTCTGTTGGACTGTATCTTTCCCACGAAGGTTTCTTCTCCCTTTGTGTAAATGCAGATCTCCATCCTTTCTCTGATATGTAGCATATTTCCCTTTTCTCATCAGCATCTGCTGCTCTTTTGTTTGTTGCTCTCCCTGCCCTGCAGAGTTCCTTAATGCAGTGATTCTGCTAAGCAACTGCTTATCCCATCTAGGGGAGTTTGTGAGGTCCCTTCAGCTTATGGGGCTCAGAGCTCAGGAAAAAAGCAAGGCTCCTGGAGAAAAGGAGAGCTTTGCAGCTGAAAAGCATGAGGTTGAAAAGGGAATAGCATACCTCCTGCTGTAACATGGAGGGGTTTAGGACTTGGCAAATTATGTGTAGTTGATAAAAAGAATGTAAAATTTTTCTACTGTTAGAAGTTGGCTTCTGTTGGTTGATTTGTGCTCTTTGAAGAACAAATATTAGTCTATTTAATGGGGGAGAAAATCTTGATTGCTGATTATTATTGTGCTCCCACAATAGGAAAAAATAAGATATCTTTTTGGAAAAAATATAGATTATTTAATATGACAGAAAAAAAGCCTTCTCAGAAATTAGTGATCAGCAGATGTATAAATATTTTAATTCAATTGAAGACAGCACTTGAGAACTTTGTAAAAGGTAAATATTAACTTGTACCTAAACTTCATGAAGGTTCTTTCTGGTAGTACACAAGCTCTTATTTTCATAAGAACTGTGTTACAAGACCTCCTTTTGACCCACATAGATTAAAAGGTCTGCTGAACACAGATTTCTAGGATGCCTTTGTTTTGCCCAAAAGGAAAATATTTTCTTCCTTTTTGTTTTCTGTGTGTCTTTCTTTTTCCCCAGTTTGGTGAGTTCTTGCACATGTGCATGTTATTTTTTAGGATTCACCTTTAAACAAAGTATCCAGAGACAGTGTTACTGCCCTAATGCTTTCACACACAGGTAGCATGCACAGGGTGTGTCCTTACACACTGTATGTAAAAGGATCTTAAGGTCTTTTTGCTAGCTGTAAGTTTCTAAATATATTGTTTATATGAAGACATGTCACAGTCTGTTCATATATATTTCACTGCATGAAGAAATAAGTAGTTGATAAACCAACCATTCTATTCACTTGTGAGTGTAAACACTTTCAAAACTTGTGTTTGAGGATTTGAAATTCACTGATAAATAGTAATTTTAAATAAATAGTAATTTAAATATCTAAATATTTTCAAATATAGGTAAGTAGAGGCTTTCAAGCAGCAGTTTCCAAATGTGTCTTTGAGAATAGCCGTAGTAACAGAACTCTGAGAATGATTACTAAAACAGGGCTTGGAAGTCAATAAATTTAAGTCCCTTCCAACCCAAACCATTCTACAATTCTCTGAAAATGGGTGTACCCACAACTGTTTAGGAATATTAAAGAATAAAATGTCAATATAGAGCAATCCGTGAACTTAACATAAAATATGTGTGTTCTTTGCATAAAGACTTGACTGCTACCAAAACCAGAATTTTTGTCTCTGGAGACCTGTGTCACTTTTGAAGAGAGCAACAGTCTTAATTTGTTCGATAAACATTTGAAAGATGATGACAGTTCAAGGCTTTTGATTCTTTTAGCTTCCCTTAAGTGATTGTAGTTCTTTATTTCATAACCTACAGAGATGATGGTAATGCACACAGTGTCATGCTTAGAGCTACAGAACTAAGAAAAGGAAGGCCAGCTGCATGACCTTTTTAGTCCTTCTCAGTACATATGAAAAAGCAGACCAGGTGTGCCGCTAAATCTGTGGATGCATCCATCATTGTCAGCCCCCTTTGCTTGAAATTTAGGGCATGCAGTGTGCAGTTCTCCAGTGTCATTTATTGGAAAAGCTTGCTGGTGCTGTGCAGTGAGAGAGAGGGGTGTGGAGTCCTAGGGGTTTCACCAGAACAGGGGGATGCTTGAGAGGTATGTGAGGGCAGATCAATGCATTGTTGTCAGTTTTTGAATTGTTCAATTTTTTCCTTGGAAATACAGAAACAAATAGGTAAATGAATCTGAAAGTAAAAAAGATGAAAGAACGTGAGGAAAGCAGAGCAGATATTGTATATTCATAGATAAGGTATGACTAAAGATGAGTGTTATAGCACTTCTTTTATATTTTGTATGTCACATGTAGATTCTTTACAAAGATCTACAAGAAGTTTTCAAAGGCAATGAATTTACAGTCCCCTGGGATGTGCCATGTTTCATTGATTTATTCTCCTTATTTTTTTTGCTCCATTTTTCTTTCCTTACATGCCTCTTCTGAAAAATCAGCTTAGCTTATCTCACTCTTTCCCTTCTACTCACCTTCTCTTTTACCCTCCCACTGCTCTGGTCTGTTGATTAGCTACTTGATTAGGAGTATGCAGTATTTCTGTTTCTACTGAAGAGCCAAATAAGGACTGGGGAGCAAGAATGATGAATCAGTGAATGTCTGGTGCTACAGAAGCTCATGACATATAGGCTTAATGAAGGGTGCAGGATTTAAGGTAGGAACAGGAACTCGGCTGTTTACAGGCAACATTTTGTACCTTTCTGAAACTTTTATTTTCAGTGTGCCTATCTAATGCTTAAAACCAACTTCATTTGCTTACGAAAATATATATCTTTATTCTCTATGCTATAGATATTTTCAGATTTTCTGTTAGTGGAGTAGGCATACAGCTGATACAGAAGTTCTTCCATATTTTGAATTAGCCAGACAGTTTAGCTATGTGGAATTGTTCCCTTTGCCTTCTTTCTCTAATCCTCATTTTCTGATAATTATTAAAATGCCATTCTTTTAGAACTTGACTTGAGAAGTATGATGGGCATTAGATCCTTGGATCCCACTAGAACTCTGCTCACCTTTAAAAAAGTACAGATTTAACAGCATGACTTGCAAGGTGGCCTGTTAGTGAGGCATATTGTTATTAATAAAAGGTTATGTTAGTCTAGAAATTGAATAAATTTTTATGAAACCTCTCAAAATAGCTTTCCATGTTAAAACTTTCAGCCTACTTAAAAGCTTCTGAAAAGAATCTGTAACAACAGATTGTTACACTTGTAACAAGCAAAATTCAGTAATGTTTTCAAACCTAAATTTAAGAAACAGAATATTAGACGTACATAATTCCTTATCCATGTACTATAGATTTTCAGTGTAATTGAGATGTTTGGATGAAATAATTTTTGTGGCAATTGAAAAGCCAGTGGTTCAGGCTAACAAAAATATCTATACATTTCTTCTTATTTGTTTACTGGAGTAGTAAAACCCTTCAAGTGGTGTTCAACCAACAGAGAGTATGTCAGAAATTTCATTTGCCATTAAATCATTATGATAATATGCTTCATGTATTTAAAGAAATTCTGAGTTTAGATTTCATCATGCTTTCCTGCTTTATTATGCATAACTACTCAGAAGCAACTGTGGTGAACTGACAAAGGTGAATCAGTTCCAGTATGCAAGAGACTCAAATAACAAACCCACATCCTGAAAAGAAAATACTTTTTAAATGCTTAATAGATATAGAAAAACATTTCAGAAAGATTGTAATCATTTAAATGTTTTCCAGTGCTTATGTAAAATCAAGAGGCAAATCTTTTTATCTCTTGAAACTCTCACTGTTTTTCCTAAAAGCGTGTCTGAAACCATGGATTCTCTGAACTACACATGAAGTGATTTGCAAAATGCAGGATTGGTCTCAGATATGTGGCATTTGTAAAATGCTACCTAGAAATAAGAAGAACAGAAGAAAAACAGATTGACTATTCCAGCCAAAATAGTTTGTAGTTTCTTCCCAACAAGACTGTTGCAGTGAACAAGCAAAAGGTTGCCTGTCTAATTATGTGTTGGGATGTCAAAATAATTTAGAGGAGCTGGAAAAGATGAGTGATGAAAACTTGCGGTTTTTTCATTGAAGTGCTGAGCTGTGCAGGCGATTGACTCAGGTCTCCTGTTACCTTTATTTCTACTCTTCGCTTTGCTCTCTCATTCCACTTTCCATCAATAACTAGATTAACTAACTACATCTTTCTCTTGTACAAACTCTTGGCATAATCATTGGTGGCACAATTGTGTTGCAGTCATGTTTCACTGGCACTTTTGCCCTGAAGTTACTTGTAAGAGTTTGCATCGAGACACGATGCAAACAAGTTTTATAGTCTGCTGCCTTGTGATCCTCTTCATTGTGGCCTCACATTATCATCCAAGCAGGAGTGGATTTCAACAGCAGTAGCAGCAGCTCCAGTCCCATCACAACTATTTTCTTTCCCCCAAGAAAGATCACTGTTAACATCTTCAGTTTCTTCTGATAGACCATCAAGAATAGGCTTTTTGCATATTTATGGCACTTGAAGGAACATTATTGAATTGAAGCCTTACATGAAGAGTTTAAATTCAAAGAATGAAGGGGTTTTTCCTTTTGACATTGCACCCTTAATGGAATGTTTTAAAGAATTGTTTTTTGCCTTAAGAGGTGAAAATCTGACTGGAAGCCTGAAAATATATCGATCGGTTTAACATGATACTCATATATACAAAACCTTTACTGTTCTACACTGAAATAGTTCATTAACATTTCATGAACTTGTAAAGTGCACATTTTGCAGTTTAGAATTTCACGTAGTTGCAGAGGTATTTTGACCATCATCCAGCTCAAAATCTGCTATTTGCTGATTTTTTATTTGTTTGCTTGCCACAATGTATTTTTCATGTTTCAGATTAAAATAACTTTATTGTTTTTTTATGACCTTGTTTACTGTTTCATCTACTTGAATGTGTTGAAACATGATGTTCCCTACTGTTACAGAATGAATCCAGAGAGCATATTGTTGCCTTCAACATGTTAAATTACAGAGCATGCAAAAATCTTTGGAAATCTTGTGTAGAGCATCACACATTTTTTCATGCAAAGAAGTCACTACCTCATGAAAAAAAGATATTATCACATTATTGGACTCTGGGTTCTAGAAATCCAGCAAAGTAAGTATTGTTTGAAAGCATGTTTTGCTCTATGATGGGAATGGGTGGATTTGTGCCCGTGGTATCTCACATTTAAGTGGCAGGGTTCAGTCCTCTCCATAGCTTTGTTCCTGTCTATATATGAACCATTTGGCAAGTTATATGGTTGTGGTTTTACTTTCTGCAATGTGTTCTTACAGTAGAACTTTTTTTATAATTGCTCAAAAGGTGTTCAGATATATGTTTTACTGCTATTTTTTCAACTTGCTGCTTCAGTCTGAAGTGTAAGAACACTGGAAAGGAAAAATGTCATGTAGCTAATGATCCAGTAAAAGAATTTGCAGAACAGATTTGTTTTGAAATGTTCAGCCATTAGTATCATGTACACATTCTGTTTAATATGTTAGGGCAATTTGTGAAGTGTGTCACACCAACCACTTTTTACTGACATAAAGACGATAAACTTTTTCCCATTCAGGTATTCAAGATACTCCTGTTGTGACACCTTAATCCTTTATTTGTCTCATTGGATTCTTCTAGTTACGGAGCTGGTACTTTCCTAGTGTTATCTAAGATCTGGTTACCAAGAAGTAATTCTTTAGAGCCTGTGATTTTCCTATATGAAGCTAGGATTATTCCTCCCTAAGTGCAGTAACTGGGCCCTATTGTCATTAAAGTTAAGCTGCCAGTTTATTGTCCAGTCACTTGACGTTGCAATGTCCTTCTCCATTTCTTTGCAGTTCCTTATTTTGGCCATCCTGTGGGATTTTGGAAGTGGGAGGTTTTGCTCTGCTCTTTTGTCTTAGGGACTTTTAGACTTTTTTGATAAGAATCAGTCACAGTGATTGCTTCCATTACACTTACCAGCAATTCGGCTACAAAGGTGTCATGTCCTGTGTCTTCATTGTCTCATCCACCATATCCTAATCCACTTACCCCAGCCCCCAAAAATATTCTGTAATGAAACATAGGAAAAATATTTCATATTAATAGTGAATGAAAAAGGAAGTTTTGTGTCATTATTGTCTCTGGATTCTGGGGGGTTCTTTGACCCTTCAGTGGTCTGTAGACTCTCTAGAAACCTGCATGTTCTCATGATTTTTGGAAAAGATTTTATTGTTTTCTTTTTGTTAATAGGTAGTGTGTTTTTGTGAGTTTTTTGTAGTGTGTTCTCTTTATAATTTAACTTTACATTTAATTTATCAGACTGATTTTTATGTCTTTTATCTGGATAAGCTTCAACTTCTGAATGATATCAACATGCTTCATGCTTTTGGTGGCTTTCCGGTTTTTCATACTCAGATGTCTCTTTTGATATTCTAGAAATTGGTACCAACTGCACTGGTGTTGCTTGTAAATGAATCAATTAACCCTGTCCAACAGCAGGAGTTCTGATAAAATACTTGTTTTTTGCTGGAGTGTAATTTCGTGTTTTCCTCTAGTACTAGATCATAGCTGGATGATCTGGTTTCTAGATCATGAGAAAAAAGTAGTTGTACAAATAGTATTCTAACTGTCTAACATTTTACAAATCCCCATTTTTAGAATTTACTCATTTATGGAGTGTTATGACCTTGTTTTTCCTCTCATGGAGGTGTTGAGGAAGTGGGACTCAGAGTTTGTTGGATTGTCAGGACCTGGAGTTCTTTATTTCTTTCAAATTTGCAGAGATTCAAAACCCTGATCCTCCTACAGACAGATGTATATGCACAAGCATTAAAGGGCCTTTGTAATGTTAAGGAAAAAAACAGTATGGGTTCCAAAGGGCACCAGTTTAACATAATTCCATTTCTTTTACCAAACATATTATTTATAATCTGCAGTAACAATTTCTTAATATTCTGTAGCATACAGGACAGTTCTCATTGTTGGTCTGAATTTCTAAGAAAAATGTTTTTCAACCAATTTCAGTGCTCTGAGGCATTGTCTCTGCTGAATTGCTTACTTAGAATTTTAGGAATGTCCAGGGAGAGAATCAGTTCTGGAGATAACTTCCATTAGCTTAATGATAACCTCTTTAGCCTTATTTATAGGATTAGAATTTTAGGATCTACATGAGGAAGAAGTAACTCAGTAACCATTGTTATGAAAGATTTCTTAACTACATAAGAACAACAGTAATTTAAAAAAGTTTTGAGTCATTCCTGTGAACTCAGCAAATTATTTTCTCAAAATATTTAAAGGATTGTGAAAAAGTAATTTCAGAGGTAATATTTCAGATATTTAAAATTTTTACTTTTCAACTTGTTTATAATTGTGGAATGTTGTAAAATTTTCCATGTTCATTTTCAAGGATGCCTCTGAACTCATGTGGAAGTTACACAGCCAAAAAAGAGATTCTGTGTTCTCCCTTATGAAAGGGAAAAAATTTTTAGTTGTATAAATCAAACAAACACAGACAAAACAAATCACAAAACCAGATTTGAACACAAAAGCTCCTCTGACCACATTGTGCAGTCCTGAAGGTTTTAAGACTGAGTTGCGCTCAAGAATTTTTTCCTGCAGCTTCCATCATCTTTGAAGGGTGCCACATTCAGGTTTTACCTTCTTAACTATCATAAGTTTTCCTATGGAATTTGTGGCTTTCTTGTTCTATGTTCTTCTACACTTGTGTGAGGCAGATAGCCTAGCATTTTTTGCATTAGTTCAAATAGTTGCATTACTTAAGTATGATTTCTTCTTTGCACATACTGTGCCCTTCTGGATTCTCTTAGCTTAAGGTACTAGAGGCATTCCATTTAAATAAGGCTGCTGAGTTGTATAAATTGCCTGTAAGCCTGCTTCAAGGAGCAGACTGAGTCACATCTCCCAGATTCTGAGAGATAAATTCTGGATTGAATGCTGAATAACCTCTCCTAGATGCATTCTCATTCCTTGTTGAAAAGCTAAAAATGTATCTGTAGCTTTCATCAAGGATAGCCTCAGTAATAGATGGGAGAAAGGAATCATTTCAAGATGGTACAGCCCATTCCAGAAAGGCTTTGGCAGTCTTCCAGAATGTTTGCTGAGAAATATGCTGATATTTGGTATCTGAAGGACAGCTACTTGAAGTTCAGGAGATTATAAATCTTCTGTGCCTTAAATGAAATATCTAGAGACATGCCCTATAAGTGATTTTGTAGTCAGGATTAGGGGGTTAAGATTAGAGTTAGGGTTTAGGGTTCTGGCTTCCATCACATGAATTATGTTGCACTTCAAGTTGTCTGTGTCGGAAAATGCATTGCAGACATTTGTAAAAACGAAGAGCTGCTTAATGTGGAGTTCTACACAATGAATTTTTTATAATGCATCCTCTTTTTCCAGTCTTTTGCTCTGCTCCATCTACATAAAGCTTCTCTGAAATAACTCTGTTTCTGAAGAAGCTAAGTAGCTGATACCTTGTCATTGTATTCAAAAGTCTTAGAAAAATAAAATGGGTAGTATAGTCAAAGCTTCTCCTACGTTGATGGATTTTGTTTTCTAAGCATGAAAACATACATGGATAGATGATTTTAATCATGTAGATGCTTCATACTAAATTTTTCTTCTGTTTTTTATACTTTGAGAAGCTTTTAAAGTACATTTAGAAGTTGAAGGAATTGATTTCCTTTAAAATCATTAACAAGATGTATGAAATACTTCAGTATATATGAAAAAAATGTATGGGTTGCTTTTTCTTTTACTTGTATGAAGAAAAAGTAGTACAATGCAAAGCATCCTTAGGGTTTGATTTTAACATAATCCCCACAGCTTTAACACTTTTATTTTTTTTGACTGCTATATAAAATTGAGATTTTGTCAGCACTGTAGTAAGATCCTTACATAGCCTGCTATCCCAGCATGTACAGCTCAGGGCTTAATGAGCCGAAGGTGTTTTCTCTGTAACTAATAAATTTTCTTCCATGAGAAATTCTAGACCTGTAAACTCAAGGATAAGCAGTTTATCTCTCAGCTTGACTTGTGGAATGCTGCGTAAAATGATGAATAGGACTTAGTTTGTCTGAATTTCAGTCTGCTTAAAGATTTTCTTCATGCTGAGTATTTTCACTATTAAGATGCTTTTATTGCTTTTCTAGCTGTGGTTCTTATCTCGGTTCAGCTCTTTTCTTGTCGGATTCTTGTCACAAGAAGCAGTCCAGACCTGGACATCCTATTTTCACGTTGTATTTTTTTTAATTATTGTCTCTATAAGGAATACATCACTCAAAAGTGACTTTCTTCTACAATAGTGATGTCTGGTGTAGCTCTTAGTTGATGAGGCAGCAGGTAGAGGGGTAAAGTTGTCCTGTGCTCACTGTAGCTCTTGCTGAATTGCGACCCCTTTGTGAATATTAACAGGGCAGCTTCAGAACACATTGCCTGTATTTGAACTGTGTTTTGTCAGGCACTCAGTACAGTGCCAGTAGGACATACTGAATTTCCTGTTTTGCCCTCGGTCTTCTTAAATACAATTGGGTTAAAAATAATTCTCAGAATAAGTTATTTTTACCCAGGCTCGTGATTAGCAATGTAGCAGGGATTAGTGATCACTTTTATTGTCACAAATAAGGGACAGCAAATGCCTCTGTGAGAATGTAAACACATAAGTAAGGAGCAGTAGCAGGGGATGCTTTAAATTATGAGGTTGACTTTCATAAGCATGTTTTATTTCATTTAAGTTTTCTATGCAAAATAATTCACATGTAGTTGTTTTATATCTTTTCAGGTCTGTAAACAACCAGTACTGCAGAAAAGTGATAGGTGGGATGGTTTGGAACCCATCTATGAGACGATCCTTATCAGTTGAGCACCTAGAGACCAAAAGTCTTCCTTCTCGATCACCTCCTGTTACCCCCAATTGGTAAATCTATTTTCAGCCTTTTTCACACCTTCTAACCTCCTACCATTTCTCATTGCATGTACTCGATCAGAATAATTATGTAGCGTGTACATACATATTTAAACATTTTTATTCTGAGAATCTATGTGACAACAGAAGGGTGGGTGTCACCTACCTCAACTTTAGCAAGGCTTTCATGCCATCTGCCAAAATCTTATACCCAGATTAAGACATTATGTTTCTGGATGGGTGGACAACAGGGTGGTTTAAAAAAAAAATGTTAAAATGGTTGGATGACTGGACTGAGAGGGGAGTTGTTAATGGGTTACACTCTACCTGGACAACATTAAAAAGTAGATAACTGCAGGGATCTCTCTTGGGACCTGTCTGGCTCAACATCTTTATGACCTGGAGGAGGAAAGGGTATGCTTGATCATAAAGTTTGCAGATAGCACCAAACTGGGGGCAAGTCAATAAGCCTGGGGGCAGAGCTGTTCTCCAAAGTGATCTCAATAATCTGGAGAATTGGGCCAATAGTAAATGTGTGAAATTCAGTGGAGACAAACATCGTGTCCTGGTGTAACAGCATTGTCTGCAGTGCAGCTTTCTGGAAAACAACCTGGTAATCTTTATAGGCAGAAGTGGTACTAGAGCCATCTGGTATGCCCTGACAGCAAAGAAGTCCAACTTGGCAGAATTAACAGAAGTGTAGATAGCAGGCAGTGGAAGTGGTAGCCCACTTTGGCTCAGCATTCTCTAGATTTTATTAGAAGGCTGCAACCCTTTTTGTCTGCAAATACAAGACAGACACTTATAAACTGGAGCAAGCTCAGCAAAGACCACCAGCTCCAAGGTAGTCAGAAGGCTGGAGCACCTACCCTGCTAGGAAAGGCTGACATAGTGGCACATGTTCAGCCTGGATAAGCAGGAGTTTCCCAGATGCCTAATAACATCTGGTGGTAGGCTAATAACAGCCTGGTATTACTTAGGAGAAGGCCTTCTACAGGATGAGGCTGGATTTTTCACTACTACGTAATGGGAGGAGGAGGCAGCATGTATATGTTGAAACAAAAGAGATTTTGCCAGGAAATAATGGAAAAACTGCTTCACTACGTGGACAGTCATTGCCTGGCAAAGTTGTGTGGTCTCCATCCTTCAGATTTTTTGAGATATGAGTGAATAAAACCTTAAGCAGCCTACTCTGGCCTTAATTGACCGTGCTTTGAGCAGGAGATTGGACTAGATGACCTCCATGAGTCCCTTCCAACCAGAAATCTCCCGTGATTAAAACTTTAATAACATAAATTGTATTTTAGAGGGAGGAAACCCCAAATCGGTTCAGTGTACTGATCCCAGCAGTGTATGATTGCCTAGTATACCATAAGAATGCTTAAAAACTGCTTATTTCAAGTGAGACTTATAGGCCTGTTATGATGATGCAGATCATAACTGTGAAAGGATAGAAATTTTACTTTTAAAAGTTTCATGAAACACTCTAATCTTCCTGCTTGTGTTTGTGTTCTGTATTTCTAAGGCGGAGTCCTAGACTACGTCACGAAATCCGCAAGCCACGGCACTCATCTGTAGATAACCTTACGAACGAGATTAGTTATATTACTGAAACAGAGGATGTTTTTTACACATATAAGGGCTCTCCAACGTCAAAGGACAGTGATTCAGAGTTCTCTCAGCACCGTAGTCCAAGGAGGAGGTAAGGACTTCTGCAAATAATCCATTGCCTATTTTGTTTTTTTTTAAAAGCACCAAACAGAAAACCCAAAGAGCTGCAATGGTAAGCAGTCACAATCAGTTATAATGTTACAATGAGTTCAAACAGTTTTGTTTGCATAAGCTTTATTTTTACCAATTGCTATGCTGGAAATTTCATTACACAAAATGACAAGTCAAAAGCAAACCAGCCTTTCATTGCTAAACACAGTACACAGTAGTTGAGCTGTTAGTAAAATTAGAAGAACTACTAAGGCATGTCTGTTCAAATCTGCAATATCTTGTTTCCTAGTAGCTTTTGCAACCCTGTCCTGCCTGTCAAAAACTTTTTTCATGGGAAGAAAGACTTAGTGAACTCTTTTAAGAGTTGACTCACATTCCACATCATCAGCTCAACCTTGTCAGTTAAAAGAGGTATTGCATTTGAGTGTACACAAGAGCATCATAATGCTGGTGGTCATCCATCTTTTTCTCCTTCAGAGGAACTGTCGATGGCTTGTCTAGAGGCAGTGTCTGCTTTTTGGCTGTATTCCTTGAGGACCAAGTTTGTTCTCCTCTGCAGTGCTTTTAACAACTGCTAGATTTGCTGCCAGGAGTTGAAGCACCTGTCTTTGTGCACTCTGATTATTTGTTTGCTCATGTATTACATTATATGTATGGCTACACTCAACTAATAACTTCAGATCATCACAATACCAGTTTCAGAAATTATGTACAAAGTCCCTACTTGTTCAGTCTCAAAAAGAAAACAGCTACTTTAAAGCTTGGAACAGGGGAGAATGCTGTGTATTAAAATGCATGTTCCTTTGTAGCATTGCAAAAGAAAAATGGCTTTCAGTGATGCCTAGTGACTTTAAGGCAAGGCATATTTTGAGAAGTGATGTCTTAATGGAAGCTGATAGGACCCACCTGCCTCTGTGACAGTGTGCAGGTACTAAATACAGCTTTAAATTCTGATTGAAACTATTCTCATAAAATTCTATAATAATAATATTACTACATTACAGCAGAGAGTTTTCAATAAAAGAAAGGAAAAATTGACATGTATGCATATTTGAATTTTGTCATTCTTTTGAGTATATTAAGTATTTTGAGTTTGTCACTTCATTTTTCTATAGTTCTGTCTGGAAAAGAGCTGAACCTTAATAATATTTATTAGTACAAATGGCAGAAGAAGCTGTGATAGTACATAAAAGCTAGGCCTTTAGATGCTGTGAATAGTCATAGATAGCAAACCATGTCTTTGCTGTGTTTGTAAGTTTGCAGATGATACACTTTTAGAAGTATTTTCTGAGTAGGAATACTGGGAGGCAGACATAAGAAGAGATTATGAGGGTAGAAGCTGTAGACAGAAAATTGTGTTGCCATGCTGTGTTTTGTGACCAGTGAATTGTGTCCTGCCAGCTAGTACATTGTGGGACTTTTTATTTTCCTTATTCTTTTCTTCTCCTGTAGTTTTTTTCTTTCCTTCCTCTTTCAGTTATCTTATACCTACTGAGAATGGAGTGGAAAAGCCTGCCATTATGCCTTTTCTCAGACAATGAAAAAAAGGATGTTCTAAATTTGAAAATAGCACATTCATGTATTTTCTGAGTCCCAGTGACTGTGCTGAATCTGAGTAATATCACTTACTGTGGAGATTTTTACTGTTACTACCTCATATAAACCATTGCTTTTCTTCTTACATCTTATCCCAAATGCATTATCGGGTTTTGGGGTATGTTTATAATGTTTGATACTCTGCAGGTAAATGAAAAAGTGCCTGCATAAATCTGATTAAGTAAATTCAAGTTGTGTGTTTTTGAAGAAGACTAGAAAAATGTTGCTTTGTTGTATTGACTGTTAGACCTTTGTGAAGTAAAATAGTCATTAATAATTTCTTTTTCAACAATTGAGGTAAAATGCTAAGTAGCCATTTAAAAAAAAAGTGTTTTTTCTCCATAGTGAGGTTTGTTAGTCCACATTCCAGTTTTTTTTTCCTTTTGCAGTGTTACAGTAGTTATTACTTCACTTCCCTTGTTGAAAGATGCAAAGTGAAATTAAGTATGTATAGTAAAATCTTTGTTTCCATGAATGCTGGTGGATGGAATCTTACCCTATCAGCTAAATCTTTTTTGTAAGTAAATAGTTTTCCTTGCATATTCTCAGTGTTAAATATGGATGCTTTCCCTGGGCTTTTGCCACACATTGGGAATATTTAGACATTAACTATAAAACACCTTTTAGTGTACTGGTAAGTCTTACAAAGCCAACTACCCATATTTGCCTTGTTGGTCTTCAGTGGATTTGAACTGACATAATAGAAACATACTATGAAAAATAAAAACCCTGATTTTTAATTTCTTTTTTATTAGAGGAGAGCCAAGAGTAGCTTCCCAGAGTCTTGCTAATACACGTTGTCTTTAGGGGCCCCTTTTTTTACTGCCTAGCCCACTGGGACTGTTAATAAAGGTGTTAGTTAATGCTAATTATAACTACTAAATAGCCTTGGCATGAAAAATATCTGAAACATTTTTAGAGAGCTGCTGGCAAACAGCTATAAATACTGGCATTTAATCACTGAATTATTATGTCTGTGAGCTCATATAATAACTCTGCAACAGTTTGATTTCTGTAAAGTAAACATCAATTTCATTTACTATTTCTGCAGCAAGGCGGTGCAAGCTGCAGTTAGCATGGGATGTAGCTCTTGACTTATTTTCCAGCTGCCATCAGCAGTTCAGGGGTATGGGTAGTCTTCCCTCTTTTTAATTTTTTTTGTCAAAATGAGTGGTTTGTTATTGTTCAAGCTGACCTGTTCTGATGGAATGGTTTTTGAGGCAAATCACAGACAAAACTCATGCACAAGGCTTGCTACCTTCCTAATCCTGCCAAGGCACATTTGGAACTTTGGGTATCAGAAAGGTAGAAGCACCCACTGCTGTCAAAAGTACATGCACCTGCAACTATTACTTTATACAGATTTTCTTTTCCTTCCTGACAATGTTATATTTATTTTATTAATAATTGATTTTCTTCCTTGCCCTGTTTACTCACATATAGGAATCAATCAAGTTCTGCTTTCTTTCTATGAAATAGTACACAATTTAGAAAACAAATTATGTGGAACAGCTCTTAGTTTAGAGTGCATAAAACATAGCAATTGTTAATATTTCTTCAACTTCTTTGAAGATATAGTAATGTATCAACATGTCATCACCTAGAGCTATGTTTGATGTTAAAATCCTTTAAATGAACATGCTGGAAATGAGGGTCGATAATATTTTGTCATTTCTTTTTTTGTTAAGAACAAAATAATTGTTTATAGAATGTGCTTTTTGTGAACACTGTGCTTTCTAACTGAAATTTGAGGTGTGTACCACAGGATGTGACTGGAAAAAAGAAAATTGGAAAGTAGTTCAAAGCATGCACACAGGTGAACTACAAAAAACCAGGGCAAGCTTGTGAGTACAGTGTTAGGTGTAGCTTCATTGCTCCTGCTACCCAAATTATCTAAGGTACTTTCACATTCAAGAACTGCTTGGGGCTCAGACATAGTGAAAAGAAGCAATTTTTCTCTTTCAGTTTAATGTCTGCAGAAAATATTAGAGCTATCTATTGCATCTGTATTATAGACAAAAAATTGCTCTAATCCCAAATTAACATACATTATTTAGAACTTCATTTGCAGGGCATGAATAGGTTTGCCTATCTAAGCCAAATATCCCAAATCATTGCTGCTTACAAAACCTGTCAGAAAAGACAGTGCTGAAGAGGACTTGAACAGAACTTTTCTTTAGCCCAGATCTCTCCAGCCTTTGTGAGGAAGGTGTCCCCTGTCAGTTTTTCTTTTTGTTGCCCTATTGCTGGACATCTCAGCTGGTTGCTACTGCCACTGAAAAATTACCACTAGCACAGACATGGAGCCCATACTTGGCCTTCTGAAGTCTCATATGTTACATTCCCTGTTGTGCAGCACTTTCTTATGGCTGTGCCTCACCAGTTCAGAACAGGTAACCCAGTCTGTTTCATGACTACATGTTATACTCACTCTGTCACTCTGTTTATGCCTGCATGTATATGCATGTGGTACCATTACTATTTTGTTCTAAAAATTATTTCAAGAACAGCATTGGAATAAAACATACTGATTAGTAAGTGCAATTGTTTGATAACTGTTTTTCAAATAGAATTTGCTTTCCATAGTCTTGGCTTCCCTGAAGATATTTGAGAGATTTTCATTCTCTTAATTGAAGCACTGTTGCTGATGACTTTTTAAACTTATTATCTTAAGCAAAGTGGAAAACTTCTCTCTTTTTCTGTGAGATTATACGTCTTCAGATGTCCTTAAACTTTGAGATATACATTATGGAATAGTGATGAATGCTTTCTTTTACTATACAAAGTGAGTTATATTATGAGACTTTATTATTCCTAAAGTTTGCTCTGTGGAAAAGTTGTTTTAATTTGGGAAGTTTTTTTTGAAGTTGTGTCATACCAAAAGGCTACCTAGCATCAACTCATCCTGACCCTCTGCTGTAGCCTCAGTAGAGCTCCTGAAGATGTTGTTTTTGAGAAAAATGTTTCTATTTCAGTCTAACAGGTTTAAGCCACAGCTAGCTATTTTTAAAGGCAGACTGATGGACTTGTCCAGAGAATTATTTTTTACTTCAATTTTTCTTTGTCTAGCCTGGTGTAGTGCTTGAAGATTAGTGCTGTTTGCAGTCTGTCTTGATAAAGGTACCACTATAGTTGCCAAATTTGGAATGAGACTCTCAGATGTAGAGGAACAAGTCATCCTTGCTGATTTGCCTTTCCCTGACACCACTCTGATCTTTATGCTACTGTGTCATTTAAAGAGAAAGGGTACTGGAAAAATAAAATAGAACGTGACATTGTTTCACTATCAGGTTGGTAATATGCTTGATTTATGAAGTAATCTTCAAATCTAGCTTGGTTTTAACTGGAGCAGTAGGCTAGTTATGTTTTGGAATCGTGTACTCTGACATGCTTGATCTTTTATCAGCTTTCTCCTGAGAGGATGCACTGGCCACCCCCAGTGCGAGGTCTGGTTCTTGGCATTAGTAGCTTGAAAAAAAAAAACTAACATGCAACAAGTGTAGGATTCTTCATAGATGAACTCTTAGAAGAAGTGGGAAAAAAACCCCCTCCTTATAATAAACTAGCCTGCCCTTCACCCTCAAGTAAATAAGTGAAAATTTGAGCGGATATAACAGTTTTGCTGGTGTCTTTATGTTAAAATATTTGGTATAAATTTAAAATTTAATTTAAAATGTTTCAATAATACACTTTTTAAACACTTGGTGAACTGGAAATACCAGGATCTGCCATGAAAACTTAAAGTCAGTGTAACCAAGTACTATTTATGGATCTGTAGACTTTAATTTTTCTTTATTTTCATTGTTCCTTTCATTTTTCTCAAGCACCTTTGGGTGCATGAGGTGTGATACAGATGTTCACCCTTCACTAGGCAATGAGAAATGAAAACAAATTATGAGAAATGAAAACAGAAGACCACTGTGTTATTTAATGCTCTTAACCTCCAAGAACCCAGGTGTGGGGAGCTGCATGGTTTTCTACTATTCAGTGTGAAAAAGGAGTGTACTCCATTTTTCTCTGTTCATGGATTTAAGGTTTCTATCAGGCTTTGTGGGAAGACCAGAGTTGTGGCCAGCACACGCACCTGCCCCTTAAAGGAAAGTTAGTAACCTTGAGTTTCTGTAAGAAAAATTGTTACATGCAAAGGATTACTGAAACCAACAGTAATTTATTTTGGCAGCTCAGGATAATCTTAGTCATGTTACCTGTACAGGAGTTGTTCCCTCTTTCCTTTATAGGAGAAGAGCTTGTAAATTCAGGTTTAATAGCTTGTGCTTTTTAAAATAATTTTAAATTGTTTTTTAATATCATGGAATAAACAGTTTGGAGTGTTAATATAGCTGTTGTTTGCCCTCTTAATGCCTTTTCTCCTATTCTTGAACATACTTTTCTGAATGGGAAGGGTACTTGTCAGGAAGAATATATAAATTTGCATTAGTTTAATTCCAGCCAGCAACCAAGCACCATGCAGCCACTTATTCCCCCACCAAAGGAACCAGGGAGAGAGAATCAGAATTGTAAAAGCTAGAAAACCCATAGGCTGAGAGAAAGACAGCTAATGAGGGAAAGCAAAAGCCATGCACAGGAACAAAACCAAACAAGGAATTAATTTTCAGCTTCCCATGGGCAGGCAGGTATTCAGCCATCTCTGGGAGAGCACAGCCCCATCACTTGTAATGGTGACTGAGGAAGACAAACTCCATCACTCCAAATTCTCCTCCTTCCTTCTTCTTCTTTCCACTTTATATACTGATCATGATGTCATATGGTCTGGAATATCCCTTTGGTCACCTGCATGGCAGTATGAAAAGCAGCAAAGGCCTTGGCTCTGTGTAAGCCCTGCTCAGCTTTAACAAAATCATCTCTGTGTTATCAGCCCTGTGTTCAGCACAAGTCCAAAACAGAGCCCTATACTGGACACTGTAAAGAAAGCTACTGCAGCAGTGAAAACCAGCACAGTATACAAAGTGCTAAAGAGAAAAAATGATTGGCTTATTGGTGTAGAAAAGTAACCTGATAAGCTGGGTGGAGGATCTTGTTATCTGAATTATACTCAGTTTCTCCTGTTCACCTTGTAATTAAATAAACCAAACATGTCTGTTTGGTTTGGAGCAGCAGAATGCATAGGAGCAAATGTTTTGGTACTTTTTTAGAATAGATTTACTGGCCCAACAGAAGAGATTAGCTGTGAAATTTTTTAACCAGAAATAAGATAATTGTAAAACATGTTTCTAAGTGATAAGGTAGAGTAACAGTCGGCAAGAAAAGTTTTCTGACAGGTAGATGATATAGATTGTTTGTTTATATAGAGTCATACATTGATTGATGAGGTAAATCTGGCAGGTTATTCACAGGTGCAAGTATATGATGCATGAGAACCGGGAGGCTGGGGGAGTGGTGGAGGGGTTGGTCACATTGTTGCCTTGCTCTGCCAAGAGAAGATTATCAAGAAAATAGAGTCAACTCTTCTTGGAGATGAAGAGCAAAAACCTGAGGTGTTTTTGACACAAGTTATGGCTAGGGAAATGCTCAAAAAATAATGAGGGGGAAAAAATTACATTCTGATTATTTAAGCCTTTTTACACATCATCCAAAAGGGGAGAACCTCAAAACACAACATGTCAAGTACCTGAATACCTCATCTAGCTTTTATGTCTATTATTTGAGTAAGAGTTTAAGTCACCTCTCAGGTTTCCTTCCAACATAAATTATTTTGAGTCTACAATTCTCCTTGTTATAAATGCAATATATCCTTTCATAAACTTTTGTCTGAAATGCTTGCAAAGCTATAAACATATTTCAATTTACATTGTAAAACTATCTTTTGCTAGTGATACAAATGGAATAATGTTTGGAGGGGAAGGAAATGAAATGATGAACTAATATACAGAAAGGAAACTCACTTGCACTGTGCTATGAATTTCTGGAAGTGCACATACGTTCCTGGTGTGTGTGTGATGCATCATCTGGTGAAGGTATTGCACTGAAAATAGATTTCCTGAACGGATGCTGCATTTGTTCAATTCTTTTAGCTTAGCATTTGAGAGACAATAAACTGTAGCTGCATAGTGAGCTTTGATGAAAGTACTATGGGAACACATCAATGATTTAACTAAAATATGATTTTTCACGTGAGGAAGATTTTTAATGCTTTAGTGTTGATAAAACCACTCTTCAGATTTATCCAGCCAAGTCCTGGTAGCTATTCTTTTGGTAGAAAATTGCAAATAAGTGAAAAAGTGCACATATTTTAAACTGTTATTTGTCCTTAGTTTTTAATCATACACAGATATGATAATTTCTTTGTTCTTAAAAAATATGTTACATTTCACAAAATTCTATTGTCCTTGTTTGTGTACTTCAGCCTTTCTCAAGGAAGACAGCCTAATACTAGACAGTGAAGCTGGGAATATTTCAATTAGTTTCAAATTGGAATTTTAAAGCTATTACTGATAGGCACTAAGTTTTACCTGCTTTTCCACCCAAATAGGCATGAAAATAGTGCATGTATATATTTTGCTTAGATGTAAAATTTTCTTTTTAAATGTATAGCCTTATTCATATGTACTACACTTTCCTTGCCAGTTCAAAAAGCAATAATTTTGCATTCAAACAGAAAATCTCAAAGTTGAATTGCAAATCTGTGATAAAGCAAACCTTGCAGCAATCCAAGCAGTTGCTGTGTATCAAAACACATGAAATTTTCATGGCAAGCCAGTAAACTGGAATACAGTCAATAGAGGCAATGCAGAGTAACAAAGCAATCCCTTTAAAGGTGATGATAACAGCTTACAAATATGAATGACTGGAATTTATAGGAAAGCACTGAGTATGCTTGTGTATGCCATGAAGTCCTCAAGTTTTCTGCACTTGTTTTCTTAATTATGCAGTACCAAAAAAGCTTATGATACCTTACAGAGCCATTCTCTTCACAGAAATGCTGAATATTCTATGTATAAATTTCTCTAAAAGGCAGCAGAAAGGTTTTGCTGCAATACCTTCCACTTATTTTGCTTACAAATAAAAAACCCAGTTGTAATGGTGATTCCTCAGAAAAGAGGTGCTAATGGAAATGCTGGCATGCTTGCTCTCCCCTGTAACACCCTGCAGGTGTTACAATGAAAGAAGCTTTAAAAACTTCAAGTACAACATAAGGGCAAAACCTACAGATGTTTCCTTCAGTTGTTTGTAAAGGGGGAGTTTTGCTACAGTGCTATTGTTTCAGTTGACCCTTTTCTCTCGGGGTTTTATTCTGCTGTAGTTTGTCATCCTTGGTTCTCAGAATAGCAAAATTCCCTGGTAGGTCAAACCAAAATGAGGAGGAGGGCTCTTTCCTTAAGGCTTTTCCATTGTGTCCTTCCGACAGAATAGGAGAGTTTGACTTTTCAGGGAAAAGACCTACATTTAAAAGACAATTATCAATAGATCAATCCATATTGAAAGAAAATTGAAATGGCATGATTTTAGTTACATTTTGAAGTGAGGAAGAGAAATTACCTGAAGTTTTGAAGTGTACCTGTTTGCTGCACCAATGGAAAGCTTAATCTCCTTGCAAGGAAGGGCTCTCTTCCTTGATGAAAAAGTTGAATGGCTCGTGTGGTGAGTGTTGTCTTTCTTTGACTTAAAGTACAGTCCTTGTGTGTTGTGAAATGAGGAAGATGGCTTAGTAAACTGTGTAACACCGTGTAGCTAAAAAAATCACCTATTATTAATATTTAACGTATTTTATCATATTGCTGAGTAATTAAATACTAGAAATACTATTTAACTGTGTTACAGTGAAAAATTCTGCAGTTTCAGCATACTGACCTACTAAGGACTTCAGGAAGACACAGCTGCACTGTCTCTGATGAATTCTTTTAGTCACTCAATTTGGTCACTTTTCTCAGTCAAATATTTGGGCTCCTTTCTTCCTAATTCAATAGGTTACAGAATTTTCAGTAAATCTTTTAGAGCTAATGTGTTTGAATTAAAGTGCAATAATTTAACAAGTAAATCTTCATCAAATAGTACTAAGAATTTACATCCCACATTCATCTTCAAAGGTAGAGATAATGAAAAATTTACTGTAAGTTTACAGAAGGTCTATGAATGAAAGCCCAAGTTGTTTTTTTATTTCTCAAACTTCCTCTTTCTCTTGGGAAGATAAAGGGGAGACAATATATTAAAACTAGGTCATTGTATTGATTTTTATCACAATTCTATGTCTGTTAGTTTTTGATTAAGACTCTTGAAAGAGTTAACTCAAGGTAAGTTTGATTCTGCACAGAATTTTGTAATAGAGCTGTTGGTCTGCTTTGACAAAACATAAATATGTACAGTTTCATTGTTCTTTGCTTTACAAGGAAATCCTTTAGCTTAATGAAACTAATTATTTTTAGTGTGACTTCCTAAGGAAATAAGGCTTATATCATTGTACAGTCCCTCTGCCTCTGTTTCCACTTGAAAATATTTGGACAATGCAATCAAATGTAATGTAGGAGATGGGTTTTTGAATATGAAAAGTTTATCAAGACTGGTGAAAGTCAGTGACTAGGCAGGGGAAAAATCCCAAAACTTTAAGATGACATTCTCTTCTCACTGAGCAGTTAAAGTAGAAGTTCAGTATTTGTCCCATTTAGATGTGAGCTGGTGAGGCAGCAGGTGAGTTTACATTCCCATAGAATCTGCTTACACTTGGAGGGTAAAAATTCTCTAGAGATTGTGGACAAATATAACCAGAGATATTAGTGGCTAAGTGGGGATGGATGTCAGTGGGGTCTGAAGTTGTGTATGACTGCAATAAAGGGGAAAATGCTTGATGTTTGAAAAGTATTAAAAGTACACAGAACTCAAACCTCAAAAATTCCTCAAGGATCATGCTTTACCATCTCTGCCTCTCATGGAAGAATTTCTTCATATTGTTGAATCACATAGAAGGAATCTATGACTAGACTGATACTGGTGCTATTTTTCCTGTCATTTTGGTGAAATGTAGTATGTAATTCTTAGTATTAAGGATGATTTAGAGAGCATGAGTTGAAAATTTAACTGTATACTACGAATTGCCTGTTAACTTGGCAATTCAGTAAGTCTTCTTTCAAACTGAAATACTTCACATATTTTTTCCCAGCATGGACATATACTACTCCAGGATTTTAGGTCACTGCTTAAATGAATTTGTAAAGTTATCCCATCTGCCTTAAACTTTGCTTTGTAAGCACCTTTTTAAGTAACTTTTACTTTAAAAATTGTCTTAGTAGCACTGCTATTGTTTTAATTTATGTCATATCATTTAGCTTGCTGTTTCAGGTGATTTTTAATGAAGTTAATTGAATACGTTGGAAAGTGCAGTGTACTGCAAATTTTGATTTCTTTTCCATTCTAGGATGTCCTCATTGCTGTAGCCACTTCTACTTTCATTATGCTTTGTCTCAAAATTTTCTGTCAACACCTTCTCTGCTCTCACATCATGAGAATAAGCTTTGGAAATGTCATGCTTCTGAAGCCACCTGTGCTCATTTCTGGCTACCTCAACATAAAGATCTTGCTACATTTTGACTTTTACAAAATGCAGTCAGTGACATCTGTAGTCACTGTAATCCACACCTAAAACTTTCTAAAATGATGTAATGTATCTGGCTAAGTAATTGTCTTTGTAAACACCTGCATAGTTTGAGTTGCAGTAGCAGATGTGTGCTGCCAGTATTGGGCTTGTATCAAAAGTGAGAGTGATCAGAGCTGCTCTGAGATTTTTTCTGAGTGTTTTATAAACACCCTAGTTATCTGATTTATACTTTCACCATAGGGTTAAGTATTTAATTTATTATGAGCACACCTTTTGGCTTTTATGCAGGTTTGGTTTTTTGTTTGTTTTATTTTTTTTATGTTCTTGGGTTTTTTGTTTGTTTTTATTTGAGTTTAGTTATTGTTTACTTGAAGATTTAACTTATTTTCATTTAATGTTGTTTTTGTGTTTGTTGTTTTTTTACCAGGTCATCTGAACAAGAATCACCAAAGTGAGTTTTCTTTACACTTTCTCCTATCTATTTAAGATAAATAATGAAATATATAACTTCAACAGATTTTTCAAAGCACTGGTTTTGTATGATTAAAAGACACAAATAAATGTATAAATCAATGAAGATTGTAAAGATTTGTGGAAAAAAGTAAGTTTTGGGGTTAGGCTTTGGAAAGTCTTAAGTTGTAATAGATCTCTCATCGCTATTAACAAAAAATGTTGGGAACTGTTGCTAAAGTTTAATGATACAAAAATCCACTGGTAATTTTATGTGGTGATTCTTTATATAGTGCCAGGTGAAACTGAAGTATGTAATCATATTTTTCTGATATTCGATTTCTTTTCTACTTTGAAAAATCATTACATGGGCTGTAATTTCAACTTGTAAATTGAATGGTTTTTTGGACTGTGTTCTGAAAAACTGTTTAGGATGTATTTACATGCACGATGTTCCTCTTTGCTTAACATTGACTTCACCAGAATGATGAAAAGTCTTGGAAGCTATCTGATAAAACAAGAATTTTGACAGTGTAATTGTAATTCACTACTGCAAAGTATTCTGAAACTTTGAATGCATTCAGAAAGTGCCACTTTCTGTAGTAACTGAAAATACTGCAAATGTTGTATGAAACACCTTATTGCCATTGCCAAGTGAGCATAGTCTAGCTAAAAGTTAGAAGTATTATGGCAAGAATACATTTGTTTGATGGCATTTTTCAGGACGTTTGCATTTGTTGAGATCAGATTTTCACAGGCTGAAAAACAAGAGTTTGTAATATCAAAGTTCACTGCAGTACAAGTCCTGTATGTTAAAAGCTACACTCCTTGGAGTGTAGAATTACTTCTTAATTGGCAGCTAGAAATGGCTGCTGGAAATTATTCATAAAACTCACATATATTACAAATACCAAAGCAGAAATAAATGTTTGAATTTACAGATTTTTATGCCAAGGTTTACTTGGTAGCACGTGTACTTCTGCTACTTAAACACTGTCAAAATTTGATGTTGCTATACCTGAGCTTTCCCCAAGACAGTTATTTTCACATTAGGTATAAGGATGGAGCAGTTAGCAGTTAGCATGAGTTTGGTCCAATTAAAGAAGGGGAGGGGCTTGGTTGTATGAAAGGTCTGCATGTCATCCTTTTCATAAGAGGGAATGTAGCTAAATGAGCATTTGGGCAGTCCTGGAGCATCATCAGGCAACTTGACCAAATCCCAGATTTAAGAGTTTTAGTTACTGACTTTTGTTATCATTGAATGGTCAAGTTCTTGAATGCCAAATCTCTACCCTAAGTTAATTCTGGGTCCTTTTGTGTGGCTGTAACTATATCTCAGTAAAATAATAACTGCAATTAAACCTGTCATTGTCACTTCATTTCCTATTACTCTGACAATTTATCCTGGCTTTTCTGCAAACTGCCTTTTCCCACAAGGATAAGGTTGAGATGGCACTCGTTAGAAGGAGGAATCTTTAAAAAAAGAAAAATGTGCTTTTTAGGAATGAGACTGGAATCGCAGCAAAAGATTTTTCATGGATAGAATTGGCAACTTAAATGCTTTTCTGTTGCAGTTCAGCCCTTTCCATGTGTTACTGTGATTTTCTGTGCTGCTGCAACTGTGCCTTTCACTGCTAGCATCCAAATATTTTGCTCAAAATGGTTTTGCTATTCCAGAATTTTTGTCCATTTTTTCTGGATGTCCACTGATCAAATGATAGGCTTAGATCACACTCCAATCCTGTTTCCCAGTGCTTCCACTAAGAAGTGGTGTTAAATGTTTTAACTCTTAAAACTTGCTCTTTTTAAATCTTCTAATTCAAAAATCTGGATAACACTACCTTTGTAATATTTCTCCTTTCAAAATAAAGGAATGTGTTGGGAAACAATCCGACGCTGAGTTCTCTGACCCCTCTCTCACCTAAAGCCTTGACTCCGTCTCCCAATGGAGTTGGCAACATTTCTGGCTCTTACCCATTGGAAGGGGTGGATAAGCAGTTCTTAGAAACGTATGACAACGTTACAAAAAGTAACTCAACAGAAGATTCCAGTCAGTACTACTGTGATAAGGTATGTCCAGTTGTGTGCTTTTAAAGTCAGAGCTAATAGTGAATGTGACTTTGAGCTGTGGTTTGAGAATGCACAGAAGTGGTGGCTGTGTTTCAGAATGGGCAAATTCTATGCAGTAATGAGAACACATCTCATGTTGTTACTCATATTTATCCAGGGTTGTGTGATAGACAAGCTTACCATGTACATTGATTTCCAAAGTGTCCAGCATTCCAGAAGCTTCAGGGAAAGTTCCTAGTGGAATAGAAATCCTTACATGATTAAATCTTGTTTCCTTCAAGGGAAAAGATCAGCTAATTCAGGTTGCTATATGTCTGAAAAGCAGACACAACTCTACTTTATCCCAGGCATCTCTTAAGGAGGGCTAAACATCATCCTTTTGAGTTCTGACCTGGCTGGAGACCAGCTGCTCCCTGATAACATTATGGTAGTGGATCATTCTTCCCTGGTCTGTTTCAGAAGGGTTTTGGCTAAAAGTGAGTGCTTACCATTCATTAAAACAACTAATTAAAATTAGTTAGAATAGTTCTGTTATTTCCAAAATGCCTGTTAGTTGCTGGCACCTTTTAATTCTCCTGTCTTGTGGATGTGTTGTGTAAAAATACACCTATTTAAAGGAGAAAGGTCAAGGGAAAAATAGTGTTCTTGGAGTAGAATCAAATCTATTATTTTGTTTCCCCAAAATTTTTTATGTCAACAAGTTGAAACTTTAATAGGATTTATCAGTTGGAAAGGAAAGCTAGATGAGAGTAACAATGTTAGGATAGAGCAACCAGAAAACTTTTGCTGAGATGTACATTGCTATTTTTACTATTTAGTACCATATCCTACAACCATATACTCTTCCTATTTCAAAGGTGGATTTGCATAGAGTATTTTCGCTCAGCACATCTAAATTTGCTGATATTTTCTTCTAAAAATCAGAACATTTTCTTTCTTTTTTCTATATATTGCAGAATGACCTAATTGAGGGAGATGTACTTTTGGTCCGTATCAAACCAGATGAAGAAGGGAAGTTTGGATTTAATCTAAAGGTAAACCAGCTGTCTTTTAATTATTTAAATAATTAACCGACCCCCTAATTCCCCATTTGCTTATGAAAGTTTAGTCCTACCAACCATGTCTATGATGATACAGCATAAAATTTTATATAAAAAGAAAAATAAGCAATTACTTACTTAAAATTCTGCTTATGCTTAATCATGGATTTATGCTTGCTATTTACTTGACATTCCTCTCATTCCTCTAGGGTGGAGTAGATCAGAAAATGCCACTGGTGGTATCAAGGATAACTCCAGGATCACCTGTAAGTAAATTCTTGAGACTTTTAATCCCTTCCATTGTTACTCCTTCCAGCTCTCTAATGTCTGTACACATAGAAATTTGAACACCTATAACCAGTATGAGATAGCAGCAAAACTGTTCTCATTAGGAATTAGTTTAGCCAGTAGTTTCCTAAACCAGAGATTAAAATATCTGGAAAAGTTAGTCAAACAAGATACAAGTAGAAAGTATATTTGTGTTCTCCTGTCATCTCAAAAAGTGCATCCTGTACTGGAAAATGTTTGATGAGGTGAAAGTACTGGGGAAAAGGAACATAATTTACTGAAGAAGTAAATAATTTGGGCCCCTGCATCCTAGAAAAAATAGCTTATTTGAGGGAGATGAAGTAAGGATCGGCAAGATTAGGGCACTGTGAAAAAAGG
The DNA here is from genome assembly GCF_903797595.1 of Erithacus rubecula. Taxonomy (NCBI): domain Eukaryota; kingdom Metazoa; phylum Chordata; class Aves; order Passeriformes; family Muscicapidae; genus Erithacus; species Erithacus rubecula. The sequence continues at coordinate 84,564,326 of NC_136689.1, read as the reverse complement.
AATTCCAGCAGAAATATGGGCTACTAAATTAAGTTTGTGAAGGTCAGGTTCTTCATGTTTGGTGAAGTAATTTGTTGTGTAGAAGGTAGTAGACCTGTGAAACTCCTTGACAAAGGATGCTGTGGTTAAAATAATTTTGTGTGCGGTCAGGAAAGGACAAATACTTGGGGGAAAAATCTTGTTACTGGCTAAGCAAGCCACAATAGGCTGAGGAAATCCTTAGAGCTAAAATTATTTATAGGATGGGAGAGTACTTGGCAGGAGAGAGGGAGCATAGAGAGGGAGCATATGTTTGCTCTTCCTATTTTGCCATAGACTTTTTGCTTATGGAAATATTTATAGACTAGGGGAAATGTTTATAAGAATCAGTAGAGTCATGAGTTCTTCTGTTGTATTGTGAAATAATAATAGGAACATAAAGTCTTTTTTAACTTTTTCCTAAATAATTGTTGCATAAATTTGTGAGGACAAATATTACATCAAATCTTTTCACTTGCCTTTTTACAAACTGTATTTCCTAACTCTCATAAAGTAATTTCAATGCAGACTTGTTAGGAAATATTACTGAAATTAGTCCTAAAAATAAAATACACTCTGAATCTTCTGACTCTTCTAAAATTTGATAAACAGTCACAGGACTGGTATCTAAATGTCATGATGCAAATCAAGCTGAAACAGATTGCTCGAGAAGTTTATTTTTTTGTCACATTTATGATTTTTGGTGTGACTTACACAGTTCATAGCACCTCTTTATGAACTCCAATAATTACTTGGGAAAAAAATTGTAGGAATTACAATAATAACTTACATCAAGGAATTGAAAACAATGTCTTGGCCTAAGACTTTTCATCATCAACCTAGGAAATGTTTTAAGAGTGCTTTGAGATTCTGAAATTGTGTAGGGCAAATCGGTACATTCTGCAATCAGAGAATGAAAGATGTTTCTCCAGAAGCAGTCTTTTCCTTTGGCAGATTCAGATGGTCTTTTGAAAATTACTGATTTGTATTTTTTTCTCTTGGATTGAAAAAGGACTGGACTTCTAACTTTAAATACTTCATTGAAGTGTCTCCCTTTGGTGTCATAGGCATGGCCAGGAGTCACCAATTATCTCTCTAGCATAGTCAACCACCAAATTAACAAGTTACCAGGATCACAGATAAATTGGAAACAGTTATCCAATATAATATAGTCAGTAGCAGTGGTAGGGAAATCATATCATGTTATAGCAAGAGGAAAATAATATACTCACTTTTAGAGAATAGCTGTATTAACATTGATTATATTGTTTTCCATAAACAAGTTCTTCCCTGTTCTTTACTTTTAATGAAATATAGCTGATATTTCAAAGTTCAAATTTAAGTCTATGGAATGCATTTTGAGATTGTTTTAGCTCAGTTATGCCTTAGGTTCATTTCTGCTATTTTAACATGCTCTAGATTCACACATTACCCTGTAAATTGTCTTCAGGAAATCTATTTGTTAATATTATTTGCTAAGATTATTTCTCAGGTTTTTAAGTCACCTTTTTCCCACTTTCCTACAACAAGATGTGCATTTTTTGTAGAGGAGAGGAAGCAAACCTACTCAAAATACAGCAGCATTTTCCTTTACACATCTTAAAGTTCCTTTTTTAAAAAATCCTGTAATAAAGCAGCAATGTAGTTTTAGTGAAGGAACAACCATCTATTACATCTGTTTGATTTTGTTGGGTTTTTTTTTAAATAAAGTTCTATACAGATATTTTTTCACAAACAGTATTAATACTCTCAGGTGCTAAAGAGGTAATTATAGTTTTATTTAATAGAGCTTTTCATGGCATGAAAGCATGTATACTTCTTGGAGCAATAGGTGATTAGCATAAAATGGCATATCAGGTGTATCAATAGGACAGAGAGTCTTTGACCTAATAAATTGCCTGGAAAAGCTCAGACTCTGAAAAATCTATAAATTACGCTTGCATAGGAAGAATTAATTCTCCTTTGAGATTTATTTTATATAGTCAGATGATTCAAATAAGAAAGATGATGCATTAACATATCATTTGATTTACAAAGTTTGTTTGAGCAAAGATATTAGTATCCTTCTGTAATAAGACTAACAGCAGCCAGCCAAGAAATCTAAATTATAGGCAGATATAGGGGCTCAGAAACCATTCCTTCCAAGTTCTTGTTGACATCTTGACTCTCCTAGACTGACCTGATACGGTCTTTTTATTGTCTATCTTTTCAAATATTTATATTTCAGAGAGAATAACTCAATAATGTTTAAGAGTGATTAAATTATTCAGCCATTCATAGTTATAATCTCTAGTCTTGCCTTTTTAAATTGTACAAAATATCACAAGGGTGTTCTTGAGTAGCTGTGAATACCTAGTAAAATCAGTGTTGAAGAACATCATGGCTGTTCCTAACTCCCATTCTTTCTCTTTTTACATTTTTTATGAATCATTGTCAATTTTCCCTATCCTTCATAATTTTCTCTCCTTATTTCTGTGGAAAAAGTTGGGGGCAGCTATTCTTCTTTAAATTTTGGTTAGCTTTTCTGCCTGGAATTTTTTCCTTTTGCAGGTATCTTCCTTTTCTCTTGTGTCTTTCTCATCTTCTTTGTCTGTTTGTAGCACTAAGGTCTTAAGTTTTCTTTTCTTTAGCTTTGTTTGCTGGTACAAATGACTCCCAATTTCTTTTCTTCATACTCTTGCCTCTATTTTTTTTTCTGCATTTTTCATCTTGTTGATTGTTTTTATTGTCATTTCTCCTTTCCATCTCATTAGTTGGTAATATCAATATATTAGTAGCCATCAGTGCAGGGCATAATCAGCATTAGATCTAATTTTAATATCTTGTTCACAAGGGATTGGTAATGGTTGTTTGGTAGGCCTAATGATATTGTGGAGCAATGGTTAATACAACAATATTGGATGAATAAAGCTCAGAGAAACTGTGCTGGCTATTAAGGAAATACAAGGACACCTATGAAAAAATAAAAATAGTAAAGGTCTGTCTCCCTCATACAATAAATGAAATGAAGTGTTTGTATATCACTTTTGTGTAGCTGGAGACTTCCTAAACAAAGATTAGGATAGGAATGAAGATAAAATTTTTACATTACTTGACACTCAAAGATTGCAGAATCCTACACATTCATATTATAGAAGCACAGAAGGTTGGAAGGGACCTGGAGGTCCTCTTGTCCAATCCACCCTGTTCAAGAGTCACCTAGAGTCAGTTGCCCAGGACCATATCCATATGGCTTTTGGGTTCCCTGAGGTGGGAGACTCCACAATATATCAGGGCAACCTGCTGGAGTGCACAGTCACCACAGCAGTGGAACTGTTTCCTGGTGTTTGAATAGAACCTCCTGTGTTTCAATTTGAGTCCTTTTCCTCTGATCCTGTCACTGAGCACTGCTGAGAGTTTGGCTTCATCTTCTCTTTGCCTTCCCCATAAGTATTTATGTACATTGCAAGATCCTCTTGAGCCTTTTCTTTTCTAGGCTAAATACTCCCTGCTCTCTGAGCCATCCTTAATGCAAGAGCTGCTCTAGTCCCTTGGACATCTTTGTAGCATCATCATCATCATAATCTGGCCATAGCTTTAATGGACATAGGGCTAAGCATACTGAGAACTGTGGCAGAAAAAAAGCCAAACAAACCCTGGAGTCCAACAGTTAATCTAAATCTAAACAAGACTCAACAAAGATATGAAATGTGTGTGAATTTCTTTAAAATTTAAAAAGTGCATGCCTGTGGAATATCATGTTACTTAAATAATTTTCAGGGAAATTGTGTTTGGAGTTCTTAGTATTCACTGTGTAAAAAGTGAACTGGATTATCTTACGTCCCCAAAACTTTCTTCAGAAATTCAGTGGTCATTGAGACTTGGAGTCTGAAATACAGATCTTTGAGACCAATCTGATGATGGCAGTTTGATTAATGTGAATTCCTGTTTAAGCTATCAATATGCTGTTTGAACTGTTCCTTATCATCATGGAGAGGCTTTGAAGCATGAGAGCTTTAGAGCTGAAACCTTTGATAAAACCTCTGATACAGAATATGAAACATTGTCAGGAGAACTGTGAAGACTTTGCTTATACGATGTGCTTAATATCCTGATATGTTCCTGTTTGCACAGCTGGTTGTGATGACATTAATGTGTTTCTTTGGTCTTGAAACAGGCTGATAAATGCATTCCAAAGCTGAATGAAGGTGATCAGATAGTATTAATTAATGGCCGAGATATCTCAGAGCACACGCATGACCAGGTGGTCATGTTCATAAAAGCCAGCAGAGAATCTCACACAAGAGAGCTTGCACTTTTGGTCAGGAGGAAAGGTAACTGGGCTAATTTTATTCACTTCTAATGTGTTGAAGACTGTTGCTTTTATGCTTGGTGGTATACCCTCTTCTGTTTGCATAAACATGTTCTCATTGCACTTGGAATAGATTTGTGCAAAAGGTAGGTCTCACTAAATTTGAGTTAGTAGTACAAGTAGTTTAAACTATATAGATTTGTAGCACTGCAACCATGAATCTTGCAATTTAGAATTTCTTCATCTTTTTTGACCAAAAAAATGTATGAGAATAAATAGTCCCTTGAAAGAGTTTGTCTGGTGGATGTGGGGTGTTGTTGTAAATAAAGCATAATTTTAACTCCCCCCAGCTGCAATTTCACCAAAATTAATGGGCTGTTCCCCTGCACAATGATGTGATGAAGCAAGTCAAATAAGCTGCTCCTCACCTCATTCTTATAGACCTTTTGTGACAATTCTGGGATAAATTTGTGCTGGTTGCTTGCAGAGATGCTGCCTGCAAGGAGGGACAGTCTTTGAAAAAACATGCAGAATCTTAAGCTTGTGTGTTTAAAAATGGGAAACTCATCTAGATTGGCTTTGCTTGCTCCATATTTAAACACCTGTAGATCCCAAGAGCTTTCAGATGATGTCAAACTCTTAATTTGTTATTTGCTTTCCTTAAAGGCATGGTAGGACACTAGCACACACAATTACACAGAGTTTCTGATTGCATGAAGATAAAAAATTCTGAAGAGATTGTGCATCACTAGGAAACAGGAGGGAATGAAACAGCCTAAGTGATATGTACTTCTGTAACATTGGTTTCATTTAAAATTTCTTATGTTTCTAAGAAGACAGATGGGGGTCTTAATTTTGTTTTCTGCTCTCTTTATGCAGCATTTAGTTTTCCTTTAATTTTCTAGTCCCTTTCCAACTTGCAGATAAGAGAAATCTGCTTTTATCTAAAGATAACCTGTGGCCCATACCAGTCATTTTTTTATAGGCATGAACATAACCAGCTCCCCAATGTCTGAAGTTTGGCAGGTGTGAGCTGTTCCCATCGCTGCAGAGAATAACCACAGCTGGACATGTCTGGTGATACAATACATTCCATAGGGACAGAACTGCTATTCAGATTACTTCATTAATGTTTGTCATGTTCTTCAATAGCAAGGAATGTTGCAGAAAATGGAATAATAATTCTTTGTAACTTTAGTTAGTTCCTTCAACGTTAAGATAAGAAATTGCAAAAGACAGTTCTCTGTCTTCTCTAATGGCAGAGGAGTATGATGAAGGGATTTTTGCATTGTTTTGCTGTTGGAGAGTACAATTCTGTAAGACAAGGTTGAGAAAACCTCCTTGTGCTAGGAATTCAAGTTACTTGCCTTCATAAACAGGCATTTGGATTTTTCTTTCAGAAAGGTCATAGGGACATTTTACTCTTCATAGTTTCTACAGTAATATAGTACAAAAAGAAATGTGATTAGATGTGTTGCTATTTGCTTTTCTAAGGTTTTGCAAACAGTGTTGTTATTTCAAGCTGGTAAATTTTTATATCTGTTAAAAACGCATTAGTGCTCTTTGTAATGGATTGTAACTTTGTACACATCTTTCAGTAGTTAAACAGTTTGTGGAGCCCAAATCAGAGGATGAAGCTGATTCCCACACTCTGCCAGAATCTATTCTTCCTGTCTGTTCTGAATATGGTGGTGATACACTGGAGGAGTCCATGGAGCAGCTCAGAAGAGGGCTAGAAAGCGGGACTGTCCTTATTCAATTTGAGGTGGGTCATACTCGACTCTGTAATGCTGTTAGTGTAGAACAATAGCTGTAACCAGGGAGTAATGGAGGGGTTGTAATTAGTTGCAAATCTCATTGTTCCTATTCAATCTTATCTCAAAGAGCAGCAATTTGACTTCAGTTTCACACTTCACTACTTAGAATAGGGAAGAATGAGTTTTAAGTATTACACAGAATTCCATCTGCTGAGAAAAATGTGTTTGAATTTATATGTTTCTGGATAAAGTACCCAAAGTTCACTAAATTAGTATTTTTTGCAGTTGTTTTACTGGGTAGTAGAATTTTGGCAGAGGTCAGTCTTTTACTTTGTTTGTTTGGGTTTTTTTTTCCCTATGTTCTTTAATGTGTTTGCAATGAAGGTCATAGAAAACTAACTAACAAAATGCTTTATGTTTTATTAAATTAGTTCCTTCACTGTTAGTGTAAGAAATTGCAAAGGATAATTCATTTGCTTCTCTAATGGCGAAGGAGTGCAGTATGTCTGTTTGTGGTTGCTTTACTGTTGTTACAGTAGCTCTAAATAAACTCTAGTTTATTATAATTCATAAAATTGTCATTGAATTCTGGAGTAACCCCTTCTGTCACTGAAAACTTGTAAAACAGAAATAGTTTTGATTTTTTTTTCCTTCACTGTTTTGTTTTGTTTTTTTTTTAAAGCTGGAAAATAGTGGCTGAAGAGTTGTGCTATTGTTTATTGCATAACCACTCTTTTTATGAGGTTTCCTTTCTTTCTATAATTTCTGAGAATTAAAATTCCCGTGGTTTTAAGGAATTGTAGACAATAGTTCATACCTGCTTTCCAAAATCCACAGTACTGGATGCAATGCAGCAATTAAAATAAATCTGTTGGCTATTGAAAAATGTGAACTGACCTTTCAATACTTTCAATACTTTCTTAATTATCAAATTTGCTGAGTAAATTTGTGCACAAATTTCTTGTCATTAACTTCATAGGATATTTGTTCCTTTGTGATATTCTGATATATGGTATTGTGATATTCATAGGATATTTGAGCCTGTATTTTATCCTTTTTTATGGCACTGTTTATAAAGGGATTTTACAGTAAAATTGCAAAAGCTTTCTGAAATCTAATAAACTATGCCTTCTTGCCTTGAGTTCATTATTTAGTGATCTCTAGAAGCAGAGGCAATGACAGTGTCTCCCCATCAGCTTTGATGACTCAAACTCTTCATTCCCTTTAGTAAAATAGTAAATAATTAGACATTAGACTGTGAATAATCAAGTTTTTTCCAAATATCTTCCTCCATTTAATCAGAATTTAAGATGTCTGTCAATAGCAAATGACTGTTTGCAACATTGAAGCTCGAGAATGGTTACTTGGCTTAAAAATATTCTTCCTTGTCTTCCTAAAAAAGGCAGAAATTGTAACCTGGCTCTAGTAAAGTGGAACTTGACTTACAACACATAGAAGCTTTTCCATTACAAATATTATCAATTTCTCTTCTTACATGGCTTGTTTATTTTGTATAAGTTGAAAAGTGCAGTGAGCTGTGATTCAGAGTTTTAAGGTCCAACAAATCTCAGTAGAATAAATTTGTGTAGCCTTCTATTTGTTTTATTCCATTTTATATATGGATAAATGTTCAAAAATCTTCATTATACATTTAAGATATAATGAGCTCTTTGGTAAGTGTTCAGTGAAGGATGTAAAGCTCTGGCAAGCCAGATTAATAACTCAGTTGTAAGGGCTTTCATTTATATTTAATATTCAAAAGCTATAGTTGTATAATTACATAATTACAGCTATTGGGGTTTGTTTGGGTTTTTGTTGTTATTTTTTTCCCCCTCTGTACTTTTTTTTTTGCTTGTTTGATGTGCATAGAAGCAAAAATCATGAGGGTTTGAAAAAACCTTCAAGATCATAGATTCCAAGCATTGACCTAACACCAGCTTCAAAATTTTGGTTATACACACATCATATAGACCCCATTTCATATGTCCACATTTACTTCAAATAAAGACTACAACATATGAGCTGGCCCAAAAGCAAAGAAGTCACATATTAAGAGATTGTGATATATTGAAGTTTTGGTTTTTTAGGTACTTGCAGGATTGAAATGGATATGTTTAGTCCAGAGAATAATTTTTTTTCTGAAATTTTTGGTATTATATTTGGTTCCAGAGAATAAGTCTGCAGCTATTTTTTTGTTCTGATGCCATTCAATGCTCCTTTCTTCCACTCTTAACCACTGTTGTGCTTCTGGTGTGCAGTTTTAAAAGTGAAAGGCAAACTTGCAGAGCAACAGTTTATATGTATGATGCTTACTTGATGTTTTCAGTTTTTGGTTGTTTTCCTTGAAATTCTTCTTACTGTCCTGATGAGCTATCAATAATAAAAATTCTTATCATATTAAATACAAAAACCTCTCAAGTGAATTTTACAGAATGATAGGAAAACATTAGAGAAAATCTGAATTTTTTCCAGTCTTTATATTTTTGTGTGAATGTAATTAGCATGTGTATAGCATAATCACATTCCTCAAAATACTATAATTTTTCATTCTATTTTGCAGCAACTTTATAGAAAGAAACCAGGATTGGCTGTTACATGTGCAAAGGTACCTCAGAATATGGACAAGAATAGATACAAAGATGTTCTACCTTGTGAGTTTTAAGTACAGTTTCTGCCTATTTTACTTTCTAAAACTTCTGTATTGAATTTGCTGTTTAAAGATTTCATTATGTAATTGAAGTCATAATTGGTCAATTTACTTTCTTAAAGGGAATTTATTATGTTTGTATTCTGCTGTTTGTGTTTCTGCAAGTCCTCTGTGGTTTTTTTTTAACATAATAGAGGGGAAGTATGTCTCTTAATTGCTAATTTTATTCCCTCTTTCTTGTATGTGTGCAGATGATGCCACAAGGATAATATTGCAAGGAGATGAAGATTACATTAATGCAAATTATGTGAATGTAAGTCATACAGAGACCTACACTTTCTATATTACTAAAGCAGACAAAACTTGGCTTTCTTGGGGAATAAGGATATTTTGTTTTAATTTGGTGAGATTTGTAAATGCTAAAGATATAAAATTTCATAACATAAAAAAGGTGACTACCCTAAATACACAATGGGTGCTACCATGTAGTGATACACTGTGGTATGTGTGGAGTCTTTAATCAGTAAAAATTGGGGTTTTTTTCCCAAATACTTCAAATGCTGAGGTGGTCTCCGTAAAACCAAGTTTTTTTCCCTCTAGAACCACTTATCACCTACCAGCTATGCTATGAAGGATTCAGAAGATAAACTAGAGCCTTGATTTCCCTAATCAATTAAGTATAGGCTGGGAGTCAGGGAAAAGAGGAGGAAATGTGTATATGTTTCTGTCAGATACATAAGCTAAGCACCTAAATCAGAATCAATTAATTTCCTGTGTTTGGTATCAGGCAGTAAACCGCTTTTACCCTGCCACCATTCCTTACTAAATATTAAAGAAAATTTAGAAATATTTGCAGTTTCAAGTTTTCAAATACGTTTTCACTATTGATCTTCTGCTCATAGTTCAGCATAAAGAATATAATATAGAATCTGTGCTTTACATCTGTTTTAAATAAATTGTTTAAAAGTTTTTTACATAACAAATTGTAATCTTGATTGTCTTATTACTTAGCTTTTTGCCTTAATCTTCCCTCAAAACTTCCCATTTGGATGAAATACTGAGTTTAAAAAGTACTTGACTAGTGAGAACAAACTTGGGATTTTTCTTTCCCTCTGTAGATGGAAATTCCTTCTGCTGGCATTGTGAACCGGTACATTGCTACTCAGGGGCCTCTTCCACACACATGTGCACACTTCTGGCAAGTAGTCTGGGATCACAAATTGTCACTGATTGTCATGTTAACAACTCTCACTGAACGAGGACGGGTAAGTGCCCGGGTCCTGTGTGTGCTGAAGAAATGTACCATACCTTTGAACTTGTTTCCATTGTTATGGTTAATAACCCTAAAAGATGCCGACTTATTTTGTTGAATCCTTCTTCTGATGGCCAGGCTTTCTGAATTACTTAGAGCAGATAGTCCTCAACTTGCTTTTTGTTATGCTGCTTTGCAGACAAACCAGCTGTCTGATAAACAGAAATCACTGCATTTACTCCATTGTGCTGATCAGACAAGTACTACTATGTGCTGTCATTTTTCTACCTGAGTATTGGCCTCATGTGGCAGTTTCCCTCCAAAAGATTCAGCAAATTTCCGGAAGCATTGAGTGGGCTGAACAAACCTTGGAGTCTATAAAGGAGTCTGCCATTGTGGTATTTACTAGTAGTCAGAATTTGCCTTGCTCATTTTTATTTACATTTCAGGTTCCTACCTAGAATTGCTCTGATAATTCTTTTAATTATGTTTAGATAAATTCTGTCTCTTCATGAATTTTGGAATAGCATAGTGAAAATCTGGTATATTTTGATTTAATTTGTCCTTTGTAGTTTTAAAGATTAAGTTTTTAGATTAAATGGGAAAGTATTGGTTTAGAAGTTTTAGAAGCTGAAATACTTAAGAGGTATAGAAGGTGGTGACTCCTTTATGCCTTCACTGTAACCTTTATCTATATTTCATATGTGATCTGTCCTACATTGTCAAATTTATCTGGCATCCCAGTCAAAACCTAGTGTTTTTAGAAAGCAAGAGAGTGAGTAATTTAGGTCTTTAGCTAATTAGGTAATTTAGGTGAGTAATTTAGCATAAGGATTCAGATGGAAACAACAATTAAGTTCTAACCAAGGTCACATTACATAGCTGCTCATGGAAGCAGACATTATTGAACATCACCTGATATAAAAATGCTGGCTTCATCTTTTGATTGTATGGGTGAATTCATTTCCTTGTATTGAGGAGAAACACAGACTAGTCTGAAGTTCATATGGTCAATTGGAATCTTCAAGGCAGTTGTTGATAGCCTGTAATTATCCTGCTGGTACCTTTGCACACCAGACACTTTATGAGTTTTGTTTGCTTTCAGAAATTATTTAGCTTTGCCCAGTTTGTGGATGAACTTCAGACATAGAAAAATATGTATATTCTTATCAAGAATATCCCCATTGGCAAATGCCACATGTTTTCCTAGTCTTTGGAGGTTTTACATTCCAGACTCTCTCTTTCTGATGATGTTAAGTATGATAAGTTTTTTTTTTTCTCCACAGTAATATTCATTTTTTTCAGAAATGGGTACATTATTTTTGCTTAAATTTGAAGGGCAAAGTTGTTAAGATAAATTACCACAGTAAAACTTTCAGGCATAATGGTTATAATTTGGATTTCAGGACTCTGAAAATTGAGCTCTATTAAAGGTAAAATTAAAAATAATCAACTTTTCAAAAATTTCAGCTTGTGCTACTCTGTATCAGTTTAAAAGTTACAGGCAAAAACAACTTTGAACTGCAGGTTGCAGTGTCACATTGAAGTTTTAATTATTTTCACAGGTGGAGATTCCATATGAGAATGGATTAAGGCTTCTTATTTCTGTGCTTGTCCTTCTTTGTGGAATTTTTTTGCCAAAATCTAGTCAGAATTTCCCTTGTTGTTTCTTTACAGTTGCCTCTTGTCCTTTCATTTTTCACTTGCAAGAAAAGAGTGGCTTTGCTGTAACCTACTTTTAAATGGCTAAAGTTAGTTTCAAATTTAACCCCTGCACTTCTTTTCTTAAGATAGAATAAATCCATCTTTATTCTCCCACATTATGCCTTGAGAAGTCATTCTAGCAATTACACATAAGCAGCAAACAAAGCATCATGCATCCAGTTTACCTGAATATTTATTCTAAATCACTGAAGCAAAAGTTTATGGAGAATTTAGCCTATTTTTTCCTGCTATTTTTCCATTTGGATGGGGAAAAAAATCTCACCAGATAACTAAAATTGATTTTGTACTGCTCCTTGAATTCCCCGAACCTCAGCATAGGAAGGAAGGCTGGAAATAGAAGGGCTTGTATACAGCAGTCTTGACGTGCCTAATTTTCTTTACAGACCAAATGTCATCAGTATTGGCCTGATCCACCAGATGTAATGGAATATGGCTGCTTCCGTGTCAGGTGCCACTCTGAAGACTGCACAATTGCTTATGTTGTCAGAGAAATGGTCATTACAAACGTTGAGGTAAATGCACCTTGCCTTTACTTATCCCCAAACAAGCTAAATGAATAAATTTGTAAATAAAGACTATGTGTTTGGCAGTGTGTATCTCTGTGTGTGGATATGATGTGTCTATATACACACACACACATTTTTAAAAATAGAATATGTGAATATTATATGGATCAACATGGTACGATTATTTCTTTAGAGCTTCTTCAAAGATACATTTTTTGAAGTTCTGTAATACATTATGCTGTACAGGTACTGCAATAAGCATCATAAGGAAGTTTATTGCTTTTCTTTAAACAGTTTTGCAATTGCTAACTCTTCTCAAGTACTTTGATTTATTATGAGAGTGTTTTCCTCAGTAATTCTTCTCTTTCAAGGATGAAATATGGGTGGGTCACTTCATTAATAGTACATGCAGCTGGAACACCTAATAAAGAAGTGAAACATAATAAAGTTGTTTTGAGAAAAGATGCAGAATCTCACCAGTTCCTTTTCATTGTGTTTAGTCAGATTTTAAAAAAGAAAAAAGTCCATATGTATCTCAATTGAAATGTGTTCAATTTATGAAAAATAGTTATATTCCATAACTCCTAATACTTTCATGCTAATGTCTAGAGAGTTAGAAAGCAAAGCAAAGGCAAAACACAGCATATTATGTTGTGTTGTGAAATCTGTGTTCAGGTCACATCTAGATTTCTCACAACCTGAGTTGTAGGGGTTGAAGTTCGGTTTTTGTTTCTAAATTGACCTTATAGTTCTTAGTTGACCAAAGTTTCTTATACGTTTCCCTTCTTCATCTCTTTTCCAAAATTCTATGGCCACAGGTATTTTCTAAAAAGATGAAAGGTTTATGCTATCATAAGATATGTAAGAAATCACTTATACTGACCAAAGGCTAATTTGCAGTCAATGTTTTAAACTTCTGTGTAATTAAGTAGATTTTACTGTTACCAGAATCACTAGTAGTAATAGTAAGTAGTAAGCCAGGAAAAGGCAATATCTCTTTGAAAATATAATATTTTATCAATGTTCTTACAGCAATGACCAATGCTTTAGTCTCATACATTTGTAACTTGATATTCTCTCACTTGACAGTCCATCCAAATTCGTTTTAATGTGATTAAGTTTTCCTTTGCAGGCATAAACATGTCAGATGTCAGTACTTAAAGGTTTTTCAGTTAAGAGAATTTACAGTACTTCTGTTTCTAGATGTGAGAAACCACCCAGTCAGGGAGCAGCATGATATTTGTTTCTGTATTTTGGCCATGTATAATGTAATATTATGATATGACAATATACAATATTGTGTATTGTCATATAATGGTATAATATAATGATCCTGTATTTAACTATTCTCTATAAGTTACAAGCTTGAATGTCAACACAGAAAAAATTAACCTCATAAAAGTAGTGCTGTAGCTGTACCCAAAGTTTAGTCCTTGTCACTCAAATTATTTATTTGTAACCTTTTGAAGTCTCATAAAATGAAGGAAGGTTTAATTCCCCACCTTTTCTTTTCAAGACCAGGATTTAAAGCTATACTGTAGCACTAAGTTTAGGGGTTTGGGGGGTTGGTTGAGGATTTTTATTAAAAAAAAAAAAAAGCTTCAGAACAAACAGGCAAATGGTGGACTGACTGGAAAAAATTATGTGCTTCTGAGCAAAATCTAGGATGTTAGCTTAACCACATTGAAGCTGCTGCTGCAGTTAGATACTCTGAATTTGCCCGGGAGGAGTAGGGACAAGTACACAGTTTTGCTGGAGATTTTATTTGCTGAACAGCTTTGCTGTAATGACAGTAAAGAAGCACATTTAACAAACAGCTGGAGACAAACATGATGTCTTAGACATCTGTAGCACCTTACAAAGTAAATGTGGATCAATACCATGAGGAACATAAATGTTGGCCAAAGGGCTGATGATAAACTGGGCAAATTACATAATCCTGAAGTCTTGCAGGAGTCTGTTGTTTAGGCTAATTTTTTTGAATAATTTTTAAGCTAGTTTGGAGAAATACCAAATACATGAATTCCACTGAAATCAATCCACATGAATGCAAAAAAGATCCCATTAAATAATTTTGGAATAGTAAGGTGTACAAGGTCAAGTTAAGCAAAAAATGCAGTCAAACCATAAGCAGCTGTTGCTGTCTCACTTTCTCTAAGAGTCATAAAACAGGACTAATAAAGTCATATTTTTATGAAGAAAAAAATCATACATTTATCAGTCATTAGGATGATTGTCATTGAAAACCTCAGTGCTAAAAGAAAAAACTGTGTATAAGACTTAAACTGAGTTGCAGAGAATAGTGGTTTGATAATATCTTGAATATGAGAAGTTACCTTTTATTTTCCATTATCAGGTTTGCATAAAGGGGCAAGATCTGAGAAGGAATAGTGTTTAAAAACAAGTGTTGCTAACAGAACATGTACTGTAGGGCTAACTATGGAACCAGTAACAACAATTTTAGCATTTTTTTAATCTATAAGTGCTAGATTTTGGTAACTGGGATGGTTTTTAATGTAAGTTATTTCCATGTGGGGTGTTGTTTGGCTGACATTTTCTGTATTTAAAAACTGACTTTCACTAGACTTGAAAATATTATGTTTTAAAAAAAGCCCAAAACCCCGCTAAAAATAGCTTTAAAAATCTGGACTTCATCAGAGCCTGCTTTGACATTTTCTGCATGACACATAAAAACTTAAGACTTAGAAAAACTAATTCAAGCCTAAACAAATATATTTACTGTTTACAATAGGTTTAAATTAATAATAAAACAAAGTGTTTTAAAATATTTGGGCATTTTGGAAAGCAAGTGGCAGAATAGTCAACTTTCAGCATTTTTAATCATTTCAGAAGAGCTCAAGAAAAGAATCAAAACTGATAATGTTAAAGTACAAATAATTGGAAGGCTGCACTGAGGCTTGAGGCATACCTGGAATAATTAGCAAATACCTATATGGGTCTCTAAGGCACATAACAGAGTTATTGTTGAAGATGCTTATACCAAAAGCAGCAGCTTTGAGGACTAAGGGCATGTTCTTAGTGCATTCTCACTCTGAATAAGTTTTATGTAGTGTACTTTTTGTACCTAATGTCTCTAAGCTATTTAACCAAATGCAGCTCACTCTGTTTGAGCCTGAAGTACTGATAAGTAAAAATTAAGTCAGCTCTTTCCTTTGTTGTGAGTTTATAAAATAATTATTTGCTTCTACAGATCACTGTCAGTGTTTCTCAGGTGTGCCTTGTCCATGCTGTGTAGCTTTAAATTCTTGAAGCACATGGAAGGCAAGTGAATGCTCAATCTTGGATAATTTCACATTAATCAAGTCTTTGTTTTACTACAGTACTGTAATTCAAATATCTCTGACTTAGGAGAATCAGCTCAAACTGTTACATGTAATTGCTTCTTTATCTCATTTCCTTTATGAAGAGGTTCTGGTGAAGCATGTGCAGATTTTCAATGGGGAATTTTTAATGACATTTTATAGATGTGGTTTTGTTTGTTTTTTTTTTAAATCTGTGGCATTTCAGAAAAATGTGAATGGTAGTCATTTGATCAAGGTCAACTTTTTCTACTCAGTAAAGCGGGGTAGCACAAGGCCTTGCATGCTTTTTCATGCAGAGATCCTGGTCACTGTGCATCTTTTGATGATGTGGATGGTAGATCCTGATGTCATTTGTATTACAGTGAGCTTGGTCATTAATGTTAGATTATGTTTTCAATGTGGGCCTTATGGTGGACCTTTTAATTGTTGATTGCCAGGCTCTGCTTTTAAGAAGCGAAGTATGAGCTGTGTCATTTTTCTTTTTGTCCCTGTGGGCAATTGTAAATTTCTGCAATTGTTTTGACTGGAGTAAATGTGTTCCCTAAGGTGTTACTTAGTACATAGGTAGTAGTTATTCCATTTTTGTGTCCTACTAGCCTGTTCCCTGGGAGTGGAACATCCTCAAGTGGGAGAAGAAAACAAGCAGTTGAAGATATTTAAAAGAACATGTCCTATATTTCAGCAGTTGTGAGCGTAAGAGAAAAAGGGAAAAACCTCTTAAAGTCACTAGCATCGCAAAAACATTCCTGTGTGGATCACTAGGGAAAGGCTAGATTTTATAGACTAATCCAGTCACAAAGGAGTTTTATTTTACAAGGGTGCCAGTTGTTAAGTCTGGTAATGGACATAAATTAAATGCAGGTAGCAGCTTAAATATTGCAAAACGTGTGGAAGGAGTAAAGGAGCATGAAGACTTGTCTCAGTTTGTAAAAAGTTGAGATCCTTGCTGCATCATGCAGCAGAGCTCACGAGCATTTTAGTTCTTTTCCTTCCCACCCTAACTGTCAGTTGCATCTGTAGCATCAGTTCAGTCCAATCTGAATGCAGAGATGATTGAGTGATTTCATAATCAAAGTTAACAAAATGCTAAACTGGAAGAACTTCTGTAAAAACGTGGGGGGTTTTATGTATAATTGATTAAAAAAAAGAACTCTTTGTACAATGGAATCTTTTAACTAATTATATTTCTTCCATACAAAAAGTATCCTCCTGTGGATCCTACAGATGTCATTCACATATGTGCAATGAGCATGTATGTATGAACAATATATATATATATGTACTGTTTTCTAACAGAAAACAGATTTAACAAGTGTTGTTGGCGACTTTATTATGCCTGAATATGAAAGTTTGCAAACATTTTCTAGACCATCTACCTCTTACTGCATCTGCAGAAAACACTTGCTGTGAAAAAATATGACTTTTATGTAGTAAACATTGATACAGGAGTTATAACAGTGGCCATTTTTTGAAAACTTTACTGTATTTTAGACAGAACAACAGCACACCGTCACCCATCTCCAGTACGTAGCTTGGCCTGATCATGGCGTTCCTGATGACTCCATGGACTTCTTGGAGTTTGTGACCTGTATGAGGCCAAAGAGAGTAAAGAATGAGCCAGTTCTTGTTCACTGCAGGTACTTGTGTTTTAAAACTCTGATTATAGATCTGCTTCAGCCCTAGAATAAGCATTTGATGTGACAAATTTGTCCGCAAGACAGGAGATTCCTTGAATTAGATGAAAATGTTCAACTCCAATATGATCATTTACTGCTGAAGACAGAAACACTGATGTTGTATCTAAAGGATGAGTTTACTTTGTCTCCCTTTCTCCTGCAACCTTTTGGTGAAATGGCTTAGTCACATAATTATCACAGATCTGATAATCTGCTACTTAATTAGTTCTCAGGTTTTTATCCTCTACCACTGTTGTAATCTCATTTTGAATGGTACTGCAAAAATTATTTTCCTGCTGTTTAAGTGTGCATGACATAAAAGGAGTCATTTAGATTTTACCTTTTTTAGGACAAAAATACCAAAACAGCTCAGTTTGAGCAGTTTGTTTAAAAGTGCATTTACTTTAGATGAGGTTTTAGTTATATTTATATTTAAAAAAATTATTTTTAGTAATTGCAAGAAAATATTACTGAAGCTGCTATAACAATAAACTTTGCACTCTCTTTGAATTTTACTAGGGTGTCCTGTAATTTCCAAGGCTGTCCTAGTATTAAGACTGTGATATGAATTTTGTGCATTGCAAAAACCTAATGTTATAGACTATTTTCCTGTTGCATTTCACAGTGCGGGAATCGGTCGCACTGGTGTGTTGGTCACCATGGAAACAGCCATGTGCTTAATTGAAAGGAACCAACCTGTTTATCCACTGGATATTGTACGGAAGATGAGAGACCAGAGAGCTATGATGGTGCAAACATCAGTAAGTGATGAAGTATCATTTCTGTATATATACTGCACTTGTCAAGCTATAGAGTAGGTCCAATTTTTTTTAAGGATCTATGAATCTTATGTATGAATCTTCACTTGCCATTACATTTCAAACTTCATAACTTTAGCATAATGTAGCATGGTGGCAAAGGCTGCTTTGCTAATGAGGTATGTATTTATCTAATTTTAAAATATTTCTTGTCTTGCCATGAAGAGATTTTGATACATTGTAAGTAATTAGAATGCCCAAAGTCAGACTTGTACTGATCATCTCCTCATGGTCCTTTGTCTAAATTCTCTGCAAGAATAAATTTTTGCTTTTTATTCTAGTACAGAGCACTATAGGAAGTTATTATGTTGAAAGTGAAATCAAAGTGTATGTGGCCTGGTTTGAAAAGGAGGAAGCGGATTTTCAAAATGCCACTTTAGAGTAGAAAAGCCAACAGTTAAATCCGGCATTTCTGTCTCACTTTACAAAGAAAATGCCTGAAATGCACTGAAATCAAATCCATTTGAACACAGAAAGTTAACTTTAAAAGACAAATTCTATTCATTAACAGGTTAATGACTGCAGGAGTTAGCATTGTGACTAGATGTGGGGGCAATCTTGGATCATCAGAGGGCATAAAAATGTCAGGATCTGCAGCTGCCTGTGCACCATTAGAGTGCTCAGTGAGCAGAGCTTGTCCATCCTGCTGCTGTGGCTCGTGATCATTGCAGCAGGAGTGCAGTCTCTGGAAGAATTGGGGCTGTGTGGTTGGCAAGGGAGTTGTTTGAAGGGTGCCCTGCCTGTTCCTTGCTGAAGTGGAAGCAGAGCTGATGATGAAGGTGTTCATGAGATGAAGAGCACTAGCTTCAAGTTAAAGGAAGCTGAGTGTTAACTTTTGGAGTTGCACCTGTCTACACCCCTCAGTTTCTAAAATTGCCTAAACAAGTTCAAGCTTCAACATTCTAGAAATTATTCTCTTCTTGAAGATCAGATGTAAAAACCTGAAGTAAACTTTAGCTTGCCAGAAAACTGAATCCCTTTTGTTACAACAGAAATCAGCCAGAATTGTCCTTTCACTCCACACTTTGACATAACTGAAGAATAGAGGGAATAGTAATAAATACAGCTACAGTCAGACTCCTGGTGTGGAATATCCAAAATAGGATTCTTTACCTTGCTGTGTTACACAGTTTGCTGTCAGCACAATCAGGAGAGGGATGATCTGTAGCAGCAATCCTGGGAAACTAAATTCAGTTGTTATTTCTGAAGAAGGCAGATAGTGTTTTGAAAAGCCAGTGAGCAAAACTGGCATACTGTGCTGTAAATGAGACACAGAAGCAAGCACTCAGCTGTGAGAAAACAGAATACCAGAGAGCTGCATGTTAATATTTCAGTTTATCCTGGGTGCTCTATCACATTCCAATGCCTGCATTCCGGATAGCCTCCCTGCTCATATTTGATATCCTTCTTTGGGTTTCTGGGAGAAGCCATTAGAGATTATTCAGTTGTAATAAAGGGACTGTTCAGTTTCAATAGCCTTGCCTAAGGTGTGTTCAGCTGCCCTGTGGGGATTGTGTGTGAGCTCCAATTCTAAGATGATATGATTTGCCAGATGCATGTTGTCATAGGGCATACTGAAAAAGAGTGGACCTATCAGAGCTATTACCTGGTCAGTTTAGTGTCTGTTGTTAATCATGTGAATGCTGTAGTTTCTCAAAGACCAGTAATTTTGTTACCTTGAGCAGCAGAAAAATCTTCAACCGAAATGATGAAGCTATAACAAAGTTGGTGTTAATTGTATGGCCTTTCATTAATAAAAAAGAAAGATTAACCATTATCTTCCAATAAAGAGAAATTAGGTATCTAAACACTGGAGAATATAGTGCTTAGGATGTATGTAATAGAAGTAGCTACTAGCTGAGTGAGCAGTAAGAATACATGCAACAGATAAGAGCAAAGAAAACAAGTAGTCAGAGATTGAGTCAGAGGAAGCAATGCTGAAGTGCTCATTCTTTTATTTGTTCAGTAACTTGATCACACAAGTTAACAGAAGTATTGAACAGAGGGCTAAATACCACACCTGGCTTGTTCAGGCAGTAGAAATATGGAAATGACAATAACAATGAAGAGACAAGTCATGGTAATTAAGAAATAAGAACAAAGTAATATTGAAGGTGGGCGAAGTTGACTGAAAGGTTGAAAGAAAAGCCAGGAAAATCAAGATGCAGAAAACTCGTTTCCACCTTCCTGTTTTCCTTGAATTTTTCTGTACTCAAAAGAAAATGTGTTGTGTTATATTATGGACAAGAACATTCCTAACTGCTGGTGTCTAAAGGCAACCTAAGGTCCTTCAAAGTACAAATGTTATCTTTCAGCCCTGCCCTTTGGGAGATAGTGGGAGAATATTTCTGGATGCTCCAGAAGAGTTAATGGGAGCTGACAATACAAGGGCAGCTGGGAGAACATTTCAAAGATGGAAAAAGGGATGTAAAAAATGTGAAGCTTTGCTTCTCTGAATATATAACATCGAACTTTGGAGGAAAGGGGTCATTTAAGGGTTTTGACAATGGTCCTTCCACAGAAGTGAGGGTACTTTGATCTTTGCAAATTCTTTTAAATTTCAATCATCTTATGTTCTCAGCATTGTGTTAGTCATAAAAATTTATTCAGGCTACCTGGATGTTTAGTTTTGCACGGGTCCTGTTGATAATGTCTCCTTGCATCACTTCTTAGAAAGAGGTTTACAGGCTAATTGTTTTTAACAAATAGTTACATTACAAAGTCATGAAAGAGCTAGTCTTCATAATAGTATAATGCAGAAACGAAGCTCTGATTTGTAAAGACTTTAATTGAGATCAAAATGTTGGGTGAGAGAAGAATTAATTTGGCAGCTGATCCTAAAAAATATCAATTTGAAAGGTTTTGATCTCCTTCTGTTATAAAAGGAGATATGATGTCTGATCAAAATTTGAGAATAAAGTGACTCCTGCAGTAGTGTAGGTAGTAGGTGTTTCAGGGAAAAACCAGAAAGTGGTTTCATCTAGATAGTTGCACATACAGATGCTATATGGCAGCTTTAAGTGTGATCATGTAACTTAAATGTGCCCAGTAATATATAACTGCACAATTGGCAAGCTCAGAATGCTCATAATAATCAGATAACTACTTAACCCCACCGCCCACCCCAAATAGATGACAAGGTAAATATCAAATTAAACTTAGTCAAAAGTAATGCATAGTTATTACAAGTAATTCCTATTCCATGAAAATTAAGCACATATTATTTTAATTTGGGGAACTGTATTTTCCTTGGTGTGTGATTTTTAATGCTTGTCCTACAAGGAAAAGTAAATGTCAGCTTTGTTTGCTGTGAAGACAGACAGGAGAGTGGGATTTTCTCCTCCCATCCTTGTAGCTTCTCTCCTGTCATTGCTCAGGAAAAAAGGAAGCCATGGAGCTGTTAGTCCTTTTCAATAATATTGTCTAATCAGCAGTTTATCTGAACATCCATAAATGTTTTTGTGTTTTCTTTCCTACACAGAGTCAATACAAATTTGTTTGTGAAGCTATTCTTCGTGTTTACAAAGAAGGATTGGTTCGACCACTGGATTCCAGTTAGCATTGCAGTGAAGGATGAGTTCTTTTTTCACCTAAAAAACCTGCTCTTTAAGTAAAGCAAGGGCTTGTTTCTGGAAGCAACTAGAATGGACTAGAAGCCCATGAAAAGACAGAGGAGCACATTTGAACTGTGGCACTTTAAATTTCTCAAGAAGATTGCTAAATCATGTACAGTATAACAAAGTCACATAGATAAATATATGACAGCAATTGTGTGTAATATGCTTTATTCATATAGACCACCATAAACAATCATGGAAACCTTAACACATATCTTTAACTGCCTTAAAACACCCTTTACTTTGGAAGTTATGATGTTCCTTGTGTTTCCTTTGAAATAGCAGGAAGAAAACTCCTATTATTGAAATGATTCATCTTAAGAAGGCATTTAATATATTTGTATTGTATGAAAGTTCATTGATGGTGAATATTTGTAACTTTCTTATTGGGATACTAAATATCCATGGAACTGTAACTTTGACTAAAAGGCTGATGAAGAGCTTTAAAGGCTAATGCATAACTACTGTACACCGAGCTGGAGAAATTTAGTATTCAGTTACCATAAATCTATTAGTGGATATGCCAGCTGTTATAATATGCTGCTTAGAAATCACATCTACTGTATGTGATGTGAAAATAATGCTGCATTTAGGCATTTATGCAGATGGTACAGTCTACATCTTCTGTTGATCAATTTTAGTTTCTATTGCCCTTTTGACAGTGACTTTCTTACAGTTTTAGTTACTGCACCCCTTTTCTTCTGTTTCTGCTGTCCATCTCCTTTGTACTTTTCACTGCTGTTTCTATATGTGGACTGAAAACATTTTAACTTAAAACGAGGTTTAATTCTCTGTCATGTTTGTTTCCATGTGTATTTATGAGTTCTCAGATGTAAATGTGGATTAATGTTGCACACAAGTACTAGACTTTTGACTTACTGTATATGCAAAGTAGTGTAATCCAATACTGGAAGAAAAATTACTACTGAACCCATCAAATATGTTGCTGCTATTTCAAGGTGTGAAGCACAGGTGTTGCTAGTGTTCAAATGGTGATAAAAGGTTGACTTGCTGCCCTCCAGCAAAGCTCTCTTATCCAGTGAAACCCTTTTGCAAGAGTTCTCCAGATTTACTGTGTTTCTTGCTTATACAGAAATGCAGTTAAATTCACCTGAAGATTTACATGGAAAAAGAGAATGAATTTGTACACTGATGAATAATTCACCCTAAGGTACACTGGTCTCTATTTCATTTCAGATGGGAGAATTGGACTTTCTGAACAGTATAACCACATTTGTATAATGTTAAATTATTTTGTGTGTGCTTTTTGATTAACCTGAGATAGTTATTAATTTTTTAATAGTGTTTAAAAAATATTCTAAGGGACTGTTTAAAACTCTGTTATTTAAAAAATTAGTCCTAAATAGGGAAAAATTTTTATGGGGCATATTAGCCAGGATGTTTATATGTATAAAAGATAAAATTAGATTTTTTTTTTTTCAGAGAGATATATATGCACACACATATTCAGATGTATTTTAGAATTATGGTTTGTATTATGGATATTATCATTTATAGCTGTAGTTTCATTATAGAAACTATCACAGCCGTACAATACGCGTCTCTCACGTTACTGGAAAATTATGGTTTTTTCCCCCAGGAGATAACTAGAAAGTACATGTAGGATGAGCTAAATTGCTGACTTGTCTTTTATAGGCTTGATCCTTTCTCCAAGATTACATTTTTATCTCTAGCTGCAGAAGATACCTGGTTACTATTTATTGATCAAAAGAGTTTTATTTGAGATGTGCAGAGTAATTGGCAACATGGAAATCTTCTTGGCCTGGTTAGGTTGAATAGGTTTGTGCTCATTCTTACATACTGCATTCCAAATTTCACTTTGACTGGAGTTTTCTGATATATATTTTGGATCATTGTCATCTTGCTTGATTGGGCATAGATTAGAAGGCAAGAGACTGCCTTACTCACTCTTACCTTGCTAAATTGCATCAGGTAACTCAATCTGTGAATCCAAATGTAAAATGATAGTGGACATGCACATATTACTTGGGAAGCTTTGTTACATGTGTGCCTGTCTGTTACAACATCTCTTTTTTTTTTAAATTTTGTTTTTTAAGTTTTCCTGTGCCCAGGTCTCAGAGTCATCCCTTGCAGTTGGCATGACTTATATTTAATAGTTTGTCAAGAAATGAAAAAAGGCAAGAAAATAAATTGTAACAAAATATTTAGAGCATCTTTGTGACATCTGTGTCTTTCATGGACGTACTCACTGTTTCTTTGTGTTCAAGGTTATTCCTATATTCCAATTGCTATTTATGTTTTTTCGTGTTTAATATGTACTTACCAAAGCACTGTAAATGTATTTCCTGTATAACTCCAGTCTCAAGATACATGGTATAGACTTGGGTTAGTATGTGTGCATTTAAATGATGACTGTCATATTGTGACAAGAAATGCTGCTCTTATTCTGGTAAACTTGGGTGGGTTTGGTAATACCATTGGGAAGCTCTTGGATTTTAATAACTTGTTTGAAATTGCTGGCTACAGAGAGAATATTCAAAGCTATATAAATAGTAATCTCTATAAGTTTTTTGTTTGTTCTTTTTTTTTTTTTTTTTTTTTTTTTATAATACCTTAGAGGAAATATTAGCTACACAAGTATATTGTATATTGTGTCCATCTTTATTTCAGTCTTGCTGGGTTTTGCACATGTACCTGTAGGGCCCATAGGGGAGAATTGAAGGGGTTTTGTCTTCTCTCTGTAATGTGTGATGACTTTGCACTGAATGAAGTATGCCTTAGATCTGATCTTGCAATGAAAGCATAATTATGAAAACATCTTAACACCAGCTTTTGTTCCCACAAAAATTAAGAAATCACAAAGACATAGATTTAATTGATCGATTTGGGGGGGGGGTCGGTGGGAGTCAAAACTTGTGAGTTTTTAATTGTCAAGCAATTGGCAAATGGTAGAAAATGCTGTGAAGATAAGTTTCTGTATAACCTTCATAAACATTTTACCCTCAATTTCTCCTGTGCTGGCATCGTCATGAAAATAAGTATTCAAAATGTCTGGTGTGGTGGTGGATGAAGAGGGAGCAATAAACCCTTGACATTTTCATCACTGTGAAATACACAAACATTCATTTCTACCGAATGAAACAAATTTTAACTTACTGGCTTTGTATTGGATATGGAAGTAACTAAACTGCCTATTAAGCATGTCTTCAGAGATCTCACAGGGAAACACTTCTGAGATAGAGGTGAAAGGGACAGGTCTTGCTATTTATTAAAAATAAGGAACACAGTGCCCTAAACCATTAATGCCTTTTGTGTAACCAGATGTATGAAATACAAATCATTAAAATACTACCAAACCTTTAATAGTGGTGGTGTTTTGCAAAAAACAAACAAACAAACAAACAAAAAGTAAGTAATTCAGGGGTTTGCTTTTAACTATCCTGTCTTTTAGGTGTTGATACTAAATTATATGCAGTCAAAATGTACCCATGAATTCAGCAATAAGTCTTCACATACACCCAGTTTTCTAACTGCTGGTTTTCCTTTTTCCCCTCATATTCTCTACTATGCCTACTTAGTTAATATATATGTATTTTAAAAGAACTATAGTTCTGAACTATATAATGAACTTGGCATTTGCTTTATTACAAGCACAGTATGATACATTTTTACAAAAAAACTATTTCCTGTAGACAGTGTTCTTGTGTCAGATTAAATGCATAAATGTTGAAAATAGATGCACCTGGTTTACATTCAGTCAATTATAATTTAAATATAGATATTTCACTGATAATGGCTTTATTTTTCTATCCTGAAATGTAGCATTTAACTGCAAGTTTATTTTACTCTTTCAGCCTTTCCAGAGAACATGTGCTGGGAAATGTTTGTATTTTGATTAGTAAACTGCAATCACTGCAATCTACTTAGCTAAAAGCATTTATTAGTTGAAGCTATATAGAAGGCGAAGTTTTCATTAAATATTGTGTTCATTGTTTCTAGCATTTAAGTCCTGGCACTGATAATGCTCAGCCATCACAAATGGCTGTTTTTACCATAGTTTACATTAACAGTTTAAATACACCAGTCTAATGCAATATGATTTAATTTTAGTGTACTTTAATACTGTATGAGCTCCAAAGAGTAGCATACAATCACTTAAGCCTGTCATTCTAAAGAAAAAAGTATGTTTCTCTGAATCAAAAGGAAGAAGTACCACATAATATCAATACATTTAATTGTTTTTCAGCTCAGGCTAACTATGTGACAGTAGCATTCTTACCACTCATATAAAGAGCAAATGTTGAGGATCAATAATATTATGGAAAAAAACAAATTGTATAGTCTGTCAGAGACCAGGAAATATTGTCCTTTATTTATTTTTTTAAGACAAATTCATCTCAAGAGGGAACAACTGCTTGCAGACTACTTGGATAAGAGTAGTCTTTGTGCTTTCTTTTGGGCTTAACTGCAGGTTAACCTTTAATTAAAATTCTATTTAAAATGTTAAAGCATTTATTTTAACAGACATTAGTGAAACACTTCAGTTTACTGTTAACTGTTTAACTTCTGTTTACTTGGCTTTCATGATTTTATTTCCTGAAATGTCATTGTTTTGCCTTATAAAACCACTTTGGGGTTTCCTCTAGGTGTGAAGCTGGCTTTGTCTCAGGCAAAGTGATGTTGCTGTTGCTTGAGAAGGGGTGGGTTGGTGGGTTTTTTCACCTGATGAAGGGTCAGTGTGGTGTTCAGTCTCAACTGATCTGCTTTCTGAGGCATTTAAATTGATGCTAGCAGTGACAGAAATCATAAAGATGTATGGAAAAGCATGTAAGAAATGTTTTCTTTGGGGCAGATAAAACCTGGGTTTAACTTAAATATTAAAAGAAAAAAAAAATCAAACCTTGTGAGCATGAAAATGCTTTTAACAGATAAAGTAAACACAGATAAATACATTATTTCCCCCCCCCCTCCCTTTTTACTTTAAAACTCTTCTGTGTTTTAAACACATCTTTTCTCTTGGAACAGTTTCTTTACTGAAGAGCCATACTGCTGGCCATGGGATTTAATTTTTGTCAAACCCACCTACAATATAATTTTAAATGGAACATTTTCCTCATCTACTGGTTTGTGCTCTTTAGTAACATTAACAAAACCTCTGAAATATTTTCCTCTTAAAAACTATATTGGCTGTTTTAATTTGATGTCTTTTTCTGAGACATAAATGAAACCTGCATGTGGCTGGATAATTTGTGATGTTGCCCTGCATGCTTAAGAGGAAGCAGATGCTTTATTAGGGCTATTAAACTCCTTATCTAACATTAAGTTACCAACTTAAGCCAGAGTACCATTATATTTCTATCAGCCTTTTGCAGAATAAACATTTTGCAAATAGTACTTTGAACTTGCTCTCCCAAGCATCAGTAAGTCATCTTGCACCACGCTAGAATTTATGTTTTAAAAAAACCAAAGAAGTTAAAACCTGAATCTTCAAGTAAGGAATGACTATTTACCAAATTCTGTACAAAACATACCTTTTAAAAGGAAGAAGGGGGAAAAAAAGATTTTCTGCAAAGATATGAAGGTTAGCTGCTAGAAGTACCTTTTTAGCTGTGGGTGCAGCTTACCTAATCATAAAGTAAATTTGCTCTCAGCTAGTGTGCAGTATGGCCAGTAAAGCACAGAAAGTGCATCATCAGCCCAAATGCCTGATTATTTATCCACTATCTTGCAGATGGTTGGTTACAATCCTGTTTCAGGAGTAAGGAAAAAGTGCTGCCTTCCTTAGGGAAAGATGCTGAAATCCTGCACGATGAATCCATAGCCTACATTGATCTTAGTGAGGTTGTACTTGATTATCTGTCTAGTTCAAAGTGAGAGTGGGTATATCTCTATGAGTTTGCAAGAATACTGAAGCACTCCATTCAAAAAGAAAAAAAAAAAAAAAAAAAAGCTCAGCAATGTTAATTGCAGTGGGCTTCATTTGCTTCAGTTAAGCAGCAGGTGAGCGTGGCAGCACTTGAGTTAGTCCTGATCAGTGCCCTTCTGATTCAGAGCTTTGCTTATGTTATTGAAAACTTGAGGTTAAGCAGGAATTAAATTACTGTCTGTGGAAATTGGGTGGGGAATTAGCATATACGCTCAAATGTAGATCTATTTCTAATCCAGGTTTTGCAAAATAAATGACAAATATCTGCTTGCATTCCAGTGACCTGTGCAGTGAGCACTAAACATAATTTATTTAGATTTTTCACACTTCATTGTGTAGCCTTAATAGAGAGATACAAGGAATATAATGGGGACAGTCCTATAAAAGCTTTAAAAACCTGCCTGCCATTCATTCTCACAAATGGTTGAACCGACCTTGATTACAACTGATATGGAAACATGTTTATAATACTGGAATAAATTGCATAGCAGTTGGGAAAGCCAAAGTTGTTTGGGTTTTTTGCAAGTTTTGAAGAAGACTGCACAATTCTAGTCACTAAGATTGTATTTTCATATAAGTTCAGTTAGCATTTTTGTCAGCAAAATCTTAGAAGGTAATATCAATTTAGGGACCCTGGCTATGAGGTTTTTTTAATTTTTTTTTCCTTTTCCTGTAGCACTGTAGTTTCTTCTAAGATCTTAGGTGCCAGTGCATTAAAGAAATAAAAGAATGTTGTTGATGTATTTGGAAGGTAAGGAAAGAGATTATTTTGTATCCTATGCTGTACTTTTATTTTCAATCATTTGAAATGTAAATTGATGTTGATATTGCAAAGTTTAATTTATTGTTTAAAAGTGTAGACACCTCTTGAATGTATAATTTTTCTTTTTTATTTTTATAGGAATAAAGGACTGGTTAACATTTTCAGTAGAGGTTTCTTGGGGTTTGGAACTATTTTGAACAAAAATATAGCCACCATTTTATGCTTATTGGTTATATGGCTGATGATGAAATAAAGCATTTTTGGCTGTATGGTTTTACTGTGACTTATTCAAAAAGAAAATAAGAATTGCATTTAAAAGTTACAGACCTTTTTGATAGTAAAGGAATCACCTAAGAAATGACACATGGATGCAGCTTGAATTTTATCTAAGCAATCAAGCTTGTATGGGAGATGCCTGGTCTATACACCATTGTAAAAAAAAGAAACCAAACCAAAGTGCCCAAATTCTTAGGAATATTTCACTTGCAACAAGTTTTATGAAAGAGAATTGTCTTGGTTAATTAGGAGAATAAACATTTGCAGTCATGTCATGCAAGGCCACATAACAGTTTGAGTGCAGATTTTCTTTTTTGCTGCTGTGTATGAAATCTGCAGCCTGGGCTTCGTTTTGGGATTTCATGTGTTCTCAGGGTACTAACCAGGCATGTCTGAGTGATCTTCCACACAGTCTGTTGCCCCATGGTGCTTATCACGTTTTCACAAAAAACCAGAGCCCACTGATGCTGTTCTTGAATTATTTCTGTTTACATGCATATTAAAATGCAAGTTCAAAATAGAGAACACATTGAATGAAACTGTAACAGATGGATAGAGCATTGACCTGAAAATATGTTTGAGATTTTGTTAAGAACTGGGATGGTTGTTAGCCAGCACTTTTTGCTGTTTACAAGGCGTGGCTCTGCCTACTGATTAGTCTTTTTAAGCTTGAGGCCAATAACCCTTCATGATGAAGTTATGAATTCAATAAAATCTCAGTGAAAGGGAGCACAAGGCCAAAGCCAACCTTCTGGACAGCTCGAAGGCAGGATATGTGTGCAAGCTGGAATCTCTTATAGGTACATAGAAAGCTATCAGGTTGAAGTTTTTCTGGAAATCCAAGTGAAGCAGTTTATTGAAAGATGTACTGGTATCTTCACAGCTTGATAGCAAGATAGGATGCAAGAAGAGCCTTTTGGAGGAGATAAGGCCGAAATAAACTCCAAGTGTGTAGCTGTATCGTAGCTGACTGCTGGAGGGGAGAGGAGGGCTTTAACTTGCTGAGTGTTACACCTGTTTTTTGTACATGAAGATGTTCCATTCTTTTGTACAAGGCAATCCTTTAAAATCCTTATGGTACTGTTACCCTGCAGCAGAGGGAGGTGCTCCACCAGGGAGCCAGGAGTATGGAAGGAGTGCCTTCATGTAACCCAAAAGACCCCTGAGGAGCAGTCAGAGGTAAGAGAACCTCCCTTTTAACAGTCTTGCTTGAATTTGTAAAAACTGGGAATATAAATGTCAAATGGCATTCCCCAATATATGTATTATTTTCATGTCTAGCTTTTTCTTGCCCTAGTTCAGTGATATAAACATTTCCAAGCATTGAAATAAGCAATTTAGTTTATCTTCCTTGTAGTACTTGAAGTAAAATATTTTAGCTAATATAATAAAAATTATTAATATCTGAATTCATGTTGATCTGGGATGAAGTTGTGGTTTTTTTGGCAGTCCTAGTACAATGTAATTAAACTGGGTTTCATGTACTAAAAAATAAATATGTGTATGTGGCATGTGCAAAAGCCAATCTGCTCAGAAAACTTGTTTCTTCATTTTGAGTGGCAAAATTCAAAGTTCACAATTTGTTAAAATGAACCCTGTGAAAATAACTGAAAGTGATTTGGGGTAATTGCTGCTGGTCTCTGGGTTCAGAGCCAGTTCAGATTCCTAGGTCCATATTCAGGAACGAGGGGCACCAATATTCTGCTGGAGCCTGATAAAAGGCCAGACTCCTCTGTATACTCATGTACCCTTCTGTGGCCTGACACTGGGGGGCTCAAATACCTCCTGCAACACTATTTTAAAGCAAAGGTGTTCTGATTTACTTCTGTTTCATTGAGTTTAGCACCCACCTGCAAAAGATGCAACATCATTTATAGCAGGAGCCTTTTAGCTCATCTATGCATCAGCTAGTTTTAGAAATTAGTTAATTGACACTGAGAGGAAAAGGTTTCCTCAGTACTAGCTGTCTCTCAAGCCCAAGGGTTAATTGCTCAGGGACAGTCAGGTTGCACTGACACAAATGATGGTGTGAACTGGGGTGTAAGATGGTAATAACAGGATGGAAAGGTGTGTGAAAACTCTCACTGTATACTTTGATATAACTCAGAGTGCTGTGGCAATAGGAATGCTGATTGCTGATGGGTTCGTTCCTGCTTAAGTGTAATTTTGGCCTTCAGAGCTTTCTGTGTCAGCCCTGTTCTTTTAGACCTGATAAATTCTCATTTAAATACTGTTACTCCTTGCTAAGTGGTTTGTCCTTTTTCAGCATGATAGTCCTCATCTCTGATCTGGTTAACTCTGCTTCGTGCATGTTCATACAAATGCCATGGAAATGTAGCTCTTAAGCTTTGCATTCAATTGTACAGATTCCAAGGCAATATAAGCTTGCTGCTTTCAAATAGGGCCAATTTGCTTATGTATAATACTTATCCTAAAATGATGCAGTGACTCCAGCATTCAGGTAATGTGCCAAAAACTGAAATCCATTTTGCCTATGAAGTTGCTTGTTGCTCCTTCCTGACTGGTTGTGAGTGTTAACTTTTTTTTTTTTTTCTTTTTTTTTTTTTTAAGAAGAGTAAGGGCTGTGTTATTTTCATCTGTGTTGCTGGGTTCATTTTTCATTTGTTTTGTGGTGTTTTTTTGTTTGGGGACTTTTTTGTTTTGTTGTGGGCTTCATTTTTTTTCAGTTTTAGAAACACTATTACAAGAAAATCTCACATTGCACTGCTGATGACACTTGCATTTTGAATAGAGGACGTTGTCTTGTCCTCCATGAGAACAGCTTTCAGTATTGTGGTATTGCACCTCTGCTACCTCAATAACTACCTGCTCTGTCAAAGGAGATGTCAGCACATGAACAAATGTCTCAAGGTGTCTCAGCTGGGAAAATGCCACCACATCTGTAGGAACTCTTTCTTACATAACTTACACAACACAGTGGATAATTCCCCTACTTTGGTAAGTAAAGCAGCAACTGAGGAGAAGTAGAACTTCCAGCAGAAGGAAAGTTAGGACTGAACATTATGCAGGAAACCTACAGAACCCAAGAGTTATTAGATGTGCTGAAGACTGAAGGATAACCATTTTCAAGGAGCTTCCTACGCTTCTCCCTCCTCCTCATCCCCCTTGGATTTTTACTAAGAGAAACAGGCTCTCCATCTTCAGTCCCTGTGGCAGGGAGTGCCACAGCCAGTCTGAGCTCCCTTTGGAGTGGGAAGGTTTCTTCACTCCTACAGAGTCATCTGTTCTCTCATTGCATGATGCTGGTCATGCTGTTTTTTTCCTGTTTGGCCTCTCTTATTCAACTTCACTCTCTGTGGCAGTAACTGCTCAGAGCTGGCATGGCTTAAAACTCCTCAGCTAAGAAACTCCATCTGGGCAAGTGCTCTTACAGGAGTCCTAAAGATTTGTTTAAATGGCATTGCTTTCAAATATTATCCCTTTATCAAGACAGGATAGGAAGGGGGTGTATAGAGAGAGATAGATGTGTATGTGAGGACATATATAGAATGAGAGAACATTTAAGTGAATAGCAAAACTAGCTCCAAAAATGAGCAGAGAACACTTACACTCAGTTTGACATCTCAGCCCTAAACAGTATTAAAAAGAGTCAGTCTAAAATGAAGCTGGCCATACAGGTAATAGAAATAATATTTATAAATATGGAGTGGCTTTTTTCTGGCATGCTACAGTAGTTTTTGTCCTGAAGTAAAAAAACTTGATTCAAACTATTGAAAAAAATATGTAAATATGCTGGTTTTATTATTTATATGCATGCAATTTTGCTTTTGTAGATCCTTGTAATACATGCATAATTTACTATTTCAAGTTACACTGAATCTTGCTTGCTTTACTGCAATCTGTGTAAACTGTTTACTCTTTTGTCATTACAAGGTTATGTAGATTGAGGATTTTTTTTAAGGGTAATGACTTAGGAAAGTGATTTCCTGGTATTTCAGGGAGTTTAGATGTCAGGCAATAAGGAAAATAAAATACTTTATGTAGCAATGATTACATTCAGTATATATTCAAGCACTGGTTTACATATCATGCCTTTTGCCCTAATCAAGCCAATTATTAAAGTTTGTAATCTGGTGCAGTTAGGGTGTTTGATGCTGACCTGATAATTATCAAATGCAATCCCACTTCCAATGAGCTTCAGGTTAGTTCAGAGGAGACACAAAACAGTTTATACATGCACAGTCAACCAAGCAATGGTATATAAGGAAACAGGGGTGTGACATCTGTTAAAGGGTTAAATATGGGAAGAAATTACTTCTTTGATAACTGCTCAATGACAGAAACAAGGCAGATAAAATTTCAGCAGATTTTTGAAGAGCCAAAGTTTGGCTGTGTGAACTGATGGAACTACCCCAATGCAAAGGGAATGATACTGCTTGGAACCTGGATTATCCAAGTACAGCAAGCAAGAGAGCATAAAGTCATAGAAACTGGAAGTACAGCACTGGCAACATGCCTTGAGAGGAAGCCCACAGCACAGAGCCCTTTCTGCAAGAGAATTGAAACCCTGGATGCTACCTTGTTCTCAATGGGCTCCTGTGGCTTCACAGAAATTGCTCCTTGATGGGATTGTGGAAATTGTTTAAAATTCTTTCAGAAAAAGGTCTTGGTAGATGTTGTGCGTTGCCAGTTGGGGGCTGTGGGGCAAGTAGCAAGAACTGAAGTTCATCAGGAGAGGAAACATTTTTGTTTAGCTCCCCACAGACCAGGTACTGTAAGTGTCTTGTTGCCAAGTAAAGTTGGTTTTACAGTCCTTCCTGTGAGATGCACTTATTTGTATCTTTCTCCCAAGCTTACATGCAGAATCTCATGGCCACAGAGCAAAACTATTGGATGAGAAAAGAGAATTTGAAGGCCAAGTTGTGGTCCTCTGCCCACTCCAGGGCTGATGCCAGAATTCCCAGAATGATTTACCTGTATTCCATGGGATGCCATACTTGTGGAAAATACTCTGTGGAGCACAGCACTAGAGGATTTTCACACTAAAAATAATTGGATTGCTGACTTTGCTAATGGCAAGGAAGCAATAGGTTTGGATGGCTTCATCAGTACTAGGCAGCTTACAAGATGGTGAAGCATTTGGTTATCCCAGGATGAATTTCCCATCCTTCTCAAGTGTGGCTAACTCACTATCCTCTCAAAAAGGTTTCATTGCAGAGCTGCACTCTGCTCCCCCCTAGCAGTGATTGTCCCTTCCTTATCCTAGTTTGCTCTCCTCCACCACTTACAACACATGTGCCTCCCCTGCACATGCAGCATGCACTGCTAAATTCTGGTCATGCTGAGTGGGTAGAAGTGGGTGAGTTGCTGTTGTGCTGGAACAGATGGTGTCTGCAATGCAGCCACTAGTTATGTTCATGTGTTGTAGGAGGTTGCTAAAGGAAAAGGAGAAAATTTAGAGTTTTTGTTTAAAAGGTTGATTAGTTTTCTCTTAATTATTTGGATTGGAACAATTGGAAGGTTGATGCTAGTTTGTTGGGTTTTGTCAGTGGTTTATTTAGATGATGTGTATTCACCCAAGGTAACCCAAGGAGGAGAGGAATCTAACCAATGATTTTTTGTGTCTTGATGGCTTTCAAGTACCCAGATTTCTGAACCACAGTGCACAACTTCCAGGTGTTCCTGTCTTCTGTTATCACTTATTTCAGCCCTGTTCAGTCAGCTGCCCCTCATACCCTGCCTGCCCAGCCTGGTACCATGGTCTGGAAGCTGCCCTCATTGCCTCACATGGAAAAGCCTGCAGCCACCCACTAGGTTTCTCCTGTGGATCCCTGAAATCTCTATCTCATGCCTCTCACCAGAACTTCCCTATGCCTACATGTCCATCCTCAGGCAGCTGCAGCACTGAGAATCTCTTTACCACCCCCTGCCCCAGGGGCTGACATGCTGTGCCCCATCCTCAGAGACCCCTCCCCTCTCCATGTGTGGTGAAAATTTGTTGTAGCAAAAATTCATGTATTGTATGGTTTTCACAGCTTAATTTTTCCTGCTGACTGTGTAAGGTAATTATCAGCCAGTTTCACATATTTGGTCTCTGCCTGCACCTCCCCACACTCAGCTGTGTGTGGATGGAGGCTGACAACTCTGCCTTTATGAAACCTTTCCTTGCTCAACCCCATGACTAATGCACATAATTATTTTTAAAACAGCTCTGGATGCCACTGCAGTATGCTTTCATGTGCACACAGAAATGCGTATTTACATTCATCTGGTGTTTGTGAACACCAGATTTCCCTCCAATCCTTATTCCTACTGTGCTCCTTAAAGAAATACTTGGTAGCACCTGTATCATGGTGGGGAGCCAGCACCAGTGATCTGAATAGCCAGACATACAAAGCAGTGACTGTAAAATATAGAAATAAAGAGAAACATTTAAAGAGATCCCATTTCATGGCACATTATCAAGCTCCTGTATTACCAAACTCCCCCGAGGTCCCTCTGTTTCAGTGACCAATTATTTTTTCTTTCCAAATCTAGCTGGATGTGGGAAAAAACAAAAACAGCTCAAACCCAAAATGATGGGAAGGGGTTCACAAAAAAATTTCCAAACCAAGCCCACAAGCCTCTCTGAGATTTTATATTGTGGTATGGCAAGGTGTGAAAAACTAGATTGATTCGATGTGGGTTTTATTAATGAGTTGGTGATGTTGGTTGCTTGTAACATGTTTGCTTACTGCATGTTCACATATAATTAGATAATTTGTTCCAGTGCTTTTATAGGAATTGCAATTGAAGCCACATGCTCTGTTATCACTGGTATCACTGGACAATTAAATAATTTTTTTAAGGACCATTTTACTCTTCTGTTTCCCATTATCCATTTTTTTCTTCAAGAGCGCAACAAAAATTTGTGGTCATTTTGACATGTTCTCCCATAGGCTGATGAGCAATCTGGGTACATTTCCTCATGTCTAACCAGTCAAACAAGCTGTCAGGCATTTTCTACCTTTTCAGAGTACATGTTCAGAGTACTCTATGGCATGTTCTCTTCTGGTATCATCTCGGTTCTTTTACCCTTTCCCTGGGTGTTGCTGTCCTTTTTCAGTGCAAAGTAGAATGCTTTGCTCCATTCCTCAGGGCTAGCTGCTCCCTTCCCACTGAGAAGTGATCTCTATTGTCTTGCTAATGCATTAATTTACATACTTTCCTGGTAATATTGCTGTTCTCCGGGCCTGCTCTGTGTCTTTGGCCTTTGATTTTACCCTTATAAATTCATGCTCTTCTGTCATGCTTCTCCTGAATAACTTCCCCTATGTCCTATTTTTCTATTCTTCTCAAGTTTCAGGCTGTTTCATAGCTCCTAGCAGAGCCAAGTTGCTCTCCTGCTATGCTTCCTCCGCACTGGCAGAGCATGTGTGTGCTGTTAATACTGTTTCTTCAGAGAGCCACCCATCCTCCGAACCCCCCTCTTCCCTTTAACTTTGCAGAAAATCATTCCCATCGTATCCCAATGAAGCTCTTCGATCACTTGTCTATTTCATAACTTTGTATTGGGAAGGAAAAAGGTTACCAAAGTCTTCAGCTAATGACTTTTTTTAAAAAAAGAAAATAAATTCAAACTCTCTACCTAATGCTGCTTGTAGCAGACCTCTCATGTGTCCCAGGCTGCTTCTTTCATTTTCCTTACTAAGTAGAGACTGCTAAATTTATCCTGTGTCCTGTCAGACTAAAAACAATACATATATATTTTCGGAAATTATTCATTGACATACCGGACTAATTATTTTACTCTTGCTTGCCCTTTCTAAACAGCTATAAACTTATTACATAATAGCCCATCCACAGGTATCACCTATCAAGCTTTTGATATTCCAATTGCTTTGAAATCATTTGCTTTAACTCCTTCACAACTGGTCTCTTTGCTTGTTAAAGGGAAGCTTTCCACAGTGTTTTTATTTTTAAAATAAACTAAGTACTAAGTAGTACTAGTAAGTTATTAAGTTTTGCTAAAAAGAGTAGCAATTTTTGCTGAAAGTTAATCCTAGGAAAGCTGTTGGCTTTCTTTGCACTCTCAGTGCAAACATGACATGGAGCACAGAGGGAGCCTGATAGAAAGGGATGGGAGTGTGGCAGTGAGCCAGGGAAAGCATTGTTGTATCAGGAAAAGAGCACAGTTTTGGGAAAGAAGGGACAGGGCATCCTCCCTGAATACCCTAACCTCTTCATATTTAACAAAAGCAGTCAAAGCAAACTAACAAAAACAGCTCAAAGCCAGAGCTCTGACCTGGTTCACTCGTGCAGGTCTCTGAGGAAGCACACAGCAAAGGGCTTGACATGTCCTGCTCACCCCCTCAGCCTTCCAGCTGTGCTGAGCCCCAGCACTGCTCCAGCT
This sequence comes from Erithacus rubecula, assembly GCF_903797595.1. Taxonomy (NCBI): domain Eukaryota; kingdom Metazoa; phylum Chordata; class Aves; order Passeriformes; family Muscicapidae; genus Erithacus; species Erithacus rubecula. Next base: position 84,527,396 of record NC_136689.1, on the reverse strand, counting down.
TTAGCTCAGTGCAGACTCCCAGGAGGCTCCCTTGCTCCTGGGACCACGTCTGCTGCTCCCTGGGCACAGAGGGGGAAGCCAGGCAGTGGCTGATGCCAGCACTGGCAATGCAGCTGGCAGAGAAGCCTCAGGGAACTGCTGTGCCTGGTCTGGATCCTACCACAGCATTTAACTGGTAGCTGTGCCTGCTCTGAAGGCTGCCCATCAGAGCTGAGAAGCAAAGCAAATGGTTCTGCATTTTGGTTATTTAACCTCCTCTGCTTAGCAGTAGCTAAGCATAAATTCCCAAAAGGTTTCAGAAGAAGGTTATTGTGAATTAATGGGGCTGTTTTCTTTTGCTTTGCAGCCCACAGCATTGATTAGCTCAAGTAAAATATGTCATTGTGACATTTTATCCTCTTCCTTGAAAATGGATCAAGGCAATTAGGAGGCTGGAGAAGCAGGTTTCCTCAGCTGCATCCTGCCTCACCAGGGACTCCTATGAAATCTCTTGGCACTTTAGGCCTGCTTGGACTTTATATGTGGTGTGTAGTTGGGGTGGAAGGGGGTTTTGCACATTAGTTTACTACTCACAATGAATCCAAGAGCAATACAGATGGATTTCTGTAGTCACCATGCCTCACTTCCAAGGGCTCAATGTGGTGATGCATGCAGTGACTGTTTAATGCCCCAATGCATCTTTTCCCTCAAATGGGATGAAGCCAAGAGCTGAGCAGCAGCTCTGTGCACTAAACCCCACTTGCTGCCCAGTCCACCTGGACTGTCTGCCATCCATTCCTGATGGATAAAACAGGAAGATTACTTTGCTTGCTGTTTTCAAAGTGCAAGGTGGTATTCTGAAAGCTGACCCCAATGATTTCCATCGGCATTTCTCTTTGATAAATTGGGCTTTCACAGTTGTTGTGGAAAGTGTTAGCTATTGACAGGAGTAAAGAACTTCTCACCATGAGAAAGAATACTTCCAATAAAAATAATGATTTTTAGTCAATCCAGATATCCTAATGCTTTCTGAATTATATTTTAACTTTTACCAGGCAGGTTCTCCTTCCTGACATTGCCCACAGAGAGCAGTAGTCTTCCTCCTACCTTATACCCAGTGAGGAATGCTTTGTGGGAGCTCTAGTGTGCAAAAGAGACTGGTCTAAAAAATGACAAGGTACAGCTCTTACCAGGCCCTCAGTGGCACTTACAGCTAAACCACTCCAGTATTATTTTTTTTCAACCCCTCTTTCATCTCATTTTCCATGAAAACTGTAACAATGTGACTTTTTTCATCAAACATTTTCCCTCAGGCTAGAAATTCATTTGCTGTCCTCTTGAAATTCTTGTTTCTTAGACCTCAGGGGAAGAATACAATATCTGAGCCTGGGATACTGCATGTACAATATTCTGACAAGCAATTGGAAAATGAATCTATTGTATTTGCATCTCACAGCAGCTGACATTAATGTGCAAAGTTAGAATGAACCCAAGCGATATCATAGATTTATGATCAATACTTAAGCAGGTTGTTCACTCAGTAATCAGAAAGGCTAATGATGATTAGTTCTGTCTGGAAATATGCTGGCCTGCAATAAGTAACATTTTTATCTCCTTGCATAAATCAATTATGTCTTGAAGCAGTGAAGGGCTTAAAAAGTAAACAAAATCTTTCCTTCTAGCTGTGTGTATGCTTCTGTAAGCCTTAGAGACAGTCTGTGGGATTTTTTTGTTTTTTAAACAGCAATAAGTACTTTGAAAGCTAAGCCTGTTGGAACACTTGTGCAAGCAGGCATTGGAAAGAGGAATGCTGTGAATAGAGCTGATCCAGAGCAGCATTTTCAGCCTGGCATGGCCATTACCTGAATTGGCTGCTGAGCAGTGTAGGCCCTTGTCCCTGCATTTATACAAGTGCTGAGTTGTTCCCCAGAGCCTGTGAGTGGGAATGGTTGCCTCTGTGTTCCCTCTACTTCCCGCTTTGCTTTCCCTGGTTTCCAGGTGTACACAGTGCCTGAGGCAGCAGATGAGGGGTTCACAAAATCCCTTAGGGCTACTTATTTTCCAGCCTCTGTGCACTTTGTGCCTGAAACTAAAATAACACTGAAGGAAACATCTGCAACTTGTCAGAGCAGGGAGATGAGCAGCTCCCACAGCAGTGTGGCATCCATGAAATGGATGCTCAGGCAGCCCAGGTTACAGTATATCCTTAGATGTGCGTTTTCCCATCCAGTGGAGTGGGATGACATTTACCCTGGTGCCCAGGTTGATTCAGCAGCTCTTATAAAGGGACTTGCCAGAATTTCATCCAGCCAACCCTCTGGTGAGAGAGGAACAAAGAGAGGAGAGGCAAGACACTCTGGGCCAGTTCCCCAGACAGAGCTGCAGCAAGGCCAGGCTCATCCCCTTTGAGAAGGGCAGAAGTGGCTCCAGAGGGTGCCATGGAATGCTGCCAGCAGGGAAATCCAGCTTTGAGCCTGCTGTGAGCAGTGTTACTCCTGGGAAGCTCCTTGGCAGCAGTCAGTGGTGGGATGGGCAGGGGCATGAGGGGGCCACTGGCACCCGGGGAATGTCAGCACCCTGCTGGGAATGGTCACAGGTTTGAAAGCCTCTAAGTGTGGAGAACACAGGTTTGCTGCTCACGAGGATGGATTCCCGGAGCGGAGGCAGTCGGAGAGGAGGGAAGAGCTGGCAGGCAGCGCTGGGATGTTGCCATGGCCACCAGCAGAGCGGAGGGGGCACACAGGAGTGCAGGGTGGTGGAGATATGGCAGCTGCAAAAAACCTCTACTCATCCTCCTGGGGAGAGCCCAGCAGCACACAGCAGCCCAGCCTCCAGCTGAAACCTCTGACCAAGTTATTTTTTTTTTTGCTGCACGTGAGCACAGCACCCATGCTGCTGGAGCAGAAGTGTGAAGAATGAGTGTGTGTTTGTGTGTGTCTGTGTGTGTGTGTGCATGGCCTGTGCCTCTTCTGCTACTGCATTGTTGAAGGGGAATGTAGTTAATAACAGAAGCTATGCCAAATTTTTTGCCTCCTTTGGTCCTCTGTAAGATGTTGCTAGCCAAGTTGGTACGGTCTCTGTTACAGTGCAGTGGGCTTGCACTTAGCTGGAAAAATGTTTTCCATTCCCATGTATTATTCACTGTAAGATCTGAATATTTTATCTAAGGCAGGTTCTTGATATTCACTTGCATTCACTTTCTCTTTCTTTCCCTTTCCTCCTCCACAGCCCAGAGAACAGCTAAGGTGAAAATACAAAGCCAGTATCTAACTTGTCTCCTGCAAGCAGGGAGAGTAAGAGATGCTGATGGAAACAGGCTGTAATTGAAAACAACTGTTATATGGAGAAGGCAAGGCTGGGAGAGATGTAAAAAGCCCTTGTTGCTTGCCTCAGTGCTTAGAAATATGTGGATAATTTATTTTTGGGATGAGAGGTGCCATTGTTGAAGAAAGGGATGCAGACAGCAGAAACCTCTTCTCTGGGAGGTTTTCCTGCCATAAGTATCCTTTAATTTCTCTTTCTGCTGCGTGTAACATTTTGGCACGTAGCAGGGGACACGTGCTGAAGTTTAAGAACAGTGGCTGAAAGGTCTCTCTCTGCCACCACTCTCTAGAGCTTGCAGCTATAAACCTGCTGGCTTCTGTAGTGCTTGGGAGAAAACTGTCACCATCCCACATATGACTGTGTATGACTGGACACACCACTTAATCATGAGATCCCATGTAATCATGGGATTAATTAGGAAAAATTAGAGAATTTCTAAGTGGGAAATGCCTCTTGTTGTGCCAAATTGCCTTGCCATTTCTAATTGCAGAACCTTCTTTGCAACAATGAGTAAACAAAGGGGATTCTCAGACAGGTCAGGTCATCTACAGGTGTTGTATGGTCCCAGCCACTTAATGTGATGGCTCAGTTTATTCAAGTGCAAGGCTAGAACAAGAAAATAACCCCTGGAAGGCCCTGCAAATGGCCAGCTCTAATCAGCAAGGTGGTCATGGATTCATCTCAAATCTCTTCTTGGCTGGAAGCTGTGTCCTTAGGAAAGGAAGGGATCCCAGAGGCTGCCTAATCTTACATGTGGCACGAGTCTTCCTAACAGCCTGCCAGCAAATTCCCAGAGAAATCCCAGCACTGTGGAAGTCAAATGGCTTCAAAAAAGAGGAGGGGTCTTTTTGAGTCCTAAGCCAGACCTTTCATGTTTTTGCTAGTCAGGATGTTCAGAACAGAAATCTTCTGCTTTGAGAACCTGAGCTTTGTTCTCTCACTGGGGCTGATGCTGTTTTGGTATACAGAGAGCACTCACCATCATTTCTGCAGTATCCAGGACAGGTTTCCCTCCACTGACATTGGCACATGTCACTGGTGGGTTCATGACTTGATGCTAGTGGAGCTTTCTCATCCTGTGTAAAGACAGTGAGCATTTTAAAATGCACAGTTTTTCTGGCTATAATGTGCTAGCTGGACAAACATGCAATTCCTTCCCCTCTCTTCACTGACACCTTGCTGGGGATGAAGATTCACTGTGTTTAGTTTGGTGAATAAATTGAAGAGGTGTGGGCTTCTTTGCTCATTGTTTTTTTCCCATCTCCATGACTTTTGTGGTGGCAGCTGGTCTTTTGGAGCCTGCACAATCTTGAATTTATCAAATGTTCAGACTGCAAGGTCAGCTTGGTGCTGAAGAGCAAAACTGGTCTTTGGGCTTTCCTTAACTGGTGGAGCACCAACCACTCATTGGTAGCAGAGGTGGCTGCTTGCAGGAAATATCTCATCAATAACTCAAAAATAACTTTTGAGAGCTTGCATCACTCTTTCCCCACAGCAGGTCATCTGCTCCCATTATTTCTCCCAGGCACTAATGATTTCTTCTTTTCTAACCTTTTATGACTCCCTTCTCCCAGCAGACCCAAAAGAAGTTCAACACAACGTGCTGATACTCTGTGCTCTCCTTAAAATTTGCAATGCTGAGTAGCCAAGCATCTGTACAAGAAATGAAACACAGAGCTTGGTCCAGATCCTCAGTGCTGTGAAATGTGACTGTGGAATTTTTTTGTGTAGTTGCAAACTCTTTCACTCCCAAGATGCCTTCATGCTGCAGCTGTACAAGTGCTTACAAGCCTCACTGTATAAACACTCCTAGTTTTCTAATTGTAAAGGATTGCAATGAAAAGCTGAGTGTTGCAATGGCCTCTCACAGAAGTACAAATAACCTTTGAGAGGACAAGTAACACATTACAGGATTGAAAACCTGATACTTTGTCCTTGTAGAGTCCCAGGTAAATGTTAAGGGTCCTTGCAGATGTGTGAGCCTTTCTACTTGGGAAAAAACCCAAACTTGTCCTTTTCCTCCTGGCACTGAGGCAAACGGTAGCAAACCTCTGGTGTACCTTTCTACTGAAGCAGACCAGATTATCAGCTGCTCAAAGCCCATAATCTTTTATTTATATACATTTATAACTTTAGAGCAAAAGTCATCTCAAATAGTGTACAAGGAAATCTCCTCTGAAAGAAAGTTCATTCCTTTGAGCCCAGAGTTGTGGTTTTGAAGGGTTTCTGTCAAAGTGCAGGGAATAAGCCTCCCAGCAAGCTCTCACAATCATATAATGATTTCTTTCAAAATAAGAATACTTTATTAAAAAAAATAAAAAGAGAAAAGTATTTAAAGGCTCCAGTCCCTAACAGTATAAATATTTCTTTGAAGATTAAAATCTTGCTCATTAGAAAGAGACAAGCTAACAGGGCCACCTAGTGATATCCCCAGTGACAAGGCACAGCAAGGACCATGGCAGATCCCAGCCTAATCACCAACCTCTTCCTGCAGATGAGGAGGAACCAAGAAAGACAAGCTGGTGCCTGTGCTCCCAGCACTCTGGGGTCCCCATCAGAAACTGGCCTCAGGGGTCTTGGCTCAAATAGAGCACTTGGTCTGGATGAACTGATGCTGTTTCTAGGGAGAGGAAACCAATCATGGGAGTTGTGAAAGAGCCTGCACTAGAGCCCACCTCCCAAACCTCAAGATAATACCTTCTCTGGAAAGGGAGGCTGCCACATTGTACCAAATTGTGACCAAACTCAGGTGCTTTTATACTTTCTTCCCTTTTTTCAAAGTCTATCTGGCAAACCATATACCCACTTTATTATTGCTTTTTGCTGCCTGATTTCACTGTGCCTATAAGGGCAGTGTGGTTAGCACACTGAAGCTTTGCATGAAGAGCTTGGCACTTAGCCATGCTGCTAGGAAAGCCCTTTATTTCTCCTATCAATTCCCCAGCAGCCAGATGTACTTCAGGTCTTGGGTCATAAAACTGAGTGTGATAGGATTCATGCCCAAGGAAGCAAGAAAAGGCCTTGAGACAGCAGAGTTAAAACACTGAGCAGATTCACTGGTTTCTTGTGGAACTCCCACATGAGCTGCTTAGCTGGGCATTGTGGTTGCCTCTTGCAGGAATACAGGTGGGTAAAATCATCTTGGCTGCTCACCCTCAGCATTTGTGGCAGGCCAGTTATGGGCCTGTTCAATGACTTAAATGGGTGCAGACCATGAAGTTTTCACCTTTGCAGAAGTTGGCAAATTGGCCTCAGAGATGTTCAGTGTGTATTTTCTGCTAGGAAAAAGCTGGGCCAGGTCAGCCAAGGCAATCTGTTTGGCAGCCCACTGTTTCCTGGGACCGTGGGAATGTGTGCATGTTTTCCAAGGAGCAAATTTGGCTTCAGTGATCATCTGATGAAGCCCACGCTTCATGTGCAAGCTGCCTTCACCAAGCACGACCAAGGACTTGCAGAGCCTGTGCTGAGACCTGGCAGGGGCTCTGCCAGGGGTTTCTGCTGCTCTGGCGGGTCATGGGGCTTTCTTTGGCAACAGGAGGAAGCCCTGATAACAGCTTATCACATCATTATCAAGGGGGTTGATGGAAATTCATTCAGCTGTCCTTGTGCTGGCTCTCACACTCCTTTTTTCTATGACCCTCAGTACAAATAATAGCATATTATGTATGTCACAATTGCACATAACTTGTACGGATTTGTAAGTGCAAAGATATATATGTGTCCTGGGCTTTATTTGAACATGCTTTTAAATATGGGGAAATTGAAATTAAACAGTCAGTCTTCAGTCTCTTGCTTCACAAGAAGGCAGAATCTCAAAAAATGAGCAGTTTCACTCTGTGCTCTCTTTGCTTTGTTACACTAATATTTGCAGAGGAGTATTATGTTTGATGAGACATTTTCTGTTACTTAGAACAAAATCTCCACTAGTAAATCTTTAAAGAGAATTTTTTTTTTTAAATCTGGGTTTTGGTCCTAGAAAGATGTGATAACTTATCCTTTCAGTTTCCCAGCTTCTCCTATTAAGGGTTTTACTGGGGCACCCAATACCCAACATTCACAATATTCTGAATACCAATGTAGTAACCCAGAGACGTGATCCCAAATCAGCTTCAAGTACTTTGTATCAGAACAACATAAGCTGATTACGTTTTCCTCAATTCATTCAGCTTTATTTCTTCTAGGTAAGCAGAACTGCAAGAGCTGGATTTGATATTTAGCTGAGTAAGCTCCACACAGCCTGATGGGACTAATGCAAATGAGGTGCATGGGTTGTAATCATCCCTGCAGAAAGAAAGATGGAAATGTGGCAAGTCACAACTATGAGAGGTAGGGAATCACCACAGTGCTGGGGTCCTGTGCATCTCCCAGGTCCATACAGAGTTCAAGCAGTGGTTAAGACCTATAAACTCCACAGCAGACAAGGATTTTGACAGTGTTAAAAATTCAGTGGTTTTATTCACAAACATCACTGCTGTTTTTCCAGTGGTCAAAGCAGAGTCTCTCCCGGACTGCTGTTGTTTATGTGGCAAGACAAAACGAAAGCATTTGGGCACAGGTAAGTTCTGCAATGCTGCAGCTGCCACAGTGAAACTGGCTGCACCAGGAGAGCCTGCACTGCACCGTGGCCTGTGCAGAGGAGAGTGAAGCATGAATTCCTGTGACACATCTGAGCTGCTGGGCTTGGGCTTGAGCACTTGGGTTTAAATCTATTCACCAAACACAGTTTCCTTTCTTGTGGAGCAGGCAGCTGTTATTCTGCCCCAGCAGCACAGCAGCCCTGCAGTGAGATGCTGTGCTGTGGTTGCTGCTGGAAGGGCTGAGGGATGTCCTGCTCTGCTGCAGGTGTGCATGACAACCCCAAGAAAGCAGCTGGGTCAGCAGCCAGCAGTGCCTGGACTGGGAACCTCCTGGACAGGGGAGGGTAGATGGGCAGGAATGGAGAGCTGTGGCTCCTCTTGGCTGAGGTGGTTTCCCCAAAGCTCCAGCCCATCCATTCACCTTGTGTCTGTTCCTTCACCAGCAGCCAGAGAGGTCAAGCCTTCAATATGGATACACACAAAAGCTTTCCTGCACTTACCCCTATTGGGAATTTTGCCTGCCAGATCTGAAACTATTTGAGAGACACAGACACTATCAAAGCTCTCCTTGCTAATGGAGGCTGGTTTGTGCTTTTATGTTGCCTTCTGAAAGAACCTTGATTTGACACCCAAGGAGTTACAAGAGTGTCATGCTGATGTCTTTCTGTTGCTGTGACACCTTGAAAATAGGCTAACAAAGTCACACTTTTTTCTTCTTCTACTTCCTGTAGTCAAATTGTCAGACTTTCTTGTTAAGCTGTACATGCCATTTCATAAAAGTCTGAATTACTTCATTTGGCCAAGAGGTTCTTCTGTGGCAATTATGCCAGGGAAATTGCAGGCTCTTTGCATTTATAGCCCAGTAGAGCTGTGGTGTAGGGAAGGATGTGCTGTGGGCCACCCCAAATGACTCTGGTTGACCACACCAGCAAAACCAGCATCATTCATTCACAGCCCATCTGACCTGCTGCCCTGGACACATCAGCTGCCTTTGTCACCTGGCTATTGCAGAGTTGAATCTTTTTCTTCTACATTTCCCTTTACAGAGTTGTAATGGGGGAGCAGCCACAGCTGAGGAACAGGGGAGAAGCTGGAGGTCAGCAGCACTTATGGTGTCAGGAGCTTCTGCCCCAGCCCTAGCAGGACTGAGTGATTAGTTTGCTCCAAGTAAACTGGAACATGACTTCACCAGGCAGTTCTAACCTAGAATACATGGCTGGGTTTATAAGCAGAGAGATTAATAGAAAATGAACCCTTTGAAGTGACTTGTCCAATCCATTCTGGACATATGTGTGTACGTGAGGGTTGCTGACTTTTCCTGAAGAGCCTCTTCTCAAATTGGTGTATGTGAAAATGGAAAAAAGCCTCCAGCCCTAAACACAGTTAGCCTCAATATTCAAGAGCCAAAAATCTACCCCCCACTCAAACCTGTGAGATGTTTTCAGCTTACTGAGGCCTCCCTGGCCCAGTGTATCAGAGTGTAAAATGTGTGGCCAGGGGGAATACACAGCAATCAATGTTCCTGATACTTCTCCCTGCTGCTTGCAGGTGACCCTGTCACCTCACATCCTCATCCTTGTGCAGGCCAGATGTACCTGGCAGAGCTAATCAAAGCCAGGATTTTAAAGCAGTTTGTGAAAAGGTTTTCCTAGAGAAAAGAAAAAAATGGAAAAGGAGCAATAGTTCAGTGGTTTGACCTTGCACTGGCTGTGAGTGACCCTGACTCCTGGGGCTCAGAAGTGAAAAATGAAAAACTTTTCTTTGACAGGTCACAGAGTAATTGCAAAGAAAAGAACCATCCTGCCAGCCTTGAGCAGCTGGGAAGATGTTCAGGCCTTGGCTGCTGTTTCCCTGCTATCCATCCAGTGTGCAGCCCCATCTGGAATCCAGTCAGAGGGAAAGAGCTTGAAGGCATTGGGTGTGTTTGTCTGGCAAAGAGACCCAGCTCCAACAGTCCCTGCAAGCTCTGATCACCTGCAGGAATCACACCCCTTTTGCTTCCTCCTCTCATTACAAGGTCATGTCCAGGACATATCACAACCAAAGTTTTGATTTCTCAGGTAAAAATTAACAGGTTTTCATTTGCACTTTTACCCTTTCCCTTTTGGACTTCGCCTGAAATGCTTTCACTTCCTGCTTTTACAACACAGATATACAAAAGATAAAACAGAAGATAGGAAGAAAAAATTATCAGGAATCTGGTTGAAATCTCCTCAGTGGAAGCAAAGATCTAGATCGACAGTATTGCCCACAGCAGTAAAAGATATTATTAGATGGTTGCATTTGATGGAGAAGTGTTTTCATTCAGCCATTCAACAGAGTGAGTCCAATGTCAATAAAACAGTAATTCAGAAAATAATTTCCCTCACTATGTTTGGAAGCTGATGTGTGCACTCATATAAATGTGTGTGTATGTTGACTCTATGTGTATGCCTCACTATTTTCTTATTGCCTTTCAGCTGCATATTAGCCTTTGCTTCATTTTATAATTAATCAGCATCTGTAAATGTCACTAATATGTTATTCATCTTTTCTGTCACTCATGCAGATGTTAAATGGAGCCCATCCTGAAGAGGGGTCCTCCCTGAAAGCCTTTGCCATATCCCTGATGACCCAAGGACTATGACTATACAAGGCAGATAGTTGAGCCTTCCCTATTTCTTAATCCCCCTAAGGCCATTACCTTTGTGGGTGACATATTACCAAGTAAATTTCTCTCTAAAAGCACCTTTCCCACATCTCTTCCTCTGAACATCCCTCTGAGTATGGCACAGCTTAGCATTAGAAATTTTTGAGGCAGCATTGATGTTTTACATTTCTCTGAAGGCAGAGAGAACTGCATTTTGGTGCTTTGCTGGGTGGGGGTGTAAAGTTTGCTGCAACTACTCATATATATATAATTTGATTTCTTTAAAGATCTTACATTGTGTGCTGACAGCTAAGACTCCCAAGCAAGGCTTTTCTTTTATATGGTCAGCACTTAGAGCCACATGTTCTGAAGTAGCCTATTTAAAAAGGTGGTTTATATCATCCCAACTTCTTATGGAACTCACACACTTATCCTGTGATACTTTCAAATACTGCCTTAGCTATATTGCTCAAAAGAAGATAAACAGAATTTGAGTTATTAGCTAGATACTAGCTCACTTGTCTGATGAACTAGTTGAAAGCCTTTCTATCTTCTCTAACATTTTGTTTCCTTTTGGATTTGTTTGTTTGTTTGTTTTTGTCTCTGCCAGATTGTCCAGAGATTGGTACTAAATTCTTTATTAAAATACAGTGGTGTCTCATCTCAATTGATGTACTCAATTCAGTACCTAGTATAACTTGGAAATAGTTCAAATTGCATTCCTTCAATGTGACAACATTTTGTCTGGTTTTCCACCTATCTCCAGTTTCCTCTGGAATGCACCCAAAATAGTTCAGTGTCACCAGCAAATCTTGGAAATGGAACTCAATTTCAAGAAGTGGAGAACTGTTTCTGGAGCTCAGAGTGTTCATGTCTGCTTTTATTTTAAGCACTCATGTAATGTTTATTTGAGACCAACACAGCTTCATTTTTAAGCCAGTGTTTAGGTATTGATGTCGAACTGTGAAGGCATCACACAGCTCTGTTATCTTCTGTATCCATGAACCCTAGTCCCACCCAAAAAATGCAAATATTTATTGAGAGGACACCATCTCCTGTGCTGCTGAGCAGGCTGCTGGCACTGCCTTGTTCCTGGAGCCTGGTCTTCCTGTTGCATAAGACATTTGCAGATTTCAAAACCAGTTTAAGAAATATTTCTGCTATTTTTTCTAATCCTTAAACCAGTGACCTGGGACTTTGCCTAGATTGCAAATATCAAAGAGCTGATTGAAACGCTCTGGACTCTTCTGACCTCCTAAGGAACACTCTGTAATCCTTTTGTTATGCAGGCATTAGTTTCTCCTGAGCTACCATGATTTATGGATGGGAGAGGACAGTGTTTCCTGTGTGAACCAAAAGCTGTAGAGTCCCTCTCAGGAGGCAGAAGTTCCTTTGGGGCTCACCCTGTGGCTGATGGCTGGTTTGCCACTTGCAGCTTCCCAGCAGTGCTGCTCCCCGTGGGTCTTGCTGCTGTACATGCACCAGCCTCCAGCTGTGGCTGCAAGGCTCATGAGGGGCTGGATTTCCCAAATACACACACAGTAGGTGCGGGGGTGCAGTCAGAACAGCTGGTGTTTATGCACAGGTAAGTCCCAGTTTGTTCCCAGCCCAAGGCTGGATGAAGTCACAAGGGTGGTAGCCTCCCTTCACACTCTGTTTTCAGAAATAGGCCAGAGCACAGCTGCTCTTGCCACTTGTCCTCAGCTCAGTCTGGGCTGTAGCAGGGAAATGTTTGAGAAATGTCCTCAGAAGTGATAGCCAGGAAATGCCAACATTTTCATTGCCCTGCAGGCCCCTGCCATAGGCATCACGTGTTGAATGTTGAGCATCCCTGTCCCCTATCATTGTGGTGATTGGAAAAAAAGAAAAAAAAAAGAGAAAAAAGGAAAAAAGCAGCCCAGACCTGTGTGAAAATGCCGGGCCAATTAAGACCTCTCATCACAAGAAAAGCAGTCTTGACTCAGGGATTTAAATTTAATTTAATTCAATTTGTTTCCAATTAACAGGAACTTCTAACAACTATTTGGCTATTGAGGGGGAAAATAAAGGGATGATCAGGAAAGCAAACCCTAAGGGAAATGTCTTTCTTCCCCTTTCCCCACACTGATATTCAGTCCAACAGCTCTCCTCCACCTTTCCTGGTCCCTACTTCCCTGCATGTTGTACTCAATCCCTCCCTGTCCCTTTGAGTGAGTGACAGGTGACCCATGAGGTTGGGCTGGTGCAGAGCAGGTTTTTTTTCTGCTGATCCTCATCCTGTTGTGGACCCTTCATGGGCTGCAGTTCCTCCAGGGGCCTCCTCAGCAGAGATCTACCACACAGGTGTGTGTCTCCAGCCCTGTCCCTGCTGCTCACCTCCCCTGTGTAATTTCTCAAAATTTGGGAAGACACAGAAGTAAAGTGTTGTTGTCCCTCTACTGTCCAAATTTATTCTCTTCCTGACACATGAAGCCTTTTCTTCAAATATGTCTCTTTTCCTTGAGCCACTGCAGTTTGTCCGCAGTCTCAGAGGGTTTTTTCCCACATTACAGGTGGTCTTCAAGTTTCTTTTAGTGTTTCTTTTTGCAGGTTGAAGTGTTAACCTTGTGAGATTTAAGCTCTCACTTTGACAATTCCTGGCTGAACAGTTCGTGTTTTGACACACATCAAAACCTCTCCTTTTCAAGTATTCAAGGCACATTTTAGGTGTATGACTCTTAAATATCCTCTCAGGTTTATGTGAGAAATTTGTGGAGTGTGTGCTCAACTGAAGGGGCACTTCTCTGGAGTTTACTGTTGAAATGAAAAGGTGTGGATGCTCCCTGGAAAATGCAAACTGCTCAGCACGTAGAGCAGTACCCCTGAGTCACTGTGATGCAAAAATAGCTGCTGTCTCTTTCCCTCTGTTCCTCTTAAGGGACTCAAGGCACAGCAGTTTGTTTATATTGATTAATTAGTAACTGTGGAGCTTACTACAGTTTTTGAACTAGCTATGAATGCCTAATTAAACATAGCAAAGGATTGTAGCAGAGATATCTACAAGATAGTCGTGTAATACAAGGAATTATTCTTTTGGCAATGAGTTCACTGACAGAACTATGCTTCCTATCTACATCTAGAAATGAATAAGGAGCAATTTTCTTGGCCTTTAATAATGTAGGGAAGATACTGGCAACATGTCTATCCATTCAGGTAAAAATTCCCAAACTCGATTGTTTGTGTTTGGATACAGGTATGAAAAAAGGCTCCTCTTTGGTGGGCTAAGAAGATGGAAAATATGCTTTGCAGATGGAAAACACTTCAGCCTATGACCTCCACTTCACAGATCCAGAAATACACTTCTGTTATTCTTCAGATACTGTGTTTTTGAGAAGAGACCTTTCAGCTTTATCTCCACATTCCTAGACCCCTTTCAGTGCAGGTAGGTCGGTCCTGTACAAATTATTGTTACAAAGCAGTTTGGTACTAATTAAATACCCTTCCTGATTGAAGCAAAATGTGTGTGAATGTTGTCCTGAACTAATGGCCAGCCTCACAATGGCTCTGCTGTGGCATGGAGGAGGTTGGCACAGGCTGCCACTTTCACAGATGGGCCCTTCAGAGATTGGTCCCACATGTTGGACAGCACAGCAGGCAAGGTCATCCTTGCTGCAGCGTTGTATCTGAAATCCCTTCCCAAACACACGTATTTGCTCACAGTTGGCCTGGTGGAAATGATCTGTGTGCCCTTCTGATGCAGCCAGCTATCCTCAGAGGGCTCAGAACAGGCAGAAAGCAGTGGGCAGTCTGCCCAATCTACACTTTGAATGTGAGATCCTGGGCTCAGGGCACCTACACTACAGATGTCCTGAAAAAAAAACCCAGCAGCTGATGTCTGGATGCTGAAGTGGCCCTGGGGTTTGGGGGATCACTGCAAGCTGCCTGCCAGGGGCTGGCAGGAGGCAGGCATTGCTCAGCCCTCTACCCCACCCATCAAAAACCCCTCTGTCCTTGGGCTGTTCAGCAGGGCTGCCCAGACTCACCCACCCGTGCCAGCTCTCTGCTCTGCAGGTTTCCATTGCAGTGTGGGCACAGCTGCACCCTGGTTTCAGCAAGTGCTCAACCCCTGGGTCTCTGATTTGCTCACCCTCAGCTATTGGGAGCTGGGCATTTGCTTATCTAATCTGAGGCTTGTTTTCTGAAACTTACCTCTGTTGAAACGTGGATTTTCTGTTAAGTTATTTGATCTACATTTGCTGCTTTGGGAAAGGCTGGGCCAGTCCTGTGTTGTTCTGTGTTACTGCAGTGCAGTGCAGTGCAGTGCTGGTACCCTGATTTTTCTGGATGGGCCAGGAAAAGATGGTGGCAGGTCTTAACAAGTCTAAATATTAGATTTTATTTTGCTGCCCCTCATGAGGATTAAATCAGAGGAAGAATGTACTGTACTTGGAGCAGGAGCCTAACCAGTGTCATGTATCTGCAAAGACACATTTGCAGATCCTTTTTCAGCTAAATCCCATGTATAAAGTAAGTAAAAGAAAATAAAACCAAACAAAACAAAAACAAAAACCACAAACAAAACAAACAAGCGACCCTCTCCAAAAAAGCAACAAAAAACCTCCACAAAAGAACACCAAAAAACTTCCCCAGAAGCAACTAAAAAATACCCCAAAAAAACCCCAAACAAACCACAAAAGGAATAAAAATCCACAGATTATCTCTGCTGGCTATTAATATCTGAACTGTTTATATGTGTAATAGCTTTGGACCTGACTGTGCTGCAGTCATTGAACTTCATCTTATGGATGAAAAGAAAGTTGTTGCCATGAAAATTTTCTCTGACCCATCTACAGGCAAAGTTACTGCTGTCTTTTTTATCTTGTCTTCACATCCTGCTGAGAAAGCAGTGCTGAAGCCAGAAGTTGCTGAAATGAAATGTTTTGCTGTCTGTTTTGTCACAGTAAAGGAAAGGAAACATTTGAGGAGGGTGACTCCAAGAAGTCATCCCAGCATTATTTTCTGTTGCAGGAGTGCCAGACATCTCCTAAAATCAGCTCTCATAGCCCTTGGAGATGATATTCATGGCAGACAGATCCTACTCCAACTTCTATGTGCTTTACTATCTGTAAAGAGACTTATTTCCTGAAAACTTTTGTCTAACTGTTTGGAATATGTTGGCAGGGAGAAAACAACTAGCAAACTTTTAATATACAATAAATTGAGCTGGATTTGCTCAATTTGTTGTAGCAAGTTTAGTTATTTGCTGGTGGTTCTGTTCTTTCAGCTGCACCAGCCATGGGAATAAATCAAACCTGTTTCAAAGAGCAACGCACTCCTAGTCCTTAGATGTAGAAAATCTTTTCAAATTCAAAGTGTACCTTGAGAATTACTGGAGAGCTTGCAGCAAAAATTTTCTCAGACCTGAGTAAAACATCCCATTCCTTACAGTTGAAGAAAGCAAGTGATGCAACCTTACTTAGCATTACAATTGACTAACACTGACAGCCGAAGATAAAATAAAATTATCACCTACCAGCAGAATATCTGAGATCTTTGAACATGATGCATGCTGACTTCTTAAGAGTCACCTCTGTCTGTTGAGCATTTTAATGCATGGAGTTTCTTCATTAAGAAGTGGGAGGACATATCTATTCTTCCTCCTCATCAGCTTTGTTGTGTCATCCATTGCACATGAGATGCCAGCTTTGCAACTAGTGCAAATGATTGTTAACTCTATGTTGGTGAAAATAATAAGATTATTCTGATTTATACCATCAGGCTTTTATTTCATCCATTTCTGTCATGAGTCCATTGATAGATGAGTGTAGGCACCTCAGCTTTTAGGGATTTTCATGGCACAAGCATGGCAGGGAGCTGTACTCTGGTGAGTACCCACTGCTGTATTCCAGCCCTTGGCACACAAACTGCTTTGGGCCAGGGAAATGCCATGGCAGAACCAGCAGGTGCTTTGCCCAGGCACCAGTGACTTACCAGGTTATTGTCCCATGCCAAGAGCAGCAGCCAGCTGAAGTGCTCTGCACTGAGCCAAACCAGCCAAGGATATGAAACTGGGGAGAAATTGATACAGATTGGTCAAACTTCCCCACCAAACCTGACTCCATTGAGGGTAAGTAAAGTGGATTTCCTAAAATATGAAAGGAACGATTCATCCTGCCATCATTAGTGGCTGAAGGCAAACCCTCATGATGGAATTAACAAAACTACTACCTCTATAATGGTGGTTGGAGGCTCTCTAGGGAGAGACATTGACTCACCCTTCTCAGCCCAAGCAGGAAAGGATGTGTGCAGAGTATGACACACTTGAATCTCAGCAAGTGGGAGAGGTACCCTTCCTTCACATTCTAACTTCAATGTCAGGAACAAATTGGTATGCTGGTCAATCCCAGGATTCTAAATATGAATGTTTGCCTTCGTAAATTAGGTAGCCTTATTTTGCATGAATTTTCAAGTTCTTCTCCTATTTCTCTCTTTGTTTTAAAAATAAAAGGTCAAAAGTAGAGCTGAGCAAGGACCTTGAATGGAAAGGGGGATAAAATTGATATCTAAATTTAAAAAATTGTGGGAAAAATAATTCTCTTGTGTCCTCTTTTTGTTTGGTTGGACTTTTTTATTTTAAAATGAAGTGGGGAAAAAAGCTCACCAGTTTGACTCCAAAGAGGGCCTTTTGTATGAAAACCTGCCCTGTGAAGTTTGGGGGTGATTTCATTACTTTTTGGATGCATTTTCACAATTTATGTTTAAAAATGTTATGCCCAGGTGATAATTAGAGGACTAATATATTTTTATTGAGAAAGCCAGAACAAACTGGTCCCCTAATGTCTTTGTTTTTGTCAAAAGGTGCTAATTTGATTTGCACTGTATTTCTGGTTTCTTTTAATAGAGATTTGTGTTTCTGGTCAATTTTGTTATAAGTCTACATCAATGCAGACAGTGTGTAGTAATAAAGAAGAGAAAAATAATGATCTATTTTCATAACTCTCAGAAGAATTTTCTAAAAACTTGTCTTTGCTCTTTCTAGTTAATTGAATTTTTTTTCCCTTGATGCTCTACTTTCAAGGGCAAAACCAAAGGGCTTTTTCTGGGCTCAGTTCCCATGAAGAAATGTGCACGGTAGCCACTGCCCAGTGCCTGAAAATGTATTTTCTGAAAGTCTTTCCTGGCTTTTTTCAAATATGTTTGTTGCTTTTTTTGTTTAATTAACTATTTTCTCATTAGTTTTAATTATGCAGTTTAACATGCACAAAAATAGCTGTATATATCTAGAACATGAAATTGCCACATAGCCAAATTTCTGTTAATATACCAAGGTAAGTGCATCCTTTCTTCTTCCCCAAAAAAATCCCTACACCAAAGGAAAATAAAACAAAAATCCAAACCAAACGCCATCCAAAAAAATCCCTGAAAAACTAAACCATAAGGAAGTCTTATCAACATTTAGAAAAATAAAAGTTAGGCTAGTAATGTGCTTTAGGAAATTGAAGCTCCTCTTGTTCTCTTCCACTTGAGGAACCAGACCGTGTCTTTTTCATGGTGGTATCTTATGAAAGAAAGGTAATTCCTCAGGCAACCAGATCAGATAAAGGACCTTTGTTAAAAACCTACTAATAATTTTTGCTTGGTAATGTGCTGAAATTGCATAAACATAAAAATTTACAAGCAGTTGTGCCATTGCTTCTCACTGTGTATCTACACAGATTCCTGAGGTGCAAAAATAGATAAATCCTAGGTAAAGAAATCAAAATTTTGCTGTCTTGTAATAAATGGCTTAGAGAAAGATGAGGCATGCAATAGTGTATCCATGTAGGTTAAATACTTATCTGCAGTTATATTTTAATTACTGACACACATGGATTTGTTAGAAGAACTTTATGCCTTAGGGTGTGGGTGGAAAGCCCAATGACAGGAGCACTTGCATGCTTTCCTAACTGATCTTCCACGTGATGGAATAAAGACAAAATCCAGGTGCACACAGTCTGGAAACATACATACATCACAGAAATTGAAGGATTGTAAGGACAAGGGAGAGATCAGAGCAGTACAGAGTGTGTTTCATAGTTTCATGCCAGAACCCCATGTAAAACACTTACAAACTTACTAAGTTACACCTGCTTTGCAGCAAGGGTGTCAGTCAAGGACTCTGCTGTTCATTGCCCTTCTTAGTAATTTTCTGGCATTTGGTTACTGAAAAGCTAATGTATCTCTTTTTATGTTTTTGTACATTCACATTATTTGGACTAAAATGTATTAACTTGAAAGATTCTGGTGTTTTTATCTCACTTGTGCTTGATTCTGGAAAATGGTCCCTAGGTCAGTCAGGTCTACTATAAATTAGGTGTCATTTTTAAACTAACATAAAATGTTCTTATTCAGAGGAAAATACTTAGGTGAAAATACAATGGATGTAACATCCCCCTCTATTCCCCTCACATTTTCAATTGATGCCTCCCAGGGATAAGAAGTGCACAATTATATATGTTTCTTGCTGGGATTCTGTTTCTGGGGCACGTTTTTGGTTTAAGTGCTCCTTTGGTAATCCATATTTAGCTGTATTTTTACCATGAACCTGATATCAAGAAAATGCCAGTCCCCAGCTAATGAAAATCTCCTTTGACCTCTGCTTTTGAAAGAAACCAAAGGAAGCACAAAACAAATAATACATTTTCTGTGCTGTTTAATGTAGAAATTGTGTCTACTCCACAAGGTTTTTCTTTGAACATTCCCCTAAAACTAAAAATAACTTCATAACCAGAGCAAACATTGCAATTTTTACCTGTGTGCATCTCTCCACAGTGTAATGAGACGCTGTCTATTTCCATATGAAAACCCAGGACACCACTTGGCCCAGGTGGCTGCATTCACTTGACCTAAGGCAATGTGGATGTGAAAACTTGCAGTGGAAATGTCCACACTGCCTGTGCTGCTGCAGGAGGCACATCCCTGCAGAGAGCTGAGAGGCAGTGCTGGTGCTGAGCTAATCTGCTTGGTGAGGGGCTCTGCTGTGTTTTATTTTACAGTAGTAAAAAATATACCAGGAAATATTTTCCTGGTGATTCACTTTTTATGACAGCCTTTATAATACTTTATGTTGCAAATTTGTGTTAAGAAGGTTCTGCAAATGAATATTTCCTTAATGTGAACTCCTAAATTTTTCCCCAGGGGAAAGTAATATGTTTTTCAAGATATGTTGTAGTCCTTTTCTTAATGTTGTTCTCTTATGGAATCCTATATAACCATTCTTTATTTTATGGATTGCCACTTTCTCTTTGTCCTCTTTGGAGAGAAAAATCCCAGGAAATAGACTGAGATGTGAGTGAGGAGAAATAAAATAGAAAGTCTCTCCCAGGCATAAGTTGCACTTTTTGAAATTGATCCATCTGGGAGCATCCAAAAAAGAAATATTACAGTATGTGATTTCCCACATCCCTGCTTCTGACAATCTCTAATGATGAGTATTCAAAAGCATTTTAAATTCAACCTATAGAGTATCAGAAAAAGATAATTATCATTCTGAGGTTTTAAATTACTTCCCAGTAAGATCCAGGGGGGAATTCCAGGTGGATCATGCTTGTCTTTTCAGGGGTGAGTGGAGGACAACAACTGGATTTTGAATTTTGCCGTTTTCAGCTGTTTTTTATTTAGGATGTATTTTAAAAACACTGAACTACAGCAAGGGTGGTGGGAAGATGTTTCTTTTTAGTGTGGGATGGGTCAAATGCAGATTTTGACCCTGGACTGCTGCAATTTATGAAGTTTAGAGACTTGAGTTCAGGTATCTCCTTTAGGCTTTTCTTTAAGAACTGTGCATTGTGGTGAGAGATTGAATGTCATCTGGTTAGGATGGTACCTTAGATTTTGGGGATGAGTTTTAAATTTTTGCTAAGTCCAGCTGGATTTATTCAAGTGTGTGTATTGAATAGCTGCAAAATTATTTTATTCACAAAGATCTTGTGTGGACTTAGAGATGGCAACATGGGTGATGTGCATTTCTGTATTTTATAAATCTGTGTGTGTGTGCATGTGTGTTTAAAACAAGGCATAGGAGTACTGGCAATTCTCTGTGTTCACTCATAGATGGCACTAGAAATTCTTGTAATTCCTGTCTTTGGAAAGTAAGTAAAATAATTTTAACTTTTCTACCAATAGATGGAAGTAGTAGTGTCTTTGCTACTTATGGACTGACTCAAGGACCAATGCTTTCCTCTTCCTACCTCCATTTAATCAAAAAGTAAAATGCAAGCAAACAATCCCCTCCATCCCAATTTTCCCACCAGCACGTCTCAATGAGCAACCCTCTCCCCTAAAAGAATAAACAGTATTGAGTTTATTTCAATACACAGGCAGAGCAGGCTAGCAGAAGCAAAAGAAGAATTCAGTGTGATTTTGAAGGGAGGATGCTGGCATTCTCCCATTCCCAAACAAGCTGGAGAGCCAGATAGCCTACCTCTATCCCTCATTTTTATAACTCCATTTTACCATCTGAAATCAAATCTTGAATGTGATGCAGCACAGTGACCATGCTGCCTGCTAGCTGCTCTCAGGTGTTCATTCTATCCTCATCAGTATTCTTGAGATAATGCTAAATGCATGAAAATTAGGGCAAATGGTCTAATTTCATCACATTTAAATTAGGTTACATTCACCTCTGATAGCTAAACTTAGAAATTGGCCTCCTTAGTCTTCCAGCATTTTTTCCTCCTATACAATGCAGATGTTGCTGTTTTAATTGGAAATTATCAAGCATGCAGGGCTAATGGCCTCCTGGATTGATGTTACTGGAAAGAAGCACTTCAGGAGAAGGTGAATGAGGCACTGTCCAAAATGAAAGGATGCACTGGGAGCCCCTGAAAGGGTGAATACATCTCTTATTAATGTACAGCAAGGGCACCAGGATGAATGGGGCTGTGTGTGTATCTCTTCGCTTTTTGATGGTCTGAATGAATTAGCCTGTCTCAAAGCTTTATCAGTTCCCTTTCTTGGCTGAGTTTTTCCTCTGACAGAGTAAGGGAAGAGACCCTAAAGTTATCAGCTGTATTTTTCTCACCTCACATTCCTTGGCTGCCTTTCAATGATGATATGTACATCTGTGTATTCATGAGGAAAGAAAAGAAGAGCCTGAAATCTGTGCACATGGGAAAATAATTCCTGTTTGTAAGAACTAGCTGAGCAACTCAGCAAGCCGGCATTCTCTCAGATACTCTGCAGCACTGAAAACAACCTCTTCTCCAGCTCTGTTCCCACCATCCAGTTTAGCACTGCTCCAACCCTGAACATAGGAACCCTATACACAGGAAAATTTATGGATTGCAGACCATTCCCTGCTACATGGTATTTCCTGTCTCCCAAGGGTCATGAATAGTACCAATGGCAAGGCTTTTTTTTGCATCTGTCTTGCTGTGTAGGTATTCCTCAAGTTACTCTCTGGTTAGGAGAACACTGCAAACCCCTAAACTGCTCATTTGCATCTGCCTTGGCAAGGTCTCCTGCATGGCCATCCTTGGGGAATTGCTTTCCTGCACTGGGAACATTTCACTCCATATCAAAAGAGCGTAAATGAGTCTTCTCCAGCGAGGTCCCCAACATACCTTGACTTTTAACACCATCCTTGTATCTGATGCCAGCAATACTTATTTATCCATTCCTATTGCTTATAGTAAAAAGAAGGAAATCAGTGAAAAGTGAATAATATTGTGAAATAACTAGGATTTTGCTTGTTTCCATGGACAGTAAAGCAGGTTGGCCAAAACAGGTTGATATACCCAACAAGAGGATGAGCTCTGTGGTACTAAGAACTATGGTTTGTTAACTTTATGAAGTTTGGTTGCCTAACATTAGTTTGTTAGGCTGGGCTTTTTTTTGTTAATTTACTTAATTTTTCTCTAGTCTGAGTATCTCTGCAGAACTGCTTCAGAATTTTGCCATTTTAATAGTTAGAAGCCTTCAGTTTCCATAACTGTTTCCATTTATGGCTTCTTTACTGTTATTATAACTATTTCTAACTGGCTCTCTCCTCTTGAAGTCTGTCTGCTCCTCGGTGTGGAGCACAGAGCTGTTGATGTCTATTTGCACTCTGAAGATGCCTATGATTATAAAGTGCCATATTGTCTACCATATTACTTTAAAAAAATACTATTTTCACATTGAAAGAAACAAGAAGCAGCTTGTTCAGAGAATGGTAGACAGAGGAGTTGCAAGGTGAGAAGGTGCACCCTCAGGCAGCACATCAACGTGTCCCAGCATGAGTTTGTTTGGTCTCCTGGACACTCTAATATTTGTGCTCCTAGGCTAGGATATCAGTCTTGGGCTGTGTTTCTCACAGTCATATTAGCCATGTAGTATGTTTCCTTATCACCTGAAGAGCAGTTTTCTGATGCAGAGACTGGACAAAAAAAGGTTACCTTATCCCATGACAAAAATTGTTATTAGTTTCAAGGTATTTTCTGTTCTGCCTAGAAACCTGAAAACTCCAAAAAAATGAAAATATTTCTTATCCAGCTCCCCAGTGGTTAGAAAACTCATCTAAGAGGAAAATTCCAAGCTTTGGTTCTCAACCCCGCCCTGCTGCAGTGCCACACTAAGACCCCAGTTACTCATTTACTGTCAGTCAGGGAGCAGCTTCTTAGTGGTTCAAGTAGCAGCCACTGGGCGTGCTGGTTGTGCTCAGAAATCTCACTCAGAGCATGAATAACTTTGCTGTGAAATGTTTCCATTTGGGGGAATCATCCTGAATAGCTGTGTTGTCAAAACAATCTCTGCTGGCGCCTGACGAGCGGCCAAGGAGTTCTTACACAAATGCTTGCCGGAGTGTGCGCGGCAGGGACAGTGTCAAGTGCTGATAAACATATTCTCTTGTAAATCATGCAGAAAGCTCATTAACTCTCTGAACCTGCAGTGCATGGAGTGCCCTCGGCTCCCTCCAAAGTCAAGGATAAATGGGAGCTGCCTCAGCTGGGGGGACATCGGTCTGTGATTGCTGATCTGTGCTCTTTGTGAACGCAGAAAAAGCTGTAGGACAGCAGCTGTGGGAAAGCCACCTGAAGATCAAGGAGTGCCTGTGGTCACACAGGTCTGCAGCCAGGTCCACATTCAGCCAGGAACTGAACCCACCTGAAACTGTAAGAGACCTTCCTGAGCAACACTCAAGAGCAAGATCCTGTCCCAGCTACTCAGTAGTATTGTCTCCATGCTGACAATTGTTTTTTCCCCATTGAAACAACACAGTCAATAGTAATGCCAAGGAGAAAAAGCACTTCTGAATGAGACAAGGGGAAAAATTACTGGACTTTAAAATTTTATTCCTTCTTCATTGAACCGGAATTTGATAAAAGCAAAATCAGTCTGGGGTGGGGAGCATTTGTATTAGCTGTTGTGCAAGTGGGTTTTGACATCTATTCATTAGTACTCACATTGAAATATAAGTTTCTCCTTGCAATGTTTTATAGACACACAGCTTAAAATCACAGGTCTACTAGGCACTTTTTACTAAAAAAAATTACTGCAAATAATACATACCTGAAGTACTTAAAGGGAAAACCCCACACTTTCGCATTCCCAGACCAAGTATTTAATTCTGTTTTGCACAAGATTTTGAACTTGGATCTCCCATCAATAGAGGAGAAAAAGGTATTTTCAGGAAGGGCAAAGCCCAGCTGGCAGTGTGATGGACAAAGAGGATGCAGATACTTCCCAAACTTGTTTCTCAGATTTTAATTTTAAGTTACTGTACAAGAAAGTAAGAAAAACAAAAATTCATTGGTTCCTGCAATAATGCTGCTCAATAGCTACAGTGCAACTAGAAAAAAAAAGGTATGTAACTAACCCCACCTGATGTCTTGTGGGCTTAAAAGAAATCCTGAACTTAGACAGTCCAAAGTCAAGCCAAGCCATTGTCCTGAGTGTGGGTATTGCTGCCTTGGTAAACAGAAACTGAGACTTTTGATAACCAAAAATATTGCAAAAGTAATAGAAGTTCATGGAAGCTGAAACCAGAGAGAATTTAGATACAGAATAATTAACCATGAAATTATGATCTCAGCCAAGAAAGAAGTGCCAAGATTCATTCAACTAATTTCAGAGGCTTTTTTTCATGGTCATTATAAAGACAGATAGAAGAAAAATGATCTTATCTTTCATTTCTCCTCCCACTGTGCAAGAGTGGCTGCCATTACTTTTTAAGCTGATTTGTGTGAAACTACATTCATTGGTAAAAAGATAAGAGAGTTTAGGGTATAAAAAAGAAATAACAAGCCTGGACTCATGGATATCAGCTGTTTGCAGGAATATCAGAGGGATTTGTGCACAAAGATCAAAGACTGGAAAGTCCCATCAGCTGTTGGCAGGGAGGCAGGTACAGCACGATATTCCTATGACAGTGCTTGTGTCATGGTTGAGCCTGACTCAACTTCTGCAGAACCAACTGGAAATTTTCAGGACTTTGAATTGACCTTGATTTTCAAATTTTCATTATTTTTTTCCATCTATGTTTATCTGCAAATTGCTGTGAAAAGGACTCTGTGATTAGACCTGTGGAAGTTGAACATGTGTGTGGGTGCTCCAAACTATTCACAGTGGCCGTGGGCTGGAATACAAGAGTGGGTGAAGTTTTTGCAGCAGAGGAAAAAGCATTTTAAAAATGGCAAATAACTTAAATAGAGACCATACCATCTTCGAACATTTTTTTTTTTTTTTGTTTCCTGAGAAATGCATTTCAGCTTTTTATTTTGTGAAATATCTATCTTATGGATAATACTGTAAAATTCTTTTTCATGGCTGAATCATATAAAGTTAAAATTAAATAAAATAACACAGAAATTAAAAAGGGAGGGCCAAAAGGAAGGTCTGGGGAGGCACAAAAACACTGGGAATTTGGTAAGAATTAACAAAAAAAAAAAAAAGCCTGTTTACCCAGAACTGACATGTCCAAGTGCAAGAGCAGAGGCAAGGTCTGCTCTGGATAAAAAAAAAAAAGGAGATAAAGTCAGAGGATGATCTATAGCTACTCCATGAAGAGGCAGTGAATAGCCTTAGGATATGAATCCTTAAGTAAGGGTAGAGGCATTTAAGAGTGAGACCAACACGGAGGTGTTTCTTGTTGAGGGCGGAAGCTACAAGTCTGGATAAACTTTAAATTTTTGCTGATATGGAACTTGGGGGTTTTTTACAAGAGTATGACAAGACATGCTTAATAAACTCTGTCTCATTTGCAGTTAAATTCCGTGTTCAACTTGAAAGAAAAGAGTGTGTCTTTCACAGAATCATCAAGGGTGGAAGAAACCTTCAAGATCACCTTGTCCAGCTGTGAACCCCACGCCACCACAATCACCCCTAAATCGTGTCTCCAAGTGCCACATCCAGACGCCTCCTCTGTTCCAGTGACAGTGACTCCACCATCTCCCAGGTGCCTGACTGCCCTTTCAGTGAATATTTCTTTTATTAATATCTAATCTGTGACACAACTGAAGGCCATTTCCTCTCATCCTTCCGCTTGAGACGTGACAGAAAAGCCTGAGCCCACCTCACCAGCTCCTTTTAGGTGATTAGAGAGGGCAATGCAGTTTCCCCTGAGCCTCCTTGTCTCCAGGATAAACAACCCCAGTTCCAACAGCTGCTTCTCACAGGGCTGTGCTCCAGACCCTTCACCAGCTTCCTTGCCCTTCTCTGGACACAGACCAGCACATCCATGTCCTTTTTGCAGTGAGGGGCCCAAAGAACACAATACTCAAGGTGGGACTCCACCAGCTGTTAATGAATTTCTAAAGAGAAGAGTGAAGAAAACTGCTGGCAGCCTCTGAGTGCTGTATACCGTCATGGAGCTCCGAGACATTTCAATTTTGATAGGTGACAGTGGAACATGAATAACAGAACATCTGCAAAGCATAACTTTAGTGTGACCAGAGCATTCTCCCACTGTTTATAATTCAGGGAAAAAGACAAAATTCATCTGGTGGGAGGAAATATATGTACCATGTGGAGTTAGTATAGGGTTGGACGCAAGAAGACTTGGTTGCAACCTGACTGGCTGGAACTTGGGAGAATGTTGAGCTTGGTGCTCAGCAGACAGAGCCCTGTGAAATGCTGGGCAACTCCAGGCTGAGCTTATCTGGATACCCATTTTGTCATGCACCGGGGCTAGCCCAAAGCCTTGTGGGCTGGGAACCGCGCATTCCTCAGGGCAGGGAGCTCACAGCAAGCCGTACCCGCCAGGCAAGGTGACATCAGGACAGGCCCACACATGTTCTGGCACAGAATTAATTACAGAATGGGTGTGGGGCCCTTCCCACAGCCCTCTCAGCCAGCAGGAGCTCTGCCAGCACATCTCCCTGCTCCCAAAGCCTGCATGGGTCAGCCTGGCATTTTATGCTATAGGTGAGAGGCGAAAAGAGTAATGCAACATAGCTCCTCGTGCAATGGAGAAGCAGAAGAGAAGAGAGAGCTTTATTCAAAGAAACACTACACTTTATATGGTAGTACGTGGAAAACAAAATACAAAAGACTCATTGGTCCAAGAAGGCAACACCTCTTTGAAAACATATTTTCTGCAAAATATCACGAGACACTCACACAGCTCCCACGCACCCTGCAGGTGTTTAATCATTGTTACAACTTCATGTCCTTGTGGAGCCTGAGAAACTCAAGGCTTCAAGGCTGCTTTTTCCCTGGTTCCCAGCATATCCAATGACAGGCCAGTGCCTGCAGGATGCTGCTGCTGTGAGGGGCACCCGAGTGCAGTTACCTTCAGAAAGGAAAGGCCATGGGGGAAAAAAGGACTAAAATATTAATTTAAATTGTGTTTGATCAATTTTTAATATGGTGAGACAATGAATTGAAGGCCAAATCTACTTTCATTAGAAAATGGAATTACAGTACTTTGTAAAATGAAACCAAAGCTGGGATTTTGAAGAGTAGGGATTTTTTTCTGAGCTCTACTCCAGCAGCAATACTGTGAGTGACTCATTTCAGCGAATAATAGCCCTGTGTTCCACTCCTTGGTGCTTTCACATAATTTACATTAATTTGTGAACGCAGGTCTCTTGTACTGGATAAGCTGCTTTTCAAGGTGACATACAGCCATTGTGGCTTTGCACAGAATCTGTGACAATTAGGAGATTTTTCTATTTTACCCACTTTCATTCTGGGAACACTAAATATGGCAAATCAAGATAAAATATTGACCTGCCTGTGAAAAGAAATGTGATTCAGCTTGAAGAATAGGGTGTTTTTCACACATGAAGAACATTACATCCCCTTTTTTAAACAGTGTTTTGAAGGCCTAGGGTTAATGTGCAATATGAATTTGTCCCTGCTGGCAAAGGGTTTGTCAATGTATATTTTCTTCAGATCCAGGAGAAATTAATATATTTTCCTTCTAACTTTAAGGTATCTTTTGGAATAAATAAGTGACTGTTTTAGGAAGAGAGAAGATAGTAAACTGGAAGGACTGAATCTCTAGATGCAACTTATTATTACTGGTTTTTTTTCTACTTGATTAGCTAGAATCAAGCAAGTTGGACAAACAGATTAAATCAGAATCTATAATTTCTACTGCATGCCAAGTGCAAGAGAGAGGTCTTATTTATGTCGGTCTTACAGGTAATATTGTTTAAAATGTCTATGCTAAAAAAGAAAAGCAAAAGAGAACCAAAAAAAAAAAACCAAGAAAGCACCATGAAGACTTTTTGTTTGGCTTAGACATCTGTATTCTAAAACCAGGCAAAAACTTTGATTTTGCAGCCCCTATAGGAAGCACCTACACTAACTTTCATGAGGGGAAAGAACAGAGATCAGAGTCTGAATTTTCTAACATACAATGATGCTTTTTCCAAACCTCAAAAGATAATGTTTGGCCTTTTAACAAAATCAGTGAAACTCCATCCTCTAAATATGCTTCAGTTTTCTTTAAAACTGCAGAGCATAGATGGGGCATCCAGGAATTAATCAGATGGGAGCTGCATGGTAGCAAGGAAGGGACGTGGGCGCCAACCTCCGCAAGCAGCTCGGAGCAGCAGTTCATGATGTTTCCACAAACCTGTGGCTGTCAGGCATGATTGCTCACTCTTTGTCTTGTTCTGCACTGATGAACTCCCTACTTCATTTCATCTTTTAATTTGAACTAGAAATAATCACATGCAGAATTGTGTATGCATATGCCTGGTGTCTTAGAGTCTGCCAAGCAAGCTGCTGCTGATATATTCCCTGAAAATGGCAGGGCCCCTCCAGCTGCCTCCTCCATCCCCCCTGCCCTCCCCTCCCTGCCCCTAAGGGTGCCTGCCCTTGCCCAGCAGCTGCTGCTTTGGCTGGGACAGTGGCTGGAAAAGCTGGGTCACAGGTTTGGAACGTGTTTTTTATGGCTTTTAAATCCTGTATCATTTTTTTATGTCAGTGGGAATGGAGAGAGGGACATTCAAGACTAGCACTCGGGATTGTCTGTGGTTTGTTATTTTATGCTTTGTGCTTTCTCAAGGTGCTGTTTATTCGTGTTCCCCTTTGAGTACTTCCTTTTGATGGGTTTCAGTCAGGGTCTTGTGCTGGCTGCCTTGTTTATTCATTTATCACCAAAATGTTTGCTCTGGCTGCTGAGACTTCACCGACCCACTGCAGCTTTGAGCAGCACTACCTGTGGCACTTGGCATTTCTCTAAAGGTAATCTTTGGCTCTACAGTTTTTCCAGCTAACTACTGTACTTGGCAGTTTAAATGCACTGCTTATCCAAGAGGCATAGAGATCTTTGAAAATGGAAAACACCCAGATTTCTTCTTAGACTACTGATTTCTTTTGATTTCAGTTGGAACTTTGGCTCTGAAGTAAACATTGAATTGATAATTTCTTGGTAGCTTTTAACTTCCATTCCCTGTTGTTTTAAAGCTCTGGTGCAGCCAGCAGCAGAGTCAGACTTTAAATATGGAGGAGCTGCTGAAAGCTCTTGTCTGCTTGAGCTTCTGGGGTGCCCATACCAAGCTGAGCACCCACCCAGTCACTTTACAGCTGGAGTAGAAAGTTTTGCCAGTCCACTCTTGAGGACCTGAGCAGACTCAGCAGCTGGCTTCTTATGCACCTGCTCTGGACATTGTCCCTGCTCCTTTCCCCTCCCTGCCTTCTAGGCAGAGCTTAAAAGTTGCCTGAGAGCAAGACTTATCTTAATATTTCAGGACAGTATCTGTGCTTCCCTGACTACTCAGAGAATGAGCTAACCTCTCTTCCCTTAGGGAAACTCCCTGCCACCAAGAAGTCCTCATGTGGGGCTATGTGGGTAGGGGGACCCGAGCCAGGGCACCCAAAAAAAGATAGTATTCCAGCCTGGCTCCCCATGCAGTTTTCTACCAGGCTGCAAAAGATCTCCACTTATTCTCTTTTTTTTCAGAAATGTATGAATAAATTTGCCACATTTATTCCTTACCTTGATTTCTTTCCTTATTCAGGCAGTCAGTGTATGGTTTAGCTTTTATATCCCAGTTGGCAAGGGTTTTGTTTGATGTTGTTGTTAATTTAGCTGGATTGGAAAGTGCTCCTGTGAAGGACGCTGTCTGAATGAGCAGTGCTGTTATTTATTAGAGCTCACACATTTGCACACAGATCATGAAGGACAAGATGATTTCTGTCGAAGTCAGGAAAAAACAGCATGGGTATCATTTGTTCAGGCAGAGAGTAACCTTGAAAGTGCCAGCAGAGAATGAAGTTGCCTCACTAAGTGGGGAATAGTGGAGAAATCTGCTGTATTGAGCAAGAGTGAGCAGTATTTAGTGAACTAATAGAGAGAGGAATAAATTTCTATCTTAAGGCCATGTTGTGGTTGTATGATATCTCTGCTTTCAAGGCTTTGTCTTTCCTAGAGTCAGCATATATATTCTGCTTTTATATATACACAGCCAGTATATGTAAGTATATGTAAGAATTTTGGTCTATTATAAATATGTGTGTTCTCTACTTATAGTATTTTATATTTGTACATATATATTATTGGAATTATATATAGAATACATTATCTCAATTTTAGAAATTACTTGTGTTATAAGCCCATCATAGAATCAAGTTATAGTATTTTATACTTTAACAGGTAAATTCTCATTATTAGGAGTAGAATAAATCTCATTAACAGTAAGGTAGTAGTAAGAGCACAGCTGCAGATGAAGGATATTTTGTTGTTTTGCATTTCTTTGTAACATTAAAACTTTTATAAAAGCTTCTTTTTTTAATTTCAAAAGGTGATGATTCAACTGATTCAGTTAAGTTAAAAACTCTTGGTTAAATTGAAACATTTTGTTTTCATGTTGTTAATGTGGGTTTTATTTTGACCTCATAGAGCGTTGGATTAAATCAGAATGGATTATGTCAACTTTATATTTCCTGTAAAATGACAGTATTATGTCAGTGTTAGGTTCCATCCTACTCATTTAAACAGATTTGAATGTGACTTTATTCTGTCTTGTGGGAATACCAGTGTGCCTGTTTTTCTGTCCTGGTTCTAGCCAAGCAAAGAGAATCCAGAGAAATCAAAATTTCCTAATGGGGCCAGAAATTATTTTCACTGACCCTAATTCTCTTACACTGAGGTTCAATTTTATGAAAAACTGATTAATAATTGTCTTGATTTCTGTGGGGCTTGCATTCCTTTGACACAAAAAAGAGTGAAGAATGAGACTGACTCGGCAGAGGAGTAGGGGGAGGTGAGCAGCCCTTCAGGTACAAAAGAAGCAGGCCTGAAGAGATACTCTCAGAATCCCAAATTAGTTTTTCCATACTGGATCAAAATGCCACAGTTCAGGAGGACTCTCTGCTCCTTCCTCTTTTCTCAGGCCTCCAGGCTTGGGAGAAGTATTTTGGCAGCCATCTGTACAGGTAGGGGAAAGGAGCAATAGCTAGCAGCTGGCTGCAGAGTCACTTGTACAACAGAAATATAAAAGAGCTTGTCTGGATTTTTCTCCTCCCTAATTAGGTGATTTGTGACTATATTCTTATCAGTGACCTTGTTAATGCATCTGTAACCATTCTCATTAGCTTCTGAGTTATCCTTGGGATTTGCCTAATGAGAGTGTGCACTATCAGGACATCAGATGCATTGCACAGTGGCCCTCACTGCAGTATAATTTCCAGAGAGAACAGTCTATGTGGGACTGGCTAGGAGAGAAGAAATGGGATACATGAAATAAATGTATTCACTGATCTCCATAACATATTTTGCAATTTTCTAATTTGTCAATAAACCTGTATGGTGACAAGGCAGGGTATTTTGGTGCCCTCCATGCTGAAAATAAGGTGGTCCTGGAGGTTCTAAGGGTAATCATGCAGACAAGCAGGAGAGATGGGCTAGAGCTGGGAGATGTTTGACCCACACTGCAAATGATATTATCAGAGGAGTTACTTTAGGACTTACGTTTTGGTGTACCCACTATTTAAAGGTGTCAGTTTCAACAATGACAAAAGAAACCCATTGAAAAAAAATCCCTATTTTTGTCACAGCAAGTGGTTTGAACAAACCACAGAGTATCATAAGCTATGAAGTATTTAGTTTGATTCCTTAGAATGGAAGAGAAATTAGAATTCTAAAGGATATTTTATGAAAATGAGAAGAACCTGAGGAAAACTGAATCACATATGAGAAAGTGACTCTTCTTTGACTTGTTCTGATCTCTGCTGTAGTCGTGAGTGCTCACACAAATAATGTGCAAAATCCTCCCAGATCAGAAGGGTCCATTTTATATACATGGAAAAGATTATGGAATCATAGAATATACTCAGTTGGAAGGAACTTACCAGGATTGTTGAGTCCAGCTTCTGGCCTTGCAAAGGACCCCTCCAAGAATCACACCCTGTGCCTGAGAGCATTGTCCAACTCTTTCCAAACTCTGTCAGGCTGGTGCTGCGACCATTCCCTTGGGGAGCCTGTTCCAGTGCCTAGCCACCCTCTGAGTGAAGAACTCTTTTCTGATACTCAACCTAAACCTCCCCTGACCCAACTTCAGGCCATTCCCTTGGGTCCTGTCACTGATCAACACAGAGAAGAGATCAGTGCCTGCCCTTCCTCTTTCCCTCATGAGGAAGTTGTAACTTCAATGAGTCTGCTCCTCCAGGCTGAACAGACCAAGTTCAGCTACTCCTCACATGGTTTCCCCTCAAGGCCCTTCACCATCTTCGTTGCCCTCCTTTGGATGCTCTCTAATAGTTTAATGTCATTTTTTTATATTGTGGCACCCAGAGCTGCCCCCAGCACTGGAGGTGAGGCTGCCCCAGCTCAGAGCAGATCAGGACAATCCCCTCCCTTGCCTGGCTGTGATGCTGTGCCTGATGCCCCCAGGACAGGGCTGGCCCTCCTGGCTGCCAGGGCACTGCTGGCTCATGGCCAACTTACCATCAACACATGATGTAGGTGGACCTGTGGAGAATGTCTCTGCATTACCCATTTGCAGCAATTTACATGCTTGAGTCCCCAGCTGGAATTGAAATTTGCAATGAAGTGATCTAATGTAGATCTAAGTGGAATTTTGTGGGCATAAGGGCCTATTAGCACATCCAGAGCAGCTGAGGTAAGCTCTTGCTGATGTCCTTACTGAGTACCACAGCAACAGACCCTTTGCTGTGCAATGTGCTGTGCTAGCCTGTCATCTCATAGGTGTCTCACCCAGGTGTGTTATCCTGGTCACCCACTGTCTTCTCCAAGCCTCTCATGTGGTGCCATCTTTGGAAAAGGGGGAGCAGTGATGCCAGCACCACAGTGAGAACTACAGGCAGCAACAACAACACTGTTGGATGCCAGACACATCATCTCCTGAGCCCCATTCTCAAAATGCTAAGCTGTTTGACTTGTCACATTCCTCACTCTGCAGACAACATGATGACCTTTCCACTAATGACACATTTTTCTGTTTGCTTCAAAGTGATAAAGCTGCTGTTCTCCACGAGTTCTATACTGGCAGTGTTACTAATATACCTAGGCCATTTCCACTCCATTGTGCTTATTGAACATGGACTCTAATTTTATGAATCCTCCCTGGTGCCAAGCAGAATTTCTTTGTGCTACCCAGGGCATGTGGGGAGGGGGAAATTTTTCTGTGTCAGAGGACAAGGTTGGAAGTGATGGCATGGCAGCTCAGCCCTGAATTAATGAAAGTGCACTTAATCGCTTGATCTGTGGCCAAGTTACTCCCAGCCTGGAGCAAAAGTGAGGCCTGGAATGGGCACATGTCACTGCAGGAAGTTTGTCTGCAAGCTGAGGATTTTAGACAGGAAAAAAAAAAAAGTCCCTGTATATATCTCTTTAATTGCCACTTATTTTACTCTTTTCTTTCATAAAGAACTTGAAATTGGCAACTTCCAATGACAACAGCATGCCACATTTCAACCAAAGCCCTGAAAGTGTATGACACACTAGTGCACACTTAGCTCTTCATATTCTTACTATGCAAATTGGCTTCTTTCTTTTGCTTTGGGAAGTTTCATGTTCATTTTGTCCCAGGAGAGATAGCTAAGTCTTGCATTATGAATACATTAGCTATATCTTTCTTCTTGTGTCAGTTTTGTCTCTTTGTCAACAGATTCCCCAACTCCATTCCAGAATTTAACATAGTCTCACTTATTATTAAAAAAAATCTAATTCTGCAAGTGTTGAGGCTATTCTCCCTCCATGTGTGGTTCCAGAAAAGACCTGCTCCAAGGGTTGGACTGTTTTCCAAGTGACACATCCACATTCTGGGACAGAGGGTAGCAGGAAGAACAACTCCAACCTGCCTTGTGGGAATGGCTTGCCTTTAGACCTTGTATTCAGACATCAGAAGGCAAGAAGGAAAACCCTTCTAGCTGCTTTTTCCCCAAGCTGGAGCACAGGGAGCAGGGCCAAAAAGCAGATTACATCATATATGAACAGACAAGGATCAGGAGCACACCAGGCATCCCAGAGGTACAGTCATCTCCTTATACACAGTCATCTTACTCAGGGATTGTGGCCAAGCCAAGGTGCAGCCAGCAAGTTTGGTGTTGGCAGCCTGGTGTGATACCTCCAGAGGGTAATCTAGGGCCCTAAATGTACTGTCAGGCTATTACAAATGCTAGTTATTAGTGTTAACTGTGACAACAATTCATTCAGCTTCTCCTTTGTCTTGAGCAGGCAGTTTACCATCTAAGCTACTCCCGAAGCCACTGTGAATTGGTTGCTTGGTGAAATTTCTTATGCAGAGAAGGGAACAGGCTCAAAAATGCTCTAGGACCTGTATTCTGTGTCATGCTTAAGTTGGATTTTGGTTGCTCTGTGCCTTTTACAACCTGGTTTAGCGGCATTTGCAATTCTACATCTCCTCTGTTACAGTCTCTGTGTTCCTGCCTTCCATGCGCTCTAGGGAGAGGAGGAGGAGGAGGATGAGCAGCAAAACTGCAGCAGCACTAAGGAGCACAGCAGTGTCAGTGCCAGCAGGCAGAGAGGGGCTGACATGCAGAGACCAATTTGGCTATGCTGAGGCAAGGGCTCACTACAGCTGAACAGAGCCAAAAACAAACTTTGCTTCCCAATAAGTACCTCTCCCTTAGACTTTCATAGCTGCTAAATAAGGGTACTCTGGCAGAACCATTAAAGCCAGGGAGGTTTATGAAATTCAGCAGGATCATTACACACAGCTTTGACTCAAAAGATATCCTTTGGCTATGATCTTAAAACCAGTTGTATTCATGAGAAGAGATACAATAGTTTGTTGGTTTTTTATATTTTATTTTAATTAAACATATTGGAATTGATAAACAGAGGCGCTCAGGCAGCTTTGGGGCTAAATCCCCTCATAAGAAGTGGAATGTAGTATTCAGATAAATGGCTTAAACAAAGAACTGCCATTATCTTGCCCATAAGGTGTTAATAAGGATTCTCTACATCACTTCAGACTGTAAGGGTTATGTGGGAAAGGTATATCTCTGTGATGCCAGTAAAATACTGACTGCAGCCAAAAGATGACTTGGATATTAACACTGATTTAAAGTGAGCCAGCACTTTATTA
The DNA here is from genome assembly GCF_903797595.1 of Erithacus rubecula. NCBI lineage: Eukaryota > Metazoa > Chordata > Aves > Passeriformes > Muscicapidae > Erithacus > Erithacus rubecula. The sequence goes on along the minus strand of NC_136689.1, from coordinate 84,491,943 downwards.
GACAGGCTTTTTAAAATTGGACTGTTTTTGCTTTAGCAGGTGCAGCAGTAATGGAGATGTGAGGGTTCTGCTTGCTTTATTTGTTCTACATAGTTTTTCTGCTGGAAATGTACTCCTAAGGGAGTTGGGACCTACACTGTTGTTGTGGTGATTTATAAAAATCACTGTTATTTGACAGATTAGCTCAGATATTATTCTGTTCACCAAGTCCTCTGTTCTTTTGGTAGAGTTGTGTATGCCAGCCAACTGAAATTTCAAGTGAGCTATGTGTGCATGTCTTGTTTTTTCCACTGCTGTCATCAAACCATCATTGTTTGACCAATGGAAGCAATATTCCTTGTGCAAAGCAAAGCTGTATGCCAAAGCCATATTCTCATGATATTGAGTCTGAGGATCCTCCCACCAAATATGTAACAGTGCCATGAATTTGCAAAGATCATTGTATCTTTACCAAAAATACAGAATTTCAAACTATGCTTTCAAGTCCTATTAGGAATTATGAGAGAACAATGTGCATATAGGATTTATTTTCTGTAATTGTTGTAGCTTTATGTCTAAGAAAAACGGATTCTATTTTTTCTGGATACACTATTTTTCTTATTTAATGGACAAAAGACATATTATCACTATTTCATTTCTTCAGTTTTCTATCTTCTAAAAAACTCCATTAATACTTATCTCTCCACGTTTCCCTTGAAACAACTGGGTTATGGAACATTAATAGCTTTATCTTCTTTAGTTAATTCTCTGTGATTTAGATAATTCCCAGTCTGACAGTGCCTTGAACTTTTTACAGCACTCTTCATTGGAGGATCCCAGAGTTCTTTAGCAGCAAATCTAAATACATCTTTACATTACCTTGAGTAAAAAAAGGGAAAGTAAGAAAAATTTGCATGTGGGAGGAAACAAGTGACAAAAGCTGAGGAAAAGGCTTAGGTACATTATGCATTTTTTGCCTCCATCTTCAATAGTAAGGCCATTGTTCTCTGGATACACAGCCCCCTGAGCTGGGAGATGAATGGAGAGCAGAATGAAGCCTAATCCAAGGAGAAATGATCAGTTACCTGTCATGAGACTAGGACAGGACCAGTCTGTGGGGCTGGATGGGATCCCCCTGACAGCATGGAGGGACTGGCAGATGTGCTCACTGAGCCACTGTCCATCACTCACCAGCAGTCCTGGCTGATCAGGGAGATCCCAGGTGACAGGATGTGAGAAAATGGGACAGCCTTCCACGAGGAGGTTCAAAGCAGAATTCAGGGGGTTCCAAGCCTATCAGCTGGGGAAGGTCATGGAGCAGATAATCCTGGGTGTCATCATGTGGTACATGCAAGACAACCAGGGGATGAGGTCCAGCCCACAAGGATTTGTGAAAGGCAGGTCCTGCTTGACCAAGCTGGTCTTCTTCTGTGATAAGGTGATCTACTTAGTGATGAGGGAAAGATTATGGATGTTGTTTGCCTGTACTTTGTTAAGGCCTTTGACACCCTTTCTCACTGCATTTTCCTGGAGAAACTGGCTGTCCACGGCTTGAACAGGTGCACTATTCATTGGGTTAAAATTTGTCTTGAGGACCAGAGAGTGCTGGTGGATGGTGAGACATCAGTGGGTCTCACCCACTCCCTAGGACTCAGTATAGGACCCTCTTTAGCACCTTTGCCCATGATCTGGATGAGGGGAGTGCACCCTCAGGCAGTTTGCAGGCAGCACCAAGATGGGCAGGAGTGTTGATCTGCTGGAGTGCAGAAGGATCTGCAGAGGGATCTGGGCAGGCTGGGTCGATGGAATGAGGCCAGTGGTGTGAGGTCCAACAAGGTGAATGCTTCTGGGTCCTGCCCTTGGGTCACAATAAACCCAGGCAGTGCCACAGACTGGGGACACAGTGGCTGGAAAGCTGCCCAGAGGAAAAGGACCAGGGGGTGCTGGTTGACAGGAGCTGAGCATGGGCCAGTGTGTGCCCAGGTGGCCAAGAAGGCCAATGGCATCCTGGCCTGTATCAAAAACAGGATGGCCAGCAGGACCAGGGCACTTATGCCCTTGTACTCAGTAGTGTATTCAGAGGCTGCATTTGGAATCCTGTGCTCAGTTCTGGGTTAGTGTGTCCAGAGAAGGGCAATGAAGCTGGAGAAGGGTCTGGAGCACAAGTCTGATGAGGAGCACCTGAGGGAGCTGGGATTGTTTTATCTGGAGAAAAGAAAGCCCAGGAAGGATCCCTAAAACTACGTGAAAGGAGGTTGTAGGGAGATGGGGTTTGGTCTCTTCTCCCAGGTACCAAGTGACAGGAGGAGAGAAAATGGCCTCAAGTTGTGCCAGGAAAAGTTTAAATTGATTATTAGGGAAAAATTTCTACATTGAAAGGGTTTCCAAGCTTTGGCACAGGCTGCCCAGGGAAGAGATTGAGTAAATATCCCTGACGTATGTAACACACATGTAGATATGGCACTGAGAGATATAGTTTAGAGTCACATGCTTGATTTGTGGTTGAACTCACTAATTTAAATGTTGTTTCCAATCTAAAAGACCATATGATTCCATGAAAAATTGTATCTGTCCAAGATCAGGAAGCCAAGGGGCTTGTTCAGTTCTGTTCTACAGACTTCAGCTGTACAAGTCTACAGGGACATTCTCTTATCGTGACCAATTTATCTTCTTTCTTTCCTTCCATGAAAGATATTTTTCAACCTAATCAGTCCATCTTTTGAGATAAAGCAGGCTTTAGAGAGCTTTTAACATCCACCTGCCTCTGCATTCTGATTAAATAGGCTTTGAGATTTTGAGTGAGAAGTTATGCAGTGCAAGCTTCTGCTACATGGAGCTGGTAACCAAACTTTCCATCTCCTGCAATCTCTTACAGAAAAGACTCACAGCAGTTTGGGGTTTTCTTCATTAAATTTGCTAGCTTGGTAAATTAGCTGGCTACATGGAGTGGTAAATCAGCAAATCTTAAGGAGATGCATTCACATGAATCAATCTCTCATAATAATTAGACAAAAAAGGGAATCAGATCAGAAGTAGGTGTCTCTGAACACTGTGCTATATGTGCACCTCTGAGTTTCAGACCTGAGCCCGGGGCTCTCCTCAGGTGAGATATTTACCCTCTGACCAGCACAGACCTTAAAACATTACTTAGGGACATGCAAGTTCCATACTGTGGAAATTTCCCTTTTCTGAAGTATGAACCAGCAATTATTCTTAGTTCTGCTGGACATTGAGACACATACTCAACAGGAAGGTAAAAGCAATGCCAGCTCACTGCAGCGTGGCAGTAGTGGTTTTTTTTCCCAAGTTCACTGAGAAAGCATTTGTAAATGAAATTAGAGTCTTAAGCACAAACATACCTTAAACTGAAACTGGCTTTTGAGTTGGAGACCGGTGCACTGGGATGCAACGTGACCCACAAGTTAAATCTAAGTCAAATTGTTTGTCCATGATTGCTAATGGTCCAATCCACACCCCAAACAGTGTAACTGGATAATAATCCCTGCTTCCCTGATTCCAAGCCATTATTACAAAGAGTGAAACAAGAGCATATAGTGATATCCTGGAATCTACATTTATTGGGCAAAACTAGAAGCAAGCCTGAGGATGCCAAGCTATTTGTGGCATGCCACTATGTGTTGGTGAGTCAAGGCAGGCATTCCTTTCAGTTCAGTATAAAAAAAAGTAATGAAAGCTGATTTATTTGTCAGGTAACAGAAAACTCTGTTGGATACTGTAGTCTCTGCATAGTTTCATAGCTGTGCCCTCTTTAATTAGCAGTATGCAGTGAATTAACATTTTAGGAACTCACAGAGGAATAATTAATATGCTGATGTTGTTAGTAATAATCTACATAAAAGCTTTATAACAACAAGTTTGCTGGTTTAGGCAGGCCAATAAAAATAAAAAGACTCAAATAAGCAGTTCCTTCTCTTCATGAAAAGATATCTCTAATATCAATGCTGTGGCAAATGAGTCCTTATAATCACCATCAATAAAGCAAGGAAGGACAACAAATTAGTAAAATTTCATCAGTAGAAGGGCAGCTGTGGGTTTTTTACAGCCATCTTTGTTGGAGGGAATTGCAAGAAGAGGAGAGATAGCACAGTGTGAATGGTAGAAAGTGTACCTTTCTGAAGGCAGGAGATGGTCTCCTTCTGCATGGGCCATTGTCTGAAAGCTAGAGGGTATCTGCAGGCAGGCCTGGAGTGATGCTTTCTCTGCACTGCCTTCACAGGGTGGTTTAGCTGGAATCAGGAGCCATTGTCTCTGGAAGTGAGATCCTCTCCCCATGTTGCACTGTTTGATTACAGCCCAGAGCCACAGCACCAGGACAGAGGAAACTCACAGTGCATAAGGTACACAGACTTCTAAAGTCTACAAACCAGGAGTACTTGTGAACATGAGCTGTGGAGAAGGATGCAGCTGAAAGGAAAAAACATGAAAACATATTTCACTAGAATTAAGTAACATTGTCCCAGGAGCTGACCCAAGAATAAGGATATGCACATGTTATAAAGGAACAAAATATATTTCTCCACTTTAAATGCTCACCTTGCAACATCCAATGTAATGTATTTACCCCTACGCAGAAAGGGGGATGTTAAAAGCAGTGACAAGCTGCTGTTCACTCCTCCAGAGAGAGATGAATATTTCCAACCTAGTTTTATAAATCAAAATCATCCAGGCATAGTCCTAACTACATTTGCCCATGTGCCTCAACAGTAATCCAGCCAAGCCTCCAACCTCCTTCAGGTTTACACAGGGGGAAGGTCCCCAGGGATAAGCTATAGAGATTGCAAGTGAAACAGGCATGCAATCCTTAGAGGGAAAGCTCTGCAACAATGCAAACCTGTACATAATAGGAGTCACTTTCCTACTCAATTCATGTTTATTAAAAAAATTTACATAGTCAGATGCTGTAAATATAAATCACTATTTTAGTATTCATTTAATGAAAAATAAACCAGTGCAGATATTCCACTGGGAAAGCTAGGGTATGTTTTTCAAGATCCCTAAAGCCAAGAAATTATCATCTGCTTCATTTAAGAAGTAATAGTTATTTGTATTTGCTCTTGGAGGCAGAGGCACCAAATCAGAAGGGATTTAGGAGGACTCCATCTTCCAGGACTCAAGGGGATTCTGCATATGTTGCACGTAATAAACTCAAATTCAGCACTATGTAAGTGTCATTTTGTGTTGTTTTCTGGCTCCACCGTGCCTTGACTGAGACACAGCTATCTTTGCAAATGGCACTTTGGGTTCTGTGCCAGGGAACAGTAATGGTAATGACAGGTCTCATTGCAAAGGCATGGTAAGTTTAATCAAAAAGAAGATGACGAGTTCCTAAACTCTTTTTAAGCTGAGTTATGTGCATGAGGGAACTGAGTGGCTGTTTTGCATTATGGGTGCTAATGGCAGTGAAGGTCAGCAAGGGAAAATAAGCTGATATTCTCCATAAGGACAGAATAATGTGTGAGAACCATGCAATACAATGCCCTACCTCTTTCCACCGACCACTTTGTTAAGCTGGATTTCAGCTGCTGATAACGTGAAGTAAAACCAGTAGCAGTGTGTATTGGGTGGAGTGAGCAGGGTGTTACCAGCACAGATGGGCCTATTATCTGTTCAAAACCTTCTGAAAAACACAGTGAAAGAAGCAGCCAGTGACTGCTCTGTGCTGGACACAGCCATGTCTGCACTGGACCCACACTCTGCTGAGCCCATCAGCCAGTGTTGGACTCATCATGGACAGCTCAACTCTGCACTGCTTGGGTGGATGATGAGGAATCAGGTATGAGGGAGGGAAGCTGAGTCTAGGAAAAAAAGCAGGGTGTGGCCAGGGAGAAAGAATAGTTCTCTTTTTTTTCTTTGTTTCTCACTGCCGAAATCTATTTTAATTGGCAATAAATTAGCCTAATTATACCTAGGTTTCTTTGCCTGTGATGGCAGCTGGTAAGCAATCTCTGTGTCTTTACCTCAACCTCGTAGTATTTTCATAATTTTTTTCTCCCCTGACCCTGCTGAGAAGGAGGAACAAGAGAGTCTCTGGGTGGATGCCTGGTTGCTGGCCAAGGTTAACATAAATGAATATCCAAGGGGTTTATTTACTGGGTCCCTTCTCATTTAAGTCTTATACCTGACACCATTTGCCAGCCTGGTCCATCCTTCATGTTCTACTCTTGTCTCACTGCCAGCTTTTCAGCACCACTGCCTCTGAGCTAGGAGGAATTGGATTTCTCAGAACTGCATGGGGAGGCGGAATAATCTGGTCTGCCTGTGGCAAGGGTGGGATTTAGGAAGGACCTGCTGAAAGCTGACACAGGAAACATAATGGGGTGGAGAGAAAATGACACAGTATGAACACCAGCTAGGGGAGATGTTTTCTGTGTGTCTGGCACAAAGGTAAGTGCCTGCTATCAGGTGGCTTCAGGCCCACATCCCTGTTTACTTGGTAGCACAGCTGATGCACAGTGAAGTCTTATTGGGACAGTGCCATACCTTGTGTCTAAATACTTATTATAGTAGGGAAGATTATATGTGTTTAAAAATACATGAAGGAGGATAATTTTGACATAGCTGCTTATCTGCTTAGCATTGCCATCAAATATAATTGATATCACCAAAAATTATTTTTAGAAATTACACAGACTTACCCAGTTTTTATGTTTGGTATTCCTGGGTACATTTATTCCATTGATTCCACATTACAATGCATTTGCACATGGTAGATCTATTCTTTTTTTTTCCTTAAAGGTCTGCATTATAAGCAATAGCTTCCTGTAAAGTATCATGGTTCTGTGTGCTAGTTCTTAGGGTGCTTTTGCCAATATAGTATTTATCAAGATAGCAAATCAAGACCTACTCTGAGATAATTATATTAAGTAAATGGCATACCCATTTCTCTGAGAGGACCTTTTTGGAAAGAGTTTATTGCTGGAAATTTAGAAAAAAGTTTTAATGTATAATCTGTTAGCAACTTTGTGTCTCCTCCGATTTAGTTACTTTGACATACATCCTAGAATTCCTGCTGCAGAGAAAAGTGAGAACCAGATTCTATGTCTGGGTAATTTTTGTGAAAATTTGTAGTTGTGTAGATGGGTGCTCTTTGAGTGGAAATTGCTTGCGAGAATCTGCTCCTGACCATCAGCATTTAAGTATGGTGGTTTTTAAAGAAGATTTACCTCAGAAATAAATGACTGTATGGGGTAAATCTATGATACAATAAGGCTAATATTAGGATGTACTCATCTAGGAAGTGCAGGGGAATAGGGCATAGGGGTCTTGGGTAAATATTTACCCCAGGGAATGATTATTTTTATTATTAATGAAAGGGGTTAGAGAAGGATTAGCATACTGAGCTTCTGTCTACTAAATCCAAATATAGCTGAGGCACATCCATTAGTTTGTGGACACCAAGGTATTTTCTTCTCTTCTTCTGCATCCTAGCATAGAAGTTGCATGACTAGAGTTAGTGACGTACAAATTACAAAGCTGACCAGATGGTTAGGCTAGGCAGGTAACTAAGTGACTGAGCCATGTTCAGTGTTGTATCCTGCCAAATTCCCTTGATAGGTACTATAAAAATACCCTCTCTTACAAATAATCTGGCATTGGGAAGTGCTTCTGCCTCTGAGTTGTTCATGTTTACTTCTCTACCTACATTTATGAAGCTACTGAAGTGAATGGTGTTTCATCTGCCACAGAGTATTTCCCACTGTTTTGGGAATACTCTGTTTTCCATTAGATCTCCCTGTCCATGGCTGAGAGTTTCCACTATGGAGCTGGAGTCTACAGAAGTGCAGCTGTTATAAGTTATGTGCTGGCTTTTTGTACAGGTGAGTTTTCACAGACAGGTGAATGCCTCTTTGTTACACATGCTATCTTTAATCCTACCTCTTACTGCAAATGGAAGCATCTGGATCACTCAAATGGAAACTTTCAGCAGACTAATATGAGAAAAAAGAGGGTTGGAGAAAAATATAAATAACAATATACTTATAGGAGTGACCCAAAGCCTTGATCACACTGATGGGCCAAAGTCACTTCTATAGGAAATTCTTGTACTATACTGTATAGGTGTGAATTTTATCCATTGCATGAAATGGGATATATTTGGCAAATGATTTCTATTCTTTTCTTTGAAAAATGGTGCATTATGAATGATCATGTCATCTTAATTCCTTGTTATTCTTATTTAAGAAATTATTATCTGGAATATTCACTTGGGTCATTTTTATTTACTGACTTTCTCTGAGAAATACTTAACAGACCAACATCTTTCAGTGGTGCTCTATCTTCTTTTCTCATAGCTTAAAGATGGGCTTAAAAGCATTCTGGGGCTCCTACAGGCATTGAAGTTCTGTGTCAGGATCATAATTGGTGGCAGGCGAGTTCATTATAAACCAGGTCTCTTCACAGGTGTAAAACCGCAACCCTTTTTCAAGTAAAATGCCTAAAGAGTCAAGGGTAATGCAAGGTATCTCACCACACTGGAATGCCAGGAGCCACTTTCAGAGCTAATGAGGAATCTGGCTGATTCCCACAGCTTCTCACAATACAGGGAGGCTGAGACTTTAAATATGCATTCAGATGGCACCTGTGTGTGAGCTGAGCCACTTTGCCCAGCTGGATGTGCCTCCCAGCCCTGGAACAAACAGATGCAAAACTAATTAATTAATTCAATAGAGTTTAACTGTGAATCTGAGCCCTGTGTCTCTTCTCAAAGTAGCCCATGTTGTTCAGGACCCCTTCTCACAATTTCACTTTCTCTACTGGTAAATAAAGAAAAACATGGAAGCCTAAAAGGCCCCCAACCCTCCATATATCTTGGTCGCCTTCTAATAGTCTGGAAAACCTTAAAATCATAAGAAGCTTGCTGGAATGCCAATTTTAAATAAATAGCCTTCATTGTTGCTCACCAAAAGTAATTTGCAGATCAAGAAATAAAAAGTAAACTTGCAGTTTATAGATGAGGTTTTTTTTAAATTAAGCACTTCATATCATTCCAGGAATCCAAGATCTATTTTATTTTCCTCTTTCAAGGTCTAATCAACACTTGCAGAGACAGAATTGTGTTATTTGAGTTTGTATAGATGTGAGTGCATTTTCCTTAACTAATGGGCTGGAAGGTTTTATATTGTTGTATTTAAGTTTGCTATTAGTGGTAATAATGAATTTAGCAAGGCAAAGAACTTTGGACTTTCCCAAACTGTAAGGAGAGGGCTTGATTTCCTTTGAGTTGTGAGACTTCTGCTGGAACTTGTGGAAACACCAGGGTTCAGGATGAAAATGCATCACAGAAGGGCTTATTTGTAATATTTGTTTTGCTCAATTTGGAAGATACCTTTAATTTAATATCAAACTTCCTGAAGTGAGTGTCTAGTCTAACCAAATTCCCTCTCCCACATTTGGTGGTAGTTTCAGTCAACAATTCTTCCTTCTGGTCTCAAGCAGCTGACAGTGCCTGTCTTTGTAGGAGCACAGATAGGATATGTGGACTACAGGGATCAGGGCAAGTAACTTAGGGTTAGGTGCTGATGTTTCAAACATCTGTAAGTCCAAGCCCAAAATGACAGACCTGCTTCTGAAACAAAATTACTGGAAACAAACATACTTTGGGTAACACAGAAAACACTGCCTACTTCTTACATTGGAAGTAGGTTTTAGAAATAAACAAGTAGTTGAGTATAGTGCAGACTACAAGGCTTGGCCCTATTCTCCACACAGATCCTGCATCATTTTAGGTATTACAAACCACCTGGTCCTCAGCTCTTTCCCCAGACGTGGGGAGTCTCCTGTGAGGTTTGAGTTTTGTCCTGCTAGCCGTGATAGATGGATAGTCCCATCTCTATCCAAGATGCACTGTACCATCTAAAAACGCAATAGAAGCCCATGTTTAAGCAATTGAAATGCCTCTGCTCCATATTCTGTCAGCACACTTCCCCCTTTCCAATAGCTGCAGTTCTGGGAGTCTGCAGTGTAGAGTAGGAGGAGATACACCAACTGTGTTTGAAACACAGACCCAGATGAGGCTTACAAATAAATGACAGGCCATGGAGTATTTTGAAAGCTTCTATTATTCCAGCTGTTCAAGGAAGATGCAAAGCTTTTTTATTTTTTTAGACACAGGGAGCTTCTCTTTAGTTTTTGTGTCAACAGGAGATTTCTCCACAATAGTAATTGAAATCCCAGATATAGCTGCACTTTGTATTCATCTTTAGTAAGGAATTTAGGCTGTGAAGTGGAACTGTACTTAACAGTGTCTGTGCATCAGCCAGAAAAAGCCATATTGCAGCAGGATACTGAAAATGTGATAGTGAACAATAAAAAAAGGGAAACCACATAGCTCCACACATCCTTCTTAATACCCTGTCCTTTTTCGTGATCAGTGGTAATCAATCCCCAGATATTCTGAAACCTGCAAAAGCATAAAAGAAGCAACAAGTGGTATCATCCTTTGAAGAAATTGAAAATAGGCTCTGTTCTCCTCTCTCAAATGCAAGGAAAAGAAGTGCTGGTTACGCCTTTTGTAGCTTGTCTCTTCTAAACTTGCTTAGATTATTTTATAGGCAAGCTCTGACTGAATGCAGACCTCAGAGGGTCATGACCAGCAGAATCCAGCTGGAGGTGTGTAGTGATGTTTCCCAGCAATCAATATGGGCTCCAGCCTTATTCAAGTTGTTTATGGATGACCTGAACACAGGGATAGAACATACCCTGAGCATGTTTGCTGATGGTGCAAAATTGGGGGAGTGGCTGATACACCTGAAGGCTGAGCTGCCATTCAGGACCTCCATAGGCTGGAGAGTTGGGTGAAGAGAAACCCAGTGAGGTTCAACAAGGGCCAGTGCAGGGTCCTGCACCTGGGGAGGAAAAACCCCAAGTCCCAGCACAGGCTGGGGTCAGACAGACTGGAGAGCAGCTCTGTGGGGGAGGACCTGGGAGTCTTGGTGGGTGACAAGCTGACAGTGAGCCAGCAGTGCCCTGGTGGCCAGGAGGGCCAGTGGGATCCTGGGGTGCTTTGGGCAGAGTGTGGCCAGCAGGTGGAGGGAGGTGATCCTGGCCCTCTGCTCAGCCCTAGTGAGGCCACATCTGGGGTGCTGTGTCCAGCTCTGGGCTCCTCAGCACAAGGAAGACCAGGAGGAGCTGGAGAGGGTCCAGTGGAGGCCACAAAGATGATTTGAAGTCTGGAGAATCTTTCTTACAAGGAGAGACTGAGGGAGCTGGGAATATTTAGTCTGGACAAGAGAAGACTGAGAAGGGATCTCAGTAATACATATAAATATCTCAAAAGCAGGTGCCAAGAGGATGGTACCAGACATTTTTGGTGATATCCAGTGACAGGGTGAGGAACAATGGCCATAAACTAAAACCCAACCTCAAACCGAGGAAGAACTGCTTTGCATTGAGTTGGCAGAGCACTGGAACAGGCTGCCCAGGGAGATCATGGAGTCTCCCTCTTTGAAGACATTCAAAAATCACCTGGACACATTCCTGTGTAACCTGTTTTAGGTGACCCTGCCTTAGCAGGGGGGTTGGACTGGATACTCTCCAGAGGTCCCTTCAAACCCTACCAATTCTGTGATACTGTGATTTCAAAGAAGAAAAAAGTTCACATTAAGTGACATGGGGAATTGAGAGAAGGATAAAAGGAAAACAAAAAGTATGAGACAGCTAAAATTGGAGAAAGAAGCAGTCCTGGAAGTTCACAAGTTATATGTACTTTGGTTATACCACTACACAGACACAGGCTCCTGATCTGATGAGATGAAATGTCAGCAGCAATAGCAAACAGAAAACTTCAGAGACTTGCTGGCAAAAACACAGGCATTGTTAAAAAAAGAAAACAAAACCAGAACTCCTATTTATAACATTTATTAAAAAGTGCAAGGCCATGCAAGCTTATCGTATAAAGATTGCCCTAAAAATAAAAAAAAGTTTCTGAAATAGGAAAGACATACTAGGTGTCATCTACTGTGCCAGTGAGAACCATGTGGCTTTTCCTAATCCATCGGCTTTGTAAAGGCTGGTTCTCCAGGGTCTCCATCTACCTTCTTCCTGCATGTCATTCACAGCCAGCACCAGAGGAGACTCAGAGATGACACTGCAGAGGTATCTGTGGCCCCCTGATCATCCACAGTAACTCACATCACGCTATCAATGAATGCCATGGCTGTCTGTGAGGAGCACACTGCAGTTCTGCCCTGCAGCTGAGGTGCTGCTCTTCAGGGCTAAGCAGCAAATTGCTGCAGTTCCTCACACCAGTCACTTGGGAGCATAAGCACATAAACACAAGGACATGCAAAATCTGTTGGGTTGCAGGTGACTCCAGTGTGTATTAGCTGGGTGCCTTCAGCACAGGAAGGAAGATAAATTTTGCATTTCTGAAAGGAGCAAACCAAACCACAGATCCACTCGACCCAGAGCTATGAAGGATTTGGGGTCTAGATACAGATTAGTGCTTAACAACTCACCAATTTCTAACCACTCTCCAATATCTTCTCACTGGTTTTTTTCCCTTTTGTTTTCATTTAACCATGTGTCAAAGCACTGAAGCAGCTTGTTGCTCTGCTATGATTGCCAGCTGCTCAAGCAGATATGGCACAAAAGCAGTTTTGGTGCCTGGATAGGAAAATATTGTTGGCTGTACTGGATACCAGCAGATGGCAATTTCCCTCTTTCTGTCATCACATAACACATTTTCACTGAGTTGTTTCAGCCAAAAGATGAAAACCAATCATGTGCTTTAAGTAACCTGAGTTTGTTTTGACCAAACTTGCCTCTCTTTTCCTGTTCTCCTTAGCCATCCTTGCATCATTTCAGTTCCCAAGGAACTGGACATGGCTTCATCCCCCACTAAGCACAGGTTATCTGGGGACAACACCAACAGCCACCTGGCAAGGCCATTGTCACGTGTAGGCTCCCTGTGAATTTGCACTGTTCCTCCGTGCTTGTTTCCACTTCTCTTCCAGTTTGGTGAAAAAAACCTTCTTACATTATTTATTCCTCCAGTGAGCCGCATTGCCTGCATGTCCTGTGCTGAGTCAGAAAATAGCAATATATGAGGTGACAGTGCACAGCAAGCAGTGCTAAAGGGCTGTGATGCTTGCCAAGAACAGAACTACAATGGTAGAAAGAGAGGGGCTGCCATCCCTCCATGCATATTACAAAGCCTTTTGTTTCATGACCACAGTTTTATTCCCAGGAAACTGTGGCTGGCACACAGAGTGGATAGTACCTAGTTTATGGGTAAACATCATTTTTTCTTGTTCTTTTATTGTTTAATGGGCTATTTACCAAGTGCTGTACACGAAATGAGTAATTCTTTGTTTTGTGGGGCTTTATGCAGCACTTGAGAAACACTTTTATTGGCCATGCTCCTTCAGTTAGAGGGACCATCCTGATGAATGTACTCTGGCAGTAGTTCATGGCCACTAAAAAGAGCTTGGCTTGTCTTCTTCAGCAGAGGTAGGGAGAGAAACCAGCCCTTGAAGACTTCATTCAGGAACTGTGGCCTTGAGATGGACTGGGACAGAGAGGACTGGTCTCCATGGCTTCTCCACTGCTGCATGGCTTGCTTTGCAGGTTTCCCACAAACTGTTTTTTATCACAAATTAAAAGCTGTATTTCAAAAGCAGCAGCTCCACAGACTGATCCATCCCAGAACAGAGTTCTTTGAAAAACACGAGATGTGATAGAGACAAATCAGCAATCTGGTACATAGAAGTGAGGTAGATAAGTGAAATACTTTTAAATTTCTTTGGTGATTTCAGTGTTAGCACAGATAAGCTTTGGCATTTCACTTTGAAAGAGTTTTCTTTTTTAATGTACAGATTAGTTCTATCTTTTTAATTATTACCTAATTCTAGGAGGTCTAATATATTGTGTCTTAGGTTTTAAAAATATGAATGGGAAAATGCAAGGCTGTTTCTCTTCCCCCTCACCACTGCTGGGGGATAAAACAAGGTCCTACTCACATACATAACTCATTTAAATCCATGTGCCACAGCACTGGGCCTTGAACACAATATCTGTCTAAGTTAGCTACTGAAGCCAAGGAAGTGCCTCTCTGGGAAGGTGTAGGGCCATTTCAGCTTTTCCAGTGTGCCATCCTGCACTAGGTCAGCAATAGGGCAGGGCACCCAGCAGTGAGGCAGCAGCACAGCAGCACCTGATTCACGTCTGGACACCCCTGAATGCGCTGCACAGGGCCTGCCTGGGCTGGCCACTGAAGTGAGTGACATCCTACAGACTAGGAGCTATGAGATACGAGGACTGGCCCAACTGATAAGTCACTCAAAAATGTTATTTTCCCTCATTTCCTTCATTCAAGTAATTTTCCTTTCTCTCTCAGTTAGTGTTGACTGGAATAAAGAGAATTGCTCTGTAAACATTTTGTCATGTCAGACTTCAGCTTTTGCCCTAAATTTTAGTTCTAGTAATTTTTTTTGCATGATTGTTATGAATCGAATCCAGTATTTTCTTTCTGTAAAACTGATTCATTTTTCTTCAAAAAAGTTTTATCATTTTTCTTCTCTTTTATCCCTCTCTATGCACAGCTCTTTTCCAGTCACCCTGACAACGACAAGGCTAAATACTGAGTATCAAAAGGCAGCCTTTTTCATATTGCACTGTGAAAAGTCCTCTCATGTAGCCAGAATGATTACTGTCAGGCTGATTATTGTCTGATGACCATATTGTTCTGTGTCTAAAAAAAAAAAATACAAGTGTTCTTCTATGGGCTCTCCCATTTATGACTCCACTCAGGATATTGCCATCAATGATGTTGTATAAGCATTGAAGGGATCTGTCCTGTCAAGATTTATACTTTGAAATAATTGGATTTTTCTGAGGTGTTAGCTAGATTAATATTTTTTTCACTTTCTGGCACGTGGTCTTTAATTATCCCTTTCTTTCCCTTTTTACATATGCTATGGATACATGTCGCAACTTAAGGCAAGAGAACTTTTGTGACAATCCATGTTGTATTTTCCATAAGCAATAAATAAATATCAGTCCAGACCTAGAAGAACTGAACCCATCTGTTTGATGTATGATCGGGTCATTTTTTTTAATCTATGTCAGAACATCCACCCAAATATGAGTAAAAAAGAAATTAGGCAGTTGGATTTCTATAAATAAAACCATCTGCAGTAATGTTAAATATTCAATATAACTGTGTTGCTATTTTATGTCTGTATATGCTTAAAATAACAAGGCTCTTAAAACTCTAAACATTATACAACACCAACAACATACACAGGATTTTAGGAAGTTTCCTTGCTGCATATGACAAGTAATATAAGGAAAAGCGAGAAATAATTTCGTATTTGATTTAATTTATTTCTTTAACTCAGTTGTTTATGTGACAAAAAATAGATGCTATCAATGTATAGGAATGTGGCCAAACATGCATTTAATTGCCAAAGAAGAGAAGGTTGCCTGTTTCTAGAGGGCATTATAAATGTTTGCATGAGATAAAATGATGGGTTTTGAACATCTGTTTTACATTATAAGTATATGTGTGCAAACACACACCCTCCTCTACTGCTTTTCACAGCCTTTCTGAAAGGTATCTGAGTATTCACCAGTATCATAAGGGGGTTTCTAGAGAAAGGCCACTTCTTTAAAAAACTTAGTCACATTGGCTTTCCAGAGATTTGGGCGTGCATCCCCCTAGTCTCTGAAGCATCATCCCGAATCTCCTGGGTAGCAGAGGTGCCAGCCTGTGAGTCATTTAAGGTGGTGGGCACCATGTTCTCTGCCCTGCTGGGATGGAGGTGCACCCTGTCATGCCAGACAGCACAACACAAAGGTTTCACAAGCCCCCAGATCATGGGACATCAGCCCATTCCTGGATAAAGAATGACACCTCCTTCACTTCCAGTGGCACACCCAAATCTCTGACCCTGTCATGTCACCAGGACACCCTGTGACACAGGCAGGAGACAGGATAGTGGCAATTAAGAACAAGCAGGCTCTGTGAAGCCATGGACCATCATCTCCTGGAGCCTCCTGAGGGCCTGGCCACCTCTCCCTGCAGCAGCACTCTGTATTCAGGGCCACAGCCTTTTTAATGATAGCTGTGTGGGGAGGGACAGACGTCTCCCCTGGTCCCTCTCTGACTAACCCCAGGCTGCTGACGTAAGTTTGGCAATGGAGGGGTGGTGGCTGACTCACTGTGATGCCAGGAGCATTGGGGGAAATATGCCAGGGATATCTCAGGGTGATGGATTTTGGACCCAGCAGCTTCTTCCTGTACATCTGACAGTAAAGCTCAGCAGCACGTCCCAGCCAGCCAGAGTGGTTTTATTACTGGTACTTATATTTTTAGAGATTGTTCCATGACAAAGCACCAAAGTCCTAACCCCCACAAACAATGCATGATTAATATGTGAGGCAGGGCAGACTGCAATAAAATTACTGCCTTTTCAGTTTCAAGATCCCAGTTTAGTGAGTGAAGTACCTGCCACTGAGATCTCTGGTATTCCTATCGGTACTGAGGCTGCATAACAGAATTTCAGAATATTTATTCTGAGTTGGAAGAAAACCACAAGGATCATCAAAACCAGTTCTGGAGTGAATGGCCCATATGGGGATCAAACCCACAACACCAGCATTATTAGCACCATGCTCTAACCAACTGAGCTAAGCAACAAACACCTGTGACAGAAAATAAAAGTGGAGGAACTTTGATTGAATTAATCAACTGAACAGAAAAACAACTGAAAAGAATGTTTTTATGGTGTAACACACTTGCACACCAACATTTTCCACTGTTCTCTTAGGGTGCTGATGGAACTGCTGATACAGCTACACACAAAATCAAGCAAGACCAGGGTTTTGTACATGTATTAGAACAGAGATCTCATCAAGCATTAAGCTTCTTTTTTATTTTAAACATAACCCATTTCTTTAGGCCTCCCCTCAGTATTTCACTCTCTTAAACAGAAACAGATTTTTATTGTTTTGTTTGTAAAACCCAGGCAGTTTCCTCTGTGTTTCTTGTTCACTTTGGCAGGAGTTTATGTGCTACAGCCTGACCTTAGTACAAGCCTTTCCTGCTGTGTTAGGGCAGGGGGTTATGTGTGTTTTCCTGGGGCTGTGGAACACAGGTGTCTTATAGGGGACCAATACACACTTTTCTATATCATTGTAATATAAACACATTATAGCTGAGAGAAAGAACAAGAAGTGTGGCTTCTCAAGGACCTAGAGCTCTTCATGTTCCCTCAAAAAACTTAAGCTGAAACTTCACCTGGGAAAATGAGATTGAAGGTGAACTGAGTAAGATGACTTTCTGATTCCACAAATGAAAACTTACATGTATTATGCATTTCCCAAGCACCAAATGTGAAGCTTTGACAGTTTTCAGTTATAATTTTAGTTCAGTTCTTCTGCTTTATCTTAAAATGGTGAGGATATCTTCATTTGCTTATTTAAATAATCACTGAAACATGTACCGAGCAAAAAAATAAATGTCTATATTCACATTCTGTTGTGGCAATTCTCTTTTTTTTTCTGTGAAAACTGTAAACAAAAGCTGACACAGCATTAATAATCTACTGTCAGTGTAATTAATATGAAGAAGAGACACGTTTCCCAAAGGAGTGCCTAATCCTCTTCATTTCTATTTACCACAGCAGCTTACTAGTAAACAAATCTGTGTTTATTTTACTTCATGTAACCTATTCACTGTAATTTCCAAAACAGGGCTCACTCTAGCAAAGTCTTGCTACCATAGCTACCAGGCTACCTATACTTATAGCAAGAGCTGTGTCCTCTTTTTGCTTGCTTCTGCAGGGGGTAGTTAATCTGTGTGAGCACAAAGAAGCAAAGCCTCAGTATCTTGCATGACTTAAAGAATAAATATTTGTTTAATGTGGCAGATCACTGAAAGAATAGGGAATAATATCAAGATGCTTTATGATATTACTAGCAATAGCATATAAATTTGAAACACAGGAATATCTAACCACAGCATTCAGTGGGATTACACCTGGACATTGCTATCATGGCTTTTTGTGCAATTAAATAACAACTGTGCAGTTGGGAAAGGATTTTTTTATTTTTACAACCTGAGGAGATTCATGCTGGTACAAGAATTCTGGAGTTGGTAACAGATGTCAGTCAAACCCAGCTTTTGCCTCAGCAGAGATAAGGAAGCTTCAGCAGCAAGGATGGGAGGAGCCCTTCAGGCACCCTTGGGTGCAAGGGTGGGTAATCAGTGCCCGTGTGAGTTGATACTCAGCTGCAGTCTCTGTTAGCAACCTCTGAATCAGATGTGCCTGCCATTTCCCTCAATTTAAGGGGCTAAGGATGAGAAAATTTAATGGAAAATGAAGGGTGCTTATCTGGTCATGGAATAATGGTGTTACTTATAAACACTGAAGCAGACACAGAAAGTTGAACAGCAATATATTATAGAAAAATTTAAATGCAGACTGCTTAGAGAGTTGGTTTTTTTTTTAATATAGAAAAGTCTCTTTTATCAAAAAAATTGATCTCTCTGCCAGTCATTCTAGATATATTCAAAATGCAATTGTAAATATATTAGATTGAGATAGTGTCTGGTATTTCCAAAAAGCAATACAGGGCACAGAGCCAGTGAATTGCAGGGTTTTTATGAGGATGCAGTGCCTGTAACTAATGGATGGTCAAAGCTTTTGAAGTGCTGTTCTACCCAGAGGAGAATCACTCTCTGCCTGACTGGGGAGGCAACAGTTTCAACTCAAGTAACTTCATACCACAAAATCATTATGGTTTTCTGCCCAAACAGGTCATGGTCTTCATCCAGGTCTTTAATTTAGATTCTGCTATGTTAACATTACTGACATTAAAATTATACACATTAATTAATAGCACTCCATTATGTCCCATTCCAAAAGCCTGAAAGTAACAGTGATGCAATGGTTACTCATAGATTTGATTCTGCATCTGCTAAAATCCTCAGGAATCAGTAAGTGTCCTGGTAGTGGGCAGAGGAAGCCAGTGCCTGTGGCATCATGAGCAAGCACTGTGTATCATCTCATCTCTGCACACTGCAACCTCAACTCACCCCATGGCTATCAATCTACCAGGGAAACAGTCAGAAGCTGCAATACTACAAAACAGCTTATGTTAGGTGACTAATTTTTTACCTTGCCAACCTGTCACACACTGTCCGTGTTTATTTCTAATACTTATTCCATCCACTGTCCCAAACATAATTCATTAAGGTTAACGATTCTTCTGTCTTCATGCATCAGTCATTCTAAGATGCTTTAGTTCAACTCCAGTGTATTTAAGGACTTATCATTAATTAAATACAGCTTATACTGAGATTTGTAAATGTAAAGTGCTATCGAAAGACTGACTATTAATAATTGTCAGGTTCTTCTTAAAATTATACAAGCACATCCATATTTTGCCCCACCTGCCTTCCTTGGTGGGAATGCAATCTCTCTATCAAATTTTATCTGTAGAGAGATGAATGTGGGTCCTCCAGAGAAATTTGTTTCAGACACCTGTGTTCAGTTCAAGCTCTGTGTTGCACCATGTAATCCCCTTCTATGCCTGATGCCCCCTTTCTGTGTGTATGCTGAGCAATAGTGTGCATCATCTCAGGAGCTAAGGTTTTTGTCAGCTTCCTGGAAACACAAAGTACCCTTTATCAGGGACTCTTCAGTGTTTTCTGCACTGTAATTGTGGCTTCAGATGTGATTTTGATGCATCTTGCAGGGCAAAATCACATCTGAAGGGGCAGCGTGGGGCAATTCTTCTGCTTCTTCTGCAGCCCATTTACAAATATTCAGTGAGTCCAAATATCTCATCTTGCTTAGACTAGATTTGGAATATACCTGTCTGCAAGTGAAAAAGAATAAAGATAACTGTGCAACAGAGAACTCTCTCAGAAAAGAAATAGTGGTGGAGAAGAGATCAAACCAAAAGCCTATATCTAGATCATTTCCATGCTTCAGTCACAAGGTCTGCTCTTGAGGATTTACTAAGATGAGACACACACACCTTTGGCTTTAATGATATTTGTGGAGGAACATAGCAGTGTATTCCAAGATTTCTGTGGAGCTCTTGTTTTAGGTGATATTACTGCAAGATTGAAGGAGCCAGTGTTGGCGAGTCAAAGCTGCAGAATATCACAAGTGACTTTGACAGAAAGCAAGATTTCATATTCTCTTGTCAAAGAATGCAACACTTAGAAAAAGTTCTGGTCTTCAAGAAGAATGCTTCATCAAGGGAATACTTCATCTTGTTGTAGGCTGACAGGACATGCCCCATTTCCACTCCTTTTTCTGCTCATATGGTATACTGGAATAAGGAACACTTCCAGCAGACTTACTCCAGGGAAGACACTTCCACATGCAAGGCTTTATTGAGAGATAAGTCTGCAAAGGACTAACCAGCACTAAAAACTAGAAAAAAAAAAACAACTCATATTTGGTTTTTCTGTTCCAAATCTTGTTCCATCACATGTTGATGATTTGTTCTGACAGCTGATGACCAGATAAGAATGGAAAAGATTCCTCCTTACTTGAGGAGAATTTAGTGGAACTTTGCTTCCATATTCAGTATCAAAAACCTCTCAAGTATCAGACTGCTGGTCTCTGTCAGCCATTAAAGCTGACCCAAATGATGTCTACCAATCTGCAGTAGAATGGTAGGCATCATCTTGTCGTCAGCTAGGTTGAAATAAACCCCCAACACTGGATATCAGATAAAAATGTGATGAGTGATAAATCGATTCCATTTACAGGGTGTATGAAATCAATTTGATCATATGATTATTAAGTATTAAATTGTGGCATTTGACACTCTTGCACATTTTAGGTATATGCACCTGTTTCAATCAGGAGTAGACCAGTCCACTTATGTAGGAAAAAAATTGCCTTCTTCTGCTGCTGTATATGGCATAAAACATAAAATACATTTGGTTCTACTTCCTGTACTGCTAGAACCTGAACAAGAACTTTTGTTGTTCAACTCAAGAATAAGTATCTTTTTTGTTTATAGACATCCTACTCTTTACTTAATTCAATAAAGCCATAGACTTTTAAATGTAACCATTATGTGACTGTTAAAAAGAAGGTAAATAGTCATTTTGAGTAGCTCATTTCAAATCCAATCTTAATGAGCCAAACACTGTTAGCAGACTTTATACTGATTTTTGGTTATTTGAATTTTATACTCACACTGCTGAAATAATTCTCACACTGCTGAAATAGTACATATATTCTGTAGAACAAATAAACTTTTAATGAAACATAGATCTTGTGAAACAATATTCAAGCACATTTAGGTTTATATTGCCACAGCCAAAATTTATACCCGAATGGGAGCAGGTGATGAAACAATAGAGAAATACAATTGCTGCCACTGAGAAAGTGGTTAAGCTACAAATACTGTAAGTGATATACTTTTGACAGATAGGAAAAATGAAATGTGGATCTACCATCAGGAAAGATAAAATATGCAGTAAACAACATTTTGAGAATACTAAAATGCAATAAGCAAGTTCTAATATGGTATATTTGCACATTTTTCATCCTTTTATTTTTTTTTTTTTTATTACAGTCTTGGTTATGACTTAGCTTCCAGGCTATTCTTCTTCAAAATCCAGACAAACCACTTCACAGTATTTTATAATAAATATGTCTGGGAAAAGTCTTCCATGAACAAGTCAGTTTAAAAATACTCTTCAGTGAGTATATTTGTTTTTGTAGTTGTTACTCATCGCTTCTCAAAGCCCTGAGGAATTCATTAACACTTTTTTAGCTAGTACTTTTTATCTTTCAGCAGTTCTTTTCTTTGTGGCATAGGTACATGTGGTTGTGTGAGTGTGCAGAGGATAACTTCTGTGCACCAAAATACTTTAAAAAGAGAAAAAAATAGTTAATCAATAAAAAAAATAAATTAATCAATGCAAATGTTCAATAGAAATGAAAAATTAATCCCATCCTTCCTAAAAATGTGAAATGAAAACTAAATAAATTTGCATGTAGAGGTACATTTTCCATCTTTTTTGCTTTATCACCACCGCTTTATAACACATCTTCTATTTTCGGTCCTATCAACAGAAATATTTTTCAAGTCTCATTATTTGCTTTTTATCCACATATTCTCTCGGTGAATCCCATCCAATCTTCCTCTGATCTCCATGCTCTACCCCACTCTTGTTTTGGTTCAGGGACATTGGTCCTCATGTCCTGTCTACCTATTATTGCTCCTGTTGAACAGTAAATATCTCTCTTATATCTGTCATTCTTTCTGTCCTAGGATTTCATCCCTCCAGATTATTTTTCATAATATCCTTCCTGCTTGTCAGAAACAATTACCCAGTGGCTCCTGATGCTCCTGCCCCAACCATTTCCACTTCTCCTGCCACCTCTGTGACCAGGCAGCTCCACAGTTGTTGTGTCTTGACTTCTGCAAGTCTACCTCTTGTCCCATCTTCACGTAAGTCACAATTTTTTTTCTGCCAGGATTGTGCATGATGTATGGAGACCTTTGAGCAGACATGTGGGACATAATGGAAAGCAAGATTTTACAATTGGTCTTGTGGAACATCCTTTGTAACATGAAATGGGGCTGAATTTGTATATTTACAAATTAATTTTTATAAATATTTTTACCATAAAGTTTTGATTACCTTCATTTTCTTGCTGCTTGGAATAACATCACACAAGTGTATGTGTGCTCACTGGTTAAAAAATGATGTGGATGTTCTTGAATGGATTTGAAATACAGGTTGAGCACATAGATATATATACACACAAATATGTGCATGTTCTTAGGTTAATCCTGATTTAATATCTTAAAGAATAATTCAGTGGTTTAGATGCAAGTTTTCATGATTCATTCACTAGTTCTTTTATTTATTCACGTAGTTGTACTCTACACCCTTAAGCTATCACAGATATTTTATATGACAGTACTTAATTGTGTTCATCCACCAGAAATGCTGATTGAAAATTAAAATGTTCCTGCTCATTTCTTTCTGGGGATATGCACATTGAAGATTAATAGGTTCATTTTTTATTACGTACATGAAAGAAATAGGACTTGTTAAGGTGGTGAAATCCTTAAATTGATAGTTTCATAACTAGAAACTCTACCTGAAGCAGTTAGCTTGGGCTTTATTGGGTGTTCCACTTTAGCCATGATCAGCTCACTAAGAGTTCTAGTACTCGAGCTTTATCTTCATTATTGGTTTAATGAACTGAATAAAAAAGGACCAAGCTAAGTGCACGTAAACCTTCCATGAAAGGCTGCTGAAACTCATTATAAGCAAGGTAAATTCATCAAGCAGGGGGTAAACTGCCTTTCACAGCAAATGAGGTCCATTCCTGCATTTTCTGGGCAAGGAAGAATGGAGGAGAAATGAGGGATCCCATAACATATCTCATTGGAAGAGTAGATGAAGGGTATTTTCATTTCAGTGCATCCTATTGCAATATGTTGGGTGCTCATCAAGTGAGCTGAACACATGGCCAGGCTGTCCTTGGTCCTCTTGCTCCTGTCCTTAAGGCTGACCTCAAGGAATGGTGGGAGCAGTCTCCTTCTTACTGCCTATCCCTCCACCTCCTCTCTGGATAAGTGATTTTTACACTGCCTTTCCTACAGAAAGGGACCAGGGGGTTTGAGGGGCAGAGCCTTGCTCTGGGCTACTGACAGCAAGCACTTCCCTGCTGCTGCCATCCTCCCTGAGCAAAGGAAGGGAAGGGAAAAATTAGACTGGGCCTGATATCCATAGACCTTCCTGTTTTTTCCTGGCTGAGGGAAATCACAACCCTCTTTCAGTCTGAAAGAGAAAGATTCATCCACTTTTCTTTCTCTGTTGAAGCTCAAGCTATGATTGGGAGGGAAGGCTAGAGAGGCACTGCCTATAGGACAAGTATATCAGAAAAATATGAACTGAATTCATGACTTACTGAGTATCTGGGGTCCACCTGAGCATCTGGATATGGCATTTCCACTCTGGGCTTTAATCCACCCTCTTCCTCATAGTTTTACAAGGTTGGGTTGGGGGGAAAGAAGAGCAATATTTAGCATAGTTGCACATTTAACCCCAGGAACAGCATGCCTTTGACCTTGAAAGACAAGAGCAGATTTTTCGCTTTTGAGCTTCTCCTAGTTGGGAAATGAATGTTGGGTATCTTCAGCTGCTAATGAATACATTTTTGCCTAAAATAAAAGGAGGTAATGGCCTGTTTTTCTGGGCAGATGCCAGTCTAAAGGCTGAGTTCTTTATGCTGGGTATAGAATAAATGCCTGTGAAAAACTTACCCTGGAAATAAATTTGCTCCCTGACATCATGTGTTTCCAAGTATTCCAGTGTTTGAATACCTCACATCCTGTGGCACAGCCATGTACCATCTTCATGTGCCAAATCAGAAATATTGGTAGATAAATAAAAAGGTTAGTGTTGGTTTGTTTTTTGGGTTTTTTTTATTTCTTTAGCCCAGTTGCATAATATTAGTCATTACAGTCTTACATTAAGAGATTTTTTAGATGAAATTTACTCCTTGTGCTTGAGATTAGGCTAATATGTATCAAATGTCTTTTTTTGCTGCAATATGTTCTGCTGGCACAAGCAAAGAAAATTGGGAAGAGAAAATCCCCTTCTCACTTATAGGATTAAAATAGAGAACAATATGGAAAACTGATTATGTTTCCAGATTTTATGGTTTGTCCTCATTTCAGCAGTGAGACTATCAGATCTGCACCATGTAGAAGCAAAGGCAGATAAAATATCCCAAGTACAAGATGGAAGCAGGTTTGGTGACTACACTTGGAATTGCACCCAACTACACAGAGTGAGCATGACATGTATTTGCAAATGTTAAATGGTTTAGAATTCAGTGCATCTCCCTTCTCTCTAAACACATGCATCACAGCTGTGAAAAGTGATGTTAAGTCGTAAGCTCAAGCCTCATGCCCAACATTCCCCAACTGGCAAGTCTTTAATTACATTAACATTCACATTTGCTTGCTCCCATGTTCCTAAAGTGAAGATTAATTTTCATCATGTCAAAGTTCTGAATGTCACAGGATTTCTGTAGTCATCATTCACAGTACTTGCCAGGAAGTAAGAGCAAAATCAAATCCAGCTGTTGATATGGAAGTCTGGAGGTTGATGAGGACTAATTACACAATCATTTCAGAAGAAATATGGAGTGCTAACCCACTTCTTGATATGTATAACTTTGTTAGTGCTTTGCTTAAATTTCAAAGCAGCAATGTGATTTCTACAAGTTGCAATGCATGCTTTGTTCCTAGTTAGTGTCTGCAGGCAGTAGAATTGTGGAGGACATAGCACTAGGTAGAGAAGGTAAGTTGATATAAATTGAAAAAAAAGATTGAAAGTTCTGAGTTATGAGTAAGAATTGTGCTCTGTGCTGTAACTTGGGTGGAGGGGCATTCATGATTTATGTTAGCAATAAAGAAAAGAACTTATAATAATTATAATAAATATATAATAAGCTGCTTTATTAATGTAGTTATTAATTTATTGTTTATTATGCATATGAAGAGAGATGAATTACCTCATAAACATCCTTCCCTAAAGGCTGTGCACTAAATGAATGGTAAACAAGGCTGTGGTTGCAGTAGCAGGTAGAAATAGGAGAAATGTTGATGTTAGAACAAGATAATGAATGCCTTGGATTGAAAACCAGCGTCAGAGATTTGCAATGCTGTTATGGCTTCCAACCTTTTTATTCAACTGCAGATGCTTTCCCGTTTCTCCTTGTTTCTGGTACAAGATGTAATACAGCAAACCTTAGCAAGCTCCTGAAACTGAAGTGACAATAGAGGAGCAGGACAGGTAAGAGATATTTTAACAACTTCTACAGCAGCTCCAGGTGTTGATGTACAAAGAGCATCTGAGCCGCTGATTTCAGACTTCTCCCCAGTGGAATCCTTCTGGAATATGGGTAATTCCTTTTTTTTGTTTTGTTTTTTTGCTGTTTGTTTTGGTTTTGGTTTGTTTTTTGTTTGTTTGGTTGTTGTTGTTGTTGTTGTTGTAGTTGTTGTTGTTGTTTTTGTTGTTGTTGTTGTTGAGGGAAGTGTCTAAATTCTGTTGTGGTGCCTTAAACACCCAATCTTTCCATGAAGAGAAGGCTAAAGAGGCCATGCTCTTCTAAGGCTTGGATGTGCTTTCAGTTGTTCCAAAGCAAGCCTTAGGCAGAGAGGCAGTGTCCCTGTGGTTGTGTGAAAGCTCAGGTAGCCCAGGTAGCCTTGACCCCACTGAATTGCTCCATCCCATGAAACTGCTCTGCACTGGCATTTGTCCTGAGCTGACAGAAAGGCAGTTCAGCTACTAAACTACCTTGTCCAGATGTGCTCCAGATGAAGAGAAAGGCTGCAAGCTGTTCTCACAGAGCTGCTTGCACACATTAACTCTGTCCCTTGTGAGGGCTGGGGCATGGTCCCTCTGCTTATTCCTTTGCCAGGAATAAACTCTCTCCCACAAGTCCCTCCCCCTGGGGACTGAATGCTGGGCAGAGGTGCAACACAAGAAAGTCAGAAACAGCACACTGAGGAATTGGAAAGACATGGCTCTGGTGTGAAGTTGTGCAGTAGAAGGGCAGAAATTGGATGTGCTTGTGGATCAGCACTTGGAAAGCAGATAACCTAATTTCCTTCAAATATAATAATTTAACATCACATTTCCTAAGTGTAGCTGTAACTTTGCCTATTGTTCTTTCCCACACTGAAACTTTCAAGGGCAAAACCACAATAAGATGGCTGATTTTGAAACATCAAACTTAACCTACTCCATTTATTGAAAATTGAATTTTGTGCTAACATGCTGCTGTTTCAATTCTGTTGCTCTTCCATGACAACTTCTGCCTTGGCAGCAGACTGCCTCTGGACAATGCAGGAGTGCTCACTGCAGAAAGGAGATTTGTGCCACTCCTGCAGTGCATCACCTACTTTGTGCTATTAGCAGTTTGAAAGCTTTCAGTATGATTCTTCTCTGTGTATCTGACCATTCAGCAGGGGTTGTCCTTTCTGCTGGCAGCCTGGCTATTGCTCTACACCAAGCAAACCCCAGGGAGGAGTCCCTCCCCTTGCCTCATGTTTTCCTGCCCTTTTACTCACATAACTGCAAGTCAGGCAGAGGGACCTGGAACCACAAGTTGGAAGAGGGAGCAGGACATCATTTTCAGCAGCAATGCAGTCCTAGATCAGATTGAACTGACATAGAAATAGCACTCTTCAGAGCTACATGTTATTCCCAGACACTTAGCAGAAGTGGTCCATTGAGGTCTGACCTTTTTTCCAGGGGAGGTCACATCCTAACAACATAAAATTTAGTTTTTATCTTTCCATTAGTGGTAACAAGCAGGTTTATGACTGATTCACCAATTATCTTTGATCAGATATGTTCTGCTCATCCTAACCAAAGTACCCAGTATTATCTGACTGCCACCACAGCACTGCAGTCCCTGTTACTCTCAGGTGCTGCTGAGCAGGTTGAAATGAACAGAGTTCATCCCAGCCCCATCTGAAATTCAACAATTCCCACCCTCAGAGGGATTGCTAGGCCTTCCCTGATCAGAGCTGGCTATCAAAAGCCACTGCTGGACTAGATTACTCTGTGCTGGAGGCAATCTCAGCTGCTGGCTGAGGTCATTTTGTGCTGCTTGTAAGGAGGAAGGGTCTTTATAGGGCAGAGATATATTTTGAGCACTTGGACAAAACAAAGAGGGAGTAGATACAAGAGACATCACCAAATCATATATTTGTTAATTAAGGAGTAATTGATTACTTACAAGAAGAGCAATCAAACCATTTTAGGAGCATTTGTTTCCAAATTGCTTTTATCTGGCAATCAAATGGAATAATAGATCTGTGTGGGGGCATGACTGACAGACTGACTTGCATTACAACTTGCTGGAATAGCATAAATGTTCAACCTAGGCTTAGTTTACCTAAGTTAGAACTGTAAAATGGATGTTGCCTTTGTGGCATCAGTGGCAAACACTACAGACTGGTTGGATGCAAACTCCATGTACTTCAGGAGATGCACTGAGTCTGAAACTAAAATGGGTACCATTTTCCCTCATGAAAAGAAAACAGTCTGTTTGAGATAGGTCTGCCCATGTTCTCTTACAGTTTCTCAGAAAATGCACTTATCCCTGGAGAGTGTTTTACGGAAATATATTTACTTAAAATGTATGCAAAGGATTTCCAAAATGCAGATAAATCATGAAATGTTCAGTAACACAAACTGGGAAATGTGGTTGCAGTATATTTTGTACATTTTCTAAGACATTTGGGATTTGAATACATACCTGGTAAGGTCTGCAGAGGTATCACAGTGAGCTGAAAACTGCAGAAATAAATTACAAGCTATTTAGATAAAATCCTCCTAAATGCATAATCATTTTCTTTAGGAACTCAGCACTTCCAGAAATCTTGCCCACTTCTCATATCTTCAAATGGCTGTACAATGCAGGACACAACTACAAGGAAAAGGAATTTACTGTAAACCAAGTCCTTCTCATAAGTGATTTGGATGTGCAGAGTGAGATTCAAAATTTGAACCACTGCTGGTAAATAATCAAGCTCCAGACTTCAGGATAATGAAATGTTTTTGAAATCTTCCAGCCCATTCTGTTTACAAGAATTTTGGTAATTATTCTTGTATTTAAAAAAAAAAAAGAAAAAAAAAATTGCCACTACATTTTTTCATTTGCAAGAGGATCAATATTACAATAATTGCACAAATGAGACCTTGATGGTGAATGCAAATACAAAGCCACTTAAAGTGATTTTTGTTCCACTTGATTGTATTGGTTTGTTAAATTCATTACTGGTTTGCAATATTTTGGCTTTCATTTCTCTCCCTTCAGTTACTGTGGCATCAAAAGATTCCCCTTCCCTACTATTACATCATTAGCATTCTCCTAAAAACTCCAATGGACAATCTCTACCCCAAAATTAATGTCTAGTGACAGATAATAGCAAAGGGTAGTTAGTTAGCAATCCTTTTAAATGTGGCTTGGAAAACTGGCTGCTGAGCCAAGCCATGTGGCCTGAAGCTATAGAGAAACAGATATCTTTGCCTCTAACAGCTGGTGAGCTCTGAGCAAGACAACTACTGAGGGGATCATCTTCTGAAAGATTTCTTGCTTGTTATGCTGTGAAGTTGTCAGGAAGGATCAAAGAATGGTTTGGGTTGGAAGGACCTTAAAGATGCTCCAGCCCCCTGCCATAAACATGTATGTCACCCACTAGGTGCAGGGTGCTCAAAGCCCCATCCTACCTGGCCTTGAATGCTGCCAGGGATGGGATATCCACAGCTTCTCTGGGCAGCCTGTTCAGCGTCACCACTGCCAAAGGCTTTGCACAACTCCAAGGACATGTAATCTGGTTGGGTAACTGTATAATTGTAATAGGGGATAAAATCCTGAATTTCTCCTGATTTTGATCTTTGGTTATGATCCAGGATGGCTCTGAAGTTGAAGGTGACTGACTCTCTTAGAGTCTCTGACTCTGCCAGATCTATCAGGGTCCTGCCTGGTTCTGCAGAGAGTATCATAAGTGATGGTTAACTCATTGAGGCTCTTTTTGCTCAGGCACCAGCCAAAGCCAAAAACCAGTAAGGGAGATGAGCAGCAGAGGCAGATGGTATTGCCTGAGTTAAAGGCTTTAGCTGGTGTGCCTCTAACACTGGGACAACACTGCTCCCAACCCAAACTGCAGATTGGCCTAAGCACAGCAGAAACTGAGAAAAAATGGGTTACAAGACACTTCTACATTGCATGTTCACACTAATTGCAGGGGAGACAAGTCTCTAGGCCTTTCTTGCTTGTCAGACTTTTATCATTTGTCATCAAAAGTTCCTCCAACCACTCAGATCCTCAATGGTGTTCATACAAAGAATTTTTTTAGCCTTGTTTGACAGTAAATATGAGGATGAGATGCTTTTCATGCTGCAGGGATGCTTCAGACTAATATTTGAAGAAGGGAAGGACCCAATCTCAGCTGGCACAAGTTAGCCGTTTCCAAAAGCAAGACAGAAATTTTGGAAACTTTCCCTAAAAATCCCTGTCATGGTAGTGTTTGTAGACCAGCTTAGTCCTGTTCATGGTGTGTGAGAGGCTTTTTAATGCCTAACCTGCACAGGACTAGAGAAAAACCATGTCTGACAGGATGCTGAAGTGGAGAACCACACCACCTGGATGGGACACACTAGCAATGGTGTCACATAAGGCTTTCATCTAGAAGGTGACTTTGTGACGTTCAGCATGACTTCACTTCTTGGCCACCTCTCCAGTTTTGCTTTGCTCTTTGATTAATGCTAAGCCATAATGACTGGTGTCTGGCTTTTTCCTCTTACAGCCTTGCTTTTGCTGACTAAATGTCCAGAAAAAAATGTTTCCTTCTTACTTCACCTTACTGCATTATTCTTAGCCTGGTGTCCTGGTTCCAGCTGGAATGGTTAATTTTTTTCCTAGTAGCTGGTACACAGCTGTGTTTCTGGCTTAGCATGAGGCTGATGGTAGCACACTGATGGTTTGGTTGTTGCTCAGCAGTGTTTACCTCAAGTCAAGACTTTCAGCATTCTGTGCCCTGCCAGTGAGGAGGTGCACAATGAGCTGAGTGGGAGCACAGCCTGGACAGCTGACCCAAATTTCCAAAGGGATAATCTATACCATAGGACATCATGTCCAGTATGTAAACTGGAGGATTACTGGGAGGGGCTGATCACTGCTCAGGGACAGGGTCTGGCATCAATCAGCATGTGGTGAGCAACTCTATCATGCATCAATTGTGTTTCTTGGGTTTTATTCCTCTCTCTCTTTTTGTTATCTCCATTTTTATTACGATGATGAGGATGATGACTTTTTCATTAAACTTGGTTCTTAACTCACAGGTTTTATCCTTCTTTTTTCAAATTCTCTTCCCCATCCTACCAGAGGAAGGGTGGGGGTGGGGAGTGAGAGAGCAGCTCCCTGGTTCTTAGTTGCCAGACTGGGCTAAAGTATTTAAAGACTAATGTCAGCTTAATATCTTTTCTAGAAGCCACAGGAGTGCCACTCAAGAGGTCTACTGATACCCCATTCAAAAGTGTTGTTATCTCACAGATTATCTCACAGTGAGATGCTTTTGTAGTCTTTGTGCAAGGTGGGTAAGTTATTCCTCTGCCTGCTTAGGAAATGACAGCTATTAATTAAAACAGCCCCCTTGAGAGAGGCAGGAGTTTGTTACTCTTATTTTAATACAAGTTTCCAATGTCAGTATGTTGTTTAGAGTAAAGTTTAACTTGTTTCTTTTTTTTTTTTTTTTTTTTTTTTTAAGAAAAGAGATTGACACATCTTCAAACCATCAGGAATACATCCTAATTTTGTGGTGCTGAGGCTTTGTGGCAGTGAAGTGTATTATCTGCCTGTAGAAGATAAAAACCTGATGAAAAAGGCAGCCTATAGTGTAGGAAGGACAAGGAAATGGAGAGTAAGATTTGGAAAGTTACACAGTCAAGGACTTTAATTCCAAAATCTCAGCTGACCTCGTAGAGCTGAGATAGATACCATACCACACTGCTTAAAAATAGTCTGCACAGAACAGAGGAGAAAATTTGATGCAAAATCCATTCTCAGTAAAGGGTTACCTTCAAAACTTTATTTTAAACTTGATTTCTGAGATAATTGCAAAACTAAAAGTGTCTATTTTTAATATAATTCCTCCTACCAAAGAAATCCCTAAAGAATGAGAAGTAGTACCTGTTTATAGGCAAAATTGGTGCTTATTGCAGTTATGCTGCATGCAAAAACTGCTACACAAAGCTTGCTCAAGTGTCACAAACTGATTGCTATTTGCAACACGGTGGCCTCTGAAAGTCTCCAAAGTGACACTCACCATTATAGCAGAATTACCAAAGTGTCCTCAAATTTCTTGGTATGAGAAAGAGCAAAAAATTAAATTATTCTCCACTATGTCTGACTTACAACATTTCAGATAATGGTACATGATTTTTATTATGAAGTGTTGATTGTGAGCCAATCAAGCTGCATTATGCTGTACTGGGCACCAGCATGTACAAGATACTGCAGAAAAGGTTCAGGATAAAGGAATGCAAACTGACATGCAAAAGGAAAAGAGGAACAATTATGGGGCATGGAGAAACAAAGCATATACAGCAGCAATTTCTAGAAATCTGCTGGTCTTACAGAGTTTGTAAGAGAGAACATCCTGAGCCAGTGCCTATCTCTGGGTCACACTGAAAGCTGTGGGGTTAAAAATAAGGCACTAGATGCTTCTGGTTTTTTCTATTAAGATTTACTTTTGTCAATTAAAAGAAACAAAACAACAACCTGACCTGATTTTCCTGGGCACCTGCTGTTTTCATGGACAGTGGCATCCTGGCCTGTATTGGAAACAGCATGTCCATCAGGACCAGGGAATTGATTCTTCTCCTGCACTCAGCACTCAAACCCTCTATTCAATTCTTCTTTCTTGTAGGGCCCTTCCCTACAAGAAAGATGTTAAGGTGCCAAAGCGTGTCAAAGGTGCTGAAGGGTCTGGAGCACAAGCCTGATGAGGAGTGGCTAAGGGAGTAGGGGTTGTTCAGCCTGGAGAAGAGGAAGGATTGGGGGACCTGATTGAGCTATAACTACTGGAAGAAGATTGTGGCCAAGTGGGAGTCAGTTTCTTCTCCCATATCTGAAGTGAAAGGATGAGAGGAAGTGGCCTCAAGTTGTGGCAGAGGAGGTTTAGATTAAATATTAGGGAAAAATTCTTCACAGAAGAGTTTGTCAAGCATTGGCACAGGCTGCCCAAGGAAGAGGTTGAGTCACCATCCCTGGAGGTGTTTAAAAGATGTAGATGTGGCAAAGAGGGACATGGCATAGTGACATGAACTTGGCAGAACTGGGTTGATGGTTGGACTTGATGACCTTAGAGCTCTCTTCCAAACTCAACCATTCTATTATTCCACCACACCAGGATTCACGTTGGAAGGGAATTTTATGTGGAAGGATGCCCAGCCACCTCCCAGGAGTTACTGCATGCCAGCTAAGGCAGCAGAGCAGTGAGCACCCCTGCTCCTCATCTGCTGCAGTTTGTTGCTAAAAATATGTGAACAAGCTTAAATCAGCAGTGGTTTGGGGTTTTGAACTGCTGGAGCTCTGGAAAAGTGGCACTGCCTCTGTCACTGGGACAGTAATGTCTAGTGGAAGTGCCAGCAAAGATACCAATACAGCATTAAATCACAATGACCAGAAGGCAGAACCTGAATTCTCATGTATTATACAGCACAGGCCTAAAACCCACAGAGATCATTAAAAGTGACCAAGCTGGGGATCAGGGTGTGAGAAGAACATCTCAAGGTATTATAACTAGATTGGAAACCAAAGCCCCCAGGGCAGGAACACATGGACACAAACATATACTCTCCTTGCATGATATGTGGATGTGCTGGCTTTGCCAATGAACCCTGGACAGCAAACCCATGCCCAGGGAAAGCAAGCAGACATGGCACAGGTTATCTGGATGAATGGCAAGTGCTATGCTGTTCCTGAAAGTGCCCTGCAGTCCTCCAGCAATTTACGTTCATTTTGTTCATTTATTCTGTATTATGCGACCAAAGCAGCACTGCTGCCTGTAAGCAGCTGTGTATTGCCATACAGAAAACCTCTGACTGGAGCTGGCATGGCAACAGGGAAGTCAGCAGGATACAGCCACAGCTGCAACAGACTGGGGAGGCAGAAGATAGGGAACTGCAGAAGTTTTGGGTTCTTCTCCATAGGTGTTCAAGGTAGCCACAACACTCACAGCAAATCTGGCTGTGCTGCTTGCCCTGTATTTCTCCAAAACCGCAAGCTGATTGTAAAGCCAGCACTTGGGAAACAACTTGTGGTCATGTGAGATTAAAAGGAACAGTAGTTTGTGCATTCATGAATACCAACAGTGGAGGAAATGGTGCATGCATGCCCTGAACTGTTTATTTTTCTTACAGTAACATGTATTGATCATTCCCTACTTGGAGAAACAAAGGAGCAAACTCCCCCAAACTGCAAAGCATGGCAGTTCTATAAGAATACTGTCTTCATAGATGGTCCTTGAACAACCCCTGGAGATATGCCTGAGAGAGGGAGTTCTTGCAGTATCTGAGGACAGGGTGGGAAATCTCACAAAACATGCACTGTGCTCCCTTGATCTTGATTTCATGGAGCCTCAGACCCTTATACCAGTGGGGTGGTCACAAATATTCTCATCATGAGGCTATTTGTCTGTGTAGCTGTTCTGTCTCTTAGTCAGCAGCACTGAAATACTGCTTCTGCATTCAGCTCCAAAGTGAGATCAGCAGTCTGATATGTATTGCAGCAAGATGCTTTAGCACAAACTCCTCTTTTCTGTCTTCTGAAGAGAAGAGCTGAGTGAAGTTAGCTCATGGCACATTTTTCTGAGCCAAGGATTGCCTTCAGCTTTGTTACTTTGACTTTGAGTCCTTCTCCTGTGCGAGACATTTTCCAGCAACAAACAGCTAAGTGCTCCCTATGCATGAAGATGGTAGGACTGTGCTTCTTTCAACTACAAGCCCAAATGATTTTCATTTAATGATTCTAGGTAGACATTAAAACAAAGACAATTCTAGAGGTAAAAATCAGCATACAATTGCTATTATGAAGACAGGCAAATCTCTAGCTGAATTATCTTCTCCTCCACAGAACATATCAATTTCTTGCAGCTTGATCCATCAGGGAAGAGGACTGAGGGCAGCTCATCTTAACCAGGCTGTCTTTGCCCTGGAATCAACAGAATGGTGGTAGTTCAGCTGCTGTGGTGGAAACAAAGAGTCCTTTCATAACCTGCAGAGCTTTGCACATATATCTTCTACATATGCCTGACTCTACTTTAAAGTCAGGTTTCTTTATAGTACTGCAATTTGCTTGCAGAGAACTTAAATTTCACTTTTAAGGTAGATTTGAGCTTCCAGAGAGGCCCCAGAGATTGGTAGCAGCAGGACCAAAAGCTAAATGTGACCTTCCCAGCATCTAATTTATGAGAAGCTCTCTGCCTCCAAGGAGAGATTTGCATGCCCATTCTTCCCATCTTGTTGAGTTACTAGCACTAGTTTCTAACCTGACTGGGGAGCTGCAAGTCACCTGCAATCAGCCAAATTTGCATCCTGCTGCAGCAGTCATGTCAGGCAATGCCTTAGGCACTTATCAAGGGCTACAGGGCAGAAGCTCCACCTGCCATCCAGAACATTATCATGGGGGAAGATGGCACCTTAGATCTTGTTGTTTTCTTGTTAAAGAAAACCCAGAGCAGAGGAGGAGTTTCTCACTAGCAGAGTTTTGTTTGATTTGGTACATATGTTTATTTTTGCAGCTTCTGCATAAAATCCAGTCGTAGTCTTGGGAGTTCTCATGAATTCTCAGCTGAACGCCCAGTTGACACACCAGGCATTCACATCCTCCCTGTTCTTATTAAACTCTTTTCCAGCAAGGTGGCACAGCTTCCACAGGGAGATGCAGCCTGCTGATTTCTTGTTGGAAACCATCCCTGAGAGCAGTTGTCCCACTGCAAAGACAACACTGCACCTTGGAAGGGTGCAGGGACGTGGAAACTGAGAGTGCAACAGTTGCCATCACTGTTCCAAATGCCTGTGAACAGCTGGATTTTGTTCTGTGCTCTGTCCTTCAGTCCAGCAGGCTCAGGCATTGATTACTGGAGGCGCTCACCCCTTTTCATGGGCAGAAGCATCCTCATCTCCTAAATGGTACTAAGTTTTAACAGATTGCACAATCACATAGCCCAGCTGGGAGAGGAGCACCTTACTGCATGGGATGATGCCCAGTGCATGAGCAAGTTTTCAGTCAGACACAGTGAACCTAGACACCTTCAAGGCACTGACAATCAAGCTGTGAGAGACATCCTTTTGGGTCTTGTTGGAATTTTGCTGAAGCCTAAGTCCATTTTTGTTTGTTGGATAAACTGCAAACCCAGTCACATTGAATAACCTGCAAACCCAGCCCCTGTTCCATTTCAGATAAACACGTATCAAAGCACTGTCTTGCAAGTACTCGGAATTTTGTGTGAAATATCTTCACAAAATATGAGTGGCAAACTGCATGACTATGAACCAAAGCAGTGGAAGTGCCCTGTAGGCACAGCTTAAAAAGAGCTACACCACCCCCTCCTCCCCAGTAATGGCTGAATGCACATAATCAGGTATTCTTCTTTTTCTGTTACAAGATTTCCCTGGTTTAATTTTCTCTTTGCTGTTGAAACCTATTAAAAGAAAATGATGGAGCAAGCAACTAGAACTTATAGGTGTAGTGTTCAGTTGTTTCCATAATCACAAGAAAATAAAGTCTGAAGGATCATGTAATAGGAAAATGAAGAAAATCTGAGCACCAGCTCAAGCAGTGTTTGCTTAATGAATATAAGACAGTGTTGACAACAGTATTTCTTGTTGGTGGTACTTTATCATGTGATGAGGACCACATTATGCAGCTCTAATTCTGGTTTGTGTTTTTTAATATACTTTTAATGAAGAAAAATAGATCTCAGGGCACTTAATGAGTGTGCTTTTCACTTGTAGGTAGAAGGAAGGGGAAGGAAATAGCTTTGGGAAAAAAAGAAAAAAAAAAAGAAACATCTATCAGAACAGGAAGAGAATAAGGGGGTCTTTCATGGAATGGTACATTTGGACTTCCCATGTCCTTTTCCACCAGCCATACAGATCTCTGTGTAACCAACCCAGTTTCACAAGAAAAGCGCCTCCAGTCTTGAAATCTAGTTTCAAATTCTTATTAGTGAGAACACATTTAGCAACTGTTGCTTTTCAAAAGGCACTCTTCCAGATGTTTTTACAACTGTATCATCTTTTGGTAACATTCCCACAGACCTAGGGCTCTCATGTGAATGCAGATGCCCAAGGACATTTATATGCATAAGGTATGCATATAAGCATAAGCTTCTAACTTATGCCTTTGGGCTGACATAAGTCAGAAACTGAAGCAAAAACCTTTGTTTAAATTTCTTAATAAGGTTCAGAGGGATTTTAGTAATGAATGGTATTTTGAATGCACAAACCAAAAGTTGTTCTTTTTGAGTAGCTTCTTTGTCATTGGTATGAACTTTACCACAGGGGGTAGATACGCAGAAGTGGAAAATTCATAGTACATTGCCCTCTCTGCTGGAACTATTGTTTTTCATTATATAAATAACTGAAATGAACTGTTGAAAGATTGGGTGAGTAGAGAAAGATATCTTTTTCTTTTAATGCAATTCTTTTTCTTTTAGTTCCTGTTACACATCAAAACGATGTAGGTTAAAATCCTTTCTGAACCTCTTCCCAGAAACATCAATGAGAATTTGCTTTTAAGTGCCTTGGCCAGCCCAGCTGTGGAATAAAGCAGGAGTTTGCTGCAATTCATATGCTCTAACATCTTATGCTAATTAATCCCAACCCCAAACAAAGCTAAGGGGAGAGAGAGGGGGAGAAGCAATGAGATAATAAAACTAATGCTTATGCAATTAGGAAAGAATATTCCTTGGTGGTTAGCAGGGTGAGCATTCAGCTCATTTTTATCTCCTCTGTATGTCCCTTTTTGCTTCTCTGTTTTATCTGTCTTCTCATTTCTTGCAGTAATCCTGGATGGAGGAGCAAAGCACAAGGTAAACCCTATGCTCCTATAAGAATACTTCATTATGCCCTGGTATGGGATGATGCATGCCTATATCAGTAGGAAACCCCTAGCCAGAAAGTTGTTTTGATACAAACAAATGTGTGAATGATCAAACCAAACTATATCTGTGAGTCTTCCCTGGGAAGGAAAAATGAAATTCCTGCCTTTACTGTTTTTTTCACTTTTACAGACCCAAGTGACTCTGAAGGTGAAAGCACAAAAGTTCTTACTGGAGTAGACAGCACAAACTTAGGAGATCAAAATAATGTTCCCATACCTCAAGGAGACTCCTCAACACCCTGTCTTCATGGTAATCCCATCTTGATCTCCCTCCTTCCTCCACCGTTTATGTAGGGATTTAAGGGTGTTTAGGCAGCTTATGAACACTTTCTACACTGAGATTTCTTATTGCAAACCTATCCAAGGCACCGTATCTGCAAACTTGTGTAATGTATCTTGCCTGGTTAAAAAATGTGATGACACCCTGTGTGAATGAAGGGCGACTTGTCTTAAGGATGGAGAAAACTGGATACCAGAATTTTAA
Source organism: Erithacus rubecula (assembly GCF_903797595.1). Classification (NCBI taxonomy): domain Eukaryota; kingdom Metazoa; phylum Chordata; class Aves; order Passeriformes; family Muscicapidae; genus Erithacus; species Erithacus rubecula. The sequence continues at coordinate 84,453,768 of NC_136689.1, read as the reverse complement.
ATAAACCATAATAGAAGTGTGCAACACTTTGAATTCTGAGTACTACCTTTTGAATCAGATGATCCAAGAAGGTAATCTGTAGCCAGGATACACTGTGACTGGAAAGTCCCTGCCCTAAAAACCCCAATGCAGAGCCAGTGTCCTCAGCCTGGCTGTGGTGCAGGGAGCGTGGGGTCCTGCCCACAGCTGCTGGCACTGCAGCACAGCACCTAAAAACCACTTGGAGCAGGTTCCTTCTGCATAACTGCTCAGTTCTGCTGTGCCATCCCATCACAGGAACCAGGAGCTAGTGCTGAATTGAAGAAGCAAGTGGAACAGAAGAAATTTTTTGCCATGCAATTTTTGGGAACACAGAACACCTTGTTTCTCCTATCTTGCAAGCGACAGACAAGACATTTCCAAATATAATGGACTTCAAATGTCAGGTGTCATCAAGAGTGAGACTGTGAATGCAAATGAACTGTTTTCATAGGTGCAATCCAAAACCCAAAACCAAATTACAGCTTCCCTGTCCTGGCAGTTCTGCTGTGTGAGGTGAAAGCAGCACAAAGTCCTGGGATGTGAGCAGAGGATGTGCATTTTCTCACTGCACTTGGGCACAGGCACCCCTTGAGACCTGGGGGAGCAGAGGGGTGTCTTTAGGTGTGGTTAGCCAAGAAATGATGGAAAGCTGTGATGAAAGTACAGGGCAGTTGAACGGGAAATAAACAAAAAACCAAGCAATTTCCTGATGTTTTCTTTAATTACTGCTTCTGTCTTCTATCTGAAGGACAAATTGGTGGTCCAAAATCCCACAAGAGAAGGTCTGCTACAGAAGCAGGCTATCTGGTCCTTCAAATGCCATCTATTCCTTGGTACCTGCCTGTTTCTTTTTGGGCATCACCGAATTACTCAAGCTGTGATTTGGAGACCTGCCTTCTTCTCTACTACCACTTTGAAATTACTAATATTTTATTTTACTTTAGAAAGACAATCTTTCATGAGAGCTGAAATGAAGATTTTAAGATTACTCAACCACTCTATGCAAATAATAACTAATTTTTGCAATGCCCTGGTGAGGTAGGTAATTATATGTTATCCTTTCTGACAGGCAAAGACATTAGTTTGAATTGGCCCCAGACCAGAGGAGATTTTTGAACTCATTTTTCCTAGGCTGAGGAGAAATTTTGAAAAAAGCTCTAGTTTGATCAGATGCAGGTTTTCATTTTCCGTTCTGTATCCTCAAGAAACAGAGTTTGGAAGAATATCCCTTGGCTGAGTTGCCAGAATATGTTCATAAATGATTCACTTGAACCTTTTGCAGTCAAAAATGACACTGAGAGTACCATGGAAATAAATTTTTGAGAGTAGATGAGTCACCTGGGTTGCATTGCAAGTAATGACAAAAGCTGATTCTGTTACTCACATGAGTTTTATCTTCATTGCCTAAAATGCTTTTGCTACATAGTGCTCTGGCTGGATTGCTCCAGCTACCTTTGCAGTTTGGGGTCTTGTCATAGATGAGGGAGTGTGGTTTGGTTGTGCTAAAACTCTGTCAACCTGAAGTGAACAGCACCCATGTTAGGTGTAGGCCCTCAGTAATCCAAAACTGGCTTGTGGTCTGAAACAGGTTTTGTATCTCTTCCAGAATCTGCCACCTACAACAGCTCAATTATCTTACAAATGACTCACTGAGTTCTTGTGGCAGTGAGCTCCTGTCCTCATTAAAGGAACAGCCACCTGAGCTCCTTCCTTGCACAGCTTTCCTGCTCCCCTTTTATCTCCTCTCTGCCATTCTGTAACTCACTTTGCTGTGACCTGTCCCCAGCTCTGTGCCCATGCTTACCTTTCCCACTCACCACATTTACATGCTCAGCATCACTCAGAACCTCTTATGCATGAATTTAGGTCACCAGAAGGGTTCACAGAGCCCCAGAGGCAGAAATATGGGGCAACAGGGCAACAGCACTGTGAAAAAAACACCATTTCTTCTCCATAATTACAACTTGCTCAGCTCCTGATCTTTGGGCCATAGGTGGGCTCTCAGTGGAGATGTCAGACTGCACTTGCTGGTGAAGGACATCAGCCATGCTATTTGATCTCTGAGTACCCTGAGATAGCCACAGTGTTCATCCCTGAGCACATCCTACTCTGACATTAAATTACCACTACCACTATCCTCTTTAGCTTCAGAACAAAGTCATGAGGAGATATGGGAACTTCTGCAACTTTTTCTGCACAGCACAATATCTGGCTCCTGTAAAGTACTCCTAGTCCCATCCTCACAATCCAGCACAGCCTCTTGAGAGAGGCACCACATATGACAACAGAACTCATTTATCTGGTTTTGCTGCAACCACCTCAACACAATTGCTGATTTAATAAACACTCTTTGCTCCTGGTGGCTGGATTCAGTGCTCACCACAGGTATTAATTACCTCTGAAATGCATGATGACTACCAATCAGGCTCAGGGAGAGGCACATTTTTCAATAATAGATTGGTGTCTGAACACGTCAGAAGCACATGCCATACCTAAGGCTGGTAATGCTAACACTGAAAACAAAGGTTCATAAGTTCAGGACTTAGCTAAGACAAGCAGGAGCACATCAACCAAGTGCAACACTGCCATGTTAGACAAGGGTTCATTAGCTCTTGGAAGGTGTTTGTCCCCAGTAGTGCAGGTTCTTTCCATTACTCTGTTTACTCATTTTGTTTTCAGATGCATTGTCTCACATGTGCTGCCAACACCTGGGCATCCCTGTCACTGTGCACTTTCTACAGGAGCTCTCTCTGGACATGTGTCCCAGGGCCACATGTGATACTGGGAGCATCAGACGTGGGAAAAGATCATAGAGCCCTGATTCTCATTGTCAGCAGCTTTCATCCTGGCCAGACAATAAATGAAAGCAATACACAAAATTTCTGTGAGTACTGAGGAGCAGCCGAAAGTGAGATAACCCAAGTATTATGTAAGAGACAGAAATCCCATTTTAAGCACATGTATAGGTTTGATAGGTCCAGGCTTGAGCAGGGGTACATCAGCCGAACGTGTTATTCTTGCAGCTTTAGCCATTTACACAGATCTAACTTGGCTTGGGCCAGAAAACTGAGAAGATTTGCTTTTTGTTTAAAAAATTGGGAATCTGAAATCTCCATTCTGAACAGAGTGAGAAGAAAATCACCTTGCTCAGAAAAGAGAACACAGATAAGAGAGTCCAAACAATAATCTGAAAATTACTCTGTGGACAGAAATTGGCTGAATGTGATGGTCACAGGAGTAAGTCTGCCTGCATTTACCATGATTCAAGCAGTTTCTTGGACAAACAGATTTCTGAAGAAATAGCTTTATCTCCCAAATCAAACTACCATGTTTTATATCTTTAGCCAAATAATTACCAGCCTAAAAAGAGGAGGTAAGAATTTCAGTTTGTGCCTCATGCATCTCAGGAGAATGCTTTAATCATTAACTACTGGTTGGTGTGAATCTCAGTCACTTTCACCTCCTAGAATCAATCTGGGGCTTAGTAAGCCTTCTGGATCAATATACCAAGTTAATTGAACCTTTTAATGGAAAAGTTCTGTTTTACCTTACCAACATTTTCTCTTGGGAAAGACAAATAGCTCCATATCAGTGTTGCTTCATATACTGTGCATGAAAATGCTGTCTGCTTTAGCAGCCTATTTTAGTAGAGATATTTGGGTGGACAACAGTATTTTTTTCCAATTGCTTTATCTGATTTTGTTTATATTCTATACACAAGGGGTGGCTGAGAAATTATTTTTGCTATATTTCTCCTCTAGAGAGAATTTTTTCCAACTCAGAGCTGCTGCTGAATTCAGATGAGCATCAAAGCCTGGAAAACACTTAAATTTTGTCCCTAAAAGAGAAGGATCATCTACTACAAAAACCCCAGCCTGAAATATCAGAAAATCTCTCAAAACAACTATATAGTGTCCTGATGAGTGCACCTGACTTAGCACAGAATTGGAAAATGACAAGCAGGAACAGACAGTGTCATCACTCTGCCATAAGTACTACTGTATTATGAGCTCTGTTTTAGAGTGGCTTTGTCACATCAACAAACACCACACTGGATGCTTTCTAATACACAAATAAAAATAAGACAACATAAATGTGATGGTGGTCTTGAGGTGGCATTCATCAATAATATGTAGGATGCCCAAAAAGATGACTTCCACATACTCCCCACAAATTCAAAGTTTTCCACTCTATTTATGTTTTTAATTGTTGAGCCCAGAAGGCAGCTTCATTATCCTAAAGAATAGATTTGGACATAATGGAGATAATAGCTGGTGGGTGCAGGGTATAAGAAACATGATAAAGAAGAGAGGAAATAACTTTGAAAAATAGTAGAACTATTTGAGCAGTCAAAGTGCAAGTAGCCCTGGAAGAATAGTAAAAATTATAAGAACTGCAGAAATTCAGAGACATCAGCTTTGGAGTAAGCTCTAAAATCCTCTTTGTCTAAAGCAGATAAAGTGCTTGAAGATGATATTTCACAATATCTTTGCAGCTCTTGGTCTCAGATCTCAGGAGCAGAAGGAAGGCATCTATTCACATATAAAATGGATGGAGCTGAAAGGATTGTAGTAAATAAGGAACAGCCCCTCAGCCATGTGGAGGGGCTGCTGGTCAGGCAGCAAAATAAATTAAAATAGACTGTTCACCACCTATGCAATAATAGAAGTTAGGATTAAATCTTACATAGAAGTCAAGGCTCAGATATTTCAACTCTGCAGCTGTGGCAGATGATGCAGAATTAGAATGTGCTTGTAGAGAAACTAACAACAATTACCAACCTTGTCAAAGCTCTCTCTCCCCTTCTCTTTCATGAATTTTTCTTAATTAGACTACTTTTCAAATGTGGTTACTATTTAATAAGAATCTTCAAAAGAAAACAGAGCTAATTGACAAAGATTGTAAAAAAATGCCTAATTTCTTTGGGTTTAAACCTTTGTGCCAAATAAACTGTTGTTTTCTCAAATTTCATAACTTATTTTAGAAAATTTAATTGTCTGAGAATGAGTTTCTGCAGACAAACAAGAAGGCAAAGTTTGGTATAAATGCACCCATGCCCAGTCAAGCTTTCATTCTCAGCCCCTCAGAGAGAGTACATTAGTGCAGGAAAAAAAGCAAATCCTATGGTAGCCAGAGTTCATTAGTCAGTATTTATCACATGTTCCTTTATTCACACTTTCCCAAGAATGCAAGTGCAGAGCTACTTCTAACCTTGTATTTGCTGGTCTGCATTTCTATGGAAAAGATGATGCTCTTGCTCATATGAATGACTTAAATTTCTTCAAGCAGATGTGGGTTGGAGCTTTACTGACTAAAGTTCACAGAGCAGTGAAGAGAAGCCATTTCCCTTGCAGACACTTTGACCAAAGGAAGCCCATGAGATATAATGCTGAGAGTCACAGGAGAGGGACAGTTTCTGTCACAGGAATACACCCCAAGGCAAGTGGATTTACAAGAATCAGGAGAGGAAAAGGGGAAAAAAGGTAAGATACATGGCAGGAGTTAATTTTAACTGCCAATGTAAGAAATGGCAAGGAAGAGCAGGACATCTGTGAGAAGTCAGAAAAGCCCAGAACAAACATGGAGAACTGGCAAGGTAGAGAAGAAGACAAGCACAGAAACTTAATTGGATGCTTTGAAGGTATATTGAATGCTAGATAGAGAAAGGAAACTAGTCTGTGGGCCTAAAATTACTCTCAAAATGAAATGGAAAAATCAGTGATGGGAAAGGAAGCAAATCCTTGATGCAAATCCCTCAAATACCTGAGGGATAAAGCAGGGAAGTAGTAGAAAAGGCTGCAGGTTCCAAAAATGCATGTTCACCTATGTTTCTTTGGGTATATGTTTGGGTTTTTTTCTTCTTTCTAAAAATTCTAAATGGGGAGGGCTGTTACTACTTCACAGTTCAAAGTTTCTAGACTTCACCTGGCTCGGCCAAAAGTGCCAGGATCCTCCAGATTCCTGACACTGCTGAGAGCCCCACTGGTGGCACACATGGGGAGCTGATGTCACAAAACCTTGTCACATAAACCCACCAGTGACTTGCATGGCTACTGTGCAGCAGTGCAGCTGATGCAACACTCCCAGAAAACCAGAACTGCAGCCCAGCAAGCAGCAACTCCACAGCACATGTGCTGTTTTAGGTCCTCAGAGTAGTCAAGGTGGAAACTGGGATTGCTTTGATCACAAGTAAAGCAGAAGAAAAGGAGAAAGCAGGTATTGCCTCAACTGTATTTGCAGCACTCTGACACTACTGCTTATATAATAATTGGGGTAGAACCCAAAAGCATCACAGAGTGCATGTGTCTCACTGTCTGCCCCAAGTGGTGGGGCACAGTTATTAGAATTCTTTGAGGAACTCAAGATTTTGACTTGTTAACTTGGCATGCAGAGGCAGGCATTTGAGTGCAAGAGAAATTATGATGGCAAAATACAGGAAGGGAAAAATACACATTAGTCATAAGGTAAGACAAATTATGTCTGTCAACTTGATGCTTTTCTTTGCTTTCTTACATATATATATGTATACATAGATATTTAAGTAACCTCTGAAATGCTTAGTTATAATTCAACGATGTATAAGAAAGTATCTTCCCTGGTACTTTGCATGTTTTATTCCCAAGACAAGAGAAAAGAGGTGGAAACAAAACTGTTCTCAATACAAATCTGATCAGCCCCTTCAGTTTCTTTGTTATGATAATTGGTAATTACAGGGGGAAAAAAAAAAATCTTCATTTAACATGAAGATTGCTTCAAATGTCTTCCCTACACATGATCTATCACAGCCCACCTCTGGATGACATGTGTACTGAAGGTTAGGCCAGGTCACACAAACTCTCTGAACAGCCACTGCTCTCTGCTCCCCCATTCCCCAGCACCTAGAGAAACACCTAGGGCAGGACCAAGATCTGGATATTTGAAATGGGTTCCCACATGAGGCAGCTGTTTGAGATACTACATTTCCCTCCCTGTTTAGCCCAGTGGGTGGAAATTTACCTGGTGCCAGTGAAGCCATCAGGGAAGCTTTGGGGCAAAATCAGAAGCATAAAGAGAATTAACCCCATTCTGAGAAGAGTCATTGCCTAGTCATCCTCTGGTCGGGCCAGACAAATCCTTGCTCCCTGAGGATGACTGTGGCTACAGGCATCTGATGCTGGGTCACTGCACGTACCCTCATGAACTGGACCTTTCCAGCAAAAACCTACCCAGCTTCATGCCCAACTGCTGCACTACATGGGGATGCATCCCAAGTGATGACAGGTGAGTCCTGTCCTTCAAAGTCAGCTTCTGTGCATGCCACAGAATCACAGAATCACAGAACCACAGAACCAAAGAATCACAGAATCACAGAATCAGAGAACCACAGAACCACAGAATCACAGAATCACAGAGTCACAGAATCACAGAACCACAGAATTGTCTGAGCTGGAAGGGACCCACAAGGATCATTGATTCCAATGTTTAAATGAATGGCCAGCACGGGGATCAAACCCTTGATCTTGGTGTTATTAGCACCCCTAAAAGGCACTCAGTTTCCAAGGACCAGTTTTTGACCAGCTTTAGGTTGTGGCACTCACAGTAACCAGCAGATTCAGACCTGGATTTCATAACCAGTTTCTGCTTACATCCTGGCTTTAACCCTTCATCTGAGGTTCACTGTGGGCTTCCTGTCACAGGTCCTGACACTGCCCCAGCCTGGAGGTGAGTTTTCCTGGCAGTCTGTGGTAGATAAGCTGTGCTCACAGCAATGTGGGGGAACTGCTCTGACGAGTCCTCAGGGGCTCTGGTGGCAGTGGGGAGGGTGATGAGAAATGGCAAAGGGCTGACTAAGGACTGTTAGACCTATTTCCCCAGCTGCTTGATTATCCTGCCCCCTTGCCTACACACAAGCACATGTGTGGGTCTGCACACACACACACACACACACACACACAGAGCCTTTCCAAGTTCAGAGTTCTGCTGTGCACAACTTGCACTTATTTATTTTTTTTCCTGAAGCAAACACATGACATCTGTGATATGGAGATTAGATCTGGATAAATTAGATGCAGTATCAGGCAATTTTCAGAGCAGAACTGAACGTTTTTAACTGGTCCTGGAAAGGGGGAAATATTCATACTTCGGAAAAGTATTTGCTAACACTGCTGAAAGGGGTTGCAGTTTGATTCAAGGGTAGCCTTGTCTCTTTGCTTCCTTCTGAATGCTTTTGGGAGTTTGCTTTCTACTCTTGACTAGATACACGTGCTTATGTATGCCAATTTTATACTGCTGTGCTCTTGTGGATTTTTCTGAAGTATTATAAAAAAAATGAAATAGAAAAACCCACTGATGTGAAAGAAATTTCCAGCTGAATTTGGGTGCTTGACAGTGTGTACAGGTGTGCTAAAATAAATACACAGCCTATCAGAAAATGTATAACAGGCACACTTGCACAGTACACTGCAAACAAATCATTACCAACAGGTAATGAGGAAAAAATGTTGGTGATTACTGAACCTCAAACAAATATATTCCACTGTTATCCAGGGAATGTGTCAACTCAGATGTAGTCATAGATTCTACAATACAGTTTTATGGGACGTTGTCTTTATCAATAACACCTTTAAATGTAAAGGTAGAAGGAACTGACTGTGTGTATTCAGGAAAAAAATACCTAGCAATCATTCAACATCAATGGGAGACACTATTGTTTGGAACAAAGCAAAATCAGCTTCAAGCCTTGCTTCCAATAAGAAGCTGAGCAGTATTGTATATAGATAATGTGAGAAGGGCTGACAAAATCTGTTGTTGTCTGGGTTTTCTGGCTTGCAGCAAGCACTTCTTTGTTGTTTATTGGTAATTTCTCAGTGTAATGGAGTTAAACTGGAATTACATTGGTGTTATCACTAACGATTTTCAATCTGGTTTGCTTTATGAGACTTTTAAAGAGTGTTTTGGTGTTCCTATTACTTCTTTCCTTTATTGTAAAGCCAGTTTCAGGATTGCCCTGTCTCACTGTATAGATTTGGTGCATGCTGTGTTTGTGTAATATGTTTCATCAGAGCAAAGTAATGACTTGCAGTAAAGGAACTCATATGTGAACTTCTTCAAAAGTGCACTGCTCATTAAAACATACCCTCTACATTAAAAATAATGTTTATCCCACAGAAACACAGCAGTTTTCAACTCTGAGACACATGTTCCCCATTTTTTTAGCTTTTGGCCATTTGAACCCTAGATCAGAGAAACCACCACCTGTAAACCCGAGAGTTGACTCCCTCAGCACTGAACTGCCAAGGGTTTTGCTGAAGCCAAGTCATCCACTGTGGATGGGGAGCTACCAAGAAGGACATCAGTATTTTCCACAGAAAAAAACCTTAGATCTTTCAGCTGCAGTTAGGAAAGCAGGAGGAGTGTGAAGGAGCTTCCCTTGGGAGCCTCATTTCCATGTCTGTGTCCTCCCTCTGTCCAGGGTTGTACCTGATACCCTGCCATTGCTGTATTTTTGCAAAATACCAAGAGCTCAACCCTCTGAAGGGGCAGGTAGCTGTTGCTGTGCCCTGCCTGCAGAGGTCCAGAGGCACCCTCTGCCTGTGCCCATCAGCTCACAGGGCTGCTCTGGGGCATTTGGAATGCAATGAGTGGCCTTACAGCAGCCCCATTTCTGTGCCCTTGCTCCCTAGATTTGCCTGTTGCAACAGGATCCCAGTGGGCCTTGGCTGTGTTTTCTGTGCAAAGCTTTATGATGCTTTTAAGGTACAAACAAATGTCATGCATTAAATCATTACTTTTATAGACTCATTTAGTGCGAAATCACATTCACACTTCATTTACCAGATCCCAAACCTCCAGAGAAATCAGGCTCATTTGTTCCTAACCAGGCCGATATAACTGAGAACAGCAACAGAGAACAGCTGTGAGGGGTTATCCAGGTGTATCTTAAAGCCAGTTTACAGGTCAATAAATACAGGTATATTCATTATAGCTGTATCCAGAGGCTGCACAGAGATGAGTTCATGATTGCAGACCATAAAGCTTTCTAACGTTGTTCCAGAAGGATAACACTGAAATCGATGCTCCTGCCCACCATGAAGATGGGGTGTAATGAGCAGCAGAAGAAAGCCACTGCCTTTGCTCAGAGACAGCTTGCACTTTCTCAGTGGCCTCTGAGCAGGTGAAGTAAACCAGCTCATGCCAATGAGAGCAGAATTAATGCACACAACAATATTAATTTAGCTGGGGAGACTGGAACTGGAGGTGAACAAAGCAATGGCATAGTTTGATGGGAACCTGGTTATCTTTTACAAGGACAATCCTGCCATTTTATACAAGGGGGAAAATCCTTCTAAACTGGAACCAGGGTATAAGAAAATCCAAATTTTACATTACCCAGAATTTCTGGGAAATGTTGACTTGGTGCTTAATAATTTTCTCACGAGTAATATGCGAGCAATTTATTTCAACATGATAAAGACCTTTCTCTTTCTTTACATTTGTGGTTAGTTTCATTTACAGCTATGCCATATGAAATGTAATGTAAATTCCCATAAATCACTCAGTGAGAATCTCTCCTGCCTCGACATTGTGACTTGTTGCAAACAGTGTCTACTTAAGAAGTCATCACATTCCCAAAGGCTGTATAGCAAGAGTTACACTTGGGGCTTTCTGTGTAGTTTATAGTCAGAAAGGAATCCTGCACTTGTTAGATTGCAGTAGAAGGTCAGATTATTTCTCTGTTGGAGCACATCTTGGGAGAGATAGGAAAGACTTATTGGAGTGCCCTCCGTCCTCTTTATTTTCATCAGCATTAATTTGCAGCTTCCTTGGTCCCTCTTGCTTCCATATTTTTTCTTTAATGAGCATGGGGAGAACTGGTCTGTTGTGAAACACCAGTAAGCTACAGATGAAAGTATATCAATACACATAGTTTTAATCAAGACAGCAAGAAAACCTCAAGTTCTACTCCCACTCTTCCCATACCTTAAAATCATAAGAAATTTGACAGCACTGTCACTGGAACTGGAACTTGTTTCTGTAAGATGAATGAGGACAGGCTGTACATAGGGCTGGCATATCCCAATACATAAGAAATGGTCAAAAAGACCAACAAAATAATTCCTGCCACACAGCTTACAAAATCTGGGTCTCTGCTGGAAGGGCAGAGGTGCATCAGAAAATATCTCAGCAAATGTGTTTGCTATGCAGAATTCACTGTATTTCCCACTCAATTTATTTGAAGTGTCTCACAATGGATAATAGTACATTACAAAAACACATTTTATTTTTTATTTCTTTATATATATATACACAAATATATTTTTGTGTCTGTGTTTATAGAAACAAAATTCAGAGCAGTTTTGGCAATAATTCATTGCATTTTTGCCCTTCATCCTTCAAAGTTTAGATGCATGAATCTGTTGGGATTTCTCTGAGTTTCCCTTGAGTTAATTGCCTAACATGGGGCTGGGAGGCTCTTGGAGATGCTCTGTGCTCTCCCACCTGGCCTCCAGTGGCTGCCCCAGGGACCTGCCAGTGCTGTGCAAACTTCCCTGCAACCTGAGGGTGCCCAAAATGGCACTGCACACCTAAAGAACTGAATCCCACTTTGCAACCCTTTCAGTAAGAGAAATTATGGAGGGAGAGAAGCCTGAGATGCTGACATGCAAACTCATGTTTCCAACTGCTGCTGCCTACATTGCAGCTCTTGCAGGCTGGCAGCTTCTTTTAAAGAGCTGCTACAGGATGGATTTGCTGTTTCCCTCTGATTACACTGCTGTTAGAGCTGCCTGGCAGAGCTGCAGCCCTTCTGTTTCCTGACTGGGCGTGTTTGTGTGGGGATGGATTGAGTGAGGCTCCCTGTGGGAATGGCTTCTGTGTGTTCTTGGTTCCCTTCCCAGCCTGGTTTCTCTCCATGCTGCAGACACTGAGATCCAGATGCTGAGGGGTGGAATTACATGCAGTGCATCCCTGCAATCTATGCAGAGCAGGATTTGGGATGTTTAATGGGGGCAAAGAGCCCTGTCTCTCCAGCTCACCAGCAGCAGCGTGGCCTGGCAGGAAATGCTGTTCTGGTTGCCCAGAGCTCATCACTCAGGATGACTCCCCATCCTAACCCATCTCCAACACCTTGCTTTTTTCACTTGTCTCCCTTCCCATTTGCTACTCAGGATGGAGCTGCATTTTGTTCACTCAATTTGAGAAAGCCTAATGCTTTGGAAACACTTGTGTTCCAAAAGGACTTGGTCCTTTCTGTTTACTTACATGAGGTAATTAGCACTGGCTCAGGCAGAAAGGACCTCCCAAATATTTTTGGGGACAGAAACGGAGGTGTATGAACCATGGGACTTGTCAAACTGGTTATAACCTCTGCTCCCACTTCTGCCATTTCCTGAGTCCAGTGATGAGGCATTCCAGTGATGCTGGTGCTCCTTTCCAAACAGGAAAATGCATCTTAGCCTCCTCAGAAGGGGATTATTTTGTGCCCTGAAACATGAAACCTTAATTCCTCCTACAACCACATTTCATTTCTGTGAACAGTTGAGCCTTCTTCAATATTTTTTGTACCTGGAAGAAAAGGAGAATTATTAGAAGTAAAATATGTTATTAAATGAGAGCTGACATGTGTCAGGCTTATTGATGGGAACTTGCATAAAATGTGATATTACTTCATTCCTACCTTAATTGAAGATATTTTCAGCCTAAGTGATGTGTAACTGCTCGGTGATTTAGCTCTCTTTTATGAATAATTATATTACATGTATTCTCTGGGTATTTCCATTGATACATAGGATAAGTGTCTCTCAGAATAGCCTGTAAAGGGGTCAGGCAGATCTCACTTCATTGAATCCCTTTAAAAATAGCATATTTTTCCTTCTTAAAAATCAATGGTTAAATTAATAAACACAATGAGAAACCTTCCAAATGAGAGGAATATTCCCTCTGCTTATGATCTAATTCCCTGGACACCCACTTACTAAAGATTTGACAGGAGTAACATGAAGCTACAGCATTCACTATGTGGTTCGTTTTTTATCAAACAAGACAGAAAGAATGAGGCCTTGTCTGTGTTTGAAAGCTGTATCATGTTTCTGCCATTTCTTTAGGCATTCTTACAGAAACCTTTTAGTTCTCCCTTTCTCATCTACTGCAGGCTACTGTATTAGCAACAACATTTCAGTGATTAACAAAATAATGGTGATTTTTGCATGAAGCATAGGAAGAGCCTAATTCTTACCCGTGTTCTCATGAAATAGCCAATTTCAAACTGAAATGAGAACAGAAATAATTATAAACACTTCAGAAAATAAAGAAATCTTCAAGAGCTATATTTAATATTAAACACCACACAGAAAATTTCCCAGGCAACAGGCCAAGCTGAGATTAACTGGATCTTCTTTAAGAGGTGTTTGTAATGTAAATTTAAAGCCAAATAATAAAAAAACACTTTGACAAACCTTTACATCATTGCCATAATCTGCACCTAGACCCAATAAAATAATAGACAGGAAAGCTGCCAGCATCCAAGACAGGAGTATAAAAATGCCATATTCTGCAGCTCACTGATAGCAGCTGGAGAGCTGAATTTAACAGCACCACTTCAAGTCTTTCCTAGGAAATAATTGAACACTTAATGAATTTAAAGTTCCAAGATAGGTCTAATGCCATGTTTATTTAAATTAATTTACCTAGCAAATGATCAACACGTGTCTGGAAGATGCTTACCTCTGTGTGTGTGTTTGCAGCTCTGCCACAGTGGTGAGTAGAATGAGAAATGCAGTGGGAGATGCATCTTGTCCCAGGACACTGGGGTAAGCTGGATAGGAAGTTGGTTCTGGATGAGGTGAAAAATCCACCTTTCAGACCACAACATTCCTTTTATGTATTTGTTTATTTACAGCATTTATTTGCTGCCAACTGGGTCTGCTTCTAAGGCAAACTTTGCAGGGCATCTTTCAAAATGCCACAGAAGACTCAGACTTGCCTAGGGCAAAGAAGCAATGGATTTTTTTAAGGCATTTCTGTGTTATGTTGGTGTTTCAGTACCAGCTAAGTTGGCTTCTGTCAGCTTGAAGTAGAGAAGAGAGGGAGATCAACCAGCAAAGCCATGACAGGACAAGTAGAGGAACTTCTCCCTGTCCTTGTTCTCAGAGTGCTGAGGGGCGCCCCTTAAAAATGAAGAGGCAGCACACACTTAACACAGAAACAATGCTGTTCCACACCACTTCTAATTGAAATGTGGCCTTCATCACCATGGTATGTGCACCTGCATTACCTGAGGCCAAGGTTGTCATGTGTTCCTCTTGTTCCTGCTTACTTGCCACGTCCCAGGCACACTTCATTTGCACCACCTCTGGGTGCCTGTACTACATTTGGCATGATTCTCCACCTTTGCTCATTACCTCTTTTGGTCCCAAGACTTGCTGTAACCTTGTCTGCCCTTCTACAGGTCAAGCTCAAAGTATGCTGAAGGGTTACTGCAAAGTTCTTCATAGGGCCAAGGGCAAAATAGAACTTGCCTTGTGGATAAATAGGAATTTTCAGCTCTCAGGTTTCTGAATTAAAATACATGGCCTCAAAAGGCTGTGAGATAAGTTAATGAAAAGTGCTGTGTGGAAAAATGTTTAAGAGTCTTACAGCATGAAAAGGAGAAAGAGAAACTCCTACCAGCCTGGTCTTGCAACGGGTTTAATCCTTCTTTATAAATTAGCCTCTTTGTACCAATGAAACATGTTTGATCAGATTCCAAATCATGGTAGTGATTTGTGCCAGCTGGGAAGCTGAAGAGTAGAGGAATGTTGGATATTTAAATATTTTACCAGCCCTTCATCTGGGTTAATATTTTATTAGCAGCAAATACGCTTTTCTGCTAAGGAGTCTACAACTGCTGCTTGCCATGCTGAGGCGTGGGTACTTTTGCCTTGCACAAAGGCAGTATGAAAGACAAGAGTTGAGGGAAAAATTGGTGCCACTAATTTCTCTTTCCTAAGGGTGCACCAAATGCATCCATATTGATTAGTGTTTGCATTCCTGAGTCTCCCAGTTCAGCCTTTTTTCCATTCACATTGCTTTCTGCAATACATACCAGCCACTGTGTAGCTGCACCATGCAAAGCACACCAGATCCTTGGGTCCGTGTCTGCAATGATGTCTGGAAGCTGCAATGATAATTAAACCATCCATAAAAAAATCCCTGATATATTGAAATGTTGATAGAGTAAACTTTGTGGGAATTCACCTGATTTTGTAATGCTACAAAGTCTTGAAACTTTATTTTTATGCATATTGAGCTAAAAAATTACTCCCAGTCTTGCTGGTTGGTCAACTCATAGTGGACTATTTATTCTACCAAAAAATACTATAATTATTTTCTCCCAGTATTTTGGTTGAGTTATTGTGCCAGGGAATACCTGGAATTCACATTAAATTTAGTATTTTTGGAGATGATGGTAGTGACTAGGACCACCCTGCTTTGTATTCTTCATCCATTCTTTCATACTATATATTCTATTAAATTAATTAAAAAATTGGGGAGCCCTCCAGTGGCTAAAATTATAGAACCTAAATTACCAGTGTATTAAAGAGGTATCCAAGCATCTGATGGTGTCATCCAGCTTCACAAAAATCCATACAATTTTAATATAGACTTTATAAGGTGTTATCTTTCTACTGAAGGCACAATTTTTGAAAGGTCAATCCTGTTAATTACCTGTTAATTACTTGAGGAAAAATTACCCTAATTTTTTTTTTAGAAAATACCCACAAATTCAACATGTAAAATATCAACTTAGAGATTTCCTTTTAAAGATAAATGTCAGGAATTTAAGAATGTTCTGCATTTGGTAATACAATTGTTCTCCTACTCCTCCGACTTTTACTTGGTATTCTGCTTTCATTTAAAAAAAGAAAACTAAAACAAGCCAACCATCCCCTGTATGTGTTGGAAATCACAGCTCTTGACTCTGACAATCTCTATATTGATTCCTTAAAAGTCTGTATATTGCAGGTTTATCCAGAAAATGTGCCAACAAGGTGTTCTGTTAAAAGAAGAGAGAAAAGTAACCCAGGCTTACAGCCCAGCTGAGGTAAACAAAAAGTGTTGAGGGACTCTGCTCTGGATCCTCCTTGATCTCACTTCGAAAATGCTCATTGATTCCCATGAGAAGAGATTTGGACTACAAATCCATGGGGAGATGATGCCAAAAAAAAAAAAAAAAAAATTTTTTACTTGAGGCAGTAGCTATCTCCTACTACATGCTTGGGATTTCTGTTAGATCATGGAACTAAGCATAGACGGAACATAAGTAGGACTCTCATAAATGAGGAAGTTTGGCACAATTTAATGTGTATCTCATCGCAACAAATTGGAAACCTAAGGCAAAGCCCATTTAAGTCAAAAGCTTTTGGCTTGGGCTTTTGGAGAAGAATAAATGGACCAAACTAAGAAAAATGGCAGATCTCTCTTTGAGCTGGGAGAAAATCTTTGCACAGGAGGTGACTGCTGAACTGCTGGGTGGCTTTGCCACCAAGTGGGGTGGTGACACCCAGCCCAAAGCCTGAGCTCCCACTCATCTGTGGCTTGCTGCTGCTTGCTGGCAGCCATGAAGCAGAGCCAGTCTGGTCACTAGCCCAGAAAGAGACTCCTGCCCTCTAATTAGCTGTGAACTGACCTCGCTGACTTGAAACACCTCACAGTTTGTTTTTTTCTCTCTTCCTCTCAAATATTGCAACAGATCTCCATCACCTTGCATACTCTTCCACATCTGACTGGTGATCACAGCTTTGTAGGCAGTCTCTGCCAATATCCCAGAGCCTGCACAGTGGCTCTGTAACCCAGTAACTAACCCACCTTTGCACACCAGCTCTTGACACAGAGGTAGACAAAAAGTGTTGAGGGACTCTGCTCTGGATCCTCCTCAATCTCACTTCTAAAATTCTCATTGATTTCCATGAGAAGAGATTTGGACTAAAACTCTGTTGGGTGTCACAGGAGGATAGTTCCATCACACAGGCTTATCTCAGGGTACAATCACCGACCTTGGCAGTGCTGGGCTGCAGGGAATGACAGCCACTGTGAGAAAGTTGGAGCATCAGCATCAGCCTGATGGGAAACCTTGCTTCCCAAGGACGAGGATGGCCAAATTCTGCACTGCACTGTGACCACTGCCCCGGAAGCATTGGCTGATGCTGTTGGTGAAGGGCAGTCTCAAAGCCCCCTCCCGACTGCCACAGCACTACAAGTCCAAGAGAAGAAGGTGCACAGTGCAGCCATCCATCATCTGCAGAAGCACAAAAATAGCATGGGGTGCTACAAATTGAAAACGGTCTGTGTCAAGAGCTGTCAAAAGCTGTGGTTGCCACAGGGATAATTGGTTTGTGCCAGCTGTAGTTGATGGGTACCAAGCTGATGAAAGGAGACAGGATAATATGCCTTCTGTTGTTTAATTAAAGATTTTCTAAATCTGTATAAACTGAAAGCTCTGGATGTTGAACACCACCCAAATGCACCCCAATATTTGTAGCAATGCCAGAATCCTGGGGAAACAGGGTTTCTCCTAAAAAGTGCATGCACTCAAAAAATGCCATCCCTGTGCAGGAACAGGCTATTTGGTGATGCTCTTGCCCTTTATTTTCCACCAAATTGCTCCCTTCAGATTAATGCTTTTCAGAATCTTCCCTTATCACAGGGCTTGCAATCTTTACTTAATACCCTGAGGGAGGAACATCTTGGGTTATTTTGCACAGAACAAGTGATTGAAATACGACAGCAAACCGTTAACATGATCCCAAAACTACTGGCTCCTGGCCCAATATTTTTTCTACAGTCATTTCAAAGAAGGTGATTAATGGCATGTCAGAGAGCTGCTCTGTATACCAAACATTACTTGAAGGAGTGTAAATAGATAAAACTGAACAATCAACAACTGTATACTGAAATAAGGCCAGGTACCCAAAGGGTTCTGGGAATCTCAGTTGTGATTTCTACTTTTATTGTTGTAAATGGTAGGTATCAAGAGGAGATGAATAGCTCTCAAATTAAATTTGAAGCTAATCTCATAGTAGGTGGCAAAAACTCTATCATAGAGGCAGAAGCCTTATCTGGAGGATATAGTAATAAAATCCAACCTGAACAACACAAGTTAATACACCCAGAAGAAATGAAGAAACACATGTAGTTATTTGATGGGGCTGGAAGTGTTTAGAAAGAAGCAGTGCTGGAAAAGTGCTGGGTGAGATGATGTGCAGCAAATCCATGAAACTGGCTGCAAGCTCCCAGCATGGCATGGCAATTGGGCTGGACAGCCTGTAAAAGCAAAGTTCATTATTGCTGTGAGTCTGGGCAACATGAAAAGAATGACATTCATTTCACAGGACTGGCATGCTGGGGGAAAAAATACTGTTATGCCATCAAGTATTAAATTTGCGAGAAAAATGCTGGTGATCTCAGAAGTGTTTATCCTTCAAACATCTCCCTCTCTGAATTCTCTCCCTGTACCCAGATTGCCCAGTTTTGCAAGGATCTGCATCAACTCTGAATCAGGAAGAGCAGGGGTGGCACAACTGTTCCCCTCTGCCAAAAATCACTGCTGGGGGCTGGTGAGTGCCCTGTAGTCCAGCTGTGCTCTGGTTCTCTGCTGCAGAGGTGGTGGGCACCTTCAGAAGAGTGACTAGTATTGGGTAAAAGTCTGGTCCCAGCAACAGAGGTAGTGCTGGCACTTCATAAATGCAGTATTGCTCCACAAAGGGCACATCTGTCCTCATCCTAAAAGTAAGAGGACGGGAAAATATTCAGAGATGGGTTAACCAGGATATTGTGTGGAATGGCTTCTACACCAGGGGCAGCCAGAGACCAGAACTCTCCAGCCCAGGAAAGGCCATGTCCAGGCTGATGTGCTCTAGGTACACCAAGCATCATGGAAGGGTGGGTAGGGAGTAACTGTTGCTGTCCCAGGTGAGTTTGATGCCCCACCAGGGTACAGTGACACCAGAGAGCGGCTAGGGCAGAATTGGAAAAAGGAAAAAAGTTCTTCACAGAGACAGAGCAATATATTCACATTGGACCAAAAAACAACTGGGTGAATTCAAACATCCACTACAGCTTCTAAATACTGGAATAGCTTTTCTGGATTGGGAGCTGCAAATTTGCTAAGACTCGAGATTATTCTGGGGGAACAGACCTAACCGTTCTTGCACACTTGCTTGCGTGTCCACTATGACTGTGGGCAGAGACTCAATACTGGGTCAAATTGGCAAATAGTTTGACTCAGTATGGCCCTTCTGATGTCCCTGGTGATGTGTACATGCCACAGGTTTCCCTGTGTATTTCCTCTTGCCATAGCACAACAGCTGCACCAGGCCAACCCTGATGTCTCACTTCTCTGTATTTACTGTGGCAGTGGATATACGATCAAACTACACATTTCTGTGCCTTCAGTAACCATCTCTTTCAGTGGTCACTATCTTCTCCAAGGCAGGACAGGCAATAACAGAGAGGAGTATCTAAATTGGGGAAGACGGGTTTTCAAAATCCTCCTGAAGAGTGAATTTTAGGTTTGTATATTGAAGTCACTTTTACCACTTTCAGGTCTTGTCCATGCTACGTTTGGCTGTAGTTCCAACAGTCCCAGACTTCACCAGGGCAAAGCAAGCCACAGCTGGATCAGGCTTCAGGGATCTCTCTACAATTTCCAGGTGATTAGTTGCTTCAGGTCCTAGACACTCATCCTTGTCTTAAAGAAATGTCTCTTGCAGCAGCTCATCTTGTAGAAACCCCCAAACCCCCCGTCCCCAAAGCAAACATACCCTGTTTGACACTGCTACCCTGATCAGGGTATCAGGTTAATACCACTTGCCTCTCCCAGGTCCAGTAGGCTTGGAGCAACCCCTTGTTACCTTACAGGTAGAATTGGCAGCTCTCCAGAGTATGCATTGCACGTACAGCTTCTCCATTTCTGCCCTGAAATACAATCTGGCTGCTCCTGAAGACTGTAAAAGTAATCAATAATAGGTTAAGCTGCACATTTTCTCCAGGCACTGGGTCTCCTTACATGTAATAAGTGTTTATGAACTGAGAAAGGCATCCCAAATTTACAGAAATGCTTTGGTAATCCTGAAGCTAGATTTTTTTTTTTTTTTTTTTTGGTGCCTGTATACTCTGTGATACCAATTTTATTGTGCTTAGGGGATAAATTTTTACTCACTAACACAGATTTGGATGGGTTTGTTTTCATCACATTTAAAAATAGGAGGTTAGTCCGTTCCCCCCCACTTCTTACACTATTATTTTTTAATGATGTGCTTTTGTCAGTGAAGATGAGTTGGTAAAGACATGAGGATTACATTCAAATTCAGCTGTATTTGTAGTTCAAACACGCGGGAAATGAGATGAGGGGAGGAAGAGCTTATGCTAATCCAGACAAATGGAAGAGCTTGTTTTCAAATGGTTTATTTGAAGTCACATTAAATTCTGTTTGTAACAAGATGCATCTGCAAAACTGAGACTGCCAAAATACATATGCTTACCTGTTGTCATACAAGCACTCTAGGGTTTTTAATGAACTGACATGGAGATGCTTAAATCATGTGCTGCATATGCAAAGCACAGTATAATTTATTAGACAACTAATCCACAAAAGACCATCTTTTAATTAATTCAGGTGGGCAAATGAAGGCAAAAGGACAGAAATGACCAGCTTATGGCCTCACAGAAAACCTGCCCAGAGCTGGGATAACAGTATGGGAATCTGGCATTACTCTCCCAAACCCTAGCTCCTCCCAAGGCTGTAGTGAGCCTGTACCTTGCTGTCCCAAATGACTGATTAAGCAGCAGGAGCAGTGTGTCTCCCAGCTCCAAAGAAGAGCCTGTTTTACAGAGGAAAACAATGCTTCCTGGGCAGCTGAATAATCACCCCTCTCATTATTGAAAGGCAGTGTTGGCCCTTCTTCACACCACTGAAAATGTGCTCATGTGTCCCTTGGGCTTGGCTGCTTCTGGGAGATGGTGCTGGCTCCCTATGCCAACTGCTCCATCAGCCTGAGTCATAGCTCCTCCCAGGTGAATGGGATAGCTGGTCTTGGAGCCATCAAGGAGATGAAAGACACAGAGCCCCTTCACCGTGAGCCAAAGGTTTGACTTTTCTAGTGGTGAGGCTGGCCAGAGCAGTATTTCTGCAAATGGAATCGACTGATTTAAGCTAATTTCATCTTTCATGCACAAGGTAGAAGAAAACAGATAGAATAGAGGTACTAGAAGAGAGGTACTGTCAGGGTTTGGTGGGGTGTCACTCTAAATGGTGAGCTGCTTTCAGTCAGACTCCACAGATGCTGCCCAGATCTACAGAAAGAGGACATACCCTGCCTGTACAACCTTTCCAGTTGGTCTACTGATCATTTCTGTGAAGAATCAGAGAGGGCAGCTCACCACCAGCTCGCTCATGGGTGGTTTCCACTGCTCCTTGGAAAGCCACCCTGGCTCAAGACACCAAAATGACACTATGCATGTGTCCCTCATGCAGCCATTCAACCTGTGCCTGCCAAATCCTTCTTCTGAACAGAGAGTGCATCATCCTCTCCATCATCATGTGTGCTAAACTGATTGCTTCCCTAAAAAATAGAGACACATTTTGGGTTTTTGGAAACTTTTTGTGCACTTTTGTTTCTATTCCTCCCCCTTACTCCTTTAAAGTAGGTCTGATGGCCTACATTTGCAATGCTGAAGAAGGTGTTAACAACATTTCCAATGTTCAATATTTTTGTTGAAACCATCTTGAGAAAATAATATTTAATTAAACACATTTACTATTTCTCATCTCTGTGTGATCTGTCTGATTTCCTAACTCCTTAAAATGATAAAAAACATTTGTCTGTTCATAGATGCTGGCCCAAAGCCCATCACACCCACAGGCTGTAGTTTTATGATATGAAATGTTTGCCTAATTCTACGTACCATGGAATTATAACCTTAGTTTAAGGAAGAAAAAAAAATCTGTTACATAAGCAATCCCACCAGAACATGGAATTAAAGCACAAATTCCAATCTAGACAACTCAGAGGAGTGGACATGTATTTACTCTCTGAGATTACTTTTCAGCAAGTGCTAAGATACCACAGAGAGAGGTGCTTTTATAAAAAGCAAACACAGATTGCTGGAGCTAAAGCTCAACCTCTCCAGAGAATACCAGAAAATACCTCTTCCTCTGCTTTCTAGCACTTGCTCTTAGCAGGTACCCTGCACAGCAAGGGGGAAAACACCACAAAAAACAAAACAACAAAACCCAAAAAACCAAAACCCAAAGCCTCACAGTACCTTATTTTGCAAGGAGCAAAATATTTCAGGTAGATGTTAAATAACCCCAGCTCTTGATTTCAGTGAAAGCTAAACATGCTTTTCTGTGCCACCAGGCAAGGCAAGAGAAGGAGGAGGATGGCTCAGTACTTTCATCAAGAAGCTCTACACATGCCAGCTTTCTTCTCCTACGGATGGGATGAGACACAGGCAGTATTTCTTGGTGAGTTGTGTGTATTTCTGCAAATCACTTTCATCACGTTGCAGCAATTCCAGCAGATAACATGACATTTTTCTCCCCTTTTGCATGACACCTTTCTCCCCTTTCTTTTATAAAGCACTCATTTGTGTCTTGTAGGTTTAGGAATATAATCATCACTCAGTCACATGGCTCAGTACAACATTCTGTTTCTTACATCTAATAATGCTCAAACACTTCTTGGTATCACTGTATCTACTTTGTATTTACTGATACCACAAACTGCTCACAAACAATAGATGAATTGTTTTTGTAGCATCCCTCTCCCCCAAAACTGACACAGCAACTTCATTTTGAATACATCAGTATTTCCCAAACTTGCATTTTTCAGGGTTGTCACGTTCTGCTTCTCAGCATGCCCTGACATGCTCCTGCCTTGATGATGCTGAGCAGCACAAGGGCCAGTCCCTTACCACTCATCTCCCTCCCCTGGGAGTCCCAGGACAGGTGCTCCTCTGTCTGTGCCACCAGCACAGCCTGACCCAAGGGCAATGGCAAACTCCTGCCCAGGATGTGCCACAAGAGCTGGATGTCTGCAACTGCTTTCTCCAGGAACAGGGCCCTGTTTATGCTGTTCCCCTTTGCATAGGATAATAAATGCTCACTGAGGGCAAGAAAGAGCACAAGACGAATTTGCCTCTGCACAGCCATGGTTATGGGTGGTGAGTTTGGTATGGAGAGGCAGGATCTGAGATGTGCTCAAGAGGAAAGGCATGGAGTGCAGACCATCCCCTCTAACCAGGGGAATGCTGAGACCAAGCTGGCCTTGGGCTACCTGTGATCTCTACTGTCTTCCAGCTGGTGCTCAGCAATGCCATGGAAAGACAGACAGCTCCCCCAGGAGAAGCATGAGTGCCCCAATTCCACCTTCCCTTGTGTTACAGCCTGCTGAGGTGAGAGACATCGGCCTTTGTCACCTGGTACTGACATATAACACTGAAATACTTCAAAAATACCAAAGGCAGGAAAACACAAGAATTTTAGGTGTCAGTTTCCAGGTGACAGCAAGGACCTGCATGTTTTTAAGAGAGAAGTGGCTCCTGGTACTCTGCCCTGAGATGGACATGCTTAAGGGACAACCTTACCCTCAATGTGTTCTCTGGGCTGCTTACAAGCTCCTGTGCAGCTCCAGCACAGGTCAAAAAGTCAACATTTTTAATGTGAATGACCATAGCTGCCAGTCAGAGAGGATCCTAAAGTAGAGAAGAGCAGCTGACCACACAGTGACGAGCACTGGCCATGGATCCTGAGTCCATGAGGGTGGCAGCCAACACAGACAGAATAATGCTGCCTGGCTTTGGCCCACTTGTGCTGTCTCTTTTCCAGCCTGTGGTGAGCATATCTGTGACTGGGGGCCCTGCCAGCAGCACAAGCTAGGCATAGCACATAAAGAGCCCAGGAGCCATGCCATGGGATGTACCCTGCTGAAGGAGGAGACATCACTGTCTCAGGACCCTTCACCTGAGCCAGCCAGTCAGTCAGTGGTGGCTGCTTGGCCAGCAAGAAGCCAGAAGGATGCTGCTGCTGCTTTCTGGGAGAAGGGAAGCCCAAGCATGCAGCCAGCCTGGGGTGAAGAGCTGCCCTTGGCAAAGGTGTGCAGGCTAATGAGAGGCAGATCCAATTCAGCAGGTCTGGCGTGTGCCACCGAGTGCACTGCAAGATCAGGCACCTGTGCTCTGCTGATGCTGCAGCTGGCCCGAGCTGCTCCTCTCTGCTGGGCTGCTGCTGCTTGCTCCTGCTTGCTCCTGCATGGCTTCCTCCTCAAACCCTACCAAGAACATACACAGCTTATGCAGCAGGTAACCAACCAACTCCTGGGAACATGAGAATCAGCTTTTAGAAATGGCAGTAACGTCTTTCACTTGTTTCTTTTATCCGCTTGAGTAGCTGGAACAAATTAGCTATGCATGCTGCCTTAAGTCACTGATTAACTTCAAGAGAGTCCATATTTTTGTCATCTGAGGTTTGCAGGCAAAAGTAGTATTGCTAGTTAAATCAACTGGTATACTTTGAAAAGTAGCCAAAGTTTGGGACATATGGTTTCTTTTTTAGGTCTGAAGTGGAAGGAGCAGAACTAATACATTTCTTTGCAATACAAGTGAATCAAAGCAGATTCTTCTCTTGTTTTGACAAAACTTCATTTTTTTTGCACCTGATTTTCACATCAAATAAATATTGGGAAAAAACCCAACTCACAATGCTCTCAGTTTTTATTAAAAATGGAATAAACATAGTCAAAAGAAACATACACAACTACAACTCATTTTGCAATGAAGATTTTGTACTCATGACAGAAAAAGTTCATGTTCCAGACTGGAATCAGTTAATGAAATCACTTTGTTCAAAGAATATGCAGTCATACACTCATAACCATATCAAGACCTGTTGAACTATTAAAATCTACTGGCCTATTGAAATCAAAAGTGATATGTCAATAAGATCCAAATGACCTTTGAATATCTCCATTTTAAAAACAAAAGAAAACCTGGACTTATCAGAGTAAGTTTCCCCTTTCCTAGCTTGATTAACAATGATTGCAAACACTCGACTCCTTTGCATACTCTTCTTCATTGGCTTTTGCAAGGAGCACAGCAAAAGTGACCAAGAATATTAACTCTGCATTCTAGAAGTTCAAGAGATGGGTTACCAGGTACTCCAGGTTGAACTGTAAGGGCTCCAAGCAGCTCTGGAAGAGGGATCAGAAATGCAATTGATTCTCACCCACTGCTGTAAATTCATTGTTTCTCTCCTGTCAGTCACTGTCAGAGGTAGTGTAGGAGAATGACTGAGAAGCAGATGGCTCCATCTAATAAATTTTGCAGGCTCATTTTTAAACAAGTGAGGCAGTCAGCACTGACAGTGCTTCACAAAAACCCTTCTGCCTGTCCCAGTGTCAGCAGCAGCACTGAAGATGGGCTGCAGTCCCTGCTGGTTAGTAGGCTGGTCCTGCCTGTTTCTCAGCTTCCTCTGCAGTGGCACAAGCTCTCTCTCACTAGCAGAACTCTCCTGGGGGTGGGAGCTGAGTAGAAACCTGGTGGATGGGAAGAAGTTAGAATATATTCTTATATAAGGAGGATGTTTTTTACAATAGTGGTGGTGAAACACTGGAACAGGTTGCCCAGAGAGGTGGTAGGTAGCCCGTCCGTGGAAACATTTAAGGCCAGGCTGTAGCAGTGTCCTTGCTCATTGGAGGGGGCTGGACCAGGGGACTTTCAAAAGTCTCTTCCAACCCAAACAATTCTATAATTCCATTACACTATGATTATATGACTCTTCAAAGTATCAGCTTGCACTTATTTTGATGCTCACTGATACAATGGTTTATAGGATTGTCAAATCCTCTTCAGTAAGCATAAGCAAGGAGGACTAATTGGTAAATGGTGCTGGTGGTGGTGGTGTCATTCTCACTGGGGCTCTTTTTCACTTCCTCACATCTCCAGCAGCTATTCTCAGCACTAGGTCAGCTTGGCCCAAGCTAAATGCAGAATATGTCTCCAGTAGCTTTTCCCAGCAATGGAACTTTAGCATGTGTATACACTCACATATGCATTATCTGTGTAGGCAAGAATATTAGGCAGACCCTCTTTGCAGCTGCACCAAGCACCTTTTCTCTAAGGAGAGTGCAGCAAACCGATTCCTGTTGTCAGTACAATCCAAAGGAGAAAAAAAATCAGTCTTCATGGATTCCTGTAAGTGAAATGTTTAACATCTTCTGAAGCCATAAGTTAGTTTTCTCACATTTCTCCCATTTTGCGAAGAAAGTAGTAGTGCATGCATATTCATGAGTATATGAAATTGATGGGGAATAATTATGCTATTCCGGGTAGTAGTAAAAATGGTTACATTTTAGTCACTTTTAGCTTGAGAACCTCTGTGGAAATAGTCACTCAAATGTTTAGAAAATAGATTCCTAAAGAATAGAGGATTCCTGAAGTTTCTGTGTATCATAACAGTCTCCCCTTTAGGAAGGTCAGCAAAAAGTAGATTAGATTGTCAAAAGATGCTTTGTTTTATATAGAATCTAGAATTTACTCTCAATATTACAGACAGTATATTTAATTATATAATACATCTTATATATAACAGTTTATATTTTTTTGAAAAACCTGCAGTGAAGCAGGTAAATGATTATTACATTTGTTTTGCCTTAGGTCAGAAAATCCCAAGCAGTTCTGTGTTTTGGGTTACTGCAGATGTGTTGCCGTAGACTTGCCAGAATAACAAGGCAGCTCTCATGCAGGACTTCACAGTTATTCACGGGGAAAAGGAACCATTTCAAAGAACTGCTAACCAAGAAAACTGCTGCAGAGAAAAATCACTTCAAGATTTCTTTTTCAGTTCATATTGTAATTATATGAAAATTTTGATTGATATTTAACAACAGCTTCCGGACTAAATCTAAAATTCTCTTGGTTTGGTCTCTGTGTATATTCTTGTATAAAAGCAAATCATTTGGCTGAACATTCTTAAAAAGCTATTTTTGGTATGTATAACTAACCACAACTTGCAAATCTTACATATAAAAATGCACCTCAGCATTTCAAACATCATTTGAATACCATGAAACATATAATCACTTTCAGGTTGCAGAATGCTCTCATGCAATGCTAAAGGCTTTAAACGGAGAAACTTTGCTGTGAAAAACCTGGCTATTGGACACCTGATTAAAAACTCTCTGTTCAAGGACAGAAAGTCCAATTCACTGGCAGACAAAGCTACACTCTTGATACAAATATGGCATTTCTCATTTGCTTAGAGAAGCCTAGGCTGATTTAATGGCTACAGACATAATTAATGCAAATGATGCACTTCTGTCAGAAGACAGAGTTTCTAGACCACGTGTTCATTGACCTCTGCTTCTTCATGCTGCACCCATTTGGGGAAATATTAAGCATCTATTAAAAATGTCCTTTATACTATGTCATTTGTTTCTGAGTTTTCCTGTTAAAGAGCAAAGGCAGACAATACCTCTCACCTTCAAAGAGCAATGAAATAGATGGCAATTTTGGGACATGGAAAGGGAAAAGACAGAAATCACCTTTCTCAGACCTCATTTTTTGGAACCTATTACAGCGAACTGGACACTATTACAGTGTCACAGAGGTTGTTTTGTGATAGAAACCTCTATTGATAACTGACTCCCCATGTACTCTTTCCTCACACTGAAGAATCTGTAACTTCAATGACCAAAAGTGCCTAATACATCCTACATACCCCAGCACTCTGGAGTTACAGGTACAGGCACTTTCTTACACAAATCTTTTTTCCTAACTAAAAGTATTTCACCACAAATATAAATATAATGTATAACCAGAATAATTATTTTAGTAAAATAGCAGTGTTCTGTGTTCTGTGGCCCATTCTGTGTTCTCCTATTACAGTAAAAAATGCTTCCATTTTTTTTATGGAAAGATAATCAAGATATGCCACTGTGTAATCTGCTTTCTTTCAATATACATCTTAGGGACTAAGAGTTCCTTTCATTACTGGTTATGGAACAAACCTCTGGGAACTGGAACATTTCTAGCCTTATCCTAAGCAGAAGGTACAGGGATTTTCCTGATTCTTTTGTGTATTTTTCCTACAGCAGGTATTAGGTTTATGAAAATAGGGCAGGGCATGAAAACAGGCATGTGGGCCTTCTTCCAGTTTTAAGAAATTTGGTCTATTATTGTGATTTCAGCACATGCAGAATATTCAGTTATGCTCACAAAAATGCAAATACTCAATCCTGGCTCCAGAAGAAATATGCTTCAAGGTCCTGATCCAATTTATGGATCTGGGCAATTTCATCCTTGCAGGTGATTCTATTGAAATAAGGGAAAGTTTTCTGCTGATGCAGTTTTTATCAGCTGGAGATCTGCTTTTTGGATTTGGGCCCTTTAATATTATTTGAAACATCTTGTGATGCATTGACTTGTGGTGGGTTACACATTACTCTGCATGGACTCCCACTGACTTCAAGTGCCAGGACCCAGTCAGAAGTCAAAACCTGGCCTCAGGCCCAACATATATTAACTGATCAAAAATTCATTTTGAGTTCTCTTTGGGGAAAGCCCTGTGCACCCCAGTGGGTGACAGCCATCAGTGTGTTTGGTGCTGCTTTCTAGCTATCCTTAGTGCAGGAGAGAGAAAATTCACCAACTCTGAGGCTACATGAATCACCAAGTGCTCTGGCACAGCATTTCTGACTAGTCAGCATGTTTACTGCTCCCACCCTGCAGACTTTGGGGTTTCTATCAGCATGTTACCCTGCCCTTTTATGAGCATTAGTGAAGTTATTTCTGTGCTTTCAGTTCATTTTGGACTCTGGAATGAGATGCCAGGGACAGCAGAATGAACCTTCTAGCACAAATAAGATCCTCACAGCTAAATTCAGGGGAAACTCCACAATACTCTATTGATATTTTTTTCTTCTCAGTGCTTAATAAAATTTCACTTCACTCTAGAAGTGTAAAAAATGATAGGATTGCATGTCCCGTTTACCAGGATGTCATTCCTAAACATTATAGGCCTGCTTTTAAATGGACACAGGTTCTCCAGGTTCCCCTTGACCATTTTGTCCGAAGAGGGTACAAGCACAAAACCAGGTAGAATTTCTGTATTGAATTTCAGTAAAATACTAGTGGTTATATGGCTGGTTCACTGCAGAACTTTGAACACTAAGCAATGATGTTGTGTTTACAAATGAAGGAACTTCATCCTACTGAGTTATTTGTCAACTTCTGTCCAACTATAGACAGGTATTTTTCACATCAGACACTTTCATGAGGAAATCACCTGAGTGTTCAAAATAAGGGTAGCAGAAACCAAACAAAATCTTTCTGTTGGCGAGGGAGGAGAGAATAAAGGGCATGAGAATAAGACCCTCTTATTGTGTCTTAATCATCTTGGTGAGAAATAAAGGAGTGCAGTCCCATGGCTAAGACTGAGCTATAAATAATTGTCACTTTTGGCCTCGAGTAAAACATACCATATGTCTACACTGCAGCCACTGTAGGTCACATGAGCAAACCTGAGTTAGGCTTGAGCTCTCTCCCAGGCCTGACTTGGCAGCAGGGACATCCGTGCAAATTCACCTCTCTGACCAGCCAGCTTCTTTGGCAGCATCACTGGGGCACCTATGGTCTGAGCAGTGCCTGTGCCAGCTCATGGCTTTGTCTCTCTGATTCCCAGCTAGGTGCAAAAGAGTGAAAACAGGAAAAGAAAAATAAAAAAAAGGGTTGTGGGTGAAAGGAATGGTGAAAACTACAAAAGTCAATATTCTCCAGAACAATTCATGACAGCTGCCCTGCATTAACCATGGAGCCACAGAGGGAGAAAAAAGATAGTGACAGCAACCAGGAACTCAGGAGGGAGGAGTAGGCAGAGCAAGGTCCTGTATGACTCACAGTGGGGTTTCAGCACTCACCAGGAAATGTGGCCACTGATTACTACGCTTCCATTTGCAGTCTGAGGTGTAGGAGGCATGGGCCTCAATATGCATGAGCAAATGGCAGTGTCTGAAGGCTGAACCACTACAGCTCTAGCATAGTACCCCTCAGTATTGCATTCCATGGGAAGGACCCTTTCATTAACTTCCTGCCAGAAGATACTCATGGCAGAACAGCCTGGCATCACTTTTGGGACTCCTGCATCTGTTACATCCAGCTCCTCACTCTGCTCCATCAATCTCTGAGACACTCCCTGCTACATTTCTGGTGGCTGCCTGACAAAGGAATACTCATCCATGGAGTAAGTCTGACTGGAAGGTGGGTGCAGTAACTCCTGCCCACTGAGCAAAGCAAACACAGCAGAATATTTCACAGCTATGCCATACACATTTACAGGCACAACCAGATACATGTCAGGCTTACTCCAACACAGGATTATGGTGTGGTCTGTCACAACAAGCCAAATGCGATCCATGCTACTTCCCTCATTCCCATGGCACACACAGTTCCTGGCTTTGGTGTATATATAATTACTGAGTAGTGATTCAGGTGAAGTTTAGATCCTGCACTACGCATTTTGCTGCCCCCTTCCCCCAAGTCACAGAAATAAATATAAAAATATCTTCACAAGAAAATTAGTATTATGTTTCTATAAAAGACTTTCAAGAAAGTAACAGGTGACTAATATTACTGATGTAACAATAATATAATAGGTGAATTTCAGCAGTAAATCTCAATCATGTTACCTATGCCTTAGGGTATTAAGACGTGATGCAGACTTGAGAGCTTTAGAGACCTCTGATCTGTATTCTATTACAGTGACATGAAAGCACTGTCTCTTAAAAACAAGTGGGGGAAATGAAATAGCACTGGAGTTTTTAAAAAGTTGGTCTGTTTTTTCACATAAAAATAAGACATATTCTTATTATACTTCTAATGTCATCACGGGCCTTCAGCTTGAGATCTTGACACAGTGTTGCTGTACTAAAATCCATACTGAAAAGTTTCCATGGTTTCTTTTCTAAATAAATTAATTTAATTTTTTTTTTTTTTTTTTTTTTTTTTAAGGCACAGCTTTAAACAAAGGAAAAAAATTCTGGAAGTAGCCACAGGTGAAACAATGCATTACTTTCTAGGACACCAGTCCAACTGGTTCCAGCTGGATATAAGGAAAAACAAATCATCAGGAGGAAAAATTAGGCATTAGAGCAGGTCGCCCAGGGTCATTGTGCAATTTCTATCATTGGAGATTTTCAAGACACACCTGGATAAAACACTGAGTACCCTGGTCTGATTTCAGAGCTGACCCTGCTTTGATTAGGAAGCAGGACTAGAGACATCCTGAGGTGCCTTTTGACACTTTTAAGCTCAGCTGAGTAGCAAGTAATGATTCTGCTTTGCGGTGAAGCATTTTTTAACATGTAGAACGGGGGTTTTCCTTTCTTATTAGGAAAAAATGAAGCCTTCTGAATATTTACATGAAAATAGGAGGTGTAGGAGTGTCAGCTGCATACATCTGAGCTTTCTGGCTAGAGTGGTGGCTCAAAAGGTGGGGGACCCAGCTTCATATCTCTGCTGCATGACTCAGAGTAGAAGTTTGTCCCCATGCACCACTCCAGATGGGTTGCCAGTGTCACACCATTTGGATCCACGTTTGCCTCAGCTTTCCTGTAGATGTCTTGGATATGTTTGTGATCACCATTACGTTTCTGGCTCAGCAAGGCAGCATGGTTTGGGGATTAAGTCCTGAGCCCTCTGGAATCCAGCAGCGGTCAAAGGTGGTACAGTGCCTGCTGTGGCTTGGCCAGCCTCAGACTGCTCTAAGTTGTTTGTGGCCCCTCTTTGTTCACAGAGCAGCTCTCTGAGACTCCACAATAGCCCACAAAAGAAGGTCATGTTGCTGATTTTCTCCTTCTCAGCACATGACTATCGTGGCCTAGTTCTGCAAGGTAAATATGGACTAACAAAGGCCAGCACCCAGATCCCAGACCAGTCCCCTTTGTCACCTTACAGAGAGCACACGGATTGCAAAGGAGCCCGAGGGGAAGCACAATGTTTTCAACATCTCTGAGAGCCCATTCAGTGGCCTTGGAGGCTGGCTATGCTGCACAGAGCCAAAAGTTCCCAGTGGCTAATCCTGCCCCTAAAACTGTCTCTTTCTGTGCCCTCAAGCACAGCATTTCACCTCTCTGTTGCAATTTTTTCATCTGTAAAATTGGGATAATGACATTTTGCTAACTCACAGGACTGCTGTGAACTTTAATTAAGGTAGGTTTTGTAAAATGCTGTAATGAGGGAAAGCACTAAGAACAAGTAGATTATTTTGTTAAGCTGGCTGAAGTGGTGCTGACAGGCTCTCCTGAATTAACTCAGGATCTGTATGTGCACACCAGAGATTGCTATTCTGTACACCTTCAAAGATAAGCATTGCAGGGCAGTCTTGGGCAGGCAGGATTCATTTTGGGGGTGCCTCTCCTTAAGAAGACTGGTGTGCAGCACTTGCTGAGAGTGACAGAATGGGTCAGGTTGAAGGGACCACAGTGGTCATCTGGTCCAACCTCCCTGATCAAGCAGGGTCATCCTAGAGCATGTGGCACAGGACTGTTCAGATGGCTTTTCAATATCTTCAGAGAGAGGGACTCCACAGCCTCTCTGGAGAATCTTTCCCAGTGCTTGGTCAACCACATATGAAAGAGTTCCTCATGTTCAGGTGGAACTTCCTCTGTTCCACTTTCTGCCTGCTACCTCTTCTCCTATTTCTCAGAACCATTGAGAAGAGCCTGGATCTATCCCCATTACACCCTCATTTCAGATAACCAGAGACATTGATGAAATCCCATATTTACCTTTACTTCCCACCTTCTTTTTCTTTATTCTGCAGACAGCAAACAACTCTGCTTTACCAAGATCCACTTTAAAATGGAGTACAAATGCACTCAGGCTTTATGTTACTATTTTCTCTACACTGGATAGCCAGACAGCAAGCCCTTGGATACCTGGCAGCACTCAGCAGAGGGGTGGCTATCACATAAATCCATGCAAATGCCACGCATCCATACCAGTGTCTCACAGGTATGTGTCCATCTGAAGACTCTCTTTCATTGTGCACCTTATGGCATCCAGCAGGCCATGACCATCATCCTCACATCTTTCTTCCAGTTCCTTTGCTACTTCCTGGGCCAGGAAAGAATTTACTGCTGTGAGCTACACCAAACAATTGGGCATGTGAATGGAGAAAGGCAGCACCAAGACAGGGAGGACTGGGAGCCAAGCTGTGCCTCTGGTCGCTCAGAGAGCAGGAATCAGGCACTCCAAGGGACAATGCAGGGACATTGTGCCTCTCTGTGGGGATCTTTCACTGTCCTTCTACACCAGCAGAGGTAGGTGTCACCACAGCCTTGCCCAAGGAACATGGCCCTGCTCTGCTTCTTCTCACATACTGCCTGGTTGCATCCCTTGCATGAGAAAAGACCAGTCCCTCCAGTCAGTTCATCTGGAGCAGTGGTGAGGTCTGGGACTCCATATTCTTCTCTGAGGAAGATTTAATCTGTCTGGCTCTTAATACCACCCTGTTGCTCTTTGATCAAAGATTATTTAAGCTATTATTGAAATATTGTGCTCAGACTTCTATTATGGCTGGTATTCACAGAAACAATGCTCCTCACTAGCTGAACAAATAATGTTGAGCTGTTTGTTTTAGACAGAATTCCACATATTCACTTTATGTTATTTCCACACTGCTGGTCACGAACAATGACACTTTTCCAGGGCTACAAATAATTACTGGGAATCATATTTCGGCGACATTTCCAGCAAGCTTGCTTCTACAGTGAAAATTCATTTGCAGCACTTCCAAGTCCTAGGCATTTCTTTAAGAACCAGACATCAGATTGGCTTTGGGGTTTTGTATTCTGATGAGTGCCAGACTTCCTCAGTGTGATTCCGTTCTTTACATTTTAACTGTGTTTGTAAAATGTTAAACATCTAAATCAGTTTGTCTTTTGTCAGATACGGAAGATTATTGTCTGTAATGATCAGCAGCCACTAACCTGGCTGAATCCAGGCTGCTTGTTTGGTAGTTCTGCTATGGACACCTTGCTCCCAGG
This sequence comes from Erithacus rubecula, assembly GCF_903797595.1. NCBI lineage: Eukaryota > Metazoa > Chordata > Aves > Passeriformes > Muscicapidae > Erithacus > Erithacus rubecula. The sequence goes on along the minus strand of NC_136689.1, from coordinate 84,419,689 downwards.
TTGAGGCAAGCTTCTCAGTCTTGAGCATTAGCACAGTATCTTTCTTATTACAAGGTTGTTTAGAGTAGCAAATACAGAGTCTGAGCAATGACCACAGACCAAGACTAAATGTTTGATGCTGTTGCTCAGTTTAGATACTTGACATAGCATATATGGACATGTATTTTCCAAGCAGAGTTATTTAGTCCAAATTGAAATATTAAGCTGTGGATGTGAGCTGTAGATCAAGCTTATGAAATTAGTAGATGCTATTGACAGTCCTGGAACTTTGCCAAAAAAGTTCCTGTCAATCTTTTTCTTTTTGTTGTTGTTGTTGTTGCTTCAATTTAGTTTGTTTTTTCAAGTGCTCCTGAGAATCATAGGATGGTTTGGGTTGAAAGGGATCCTAAAGATCATCTAGACCAATCCCCCTGCCATGGCAGGGACACCTTCCACTACACCTATTACCATAACAGGTGGTGGCTCAAAGCCCCATCCAAGCTGGCCTTGAACACTTTCAGAGATGGGACACCCTGCTCCCCTTTTTTGTTTGTTACTTTTTTAATAAAGATTTAATAAAGTTGTTTCCAAGCTATATTTTGGAACAATTAGTGCATTTCAACTGCTGCCCCACTTAACAGAGAGAATTTGCATTGTTGAGATTCATCATGCATTTCAAAACTGTTGTACGGCAAGTCTAATAATCCAAATTATTGTTTGCTAATCCAATTAGGCATTTTAATTAAACTGTGCAAAGTTCAGTGCTACTGTGAGGTTTTATATCTTCTTCTTGGTTCATTTTATTTTATAATTTTTAGGAGTTATCAGATGACAGAGCTCTAGCTCAGAAAAACAAAGGTGAGGTGTCTGCATATTGGCACACTGAGTGGGTAGCTCTCAAACACTCCCGTCACTCTTTCCTGAACAGTCAAGTCAGATAAAATTGCAGATCCTATCATTAGCAAAGGCATACAGTCCATTCCTCTGCCACTGGCTCACTTCTGGCTGTATATTTACTTCTGTTTCCTTGTGACCATCACCTAGATTTCAAATCTGCTCAGAATACTTTAATGGGATCTGGGCCCAAACTGATTTGTTACATAAACCAGAAAAGCACAGAAATAGACTGAGGGAGTGCACATGAACTCTGTTAACTCCACCTAAAAAAGGCAAACTAAAGTATATCTGAGCTGGAGGTGCTTTGTACTTGACAAAAGAGCCCCACTGTTTAAGCACACTCCTCATAACATGTCTTGTTACATCTCTTCTCATTCTTCTGGAACAGAAGGAAGAGGAGAACAATAACTCCTATGTGTTATGGGTTCCCAGATATGGGAATCCTTTCCCTTCATATGAGAGAGTGACCCACACAATACTCTCTTCTTCCTAAGCAAAGCTGGAGGGAGGCAGAAAACCAGCCTTCCCAAGTGGAGAGGTCTGATGAGCTGTTACATTCCAGTGTGCTGCTTCCAGCTTTGAGCTAGCAACCAACTCTGCTCCAAGAGTGCAATCTTCCCTTTTCTCTATGTACAAACAGTGCTGGTTCTGAACAAACAAAAAGTGACTGACCATCCTCTTAGGCAAGCAATATGACCATGACTACTCCTCCTCTGCTTGTAGATGGGATATCAGATCTTGCCTCCACTGGGTGAATGGAAACAAAAGCAGTACAACTCACTACAAGCACAAATCTGTTTCAGGAAGACTAGAAAAGGCCATTTTCCTGCTGTGGTGTGGGATGTTAGACAACCCTGCTGCTTGATGGGTGAAGAGCCAGTTCTGTGCTGGCAATGGGATTCTCATCAACTGCTGATTGGGATTTGTAAAATTATACACAGGCTGATAGCTGAGATCTGTAATTGTGCTATTAACTATGACTGCCAAAGGAGGCAGTAGGAAGATTCTAGCCAGCAGGCCACCACTCCTGATAGCATGATCATTAGCTCTGTCCTGCATCAGCATTTAGGATGTGCTTTACCTGGGATTGGACTCCAAGGCCACCCACTGCCACCACAGCCCAGCTACCTGTCTGTCACGATGTATTCCTGCTGTGGAAAGCTTGGTGTTGGTGTAGCACAGCTGGCAGTGTCTGCTTAGTGGCTTCACCTCATGCTAAAGGTTATTTAAATCTGAGTGTGGCTATCTCCCTTGTACCCCAGCTCCAGCAGAAGCAGCCAGGGATCTCTTCTCACCCTTTCTGTTGCATCCTCTGTCTATCAGAAATAGAGACTCTACCCCTGCACAGCCCCCAGCTCTCCCAGTTGGCTGGGCAGAACTCCAGTTTGGGATTCAGTTTGGGATTGCAGCCAGGCTTATCTTATCTGCAGAGGTTTTTGCCTGCAACCAGGCCTGAAGGGTTTTCAGTCCTCACAAATGAGGGGGATTTTTTGTCTGACTTTTTACCAGAGGAGGCTATACTGCTCTGGGTTTCATTCCTTTTAGGTAAACAACTCTCCAGTCTGTGTAGATGTGCCTCCAGGCAGGTATAGATACATTTTCGGATCTGAATAAATACCTCAGCTACACATTTGATCTTGGCAAGCAGAGAGCTATTTCACCATGCAGAATGAAGATGGCCCTTGTAACACAGGTAGATAAGAGGTAACTTTCCAGAGATACACTTCTGCTCTAACTTATACATGGCACAGTTCCTTTCTGGGCTATCTGAAGCTACTAAAGTGATTTCTTTCTATCCAATGTACTTTAAAGGTTCATAGTTTTCACCCTTAAAAACCCCAAAATTTTCATGATTGGGTCAGAAAAACAATAAAATGCATGCTTAGTTTCTGAGTTTGGGGGAAGGGTGATAAGCATGACAGTCAGAGAGAGCACATGGTGATTCCAAGCACTAGGCATGGCTGGGTAGAGTTCCATTTCTTCTGTTGCTTTTGGAAAATAAAAAGGGATCACCTTTCTCCCCATGCCTAAGCAGGTGTTTCACAGAAACTATCTGACTGGCTGAGAGGGCTGGCCATATTCATCCAAAACATAATTTTCTGAGAAGCTGGTCTTGGAAAGAATAAATGCATCAATAAGAAAGCACTTTCTCCATCTTTTTTTTTTTTTTTTTTTTTTTTTTTTTTTTTTTTTTTTTTTAAACCTGAGAGGTGAGTCCTACTCCCACAGTGAAAGCACTCGGTAAACTCCAGCTTGGGAGCCCAGCCACTCCTAATATTAGCTTGCACCATTATGCAAATGCAGGCCTGGTGTTCCCACAGTCTGGGAGAGACCCAATCCCAGCTTCCCACCGCATCCAACAGCTGCCTACAGCCCGGGCTCTGCCACCATTGAAGACTGCAGCATTTGCCTACACTTCAGTTCTGACTTGGGTTTTGCCAGCTCCTGCCACTGGGTGTACTTGTTGAAGCTCTGTGCTTGAGAGTCTCCCTCTGCTTTAGTTTTCCAATGCAATAAAACATTAATTGCTGAGAATACACAACTTCAGCTGCTAACATTTAGAAAGACAGTGAAAGCAAGATTTCAATCATAATGCTTTATCTCAATGTCTACATGTAAACCTAATCCAGTAACTTTCTGTTTACCTTTTCTGGATAACTGTATAAACCTGCTCAGCAATTTCAAAAGACATCGAAAAACCACAAAACCCTGTGGTTTTTTTTTATTTTAAAATTTAATCTCCCAAGAAGCCTGAGAAAACATTAGACCTCCTGACAAAGAGTAAGCAGTCCACACTCAGGAGCTATTCTGGTAGTGCACTGAAACTCTTTTTCACTCAGGGCAAGCAAACTATATTGATTCCATTTCTCCACTAAGTAAGATCCTACTCTGGACACAATGGAACTCTAATGTTACGGGGTTCCAAGCTGATAGCTGCAAGTGTTTGGCTCAATGGTTCTGGGATATGTTTTGAGCCCTGGATGAGATGGTAACATGCTGGTATGCCCCTGTGGAGAACCAGGTCCAGAAGAGTTGAAATCCCTTTTCATCCCACCTCTCCTCAAAAGACCCCTGGAGCACAGGAGAAGAGCAACCAGTACCCCTCACCCTATCACTGATCCTCTTGCATCAAGCAAGGCAACCTCAGTGGACAAATGTTTACAGCCCAGTCTATTCTCCCATTTAATTTTGCTCATCTATGATGGTGAGAATACTTAAATATCCAAACAGAGAATACTTATGGTTGCCTGCCTGTTAGCACAATTTTTTTTACGCCTGCCTCTAAAACTGTAAACATGGGAATCAAACATCTGTTGTGCTTTCAGCAGGAAAAGAGATTACAGTGAGGTACAACTACTAACACTATTTCTGGCTCAGATTTTTTTTTTTTTAATTGCTAAGAGTTTTAACAAAATGCTCTTATACACAATATAAAAGAACTTACTAAACAGGCTTACAATTATTTTCACTACATCTTAATAATTTGAATGACACATGCCTTACTCTTTTATGAGCTGCCAAAGTAAAAAAATCCTGTCTAGCACAGCAAAACTTTCTCTGCATGGCTTCACAGCAGTGAACAGGAAAGGAACACTCCACGAATCTCCAGTCATCATCTAAAGTTGCCCCCTGACTTTCAGGTCTGGAAGTGGTCTTATTGTCAGGGGGTAAGACAGATATCTTCTCTGCTGCAAATGCTAGAAGAGTTCATACATCCAAACTTGTAAAGGAGTCAGAATCATGGCATTGCTTTTGAAAGAAATCTGCATCCAGTCAACTGAGTTAGTGTGGCTGAAGGTACATCAAGTATTTTGGAGAAAATAACTATGGGGATTGTTATTCACATAAAAATGATGCTATGTGAATTCATTTGTTCATTTCAGGCAGAACTCTCTGTATCAGTCTTTTTTAAAATTTTTTTAGAATGACTTGATTTTTAGACAGATTTCTTCTGTACTGTAACTTGGATTACACTTAAGGGAAATAGAGCTAAACAAAGAAATATCTGTTTCCATCTCTTCAGCAATGTGTTGTAATACTGCCAAAGCTATCAAACTTTCTTGTGAAAATATAAAAACATGCCTTTATAATTAAATCATAGGATACATGAAAGGAAACTTATTATATTATTAATTTATACTTTTTTTAAACTTCTCTGGCTCAAGATGTAGTAGCCAGCACTGTGCTGTGTGTCATTATGCAGCCCGGTCTTCTAAGCAGAAGCAGCTCTTCATGTTTGTATTTTAGAGGAAACATATCTTTCTGTATCACTGCCTTTAGAAAGATGAGAAGAATAAATTTACTTCTCAGCATGTTTGGAATTCACTGTGTTTCCTCCTGATAAATTTGAAGGATACAATTTCCTCCCAGTCATATAAGGAGGATCTTTCTGTATACTCCAGCCCATCTACATGACTTAACTTTTGTTATTGGGAAAGGGCTTCTGAAAACCTGACAGAAGTTTTGTCCAGTGATTCCAACTGGAATCGCCACAGGCGTGAGAATTTCTCAAGACAAAGATGATATCAAGGCCATTTCCTACCCTTTGGCAGCATCACAACCCTTCCTGTGGTCTAAGTGTCTCTCCACCTTACACTGCTATCATCCAACAGAGGACCCAGAGACTAAAAATACCGTTAAATAAAAATGTGTTTATGTGACAAGAGAGAGAACAGACTCAGAAGAATGTTAGAGTGTTCTGATGCTGTCACTGAAAGATGGCATAGGACAGTGTGTGCACAGCACAGTGCCTGGCAATAAAGGATAAAAATGCTGGGCAAGGAGGAGCCTCTGTTGACAGTACATATATATTATTAACATTTGATGGAGAAGGGGATGGAGAGGAGAAGGATTCTGAATAGATTTCCTTCACCTGGTGCTGTAGTTCTTAGGAAATGTAAACCCCACAAACTCAGTAGGAAAGTAGCATGTCAGGAGACTTTAATGATCAAGTAGATGTTAAGTCACAAAAATCTCGAAAAGATTTTCCCCTCCAGGTCACATATTATGAAGAGACATTGCTTTCCAATCCTGTAATAGATTTTACTCTTTTTTGCTGGGATAAATTTGCATTGTGTCTGACAATCAATCTGGGAAGCTAAAGTTCATACACACACATGGGAGGACTGTACACTTCCCCCTAGTTATGCCATACAACAGAAATGAAAAGCCATGCTGTAGGGTGAGTAAGTGATTCAGTCCTCCTACTATTTTCCTCTTTTGAACACCAATGCAGTTTTACTAGTGCAGCAGATTCCTTCATTTGGAAGTAGATGGTGTTTCATTCTATACTCAGGTTATCAGTCAGACATAGATAACATTTTAATTAAGATATATTTCACATCCTAGAAGGAGCTGCTTGCTGTTTAGGAAAATGCAGTTTCTGAAAAAAAGGGTTACAGAACATTTCTACTTTATGAAACAACTTTGTAATATGTCAACAGTTTGGTTCCACATCCCTCAACAAAACCTGTGCTAGATAATACAAGATTAGAAATAAAAATTGAATTTTTTAAAGAATATTTTTGTTTAAACTATTGGCACTGATGGTTCAGTATTTCAGTTTGGATTTTTCCTTCCTGTTTTCTTGCTACTGGTAGGCACAGGACAAATAAACTGACTCAGGAGCCTTGTCAGTGCCTTCATCTTTTGTTGCTTTTCCATTATTGTTCCCTCAGAAATATTTACTTTCATTGACTCATCTCTTCATTTGTTGACTAGTTTGCCTCCAAAAAGCTCCCCCTCTTGAAGTACAGTGCCCTGGCTGCCTCCTGTTCCTGTTTCTTTCAAACAGTTCAACAAGTGATCAAGTCTCCAAATGAGGAGGGGATCTCCCTTCTGCCACCAGCCTAACATCCAGTAGATTGGAGAGGAGTGCCCAGAGTATCTGACCTATGCTTCTTTTAATTAACCAAATCTAATGTGATGCTTGCTCATTACAACCTTCACCTTTGTTTTATTGCTCAGTAGATTTTTGATATATATTGAAGGTTTCCAGCAGCTCTCATAAGTGGTTTATTGCCCCATCAGACCTACACAAGGTATCATTCAGCATTGCAGTGTCAGTCAAAGGTATTTTTGTTGCAAATTTTAGACCTTATTAATTCATGCACAGCACAAGAAGCCATGGATATCTATTTTCAGTAGAGATATAATTAAAAGATGCATAATTATGGTTAGAAAATATTCCTAGAAAACTTTATTCTTTCAGCATGTGATGTTTCCTTATAGGTAACATTCTGAGAAGTCTTCTAGGCTCACCAAAGATTAATATCAAAACAGTTCACCACTGGAAAGATGCCTCAATTTTTCAGCTGAGCATCTGTCACCTTTGCAAATTTAACAAAGCATTGTTAAATAAAAACTTTTTTCATTAATGAATCCAAATCTAATCATAATTTTGAATATAAATAATATTCAGTACTATTTATATGCACTGAAATCAGTAAAACCTGATAAAATTCTCACTAAAGGAAAGAACATATGATTAAGACATATCAAACCTGCTTATTAGATGGACGGGAGTCATTGCAAAGTGCTCACTCATCAAGAAACGTTTTCTTTTTGTAGATTTTCTAATGGAAAGGTTTTTGTTCTTCCATGTTTATGAACAAACCTCTATGGATATATACAAGGAAAGCTCTTTGAGTGGACCCATTTATTCTTCAGTAAGTTACTGTTTTATTTATTCTGACAAAAAAAAAGAAATTTCCTTTATGTATATATGGATTAACAGGAACAGCAATAGCTGCCAAAATTCATGCCTATTGAAACACTGATATTCTAAATGGAGAAATATTAATTTTTTTTTTCTTAATGGAGGACTTTTGAAACACTGTTCTACTACTTAGAGTAGAACATGATAAAGGAAAGTCCTGACTACCTATGATCATGTGGTACCTTTAACAGGAATTTATCCACCAGCTCCAGCTTTGTGGCTCTATGATTTCTGCAACTTTCTGCCTATTCAAACACATATTTCCATCACAATTGCATGACAGAGATTTTTAGTATTTTTCTCTGCTGTTAAACTGCTGCTGCCTTTCAGTGTTGGTAAAATAGTTCTACACATAATTTTCCTTTTTTTTTTTTTTTTTAATGAAAGTGCTTTGGGATCTCTCCAGCTGAAAGATGGACTAGAAATGCAAATTATCCTTAGCCACGTAACTCAGAATTACCTTTGCATTTTATTCTAAATGTGTATCTGGATATATAAAAACCCTGAAAACCAGTGGCATTAGACCTGCTCATATAACTGACATGCTTTTGGGGAAATAAAACTGACAGAACTGCCAGCTGCTGCATGAACATTGTAATGGAATGAATGCTAATGCTGAAAAGTATCTCCTTTAATAAAATTTTTAATAAAAAATTAAATTTAATTTACGTGTTTAGAAAAAAAGCCCCAGAAAATTAATATCCAAAAGCTTGAGTGAATTTATGTCGTAACATCTCAAGTTTCTTTTTCCCCACAGTTTTATTAACATAGACATTTGGGTTTGCACCAAAACTCTTTGTTTATGTAAGTTTCCTCCAAGTAATGACTGGAACAAAACATACTCTGGCAGAACCTTGCAAAATATAAGCCTGTTTAAGTTACTTGGGTAAAGATAACATTTCTTTAAAAATGCAGAAAAAGAAACTCTAGCTGCATGTAAATTAAATTTAGAACACTCCTTTGCATAGAGTGAAAGTCTGTCAGGCCAGGAAAAATCCACAAATGTGATTGCAGTGACAGAAGGTAAACCAAGAAAGAGGACTCTGATGTCCAGGCAGCACATGCATGCCCTGTGCAGAAGTCTCTTCACAGAACTGTCAATGGCTTTGCTCCCCCATCCCCATGACATGGTTGCCTCCCTTTCCAAGCTTTCCAAAAGTTTCCAAGCAAGATTTGAACAAAACCAAAACACTGAAGGAAAGAGCAAGAATAAAGTGCCCATCAAAATTTTATGCAGTTATTCAGCTACAAGCAGCAACAGGGGCTCCAACAGTTAGAGATTCCCCAACTTGCTGCTGCTCCACCAATGTCAGGAAGGATTTTGGTAAATGCTCAGCACCATGGCAAAGCCATAGGTAAGACTGGTCACTTGCTACCAGAATTTTGATATGGGTTAGGAAAAGTGGCTTGCCTAGGTCACCACCTTTCCAGTGGTGGCAGAAATCAAATCATGGCTTCCAGTGGAGACTGGAGTATTCCATGGCAGGTCAATGCTGCAGTGGAAGGCTATTTTGATAGAGATTTAAAGGAAATGCCCTTAACTGCAGTACAGGTGAGGACCATGGCAGTTTTGGCTTCTGTCTCTCACTGGAAAGCAAGCAAGTAGCAGGTAGTCTGAGGAAGGGCTGCAGGACAGGTGCCAGCAAACCAAACCCCTTCAGGGCTTGTCCATCTGAAAATGGAGAGAGGAAGTAGATGGATAAAACATACATGGACAAATCTGAATATAAATGCTAGCTAAATACTTCTCAAGGCATCCTCAGTACCACTGCTGCTCAAGGGTTTTGTTTCACGGCTAAAGATAGCTCTGCTGGTAACATGAGACAAAATAACGGTGGAATTGTTTTACTCCAAGAGAAGCTGGGTACTAAGAAACCAGCTTTATTTCCTCCCACCAGCAGCTTCTTCTAAAAGATCCTTTACTGTGAGCATTATCTTGTATTTCTTAACATGAGCCTTAATGGGACCCCAGCATCCCTATGGCAGTTCTGTAAGGGCAGGACTGACTGCCTCTGGATGCAGCCATTGGCCTGTATCAGGTGTGCTGCTAATGTAAGTCAAGCAAGCCTACGTTTATGCATTTTAAAACACCAGACTTCTGTTTCCATGACAGAAGTTGAAAGAGACAAAGGCCTGAAATCTCACAGCTTCAGAGTAAAAAAGATTTTCAGCATGGAAAAAGATTTGCTCGGTTTTCTGCCAGTCCAGTCCCAAGTGATGCAAGACCTCTCTTCCACCCCACTCTACTTTGCTCCAGAATTGCTGTAGCTCCCTCAAGAGACAAGAGTATTTCTGCTGAATTTCCAACTCTTCAGGTAATTTGTGCTGCTTGTGGCATGCAAACGAGCTTTATGAGACTGAGATCATCACTGTGTTTAAAGCAGTGAAAGAACCCCAAGGTACGCTGCACCATTCAGGATCTGAAAGAAAATTGAAATTCTGCTCCCAGTTCAAGGAAAAAAAACTGAAAAAAGACTCCATAATCTGTAATAAGTGTCTGCTTTTGATTATGAACATTAGCAGGCAGAGATTAGCACCTTTCCACTCTGTTTCTATAAAAACTCTTTTCTTTTAAGCAGCCATAAAGTGCAGAAGGGCTGCGGGCAGATCTCTGCCAAAGATCATGCAGTTTAGTGACGGCCTTGGCTGATGAGACACTTCAAGACCTGATCCAGGGCATTGAAGGAACATGGGAAAGGATGCAGAAGCAGCAGGCAGTTACCTAATACTATCAAGTCTCAATAAAAAATGACAAGCTGAGACATCTTGGCAGGCTTTTTGAATACCAAATAGGACAATGCTTGTGCAAACGGGCCTGGAAGTGAGGTTAAGAGAAATTCACAGCAGAAAAAAAAAACCCCAAAGCCACACTTAAGAAGCAGCAAATTATTTCAGTTCAAAGCTCTTCAGATCACATCTGACCATAGGGCGACAGAATTATCCTCACTGCAAGCCGTGATTCACGTCCAGTATTTTATACGTAGCAATCGAGTAAAAACGCTCCCACCCGAACCAGAATGCATTTTCAGCAGAGCGACCGTGAGAGTATTTGTACCTATGGATTTGCTGTGACAGATAAACAAACCCCTACTCCTTCCTCACAGCTACAGAAGCGATAGGCAGCAGAACCCCAGGACGTCGGGAGGGTCTGTTTTTTCCACGGGCCAAGTTCTCAGAGCGGCTTCCTTAAACCAGCAGACCGCGCCGATGGCAAAGGCAAACGCGGGGCATTCCCACGCACCGGGCAGACGGGCGTGTGCGCAGGGATGGAGGCGGCGGGAGAGGCGGTGCGGAGCCCTCCTCCTCCTCCTCCTCCCGGCCCGATCCGCCGCTTCGGCCACCTCCAGCACAGCCGAGACCCGTCCTTCTGCCCGCGTCCAGTTCTCCATCCTCCCCTTGTCTTTTTCTATTTCTAACTAACTTCGCCCGTCCCCTCTCCCGCCCGTCCGAAGGGGCGGAAGCGGGAGGGACGCGGAGCGGGCAGCGCGGAGAGCTCGGCACGGAGCCGGGTCCACCCGGGCAAAGAAGCACCCCTGCTCTGCCCTGCCCTGCCCGGGGTGGGTGACGAGCGGCTGCCGGGGCAGTTTTTGGAGGCGAGGAGCAGCGCGGCCCGGCTCGGCTCGGCTCTTCCCCAGCCGCGCCGCGGGGCGCTCGGCCCGGCCTCCCCCACAGGTGCCGGCCGCCCGCCTCAGCAGCTCCCCCTGCCCGCCGGTGCCGGCGGCGGGAGGGGCCGCGTCCCGGCCCGCCCCGCCCCGCCGTGCCGCTGCCGGGCGGCGCTGCAGAGGGCGGAGCGGGCGGCGGGGCGGTGCGGCCGGCGCCCGGCGCGGGCTGGCTCCCGGCGGGCGGCGCTGCTGCGTTGCTCTGGGAGGCGCCGCGGGGCCGGGCGCGGAGCTGCGGGCTCGGGGGTGTGAGCGGCCGGGCAGGGCGCCCCCAGGATGCTGCGGTTCCTGCGCAGGACCTTTGGCCGGCGGTCGATGCAGCGCTACGGGCGAGGAGCCGGGCGCGGTGGGCTCGGCGGCGAGGGGGACGAGCGGGACGGGGGGCTGCGAGGAGCGGCCGCCGCCGCCGTCGGCTCGGGAGGCTTCCCCTCTTCGCCGCTCCCCGGAGGGGTCGTGCACAGCGCCGGAGCGCCCGTCCACATCCCGGCGGCCGGCGGCAGCAAGCCGGTGCTGCAGTGCCGCGTCCTTCTCCTGGACGGCACCGAAGTCAACGTGGAGCTGCCGGTGAGTAGCGTGCGCTTACCTCCGCCGCCTGCAGAACGGCGCCTGCAGCTACCCTCTCCCCTCCTCCGCATCGTCCCCCCCCTCCCTGGCGACGGGCACCTGCGAGTGCCCCCCCCCGGCCGCACAACAGGCGCCGTTCGCCGGAGAAACCTCGCTAGTTTCGTCTTTTCCTCCGCGGGCGCCCTGGCCGCCGTCCCCGCCTGCATGCACCTGCTGCCAGGTGCGCGGCGCGCCTCCCCGCCATGACCGCCGCCCGCCCCCGTCCTGCCTGCCAGAGCCGTCTGCGCCCTTCTTCCCTCTCCGCGGAGCCGGCGGGGAGGTGGGCACCGCTCTCCTCCTCCCCTGCGCCGCCGAAAACAGCCCCTCGCAGCGCTGCCTTCCGCGGCGCCTCTCCCGCCGGGAGGGGCCGCCCCGCGGTGCGGGCGCTACCTGTGCCTTTCCCCGGCTGCTGCGGGGGGCTGAGCCCGCCCGACGGCACCGCCGGCCGTGGGGGCATCCCGGTGTGCCAGGCGGGGGGAACGGAGCCTCTGCGGGGCGGCGGTGCCTTTGCCTCGCTGCCCCGTGGCTTGCAGCCTCCGGCTCCGAGCACCTGTGGCGGCGCGGGGAGGGCGAGGCGCGGCCGCGCTGCCCCCGCCGCGGCGCGGTCTCCGGGGGTCGCCGCCTCCTGCTTCTCCTCTGTTCGTGTTTCTTACCGCCCCCGCTGCCGGCTAAAGCCCTTCCAGGATGCCCGGGGCGCTCTGCCCGTCCCGTGGCGCCCGGGTGCGGGGCCGGGGCCGGGGGTGAGGCCGGGCGGCTCCGGGGTGCAGCCCGAGCCGGGCCGCGGGTGTACGGACGGTGCCGGCGCTGAACTTTCTCCCCTCGGCCGCTGTACAGGAGGAATGAGGAAGGGATGGTGCTGGCCTGCGGGGCTGTGCTGTGTTGTTTGTGCCTGCTCGCTGGGGTTGGGCCGCCTTTGTAGGTGTTTCAGCATCCCCAAAGCCCGTTTTGTGTCCTTCTGTCCCTCTTAGAGGCAGTTGCACGGTGTGGATCGGTGACTTGTAGTTTTGGTTTTTTCATTCCTCACAGCGCCTAAATAACGCTCATCCTCTTTTACTGACCTTTTCTGTTCGTTTTGAAACCCAGGTTTCCCATGAACTAGTCTGGAAGTTTATTGTGTTTGAAAAACATTTAATCTTCTTTCCATTTCAACTCAAATGGTCACTAGCCAAAAACAGGTGGGAGAAGTTAGTGAGTGTAACAACCTGAGAAATTGTGCCCTGCTTTCATCTCCAGTAGTATAAAAGAGAAGATTTCTTTCAGAGTAACTTTAGACTCTTGTTAGGTGCCTTTCATATTAGCTGTCATCTGTATATATTGGCATCATTTCACTAAAACATGGAATTTGGCAACTGTTTTGGCAATTGTTTCTGCTTAAAAGAAACAGAAGAGATTGAGTAAGACTCTTACAAGTGAGCACAGAAGTATGTGAACGGAGCCACCTAGAGATACTTGCTGCAGCATTATCAGGCCTCCCTTGCCTACGGACTACATCGCACATTTCCAGATATTTGAAATGCTAATATATTTCCTCTCCTCACATCTTCTTCACAACTTGCTGCACTCCTCCTAGCATCTCAGCACAAATCTTTTATGAAGTAGACTTGATGATTGTTATCAGCGTGCTAAGGGTTTACTTATAGAGGTCTATGTCAATAAGCTTGGTAAATATTTTGTTTAAGGTTATATGCTGATTTATCAAAGGTCAGATATTTCTGTTAAGCCCATTTAAGATGGTCTGAGGATTTGTAGGATCAGAAGGTGAGTTAATGACACTCTTAGTCCTTGAGTGCTGAAAACATATGAACATACCTGCTTGCCCTAGTAAAGAAGCTGTGGAGCACTCTTCTTGAACTGATCTGCAAATGAAGCTTAGACTTCCCAGTGCTCTCAGAATGTGAGCTGCACATGTTCTGGTTGTAGCTCAGCTGTCCAAAGACAGAGTAATAAGTTGGCTTTTTTTTTTCCCAAAGTCCCTAGACTGATGGAGGACTTTGGAGCATATAATAGCTGTCAGTGTTTTGAGGATTAAAAACTGTTCTGTTGAATTACATATCTGTTCCTCATGTTTTTTTTCCATTCTTTCACAGAAAGTAACACCCACACTGAGAGTTACAAAAACTGCAAGAGGCATTGCACCATTTATAGAAGTTGATCAGTAAAGTTTTTTTGAGCTTTGCAGGTCTAGATTTTATGGGAATAGAGCATGAAACAAAGTGCTTTAATACTCAGGAGATGAGGTATGGGACTGGTTAAGCTGAATGAATTGAGTAGCATCTTTTAAAAAAAGTGTATGGTGCTTTCTTTCATTTCAGCTCAAATTTTATCAAAAGGAGGGAGTGTGGGCTTCATCACCAATCAGCAGCTTACTCATGAAGTCAAGTACAGAGATGATTGCAGAGGGTTTCGCTGTGGTGCTGATTGTGTTTGCAGACACTTATTTCAGGAGATACTGGTATCTATAAAATGTGTTATTCCTGCTGGCATTGCACCCCTCTTGCCTTTCTAGTTGAAAAAGGAACTTAGAACACAATACTCTTGCAAGTACAACTTTTTAGGCTATCTCTTAGACTTTGTTTAGAAGTAATTGAAAGGTTTATTAGATTTCAAAGACTACAGGGTTTATTTGCTTGTGTGGAGGAATGATAGTAAAGACATGACTGGAGGAGTCACTAGCTATTACACAGAAAAAAAGGTTCAGCATTGCTGCTAGCTATTACACAAAAAAAAAAAAGGTTCAGGTTTGTTTGTTTTTTTTCAGTTATTGTTTCATTTTTTAAAAAAAATTCCAATAAAACTGAAATTTTTGTCCAAGTTAAATGTGCCATGTTCTGCCACAGTGTTTTCTTGTAGGTGGGGACTGTTAGAAAAATAAATTCTGCATCAGTAAGTTGATTACTGTCTGTGTGGTTAATGTTATAATTTGTGTGTCTGCATCAGAAAGTACATGTCTTGTAAACCCTTGTCAGTTTATGATGGTAACAGAAGCAGAGATCTACTCTGATCTCCAAGTTCTTCCTTAGCTCGTTCTTCTCTAGGCTGTATAGCAGTAGTGAACTTGAGTAATCTTTATCTGTGCTTCCACACCCTCTTTCTACTGGAACATTTGCACTTTATTCTTTTTACTGGATGTGCTCTGCCCTTGGACTGCCCCTTCTGCTGACCTGCCCTTCTATGTGCTGTGTATTCTTTCATTTGTAGGTGTTCTCTGGCTTTCACAAACTTGTTTCATACCCAGCTGCCCCCACACAAATGTCAACATGAGATTATTCTAAGCACTGCAGATACCCCTGGATAATGGTTTCTATACTCGGCTTCTTGCATGAAATTTCAAGGATTGTTTAATGATGCTGGCTTTTTTCTTCACTCTTAAGGCAAGAATCATGTACTTTAAAAGTATTCTTTCCAAACAGAATAATGCATTGGATGGCTTTTTAAACCCACAAGCTCCTCGGGGCCCTGTATTGAATGTGAGATGCTATTAAGGTTGGATCTGTTGTACAGGAGTGAGTGGCATTTGACCAGTTCTGTTGCTGTGGGGTGATTTCCCATGGAAAGGGAAACATAAATCGTGTCATTACTTCTTCTTGACCTGACACCACGTGTCTGTACATCTGAAATCCAGTGATGAGAACTGATTCAAGAAGAAAAACACTTCCATTAGAAGCCATCCCTCCTTTTCACACATGGTCTCTGTATTTCTTTTTACCATTGGGACCCTGCTCAGTGTTGCACTTTCACTTACACTGGAGGCTATTAGCTGGTCAGAGTTTGCAACTTGGTTGTAGGTAGGTGGAAGGCCCACTTGCTCACTGTTGCCAAAACAGTCCTGCCTCTGTTTTTCTGGAAGACTCGTGACTTTAATGAAAGAAAAACTGGTTGTAGGTAATGCTGTGTTCTTGCAGAAAGAATGCAAGGAGAGAGCATTGACATTTAGGTAGTGATGGTGCCTGCCAGGTAGTACATAGATGGCTCTCAGATAAAGCCAAAAGCCAAATTTTTCTTAACTCTAAGGCATGATGGCTGACATTTCTAAAAACGGAGCCTTTGATTTTTAATTAGGTGCATCTTATGAAAGCTTAAAGGGCAGATATGAAAGATACCTATTCAGTAGGACTGTCCAGAGTAGCAGGAATTAATGTCACTTAATGGTGTTGAAAACAGTATTTTCTGATAAATTGTGGGAGGGCAGGAGGAGAATGAACATGTGTAGATTGTTCTTGGCTTTCTGTAGTCTTAAGTGGGATAAAAGAAGCAGCAAATGGTAAGCTTCCTCCACTATGAAAATCCTCATCCTACAAAGCAGATCTAAGATACCTTATGTTTTCTGTGATGTGAATCCACAGCAGTCAACATGCTGTTATAAATACTTCTCTCTAAAAATCTTGTTGCTCTGATAAATTCCTCTGCTGCTGTGAGCACCATTACACAGACTTGTGTGATGTATTAGAAAGTATGTAATGTTCAAGGGTTAAATTAATCAACAACTCAAGATGAATAGCTTTCATATTATTTCTTTGGCTTCCTTTTGGTGTATCTGTTTTAATAATTGTTTTGGCTGCTATGGAAACACTTCAGGATAGGAATAGTAAATGTTCTTCAATACTGTTTTTAATCTCTGATCTGCTACATGTTGTATTCTTATTGGGACAACATGAACATAGCAGAAATTGCTGTCTAGCCTCTATGCTTACATAAAATATAAATGTTAATTTAACTCTTGAGTAGTCATCTCAGTTTTATTGATTAGTGTGTTTTTCTTGATAAAGTTATAAATATCAGAAGAGAAGTGCAACTCAGTTTTTCTTTCTTTCATATCACTCATGACTTCCAAATAATGTTTCATGAATATTAACTCTAGAGAAATGCAGTAATATCCATGTAGACAGTTGGATTCAGGTCATACACCCCCTCCAACAGATATATTACATCACTTGGATGATGGGATTTTTAATAAATTTTTTAAAGCTTTTATCAGTTATAAAATTGGTAATATGCCTTCTTTATGCAGAAGTTTCCTTTCAACAACATAAAACTAGAGTACTTGCTGGAAAATGTTAAAAGCATATTTGCAACACCAGAAAGGCCTCTCACATTCATGAGCTCCTGTGGGCACCAGCAGCAGTAATTTCCTTCATAAACTGATCAGGCTCTGTTGGTAGAAGAGATTGGATATTTTTGCTTCTTCAGTTCACGTTGAAATGCCTTTTGAGTACCTTACAGCTCTGATTAAGCAGCTGTAGCTAGAACTCAATGTGTTGTCTGCTGGTAATAACCTTTAATTATGTTATCCCTGTTCCATATGCTTTGATGCATTGCTGCAGTGTTTACTGAAGGTGTGTGAAAGGCATTCACAGTACAATCACATACAGGATCAGGAACATACACAGCCCCAGAGAGAGAGAAATGAGATGGGATGTACACACATGACTGCAGCCATGCTTCAGAAATGCAGGATGTTAGGCTCTTGAGAGAGAAGAGGGGATTTTTGGCCCTTGATGTGCTTGCCAAACATCCCCAATAAATCTACAGTAGATGAAAGAAACATAGTAGAAAAAGGAGTACATAGTAGAAAAAGGAGACAAAAGCAGTGTTTTGTTTTGGCAAATGTAAGAGAAATTCTGCTTGTGAGTTCCATTAGTTATTAATGAAAATCAATACCATTTTTCAATGTAATACAGCTAAACAGGATGACAGGAGTGCTGCTGCAAGGAGCTGACAACCAGGGAGGGGGAGAAATCACTGCCAGTGATAAGAGCTGTGTAATGCAAAAGCAAGAGCACCTGATACTAATTTTGATGGAGAGCTTATGTGTTTGGGGAGATGGGGAGAAGATAAGGTTGTTGTATGCACTCGGTCAGAAGCTTTTTTGCAGTGGACTAGAAGACAGCTATGCTTAGAAGAGTAACCATGTGAAATGTCAGTGTGGCTCTTGTTTATTAGCACAAAAATGCATTTCATAGCAGATGTTTGCACTGGGCTTACCTATAGCAAACCTTGGAGAAACTTTGGAGACCTCCATGGATTTGAAGGGGGAGGATCGGTAAGAAGGAAACTTACAGAACAGTTTGGTAATGCAGGAACTTTCTTGTCAACAGTATACATCTAATATGTTTTTGGGGTTTTGTTCCAGTTATTCTGCTGTAGCCTAAAGTGCTGGTTGGCAAGCCTGTAGCTTCAGGCTCTTAGTAGGAGTCCTGAAGAGGAGAAGGAACATCTGGGTTCCTATGAGGCAAGAAATTGGAGGAAAGAGACTTTGGAAGTGCGGTACATATATAAGAGGAAGCAGAGGGCTAGTTTTGTTTACATTGCAGACAATGGTCCAGGAAGAAAAAACCTGAAGAGACTATAAATATAACTGTACAGCTCTATATAAAGGGTTGTATTGTTCATCTGTTTCTTTTCTGAAACCAGAAGGGGACAGCTATCTCCTGCTTCTCTGCACCTGCTTGTCTTTATGCACTTCCTTGTGCTCCTATTTGTAGTGCCTCTGTAAATACCCTTTTTATATAACTTTCTCCAGGAGGCTGGTCTTGTTTAGTGTCTCACCTTCTTCAGGCATCAGTCCATTTTGCAATTCAAGGCTTCTGTTGTTAAATTTCCAGGTATTTCAACTCTCCCTTTTCATTTACAGTCTCCTCCTTGAGCAATTATCTATACTTTCTCTGTGTGGGTATGATCTGTATTACTAACATGATACCTAATGAATTTTCTTTTCAATAAGAGCAGATTTCTTTTAATTTTATGGGTTTTCCTTTACTTGAGTCTGTTTTCCTAGTCTGTAAAAGTAGTTTTATATTCCTCCCTGGAGTAGCTAGCTACACAAGCTGTGAGGGATCTCTCCTGGGAGGCACTTTAAAGAACATTAGAGACCTGCTTCCTTCTGGTTTGGAGCTTAAGCATAGTTCTCTGTCCTATTCCCACTTAGTATTTAGAAAACATCTTTGGTTTTCTGCAGTTGTCAGAAATTGGAAACGCTTCTCAGTCCTGTTGCTTCCCTAGGAAAATTCAATTTCCTGGCTGTGGCCATGAGTCTCTGGCTGGCTTGGCAGCTCATCCAGCCAGCTTGACTTCCCTAAGTGCCCTGTCTGCCAGGACACAAATGGTGCAGGCTGAGGACAGCTCGTTGTGAACCTTGCAGAGCTGACATTAGGGAAACACTGGTAGGTATCAGTGAAATAATTAATTCAAAGGTTAAGCCTCCATGCTTAAAAAATGTACGGTTTCATGATGGAAGTAAAAAAGGAACTGAAAACTCAATTGATGTGGGCAGAAGGTGGAGAGAAGAGGGGAGAGCATACACATCATTGAGTTTGCAGGGTCTTTGCAAAAAAAATAGAAGGATAAGGATAAGTACAGATAATTTCCTTTTTTGTTAGAAAGAGGAACTCAACAGCTGCTACCAGTATGTACAGTGTTTTTGGGTTAGTATTTTAAATACTTGAGAAATGGGGCTTTTAGTGCTTGTTTTCCAGTGTAGACTATGGTAAATGTTCTTTTTTCTGCATTAGAAATAAATGAGTTGGAGGGCAATGAAGTGTTTAGAGTGACCATCTGTTCTTCATTTGACTTACTATTTCCATTTATTTCTATGCATCAGTTTCAGTGTGTCCTGGACCATTAACTATATTGTGATGAGATTATTTTGAAATATTTGTTGAAGTTACAGACTCAGGCTCTGGCTATGAAGTATGAAAAATATTAAGAGTTAATTTATGTTGGCTGTTTGGTTTTGATCTGTACAGATGCAGATTGTTTCCTTTCCTTGTTGTTATGGAACCACAGATAGTTTATCTAAACAAATACCAAATGTTGTCTTTTCTTTTTCTTTTCCCCTTCCCTTTTTTTCTTTAAGTATGCCAACAAACACATGGAATTTATTCTACATTTCCTTATCTTAATATGTGTGGTGTAGTTTGTATTATAAGAGACGACTGGAAATCCTAATAGAAGAGCCAGTTTATTGTTTGGGAAATATTACAAATAACTCTACACATATATGTAGAGAATGGTACTTTCTTTTGAAGAACTTCACTTTATATGAACATTGTGCTATCAAATATACATCTTAGAAAAACAGTGTCACCATTCATGGATTGTGACCTGTAATTAAATTATTCTAGCCTGCAGCATTATTTCGAAGGAGAACTTACATGAGGATTAATTCTTTTGTGGCTGTTTCAAAATAATGATTTTCTCAGTAGTTCTTTGTAGCACTAGTAATTGATTCTATGTATTATTTTCATTGGAATGTTATATATATATGTATATTTTTTAAATAAATGTAGATTTGAGAGGATTTTTGTAATTTAGTGGTCTTGACTGGGAAAACACCTGTTTCTTTTTTGTCCTCAACTGAGACTAAACAAGGATAGTGCTTCCCATTTTTAAGTTTAAAATTCTCTATTTTGCGAGGTCCTGTATATTATATATTGGATGATAAATAATTTCAGTTTTCTTTGTTAAATTATCCTGGGTTTTGAACAAGTTCTCACTTTAATTTTCTTCAATGATATTAACAGCCTAACTCTATGACATCTCTCTTGTTTCTATGAGGTCCAAAGGTTACCTGCTTTAAGTGTACAAGTAAATATTTTCCAAAATTTCTGAGAAAAGAAGCAGTCCTATGAAATTTTTTCCTTCTTCTCCCTTGTTTCCATCCAGAACTGGTCAAGGCTGATTTTTGTCATTTAAACAAATCTCTCTCCTATCTTGTAAATGGTTCCTGGATCTGTGATACTGGTATGATTTTAAATTAAGAGCTTACATCTATGTAAAAAGACCAAACTCAAGAACTTCCATTTTCATAAGCAGGTCTGAGCACACCAGTGTTCAGTGCAATCATTGTGTTGCAATAAAGATCACTATTCAGTAGAGATGCTGATCTCAGTGTGGAGGTTTTATATTCAAGCTACTTACTGAGTAGAAATTCTTCCCGAATAATGAACCTTCCATGAGTGCTTTGCTTTGAGAGATGATGAATGATGAGTCTGTTATCTCTTTGAATTAAGCAAATAAGTGAAGAGTGGTGGTATTCTTCAAAGTAGGTCGTATCGCTAGGAAAGGCAGCACCCTGCAAGTGTAAAGTCCAGTGGGCAGTATCCACTTCTCTCTCATTTTTTGGTCTTTGGATGCCGATGTAAATTGCTATGAATTCAGACATCCTGCTGTAGCTCTGTGGAGGAATGAACTGCTTTAATAGTGTAACAATATAACTCTGTTGTGCAAAAGACTTGATTTCTTTTCCTCCCTCTTCCCCGTTTCATGTTACTGGCTTGGGTTTAGTTTCTTTCCCTGCTGTTCAGGAGTGAAGAGAGGGTGGCAGGAAATGTTCTTTTTTGTGGCTGGCATCCTCTTTCCCTGAGGAGGAGCATTTCCAGCCCTGCTCCTGTCCCAGGTGGGGCAGGGGTCTCATGTGCCAAGGCCGGGCTGTGAGCACCCAGCTGCAGGGTGGGTGTCCGTGTGCCCAGCATCTCTGGCACTGCTGATTCTGCATGCTCTCTGCAGCACACTGCTGTTTGCTTCTTGACTGCCAGTTAATTAAGATGTTAGTTTCTATGGGTTTTCTTTTTAATGGGGGAACTTGCTTGCTAAGACAGCAGAGACCCCTGGTTCCTTTTACAGAGGCAGTGAAGCCATTGAATGTTGGCTGTAACACTTTTCTGTTTCTTCTTTAAGCTGGTTGCTTAAGCTGTTATCAGCCTATATGTGTGTTCTGTCTCCCTTCATTCCCATCTTCTCATATAATATTTCACATTTTACTTTTTTTCTGCTCTATGAGCTGTTTCAAAACTTATAAAATCAACCCCCTTGTTTTTAGATGTGAAAATCGGGGAGCCTTTGGGGCATCAAAACTCAAACTCTTGCAAACAGTAGGCACTTGGATATGAATTTTTCTTTTAATTGAAGAGATTTAGTTCGTGAAAGCTGTGTAATATATTTTGGAAGGTCAATCTATGAGGAAATAATCTCAACAAGAAATGTTTTATACAGTGTTTTTAAACTTAGAATGGAAAACAAGATAAGGTTATTTACCTATTATGCCTTCATGTTTTCCCTTGAATTCTCCAAGCCATCCCCTCTTTTGTTGGTATTGCATACAATTGAGTTTTGGGTTTTTTTCTGTGTAGCAGAAAATGTTGATGCATTATAATTTGTCCTATAGTAAAACTTTCCTGATGTGTCATTTCTAGCTTTAGAAAATAAAGACATTTACTTTAAAGAGGGAAAAAATGAGGAAGGAGTTGAAGCATTCGTCTGTATATTAGCAAAATAATAGGCCTAAGTTGATGACTGCATTTCTCAGAAGGGAGTGGGAATAGAAAAATTCAGTGCTGTGAAACAAAAACAAGTGGGTTTTGTTTGCTGCTATTGAAATTTGCCAACAAATATTCTCATTTTACAGTTCATAAGCTTGGATTTTGATGTATTTTCGCGTTATACACCCTGACTATTTTGGTCTGTGATTTGATCATAAAATATATCTTGTAAAAAAAAAAGTTAATCTGTTTCAGCAAAGGTTTTGCTTTAACAACATTGTTATGGTCAGGAAAGCGGACCATGATTTCATCCCCCTATATGATATTATATTAGCTACAGATAGAATGGTTTCTTCTTGAAGAATTTCATCTCACTTTGACAGAGCAAAACAGATCATCTGATAGCATTTCCAGTGTGATCTGAATCTTGAAAAATTGTTGAACAAAGCAGAAAGATATGCTCTTACATAAATAGAAAATACTGTTCATCCAAATTCTGTTTCAGAAAGCAGATTTTTCCCTGTAAAAGCTGCCAGTTTCTCAGCATTTGTGTAATGCCAGGAGAGGAGAACTTTCCCAGCTGTTTCAGTAAGCTGCGTGCTGGAAGCTTTCTAGGAAGAGGAAATAGTCTGAAGAACCTCTGTGTGACACCTCTCTGTGAGCTTGCTGTGACTTTCAGCAGCTGTTGAGAGTGGGAAAGCTGCAGTGCAAGTGCTGGCTTGAAGGATAGCACTCAAAATGAACTTTGTTTCTTTTGCATTCTGTAAGGCACCTTAACTGTTTACTGAAATCAAAAATTACTTCTTAATTTAAGGCAGAGCTTTTATTACATAATACTAAAATCTTCAGTAAGGTGTTTGGAAAAGTCATTTCTTGCAAGCTACAGGGCAGGTGACGGGTTAGGTTGTGAGCGAGGGAAACATTTAAAGAATATGAATTCCTCTTTATTGCATATGCACTAACCTCATTAGCAAGATAAGGCTTTCAAGGCTGGGGCAGCATTAAATGACTTGTGGGAGCCAGCAAATATAGATCCTGTGAAAAGCCTCAGGCCTGAGGAGCTCTTCCTACAGACAGCAGCTCACTGAGCAGCACTGCCTGCTTTCCTTGCACACATTTTGGATTAGACTCCAAGACCCTGGGAAGGTCTGCATGGGGAGGAAGATTTTCTATCAGTTTTCCTTTTGGGTCTTGGAAAACTACAAATTCTTTTGTACTGCTTTCTTAAATGGTGCAGTTGTCTGTCTGCATTGCAGAGCTGATACAGGTGAGGTGGAGGGTGAAGTTCTTTTGTTTCTGTTGTCTTCTGCATGATGTGGAAGTGCTCACTTTAAACAGCAGATAGTTGGCTGACCCTGTGTGATCCAACTCTAGCTTGTGGTGCTGAAGAAAAGTCTCTGGAAGCAAAACATGAATTCAGTGCAGTTCTGGAGGGACAAAATGTCACCACTTCCTCTGCTTCCGAGACTGTTGTCTGCTTTGCTTGGAAAGTATCTTCTGTGAAATGCCAAACTTGGGTAATCTCTGCCTCTGCACAGATGGCAGTGGAAGCTCCCTGAGAGGCGGACCAGGGCGTGGGAGGCTGGATGCAGGGCTGATGTTCTAGGAGATTCAGGGGGGACCCTACAGCTCCACAGCTGCCTGAAAGGAGGGTGCAGTTGGGGGTCAGTCTATTCTTCCAGGTAACAAGCTATAGGACAAGAGGAAATGGCCTCAAGCTGTGCCAGGAAATGTTTAGATTTGATGTTAGGAAATATCTTCACTGAAAGGGTTGTCAAGCATTGTAGTGGGCTGCCCGGGGAAGTGGTGCAATCACATCCCAGATGTGATGCTTAGATATGTGTTTTAGTGATGGACCTGGCAGTGTTAGGTTAGTGTTTGGACTTGATCTCAGAGATCTTTTCCAACCTTAATGACTCTGTGGTTCTACAATGAAAATGTATGCTTGGTGTTCCTGTCTTGTACATGGACATAACCCGCAGTACTAATGAATTTGGGGTGCTAAAGGATGGCACCAAAGACAAGCCTGCAGCTTTGGTTTCAGATCTAAATGAATTTGTGGTGTTACTTAGAGTGCCTTTTGTATCTCAAAAGCCACTGTGAGGCTGTTGGTTCCTGATGGCAGTAAGAATTGGAATTTATGTTTGAGGTAGCTGTGATTAATGATGCACATTTTCCTTTTGTGTTGAAACAGGGTGGAGGGCAATGTTCTTAAGGCCTGACTAAATGAATATAAACTTACATATACTGACAAAACTTCTTGTTTTTACAAATAATTATTTTTCAAAGGGAGTTATTAGGATGAAATATGTGCAAAAAATCACTGATTGTTGTTACCTGCTTTTATTTCCATCCCGCTCAACCCAAAAAACTGTCTACTTCACTGCTACTGCATTTGCTAAGAAAATTTACTTTGCATTAGTGGTAAACAGATGTTCCAGCTCTCTGTGTTCCATTTTTTTCCTCCTTTTAACATGTTTTGTTCAGGTGCTTAGGATGATGTTAAATTGAAGTCAACTGACCATTCTCCTAGACATAATTTCTTCTATCACTCTTTATATTGGAGAGAGTCATATGGATGGCTTGTAAATAAATAGGATCTGAGCGGTCGATTTGTTTCAGGTCAGAAAGGGTCATTGTGAACACAATCTGTGCCACTTCCCTGATCAGTCTCTAGAACTTCTTGCAAGACTTTTAAGCGTGTCACTTTTTTTACCATCAGTGCTCTCCTTGGATCTCATTAATTTATCTGTCTTTAAGAGTCTTTAATGAGAAGCAGTTACTTATTCATGTTGTGTGTAGCCTTAGCAGTATAATAATTTGTCTTTTATTGTATCTGATATTTTTATGGTCCCTGTTGTCCCCTGTCTTGGTACTTGAGCAAGAAGGCAACAAAAAGTCATGGAACTATGGGGAAAAATATTCTCCACATGCAGGTAGTGAAATTTATAAACATGCCACCCTTAGTCTTGTCTATGACTAAGTAGATAAAAAAATATTTACAGATGCTTTTCAGGCTCAGAAATATTGTTTATAGTTTTTTTCTGACTTTGTGAATAATGTGCAGACATTTGAGCTGGGCACAGCAATGTAGTGTTATAATGGTTTGCTGAATGTTATATGAAATGACATTGCTTCTTGCTTAATGCTCCCTTGTTTGTTTTCTTGGCTGTAACATTATACTGAGAGGTCACAGCCCATTGTTTTTCTCTTGTTTTCTATACCAAGGTTCTTTCAGTGCTGCTGAAAGTCAGGGCACTGTCTTTGACCTAGTGAGTGTGAGTGAAACTCACATTCCTCTCTGTGTGACGTATGATTTCACTGAATTCAACATGTTGATGAAGTTCTGCATCCCCAGGATTTGCAAATCAGTATGTTCAATCAACAAGACCCATCATCTGCTACTGTGACAGTTTTGTTCAGCAGGAGTAATTTTTTTAGCTCCCTCTCAGGGAAAACTAGTGAGTGACTGTGAGAAGAACACTTTGGGGTTGCACTGACAGTGCTTTTTGCTGGCTGCTCTCCTCCTTTCCCTTCGTGATTATTTTTTTTTTTTAATCTGCCTCTTGTGAACTACACACATCTATTTTAGGAATGCTTATACTTGCTTCTGTCAGACTCATCAGCTGTGTTTTGAGAATATGGGTGTTTTGTGGTCAGTTTAATTTGAAACAGTTCTTGGCTTCTCATCTCATCGTGGTGCTGTAGACAGACACCTGTGCTTTCAGCTGTTTGTGCTGAAAGCCAGGTCAGGGATCAAACCCAGGGATATTTCAAAAATAAAGGAAATAAAACAAAAAGCATTTGCAGCATTGAATGTCAGAAATTTTTTAAAAGTGTGGCATAAGTAAAGGGCCAAGCAGTAGACAGAGGGCACAGGAGCTCTTTAAAATTGAAGTTCTGCAGCAGCCTGTGTTGTTGGGTTGGGCCATGAGGCTCTAAGCAATCACTTTAGGAATGGATTGATTCATGTACTTGGTGCTCTCATAGCTTGGTCATGTGAGTGCTTCTGGTCTGCCCCACCAAAGACAGGTTAGTGTGGAGAAGAAATAAGTGCTTGGTTGCTGCAGTCACATTGTTCAGTGACAGAAATGGTGGAAAATAGCTGAAGCTAGATCTGCAAGAACTGGTCTGCTCCAAAGTCAGAGGTCTTGCAGAAATTTACCTAAGGTTTGTTATGGCTGGAATCAAATAATAGTGTAGTTTTATGGAGGAAGAATTTAGACTTGTTTTATGAGACAATTTTCCTGAGATCATGATGAGTGGTACAATTTATGCTGCTGTTATCTAATCCATTGCTGACTGGACCCAGCTGTCTCTAGTTTTTATTTTCAGAATCTAACAGGGAGCTAGAGTTGATAAGAATAACAAAGCTGATACTGAATTTGGAAAGACAGTAGGAATTTTAAAGAAAGTCACCTTTGTCTAGGCTTCATCAGTGGAGTTTCAAATGGAACCAGGACTGAAAAGGTGGTCTAAGAGTTGTTACTTGATCTGGATATCCTGTGATGGAGTGCATCCCTGGTCTCTTTAAGGCTGGCTGCAGGTGAGGTGGAGGGAAATTCTGCTCTTCAGGGAAAATGACTGCTGCATTGAGCAGAGCCTGGGTTCCTAATCTATTAGGAATCCATAAAATTCAAGTGGTCTGAGTTTAATTTTAGATCTCAATTTGTAGATATTACAGAAATGGGTCTTGCTACTACAAATTCAGTAATTCTTGATTGTGAATAAATGTCAATTAAATTTTATCTTTCCGTTTCTAATACCTCAATTATTTTATGTTTAGTCTCTCACTTGGAAAGTAGACTATGGATGAATTTGACTTCATGTTACATTTTCCAAATTAGGCTTTTAAGGTTTACTATTAAATTACTGCATTTATGGAAGGAAGCTTTGTTTAAGAGCATGATCTAAATCAATTTTAAGAAGCAGGTGGAAGATTAGTCTTGAAAGAACAAATGGATGGCTCTGAATCATGCTGAAAATGTTCCAATAGAAAATATGCTTTTACTTCCAAATACACAAGTTACATTAGAATGACAAGTTTCTACTAAAATGACAACTATTTTAAACATTTGAATAAACATACTTTTTTTTTTTTGTAAAGGGAAAATCACAGAAAAGAAGTTTTGCTTCAGGATTTTCTTTCTTATGACTAAGTAGTTGTGTTCTTTTGATGGCTTGTGGGATAAATCCTGTTTTCAAAATGCTAAAGAAAAAACAGAGTTCCCAGGCCATCTGGTGCTTCTTTGTGTACATGCATGCCTGCATCCATTTACAGTCAGGGCTGCTGTGCTGCAGCTTTGGGGTGAGGGAGGATCTGGGAAACTTAAGGGATGATGCCAACCAGTGCTGGGAAGTGTTGGTTTTAGTGTTCATGGGGTGAAGGTTTCCAATTTAATTGTTTAAAATCATTATTTATTTATTTTAAGGTGCAGGCATTTGCTACTCCTCTTATGATATTCCTAAAGCATCTTTGGAGGTGTTATACTGTCTGGGTAGTAAGGTGACAATGTCTGTTATCCCCATCTGGACAGGAGACTTGAGACTGCAGGAAGGATTAGCAGAGATTGTCTAAGATATTATGGCCTTCAGCTGTCTTGCTCTGACTGAGCTGTCAGAAGGGTCTGCTGAACAACCAGATATGAGTGTAAACGATGAGAGACTGAGCTGCAGTGAGATAAAGGTGTTGTGCAGGAATCTCTGGCAGAGTAATAGGTTTGGTAGAGTACCGATGTATTCAACAGCTTTGCTAAGGTTGCCCTGTCAGGCTTCTTGGTATGGTTCTGGATTGCTCTTCTGTACCCACAGTATTCTGTACAGATTTTTGTTTGAAAAGCCCTGCAAACTATTGCCACTGTACTTTGGGAGTAAATTTTTGAATTCTGCACTGGCCAAAGGAGGATCTGAAACACTGCTGGAGAGAGAAATGACATTGTTATATTCTGAGTACTTAAGAGATATTCTGTAAATGCAATGCCCCTTCACTCTGTGAGACTGAGGAAACAGGTTTAGCTGTAGTGCCTCTTTATCTGGACTTTGTTCTAGAAGCAAAATTTCACCTTACACAAATAGTGGGAGCTGACTAAAGGTATTGCAGTGTTACAGTACAAAGTTCTTTTTGCTTTGACAGTCTTTGTTGAATTGAGGTGACTGTCTTGTGATAACCTTGCAGGGTAGAAGATATGAACTTTATTTGTAGAACACCCAATAAGCCTAAATTAAACGCACCTCTTTTTGCATGAAACTGAAAATAAAGAATTTGGTTAAGAGCAGTGATAAAGCATAAAGCTGATAATTTGCTAAAATACAAATCTGTCTGTGCTACAGCTAATCTAGATAGATTATAAGGATTATAATTATTTATTAGTGACTTGTTAGATAGTTGAAATCATAGAAAAAGTATGTGTTCATCATAAGCTTTTCAAATTACTGAAGAAAATTTGTTTTGAAGTTCCCCCAGCCCTAGTACTTTTGATTAACAGGGTGGAAGAGAGAGGTTGAAGAGGCAGTTTCAAATTTATGAAGCTAAGACCTCTGATTTCTTTTGAGACTTTTGTTAAATAGGTCTCCTGATTCTGAGAGGGAGAGAGAACCGATTTGCCTGTTAAAAATGTATCAGAATAGAACTTGAGATTTTGAACATGTTACCTGTTAGACTTTTCTTACATAATTTTATGACTTGTCTAAACACACAAATTACTAGTTCACTGTCAGTGTAAAACAAATCAAAACCAGTTAAGTTTAAACATGATACTCTTACCTTGTGCATCATCTAAAATCCAAGCTAGCAGACTTCTGTTAAATTGTTTTCATTCTGCGAGATTCATGGTTTTCTTAGTGTCTCTAGTTGGTGGGTTTTTTTTTCCCATGTGTTCCTGACCAGTACTTAAAAGATGTGGATGTTCTATTCTTTTGGTAGGTAAATGTCTAAGAATCTGCCTGGTGACCACTGCAGTTTCTCTGAACTTCATGCTGCTGATACCAAGGGCATCTATTTTACCATTGTAGTCCTTTCCCATCTGATTCAATTGCCTCGGCCAATGTATCAAAAATTGCCATGAATGTGACTGGTGCTGTAGCTGAATTTTTTTGTGTTACTATGCCCAATGATTTTCCTTCTCAGGCCACTTCTGTTCACTTTGTTTCATTCTCTGAATCTGAAATACTCTGTTCTGGTGTGCCAGGCTCATAGCATATTGTTTTTCAGCCTGGTGGACAGCATGTATACTTCCATAAGTGCTGTGGGTCATGAGTTAAAGATAATTATCTCTTAATGTCTGCAGGAGCCTACTCTTTCCTCTTGATGTTGTGTCTTGAACTTCATCTTTTGCTAGAAGTTTCAAGGCTAGAATTTGTTCATTATGACATGAAGTATGGTTTTGGTACTTGATGAGAATATGTTGAAGTCTTTACTGCTTATGTCTTAATTTCATCTAGATTTTGACAAGTGTGTCTCCTTCAAAAAGTAAAACAATGGTGGAAATCTCATTTCTTTGGAAGGCATACCTAGTGGCTATTTGTAAAAGTGTGTCTTAAGAATAAGGCAGGAGAGTGATGCTGCCAACCTCAGACTGCTAATGCAATTTTAGACAATAAGCGAAGTAGGACTACTGTATTTGTTTTGATTAGGTGAGGACTAATGTTGTAAACTGGCTTTTATGGAGGCTTTGCAAAGGAAGTATTCCTCAGGCAGTCAAGTAGGGTGCTCTGGAGTTTGCTGCTTCAGTGGGCAAAAGATTTGACAAGTTGTTCTGCTTAGGCCTTCTAGTGACCTACAAGACCATGTCTTGTAGCTCAGTAAAAAAATAACAGTCAAAAGATGGGTTAAACTGGCTCTTAGAACCTTAGTGATATTTGGATTTAGTTAAATGGAATGTTAAGCATTAACACATGAAAAGATTATTGGCAAAATTCTGAAGTTAGAAACTGAAGAGCTTATAGCAATCCATTCAAAGTGCATTTTTCTAAACAATTATAAACTCTTATATTTTTGTGTTAAAGGAGAAATTGCATTAACTACTGCAAGCTTGTGTAATTTATCATAATTTGTTTATAACAGGAAGAAGGAATGTAACAAACCATGCAACTCAGCGTAATCATTCTTCCTTTTGACATGCTGAATTTGCATGCTCACATAAGTTTTGACAGAAATAACGTGTCTTCAGTTTGCTGCACATTTTTAAGGAAAAAAAATCAACCTGAGATTGTCAAGTATGGGTATACCATCCTTCATAATTTGAAAGTTTTTGTTAACTTGCATAGAAATAGGTGCAAATATGAAATGATGTTAGTTGAGAAAAGGCCAGGGGGTTTTAAATGCATAAACACTTGGTATATTTGAATAAAATCTACTGCATTCCTCAGTGATCTTATGCTCATAGAACGTAGTAACTTGGTGGTTTTGCTCTAATAATGCTAAAGTGCACCTGGTTGTTCAAATAAACTTCATTATGTATGCTTTGTGATTCTAATGATCTTTGTTTTGAGTAGCTGTGACTCATCTGGGGATGGTTTGTGGTGACAAACTCATGCACTTAACAACTTTCAGGTTTTGCTTCCTGAAACTGTTGTGTTCTTCACATGAATTTTGGATGATTGTTGCCTGACTTCCTATTTTAATTGTATGTTGGTTCACTCTGCACTTGCTTTGGGCAAAGGAAACTCAAAATACAGCTCTGGGACCCAAAGATCTAGCAAGTGATAAAAGCTTATAAATCAGTAGATAAATTAACTGGCAGCAGGACTTGGCACAGTGTTGGAGAAACTGTCATCTTGATATAAAAGCAAACCTGAACTTGGGAAGATAAATAATGAGTTTACCAAGAAAATAAGAAAAATACCTGTTGCCTTTGTTCTTCCAGCATTGAGGATGTTCTTGTTTAGTTTGAGGAGAGAAGTGGAGGAATGAAGAAGAAGTTTGTGGGTAAAGTCAGACTTGTATTCCTCTAGAAAATGATTCTTTGATAGAATAGGGGAAGACTTACCTACTGTCATTAGGATAATCATCTTCTATAGTCAGGTAGTAGTTAAATGATTTCTGGTTATTACAGAGTTTCTGTCATAGTGAGCCAAAGGATCTTTTCTTTGTATAAATTAGGTTGAACTGTCATGCTTGCATTTTCTGGTGTTGGATTTCTTTTCCTTAAAATTTTTATGCTGACATAGTTTTTAAATCAGGGTTAACATAAGGTTTCTGGAAACTAATGAGACTAGAACCTCTTCTGTGGAAGGTGTGGTGTAAAGGTTGAGAACCTTGTGTTAATTCAAAATGTCACATGAATAGAAGTAGAATAGAGAGGAAGGGCAAAGGCAGTAAGAATGTGACTTTGTTGTTGACTGGGTCATGTGCACACCTTGAGCCGTTGCAGATCACAAACTCTCTTTTTTGATAGTCATCACCTCCACATGTCTGCCAGTCACTGAATGGAGTAGGACTCTTGCTTCCTCACTAAACACACTCAATGTTTGTGCACTTTGCTAATAACAAATGCAGGCAAGGGACACATCTGTAACATACTCCAATCCTAATTCTTCTTGCTTCCTCCCTCATGCACTCAATGTTCTTTATAGTAATAAATGTTTTACCATCCCTTTGTGCAATTTAAAGGTCTAGGCAAGATAAAGTACAGATTATGATGTTATTTTGTTGAGAAATTGAGATGACTGTGCCATCTTTCTTTTGAAATTAAGAATTCTGGCAGCCTGAGATGAGCAAGAAGTATTCAGTAGGATGAAATATATGAGAAAGATCCTTACTTAAAAAATACAGTTCTCTAAGAGTAATTTGGAAAAGTAGAGGAGCTTATCCAGCAAACAACAATCACTAAATGCTGTTATTTATGTTGTCCATTTAGCATGAGTGCCAATTTTCAGATAAAGGAAGTTGATGGGAACAGATTCAGGTCAACAGAGTTGGTACTATTCCTGTTGTTTAAGGGATTATGTTTTTTAGTTCATGTTATTAGAAGCTTTTTGCCAGAAAAATGCATGAAAGACGAAATTAATCAACAGTATGAACTCTATTCAGTAGCTGAAACATCCTTGGCCACAATATTTATGTATTAAAGTTGAATGCTTGTCTACTTTGCACAGGTCTTTCAAAGTAATTAACATGTATATATTGCTACATAGTAATTTGAACAACAGTAATTTAAAAGGCTTCATTAAAGCTAAAAAATGCCAGGCTCGAGGAAGCCATGTGTATGTGTGGTTACTGGAGTGATTTGTCATTTGACTTGAGAATGAAGCCCCTATTTAAAGCAAATGAACTAGGAATGAACTGATCCAACTGTATTGTAAATGAGCCTTAGAAATGAGTATAAGACCAGTGTTTATTCATACTGAAAAATGTAAGATAGCTGCCTGTCACACTGGAAGGATGTTTAACTGTTGCAGGATGATTTTATTTTCCCTATGGTTGTGATGTAAGGAGGTGGGAGGTGTTTGTGGCAGGGAGCAAAGCACTGAAGGAAAGGTTGTAGTGTGTCTCCTTAATTAAGGGCTCTGAGGAAGCTGATAAGGTGACATACTATCAGTCTTGGTACTAAATGTGAACTGTCTTAGTACTTATTTAAATAGGGGCTTGTGCTGAAAGTATGTCACTGGTAATATCAGTGAATTCTAGTAATTTGTAACTGAGTATTTTTACCTGTATGGATCCATTATTTTATGATGTACACTTTGGGCATACTGAGATTGTATTATTTTTGTCCAGTAACATCACAGATATAGCCTATATGCTCTTTCATTTCCCTCCTTGAAGCCATGTTTCAGGTCCTGTTTCACTCTAGATCTTTGTCTCAGAGAGCCATTTGACTCCACAACACTGTACTCGAAACTCAGGAAGGCACAACTACAGTTTTTTTTTGAAAGAACCAGAGCAAGATGAGTATTTCTCAGCTTATTGTAGTGCCAGCAAGCTGGGACCTGCTTATACCAGTGCTCCACCCTTGTCAGGAGACAATTAGGCAGTGCAAACAGTGATATCTCAATAGTCCTTTCACCTGCCCAGAACAAACACTGCTCTGGTAGACACTCTTTGGAGATGATGAATTCGTCTTTCCTAGTTCAGATTTGGTGTAGATCTGTTTTTCTGTACAGAAAATATCATGCTTTGAAGCAGTTGTCAAGCTTCAGACTGCCTTTTTTCCTCTATATTCTCTATGCTTGCTTCTTTCTAAGTATGGTTTTCAGGGTGGGGATTTGAGAAAGCAGAGGTTTGAAGGAAATCTAGCAGTCAACAGCATTTAGATACCCCTCAGATGTGCTGTCTTCCATTTAAGAAAGTGGTTTTCTTAAGAAAATAGGACTGGTCCATCATGTATCAGAAACCTTTTGCAAGACTGTGTTATTGCTAAAAGTAAGTGTTTTCCACTGGAGCTCATCTCTTGCATTTCATTATTAAAAAATTCTAGTGGTGTGTTTTATGTTAGCCCTAGTTCCCATGTATTCAGCAATTTTGCCTTTCCAGTGTTACAGTGTATCATAAGCCATTTTTGAGCCCTGATAATGTGCTTGTTTTCAGATGCTGATTCTTGAAGCTTACCCCCTGGAACAATTTAGTCTGAATACCTATGTCAGCCCAGCTCTGTCTGCTTTAGTTAACTTGAGCTAAGGTGCTGCTGTGGTCCTCCTACCTACTTTTCCTATTCCTGCTGCTTAGCATGTTGGGTTTTTTCAGTTAAACTGGAATATTAGTTCCACTCATTTTTCCCAAAATCACTTTTACACCTGGAAGATCTTTAGGTCCATTAGTTTTGCTGGTGGGGAAAAAGTGAGGACTTTATTCCTGGTTTGCCCAAGGAAACCTCTAGCTAACAGAGATGCTTTTTTCCACTTCAAAAAAAAAGTCATGGCAGCTTCTGTCTGTGTGGAAAAGTATTTGTGTATTGGATGTCTGTAGGACTGTTGCTTCATCCTGGGTGTACCTTTCCCCGAAATAATTCAGCAGGAGCCCAGTTCTTTTGTTCTTGTTTAGGTGGCTAAATGTAGCTAAGACTCAGATTCTTATCTTGCAGACTTTGAGGATTTACTTTTTTGTTGCCACAAGTGGGATGAGAGCAGGCAGAATGTGAGGAAATTGAGGGAGCAGATTATACACAACTTGTGGTTGTTTGGACTCTGTGCCAGTCTTACTTGAGTTGCATTCCTCCTCAGCCCCCTTCGTTGATGATGAGACATTAGCCAGGAAAGTGGTACAGCAGAGGCTAAGCTGACTTTCTCTAGAAACTGCACACATCTGGGGTTATTGGGAAATTCCAGAGTCTGTGCACTGCATAGATGAGCAGTCTCCATGCACTGTGCCAGTTGGATGCACTCTGAAAAATTTGAGATGCTTGCCTGGGAGATCTGGAATCCACAGGGATATGTTTTCTTTATAGAGACCCAGTTACTGAATCACAGAACCATTTAGGTTTGAAAAGAGCTTTAAAGAGAAATAATGCTGGAGAGCTTTTTTCCTTTGTGCAAACTGGGACCGTATTCTGGCCTTCTCAAGAGTGAGAGAGGGCAGAGGAGAAGCTCAGAAAAGAGGAATGTTTCTGGGCACTGAATGAAAATGAGGGTATAATTTCCTTGTCTCCTGCCTGCCTTCTGATAAACATAGAAATTGCAGTGAAATTTTGCAGTTCTAACCTCTGGTATATGGCTTTTCTTGTTGTATTGTAATCTACTATTGTATGATAATTAGCTATCCAGAAGATAACAGAAGCCCATAATGATGTCTATGCTAATTCTCCTGTAGGCCTAATTTTATTTTCTGATTAACTGTATAGTTACATTACCTATGTAACATGCCATGAATAATATCTCTTAGGAAGAGGAAAAGAAGAAAATCAGCAGCACCATCCACACAAATTGATACATTGATTGCAGATGTCTTTACAACCCTGCCTGGTCATCCCAAAAGACCTCTGGCAAGAACTTTTGTAATTTGCCCAGTTACCATGCTTGCCTGTGCTAGTGAGATAGTTTCAGAACCTGCATGTGCAGGGAGGATTTTGCTCTTTTTCAAG
Organism: Erithacus rubecula; assembly: GCF_903797595.1. Lineage (NCBI taxonomy): Eukaryota > Metazoa > Chordata > Aves > Passeriformes > Muscicapidae > Erithacus > Erithacus rubecula. Next base: position 84,384,561 of record NC_136689.1, on the reverse strand, counting down.
CTAAGCCAGAGATTTCTAGTGGTGTTCTATTTCTGTTGTACTCTGACAAGGCTCCTGTATGTTTGCTGTGCACTTGTACTGTGAGCTACTTAAAGGAGCTAATAGTACTAACATTTATGTCCTTTTTTAATCTATTGTCATATAAAGAAAATTTTGCTGAAAGAATCCAAAAATGTTTTTGTTTCCTTTTGTGAATGCATGCCTCAATCTTGTTCTGTATTACAGATATGTATGTCTTGTTGTTCATTTGCTGAATGAAAAGGTAGAAGAATTAACATTCCCTTGGAGAGATAATCAGTTTTCTTGGAATAGCTGCTTGAATAAATGAAATACTGTGTTTTACCCTTTCTTCCTTTCAAAAAAAGGCTGAATTAACAGATGTTTTCAAAACAGCCTTTAGGTACTCTGAATCTTAATTTAAATGTGAATGAGGCTGGAATGTTGTTTGTTCTTGTGTATGTGTGTGCAATTTGAAAAAGACATTTATGCTACAGCTTTTACTATGGACATCTGTTTTGACTGTTCTCTTTTTCTAGTCTTAAATGACATACATGCTAAAAAGAATTGCTTAATTTTTTTACATAACTTAGAAGAAAACTCAGATTAATTTCTTGTTGTACTTCTCCTCCAAGATGTTAAGGTATTACACCCTTAGAATAAAGGACCCTTAATCGTATTGCACAGAAACATTTACATGCCAGTTGATTTTCTGAATAAAGTAAATATTTTCCTGAAAGCTGCTAACATTTAAAAAATAAAATAAAACTCAGGTTCTTTTGGTTGTTTGTTTTTTTTTTTTTTTTTTTATGTTTTCTGTTTTTGGGGGTTTTTTGGTGTTGTGTTTTTTGTGGGTGGTTTTTTTTTTTTTTGTTTTTGTTCACATATGAGAATGGATTAATGAGACAATTAGAGCCATGGGAATAATGACAGTAAATACTTTTTTTTCCCCATTTTTTTCCCCAAGAGCAAACTGTTAGGGCATGGAACACTTTTCTGCCAGTAAAGATGAAAAAATCCCAGATAGGAGAGAATTTCTAAGTTTCAGTAAGTTAAAGCATTTTGAGTATGCAGAAACCAGCCTAATTGTTTGCAATAAAGCAGCAGTGCTTCAGGTGAAAGCTGAACCTGCGTTCCTGGATTATCTGATGTGTAGTATCAAGAAGTGTTCCTCATATGTTGGAGGAAATATGAACTCAGTGCTATTAAATAGCCTGGAATAAAGCAAGCTTCTGCCAGTCATAGCTTGCTTGTTGCAGAGTGCAATTCAGAGGAGAAACTTATGTAGAAAGAATCATTAGAGACCATCTCTCCATCTGAGTTTTGGGTGTTGAAATAGCTGACTGGTAAGTGAGGGTTTGCTTCTGTACTTTGAAGCAGACAAGTGCACAATGACTCTGAGTAGAACACTCTTATTCACAATATTGTTTGGAACAAATTTCGTTTTTTATAAACTATGTTTCCAATTAAATTACTTGGACTTTGTGCAGGCTTAATTTAAAGCAATATCATCCTTTGCTTATGTCTCAAAACTTCAAAGACATCTGTTTAACAAATTGAAGAAACAAGGGACTGGAGCACTAACAAAATCTAAGGAAGTCTGCCTCCCAGCGCTGAGTTATTTCTGTTGGTTACTGCCTTGATTGGTTTGATTTTTTTTAAACTTATTTGTTCTTCATTTGAACCTGAAGTATAGCTGAAGGTTATGTGCCTTGGAGGGTGGTGCAGTGGGCCTGAATTTCATTTCATTTTAGTTGGGTGCACACTCCTTTGGGCTGCTTTGTAAATACAAACCTCTGTGTATGTGTGTTTCTTCTTAATCTTGATGGCATTTGTTTTGTTCTGTTTGATCTTGGCATGCATATATATTAGCCCCTGGTGGAGATGAGTCACATCTGAGACATGGTACATGTGCAGTGCTGTTTATCAAGCAATAATTTCAGAGTTCATTTAAATATATTTCGTTTAGCTTGAAGGTGTGTGCGCCCTGAAGAACAGGCTTGACAAGATCTTGAAGTGTAAGTAGTAGCAAGGCAAATGGGATCTGTAAGGAGCTTATAGCTCTGAATAGTTGTCAAAATGTTGCAGGGAACAGAAGAAAGATTTGGTAGAAGATGGAAAAATATGAAAGAATACAGGGAATAGAGAGAGTATGAAATAAGTTGGTTGGGAAACAGGTTGCTTGAACCGGTCTTGAAAGGAAGGATTGAAATCTTACTTTTACATTCCTGTCCCTTAGTGAAGGTAAGTACCAAGTGCTGCACCAAGGGAGGAGCAAACCCAGGCACCAGCAGATGCTGGGTTGGAGGAAAGCTGCTTTGCACAAAAAGGCCCTGGGGGTCCTGGTGGGCAGCAAGTGGCACCTGAGCCAGCAGTGTGCCCTTGTCACAGAGGAGGAGACTGCCACCCTGGACCATGCTGGATGGAGTGTCACCAGCAGGCTGAGGGTGGTGGTCCCTGCCTTCTGCTCTGCATTGCTGATGCCACAGCTGGAGTGCTGGGCCCAGTTCTGAGCTCCTGGTTTTGGAGAGACACGGAGAGAGCTGAATGAAGGGCTGCTAAAGTCATTGAGGGGCTGGAGCATTTCATAGGAGCAAAGGCTGAGGGAGCTGGGGCTGTTTAGCCTGTACGGTGTGGAGAGACACACGGATGACACACACAGCTTATCAGTGTGTTTAAATACCTGAAGTGTGGGTGCAGAGACAGAGACAGGCTCTGTTCAGTGGCACCGAGTGACAGGACAGGATTAATGGGCACAGACTGAAACACAGGAGGCTCCATCTGAATATCAGGAAAAGTTTTACTGTGAGAATGACCAGGCATTGGAATAGGTTGTTCAGAGAGGTCATGGAGTCTCCATCCATGGATGGTGAAGCAGTTTGGACACAGTCCAGGACAGAGTTCTCTAGCTGACCCTGTTGGAGCAGGGTAGTTGGATGAGCCCTTCAGAGGTCGCTTCCTACCTCAACCGTTCTGATTTCCATTTCTAGCATGGGCAGTTGTTAAATTAAAGAACAGATCTGTTCTGAAGATATCATGGATCTAGTACTGCAAAGTCACTTGCACCACAGAAATGCAAGTGCTATTGTTCATTTCCCCAGGATACTGGGGCAGACTTAAGTCTCTTTGGAGTATTTGTCAGTTTAGTTCTTGCAAATCATCAGAGGCAAGAGGTCTCCCAACACCCCTGAGTATCCTGCTCCTTTGTTTTAATGTTCTAACTATTAAAACTTATTTCTAGTCCAAATAAGCTCAGCTGCAATATAAAACTTTCTCTTCCATAAAGAACATCACCGATTGCTGTCCTCTTCATAAAACAATTGTGTGTATCGAAGAAGTGAATATGTGGTTGGGCTGTATTCTGAGAAGGTAGCATTTTTGAGAGAAACATCCAAGCAGCCTTGTTTTATTTTGTTCTATATGATCCACATTTGTTAAAACTATTGCCTTTGCAGTTCTCTCTTGGGTGCTTTCTCTTCTGTCAGCAGTTTTAAACATGGTGCTCCAAACTGAGTATGGGATTCCAGTTGTGATTTGTCATTAGCACAGAGGAACTGCAATTGTTTTCCAGAGACCTCACTGACAACACTCCTAGGAGGATAACACTCCTGCTGGAAATCAGACCTACATCTTTGGCCAGCAGTCTGATATTGACTGCATGCAGTTTTTAATCCACTGTGAGCACCCCATTCTCTCTTCTCCACTGCTTTCTTGATTTTAACTTCTTTGTATGGTATCTCATGTCTAAGGGATTTTATTTTATTTTTTTTAAATGTTGAAACTTCTCTTGGTTGATGCCTTCTTTACTAGTGCTGCTTTGATTTTCCTGGTTTAATCTTTAAAAAAAAGTCTTGGTACAGAATTGTTTATTTTGGACACTTTCACCTAATTTGACCTATGCCTTGATAACATCTATACATTTTAAAAGCATACCTGTTCTGTCATCCAAGTGAACAATTAAAGCTGTTGGAAAGAATCACATCCAGGAAATAATTCAAAATGTCAATTTCCTGGTTATTTAGCTGCTGTCTTGTGAGTACAGTATCAAGGATGTGAGTCCCCCACATCATTGTACTTTAGCTTGCATTTCTCTAACTTGTTGAGGACTATATTTAGGAAAATTTATGTCTTGAGAACACATTAAAATAGACTGATACTTCACCTGTAGTTTTCCTTTCAATCTTTGGGTTAATTGCTCTGCTGGAATAGAGTGGGGAAGGTTTGCCATTACATAATATCTGTCTTAGTCCTCCTCTCAGATACATCTTCTGTACTCTGACTCTTAAGTAGGAGACCTGGATCCCTGTGGAAAATTTGAAAGTAATATGTCCTATGAAAACACTTAAAATGCCCTTGTCTGAGGGAAAGGAAAAAAACAAGAAAGTAGTGCAGCATCTCCTCCTGTGAAGAGAAGCCAAATATTTCACACTGAATCCTGAAATACTGAGAATTTGCTAAAACAGCATGTTCTAACTGTAAAGAAAGGGCAGTCCTCTCCTATTCTGATAAAGGCCACAAGCTGGAGAAAGCGTAGCCCAAGAGTAATTGACTTTTTATTTAAGTAGTAGGATTGAAGAAATAGTATATCAATTGGAACCTTGCTTGTAAATGCATTTTACTTCATAATATTTGCTGTGCCATTTTCTAGAGAAATAACCACCCTCTAAGGTATACTGAGGAAAAATACATAAATTTTAAAAATGTTTCTCCAGGACTTTTTTTCTATGTGAATGTGGTATCTGAATTGTGTATCAGAAGGATTTTTATTTTTAATGTGAATTGTCTTGCTTGTAATTAGTAGAGCGAGGATCCAGTAGTGTGGAAGAGCTTACTTAAACTGCTTTCTTGGGGTGGACTTTTATATTTTGGGAGTTTTTCCCTTTGTATTTATCTCACTGAAGTGCCACTGTGTTATGAGGATTTATTTTCCACTTCAGTGGTAACTTATCTCATATAATGATTGGTTATGAAAGCAGCTTTGCTTTTCTGGTATATCTTGACAAGAGAAAATAAATAAATAACTTTTCCATTTTAAAAGTAGAAGTTTTGGCAGGGGAAAATGCACATGGAAAATTGGTTGGCATCAGCAGTGCAAAGCTTCTTTCTGACTGCAGTCTGCTTGACAGTGGGGCTGTGCAGGTTCAGGGTCCCAGAGCAATCTGCACCTCTGCAAGGAAAAAGCCAGCTGGCATTTTTGGGCTTGTGGTGTAGTTATACCTCAGCATGTAGATCCCTCCATTTGTAATACAGCAGAAAGATTCCTACCTTGCCCCTTCAGGACAGAAGTATAGACACAGTAAAACAGATGCTTCATGGCCTGTCTGCAAATTGAGATACCTCGTGAATTGTTCATTGTTGTTTTGAAATCAGTTATTCCAGCCTTCTGCAGAAAAGGCTGTTCCTTCTTTCACCAGAAAATGCCATCTACCTCAGAGATCTCTGAGCATTGTTCTGTTTACTGCTGGTCAGTGCAGCATTTTTATTAGCCTTTCAACTCTTGTCAGAAGGGATCAGGAATTGAAAGAGTGCTCCCCCCTCTCTTAAGGGAGGAGAGATACTGTGGTCTGTGTTCTCGTGTTATTGTATTGCAACATACTGACTGTTATTTCTGTACTTTTCAATATAGAAATACTTTTAAAATGTTGGAAATACCTTCAGATGCCTTCTTCTACCAGTGTATAAACATATCTATTCTGATTTTTTTCACAGATAAACCTTGAAGTATCTTAATATTGAGGTGTTTTTCTTCCCTCTTTGAATTCAGTTTTTCTTTGGTGTAATGTTAGATTTAGAGACCACAATGAATCATCATAAGGTGATACTTTGTAGGCTACTGAACTGTAAAAGCCTGAACTGTAAAACCAGTTGGAATTCTCTAGTGGAAAACAAAACTGTGTGATATGTAAAGAGGGAAAGTTGCTGTCCAAAGATTGTCTTCATGGGAACTTGAACAGAAAAATGCTTAGAACTAGAGAGTATTCTTGTTGTTAAAGATCTTTCTAGATGCCTTTAGTTCAAAGTCATGTGGGTTGTTCCAATTTCTTACTCAAAGCAGAGTCAAAACTGAATTTATACATTTTATTTGAATTCAGGTTGAGAGTAACGTCTTGTCATGAAAGCAGTGTTGAACATGCTGCAATTTCTCTGGACAGCCCTAAGAGAAAAGGCTTTTAGGACATCTAATTGGAACCTTTTCTGTTTTGATTTTTGTCTTGTTATCTTACCATGCACCTCAGCAGAGATCCTGGCTCTCTCTTTGCTCTTCTGTTTTCCAAACCTTCTTTTTTCTGGGCTAAACAATCCCAGCTCCTTCAGCTGTTCTTCAGGGGAAGGTGCTGCACTTTGCAGAACGCACTCCAGTCATCCATGTCGTTCTTGTCCTTGTCCTAAATCTGGCTGCCTTCTCCCAGGTGTGATCTAAGAAACTTCGAGCAAAGAGGAATAGTGAGTTCACTCAGTTTACTTGTAATGCTCCTGTTGCTACAATCCAGTGTGTTTGTTGCCTTTCTTGATACCAGGGCATGTTCCTGGTTTGCCTCTGAGTGTAAAGTCCTTTCCAGCTGAGCTGCTCCCAACTAATCAGATCCCAGCCTGTACCACTGCAGGGGGTTAGTCTGTCCCAAGCACAGAATTTCTGAGATTTCTATTTGCCCGTGTTGAATTTTAATGAGAAATGTTCCTCTTGGCCCATTCTGCCAGCCTGTCTAGGTTACGTTGAGTGGCTGCCCTGCGCTTGAGTGTGACTAGATCCTCAGCTCACTGTGCTCCAAAATCTCTGTGAGGATGCATTCTGGTTGAGGAACTCTACTTGTGACTGCCATCTAGGTATAGTATGGACTGCTCCTTTTTGAGCCAAATGATCCAGCCAGTGTTTCATCCCCCTGGAGTCTAGATGTGTTACCTGGCAATACATTGACCTGGATTCAAGGGTGCTGTCAGATAGGATGTTGAAAATTCTTAAGTAAAAGAGCAACTTTGATCGCTCCCTTCTTCAGATTTAGTCCCTTCATCATAGTGGTCAGTTGTGTTGATCAAGCAGATTTATCCTTGGTAAATATATGCTAGTATTTTTCTCCATCATCTGCTTTGCATGCCTTATAATATTGTGGTTAATGCTTTGTGAAAATGACTAGAGGTCTTTTGCCCATTGTCATCACAGAGGCTTTCAGCCATCCAGATATCTGCTAAGGTCTCAAAATTTTGGGCAGATGATGTTGGAAGTTCCTAGAAGTTGTAGCTGATAAATTCCTAGCAGATGGGGCTAATGCTCTGTTTGCCCTATTATACAACAAAGACAAAAGAGTCTGGTAGATCTTGAGTGATCATGAGATGACTGAGTTCAGGATTTGGAGTAAGCTGGAAAGCTGGACAGTAAAATTAGGCCTGTGAACTGGACTGTTGCTTATCTGAGAAGTTGTTAAATTAGGATTCCCCAGGGTAGGTGCTTAATACAGGACTTAGCGAAGGAAAATTAAAAATCTGAGCTGTTGAACAGCTAAAGAAAACACCATCTAATTTTCCAGAAATATCAGGACTTTGAACAGAAAGGTCCACTTGATTGAACAAGAGACTTCTTTATGAACAAAACCACAGGAAAAGGATGTATGGGAAGTGGAAATATGGACCAACAACAAGAGCATGAAAGCATTACTTAGGTATTTAAGGATGAAAAATTAAAGGTCAAAGCCCAGCAGAGTTTGGACTAATGAAGATTAACAAGAAGGGTTTCTACATGCATAGTAGTAGACAAGGGAAAATGTATGGGAAAAGGCTAAATCGTATGCTCATCTGCAAAAAAGCTATGGCCAACCTCTGAAAGTACTAGGCTAGTCAGCTTTATTTTCATCCCTGGAAGGCTTGTTTCCACATCAGTTAAGTTTCAAAATATATGATCAAGAATTTACTACTTATTAGTGTGCATTTAACAAGAGTGTGCTCACTCAATCTCATTGCCCTCTGTGGCAAAATGGCTGTTGGAACTAAAAAAGTGTCACTTTCTGGGTTTACTAAGGTTTTGAAAGATGCCACCAACTGCATTTGTATTTAGAAGTCTAAGGAAGTACGGGCTGGTTGAATAAGCTGCTTAATGGTTTGAAAATCAGCTGCACTATTATCAGTAGCTCAGCATCCAGCTGGCAGCTGACTGAGTGCAGTATGCCAAGGTTTGGTTCTGGGGTCCATATTTTTCAATGTGCAGTGATTTGGATGATGACATATATTTGCAAATTACACTAAATTAGTGGGAGTGGCTGACATGACATATGGCCAAACATAGATCCCAAGGGATCCTGAAAGACTTAATGCTTGGGCCATCAAAAGCTTCATGAAGTACAACACAAAGTGCAAAGTTGTGCACCTGATGCATAACAATACCATGAATCAGTACAGCTGGGAAGTGATGGGCCTAGTGGCACCTCTGCTCAAAAGAACTGGGGATTATGGTTTTGAAAGCAAGTTAAATATGAACCAGTCGTGTTCCATGATTTTCAATACATTATGAGTACAGCCAGCAGATTATGGGAAATCATTGTTGCTTGGCACTGAGGATCCTCTACTAAGAACATTCCTTTTGGGCCCACTAGAAAAGTAAATGTCATGACACTGCAGCTGTTTCAGTGGATGGTTGTCAGCGTGGTCTGCAAGGGGAGGCTGAGGGGAGTGAGCCTTGTCTGGTGTAGAGTGAGCTAATAACAGTCTGCAGCTGTTTGAAGGGTAGTTACAAAGATGATGGAGCCAAGCTTGTCTTGGTAGTGACAGATGATATAACAACACCAATGACCTGTTTTCATCTTGAGAAGTTTACAGTGAACATTATGAAAAATTACTCCACTGGGAAGGTAGTGTAGCACTAGTGAAGGTTATCCAGAGAAACCATGAGATCTCTCTCCATAGAAGTTTTAAGGAGCTGGTGGATAGATATCCATCCGTCTGTCCTTATTGTGTTTAAATATGCAAGGCAAGGGATATATTGAAGCCTCCTGCCCTTTGATAGTTTTAAGTTCTCATTTTGTTTTTTATTTTTCTGGGGAGTGCAGTTATAGATGTGAAATCTCTCTGAATTCAGTGGAGATGCTATAACATGCCCTAGCAGCAAGTTTTGCAGTTATTGAATGTACCTCTAGTGTGTAGGGAAAGAGATGGGAAAAGAAAGAGCCACAGTTGTGTCCCTTCAAACAAGAATACTTTGTTCAGCATTGGCACTAGTAGTCTCTTGGGCTTTGTCCTAGGGAAATGTGGTAATATTTCAGACTTCAGGATTGTAGTCTGGCTTTTCTTCCTAGAGTGTGGGAAGTCTAGGCAGAGTTCTACTAGACAAGTTTTGTTGGTTTTTATTTTTATCTTTGTTATTATCATGAGACATTCCCTCCGACTAGTGGAATTCTAATAAAGCTTTTGGGGAACCCTTAGTGTCCTTGTAGGCTTTGTTGGTTCTGATCAGCCTCTTGACTGAAATGGGGCTGAGAAAGTGGGATCTTAAGTGTGCTTGGGTATCTTCATACGTACACCCCTGCTCACATTTGTCTACTTTGGGGAGCTGGGAGTTTCCCAGAAGCAGTTTGTTCTTGAGCTCCTTGTACTTCACTAAATCAACATATCTTCCACAAGGGCTTTCTCTGTCACTGATGGATGGCAATTCAAGTTCAGCATAGCAGGAAGCAAGAAACTGGTAAGCAGTAGAGAGCTGGAGAATTCTTAGATGTTTAGTAATCCCTGTCTGTGGCTTCAAGAGTTAGTAAAGACTAGGTGTATTCACACCAGAAGACTGAGTTTACTCTGTGAGAATAAACATTGACTTGCCACAGCAACATAGTCTAAACCTATGCTTAATATGTTTAATGGGAAATAATCCTCTATTCTCACTAGGACAACACTGATTATCCCCCTACCTTCATCATAGTCGCTGCTGGTTGGCTTTCAGAAGTAGGGTGCCATACCTCTGCACTTGATACTGGTGTCTGGAACTGACAGTAATTTTATAATAATCTTTAAGTCTAGCTCTTCTGTAGTGGGCAGATGTGGTGAACTGAAGGCATAATATCTGAGTGAGTTGGTCATGAGTTTGTGTTTCAAAGCTGTAGCATGGAAGTGGGTTGTGTGAGAGCTGTGCTTCCTTTCTCCTAATTTGAGGCACTGCACTTCAGAGTTTGTTGCACAATTTTCTGGAGCTGTTTGGGCAATATGTTGCTTGGGCAATCCTAGGCTGTTGATTCAGGGCTTTCTGCCAGCTTATTACCCAATTTTTTTCCCTCCTGTACCTTGATTCTTGCATTGTAGTAATTATTTGCACATGCAATAATTTTGTTGGTTTTGGAAAAATTGTTAGTTTATCTTTTCTGCTTAACTTTTCTAATGCTATCCACTTCCCCCTCTGGGCCCTTCAGTTTCAGTTTTTACATTTGTTTTTGTAATTGAAGAAATTCTTAAGTAGCTTGAACTTAAAATAACTGTGTTGAGCAAAAAGTAAACAGAAAGTCTCCTTGCAAGTCTTGTAGCTGTGCAAGTCATAAAGATGAGCATCTAGATCTTGTTAATGGTGCCCAACCAGGCCTAATTAAGGCAGGGTTGTGCTGGGCATTGCAGGATCATGCAGCAAGATAATTTTATGACCTCAAATTGGTCTTGTAAGGCTCAGTATGTATACCATCTAAAAGAGAATAGTGTTTTTTGTTGTATTAGTGCTGGTAATCTCTATGGGTTCCAGGTTAGTAGATGACCACCAGCTGGTCTCCTGTCTTCTTCTACATTTTCTCTTCTTGAGGTTAAATTTTTCAATTCTGCCTCATCTATTTCAAAATACTTCTGCATCTGTGGTTCTTGTTCCATTCTTTTTCATTTTATTTCTGTCTTTTCTTGACTCTTCAATGGTGTACATAGTTGCATCCTTCACTTTTTTCAATCCAAGTTTTTCTCCTCTGCTTCACTGAAACGACTTTGATCCTTTGGTTTCTGGATCAGTAGTGTACGAGTTGTTAGATGTGCACTCCTTGTATTGCATGCTTTCTTTGTCAGCTAGCCTACCATGTTTATTACAGAACACCCCACTCCTTTTTATTAATATTGTGATATTATATGAATAAAATATTTCTTGACTCCACTAACCCCTACCATGTCTGAAAACATCAAAGTAAGATTTCATCTGTTTATAGAGATGCTGCAAAAAGAATTCAGGATCTATAGCTGGGCTGCTGTGAAGTACAAAAATATAGATACCATCTTAAGCTGTTGAGAAAAATTAAGATTTTAGTGCATGATACAAGTATGGTATGTGATGTCTGTTCCATTACGTAGTGTTCCATGTACACCACTTGTTCTGACATGTAAATAAGGCAGTTCTGGTTTCCTTGTGAAGCTTTGTAAATAGTGCAGTATACCTGCTGATATCTTCCAAAGGGAGGAAGACATTTGCAATTTCTGCAAATCCTCATGTCTAAGTACAATGCAAATATTATGAGTGAAAAACACCACTAAGTACATATTACACTGAGTTCTTTCACATCTTGATGGGTTATGTTCAGAACTACTTGTAGTTGTTTAGGAGTTTTTTTAGGGATTTTTTTTTTTTAATTATTATTTCAAGCAATGTCTTTGGTTTGCCTTGTAAGCCTTTTTTAGTTTTTGGTGAGTCAGTCTCACTATGCACTGGAAAATTATAAGTTTTTAGTATTAAGATTTAAGCAACTTAGCCATAGTAGTTCTAGCAGAGGTGTTCTGCTGTAGTTACCTTGCAGACTTCCTATTCCGAAATGGGTGCTGAGCTTACTGAAGTGCAGAAGTTACTCCAGAGCAAATTGCTTGTGGCACAATCTCTCCATGAGGAGAGTGGAGTCTCAAGTTAACTTACTGACCACAAAAGCATCCACCTGTATCCAGATGATAAACAAGCTGTATCCCTTCTAGAGTCTTGAAGACTACTGGTGACTTTCTGGAAGATGATGTTTTAAGCATTGACTGTGTTGATTTACAGCAAATTGATTGGACATGTATACTTCTGAAAATTGTTGTTTGATCTTGTGTCCTGGGAAACAGATGCATTGCGCCAATGTTGTTGTTATTGTTTTTAATATGCCTATTTTGGGTAGTTTGGCTTCCATTTTTCATGCAGTTATACTTGACTAAGTGGGTGCTTCAGCGGAGAGTAACAAAGATAATTGAGTTTAGATATCTAGCCTTATCTTGTGCATCATCAAATCTTGCGATTTAATATTCACCCTAGATCATGGTTTATCCTGAAAATTCAAAACAGCTTTAACAGTGATGAAAACTAGGAGGCAACTGGAACATAACATGAGAAAATGCTTTGCTTCTAAATGCTACATGTAAACAAAATGGCATTAATTCAGTATGAGTTACACACAACATCAGGAAAGGCTTGTTACCAACAAACTGTCAATCTTACGTCTGTTCATTTGCAGGAAACCTAAAATAGAGGGTGGGGGAAAGTGGGAACATTTATGACTCACATGGATTGGGAGATAATAAATCTAAACCTATGTTTACATTTAAAATAACATAAAACTTTAAAAATGTTTCAAACTGTTAAATATTTGTCGTATTTTAGTTTGTAAGTTTTCTGTCTTCGTGATTCACTGGGCAAAATTAATTCACTGGGTGTGAGAGAATAGCACAGGCTGAAGAAGGATGGTTTCCAGCACATGAGATTTCACAGCCCCTGGATGTTGTGAAAATGAAGCTGGAAAGCATTTGGCTTTGCTTGCAGGCAGGTGTGCGCTCCCCACTGACTCCCTGTGGCCCATGGAGTCTTGGCACTTCCCTTTGCATGGAATGTCTGAGCAGAAAGGAGAGTGCTCTCACATCAAAATAAGCTGTGTTTTGTTGGTTGATCGTGTTTGTAGCAGTAAATATATTTTAGTTGGCTTTTAATTTGGTGGCCAGAATTATTGAATAACAAGTATGGAATCACTTCCTCCTCTGAAAGTTGGGAGGGAAGATGAGAGGGAGAAAAGAGACAGCCTAGTTCTCAGTGCCTGAAAGAGTTTTTATCCCTTGTCGAGGATGTGAGTTCAGTGACATTGTCTATAGAGAGAGTATTGCCTTTCAGTAACCATGAGTATGGCAGATGTAAGATAACCTTGTCTTGAGTTAGTACAGCAAGACTCTCTACCCTCCCCTGAACCCTGGCTATTTTGAATTTCATGCTGATGGCCCAGTAATCTGTGATGTATGAGAAGCCTACATACCAAGGTCAAGACAGTGGAGCCTGCAAAAGGCTGTAAACATATGTATTGGATTTGTATGGCAGAGTTTGGTAGCAGGGAGGCTTCAGGGATGACTTGTGTGAGAAGATGCTGAAGCTGGCCTCATGTCAGATGGAGCCAGTTCCAGCAAGTTTCAAGATGGAATTGTCACTGGCTAAATCTGAGTCCATCAGCAATGTTGGAGCACTTCTGTTACGTTTAAGAAGGTGAGAAAAGCTCTACACAGCAGCTGTGAGGGGAGCAAAAAAACTGTGAAAGAGTCCTGCAGACACCAAGGTCACTGGAGAAGGAGGGGCAGGAGGTGTTTCAGGTGCTGGGGCACAAATTCCCCTGCAGCCTGTGGTGAAGAGCAGGTTGAAGCCGGTCCATGGCTGTCTTACAGCCCATGGATACCCACAGGGGAGCAGAAATCCACCTTCAGTCCCTGGAGGACCCAAAACAGAAGCAGATGGATGTCCAAAGCAGATTGTGCCGCTGTGGAGAGAGGAGTCCCTGCTGGTGAAGGCTGTTCTGAAAGTCTCTGCTCTATGGACTGATCCCATGCTGGAGCCAGTCCTGAAGAACTGTAGACCATGAGAAAATTGTACTCTGGAGAAGTCAGTGAAGGACTGTATCCCATGGGCTTGGACCCTATCCTGGAACAGGGGAGGGAAGGAGCAGAGAAGAGACACTACCCATTTTCCCCAGTGCCACTCAGTGAGGGAGGAGGTAGAGGAGTCTGGGGTGAAGTTAAACCTGGGAAGAAAGTGGGGGGGAAAGTGTGTTTAGTTCTGATTTTGTTTCTCACTATCCTGCTGTTATTAATTGACAGTGAGATAAATAAATCTCCTCCAAGATGAATTTGTTTTGCCCATCACAGTAGTGATCTTTCTGTACTTCTGTCAACCTGATAGGGTATATGATCCAGTATTGTAACACTGATGTAGCTCTTCCCCTAATGTCTGGCTTTTCCGTGTCCTTGGGTACTATTTTCACACAGGTCACCTGAACGCCCCAGCTTGATGTCTTCTGAAAAGTGATGTGTCCCATCTCTTCTTCCATATGCAGATGTTTAACAAGGTGGGTTGCAGGATAGATGACTGAGGGAATTCCCATTACAGCATGTCTCCAAGTAGTGTTCAAACCACTACCCACTTCCCTTTGAGACCAGTGATCTAGACATCAGTAATCAACCTATCTAGACTGCAATGCCTCAGTGTAGATGTGGGGATGTTGTGGGAGACCATGCTGAAAACCCAACAATCGAGAAAACAACTTTTATTGGTCTCTCATCTAAGATGATAAAAAGGCATAGTTAAAGATCTACTGTGTGTGTGATTGGTGAGTGAGCATTCAGCTTATCACTCTCCTCATCTAAATTGCTTGTTTTCCTCCAACATATGGTATTTTCTATACAGGGAGATGAAAGACAAGTCTCTCTTAGTCTACAGACTCTCTGGCTGTATCAACAGTCATATGTGCTTTGTTGCTCAGCCTGAATAAACTTCACGCCGTGCTGTCTCTTTCAGAATAGGCATAGCTGAACAAGTTTGACACTTGTTCTTCCTGCATCATTGCAGTGGTGTTGTATTTGGTTGCACTTAAAGGCTCTCCTGGCTACATATGTATGACTTTGAAGTCATCTGAGTTGCTGGTGGCATCTAAAAGCTGTCAGGCAGCAAAGCTGTCCCTGCAGCCAGAGTTGGGCATGCAGAACTCTGTTCCAACAGAAGAACCTGAGTTTGCTCTTGACTCTGTCCAAGTCTGTATGTCTGGTAATGAGAAACATTATTCATATTAATAATGTCTCCAGGATAGTGATGAATTCCCCAACATTGGACACTTTAAGATTGACCTGGACAAAGTGCTTGTTTAGACTGTGATTTTGCCAAGGAAGGTTGGACCAGATGACCCTTGAGGTCCCTTCCAGCCTTGTATGCTATGATTCTAGGAGTCGTGGTAGAAAATAGAATTAGGGAAACAAAATATGGTCCTCCAATGACTTAGTGACTTTTCGGACTGCCAGAGTGCTTGGTATTAATGCTGGTAGTTGTTCTGTTGGATTCTCTTCCATACTTCTCTTGAAGTATTGTGAATCTGTGGGAGTTCTTCACTCTTGCGTTCTCCTTCATTGTGAAATAAAATTCTTACGAGACAAAGGGACTGTTACCAATTTTGTTTCCTTTATAAATGAAGATTTTTGTTAATGTCCGCAAAGAATTGGTGGTACAGTCTTTGCTGGAGCTATCAAAGAGTGGTTTAACTTTTAAGTAGTTCATTATCCATCTAAAATCTATTCTGTGAAGTGGCTTTGTGTTAAAATGACGTTTGGATATGGACTTCAATGTATTCATACTATGAGTAAGGCCTTAGTGACATTTTTTTCCCCCTGAAACATAAAAAAAGTTAAAGTTTCACTTAAAAATCAAGTTGTTATTTTAAACAACTGGGGTGGTAGCAGCTCAGCCATGTGTGACTGGCCAGTTTGGAGTGTTAGGTCTGATCGGTCTTTAGGTTCAGACTCTTACGCAAAAAAATTTTGCAAAAGTTGTCAAGCATAGAAGAACTTATGTTGAGGTAGAATGCCCTGGTGAGAAGAACCAGCCACAAGGAATGGCCCATTAGCCTGTCACAGTAAACTGGGAGTGTCACCAGTTTAATGAGTTCTGCTGAGTCTCTGGCAGTCACTACAGCAATAGCAGTTTCCCTATGTTTGTGTGGTGGTCTGAATTAAACTTGCAAGTTCCTATTGAGGTGTTGTTAAAACACATGTATAATTAGTCAACTGAAAAGCTGATACTATATTTTTTAGTCCTTTATGGTGCTTGAGCTTAATTTCCACTTGAGTTTTTTTGATTCTGTGTCATTTCCTCTTGACCTGCAAATGTCCAGAATCCATTTCATGGCATGGAGCAGGCAGGGTTAGCTAACCTTCAAAGTGAAGGACAAACTCAAACCTTCCTGCAAAACTACTAAAAGCTGCAGCTTGCTGCAAATGGATTTTCAAATCAAACCATTTGTGGGGCAGCTTTCTAGCTATTGAAAATCTGTCTATACTCACTGGAATGTATGTACATGTACCTTTGATCACGTGTTTTCATCTATATTTTTGCCTTAAAATTAATGAAGGGTATCTTTTAAAGTACATCCAGGGGAAGTGCTGGCACACAACACTCTGTCCAAATGGGCAGCAAAAACTGCAGCATGCAGGGAACCTGACAGGGAAGAAGCCTGATACTTGTGCAGATTAGTGGTTCTTCTTTTCTCTCTTCTTCAAAAACATTACTTTTCCAGATTCTGATGAATAATGACTCTGGGGTCAGAGATTTTATTAATATTGAGACCCTTTTATCTTCTCAGCCTCTTACCTAAAAGGATTGGGTGACCTGTTGGTTGACATGAAATATTAACAAATCATTTGTAGCTAAAACCCAGCGTTTCTGCTCTTCATACTAGCCCTCAGAACTTCTAAGTTTATTTAGTAAAAAACCTCAGACGAGTCCTTGTTCATCTTTTAGAATGAGGATAAACAGAACATTGTGCTGCCATACCTATTTCAGTACAATAAGGTGTTCACCTGTCCATCCAATCTGAATGTTTCTAAAAGAGCAAGAAGTTAAATACTATAGCATGATCAGAATTTTTCTCATATAATTGTTTTGCAGCAGCTAGAAGATTAGAGTGCTAAACTTCATTATAATAAACCTAGGTCTGCCGTTGGTTTTAACTGAGCAGTAGCATCATGTGAGAGAGGTATTTTCTATCAGCTTAAACTGTTATTATTTTTTAGAATTCTTCTAATGAAGTTTTTAAATAAAAGCCACTTGGCTTTTACTCTTGCATATTCTGTCTTGAAAGAAATGTAATTTGTAGTCATCGTCTTTAATTGCATATACTTGTCTAATTAGGGTTGTGTTTAAAAATAATTACGTCTTTTTGGCTGTCCACTAAATAGTTTTACTGGCAAGCTTCCCTGGTCTTCCTCTGTTTTTAAATCTGCTGATTATAAACCTGCAGTTTAAGAGGGTTTATTGATTTTTCTGGATTTCTGGCTCCCTTCAGATAGACCATATAATTGAGGTTGATTCTTTGTAGAGGTCCTATCCTATGACTTACTGTATGAAAGAACAAAGAGTGAATAGTTCTGAAGTCAGTTGGCTGTCTGAATAAATAGCTTCAGAAAATTTCTTTGCATTTTTAAATCCGTAGAGCTTCTGAGAAGAAGACCACATTAGAGCTTTGTCCTCAAGTTCCAAACTTCCTTTTTGGCCACTGCTTCTGTTTCACATCTTTGAACTTCTTTTACTGGCTGTAACTGTCAGGGTGATTAATAATAAATATGATTTATATGGAAGGTTTAGCACATTATAAAGTAATTAATATAGGTAATTAATGCTAATGCTAGCATGCATGTGGAATTAATTTTGTGCTGTGAAAAGTGCCACAAATAATATATGTTATTTAAGTTATTAAAAGGACATAGAAATAATTGACTATGAATTATGCGGGCATTAACAGGGTGCAATTTTATGCTGGAGGAGAGGAGTGCTCTAAGGAACTTCTTGTTTTATCCAGACATAAATAAAAGTGAATTCAGGCAGCATGCAGGATGTGATGCTGCTAAAGGAATCTGCACCTTTTTGCTTTTACAAGTCAGCAGGCAGTGGTGGTGATTCTGTTCTATCCACCCAAAGGCCGTGCTCTATAGGGCACTGTGTAAGATCCAGTCCGAGCCGCTGCCCTAGGTTTTGCTTTCCAGCCACAGCACAGCTTTGTGGCCTCCTCCTTGCCTGGATACCAGCGTTTGGAAGCAGCTTTTGGCATAGCAGGCCCTTGCTAGGCTGTGCTGTGTGGTCAGTGTATGTGGGGAAGGGGTTTGAAAGCACTGTTAGCTTGAATTAGGTGTGTTGTTTACTGGTGTAATTTCCTCCTGTAGCCAGTTCTTTGCAAGGCGTTGAGCTGCCCTCTTGGGTAGGAGTCAGGAAGGGAACCTGGGACTTGTCTGGCTGGGAGAGAAAGGACCCTGCAGCCTTAATTTATGTCAAGTGCAACTACTTGTGTTGCTTGTGTGCCTGACTGGCCATTACTGCAGGTCAGAGCTACATTTATGCTGAAGCAAGGTTGCCAGTAGAGCCTTATTGGTAAACTGCTTTATTGTAGACAGTCATAAATGTGCCCTATTTAAAAAAACAAGTTTAAAAAATTGGAAATAGTTGAGTCAAGTACCCATACATGTGAATTGTATATGAAGGATGTGTCTATATGGAAAATTCTGTTTGTGCAATTACATCTGTTTAAAACTATTTCTACTCCTGGAGCATTCGAATGCAAGTGTATAAGAAAGCAAAGATGCCATTTGAAACTTTGGTAGTGCATTAGCATAAGAAAGTGCAGAGTCTTTGCTAAACTCTCCTGGGATTCTCTTGTGATAGCACTTGCCTATTTCTCCTTGTTCTTTTTAATGCCATCTTATGCTAGTGTTCTGTGTTATTTCTCAAATACAGTTTAAATTCATGACCTAGAATTTTCTCTAGCTCTCCAGCAAAATGGCACCTCTATCCCATCATGATTTGTGCAGGAAGGCAACGGGCAAGGAAAGCCTAAAGCATAACATTGTATTGTGTTTGATGGTACCATCTCAAAGAGGTGGCTTCCACTTCAATGCCTGTAGCTTAGCTTTATCAAATAATGCCTCTTCCTCTGGGAATGCAGAACTGTGAATTATATTTTGAGTGAAATAATGTAGGTTAAGGAGTCTCAGCATAGTTATTTGTTCTCATCCTAGCTACTTCGTATTTCCTCTGCTTTGTGTTTGAGGGGCATGTAATATTTCAAGTGGGTCAGGAGAGGGAGCTGCCATTCTAGGGGTGAAAAAGAATCTACTTAAATGTAATCCTTTTTTTTTAATTGTGCCTCTGAGTGTATTATTGTGATGGGGTAACCTGTCTGTTTCTGAAACAACAGGAGTCCAGACCAACTTCCAGAACATAAAGTTGCAAGTAAGGATTTTTTTTTTTTTTTTTTTTTTTTTACTGCTTTGTTCTGTGGCTCATGGTTGCTTTTATCTGTTGCCTGAGGATCTCATTTAGAAGTGCTGACAGTGCTTTTCTCTTGGAAAGAGGTCTGTGTTGCCAGTAGTACATGTAAGTGATAGGGACAATGAGCAGAACATCACCCTCATCTGAGTCCAATAAAACAAAAATGTCCCTGCTGGTAATAATGTTGACAATAGTAATTGCACATATAGGGCACCCACCATGGTAGTACCTGCCTGCCCTTCATGTGACTTTTGGAGAGATTAAAGGCTTTTGAAAGGCAGCATGCCCTTTAGATGACTGATAGAAATGTGAAATTGCCCTGCACAAGGATTTCCCCAGTGCAGTGAGTTAGTCTTAGCCATCAGCCAGGCTCCTACCCAGCCCCCTCATTCAGCAGGATGGGGGCAGAAAATATGGAGGAAAAAAAGGGAATTAAAAGGCTCCTGGGCAAGATAAATCTGACTCTTTCTCTGACTCAAATCCACTCCTTGACTCCTGTACCCAATTCCTGCCCCCCACCACCAGTGGTCAGTGGGTCTGCTGTGGAGATGACTGAAACCAGATGTGTACAACCTGGTACAGTCCCATTTTCTCTGAACAAACTAAGCAAGGGATGAAATTATCCCTTCCAGATAATGTAGGTCTTGAGACATGGCAGTTTCTTGCTCCTTTTTCAGCAACAAAACAGGCTTCTGTTCCTCTGGATATGCTGCTGTAATCAGTTTTTGAAGGTCTGTACTGTAAAACTCAGCTAGTGAAAGTGCCTGTTTCCTGGATCTGCTTTATGTTTGTGTTACTGTACATAGGAATCGCTCCAGTGGCTTACTTGGCATGGTTTTGGACTCTAGAGATTGTTTGCATCTCAGGTAGTTCCCTCTCTGCTGTATTTTCTTTATATTCTCTATAATGCTGTGCTGCCAGTTCAATCTTTGATTCATCTTAATGAGTTTTTGTGTTATGAATAATGAAAAATCTTTTCTTTTCTCCTATTGCACAGCTTGAAAATAGCATATTATCCTTCCCCAACCTCAGTTGCTTGTAGTTTAAGTTCTTTGGTTTTGTTTGCTTTGTTTAGTTGTTTTTATTGTTACTTTTTTGTTGTTGGGTCGTTCTTTTAATTTGTTTTCTTTTTTTTTGAGAAGTGACTGCCCTTATATATCAGGTAGAAAGCATAAGCCAGTGCAAGAGACTTTTCCAGTGGCACACTAGCAGGGTAAATGTACTGTGATCTGAATAGAACCCAGTGCAATATGGGTTTATATAGAGACTTGGTACATATAAAATATGGTGATCTATTTATTTGTCCTTGTTCAGGCTTCTCCTCAGTGAACACGGATTCTTCTTGCTAGTAGCTGGTGGAGAGATGAAAGTTTGGGGCTGTTAAGAAATGCTGCTGTGCAGCAATAGTGAGATTTACTATAGCCACTGTTAGGGGATTTTTTTCCTTAATGACTCTACAAATTCTCATTGGCATCCTGGTTGCAGGAACCCAGCTTGCTTGCTGTGTTGGCCGGTCTGCCCCCAGAGGGACTATCAAGTGGTTGTGTGCTTATCTGAGGTTCCCTCTATCCCTTTGATGGGATGTGACTTGTGAAAGTCCTAGTTTTTGAGACTTTTATCATAGGCTTAGAGAGTAATTTGAAGGAAGCAGCCTGGTTTGTTGGTTTGGTTTATAATATTTGTGGGAGTTTTGGGTTCTTTTTGCTTTGGTATTCTGTCATTTTTCAAGGGGTTCTTTAACTTTGCCTCTAAGCCACTTACGCTCAGGAAATAGCAATTTTTGTTTGGGGGCCTTGACAGAAATGACTGGGAGCAAAATGTTCTTTCAAGGTTATAATAAGTAAATACCATTCATGGGATGTTTTTGTCTGCTGATGAAGGGCTGAGGGCTTGGTGGTGTGTGTGTGTATGCATTTGGCATTTTCTGTTGGTTTGAGTTTTTTATGCAGGGGAAAGTTAAGGGGATTTTGGACTCTTATTTTCAGCTAATTTCTCAAAGGAACTAAAATGAATTTTGTTCTCCTTCAGATAAAAGTTCACATGCGTCATCACTTGCATTTTCTTCTGGGCACATTCAGCAAAGCTCTTTGCTTCTATGGTCTGCACATTTAAACATCATTTGCATGCAGTAGCAGGCTCTGAAGCAGTACTGCTGTTACTGCCATGACAGGGTGAGAGGCTTAATGGTTATTTGAACAGTGTCACATTTTCAAGTGAGCTTGTAGCCAGAACTAAAAACTTAAGTCAATGGTTGGCTGGTAAGAAAATAACCTGGCATTGCAATGACGACTCAGCTTGAGCAAGTTAGCCAGCCTCATGGAAGTATGATGTGTTAGTAAATAACTTGCTTTTCTTCAAATAGCACTGCTTTTATGAAAATAAAGCAGTATTTGCATGATTTTGAGCAGAAAAGATGCAGTCTTAGGCATCCCTACTCCTTCAAATCCTCTCATCAGGTGCCTGGAGGAGGGTGGGGCAGGCACCAAGGTCAAGGCTGGTTTGCAGCATGTCCTCTCTGCATGGCAGCATGCAAATTTGAGAACAAGAGACTTTGGCATTACTGCCTATAGCAGCAGTGCTGGGATGGGTAGCATGGTTTTCAGTGCAGCTTTTGCCATGGCCTCCAACATGTATTTGGCTGAAACTGTTCACCTTGATAAGAATGTATTGCATTTTTATGCTTGAAATTATGGAGCTACTGCTTGCTTTCAGTACAGCTGAGTGTGTTTGAGCAACTTTCTTCTCTCCAGAAGAGAGCAAGTTAAAGGACAGATGATAACTGAGCACCAGGAGTCAAGGCTAATTAGAAGCACAGATGGCTTTTATGCATGTTTAGCCTGTCTGAAACTCTTGGAGACAGCACTGCCAGTGACTGCTAAATGGCAAAGTGAAGTCTCACTGCTAAGCAGTTTGGCCAACAGATAAAGCCTTAGGTTTGAAAATGAGCCTTAGGTTTGAAAATGGTGTTGGTAACAGTTCAGGTGTAAGAAGACTGAGCAGAACATACTGAGCTGCTCTTTTCAGGAAATGCCAAAGGAGAGGAGATGCTGGTGCCATCAGAGCAGGGCAGTATCAGGCCTGTGGAGGTGAGACTTGCTAGCTGCAAAGGTGCCTTTAAGAATTTACTAGAAGCTCAGACTGCCATGAGGCCATAGTCACCCACTCTGCAAAAATATTTAATATATTGCAGACTACGTAATCTTGTGTTTTCTTTCAGAACAGAAGCAAAGTCTGCCCTACCTACCCATTGCTGTTGTTACTCACTATTCAGTTTGGGACACATTGGCTTTGATTGCAAAGTTAATTGGCTTTGATTTTCTCTTGGTAACAGCTTATTTTCCTTAATTTTGGTTGTCATTTTGTCAGCTGGCAGAATATTTCATGTATCTCTTGGCCTATTTGACAAGCTGTTTTCCCAAGCAGTGCTTCAACTATTTCTGAAATCTGTTAATAGTTTGGTTGTAGCCCTGTAGTCTGAGCTCTCTAACATGACTCAATAATTTCAGCCTCTCCACTTGGATTCTAGTAACTGTACTCAAGTTTGGGGAAGGTGTGGGAAGCTCTCCAGCTTTGCTTGTATGTGCTCTGTGAGTGATCAGTGGCATCCTTGCACTGTATCTGCACTAAAATGGGACTTTTCTGGCTTGTATGTCCACTTTTCATGCCCTTTGGCAAAAACCTTTTAAAGAGCTCTGGAACAGTTAAAATCAACACTAACCAGCTTGTTTAGACAGGGCCAGTTGATATAAAATGTCGCTGGCTGATCAATTTTCTCTTTCCTTCATGTCTATCAGAAGCACATTAAAGCCTCTTGCCTATTTTCATGTCAAGTCTGGAAGAGTTTCTAATTAGAGAAGTTAATCTTTGTTTTGTCATGTTTTAGCTGATAAGAGTTTCCATAGATTCCCTGAAACTGGGAACTCTCTGGCAGCCAAAAATGTAGTGTACTTGAAATGTGGGCCATACAGCTGTCACTGTTATTGTGCAAGGTGCTTTGTACCCATCCCAACTGGAGTCCTTGCAGGATTTGTAGTGAGTCTTTTCCATAAGAATTCTCTCTGAATGTGATTCATGATTCCAAGGATTATATGGGGGTTAATTGAGAATGGCTTTAATGAAACAGAGTGGACAAAACTCACATAACTGTTAGGTGGAACAGGTGAGATGAGTAAATGTATTCCTTTCTCTCAGTGATTGCTCATTATCCTAGTCTGTGAGTGCAATTCAGTCTTCGTGTTTCATCAAGTGCCTGCCTCATGCTAATTCAATCTTGCCTTAGGTTGCAGCTTTAGTTTTGTTTGTAAGCTGAACATGTCATGCCCACCTCCCAGTCCTTGCCTGTGAGGTTTCATGGTGCTCACACAAGTTCTTCTGAGATCCAAGGAACACTCCACCAGAAACTGGCAGTGCTTTAATTGATGTTTCAAAACAAAACAAAACAAAAAAAATCCAAACAAACAAAAACCAACCTCACAAACCAAACAGAAAACCCTACCAAAACAGAAAGCAAAGACAAAAAAAATCAAAACAAAAACAAACAAAAGCCCAAGCCAACTCAAAGTTTTGCAACATTTTACATCGCTGTTCCCAATTATAGTAACTTCCATACCAACAAAATAGAAACTCTATATAATAGTATATGCATACTCTTTGTTGCCATGTACTTCATTTTATGAGATGTAAGTTATGCAGGCCATTTGCATCTGATACTTCTGAACCATCTGTCTAGCAAGGTATGACTATAAAATATTTTTAGTTTATGGTTGGGGCTTTTAACTGTATCTTCAGATACAAGTTGAAGGTCTGTAGAGAGAGTGTGATTTATTGAATTTCAGATTATTAGATCTACTATGAAAGTTTTACTGTACAAAATCGTTTTCCTGTCTTTATATGGTACCAGATTTTGAAAGAGGAAATACGTTTTTTAGTTACTGTTTCATTAAGAAGAAAAAAAAGATGGTGAAAATCACAAGTTTATTGTAATAAAGACAATTTTTTGCTTTAGAGACCACTGCCATATATATAATGCTTAAGGAAAAAGCCTATTTTCCCTATTCCACCCATTTCATTCAGTGCACATTAATCAGTCCACAATCTGACCTGCTGGATTGTCAGTCAGTGATGAGGAAGAATAAAGAAGAACAGGTCATCCTTTACTGTTAGTAGAGGCAAGGAATTAGTTGCTTTTATCTCCCCCTGTAGTGCAACATCTCAAAAAAAGTTTGTTGTCTGCAATTTGTTGGCTGCAGCAGCTTTATCATTTAAGAAGTACAACTTGCTGGGAAAGCTCGTTTAGTGACAAGTTAAATGTTACAATCTCCTGTAACCTATGTATGTAATACAGCATTTTATGGTCTGGCTGTGAAGTGCAGAGCTATTCTGCATGTAACACATGTTAAACATTAACTACTGTTTGGGTACAGAAGATGGAGTGTTCTCTCTTTGGTTTCTATTGGGTGTGTGGCAGTGGAAGATAAACATACACTGGTAGATAATGCCATAAAGCAGGCAAGCGTGAGCAGAGTGGGCATCAAGTGCATTTTTCCTTTTTGAATTTTTTATGTTCTGCTGTTTCTCTTTTTGTTGCTTTTGAGGGTTTTCTCCTCCCTCACTTAAGCAAAATCTGTTTAAATTTTGTTGTGCTTTGGTTTGACTTCTTTTAGCAAGTGCTGATTTTGCTCCATATGAGAAAATATGTTCTGGGTACTTTTTGTTCAGTTTATAATGATTATTGTACAAGTAAAGATGACTTCTTAGCAGTGTGCTGTTCTGAGAAGCCATTGTATTCTCATCTGCCTTTAATAGAATGTTGAACTTTGGTTAAGAATGTCTATTATCCACATCTTGCCCCCCTCAAAATAATGAAACAATATCTTAACAGTGACAATTTAATGTTGGTATTAAGCTTTTATGCATCTTGTTTTAATGGAGTTCCTAATTCCACTCTTGATATTTGATATGATTCAATTTCTGTGCTTCTGTTTTGTTAGTTAAAAAAAAAAACATGAAAAAAACATCAACTTAAATAAAATTTGCTACCTATACCTGAGCTTCTAGCTATACCTTGCTTGACCTTGGAAAAACAGAGGTATAACTCATTATATATTGTCCATTGCTGAACAAAACTGATTTTAGACAACTTATAACCCTGAGCAGGAGTTCTCTATGTTATGATTGATGCTGCCTTTGTGCAGAAAACCAAACTAAAGGAACTGAATGCATAACTGTGAATTTTGCTACATTTTGGGGTAAAGTGGAAATGCCCAATATGTTAGTTTTAAAAAATAAAAATAAAAAAAAATCCTTAAATTTATAAGAGGGGCAGCAGTCACAGAAGTGGATCCTTCTCAGTACTTCCCTGTGTAAGGTACAGCTGTAGCTTCAGTCTCTTACTCAGTTTTATGTTCATCTCATGTATTTTTTGGCTGGGGTGTTTTTACTCAAGCACTTGAAAACTTTCTTCCCCGAGTAACTCAACAGGATTTGCATGAAAAATTGGTTTATTATTGCCTTTTCCTTCTACCCATCTATAATCTTCAAAATTTGATTTTCTAGTGTTGAAGACTGAGTATCTAAATTCTTGCCTTGACCTCAAAGCAAGTACCCAGGCCAGTGCAGCCTACCTTTAAGATCTGCTAAGTTTTCTACCCTTTCCTGTAGTCCACAGTTGGGGTTTTAGTTGTTAATTTTATTTCCATGCATGCATGTTTCAAGTAAGATTTACAGCTTTTTTGGCCCTTGTTTGTTTCTCCACTTCAAGGCTGTAAATATGATGGCAATTGGCAACATAAATGAAAGATTCTTATCAATACCCATTAATTTTCTTCACAGTGCTTTTCAGGTATTCAGGCTGTTCAGAATTTATTTTGCAGCTTCAGTGGTGGTGTGGCACTGCATGATTGCAGTTGTTGATAGCCAGCAGATTTCAGGCAGTGTGTTAAGTGAGCTTTTCCTGGAGAATCTGATTTCCTGGGGTACGAAATGATGGCCCGTGACTTAGGACACTTGTAGGGCATAAGCCTTCCCTTTCTCTTGAACTTTGAAAGTTTTGAGAGTGCAATCTGATGCTGCTGGAATAAATGCAGACAAGAATAGCATGCCACTGTCTATTTCCTGAGGAAAATAAAAAGAAATGTCAATGCAATTCTTCAGAATGAATAGATATTTTGATATTATTTTCCTTTGTTGATGTCTTCTCACACATCTGAACTTGAAAATAAACACACCTAAACAAACCTACACTGACCAGTTTTAAAAAAAGTATTTTCTTTTCTGTTACAGAAAAATGCAAAGGGACAGGAGTTGTTTGACCAGATTGTGTATCATTTGGACCTTGTAGAAACGGATTACTTTGGCCTGCAATTCATGGATGCTTCCCAGATTACAGTGAGTATAACTTAAGCTGATTTTTTTGTTTTGTGGTAGTTTGTGTTGCCTATTACAATTGTGTTGCTGGTACAGTTCCATGGAGGGATGTCAGCACTGGGGGATGTACTGCTGAAATAAGTGATGCCATGTTTGGTTCTTGCACCTAAAGCTACATCCTCTGGATGAGTCCTGTGTCATTTTATGTGAGGTGCATGTGAGTCAATTGCAGACAAGTTAAAAAAAATGGCTTGATAGTTAGCAGACACACAGTATTCAAAATGTATGGCAAGCAAAGATTTCTTGTAAATTTTTTCTCTTTGCTGTTCCGTCCATACATTGTGTTGCTTTGTAGGTTTAGGTTCATTTTCATTAGCTAAAAAGTTCTCCTTCTCTTCCTTATTATAAGGACTTCCAGCACCTACAGCTAAAATAAATAAAAAAATATTTTTGCAGATCTAAATAGATATATTAATAGGATAAGGCTACAGCATAGTGGTTACACTGTATTGAGATACATTTAATCTTTTCCTTTTTCTGTTCACTCTGTATGAAGTGAAGCTTGAAAGAAACCTGCACTGTGGATAGAAAATATGTGTGTTTGGAAAATAAGTGTTTCTTTTAGTGCTCTCTGGTCAATTTGTAAATGTTTTTTCCATGAAGCAACAGATGATGTCTTCTCTGGGATAATATAATAAAATAATGGGAAAAATGTAGCTGCAGTATTGACATCCTGGGAAGTGTAGGTTGTAAGTTTATCATCCCAGAATTTTCAGCTTTACTCTCTGACAAGCTTGGGTAGAAGGATGGATCAGTATTTAAGCAGTTGCATTATTATCTGTGTTTTACCAGTCACTTTAAACAACAAACAGGAAACCTATCCAGGTACTGTAATGACTTGATACTGGAAGAAGGAAATCTGCAGGTTTGGGGAGAAGCAGTATTTTTATATATTTAAACATTATCCTGATGTCTAAATTAATTTAAGTTAATATCACTGAAAAACTGATGTTTTGAATGAAGTATGTCCATAATGGGTTTGGGATTTTTAGGTAGTTTAGTGTGTGTGTGCTCCTGATAAAATTTTTAATGCATAAATTTATGATGGATCTGATTATAGGGACACAACTAATGGCACAGAGCCTGCTTGTTATGGGAGAAACACATTATATTGTCACTGATTGTCAAATTATCCAACTGGGAATTTGATAGCTGGCAGTAGTTACCTAGCAAGGAGTTCCATAATGTTTTGAAAGAAAGGAAGCAGAAACAGAGAGTGAAATATCCTTTTTCAGCAAGAATGAGGGCAGATCAGCTGAAAGCTGGGAAGTCTTGTTCTTCTGTGTTTGCAAGGCTCTTGGCTGGTAAGAAAAATGCAGATGTGAGTAGCTATGTCTTCTGTAAGTAGCTCTCTGACTGGTGTTGAGGGCAGAGTGTGCCTGTACATGCAAGTGTTTTAACTTGCTTTGTGTGCTATTTCTTTGTTCTTTTAAAGATCCATCTATATGATGCATCTACAATTACAAAAGGGATGAGGGCTGTGAACAGCTGATAAGGGGGGTCTGAAAAAAGCCAGCCCTGGTTGCAAGGCCTTGGTGGTAGGGTTGTAGTTTCCTGAATTAAGAGGAGTGTTGAGGGCAAAGTTCTTTACCTTCACTGAAGTGCAAGGCCAAAAGCTTTTACTTGGCTATTGTTTTTTTTATCTGGCTCAAGCTGGGCAGAGCTGGAGCTTAGAGAACTTCCAGGCACAAGCTTTTATCTTGCCCAGCACCCTGTGCCAAAAGGTTCTGTGCTTTAACAGCCTTCCTTGGGCTGTTTTGAACTTGTGACCTCCTCTTTTCGTTTGCACAGCAATTAATGCATAGCCTCCGTGGGCTTCTGCTCAGTGCCAGCCCAGACACACAAAGGCAAGTGGGGGACTGGGAGATTCAAGTTGTGTAAACCCCTTTGAGGCTCTAAGCCTTTGTCTTTAGTATGTATTGTTAAGGACTAAGCATCTTTAAGCCACCATTACAAGTAAGAGAGCACAAAATAGTCTTTGAATAGTGGAGATTGCTTGTGTATGCTCCAAGGCCAGCAGCTTTTGAGTGCACTGCAGTCCTGTAACTTTGCCAAAGAGTTGGGACAAGCAGTGTTGATAGCTGTGATTTAGAAAACAAAATCATGATTAGAGTTTATCTGCTTTGAAAGAGAAAAAACTTTAATTATTTGAACAGCTTATTTTTAATCCAACCCCCTATAAAGCTGTAAAAAGCAAGATGTCAACAGTAATGCAGAAAATACTGTAATGTCTATTCAGTGTGCTCTACATTAGTTTGTATCTTGTAGTCTTTGAAGATACTCAGCAGAAGAATGTAGCAGGATGCAGAAGAATAGAAAGATGTAGATAATCATCTAATAGTTAGTCGAAAACAAATCATAGTGTACTGTTGTGTTTTGAGTTAGTTGCTATTAACTCTAGAAGCAGAAATAGTCTAATACAAGAAAACAATTTCTTATTCTGACTGTTACAGAACTTCAACAGAGATGTAGTGCCTGGGGTGATAGAAGGTGTCACTCTGATATAGGAGGTCTCTGCAGTAGTTTAGAGAAAATGCAAAGCTTTTTGGGTTTTTAGTTACTTTTACTACAGTTGGTGTTTTCTAGCAAAGCAGAAAGCCTTGAAAGCTTTAGTTGAGGTTGGGAATAGCAATAATAAAGTCTTGGGAGACCATACTATTGAAGTTCACTGCCATGAAAAAGTGTTTAATTGCTCATTGTAGAAACTGGTTGCATGCAATGTATTCTGTGTTTAGTTTGGTTATTTGACACTTACTTATCAATGGCCAGAAATAATGCTTATTCATTTTCTATCCAGGAGTGTTCTTTCTTTGTCTGTTATGCTAAACCCTCTTAATAAAAAAAGGTTTTCTGGTGTTGACAACTCCTTGTGAGCTCTGTATTTTATAGGGTCTCTCAAGATTTAGATATCTCCATCTCTACCATTGCATTCTTAGTTCCAATTTTCTGTCCTGTGATGCAAAAACATGGATACCTCCCGGCCCCTCCTGTGTTTTACAAGAGTTCATAACTGAAGGATTGCCACATTTATTAGCTTGGAATTTGCTTGCTTCCACTGTGATTTTGTTTCTGTTCACAAGAACAATTGCAGAGTAATTGAGGGGGAAGAATTTTAAAGATAAATCTTTGAATTATTTTTTTCTTTTTTTTAAGTTTGTGCAAATGAGTTGCTGTCATCCCTGGGCATGGATGGGATCAAAAGAAGTAAAGTGTCCCTTTTCTCTCGTGTCATTTAAGTCCTTTATGTCTGACCTCTAATGTCACAAAGACCTCTTAGCCTAAAGAAGGTCTGTATGGAGCAGCCTTTCCCAGCTGTGCTCTGCAGCCAGTTGAACCATTCTGAGGATGTGTGGTTGCACCCAGTGTACCTGGCACATTGGGAAAGACTGGATTTAGAGTGTCTGTGTCCAGCAAGACTGATGTGTGGGGACACCCTGTGCCAGGTGCCCATGGCTGTGGTGGGGACCAGCGTTCCCTGGGAAGGGAATGCCAGGACCAGCTTACAGTGAATTGTCCTGATAAACCTCATTGGCATCTGAATTTCTCAGTGTTGACCAGTTTCTAAATTGGGGTTGTGATGCAAGAGGTGGGAAGACATGGAGAAGATTCTGCAGAAGTGAAATAGGCTTTCATGAAAGCAATTGCTCCAAGTACAAAACAAGAGGGAAAAACATGGCCAGAGCTGGCCTGATCATCAGCAGAGTGTCAGGATGCACTAATTCTGACATTGAGATCCTCACCTCTGTGAAGGGCAGCCTTCTGGCCAGGTTTTTCTGGGAGAGTCAGGATCATGTATGGCTCATGACAAAGGATTTCAGCAGTGCTGAAAGTAGGAAGCGAGCTGGACAGCAGATAATATAAGTACCTTTGTTTCCTCTGCACATCAAGAACTAGATTCCTGGATGTTCCAGCAGGTCAGGCAGGGACTTGAACCAGGCAGGACCTTGGTTCATTATGACTGCCTCTGCTGTATCTATCTGGATTTTCTTTTAAGGGCTCATTGATCAGATCTTTTCAGCTGCTGCTTTTGGTATTACTGCCGTGACTTCTTAAGATGTGAGGGATAGGGAAAAATGAGCAGTTCAAACCACTCAATTAGCTACACTATGAGTAGTGTGATATCTGGGAGTCTTCCCTTTGTACTTTAACAAATTTTCATGAAGCAGAAGAAAATAGGGACTAGCCTTGTTTTTAATACACTGGATGTGGGAAAGAAGGGAGACTGGTAAATATTTTGATAATACTGTGTTTCCTTTTCTGTTACTGTTAGAAACATAATATTTTCCCCATGAATAATCTGTGACATTCCTCTGTGACTTAGTTTCCTCTCCCTGAATCTCTCTTGTTCCTCTGGATGATGAGCACCTTGAGACTGTGGTTGTTGCAGGACGTATATCTGTGAATTTTCAGAGGAAAAAATACCAGTCACAGATAGAGGGTCCCAAAATCTGTAGAACATCCTGCAGCACTTGATGCTTCAGTTTCTAATAGTGGCAGTGATAGGAATGCCAGTTCAGTAGCTGGACAAAGGCAGTGTGGCTGACTCCACAGTGATGCAGAACACCTGATGAATGTGGAACACTTCTATCTGTGGTTGTCCAGGTGTGTATTGTGGTTTTTGAGCACTTGGTGGAAGACTCCAAAACACTAACAAATTGCAGTATTTAGTCTTCCAGTAGCACCTGCTGTTTTGGGAAGACAATTTTCTGAAACAGAGAGGCAGGTGTGCAGGGCAGGTATTTGTGATACTGTCTGTCAGTGATGCTTCTGCACCTCTCTCCTGACTCTAAAGAATTCTCTTCAGGACAGCAGTTTGTGCTGGTTTATTTTGTTTTGTGTGTGGTTGGAATGTAAGCTGAAGTGGTTTTCTCAGTTTTCTTCCACAGATTTAATCAGGTTTCTTGCCTACTTGTTACAAATCTGTTCAGTTTGTTTTTGAATGCTTGGACGCAGGCATCAAAATTAAAAGTAAATTGCTAGAATTGATCTGGAGTGGTATCAACTTTCATTGTCTGTAGAGTAAATTGAATGAGAAATTTACTAGACCAGGCAGGTTTTTAATATCATTTTTATATAATTCTGTGTTTTACTACTGTCACATCAAGTCTGCAAATCAAAATATTCTTTGATTTTCACATGGATATGAATTAAAATCGGCTGATGGACTTGAAGGATGTCCCTGTATCTTTCTATTATTTTTGGTTAATTTATCTGGTCTGCAGTTAAACCACACCATTCATCAGGATGCTTCTGAGATGGTTGTGTGCTGACTCAGACTGGGACAGGCCAGACTTCCATGAATGCCACACAATACATGGAGGTCTCAGGGCTGGTAAAGACCCATTAAGGCTTTCAGGTGCCCTCATGGCTCTGGAGTTAGCACCTGTGGCCTTGTCCTTCCCAGGATCACAATCCAGAGCTCTGTCACAGCTCCATCTGCCCTTCTGCTGCTGGACAGCATTACTTGCACCCTGCACTGCCTGCTGTGTCTCACTGTGCCTGACTTGTGCAAGGTGGCAGCCCTCTTCACAGAGAAGGAGAAAACCTGGCATGGGAGCTGCAGAATGGTGTCAGTTGAAGGGGGCAGCTGGTCTGACTTGTTCAGGCCAGAGACAGCTTAGAAAACTGATAAACTTTGCACCTGGATCAGGTTGGTCCTCACACCTCCCAGCAGTGTTGATGTGGTGCTGTGCCATGTGACCTGAAGGTGTTCTTCATGCATTTTAAACTAGCAAAGAAAGCAAACCAAAAAAAAAAAAAAAAGGGTCAAATGCAATATATTTTCCTTTCCAGGTTACCTTTGAGGGCTGTATAAATCAAGACAAGGAATTTTCATTCTTTTAGGAAGCGAGTAGAGAGGCAGTGGAATTTGCAAAGCTCAGGTGTGTGATGGGATTGTGTCAGCCTGTGGAAATCCTCCTTTCAGTCTTCATTTGGCACTCACGTGGTACTTACAGGTTGACTGCTTTAGCAGCTATAGTTTATCTGTTGTATCTCAACTCAAATATGTCTTTCCCATGCTGTATATCTATTTTGAGAAAATATTGGCTGCTACTGTTAGGACATATTGAGGTAATTGTTTTTTTCCCTTTTCACATTGATAAAGCGAGCGATTAACAGGAGACCATGCTGAGATAAATACATGCTTCCATTATTTTAAGAAATTGGTTTTTTAAGTGCTGCTTCTTTCATGTGGAATGAATTGGTGTTTGTTTTCAAAACATGAATCTCAGTCAATGGCTATTGTTTTGTGTGGCTACTGCTACTATAGGAAGCATTATTCATTTGATAGGGCAAAGAAATTTTGCTGAGATTAAAGAGGAATAAAGGGAAGTTAATCTAGCATTTGACCTTCCAGTTTAACTGACAAAATTAAAGGAGGGACCACAGTGGTCTCTGCAGCTGATGATGGGAAGTGGAGAGGGAGGTTCTGTGCTCTTCTCCTTGGTATCCAGTGAAAGGATGCATGGGAATGGTTCAAAGCTGCTTCAGGGGAGGTTCAGTATGGACCTTGGGAAGCATTTCTTTACCAACAGTGTTGTCAAGCACTGGAACAGACTTCCTAGAGAGGTAATTGATGTCCCAAACCTGCCAGTCTTGAGATGTTTGTACAATTCCCTTAATAACATGAAGAGCTCGGATAGTGGGACTAGATGGTCCTTGTAGGTCCCTTCCAGCTGAACTGCTCTGTTCTGGGATAGTCACAGAATTCTGATTACCTGCAGTTTGATTAGGTTTGGGTTTTTCTTCCCTTATTACGGGTAAAGTAGCTTAGACACTGTCTTCCTATCATAACACAGTCCTAAAGCAATTAATCCCTTTCCTCCTTGTTCTGCACTGATATTTCTGATTCCAAACAGGATACAGGGATTATCATAGTGTACAGTTGAAATGAATCTGATCAGTCTTGGTCCTACACTGTGAGATCCAGAGTTTAGTTTCTTTGGTGAGTCCAGACCCTGAAATGGTGTTTGGTTTTTTTGCCATAGCACAAGACAGGCAGAGCTGCAGTGTTAGGTTCTGAAAGAGCAAGGCTCCTCTGGTTTTATTCAGCTTCCTAGTGAGACTTCTAAATTCATGGCTTTCACTTCCCTCTAATTGAGTCAGCAAGCCAAGGTTTGTAGCCGAGCCCAAACCTATTTTAGTCCTAAGCTAGAATGCTAGAATGCTTTGATTTTTTTTTTTTTTTTTTTTTTTTTTTTTTTTTTTTTTTTTTCAGCTCAGAGGGACATTTGGAAAGCTGGTGTGGTACACAGTGTGAAGAAGCCCTCTGACATTATCTGAGGCAAAGAAGTGTTAAAATTCAGCCTGATTTTCACAGAAAATTTTACAAAATATCAGACTTTGAAATTGGAGTTGGTTCATAAATCTGCATGAAAACTTCTAGTTCTGGGAGCTCTGGGTTGATAATACTATCAGTCCATGCCCTACCTCCATCTTTGTATATATGATCTGTGTGTGGCACATCACACACTTGATGCACAGCGTAGGATGGGGATAAAACAGCAACTCACTGTTGCCTCTGAAGAGAGGTGACTTTAAAGCTTTACTGTGCTTTATCTCCTGGAGCTGTCTGCCTCTGCCT
Organism: Erithacus rubecula; assembly: GCF_903797595.1. Taxonomy (NCBI): domain Eukaryota; kingdom Metazoa; phylum Chordata; class Aves; order Passeriformes; family Muscicapidae; genus Erithacus; species Erithacus rubecula. Next base: position 84,350,320 of record NC_136689.1, on the reverse strand, counting down.
GCTCTGGTACAGAGTGATGAATTTCCTGTCTAAGCTGTAGTCTCAATTAATGGTTTGCACAAGTAGTTCCTAAGGTCTTGTTAGGTTTTTTTTTTTGGCCATTATTTGAAGCATTCACACTTGCAAATAATCAGTTTGAAACTTACTCTTGTTTGAGCTTTAATGTACCTTAGAGACCACATGCCAAGAAAGAGACTATCAGCTGTTTTTTCATTGGAAATTATTGTAGTTCAGGTTCTGCAGTGCTTGTTCCAGAACCTGGTGCTAGCACAAGTTTTTGGCATATGTTACTGATTTTTTCACGTTAAGCTAAACTTTTCTTTTAATGCATTCATTATATTTGTCTTTGAGGGGCTTTTCTTTAGCCAAAATAAATATTAAATAGACATTTTCATAGCTAGGTATTTGAAGAATAAAAAATTAATCTGCCCTGGAGCTGTAAAAGTAACAGACTTACATAATTTCAGTTTAAAAGAAGGCAAAGTTTCAATGTTGATATTTTTTTCCTCATCAAAAATTTGAGATTTCACAAAGCTGTAATTTTTCATAAGAGAGCAAAATAGAGACAAAGTAATTTACTTGCAGCTCTAAGGAATGTATTTATATGAGCTACTGTAATGTTTTATTTCCATTCTGGTAGAAATTTCTACCACATTGGGGAGTATAAGAATGGATTTCTTGGCAGCCTCACCTGAGGGAGTCTTGCAAGTCTCCTGCAAATAAAATCACCTTCAGAATCATTGTTCCATTTCTCTTTCTACCTCTTGTGAGATTTATTTACCTTAAGGGTGTTAAGCTGTCAGATTTTGATCTGTAAACATTTATATCTAAATTCTTGCCTTGATTTAAAACATACTTAGTAAATAAATAGCAATATTACTAGACAACAAATAGTTTTGCACATTTATTTAGCCATAGTAGCATGGCATTGGTGTAGTGATAAGTAGTCATTGAGAGATTGCCCTTATTATGAAAACATTAATGCTTTAATAGGAAAGAAGGAAGAGGGGTTTTTTCTTAAGATTTTGTTTCCTAGGACCTAGTTTACAATTTTAATATATATATATATAAAGATAGAAAAATATTTATTTCAAAGAAATAATTTAAAAACCCTCTCTCATCACTTTGTATGGCAGAAGCATTTACATGGAGTTGCTTCAAATTGCAGCCTTCTATAGGACATTGAGCAGAGACTGTCAAAGATTTAAGCTAAATTTATAGCAGATTGTGTTTATTGCTGCCTTTCTGTAGATGTAACTTAAACTGACAAGAGAGTGCCTGGGAACTTTGCTGGGAATCATATGTTTTTGTCATCATTGTTGTACTATTCCAGATCTTCTGCCTTAGTTCAAAAGGGAAGGGGTGGGGTATACACCAATGTTTCCCAAATGCTTTCAGTGGGGTTAAGTCTCCATCTTTACCTTGAAAAAACTTGGCTATGGGGCAGTAGAAAGCAGGACAGTACAGGATCTGGAGGGTCTCCATCAAATAGAGGTTTAAAGGAGGCTGAAACTCAGGATTTTGGGGCAAACACGTGCCTTCCTCAACTGCTTTGTGGCCTTGGATTTTGAAGTTTCTTCTCTGGAAGACTGTCTTCCCTGGCAGTACTGATGAATTTAAAAATCAAGCTTTTGCATGTGGAAGAAGGAAACGTATTAAATATGCCAATAAGTACTTTTACCAATGTGTAGAAGTTCAGAAAATAAATGTGGTAATATTTCCTTATAAGTGATTTTTATCTGTTAAATTTTATTTTAATCAGTTTATGGACTCAACAAAATCTTGAAATGGAATTGCTTTTAAGTGTGGATTTTCTTTTTTAGCACTGGTTGGACCATTCAAAATTCATTAAGAAGCAAATAAAAAGTAAGTACTATGTCTGTGCCTGTTTGTTTTGTTACTTCCTAATAACTTTGAATTTAGTGTATTAGAGCATGATAGAGAATGTTTAAATATGGCCTTTAATGGAATAAATATTTCTTAGAAGATAATTTTAATTGAATGAGTAATTGGCTGACTGTATCATATCTAAAGGCAAGAGCAGTAATTGAGCAGCAGCCCAGCCTTAAGAAGCCCTTGCTAAACCTGTGCTGTTTCTGAAGCAGGGTAGGTTGCCAGGTAGTTTCAGTCTGATCTTTGAAATTAGGTTGCCTGGACACAGATCGTGGTTCCTGTTACTGCTCCTGATCCAGAACAGATATCCTGCAATTTCTTTCAGAGAGTGAAGGAAAATACTTTGTTGTGTAATGATTAATTCATTTTTCTTTTCCGGATTATTATTTTAGACGTAATAATAGCAGAAATGCCTGCTGTTTTGTCAAATGTAGTTTTGGATTGAGGGGTTGGATTGGGAGACTGAGTTTTCTCAGTGAAAATTGTCTAAAGCAGGATATTTGATAATCTGGTTGCAGGCTTGGGTAGAGTGCAAGCATTGGAATTAACATGTTTTGCTACAATTCTGCAGTCCTCATGGGCCATGAGGACATAGTTTCTGTGAGATGAAAAGGTGTTTTTCAAGAAAATTGTTGAGCCCCTTCCAGGACCTCACAGAGACAGGTCCTGATTGCTTCAATGGAGCTTTGCCTTTCTTTTTGATGGGTGCTCAAGTATCTGGATGATTTTTGTAAGCAGTGGAGTTCTTCAAAGGCCTTTAGGATAGTTTGCTGTCACCCCATGGTGTGTGGGTGTCAGCCTGCTAGAATCATGGTGAAGATAGCTGCAATGGGTAAGGTTTGTGCTCTTTGGTTTTCTCTCCCCTTTTCATCACATCACAGACTACTTTACCTTAGGTGACTAGCTGATTTCAGGTGCACTTTCTCTAATAGCTTTGTCCTAGAAAATCAGTGATTCTGTAACACCTTCAGTCAGTTTACTTGCATTTTTTGTCTGTTTTTAATGCGTGAAGGGTTTGTTTTAAAAAGAATTTGGGCCGTCCTGGCTCTGAGGAATGCTGAAGAGGGATGCTGAAGTTGTAAAAGTCTGCCTCACAACAGGTTACTTGCTTTTACCTTGAATTCAGCAGATGCTTTGTGAAGAGTTCCTCTTTCATGATGGATACTGCTGTCTTTTCCAAGTCCTTATCTCACCTATGCAGGCCTCACCAGTGGTGCCAAACTGTGAGCTCAGGGTGCTATAACCTGAGTTACTGGAGCTGTACATGGAGACAGAATCAAAGCTCTAATTATTTGACTCTTAGCTGCATATCATTCAGTAGAGGGATCATTAATAGGCACGTTTACTTGTTGGTGTGCTGTTACAGAAGACCTTAGAAAAGTGAGGGGAAAGTAATTTTTCCATCAATTAATACATCAGCAGGCAGCTGGTTGAAAGATAAGGGTTAGGCAGATAAGGAGGCATTGGTCACAGTTTCATGGTAGCTGGATAACTTCCTATTATCTGTGTTGCATGCAAAGGCCAATGTAGCATTCAGCTGCTGACATTAGGAAACAGTTCTTGCAACCCCATAGAATTTTTTGGTTTTCTGTGTTCATGGACACCTTCTAGAGTCTTCTCCAGCACTTTTCAGTCTGTTTATCTTACCTTTTCTCATTCATGTGTTTCAGCTGAAAGCTGATCTGTTGTGTAGGGGTTTTTTTGGAGTAGTGTTTGTGCCTGGTAAGAAGGAGCATCACCCTCTCCTTCCATTTCCCCCTGGGCCCAGCAACAGGGAGTGTACCTGGAACTTGCTGTCATTCATAGCTTGCTGTGAGGCACCCCTTTTTGGGTGTTTGCCAAATGGACTATTGCCTTGATAAATTTGAATTAATGAGTATAAAAAAGTATGGTAATAATCTATTTTTGTTTATTGCACACATTTTTAAATTTAAAAGAAAAAGGAAATATTTTCTTTGAGGAATTTGAAAAATGTAATTAATTGTGGGTTGCTTGGGTTGTGGGGAGGTGTGATGACTGTTCTGCCTTAGCAGGGCTGCAATGAGTATAAACCATTTTCCCTGTTCAAAATCTGTGCATGTGCAGTTGGACCTCCGTACACGTTGCATTTTCGGATTAAGTACTATTCGTCAGAACCGAACAACCTTCACGAAGAGTTTACAAGGTAGGAACTGAGCCTGGCTGGGGAGGGCATTAAGACATCTAAGTCATGTGGGGGCATGCAAGCAGGTGATGTGAGCTTGCTTTTTAAGAGTGGTCATTTTGTCTGCCTTCTTAGGTGTTTTACTAAGATGTCAGAGAAATATCTTGTTTTTATTTGCTGCCATGGGCATTCATGGCCTGTCCAAGTGTGGTGATGTGTAGGAGATGCTGTATTTTGGTGCTTTGAAGTTGGCAAAACAGGCAGTGTTAGGTGGGGAGAGCTGCAGCTGATACCTGCCATCCTCTGAAAGGATTTTCCATTATGTCCTGCTAAAATGCCAGTGCCCTGCTTTGTTCCTCCTTCCCTGAAACTTGGGGATGATTTAAGAATGGCTCCAAGGGTAGAGAATTGTGGGAATAGCCGCCTCGAGCTCTGGGTTAACAGTTGATTGAATTGCTTCTGCTCCTCTGTGATTATCTGTGAAGCAAAAGCCTCCATTGTATAAAGTCACTACAAGTATCTGGAAGTCTTTTCTTTCAATCTGCTGGGTTGTTTTCTGTGGACTTGTACCTTGCTGGGTCTGTAGCACCTTGGTTCAGAGGGTATTCTGAAAGCTGGGAAAGGAGCAGCTGTAGGAAAGAGTTTATCCATCCTTTCTATCTGCTTGCTCTGTGTCTTCTTTGTATAGTAGTCATTCTATCTTAATGTTATTTTCTTTCCTTTTGTTCTGCCTCTCACCGTAGGGCACTTTCTGTGTCTTCTAATTTGCTTGGCAATAATCAGTGTACTCCCCATCAGCCTAAGGTGTTCAAAGATGGTTGATTGTTGTAGTTCATGTGCATGTCATGTTTACATTAAATTTATGCCTGCAGGCAAATGATTACTGTCTCCTTTGCTGTCTGCTGGGATTTTCTCACTGCCTAAAACAAGATTAAAGGACTAATTGTCACCACCTCATGATATAGACATAGGGTCTTTAATATCCATTATCAATTTAGTCCAGCAGTGCTAATTCAATAAAAGGGCATATTCCTATAGAATGTATAATTAACTTCTAGAAATCACTGCCACTTACGTAGCTGAGTATAAGGTCTTAAGAGAATCCAAATATCTGGATGATTTATGGACATCTTTAATGAGAAAATGCAGTTAAATTAGTAGGAATAATATGTGTTTTCTGGAAATTTATGTAAGTCTTCATACATCAGGGTGCATGTCTGACAAGTATTACATTTCCCCTATGGTCACACTATTGCATTACTGTCTACCACAAGATTTCTTGCTTAATGCTCTGAAGCATATGATCCTAGTCACTGTGAGATTGGCTTTCTGAGCTATGTGATCTTTGCTGTGATCGAGTAAGACATTTTGTCTCAAAGTATTAACCTCTGATGCCTTGTGATCTAATTATTGCTGAAAGGTGACATTTTAGAAGACTGTTTTAATTAGAAAAGCATTTCAGTCAGCTAAATATTCAGTGTTGTGAACAATTTTGTTTAATTATAAGCTTGACAGAAGACCATTGTGAAACTGTAAGAAAATTGGGGCACCTTTTATTCTTTTAGGGAAAGTAATTTTGAATTTAAGAATTTTACAGTTCTTGTATTTTTAATTAATTTATGGAGGGGTTTTTTAAGAGCCTTTATGCTAGTTGGATCACATTTTCCATGTAGCATGTTGAGTGAAAAGTGAAGATTAATAACTGTGTATTCAAAATCATTCCAAATAGAAGAAAAATCATCATTAACAGTAACTATGAACGTTCCAGGTAGGGGTATTTAAAATTCCTTCTGGAGATGTACTTCCTAGTAGACTTCAATTTCTAGTGAAGCTACAAACATCACATTCTCATCATTCACACAGTATTGGGAAGCACTAAAACCCTTCACCCACTCTGTCTTTTTTCAGTTTAAAAGCGCAGTTGAAATGCAGTGCATTTTGGAAGACATCTGTGACTTGGGTGTGACCTGATTAGTTAGTTTAGTTAGAAGAACAACAGAGGAGCATGTCTGTACTTGTGTGTTGTGGAGAATTTTCGGAGGGATTTTGCTGATTTGGAGTATCAGCAGTTGAGATGCCAGTGTTTGTCAGGCTGTGCACAGAGAAGGAGCAAGAGTAGCCATGCTCTCCAGGGCAGGGCTGCAGCACTGCACAAGCCACCTGGCACTGATAGGAGCACTGCCCAGAGTCTTCTTGCCAGTTTGGAAGATTGATGGGATTGTGAATCATCTGGGCTGTCAATAAGAAGAGGAAGTATACTTGTCTATCCTTAATCTACACGTGCAAATACCCAGATTTGATTGGCAAGTTAGATATTAGCCAAGTATGTGAATCAGAGGTGTAACAAACAGCTAACATGGATAAAGCTGATTCTGCTCTAGTGTTATCGTGAGAAATCTTAATCTTCCTTTTCATTTCTGTTGCACTGTCTGATTCTGACTACTTGTCCATCACCACATTCACTGCATGTCCTCTGTGACGAGCAAAACCCCACTTTGTCTTTCTAGCTTCTTTTGTAAAGACAGGAGAGGTTTATATTTGCATTTACTGGGCTCTCCAGGAGTGCTTCATGCTTTCTTCTCTTGAGTCACTCATCTGTGCAAGCTCACCCACGGTGTCCTGAGCAGTGCAGAGCCTGCCTGTGCTCTACACACCCCTTGCATGGCCCAGGGCACTTGTGCATGCCTCAGAGCCCAGCTCTGAGTGGTTTCAGTGAAGCAGGCCTGGAACTGAAGATTAGCAAAGCAGCAGCTTAAAATACTTCAACAGTTTGAGGGCTGTGAATTCCTGCTTGGCTTAAATAAATGTGTGAGTTCTATGGAATTCTTCTATTCAGAACCTCACTGCTATTTTTAAGTGACATTTGGGTATGAACCTTTCCTTTTGCCCAATTTGGACTTTTTCCCTGTTCTATATTTGTGTTTGAGAAGGCAGCCCTGAAGCCTGCATGCCTTTATCTGTGTTTTGTTTCTAGATACTGTAGTTTGATTCCTGCCTAAATTAGCTAAGACCCAAGTTTAGGAGAACAGTGGAGTGTTAGTAACATTTAGGTTTCTGTGGTGTATGCTCAGAGCACATCCTAAACATCAAGACTTTGGAAAATGTCCTGAACACGACCAGTGGATAAAAAATGTTCTTCTCTTTAATTTTAGTGAAAGCTGTGGGAGCTTTGAAGCTTGCAGGGTATATCTCTGTGGTCCTAAAGGCCCTTTTTTTGTAAAGAGCAAGTTCAAATTGCTGTTAACTCTTCAATGAATTGGGGTATTCTTCCAGACAGTGGAAGTAGAAGGATGCCACTAATTACTTTTGACTTTCTGAATTTTTATTTGTCAGGTACCTGTTTGTATTACAGCTCCGGCAAGACATTCTGTCAGGGAAGTAAGTACCTTCTTACACTTGCAGCAGTAATTTAAAGAATTTATAATAATTAATCTCCTAGTGAATTTTGTTTTTCTTTAGAATATAGACATATAAGACTTTGTGTGTATCATGACTATATTGTTGACAAATAGAATGGGTAAAGATTTTGATGGATTGATCAGGTGATGGAAATCTTTAAAGAAAGAGAAAACTGCCCTGGGTTTTATGACTTAAAAAAGTAACATGGGATTGCCACATTTTATCAGTATTGAGGGTGAAATAGAGGATGAGAAAGTTGAAGTGCAACACTTCTTGTTCAGGTCAACTCTGCAAAAATGTTTTGTGTTTTTTTAGTCTTACCATTACTAATATTCATTCACACCTGCACTATTTTTTTTAAAGTTACAGAAACAAAAAACCCTCAAATCCATATATTTTAAAATACAGTGTTAAAGTAAAAATGGTTCCTTAGTTGATTTAGCGTTTTCTCTGTTTGTTCAAACTTGTTTAATGGTGAAGTGCATCATGTTTTATGCCAATCAGAATGTACCAACTTAGGAAATAATCATTTACAAGTAAAAATTAATTGTAGATGTTTCATAGCATTAGTAGCTTGTTGAAGTTAATGTTTCTGGGTTTTATTTCAAGCTTCTTTTTAGTTTTATTACAAGAGGAATTCACTGGCAAGAGACATTAATTTTATAGTTTCATTTTTTGTTTTGTTTTTAAGACTGAAATGCCCATACGAAACTGCTGTTGAACTAGCAGCTCTGTGTCTACAAGGTATGCAATCTTCTGAAAGTGGTTTGTCCTAATTTATTAAAAAAACTCACCTACTGGTTTATTTTTCTTTGTTATTAATGCATTCTCACTGATCCTATATGAATGCCATTCTTTGACCCAAGGTGAAGGATTTTAGGGAGATCACTTTCCTGACTTGCCTCCGTTCATAACTTCTGAACTACAGTATCACACTTGATATGGGGAGGGAGACCCTGAAGCATGTCTAGACAAAAACTTCATGGAAGCCCAGGGCTGATCAGGGAAAAGGACCCAAAATAGCTCCCTATTGAGGGAGAAGCTGTGGTGCCTGCACAAGTGCTGCCACTTGAGCCTGAAGAGCCAGCTGGCCCTTCACACAGTTTGTGGGAGGTGGGTGCCTGTGAATTTGGGCTTCCTGCTGCCCCAACAGTGCCTGGGAGAGGAAGCCTCCACGGTGAGTGACTCAGGAGGTGGTTACAGGACAGCAGGAGGGGAGTGGCAGGTGCTGGAGAGGAGAGAATTACATGGGAGGGTGAGAACTAAGATGACTTCTGTGGCAGCAGTAAGGATTTCACTGTGTAAAAGCAATTCCAAACACTGGGTTTCATTATGTTATTGTAGGACAATGTGGTTTTTTTTGTCGCTGCAAGCATGTTAATACAAATATTTGTTCCATTTTGGGCAATTCGTTCTGCAGATGGGAAGGAAGTTTTTGTAATGAAGCTCAAATCAAGTTCATTTTTTTCTAAAAGAAAGAGCAATGAGCTGGACAATTCTAGACATATCAGCAGAAAAATTAATTGAAGTGAAAGATTCTCTTCCTGTTTCACTGGAAGTTGCACCATGGCACACAGAGAGCTTAGGCAGAGTAACTTAATTTAATAGAGCAGCGGAGGGAAGTCAGTGATTCTAGATGGACTTCACAGACAGAACTGGGAATCAATTCCAAGCAGCAACAGGTGTAAATCCTAAAGCAGTGGATGGTTTTAGTGCATCAGTTGGCACAACTGTGATTGTCAGGTGTGCCAAGAACTGCTGCAGGCAGACTGCCTTTGTCTTTTTGAGGTGGCAGAGCCCAAATTTGATTTGTTGCTTACATTTCCACAGATAAAAACTCCAGTAACCTCACACCTGGTCCAAGCAAGGAGGACCAAGCAAAGAATAATAGGTTAATGCCTCAACATTTTGGGTAGTAGCTGACACCTGTGATTGCTGTGTAAATGCAATACAATAGCTGTCCATCATGTTTATGATGTGTCCAGCTATCTACCAAAACTAATACTCTTGGATGCTGTCTGTGGGAGCATGCTTTTATACTTTCTTGCTGTCTTTTTTTTTTTTTTCAGTTTCAGTTTTTCACTATTTTGACAACTTTGCAAGAAGTTTGTCCAAAATTACTTCATTATTGCAACTAATTCATTCTCTTTGCTGCCCTACGTAATAATAAGCATTTTTGGTGTAAATTTTGCTACATTTTATTGACATTGGAGACATCATTAAGCAGAAAAGTATAAAGAAATGTCAATTATTCCCTCCTCAGTGGGTTACATTTACTCTGTAAAATGCAGTCTTGCTCCTTATTATACCTTTCCTAAGAGTGAGGGAAAAGCTATGAATTGCTATTTAGGCAATAGTAGTCTGAGCCTGCTGAAAGACAAGTCTTTTCACAGATAAGCTTTAGATTTCATACTTGTCCTTTTTTTTAATCAAGGGAGTTTTATGTTACAGTAATTTTTGGTTTCCAATAGCAGTTTCCAAGGCTTTTTTTTTTGTGAATCATCTTTCAAATGTGTGTTGATTTGTTGCCAGTCCTATAAGGAAGTTCTGTAGGGAATAACATTGGTTTATGGTATGGAGTAACATATGAAGCAGATACATAACATTATCCTTCACATAGGGATTATCTGCAGAAATGTCATCAAACTTGAGTGCTCACTGTTACAGTTAGTTTTTAACTGCCTCATTAGTGTTATATGGTGTTAGTGTTGAACCAGATATACTTTTGAAGCTGCTAATTAAATTGAAAAGGAAAACATTTTCTCACATCTCCAGTTTTCATTTCTAATTATAAGACATCTTATGCATGGGATATACTGCAAGCTTTTTTTCCCTCTGTATAAAAGAATCAACCATATATTTAAAAATAAATATATTTTTGGAGTATTCAAAAACTTTCTAGAAGTCACCCTTTTGAAAATGTTTCCCTAGTAATTTTTTGAAGAACACAGATGATATGTATACACATGTTATGTAATGCTTTCCCCAGCTTCCACCCCCTAGAAAAAAGGGCAGAGAAGGGGAATGCCAAAGCATGTCATGAAGACACAAATTAGGAGATGGGTCCTTGCATTGCAGAATATTGGTGCTGCTGAGCCATTCAGGGAGTGCAGTTCCACCCCAGCAGAGACAGTGTGCTCACAGAGAGTCTGTGACAGCCCCTTCTTCCTCTGCCCTCCAGCCCTGCACAGGGAGCTGCCAGGTCTCTTACTGCCTCTTAAGCTGAAGACCTATTTCTCAGAGATCTAAAAGATAACACAGTTTGTTCACCTGAAAATGAATAAGCAGTGAGTGCAGCTGTGGAGAAACAAGGGTGATATTTTTCTCCTACCTAATAGTAGTGCCTTAGCTTCTCTGTGTGTCTTGTGTCCTAACAGCTCATGATTCTTCTCATCCCTACACATCCTCTTTACAGCACAGCCAGCCTTCGTTGCCCGCCTTCTCTCTCAGTTAAGTAGTAGAGAAATCTCCCATGTTTTTCCTACATGGTTGGCAGCACATCAAACTTCAGATCCTTACATTTTTCTCTCCCCTTGAAGTCCTCCTTGCTAATGTATTTGCTGTGGCTCCCTCTTGTACTCTGAAGACTGGACTGCCAGTAATTCTTAATATCTGTGTTAAATAACTTCAAACTTGGAGCTGAGATATCTGTGTATCATTTTCTTTAACGGAGATAAGAATGCTGGAGCACACTATGGAAGATTACTGTTGAGAGAAAAAAAATGTGTGAGACAGTAATTAAAAATTAAGACCATTGAACTCAATCTGTTTAATATCCTCAGGACTGCTAAATGTTTCAGCAAAGCTCAAGTTCTCAAAACCACCTAGTAGGTGTTATCAGCCAACAGATTGGATTTTAAATGTAACTTCCTATCTACTGATGGATCCTGCTAGGTATTTTTGAAGTCTGGCTGTGAGTAAAATTTTTGCAGCTGTTAAGTGTAAAAGTGCCCTGAAGGAATGAAACTGTTTTCTTCAACGGATTTAGTTTTCCTTCTATGCTTTTTCATTTTTATTTTTATTTGTTTTGGTAGTAGTAGTGAGAGTAGTAAACAGTTAAGAAATGCTGACTGACAGAGGCCTGGTTGGGAATCCCATCATATGTCAGGTGCACATGGAATTGCTGAAGAGTGCATTTTCCACTGATGTTTGCCACACAGTCTTGAGGCAGTGACGCTGCAGCCTCTTAGTTCTGCTGAGAGGCTCAGGCAGCAAAGCTGTCACAGACACAAGGCAGCTAAAGGTGTCAGTCACTGAAATGCTCAGCACTTGCATCTCCTGCTGAGCTCAGTGGAGTTGGAAAGTGTTCTGCTCCTAGAAAAGGAAACACCAGAGCCTAAGTAGAAAGTGACACCTTAATTATGTTAATGTTTCAGCATTTTTTTCCTTAACAATTACTTAATCTGAATATTACACCACCACTGTGATTTTAAAAAAACACACAGTTTTATCACTGGTTTCGTGAGACTAGGTATTTCCTTTGTGCTTTGACATGAACAGAAGCAATAACTCCTAAATTTGTCCTAAACCAGGACACAACAAAGCATGCAGTGGAATGGGAAGTGTTAGGGAATGGAAAGTATGCAGTGAGAGGAAGTTTCAAAGTAACCTCTTCTAAAACAGAAGATGCATTGATGATTGTTTTTAATAGAAAATTTATTTCAGAAGTGCTTTAAAATGCAGAGTAGCAGCTTTAGTTGAGCTGGTTCAGTCATAACATTCCTGAATGTCAGCATTCTGTACCACAGTGTTACTCTGCTCCTGCCATTTATCTGACTTCTGCTGTAAAACCTGGTTTGAATTTACTGGGACCAGGAGTGGGGGGATGTGGTGTTAACTTAAAGCATTGGCACAAATGCACTCTGCAAGCTCCTAAGCACGTTGCAAACTATCCTTGTCTTTGTAGGATAATGGAATTAAATATTTCTGGTAATCCCAAGGTCTTTATCTTTTTAATTTCTCAATTGGTTGATTTCAGCTGAGTTGGGAGAGTGTGAGCACCCTGAGCACACACCAGAGCTCGTGTCTGAATTCAGGTTTGCACCAAACCAGACTGAAGCAATGGAATTTGACATTTTTCAGAAATGGAAGGAGTGCAGGTAGAGTACCTGTGTGGGAGTGGGGTCTCTAGCAACTGGTTTTCTTCTCTTCCAAAGTCAAATCCTTTCAACAGGAATGAAATGGGGATTATGTTTGTTGGTGGAAAAGTACTGTAAAAAGGCTTTGAGCCCTCACCTTCCCTAGAACTGGCAGGCAGTAATTTAGGGAAGGTTGGTGATGTGAGTTTTAATTTTTTATTGGTTTTTCTTTAGATTATTTTGTAATAATTTAAGGACCCGGGTCTTTTTCCCGTTTATGTTGGAAATAAATCTATTTCTCTCCTTCTTTCATTCAAACATAAATTTTATGTTCAGGGTGGTAGCAAACTCATGTCATTTTGTTTTATCATGAGCAACATGTTCTCTCATGTTATCTTTTATTAATAAATATGGTACATTTCAGGGACATTCTTTTACCTGAACTTTCATCCTTATTGGCTATTTTAGACCTTTTTGCATTTTCAATCTACTGTTTTATTTTCATTTGGAGGGAAGAGGGTAAAAACATAAACTAAACTTGAAATAACGTTTAGTGTCATTAAGATTGAGGACACAAAGAAAAGGGGTTAGGGGAATGAATCTGAAAGCATTTTAAGCAGACAGAAATGTTTTTACCATGAAGTAAGATTTTTTTGTTCATAGGGGAAAGAGCCCAGCTCAGGCTGAATTGTGCTACTTGAACAAAGCTAAATGGCTAGAAATGTACGGTGTAGATATGCATGTGGTTAAGGTAAGATCCATGTGATGTTTTATTTTATGATGTGAGGTTCCCTGCCTTGGTGTGAGTCAGTCCCTGAGGAGTGTCCCTGTCTGGGTTGTCCCATGAGCCATGGTCCCTTTGAGGCCATTCCCACCTGCAGCACTCCTCCCAAGGCTGCTTCTCTGTGCTCCCACAGTATCCCTTTCCACATGCCTTTCCTGTGTCCCTCAGTTTTTCCTGCTGTGTCTCCTTCCCCTGGCAGGAGCTGCCTGCTGTTAAACAGGTGAGGTGAGGTGTGGGTTCCCCTGGATACAGTGTTGGTGTGGCTCCATCTCCATGGATCTCAGAGCCACTTGGGGCAGCACGTGGCCTCCTCCCCAAAGGGCACCCTGCAGCCTCCTGTTCCCAAAATATGCCACTTTGCACCCAATACAGATCCATATTCTTCTGCTCTGTAATGTTAAGGGAATATGGCAACCTTATTGTTTTGTTTAAGATCTATGAATTTTTGCAATACTATGGTATTAAGATTTACACAATTCATGGTAGATTGATTATTTATTCTGTACTTGCTTGCAGGGAAGGGATGGTTGTGAATATGCTCTTGGACTGACACCAACAGGCATATTGATCTTTGAAGGAGCCAACAAAATAGGCTTATTCTTTTGGTAATCTGATTTTGCGTTATATTCCTTTTTGTTAAAATACTGAAATCTTTCTCCTTTGCATAATGGGATCTTAATTGCATTTAATAATTTTTAATTGGATCTACAAAGTTTAAAGTCTGGAGGTTAAATCTGAATGTAGATTGGCCTGGTTAGAAATAGCACTCTCAAATTTGAAATAACTGTTGAAATAAAATTATTTTCATATTCCTTTAATTCTGTTCTTTTCGATTCTTGTGTTTAGGCCTAAAATCACAAAAATGGACTTTAAAAAGAGCAAACTAACGCTCGTGGTTGTAGAAGATGATGAACAGGTAACTTCTTTCCCTTACTTGGGCCTGATCCAACAAAGTGTGGTGTGTGCTCAGGCTGGTAAGAACACAAGGGAGGCTCAGCACACTGTTGGCCCAGGCTGTGTTTCTCCTACCAAGGACAATAACTAATATCATGCATGCCAACTTCCAAAGCTTTTGTTTCTGCATTTAGGGCAGAGAGCAAGAGCACACATTTGTTTTCCGGTTAGACAGTGCCAAAACGTGCAAACATTTGTGGAAGTGTGCGGTGGAGCACCACGCTTTCTTCAGACTGAGAGCCCCAGCAAACAGTAAATCTAGCAGATCTGACTTCATAAGGCTGGGATCACGCTTCAGATTCAGGTACTTAGTGAAGTAACAGCAATACATTTCTCTCTGTACAAAGGAGCAGGTACAGCTTCCCTCAGAAGGCGGTAGTTTACTTTGTTTATTTCTGTGTTTTCAGTGGGAGGACAGAATATCAAGCAACACACGGGACAAGATTACGTAGGACTAGTACATTTGAAAGAAGGCCCAGCAAGAGATACCCTTCTCGGAGGCATTCCACTTACAAGGGTGAGTGTTTTTATATTTTGGACATCTGGGCACTGAATTGGTCATGCAGGTGCCCCTGCTAAATCCTATAAATGTCTCATTACAATCATATGTGCCACATTATAAAAAGAATATGTCAGATCTGAAAAAGCAAAATGTGCATGGAGTTTTTTTTGCCAGAGTTTCTTGTTTCCATCTTCTGTTTTTAATCTCTATCTACAATTAATTCTTCCACCCCCACCTATGGAGGAGGTACCAATGGTTTCTCTTTGTTGCTCTATTGAGGAAGAAAGAAAAGTTGCAGAAAACCCACTAAGGGAAAGCGTGTGAAGTGTTTTTGAAGAATTGCTCATGTCATGTGGGGTGGAGCAGTGTCCAGAAGCCTCACTGACTTGCTTATCTAGCCAGACAATTTTAGGGTTGTTCAGTAGTCTCATTATGCAGTTGTGGCTTTCCTGACTGTAATGACATTTTATTCACCTATCCAGATTAACTGGCTTGCCCTGGGAATTGAGATGTGCTGAATTTAAATGGAATGACAAGGAATTTATTCCCCTTGTGAGCTGGTAATTTGTTCTTAAAAACTTAAACTTTTTGTACTGTGTAGAAAAACCTAGATAGGAGCACTGCAAGATAACCCTTTGCCAATTCTGTATTACTTGAGCCTGTAGGTATAGTTTCCATATGGAGCAAGGCTGCTGTACAGAGCAGGGAGAGATGAAATTCTCTTGGAATGTCTTTGTACTCATTGGAAGGCATTCCACAGTTCCATGAACAGCCCTTGTGGTATTATGGGGACATTTTTCTGTCTCATTTTTAGTGGGGGAAGAAAGGGTGGCAAGAATACATGCTTTCTAAAGACTGTAACTCTGTCTCCTGCTTCCTTCCCTAGTCCATGGAAGGAGTTTGTTTAACTGAAATGCAAGTTTAATAAATCTGTGCAATGCTGTTATGTGAGACATGAGAGTCAACTATATAGTGTGGGTTATTTTATAAGAGGGAGAAACAGTTCTTTAAATTTTATTGTTGCCAGAACAGGGTCTGACAGACCTGCAGATTTTGCCTTGAGTCTCAGTGCTTCTGTACTTACATCTGTAAGATAGAGGGAGAAGAGAGAAAGCATGGCTTGTGCTTGTAGGTTCCCCATCCATTGCAGCTACTCAGAACTTCTTTCACCCAAGTGAAAGATCTTCTTCTAGAGAGTTCAACATCATGTTAGTTAAGTTAATGCAAAAATCCTTGTGGGTTATTATCTTTCATGCATCTTTTAAGCCCTGTACCTAAATGCAGCCCACAAGGGCTGGATTCTCTCCTAGCTCTGTTGCTTTTGAGACTCCTGCAGTGTGTCATCAGCTTCCTGCATCAGCAGTCAGTTGGATTTTCACTTTATCACTGAGAAGTTTTTCAGTTCTCTTGAAACACCCAGTCATGAAAAAGAGATGGTACACTCCAGTTATTCAGCTGTACCTTCAGCATTCTTTCCAGCCTGTCCAGAGCACAGGCCTGCTCCTCAGGATTACTCAGTGCCTCCCAGGATTCCCAGCTGGTGGGCTATTTTGGCTACCATTGTTCCCTGTTACTAGACACAGGCCATTACCAGCTTTGTGAACATTCTGATTTCTATAAGAATGTGAAAATTTCTGCAAGGGGTGGTTCCTGGTTTCCAATGGACTTGATGGTATTGGCATGGTGCTACAGTCAGGTGAGAAAAAAAGTGTTCTGGTTGTGCAGAGCTGTCTGCTGTCCTCTCCAAAGGGCTTTCACTCTTGCAGGACCAGAGGGAGATTTGTGTCTTTCTCATTCACACTTTATGGTGTCCCACAGGATTGCTAGAAAGCACAGGGCTGCACTTGAAATTCAGACACTTCTGTTCAAATATGTCTGTATGAGGATTCATTTTAGCCATAGTGTAACAGCCAACAACAAGAGCTGCAAAATGGCTGATATTTCACTTGTCTTAAGATTTTATGTTTATTTCTTTTTAAGCAAACAATCCTGTGAAAGCAGCACAACTGTGGTAAGTGACTGCCCAAGTTCTCTCTACCTCTCAGTTGTTGTTCTCGGGCTAAAAGGCTTCTGAAGACAGTATCTGCTTTAGGATTTGTAGAAACAGATTCTCTGGTGTGGATGAATTGCTTTGGCATGTCTCGTTACGCATCACCAGATTCTTCTTGGGGCCTGCCTGTTTCCTTTGTTTAATCTATTTTTTAAAATTATTTTTATATATGAAATCAGACTGAAGTGTAACATACTTCCTTATTACTCATTGCTCTTATTCTAGCTTATCAAGCATAATTTGTTCATGTTTTTTAAATCTAAAGCAGAGAAAATAATTTTATACCCCCCCTTTCACATGTTAGCTGCTGTGATGTATCTCTTGAATAAAATAATGATGTCCTTAAGAATATGAATTTTACTTCTCTATAGTGCTTCCCTAAATTAAAAAACATGGTGGTGTAGATGTATTGATTGCATAAAAACAATTTTTTTCTCTCTCTTAGTGCTAAAAATACTCCTGAAGTCCATAATTATCAGGTAAGAGCATACCAGAGGAAACATTACAGAAAAAAATGTGGTCGCTTTCATATTTTGTGGTAAATATTTTTGCTCTTTATAATTTGTACAGCTGTTTTGCTTCCCATTCCTTGCTCTGGGGTGAGATTTTCTGATGTGTCAGAAATAAACAGCACTGCATTGGGCTTATGGAGAAGGTAGAGGGAACACTTCCTCTTTTTTCGCCTGTGTTCTTGGATGCTCTGCAAGCTGAGCAAGATTTGCCATCTTCTTTCCCTTCCTTTGCTTTCAGTGAAAGTTAAAGCCCTTTGGGACTGTGAATGTGATGGGCCCCAGGAGACTGCTCTGTGAGCAAGCTTTTGTCTAGAGCAGCCTCTCACAGTGGATGATCGTGACAATTTCAAAGTTGCAATTACCTCCCTCATCACAACACTTACAGAGTTCACTGCTGGTCAAATGCTTGTTGGGGTTTTTTTAATGCACTCCAGGGAAAACATTACCTGGTTGTCATCTGTGCTACTGACAGTCAGTGAGTACTGAGAGAAAGCAAGCTTCCAAACACTCTATGTGCATGAGAACTTAGTCTTAAGACTTTTTATTAAAAACTCTCACCAGTGATTTTGTTTTACTGTTTCTCTTCAAGATCTTGTGGATATGAGAGGGAAGTGCTGTCACTAAAGACAGGAGACCTTCTGAAGCCTGCTCTTATAACCTTTCTTACTCTTGATCTTTGATCCAAGTTGACTTTCTTTTTAATGTGCTTTCTACGAGAAGCACTAGATGTACCAGGTTCTCTGCCAAACAGGAGAGCAATCTTTTCATTGTCCCATGAGTGTGTCCTAATAAGCAGGTTCATCACCAAGAGGCTTCATGTATGTGCTCACTGACATGGGGAGAAGGTCTGAAGCATTAGGGTTTCTAGGGTTCACCTTACATGTATTCCTCATTAATAGGGAGCTTTTTGTGTGATTTCATTAACCAAGTTCAATGTTTCCAATTGCAGCCACAGTATCATCCTAATATACATCCTGCTCAGCCCCTCTGGCATCCACACACACCTGTGAATGTAAGGTAAGCAATCTTCCCTTTGTGAAAAAAAGATGATTGCTTCTTTCTTTCTGTTGCAGTTGCTCAGTATGAAGCTTTGGTGGGTTTATTGAGCAATTTTCTGCATATGAAAAGCAAACAGAATTTACAAGTATGGAATATAAAGACAGTATTAAATAACTTCTAAGTTTTGCTTTGGAATGCAGTTTTTTTTTTTTTTAGTTGATTTCCAATTGAAAATTCAAAATAGAATGTTAGTGATTTCCTGTAAGGCAGTATGTTGGCTAGGGAGCTGCTCTGTAGCTTAATTGCAAATTGATCAGTATTTGTTTGCATTTAATTTCCTAAAACAGAAGAAACTCATTTTGGTGTAAAGTTCAGTTATTAATAATTATATTCTTGCAGTGGAGCAACTGTTTTCATCTTATGCAGAAGTGTATATGGGAAAATGACAAGTACATGGAACAATTTATCAAGAACTTTACAGATAATGAGTAAAATTATAGCACTGAGTTTTTGAGAACTGTCTCACAAAAATATTCCTGCATGTGCTGTCGTGCTATCTTCTTCGCATACTTTTTTTGTTTGTAGCTAGTGATGAGAGACAATGAGTGGAAAGAAATTTTGGAAGAAATTCAGTGCAATTGAAACCCACTTGGTGAAATGCTTGATGAAGGCATGCACCTGCTGGTGGATATATATCTATATGAGTACACATGATTAAAAAAGCCACTTTTTTATCCTAATAGAAAATAAAGTTTTTAGATGAGTCAGTTTTTTAGACAAATAATTACTGTCTTCAGTGAAAAATTCCAATACTCTAATCTTTCTTTCTCCTTATCTAACCCTTATATTCTTACACCACAATAGGTAGACTTTGGTTTTAGTGTGGGCAGGCTCTGGGGATAAGGCTGAGCTTACAATGAATGAAAAGACAATTTGGTGTGAATTTGAGTCTGAGAATGTAGGGAGAAGACAAGGATGTTATTAGAAATACTAGCCAGAGAAACAGACAGACACTGTCATCTCAGAATTCCTAGTGCAGGATAGTAAAGCAGATACTAAATTTGTGTTAGACAGGAGACTTGAAGTTGTGTAATGAGCTGTGCCTGTATTTCAGGCTCAGGAGTCTTCCTCATTTTAGGGTTTCTTTACTGTGTATTCTGAGCACTTTAAAATGTGCAATTTCACATTATGAAAGAGTGGTTGCCATGAGAGCCTAATGATTTTATAAATCATTTGAGGCTTTGCTGAAATTTTTCTAAAAATTTCATCACTTACAATACCAGTCTGTGACATTTTAAAGCCAAGTAGTTCACCCTGGAGAAGAGTGATATTGAAATAAGCACAATAATGTACTGTTGTGTGTGTAGACAACCTCCCCCTTCAGCCCCTCCACTGCCTGGCCAAAGGCTAAGGTCAGTGAAATATGAACAATGGCTGTTTTATAGCAAGGCTAGTAAGGCTGAAAAAAAACCAACCCATACTTAAAAGTTCAGTCATAGAAGCTTGGTAGAAAAGGTGCTCAAAATTTTTGCCCCATTCACGTAGAAGTATTTAAATGTGTGGTTAAAGTGGAAGTTTCAGGTTATTCTAACTTGGAGTCAAAGTGAAAGAATTGGATATTTAAGAGCTTGAATAGCTTGATTTGAAAAAGCTTATTTCGTTCGACTGAGAACTTGAGATCACGACTACAGATGAATAAAATTCTTTCTGCTGGGCATGAAAGTCTGGAATGGGCATGGGCTGAAATGAAATTACCTGTGTAATATATGTTATATATGGAGCTTTGCTTGAATAATTTTTTTAATAGTATGTGGAATTGTGTCTCTGTTTTCTTAGTAAGATTCCTTCACTGAAATTGTTTGCAGATTCTTTCAGTGAAATTGTTTGCAGTTAGCTTAATATTTAACCTTCTGAAAAAACAATTTCAATTAGCAGCTGTCATTATATAACTTTAGAATATATTAAAAAAAAAAAAAAAGTAGAATCTAAACCTTGCCTGTGTTTCTGCTACTATAAAAAAAACTTACCAGAATTGTAGAATGTCTTGGGTTGGAAGAGACCTTAAAGACCATCTGGTTCCAACCCCCTGCCATGGGCAGGGACACCTTCCACTAGACCAGGTGGCCCAAAGCCCCATCCAACCTGGCTTTGAACACTTCCAGGGATGGAGCACCCACAGCTTCTCTGTGCAACCTGTTTCAGTGCCTCACCACCCTCACAGAAAAGAATTTCTTCCGTATATATAATAATTGCAACTTCAATTTGGTAATAAGGTAATGTTAAATGTTGTGGCTTCCTACATAGTGTTCAAAATTGTTGTTTTATTTATTCCCCACTCCACTGCAGTGATTCAGGGGTCACTTTAGGAATGGTTGAAGTTAGTATCTCTAAGCAGCAATAAGTAATGAACAAGTAAGGAAAAATATATTTTCCTTGTAGTACTTTTGCAAGTCTCGGAGAATAGACCTGTACTAGCTGTAGAGTGAGGGTGTTCTTAAGAAATTCAGCTCTGTAAATTGCAGGCTGCTTTAGTGTTAATCAACTGCACAAGAGCCAAAGGAATGACAACAACTACAGAAGAGCAATTTTCATTCATAATAGGATTGCCTTTCTTAACCCTTTGCATTATAAGGATGTACTTTCATGAGCTCAGCGTTTTGCATGATATGTTTTATTTTACTATTTAGTTGTACAAATTTAGTTTTACTGTAGACTCCTCTTGCCTCTTCCCCACCACTCCTTTGGAATTCTGGAGCATTGATGTAATACACTTGTCTATAACATTGCAGACAGAGAGGGTTTTTAATGATTGAGCTCTGATTGAAAGCCTTTTGAAATCAGCTGAAAGTTTCCCAGTTGCTTCAGCAGCTTCAGCATCAGACCTGTAGGTCTGTTCCCGTTTCCTTCCCGTGCTGTAGCTCCGTGTGCATGCTTAGCACTTGCAGGATGAGCTCATGTTGTTGTGTAGCACTCCTAGGTTGACTTAATTCCTCACTAACCAATAACTGTGCAAATGGTACAGGCCACCCTATCATGATGACAGGCCCTATTGGAAACCCCCCACAAGTGGAGAGGACAGCAATTTACGGTATATCCAGGAACAGAACCAGAAGAATTTAGGAGGAGTCCAAAGCATGGTGTACCAAGATAAACTCATGACGACTCTCTGAAAAAGAGCCATCTTCATTTCACCTGCCATCTTAGACATCATTGCATTCCATGGTCCTTGTCTGTCTGCAGTATGTTCAAAGTGTATTGTGCATAAAGTGTGTGTCTTTGTATGTACATCCATCTTTGTTTAGTGTTCGTGGACATTCTTGGGAAAAGTGTTTTCCATGTCTTCGTTAAAAAAAAAAAAAAAAATCTTGAAAAACCTGTTTTGAATTCTGGTAAGAATTTTCAGTGCCCCAAGACCAGAAATACTTCTGGGAGTTTTCATTCTACCCTAGTTTCAAATCTGTGACCCTCTGCCTGCTGTTGAAGATCAGACATTTGTGCCTTAGTTATTTTTATTACCTTTATTCTTTTGAGTCAAATTGATAGATGAAGTTTGAGAACTTTATTTTTTACTTGGCATGCAAATAGGAGATAGGAGGGAGGAAAAAACACAATTCATACTAGCAATCAAATTGGCTTGTGGGCCACCAACAAAGGGAGCCTACTGAGGCAGTCATAGGTTTGGATGTCATTTTTTTTCTAATTTTTGTGTTCTGCAGAAGAAAATAGAGGTGCTTACCTAACTTTGAAAACAGGTATAGGGAAAGAACACTGTAATAAATTTCACAGAGTATGTATATCTTTTTTTTTTTTGTACTTACTGATTATATTGATAGCATTCCCCAATACCATACCTGCTGCTATAAAGGCAAGAATGTTAAAAAGTAATCCTTGCTAAAAGGGTGCTGCTGTCATCTTATTTTAATGTGATTATGAAAGTGAACTTTATAATTACATGAAACTACCTAGTAATAACTTTTCTCTGAGTGGGTTCGAAAACACAGCATTTAATCAGTACATTAAAAAATGAGCACATTCCAGTGGAATAGCTCTGTCTTTTTAAAGTTAGACATTTATGAAGTTGAATGTATATTTTACAGACCTAGAACTTTGAATTGGACTGGCTGGTATTTTGATCACTTGCAGACTTTTTTGTTATCTTTAAACCAAAAATCTCAGTGCCATCTTCACTTGTGC
The DNA here is from genome assembly GCF_903797595.1 of Erithacus rubecula. Classification (NCBI taxonomy): domain Eukaryota; kingdom Metazoa; phylum Chordata; class Aves; order Passeriformes; family Muscicapidae; genus Erithacus; species Erithacus rubecula. The sequence goes on along the minus strand of NC_136689.1, from coordinate 84,327,812 downwards.
ATTTATTTTAGTTAGGCCTTACATCTGTGGTCTCTCTGAAGTGTTGGAATGAATGAATCTTCATTTGGGATGTTTTGAAAATGAAGTAGTTTTTTAACTTGATTTTGATAAAAACACATTTATAAATGGCTATAACGAATTTTTTCAGAGCAAATTTGATAGTTTATTACTTTTTGTGAAATACATTTGTTTACAAATGCTATCTTTTATTATTTGTTTTGATCTTTCCTGTATGTGCTAAGTACAAATAAATAATGTCAATCTTGTTGATCTGGTTATGATGCATTATTTATTTTTGAAAGATTCGGGGGGAGGGTGGGTAGATATTCTTGTACCAGATTTCCCTTGTAGTTGCTAATGCTGTGGTGGATCAATGTTTCCAGTACAGAGAGGAGAAACAATAAAGCAATTGTGCACTGAGATGTGGAAATGCCAGAGTAAGCCTAAGGTGTGTAATCTCAGAGGCTGACTTCAGTTTCCCCAGACTAGTCTTCCTCTGTTTCTGCAGCATTTTATTTAAGAAAGGAAGAAAGAGAAACTTTGTTGGAGCAACTGGAACAAAAGTCTAGTTTAGCAGCTGCTCTGAAAGCATTCTGGATGAGGGTTTTTTGAATACTCACTTTAAAGTGTGGGGCAATGATGCTTTATTATTTACACACCTACATTCATTATACAGTATCATTCTTGTCATGTAACCTTGTCAGCTTCCACGTGGTTTGTTGCCAGTGTTCCACCTCATCCTGTGTTATGTGTGCTGTGGTTTGTTGCTGAAGGTGCACTGAAGGAGGGATCCATTCCCTGACAGACTGCAAGAAAAGCCAGCCCAAGGCCCAGCTGGTCCTGTAAGTGTTACAAAGCCTCAGGCACACTGGTGAAGAACAGCCTTGTGTGTTCTGCAGCTTGTGTGTGTCACCTCGAGGGAAGCTCTTGTCATTCTGCTTCTCTGGAGAAGGAGCCCACACATTCTGCACTCATTTCCACTTGTTCATCCCTCACCTTCCCTGCTGTCTGCAGAAATCTGAACCAGCCGAGTCATGGAATGATCAGCTAGGTAAGAAGGGATCAGTGTGTCCATCCTTCCTTCCTCTAGACATAGTTGGGAAGAGGGAGCAGGTCTGCCTCTTTTATCTCTGACTGCTGCTCACCTGTGCAGCTTAGAACCTGAACAAAGGTGGATATGGGTGGTATCTTATTGAACAGGGTAGCATAAAAGAGTTACTTTAAATATTTAAAAGCTCATTGGCAGGTTCTTTTCCTAAAATTAGCACAGTTGTAACTCACAAATTTGTTTTTAACAAGTAATAGGGGTCTTGTGATGCTAAGATTACAATTTTTTGTTTGAAGCAGCAGAGAACACTGTAGCTGAAACCAGATTACATGCAGAGAGGGGAGAGAAGAAAACTGGAAAATGTTTGGTTAAGTCTATTAAACTCAGTGGCAATTTTTATTTAAAATATTGGGGAAGCTCTGTCAAAGAGAAATCAATACTACATCTTAATTTTGTGGTGCCACAGGAATCTTCTGGTAGTTCATAGGCACAAGCTCAATATAGGAGCTTGGTGGCCCTAGTATGGGAGTGTTTATACACTAAATGACTGAATTACTTTACCTAAGAGTTCCTCATGAGGAAATGCTGCACAGTTTTTACCAAAGAGCATGTTACAGTCATTCTAAGTCTGCTCGTTTTAAATGTGTTCTAAATATACACAGGGAAGTTTGTTGGTTGTTGTTTTTTTTTTTAAGCCTTGAAAGTTTCTTAAAGGAAGTAACACCTTTTTAATCCAAATGAAGCATGTTCTCTGGGGTACCATTGAACTGTATGTGCAAACTTTCTCCACCCTGTTCTGAAGTGTGTTTATTGTCTGAAACCTTCTCTTGACAAGCCCAGCATATACTTTAAAGCTTCTGTAATTTGATTACAGGTGATAAAACACTATCCTTGCATCAACTTGGGGGGGGGGGGGTTGGAGGAGGAGTTTGAATATAGTGAGAGGTGTTGGAGAGATTACACTGATCTGAAGTCCAGCATGGAATCATGTCTTCGATGTGCTGGAGAATTAATTGATACAAGCTGGCTGAGGGTATCTTTTGATCACCTCTCTGCACACCTTCCTCCTGTGCTTAATAAAGCTGGAAACCAGGTTTTCCCTAGCAGGGCTCAGGCCTGGCTCTATGCTCTGTGTGTTTGGATTTGCAGGGGATTACCTTTGCCTTGTAATAACCATAATCCCATGTCCTCTCCCCCCAGGAACTGCTGGGGGAATTGAAAAGCTGATGCCACCACATCTGTAACACAAGCTGAAATATATCACTTTTCAGCCCCAGACAGGCCCTGGCATGCAAACTAATGACTAATATTGAATACTGAAATATGATACTTGAAATACAATACTGAAACTGTTGTCATTTTTTAAATATTGTTTTAGTGTGGGCTTTTTCTTCAAACTTTCATTTTCAGCTATTTTTCTCTAGTTGATGTGAGTCACAGGCAAAGTGAACAAAGGGATCAGGTTGTATAATGCATTTCTAAAGCTGGCAGTCAGGGGTTTGCATACATAAAGGAAAGAATTAAGTCCTTCTGGACCCTGTTACCATTAAACCCATGTGCAAATTGACCAAGAGGAGGATTGTTTTCTCACATTGTGGATGGCAGCAAAGCATCTATTATGGTCTGATGGTGTAAAATGTGATTTTCTATTCCTCTGGATGAGCACTGCAGAAGATGTCTCTTCAGCCTGTGAGAGGAGTGTCAGAGCTTGCAAGTAATTTTGAAAATGGAACTTTGGGAGCTGGCAAGGAATGAGCTGGGGAACATCAAAGGCGGCAGGGGAAAAATGGATGGGAATGAAGGCGAGTATATCACCTGCTTCTCAGGATCAAAGCTGGAGAGATGGGGCTCTCTGAAAGAGAGGACAGTTCAGCACTGCAATCCTCTCTTTCAGAGGATGAATCTCTCCAGTTTGTTTATCAAGCAGGCAGGCTTCTACCTACCTCAAAGGAGGAGTTGTGATGTACATCCCTCTCACCAAACATGCCAGATCTCTGGAAAGACTGTTGGCAATGGGAGGTTTTCCTATTATTCTGCAATGGACAACCAAGGAAAACAGACTTGTAGGGAGATGCTGTCATTGCAGCATTGCTAATTGCAGCTAAAGACACTGCTGATGCCAGACTTGCTACAGACCAGCATTAATGGACATAAATTAGGAAATGTGTTTTTTTAATTGGCCTCAGACTTTGTGTGTTGTGCTTTGGAAGGGCACTGATCAACCAGGACTAGCTTCTTTTGTTAAGACAGTAGTTTCATGTGTCAGCCATGAAGCCTTGAGCCAGCTTGAACTAACTGCACCCCAACTAGACTTTTGTTACATTGTGAGGATGGAGATCTTTGAACTGTTTCAGTATAAACACATTTCCCCATGTTATGGTCAAAGTGCACATGCTTGGTAAATCACAGTACTCTTATGCTGTCTCCCAAATTTTGTGTCTAAGAGCCTGCAGGAAAATCAATCCGCCTTCCCAGCAGGCACGTAGAAGGATGCAGCTTTTGGAAAAAAGCAATCCTAGTCAAATCAGATCAGAAGAAACATGTAATGAGGTGGACCCCACTTTTCTGTCTATCTCCTGCAGTACATGGCAAAGTAGCATGTGGTGATCATGAAGACCTTGTTCAGCTTTCCTTGTTTTCTACCTACTGTTGTACCATGAAGTGACTGGCCAGAGTTTCCCTTCCTCAGTGCATGTCCTGTTGTCCTTATTGCCACTGCATTACTAGAAGGAGCTACAACAAACAAACAAAAACCTAAACCCCAGCAGATAATTCAGTTGGAGTTCTTCCATTGGTATGAATCATTTCCAGTAATAAAGCTACAGAGTAAATGCTGTTCTCAAGCACTTACTAATGACTGTTTCATGACTGTGCTTTAAAGCAAAACAACTTACTTTCACAGAGCTGGTTTCACAAGTGTTAATCTGAATTTAATTGTGAAGTTCACATGTCAGGCCTCCCTGTGTGCTGTCCCCTGAGATATGAGTATCTTGCTACAGAAAGTACAAGCATGTCTGAGATAACTTGCATATTGCTTTTAATTTATGCATGTAATAGACTTTCAGTTTTGAACAGGAAAAAGAGATTTTTTTAAAAAAACGCCTTTATCTTCCATCCAGCTTCTCTAAAGATGATTTTTTTTTTCCCCCTTCAGTTAGAATCTTGGCAGACTTGGCACACAGATTGGTGGAGATATGAAGTTCCACCAGCCTGACCCAATGTTACTTCTTTGTTTTGTGGTTTTTTGCATAGCAGCTTTCTAATGGTTGTGGGATACTCCTTTGGATTTGGTGGCACCTTGTCTTCTGTGATCTGTTGCCTGTACCTCTTCAGAAGAAATCTAGTTTGTCACTAGCCAAAGCATTTATGATGACCACCTTAATCATCACACCCTCTCAGAACTGAGGGATCTGCCAGGTTAAAATTAAGATAAATGTTGAGCTCTAGCTATGAGAACCAGTGGAAGTTCCCTAGGGTTCTGTTTTCAGATTGCCACCACAATTTTATTTCTGCCATGAATGTATTATCTTTGTAATGTGCTTGATTTTTTTTTTCTTTTTCATTTTCATCCTTCTTTTTCTCTTCCCTTTCATAGCACTAGTACTATGACCTTTTTCTTTAAACTATTGAATGGCAAAATCTGCAGCTCATCATGGGAAAATGATGCTTTGGATTACACAAGAACAGATGTTTCATACAGAAACAGTTTCGAAAACCTCCTGGCTTATCAATGTCTTATGCTGTTGGATTATAAAAAACACCCATTTTTTTTTTAACTGAGAAAATGAAAAACATCTACTTTCCGAGTCAAACGAGAATGAAAGAATTGGCCACACCTAATGAGAAGTAGGAAGTTCTGATCTAATGCAATTAAACTCCGGATAAGAAGCTAATTATTTATGAGTTACTCTTTCCTCCCTAAACTCATAACACTCTGTGCTGGAGTTATAATCACAGTAGCTTACCTGCCATTACCAATTTCTGTAATTTTGTTTTCTTTAGAGAAGTGGAAATACAAATCATTAATGAATCTCCAGTGCTCTTTTAATTGTGTAATTGCATAGTATTGAACTCAATACTACCTAAACAGATGACAGAGGGGCTGATTCTTTTCATCTCCAGGGGGCAATATTCAGAATATTCAGACCTGGATGGTGTGCAGCAGAGCCAGCATCACAATGCCTCTGAGCAGAGTCTTCCTCATCAGTAGGAATATAGGAGTCAAACAGGAAGGAAGAACTCGGGAAGAAAATGGGTCAGCCAAACAAAAAGCTCAAGTAAAGGGTTTAGGAGAAGCAGAGTTTTACAGTGTTAAGTGCAAAAGAAAGGAACCAGAAAATGCAAAGCAATGGATTCTGCTAGAATCTCTGAGAATGGAGAAGAGGAATGAAAGCAGCAAGGGAGCTTTGTGATTTCAGCATCTATGTCTTCAGTACCTGGGGCTCTCTGAATCAGTAGCAAGGCTGATTTGAAGCAAACTTCAAGGAACTTGAATGTAAAATTGGAGGCTGCTTCTGTATCAAAATTTCGAGCCCAGGAGGCCTTTGTTTGTTATTATTCATTTTCAGTTTCAATGGTTGCATTTAATATGTGAGTCTCATTCTCAATTTCTGACTTAAAAAACAACTGTGAAAAGGGTTTTAAAGGTAAAATGAGCAGTTTCCTGCTGTAAAGTCAGATGAGTTGCCCAAGTATTGAAGTGAGAACCTGCCCAGAGATAGGGCAGAGGTTGCAAGTATGTAATTAAGAGAGGCCTTGCTGTGCTTAGTGGTTTTGTACTACTTTTACCTGTTAATACTGTCTCTTAAAAAAAAAAAAAATCTATAACCTAAAAAGAAGTCATTTGTGTGACAATGCAGTCGATTGTGTTCATGCTGGACTTTAAAGTTATGGCAAATTAGTGAAAGTTCACAAGACAGCATATTTTTTGTAAAGCATTAGCAGAATTCACAATCAGAATAATTTAGAAATATGAAAATTATACAGCTTGGTTAATTTCTTTTAAAACAAGTTTGTTTTTTTTTTCCCCAAGGAATTTCAGCTTAGTAAGAATGGAGACAGAAAGGAGATTTTGTAAGGTGGGAACATATTGTTAAGGGAAGCCAAATCCAGTGGATTGGCTTCAAGGCTAAAGGGATTACACTTTTCTAATCTGCTAGATACAAGGCTGTTGTGGTTCCTGGCTTCACAGCCCAGGATGAGAAGCTGAGTATTCATTCCAGAGATGCAGATGCTCAGTGAGCACCTGCTCAGCCGAGGAGCAGAGGAGGCGAAGGGCAGCACCTGGAGCAGCACCTGCATTCACCAACAGCAGCTCAAAAAGCTGGGGCAGCACAGAGGGCTCCATCCTCCGTGCATGCACCTCCACAAAAAATAGGACTACAGTTCAGAAGATGCCCTGGGCTGTGGTGATCAGAGCTTGGCCAGCCAAGCTGAGTGACCAGCAGCTTGCTTACATGGGGCTGGTCACATGTCTCACCTTTCTCATGTGCATCCTGAATGAAATCCATCCTGCACATGCATTCACTTCTTCCCTTTCTCTTGTCTCCTCGTGGTTACCCCTGCTTTTTCCTGGCATTGCTCCTGGTTTTGCTGAGTCCATACTCAAAAGTTCCAAGTCTACCATGGTAGTTTGGACCTTACACAGAGTTACTGGTACAGTTTCCTAGACAGTGCTGGCCTTGCAAGGTTGTCCTCACCCAAGATACCCTGATTCTTCCCCTTGAGAGCTCTGTGATGTTTGGCTATTGCTCATGTATCCCTACCATAGGTACCTGTGAATTCCAGCAATCCTTCTGGGCTCTATAGCATTTTTTTATGCTTCTGCCATCACCTTTTATGTCCAGCAACTTCTGTCACATCCTGTGATTTCTCGTGTCCTCCTCTCTTAGCTAAGTTCAGGCCTATGCCTGCTTTCTCTCCATCCTTTGGCAGCAGTGTGATACTGAGCACAGTAGAGATGAGACAGGGATGTGCTTTACTCAGAAGACTTGAGTTATTTAATGGGTTATTTAAGTGGTGGGAAGAGCTGTACCATGGCTAGATCAGCTTCAGGCTGCCTCAGAGGCCAGAGTTCCTTCTTGGCTTTGCTCCTGTTTTAACCTTGCTTGGATTTGCCACTCCGAGTTGTTTTATTTCCTAAGGACAAGGATACATTGCCTCTGTCTGAAAGGGGAAGGCAACAGACTTGAGGGAGGATCTTGTTGGTCTTAGAACATTTTATGTCTGCTTTTCAGAGTTTTCTCATCTACAAGGACATCTGGGACAAGGATTTTTTTTTTTTTTTGACAGGTGATTAAATATCATTAGCTACTGTTAGTGTTAATTAAAGCAATTGTAAATGAAGAGAAGCACACTTAGTTCCCCAATGGCCTTATTTTGCATGACAGTTTTGCAAGACAGTATTTTTTTAATGATCTTTATGCAGATAAGGTGAAATCTATGAGGACAGTGTCTTCATCAAGTCAAGATTTGTTCCTTGGTATTTTATTAGAACATGCTTTGCTGCAGGCTTTATTCTTCTTGTGAATAATTCCAGATTAGTATTGCTTCAAAACTTGGTTCAGCATCTTGTGTCCTACAGCAGGCTTCTATCACCATTTATTAATATACTTTTTCCTTACTGTAATTTTCCTTTTATTTCAAGATTGTCTGGGAGAAGGCTGCTGGCTGCCTGCTCTGCTTTCTGAGGTGTCTCTAGGATTGGATGGGGACTGTGCATCATCCCTGGCAGTAGGGAAAGAAATCTGCAACACAATTTTCCTTGGTTCCCTGAAGGAAGCAAATGGGCCAGCTGTGCTCTCCTGGTGTCAGAGCAGAGCATTGAAGTGTAACTGCACTGTTAGCTTTAGTTACACTTGACACAGCTCATGAAGCCAGTTCTGGCCAGCAAAGAGATCTTGGTTACATGGTGCAGAAAGAAAAACCAACATAGGTTTGGTTTTAGTTTTTCTTTACTTAGGAATACTCATTGCTTTTATATGTCCCAGTCCTTGGATGCAAACTCGAATTTCCCCCTCTCTCATATTTCAGTTGTCCTGCTATGGTCTGTGTTCCCTTCCCATGTAATGCTTCCCATGTAATGTAAGTCTTTTGCTTCTGTCCAATAGCCCTGGCCATTAAGTGACACTCACATGTACTGCCTTCTTCCTATCCTCTCATTTCCTCTCCTTTCCTCTCCACAGGGACATTTTCAGAGAATGCAAAATCCCTTCTCTCTCTGTGCCACTTGCCATGCTTTAGCAAAACAAGTAGTATGTGAGATTCTAAATAGGATTAAAGGAAGTTTAGCTAAAAGTTGATTGTGGTTTATTTTTTTAAACTGCTTTTGAAGCATGGGCAGGGAATTAACCCAGTGTCTACCCTCCTTCCTCCCAAAAAGGGAGATACTAAACCCAAAAATGAATGTTTGGCTTAGCACAGCTGTTAAGTCTCCTCCTCTGGTTGCCACACTGAAGTTTCACATGCAATGACTGCTTTCATTACACACACATTAATACACATATATGTTAACAGGCACTGCAGCACTTCCCCTGGCTGCCATTTGCAGCACATATAAAGCCCATTTTGATATTGGAGAAGGTATTTTAATTATACAGTAATGGGTGATGCATCTCCCAGCACATTCAGCACAATTCCAGCAGTGTGAATTTTTGCTGCCAAAACCTGAGTAAATCAGCACCGGGCTTGCTCCAAGCTACAGACGGGCGAGGATTGAGAGCTGTTCTAAAGATGTTTGTGGAAAGTTTGAGGAGTTTTAAATACTGGAAAATTGCAGTGGTTTGGTTGGTGCAGGAGGAATGTTCAAAGCAAATAGAGCTGGGTGTGGTAATTGTTGAAGCTTATTTATCACAACCTGACCTAGAAGCCTGGGATTTTTTGAAACTGCTGTTTAGCTATAGTAGGGAAGGACTAAACTGTTAGAGTCATCCATGAGGTACAATAGTTTGCTTTCTGCCTTCTGCTGTTGCCTCTCCAGCCTCCCCATGGAGAGGAGAGAAGAAAGCCCCACCATTTATTATTATCCAAATGTAACTTCAGACAGATGGAAGATGCCTAGAGGGGAAAGAGGGGCATGGGCAGGGTGCAGGAGTGAGCCTGCTCTGGGACACAGTGGAAGATGTTTTTGCAGGGGTACACGGTTATGTTCTACAGGGGACTGAGGATGGCAGCTGGGAGGGTGACATGGAAAGGCAATTATGTTTTTTTTAAAAAAAGCCTGGTCACTCACAGGTTATACCAAAATGGTAGTCCTTGCATACTTGGCTTGTCATGGATGAGAGAAGAGTCCTGATCAGGTATTGATCTTAGCACATCAGAAAGATTAAGGCAAAGCTCAGGAGGAATGCTTGTGCTGTTAGGTAAGAGTAATGTGTCACAGCTGAGGTTGTGGGGCTGGAAACCTGGCCAGCTTAGGATCTGATGTTCTTGAGCATCACAAGTTAAACGCGAGTCAACATCCCAGGCTATGTAGAAAAATGTCATGTTCTGATGTATAAACAGGAGTAGATCCTGTAGGACATGTGAAGCACCCCTTCCTCTTTGAAATGTGTTTGCAAGGCCTCACCTGGAATGGGGTGTCCAGTTCTGAGCATCCCATGTTGGAAGCAGAGCAGGGGGCAGCTGGGTGGACAGGAATGGCAAGATGTCTCAGAGCTGTAGGGAATGTGTGACCTGTGAGTGGCAGCTGAGGAATTCATGGCTCTTCAGATTCTGAGGGGAGATTTAAAGGGACATTTTCAAAAACACAGGCTTCTGTAGCAAGAAATAACCTTCTCCCTGTGTCTGTGATGGATGGAAGATAAAATAGTGGCTTAAATTTCAGTAAAGGAGACAATAAACAGGAGGGTCACGGAGTCTGTGCTAGTGGAGGTGTTGGAGGTTCACTTCAGGTAACACAGGCCTATGTACTTTGGTTTTGAAGGCTTTCAAAAACTTTTCTGTTCCACATTTTCCTATGTCCTCTTAACACTGTTGTGTGTGTGGATTGTACACTAGAGACAATTTGGTAAAGCAGTAGGTGACTGGAGCACATGAAATCTAGGAATGTGAACTGAAAATAGCTTTTTGGGTGAAGTGTGAGTAGAGTAAAACTGAGACAGAGGACTATTAATTTAAATGAAAATTGTAAAATAGAAAAGGAAATTAGTAGATATGTGTTATTTGCCTTGTTCCCAATGTTCTGCCTTTTTGGTCAGAAGGAAATAATTAATGTGAATTTGAGGCCAAAGGCAGTACTAACCTTCTTGTGAACACTGAGGGCAGTTTTGAAAGTTCAGCCTCCAGAAACCAAATCCTCAGAAGTGCTTTTCCCTGATTGAAGGACAAAGAAGAAAGAAATGTTTACTTCCTTTGCACACTTGCCTGTAGGGCCCTGCCTCATTTTCCTTGAAGGACAGGAGCTGTTTGTATAGGAAACAGCTGGAACTTGTTGAGAAAGCCACACAGGTAAATAACAGCAGAGAAAGAGGAAACCTGCAGGACAGCCAACTGATCTTTAAAAAGTAAACCAAAGGTGTGACATTGGCATTCCAGGATGGCCAGAAGGCAGGTGCAAGAGAAAGGATGAAGACCACTGTCCACATAATGCACATGGTCTGAGAGCATTGCTTGATGTCTGGACAGCAAGTATCAATTCCTGAAGGTCAGGAGTACGAATACTTTAGAATATGGTCCAAAAGTCAGTTCACTGAAAGTAGTGATTTATTTATATCAATAGATTGGGAAGGATATATGAATATGTTTTCTATTTAGGTAAGCCAGATAGAAGCAAGCAATAGAAAGCAAAGTTAGCAACAAAAGCAATGAATGGGAAAGTGTCAAGTCACTATATTTAAGATAGTGGAAGAACAGGAAAGTGAAAAACATGTGATATAAGATAGTAATAATGATGGTACCTTGTAGAAACTGCAGTAAGATACTTAATATGCCCCTAAAATATATATGAGAGAGTGCACAGAAAAGGGATGTAGACTTCTTATGGTATTTTTGTTTGGTACTGTCAGCTTTTGTGGTTGGCAGGCTCTGGGCCTGCTGCAAGACCTGTTGTTTCTGGTTGTTCAGTAACTCCTTGGTAGTGAGGGTGTCTGTGCAAGTGCCCAACCTCATGTGCATCAGAAGTGCAGGAGTTGGCTGACCCTGAGAGGAGCTGGCCTTGACATCTGGGAGTTGCTGTGAGCCCTGGAGCAGTGCAGATGGCCACAGGGCTGGCAGTTTGAACGTGGGATCTCACACTGGAGTGCCTGCCTGGGCAGTGATACCCGTCTGCAGCTTTGGGACCTGCTGTCCTCAGGGACCTCAGTGCATAGCCCTAGACTTCTTTGATGTAATGACTCCCTGCATTTTACATTTTAAATGTTGCTCTCCTCTCTGGAGAGTGAAGAAAAGCATCAGAGAATTTGGTGCACATTTGCCCTCGTGCCAGAGGTCAGTTCAGTTGGCTCATTCAGTTGCTCAGCTTCTCATTTCAGCATGGAAGATACTTTGTGCCCATAGCAGTATGAGGAGTCAGTGTAGGAATTTGTGTGATTCATTTTAAAAAGACCAATTGAAAATCTGCTAAAGCAGCCTACCAGTCGATGAAATGAAACTCCCAGCACATAGGGTTTTGTGTCTCGAAAAAAATTGAATCTGATGGAAAAAAAAAGATGTGCTGAGGCTCCAGCCCCAGACTTATCTTATTTTACAGCAGGGTTTTAACCATGTGAACAAAACCACCTATCCTCTCAATCAAAAAATGCCACTCCAATCCAAGGCCCTTGAAGGGAAAGTGTAGGAGAGCTGCTACAATTAGTGTGCAATCTCATTAGCCTGTACCATTTTCCCCCTGTAGGCACTTGCTTGATTTGGTTATAGCAGTAAAGATACAGTGCAGTTTGAAAAGACAGACCAGTCCTGGATTATCTGAGCTCACAAAAGCTGTCCCCTGTGGATCAGACACCTATTTGTATTGTTTCCTTAAGGCAAAACAGGCATCAGAAGTGCCTTTATTGGCAGTGGTTGCTTCATGCCAGGAACCTGCCAAGACTAATATACACAACATCCCCCTCCCTGCCTCCTGCTTTCAAAAAGTAACCAGCATAAAAGTATTATTCAAATTAGTACACAGTCAGAAACCTCACCTTGTTTGAAGCTGTTACTAAGAAGACAATGGTTATTAATGATGTACCAAGTAGTTCCAGTATAACTTTGGAAATGATACAGATTTGTTTATTTGCAGATGTCTGGTTAATTTTGCTTTGAATCACTAAGTAATCTGCAGAGAGCATATGTAGCAAGTGTCTTAGGTATAATTTCTTCATTGCTCCTTTAATTATTTGGTTTGCCTTCATTTCATGTTGTCAGGTTTTTGGCTGCTGTTATTAATAAAAGCAAAAGTGAAAATCCATGCAGCTGAAGATGTAATTTCTTTAGCATATTTCACTATATGGCAGGGGACACATCTTTTCTTGAAATGGATTGATTTACTTGTCTAATGCACTACTATAGAATAAGTTAAAACCTTATAAAATTTTAAGCACTCCTCTGAGGAAAGCACATTCAAGTTGTTAGCAATATCTATGTAGAATTATCTCAATCTTTTTTGGTTGCTGGAACAGAGAGTAAATATCACTTCTGGAAATTCATCATAATTTCAAACAATAAACTGAAACAGCATCAGTTAAAGCTAATGAAGAACAGCAGCAGTGTCATTTGTCACCTCACAGTTAGAGATGATAAATTAAAATGTCAATGTGTCCCCATTTCCCAGCTATTGCAGATTGACAGTGGCTAATGTCCTAACTAAACACATGCAAAAAACCCCCACAAAAACCCAAACTAGTTATACCAGCACAGGTGCTATTCTTTTTTGACCAAGCGCTATTTTGTATGTTGTTATTTGTAAAATGTTATTTCTCTTTTTTTTACCTAAGACAGAATTTTTTTATATAGCTATTTTGCACCATAAATTTAGAGACCTGAACATTCTCAGGAATGTCTTGTTACTCTGAGACTGTTCCTTGGTCTGCTCTTCAGACAATTTCACTTTAAAGGAGTTATTGTTTTCTGCTTGATGACTTTCATATCCCAGGAAAGATTCTAGCAGAGATTGCGTAGTGTGTAAAATCAAAAATTGTTCTGATCTTGAGGTCATACCAACAAGCAGAGGCATCCTTTTTCCTCACCGGATAAATCTCACAGAGACAGAAAACTCTAAAATTTGGGATATACCCTTTAAAACCTTTACTTACAAAAAAGCTGCACATTTTTTCCCAAGAAAGTTTTCACTCTGTCTCTGCAATATCACAGCTGGTGCGAGTGCTTACTGCTCTAATTTGGGCTGGGTTTATTTTGCAGCTATCCGCTGAACAACAGCGACCTGCACCCGTTCAGCGTCGAGGAGAACGGCGGCACTCCGTACTCGGCAAAGCTGGCGGCCAGGCACCACCACCACCACCGGCACCACCACCACCACGCCAGCTACGGCGCCCTGGCTGCCGACAGCAAGGACCTGGTCACTGTGCTTCCCAGCCCGATCCCTAACCCAATCCCTAACCCAGCCAGTAAGTCACCGCGCTGACTGCGCTCCACTCGCTGTCTCGGACATGGAGGCAGAGGAAAGGAAAAATGCACATTTTGGTTTTCCTCCTTGAAGAATGTGCTTCCTGGTTATTTTCACTAGTTTGTAGCATGTGTAAAGGAGACAAGATTCGCAATTTCCTCGGTTTGCTACAGGGTTGTGGGATTTGGTGTTAGGTGGGTGTTTCATAGCCACAGATTAGTCACAGATACTGACTCTCTAACCACTTGGCACAGGCTCATTTTTCTTTGTTACTATTTGTATGTATAGTTTCACAAACCTACCCTCATCTGCTATTGTCTCTTGCTGATCTGTCCAGCTGGCCCTCAGCCCTCATTGTTTGGATCTTGTTTTCATGTCTGGGCACAGGCAGCAGAAATTTTGGACACTGGACACACAGCATCTTGCTCTTCATTTGGGTAATGGGAACAATTGCTAGCTTTAGCTACCAAGATTGGAATATTCTTGCTTCCTTAGTGGAGAGATTCTTGGTTTGTAGAAAGCAACGAGGAGAGAAGCCTATCTCTTCCTGGTGTTGTCTTGGGAAGTTTGGGTGGAAGTCTTTGCTGCTGAACGTGTACAGACATTTTAAAGGGTAAATACTTGTAGATTTACACAGGAACTGGAAGAGAAACATCCCTGTCTTTGAGTAGTCCTATTTCTGCTCTCCAGATTTACAATCTCTGCACTCTGCAATGTGTCAGATTCTGAAGCTGTGTAAGAATGTCAGATGCTGGGCAAAACAAGATATGATCTATATTCCTTGTCTCTAGGAAACAGTGAGTTCTTCCCTTACCCAGTTTTGCCTTCATAACTGTAAATGACCCTGAGATAACTATCCATTATGGAATCTTTCATCCTGATCAGTTAATCTGACAATTTTCAAATTCCTGAAACCAGGGTCTTGGACTGTACTGGGTGATCCTGACTGTAACCTCAGCAGTATTGCACAGACATCTGTCTGGACAAGCACTCTAATCAGACATCAGAATCATTTTCTTTAATTTTCTTTCCCCAAGAGACTGCGATAGTTTTTGGGAGAGAAGCTGAAGAAATTAAATGGAAGGCATTGTAGACATTTAAGGAAGGAATCCTAAACAGCAATACCACTTGCTTCCTGGGGCTTTCAATGAAGCTACTCCCTTAGGAGCAGCCTCCCAGAAGATGTGTTGTTTTCCACTGACTGTACACTGCACTGCAGTGTCCTTCATGCTGGGGAGCACATGGGGCTGACATGGAGCATGGCCACCCCCTGCCTGGCACAGCCAAACAGGCTCAGAGCAGGCTGCGGGATGCTCCTGTGCCACGGGCAGGTGTGTGCCCCTCTCAGCCACCAGCACCATGCAGTGGTGCAGTCCTGGAATGGGACTCCCCTGGCCCTGCACCTACTGGGTCTCAGGGCTGCCCTGGGTGCTGGGCTGGGCACAGGTGGTGGGGGATGCTGGCAAGGCTGTGCTGGAAAACCTCTCCTGGCTGGCAGCCTGGCACTGTGGGAGGCAGTGACCTTTCTGGAGGGTGTGCCAGCCCATATTTTCCTTTCCCAAATTAGAGCTGAAGCATGCCAGGAAATTCATTCAGAGCCAGCTATGTTGCTGCTGAGTGTCCTGACCCAGAAGGCACTGCTGGCCCTGCTTCCCCTGACCCCCTCCTCGGGGCTCCCTCCATCCAGCCCACAGCTCTATGTCTGACTCCTGGTGCCCCAGCTTCACCCCCACAGTGCTGCTGGTCTCCAGCTCCCCACAGCTCTGCCATGGGCCCACCTGCACAGCAGCAGGCACTTAAACAAACAGCAAAACCCACACAGCACAGTGTGTTTACTCCAGCACTCTGTCTCCTTTCAGGTCACACAGCTTTCCTGCTTTTGCTTATTGCAGAAATAACCTTAGAAAAAGCCTGGAAGGGCACAAGGGCAAACATCAGGGGCAGTTCTCTTTGTGCCCAGTGAGTGTTACCTGTGAGATGGAGCTGGGGCCCAAGAGGCTCCATGTCCTCCCCCAGACATGGGGAGAGTGAGCCCTCTGCCCCAAACCTGGCCCTGCTGGTGGGGAGCAGCCTCCCTGGGGAGGGGAGCAGCTGCCATGCTCTGAAGGGGACTTCAAAAGCCAAGGTGTGTGTGGCACCTCTTGCTGGAGACAGATTTACCTTTCTCTTCACTTTGTCTGCTGAGGACTGGTCCACACTTTCTATTTGATGCTGAAGAGGAGAATCAGTGCTGGTTCCTGCCCAGTGCCAGCAGCACCAAATGCCAATTCCCAGTTTCTCTAAGGGAGTGAAAGGGATGGGACACCTCCAAGGGAAGGCTGTGGTGCAGCTGAGCTGTTGAGGCAGCTGTGCATGCTGTGTGCTGGTGTCTTAATGCTGCTGTGCTGCCCCACTGCAACCCATTGCTGATCCTCTGTTGCACCTGTGCATTGGCTGGAGGTGCAAGGCTGATTTCCCTGGAGAAGCCAGTCCATGGTTATATCTGACATGTTTATGCTGTGAGAGCAGTGGCAGTCTGGGTAGGAGCACTTCCCTTGAAACAGAATCAGACTTACTCATTTGCAGCTTGGGTTGATGGGTCTAAGTGCCTTTTCAAGGCTGGTGCTCAGAGGACTAGGGTTGGTTTGTTTTTAATGGTTTCATTAAAATGCTGCTCAGGCTATTTCAGCTAAGAAAACTCTTGTAGAGGGCCTGTGGGAAAGGTTCACAGTGCATGTACTGAAATGGTCAGGAGCATGCTGGCCATTGGCTGTTTTTCAGGGACATGGCACAGTGTGTGGGATAAGAAAAAATCAGGCAGAGAGGAAACACTATCAGCAGTCTGCCTCAGGAACATGGGGACAAGGGGGACTGATCTCTGGCTCCAGGCTGTGTGGAAAGACCTGGGCTGGGAAAGTGTTTCTAGGAAGTAAGTGGTCACTAAAATGGGGACACTCTCAGGAAAGTAGGTGCTTGTGACCAAAATATCTCAAGTGGAAATGCCTGAAGAGCAAAAAGGTCTCATGGGGCAAATATGCTACCCTAGCAGAAACTTCCCCATAAGGCTGGCAGAGGTGACACCAGCACTTAACTTACCTTGTGCTTTTCCATGGGAGCACAGGTGTTTTGTGACTTGTTCCAGCTGCTGGGGACTGGACTCATCACTGAGCTCTGGGATGGTTTTGAATTCATCTGAAATGGAACGTGGAGTGACCCACTGATATGTACCACCATCAGACTGAGAGAGGGAGAAAGCATCTGCCTTTCTTCCACTTACATCTATTCTGAGAAATGCCAAAATTCCAGTGCAATTAGCAGGACATGGGCAGGAGAGAGGGAAACAGCAATGTACCCAGCCAGGGTCCCTTTAAATACTAGAGCGTGTTTCCCAGCAAACACACAGCACAGGACTGTTACAGAAACAAACAGAAAACAAACCCAGGCCAGACCTGCCTGATTTTTCACATTCCAAGTAATTTGTCTACTTCAATTACTGGAGGAAGTGAAATCCAGTGAAACATATCTGACGTGTGTGTTTATGAAGGCAGCTCAGCAGAAGATGTTTCCCTGCACTCAGCCTGATTCCTGTACTCACGATGCTGCTCCTCACCTCAAAGCTAATGTACACTGACCACATCTTGTGGTGCAGCACATCTTCCCCCAGAGCCCCAGTGCCACTCCATCAGCAGCAGCTGGCCCTACAGGGAGGAGGCAGAGCTTGCTGAGCCCAGTTGGCAGGGCAGGGTCGTGCGTGGATTGCCAGGTGCATGAGCAGATTCACCGGAGCAGCTGGGGCTGTCGCTGCAGCAGATGCTGACACGTAGGCAGTGCAGCTCACAGGATTCCTGTGACACAAAATCAGGGATGGCAAGAGGGGACCCAGGTTGCCTCTAGAACTCTGGGCTGAGCTTGCAGGTTATCACTTCAAAAAAGGCATCCCTTATTCCTGGGCAGCTCGCTGCAAAAAGCCTTGTTTAACCCTGAGCAAGAATGGTCTGACACAGACCGAGTTTCAGGCTGAAAACAGCACTTTAAAAACCACGGTGCTGCCAGATCCTTTCTTGGAATGAAGGCCTGGGTTTGCCAAGGCTTAAGGCTGACTCAGGAAATTTATGCCTTTTGTAGGAATTCCGGTTTTTGCCTTTGCTTTTGTTTATTTTTGAGGGTGAGTTAAAAGGCTAAACTGGCCTGCTTGTTTTCCAGAACTCTCCCTTTAATCAACCATCTCCCTCCCCCTCCCCCCCCCAATATTAAAAACCAGTTTTTAATAATAGAAAACTTGAATTATTTAAATAAGGCACTTCTCCCCCTCTCTCCCCCCCCCCCATCATTTTCTTTCTTAGGAGGAAAATAGAATGTGTTCAAAAAAACTCCCCATCATCATGTTTGATTTTATGGCTGTGGTAATTTATTCCCCGGGTATCAGGCAGTTTCACAGTCTTACACACACAGAAGCAGCTGTGATCTGAGAAATTCTGAACTCTGGCAACACTAACTTGTGATGAAAGACCACCAAGAGGAGTTCAATGCTGATATTGTAACCCTTCCTAGGACATTATTACCTCAGGGTCTGATAATGTTTCACTAATTCCAAAACCAGCTTTTTGCTTATATCCCCATAAGCTGGTTTTAGCAATTTGTCTCTAGTCAGCAAAGCCTTTAATGTATATTTAAACAGCTGTAGAATTAGATCATGAATGAGTAATATTTAATATTCTTAGGACAGCTTAAGAACCTGATCCAAACCAAACTACAGTCAGAGCAAGGTTTTTATTGATTTCAGTAGGTTTTGAGGCAGACTCCACATAAATGGATTGTTCCCAACTGTTATTATCTAGAATCCATGGCAAAAAAGAAATACAGGAGGACACAGAGATTTGTTAAATCATCACATGATGAAGTTTTTTTCTCAGGGTACTTGCAAATGTGTATATAGATGCCACACCATCCCCAAGATGATGACAGAGGCCTTTCAGGGCTGTCTGAAAAAGTATTTTTCCTTGTTTCTCAGTATCAGTGGTTTGCTCAAAATCTCTGTTGACAAAGCACAGCAAATTCCTGACAACAGTCTTAAAGAGGCTGGTGTCTAAATAAAGATGTCTGAGAGAAGCCAAAAGCTATACTCTGATCTCTTTACACATCACATGTTTTGAGAGTGGCACCTTGGCTGCATAAATAATCCCTCTGGTGTCAACTAAGTTTTATAATATGGAGGGGGTAGAGGCGGCGGGGAGGTAAAGGAGAGAAATATCTAGCCCAAAGCTGGCAAAAGCTCTGCTGAAATGAAAGGATGGGTGAGAAGCAGGAGGGGGCGGAATTGTTTGCTAAATAGAAAAAGGGAAAATGACCCAACAGGCATAATTATGAAACACTGTAGAGGGTCTTACAGAGAAGATGCTTTGCCAACCTCTGTCTCTTCAAATGCAGTTGAGTGTCTTGCTCTGCAGTTCTCCTGTAGCCTCCCTTCAGACTGTATTTTTTTCTTTCTTTCTTTTGGGCATCCTTTTAGAACTGAGCTCAGGACTTCCCCTTCTTTATGATGAAACTTCTCATCTGAAGAAAATAGAAACGGAGAGTGTGAAGGTAGTTGGACCATGGCCAGCCCTGCACGTCAGCATGAACAAGGTATAGCATCTACATATATACTTTTACATGCATATGCCAGAGCACCTTTGTCACTTCATATCCAAAAGCTGCTGCCTTTTCACCTCCAAATCAACATTCATCTTCAAGTGGCTTGCTTTTTAATCACCTCTCACCATCTTCTTATGGGACTGGGATTTGGTTTTCAGATTTGGCATTTCAATCAGCTTTTCCTTTTAAAATTTCAGAAGCCGCTGCAACAATGTTATGATATAGTTTTAGTTCAGTTGTGAAGAGTTAGTCATCTAGGCAGCCCAGAGCTGTAAAAAAATAACAACACTTTAAGTGATAAAAAAAAAAAAAAAGCTTGTTTTTCTACATGAAGAGTCCGTGTTATGCCATAAACTCCCCCTGGCATCTGATGTTAGTGGGTGTTTTATGAGACAGTTTTTGCAGGGGTGGCCAAACAGCCATGTCCTGCTGTTTCTGCCAGAGATTAGCAAGTCTGTGGCTCCTTGTATCCATGTGAGGCTAAATCCACTGTGCCTGAACTGTGGGATTCCTTAATGTGAATCTGGGCTAGGATCTTTGGTTTGCAACCACACAGGTCCTGAGCTGGACCCTGTGAAGGCAATGAGAGCATTGCCACTGGCTTCAAAAGAGATGGGTTTGGGACCCCAGTGACTCTGTACAGACCTATTAAAAGTGGTATTTTGAGAATTTTTTGTCAGCTCAAGGAAGAACTCAACTAAATTACCTTGGTTTTGCAAACAGCCTTTTGCTATTGATATTATTTCAAAAAGTGTTAGGGAAATGAAAATCCAGGGGGACACAACTAAGTGTGCCAAAAGTGTGCCGAAGGGACTGTATATCTATATAGCAGAATCTTTCTCTTCTCTGGATGAGAGATTCCAGGAGATGGAAGTCAAGGCTGAAAATCAGTGAGCCAGGTGTTTCTAATGGGAAAATTAAATACTGGAATTCTTTTCTGAAATTACAGTTAATTGAATTTATTCCATAATGCAGTGGATTTACTATCATTAAGATTTCCTTGAACCATGTTCAGTCTTTGTCATAGGAATTGTGGTGCAGTTCAGATATGGACTGCAGTCCTTATGCCTTATTAATGCAGCAATGAGATAATGACCTGTGTCATGATTTTTGGAGATTTTTCAATGAGCAGAGGAAGATGGAATATTTTAGTTTTTCTCCCAAATCTATTTGGTTTTCACCTGTGAGAAGTTCTAATTTGGTCTAGATCAAGTGGGAGTTAAAAAGATAAATCATGAAGTCAACAAACTGGGGTGAAATGGGAAAGAAGTCACCTTTTATTCTTATGTATATTTCTCAAGTTCATCTTCTAGAAATATTCTCAGCTGGTAATAAGTGCAGCTTTTTATAGGCAGCGATTGTTAAGCACTGACATAGTTTGCTGGAGGAAAATTCTCCTTCTCAGACTCATATACCCAGATCTTGTGAGAGGACTTGTGTAGTTCAGATGTGATTGCTGGTACTCCATCTGAACCCCAGCAGAGAACATTTGTTCAGGTGCAATGTCCAACACATGTTTTAAAGGACTGCCTTACACTCTTGAGCTCATTGAGAGCTGAGTTTGGCATATTTAAAGGGCCAAAGTGAAGAAATGAGAGGACTCCCTCCACATTGACCACAGCTGGGTAAACCAATCTGACCTGTGAAGATTCAAAGATGTGATCTTAATGGTAGCCCTGTGATTTCAAAATGAATAGATTTGTGGTCTATCTTCTTTCTTAAACTGAAAGCTTAAAACACTTTGATCCTGTATCCCACCATACTGTGTGAGTAATCCAAATATTGTACCTGCAGCTTCTGCCTGATCTCTGATCCTCGCTCGTTCATATTCACTGCAAGTCTGTGGAGGGAGGACTCAGCTCTTCTATAATTAAAGGTTTTCTTTGGCTTGTCCTGTCAGCTCTAGAATCTTGTCCACAGTCAGATGGATTATTTATTTAAGGACTAATTAGCAGAACCCAGTATCATAACAAGTCAGAGCTTCACAATAAATGCAGCTGCACAGTAAATGCAGCCTGTGTCTGCTGTGATGAGTCTGCCATCAGTCAAAGTTTAGCTGATGAAAAAGTCTTGTAATGAGCATCAAGAGCTGCTAAATGCTTCTGTTTCTGGCAGAAGCTCAGCAAAAGGCAAGGCTAGAGACATGGGCTGTCTAATGAAAACCCTCCCCTGGCAGCCATAGAGGGTTTGGGTTTAAGAACTGGGCAGCATTCCCATGAACAGCAGCTACCATGTGAATGGAAAAGAGGCCAGCCCTTCAAAATTTATTAAAATTACTTGTTTTAGCAATCTGAAAATTGTACATACTCTTGAAACTGGCTCAGAGTCACCACTGGAAAGCATTTCAGTGATCCAGCCCTTACATGATAGGCTATGGGTTGTGACCAACAAATCCTTCTGAAGTTCCTTTGGCCTTTTGCTTGTGGTTTCTTCTTCAAGCACCATTGTCTGACCTAGATCCTGGTGAAATGTGTTTGCAGAGCTCACAAAGCTAGAACAAACAAACCACAGGTCTCTGAGCTCTGAGCAGAGCCTGGAATTGCCTCAGCAGATGACTTCTCCAGTGAAAGAGAGGGAAGCTGCTGCAAACATTGGGCTAACCCTGGGCTGAAATGCCATAGAGCACTGCCCAGCAGAAAGGCAACAAGACAGGTTAGGCCAGATAGAACAACCCCAAATTGTGACAAAAAATTTTAACTGGGTCCAGCAGTAAACAGATTTTAATGAGTGTTCAATGTGTCTGATTTCTAGCAAAAAAATGAAGCGTTAACTCCTTTCCTGCATCACTCATTGATTTCTGGTTTACTAAGTTTTTTTTATGGCCTGCTCTTGCATCCTGCAAAATATTATGCTTAAATAAAACCAATGAAGCTGTTACAAAGCTGTTTCATTTACTCTATTTCTGATTAAAAAAAAAAAAAAATCTACCATTTTCACATCTGCTGGAGTCTCAGTTTTCACTCCCTCCCTTCCTGTTGCTAATTGTTATTTTTTTCAAGCAAAGTGCTTTCAGGCTGGAATTTGTCAGGCTTAATAATCGACCCATAGGAGAATTAGCAAGAAATTGGGTAAGTTAGATTCTGCAGTTAATTAATTTGATTGTCTGCTACAGCACACTTCGTCTCATGGGAATGATGAATGGATGTGTCCAACCTCTTTTCCAGGGCTGTTCAGTATGGTGTATGTGTCTGTCCACCTACTGAATGATGAAAGTCTATTTCAACTTGTGTTTCATGCCCTTTGGTGCTACCAGACTCCTTAATCTCCAACACAGACAGTCCTAAGTGTTGTAGCTGTGGATATTTTTCTGATTTTCTTCTCGGAAGCTTTCATTAGAAAAATATGTTCTCCCATCCCCTGTTGCTCTGTGTGTGTGTGTGTGTGTGTGTGTGTGTGTGTGTGTAATATAAAGCCAAGAATATATTGTTAGCATTTCTGAAATCTTAGAAATCTAGAAATTATTAGCCCAGCTGTAATTATTGCACTTTAACTGGCCACTGGTGTGTTGTTTATAGCCATGGGTCCCCAGTGCCAGACTGTGTCCTTTGTGCTATCACTCCATATCAGCACTCTTCTACACCATGTCCTGTGTCTTCCCTTGTCAAGGCCCCTGTTTTCATATCAGCCCTGCATTGCTTTAAACGATGTGTTTGTGTTAGAGCCGTAAATGCCTTATTCTACAAAGAGTACTGGTGTTATTGTTTTCTATATAAAATTATTGCTGCTACAGCTAAACTTACTAGAACAAAGCTGCAGCCAGATTGAGAAAGGTTCAGACAGAGCCAGCCTGATGAGCCTCAATGTCTTTGCAAACTCTGCTCAGAGCTTATGGCTTTTTTGTTAGCAGGGTAAAACTCTATTATAGGACTGCCCTGTTACACAGATTGTCTGCTTCCAAATGATACCACCTGCAAAAATCTGTGGAACTCCCTGCTCCCTGAATAACAGCAATGCCCAAAGCTGCTGGGCAAATTTCCAAAAATCATTTGTAGTTTAAGAAAACCGTCAAAATGAACCCACCTTGTTGGTATACCTGAGACTTTTCTGTGTAATACATGGATCATAGGGTTTATCCCAGGAGACATGGCTACCGTGCTCCACTAAGACTGTCATGAAGCTTACAGTGACAGAGGTAGGGTTTAATAATATTGAGCAATAGCATTTTATAAAATAAATTTGATGCCAAGAATTAAAGAGGTTTACTCTGAGGATATAAGCATAACAAGACTTATTTAGAGTTATATCTTTCATTAAACCAACTAATAGCTAACCTGAGGAAAATATTCTGTGTCTGACAGCTTAATGAGGGGTTTGTTTGTTTGTTTTTTGAATTGTACTTTTTTTTCTAATAAAAATGATGCAGTTTCTGCTTGCAAACGTTCCCTCAAATAACAATAACACTTAATTGTACAGGTCATTGTGGTATCTGTTCATAATTGGTGTTAGCTGTCACGTGGTTAAAAGCAGTGAATTTCCTGGTGAAAAAGGGGCAAAAGAGTCTGTAGATTTCCATGCACATTTGTAGATATAGTTAAGTCCCATGAAACCTCACTTAGATAATGTGCTTTCAGAACCTATATATTTGTGTTGCCTTTGTTAAAATTTTACCACCCACTAGTAGCGACAAAAATAGACCTACATCCCTAAAGAAAATATTCATTCTCTTCTTCAGTTATCTCCAGTCAAATACATGTTTTAGACATGCTGTTTGGCTAAGAAGAGGCTATCAATAAATCCAGAGGTGCAAGATCATGAATCTTGCTCTTGGTGCACAGTTTGATGTGGAACAAAGCATGAACCTTTTAAAGCAGAGCTTAGAAATGTTATGTACAGGAGTGATATTGCTGTGTTTCATGTAACTATTTTTATATTCTGTATGTGTACTTCATATTCACTTAGCTTTGCAAACCAAAGTTAGTGTCATCATTACCTAACACTCTACAAATCTGCCTTCAGTTCTAGTATCAGCAAATGTAATTGAATTTAAAGTAAATGTTTGAGAGGAGAAAAAGCAAATGTGAGACCTCAATTACAAAAAGAAAAAAAAATGCTTCTGATTTGATATGTGTACATATCTGAGCTTGTTTTACTTTTTCCATTTAAATGCAATTCTCCAGTGTTCTCCTTCTATGGAAAAACAAAATTCTGCATTAATGGTAAAAAAAATGCAAACAAATTGCTATTATTGAGATCAGCAGAATTGGACATGGAAAACTGGAGTGTTATCAGGTATCCTAATGGGTTTTTTCTTAACTTCTAAGCCTTTTAGGATTTCTTTAAATTGCAATTCCAAGCAAGAATATTATCTCTTTCAAATTCAAGTTAGACTCTAGGACTTTCACTTGAAAGGGGCATCTAAGATTCTTTTGAATTGCATCATAAAAATTATAAAGTGGGAGGTTTCATTAGCATCTTGCCATGTTTAGCATTCCAATCACTTGCAAATAGAATACTCTGAGTTTATAAATTAAAACAAAATTTTAATAACTGCCAGCCTGGCTCAACAGATGAATACCTAGCTGCTGTCTTTATGCTGTGAGCAGTGAGGATTCTGGAAGTATAAAATTTATTTATTATACAGCAAAATAAAGTAGAATACAGCTTTCATTCTTGTATCAACAGTATGTGGAGATTCCTAATGCAGACAGGTTTTAGATCTTTAATTTTCTTAGAAACTAGTGAAATGAACCACAGAAGATTCTGCATGTGCTTTTCTAGTAGTGAAATATTTTATTTTCTTCTGCATTCTTGATGACATTCTTTGGGAGTTAAATTGGGGGATGAACGAGCTGTATGTAAAGATTAGTGACATTAAGGAAAAACAGGAACTTAAACAGATGCTTAGAAGAGCTAATAGTGTGCAATAAGGAGGTGCTGCTTTTGTTCTGTGATTAAAGTTTTCTTTTCATGTGGATCCTCAGTGGCACTGCCTGTGCAGCAGTCTCAGCTGATCAGCTGTGGGGGAGCAGAGCTCAGCAGTGATTCAGGCAGTGCTGCTCTGTGGCAGAGAAGACTGTCCCTGGCCAGGCAGGCTGGCAGAGAAGGCTCTGACATGCTCAGAAGCTGGGGGAAGCCTGGTCAGGCTGGGCACTGCCAAGCCCCGTGTGCTTTGTGTGCAGGTGGCATTTCCACTGGGCAGGGCACGTGGTGGCCTTTGGCTGCTGGCCCAGCAGGACGAGGCTGAGCAGCGACTGAGCAGTGTCTGCTCTTCATGTGTCGCTAAAGGGGCTGTGCAAGCAAAGCAAGTTCTGCCTGCTTCAAGGTGAAACCCTTGAAGTGTGCCCCAAACAAGGACTAAAGCAGCAGTGAACACCCAGGACTGGCTCCTGAGAAGAGTGCACCTTCTAGCAGCAGCTTTCTCTTTCAGCCAGGTCAGCCACCATCAGTATTTGGACAAGATCTCAAGAATCTCAGTGTGAGACTTGTACATCAGACCTCCCTCTGGGATCCATTAAATGAAGTCATCTGCACAATACTGAATACAGCAGGAGATTTAGATCTTTTGAGGAGTCCCAGCTATAGGGCAGCCCTGGGAGCTTTCCTCTTCCTCTTGGTCAATGTGAGAAAATTGGACAGTGGAGGAACACATCTATATCCATCTGAATAACAGAGGGATGGGACTTGGGAACATTTCTTGTTTTGAAACAAGCTTGTCTCCTAAACAAACCTTGATTGTCTCTTGCTATAGCAAGTAAAATACAATCGTTTAATCTTGCTTGACTGAAATGTTATTTAATTAGTGTACAGTGTTAAAGCAAAGGTGGGATTTTGCATGGCCTTTAGAAATGCCACTGCTTAGAGTGTTGTTTTTTCAGCTGTTATAAATCAATACACATGGAAGTTGGCAGTAATAACAGCCTTTTAAAAATATGTTCACTTTGTCTACCAAGAATATTGGTGAAGTAAAAGCTGTGCTTTCTTTACAAATAATTTTGTCCTTTTGAATGTCTCTACTTCTCAGCTTCACAAGTATCCCAGAAAAGATACCTATTACAATCAAATATTTCATGTTTGGGTTTGGTGGTTTGTTGTTTGTTTTTTTTTTTCGTATTCTTGCCAAATTACTATTATATTCAAGACTGAATAGATGACTACAGTTCCATAAGTTGCTCCAGCTAGACACTGTCACTTCTCATTTTATGTATTTTCTTTTTCCCTTAGGAGGAGACTGGGAAAATGGGAAGTCTAAATATATCTTCCTCTAAAAAAAGTAAATGTAGCTTGACAAATAAACATGTAAGAATTATTAGAAATTTGGCAGAGAAAAAACATCTCATGATGAGCAGTCCTTTGGCGGACAGTTGTTCAAAATCATACCTGGCAGCTATGGCATTTTGGATGCATGCAGAAGGCTGCTAGACCAACTTTGCTTACACATAAATTGCAGTCTCAACAGAGTTCTGCTAAGGTCTGGCTCTTTCCCTCCCCAGCTTTGCTGAATGGTTTCCTCAGGCAACACAATTGCTTTTGTGACTTGCTCCATTTACAGAAATTGTCCCCAAATCTTGATGTTCCCATTTGTCTGTGCTTGCTTAAGGACCTGATAAAAGAGTCAGTAAGACTGTAGTTGCCATCAGCCAGTGGGATGCTATGGGGGAGGGCAGAAGGAAGGATAAAGGAGACAGATTTTGAAGTTAAAGGGCTAATCATATTGTAATTTCAGTGGCAAAAGAATGATTGGTTCTGTCTTGAAATGCTTGGCAGAGGTGAACCTCAAGGATCACTGGGCTGGTGTACTGATGCATTGTACCTGCTTTGGCTGAAATCTGAATGACAGCATCACATGGCTGTTCTGTCCATATTCAACAATTCACCCTTCTCAGCCGTGGGAGCAGAAAGTGAAGGCACAATCTAGGCTTTTATTCATCTGTAATTCAGGTGTCACTTCCAAGAGGAATAGGGAAGTTTGCAATGGCTGTTATGCCATTGCCCAATTATTCACTAAAAATATGTGACATGTTACAGTTTGATTGTTTAAAAGTTCATGTTTGCAATCCTGGTCTCATCATAAGTCTCTTTGTTGACACATTAGTATTACAATGTCTTTGTTTCCCTTTTCTGCATGGGAAGTTTATTAATGTGGCATTTCTGCTGGATATAGTTTGTTCAAGGCACAAAACCTTTAAGTCATATTTGACCAGGGAACTACACTAGTTGTCCTAAAATTTCTGATTCAGATCACTGCCTAGGTAAAGGATTGATATCAAATGAAAACAGCATCAGCAATGTTTAAAGTTCCTTAATTTTTCTTCTCCTTCTGATGAAGGAGATTTTGCTTGGCTTGCAATTAAGTGGAGATTCCTTTACATTTCTCTGGTCAAACTTGCAAAGCTTTGCATTTTAAGGGTGGTGTAAAAAGCCAGTGTTACTATAGAAAGTTACTATACAAAGTTACTATAGTTGTGTTGTTTGCTTTTCTGCTTTCTGTGGGATATTTTGAGACAATGTTTTGTTTCCTCGGTGTAATCACGGGTTTGAGCAACCACTCCAGGGCCTGGCTGGGCTTTTTTAATGTATCTTCATTTTTCATAATTTTCTTGCTTCTATTACTCAGGCTTCCCTGGGGCTATTCTTGTCTTGAACACAGTATAAAGTCATTAAATATTTTGAAAACTTCTAAGATATATCTATCAGGGTATGAATATGGAAGTTTTAGCCAGTATTGCTGAATCAAGTTATTACAAGCAAAAATTAAACCTTTGATGATTTTATGAATTTATCTTTCTAATGTATGTCACTGCTTTTTTAATAAATGCAGGCTGAAGACAAGAAGGTACCAGAAAAGACTCTCCACGCCCCTGTGTCGCCTTCATCTGTACCTGACCATTTGAAGTGCAACATCCTCAAAGCTCAAGTGGAAGCTGCTTTTAGAGTGGGTGCCCAGGTAATCTGTGTTTAATAGTCCACTTTTTTTAGTTTTGGCATAGCTTTCTCCAGTTTTCCAAAATCCCCTTGTTCCTCCTGAGGAAGCACTTTATTTTTAGTCAGGTATGCACACTGACAGCGTTCTTGAGCTGCCCTGCAGTTTGTTCAGGTAACTCAAAATGATTGATATGGTGGAAGTAGGAAATTTATCCTAGCTGACATGATTAATACAGCCAAGAGAGGCTGGGAAAATAGGAAAGATGGCCTCAGGAAATCTCTGATTTGTCACTGTAGCTTTTACTTACTTTGTAGCTTAGAAAGAGTAATCTCTGGAGTTTTCTGGGGCTACCCACTGCTCATGGAAAATGGGGGTTACTTTTTTCTAATGATAATATCTATATATCCAAATTCAACCTTTATTTCAGGGGATTAGCTTTAGATGTCTGAGTGTGAAGTATTAGCTAGTCTTTTGTTTTCCTGCTTATTCTTGTGCTTTCAACTAAAGCTTCTATGTTCACTGCTTGGTTGTGTTTACATTAGATTCACTGTTTCAAAAATACTCTTTTAAACTTGACATACAACTGAAAACTGATACTAAATAGCATGACTATAAAAAGTTATTTTCCGAGTCAGAGGCTGAAACCTAAAATG
Organism: Erithacus rubecula; assembly: GCF_903797595.1. Lineage (NCBI taxonomy): Eukaryota > Metazoa > Chordata > Aves > Passeriformes > Muscicapidae > Erithacus > Erithacus rubecula. The sequence continues at coordinate 84,299,094 of NC_136689.1, read as the reverse complement.
TGTGATTCTTCTTAAGTGAAATTTGTGGACTAAAGCTAGTGTCATCGGTGCCAAAAAATAAAGCCAAATACAAAGTTTTAGGAACAAAAATAGAGGTAGAAAGGTTGTTATAATGCTATCCCAAGATCCTGTGATGTCCTTGAGTACACTATTCTCTTTGAACAGAAATTATGTTGGTATTTCCATTGCTTTGTTTTTTTTCACAATAACATGCCAGGTCGACTTGCCCTGCAAAGGGCTTTGTTAACAATCAGCTTTGTGTATTTTTTGTTCCCTGGCAGATCTTTCATTTGAGAGCTACATTACATCTGGACTAGATAGATCTAAGGAAGCATCAAAATTTGGTTATACTGTCTGATTTCAATAACAGAAACTATAAATCTGGCAGCATAAGAGGAAGGAATTGTTTGAGTGTTTTTTTCTTTTCATTTTTGCTTAAAGCAATTCTCTCACCTCTCTGAATTCTGTGTTGTATCAATTGCAGCTTATTTTGCCTTTGGGTTTACCCTCTGTTTATCCTGTGTGTCTTTTCTACAGGATGTCATGGTATACCTCTCATATTTGTACTTTCTCCTGAGTATGCTTAATGGTCATGTTTGACTGGATAGTTAAAGGCTGGAAGCAGTGTGTGCTGTTGCATTCAGTATACAACATTATTAAAGCAAGATAGGAAATGTGCTTAATGTCTGCATCTCTCAATTGACCTGCTCTGCCTTAATTTTTCAGTCTGAGGCTTTCCAAGAGAAAACATCCTGGTTTGCTTTTTCTGCCATAACCATGTTCTTTAGTGTTGTAAATAACTTCCAGAGCAAACTGAGTGTTCCTCTTTTCCTTCTTGTCTGTGTTGTTATTCACAAGGATTTAAAAGTCAAATTGGATTAAGTAGATGTCTGTGGACTTGGCCCAATGATAAAAATCTTATTCTTTCAGGGGAGGGAAGGTAAAGAAGACTGTTGCAGTATAGCATATATTGTGGAAAAATAATGGCATAGGGTTCAGTTTGAAATCCCTGAAACTTTCACTGCTAACAAAGATTTATAGCCAGAAAATTAGGAAGTCACCTTAATCTTAGAAATCCTCATTCAGCTACCTGCTTAGCCACAAATTGCCTGTGTAACTAGAAATGAGTTCTTCTGCACTTGATCTCCCCTCCTGTCAGTTATGAAAGATCACCCTTCTCAGGTACATTGCAAAAATAAGCGGGCAGAGACCAGGCAGTGATCAGCTGTTACAGGAAGAAGCTGTGGCTACACTAGCACTGAAAAAGGCAGGAAAAATGGTCATGGAAGGAATCAGTGGAAACACATTCATCATCTAGAAGGTGGGAGAAGGCAAGGCAGCTACAGGAGGACCTGATAAACCACTGTATTAGATACCATAAACACACCCAGGTATCTTCTCTACCTACCCCCAGCCAACCAGCTGAATACCAATAGCTGAGCCATTTCCCAGTGGTAGTTCAGTCATATTCTGGAAAAGTGAGCTGGGATGGAATTGCACTGCTGAGAGACACAGCATCCTTTGAGGGAGCAGATAAGGAATAATTTTGCTCATGGAAGACAACTATTTAACTCCATGTATTCCCACAGGGCTGTGGCCCTGCCCCTCTTTGACCCCATCTGAGATATCTTGCTGTTCAGTATATCTGGAGGACTAACAATGTTATCCTTTGCCCAATTCTGTATTTTGATGCCAGTTCCATATTATATCCCTGAGAAGTCTTGCCTCCTGGCCTTATTTGTAACACTCCAATTTATCATCTCTGCTTTTTTATACTGTCATACTTCAATTTACTGGGCAGCCAGAGCAAGAGGTTTATCTAGGGTCTGTAAGGCACAGCCTGTATTCCCCAAGTTATAAAGCAAGTCAGCCTTGCTTTTCATCATGGAGGGCACAGTTATTCCCATATTTCATGATAGCACAAAAAATAAAATTTAAAAAAAAAAAAAAAAAAAAAAAAAAAAAAAAGGGGAAAAAAGAGAATTTGCTTCCCTAGTTTGTAAAAGGAGGAAGAAAGAAGCACTGTCTTATGCACATTGGTGTTTGAAAGATGTTGTTCTAAGGGCCCCAAAAATCTATGGTCTAACTCATTCTTTTTGAGAGTTTGAGGGGCATCTTCATTATATGGTTAGGTTTAAAAGCATGAGAAAAACATTGGTGCACTGTAGGATTGCATCCAAAATTAACAAACTGTTGCTTGAAGTATTTGTAACAGCTCTCCCTTCAAGTAGTAGGAATATTTTCAATACCATATGCTACTAACATCAGGATGTGACAAGTTTATGAAAGCACCTCCTGCATGTAGTAGAAGAAGCTGTTTCTTGTTAATTTGGAGAATGGAGTAAATGTTTGCAAATGGAAAATATAAGCTGGGACAGAAATTTTTTGTAGTTTACTTTTTTTTTTTTTTTATGGCAGCTAGGCACCAATACAAGAGAGAGCCTTAGAAATGAATGATTCCAATGCTTATGGTTTAAAAAATGAAACCAGGGAAAATGTTGCTAGACATTTAAAAACATATCCTGGGATGTGATCTCTGTGCTTCTCCATTTCAGAATTATGCCGAAGGGCATAATCACATTTTTGTTTATCATGTTTATCACATTCCTAAGGTTCAATTCATCTTCCACAGTTATAGCCCTGACTTAGAGACCAAAAATTTTTAAGGTTATGGTGCAAGCTCTGCTTGTGGTTTAGAGTTATAGAGCAGCAGAAAACTAACATGAGTGAGGGTTGTTGTTTTGTGTATTTTTTTTTTTTGTTTGTTTGGTGGAAATGTCAGTATTTATGTGCTACTCATCTAAATGTAGAATGAAACTGCAGTGTGCCCAGGGATGCTGGCAGCTGGATCTAGAGCTCTCTGCCACAGACAGCCCAGGTGAGAAACGTGAGGAGCCCACACTCAGCTGTGGGAACCTGTGGTCTGCACAGGGCATGCCATGCAGTTACCTGTAGGGCGAGAGCAAATGAGTAATGTTTCACAACACACCTCTCAAACTGTGCCACAGGGATCTGCCACCTTTTAGCTGACAGACTACATGTCACAGTTCCCACATAATTGAGCTCCAGGGGAGCCCTAAACACTGTGAAGCAACTGACATCCCTTTTTTTTTCTTTTTTTTTTTTTTTTTTTTTTTTTTTTTGCATATATTCCAGGCCCTTCATTTGAGAGGTACTGTCAGAATACAAAAGACCAGCTCTCCCTAGCATTTAAAACCCCTTTGCAACTGGCATGAGTCAGGGCTGGTATGCTGTGATTGAACAGACATGACTTGTTAGTAGCACAAAGAGTCCCTTTTGCCAAAAAGTTCATGGCCCAAGTAATGAAGGAAAGATACCTGCAGGTTTCAGTTGCTATTTATATCCAGTTTGGCTTTGGACAAATCCTAATCATCCTTAAAATTAAGCACAGGGTCCTGAGCAAATGTACAGCTATCTCAGCAGGGCTTTTTATTTTGGCAGGCAGTGTGTGCAGTGTTCTAGCAGCTTGTCATCCACAAGTGGTGTCTGTATTCTGCACCTGTTACTCAGGCTTTCCTAAACCCTTGGGTTGATGTGTGCCCAGCAGGTTAGCTCAGGGAAGGATCCTGTTTCTCACAGATTTCCACTGCAGCTGATTTTTGCATCACTGACATCTTCCCCTGTCTGCAGACAAGGGAAGGCCAAGCTCATCCTGCAGGTACATTTTTGCAGTGCAGTTTGTGGAAGACAAATAGAGGTGACATTACTACTGAGCTACATTATGGGTTGCTTGCTGAGAAAAAAAAAAGTGGTGAGAAAAGGTGTTTTGGAGCTGCAGGATGCTTACAAAAGAGCATACAAAATCCCGTTTATTTATCCCTTTTCAACCCCAGTGGAAACTCCTGGCCAGGGAGAGGTATCTCCAATCAGCCAAGTTTGGGTTCTCAAGCCATTGATTCCCCTGCCTTGGTTCTCAGTAAACAAAGGGACATTTAGGCTGAACAAAGGGACGTTCTGTCCTAACTCCTTTCACACACTGACTTTCTTGACAAGCCTATACACATGCAAATTTTTAGGCCAGGTCGATAGCCATCTCTCTCCTTTTTCTCCCTTTCCTAGAAACAAGTACAGGCAGATCATCCTGTAGATTTGCCTTAAGTATTGCAAATATATGAGTAAGTGCAGGTTGCCTGTGCTGTTGAGTCTTCTCTTGAGGAAAGGATTGGTACAGAAAATACCTCGGGTCGTGCAGGATGCCAGTGCCATCCTGTGCTCTCTATGCAAGCCATGGGGCAATGTAAATGAGACTGAGATCTATGCATTATTTATGGTAGAAAAGGTGCATAAGTGAGGTGATCAACGGTGCTAGTCTGTCATGGCTACATTTTTGACCATTCTTTTTCTCTTTTAGTGTCCTGCCTCCTTTAAGGAAGGTTTCAAGTGTAAGGACTTGTCATCTTCAAAGTCCAGATGCTTTTGCCACGTATTTCTAGAAAAAATTCACTGTCTTTATGTAAGCTGGGTCTTGGAGCTTTATTCACTTAAGGAGATCTGGATTCAAACCCTAATCAGGTCATGAATGAAAATAGAGTAGGTGAAGGGAAGACACTTGAGGATTTATAATCATATGCAATCTTTCTTATAATAGGACTTAAACAAATCCTTCTGGATACCCAGAGGAATTCTCAGTTTCAAATGGATGTTGACTTAAGTACCTTGAAAGGATCAGCTTTTCCAACATTTCAGGCTCCTTCCATCATGAATTAGTTGCTATTTGCTTCCCTCTCTTCCTTTCCTCCCTCCCTCCATCCCTCCTTATTCACAGCACCGAGCTGCTGCACAATTTGACAGTCTTTGCACAGAGATCAGAACTGAAATTATGTGAGCATAACAGGTCACAGCTGAGGTGTTCAGGCTGTGGGGGAAGCTTCCACAGCTCCTTATGTACACTGTGCCTTCCTTGCTAAAGCTGTTGCTGTTAGTCACCCACTTGGATGAGCAATAACCTCACTGTCAAGTTTCAGGCTAGGTAAAAAGAAGCAACTGCTCTGGGACTCTCAACTGGAGCAGCAGCAAGTGCAACATCACATCAGTTATAATTGTTCATAACAATGGAACTTAAAAATGGCTCAGCTTCAGATTCTCTGTGTTCAGTTGCTATGTGGGAACAGGTTTGCTCAACTTAAAAAGTGAGACTACAGGAATTTGATGGTTCCACAGGTTTAAAAACACAGGATTTTGATTGTGTGTGAGGAATATATGATACATGGCAGCTCATTAAAGGTGTGTCAGCAATGATGCCTCAAAATCAGGGAAGGAATTGAGGAAATGATGTGGCAACATTTCTGGAGGTGCAGACGGGGAGTGAAGATTTACATAAACAGAATGTGGGAACTGATGAGATCTTCAATTTATTCCCTGGGATAGTGGAGGCAAATGTGGCAGTGGTGTCACAAGACTCTGAGAACTGTGGGTAAATCAGCTCTGTCTCCTCTCTGGTGTGTCTCTAAGTGCCAGGACATGATGAGACAAGTACTGCTAATTGCCTTGATGTGTAAGAGCCCCGCCACAGCCCATGGTGCCAGGCCTCATTCAGAGGGAAAAAACGGGGTAGTCTGCTCCCAAGAGACATACACATCATGCTTTCCTGCCTGAAAAGTTACATTTGACATATTAAATCACCAAGGTAAACCTACCTTGGCAGAACATTCTTCCTGATGACATGTTCCTTAGCCTGTATTATCTAATGAGATCAGCCAACACTTGGCATGGCTGACAAAAGATAATAAAGAGCTGAAAAATCAAATATGATTCAGGCCTCTTTAGCATCATTACAGATTCAGAAAGAGCCAAGATAGAGAAGTATTTCCATGCCCCTGCAGTGAGAGTCATTCCTTCCTTACCTTTGAAGGTCTCCAAACATGTTGGAGTAAGCTGTGTTGCTGTCTCTTTCCTTCTGCAACTGAGAACTTTGTGAAATTGCTAAATAAGAGGCATCATGTGTTTCCTGTGAGCCTTCTAGACCCTTGTCTTTTTCAGATGAGAACCTGGCACTCTCCCTCAGCTGCAGTGATCTGATTCCTCATGCAGTTTTTTGCTTTTCCAAGGTACTCCTATTTTGGATCGATAGAGGTGAGAGCTGCAGCAGTGTCCCTTGTGATGGAGGAGACACAGATGGCACTAGCTCCCCGTGGTGCTTGCTTGAGGCATGAAGAGCACAGACTGCCTTGCACAGTGCCCCACTGGCAAAAATCACAGAAGGCTGCACCCAGAGTTCTGTCTTTACTGTATTTTCCCTCTTGGTACATGCTTGGTGCAACCAGTTCCCATCTTGAGGTTCTGTACTCCATTATCCTGGGGCTAGCTCTTTCTTCAGAAGAAAATTGAAGCAGCTGCTGTTCACTAGGCAAATCCAGCCACCAGGACTTATGAATTAATGCATGGGATTACTCTCATGGGCTAGAAAGTGTTCCCACCCCCTCTAGAAAGCTCAGCAGAGTCTGGCATAGCATCCCTGGAGCATCCACCCCCTCTCTACGGCACCAAAGGACCTGGCTGCCAAGACAGCAGCAGGGATTAGCAGTGCTCAGGAGTTGGCTGAAAAGCAATCTGAGAACTCCCAGGCTGCCCAAAGGTAGATGGCTTAGAGAGCTTTGGGAAAAATTTGATATTACTTAGATACTTTTCTCCTCTTTTCATCCTTTGGTGAAACTATTTCTTGGCAATCATCTGTGAAGATGGCAATCATCTGTACAATGGCATTGCTGCCCAGTCATGTTTCTTGTCCCTAAACACTATAAAGTAATGCTTAAAATGATAAAGTAATTCTTTGTTTCTAATATCATCCAGAAAGTTAATGGCATATGAAATCAGAGCATTAATGATTTTTCTTTTCCTCTGGGCCTGATGCAGATAAAAAAAAAAGAGAATGGCATTGTGTGGATGGATTATATGGATCAACTTTTAATTTGGTTTGCAGTCTGGTAGCCAGAAGAGTAGCTTGTTTCTCTCTGGGTAATTATTAAATGAATCTGCTTCTGTATAAATTGGGCTTCCAGGTCTGCTGTGCCCTGAAATCTCTCCCTCAGAGCAACAGCCTCTGTGGGAGGAAAGAATCTGCCTTAGCTGAGATCTAAGCAGTTCCATGCTTTGCTTCTGCCTCTGTCTTTCTTGCACAGCTCAGAGCTGGGCTTTCAGTGGGTGAGAGCCTCTGCCCAGCTCTCTGTGTGTGCTTCCTACTAGGCACCTCCTGCTACCCTTGGCTGACCCCCCCTGCCCCATTGCTGGAAGGGATCCTGCAATGGAAACCCAAAATCCTGGCCCAGCAGGATTCAGTGAAGGCAAACCATCTGGGAATTACATTATAAGGGCTGTCTACAAACATAACCCCTGTTCTACAGCCATGTCTTTTCAGTAAGGCTGAGAAAATCCTTTTGTGATTAGTGACTGTGATTTGCAGTGTTGAGAAGAAAAATAAAAGCAACAGGCTGCCAGTCATGACTGACTGACCTCATTCTGAAACAAACAGCCCCAAAGCCAAGAAGCCCCAGGTGAGGCAAGGGTGGTTCACTGGTAGCTGAAGCCCTTTGCAGAGGGGTTTGCAAGTATAACATTTCCCAGTGTCTATTCATCCACAGATAGGGAGGAGAGGCACAGGATGAGGAGAATGAGCCCACCCTTGTTAATCTGCACCTGCCAATGCACCCCATGGCACCCTGAGGGCAGGTCTCTTTCCCTTACCCCATTTCTTTGTATGCCCCCTCTCCCTTTACAATTTAGAGTGGGATTACTTGCTCACCAGTCTGCAGTGCTTACTTGTGGGTGCAGGAGTCTTTTCTGATCTCCAAAACATGAGTAATATTGGAGAAAAATTAGTACCAAGAGAAATTCCTCATTGATGGAGAATGCTGGTCATGCTGCTTAGAAATGTATGACTTCCTGAGCTGCAGGCTTAGCCTTCCAATGCAGAGAAGATAAAAGAGAGAAATAATGTAGTCACAGAGCTGAGAAGCAACACAAGAGTCTAACACAATGAAGCCTTCTCAGCTGGCTAATGAGATCCATGGCTTATAGCATTTAAGTAGGTGGAATTTTAATAATTCCTTTACTGGTCACAACTCCTGCATTGCATTCTTGGTCTCTGTAATCTTTCTTTTATTGTTGTGTTCAAGTGCACCCTAAAATGCAGATCAATAAATTTGGTGAAAATTGGAATGAACTAAAATTCATAGTTTTAAAAAGTAACCAAATTGACACATAATAAGCAGCTAGCTTGACAGGCTGAACAATAAAATGCTGCTAAGACATCAGTGTGGAAGAAGAGATTTTGTATTAGGTTTCTGACAGCTGGATTCATGTTTACAGATTTCAGAAACCAAACAGCTTTATAAAAAGCATTATAATTTCTGTAGAACAAAGAAATATTGCTTCCACTGCTCATCTATGCCAACAAAGAATGATTTTCAATGCTTTCTCTCAACTCCTTAAAAAGATTTTTTCTTTCCTTTCAAGAAAGAGATGGATTTTGAATAAACATTATGCTAGACAGAGGTACTAGAAGACCAGTAAAAAAAAGTTTTCTAAAGCTGAGCTGAATTTCTTAAAGCTATAAATTCATTAAAATCCCCAAATGGTTTATAATGTTGCAGTAATTCACTGAAAACCTTAGCAGCAAAACATTTGGTGGCTGAGTTACAATGGTGGTGATGTTGTGATTATGTCCCACATTTATCTGATTCCTTAATTTCTGGAGTGTTTGTGCAGGACTGAGGAGATTAAACCCAAATATGTAAGGGCACTGCATTGGAATGGGGTTTCTCCAGTAGCTACTGTTGATCCTGTTCTCCTCCAAGTGTCCCAAGTAACTTGCTCTGTAAACTAGCCCCTAGGAGAGGGATAAACCTGCTGCTGAGGGCCAGAGGGTGACCTGCAGATGGTGGGTTTGGTATCATGTACAAGGTCCAACAATTCTAAAGGAAGGGATGAACTTCCCACTAAAGGACTTGTCCCAAAATGCCCTCTAACCCATCACCTCAGGTACTTACTGGGCTGGAGAGGACCCAGAACAGAGTTCACTTTCTGTCAGGCTCCTAATGGTTCCAGTTTAATTGTCCATACAGTTAATTGTGTGTGCAAGCTGAACAATGTCTTCCCACCATGGCTGATGAGATAAATAATGGGTAATTAATGGGTAAATAATGATCTGGGAAGTGGTGATGAGGGTTCTGTTCCCTCTAGGACAAAGGGAAAACAAACCCAAAACTATCACAGCTTGGGTGATTTCCCCAAGCATTGAGTATCCCTACTGATATTTTTATTTCAGTTCATCACTGAGGTATAGAAGAAACTCAGCTTTGATTTTGTTTCCTTTTCTTATGAGTACCCTCAAATGGAATATCTCAATTTTTTTTGAATGGAAGGTCTTATGTAACATTACAATATTTTTACATGTCTGTAAAATCCTTTGATTTGGATTTGATGGATTTGAAGAAATCTGTTTCATCATTTTTTAAGAGGATTAGACTGACACATTTAATTTAATTTGATCTGGACCTATGGCCTCAAATTAATGTGGTTGAGATACTGAACACTGAAAAATCACTTTGTTGTGGGACTATTTCTGTGCCCTTCTGTTTATGTAGTGAGGTGCAAATGTCACAGTCTGAGAACCCCCTGGCTGATTTGGAGATGCTCCTGTCTCTGTAGTCAGTATTTTCTGTAGGGGGGGGCAGTGTTGTCCTCACACTGGCATTTACACATGGATTGTGGAATACTGCATCATACTACATGAAGAGTATATCAACACCTGCCCAGATTGGGCATTTCCTAGGTGATAAAGCAATTTCCATGTAAGTTGTTTTGCAATACTAGTATTTTCAACTCAACAGACAAATGGCATGTGAGATACAGGACTCTGTAATTTGGCAGAGAGCAGTAATGGGTGAGATTTTCTGTGAATTGTGCATACAGTGTGAATATATGTAAAGGATCACATTTTTCAGTTAGGTTTTCAAAGACTGAATGAAAAGTTGGCATTATTACTTCAGTTAGGCTACATAAATATTTATTCTACTCCAACTGAATGGACAGCTCAACTACAGTATGTTTGTCTGTGTAGATTTTGTGTGATTTCTGCTCAAGTGCTTTCTGGAGGAACCACAAATGTCAGAGTTCCTTCCTTTCCCCTCCAGTGCCAATCTCTTCCTTTCACTGTTGCTCTGCACATTCTACACTGTTGTTCATCACAGTGAATCTCAACTGTAGGAGATGAAAACCCAAAAAGATTGTGTCTTTTAAATCTGGACAGAGTAGGCATTTTGGGTACTGCAGTTTTCTGAGGTGCTTACAGGAATATTTTTTAAATAAACAGTTGTATTATCCTAAGTGCATGGATGTTGTACTAAACTTTGGCTCCTTCTTTTAACAGGCTGTGAAAGAAGAGACCACTTTTGTAAATCCCAGTAAGACCTCCAGTCTGCAGGACCCTAATGTAAGGTCTGTTGCTTCTTGTCTGTAGGGGAAGCAAAAAATTCATGTATGATGCAATGAGGCATTTCCCAAACATTATCTCAACCTGTTGTTACAACTCAATTTGCTCATCTCCAGATTGCTGTGTAAAGGTCACCATGCAATGACCTGAGAAGATGGTGACTGTCAGAATAGTGCTTATTTTACACATATATATCAGATACAGTTTAAGAATTGATAAAAGCTCAGCTTTAAAGATCAGGCTGGGTGTATCTATTTGAATGAAAGACAAAAGCTCTGGGTAAGAAATCAGGTCTAGTGACACTCTTAGAAAAGCTTATATAAAAATAAGTCAGTTTTCATAACTTTTCTATCAGAAACATGCTAGGTGTCCAAACTGGAACATCCTTGTTCCGGTATTTTCCTCGTTTGTGCAAGGTCTTTTCTTCACAGAAGAAGAGGCATTTGGCATATAGCCTTCAGAAAAATTTGCACACAGTAGTGACTACTTTAGATTGTATTTTTCTTCTGTTAGTTGAAGATAATAGTCTTTCTTTATGGGAGTGGCCATTTTCAAGAGGCATATTAATTGTAAACATTATTGGAGTGGCACAGTAAACTGCTTCCAGCAGGTGATTAGAGAGGAGGTTACAGCAGGAAATTATTGGGAATTATTACATTTGGAAATCACCTGCCTCTATGTGTATGGTAGTGCCATCACTTTGGACATCCTCAGTGCTGAAATCTGAGGGGAGAGTTTGAGGGGAAAATATTATGGATTTACAGGATTTTGTATATGTTCATGTATATTTGATATATCTGTGACCTGGAACACTTGTCATCTCATTATTTTATTTTATAATTTTGGGTGGTGATTCTTGCAATGGGAAGCAGACATTTAATCACTTTATGGAAAAGTCTACTTGAGGGGACTAATGAATTATGTTTGAAAAATTAAGTCATTCTGAACTCAAAAAGAAACACAGTTGGGTGTATGTATTTCCTACAGTGTGATAAATCTGCACCAGCCTTCAAAAGCCACTTCAGTCAGAAATTCCTTTCTGACCACGTTGGGCTAGCAGAGTTGCTGTGTTTGCTGAATGGAAGCAGCTACCTGGAGAAGGATGATGGGGATGGCTGGGGGTACTGAGGCAGGAGGAGACAGGAGAGGCAATGCTATTGCCTCCAAGGCAGAGCCTGGCTTGCTTGGAGTGCAGCTGTGATCCCAGTTTCCCAGTCTCTTATCTCAGGATACCCTGCAGGGCTGAAATGTCTCACCTGATAGGCCATGATTTTCTCATTTGTTTGTCCAAGAGGCTGTAAAGGCTGTTTGATATTTAGAATCACCCATTTTTCTTCTGTGCTGCTGCTCTTCTTAGACCTCCACAAAACTTACTTGAGAAAATTATTTTCTTAAGAAAATTCATCACGTACATTGCACTATTTCTCTGTTTATTTGAAATGGGTTTCACATGTTATCTCTGCCACAACACCTTTGTTGGTTTGCTGTCACTTCCAGAAGCAGTTCAGGAGGACCTAATTTGTGTATCCCTGTGTGACTGGGAATGTGGCTGCAGACTTGTTTCTGCTGAACTTCTGCATAACATCTGCAGAAAAAAAACCTCTTTACTCCACATTTTGGAATAGGTTCTCTCCTGCATCATGTTGAACTGTAAATGAGTGGTGTGTTTTGTGATATAAAGCACTGTGAGGTAAGGTTGGTAACCTGGCTACAAAGCAAATTTCACTGTTTTCTTTTGCACACATCCAAGCTTCTGAAATGGTAAAAGTCACTTTGGAATTCTTGGTATGCAGAGTTCTGGTGTATATTTGCCTAATATTTACTTTTATCTTTGTTGTTTCAAGCATCATTTCTTCTACAGTGAGTTGTGCCAAATGAAATGGTATTCTTTTATTGCTGTGTCCTGAAGGTGCCCATATACAAGTAATCAATGCTCAGGGATAAACCAGTTGTAAGGGATAGACCAATTTTAACAGTGTGCATTCAAAACTCAGAGAAAAAATGAAAAGTAAACCCAGTGTCTAAGCATTCTCTTTCTCCTTCAAGCAGCTACCCTTTCTGCAGGGATATATGCACCTCTGCATTCAGCCAGCATGTGACCTATTTGCCAATAACATTCTCTATGACTTCTGTCTTGTGGAGTTTGATGGACATAAATGAGCCTTTGCTCTGCTAGGAATTGCATCTGAGTAGAGCCAAGAGTTAGTTCATACTGGGAAACAAATTTTCTGAGCTTTTCTCTTTTCTTTAGTGGACACAAAAGAGCCCTTGGTAAAACACCCTTCACATAGAATATATATTTTTTCCCTGCAAGTACCCATGCAGACATTTCTGTAAACAACACCTCTGTGAATCTTTGAGGACTCTTTGTTTTCTGAAATATCTTGCTGGTTGGAACCAGTAGCTATCACAGGTTTTTAACAATCCTCTACTCTTTTCATGCAAGGGATTTATACCAGGGACAATGACTTTGTCTATTTTTCACATTGATGACTGTATAAAACACTATAAAATGCTTCATTTTTTCCAAACCCAAGACACAGGGAAATTTGTTCAGGCCAGCTAGTAAGCAAACCTATGGAATTTTGAGCAGTAACTGAAGCATGAATTGTTTATTCAAATAGGGGTGACAGAGGAGGGCAGTAGTGCTTGTTTGATTAAACAACTGTGCTCTCTTTGCTACCATTTTGCCTGCTTTTCCATTGCCATTCTGAATATTACACTTCTAATGAATTAACTGCTTGGATATGGCCTGTAATCTCCCTGAGCAATTATTTTAGCATCTGCCACGACAGACTCAATTTGGCAAACAATTGCTATAGCTCTTTGTAGAATTAGTTCTGGTTCAACTAGTAATTACTCATATGTATGTGTGGTGTAGCCACTTTTCCTACAAACAGGTCTCCAGTCATTTTCTTGGGCATGGCCTCAGGATAATGTTGTACTTAGGCAAAGTTTTCATGTATCAGGCAGTTTATCCACCTTTTCTGTGCCTTCTGGCAAACTCCAAACACTTCCTTATGTAAGTAATTTTAAATATGAGGAAGGGGGAATGAGAGCTGGGGCTGAAGTAGCACTAATTTTCAGCTTTCAGAAGAGGAAACCTTGTTAAATTTGCTCTGTCATTTGGTGCACAGACTGGAAGTGCAAGGTTGCTTCCTGATCTTGCTGTTAATAGCTAACCTGTACACAGCAGATTAAGCTGCAGGAGCATGTGGGATCACAGCAGACCACAGTCCTCCCTCACTCCCAGCTTTTGGAGAACAGTCCTGCATGTTTCCATAGGTTTACCTCCTCTGGATAGGAGGGTTTTTTTCCTCCCAGACTGTTTCAAGTGCTGGCTCCAACTTTAAATGAGGAAAAGGCTGGTGACTCAGTAACCCAACACATGCTGCAGTGTTCTAGCTTGCATCCTCTTTAATCCTCAGAGTAGACTGCTGGAGTGCACTGTGAATTGGACACAGCCATACACTCCCTCTGCTGAGCCTGCTGCTTTGCTGATAACCTGTACCAGAGCTGCAGGTCTGGACAGTGGCTGCAGGGGAGCTGGGTGCTTGCCTCAGCTGGATCCATCAGGCTGCACGTGACAGAGCTCGCAGCTGGACAAAGTCAAATGGGAGCAGCCCACAGGAGAGGAATTTCTCTAGCAGGTTAAATAGGAGAGCCATGAGTTAATCTGATAAGACATAGGAATCCTCTGAGGAAGAGTCAGACCTTTCTTTATTACAGCTCTTGTAGTAACAGATCTGAAAGCACACACATTTTCTTTAACACTACAGTAATATGTACTCTATAACTGTATACTAGTAACTATATAGCTGGGCTGTATGCATTTTGGACAAGGCAGATGAGAACACTGGTTTTTGGAAGAAGAAATACCTGTGGAAAAACATGTTATTTATGTATTTGCTTGGGTTTTTTTTTTTTTTTTTTCCTTTCTATATTGTCTGTGTTGAATCTAGAATCAAGAGGAGATAGTTAGTTTGCAGTTACCACTTCCTGTGGTGAGGCATGCCTTGTTAAGGCGTATAGAAAAAATGTGTTTGTGTCAATACTGTGTTAGTTTGGAATTTGTAATGACACATAATTTGTAAGGATTTTTAATGGCACTTCTTTTGGGATGTAGACCCAAGTGTACAAGGGAAGGAGTGATTGTGTCAGTCCTTTTAAAGACCAACAGGAGGAATTAATCTCACAATAGAGCTAGAAGAGCCTTTCTGATAGATCAGTTTCTTCTTTAATATTGTAAAAGAATCTTTTGGGGTGGAAAATAATCCAGAAAGGATTATGAGGAAGCAGCAGAGGTATTTTCTCATCTGTTAGAGAATTCCTTGCACTCAGGTATCTGTCTCTGTGTCCAGATGGAACTGTTGGGGAAGAAGTGTGTTAGCTGTATAGATAGCTAATTTAGTTCAGATTTGAGATTAGAGATTACTGAGTGTTCATAGGTATAGTTTTCATAAGGCTCTCACCCTCTGCCAACAACAACTAGTTTTTTTAGTATTTGATCCTTTTGGCCTTGAGAGATCAGGGTTCCAGCTGTCTGCCAGAAACAATGAAGGAAGTAAAGAGTTATGCAAAACAGAAAAATTAAAAATGTAGTCAGCAGTTTTCCTATCACCTCTGGTCACTTTCCTCTTGATCAGGGGCGTGCCCCACCTTCTGATTTGGGACGTGGAGGTTTTTCTCCTGCAGCATATCAAGGGAATGTGAATCACAAAGTCACCTTTTCACCTTTATGTAAACCTCACCCATTTCTCAGTAAAGGGGTGGATGCTAGAAAGATAAACTCATGAACTTTCTTCACAGAAATTTATTGCCTAATTGCCAGCCTGCTTAACTTGTTAAATATAAGGAATATATGGCTAACCACAGAACCTCACCAAGAAAATTTGTTTTCTTATGCAAAGCTTTGCCAGACAGAAGCTCCATCTGTACAATTTCCCCAGTGCCTATACATGGATTTCTCCTGAAAGCTCTTTGAAGTATGCTTTCTTTCTGGCTATGACCACCTGACAAGCCTATAGCATGCCTGTGTGCATGTGCACACAGGTTCACACATGCAGATTTGAACTGTGTTTAAGATAAAGGTCTGGAATTTTTAAAAATTTTTTTGCTTCTTCAAACATGTCTGAATGCAATTCTGCTATACTGGCTTAAAGAATTCCAGAGTTAAGAATTACACCAAAATAGTCCAGATGTTAGGAATTGCTGCTACTTAGAACAAAGAAAAATATAGTCTGTCTTTGGGCATAGACCTCTTTGCCAAACTAAATTTTAATCTTAGGATAAGTCCAACAATAGAAATGTTAGTAAAAATGCCCAAAGTTAAACAAGTTGGGTAAGAAACTGAAGTAAAATTTGTAAGACAGGAATTACCTAGCAACATGATTTGCTGGTATGCTCATGTGCTGCTCAGGAAATCTTAGATATGATATGTTTGGTACATGGAAACACTCACACCTTCTTCATCTGCTGCATGTTAGTCTTTATTCTATGAGGGCTCAAGCCAACACTAGATCAAGTCAGCCATGACTTTGTCTATCTGAATTTTGAAAACTCCAAACACAGGATGGAGATTAGACAGCTTCTTCCTCAAAATAGTGATCAAAAGTGTAAACATGAGTTCAGTTGTCAGTCAGGAACCCTCTTCAGCTGAAGCCCTCAAGTTGGCTGGTCAGTTATTACTGTTCTTGTTGCTGTTGCCACTTGCTGTCATGCACCATGTGGTACATTTATGCACTGCAATATTTATTTCCCTTAAAATATGTTTTTGGGTTACTGCCAGCTTTGGCAGGCTTCATATCCCACATGGTTTAGGATTTGTCTGTGGATTTCTTTCTGTTTAGACCAACTGCTGCATCACCCTTTGTTGATCCTTGTTATCCAAATTATCTCATCTTTCATAGGATTGCAAATAGCAATATTCTTCTTATGTGGGAGTAGGTATAAGCACCAGCTGGTGCTTTGTGCATTCATTTATTCTAATTTTCTTTGTAAATCTTCCCATCCAAAACCAAATTACGCCATTACATTGAGACTAATTACATTAGGAGCTGCTCAACACGTAACATAAAATTAAATGTTATCTCATAGAGCTTGATGATGCTGCACCCCAGAAAAGAAGGGTGAAAAGCATTAAATTATATCAAGTTTTACAGGGTGCAGATGAAATGAGAACTAATCTCAGCACCTTCTGAATGCCCACTGCAGAGTAAGCTTTGCTCATACAGAATGTGATTAACCTGCTGTGGCTTGTGCCTCTGAGCTGCACTGGGCTTTGGGTCTGGCCTTTCAATCTATGGGGAAGTGTCTGACACCTTTTGTGACAGAGGTGATGCTTCTAAAATATGATTTCCATGTATCATCAAGGAAGGAGTGTCTCTCTTGTGCTTTTCCCTCTCGGTTCTCACCTGCACAAACTATATTGACATTTAAATTGTCATTACTTTGCTCTCCGAAATAACATCCTGCTGAACAACCTGCTGCAGTCTGGACCTGAACCATGTTTTCCAGAGAATTCTGGCTCTCTGCAGGTGCTCTCAAAATATGACTGTGTAAGTGAGGTACAAAGTGTAGTGATGTTTGCCTGATCTATACACAGTTTGGTCTGAAACTAGCACCTCAGTATCTGTTTTTATGCATATACTTCCAGTGAATGTCAGGGTAGCTTTGATGCTACCTGATATGTACCTGGATGATTATGGGCAGCTTGTTTCCTTAAGTTGAAGACTTCAGTTCCCTAGAAAACTAGATATATCTAAAAGCACTTTCTGGAAGTTCAGAACTGAAGCTGATCAAGAATTATGTGTTTAGTCTGACCTGACATGAACTTCAGTGGATTCAAGCAGGTTGCTTTTTCTTAAACTCAGAATGGAGTTAACTCTGTGAGGCAGAGTCTGAAATACTGCATTTAAATATCTCCTTCTAAATACATTCTGAAATATTCTAGGTAAACTAAAATCATTATCTGTGCTGGCTTCTTTTGAGCAAATTTGAATTGCTTTTATAAAACTCCTTTTTTCATCCAGTCTTTACCTTAAAAGTGATGATAAAGAATCATTCTCCAACTGAAAAAAATCATCTAACATTTCCAAAAATAAAGCAAATATTTAAATGATCCTGGCCTCAGTCCATGGATGGGTTAATGGACCTAGTGCTCTAGCTTTTTGCAGGAATCTCACACAGTAATTTCTGCATCAAAGTCATAACTTCAAGCTGAACTCTTGAACAGCCTTTGCATGCCAGTGTGCATTAAAGATTGCAGATAGCACACCTAGGTATGTTCTTTGACTTTATTCTGAGTCTTAAAAGACCTCTTTGACCTTCTGCCTGAAGCCAGATGCGGATGAATTGTTTGTAATTGTATTCTTAACCTCCAAACTACAGAGAAAGGAGCAGTACTGAGCCCTTTCAGATGAGGTAAAGCTGATGAAATACCCCACTCGAGGTGCATTTCTTTGGCTCTGTCCTGTGTCCCCCAAACTGTGCCTGGCTCTTTGGAAAGCACAGAATTCCTCATGGCTGTCATTTTGCTGTGAGGAGAGGTTGGATTTGTAGCTCAGTTTGACCTTAGACACCAGGTGTTGTACCATCATCATCATCATAATCCATCTGTTGGACCACAGGAGCACTGAACTTTTTTCCAGGCTGTACATACATTTTCATTGTAAGGGCAATAGAGGGAGGGAATTTTTTGCTTTACAAGAAACAGAACTCAGTTTGTAAGAAGAGCACATAAGCTGTAACAAGGATCTTTGTTATACATCTGCTTTCTATAGGGAGGGGAGTATGGGAGGTAAAAAGAAGGAAAAAATTTATTCAGGAAATTTGATATGGGCAGTAGGTTTAAAATGTCCAAGCAATGTTTTGAAGAGCTAACCTGTCTTCTGAGAAAAGCTACCTTGTTAAAGTGCAAAAGAACTTGTTTCTTAATTTCAGATGATCTTTGGAAAAGAAGTGTGTGAAACCCTTAGAGCACAGGCTTAGAAAGATTTGAGTATTTGTCTGTGTTTGCTTAGCTTGTTAGCCTGTGTTTTTGATATACATGAGAATGCATCTATCAAATATTTTTCCTTTTCCTTCCTTTCTTGCTTATCCTTCCTAAGTTTTCACTATCATGTTCCCACTCAAAGGGAATTCTAAAGCCAAAATCAGCCTCTGGGCCTTTTTTTTTTTCTTTTCCATGAGTCAGCACCTGAAAGCAGGTCAGCTTTCATGCAGCTGGCTGTATCTTTGTAAATCGTGGGGCTTTTATTCTCTATCTCTTGGCATCATTTTGGGAAGACACAGGGAGTGGGATTGTTCCAGATGACAAAACAGGCACAAGCAGAAGCAAAGAGGATAAAATCTGTTAAAGACAAGTGCAGGATGGGTGTTCCCCCAACAGACTTCGGTGGTTTTAAAATCCTGAACTGGATCCTCTAGGTAAGAGAGGTTAATTAATGCCATCCAGTTTGGCATTAATTCCCTGTTGGACAGTCATTTGATCCCACATTGCCCAATTGCAGCGTTTCAAACAAGTATGGAGGTTTGTCCAGAGCCACCTAAGCAGGGGACAAGGAGGCCATGGCACATGAGGAGGTGATGGTGCAGGAGCAGTGCAGCCTCAGCCCTAAACCAGCACACACCTGTGGTCACTTGAAATCTTCCACAGAGTAATATATATATTTAGTTATTTATATATATATATATATGTATATATATATTTTATTTTGTTTTTTGTGAGCAGTTTTGGTTTCAGTCACCTTCTTGGCTGCTGCTCTGAGAGTAAAACAGATTCCTTGGATTTGGGGGGCCTGGTCTGTCTCTGGTGTTTGTGCTGCTGTGCAGGCTTGTGGAACAGGCTGAAGCTAGCTCAGGAGAGTGTGCTGGCTGTGGCTCAAGAGTATGCTGGGGCTCTCAGTGCACAGGCAGTTTCTGATGACCTGCCACTGCATGCTGACATTCGTGGTTGTTATTGTCATTCTCACCAGGAAGTGACAGATTTTTATGTGAGGTGCCAGGTCATTAAGTAGCTCTGTCTTGGTTCAGTACCTTCATTTGTATGCAGCAGTGGTTGGGTACTGCTACAGGAAAAGGTTTCTTATGAATTAATGACATTGAAAAAGGGCCTTCTAAAGGAACTGTGATACACAGTACATTTTTTTTTTTCATTTTAATTCTGAGTCCCACTGATCCTTTAATACTTTTGGTTTTCCTCAAGCAATGTACTTTGTACAGAACTACAGTAGTTTATATAGCTGTGTAATTCATATAGGACTACAGACTTGAAATGGTGATATCTGCACATAATCACTCTATTTAAATAATTGAAATAATTACAGGGCTGCTCTTCAAAAATAATATCTTTCCATATAAGAGTTCTGGCTATAGAAATCAAAGGATAATAACAGAAGTTATTCTGCTACTTCCTCTGGAATATCAATGAGATTTTTTAAAAGAGTTTCTGTGATATTAAAGGCCTGCCATTTTTAAAGCACAGATGGGGTGCTGGGCTGATCAAGCTGAGCACTTCCTGGATCTAGTTGCTGTTGAGAGAGTGGAAAGAGTTTTGAGCAGGTTCAGGCTGAGGAAGAGTGTTTGGAGATGAAACAGGAGCTATGCTGGAATTTTTAGTCTGGTGTGGAAAGAGGTAACCTAGAAAGGTTTTAATGAGGGCAAAAATCCAGCTTTGTAGACTAGTCTAACATTTCATCTTGTGCTAATGGCCTCTTTGGGTAGAGGCATTGCCACAGCTCCTTTTCATTCAGGGGGAACTTCAATTTACATCCTAGATAACCTGCAGCTTCTCAAAATGTGCAATAAGTGGTGCATGTGTCTCCCCCAAATATTGATATTTATATTTATCAGGGGAAAGGTAATTGCTGCCACCAGCCTCTAACCAAAATTATGGCAAAATTTTATCATAATGGGAAAAAAGATTTTGCTTTTAAAATGGTATTGATTTTGCAACATAACTGAGTGGAATACTTTACTGATATGATACAAAACATAAGTAAAATTTATCTAAGCAATTACAGGGATTGAAAAGGAGTAGGTATGTCTAATGTTTACTTGACTTCTTTTTCCTACTTGAAAATCCGCAGCATTCAAAGGAAAATAATAAGTTTTTCATATTTTTATTGGATTAGAGAGTAGGTGCTGTTTGTATCTCAAACATTTTATTTACAGTTGAGTGAAATTTTTCATATTAAACATTTTTTTGGCATTAATTCAGACTTAGAATTTTGAAATTTTTCATATGCATAAGTGAGTTTTATAACTTGCTTTGAAATCATTGTAAACTGGTTTAGTTACAAAATTGCACAACATTTTTTCAAATAAAGATTTGATTGTGACAACTGAAATAACTGCTTCAAAGGCCCCACCTATTTCTCTATTTTTTCTTTTAATTACAACCATGGTATTCCAAAAGAGATACACAGACTTTGTAAAATGATACAAAATAAAAGAGCTGAAATTATCACTCAAAATCTTCCTTTGTGTGAAAATATCTGACTTACATCACAGGTTATAATGTTGTCCTGGGAAATTTGAAGTGCCAATGAACTGGAAATAGATTTGTTACCAGCTTTCCTGTTCTATACTTTGCTGTTTCTTGAACCCCTTCATAGCATTAGTGCATTGCTTGCTATCATTTTGAGGAAATGTTATTCAACTCATGTAGTTCTTACCACTATTTTTGTTTCCACTCTCACTGATTTTATGAAAAGCTTTAAAAATTATAAGGTACCATCTTACAAAATTATTGGAAAGTTGTGAGGACCATTCATACAAAGCAAGAATGTCAGATAATATATTTGAGCTAAAAATAATGGCATAATAATTACATTCATTTACACCCCTTCAGAATTTGACAATCCATTGTTTAATGTGTCTTAACATATTTATCCAGCTTATGTCAGATTTCAATTGGAAATAATTTTGGGTAAATTTAACAAGTAATTTTTTTCAGTAGCCAAAATCCACCTTTGCTTCAGCAAAAGAAGAGCGATTGTTGTCTTCCAGTCTGAAGACTGACTTGATCAAAACAGTCTTGGGAGTTTCCATAATATGTTGACTCACAGATTTTCAGGTCAGATATGTTGAATTCAAGACCAGAACAGATGATTTGGGCTATTTTTTTTTCCCCCTTGGCTTATTTTCACCTTATCTGCCAGCCTAACAGCCTTACAAACTCAGTAACAGGTCTTCAGATCTGACTGGCTTGTTCTGCATTAATATAATTGAGAAATCTGTGTTATAAATGACTGACATTGAAATTTGAGTTTGAAATTAATGGGCACAAGTAGCAGGTAAATAATTGGCAAAAATTGTTTCATGAGAGGTGGAACTAGTAGTCAGGTTTATGATTTATTTATGCCCTTTGTACTTTAATACTTTCCATTGTTCCATCTTATGCTCTATGACCTCTCGAAAGACTGAAAATGTTTAGGAAAACTGAATATATGACCTGAAGGCTGTGCCATCTCAGTAGGTTCTGTTGTAGCTTGACATAAGGTTCAGAAGTTATCAGAGAGAGTTGACCAAGCTTAAAACACACAGGGGCATCAAAGTGATCTGCAGCTGTGAACATTAAACATGAGTATCTTATTAAGGCTTTGGAAGCCTTTAATACAATGCACATAGAGTAGAAAAACTTTTGCCATTGTGGAATGTACGTTAGCACATGAGCAGTCCCAGCAGCAGTCAGTAGGGCTGCTCAAGTTACTAATTTAGAATCTGACTTCAGATTAGATGGCAGAATACTATTTCACAAATTTGTAATCAGGACTATGAAATTATTTTTTTAATGTTTGACATATTTTTTATGCTTATAGTTCACATATAGTGTATTTAATCATAGCCTGCTGCTTCAAATAAAAGAAGTATTTAAGATATTTCATGTGTCTTCATGCCTCTCAAACTCATGGCTGAAATTGTTTCCTCCTTAGGAAATGTGAATCTTTTATTTAGTATTTATGATTTTTTTTTAATTTTATTTTATTTTTTTTACTAGAAGCCTGAGTTAATTCTACTGATAAATGGTTAAGGAGAATATTCTTTCATGTGCACCTCCTCATTGCCATATCTGTCCTTTGCTGGAACTCTGCAAATGTATTTCACATTAATGAGCATCTGAAACATGTCTGAGTTTTGCTTTTTGCTAGCAAGTTGTAAAAAATTTTAATAATTTTTCTTGGATCAAATCCATTAGTTAATTTCCCTTTAGCTGCTCTTTCAACTGTGGAAGGATGATGTTTAATTTCAAATGAAAACTATTTTAAACGAAACAGGTTTCACAATTTATAAAATGGTTTTTGTTAAGCATATGTTTTGCGAAAATATTTCTGATATGACTGAACTGCTGTTCTGTTATTAAAATGAGTTATTTTGGAAACAGTGACATTTCCACGTGGTCTTTCACATAGGCCCTGTGTTTGTAAGCAGTGGCTGCTTCTATAAATGGTGTGCCCAGCACAGGAGGGTGAGCTCACACATCCTTTTCTGTGCACACACACACACACTGGCCTGTGAACTATAAATGGAACAAAAGGATGAACTTCAATGGGCACCTGCCACTTTGCAAGATAAATAAGTGTTGATGAGTTAGAACTTTGCTGATATGCCTGAAGCAGTTTAAGTAGAGCCTGCATGACGTATGTTTTTCTGTCTGTTTTTAGAAGTCCAGCTCCAGTGAGAGCCGAAGCTACCCCGGCAGCTGTCCCTGCAGAAAAGCAGGAGGTTAAAGCTCCTCGTGTGAGGAAGTTAACGAGGCAGTACAGTTTGTGAGTAACCTACAGCACTACCCTGTGCTTTTGCCTGCTACAGCTGAAAATGAAAGGGGATGCTAATTATTGCTCCAGCTATGCCTTCTGAAAGGCTTGAGTGCAATTACATGATAATGATCTTATACCGATACCATTCCTTTCATCACTGAGGATCTTCATGCTTTTAATGTAAAATGAATTTGCCTTTCCTCCACAGTGGCTAACCCTTTGGATTGCAGGCCATCCACCTTTCCCCAAGCTCATGGGTTAGGAATTAAAAACCTCTTTACCACATGAAATGTCAGAGACCTGGTGTGAGCTGGAACAAGCTGCTCTGCTGGCTTCATTACAACCCCATTTGCAAAATGAGGAAAACAGTCTTTAGTTGTTGGGGCATCAAGCTGTGCTGTGAGCCATTCCCTCTTAGAGAGTGCACCCTCCCTCCCTGTGGTTTGTCACATGAAGAAATTGCTGAGCCTGCTGCAGCTACAGCCAGCAAAACTAATTCTCTTAGTCCTGGAAAGAGGGATCTGTGCCTACAGGGCTTTGGCATCCCATTTACACATAATTCATTCCACTTGAAAGTCTCTAGAGATGTGAGGTACTGAGCAGAGGTGAAAGTCAGTGTTGATTTGTCCTCCCATGAAAAGACAGACAAGGCCACCAGAAATTAAGGGGGAAAAGATTTAATGTCAGCAAAAACTCATTAGTACAAGAATACCAATGCCATAATAAATAAAAAATATGTATGCTTTCTGTGTGGAATGGCAACTGTTAGTCTATTCAGGACTTAAAATATCAACATTAGGAAAACTTTTCTGTCTCTTCAAAATGATTATAATAGATATCAATACCTTGTTATTTTTTGTTTCTCTGTTAAGATCATTGTCTTTTTAACAATCTGCATTATCAAAATTGAAAAATTATTTGGGATGAGAAATGAAAGAACTAGTCAAATTGAAGCTAGGAGGAAAATGAGCTATTGGCCAAATTGGTGTTTTTCCAAGAGGCCAAGACTGGCATGTGGAAACACAATCCCTTTTTTATTGATGAGGTTTTGAGGAACAGTTTTGAACATGTCTTGCTCCTATGTGGATTTTCAGTTACCCAGTATTAGGTGTGAGGAACAGCAGATAGACACATTTAACCACAGGTGTCACATATGCTGTGGCCATGTGCAGGGCCAAAGATTTCCTAGATAAAAATATGGGCTGTAATATCTTTTTCTGTTTGTAAACTCAAATTCTGTTCAATTTAAATTATCTTGTATCTGGAATGCAAATATGGGAAATGTGAAGAACAGAGAAGGATTATCATGAAAGTAAGACAGTGAAGGCCAATTCTCAGTCTTGCAGCTAGTGTGCTGAGAGTTTGATTGCTGATAAATCAACCCTAACTCTTATTTTTCCACTTCCTTGCATACACCAGAGTAGCTTTACCCAGCAAGGATGGGGAGGGTGCCAGTGAATTCATGCTGAGAGTGGGGAGCAAGGATTGTGAAAATGTCAGCTACATGCTCCTGAAAGAGAGATTAACCAGGTCAACAGCCCAGCTCTGGGCTTGTCACATTAATAAAATGTCTGTTCAACAGGTCCAAAAGATTTCATGTTTTCTTTCCAGCATAAAACCTGTGTATTGTGCATGCTGTGGTGCTGAATTCTAGCCTTACCCTGAAGAAATTAAAAATTAAGTTTGAAAAAGATAATATTAATCATCAAAATTTTATATAATATTTAAAAAATATTGCTAGTCAACCCAGCATTGTGTAACCTGTATGGCATGTAGTTTTGAAGTTTTTTGTGTTGCCCAGGCATGCTGCCTTCAAGTGGCACTAAATCAAGTATAGTTCTGTTCTGGAAGTATCTGTCAAGCTGGCATGGCAGGCTTCTGTGCGCTGTGAGTGCACATTGGTAGTTAAAATTAGTGCTGTTTTATGAGCAGAAGTAATTTTTCTCATTATTTTTCGCTGTGCATTTAACTGTCAATCTGTAGTCTTTCCTTTTCACACATAATTCCCTGTAATAAGGCCAAACTATGACTCTGTTTACCTCCATCCAATTGCAATTAACAATTGGAAACATCCTGACTCAGGGCTGACTGATCCCAGTAAACTGTAGTCGATGGGGTTCTGCAAAAGTAAATGAAGGTTTAACATTTTTTACAGGCTTTCATTTAGTAGTGACAGTAGGTGAGATGGAAAGAGCTCAGCTTGATGGCCCAAAGCCCAGGGGAAGCAACCTCATCTTAAATAAAGTGTTTTCTCTGTAAATGGTATAAATGGGACGGGAAAAAGATACCCTCACGAGAATGTTTTTAAAGAGATCCTTTTTGGAGTCAATCAAATTCCTTTAAAAACAGTTTGAAGATAGCAGCATAGACTAGCTCTATGATGGGTGTCAAATCTACTGTTGTCTGAAACCAATGGAGCAGTCAGATCCATGGATAGATGTCACCATATCTGTTCTTATCAATGCTGCCAGACTCCATAGAAAAGAATAAACATTAAAGTGGAATAGTATCTGGTCAGTTCATTTATGCATATATACATAATCCATAGCAACACTGCTTGCACCTAATAACCATAAGATTTCCATTTGCAGATGAGAAGTACCAAGCCAACCCAATTTTAAGGAATCTTTAAAGCTTAAAAAAAAACCTAATTTACTTGAAAAGGTAGCTGCATTTCAGAGGGAAGAGTAAATGGAGTTTCATTTCAAAGCACTACAGCAGACACACAGATTACCAGGGCCTCCTCTGACACAAGTGCAGTCAGAAGTCCAGTGGCATCTTCTAATGAGAAAATCTCTCTGTTTTTATCAATGGCAGTGATGAAGATGACCTTCCTCCAGCACTGGCAGCAGCAGCAGCAGCATCAACACCTGTGTCTTCAGCATCTCCCGGGTCGCAGAAAACGTGTACGCCACAAACATCAGAAGGACAGACACAGGTTTCACCTGGTGGCAAGGTAAGACTCAAGGAAATGAGCTTAGGTCACTTGGGAGAGGGTTCAGGAAGGGTAGCAGGGAGCTGTAAGTCAAAGGCTTTCTCTAGATGGAGTGATTCTACATTTAAGAGTAGCTTTTAATGCAGAGTCGTAGTGATAGGTTTCACTTGTGGAATAAGTATTGAGAGCCTGCTCCAAGACCCAGCTAAAATCCATAACAGTTTTTCATCAGCTTTAGTGGGCAGTGGATCAGGATTACTCCCTTGGATCTTAAAGGTGCATAATTAGATTCTCTATCTTTCCTGAGTTTTTCAGGACCTGAGAAACATGGTGTGAAATTTTAAATCCATTTGGCAATTTGTGCTTTAAGGAATTAAGAAAACTCAACAAAACAAACAAACAAAAAATTACAGAAATTAAGTGGTTCTTTATTCCAATGCTGGGTTTCTTTTTTGTCTTTAGAGTTCCACAGATGCTGGGAGTACATTTGCTTTGGAGCCAGGTGACCTCCTGATGGATTTCACAGAGGCCACACCAATGGTAAATAGTTTTAGTTTGTAACCAGGAAAATGTAGAGGTTTTCAATCATTTGTCTGCAGCTAAAATGGATGGGATACTATGCAGTGTGTTAGAGAGTGCATGGGAATGAAGTAAGTTTGCTTGATATTCAGTGATCCTGAGCCTCCATCAAACTCAGCTCAGAATTTCTGAAAATCAGTCCACATCAACAAGTGTTATGCCTGATCTTCTGAATGCATTTATTGTTGGATAACTACTTATTTCTCTCTCCTGTCTTTACACATTGCTGCACTGGTTTCACAAGCTTCTTTGTCCCTTTAACACAGATTCCTAGTGTGATCATAACTTTGCTTTTGGTAGTTGTCTGAAAAGTGACTTCTTTTTGCCACAGTTTTGTTCAGAGCTTATCTAATAGCCAATCCCAAGATGTGTACCTGCACTTTCATGTTTCATTTGCAGAGTTCTCTTCCTCACTTCAGACAAAATTGCCTAAAATGCGTTGATTTTTTTTGGAGCTAAGTGATTTATATTTTTGCTAAAAAGCCAGGGAGAGATGCTGGTCCCACTGAAACCAAAATGCCTCTTGACTTCAGTGATCTCAACTCTTTCATCTCAGATTCTCAGCAGATTTCTAGCATAATCATAATATGATCCTTAACTTCCTCCAAGTCATCCTGCACTGCAAATAACTCTTAATATATATATATATATAGCTCCTCTGCTGTCCAAAGGCATTTTTAACCACAGTTAAAGCATATAAACAGTGTGACTAGGACAGCACTAAATTTTGGGCATGAATGGTTTTATATTAAGGTAATTCTGTCCTGGGCATTGTTTTCACTAAATGGTTAGGTCCTGGTTTACAGTCCTGGAAAGGTGCTGTGGGGTTGTGCCTTTTGGTTCAGTATTTGAGACAGTATTGTGTTGTCTGTAAATAGCTGCTTGTGTCCTGTTCCCACTGGATGAGAGCTGTGGGGCTGAATAAGACACAGGCAGACTGAAACCAAAACTACCAGAAAGGGAGGTTGTAGAGAGGTAGGTATCAGTCCCTTCCCGAGTCAGAAGTGACAGGACAAGAAGAAACAGCTTCAAATTACTCCTTAGATTTTGCATATTAGTAACAGTTTGTTCAATGAAAGGTTTATAAAGCATTGGCACACTCTGCCAGGGAAGTGGTTGAGTGGACAGCCCTGGAGGTATTTAAAAGATTGTGGATGTTGCACTGAGGGACACAGTTTGAGGGGGGGCTTGACAGTGCTGGGTTATGGTTGGACTTGATCTGAAGGGTCTTTTCCAACACAAGTGATTCCATGATTCTATCTAGGTTAGATTGTCCTTTTCTATATTAATAGCACATTTGTGGCTAAATTGTTGTTATCTGTTGGAGTTTACAAATAGATTTCTTATTCTAAAAAACGTATGATGTCTTACTGTATTAATCAGAATTTTTTAAAAATGAGTCATGGAGACTTTAGCAACTGACCTGCTCTAGAAAACATAGGTTTGGTTTTATTTTTTTCCATTTAACAGAAGTCAGCATTACACACTTTTTCCTCTTCCAGCTGAGGATAAAGGCTTTTTGCCCTAAATATTCTACCAAATCGTGCTTTCCTCTTCCCTCCCCCACCACTCACTGACATAATTTATCACATTTATTTTCATGAACTAACCTTCCATTGACATTCTTGGTTTTAATATTTTGGAGAGCAGGTACTGCCCAGCATCAATCAACCCTTTTTGTTTTGTTTAACATCTATAAAGGTCAGCTTGTTCTCCACAGAGCAGGTATTGTTTACAGACCTTTCTCTGCAGTTTCACTGACTTCAGGCTGCTCTCACTTGAGGTTTGAATGAAAAGTTTACTCTTCAGGGAGAGAGGCTCCAAGCAAAGACAAGCTAAGGGCAAATGTGTAACTTTGAGACAGTCTGATCATTTAAATAGTTCTGTTGTGATAGAATGTGCTGTCTGTTATTTGAGGGTCAAGGTAATGTACAGCTTAGCATCGTGTTACTGTCAAGTCTGTGGTCATGTGCTGGTTTTGCATGCTGTGACCTGGCCCTTGGGAATTTGTTTGTTAATTGCACCCATTTGTTTCACAGTCAGTGACAGGTACAGTAGCTGAAGGGTCATGCATGTTGTCTTATTTGGGGTGTTTGCCTGAGGTGATAGAGATGAAGCTCAGGTTCCTGTGTAGTCACGGTTTTCCTGCAGAGGGTCATTCAAACAGCTGTCTTGTTGTCTGGACTAGAAAGAAAAAAGGCACCTAATCAAAATTAGGTTTTGTGATTTTTTTGGTTGTGGTACATGCTGCCAAACTTCCCCAGTTCACTGGAGAGGTGTTAATTTGAAGAAGCTTTAGATATCCTCGCTTCTTTTCTCTAACATAACTGGTAGAGAGTGATTAACTGACTGAGCTGCATTGTTCAGTGCCTAACCTTTGGTGTTTTGTCATGACCTTAGGCTTTATCCATGTTTTGCTGCTGTTGCCAGTGGAAGATACCAAATACAGTGAAATACATACTGAGAATTACACTTGGAAGTGGAGCTCAGAAAACCAAATTAACTTATGAAAATGTAAGGATTACTGAATGGAGTGAATAATTAGAAATCATCAAAGCATCTCATGCAGGGATGAGAGCAATCAAATTTGTCTACTTGGTCAGCCTGGAGGAGGTACTGTGAGATATAAAAGAACCAGTTGAGCTCTAATGGTCACTTAGTCATCAATACCTAGACTGCCAGTAACAGCAGGGCAATTATGAAGCAGACTGATTTCAGGAAATAATTTTGCAGGAAAAATAATGTACATTTACTAATGCAGATTGCCCAGAGGGAAAGGTATCCTTTTGTGCTTTGCACTCCTAAAACCCTGTGGTTTATGCACATTTCTATTAATTTTTCAATTAGATCCTACAGTTAATTGACTACAACATATTACTTGTTGTCCTTAAAATAATTATAAAATGAGGAGAATAAAATCTTTATCTTTTTTTGCCACTCTATTGTGACTTTTAGCACCGTATCCTTTTAGCTTGTATGTAAACAAGATTCAATCCCTCCTGGTTTTGTGTTTGCAAATGGATTTTTTAAAAATGCAGCATCATATATGAAGAATTATCACATTAAGAGCATCCTTGATGAGGTATAGCAGAATAAGTTTTGTCAGTGTAGTAGGCTGTTTCTCCTCCTGCACTCCTTCCTCGTGTTTCTAGCTTTTCTGGAACTGGAAGTCAAAGCCTGAGCTTTAAGCTCTTCTGTTGTGGCTTACAATTGGTGGGATTTCTGACATGTGCATGAATGCAGAGTTTTTCTTGTTTAGTTACAGAAAGCTCAGTCTTAGGACCCTGAATGGATGTAACAGCTGCTACACTGCACTGACAAAGCCTTCTCAACCAAGAGAGAAAGCCAGTGTGCACAAACTTCAGTTTGACCTAATGGAGTAGGACAAAAGAAATAAAAGCTTTACACACAACATGGAGCTATTCCTAAACTTAAACCAAGATCTGTAATGCAAGGTGGGTGAGCTGGGACTAAGTCATGATCACATCTAAAGAGGTATCAGAGAGCAGTAATTTACAGCTGGCTTTGTACTTTCAAATTATAGGTTATCTCATGCTGTATCAAGTGAATAATTTTCTAGAGGTTCATCTGCCATCTATTGGTGGAAAAGAGAAAGTAGCAAACTATTTGCCTATTTAAAGCCTGATATATAACATTTAAAAAGTATGAATTACCAGTATGATAGTTAAAAAACAAAAAGATAAATGCTTTCAGAGTAATAGAAGGTATTTTTATTTAGGATGAGTTGGAAACAAGTATTCTATTTTAGTAATAGCATTACTAGGGTATGCAATCCTGTTGATTCAAAGTGATCTCAGTCTGAAAATGTGCAGAATTTGATGCCTTAGCATCTAGTATTTTGGAAATAAAGTGAAGGTAACCAGGTCAGAAGTGAGTCAGCTCAGGGCGAAAGTGGGAGAAGTTTTTGTATCTTGATGGAGGTGATAAAACATCCCTGCAAACTCTCTAGGTAGTGGATAGTAAGCAAGAGGTAGTGAATAGAGAAAAGTAAGTAATGTATCTTTTCATTCCACTCCCCTTTAATGTTTGTTGTATGAATAAAGAGGAGTTAATTTAATTTTTAGTTGCTAATTTTTTATGACAGTTTTGCAAGGTTGTAATAAGCCAAATAACAGAGTGGGAAGTGAGCTTAGTACTTCTTGACTTCATTTTGAATAACTTTTCACTTTCTGTGCAAAGCAATTTTTCAGTGGAAGACAGGCAAGCATATCAAACTCCAATACCCCCATAACCAGTCCTTTTGAATTCTAAACAAGAGTGACTATAATGTAATTCAAGACTGATATTTGATAAGAACATTAGCATGTATCTACTATCTAACTGGCTGAAAGTATAGATCAAGTATCTGTGCATGCCCCTGAGATCTTTAAAACAGCTCAGTCAGAGAAAAATTTATAAATGCTTTCCTTATGGTGAACTAAATACTGAAGAAAAATTAGGACTCTTGAAGACTGGGGGATATACTTCAGAATTAGAAGCTTTCTACTTTTACTTCTTCATCACAAAAACAAGAAATTTCTTATACTAAGACAAATTGGATGCAGTAACTATGCAATGGATTCAAAGGGGAATATCCAAAATGCTATTTCCCAAGCTGCGTTCTCAATTGATAGTATTTGCACACTCAAATTTACATGCCATGGCAAATTATGAGCAAAAGAATTTGCAAACAGTTTGTAACAGTTTGTCTGTTACACATAGAAATAAGAATTAAAAGCAGTAAACAGGATATCAAATGCATATTTATTCCCAGTTTCAAGTTCATGCCCTTTAATTCCATATTCAACTAAGAAAAAGAAACAGCAATTGCTAAAGCAAACAACTTCAATACAAAAATCTTACAGCAATAGGCAATAGATCTAGTTCCATGTGGATTCAAGGAATACTCTAAATTTACTCATGCTGCAGGAAAAGTGCATCAGCTGGATGGGAACACGTTGCAAAGGGGTGCACAGTAAGGCTCAGCCTAAGTGACACATTAGACTGGGGCTTTGCAGGAAGTGCTAAGAGGCCCATGCAGTGTAAGGCTCCTGGGAGCACACAGCTTGAATCAAGCAAATGCAGGCTACCTGAGCATCAATTAGGTTATAAAAGGCATGCCAGTAGCTAGGGATGGGGCTCAGAACATTTTAGAAGAATCATGGTCTTTTGGTAACCAGATAAATGGGTGAATACATAAAGCATTATAAATAGGGCTTGTGACTAATATGTAGCTCTGCAAAGTACAAGGCTTTATTGGTGGATGCCAGTTTCATAAGCAGTCTGTTGAATTAGTAACAGGCAGGATAACTGAGTGTCAGGCTCAGAGACAGCCCCTTGAATCTTAATTTAAACTTTAAATGCCTAAAACTCTTTGACTGCTACTTAGCTATTTAGGGATTTGCTCCTATTCATCCATTATAGAAGTAGTCAGTGAAGAAATAAGAGAGAATTCTAAAAGATGAACTGTAAGCTTCTACAATTGTTTTTTTATTTTTCCTCTGCTTTAGGTGATTCAAATTCATTGGCTCAGTATATTTTCCCCTTTATCTGTATGCTGAGCAGAACAACTTGGTGCCCTCTGTAGATATATGACAGGTGATTCAACACTTCTCTATTTGTTTAACTAATTGAAAGCAAATTCTCCAAAAAATAAAAAGATCCACACAGTGAAATCCATTGCTGACTTTGCACCTGTGGACCCTGTGATAAATTGGATATGATGTGTATATGAGCAAGAAAACTTCCAAAAATTGAGAAAGGTACTAAACAGAAAAAAGTTCAGGTATGTATAATCTAATTCAGTGCTTTTAAATAATCAGTGGTCCACTGGCTAACATTTTATAAAACTTGAGATGAAGGTAAGGTATAATGTCAGAAGATAATTTGGATCATGAGGGCAGAAGCTTTTCCCTGGAGACGTGATAAATTCTGCCACGTACCATTATTTGTTGTCACCTTTTGTGCTTTTTAAGATGCTGTCCTAACCATGCTGTGGCATTCCATCCACCTGCTTCATGGTTGCAGAAGTTATAAAATGTGCAAATGCCTGTCAGTAAATCTGGTTTCTGCCTGATCATGCAAGCAGAGATGGTCCTGGTGCTTAAGACTTTGGCTGAACTCCATAGGCCTGAGCAGATGGGATCTCATTTGAGAAGATATTTACCCCAGACAGCTGGAGGATCCTGCACAACCTGTGTGCCTGCAGAGAGATAGAATCAGAAAAGTGCTCTGTATGAGCATGTAATGACTGTGAGATTGTTGCACAGGGATGTTTGTGTGCCTGTACAATGGGTGGCTCAGTGGCCATTTCCAGACTTGCCCATGGAGCTGGGGGACTGGGGTTGTGGTATCACAGCTGCTCATGTAGCTCCTTCTGTGGATGGGTGCAGGATGGTTTAATCTGTCCCAGCTTCCTTAGTGGGGCTGAACACTAACCCTACAAACAAAATTACTTAGCTGTAGGTCAGATCATCTATGAAAGCCTGTGGTTTTACAGATGGCTCTCCTGAGGACTGTAGGAGTGATAGAGTGTGTTTGCAAGCAGTGTAGTTTCTGGAGTAGTATTCCAAAAGGAAGTACAGTGACTGTTGAAGTTACTTTAAAGTTTGATCAATTTATGGGTGAGGTATAGGATGTGCTTGACTGCAGGAATGATGACTGGAGGCCAAGCTCCCAGGGAATCTGCTCCCTGATGATGGAGAGCATCTGCCAAACACCACAGACAGGGCAGTGCAGGACTGTGTCTGTGTCTGTGTCTGTGTGCTTCTCCCTTTGTGCAATTAACTCCCTAATCACTTTTAGTCCAGAGCTTTTCTCAGTACCTCTGAACTGATACAGATTGCCACCACTTCAGCACTGTTTAGGAAGGTCAGAAAACTTGAGGGTCATGAACATTGTCGAAGAAGAAAAGAAAAGAAAAGAAGAAAAGAAAAGAAAGAAAAGAAAAGAAAGAAAGAAAAGAAAAAAGAAAAGAAAGAAAAGAAAAAAGAAAAGAAAAGAAAAGAAAAGAAAAGAAAAGAAAAGAAAAGAAAAGAAAAGAAAAGAAAAGAAAAGAAAAGAAAAGAAAAGAAAAGAAAAGAAAAGAAAAGAAAAGAAAAAGAGGAGAAAAAGTATACCCTCTGAAATCCATTTCTCCTGCCTGCTCAGGAAAAAAAAGATCATTCCATGGCAGTAGCAGCTTTCTCTTTTGCTTGAAATCAACATCAGAGTAAGTGAAAGGAATCAAGTAAATGGAAGCAAACAGATTTCAAACCAGCTGGCATCTACCTCCTACAGCAAGCAGAGAAGGCAAATTTTTAGCAAAGCTTTTATAACCTGTGTTTTGTTGTAAATCAGGTCTGATATGTTCAGTCATACTTTTGCTCAGTGTCTTTTTTGTTTAAGATTATTGCTTTTCTTTTCAAGTGAATATGTTCCATGTTTTGAGCAGCAGTAAGCAGGTGTAACATCTGCCTAAGAAGAATAAAAGTGAACAATACATAGACAGGGCTTTTCAGAGCATAAAGCATCATCTTTCTGTATTGGCTGTCTCCTCTTTCACTCTGCAATAATCAATGTGACACAAAAATGCTCAGCTTCTGTGCAAAGATTGAAACTAGGTATATCTTTTCACATTTGCTCTCAATGAGACAAGTACACCAATGAAGCTATTATGTCACAAATACTTTTGATATTGATCACCTTTATTTTGGCCTGAGAAGTACATTATTCCTTTTGTCTCAGCAGCTGAGAAGTTCCTAATTTCTCTTCCTCGCTGTGACTAGTGACAATTGCATTTAGACTTCAGTGAGTAACTATTGTGTGTTTGTTTTCTTTCCAGCCATCTAATGAATTGATATATGTGTAAATCTAATTCACAATTTTGCAGTGTGATAACAAGTGTGATATTTCAATTGAACATCTTCAAGCTTCAGCAGAAAATGGGAACATCTGTTTTCTGAACTGTTTTTTGACTGGCTGGGTGACTCAACTTGCAAAACCAGCAAAAAGATCAAGTAAACTTTCTTTTTATTTGCCACACAATTGAATACTCAGAAGTGCTAGGAAATTTTTCTTTCTTCTTTGATTATAGTAAAATCTGGTTGCCTACATTTTCCTTTCAAAAGCCTTTACTTTGGAAAATATCCTGGACTGAATGTGAGTGAGTAGTAAGAAGGATAGATAGAAAGATCAAGCCAATTTGAAATTATATTGTGGTTTATTTCCAAGTAATGTTGGGTTATTAATTTCAATGAACTCATGTTTCCCACAAAAAATGTTATTTCTGAATTATGCACTAAAAATTGCACTGACAAAGTGTGATTGAAACCTTTTAAAATTTGTTTTTCAAGTATAGAGAAAATTGAATCCGAACCATTTCTTTTGTAACATATTCAGTTTGAATAAATAGGCATTTTCTGATGAGAATTCCAAAGCAGTAGCAGTCCTTTTTGATGAACCACAAGTGTTACCTAAGTGACCAGAGATTTTCTCTTCTGGCCTTTTCTCATTTTTGCTGTTACTCACAGCAGGGTGTAAATTCTCTACTGAAGCATAATATATATTTAATTTTCTGTAGTGTGTCTACTAGCAAGCAAAACCAAAACAGAAATACAGTCATTAACTTGTGAGATTTACATCCAGACAGATCTTTTGCAATGACTTTATACGGAGTCTAGTACAAGTCTTATAACTCAGAGGAATGGCAATGGTAGAATAACCAGTAAGTTATTTGAAGTTTGCATAAACCTCAGCACGTCTGTGGTAATTCCACTGTTCTGTGCCTGTCCCAGACATTGTATATCATAGAAGAAAATTGTACTGTAATTATGGGAGAAAGAAAACAGGAGTTCCCTAATTCTAGCTTATTAGCTATCACAGTAACTGGATTGCAAACCAAGGAACTCAGTAGGAAGGGTTCCCTTCTGTTCATTATCCCTTACATGACGCTTTGGAAAAAACAAAAACATTAAACAAAAAAACAAACAAAAAAAACCACTAAAGTGTTTTGAGCTGAGGAAGAAAAATTCTACAGAGTTAGATATTCTATACAACTATTTTAAGCCTGATTAATAGAAAGCAGTTCTTGCATACTTCTCAGAATTATTCCTTGGAACTTGTCCACAAAACCATCCCTGTGGAAGAGCTATGGATTTATGGCTCGCTTTATGGTACGGCATTCTTCTCATTTTCAGCAAACTAAGACTAAATGCCACTGCTCTCCAGAGATACAGCCAGTGAGGTCAGGAAAGTAAATCTCTATAAAACTCATTTATCAAGTTAATGTCATTTATTGGTCCTTTGTCAAAATTTTGACTAGAATCTTGCAAGCACTCCCGTGCTGTGGAATGTTACCTGGCCTCTTCTGGCGGAGTACCAGCTATTGCAGGGATGGATTGTGATGGAGGAGCTGTCCCTGCCATCTGGCACAGACACCCAGCCATGTGCACGTGCTCTGCTGAGCCCTGTTGGCAGTGCTGGGGATGGGAAGTTGTGTGCCAAGCACAGTGGGCTTCCGACCCCCTGAATCTGTGCACGATTTGGCTCCCACTTCATGCTGCATCCAAGTTGAGCAAACTGTCAGAATTCATAACCATGAAGCTCAAGAGCTACATACAGATAGAATCCATGTGTTTGCTTCAGTGGCTGAGCTGCCCAGATTTCAGGCAAAGCTTGTTCTCTTCAAAAGTATCTGTGTTCAGGAGAGCCCATGTTTGTGTGTGCCTCTAAAGCAATTTTGGCCTTCAGATTTCTCCTATCTTGCTGCTACTGTAAAAAGGGTTGAAGAAACTGTGCTTTCCCTTTTCTTCTCACCCAGAGCAGGGCTGGTGAGGCAGTGTGGATAAAGGCTTTTCTTCACATCTGTAGTGTGGTTCAAGTTAGGCATATTCCTGCACCAGGAACAGTTAGTTCCCAAGCTCACAGAGAGCAGACTCAAAAAGCA
Source organism: Erithacus rubecula (assembly GCF_903797595.1). Taxonomy (NCBI): domain Eukaryota; kingdom Metazoa; phylum Chordata; class Aves; order Passeriformes; family Muscicapidae; genus Erithacus; species Erithacus rubecula. The sequence continues at coordinate 84,262,444 of NC_136689.1, read as the reverse complement.
CCAGGCATAGGATTGCAAAAGAACCCCCCAAACCAAGCCAAAAACCAAAAAACCAAAAAACCAAACCAGCTCCAGTCTGGCTTGCCTGTGAGCTCCTGTTAGGATGGACAGGAAGTCAGTGACTAGGGACCAGGATCAGCCTGTAGCATTCTATTTATAGTATGTTTCTTCCCTTGAAGAGGTGCCACCTCTGGGGAGAGGACTGCCATTGTTTGGCCTCTCTCTTATTTCTGTTTTACTTTTCCTGCTCCCTGCAACATTATAATTTTCTTTGGTTGCCTTCACAGAGATGTCTTTAATAAGGAATATACTCAGTCTTTTGCTCAATAAACAAAATATGGGGAAGCATAGCTCTGCTCAAATGATAGAACAGCTTTCTGACATTGAAACTGCTGTCATTCCTGGGCCAAGCAGAAAAGTTCTGTGCTTGTGTTCTTGGTCCAGAGGAGATATTTATTTTGTAATTAAGGATGAACAAGAATGAGTTATGTACTAATAGCCCCAATTGATTGGGATTATCCCTTGGCTGGTACTAATCTCTTTAGCCATGGGACATTCCTGAGTGCAGTGTCTCAGACTGGCAGACTGGCTTTTAGGAAAACATCCCACAGACACAGAGGCATATGATGTGTTTCATGGCACTGAATTGGCAAAGTATTACAATGCAGGTGTTTGAATCTGTATATGCCTAATGAGCTCTTGTGTTTGAGCACAACTAGATTTTACTTTCAGTCAAGACAGAATCTTTGTGTTTATTTAATACTTGACGGCTGACCATATGAATGATTCATAGTCAAGAGTGTGATGTTATGAATAAATAGGTTTTCATTTATTACATTTATCACAAAAGATTTGCTAAATATGGGATTGAATTTGTTCATGCACAAATCTTAAACCAAGCAATACACTGCTCCTTGTAGACTTCCAGCTTCTACTTCAGCTGGTCTTGTTGAAAGGATCAAATAATTTTGTATCTACTACATTTAAAGAAGTGGTGCTCTGCTTTCCATGTTGGAAAAGGTGACATATTTTGATGGGAAATTATTATTTTCTTATAGAAGCTTAAGTCAGAGTAGACTTCTAGAGTAGTGAGACAGATGCAGCACAGCACAGCAGTCAGCACTCTTATGTGTACTTGAGTTCATAATTTGTGAGAGGTCACCAAAATTTGTAGGCAAGTGCATAGATTAGGGCTGTGGTATTCCCTGGGACTGATCACATGCTGAAGTTGAAAATACACTCAAGTGTCCTTCTGTATAGATATATAAATAGTGCACCAGTTTGTAATTTTAACACTCTCTCTGCAGCTCTACTGACTTTAATCTATCTGTGCTATTCTTTTCCTTTATAATAATGAACTGTATAAACTCCTGGGGATTTTGTCAAAGCTCAATAGCCCAGAAAAATAGGACAGAAAATTAGTGCAAAGTATTTCTTACTATCCTGACATTCAAGGAGACTGTGATGGGTTGAGTTTCTGGATGCTTAAGTACTTTCAGCCAGCTTTTGCTCTTACACAAGTAGAGATTGATTACAGTAAAGAGACAAACTGTTTGTGTTGGACTATGGTCAAGCAGTACACTGTTTGTGCCAATCTATCACAACTGTTCAAGAGAGGCATGCAGAGTTTAGATCCAGAGAGTTCTAAAAAAGGGCAGGTGTGTTACATGGTTATTAAGCAGCCTTTGTGGGGATGTTCCTGGGTTCAAAGTCTCTGTGTTAATAAGTCTTGGTGAACTTACAGTTATTGGGTGATGAGCCATCAGTGTCTACACTTAGAAATAACCAGGTGTGGTGAAGGGGTGAGCTTTTCCATCTGGTACAAAATACAGTCTGCTTGCTGGCAGTGAAATGGGGAAGGATATGGCTTAACTAGGCACTCTCAACCAGCAGGAATCACAACACTCATTTCCTCCTCTTCATGTCATCCATCTTTAGTGACTTTCTTCTGTGAAAACAGCCTCCATCTGCAGAGATGCCATTTGATTTTGTTGGCTGTGCACGTGGTGTAGGCACCTGCCACTGGATCACCGTTGATTTCATTGGTAAAGCCAAGGGACAGAAAAGGTAACTTTGCATTAGCTGTCCCAGAAATGCAACTAATGTAGCAACTGTTGGAGAGCAACCACATACAGTGGGTACTGCTGGTTTCTGTTTGCTTCATTCTGTGTTTTAAACAAAGACCTGCAATCTTTTTAAACAAACGCTGCAATCTTTAGTCTGCATTTTAGCCAACACACCAAGGCTGTGACATCATTTGCCTTGCCACATTTTCCTCAGGGGATGGTGACTGGGCTGACAGCCCATTCTGTGGTTATGTTCTGCCTAAGCTTGCTCACCTTCACAGCACCAGCGAAAGATTACTGAAAATCCTGTAGACTGGGAGAGCATGGACACTGTCTTGTTTTGTCACATCTGAATTGTTCTTATTCTGTATTCTTCTGAAGAATGTCTTCTCAAAAATATTCACAAGGCAAATATATTGTAAAAATGATGCAGGACGTGCATTTTCTTCCAATGTGCTGTCGAGATGCTGGACTGATTTAATAACACTATAGCCGTCATCCCTCATGCTCTCCCCATACCTCTGAAATCCCTTTGCTAGCAACCCATAATTACAATCCTAGTGAAAACCTAGAGTACTTGATCCCTAAAGATAGCATAAAAAAGAAACTAGAACCAAAAAAATTTGTAGAGCTGTCCTTGCAAATTGCTACAGAAGCTGACATGAAGATTCAGGATGATATCCAGGGCATCTTAACTCCTGTGGTTTAGGTAGACCTGCTTGCAAATAGTGTACAGTTTATACTGCAACCACAAACTACTATGCATAAAGTACCTGTGAAATGCTATAACTGCAGCAAATCCAAGCTTTAGCAGAGACTGAAGCTTCTACATCTTCTACTCCCATGAACTCCCTTGACATCCATTCGGGAGACAGAAGTCACTGGAGCACAGTCAAGGAGCCACACGGACACCTCCTGACAATGCCTGTGTGCTAGGAAGGATTGCACAAAGTCCCTCTAAGAGGGAGGAAGTTACCTGATGGAGAGGAAAGTACCAGCAGCTGGTGAGACATCAAGGAAGCAGTGTATGCTGCCAGGTCCAGGACAGGTGGACTCAGCCTGCAGCCAGGTCCAGAGAAGGGCTGGTGTACATCAGCGAGCACAGGAACAAGTTCACTGTTTGAGGGGGCCCCAAGAGAGCTTGTCCCATCAAAGATACTGTGGGATGAACATGGAGCTTTCCAAGGGGAGCTTTTTCAGTTTACCAGAAGGAAATGAGTGATACCTGTGAGCAAGGGGACTCTGTACTGAAGTATAGCAGTTCTTTGGAATCTGACACCAAATCAGATGAGTCAAAGACTTGGATTCACTTATGTTGGTTCTTGGGAATCAGTGAATATTCTTGGAAGTATTTCCTTGAACTCCAGACTCCCCTAGTATTTTGCAAGATGAGTAAGGGAGACACAAATACCAGATGGAGCCATGAGGGAGATTTTCCAGTGTTGTATCCTCAGGGAGAGTGATAGGGCAGGGAGGTTCTGAACACATAGCTTCTTCCTCCCTGGCTTGGTGGCTTGTGCAGAAACCCATCATCTTAAGAAGCTTCTTATTTGGTGCCTCAGAGTGTTTTCAATAGCACATTTCTGCAGAAGTGCCCTCTTCAATGTGTGAACAAAATCTGTCTGCTGACTAACACCTGGATATCAATTCAAAAACTAGAAAGAATTCTGCATCCCATGAAAAGAAGGTGGCGTATGTGGGATTTGAACCAAATATGGTTCATTAGGGCATTCAGTTCACACAGCTTTTTCCCAGACTAATTAGTCACTAGTATTGCTGATTTATTTTTCTGTCCTGTTGTAAGTTTGCTGCACTGTTTAGGTCTGATTTTCTCCCTGTGCATCCTGGCAATGATTATGCCTACCTGTCATGCTGGTTATGTTGCCACACGAGAAGGGCATGGACTGGGGTTGATATAATCCAAGTGTTTGATCATTTGAGCCTGGAACTGCTCCCACTCAAAAGAATGTGTTTGTCCATGATATTGCATGGTGAAAAATACTAAAAACACTTGGGGTTTACATTTTTTGCCTCAGTTTTCATTTCAGCCACTGAAATGGTATGACAGCAGTCAAGGAGTTTTACTGAAAAATTGCAGAGTTTAGAATCTTACTCTGGTTTTGGAAATCAGGCCTGATGGTTAACTGGTATTTTTAAAGTCATGTCATAGGACTGGGAAATGCTAGTGCAATATCCTCTAGACATTTCAGCTGATGTCCTTTTCTAATTTGATGAGTAGAAACAAGTCTCTGTGCTGTATAGATGTGATGGTATTCAACTTCCATTGTGTATTTTGAAATAAAGCATGACAGAACACTCCTCTGGCTCTGTGTATCCTGAGGGCCTTATTTATGACACTGCTTCAGGTAGAGGCAGCTCTGCCTCTTCTTGCTGCAATGCATGGGAATCCAGTGAAGTGTTTGGCTTAAAGTCTTCCATCTGGTAATAAATAAAGTGACAGTGCAAACCCACTGAGATCACACATCTTCACCATAATGCTACAAAAGCCTCCAGTCAAAGTGCAGGGGATGGCAGTGAAGCAAAGTGCCAACACCAGAAAATGTTACTGGACTGTTGTGGAAGGATAGTTGTTCCAGGGCAGTGAATATACTATTCCAAAGACAAGGGAACATATCCAAATTAAGCCCACTTCTCCCAAAAGTAGTATTTTTTTTGCCAGAGTAAGGACATTTTTAGTATTCCCTTCTGATAGAAATACCAAAATAGCTGAATTTGTATCAATTAACTTGACAAAAGTACTCTTTCTTTGTCTCCTTCCACTTCTATTTGTTTTTATGAGAAAGTCACTTTTTTTTTCCCTCCTGACTCATCTAAAAAGTGTTTCAGGAATGTGCAATTGTTTTTACTGAGTTCTGAAATTTTCTTGCAGAAGAACTCTTTGCACAAATGCAAAGAAAAGGGGAAGATCCTTTTGTCCTTTTTCTTCCTTCAGTCTTCTTCATTTCCTTTGCTATATAAATATCAAGGAAAATCAGTACTGTTAAATCTTTCTGGTTGTGGCAAAGATTCCCCCAAAATATGTTACTCCAATGGGCAGCAATAATGCAAAAGAATCTTTGAGTAGTAGCAGAAAATTATCCACAGAGGAATACATTTTTGCTTTTTTCCCCACAAAAATCAGTGACTGCTATATCTGTCTGGTTTTCTGATTTTTCACCTTGAAGATTACTCAACCATTTGACTTTTCCTGAGACTATGCTGCTCCTTTATTTATTATTCTTTTCTTATCTTTTTTTTTTCTTTCTCCCTCTCTCTCTCTTTTTTTTTTTTTTTTTCCTTTCAAAATTTTTATGAGAGTCAACTGCTGTTTTAAGCTTAGTAATTCTCAACTTGCCAAGCTAAATATTTCAGACAAGGAGCTACTTGTTCTGCTATGGTAATGCACCCTAACCTTTCAAGCAAGGGGCATTTCAGGTTATGAAACAAGCCCTCAGCTGGAATGCCAACCCTCTTCACTCCCCTTTCATGCCATGCCCCTGCAACCTGACAGTTCTCATGGCCTGCCTTAAAGGTTGTTTTCTGGCTGTCACTTTGGCTGCAAGACTGTTGACACTCCTGCAGAGAGAGCAAGTGTGCTTGAAATCAAGTTTTGTGCTGAAAAGCCTGTCGGTGCTGTTAAGGAGAGCACAGCTCTAACCTCTTGTTGCTCATTTCTCCATGTGTCTGTAGCCCCTGTGACACCAGTCAGTCCTTTTTGCTCCCGTGGAAGAGCCAGAAAATACCCATCTGAACAATGTGGATGAGATCTGCCACGACAGGAATTGTGCCCAGCTGCAGATTTTGAAGATGTTAGTTGTCTGGTTTCATACCAAAGCAGACAGCAAACCTCTCTCTGGTCTGTAGGCAATCCACACACTGACAGCTGCTGTGTTTTACTTCTCTCAGCAGCTGGGCTTCAGCTTCTTGAGATCAACTTGCCCATGGAACTGCCCACCTCCTTCCCTTTTCCTTTTCCCATTGTGTGTGCCATCCCAGGTAAAGCCTGGAAGCTGCTGAGGGTCTCCAAATGCTGTAGGAGCTGCAGCTTTGAAGTAGAGTTGTCTCTGCCTTTCTTCTGTTCTCAGTTCCCAGGTGGCATCTTTCAACTGATGCTGCCACGACAGGGAGAAGAAAGCACCCTGGAAAATCTAAGAGTCTGTTTCTTCCCTGTGAGTTAAGAGATATTTAAAGTGTGGTATGTCTTCCTCCCAGGGCAGGGAGAGAGGCTGTGTGGGGAAGGCATAACATTTAGGTTCTAGTCAGGGCACTGTTTTGCTTTCTGAGCTACTGTGAGATTTTTTACTTCACCCAATAAACTCAACTCCATCGCAGGGTAAGGAAGAGACTCACCCATGACGCTGCTCTCCTTTGTGTGGTGGGGTGGGAATCACAGGCTTTTCTTCCCCTTCTACTGCTGGCCATGGTGAACATGCAGGACAGTTAGGTCAAAGTAGGTGAAGCATATTCCTGGCTGAAGAGACCTTTCAAATTTCCAAATCAAGTTTCACATAAGCCAGTTTTTAAAATGATGCTTTACTCTCTGCTGTCTCCCTGTCCTGCATATCCTCTGCCTGAACAATATTCTTGAATGTAATTTTTTTTCTGCTATTGTATGGATTAAGATGTTGTACCAACTTCCTACTCAGAAGAGCCAAGCCATTAATAGTTAAGAGCTTCTTGCCAATGCTGAAGAAGCAACAGTAGTGTTGTCTCTGCCTTGCCTATGGAATCTGGTGGCAGTAATTTGATCAAGGTCTGAGCCAAACCAATAAACTCTGTTCTGTCTTTTGAGTAATAGTGGTCTGTTCTCAGAGGCAAAAAAATATGGGGGGAAGAAAGAGTAAGTATTAAAGGCTCATCAGGGTGGTTTCTGTTTGTCACTCTTAAATTGAACACAGTTTTTTTTTCCCTTCAGATCCCTAATTTCTCTTTCCACTTATTTAAAAGGCAGAAATTGAGGGGTTTATAATCCAGAGAGCCTTTCTTTTGTCGACATTGTCCTATTATCAAGATTAAAAAAGCACAGCACCTCAAGAGAGGGACTCACACTGATAGCTAAACCAGATTATGCATTTCTTGCCCTGTTTTAATACATAGGCTGGCCTCGTGCACATGCACAGATTGAAGTGCTGGTTTTGCAAGGGGGTATTCTGCATGTCTGTGGGTCACAGCATGTGATCAGGCTGGCTCCTGTTATGTGCCTCTGCTCCCAAATCTCAGTGGACTCTCCAGTCTTCTCATAATTTTCATTTCTTGCATTCAGTAACTGTGCTTCATTTCCTTAATGAGACTAACCAGCAAAATTGGAGAGATTTTAGCTGTGGGATATCAAACTCATACTGCACATGAGCAACCAGCTTCCCATCCTTTTGTCTTTGGCTCAAAGATTTTATTTGTAACTGAGTACACTTGTACTTTGTACTGTAACATCATATTGTAAACCCTTCATAACCTGAGAACGTCAGCCTGGGCTTGTGGGTATTTGCTGTCTCTCAAAAGAGTGAGGCATGCTACAAGTGTCCAGATTTGGCTCTGGGTATAATGTAACATCACAAACTTGTGAGGAGCTATTGTGTCACTCTAATGAGCTAGATTCAATCAGCAACACGGCAGACATACATACACTTTGCTAACAGACATGAATGTAGGACCATAAAAGGACTGTGAAACTTCCTTTAGTAAGTTTGCATAGGAAATTGTGATTTGAAGTAATTTCTCATTTGCAGAGTTGTTAGCTCATTTATGCCTGTGTAATTGATTTACAAACACCTTTACTCTGTTAAAAAGTTATTTGCATACTTGACAGTATCTTGGCTATCCATACTCCTCCTGTGTAAGAAGCCTGACAATTAATGCTAAGCTGAATTCCACATGTTTGCAGAAGCAAGCCCACAGATAGCTGTTAATTTCCCTTGGTACCCTTATAAACCAACATGGTTCTGTTATTTTATTTGTAAAATAAACACGGTACATTTACTTAATTATAATTATGTCATAATTCCAGGTTTTTCTTTGGCCTACAGGGGCTCAGGGCCCTCAAGGTAGCTTTCCTCATTATTAAACAACAGTTGTATAGTTGTAGTTAGTAAATTATGATTGAAGACATGCATAACAAACCAATGCACAGCAGTTTCTGTAATAAAGAGAAAAACACAGTGAAAAATGTAATTTTCCAAAGGGAAAGCATGAAGTGAAGTTAAAAACTCAAATGTTTATTTGCTTTTGTTTTGTCTCTGAATGAATGAATAATAATGTATGCATTCTAAAAAGGAAAATAGCGAGGAACAGTATTCGCAGTGAAGTGGGACAGAGATTGTTGCTGCTTTTAATGCATTTTTAATTTCAGCTAATGTTTGAAACTACTTTAAAGGCAGAAGTGGCTTCCAGCAGGGTCTGGTCACACCAGTGACTGTATCCTCATGGTCCAAGCCCTCTCAACAGATGGATGTGTTGGTCTCTCTCCTCTTTGTCTCCTTGCACTTTTCAAAAAACCTCCAAGGCTCATCCTTTATCCACAGCCCTCCACTCAGCCCAGGGCCTCCTAGCTGCCTGAAACAAACAGTTGTCCCCATGTTTTTTTTAATATATGATTGTCTTTTGATCCCACCTTGTGTGATTGTCTTCGGTAGCAGCTGTGTAAGTGAAAATTTGGAAGTCTAAAATATTTAAAGCACAAGTTCTTTAGCCAAAGTTCCTGCCCAGCAAAATTTGCTCCTGCACTTCATATTGCACATCTTAAAATGTAGTGCTGACTGAAAGAATCATATAATAATTCTGGTGACAGAATTGGAAGATATATTGTATGCAACCAGCTCTGTATTTGCTCAACATATTTAATTACATGGTAAAATTAATTTATCAAGTTTTCATATTATGCTTTGACTATTCATCATCAGGTTTCTGTATGCATTTTTGGAAGGGTCTTTTTTGGGTCTGGTGCAAGCACTGCTGAACTGCTCTGATTTGTTGGATATGTCACTATAGTTGCAATGCTTTGCTGCTTTTTCTTTTTTCTTTCGCATTTTTATGCTCTGAAAGTAACATCTTTTTCTTTATCTTTTTTAAAGATAAAGACATTCCCTGCTGATACATCTAATCCTTTTTTCGATCCCTTTACAACAGTACCACAGTTTTCTGTAAGTAGAACATGCAACTAAAAAACTGTGTTTTAACACAATTCCAAGTGATTTTTTTAAGTGTCAGAAATCTATGCACTAAGCAGTTCTTACCAAAAAAAAAAAAAAAAAAAAAAAAAAAAAAGATAAATTCCAAGTAGAAATCAAGAGTATGAAGCAGTTAAATATTTCCATTATACAAAATGTTGCCTGCATTCAGACATTGCTGCTTACTAGACAGAGGACTAAAAATTAAAGGTCAAGGTTCACCACTAATGAAGTTGGTCCCAAAATATTGTTCATTTCAGGACTGTGGAGGACACTTGTAAAGCTCCATAGCATCTTTGCAGGGAGCAGTAAGGGAATGGGAAGACTTAGTCCTCTGTCTAGCCATTGCATGGCCTCCTGCCTGAAACCACCTGCTGGGCCACCACAAAATGATTTTCATTGAATTTACAGCAGAACTTTAAAGAATTATAGTTAGTGTGTGAATGACTACAATGGTATCCTTGTGCAAACTCTCATGTTTGCCTGAGGACCTGAATCCAATATTGAACTTCATTCTTGATAAATTTTCCCAGAAGATGTGACTTAGAGATTTTGGTGAGGTAAACTACATGCAAACAAAGAACAATTATCTGACAATTTATAAAGTAAGTATGATCGAAATCTTGCTTTGGTGGCAGAGGTATTATATAATAAATATGACCAAAAAGTATGACAAAATTAACTACTCTTTAAGAAACACTCTGCTTATAAATGCCATGTAAAATGACTTACAATTTTAAAGTTACATTTGCAAGATGAAGCATTTCAGACTTTGACCTTAAATTTTACTGGTTGCAGCAATCTATATCTGGCATATAATCCAAGATAAGTAACTTCATTCACTGTTGGGTCATGTGAAGTTTCTGTCTGTATTTAATGATTTAAAGAAAGAGGCTTTTGTTTCACAATAAACCTGATAATGGGCTTTTATGTAAATGAGTTTTTTCTCCAAACAGGTACTTTAGAGCCAGAGTTGGTTAGCGTCCCCAAGCTGTGTAAGTGCCACAGATGAGCTCTAATTAAATGCATTTGAAAATGCACAGGAATGTCACAGCAATGTTTCCTTATGTTAGCCAAGTCTAGAGCATACAGTTGTGATAAAAGCTAACCCAAAGTTACACTGTATGTGTCTTTTACAGTTCTCCTTTATCTAAACAAAATGATGTGCCCCCCAAAATAGCTTTCCCACTGAGTATTGATTGTCAGACACTGTTTTTCTGCCTCTGACAGTTAGGATGAAGGCAAAATTTAGGAGGGCTATCTAACATACATCTTTATAATTGGGGGCTCAGAACTCTAACATACAAACAGAAGGTATACTGATATATACTTACCCACAGAAATTTCCATATTGTAGAAAATGGCTATTTCATGACAAATTCAAATGTGGGATTTTTGTTATGTTCTGTCAGGAGAAAAGAAGCAAAGTAAAATTCACACTAATCTTTCTGAAATCCCATCTTCTCCCTGTAGATTTCCACTTCCCTGGGCAGGGTGGAGAGCTAAATTGAGAACACAAATATTTAAAATACCATTGCAATAAAAACCCAATGATGTATGATCCATCACCTGATGCTGTACATTCCTTTTACTGAGTTACATACAAATATGTACCTATTATAGCTACCTATGGGACTGCACAGAGATGGGAAAACAATTAGGAGCTTTAGGTGGCTTTGGTCCTGTGTTTCATGGCCCTGTGTCCCAGCCCAAAGGGAGGGGTCTCTCCACAGCAGCATTTCAGATCATCCTGATGCACTGCTGAGGGCTTGGAGAGCTGCACCACGGGCAGGAGCTGCAAGGGAAGGGTAGCTAGGACTTGCAGGCAGACCTAACTGAATGGCCTGCAGTCACACACAGACCCAGGTTAATGGTAATGTTTGTTAATTGTTTCTTTCTTTGTAGTTGTTTCCTTTCCCTGCTTGACCCACCCCCTTTTTCTGTTCTTTTCTTTTCTTTTCTTTCTTTTTTTTCTTATTTTTTTTTCTTTTCTTGGAAGAAAACATTGCAACGTTATTAAGCAGGAAAAAGATTATAAATAGTGACATGTAGAAGGCTTCACCTTTCATGTACAGCTTCACTTTTGGTGGTCTATATGCAGTTGTGTTGATTTGATCAGATGAAAAATTAGATTACTTGGTTACCTGGAATGTTTAAATACAAGCTACAAGCCAGGAACCATCTGAATTTCAGAGATTTCCACAGAAAAATGGCAGGCATGATGGCCATTTTCTCAAGCTGGTGTAAGTCATGTAAATTTAAATTAATGAAATTATGTCTGTTTAGACAGTTAAATATTTGGCTTAAGTGTGATGTGCAATCAGAAACATACAAAAAGATGCTTTGGATATCTACTGTAAAATAATAATCCAGAGCAAACACACTGTGGGAGTCAAGGCAATTTTTCAGCAAGTGTAGTTTATCATCACTCTGCTGATTTCAGTGAGGCTGGGAGAATTTATGTGAGCTTCAGAGTGATGTTTTCTGCTCATGCCATAGAGTAAGCTCTGGTAGTCCTTGGAGCACAGGGATCCCAAACAAGGAACATCAAATTTCATACCCCTGCAGTTTCTAAGGTTGAGTTTTAAAAGTTGAATGACAGGGAATTTTGAACAGATTCTATTAGCCATTATTCACACACAGGAGAGTTTCTTTAGTTGATTATACATTTTTCCATTTCACTAGTTTTGTGGAATTAATGGAATTCCTTTTGCTTCAGAGGTTATTTTGGATCATTAGAGATGTTTCAGACATATTAAAAACCAAGACAACACGGCAAGTCTTTCCTGGGCTCAAATAGTTTTCCCACTGTTTAAACTAAATTTGTGAATCACTTGCAGAGGCTTGCAGAATTTGAGAAATAATTAGGAAAAAAAAAAAAGAAAAAGATTGCTCTTCAAATAGCTGATTTCTTATGATGGTGGCTTTTCTTCCTCCCTGCCCTAGACTCTGAACCATGTTCAGAAGAAGTAGTCATCAAGGAAGAAAGGTAGCTGATGCCATTAGGAGTGTGTTTTAATGATCCTGACACACTGACAACTGTGGTTGCTCTGTATTCTTCCCAGGTCAGGGTCAGACATCCACCACAGGAACTAGCTGTTGTGGTTTGGCTTGAGAAATAGCCCATGAAAAAAAAGCAGGACAGGGCTGTTTGATTTTTAGAAATCCTTCCCCTCTGGTTGTAAAAATAGCCCAGTCTTGGCTAAGATATTGTTGCATTGAAATACCTCAATGAAAAGACAGGAGATAGTTGCTTGCTGTTTGTCTTAAATCTGCACTTCCAGTATTGCTTTAACATTGCCCTTCACTGGATACTGCAAGAATGTCTCTCTTGAGGCATGTTCCAGTTAGCAAAAGTAGGAAAGGGATGGAGATTTTGGAACCTGGACTCCTAAAAACCCAGACTCCCAGCTGTTAACAAAACAGAGTAGTTAGAGGACCCACCAGCAAATTGTATAGGATTCCTGAAGAATATTCCAGAAATCTCATGTTATCAAGATTTTGCATAATATTTTAGAGAAAATGCAATAATGATAAGTGTCATTCTCCAAACAGATCATGTTTTTTACCTGAATGCTGCCAGTCCCATACATGCAGTGCCATCTCACTCAGTGCATGCTGCAATCAGGCTGGTCCCTCAGGCATCAAAAAACGTGACTGTGCAGCCTCTGCAGAGGCTGCCCTGAGAGGTTATGGCCACAGCCTCCCATTTGTTCTCACTCTTAGTTGCTGTTACTGCGTGCTTGGCAATGAATTGGATGGGGAAGGATGGTGAGACCAGTAGAAGCTAATCTACAATCTTTTCTTTCGCTGTGTGTGTATACTTTTTTTTTTTTTTTTTTTTTTTTTTTTTTTAGGCAGAATTTCCAGAGAGCAAATTACAATGCTGTGGGGTGCAGTCATCTCCTAAGATTACTCTGGTGTCTCCATCACCTGTCCTGAGGTCTCTGGCAGACACTATACCAACTCCAACAGTCCAGACAGTCTATACGTCGCATAAGCCCATTTCACTGGCAGACAGGTACTGTGCAGCCCTTTCACAGAAATTCTGCAATGTTTTCTGCATTAAAGGAATCAGCTTGATTTCTCTTTTTCTGTCATAATTGCCATAAAGTGTCATTTTCTCTTATACTGAAAGATTAGTGCTTGACTGCTTCAGAATAGGTGGGTTATGTAAAGAATTATCTGTAACTCGTGCTCTGAGATTAAGAAAAACTTACCTTAATTAACTGCTGCAGCCAGCAGTGTACCATTTCTGTGTCCAATGGCCTGGAGACAAAGGGTTGTGAAGGTTTTCCTCAGGCAAAGTCATTTTGTCTGAACCACAAAAGTTTTGTTTTAATAATTGCTGTTACAATTTGTTTTCTGAAATTAGATGTCCACGAGGAAAAGCTTAGTTTGAGAAATGTCTGTTCTTCTAAATGAGAAACAGGCATTGGTTTTCTTTCTTGTTCCTCTTTCTCTTTTCTCTTTTTTCTATTTTAGTAATGTCAAGCTATAGTTGTCTTGTAATTTCTCAGAGAAGCAACATGCTTCCACCTTTCCACAGACAGGCTCTTCGCAGTTTTCTATTCTTTTGTCCTACTGGTTTTGTATGCTGGCTTCTTATTCTATAATTTAATCAAAGCTGAACTTCCCAAGCTGATATTTTACTAAATATAAATGTAGTAAAGGATATAGTCAGTTCTTCTGGAGCACAAATAGTCCAAAGCTTATGAAGAAAAAAGTATTTCTTTGACATCATAATGAATGAGTCTTTTATGCTTTTGGATTTACATTCGATTCCCATTTCTGGTTGTTAATTATTTTTTGCAGATGTTGGTTAATTGCACCTGCACACTTGTTCAACATTGTTTACTCATCTAAAAACTTATCATTCCCATGAAAAATAAATTCTGAAACTGTAGTGCTGAACTCAGCTTTTGTAAGATGTCTTGTGAACAAGTGGGTGATTCTACCCCTGCTTGTCCATGAATGGGCTGCAAGGTTTCTGCAATGCAGTTTAAATGTCCAAACTGTGTTACAAGTGTGAGATTCATACCTTTCAGAGCAGCACTGTATACACTTTCAGAAATGGAATCACTAACCCAGGGCATTCCCAGGGTTACAAAACTTCTGGGCTCTGGAGTGAATCAGTGAGAACAATGCCTTCAGGCTCTGATTATGGCATCCTGATATGTGCAGGACTGTGGTAAATTCAGCATATCTATATATCTATGTATATAGATATCCCTCGTTATCAGATCACACCAAGGAGAAGAAGGCTGTAACAGTAGTCTTTCATAATGGCATTTGCTGTAGCTGCTCCATTTTTAGAGTCCTTGTCCAGATTCCTTTGAAATCAGTAGCCTTTAATGGGGGTTAGATGAAATTATAAACTGTATTGCCATGTGGATCTTTTTATATCCTTCTTCTTGCCTCTGTTTGCTCTTCAGAAATATCAAGCAATACTTGTTTTTGAATCAGCCATCAGTTATCAGCTTTTTCACTGAATTGAGCCTGACCTTTTTTTCCCCCTCCTTTGGTATTTTGAAAATGTTAATTATTTTAAATTGAAATCTGAGACTTATTGTTGTTCCCATAATTGGCTGTTTGTGCATTAATTACACAGTGCTGAGACTCTGAGGCGTGAACTCGAGAGAGAGAAAATGATGAAAAGACTCTTGATGACAGAATTATGAAACTCTCACTTCCGTCAGATGGAGAATGGATTGGGGCCTTTCATGTGCCTTCTGTCTGTTTACATTCCTCTGCTTCTGTGTACTCAACATAATGCATCGGGAAAATGTGAGATATTCCTGGCTCGCCTGGATTCACCACGGTTGGCTAAAATTACGTCTCGGCTAGACTTTAACTTGAAGGAGTTCCTTTATTCATTTGCTGCTGGGAAATAAACCTTCAATCCTTTATCTCTCCTGAGATTTTATACTATTAACACAATTAATTTCTGGTTTGGTTTTGGTAAATCTAGGGCAAAGAGGATCAGCAAGGAGCATACTGATTTCTATTGGGAAACACTGTTCTGTACATATGTTAATAAGTGCACAGAAATTAATGTTATGCAGAATATTTTGATAGTAACATAGAAAAATATGTCATTTTGTACAACTGAAAATTGCAATGAGCTACTGCTATTTGTTAAGAGAACCATTTTTAAAGCAGAAGAACGATTATTACATCCTAACCCCAGGACTGTTAGTCTCCACAGAATAAACGGCTGTCTTATTAAATTCCTAACCTTAACCTTCACTCAGAGATATAAATAGCTGCAAGGGGGAGAGACACCCCACCATACAGATATACACACCCAATACTTCCTATAGCTTGTCACCTTGACCTAAACCTTCAACTAAATCTTACGTGTTTCCATTAATGGATGAAAAAAAATCCGTTGTTTAAAGTAATTTGCTACTGACTTTCTAGCTTGATACTGACTTTTTTAAAGTAAGAGAGGAGTTTTACCTTCTCCAGTTTGCCTAGGCTTTAAGGCTAGCCCACGCTCAGACATCTTCTGCCCTAGCACTGAAGGTTGCAGAGCCTCAGCGGTGAGGACGTAGCTCACGTAAGGAGAATTTTTTCCTTCCTGGGTAAATAAACCACCTCCCTGACTGACATGAATTGACTGGTCCCTTTCAAGAGCAAGAACAATGGTAGTTTATGGCATAGCTGTGCCTATACCCATATTTTTAACTGTACTAATCAGCACGTATGTTCCAGCAAACCTGGCTATACATCCCGTTCACCTCCAGCACCCAGGCAGCCTCTACATCCAGTGGAGCTATCTCAGGCATGAGGTGGGGTGGGTGGTTCAGCACTAGCAGAGCCACAGCCACAGGGAGGGAATTAATGGCATACAGGTAATGCTACCAGCTATCTCCTAGGGAAAAAACAGGTCTCTGCTTCCCCTTGTTCAATAGTGCAGGATTGAGAAAACGAACATCTGACTGTCAGCTACAGGGTACTCTTTCAACAGGAAAGCTTTTGTGCGTTTTGTATGGCTGAAGATGTATATTTTTCTGTTACTCTGTACACTATGTTCTCTTATTTGTATTAAGATAAAAGATTGTCCTTCATTTGGCACTGATTATGATGGTTTTATCTAAGCTTAAGCAGTTTGTTTGTGTGGAGGCTGGGAAGTGATTGCTGTGAGACTGGCTTTCTTTCAGGGTTAGCTTCTGCTGTTTTTCTAAAATGAGAGTTCTGGAGAGCTTTGTAAGACTGTGGATTGCAGTGTGAAGATATAAAATGACTTGTATCTTTTATATTTGCTGGGATAAAAAAATAACATTAGGCTTCCCATTTAAATCCACCAAACCCTAAACTTTCTGGTTGCCATAAATTGGGTCAAAATACATAGCACAACTGTTAGGTAGAAAATCACATTACAAAATTTAATCAAGTGGCTCAACGTGAGCAGTGGGCACAAGGAGCCACAAAACCATACCTGGACTGTAGATTTAAGAGCATTCCAGGAACTTTTCCGGGTAATCAGATGTGGCTTGTACGCTGTCCACCCTCTAGCTGCAGTGCCAGGACACTTCTGTTCCTTATGTTTTAATGCCCCACTCCAGCAATCCAGGGTTCTTAAAATTGATTAGGAGCATTAAATCCCTGTGAGGAAATCAGAAAGGAGGGGAAAATGCACAGACACAAAAGATTGCAATTTTCTGTTACTCTTTACCACTTCCCAGAGGATATTGGTGAGGGAGAAGCAGCAGCACATTTTGCCTGTGTCCAAGTGAGAGTGAGCATTCTGAAGAACAAATAAAAGAAAATTGTAACTATAAATGCTGCTTTGGGAGAGGAAACAAAGTAAGGTTGAGAATGGCACAGTGCTGACTAGCTGAGCCTGGTTTTCTGCCTGTTAGGTAACTCCCAATTGTGTTTGAACTGGCAACAGTTTCACAAAATCACTGTCAAGGAAAACCTGGAACAAAAAAGAAAAAAAAAAACAAACAGAAAACATCTGAACACACCCTTCAGTCATACTGATTGCCATGGAGTGGACTTTAGGAACCCCACAATATGCCTTCAGGTTCGGGGGCAAAACAGATCCATGTGAGGACAGTTTGGTCACTTAAGCAAAAGCCTTTAGCAAAACTGAATGCCTGAGTCAGACTAGCCCATAAGATGTTCTGGCTCATAAACAGTCTATTAGTTTATTGTTTTTAATGCATCATTTTTGCTCCCATTGTATACAATTTCTTCAGTTAAAATAATCAGAACTGGAAAACAAGTAATGTGAACCAAGGTTACTTTGTATGGCCAAGTCTTTATTGCTGAGGCATGCTCTGGGATAGCTGAAGAAAGGCAGAGATTCCTCCTTCTTTGGTTCCTATCAGGAAAAGAGGGGAAGGCTTATATGGCTGCTTAGTTTCTGTGGTACATTTTCTACAGAACAACTCCAAGTACGTTGCCTTGTCGTGTTTCAGTGTCTTATCCACTGGCTGCCACTGTTTCCTATCCTGCAGTCTAATGGAGCTTTATTAAAACTGTTTTATTGATATCAAACTAAAGTTTTAACTGTGGAATGTCATCATCTTGTTCTTTCTTACTACGTACCTTCTTCAGCCATGCTTCAGCATCTCAGTTTTCACATCCTCTGAAGAAACACTTCTGCCTCACTTCTGGTTGGGAATTACAGTGTTAGGACACCTGTTACCCAAAACTACTGTGAACAAGACAGTGTCAACATGAACATATTGCAGAGGGGCAGATATTGCAGATTTGCCCCTACAATGTAACTTTACAGGTGTTGAAGGATACTCTGCCTGGAAGTATGTCTATATAATAGTGCAGAAGTATCTGAGCTAGCTTTAAGCTTGCATATGTAGTTGTGGCAGCATGAAGCCCAGCACAGGCTATCATTATCATGTACATTGACATGTGTAAAGATAACGCATTTGAACAGCAGCCTTCTGAAGCATGGTCTCCAGAACTGGTGACAGGAAAGGATGGCTGAAAGGCTTTAGTCTCTTCAGCTCTCCTGGGGAAGGGTTCACCTCATCTAACATTAAAATGCTCAGCTCTCACCTGGTGAGAGATCAAAGGAACTGTCTTCCGGCGGTGCCTCTGACTTAAGTGTCTACCTTTATACTGATTAAAGTTAAGTGAGATGAATCCTGCTTTCCATCCCTCTGGCCAGGTCTACATTGCAAACCCTTGCTGACTGAGCTGCATCATCCAGGGTTCAGCTTCCAGGTGTGATTTGTGATGGGAGTAGCTCTGCCAGCAAAAGCCCTGCGCATTAGGTGTGCACAAACTGCCAGAAACACCGTTTTGTCAGAACAGCTTCTATCCCTTGTGGAAAACAGAGAGCTGGATAACTTACAGTGGCATCAGCTTTGCTGCAGTCGTTGCTGTGCTCCATCTGGAGTGGCTGGCTGGTGAAAGCTCCTGCTGCAGCCACGCTGGCCAAGCTAATCAGGGGTGGCCCCGGCTTTCCCAGCACCCCGAGTGATGCTCTGACCCCGTCAGCAGACCCCAGCTTTGCAGCCTGAAGTCTCTAAGCAGCGGAATGCAATGTTGTCATGTTTGGGTGATTTCCAGCAAAATTTATTGGCCATTTAAATAGCTATGCAAGGAGTTAAATATTTTCTCATTTTGCAGCCTCTTATGGAAGCCAACCAATTGTGCTTTGTTTTTGTGTGGCTCAGCTCTTTCCACTATTTTAAGAGGAATAACTGAGTTTTCTTTAGAAACATTGGTTGAGATTCCAACCTCTCTCAGATCCCACCGTGTGTGCAGACTTTTCATGTTTCACAGACCCTGGAAGTGCAAAATTTGAAAATTAACTCCTCCAAAGTTTCAGTTCATGGCTTCACTCTCTTGCAACAGGATGCCTATGTGCCCATTTGAAACAGAGCTGGCAATGCAGTAAAATGTTTCATTGGAGGCAGCATCATGTTTTGTTTGAACTGTTTACAAATAGCCTTTGCTTTTATTTATTTATTTTTTTCTGAATACATTTCTGGTTCATTTGCTACAAAAAACCTACTTGTAATTATACAATGGAATATTTTTTCCTTTTCTTTTTTTCTTTATAATTTTTTTTAAAATGTCCTGATGTTCAAGGAGTTTGCAATAAATATACTGAGACTGATCTGTAATTGCATGTAAGATTAGCCTCACAACTGTGTTTTGTAAAGCTACGTGCCGTAAAAGAAGCTGTAGATGACGTGGAGAAGGAGGGAAGATAGAGAGTACATGGAGGAGAAGGCTTCCTTGGCAGCTGCAGCATTGAATGGTGGGTGGCAGCTTTAAAGCAAGACTGCTCACACCATTTAGTTTCACCTGAGTAGCAGCGTGTATCATCAGACAGTGTATGATGGCATTTTGTTGAAAACATGCCTAAAGAGAAACTTTTACGGCTCAGCTGTTTACCTGTTCCTGTATTCATGCCTGCAATAAAAGAGATGAAAAATAAATCACAGAGTCTGAGCAATTTGTAGTCAAACCAGTCATCTAAGAGGCAAGAGGTGATGTGCCAATTAAAGGAAACGTTTGCTTGCAAGGAAAGTGGATCCACCATCATTTGAAAAAATACAACATAAAGAAAAAATTGAGAGATAATTTATTCATAAATTTCAGAGGGTTTCCTCCTGCTTAAAGTTATAGTCTAGTGTTGCAGAGTGCCAATCATGTGTGGGGTCATTAGCGTGGGGCTCACTTGCTGAACACCAGAGCCAGAAAAACACTTGCAGGATTGAGGTAGACAAGCACAAAACTTGACAGGTGTTTGGGCTTTCATCTAAGGCTCAAAAAGCAGCAGAAAGTATTATTAGAGTGGAAGGGGTGGAGAGGAATGTTCCACACTGGTTGTTACACTGTTCCACTGAGGAAAATTTAAAAAGATACCCACCAAAAAACCCCAAACAAACAAAGCCTGTTCCTGTAATTTTTTTCAAACACAATTAAAACATTTCACTCATATTTTTGCCCTTGATTTTGCCTTTCTTTCAATGTCTAAATGAAAAGTTGCTTTAGAAGGAAACACTTCCCTTTCCTTCAAAGATCTTAAATCAGGACATTTTGACATTAACTTTCCCAGTGCACTTAGGAAATTAAATCCTAGCAACGTTCACCCCATTTTCTGAGGTTGCCAAAACACTGTATTCAGAAGGAATCTGATCCCAACCCAATTTCTCCATCTGGATTTTCTTCTATTTTTATTCTCTATGCGGGAAAATCAGAGGAGCACCAGATCAGCATTCTTCCAACTCTACTCAATTTACACCAAGAAAATTGATTATCCGGCAAACCCAGTTAATTAATTCTCTTTAATAAAGACCTTTGTTAAAGCAGGGTGTTCTGAGGTGCAGTGTAATGAGAAGCTGTGCACTGTAAGGTCGGCAAATACTCCCGTGCAATTCGGCTGCAGTGGAGAAGCGTGGGGACTTCAGAGATGCAAATCTGAACCACCTTTTGGTTCATTATCAGATGACTGATCTATGAGACTGAGTGTGAAATTGTTGAGATTAATTCTGTATCTCTGGGGACATGCTTTCTCAAGCAGAAAACAGACTTTGCATACAGTCACTGTTAATCTGGACCAGGGGGATGATAATGTGATGGTTTCAGCCTGGCTGGGGTGCCAAAATCCTGTGGCAGTGAAGGGGTAGGAAGGCACCCATCAGGGTGCAGACACAGGCAAGTGGAGGGAGCCCCAGACCTCATGAGAGACAGTAGCCATGCCTTTGCCAAGCACAGTGAAGCCTTTGGGGCTGGGGATCCCCATGCCCAAGCCAACTTGACCTGAAGGGCAACGCTGCAGAGTCAGGTCTGGTTGTGACCAGATGTGCAGGAGGATGCACCAGGGAATGAGGGAAATAAAAGATCAACTATTGCCCTTTCCCAGCCACCCCAGGACAGGTTCATGGCAGCATCCCAGCTTCTGGTGTGAAATGAGGAGAGTAGGCTTGCCCTTTTTGTGAGAAGCTGGAAATAGGAGCAGTTTAGCTGTGGCATCAGATGTGTTTGACAGCCCTGACCACTACAACTACATCTTATGTGCTGCCAGTAGCACATATGGTCTGTGAGGTGTCTATAGTCTGTCACCAGTCTTTAGGGTCTAGGATGATCAGGAGAATAGGGAAGAACAACAGCAAAAAAGAGAGCAGCAAACAACCCACACTGTCACCTGCTGGGCCAAGTGATGGCAAAGTACTGCCTGAAACATTATTTGCCTTTTTACTTCATTTTAAAATTACAAATATAAAATTGTCTCATTACCTAAGCAATATGCAATTGATACTAATTATGTTATTTTCTAATGAGCATTTCTAGAGTGTGTGTGTTTGCTGTAAAATGCCAGTGAATGCTCAGCTGTGTCATCAGAGTGGCATAAAAGCCACATGGATCTTTATTGTTTCATGTGGTGATTATGTAGTTTTTCAAGGAGGGATCAAGTTAACCTTGTTCTTCCTCTGCCTTTTATTAGCAATTTTTTCTGGAAATCCAAGGAAATCACAGCAAAAATTATTTTCTTAAAAGATGTTTGGTCCGTCAGCATGGCATCCTAGGGATTCCATGATGTGAAGAACTCAAATATCTTATTTTTTTCTTTATTTACCTTGCTGCTCTCAAAAACAACAATGAAAAACCCCCATGATTTCTGTTCCAATTGTCTCATGCTCTGCTCTGGCTGCTGGCCCTCTTCCAGCAATGCCAGGCTTGGCAAGGGCACAAGATGGTTTGGCATGAGACAATAAAGATTGGGTGGAGTTTTTTTGGAGGGAGGAGTGCTAATAGCATCTATCACTTCTGTCCTTCTTGGGGTACATTTCTTGCTATGGCTGACTCAGCCTCTTCATTCTCCACAGTGGGATGTGCACTGCCTTGCTAGGAGCTGAGATATTTGCAGTTCCATGGCCACCCAGTGAGGTTTGGGGCTGTTGAGGCTGAGAGCTGTGGTGCTTGTGTGTGTAAGAGGTACCCATAAAAACTGAGGCTCTGAGATTTTGGAGGCTGCCCATGTTTTGAGGCCATGAGTAGATACGTGAGGCTCTGGGGAGAAAGGTCGGGTGAGCTGCTCTCTACCTGAGTGTGCAAATTAGGGATTTAGTGATAGAAGCATCACTGTGAGACTGATGCAAAGACAGTCTCCTGCAGAGACACTTCAAACACGTGTCCCCAGAGCTGACTAACCCCCGGGAGCAGCTTGGTGCAGGAGCAGAGTGAGGAGTGCAGCAGAGCCTGTGGCAGCACAGGCACTCACCCCGAAGGGGAGCAGCAGTGTCCTTGTCACCCTGGCTCAGCTCCTGTGTGCCAGTGTGAGGGTGACAGCCCCTGAGAGGCACCTCTGCCAAGGCTGCCGGCGTAGGAAGACAGGGACAGCGAGTGCTGGAGCTGACTGAGCTCTGCAGCCCAGGAGCACTCTCATTTTTCCCTTCCAGCTCAGTGTGGGCTCCTGACAACTTGCCCTGGTTATTGCAAGCCACTGGGAACAGAAGGTGCCTCCTCTAATGACCTGCCTCACAGTCCCTCAGTGCCCTTCTGTGCCACCCTGCCAATCCTGCTCCCTCCTCTGCCTGGCACTCACTCACAGACTGGTTCATGGGTGCCTGCAGCCTTTACCCTTGTGAGCACCTCTCCCACACAAGCAGCTCTGGCTTTGGTCACTTTCCAGTTGAAAATCTTTTGCCTTTTGAAGACCCTTGCCAGCTCTTGCTCTCCTTGACCCTCAGAAGGTGCTCCTCCCATCTGCACTTTTCTACCTTTCCTCTGTGTCTCACTCATCTCTCACCTCCCCTTCTGTTGTCCTGGGTCCAGGCATTACAACACAACTGATTTTCTTGCCAGCCAGGAAACCTCCACGAGATGATCTCTCATTAGAGACCAGATGCCAAGTGAGAATCTGCCATCAGCAGGGCTGCAGAAGCTCCCATCAAGTCCAGTAAATATCTGTGGGTACACTGCTCAGCCCCTGTGACTCTCCTGCCTATTCCATGGCACCAGAGAAGGACACAGAGGAGTACTGTTAAACAGAGGACATTATCATTTGCCCTATCCTTGAAGTGAATGATTTTGCTCTTGTATTTTGGGTGGTTAATCTCCATTATATCAGTGAGGCCTTAGTGAATGAAGGTACCCAAAGAAGTGTGACAAAATTCATCTTCCTTCCCTAGCTCCCGCCCTCTCTTTCTCCTTCCCTCCTTCTCTTTCTCATGCCCTTCCTCCCACACTTCCTTCCTTCTCTGCTTTCTTTTTTCTTGCTTCAGACAGGGTATTTTTGCAATGACCACCCTTTTATCCCTTCCTACCAGTGAGGTCTTTGGCTATGCTGTTCCATATTCTGTGCTAAACTTTGAAGCACTTGAAAGAAATAGGGGATGTGGCAAAAGAGAGAAAGGTCCCATTTCTTCACCCTCATTCTCCCCTTGTAGAATTTCTGCTGTCTCCCATCCTTCCCCAGCAAGACGATTTAGGTTCCTTCTCTGGAAAAACTGGATTACAGTGACTTGAATCCCTGCACTGCCAGTCCTTTGCTGCATCCTTGGTGCCTTGAAACATCTTCCCACACATGTGTGGACCCAACACATCTGGGCACAGCCTGCCCAGCTCAGCAGACCCAGACACTGACCCTGCACTGCACCCAATGGATCCCATCACTGTGGGGAGCTGAGCAATGAGTTTGGCAGAGAAGAATGTGCCATGGTGGGGCTCAGCAGCCTGTTCCTCAGAGGTGACACATCTCCTAGCTCTGTGCATTGCCTACAAACTCAGTGGCAAAAGGGCCAGGCTCCACTTTCTAGGGACAGCCTCCTCCTGAATGAAATCTTTGTGCAGCACTGATCCCAAACCACTGTGCCCACCAGCCTGTTCACCCCTGCTGGCACAGCCCTGGATGCACTCTGGTCTCCACTTGAACAAAGCTCCTGCAGGACAGCTCTGCTTGCTTGGAAACCCTTCCAAGATCACTGTATCCAAGCCTCAGAGAGGAGCTTTAGGACATGCAGGACTTGCTCCCTGCAGCTGTGGGTCAGCTCAGGGCAGCTTCTATCTCAGTGGCCCTTGGACATCCCTGTTCTGGCACTGCTGTCTCCAGTGGGGACAGCCTGGAACAGTTCCAGGTCTCCTTTGCCACATCTAGTCCTAAAGTCCAATTAGTGTTGTTTATGCTCATATTGTAATTGAAAGAAAAAAAAAATGTGATGCTTCAGTAGGTCAAAGGGTGTGAAGAGATAAATGGAATTGCAATAAATGTAATTGCAGTAAATTCAATATATTGAAAGATGTTACCATTTAATTAAAAGTATATTAATTATGCATGTATCTCTTCCACAGCCTTACTGTGTGGGCTTGAGCAGTAACTGAGTACATTCAGCTCTAGCTGCCACATGAAACCCACGGCTCCTTAATTTCTCCCTCACACACCTAACACTGCCAGCTGAACTTTTGCTAGGAGTAAACAATAACATACATGGGCGTTATTTGGAGTCAGCTTTACCTTTCTGTATTCTTGAGAAGGGATATAAGTCTTACCCCACCTGTTTCCCCCTGAGAGGATGGAGACTGCCTTTTGGGCAAGTTTTACAATATCAGGTTTAAAAATCACATTGTTTAGGGATGCAGAATCACTGTGAAGGAAAGCAATAGATTGGACTACCCATGCTATGGAGCTATGCAGGCAGTAGCATCCTGGAGCCTTGGGGCATAAAATGTGGGGCTGGCTGAGAGCTCCAGCAGGCTGGCAAGGATGGCACAGGAGAACAGGGCTTGGGGTGGAAAAATTGCAGCACCTGCAGCTCCCCAGAGCATCCCATGGCTGGCACTGCCACCCCCAGCCTCAGGTGCTTAATGCCACCATCAGGTGCCTGGTGCTCAGCTCAGCTATACGCCCACTCAGTGCAAGCCATTTCATTAATATGGAAGAGTGACTTTTTATAAATGCTGTGCTTTCTTTCTGGGTACAGAAAATCTTTCCCATCAGGGCAGACTTGCCATCCAGACTTGCCAGTCCATCCTGGCAGACTGTGCCCAGGGCTGTGCCAACAATCTTCTGCTAAGGGCTGCTACCTTGTCATATCTTTGATTATCAAAGGAGATGGAGTGAACTCTCATGAGGGAAAACAAATCCCATTAGTGTTTGTGGAAATTTCAAGCTGGCTATTATGAAATTAAAACAGGAAACAAAGTGATTGGGGGAGGAGAGAGACAGCTCTCCCTAATCACTTAATAGAGGCTCATACATCTCCTTAGAGCTTGCAATAAATCAGGCCTCATTTTAACCAGATGTGCAAGTTAATGAAATCTGAATCCAAATGTTCATCTCTTGCCAATTTACTGTAGATTTTTTTCCTCGTTTCCATGCCTTATGGAAATGAGAGTAAAGTTTTTGTTGTTGTTGTTGTTGTTGATTTTCATGCTTATACAAGCTCTGCCTTTTTTCTTCTAGGGAAATGTTGGCCCTGATTCAGCAAGACACTCACACAGGAGCAGCTTCAGGGTGAGACTGGTCCCCCTGGCCTCCCTCCAAAATAGCCAGGAAAACTCAAACAGTTGCAGAGGAGGCACTTGCCTGTGCTGTGTGCTGTGCCAAGGCTTTAAACCACAAGATATTCTTACCAGGCACATTTGATAAGCTAGGCTTGGCTGTTTTCCTGCTTGCTTTTTGGCTGATGACAAGAGTAATACATAACGAAGGCACGAAGCTGCAGCCTGCTCTGAAAAAGATAGCAGAGTTATTTTCTTCCCTGTGCCTGGCATGGCCAGGGTTTGACAAATCCTCAGGGCTGAGCTCTGTTTGGTGTGCAGTGACTCAGGAAGTGCACAGACCTCATCTGCTGTGCCAGGGCAGAGACGGGGTGTGGGGCAGAACTCCTGGGGAAGAGGCTTGTCCAGCAGCACGGGGAAGGACAGCTCAGCTGGAAGGCAAAAGAACAGTGCTGTCCAGGCCTAGAGATGGAGGGATGGCTGGGGGAGTTATGTGTCTTCAGGGACCAGGCTTCAGGAGAAGGGAGAGCCAAAAGCAGCTAAAGCCCAAAAGAGATTGTTCTCACTTTGGCCTTTTGCTAGGGTGTGCTATGGGGTGTGTACCCTGTTCGCTGCACTCTGAAGGCAGACAAAGCTGCAGAAAGGCAGAGAAAGACTGGAAGCTGTGACAGAGCTGCTGTTTTTATTTGGTGGTGTCCCTCTCCTGTTTACATCTGTGTCACATGTGCCAGTACCAGCCTGGGTCCACTGTGAGTTCTGGCTCTTCTAAGTTTGAGGCTGCCTGCAGGTTGCATCTGGAGCTGGATACATGGCAAGAGGCTTTTAAGGATAGTCTGGGATATCTTTTTTGAGAATTAAATAGATAAACAAGATCAAGGAACAGGATCTTCCTTGGGTGAGGAAGAGGAGACATGGAAAGAAGTCTGAGTACAGGATGTATTTCACAAGCTGAATAGGTTATTCCTATGCATATGTGAAAATATATCTGTGGCTGCTGGCCTGCAGAGACTGGGGTGATCCAGCTGTTTTCATTGCCTTTCCTCCTTGGAGCAGGAGCTATAGCATAGCAGCTGTGTCTGCTTTTTAGCAAGGGAACAGCAGGGAATGGTTGAGTGGGGATGGTTGAGAGCTATCTTGAAATGTCTCAAAGAGACTTGAGCCACTAAAATTGAGCATTTCTGAGTGGCAATAAGAGAGTCAAATTAAACCCTTAGCAATGGCTGAGAAAAACCCCTCAGTCAGGGCAGCCCTACTGAATGGGCTGTCCTTGCCTTTGGGCTCTTGAGAGGCAGGGAGAGGGTTTATCACTGAAAACACTCTAAAATAAAGAGAAACTGTTGGTAGCATGGTAACTGCATAGGAGCCTACCATTTTTGAGGGGATGAGCTATCTCAGCTGAAAGGCTTCAGGGGCATGGAGACTGATGTAAACCTCTCTGCTGGGGGCACAAGATACATCAAGCTTGTTCAGGGTCTGAGAGGAGTAAAGCATTGCCTCCATTCTGAAGAAACTCCACCACTCAAAACTGAAAGAGTTCTTACTTCTCCTTAGAAAAAAGACCTGAGGGCTGGCAAATCTTGAATAATGAGGGAGACTCCACAGCCTCTCTGGACAACCTCCTCCAGTGCATGATCACCTGCACAGTAAAGATGTTCTTCCTCATATTCAGGGGGAATTTCCTGTGCATCAATTTCTGCCCATTGCCTCTTATCCTACTGCTCAGCACCACCAGGAAGAGCCTGGATCCATCCTCTTGGCACCCTTCCTGTAGGTACTCACAGACATTAATGAGGTTCCCTGTCAGTTATCTTTTCTCCAGGCCAAACAACAAGACCCAGAACAGAGCTAGTGAGAAGGCAGTAAGACCTTGCTATAGCTTGAGTAGTTTCCTTACTCTGTGAAGCATGAAGTGATGGTGGTGATGGGAATTTTGATGTTAAAATCCATTCTAATTCAAAAGTGGTGTTTGAAGAATTGTGTTTTTTAATGACAACAAGGCCTCTCTGCTTTAGCACTGGTTGATGTGCCAGCCAGGCCATAGGTTAGTAGAGAAAGAATGTCGGCTGATGCTCATTACTGTAATGCTGCAGCTCATTTCTTACAATCTTCTATAACAAAGAAACATAAAAAAACCTTAATCTGCTTTTTTCAAACCAGCAAAAAAGTCATTCTTCCTGTTTTGTTTGACTTCAGGTTTTATTGTTTTTTGTTGTTTTGTTTTTGCTTAGTTTAGTTTAGAGGGGTTTTGGGTTTTTTTTTTTGTTTCTTGCAGGGTTTTTTTTGTTGGGTTTTTTTTTGTTTGTTTGTTTTTTGGTTTTTTTGGTTTTGTTTTTTTTCTTTTGTGAAAGCCCAGAAGTATTTATTACCTCTAAAACATGTATTCAGAGAAAGAGAAGAAATGTGCTGGTGGAATGGCTGTCCTGCTGTTATCTGTGACAGTTTCAGGCATCCTGGAGGAAGGGTGAAAAAGCTGAGGGCATCCTGCAGATATCCTGGCCAGCAAAGAGAGAAACTGAGGCTGCCTGCTGATGCATGCTGAATGACAACAACTGCCTGCCTCTGTGTGGGTTAACTCAAGCAAGTTCATAAATATGGGCCATGGTAAGCTTAAAGGCACCAGCACAAGGCTGAAGGACACAGGTACAGCTGGACAGCAGACACAGTCCCCAGCAGCTGAACAAGAAGAATGGGCATCTTGGACACAGAAACAGGACAGATCTTTTCACCAGGCAAGGATTTTTTCACCTTGTCTTCTCAATGCACTTGGAAAGGACTGTAATAAAATAAAAATGGAACCAGGAGAGATTAATTTAGAAGAAATAATAGTTTTTTAGGGAATTTAGGCGATCCTGAGTACCAACTGGCTGAATCCAAATGATTTAATATTGTTTTTTCTCAGCATCATCTGATCAGGTCATGTGCAGCATTTCATTTGGCGCTGGTAAAAAAAAAAATACAGATTCTAACAATCTCATATTTTGTTCTGAAAATCAGCACCACAAACAGCTCTCGGTTTCTAGTTCTGTTCCTTTTGAGTCCATTATAGCCATGATGAATGGTGCACAGCCATTTGTATGAACCTTGACAGGGGAGGGGGTGAGTCACAGCAATTTTATGCCACAATTCCATATCACAGCAACAGAATCAGATGAGTAATCTCAGATCTTGCCTTCAGGCAGCTTACTGGTTCATTTTACAGATCCCACTGCAACAAAATGTCAATGTTTTAATACCTTTGACATTTCTTTAGGCTCAAGAGACAATAATGAATCTTTCTTGGTTACTTACTAAGAAGAGATTGTATCAGCAAAAGCAGCTAATTCTTCTTATCCAAAGAGATAACATTGGAAATTTTTTTTTTTTTTTCACTAAATGTAAAAGTAACCAGCATAAAATAAGAGCCTTTTAATTAACTAAAGTCATCAAACATCCCTCAAATAGATTTAGTTTCAAGCAGTGATTAAATAGCTTTAATGCCTAGGAACCATCCAAGCACCTCAGGCAGATCCTGCCTTTTCTGTTCCTCCAGACATGCACACTCAAGGAAAGGCTGCCTGTAATGCACAAGGCAGAGCATGGCAGTGCTCAAGGCTTGCTAAGGAAGTCTTGCCACAGCTGATGCCTGCTGCCAGAAGCTGGCACAGCCCTGTTCAGCTTGTGGCCTGCACAGACACCTTCTGAGGAACAGGAACAAATAGAGCCTGGTGGAAATTATCATATTTCATCAAGTTTCTGAAGGGTGAAGGTAGAGGACTAAGCTGCCAAGGAAAGGAAGATGAGGTCTATGATTTAGACCTGCTTGGAAAAGCTGGTATGTAGTTTATATTAAAAATAGCTATGGTGATGCAGATGCTCCTTACTTGTAAAAAGGTAGATGCTGCTCTGAACCCATACAGACAAAATATAGGACAAAATAAACATATATAATACTTTTAGTGAAGGGTGATCTTGATCTTTGAAGAGCCCTGTCAGGCAGAAATCTCATTTGGTAGTTGCCATGCAGTTTATGTTCTCTGGCTCAGACAGGGCACCCTCACCAAGCCTGTACAGATGGGTGCTTGCATGGGGATGTTCCACCTTATCAAGCAGATGCTGGGTTATAAAGCTCCTTCAGCGTTTTCAATTCAGGTAAGGAGATATTTGATCACTTTCAACACCATGAGAGGGTAAGATGCATTTTGAAATTGCACTGCTCAAGATATCATGAAGAAAATGGGGCATTTTCAATGTTTTTTAGGTTTGCAGTCCAACAAAAGGCTTTTTGCAAAAGCTGGCCAGCCAAGTTCCAGGGGCAGAACAATGGAGCTGGGTTAGCACATGGCTGTGCTATAAATCAGAGGTAGCGCTGAGCTGATGATATATTGTGATGTATGCTCCTTCTGGATCTTCCAGTTTAGTCAGTATCAGTTTGAAATGAGGGAGGATTAACAGTAAAGACATTTTCTAAAAATCTGAGGAATGCAAAGCAATAGGAACATGACAAGAAAAGGACCCTGCAGCAACTTTGGGTCTAGTAAGATCAGCAGGATACATCCTCAGATTCACCACAGCTGTACCACTGAACAGCTTCTCAGCTTGTGAGAAATGCAGCTTCACACTGGCAGAGCTCTGTCAGATGGTGATATTTTCCCTGCCCAGGATTAGGCTCTTATCTAGCTGGCTTAGCGCTGCGTGGGAGGCTCAGTGAGGTTTCACGCATGTCCCATATGCTGCTCTTCCTCTGTAACCACTCAGGTCTGCAAATCTGCCTGAAAACAAAGTGAACAGCAACCCTTGTCCTGCTAAGTTTGCCTATTTCCATTAAGATGCCATGTCTCTCTGTGAAGCATCCCTGCTGTGGCTGCTTTGAGAAAGTTTCTCTGGTCCTATTAATTTTTTTGTCTATTCTTCATCATTGTGAGCTAAATAGTCAACAGCTATCTTAGAGGAAAGAGGGGATTCCCACAGCAGACAGGACTTAGAGTTCCTAAATTAGGAGAGAGCTGCATTGGTAGCACTCTGTAGCTCCTGAAGTGTGATCTTCTCTTTTTGGTGCTCACTTAAAAGCTTTGCTGAATACAAAATACTTTGCCTTCTGCAAAGTAGGCAGGCTTCTTTTAATGTGTTTTACTTCCAAATGCACAAAAAACCCCCAAAAAAACCCCAAAAACAAATCCAAACAGAAAAACTCAAGAAAAGAAAAAGTGTTTTTTCTGCATGAGCTGGCCTTGTTTTCTACAGCATCTTCTGATATATCTGGAAATATATGAGATGAAAAATTTTCCTTTTAAGTAGTCTTATTGTTGCTTATGGTCAGAAAATGAAACACTTGGGAAGAAAAAATGTAGGTTTTCTACCTTTTTTTTTGTTGAAATATGAGTGCAACAGTTCACTGAAAGCTAAAATATGAGCAACAGAATAGATTAAATGGATCTTCTCTCAAAGATAATTTTAATGACAATGTGATTCCCTGCAAGGAAAAAATGTTTTTGCTGCTCTTTTATAAGGGATTCAAATAGAAAACTAAATTACATTTTGTATCACTTTCCCTTTAAAGTGATTGAATAGGAGGATGTTTTTAATTACAACAAAAATCTCCATGTTAATAGTCTTGATTAAAGGGGCTTTTAAATAGCTTATCTGCCTGGCTACATTCCATCCTAAAGCTCTGCAGAGGAAGATGTCTTTCATGTTAAATTTGAATGCTTATTATCCCTTTGAACTCTGCCAGTCCACTCATTTGAAATATTATTCTTCCCTTCCAGCCTGTGGAGTCACCTCACCAAGAGATCTTGGTAATGGCACTCTCTGGGGAACTGTGCTGGTTAATCTGAACCTTGAGGTAACAGCTGGGGCTGGTATTTCAAAGCTTTTTGTGACCTGCTGCCTCATTTCAGGGCCAGCCCTATAGCAGGGACCTGTGACATCTTTATGGATCCATCACCTGGAAAAATGAAGCCTTGATCTCACCTGTGGGCCTTCTATGTCAATAGCCACTGGTAGCTAATGAATAGAGGTCTCAGTTAAAGATTGCTTTACCCCTGTGGTACCTACTGAGCAGAAATCCGTGGGAGGGGAAAGGCAGGAAAGATGGGCAGGCCCCTGATAAAACATGCTTAGATGTGAACGTGAATAATACCTGGAGAAGAGATTTTCTATAAAAGCTCCCACTCTTTTCTCCACTGTTAACTACTGTAAATGTTGTGTCCACTTTCTGCATTCTTTTGCCACATGCTGGAAGCAGAGCAGTGTGCAGTGCAGCTGAAGTCACTGTGCATGGCTGCATCCAGGAATATTTTCCTTTTTACTCACCTGCAATACAGTTCAGGCATCTGACAATGTCAGGTTAGGTGAGCAGCTCCCCTGGAGGATACACAGCTGTACAAACAGGGACTGCAGGTGCTTGTGTGTGTTAGGAAATGATCCATCCTGCTCACGCCCCATACCAGGGAAAGCAATGACTCTGGTCACAGATAAGGAATGGTACAGTCCCCTGTGCCAAATTGCTCCTCCACTGCCCAGTCATGGAGGTTTGAGGAACTAATCTGTAAAAATGGACTGATGTAAGCAGATGAGAACCATTTTTCCAGAGTACACAAAACCAAAAGTTTGGTCTCCTGAACAGCCCCTGAATGGCCATCCTATTTGCTCCTCCTGTAAGTGGAGAAGTGAAAGCACTTGACAAATGGATCAAAATACTCATGCTCTTGTCTGTGCAAGCATCATACTTAGCAAAGGTTTCACTGTAGGTTTCTTATACTAGAAAGGTATGCACTTTGCTATTTCTGCTGGCCAAGCACACCCAATGAGCTGGAGCTGGCAGACAGGTGAGCTGCTGCCTTTGTGGCTATGCACACAAAGGAAATTCTTCTGTCTGCAAATGGCAGTGGGTGGATTTCCAGGGGAAGAGCAGACAGGTCTGATGAGGAAAATTTGGGGCAAGAGAAGGTACTGAGGGTTTACATCTGTTCAGGCTCTCTGCCAGCTCCTACTTTGGTCAGGTACCTGGCAAACCCTCCCAGTATGGGAACAGACAGAAGGAAAACAGCACAAGGAAATGAGATGATAAGAGGACAACCACTGAAGAAAAGGGAAAGTGATGTGAGCATCAGTTGTTTAAACAAGGATCAAGGAAGCACAAGAAATGTTTATTTTTGCAGTTGTGCCTACATGCTTGTTAAGCTAGTGCTTGTTGACACAGCTTGCATTGTCCATGTGAGCATCCCTCAGGCCCATGGCCATCTGCCTCACTAAATATTTCACATGCAATACCTGTAATAGCATTCCTGTGTGGAATGGGTAGGATGACTCTCTCTGTTAAAACTACAGTGCTGTGGAAGAGCTCCCTTTTCCCCCCAAAGGTGAAACTCCCTTATGAGAAACTCAAAATGGTACTGGGTCTCTTCTTTAATCAGAAAAGTAAAGTAAAAGTAAAGTAAAATTTCCTTCTACTGGGAAATTGTGACTTTACTTAGCTGTAGTTCTGAAGGTCAATTTCATAAGCATGGGAACACAACTGAAAGGATGCATGCAAGTCTTTAAAAGTAAGTGGTTAAATATGCTTTTGACAGTTGTCCCCAAAGCAGAGCTCAAATAGAAAAGAGAAGATAAAAATAAACATTGCTCAACCCTTTCATTCATTACAGGCTGTCAAATGGGACAGGTGCAGTGGAAAAACCCATGTGTGACTGTGTCATTAGAAGCTGAGTCATCATGCGAGGGCAGGGAGAGGGTGGAGGGGCTGGGGTGACTGCAGAAACCTTAACATGGACTGATCTTCAGAGAACAGAGGTCAGGAGCAGAAGTTTCTTGTGTTTTGAGAACTTTCTTCAAACTGAGAATCAAAATTAAAACTTTTCCAAGGATAAACACTATGCAAAGTATCCAAATTCCCTTTTCTGATATTGTTAAACTCTTTTTGGCACACAAAATAAATGTGAATACAATAAGCAATAGTATGATGTCATGAGTTTGAACAAAATAGTAGAAACAAAGAAGAACTCTGATTCCCAAAAAAGATTAGAAAACCAAAGCCTTGTTCTTGACTTTCACTTTGAAAATCAATATTAATACTTCACTACAAATGGGAGTTCTGATGAGTTTGAGGTTTTTTCTTTGTGTTGTTTTAGCAAACATGAATGCTTCTAAATATACTTCAACTAAATGCTGAGACATTTCATGAGAAGAAGAATTGTTTACTATGGATGGAAAAAGCTGTGCTGTTTGCAATCCCTAGTGCCACACACCATTAACTCTGTCCTTGAGGGATGCCTGGAGCTGGGACTGTAGCAGAATCCGGTCCTGACAGTTACCATTTTGCCTGAAGCCCACACAATTAAATCACAGCACCTCCTCAGCCAGCTGCACCCTCTATCCACCTGCAATGTCTTCCTTCAGCGTGTGGCCAGGGCACAAAAGGCCTGAGGGAATGGAAAAACTAATTCCTCATGGTCCAAAAGAATGCTCATAGGGCAGATTTAAACTGCCTATATCACACAGTAAATATGTTTAACTGCTCTTTCTATGTCTGGGTTCAGGGTTTGTGCTCATCAACTCTTTCAGAGAAAATGTTGTCCCAGTGTGGCCTGAGCTTGGTAAATCTGTTGGGTGTCAACTCAGCAACTTTGTGACTGCCTTTCAGGAGTGGCAAGAAAGCCTCTGTTTAGTGCTCCTTTGCTCTCCAGTGCTACATTTTTGGGTGGTTGACATATGTGAATATTTCACAATGGCAGGGAGAGGGCTCTGTGTACATGTGGGAGAACCGGCTGCCAGAACAGGGGAGCTTGTGTTTCTCTTCAAGCACCAGATTGATGTCTGGATTTTTTCCTTGCTTTCTTTTTCTCCAGTTGATGAGCAATGTTTTCAGTAAATGCTTAGAGACTGTTTTCCTGTCTCAAATTGGCATAGCAACAGCATCAGAACAAAACTCAAAAGCATCAGCTTAATGACATACTGAAATGGCTTCAGAATTCATAACATGCTCTCATTTTTTTTTTTTTTAATGTGTAAGGGAAGGGACTATTGACAGCATGGGGAAGGGGCTACTGCACAGCATGAGCTGTTGGAAACCTTTCCTCCAGGCACGTGCTGCATATCAAATGAAGATAAGCCAGTTAAATACTTCTTTTTAATCACTTCTACCCTTGTAAACATCTATATGAAAAACATTGCATTAACCCTAAGATATATTACATATCTGTACAGTAGAAACAAGAAAGCAAGTACAGCATTCTTTGGGTCACATGAAGAACCCAATCATCTATCAATGCTAAAATTTTTTTGTTACTAGAAAAAAGAGCAGTAAGAGTAGCTAGAGATCCACAACTTTGCCTCAAGCAACCATCAAATACAATGGTTTTATCCCCACATTAAATAGTATGTGTTTCTTACTCTTATCTTTTGCAAAATGTTTTGCTCTGTTCAATAATACTGTTTCATTAACATTCCTGTGTTCTAGAATGTCTGGATAAATAAACCACATTGAACCTCAAAAGTCAGTTCATTGATTTTCTGAGGACTAAACCTGACTTTGCTAGTTTAAATATTAGTAGCAACTTACAAACATGACAATGGTTTTTTTAACAGATTTTACAAGCATATCAAAACAATATGTCCAGGCTCTCCAAAGTTGTTTGTTGTTATACCACTAGCAGAAGGGTGGGATCTTTTATACAGAAGAGGAACTTCTTCTATGTTTAGTTTGTCCCTGCATCCATGGTTCAAAGACTCCTGTGCACCTTGTGGATTCTGCCCAAGGCTGCAGTGAGGTTTTTGAGAGGTATAACACTTTTCCATTAGTGTGAACTAACAAAAGAACAGATTTTTTTTTTTTTTTTTTTTTTAAGTCAGTGAAGCCACATGCACACTGGTCTGGCTTCGCCATCCACGGACATGCCTGTAGATAGTGATATGCAAGGAGGAAAACGTAAGACAAAAGCTGGAATTCGGTCTGGAATTTCCCTCCTGCTGTGTAACTCACCCTACCTCTCCAGAAACCTTTTCCTTGCTATTGCTTAAGAGCTGAGAAGTCCGACTTGCAGTCCCGCTAGTTTTCCAGTCATTTCGTGCGCGCCTTGCTCAGGATGACCAGCAGGGATGATCCCGGCTGCCTCAAGCTGCCCGGACCGGCTCCAAGGGCTCTCCGGGCGGCGTCCCCTCCCATCCCCCTGCTGGCAGGGAGGCTAAAGCCCCGTTTCCCGTCTGTTTCCCGGGCCCTGGCCGTCCCTCGGTGCCCTGGTGCCGCTCGGCGGCGGGCGGGTGCCATTGCCAGCCCGGCTCTGCCGGGACCCGGCAGGGATGCTCCGGCAGGGATGCTCCGGCATAGGGAGCACAGGGAGCACAGCCTGGCCCCATCGCCCCCAGCGCAAACCGGCTGTATCCTGGGGACACCCACATCTGTCTCCTCGAGTTCTTCTCTCTCGTCTTCCCCCTTTCTTCAAAAAATCCACAAAGCTGCACTTGCGGCTGTAACACAGCACGCTATTGCATTTGCGGGGGAGAGACAGAAAGCACCTGTCCTGCAGCCCGAACCCAAAAGTTAGTGTGGAGAGAGGTGGGTGTATTTGGGCAGGGGACCAGCGGCACCAGGAGCAGCAGGGGGAGACCGGGATGCTCCATCCCTAAGCCGGAGCTGGAACGTGTTCCTGGAGCCTGGGGAGTCCGAGAGAAACAGCAAACTGCCCCAATCCCGGAATTCATCCACGGGTTGTTTGAAGCAAAGCATACCCTGCAGTAGCCTCCATCCAGGAGGGGCCAAGGTCTATGTCCCTCAGATCCCCTGGTTGAAAATGCCTTGGTCAGGACATATGGAAAGAACCTTCACTGCAGAGAAGTGAATCAAAATGAGCTCCTCTGCTGCTGCTTTCTCTCACCCACATATATTCACTTAGAATATAAGGGCAGCACTGTTATTATTATTATTATTATTATTATTATTATTATTATTATTATTATTATTATTATTATTATTATTATTTTGACTCAGAGACATCTGTATTTGGACCAGGGAAAGGCTGTTTTAAATGGTTATTTTATAACAGGCAAACTTACAGGACTTTTATTTTAACTTTTCAGAGAGTCTCATAAAGGAACAGAGTTTCTCTTTTTTTCCCCCTCCTCATTTCTGAATTCTTAAATAATTAGGATAAAATGACATTGTCACATGTGGAATTAATTGAATTAATGCTGCTTAAACTCTTTAAAACATTCCTACCTAAATGAACTCTTTGCTAATACAAGCTGAATTTTTCTGCTTTCCAGGCCAACTTTTTCACAGTAAGTAAGTGGTATTTGTGCACAGGAAGGCCTCAGTGTAATGCCCTTTATTGAGAGTTCTAATAAAAGGCTGCTCTGTTTTGGCTCCTTATTAGAATAACACTATAAATAACCTCTTTGTAATGAGGACTTTTTTTAAAAAAGTGAAACATTTTGCTCCAGAATCTCTTGGTGCAGATTGTGCCACCATCTGGTAGATCTGGCTTTCAGGGTAGATATACCTCCCAGAACTGCATTCCAGCTGGGATAGCAAGGAGTGCCAGAAGGTAAAAAAACATGCAGTCTTGGGAGGAAAGTTGTAAACTACCTGATGCAAACCAACAAACACACACACATAAACATACATAAACAAACAAACAGAAGCTGCTATTTTAATACCTTGGGAAGGGTCCACAGTGCTTAATGCAAAATTCATTCTTATTTAGTTCTGGACTTAGTCTTTAGATTGGTTTATGTTATGCTTGTGGAAAAGAGCTTGGAGACATTGTTTTTTTCCTGCATTAGATTAATTTTGCAGAAACAGTGCTCTTGTGGGCAGTAATGGCTGCAAAGGCAGGATCACTCTTGAAGCAAGACCAGATAAGTAATTCAGTTCAACAGCAAAAGATGATCTAAGGATCTAATGCAGTTTTTATTTGGATGATAGCATATTTAGAGTTTATATTTCTTTGCCTTTCTCCAGAAGATCTCAAGCAATATCATGCCTCCAAAAAGCTCACTCATCTCTTTTGTTAGCTGCTTTCAGAAAATAGCACACATCTTTTTCCTCTGGCAGTCACTAAGGCAGTCACTTACTTTTCACTTTTCTCATGGGAGATGTACTTCATCTATTGGCATTTGACATATTTTCCAACATCATTCTGTTTTGTCCACTGTGAAAAAGCTCTGCTTACAAAAATTCCTATCATTTTTTCTCCTATGTCTGAGTCTGAGTAACTAACACCACAAGCATGTTTCTGTGGAGTTCCAGGTGGTTAATTAGAGCACGGGATAAATGACTGCTGATGAAAACTTATGATTCAACAATTTTTCAATTTATTGTTATTTAATAAAAGAAAGCCCAAGATAAATTACTTGTAGAGTAGATACATTCCCCATATTAAACAAGAGCATTTTAAGATTTTGAGAAAATTGCATATGAATTACAAACTCTGGTTCAGGTTACTACAGATTTACTGTAAGAAAACTGCTGTCTCAGGAGTTGTTTTCTCAATCAGCACTTCAGCATTGATGGATACATATTAATTTTTCAGTAGGTATTGATTGTATGGAAATGACCAGGAGAACTAAATAAGATTTTTTTTCTGAATGACTATTATATAAACTATGACTTATCCGTGAAATTTTAATTTCTTGTCCAAAGGCCCAAAAAAAGCATGAGCCTCCAGGGGAAAGGTATACTTTGAATAACAAAAGCAGCCAAGAAAGCAGTCAAGGTGGGCCTCAAGGATAGGCTGGGGATAAATCTGGTCTCCAGTCCTGGGAAGACACCCACAGACTGAGTGCTGGCACCACAGAATTGTCCCAGCCAGAGCAATTAATCATCCAAAGAATTTGACTGCTAGATTCCCCTGAGGCAGGAGGCAATGGTGCAAGAAGTGGTGGAAATGCTCACATCTCATATTTCAGCAAAAGCAAGAGGACTCCTGCTGCCAGAGGATGGCAATGCCTCCCAACCTGTTGCTCTCACTCTGCTTGTGTGTCTCTCCTCTAAGAAAGGAGTTACAAGCTTGTGCAAACTGAGAAATATGGCACTCAGAAAGTTCAGGCATTTGAAGGTTAAGGCTGCTCA
Source organism: Erithacus rubecula (assembly GCF_903797595.1). Classification (NCBI taxonomy): domain Eukaryota; kingdom Metazoa; phylum Chordata; class Aves; order Passeriformes; family Muscicapidae; genus Erithacus; species Erithacus rubecula. The sequence goes on along the minus strand of NC_136689.1, from coordinate 84,223,736 downwards.
TACAATTGCAGTTTGGCCTCCATCTGCTAATGCTTTTTTTGATGACAGCCTCCATTACTTAATCAGATAAGGATCTTTCCTGCAGTACTGATGGCAATGCTGTTAGTTGCAGTGTAGATTTTTCCGCCTGGTGAAAACTGAAGGTATTTATTAGAGCTTCACCAGTCTCAATATGATGTTGCTTCCCATGAGCAACCCATTTTTGAGATAGGGACAGCCTTCATGCAAGCACAACAGGTTTTACTAAGCAACAAAAACTTCAGGCGTATTTTAATTTTTAAGGATTTAGGAGGAAGGTCACTTTCTTAGTCATATCTTCATTTTAGAAAATCAGTGCAGCTCCACTGTAATCACAGACAGTTATCTCAGCTGCCAGATTTAAAATGATAGGTGTCATGTAGGCACAAACAATACATGACAAATATCCTAAGTGTTTATGATAACTGTGAAGCATTGCCCATATCACAGTGTGCTACAGCCTGTTCCCAGGGAGGAAAAACCAGCATGCAGCTGACAGCTGCTCCTCGCTGAGCAAATGCTTCTTTACAGGCACCACAACCCTCGGCTAGCTATTTCAAAAAGGAAGATGGGGGGCCTTCATCAGAGTCAATTATTGCCAGAAAGAATAACCTGCAGCCTTACTTTCCTGCTAGCCTGATTTATAAAGGCTTTCCTATTGCCATTTGTTTGCTTGTTTTCCACTAGCCTGCTAAAGTTTGTCAAGCTCAGTGAGGTAGGAAGAAGAGACTCAATATTTTGCAGTAGAGCTTGCTGCTGCTTTCCTATGGCTTTTTTCATATGCTTCTGTAAAACATGTTGAATTTGCATGCAACTGGTATTATTTTGGCAACTTAATTTTTTTTCTTCTGTGTGGCTATTTCTCTATTTGCAGAGAGAAATAGCATGCTATTCCCCCAGACTAAACCATGGAGGTGTGAATTAACAATCTCCACTTGATGCAGTTGAGCACACTCCGGTATGACAAGCAACTGCTCAGCCCAAAGGAATAAAATTTTCCCTAATGCAGCCTAGGTCTTGGGCAGTCTCAGTGCCCCACCAAAAAGTAACTCAGTACAGTCATTTATGCTAAAAAAAGTAAAAAATAAATTAAAAATTGAGGGTTATTTTAATTTCCAGAATATTACTGACCGCCGTGCCGCCTTCTTTCTCCCTCCCTCTCCCCTGATGTCTTGCTGAATTTTATTCCAGACTCTTGGAGGAGGAAGTGTGACCATGAATCATAATATAAAAATGAAATTATAGTTATAACCAAAAGACAGCAATCCAAACCCAAAGAAAAAAGGCTGTTTTTACAAATCCAAGGAATGGAAGACCATGGTTCCTCCATCAACTCATGGATACCAGAGCACAGCGAGAACGCAGTTGTATGCTTAATGCCTAATTTCAAGTCCAGCATCAGATAACAGAGCCCAAGACAACTTTGGGGGCAACCTGGGATTTCCTTTAGTCCTGCCAGGTTTGGGGTATATTGGTATTTCTGCACTTACATTCTATAAAATACAAAGCAAGAACATGCAATCAGATAGTGAATGCTCTCTTCCACGGGGTTTTACCTGAAAAGAATGTTAAGTTGCGCCGCGTCTCCAGTCCCATCCCAGAAGTCATTACAAATAACAATAATAAAATAAATTAAAGGAAAACAGGAGAACAGCTAAGTTTGCCCGGCAGTTACTGAGCAGGATTTATCACGTCCTCTTGAAGCACATGCCAAGAGGATTTAGTGAATCGAGGCCACGGGAGCAGCCAGGGATGGCTGGGTACTGCCCCTCGACAGCTGTGCCCGGCCGGTGGGAGACGGCCCCGCGGCGGGGTGGAGCGCGCTGGGATGCGGGAAATCAGAGATCCAGGGCAGGCCACCGTGCAACCCTTCGGCATCAGTCCCTGCGGGAGGGCCCGGTGCTGCCGGGGCTCTGCCAGTGACCGCCCGCGCATCCCGCTCCCAGCGCATCCCTCTCCCGGCGCATCCCTCTCCCGGCTCATCGCTCTCCCAGCGCATCCCTCTCCCGGCGCATCCCTCTCCCAGAGTAAACCTCTCCCGGCACATCCCGCTCCCGGCGCATCCCTATCCCAGCGCATCCTTCTTCCAGCGCATCCCTCTCCCGGCGCATCCCTCTTCCAGCGCATCCCACTCCCAGAGCATCCCGCTTTTAGAGCATCCGTCTCCCAGAGCAACTCTCTCCCGGCGCTTCCCTCTCCCGGCGCATCCCGCTCCCGGCTCATCCCTCTCCCGGCGCATCCCGCTCCCGCGCACGCCGCTCTCCCGCGCATCCCCGCGCACACGCCGCCCCGACCCTTTTCCCCCGACACCCTCCAGGCCGGCCCCTCGCCCAGCCCCGCGGTCCCCCCGGCGCCGCCCGTCCCCGGGGCTGGATCCCCGCGGCCGCCGCCCCCGCTCCCCGGCGGAGCCGCGCTCGGGCGCCGCCGCCTCCCCGCCCCGCCGCCGCCATGGCGGAGCGGAGCCGCGGCGCTCGGCGGCGGCTGCTGCTGCTGCTGCTGCTCCTGGCCGGCTCCGCCGCCAGCCCCGCCGAGGAGGGCGGCGGGCGGCGGGAGGCGGGCGGCGGGGAGCACGGCGAGGAGGCGGCGCGGCACCACGACTCTTCGTACGGCACCTTCGCCAGCGAGTTCTACGACCTGCGCTACCTCTCCGAGGAGGGTGCGGCGGGGCCGGGCGAGGCGCGGCGGGCGGGGGGCACGGCCCGGCCGGGGCCTGGGGCGGCGGCGGGCCGGGGGACGCGGAGCGGCGGGCGGGGGGCGGCGGCAGCGCTGTTCAGCACGAAGGCCAGCGCCCGCCGCCATCTTCCGCCGGCCGGGCGGCCTCAGCCAGCTGCCGCTCGGCGGCGGGGCCGCGGCGGGAACCGGGTGCCCTGCCCCGCTCTCCGGGGCCGCCGCCTCGCTCCACCGGCATCCCTGGCCACGGCATCCCCGGACTCGGGCATCCCCCCGAGCGGGAGCTCAGTCTGTCGCCTTCCCTCAGAGCGGGGCCTCGCCTTCCCCTCTTCAAAGCTTTGCGGGCTGTTAGCGTAAAAAGGAGTCCTGTGCTGTGTGGGCTTCGAAAGGACGTGTGATTCCCTAAAGTGTCGAGAAACAGCGTGGCCGTGGGTTGTGGTGTGGTTTTTTTTTTTTTTTCCTTTCTGAATTTACAAATGGCGGAATGTTAAAATTCCGCTTTTGTGGCTGGGCTGCATTGAAAACCATATTTTCAATGGATTTGAAAATAAGTAAGGAGTAAGAAAATTGCATGTTTTATGACCTGTGTTTCAGTAATGCGCCGCTACACGCTGTTGTGAAATTCTTCGAACTTATTTATGCAGGGTAGTTTACCCGTCCCTTGATAGAGTTTGTGAAACTGTGATTTGCAGCTTACAGCATACTTTCTCCATTGCCACTGTCAGAAATCTAGGGAAGTGAATCAGGGCTCCCCAGTGCCCCAAGTTGTGTAGGTCAAAAGTTTGTGCGCTGGCACACAACTAACTGCAGTGCTCATCTCCTACTCAATGGAGCACTTTTCCTACTCACATTTTCAGAGGATTTTCTAGTTCCACAGCTAGCAACCCAAAACTTTGGTTTTTCATCTGGCTAAGTAAAAGAACATCCTATTAAAATATCTGTGCTTATGTAACAGACATCAGCTCCCACAAGCCAAGACTGAATAGGTCTGCTTGTAAACGTTCTCACTTTCTCTTTGGTATTCGAGTCCAGCAGATGGGATTGCTTGGAATTGTAACTCTCACTATGTGGCTTTTCTGGGTCTGCCTTCACAAGTAATTGCAGGCCATAACTGCAGGCAATTCCCTGTCTTGATACTGTCTTACCTTTTACTGCAATGTGTGTTTTATTTTACTTCATAAAGGAGGATGTATTATAAGGTCCTTTCACTCTCAATTCCTACAGCTCTCCATCTGGTGCCCTGCCTTCATTTATACCTAAGGCTGTCATTTGTCCTTTCTTTTTTAAGAGTCAGTTTCCTTGTGGATTTCCTGGGGCATTCCTCCAGCATTCTTCCCTCTCCTTGATGAATGTAGAAAACCTTGGAAAAGTTTTGTTTTCAGTTATTCCTGTTACTTTGGTATCTGGATCCAGGACCATCTGAGCAGTGGATTGTGTGCATGGCAAAGTAGTCACTCATGTGAACAATTCAGTTATCAGCAAAGTAAATGCTACTGAAACACTTTCTCTTTGGTATTATTGATTTTTTATTTGTATTTTATTTAGTAAAGATTTATTCTGATTATACAGGTTACCCTTTCCCTACTGCTCCTCCTGTGGACCCATTTGCAAAAATCAGAGTGGATGACTGTGGAAAAACCAAGGGATGCTTCAGGTCGGTCTGAGAAAGAGTGTAGTTACTTTTATGTTTACAGATGCTGGCTGATGATATTGGAGACTTTGGCTAATGTTTCATAGTTATTTTAATAAATGTTTGTTATTTAAGAAAATACTTCATAGTACAAGCTATATTTTTTGAGGATTCTAGTTTATTTAGGAATACATGTCATAGTTATGGACCTACAGTTCTTTCCTGTATTTTCATGAAGCACTTAAAAAAACAGAGCAAGGAAGGTCAACAGAGTAATATTCTGTGTCATTATTTGCTGTACTGTTTGAATATTATACATTCTTACACTAAAATAGTAATAATTGCTAACAATTAATGCTACTTTACGTCCAGCAGAATATATGCTTTACTGCCATTATACCAAAATACATTATTTTAGTTTTTTTCTTGCAAAACCTTAATTAAGTTCCATAGCAGGAAATTTCAAGGGAAAAGTTATGTATATTTCCAATTCCATCTAGGTATGGTAAACCTGGATGCAATGCAGAGACTTGTGACTACTTCCTGAGTTACCGTAGAATAGGAGCTGATGTGGAATTTGAGTTGAGTGCTGACACAGATGGCTGGGTGGCAGTGGGATTTTCCTCAGACAAGAAAATGGTAAGAGATGTACAGTTTTTCATGTTGGCAATATACACACTTCCACATGCTAGGATATAAATGGTTTATATATTTGGCCAGTGAGAAACAGAGCCTATAAGGTAAAACTGGCTTGCTGAAAACAAAGCACCATTCAGTAGCCCCCTGGGAGCACTGCCTCACAGAAAACTGCTTCATCCTTCCTAACATCTCCTTTCCCTTCTTCTCTGAGAACTACAACAGTATTTCAGATCAGCTCTGAATGTTTGAATGTCACTAGCTTTTTGCCTTTTTGTTAGAAAAGCTGTCAGGGATAAGCCAATTCACATGGAAATGTCCTGCTGTGCTTTATGTCAGTGTAATTTGGGTAGAAGACACATCATAAACTGAATAGCAAGTAATTGTATTCTTCAGAATATCAGCTGACTTTCAGCAGTATAAATTTTTATTTCACTGTTTAACTTGGGAAATTTTTGTGATTTTTTCATACCTATGTGTTGTTCCAGGGAAGCCAGAAATGTCTGAGAAAATGACTCCTGCTAATTTAAACATTTTTACTCAAGAAGGCAGTCTTACTAAAATTTGTTCCCTTCCTTCTGGATTTTTATTGGGTTCTGTTTTATTCCTGTATTTACTTTTTCATTCAAAATCTCTACTTTTTATTGGTTTCAATGAGCACAACAGAAGCATGTAATGTGTGGACTGTAAAAACCTGGGCATTAAGTGACTTATGCAAAGATGTTTTGTCTGTGATCCTTGGTAAAATGTTTAAGATTAAAATGCAGTTTATAATATAGGTCTTCATGTACAGAAACTCTCCTGAGCATATGGAACAACACTTGTCCTAAATCACAAGTCAAAGAATGGACTGTTTCTTCTAGTGTTGAAAGCAGCAGTCTGAAAAAATACAGGAATTAGATGTCCTGTGATAGGACAGTACAAGAAATATTTTGGAAGACTTGCACTGACTTAATAGCATTTTTACTAGACCCAAAATGAGAAATAAAAAGAAAATGTGAGGACAAGTGCTGCTCAATTTTTACTAAATGTATTTTAATGCAACACTGTAAGTAAACGCAGTGACAATAGAAGGTTTTTGTGTCATAAAGAACAGTTCATGTCACAAGAAACAATTTGTGGTTTTGATGTTAAGAACAGCTTTACAGCCAAATTTTGGGAAGAGTTTAGAAGCTTGCCAATGCAGGTACTCAACAGGGTTTTCAAAGCAGCTCAACACCTTTAACTATTCGTCCCCAAGCTATCAGATTGTGTTACCAGTTTGTACCTGCAATGGACTCCAGGGTCCCACTGCCCTCCTCTCATCAGCCACTTGGAAAGCAGGCACAGCAAGCAGCAGGTTAAGTCTGAGCTTTTGGTAAAAAGAATGAAGTGTAAAGTAAAACATTTTGTTTCCAAATTTGCTCTGCATATCATGTAATGCCTGTAAGTCAGCTGGGCCAATCCAGCTAGCGTCTCTCTTTGTCTCTGGCTCCCCTGCTGACTTCATCTTTTTCATAACTTCCAGGATGTTTTGGTGTCCTGGGATGCACAGTCTTTCATGATAAAATGGCTCTGGGTCAAAACAGCTTAGCTGTGAGAAATGGGCTGTGCTTTGGAGGCCCTAATCACAATGGTGTGGCCTGGATAGCTTTAGAAGTTAAGGGAAAAAAACATACTTTGTGTCCTCAATAGATTTTTTTTTAAAGTCCTATGACCTATTTCTTTGTCTCAAATAACATTATGTTTTTCCACTTTCAGACTTTTGTGCCTTAGCAGGATTTTGAAATGTCATTCCCTTAACTGAGATTCAAAATGCCTTTTCTTTCCTGTTTAGTTGTCATCCTTCAGTGTAAAAACACCTTTATTTTTTGCCTCTTTGTTCTAAAGAACGAGGGATTTGTGCTTAGATGTATAAAAAACTTGGGAAAGAAGTTCTGGAAAGTGATGATAGTGTGAAGACAAGAGGCTGGAAAGCTCGTCTGCAGCAGCACCAAGGTGCAGAAATTGTTCAAGCATATGTTTTACCTACTTATCCCATTTTTCCCCTCACTTCTGGCACATCTTTTGCAAACACACATTGAAATATTCCCATAGTGCTGAAATACACCCTTTTCCTCTCTTTTCCCTGTAATAAAGTACTGAGGAATGATCACACTAGCAAGCATCAGGTCTTTCTGTCATCAGTATATGGCATACCAGAAAGATGAGTATGGGAGGAGTAGGGTCTGTGTTTAATACAACACTGATAGCTGTGGCACTCATCCAGCTTGGATAGTGTTCTAATGGCTCTTGCTGCTAAGGCTTCTGTCAAAAAGCACTCCTGAAGTTAATGCTCATCCCTGTGCTCTACCACTCTGTCAGTCACCTTGAGCAACTGCTTTTGTGTTTTGTTGAATGACCTCTACAAATAAGTGACTCCTTCTGTCTGTTGGTTCTTTGGTGGCTGTTTATGCTAAGTGAAGAAACACATGTTGATTACTTTTTTTCTTTGTATCTTGTGGGATACTGCATTCTGTTATTACATGCTGAACATTCTTTATAAGAAATAAGAGAGATATGAGAAATGATGTTCCCTAAGTGAACATGAGAAGACATTAGAAAAGAATTACTGTAATTGATGCTATTATTTTCTCATATGTAGTAAGTTTGTTTCCTTTGTCTCACTAAAGTATATTGGTTTTTTGTCTCCATGATTTGATACAGTGGATTTTGTATACATCAGGGATTCAAGACCACCACATTTTATGAAGCAGTATGCCAGAACTTCACAGATAACCAAAGAAAACATCCTTCCACACATCAGTGTCATGTCAGAGTGATATCATATTCTGCAAATGTATGTTAAGTAACTCTTAGAAAGATCCAAAAGAGAATTCAGAGATCATAAGGGTATGTAACTGTTGCTACCCACTTAACGTGCTTTTCAATCTTCCTGAAGAGACCTGGTTGGGGAACAAATATTTGTGTATATATAACTTAGATAGAAGGAAAGAGCATCCCAGATCTTGATTAGTTTTGAATAATTAAATATATATATATATATATTTAAAATATATAAATGAAGAAGTGTTTTATGACCCATTTTTTTTCCATCTTCCAATTATTTTTTAACCTTGTAGGGAGGAGATGATGTCATGGCTTGTGTTCATGATGACAATGGAAGAGTCAGAATACAGCACTTCTATAATGTTGGTCAGTGGGCTAAAGAAATCCAGAGAAATCCTGCCAGAGATGAGGAAGGGGTTTTTGAAAACAATCGTGTAACGTGTCGATTCAAGCGTCCTGTGTATGTTCCCCGAGAAGAAACCATCGTAGACTTGCACTTGAGTTGGTATTACCTGTTTGCTTGGGGTCCAGCAATCCAGGGTAAGTTGATCTCTGTGTTACCAACTGAGTTGATGTGCCAAAATTGATAAATGTCTTTCAATTACATGATTCTCATTACAGCTCTCTCTTTTTTAAAATGAAATAAAATTCTGGCAGCATGAGGCTTAAAAATGGACAAAAAGGAAATGTCATGTTTTCTTGGCTATATATCTACTATTCCCAATTCCTAAAGCTGAATTTAGAAGAACTTCATAACCTGAAGTTCTCCATTCCTTTGAAATATGCTTGTTGTTTACTTTATTTTATTCATAAATTTCATTTCAGAAAGCAAAGAAATGAGCTTACTCCCTGACAGTGTAATATTGCATGCTTCTGTAGGTTTGAAAATTAGCTGTCTGCCTGTCTGTTTCTTCAGCAGAATAATAGAAAAAATTGCATCTGATGTTATTTCTTTCTGCCCTTACCTGCTCAAGGTTCTATAACTCGTCATGACATAGACTCTCCACCCGTGTCAGAGCGCGTTGTCAGTATTTACAAGTACGAAGATATTTTCATGCCTTCAGCTGCCTATCAGACCTTCTCCTCTCCATTCTGCTTGCTCCTCATTGTTGCACTGACCTTCTATTTATTGATGGGAACCCCATGACCAGTGGAAAATAGCAAGAATTTGGCAGTGGAAGTTTCTCAGGATGGACGGCTAGATGGACAATGCATTTTTCTATTGGAATTTATATCACATCACCATCCTCATCTAGCTGCTTTTGAACATAGCTTCTCAGAAGAGTGAAATAACCATCTCCCTTGAGTGGCAGAGTGGTGACAAATCATTTAAGAATAATCAGTGAACACATAGGAGAATATCTTCAGTGTTGTGATTTTACTTGCTTAAGGAAAACGAGACTTTTGTAAAATCAATATGTGTGTGTGTATGTTTGTGTGTTTGGGAGGGGTGCCTGTATGTGTGTTTAGGTTAATTTAGTGATGGACATCTTATCAAAGAACAAAATTGCCTTCCAAATTGCTACAAAAAAGCAAATTTGGGAAAATACTGCAATGCTGTTTGGTACTTCTAGAGCAGAGAGCACAACTCCAAGTGCAATTTCTGATCTTAAGGTCTGGAAACCAACACAGCTCTTAAAAATCTGCCCTTTAGTAGTGGACAGTTCTCCCTATTTCATTTTTTTTTTCATATTTATGAAAGTGTACTTGCTGTGGTACTTTCCAAAACGAAACTTGCATATTCAAGCATTAGCATGTTTTTGTTTTTTTTTCAACAGAAAGAGGTGATGAATGTCTTTATTGTGTTTCAATAGTCTCTTGGAAAGAAATGGCTACTTCTTTTAAAAGAAATTTAAACAAGGGGAAGGGAGAATGCAGCAATATAAATTCTCCATAGACAGGAAAACCAGGTGTAAAACATGCAGAATATGAAAGTTCCCAACAAGCCATAGGATGTCCTCCTAATAGATTAAACCAATTACTCTCTTTTTATGAAAAAAACCAGCAATTTTGCTGACATGTAAATATATTTTTAAGTAATTGTGCAGTAGTATGAAGTAATCTCTTTTTCTGTGTTGTATGCCACTAAATTCTGTTCATGTTAAGGGTGACTGTGGGCAGCTGGTGTTACCTTACAAAGAAATATAAATGAGATTACTTGTAAGGAAAGACAGGGATTAATAAGAACGGCATTATCTTTCGTTCATCAAACCACTGCTAAAATATAGGTAGTGTGGAGCTCAAAGGGGAAAAAAATAGCTGTTTTTATCACCAATAAATAGTAGAAGAGGAAAGCTAAGTATTACAGAGATGAAAAGTGTCAAAATGCATTTATGAGCCACAGAATATTACAAAAACTTTGAGTGGAGAATTTCTGTTCTTCACATAATAGGAAGTGTATGACATGTTTACATGTAGCAGTCAAACGTGCTTAGGTAAGGTTACTCATTCATTTTCCAACTTACACTAAAATTCTACTTAAGTAGAATTGAAAATCTAAATAAGTGCCAAAGTTTTTTCTTGTGTGGTACACTTGAGGACTCTCTAACATAGAATCTGGTAAAGTATATGTAATGCAACTCCATTCTATTCTCATTGCTGCATGAAGTATAAAATGATTAACTAGCTTTGCTGGGATTGTGCCGTTATTCATAGATTGATGTTTGCAGGCTAAGTTTTTATAGGCTCAGAATTCTTCAAACCTGTAGTAAGATCTATGAATTAGATTGAATATGAACTTATCTTCATAACAATCACTTTATCCCTAATTCAAAAGATCTATTAATATTTTGTATTTATATTGATGTCTTTAAGGATTTGTTCACTTAAAATTACTGGACTAGAGTTCAGGAGAGGGAAGAGAAATTCAGAAGTGAATTTTTAAAGTGCATACACTAGCTTTATTTAGTATAAATTACTTCTCTCAGGTTGCTTAACTTACTGATCATCTGATCAAGTAGAGAGCACCTAATAAGGTCTGCTTTGGCCCACAACAGCTGTGTAATTTAGCCTTAAGATTGGCTGGAGCAGATAAGCAGAAGCCTGGATAATGAGCTTTACATTCAGCAAACAGGTGAAGTGAAGAAATCATTAGGGTAAATTCTTTCTTCTTTGTGCTAATTTGTAGGCAGCTGAGATATTGCAGTTCTTTCTCAGAGCCTGAGGGCTGCTCTAGTTTATGGCTTGGTTTTTACTGTTTCAGCCATTTACTTGATTACCCACTAAAGGGCTAATTTAATAATTTAAAGGTACTGAACTTGTATAGAAACCCTGTTTGGCTCCTCTTTTCTTCTTTAATAGAGCTCTGGATTTAGGATGGCCTGGTTGGACCTGAGCACACAGGTATGTTATAGATGACAATAATAATACCAAGGTAAAATTGTGTGACAGCTCTCAGCCTGCTTTCTACATGTATGGAGTTAGATGTGGTTAAAGTTCAGGATTTGAAGCAAGAGCAAAGTACTTTATATTATTTTTTATTCCTTTTACAGATTACTTGTCAGTGTGCTGTGTTTTTGTCATCATATTTTTCTCTTGTTGAAGAACTAGCAGAAATGTGCACTTCTAAGAAATCTTTCATTTAAGCTTCACAAGCTTAGTCTAATTACCCTAATAAAGTGTTTCTAATCAAAAGGGAGGAAATAAAAGGCCACAGGAAGCAGCAAAACAATCTATTATCTGGCATTTAAATGGATGGTTGAGTTTAGCACTGAGTTTTTCTAAGAGTTCCCCTTCACAGTAGGAAAATCAGGACTGTGGAATTCAAGTTGACAAACAAAAGCAGGTATGAGTATCTAGTAATTGGTTGTTGGGATGAAGTCTGAGGAGTAAATGTTGTAAGGGAAACATGATATGTAAGTTTGTGTGATACTTGGTAAGTCTTAACATTTAAGTGATCATAATAACTTGGTTTTCACATTTTGTCTTGTTTTTCTTTTTAACACTGAAAAGTAGGATTTATCCCTGTTACACAAAGTTGCTATAAAGTAGTAGACTTCAAAGTAATTTTTAATTGATTATGGCATTTCAAAGATTTTTTTTTGTCTTATTATTTTTTCTAATTGGCTGGTACCAACACAAACTAGAAGAAAAGGCCTGCTTTGGAAAAGGAGGCAGATATTTTCCTCTCCAAATAATTTATTTGTTTCTTTAGTGTGATCACTACCAAACAATTGTTAATGAACAAATTTCCTAAGTGCTTTAACTTTAAGAATTTATTGCTTCAGAGTGACTTAATATAGAGGCATTGAATTTAGAGAGGGCATATTTAGAATATGGTGTTTGTAAATTTGACTGTGGTTACTAATTACCTTTTTTTTCTAAATATTCTTTTCTTCATTGCTGGTATCAAGTAACTGGGTTATTTTTAGGTATAGATGAGATGCTAATTGATGTCCCCCTCAAAAAAAAAAGCACCTAGCTGATTTGGTAATGTCATTGGATAATGGATGATGCTGTCTTCTATTATTATAAGGGTAATATTCTGGTTTTGAAAGAGAACATACTGATAGAAAAGTCTAAACTCCCTCTGTGGCCTTCTTGTTTGTCTTGATGGATTTTGCAATACTTGGATAGTAAGAAAATAAACACTTGTAGCCTCCTTAATCTGAAGAAACCCTCATTTTGGATTAAATTATGTAAAAGCTGTGTTTGGCACTGACTTTCCCAATCTTTAGCACAGGGATTAGAGAATGACTGGAGTATGATGTACATCAGTAAGGCAGTGGTCTTGAAGCTTGTCTCCATATCTGGTCTGAATAAAAAAAAAAAGAGCACTGCAATTGCCTCTAAATAACTAGGAGTTATAATTTCTTAGTTACTGCTATAACTAATATAACTGCTGTAAGTTAACGGAAGACACAGGTCATCCTTTTTTTTTTTAATTTTTTTTTTTTTTTTGTCTTCTCCTTACTTTCTCATCCCTCCAATGCATCAGATGTTTATACATTTATAAAAAAGAAAATTTTTCCTGTTTTAGAAGTGGACCCTCTGTCTGGTCTTTAAGGTCTTTTCTGGGTCCATTGGAAGTTTGCACCCTCCGGTATTACAGAGGCAGAATTAAAGTTTATATGCAAATTATGTAACTTTAATAGCATTTAAATGGCATTTTGTGACTGTGGTTTCATTGGTTTGGCACAGTGTTGTGTAGCAGGTGTACTCCCCCTCCACCCTCCTCTTGTTTTAACACCTCCAAATAATTTCAGCAAAGTACAGTATTTGGTAATAGGCATAGCAAGAAGGAAATATGTATTTCAGAGAATTACAAAAGGTCTAATACCAGTTATTTTCAGAAGCAACTACTGCAAGTGTTAGTGTTTTCTACAAAATAATGACTTTGCATAGCACTTTATATTTATGATAGAATCAGAAATACTTTTAAATATTACAGTGTTTCAGTGCTTCATGGAGCTGTGGATGTGCATAGCTTACATGTATTGGTATGATCCTTTTCAATCCCATGAAATGAAACTGGAAGAGCAGTTTCCTTGAATGCTACCCAGTGAGGCATTGGTGACTCCAAACAGTTTGGAACAGAAGAATGGAGAGACTGGTAGTAAGGACTAAGTGTTTTGGCATACTTTTTTATTTTTGTATAAATTTACATATGCTGGTGTCCATCTGGCAGTCTTTATCCAAGCAAATATAACTTGATGTAGGGTTAAGAAGAAATAGAGCCTGACTCAAGAGATTTTGGTTTTTAGGCAGGTCTCAGCTGTTTAAAGGTTTGTGTGGGCATCAGGTCAGACCATGCCACAAGATGTCCTCTGCTGTCAAGCCCCATGGTAAAAGCTGGAGGCTTGATCTGGTCTTCAGAGGTACAAAAAGACCAACAAGACCCCGGAGGCAATAGCAGCAGTCAGCTGCAGCAGGCAGGGAGCACCTGCTCAGGCTGTAGAATGGCCAGTGAGCATGTACTCCCTGCTGGCTGCAGTCTGAGTATCAAAAGATGGGGCTTCAAAATTTTCCAACCTTTGTACATTAGCTCCTCTAATTAAAATTTCATTATCAGTAGCAGTCTGTTTGGGCAGTTATTTATATGCAGTTTGTATGTCAAGGTATCTGATTTTTGCAAATACATAGTAAGACCTAGGTAAGCCTTCCTTTCCTAAACATTTTTATTAATATGAATTAATCACTTTGGTAACTTTTTTTTTTCTATTTTCACAGTAGGTTTGATAAAGTTATATATGCTTAAACATGGTTATTTAACTTGCCTAATTTGGGCTCAGAGAGTGAGGCAAAAGCAGTGCAATTCTGAAATGTCAGAGAGGATGTGTGCAGCTTATGGAGTTGATAGGTGTGAAAATGCAGACTTAAAAGACATTATTTGCTTTGAAAATCTGTGTTAGGACTTGGCAATAGCAACGAATCTGCTGTAAAGAAAGGGATAGGCTTTTTTCCTTTGGATTACTAAGTACTTTGAATAGAACTCCTAGACCGTCTCAGGTTGCAAGGGATCCATAATGATCTTAAGAGCCCAACAAACTGTGCTCCTCACAGGACTGCCTAAAACTAATCCATGTGACTCAGAACTTCATCCAGATGCTCCTTGGACTTCCCTGTAGAGCCTGTTCCAGTGACTGGGCACCCTCTTAGAGAAGAACCTTTCCCTAAAATCCCATCTGAACTTCCCCTGACACGGTTCTATATTCATTCATGACAGTTGCTTTCTCCTTCTTTTCAGTTTTTCTTAGCTAAGTAGGAACGTTCTTCCAAACCAATGTGAAGCTGGAATAAGTGCAGGACTTCACATCCTGTATCTTAGAACAGCTGCTGCTCCACATAGGCTTGTCCTGATCTGTAATGAGAGGCTAATAAGGAATGTCCTTACAAGATGAACTTTTATGTGGCATTCTTAAGATGTTTTCTGTAAAGGTGTTGTACTCTTTATAAACTAGAGCATTACAGAATTACCAGTACTTTTCTGAGCTGTTTCTAATGGTTCTTAAATTCATATTTGCATTTTTGGAGAAGTAATTGGATTTTTCAGAAGTGCTGAACAGCTGCAAATCTGTTATTGCTCCAATGCTTACTCAGGGATGCAAACGTTTTATGGTAACTCGTGATTTAGCTTCATATCTCTCTCTTAGTTTTGACGTCATTCAGTTCAATTTCCTTTGGTGGTATTGATAGAAAATTAAAATTAAAAAATCACTGAGATTTTGTGCCAAGGAATAAAAATATTCCTGCTGATTTTTCAAAACGGTGATCTGTAAGGTTTACATAATGAAAAGTATTCTTCACAGAATTTATGTCTAGGCAGTGTGGTTTTGCTGAAGGTATTTGAGTGTGCATGTAAATTGAGAATTATATAAGATTATGCAAGAGAGTCTAAAAACAAAAGGCTAAATTCTGCTCTGGAGACAAGACAAAACACAGAACCTTACAAGTTCCCTAAGTCCTAGCTGATTATGGGGAGACAAAATGATCAAGGAAAAAAGTACATAAACCTGAGACATTACACATGTGGCGATTATGTTTGCAGTTCTTATATACACACCTTCTATCACTTTCTTCAGTACAAAAATTAGCCTCACAATCTTAGACTTATTACAGTGTTCTCTGCACTTTTTTTCTCCAAACAAGGTGAAACAAGCATAAGTTCAGTAAGTTAAAATAATGTTATCATATAGAGTATTAGGGTAATACGAAAGGAAGCACAGATGCCACACTTAAACCTAGGAGTGAAAAAGAATCTTGTTCTTTAACTCCAGAATATGGCTTCTGAAATACATGGCTGCTCACATAGAAAGCAATGGGTCCTTTTCCAGTTTTTTACCTTTCGTGTTATTAAATGAATGATAAATACTGAGATATAAAAAACTGCTGCAATAGAATTTTTAAAGCTGGAATTATCATTTGAGTCTTGACATAGAGATTTAAAAATGAAATTCCAAACCTATTAACTTATTAGAAAAATGAAACAGTGGGACCTTGACATTTATGTTTGATGTCCCCAACCTTTATTTATGCAGATATATTTTATTAGCATATTGAGTTCTGTTTAGGTTATAAAAGATTCCTAGTATGTCTTGGTATTTCTGATTTATATATCCTGAGGTCTGGTTTGCTTTAACCTCTTTGCAAATAAGCAGGCTGTTGTAACTGTGTGAACTCTTGCCACTTGTTTCTTATTACATGAAGTGTAATGGTTGAACCTGAAATGTCATCTCTACCTTTTGACTGTATTCAGCGTTATCAAGAGTAATATACAGATAAAACATGCAAATAAGAAACCTGTAACTATAGTGTTAAGTGGTGTTCTGCATTCTCTGTGCCAGGCTTCCTTCTGTGTGCCAATATCCAGCAGCCTTGTGAAGTCAATGAGCATTTGGTTGGATGGGAGTGCAGAGTGGAGGTTTTGTAGTCCAGAAGAATTTGCCAAACTTCTTTGTATTTGTGCTCTAGTCTTTTCAGCAAAAAATAACACTGAATGAATAGATAATGAAATTACAGTGACCTACGGGACTACTTTACAATCAGTGCATGCCCTAAAGTATTGCTTTGTAACATCTGTTTTATACTAAATGTTGGTGTTCAAGTGAGCCTTGTTAGTGACAGACAATGATATTTATAAAACTGTTGCAATAAATGCCTTTTTAGTCTAAGAAAATGTGTGGTATGGCATTTATAAAAGGGGAAAAACATCTCCATGAGGTTAAAGAAGTCTCTGCTGCTGCCCATGTTAATAACTCATTCCTATGCCATAGGCTTGAATTTATTAGCCTGACTAATTCCATTTAAGTCAGTGAGGCTGGTCACATCAGTGAATTAACAGATGTGAGAAGACCACCTTTTTTCCCCCCCACTATGTGAATCACAGTGAAGCAGTAAGTAAATGTGGTCATCTCTATTTTAGCTAAGTATTAACCATGTTGTCAATTGCTGTAGGTATGTAGAATTTAGAGGTTCCTGTGATGACCTCTGTGCTCTGTTTTTGTAAGCTATTTGATACAAATATGTTCAACTTGCAATATTACAAATCTGGGTGTTCTTTATCTACTGTCATCACTGCCTTGTTCTGCTTCTGAAGCAGCCAGAACAGGCTTTTGCAGAAAAAAAGAAAATAAACTGTGTTAGAAATTGGCAACAGAGAGGAGGAAGTGCCATGATACTCAGCAGGCAAAAACAGCTGTAGAAGTCTCTCAGACAGGGATGCTTCAGTTTTTGAGATCTCTCAGGTTTGAGCAGGTATTTTAGCTCCTTACTGGTAAAATGGGAAGAAGAGTTTGCTCAGGACAACAAGAAATGTATTGCTTTTACACTGTGTGGTCTGTTTGTTGTGTTTGTAGTATTATCACAAGCCTGTAGCTCAGGCTGCAAGGAAGGATGGATCTTATGCATGTCAGCTACTTGTGCACTGTGCAGGCCATCATGATCAGTAGAGGCATGACATATACCAGATAGGTTTAAATTATATTCCATTTATCTTGCAGTACATGACTGCTGATGGATTGGTGAGGAATTTGTCACAAACCTGATGAATCCCAAACATTTTACTGTTACTCAGATCTCTGTATATCCAGCTCTTGTTCTGTGCATGCAACTATCATGTGGGATAACCCTGCTCTGGAGTTTGTCCATCCACAGGTGCTGTTCTGGTGGAGTTTTCCCAGTGATTGAACTTTTTTGTATCGGTGCTATTGACTGCTCTGCCTTACAACCATGCATTTCATTCCCTTTGTTAACTGAACAAGATTCAGAGTCTCCTGTGTGAATCCTTTAAGCGTCCCTCTGCCGATAATTTTGTACACTTTTACTGAGATGTTGAACAAAGTTGTTTCTGCAATAAAGTCAGGCTATAATCACTGGGTGCAATTAGACGTGGTGTTCCCAAGGATTGGTTTTCATTTTATTTTCACCAGTATTTTGTAATTGACATTTGATTTGGAGCCTCATCTTACCAGTTGAACTGCATAAAAAATATTTTTTTTCATTAGCCCAAAATGCAAAGGTATATGCAAATGACCTAAAGATGCAAAGTTTATATCTTAATCATTTTTTTCTTTGCTTGTAGTACTAGCGAAACTATAATAGTTTACATTGATTGTTTTTCATTGATCTGAAGGTGATATTACTTTGTCATTAAATTGAGGTGAATTTAATTTCAGTGAGATTACCCTCAACTGAGTGTTCACAAATATTCAGTAACACAGGTTAAAACAAATACAGTCTCTTAGTCAGGGACAGAGTTATTTTCTAAATACGCACATAGGCCAGTGCTGACACCTTGTGGCTTCATTCCTGACTTATTTCATAGCTTCCTGTGTTATTTTGGTTGTAATAATGATTAACTTGCAGTTGCTGGCATTGTCTCTCTCCTCTGCTTTGTGGCTGCCTCAGTGCCCAGTACTGTAGCATCATGTGTAATAGAGCTTGGAACTTTGGTCTCTGGCTGCACATCGAGTGAATAAAGAGCTAGGGGTGTCTGACCTCCTGAACAGGACTTGAAAGGTGTCAGTTCAGAGCACAAAACCATGGGTGCAAGTGCAGAAGCAGACAGAAATTACAAGTTTCTCTTTTACTAATTAATACCTGATTTTGTACTTCCCTCTGCATAGGAGAGCACCAAAGACTGTCAATACTTATCACATGTACTTTTAGGTGCATACATATTTTCTCCACTGATGTTTGAAAGCATTCCTTTGCTGCCCTCTTCACCCTTGAAGAATTCCTAATAGGAAAAAATACAGTCAGAGAGACTGTTGTAGAATTTCTGGCAGTATAGGAGCCTGAGGTGTGCTACTTTTCTTTGACCATAAAAATGCTTATATCAAATGTATCAGTGCAAGTTATACCTAAATGGGTATCTAATATAAAATCTCTTGCCACTTCAAATCTTACACAAAACTAGCTGTTAAACTGCTGTTTGAAATCTGTTGTGGAATTAAGCTTTAGAGGCTGGGGTGTGTCTTGTGAAGATCACACATCCTCCCTCAGCTGTCAAAGAGATTTAGAGATTGTTTTCTGACGTTTATGGGTCATGTCCCTTTTCTCAAGTGATCCTGTTGTGGTCATACATGAATTAGATATCTTTATTTCATGGCATTGTTGGGGTTTTTCCCCTTGTTCATAATGGAAAACAAAATTGGAAAGGAAAGGTCTTAAACAGCAGGGGTCAGATCCTTGGCTTATGTAAATCAATATAGCTTCACTCAAGTCAAGGAGGTGGCATTAATTTCTGTTCCTGCAGAACATGGCTGACTGAGTGTGTTAAGAAAAATTAAAGTAATAAGGATGTGCCTATGAAGATTTGATTTGCTGGCATCTCTGTTTAGCTAACAGATTATAACTCTCTGCTCTCCCCCTGTGCAATTCTTAATTGACACTTGCTAATTGAACTTTAATGCAATAAAGGTATTGTAATGAGCAATTAGAGTTTGGTTTCTGAACTAAAGAGAAAAGTTCAGGTACTGATGTATTCTTGTTACCTATTTCAGCACCCTGCCAGGAGGCAGATCTATCTGATCAAAGAGCTGTGAGTGACAGTATCAGTTTAAGGTTCAGTAAAAGCTTCTCGTATGGACAACTGCTTGTAATGCCTCATCACCATCGGGATCAAACGGAGTGCCTGTAGGTTTGTAAGTGCTTTCATGGCATAAAATTAAAATACTTTGTTGAACCTGCATGTGATCTGTTTAGCAAAGGGGAAACAAAGAGCTGCAGGAGCTCAGAGGAACCTTTACAAGTGTTACTTCTGTGTAACTGGCAGGAAAGGCTTTGCAGGGACAAGTCAGAACTGCAGTGCCAAACCTCAAAAAACTGGCTCGGGCCCAGCCCCACCCACAGCTGCAGGATGCAGCACAGTCACAGGAAGTGTATGGAAAAATCTCTACCTATTCGTCCTTGGTATAGCAGGGACAGGTCTCATCTAGCTGTCATTTTGGTATTGCTCTGCATTTAAAAGCTACGTATGAATAAGTTTGTTCCTGCTTTGCAAGTTAAAGACAGTTGTTCTCAGGATAATTTCAGCTTTCTAACATCTCCATCATGCAAGAAATGCTCCCTTAATGTCCTTGTGGACTTGAATCTAACATGAAGTTACATAAGGTTAAATTGGCATGTGAATTCTAAAAAAATACAGGAACTTGATTATTTTCCTCTTTTTTATATCTGTGCACTTTTTATATGTTGAGTGGTATGTGATCTCTTTATTATGATCTACACGATATGCTGTATCTCCTTGAAAAGGAGGAGGAAGATCCCTGTGAGGGTTTTATGGAAGCATTACCAGTAACTGTAGCACCTGCTGAAGAGTTGTTTTAAGCCATGGAAGGAAAAGAGCAGCACAGTGCCAGCACTGAGCTAGTTCAAATGTCATGGATTTCAGCCCTTGCAAAACTTGCTTGGACCAAGTGCATTTATTAGAGATGCATTTAGACCACTTTTAAAATGCTAGTTGCCTTTATGCCTGGATTCAGGTATTTGGTATATGCCAGCTGCAGGAAATCAGGTCCTCTCTAGATTATTTGCAAACACCTATTAGATGCTACATAGTGTCATAAATGTCAGGTCTAAAAACATCGCACAGCACAACTACTCCTGCTTCAGTGGGCCTGATTGACAGTAGAAGAGCAGATTCTTCCTGGTTAAATAATTTGTTGCCAGAACGTGTTCAGACAAGACAAAATCCTCCAGCTGGTCCAACCAGTCTTGCTCTCCAGCATGCAATGACAGCGAATTTGTTGCGCTTCCCGAGACTGCAGCAGCAGCAGGAAGAGGGGAGTGTTCAGGCTGCTCCGCAAGCTGCTGGTCTGTTCCACGCTCCAGCCTTTGGCCGCCCTCTCCAGCCAGCGCCCCTTTTCCGCCGGGCGGGCTCGGACAGCCTCGGGCGGGCTCAGCCCCGCACGGCCCCGCGGCTCCGGCCGGGCGGAGGGAGCGCGGCCGCCGCCCTCCACAGCACAGCTCCTACATTTCCCAGCTCGCTTCCCGGCGGCGCCGCCCCTTTCCCGCCGGGCTGGGCGCACGCCCGGAGCCGCGCGGCGGCGGCACTCCAGCCCAGGGCCCCTGCGCGCCCTCGGGCACCACCGGCCCGGTCCCGCTCCGCTCCGCGCCCTCCGCGGCGGCCGTGCCCGCGCCCGCCATGGCTGACAGCGGAGAGCCCGCGGCTCCCGCCGCGGCTCCGGATGCGGCTCCGGCCGCGGCCCCTCCGGGCTCGCCGGCGCAGGAGCGGCGCGCGGGCGGCTCCGCGGGCGCGGCCATGCCGCGGCTGCCGCTGGGCGGCCCGGGCGGGGCGGCGGGGATGTCGCTGCCGCGGCTGGAGAAGCCCATCAAGCAGGCCTTCTACAACACCGGGGCGCTGCTGTTCGCGGGGCTGTGCTGCGGCGCCGCCGTGCTCGTGTACTTCATCCTGGAGGCGTTCCTGCGGCCGCTGCTCTGGGCCGTGCTCTGCGGCACCTTCCTGCACCCCTTCAAGACCTCGCTGACGGCGCTGGGGCGGCGCTGGCTCGGCCGCCTGCACCGCTCCCGCACGCCGGTGCTGCTGGCCGCCCTGCTGCTGCCCATCTGCTTCGCCAACTACGGCGTGGAGGCGCTGGGCGAGCAGGTGCTGCGGCGGCGGCGGCTGCTGCTGCTGCTGGGCGCCGGGGGGCCGCTGCTCTACGGGCTCTACTGCCTGGGCAGCTCCCTGGGCGTGCAGGTGCTGCTGGCACAGGCCGCCCGCATCATCTGCCAGGGGCTCGACTACTTCAGCAGCCAGTGGGTGAGTGCGCCAGCCAGGCGGAGTGCCCGTGCCCCCTTCTCGGGGTGCTGCTAGGCAGAGCGATTCAGGCCGGTGCTTGGGCAAGCATCGAAGCTTGTTGAGGTCTAGGGTGTGTGTTAGTGTTGTGAAATAGCGGCACAGTGACCCGCGGTGGGGGAAGGCACCTTAAGGCTTTTTTTCTCAGTGTACTGTGTAGTACACTGTAGTAGAGTTTTCTTCTTAAGAGTATCAAACAGTGCAAACGCAATTTGAACATTCAAGAATAAAGCTGTTTAATTTACAAATGTTACTGATGGTAACAAATCGTGGGAGACTACTTTTGCCCGTGTTCTATTCAGTAGGTAGGATAGTTAGAACTTCTGGCAGAACTTTTACATTTTGTTAGTTATAACTGAAAATACAAGAAGTACCATGTACCAGAAGGAAACGGATACGTGAAAGATCAGAAAATCAGTAAGTTGTACTCTTGTTAAATACTGATGTTCAACTGGCATACTCAGATTTCTTAGTGTCAAAGACTTTTCAAAAGCTGCTCTATTTTTTAAACAAAGTAAGCCCTTTCCCTAGGTAACAGTGCTCCTGAATGGACTGAGAGAGAATATTTTGACAGACTACCTTTAGTGTGAATAGAATGGACAGAAGAATGTGTTTAGCCTCTTGAAAGTAAACACTGGAGGAAAAGATTTTCTTGACTTTATTTGGTGCTAGAAGATGTCAGAGGACATGTGTTTCGGATATGTTTTGTCTTCAGAAGTATAATTAGGACTGAGTAGACAGAGATACATTCTCTCTATAAGGAGGCAAGATAGTACCACGTTTACTTTCAGCTGAGAAGTAGCAGAGATAAGGCGTGGTCGGTCTGGTACTAGTGGGAAACTTTGACTTGCTGCCACACAATTGGCTTGTGTAAGCTAAGGATTTTTTAAGGAACTTTGCGCTGACCTCTGTTTTATTTTTAACAAATCTATAATATTGCTACACTAACTGACCTAGCTAAGTCCAGGCTTTTATAGAAAGTTTGTTAATTAAGCCATACTTAACGCTGCATAAATACAAAGCTACTGAAGGAAGCTGCACTTATTCAAGCTTGTAACTATGGCTGTAATGCACTGCTGGATATCTGTGCCTGCTCAGTGCAAACTTGCCTAGCAGTCTCTGATCTTTCTGGTTGGCGCTGGTGTTTCTGATTTAACATTTGTATTCACTGAACTGGGGTAGGATTTTAACTGCACAAAACATTGTAAGCTCCCAGAACTCTTCAGACTTCGCTTTCCTGGGAAGATTTTGGGTTTGTGTCAAGGTAACTGATCACAGAATTCCTGAAACAAACCAGCTGCTTTCTGAGCAAGTTCTGTCTCTTTCTGGGGCCTTATATGAGAAAAAAATCTTGGGCTTTCCTTTGTAAATAACTGCAACTTGGTCTGGCATCATCTGTACACTTTGCAGTGTTTTCTTGGTCCAGTTTTTTTAATTTTGCTGTTTCTTGATGTGTATTATCTCAGAGCTGTAGCAGGATAATTTAATTTTATCCATGCTGCTGAGGAGCTCTGAGCTGGATCAGTTAATAGTGTCAGTTTTAATTTCAGTTATGCAGTTTAAAGCCCTTTAATTGCCATGTTATATTTCAGGACTATATTTACATGCATATATTCTGCTTGTTAGCTGCACAGGCATTTGGGATATTACGAGTTGGTTTCTCCATTTTACTGTTCTTCTCTGGACTCTGAATCCACCACAGTTTCTTCTGTGTGCATGATTTTCTTCTCCCTTTCTGATTCTCTCTCCTATACTGGAGAACTGAGTGGATGCCTATCATTAGAATTATGGTGATTTGGAATACTGATTTGGTGTTCTTTAAATAAAGGTATTTTTATGGTATCTGCTAGACCATGATACTGAGACAGAAATTCTCCTTTTAAGTTCTAGAAAAAAAGAAAGTTTTTCAAATGCAATAATTGCATGTGACAATGACATGGTAAGGTGTATCTTGGCACCAGTATGTTCAGGAGCTTTCCTGTCCTGCTGTCCTCAAATCTGTCAAAGCCATTCATGGCATTGATGTGTCAAGATTCAGAAGTGCCTGTGTTGCCATCCGTGGTTCTGAAGTCCCACCTGCAGTTCAGGAATTTGGTACTTCCATGATTGAGCTTTGGTTGAATGATTGTTCTGACTCCAGCCTTCTCTTGGTTATTTGCAGAATTCCTGTGCAGAGGGCCCTGCACAAACAGCAGTTTCATATAATAGGGAAAGGGAATGTTTTTCACTATAGTTTTTTTTTCCTTGAAAAGAATGGGAGTTAGTTCCATAGTGGACTGAATATAGTCCTACATGCTTTTGGGCTGCAGCATTTTAACTAGTTTTGTGGGAACTGTGCCTGTCCAGTACTGTATCTAGAAACCAAATTCTTCTGCTATGTGGCAAGAGCACTTGAGTTAATATATACCCAATGCCAGCTATTCTTTGTATTTTCTTCTTTTTTTTAGAAGAAGAATTTGCATGCTCATATTTATTTGGCAACAGTTTGTAGATCCCAGCAGATGTAAAGAATTATACAGCTGCTCTGTGTTGACTCTGAGGTTCATCTTAGTAAATTAAATTTGATGTAATCATAATGAGTAGAATTCTCTGTAGTGAACTTGATTCCGGGCTGTCAAAATCTTTCTCTGTGTCCAGTCTTTCTTCCTTGGTTTGTCACAAGTTGTTGATCAGGCTCACAACTGTTCAGTCACGTGTGTGTCAGTGTATTTTTATATCTCTGACTGTGTTAGGTACAACTCCTGTTGTCCTGGGGGTTTCCATGCAGTTAGAGCACTTAATCAGTCTTACCCTCACCAGGGTGCTGGGCAGATCTGGAAACACCATTGCCCACCATTGCTGTGACTGCTGTATTGGAATATTGGCAGAGGACATGTTGCCCATTTTGGCTGGTGTACAGTCTGTTCCCCAGCAGGGATTCTGTGAAGACATCCACCAGGGAAACCTGCTTTTGTGTTGGCACTAAATGTCAGTCCCCCAGCAGCCCTTGTAGAAATTCTCCAAGTGTCCTTCCTGGCAAATGCTTTGGGTCCCATGCTCTGAGATGTTTGGCTTCCACAGTCCTATTGAATGTCACCTGTGGGGGCAAAAAAGCATCTCTGTTATGTCAAGTTCACCTGATGGGGCAATTTCCCTTCCAGTAAAGTAGGGGGTTCTGATTTTAATGTGTGTACAATTTCTATTTCTTTGAGTGTTTAGCATAGGTGGACTTTTTTTTTTTTCTTCCCTTTTTTCTTAGAGCAGACTTGCAGGTTTCTAAAACTTGCCAACCAACAATAAAAAACCTGAAACTCAAAACAAACAACTGAACTAGCTCTTAAGTATTCTTTCTGTTGTTTATTATGGCATGCTGGCTTATAAATCATACAGCCAAGTACTGAGGGTAAACACATCTTACCAAAACCACAGATTTTGGTTTGTTTTCACAACTTTGCTTGGTAGAGATGCCTGTTTAAAAAGATAGGAAAAGACAAGGAAAGCCTGGGATGTTGCTAGTGTTTTCTACTGTTGTTTTTCCCTTCCATACCCACCCTCAGTTTTGGAAGAGCCTGCAGTGAGATGCCTTTCTTGGGAAGGCTGAGGAGCTTCTTCTGATTTATATGGGAAAACTACATCCTCAAAGCTGGCAGTAGCCTAAAGCCTAATGATACATTCTACATAATGTTAGCTAATTTTTGATATTTATATGTATTGGTTGAAGACAGTGATGTTTCTTTTTCCAGCACCTCTGAAAGGAATGAATGATCATTATGGAACTGTCCAGCAAAATTTTAACTGTGCTCTATATAATAAAAGAAGGTGAAGAGATTGTGTGTTGAGGAGGCATCTCTTGAAAAGTGTTACCATGAAGTATGTCAGAGGAATGGTTTTCTATCTGCAGGGAAGGAATTTGATGTGCCCTAGGAAACCTCCTTTTGCAAGAGAATATGGATAAATTTGATTTTTGAATAGCATTTTCATTATGAGTTTCTCATAAGTAGCTTTTGTATTAAGACAGGAAAAATGAACTAAAGGAGTAGTATTCTCAACATTTATTGCTGCAGTCTTCTGGATATCTTAGATATAATTTTTTTTTCCTTAAATTCAGTGTAGTAAATGTTGCAGGACTCATTGAAAATAATTTTTAGCCCATGTGTGGCAGTGTTGATTTTGATGATCAGTTCCCCCTGCCCCTGGTTATACCTTCATACTTTGATCCCTTCAAAATGGGGTGATCTCACTAAACAACACATTTCTGTTTCATGTAGTTTAGTAATCTGTGTGTTTTAATGCCAGAAATACCAACATGAATATATGTCATATTTGGAGGTTCTAGAAGAAACAGAATGGGAGCAGTTCTAGTGCTTTGGACTTGGGACAGGAATAACTTTGTGTTCACTTTGAACCTGCTTTAGGTAAATGAAGGCTTCCTAAGTGAAGGGAGGAGGTGGTTGTCTTTGCTCTGAGGTGAAAAATAGTCTGAGGTGGTTGGAGTTTGGGTATTTTCTTGCATGTTTGATAAAGGTTGTCTCCATGCTAAAGGACAGGCAGTTACACACCCTTGTTCTGCCAGACTCTGCACGTTATGGGATGTTTCCTCTTGTGTACTAAGGAAAATGCACTGAAGCTGCATTAAATTGATTTTGGTTCTGGAAACGAGTCAAAATGACATTTTCATAATTTGCCACCTACCTCTTTACTATCTTTTATATTGTTTAGAAAAACATTTTCAAATGAACAGGCAGATAAAGAAAGCACTGATTTTTTTTTTTTTTTTTTTTTCAAAGGCAGACACAGTTTGGCTTTTAGCAGTGCATTTAATGCTTTGTGTCACTTCATTTTTCAAGTTCAACACTCTTCTGCTCAGTTTTTATTGCAGGTTCATTTTCCTTTGTCAGTGTGCATCACCACTGAGAAGGGAGGTGTTGAAATAGAGAACTGGTGTCATAAGATCAGCTCTTCAAACCATTTTTGCTCTGCAGTGCTGTTTTAAAAGTTTGCAGAAGTACTGTGTTAGTGATTGGTCAATCAATGTTTAAAATTATTTTTTATTTTGAAGAACAACCAGTGGAAATCTCTATTTCCAAATGAAGATTTTGTTTGAAAATATTAAAGTAGACTGATGATGTAGTTTGGCCTTTTTTTTTTTTCTTTTTTTTTTTTTTTTTGTTCAAAACACTGAGATTGGAAAATAAAAAGCAATTGAGTTAGATCTGTAGTTCCATCAAACAGTTTTAAATTTAAAGCTCAGTTAAAATCCCCCAAACAAGCCAAAACATAAAGCAAACTGAAAAACCTTGCCATATTATTTCCAGGTAGGAAAGAGCAGCCAGAGAAAAAGCATAATTTCAGAATGGCCAGGGGAGAGGGTAGAGCTACAATTAGAAAAGGAAGGAGTTCAGACACTCAGTTTTGTAGGTGGTGACTTCTTAAAAGCTGAAAAATATTGTCAGGGAATATATCAAAAGAGGTAACTGTTGGTTCATCTTCTCAGTCTTCACTGTTGTATTTACTTGAGGGGTGGTTCATAGAATCATGGGATATCCTAAATTGGAAGGGACCCATCACTGATGTCCCACTCCTGGCCCTGCACAGGACACCCCAAGAATCACACCATGTGTCTGAGAAGGCACATGAAGCAGAGGGAAATGTGTTTACTGCTGGATGTTGGGGTGTTGGGGCAACATTCCAAGGAAGACTAAATCATTCCAGCAGATTTGCTATCTTCTGCAGTGGGAAGATAGATTCTTCTTGCTTATTCCACTTCTGACACATACTTTTGTTGCCCTGTTGTTGGTGCCTGCCATATTTCTGTAAGCCTATTTTGCTATAATTGAATTACAGGTAGTTTTTTATGAGCTTAGGGAGCTTGAGCTGGCTGGATAAATGCTGAATCTGTTGTGCAGAAGAGGTGGGGCTACCTGGCTGGCAGTAGGAGACAATGAATTACCATTTTCAGTAGCAGTGAGTTATTGAATGTGTTCATGTGCAAAACCTTCCCCACAGAGGTTAACCTGTTGATAGGAAAAAAGGGAGGGAACTGTGTAAGTAAAGAATTTCACTCTTCGCCATAAATCAGTATAAACGTTGTCAAAAGTTGAGCAGTAAGAGTTTGTTCTTGAGAAATGAGGCCAAAGCCAAAAGAGTGGCTCAGCTTTTCAAGTCCTTCAGCTTCAACAGGAAGGGTAAACAGACTTTCAGTAATGTTGGTGATAGTTCATGCTGATAGATCCTCGACTTTCCAGCACTGAAGTGGCAAAGAAAAATCACCCAAGCAGATGCTTGAGTTTAACATATAAGCTGTGTCTTTCCATGGTGTAATTTAGTCTCCAGTTGGCAATTTAAAGAGAACTAAAGCCCTTCATAGTTGCATTAGAGGTCTCTAAATCTGCCTCTTAAATTTCCTGCTTGAACACAGAAATGGATGCTAATATCCAAGAAGTTACTCTGCAGCCTTAGCACTATTTATTCAGAAAAGCAGGCAATTTTACATGTCTAAAAGCAAAGCAACACTTAGTTGTGAGAGATGCTACAAAATGCAGAGGAGATGTGAAAAATGAGGTCTTTGCTGTCTGTTAAGACAATGAAGATAGGCAAGGGAAGCAAGAAGGGCAGTTTGCAGGATTAAACTATCCCAAAGTTGTGATGTATGGAAGTTGTGCATGTCTGTAAATAATAATTGTGATTGAGTAGTGATTTTAAGATCTCAGAGTACATAATGAAGGGCATCTGCAACTGGTTTCAGCTTGGTAAATAGTTGATAGTTAATGCAATCTGCAAAAACTGAATTGTATGTATTAGTTACCTGGTTAGCTGTACACTCATATGAATCAAATTTATGGGCATTTTAGCTTAGCATGGAATTTTACCAATTACAGTTTCAGTGCAGTAATTACAGTAGCTTAATTGTAGTGAAAGTAGGCAGTCTTTCATTCTTTGTTTCAATTACATCAGTTCTTGAGAATGACATATAATAGTAGAGTGGCTATTAATATTCTCTGTGCTTTTCAAGCCAAAACCTTTGGAGCCCATCCAGAAAAACAGTGGGGAGGATTATGTAACATGCTTTTAAAGGGTTAAGGGAAAAAAAAAGCATGCTGTTGCCAAGTTAGTATGGGATGAAATCCTAGTCCATGTCAATTTAAGTTAATTTGATTTGGCAGTTGCTTTCAGCTATGAATTGTTGGAAGTAGGCTACCCTAGTTCCTGTGCAGTGGTTCTTGGAGTGTAGGGATGTCCTTGGTCATAACATCAACCAAAAAAGAGCTGATTATTCCTTGGTGTTACTGAAATGAAACTTCTTGCCCCAGTCAGTTGACTACACAGTTCTTTTTACAGGGTTTCAAGAAAGACATTATTTTATCTCTGTAACAGGGTGTCTAGTTTATTTAAAAGTAAGCTATTTCTCTCTATTCAGTAGAAAGAAATACTTTTACTTGGGTCATTTGCTAAGATTTTGGAAATGAGAACTGATTAATTATTTTAACTTCAAATGCAAAAAAAATTATTAAATACCCAAACCCTATAATATTCAACTACATGCATAGCTAAAAGCAGTGCAATGTGTTTTGATTTGTTGGCTGTTAAACATAGGCTTATACCCTGTTAGTCTCCTACTTTTTGGCTTGTTTTTAAACAGAAAGTTTAAATCACTGAACATACCAAGTCTCCTGTTTGTAATTTATCATTAAATATAAAAGCTAAAGAGAAAATTGGCTTGGAACTGGAACATTCATCATACAAAGATGCTGTCTGTGTGTGTGATGTTAGGGAGTCATTGTTTGATAACTCATCTTTGTGATGAGTTATCTCTTGCAATTAGAGCTGTGTTGTGAAGTGTCTTATGAGTGAGTTTGTTTCAAACATATGCTGTTAAAGGAGTGCTGCTGTGCATTTCTGGTAAAAATTTTGTTTGTTTGTGACTTTAGTCTTGATGTCCATGGGTTGTATTAGTTTTAGACATTTATTTTAAGTCCATCCTTGGCCATAAGCATTATGGAACTCTATTGATGCTTAACCAGAGATAAGTGAATGCTTAGATGAGAAGCATTAAAGGGTAGGTATACCTTTGTTCACATATCTTAAGTGATTTTAAATTACCTTGCATATGTGATCATTCCCTCTGAAGTTACCAGGGACCATCACTCACTGCTTGTCTGCTCAATTCAGTACAGCTAAGATTTTCTCTCCATCAATTAGATACGTGGCAGTAGTCACACATATCTGCTTTTCACAAGGACTGTAGTGTTTTTAGCATGAGTTGTATAGTGCAGAGTAGAGGTGAAAAATCATCTGGTGTGTTCTGCCTAATTACTTGTTCCATGTCTCTGCCTGTGCATTCTTTCTTCTTACAGTGATGTCTGATTCAGCAAATGCTCTTAATAGAAATTCTGTTCAAATTTCATTGGGATTGCTGGATTTATAAGTGCAAATTTCAAGGTGTGCTTAGCTGATAATGGATAGTTCACTGAATTTGACCCAGAAATGTCTTTAGTTGTTTATTTTAAGAATGATACAATGGGTTTTAATTTTTACAGGTTTTCATACTTCTTTTATTTCACATCCTCTCCTGAGTAGCAACTTTTCAGCTCCTGTTACCTTTTCCAGTTTCTGCTTCTTTCTTCTTCCTTTTCAGCGTTTTCAAGCTCAAATTTATCTCAAGATTCTTAACTCCAAATCTGTATTGTGATTTATCTGATGAGTAGAGTAGCAGAAGGCAGTTAGAAGCTGCAAACCCAAGTTGTCACAGACATCTTCCTGTCCTTGTTTTTTTTGTTTTTTGTTTTTTGTTTTTTTTTTTTTTTTAGTTAAAAAAATGAAAAAAAATTGTGTCACACGTCCTATAAAGGCATCTGTTTTGTCAACCAACACTGAGGAGCAGCAGTTTTTGTTGTGCTTCCTAATGGCTTCTTTGGCTTAA
Organism: Erithacus rubecula; assembly: GCF_903797595.1. Taxonomy (NCBI): domain Eukaryota; kingdom Metazoa; phylum Chordata; class Aves; order Passeriformes; family Muscicapidae; genus Erithacus; species Erithacus rubecula. Next base: position 84,193,337 of record NC_136689.1, on the reverse strand, counting down.
GTTCCCTTTTGTCTCTTTGGACTGAAACACAGGAGCTGGCAAATTGCTCCATGCTGGAATGAGTGCTGTTGTGCTGGCCAGCTCTGTCTCCCTCTGGGCACATGGGTGCTGCTGATGAACTTGTATAATTAATTGAAATGTGGGCTTCTTAAAGACTTATGTGCTGTCTGTGGCAGTTATGGGTGTGTGCATGAGTGTACACACATACATGAGTACAATGGAGCTCTCTTTTGATGTATGTATACATACCTGTGTATCTTTTTCTTAAAGATATGGACATTGGTGGTTGGCTACCTGCTGATGGTTTCATTCAAGTGGAATGTAAGCACTGAGCGTTACTTAAAAGCAGTCTCTGTTCCTGTCTGGATTATGCTGCTCTTTCACTTGGGTGAGTAACAAGAAGTTATTATTCTGATAACTGATGGTTCTGTAAACAAAGCTCCTCACTTGCTCCTCTGCTAAATCTGTGATGTAGTCTTATCTGAAAAGCAACTGTTTTGTCTGCTCAGTAATTCTGACTGCATGTGTCCAGAGGGCAGCCCTGGAGTGGGAGTAGAAGGCATCAAGATGCAGAGCAATGTCTTCCACTCCTCGTGCCTTTGTACTTCCCATGGTTTCCCATTATTTGGTGCACAGACAACGTGAACTTGACAAGGAAAGGCTGGAATTATGAGGCTGACTTTAGACTTCTGTTTGTGATATTTTGTTGAAAGCTTGCCATTAACCAGGACTGTAGCTGTAAAATGCATTTTAATACTAGTCAACAAGCATACTGGGATGATATCAGCAGTATAAAATACATTTGCCAGAAATCTATATAATATATACAAATAAATGTTTATACAAATATAAGATTACTATACTCTTAGATTTGTTACACATTTAATATAATAGATTATCACTTTATGTTCTCATATCAGAGTTTATGGTGGAATGATCATGCAATTAATAGAAGACTACCATGATAGAAGGGTTCACAGTGTACCTCATGATTTACTTTACTTTAGCAGCTGCTTTCAGGGTTGTTCTGACCATGTGGGGATGCTGCCCTGAGGTTTAAGCTGTATGCAGTGGCTTTGCATTTGCTTAAATTTTGACAGTCTTGTATTTACTGGAAGTACAGGCTGAATCGGAAAAATTCAATAAAAATCCCATTCTGTGGAGATCTGACATAAACGGGCATTTTTGGGGGAGAATGTGACTTTTCTCTAATATATAAAAGGTTTTAATTTTGTGCATATTTTCATGTGATTTTGAATGTTGTTTTCAAAATTGTTCTCTATATCAACATAATGTCATTGAAGTTAGAGACAGTAACAACTTGGTTTGTTCATTGAGAAACTTGTTTATTTTTGCTTTCTATTCTTCCTTTTCTTTAATGCAGAAAACCTGTTTGTTTTGTGACTTTGGTTTTTTTGGTTGATGTGCTGCCTTTCTTGGCTTTGCTAAATGTGTAGTGTTTATTAATGGTAAATATTAATGTAAAATAGTAAATATTTTTGTAAAGAATATCCCAACACTGTGTCTTTTAGCTTCTGTGGCAGGTTCCTGGAGAATTCCTGTATTTCTGGTTATAGTTGTTCTGATGACAATAGGCATGTTACATGAACAGCAGAATGGAAAGGAGTCTTCTGGTAAGGAAAAGTCACTATTTCTTTTACTGTTGAAGGCAAAAAAATTCAGTTAAATCACATGAAAATCTGGACTGTATCTCCAAAAATTCAATAGCATGTGGATTGCAAGAACTTACTGTAGGATGTTTAGTGTGTTTCAAAGTGTTTTACTCATGCTGAAGTGAATGTTAGATTCTTTACAGAAAATGATTGCCATGGACCGATGTTTCTTTTAAAGTAGTGACTCATTATTAAGCTAAATTCCTTGAGTTTACAGGTTTCAGTATGTAGTTTTAGGCATGAAGAGGTAGCCCAGGACATTTGAAATCAGAGGCTAATTTTGAAAGAAAGCAGCCCAGCAGTAGCTCCTATAATGCTGAGTATGAGAGAAACCAAGACAACTCCACCCAACAAGTTTCCAATGTCCAGTCATTTGTTTTTAACATCGTTTCTTAAAAATATTTTTTGTGTTTAGATTTTGAGAAGAATAGTTTTTTTCTGTTGCAAATCAGTTTTGAAAAAAGCAAAGGTGTTGTATATTCCTGATGAAGGAAACCTTTTTCTTGTCTGGCTGATTTAGTTGATTAGTTTAGTTGATTAACTGGTATAAATTTTTTTTAATAATCAGACTGCCAGCAACTGTGAATGTCTTGGTTGGTAGCAGTTCATTATCAAGAAAAGCACTAAGCAAATAACTGTGTTTGAGTTTTGGCTGCAGGTGTATTGTAATACTAAAGTTAATAACACTCATTCCTGTTTGATCATAATGACTATGTATAATACATACTAAACTCTAACAATGTCCATCCATGTAATTTCTGCTGCCTGACAGCTCCAGTAGATATCTAACACCAAATAAAGTATTTAAGACTTAAACTTTTTGTTGCTTACATACATGTATATATTTTACAGGGGCAGAGCTTCCTGGTCAGATGATTTCCATTGCTGCTTCAACAATTGCCATGGCAATTTCAATGACAGAAGATGAGTCCAATAATGAACATTCCTCCCAACCCTCAGGTGACTGAATACTCTGTAAGAAACATTTGAATTTGCTCTAAAGGCATGATACTGGAGGGAATTCACAAAAAAAATGCAAAATAGTCCTTAAGCTCTTCATTTGGTGCAATATGGTGTCCAAGTAGTGAATTGGGTTTATCTGTTTAAAAAAATGTCAAGAAGATGCTAATATAAAAGCTGTCTAGCAAAGGATAGTTTATGTGGTTATTGAAGCCCTGGCTAGAAAGATTTATTATTGTTTTGTGGGGTTTTTTTAGAATGAATGTGTGATTTTTTATTTTTTTTTTCCCTGTTCTTCATTGTTAATTATTTCAGTTTTCCTGGACTTTTGATTTGTTGGAAGTTAGGATTTCTGGCCCACAAATGGGCTATGTAAGTGGTTGTGTTCTTTTGTTGCTATTTTTTTTTAGCTTATCAGTTCGTATTTTTTCACTTCTCTAAGACATTTTCTTTCTGTTTTCAATAAGAGATAACTACAGCAATTTTTCAATGGTGTGGGTTTTTTTGACTTCTCTTGAAACAACTAACTGGATGAGAGTTTGTCTTGTCAATTCTGTTGTTTTCCAGTACAACAGAAAAAAAATATAAAAGGAGTCTTCTTTTAACTCCTAACAACAGTTAAAATAATTCCAACGATCTGGTAAAAATTAGTATTCTGTTCCACAGTATAATAAGCATAATTTTGGCCATCTTTGATTTGGATCTTTTGTGAATGGTGATAAAACATTATTCTTACAAAGCAGAAAGTTTTACCGAAGGCTTAAGAACTTACAGCTTTTTTGGTTTTCCTGACACTGTATTAAATCCATTACAGAACAACCAGGCTTAAAATTGTTTGTTTAAAGACCATGAGGGGCTATAAGCTTTTTTCCTGAATACTCATGTTTTTCCATTTTTTATTGTTGAATACTGCATTTAGTTCTGGCAGTGAGGAGTTTTATGATGCCAGTTGATGTGGTCTAAGTGGTCCTTCCTGATCTTCCAGGAGTTTCCAGGTTATGCAGCAAAGAAGTCTGCAATTTCTGGAGCAGATACCACTGCAGTACTTTGTAGAGAAGATTCTATTGTCTTGTTGGCTTTAAATATGATAGCTATTAAAATCTTTAAATGAAGTAATGACTCTCAGGTTCCCTTTTGCCCTCACTTCTTTGTTTTAGAAAAAAGCATAAGAAGTGTTTTCCACATGAAGTTACAGAAAGGTGTGCTCCTTCATGAAGGAGTGCCTTCATCTGTTTTCCTAACTTAAGCCCTGCATATAGATACAGACACCTGTGTTTCTGTTTGTTACTGTTTCTTTGTCTTCTTCCTGGGGAAGAGAATAATTCAACTTCTGTGATAGCAAGAAATTGATGTGACAGAGAACATACTGTGTAATGAAAATAACAGATCTTAATAAGACAGCCTGGAAAATTTGCTGTCTTTTTTTATTGTTCAGAGAAGTACCATTCATTCTGATTTTGCTAGAATTTTCCTGAGTATTGTGCTAGCTGTTTAGACTGTCATACTTTCATTAGTTGGAAGATAGAAAGGTATTTTTCAGGTTTCACCTTTCAAAGTATCATGAAGCAAACTAAATGGGATTTTCAGAATCCAAAGTTACTCAGAAATCACTGTACTGACAGTTTTTTTTTTTCTGTTTGTCTTGACAAGGTGCTCATGCCTTGGTTTGCAGAGCATATCTTGCCAGCAGAAGGTGACTTTTTTCACTGACAATTTTAGTTCTTTTCTGGGTGGATCAGCTTTGTGAACTGGTTTATGAGAGTCATCTGAATGGCAGCTCTGATACAGGCCTGTGTTTGTCATGAGGAGAATACTGGGTCATTGGTAGTGACAATTTAGTTTTGCTAAAAGTGCTGGAGAACTGCATTCTGAAAAAGCTTTCTTTCTTTGGAATCCCATAGTAGTTTTTTTTCCCTTTTTTTTTTTCTCCTTTTTTCCCTTTTGTTTGGGTCCTTTTTCCCCCTTTTTCTTTTTTTTTTTTTTTCTTTTGTCCTTTTTTACTCCCTCATCTCTTTTGCCATCTGTTTTACTCATCTGTGTGCAATCTACTTACAGGGAAACTGTAAGAAATAAGGCTGTTTGATTGCTACAGCTTTTAACATTGCTGTTGCTGTTAGTTAATGAAATCTTTCTTCATTGCAAATATACATCAATCAAATTTTTCATTGCTAAAAGAAGGAATGTTCTTTTTTATTTCCTAAAGGTGACTCTATTAAGGAGTTTTTGGGTGAAAAAATATTGTATAACTTTAATCTTAGGCATAGACTTAAGCTTATTGTTCTGTTTTGGCATTTTAGCGTTTCCTTTTGTTTGATAAATATTTGAGTTTCTGCTTGTTCTATTGTTACTTCTTATGTTGGTTATGTTAATTTTGGAGCAAAACAATACGAACTGTTGAATAAATTGAGGGGAAAATTCTTCCTTATGGGTATACTGCTTTCAAATTTGTGTTCCTTTAGTGCATCCATTTGTTTCTGCACTCTTCTGCTTTATTACATACAGACTGAGAAGTACAGGGGAATCATAGACCCTCTTCTATATGACAAAAATACTTTTTAGGAAAGTATCTGTTTACAGGTAACTTTTTCTCTTCCTTACAAAAAATTGTTTGTATAGTAGGGCTGGCCATCATCCCATTGAGATGCACACTGAATTGCCAAGAACCTCCCCAGCCGAAGCTTCTGCTGTTGTTAACTGCTTGCAGAATTCCTTATTTCAGGTTGCATGCCGTTAATTCCTTTGTGAATATTCTGAAGTTCCACCAAATAGATACCAGCATCCAGCTGATGTTTATCATCATTCCAGTGCACTCCCCTCTGGGAGAATCAGTCTATTTGCACTGCTGTCTTGGTGTGGTGGAGATATGTTCATAAGCTGTACAACTAGTTCCACTTACCTGTTGAACACCTGTCCAGGTTCCTGCAACAAAGGAGAAGTGTGTGATGCAGTTTGTCACTCACTGTTACAGTATGACAAATGGATCTTGTCTTTTTGGGTGTTGTAGCTGTCATGCTTTAGGCTAGAAATGGCTTTAGTGACACACTGCAGCTAAAATACCTGTGTTGAACACAGCAGTTGTCTGTGGTACACGTAGTATGCTGTAGTGCAGTTTTTATTCAGTTTTTCTTCATGGGAGAAGATGTGTCTGTGGCACAAGTCCAGTGAAAGAGTTGTGTTTACCAGGTGTGTGGTATGTACCAGCATATTAAATTGCCTTTTATGCTTCAGCTCAGGCTAACTTTTCGGGTTTTCCTGTGTGCATTCCTCCACTATGGCTGCAGACTTTTCTCAAGTGGTGATGTGTGGGAAGTGTGTGCATTCAACAGCAGTACAGAGCCTCAATAAATGAAAGTTAATACTGGAGCTCTCAGGGAGGGATTTTACACAGAGTGCCTGAAGATGGATTTGGTGTCATCCAGCAACTGAAAGATTAAATATATAAATTGCCATGTTCTGCATCCAAGAATTTTAATTTGAACATTATATTTTGCATGAAAATACTATTTTTTATGTATATGGTCTTTAACACATCAGTTGACTTTTTTGAATTTAATTTGTTTGCTAACTTAGGAGTGAGAGACTGACAACATTTGTTATCCACTAACTTGTGCTTGATGTTATTAATATTTATTACCCAGGGCAAGGAATTTAGGATAGTGTGAGTACTGCTATGTTTGTATTGTGAGTGATTTGGAAAAGTAGTATTGAGACAGTGGTAAGATTTTTTTTTTGTTATGTTTAAATGAGTTTTGAGCAAATCTAAGATTCTTTTTTGAGTACTTGAAGTAAAGGAAAGTGAAAAATGTATTTAAGACTTCATATTTCCTCTAGAAGTTAATCATATTGTGCTTTTCATGGTTTCATGTTTCTCTGATAAAACATATTTGGCTTGTAATTTATCTGCAGTGACAGGAGCCCTCTTAGAGGCTGTAGCAACTTTTCATTTCTCCTCCTCAGCACTGCTTGGCATGGTGATGCAGAATATGGGAGAGTTTACACAGCCTTATTCCAGCTTTTCAAAATCAGTGCCAGGGCTGTCTCAGTCGTTTAGAGAAATTAAAAGAAAAAAAAAAAACCAACCTCAAAACAAACAATAAAAATGCAGCCTTCTGCTGCTGTCCCTTCCTGCACCCCCACCTTCCAAAGAAAATAAGGTATTTTGGGAATAGGGAACATGCTCTATTTTTTGGTGAATATTAATGTGATAATTTCCATTTCTTTGTTCGCTTGTGTTTGTTTTAGGAGCAAAAGCAGAAGGTGATCAGCCTCCACCTCCACGAGCTTCATCATCTTTCAGCACCTCCCCTTCATCATCTGGGAACAGGCAAAGACCTGAGATTGGATCTTTTCTTAGAAAAAAGAAAACTAGTGATATTTACTTTGTTACTCTTGTGTGGGCCATTGTCATTGTTCAGATCTGGCTAAATTTTTGGATTGTGCAGCTATTGCCAGTGCCTTTTGCAGGTAATAATCCAATTACTAGAAGTGTTTGACATCATGTTGAATAACATAGGAGGAAAGGCTTGTAGGCTTGTATGAGTTTTAAAAACTTTTTCAAGACTTCTTAAGACAAGATGAACTGTGCTTCATAAAGGAGGAGTCATGTGCACTGTCTCTTACTATATAGTGGACAGCCCTGTTAAATTGCTTTGTCATTGACTATTGTAGTCTTTCATATCTTTGCACCTCTAAATGAAAAATATTTTAGCTCTTTTTCACTAGTGAAGTAGAGCTCATGTTAACTTGTAATTTCTTTAAAATTGGGTTGCTAGGCACTGTGGGCAAGTCACAAGATAAATTTGGTTCCAATTTTAGCTCTGGGGTTAATTAGCTTTGTTGTCTCACCTCTACATGCATCTGTTCTCCTATATATCAGGCAAGAATTGGAGTAGTTATAATACCTATTGAAAGATATTATTTTGAAACTGGATGCCATTTTTTTCCTCTGCTCTTCTGGGGGAGTGAAAAGGGAAAATGGAAACTGTAGGAGTATGTGTGAGCTACTATTAATTGGAAGGCATTTTTTCCCATGCCCCTACTGTAAGCAATGTGAGTTTGCTAGTTTGCTTGGATTTTCTCTAAACTTCGGTTAAAATGGTAATTTTCAGCATTTTAAAGTGCATTTAACTCTTGAATGTAGCTATTTCCTTTCTTACTGAGTGTGGTGGGTTGACCCCAGCTAGTGGCCAAGTGCCCTCAAAACCCATCATTCTTCCAGTGTTTGAATGTGGGCTGATCCATGAGCTGCATTCCCTTTAGGGAGGTAGGGGCTCAGGATTTTCCTTATCCTTAGGCCACAGTCCCTTCAAGAGGTGAACCTGCTCCAGCATGGATCCTCTGTAGTCCCTCTGAGTGGTGTCTCTGCTCCATCATGGAGCATTTCTGCTTCCCTGGCCCTTCCAATACCTCTCCTCATCCCTCTGTTCCTTTTTCCTCTCTGGTAACCTTTTTCTGGGATCCATCCTCTCCCTGCCCAGGGGTTTCTGCCTTTCCTTAGATACGTTTCCAGTGAAGCACCACACTGCCTGGTGGGCTCAGCTTTGCCCAGTGATGGATCTGCTGTGGAGCCATTTGGAACTGTGTCTGGCACAAGGCAAGCCCTGGCCTCTTCCCATGGAGGCCACCCCAGAGGCCACTCTGCTACCAAAACCTTGAGATCAGTGCACAAAGCTACTGTAAACCATCTGGAAACTGTGACTTGGGGTCATACTTAGAAATTGGAAGGGCTGTGAACTCTGAGGCATGGAGAAAGGAACAGCTGCACCTTTGGCTGTGGCAGTGTAGCAGCAGCTAAAGGGTAGTGTGATGGCAAGACATATAAATAGCTGAATGCAGGGTAAGAGTAGAGAGGGGTTTGACCTTTGTTTAGTTCCTGTGTAGTTACTACAGAAGAAGCTTCCCAGTTTTGGTGTCTGAGTGTCATGGGAGATGGCAATCACAAGTGAAAAAGGAAATAAACATTAGACTTACCAGAAGCACAGCTTACGTGGTTGGTTCACTTAGAAGTCAAGGTGTAACTTAACCACTGTTCAGAAATGCCTACATGTGAGGAAAAAGGGAAGTAGCAGTTCAGCTGACAGCAGTGAATGGTCTTAAGCTTGAGCCACACAAGTCTAGATTGAAGTGCATATCTATAAATGACACAGATGATTACTGCTCCTGACATTCATTAGGTCTAAAATAACTATCCAAACAATAAACTCATGCCAAAAGAGAAATTACTTTTGTGAATATTTATGACTTGTTGCCTTAGCAGTGACACTGGGCCATGAAGTGCTTTTTCATGGTGCATTAACTGAATCATCAGAAAAATGCTACACATAGGCAGTGTAATGATGAACAGAGCCAAATTTAGAACAGTGGATTACATTAAATGTCAGAATGTGACATGGCTAGAAGAGAGGTAACAGTAAAAATATTAGGAAAATAGGAAGGCTAATAAAGCAAGCTTCCTTGCAATGATTCAATTTTAAAAAAGATTAATAGTAATTTGAGGCACTTCTGAGACCTTAAAGAGGATGCTTCTAGTATGTTAAAAAAAAAAAAAAAACCCACCAAAAAAAAAAGCTCCCCGAAACCTTAAATACAGAGATGTTAATTTCACAAAAGCTCCTTATATTGGTAAAGAGGACTCATAAAAAGCAGCATTTAGATTATTAGGAACACCTTGGTAGCATTAACATTTTTCCTTGAATGTACTTCAGTTAGAATGAAATGGTCTTTTAAAATTGCTTAGTGTATAGGGTGGGAAAATGATACCATAATTATACCATAAAATGTAAAGGTGAAAGAAGTGCTTTGATTTGCAAAGCTGAGCAGTGAACCACACAGTGGGACACTTGCAACATTTTGTTCAGTGATTTGAGCCTGGAAATGCTGGTATTGTCTCATTTTTTCTTTTGCTTCCTTGCTTGTTCTGTTGTTTCCTTTTTTTAAATTTTTTATTTGTCTTCAGGTAATTTTCTGGTTCCTGCAGATGTTTGGAACTTGTTATTTTGCAGGCTTTTTCTGCTTTTGCTCACTGCTTTCTAAAAATGGTCCTTCAGCTTTTCCTCTCGTCTCTTTTGAACTTAATGCAATTACAGCTGTTTGACTGTAGCACCACCTTTGCACTGAGTGTACAGTCATTTATTTTAAAAGATACTGTGTAAACACTTATTCTTAAATAATAATGGAAGATTAGAGCACCATTTGACATATGTTGTTCACCTTGCAAAATGCAAACCTGCCTGGCTTTGTTGAGCAGCAGTGTCTGGTGTTACCATGAGCTGCATTTCATTGTAAAAAACCTCAGCCTTTAAGTTCGATGCTGGAACTTAAACTGTATTTTTTCCTTTTTTGCATGTTTACCACTCATTTTCTTAGATAAATTGTTGGATTATTCTGTTTCTTCAAGAGCATAAATCCCATATTTGCCACATGGTGGTGCCAGAGGGTAAGCGAACTAAACCACCGCAAATTGTTGCACTGGCTCTCAAAACAGGAACAAGAAATAAACTATTACCCGTGTGGCTTGCAGAGAATAGGCTCTTGTGGAACTTGGAGAAATGCCCTGTAGGCAGTAAAAGTTAACCTTTTTGTCCGTGAATGCCATTTTACACATCTCCAAGTAGAAACATGGTATGAATTTTTGATTATGAAATGGTGTACTGCCAACTGTTGTGGAGCTTGTGTATGTCAGTAAGTTATGAATCTGGAGTATAGTCACAATATTAAAATAAAAATTATTAAAAGTAAAGTTACATGTAGTGATATAAAGTTCAGTATCCTGTGTTGCCAAGATGAAATGTTGATCTCAAATAGCTTTTTTAACGTTTAAAAACAAAATCTATTGGTAATATTTCAAAAGAAGGTTTAAATGGATGCTTCTTTACTATGAATTTCCACATGATGTGATGCAGTTCTTTAAGGGAAGATACACTTTAACAACTTAGAAGGCCTAAAACTTAAGAATTTAGGCTGAAAATTTTCTTATATGTGTGAAATGCTGTTAAGTTCTGATTGTGGTATTGTATGTGGAGTCATTTGGCATGGTGTGTGAGAATATGTAAGAAATCCACTATACTGGAATCCTGGAGTGGCACCTTTTAATGCCAGGCCTTGCTTAAGTCTGTTAGCTGCATTATTGGGTAGTGTGCAGTCACTTTTCTTGTGCTGTCATCTGAGTTCCATGTGGCTGAGCACAGCTGCAAAGTCAGTGAGGAGATTAGTGGTAAAACCAAAAAGTTTTTAATGAGAAATAAAACTCAAGAATCTTTTCCTTTCTATTTCATCTTCCAGAATGGAATAGATAAGTAGCCTTGTAGTGCTCCTCTGAAATATCTGATAATTTATTTACTTCTTGTGGTTGCAGTGTGGGCACTTAAAAAATTCGTGGTTCATTTTGGAGTTCTGAACTTCATGGCAAACCACTGCAAAAGTTGGTGGCAACTCATTGAAAATTTTGTGAAAGAGCGTCAGGAAGCTCTTGCTCCACGGCCCATCAGAGGACTTGGAAGTGTTATGATAAAGCTTGACAGTAAGGTATTTCTACTTACTTCCTTAAGCAACTTGAAAGTTTGTTTTATTCTTTGTTCACCATATTCTGAAATGCTTTAATTCTAAAGTAAATGTCTGTCACTAATGGGTATGTCTTTCATGTAAAACTGTATCTGTTTTATGGTGTATTTTAAATGATGTCTCTTCTATCACTATTCTCACTTAAGTGCACATTTAAATTTGTTAAATAGTTGTGTGCAAGCCTTGACAGAAGTAACTTAAAATGTTGAATCAATAAGATTCCTTATCTGAGTAAGGCAAAGTTCTCATGGTTTAATCACCTCACCTGGTAACAAAGATTTTTAATTTAAACTTAATGACCTTTAGTCTGAAAGATGTCTCTACTTCTTATGTGAAGATTTAATTAGAATGCAGACCATCATCTTTGCTAAGCAGGGCCCAAGTTACTTCAGACATTTTGTCTGTACTATGTGGAAGCAAAAATTATTGCACACAGTAGTATGGTGGTACAGAAATGAGTCTTCTCTCTGTAAGTGAAGAAGTATGCAGGATAAAGTATTTAGGAAATGCCATAGAATAAGGCTTCTGTGTTCCCCTCCCTTCTTCCCTGTGGAAAATATGCCTATATTTGCATTGCAAATTGTGGAAAGCTCCAGAAAATTTGTGACATTTCTTTCATCAAGAATTGTAAGTTTTCACATAAATGAATAGATTATTTTGTTTGTAATACCTATGGCACTGTGTAAGAATGTGCTTTCTGTAACTGTTGTTGAAGTATTCTCTGCCCTGGAAAAACGTCTTAGGACTCCTGTAACTGAAGAGCTGAACTCTGTAAGTACATTTGTCAGTGCGTTTGTACCTTGGCAGATCGGTCTTGTAGTTTGTAGTTCTGTATTCTGACAGGAGAGGGGGAAGCTTAAGCCTGGATCTAATGGGTAAATGGATGACAGAAGGCTAACAAAAGCATTGAAATGGCTCTAGGAAAAAAGTAGTGATTTCACAGGGTTCATTGAGGAAGAATTTGGAAAAGGAAAAGCCTTTCAAAATGCAGCTATAAACACAATGAAGCAGTTTTCCAAAGGTAGTGAAAATTACTGACATGGGGATAAAAGCTTACATTATACAAAGCTTTTCATGAAAAGATTTTCTTCTCTAAGTAAGAAGATTCTCTAGACACAATGTCAAATGAATTGTGTTTGGTATCCTTGTATTGCATAACTGTATGATACAGTATCCTTCCTAATTGCAGCAAGTCTTTTCTCCTTAAAGAAGGTAGGGCTTTAATGTGCAGCAGAACCTCCCTCTTCACCTTAAATGTACTTAAGGTCAGTTTATTTACGTGTTGTTTTTGTCTAAGCCAAAGAACGGCGTTGGCCAACTAATTTCCCCATCTCCCTTCACCCTTCCATTATTTAGATGACAGCTATATTCCTCTCGAGTCTCTACTCTGTGTATTAAAGCAGTTTAAGTTTTCCTAGACATTACAAGAAGGGCACTTGATAATCTGCATGATGCTATTGTCCTCATTTGTGCCTATTCTAATTCTGTTTCAGCCAGCATTTATCATGGGTGGATGGGATTTTATGTAGTCTTCCAGTGCTTGTCACACTAATACTTCATATCTTTTAAATTCTACTAGCTATGCTTATTCTGTATATTGTAGGATGATGGATGCATGGTATCTCAGAATTTGGGAAACAATGCTACAGACTATTGGCAGTTACATTTTTTTGTAGGGACAGGGAAAAATGGAGTGAAAATTTCATCCTTGCAATATTTTTTAAGTTTGATTACCAAATATTTTGGCTTCAGTAGGCACTGTTGCAGAGGAAGTTATACTGTTTTGTTATGAAAACACAAATTATAAATGCGGGGAGTAAATTGTTACAGCTTATCTTTTATGTGTCTGTGTAGGTGCGAAACCAAGACCAAGGGATAATTTCCTTTGCAATTAGAAGTTAAATTTTTAATATTTTGATTTTAGTTTATTTTCTTGGGAGCTGGATCTGCTTAGAATTTTTGTTTGGTTTTTTTGTTGGTATGCTAAGTTAATTGGAAACTTAATCTTAGCATCAGGATGTATTGAGGCTCTTAGCTAAGTACAAGAAGACAGACAAGGTCTGTTTCACACAAATACTTAGTGGTACTACTGGGGCTGGTAAACATAGTATGCCCAATGAGGATATAGTTCCAGATTTGAGTGAAATGTAGTGAGAATGAGGAACATATCTTAGAGTGGCATGTCATTTCCCAAACAAATTTTAGGAGGCTAGTGTAGATAGTCTGGAAAATAAGCCATTGTGAGAAATGGCTAAGTACTGCTCATGCATGCAGATCTGACCTTTGCTGATTGTATCTGTTTTTCAAACAAAGCCATCAAGAAAAGCACTGCATCTCTTTCACAATTCTCTTTTATCCCTGGTTCTCCTGGAAGAGCAGAAAAGCTGGAAATTAAGAAACTCTGGTCAAGAGAAAAGAAAAGACATTGCAATTTATTGTTTTTACAAGCAGTAGGTCAGTTTTTTGTCTGAGTGTGCCTCCTGTAAATATGGACTATGAGAATAGGATGTCCTTACTGTATTCTTTAGTCTGTGGCTGTGCATTTGCCTCAGAGAGAGTCAACAGGCTGCTGTTGGCAGCAGTGTCTGAGATGTGAGAGGCTTCCTGGAGGAGAGAGTCAGGAGGTTTCTGTTGTCAACCACCAAACCATCCTAAACTTAATAGAGAGGGTATCATGTGTGTTCTTCTCAACAGTAGAGAATTAATAATTTCCTTTACTGATTTTTTTAAAATTTATTTTTAAAGTAGAGTGTCATCTTACAATATGATGACTATGGTTTGAAGAGGTAAAGTAGAAACAAATTCTACAGTGTCAGTTTGCAGCTTTGATGCTTTTTAATTGTTTTCTCTGACTAGTAGCAAAAGCTGGTAAACGTGGATGCTAAAAAAGCTGGATGCTTTGTGACATGTTTTATTTTCATGTTTCCTGATGTTCATGTTTCTTTGTAAATCTGCTTCTAACTTAATCAGTGTTATGAGATTTTTATGAATTTGAAATATTCTTACCTGTTGTTTCCCTTGGGGGCTAATGTAATTTCATGGTAACTGGAGAACATTCTAGATTTGCTGAGAATTTAGTGGTCTTGTTTTCAGGGAGAAACAAACTTCACTTACATGATCTTAATCTCTAACAGAGATGAAGAGCAATGTTAAAGCTGTTCACTATTGTGATTATGCTTCTTATTGATTAGTAATTATTAGAATTAAGAATACTGTCCTACATAAACTGGGTCCTGAAATGGGTGTACTGCAGCATGTGGGTGAGCATCAGGAAAGAAAAGTAACTTTAGTGCAAAGGGAGAAATTGATTGTTGAGAAGTGCAAGAATTACATGAAATCTGTACATTTATATGATCTACAATTTGCTGTTGTGTTTATATCAGGCTTAATTATGTATTTGATGTTGTGCCATTGAATATGAATTGTAGTACCAAAAAAAACCACATGAAATCTGTTCAAGAGTAATTGACATAATAGGAGTGTTGTGAAATGCATAGAATGGGAGTATTTGAATGCCTGAATGGGAGTATTAATGCCATAAATTAGTATATCATGTTAAGATTTGGTGTTTTGCTGAAATGCCCTTCTCAGAGTACAAGTCCTGCTCTGCCATTTGATAGTAGCTCTCAGTATAAATAAACTGGAATTGCCCAGATTATTCTTGTAGCTCTGTTAATAGCATTTAAGTTGTTCATTTTTTGTTTATCCCTCTTTGTTTCAAAAGTGCATGTTAATAGTAAAACCCAAGTTCTTGCATTAGAATTTGTTATGATCTTTTCCTATTGCAATTTACCTTTGTGTCTAGAACAATTTCATTTTCATTCTGTGGATGACTTTGCCTGCCTCTCATTGCTTTTTTCCCTATTACTGCATTTTTCAATAATTTTCCACTGTGTTGTGTTTTTTCCCCTTTTCTTCCATCTCCGCCTGCCACTGACAAGCTGTGGCACTGGCTTAATAAGAAGGTAAATAAATGAAAAATTGTGATTCCAAGTAATGGATTCTATGGTTTTGGGGAGTTTGATTTTATGGTTTGTTTTTGGTTTTTTGTTTGCTTTTTTTTTTTCTATTTTGCAGCATGAACATTCTTTAACATGCCTTGCTTCATATAGATTTCTCTCTCAAATGCCTCTTTTCCAGCTCTTGGTATAAGCTACTGAAGGTCATATAATTCTGTCTGATCTCTTCTGCTCCACTGAATGCACATAGTTAAATGTTTAGCACAGCAGAGTATTGCATTAGCCTTTCAAGGAGTAGAGTGATTTAGGGGCACTTTTATTTAAGAATAGTTGATTTTACCTGGCCCCCACTTGTGCACCTAACAAAACCAGTTCTCTCCCAGTCTGGAGAGCTCTTCTCTGCTCAGAGAAAACACCAGTTACCTGAATTACCAGGGGAGTGGTGAGGATGTGAAGCACAGTTGTAAAGCTGTTAGTGCTTGCATAAAGTGCATGGACTGGTTTCACTGAGTGCTCTCAATCTTTTTTCAAACTTGCTGTGTACCAGGAGTGAATACTTACAAAATGGGACTTTGCATGGCCTTAGAACTGCTGAATCTTAACAAATCTGAAGGGAAAGAAAAAAGCTAGTTAAAAGGAAATTAAAAATTAGGTGGTTGTTATAGCTAAAATATTTTTTCCTATTATGTGGCTTTTAAAAGTGTGTGATATGATTTTGTGATTATAATTGTCCATGAATGGGAGCATTTTTAATATTCTTTTGCCCTTGACTGTATTTCTCCCGTTTTAAAATTGCATTTTTATTTCCCAACTTTGAAATGTTTATCTTAGATGGGTGACTTGTGATTAGTAAATATGTGCAACCATAACCTGTCAAAATTTATTTTATTAGGTACTGGTTTATTAGCAGATTTCAGGTGAAGAGCTGCATTTGGTGAGCTGCAAGATAAATTGTAGTCTCAATGGCTTTTTTTCTGGCTAAGAATTTGTCATTTTCCTTGAAAATTCACAAGTAGATATGGTTTTTTCCTTAGTACTGGTAGGTTGCAATACCTTAGTTCCTTGAAGTTACCTTTGAAAACTGTTGGTTTACTTTACAGTTTCCTAAGGAGAAATCCTGAAAGTCCTGTAATGTTGACTTCAGTTTATGAGCATACAGTAATAATAACATCAGCCCATAACATATTATAATCAAGATTTTTATAAAAGTGAGAGAAATGTGCAACCAGTGGGTTCATTTTGTTGTGTGTAGTGTTTTGGTGATTTTTTAAAAAAATGAAATAAAAGTTACACTCTACCAGAGGGGGAAAAAAAGAATGGAATTTGTACTACAGAACACTGGTTGCAATTAAAAGGTGATTCCTTTTGTGCCTTTCTCCTTTTTTGCCTGTCTTTGAAGGGAAGTACTTCAGAGACCATAAAGATGAATTTCTGATAATCCAGCAGGAAATTAAAAATCATATGGATATGACAGTTTGAAATGATGGTTGATTATGACTGCTAATGATAAACCTTGGCTTTTTGATTCATGTTTGTGGTATATATAGCCCAAAATATAGAATAGATTCATTCAATCTGGCATATTTTTTCTTAGTAATATTGTCTACATTGGGACTCTTTAGGAGGAATTGCTAAATTCTTCTGCTGCTTTTGGAGGGATACTGGTGTAGGTAGACTTGAGACCTCACACAGACTGTTCTCTGCCTTTTCTAGCTTAAATACTCAGCTGACTCATTTCAACATAACCTTGGGATGTGCTCTGGTTACAGACTTCCCCTTATTTTCCCTTTTGCTCTGCAGAGGGTGTGAATGAGATGGTATCTTCGAATATTAACTAACTAAAGGGAAATGAGAAGTCTAAGGAACATCTTGGAAAAAAATCCTCATAAATAACGGAGCTGTTCACAGAAAAAAAAAGTCCATGTTGGGAATTTTATGTAGATTTAAAAATAAAAAATGAAGTAGATGCCTTAGTGTGCTTCACTCTTTGGGTAATGTAGTAAATTAAACATACTAGAAAAACTACTGCTCTGAAGGCTGTGCAGTATGAAACCTGCAGATATTAATTCATGGGTGATGTATCATGCTGCATAACATGGAGAACCTGCTTAGATAGTAGGATTTCTGATTTTTAATTATGAACTGTAGTTCTCTTACAACTTAGTGTAATATGATATGTGTCATCATCCAGAAGCTGAAAGAGGGAGTACTTGGAAATTGAGGAGCCTTCTACTAGAATGTAACTCAATCATAAGAAACAGTTTTACTATGAGCTAAATGAAAATAAAACCTTTGTTAGCCTTTCCTTTCAGAACTGTGACAGTTAAATATAGACTGCCCACAAAAAGCTATCACAAATCAGTAACATTTCAGTTTGGTTTTACAAGTGTGACCTTCTGTAGCTTAGGAGCCTACCTTTCCTTTACCTGTGCATAATCTCGGATGTTGTTGCAGCTTCAGCTTTCCGCTGTGACTAACCTTTAGATTGGGAGCTTGGAACCAAATATTAAACTTCATGGCCTCTGGCTAATGAGTGCATTTAGTCAGTACACGTTTGTCTCTGTGCATGCCCATGGTTTACAGGAAGGATGGAAGGGGGGTCTGGCAGGGTTGGGGTAAGAGTGAAGTCTGGACCTGATTCGGTGATAAGTAAACCACACAGGCATTTAACTGTGCAGCTTCCCTGCAGTGAGCTTGCCTGCAACTACGCATTATTTATGAGTATGAAAGGGTGAGGAATTTAAGTGTTATGGGTTAATGTAGGGGAAGTATGTTTTAATAGAAGGGAAAAAAGAGTAAATATAGCCTTAAGTGAATGTTGTCTGTCTGCTCTTGCTTGTATGATATTCAGTCCAGTTCAGTCTTCTGCTGTGATATGTCTATAACTTGGATCCCCTTAAGTCTGTGTTGAGAGATATAATTGCAGTACCTGTAGGCTTGCCAAAGCTGGCTTTATCAGGCTTCCTTGGGCTACCTTCCTGAATAAATAGAGACAGGGTGGATGTGCATGGCTGAAGCTGCTGCTGGTACCAGTGCACCATCAGCGCTGCCATGACTTTACTAGCTAGATTAAAGGTAATCCAGGATTTGCGTGTGCTGCGGTTGCACCTTAATGGCAGTCCAGGTATATTTGAACCCTCAGTATGAGTGTCTGGAAAAAGTACCTTTTCCATCATGTACCATCACAGAGAGAGTCCTCATCCTGGTCTTTTGGAGCTTGACTTTCCAGTGGTTGCTACATAGCAAAACATCTAAAGCATTCAGCCTCACCTCTACCTATTGGATACCCCTCACACAATCATTGAGCCTAGCATTTTTGACAATGAATCAGTGAATCTGATTAAGGTACTACATGGAAGACTACTGGATTTATTTTAACTCCAACTTAGGAAGTAAATAGCAGTTTGAACTTCGTCTGAAATGACAAGAGCAGCTTTAATTCTTAATAGCTTCATTTTGAAGTCCATGCTATAAAATTTTCTGCCCCTCCCTATCCAGTGGTGTTTTCTTGGTGATTTTTTTTTTTGTCCTTTGAAACAATGACTTTAATTTCTTGCTTCTCTTGCATAATCATTACATGTACATGAGACTTGGAAGGACACAGCAAATCCTGTATTTCCAAAGAGGTAACCCCTATATATATGCCATATATATGCCCTGTGTAGGGGCTGCTCAAAGCTTTTCAGAGAGCTGGAGTACTGTTGCAGGCTGGTCACCTCCCTCCAGCACTGGCTGAAATATTTTAGCAAGCTGAAAACCAAACTTAAATATAAAAAAAATAAATACTTAAGACAAAAGATTTTTCACACTCCCTGATATTTTCTGAGTTCCTTTCTGCAGTTCTTAATGTAGTGCAGACTGTGTTACGAGAACTTGCATTAATTTAGATCAAATGAGCTGGTTGTAAAAACTTGAAGTTTAAAATAATTACTTGATGTACATAAACTGCTCAGCTGCTACCAGATGAACACACACAAAAAGATCTTTATTTTTTTCTAATAGGTGATCTAACTTCAGTGTTAACCAGTTCAATCATCACACAGCAGTCTAAGAAGTTCATTGTTTCAGGGTTAATTTCATGTGTAGGGATAGGGTAAATAATAAAAAAAGAACTAATGTAAACCATTAGCATGCATATTAGTAGTTTTATAAGCTTTCTAACTAGAAAGTTACTAACTTAATTTTTGAAAATATAATTTGCATACATAATTTTTGCTTACTACACATTAGCTTTGACCTCAGTTCTCATGAATCACAAATTTTATAATTGTGCTGTTGCTTTTTCCTGTAGTAATGCTAAATGGAGTAGAAATAGACCTGGTATTTGAACCATAGGAGCTAGAAAAATGTATTTGGTCATGCTTGCATGTGCTTTCACAGCTTTTCATGTAAACAGTCAATTTGTGTATGAAATCAAGCTCAGCTTGCACTGTTCCAGAGCGCTCTGCAAAGTCATGTGACTGAGCAGTTTCATTGTTTTGAATGACATTATCAGAATTTCTCCACTCAAATGTGGCATCACCATTTGCTTATGGACATGTACAGAATGGGCCTTTTTGTAAACTGGCAGAACAACAAATGTGCCTGTTTCCTGTGTTAGTCACTTTGGCTGATGCATGCTTAATGCTGAGCATCCTCCTGAGACTGGAAGTAGATAGAAATAGTTGGTGCTGAATAATTGGTCTGCTATTCAATAATGTAGAACCCACCTGTCCCATTTCAGTTCAGAAGGTGATGAAGCAGCTTTAAAAATTTTATTACTTGGAAAAATACCTAATTTGTCATGTAGATGGCTCTTAGCTATTCAAATCTAAAAGTTATGGTTGTGCTTTAAAGTATATCTTGATAGCTTTGAAGTCCTTTACTGTGCAGACAATATCTGTAAGTTTCCAAGTTGCTGAAGGACTAGAAACAAAGGCAAATTTCTGGGTTCTAGTTAACATGAATGTCTTCTTTAGGTATTTCTCTAGGTCTAGTAAGTAATTGTTGAATTATTGCTTGCTTTGCAGAGAGCTTGCCATGTTGTGTGGTAATGTGTAGATGTTTTTTGCAAAATCACATGTCATACCATGACCTTAATCATGCTAACATTGCTTGTTAATTGTTCATTTCCAAGCTTGAGCATAAATGCTGTTTGATTAGAGCCTGATTCTGTACTGTGATTGTAAATAAAAATAACAGTGTCACATAACATACAGCATTGCTCTCATTAAAGTTTGAGTTATGTGCTATAATTTGTTCTTTCTTTTTTTTTTTCTGCATAGATTATCGTGTGGTTGGAGAAAATGCTAGATAAAATAATCAGCATTTTCATAATATTTTTGCTGGTGATTGGAACCCTTCTGCTAGCTCTTCTCCTTACTGCAAAGGTACAGTATGCTAACAAAATATGATCATAGAGCTCATTTTCATTGCTGGTGAAGGTTACTGATACTTATACAAGATTGTATAGCTTAAAGAAATTTTCAAAATGTTTAGGAACTAATTGCTCTGTAGTTGAACTTGTCACCATTCCAAGACTATAAAATGGACAAAAACATATCAAAATAGCATAATTTATATTTCTTTGTATTTCTGTGGTTTTTACCTATATGACAAGGCTAATGTATGGACATTTGGAAATAAAAAATTTAGTAAAAAAAATATTAGCTTATGTATTACTAGAGCAGATTTGTTTTGCATCCTCTTGACACTTTGTGTTAACAGAAGAACCACTTAGAAATTTTTCTCTTTAGTTTACCTCACATCAGAATAATTTGCAAAATAATTAACGTGTGTTTGTCAATTTGTTTGTGTAATTGCCTGTAATAACCACCTGGTATTCTTTTCTGAGTTAAATGTACTGAGATTCATGATCAGGTATTCTCTGAAATTGATTTTTGGTTTATGGTTGAGTTTGGGTGGGGTTTTTTTTTGCTCACCAGAAGAGGTCACTCATGTACTTTTTTTTCCTTTTCCTTAATGGAGCTGTGTTCATACTTGAAATGGTCAATGGAGATTGAATATTTGACTTGAATACAGTTATGGAACAAAGATCAATGGGTTCTGATGTCAATCTACATTCTCCAAAATGTAGGCATATGTGATGCTGAGTACTTAAAATTGAAAGCTTTAGAAGTTGTGCAAACATTCCTGCCTAAAGCTCCCTTACATTCATAAAAGGACTTTTAAGATATTTATAAAAGGTGTATTTTATAATACTTGCTGAAGAATTTATTTGGTCAGGCATTTCATGGCAGGGTTGGTCATGTTAGAGCTAAGTATTCATTAATTTTTATGCTTCTTTGATCCATGGCTTAAAAAGGTATATCTGAAACTTTGCTTGGTGTTTAAGTGCTTCTCTTGGCAGGGATTGTTGATTTTTTTCCCACTGATGTGATAAGGTTTGAATGTCCATTTGCTATTACTAGTGACCAGAATTTATTATTATTATTGTATTGATTAGGTGTTATGTGGGTTAATGGAACTTCTTTCTTCATAGTGGGCTGTTTGCACTGGAAGAATTGTATTTTAAATGTACAAACTGTTACTGCCCTCCTTCTCACCTTCCCACCCTCTTCCTCTCAATACCACTCCCCTCCCCCCCTCCAAATTCTTTCTGAATCTAACAGGAATTGCAGTTTACATTGCATAACAGTTCTCTACTCTCTCTTTAATTTAGGTACATCAAGAGAGTGTTCACATGATTCACGTCACAAGCAGCTTGATCAATGAGACAGTAGCCAGTCACCCAGAATGGGCAAAGTAAGAGTGCTGAAGTTAAGCCAATAGTGTAGGGTGGATGAACAAGCTTACAGGTGCTCTTATGCATAGTTTTTAATTTAAAAAATCCCCTAGGTGAACGGAAATGTGGGTGTTTCTCACATGCAGATAAAAAAGCTAAACTCTCAGATAGCAGGGGTGTTTATGCATCACTCTGGAGGACTGTCAGTGTAGTGTCTCACTTGGGGACTGTTTGGATTTTGGTGGTGAAGGATGGATGTGTGAACTTTTCTAGCTACAGTTGTGGAGAATAAACTTGTATAGTTCAGAGTTTAAAGTGATCTGTATTTTTTCCTATGAAAGAAAAGAATGCTGTCTCTAGAAAGTTTCAAGGTAGAGCTAAATTATGTTTTTTAATTTAGAGACATGGATGTGGAGTGCATTTGAGGGAATAGAAGTTGAAGACATGGCTCCTGGAGTGAACTGAAGAAGAGTTCAGGGGTGGAAAGAGTGGTGGATGGGGAGAGCTAGGTGTGAATCAGTTGGGCAGGGCCATTCCTGTCAGGAGTAGATGTGTATAGTGTGCACAGTGGGAATTATGTAAGGTTTAGTCTGTGTAATTACTAAAGTAAGCACCAAGACTAGTAGTAAGGGAGAAAAAAGGTTTTTAGGGAATTGCATGAATATCAGAGGGGGAATAGGTGAGACTGAAAAGTGTGATTTTAAGGGAGCTTGTTACCTTGGCTTTCATTCTGCTTCAGCTGAACAGAACATTGGGCAAATATAAGATGGCAATATAATGCCAGCAAAAAAAGATCTCTCCAGAATAAGAATGGTTGACTCTTTCAAGGGAACATTCTAAATAAAAGTGATGGTGGTTTAAAAAGATTGAAAGAAAGCAGATGCTCTATTATAAGAGCAAAACAATTTTTCAAAAACAGAATTAAAAGGATATGGTTAGTAACCACTGTAGCAATACATGCTTTAGCATTACTAAAGTAATCACAATCATGAGAACAGAAAGCACTTAAAGCACTTGGTTTTATTCCTGCATGGTATTTCTTGTGTTGTTTGGCCTTTCTGTTTTGCTATAAGATGGAAATAAGTGGGACTAATAAAAATGGTAATTCATCTGTCAGAAGCTTATTTACATAATGAAATTACTGGAATACTAGTTAAATAATTTGCAGAATTCTAGCGGAACTTTTACTTCCAGTGTTTGCATCCGAATTTGAAGTATCCATAACACTATATTTTAGTTCATTAAGAGTAAGAATACCTCTTGCCAAGTCCCTGAAGCTTTACCAGCTTTTATAGCTTGATGCTCATGTTATGTTTAGAGGTGAGTGACTGAAGTATCTTGGAATTCCAATCTGGAACATTTCTGAAGCATTATACAGGTAGAAGAGCTTCCATGTTCATCTTCAGTCAGATAAACAAATACAGCAGTTGTGATTTCCTGAATGCTTTCATTTTGTTTTGGAAGGGCTCCAATAAATGCCATTGAATCAAGGTGTAAAAAGAAAGTCAGAGCAGAGATTGTGTGCCCTGTATTCACAAGTGGTGAAATGCTGGCAGCTCAGTAGGGTACATTGCTTGAGAGTGATGTGAGTCCCTCAAGAAATTCACAAGCAGGTGGTTTGGTGAGGACTTAGGAATAGCTGATGTCCAAACCTTTTTTCATCTGGTTGCTTTTTCATGGAAACTATGTTAGCAATTTCCATTGAGGTTGTAATTCAAGAGGTTGTGTTTGCAGCTAGATGAGACTGCTTCATACAGTGTTTTCAGGAAACTGGGGAAAAAAAAAGAATGTCGTGTGAATAGCACAAAAGCAGATCTCTTGAAAAAGTTGAGAGATCAATTTAAGTAAGGTTTCAGGAACCTTGGAGGATTTTTAAATGCAATGATGTGCTCTAGATTTAATTGTGCTTTGCTTATGGCAAAATCTATTTCTTGGTATTTCGAAGGAGACATTCGAGTTGTAATAAGTTTCTGTGTATTTAACCGTAATGATTTGTTGTTTCAGAATTTTAATTTACACTGTGATTTGGGTGTAATGAAGTGGGTATAATATATAGCAGTTGACTTTGTTTTCCCTCTTTAAAATTCCCCCAGCTGGCTGCCAGAAGCCCAGGTCATTCAGAAGGCACTCAATTCTGCAGCTAACAATGTGTACCAGTATGGCCGAGAATGGATCACACACAAGGTAAGAGTGAGCTGTCAAAAAACTCCCATTCTTTGGGGTTTTTATTCCGTATCTTAATAAAAGTAAAAAGAAATAAAAATGCATTTGTTAGAGTTTTTTCCATGTGTGTAACTATTTTGTTGACAGATCTGTTCCTTCCACTCTGGTTTGGGACTTTTGAAGGAAGAGTAGGAGTGATTTCAGTAGTCTTTTCTGTTCAGAAAACAATTTATTTTTGAGAACTGAAGAATCTGTCATTATTATAATAATGCTCAGTGAAAATGCATCAAGTGAAATTGAGTAATTTTTCTTTTTGAACTGGCATTAGCTGTTCTCTTATAGACAATGTGCACTTTTATTGTGACCGCTGCCCCTCCCTCTCCCCTAATTTGTGTGGGCTGGGTGTGCTACACTGGACATTTTTTTATCATAACTTGTAAAGTTAAGCCAGCTTTCTTCACATGAAAGCACACATGTCAAATTATTTGGAATATTTACTCTAAAGATATGATCAGGGGTTTAGGATTAAGCATTTTATAGATGGCATTTGTTTTTCAGCAGAAAGAGGTCCTTAGTACAGCAGAATGCTTTTTAACAAAAGTCTTTGTATTGTGAACCATGTTGTCTGAAGTGTGTATGTTATACTGATACTAATTTTTCTATTAACTTGAGTTTGAAATGTGCCTTTTCAGACAGACTTAAGTTATTCATCAAGCTTGAAGTTCATCAGTGGATGCCTGTTTTGTTCTGTCCTGTGTAATAAAAGTTTTTTATGTGTTTTAGCTCCATAAGATTTTAGGAGAGAAAGTAAATAACACTGCAGTGATTGAAAAACAAGTGCTGGAGCTCTGGGACAGGCTTTATCACTCTTGGTTTGTGAAGGTGGGTAACATATTTGAATGGTATTCATATAAGCTATCACTTAGTACTATGAGGTAATTATTCTAAGTGTGCATTTCTCAGGAAGAGTTTAGCAGAAAGTTGGAAGGTTGAGTAAAGGTTGGTAAAAAGAAGGTAAGAATTCCAAGGTAAAAACTTCAAGTGTTTAAGTCATGCAGTTCTAGAGTCACAGTTTTAGTATAGCCAGAGCTGAATCCTACACTTAAGTAGTTAAGTGGTTTTTTTTGTTCAATTTTACAGTTTTCTCTCTTTTTATACTTAGTGTTTCATAGTTTAGCACTTTCTGCTGAATTTTTGTGTTCTTGAGGTCTTGGGAAAAGGCAACTGGTCTTCTGCACGATCTGTGTAACTTTTGTTAATTTGAAATTGTGAGAAAGTAATTGTCCTCTCATTAAGTTTTTTACAATGCATTTCTGCAACCATCTTATAATGGGTTCTGTGCACTGAATCCTGAAAAGTTCCTAGGAGTTCAATTGTTACGCTGCTAATGCTGTTTGCCTTTTAAAGGAAAAAGCAATTCATTAGCCACTGTGCAATGGAAATACCAAATCCAGAAGTCATATTTCTGAAATACTTCTGTGTATTTAAATGATTGAGATTGTATTAGCCCTTTCCTGTCTGCATTTATTCTTCAAGTACCTCCAAAGGTCCAAGAAGATCTCTGCATTGAAAAAATTCAGTTTTGATATAGAGCTAGATTAACAGATGATAGCTCTCCATACAGATTACAAATACAGAAGGCCTGTTGGAGGGAGATTTTTGACTACTCATATGTTTTTACTCTAAATTGCTTGCTCAGAAGAAAGATGCCTGTGTTGGCAGTGGATTGTTATAGGAGGTTGCTAACTATGCATCACAAAGTGTAGCAGTCCATCTAGAGAGAACTAGTAATAAGCAGAAAATATAATGCTCTTGGATAAATCTGTGCAGGCACCGTACTTGGAATGTTATTTGCCATGTGTGGCAAAAAAAGTTTCTGTCATTTTGAATGTAGGCTGCTAAGGCTAAAAGTGTGCAGAAAATTTTAACAAGTAGTGGTATACTTTTTGTGAAAATGAGAATTAAGAACATGAGAAGTCTCCTTCTATTAAAGACTAGGCTGTTGTAGTCAGCAAGTTTGCTTAAGCTTGCTTACAGAGAATTTTGGCATCCTTCAGTGAAAGAGTTGTCACGGTCCCAGACTGAGTCAACTAGCCTCATTCAAGATGGTAATCAGGTAATGTTCACTGGGCAACATGTAACTTCATAATTAGGGAGGAGCCACTTAAGGAATTAGCTATTGTTTTTATGGCCATGTCCTGTTGTCTTGTTGTGTTGCAGTTACAAAGGTGTATAGTCAGAAGATATCTTTGTGCATCTCGTTTAGCTTTTAGGTTTAGCATGATTAAAAATTGCCTGTGGAGAGGTAGAAACTAATAGTGAGAAAACTGCTTGCTTGGACTTCTTATGTTTTTCTTTATGGGCTATCCTGGGAAAACTTATGTGTTGCAAATAGTGAATTATGCAGGCAATAACTGAAACCATTACCTCTTTCTTGTATGGTTTCATTAAAAGCAAAATAGATACCATTGTATCAGTCAAGCAGTAAAGTTAATTTTTAACAGTTCAGTCAATACAACATACTCAGATGTAATTAAATGGGATAATTAACTACATTTTTCTGTCAGATTGTAATTTTTCCAGTGTACGGAGTACTTCCACTTCTGCTTTGGGGATGCCAGTTAAAGCAACTCTAAATATTTAGATGTATGTTTGATCTATTCCTCATTAAAAAAACATCAGTCTAAAGCATTAGCTTTTGGCATTCTCAAATCTCTAAATTTTATTTGAATGTCTGTTTTCTTTGTTTTTAAGAATGTAACACATTCTGGGAGACACAAAGGGCACAAGTGTCACATAAACCGTGCAAACAGTTGGCTTGGAGATATTCTGGACTGGCAGGATGTTGCATCGTTTGTTCATGATAACATCGAGACATTTCTCTCGGTATGTATTCTTTGCACTTACTATGAAATTGGTCTAATTTTTAACTGATAGCAATTTCTCCTTGGAGTACCACTAAGGTTGTGGATTCAGGTAAATGAAAAATCATGGAAACGCTGTTAGCGTAATGTACAATTACCAAAGTAAGTATTGCTGGCCTATTTAAGATACAACCGTGAAACAAACAGAAATGTTTATGATAAAGAAGCTTCTGTGCTTTCAGCATCTCCATGCCAGCTTCCCAGACATCTTCCTGAGGCAGATTGTTACCTGTGTCACCAGCTGATTTTAAGTGCATTATGTAGTCTTTTCTCTTTAAAGAAGAAACCAGTTAGTTTAGCTTATAACTGAAGAAGCTGTTGATTAAGAGGTTGTGGAGACAAAACCAAGCAATAAAAATGGGGGGGTTATCTTTTTTTTGCCTCAAAGTATTATTGTTTGTTGGATTGAAAGCAGCTTATTTTTCTCTTATGAAAGTTCTGTGGAGAATTAAATGAATGATTTACACACTATGAGTTCCTACGAATAAAATCATTTCACCTTATGAGGAGAAAAAGAGGAACCACTCAAAGTAGTCCAAACTGAAGTATTACACTAAAAAAGCATATTAAATTCAAAATGCTTAGTACAGAGTCAATCCTCAGTATAGTTCATCTTTGTCTTAAACTGTTGTTACTAGAAATATCTTCAGTTTTGCAAGACTTATTAATTCTATCTAACTATCACTATAGCAGATTTGTGGATGCAGCTAAAGCTAATATTTTCCTCCAGGCAGTTCTTGGTTTAGACTGATAGGTACGTGTGCTTTTTCTGTCCTCCCCCAGTTGCTACTTACATTGTTGCAGCTTCTATCATAGAAGAAGATGTGAGATGAGCAAGACCTGAGAGAAACTTCATTGCAGTAAACCTTTCTTCAGTTAATTTTGAAATTTGATTAATAATTATTCAAAGTTGGCAATGCATGCTTGAGGCAGAGGGTTTAAAAATGCACACCGCATTGTGATTTAAATTCAATGTAGAGTTTCCTTCTAGGCAAGAGGCACGAAGGAGGAAAAACTACCTGATAAGAGGTAGCAGCAGTGCTGCACAGTGCTCAGAAACCATGATGTAAAGTGTGCTTCAATAATCTAAGCAGGCTGGAGAGAGACGAAGAAAAGTGTAAAGAGAATAAATATTTAAGAATGAAAAACATTAATATTAAAATTTTCATCTAGCTAACTTGCTTGCTTTACTTCTACTAAAACCTGGTGTAGAAGTTCAAGAAAATAGTGCCAGCAATTGAGTTGCTTTCCTGTTTATTTCCAGGAGCTCATTACTCATCAGCTATGGGGAAACACCTGTCTTTTTTCTCCATATACTCATTAATAGCAGACTATAAAATAGTTAGCTTAGTATAAAAATCTAAATCCTGATTTCACATCCTTACTGGACAGCATTTATTTTCATGGCTTGCACAGCTACAGTGCATTGCATAAATACTACTCACACTAATATTTTAAATTAAAATTGATGAAAGTACAGTCTCTGTTCTTGTTTAGGTCACTAAAACTTGGAGATTATGAAAATAAGAATAGCTTTTGCTTAAGGCTGGTATGTTTAAGCAAGTTTCTTACTTAGCCTAAGATACACAGCAGCCTTACTGTATTCAGGATTTATGTTCTTACCAGAGCATGAAAACCTTTCTCCTGCTATTTTGAAGTGGAACAATGGGTTATTAGAATGGCATACTGAATTGGGAACTGTTTATATTTTAAATTATGTGAGTGCTTTTTGGGAGTGTGTATTTTGGGGATTTAATTTTTCTTTTGCTTAGTTTCTTTAGTTTGGACTTTCTGTTTTTTTGCTATTATCATATTTTATAGAGCTTCAGGTAGCATTAAGACCAGATTAGATGAGGCTTTGAGCAACATATTCTAAGGAAGGGTGACTGCCTATGGCAGGGGGATTGGAACCAGATGATCTTTAATGTCCCTTCCAACCCAAACTGTTCTACCTTTGTTTTTTTGTTGAATGTGTTACTGATGGGGAGTGTGAGGTTGAACACTTGAAATCTGTGCTAGCTTGCACTACAGAACCAAAGCTGTGTTGACAGTTTTTTTAATGGACAGATAATTTAAAGACAATGAGATAGCTGTAAAGAACTGTGTAAAGAAGCAGATATACAGCTGTAATGAGATTTCTTCATTTTGGAAAATAATAAATGTGTATGATTGCACTATTTACATGCAAAAACATTTGTGCATAGATTGAGTTTCCCAAAACATAACTGTCTTGCTAGCCCCTTGGTTTTCTTGAAGTATTTCAGAATAGAACAGATGACAGTTTTCTCTGAAAATACAGCTGTTTGACAATGTCATATTACAGCCACAAGCAGATAAGCTCTTCTCCATTGATGGAAGTCAGGAAATGTTCCTCCTCCTTAATAGGAGGAGTGTTTGCTCTAAGAAATCTGTTAAGAGAAGAGAGATGCTAGTTTTTCACTTCAGGCTTTTCCCCTAATGGAAGAAATTTTCATTTTAGAGTTGAAAGCATATAATTAAATCACTGATGTAGGTGTGCTGGGGAATTGCTGGTATTCATTTAATTTGTAACGATATGCATGAATTCAACTTTGCAACTTTGAGAATCAGGTACAGCTTGAACACTTCTGTACTTCCCTCAAAATGTGCTGTTCATTATAGCAGATATGCTTAGCTGTAGTTTGATGTAGACAGACCTTAATTATTTTAAAGTAATTGGCTACATAAACATGTAAATTGCCTGAAGATTTAATATGAAGATAAGCTTTTGCAAGTCATCAGTTTGCTTTTTTTTTCCTAAAAGTTTTGGTGTTAGCAGCATGGCTGCCTTTTTCCAGTATTAGAAGCAGTAGTGTTAAAAGCCAGCATAATATAAGCAGTGATGTGTTTCTGACATGGGGTTTATTTAATCTCATTCTTGGCAGAGAGAGCAAGAGTGGAGCCCTACTTTCTGCCTTTTATTTTGCACCCCATACTCCACTCTGAGGTAGTTTATCAGATGAACAAAATAGGCAGCATGTAGCTGGACTACTAATATTTAATTTCTAAAAAATAAAGGAGTAGTTCTTTTCTCACTCATCTGCTTTTCCATTCATAACCCTTTTTCTCCATTTGTTGTGTGCTTGTAGCATTGAGAAAGTGAGTTGCTACTGGCTAAATCTGTGCATGATGATTCAGGACTCACTTGATGTTACATGAGACATTGCTAATGTCTTCTTAATTTGATCTTTTAGCTCCTTGCACAAAAATATTCATCATTCCACCAGCAGGTGGTATCTCATTCAGAGATTTCCGAGACAGGAAGACAGAAGACCATCCACAGAGATATTACACAGCAAGTTTCAGCTTTGTTAGGTTTCCCCCCTTTCCATGAGTAATCTGTGCATTTTAAATCAAGTCAGCTTCTCAGGTATTTCACTGAGTTACTACATATACTGAGATTTTTCTCTGGCTCCAGTAATTTCTTCAAGTAATCTCATAAGTTTATAGCTAATTCAGTCAATTTTTCAGTAATATATCAAGTAGCACGTTGGGTTTGTGGTTTTTTTTACATCTTTGTGTCCAGTTTTATTCCCCTTACACAGAATTGAGTTAGGTACATAATTTTATGTGGCTTCCAGAAGTTTGCTGACTTGAAGTTCTCAGCAAATTACTGTTTTGTTCAAGCTCATTTTAACCCTAATTTTCAGCTGTTGACCAGTTTAAAAGAGGCCAGGAGGACTTCCTAGATGCCTGAGAATAAACATTGTGTGCAATTTTGCTTTCTTGCCTCTTACAGATTGGAAAGGCACAGTAACTGATGCTGATGGTGGCACACCTCAGTGTGATGCAGGAGTCCTGAATTCACTATGGCTTTGTAGCTCTCTTAAACATTGATCCCTTACCACTGCTTACAGAGCAGTGGTTTGGGGAAAAAGGTGTGGTTTTCTGTTACTTGATAGTAAAAAAGTAACTAAAAGTAATGTAACAGTATTGCATAAATATTCACGCTTTGTTGTGTTTTGGAGAACTTGTGTTAGCAAGGTTACACCTATTCTTTATGTGTAATAGATGAGCTCATCAACTCAGCTGCAGTAGGCTCTGGGAATCAGAGCATTATGAACTCTTAGGTGCAGCTGCATGTAGTTTGATTTTGTGAGTGGTAGGGAAGTATTTGAGCACATTCTGATACTGTATTCAGTAATAATTAATGTTTGCTATGTCTGTCTTCTCACCTTAGCTATGAAAAGCTTGTATCTTAAAATTTTAATGATACATATGCATAATGGTGAATTACTCTGTAGTTGGAGATGAGTCCTAAAAGATGTAGATGCTTTCATAAGACATAAAAAAGCTGTAGAGAGGCACTCTCTGCACTTACTCTAAAGCAGATCCTGGTGATAACTAGTTCAGCAGTTCCAATCAATGACTCCACCAAACAATGATGTTCAATTGTAGGAGAGCCATTCCTGATGTTGATTGAACAGCCTGATGCCTGTATTCAAACTAGCTGCAGTTGTGTACTCCTGGTTATCAGCCCTCAGGCTAAAGTTTCTAGGGAATGTGTTCAATGAATCCTGCCTATAGTGGAGAAATGTCCTGTTTTGAAGAAAACTTTCACAGTCCCACCAATTATGTGCTGTCCTCTAACAGATGGAAAAAGCTCTTCTCCTTGTGAACTCTCACTGGTATGAGCTCAGCTTATGTATTGCAAGTGAGGGTTTTAACAATTGCTGTGATTACTAGTTAGAAGGCTGTTAAATCAGTTCTACTCTTTAGAGCAAAACTTTACCAGACCAGTTTTTATTAAGATCATGCTTCATGCCAGTTGTTTGCTTGACAGTCTCCTAATCATTATCATGTTTTGAAAGTGGTCAGTCCTTAGCAATCATGTCCTACATGATCTGTGAGGCTAAAAAACCACCATGGTGGTGCAGTGTGGTTGGCACCAATAAAGGCTGTAGTTAATGGTCTGAGTCGCAGGGGTCTAAATGAGCTGGCTCAAGAGCTCTTAGGTATGCAAAGCTGGAACTTAGTGGACATCATCTTCCCTCAAAGTAAGGAGCTTGTCCTTCTATAAGGTGTTTTTATTCCAGACAACTCCCATCCCTTGACCTCTGCCCTGGACTATATGCTGTGATAGTTGGGAAAGGACTACTTTTCCATGTCATGACAGATACCTCGTCCTGCTATTAACCTGTTGTGTTTTCCCCCCTTTCTTAGTTCCTACCTCGTTTTCTTGAAGAAAAAGCAATCTTCCTAGCTCATACAGTTGTCCATCTTCAATGCTTTCTTACTCAAAGCCCTGCTTATGTTTCAGGGGCCTTTATTTTCAGCCTCTGTACCTACTTTCAAGGCCTTTGCTGCTCTACTGTGAATAAACTCCACAGAATAACAGAAGACCAGTGGCACAGAAGATCCTGTTCATACCCCAGGTTCTAGTAACAAGCTAAAGCATCTGAGAGGGGAGCCTTGCATACAACTTAGGCTTGCTGTTAGCAACAATAGCACTATCCTTCCTGAATACCACCTGGAAGGCCTCTGCTTTAGCTACAGACCATTCCCTCCCACTGTCCTCTGTGTCTACAGTCCTCCTAACATAATGTGCATATGATAATGTTACTTGGGGCTGCGTGTATTTGTACCACTGCTGCACCCCCAGGATGAATTCATAGTCCATCCAAGAAGCAAAGGGACAGGTACCAGTGGGAGATATTTTTCAGCAGTGTCCTCTTCTAACCTCACTTGAATTCTCAAGAGACAGTAATAAAATCTGTGCAAAAGATGAGCGTTAACTTTTGTAATTCCCATTAAATAGTAGGAAGCATAAACTAAGTAGGTGTTTCTATTTCCATTTCCCCCAGCATTTATTCCCTCTCAAGTCATGCTTAATAAACTATGTTTGACATGATTCACTCACTTCTAAATGAGAGGTGATCACATGGCTTACACTCCTTTGTCTGCTTTACAAATGCTGACTACTGAGGAAGGGTTTTTTGGTTTTAGAGAGGTTTTGGTTGGTTGGTTTTGTTTTAATTCCATCTAATTGCTGTTTGTTAAACCAAGACTAACAGTTGCTAGTTTTGAAGTCTTCACTTCTGGCTTTGAACCTGAAGGGCTTTCATGTCAGAGCTTTTACAGTTTTTGCACTTACATTAGTTAGTCTGAAATGGGATTTGTTTGTGATCTTGTTCTATATGTTAGAATCACTTTGGCTTATACATTCTTACTCTATTCCTTCTGAATGATCTATTTGTTTTAAGCTAGTACGCATTGCATTTAGGATGCTTCTATGTGCCTTCTTTTAGTGCATCAAAACTAATCTTTACTGTATGTAACCACAAGCAATCAGTTCCCCAAGCCAGTGCAAATTTTAATAGAGTATCTAATGTTTATTTTTAATAACTACTTGATTAACTGATGCAACCTTACTCAAAATCACAACTTCTGCATTTCTCTGCAAGTATTATTAAAAACATGCATTTCATTATCATGAAAGCTTTTAACAAGAAATCTATTGAAGTAGTAATTTTTTTGTTTGATTTGGAATAGATTTATTTCTACCTAGTGATGTTAGTCCTTGTTCTTTGTGTCTTAACATTTCTGCCTTTGAAAAGGTGAGTATTTTCTCCCAAGACAAGACAGCACTGTTAATCACAATAAACAAGTGTCACCAAATCTAGTTTTTTTTTTGCAATTGTACATATTGAAATAATTTTTAATATTGAGAGAAAAACTCCAAACCTTATTTATCAGCTATATAGAAACTTACCTTTGCTAAAGTGGGCATTTTCTCTAGCTAGAACCTGCTGTAGTGTAGGAGGATGATTTTTTTTTTTTTTTTAAGTCATCTTTGTATAACTTGATGGAGCTGTATCACACAGCAAGCAATTCTGTGTCTTTGCTAATAGCATCCAGTGTCTGACTTCTCCCTCCTTTTTCAGATCCTGGAGTCTCTGTGGATAGTGATGAGTCGCAATGTGAGCCTCTTGTTTACTACAGTTACAGCATTAGTGACAATCCTCTTCCACAGTGGGACAGCTCTTCTCAATTTTGTGCTTTCAGTGGTAAGTAGTGTGTCATTGATTTACAGGGTCCATTTTACTGGAGTAACCTAATTACACATATTGTAACAATGAAAACTCAAACCTAAAGTATTGAAAACATCTTCTAGACTTACCTGGTACCAAAATTCTTTAAGATTCTGCAATGTCACTATCTGTTTGGGGCCATTCTAGAGAGAGGAAAGGATTGGGAGATATTAAGTCTTTCTGTCATTCTATTAGTGGAAAATTCTTGTTTCAGGACTTGAAGGTACTAAGCTATAGCCTGTAATATCCTACATAACTGCTGAAATCTTATGGCATGTCTGCATAAGCATATCCCTATACAAGCCATTGCTTTCAGGAGATGGAATCAGAGAAATTTTGTCCTCTAGTTGTCATCCATGAGAAAGATTGCATAAGAGTATTTTATTTCTTCCTCAGTCCACAACTTCACCCAAAATGGCATATTTAAAACTGTATCCAACAAGTTAGTATACAAAAATGTCACACTTAAAGTAATTGCCAATGATTTCAAGGCACTCAGGCTCAGATACAAGATTTATCTTTAGATGCCTAATGACTTACATCAAATTCATTGCATGCTGTTGCTGTAATGCATGATCCTGACTTTCTTTCTGCCCAGCAGCATCCTGCCTCTTGCTGGGGCACTGTGCACTCTGCTGGTTTAGCAGAGGTAGTTGGGATCGTGCTGTGTTGGAATTCTTTTAAAGATTAGATGCTTGAATTGTACTTCTATTTTTTCATTTCTCAGGTTTCCTGGTTGCTACAGAAAAGTTTTCATTAGTTTGGGGTGGCACAAACTAACTTAAATTTTCCAACAAGATGATGCTCAAAGTTTTCTTTTTTTTCTTTTGCTAGGTTTTCTACTGACTACATTTCAGTCCAGTTTTAGTCATCTTGAATAGAAATTAAAATACTGAATTTTATTTTAGGTTTAAACATTTGTTCTTTAAAGCATGGAGATAATGGATGCTTTGTTTGAGACCTCTATTTTGAAAAATGTCTTCTATCAAAATATTAAGTAGGAATGTCAATCTGTGTAGCACATCCATCCATGATCCAGTAAGACTGTGTTCAACAGACTTCTGAAAACTGATTATTAGTTAAGAAATGTCACTTGTATTTCACTTTTGAATACAAGTTCTTGTCTGCTCACATGTGCACATGCATGTATGTGTATGCCTTTGTGTGGGTGTATACCCTCATGTGCACACACTTACTCTGCTCCTATTCTGTTACAAAGATTGGAAGGGAAAATGCTCCATTTGGCTGATGGGCATATATACAGGTCTGCAGGGAATGTGCAGATTTTGTACGCTGTTAAACACACAGCTAAACAAACAACCAGAAAACCCAAAACAAGCAAAAAGCTCCCAGCTAACAAAAACCCTGAAGCTTTTCAGCAGAAAATTGAGTATGAAAAGCAGATACAAAAATATTTACTGAATCAGTGGACCTGATGCACAAATAATTAGGTTGTGTGTTTCTTGATACCTGTGGAAATGCTGAATTATCATTTTGGTAGAGAGTGTTTACCTGGAATTTTCTCCTTGAATTCCGTCTACCCCTCCTGAACTTATTTAATGTTTTCAGCTACAGGACAAATTCTATAGCATGAAATAGTAATCCATCAGTTATTTAACTATGGAAAGGCCTTACTATTCTGTTTTCAGTAAATTCTTCCTCATAGTCATTGGCTGGATCTTGAATTGTTGCCTAGGAAACAGTTTAGGTATCTCAGATATCCTGTAAAAGAGGTCTGAAAGCTTTTAGCCTCCAGTTTTTCTCAGCCATATCTTTTGCTGCTGAATGTGGTATTGAGGTTATTCTACTTGTTGGAGGATTCAACAAGCCATTGGATAATACATTATTATATTCTGTGACTACAGCTTCTTTTTGCATTTCTACACCTATTGTGCTAAAGGAATTATGTTGATTTTCTAAGACAGATACTCCAAAATTCTAAAAGACAGATACTCCAGAATTCAATTCATTTTGTATGGTGCAGTTGTTATATCCATCTTGTTTTAGCAGAAATTGCTTAGGGTTTGTACGTTTTCCTGGCTTGTAGTTCAGCTTAACAACATTTTATTCCACTGCTGTTCATTCCCAGCCATCGCTTTGGCTTTTATCCTTCAAGTCTATCTTGTGTCTGCTTAAGAAAGCAAGTTTCTTCTGTAAGCACTGGGGAAGAGCAGTCAGGATAAGCAGATACTATACTTACTGTGCTCAGTAGCACTCTGCTGCTCTCTGTGTTGGAAACTGCAGAAGGATCTGTAGGCTGAGCTCAGTGGAAGGAAGATGCAACATCATCTGCTGCTTCAGTATAGAATTTTCTAGTGAAATCAGGAAATGTTGCAGTAGCTTAGAAATGGCAGAGCCCATGAAGGAAGAAAAATAATCATTATTGAAGAATAACAAAGGATGTTAAAGTGTGATTTAAGATTCTTTTACTTGAAAGTGTAACAAAAAATAGCTGATGATGCTACTGGCACTAGACTATTTCCAATCAAAGCAAGGCTTAATTATTGTTCCTATTTTTTTGAATCTCAAAATGAATGTTAACAGCATGCTATTAAAATCTGCTAATATAATGACTTGTTTTATTAGCTAGATTGGTTTATCTCCCAAGGCAGAAGCTAAACACCTGGGGAGATGGAATATAGCCTAACCTAATATATCATGTTTTGGACTGGGGTCTTTATGGGTCAGTACTTGAATGTGACTTTCAAGTTAAAGTCTGGGAAGGCAGGTTTGGGGGAAAATGGTAGTAGCATTTTACTGAGTACAGAGAAATTAGGAACAAAGACAGACGTCATTTTGAGATTGGTAGTGAAATACAGTAATGCTGTTTGCATTTTGTTTTCTGAGCATCTTCAGAGGGAATGAAGAAAAAGAGCATGAGATTTCTCTAAGCTGGATGAAATGCTTGAAAGTAAGAGACTTATGGAGGTCAGGCTGTTTGGCTCATAAAAAAAGATTAAAATGTTGTTTATTCTAGAATACAATGGTTGGAAACAAGGAAAGTGAAAGAATTGTTTTTAATCTTGAGAGGAAAGAAAAAATATCTGAATCTTGTATATGAAACAAATATAAGCCATAGGTTGCATTTGGAACATGCAGAATGGATTTTTCTTGTTTGAGTTATTCTGTTTCAAGATGGACACAATACTCTGATTTGTTCTTATCCAAGAAGTTGCTGAGCCTGCTAACAGGAAAATAAAAGAAACATAGTTGACTGGAACATAGAGGAAACTAATCCAATCTGATTGTAATTGTTTTGTCTTTTAACTGCAACAGTTGAACTGCCATCGCTTCTGCTGAGACTCATCATCAAACTCACAGGAGGAATATTCACTTAGGATTGCCAGCTTAACATAAAATTTATGGTTGTGAAGTTTTGTGTAATTCATATCTGATACCCAGCTGCATAATGACTCTTGAGACAGCCCAAATTTATTTGGCAGTTTTGTTTGCTTGTTTTGAGAATAAATGTAACTATTCAGCAATTTTTTGATCTGTTAAGCATGCTGAAAAAGAACCAAACACCCCACAGCTAGAATGTTGATCAGTATTCTGGTTGTTGTTCTAGATGTGACTTTGGAGAGGCTGAATAGAGGCAGAAGTTTTATAATGTCTGGCTGTAAATGTTAAATCCTTTTCGGAGCTGGGAAGAAAATAATTCTTTCAGCTCCGTTTTCCTGAATCCAGGCTTGCAGTTCCTTTCCAGTAAAATTCAAGATCTTTTGCATAGCTGCATACTCATGTGAAGTATTTATTACCTTTTAATTTAAAACTTCAATTTGTTTTGCAGGTGATTTTTCTGACCACGCTGTTCTACCTGTTGAGCTCCAGTGATGAGTATTACAAGCCAGTAAAATGGGTGATAAGCCTGACACCTTTGTCTCAGCCAGGTCCCTCCTCAAATATAGTTGGCCAGTCTGTGGAGGAAGCAATAAGGTATATTTCTGATTTCTTGTGCTTTGTTGAAAATTCTTCTTTAAATTTGAAGTTCAGCTTCAAATAATTAACAATTGCAACACCTTGTATTTAAAAGATGAGTTGTAAAAAAGATTTTAAGAACATAGTATTGATGATTTCTTTCCCCTTTGATAATAAAACAATTTGACTTGGCTAAAAAATTTTCAGAGGTTTGTGCTGTGATGAATACTAGTGTTTTGTAAAACTGCTACACCCATGGCATCCCTAACTCATTGCTCAGGAAGTAGTGTTTGCAATTGTCTTGGCAGTAACAGCTGATGTAGCTCAGTACGAGCAGATGCATGCAGCAAAACAGTCGAAATGGAGGACTGACATCAGTGCTGTACACACTTTAGAACTATTTAGTTTGAAGTATTTTGTCTGATATTGGGGAGTAAGTACCCATTTGTATTAGATATGGTTCTGGAGTGTATTTTTCTGTTCAGTTTCACTGAAAGAAATCTAGTTCATGATCTCCATAAACCAAGTTAGATGAAAGGGAGCACCATGGGAGTGCTCTCCTTATCACACTTGGAACACTGCTGTGCTGCACCTGCAGGGTGCATCCACATGCTTAGTCATCATTGTTGTGTGTTGGCTCTAAATTACTTCAGTAATTAAAGGAGAATTTAAAAATGTTTTTAAATATGGTTCACAAAGATTTCACAGTAAAGCTATTTTTGGGGTGGTGCAGTAAAGTTCATTCATCATAGATGAAGGAAATCATCAGCTTTCACCTGTTAGCAGTTTGAAACACTAATATGCTGGTAATGTAATAAACTGGATTTTAAATAAGGTGTTTTAAGCCCTAGTATACTTTTTCGAAAAAGTTGGTGGTCTGGGCAAAGTAATCAGATTTCATGCTGAATTCTGTGTAGCCATTGCATTTTACACTACTGCTTTCTGTGTCATCTTGTGAATACATACAATACACAAGTAAGCATTAAACTGGGGAGGTATTGAAGCTGTTTTCCAAACTCATTGCTAAATGTATGCCATTTTAACAATGGCAAGATTATATTATGCTGTGCAGGATCTTGAACAAGAATGCTAACTGCTTTAGTCATTTGAAATGAAGGGGCAATTCAGGTAGAAAGCAACAGATTTGGAATCCTGCCAAAAAGTTAATAGCCTTTCTCTTGAGTGACTGCTATTGAGTTTTCATTGATCACATGGTTAGTATCTCAGTTCTATCTTTTCTGAATAGTGTGAGTGGATTTAGAAACTGACACTTGTCTCACAAACTGTTCTCAAATTTTGCCCATGGTAGAGGGGAATAGTTTGGAAAAAGTAGGATATGGTTTATCTGGGCATGGATACTTTGTGAGGAGGATTATATTAAATGCAGTTATAAGTTTACAGATACGTGACACGGGTGGACCAAGGTATTTCTCAGTATTGGAATGGAGGGAAGAAAGAAAATAATTTTAGAGAAACCACAGGAAAATGAGTAGAAAAGGGCCAGCATGCATCAGTTACTGCAAATAGGATGAGAAAAAGCCAGTGTCTGGAGAATGTGGAATGAGGTGGGTTGTTGCTAGAGGGGTAGGAACCTAAAAATGGCTTCTTCACCTCATCTGCACATGTCTTGCAAAATGGATGTTAGTGCTTGGTGGTAGGATGGAAGAGGCTCCATTTGTGTTATAAATTTTCAAATAATGAAACATCTGTAGCTGCTTTATCATTAGCATTACACAATATGAATTTAAAAAAAACCCTCAAAATATCTGTGCTTTCAAGTTGACCAAAAAGATTAGGTTAATACATCTCAAAATTCACCAGCTGTGTTCCAGCTCCCACAACTCTTCAGCAGGACATATCACATGCACAAAGCTAAGACAGCATCTAACTAGTCCTGTCTAGAGGGTGGGGATCCTCCTGGCAAGAGATAGTCCTAATCTCTCTGTTGCTCATAAACCAAATAACATAAAAATAATCATCCTCCATGTTGTCAGTCACTTCTGTACTCTTTTTCTTAAAATGTGTTTGTGAAAACTACTAGGAAACTTGGATGTAATCAATGAAGTCGGATCCCTTGTGTGCTTTGCTATTTATTTCAGAGGAAAAGTGAGGGAGAAAGAAAAGGAGGGCAATTGGCAACTCATTTCTGTAGCTCAAGAAATCCCTTAATTTAAAGATACTACTCAGCAAGCTCTTAAAGACCTTATCCCATTTCAGTTTCTCTCATCAGAACTGTGCTGTGATTTTTATTTTATGGACTATAAATAGCTATAAATTTTACAAATACTTTTCTAACTCATTTGATGATGAATTTGCAAATATAGTGACAGTTCTCTGTTCACACAAATAGATTTATGAGTTGTATAGGGGTAAGAGCAGCTTTCCAGGCTGCTTTGAGCTAAGTGTTGAGTCTCACTGTTTTTGTCAAAATACCACAGATTATAAATTTGAACTTGAGTAGTGGGAGTAAATAGATGCAGCTGTGGTGACTTTAAGTTTTGAAGAAGCTGAGTGTAATCCAAGAACTGCCTGCTGCAAACCATGAATTGCCCTCCTGGCCTTTGATAGGAAATTTATTCATCCAGGATGCCAGAGAAGCAAAATGCCAGCAGCATGTATCAGGTGGTGGGATTGAGCAGGGATTTGACAGGAGCATCATGCCATGCCTGAGCCAAGAGCTTGTTTGGGAAACCTAGTGGCACAAAGGCAGAGCTGTGCAAGATAGAAGATCACTTGGAGGCACAGATCTACCAAGGACAAGTTGTGCTGGGGAGATCATGAGCTTTTTTTTGAGGAGGTGACTGTCCTGGTGGGATCAGGAGACATCAGTGACTGCCACTTGCTCTGACTTCAGCAAGGCTTGTGACAGCCTCCAGTAACTTCATGCTAGGCGAGCATGGGCAGCAGAAAGGGGATGGCTGCAGGAGCACTGCTGTGTGCTCAGCAGGACAAATCCCAGCTCTGGGGAGCTGCTGGTGGTGCTGAGGCTCAGGGCAGTGATGGGGCTGATGCTGGTGATGGTCTGGAGCGAGGGCTTGGGTGATCGTGGGAGTCACCTTCTGAGTGATTGTGAGTATCCTTTCCCATCTGGGGATGGCAGGACAGCTGATGGGGATGTCCCTTGCCACGTGGGGAAGGCAGTAGCTTGTTGGAAGGAAGGTCCTCTCCCCATTCCTTCAGGTCTCAGTGCTGAACCAATGGCACCTTTTCACAAGGGGCAGTGGAAAGAAGGGGCCATGTGACCCTTGACAGTCAACAAAACTCTTTTCTAGGTCTCTCTTGGGACTGGAAGGCAAATGGCAGCCTAAGGGATGATGATCTGCTGCTAGTTTGGCATTTTCCCATGTTGTGAATGTGACTGTAAGCTGGCCATTTGCCTTTACCCCAGATACCTGCCTTTGATTTTTCCCATGTCCATGCAGCCCTCCAGATGGGAACTGACAATGTTTGGACTATGGAACAAACACAGATTTGCAAATTGGTCATAAGCCAGTTTTCCCAATATTGAGTAACTTTCATAATGAAAATGCCCCTATGATTTTAGAGTAAACACTTGTGTGTGCTTTGTTTTAATGTACTGCATTTGCTTCTCCTCATTGTTTGCATTGTGTGGAAGGCAGCATTTAGTCTACAGGGAAGAGGAAAAATCAGTAGTTATGTGATGATTCCCTAAAACACAGTGAAAAACCTGGGAGGAAGATGACTAGCGATGGCATACGTGACCACAGGGATTTCTGACTGATGTGTGAAGTACTGGTTCTCTTTCAAATCAACCAATTCAAAATTCCATGCTGGAATTTCATGAGCCATTGCCTGAAAATGAGGTGGGAAATAAAAATTTAGGAAAGTTTTAATAATCCCAAATACTGCTACTGCCTCAGCAGTAAAAGAGCTTCTGTTCTCTAGTA
The DNA here is from genome assembly GCF_903797595.1 of Erithacus rubecula. NCBI lineage: Eukaryota > Metazoa > Chordata > Aves > Passeriformes > Muscicapidae > Erithacus > Erithacus rubecula. Next base: position 84,151,500 of record NC_136689.1, on the reverse strand, counting down.
ATTTTGGTCCTTCAAGCCCAGTTGGTGTATCTGTTTTTCTTTGGTTTGTAATCTCAGGTCTTTCTCAGTCTGATTCTAATTTTCTTGGAGTGGCCACATTTCATAACTCCTTTTTTCTTCTTGATGTATTCTTCATCTGTCCTTTGAATTTCATCCCTCCCCAGTTCTGTCTTTTTCCCTTTTTTATTTTTTGCCTCTTTTTTATATTGCTTAAGTTGGTATCAGGACAAAAATGTGATGCATTAAAAAGGTAATATTTCATCATGTGTGAGAGTCTCCCTTGACTGAGAGTGGTGGTTAGTTGCCTCTGAATATAGTAAATGCATGATTTACTTTCACTGAAACCACTTAAAGTCAGCCACAGGAACAAGGAAGGGGAAGCAGGGAGGGGCATGGACAGAAGGATTATGCCAGAGTACATTGAGGAATTCTTTAGGCACCTCTCAGGTTTAGGAAGATTACTTGCTTTCGAAACATGAGGACCACTTAAACCAGTTTATTGTATTTCGATAATTTTAATTCTCAGTAGTAGTTAGTGAATTTTTTCACTGTAACTATAATAATGTAGTATTTTGAAAGTTGAGGTTAATCATTATTTCAACTGCCCATAACAGTGTAAGATCTGCTTTGTTCAGAAGAGTTCTGTAAAATAAAGTTAGTTGATGAGTCTCCTACTTTACTGATTAAGTAGGGAAATTATATTCTTTACCCCTGAAATAGGGAGGGGATGTTGTTGTCTGGGTTTTTATTTTTGTTTTGTTTTTGTCCTGAATGGATGAAGCAGTAATTCTCCAAATCACAGGTTTCCAAGTAGTAGCATGCACACCTTTGCCTGAACCATTTTCCTTTCCCTGAGCAGCATGTCGTTCTCTTCCTGAATGCACCATACCCTTGTTCCCTGAAGCTCCCATTCTGCTTGCTCTGGTGGAGATATTGCACATTACTAAGTTGCATGTTCTCACGGCCTCAGTGCAATTTAGTGTGTGCGATACTTTCACATGAGTGCATGCACACGGGTATGGCTGAGGCTTAAAGTTACTGCAGCTTTCAGTTTTGGTGGGGCCTGATTAACCTTGTGAAATGGTCTTAAACCCAGATCAGTGTTTTGAGTGATGCCTTGAAATGTGTTAGTGGAAGTTTGTTCTGTAATGCCAGGAAGATGAGCACTGTTTGTTTTCAATTTGAGAAGGGTTATCATTATTTGCTTCATTTTCTTCATTTGCCATGCACACCTCAAATTTGATGAGATGTTTCGTTGGTTATAAAAAAGTTTATTCAAATACTGCAAACTTCTAAAAAGGAAACTTTTATCCTTAACTGAAATTGGTTGGAAAGTCAAAAGAAAAATTTGATGTTAAAAATGCCCCATAGTGTCTTGATGGATGAAATAGGGTCTTAATGAAATTTAAACTTTTATTTACTAACATCTAAAGAGATCTGTAAAGAGCTGGCATGCAAACAAACAAACATCTCAGCTATTTAAACATCTAATTGGTTTGCTGTAGCATCCTGGCAGTGATTATGGAGAAAATGAGACAATGATACAATTCCCACAGAAAACAATAATCTTCCAGCATGTTAAGCCAATGCTTAGAAAAAGCAAAGTGTGTGATCTTGTTTATTTTACTGCAACATTAATAACTTCTTTCAGATTAATTTTTCAAAGATAACTGTTAACTGATTTTTTATTGACAGAATTTTTGCATGCAGTGAATGTTCTTTAGTAGCAGGAGTTACTTCTTGCTGAAATCTTTTGTCACAGGAATGCATTTAATAGGACCTTACTGAAATTTTTCAAGCTTTACTTAAAGTGTACATTATGAGACGGGAATAGAATTGAACAGTTGTCTTATACATGAAGTCAATGGCATCCTGGCTTATATCAGCAATAGTGTGGCCAGCAGGACCAGGACAGGGATTGTCCCCTGTAGTTGGCACTGCTGAGACCACACCTGTGTGCTGTGCCCCTCAGTTCAGGAAGGATGGAGGTGCTGGAGTGAGCCCAGAGAAGGGCAGTGAAGCTGGTGAAGGGTCTGGAGCACAAGTTCAGTGAGCTGCTGAGAGAGTTGGGGTATTTAGCCTGGAGAAAAGGAGGCTCAGGGGAGATCTAATCACTCTCTACAACTCCTGAAAGGAGGCTGTAGCCAGGTAGAGGTGTCTTCTCTAAGGCATGGGAGGAAATGGCCTCAAGCAGCACCAGGGAAGATTCAAGCTGGACATTAGGAAGAATTTTGTCACAGAAAGGGTTGTCAAGCATTGGAGTGGGCTGTCCAGGGAGATGGTAAAACCACCATTCCTAGAAGTGTTTAAGAAACAACCAGACATGCTTTTTAGTGCTTTGGTTTAGTTTACAAGGTGGTGATGGGTCAAATGTTGGACTTGATAATCTTGGAGGTCTTTTCCAACTTAAATTATTGTGTGATTCTCTAATGAAATAATTGCCTAGTCTAAAACTGTAAATAGCAGATATTTACATTTTTAATTACTTGGAGGAAAGGAAAGCTTCAGATGAGTTATTGGAAAAAGAATACAATGTGGTCTGTAAATCTATAAGAGATGCTACATTGTTTCAGTACATATGCTGAACCAAACTGACAATAACCACAACCTGATTATCTTAGTGGGTTAGATAGTAGTATTTTAAAGCTGCCTATTTTAGTAGCCATAAACACATGACTTGCTCACACCAATTTTATTCTTAAATATTCTCATATTTGCAAAAAGAACAACCCTAGGATTTGTGTTTACCTGTACTTCCTTTTATATAGAAAATACTTGTCCTTAAACACAAAAGCTGTCTGTCTATTACTTCATGTATGCATGATTTCAATCAGTTATTCACAGTATGTTTCCAAAAAAAACCCCAGATCTTCAAAGAAAATTTTAGAAAATAATTTATTTGCTCATATTTAGTCTTTACTCCAAAATTTACCGGTAACTATGAAAAAATGTTCATTATTATACACATAACTATGGTAAAGTGTGTCACAGTCTGTAAATTTAATCTGAGTTTTACAGTTTACTACCCCTATTTCACAAGATTATCCAAGTGCATAACCTGATGCTGAGACAAACAGTTCTGTTCTCTCTGCCCTGCAGGCTGGTATCAAACACACTGAGAGGCTTCTGAGGACTCCTTGCTTTATGAGAGACAGTGCTGCTATTTTGCCATTGACTTCATTCCCATTCCAGATGGCACGTTCTGTATGTTCTATCAGCAGTTCATCTTAGTGCATATTTCTAGGGTGTAATTCTCTGGCTGTCCAGTGTTTATTAAGACTGAAAATATCATAAGCAGATTTCCCTGCAATCTTTAAGAATAATGCAACTACACTGCATCTTAGATACTAGTCCCTTAATTATGTGTTGCACTTAGGCTTTTATATATGTGCACTTCTTTTTTTCACTACAGCACCAACTTTTTACAAGTTATTTATATGTCAAAACCTATTTGAATGAAAGGTTAATTGGTAATGACATAAACTATACCAGTAAAGAGAGTGATGCTTATGTTACATCTGGAATTTAAATCAGCCTGTTAGTTTTTCTCTTTGCTAAGGCAGGCTAACTGGAAAGGATGGAAAGAAAAATGTTGCTGAAAGACTTAATTAAATATACAGGGAAAAGATACTCCATCAGGTATTTCTAAGAATAGATGTATAGTATTAGAATTACTTCTAGTATAATGCTGCAGGATTCTGTTTGCATATCTGGTAATTCTTTGTGTGATTTAATGTGCAGTATATGTTATTACAACCTTGGTTAGATTTCTGCTATCTAAAATACAGATCTTTTGTAGTACAAGACAGCATGAAGTCTTATATAAAGCTTCAGGATTTCAAAGATTTAAAATCATGACTTTAGCTTTTCACTCTTTCGAGTTAGAAGTTCAATCTATTGTTTATTGTCTCCACCAACACAAGCAATGAAAATACTCCCTTTTTTATGCTTGTGTTTCATAATTTTATGATAGCAATAATCTGTTTGGGAATTTCTTAATATAAGACTGCTATGGATCTCAAGCAGTATTGACTCAAGCTATCTATTGCTCTCATTCATGAACTTCTCAAGCTAAAATGGGACTCTTAAAGAATTTACATCCTTTCAAGTGGTGTAGAGAGCAATAATATTAATGCCAGCACATGCTAACATCTGAGTAAGGCTGAAGGGAAGAGAGTGCATATCTGAACAGCTGAATATTAAAGGCCATGGAAATGAGAAACTATCCTCTTGAAAACTGAATTTTTTGCTAAATAAATGGAAGTATCATAAATTTCAGCAGGCAGAAATAGGCCTAAAGCATGAGGGTGGTGCTGAGTTCGATTAATTTGCTCAAAGCTCTGTAACATGCTATTAATCCAAAGTATAATTTTTCACATGCAGCAAGAACAACATGCAGTCAGAGGGCTGAGGGATATCAAGGGACACTCAGCAATCACAAGACTGCTGCAGGTTGTTGCAGAGGAGAGGTAAATTGATGCTATTTTGCTTGTTGCTGTGAAGGTAAATGAAGGGAGTCACATTGCAAAACCCTTCTTATGGATGAGCTAAAGCAAAATGTCTCAGAAATTACAGTGACTGTAGAAGAGCTTCTAGAAAAAAACAGGTTAAATGAGCAATGGCAAATTGTTGGGGGTGACTGAGGATAGCTCACTACAGAAATCTCAAAGGCAAAGGAAAAAAAAGTTCCAGAAAACCCAGGAGTACAAACTTGTCAGATGGATGAGTATTGGTGCTGTAAGGCTTAGTAGGAACTTAAGGACATACCAGCAGCTGGTGAATATGATTTAGTTGCAAAGAATCAATTCAGTTTTCACAGAAGGAAGCTCTGCCTCATTCCTCATATTTTTTGAAGTGTGGGCAAGCAAGACCCTTAATAAGTATTAACTTATATCTGTCTGCTGTGGTTCTACTGAATTTAATAAAGGCTTTTTACAGTATCACTTTCTTTAGACTTTCAAGGATAAGGGGTATTGTCTTTATACAGGAAGAGGGTGGGTTTAACTTAGATACAAGGAAGAAATTCTTTACTGTGAGAGTGGTGAGACACTGGAACAGGTTTCCCAGTGAAGTCATGGATGCAGCAGGATTGTAGACAAACTCGATTAGAAGACAGCAGTGTCTGGGAAGTAAAATGACTGATGAAATGGAGTGTAGATGAAAGTGAGGCATGTGGGGGAGAGCCAGTCCTAACTTCACACATAAACTGATTACTGCTGTGCTGACTTGGGAGCTATATTTTCTGGTACACGGGCTAGCTCAGTGCTTGGTAATACTTAAAAAAACATCTGCCAGGCATATCAAACGTTTTATTGTTACCACAGACCTAGACAGCAGAAACACAGAATAGTACTCCCATTGTATGAAGCTGTGATTTTCCTAGACCCTGAGCTACTGTGTTCCATTTTGGCTCCTGCATCTCAAAAAGCTAGGAGTGCAACAAGACTGGTTAGAGAAATGAAGGCATGCATCAGTTTCTCTGTGAGGAATGACTGAGCTCGTTAGGACTATTCAGCCTGGAAAAAAGGATTTTACATAATTGAGGTTTGTAAAATCAGTACCAGTGGAAAAAGGATGACTGAGCTGGACTGCCTATGGGTCTCTTCTAGGATAAAATCTTAGCATCACCAGAAAGCAACCAGGCATTTCCCAAAATGTGTTCATGCAGCAGGCAGTACATCTCAGGTAAGATTTTGCAAAAGAACACTCAGGTTGTACCAACTTGCAGGATTGATAGGAGGACTAAGAAGATATAGTAATTGAAGATTAACTAACAGAAACCCTGCATGAGGTCCATAATATCCCCTGAGGCAGAAGTAGGGCTTGGAAGAATGCTGGCCTGGGATTGTTGAAGAGTTTTGTCTATTTCTTTTGTTCCCTTAGTATCTTCTTCTGGATTCTACTGGAGATGGAATCCTGGGTAGACAGATCTTTGGTCTGAACAAGTTTGCATTTTTATATGTCATGTTCCAAGATCAATTTTAAGACCAGTGTGGTATTGCACTTAGTGAACATCTTTTACTCATAATAAAAATCCGGAAATGTTAGAAATAGATGATTCAGAAATAACTGGTCCTTCTCAGAAGAGCAGTTGTAAGCTTACAATTACAGGCCAAAGTAGTAATTAAAAAATTATTACAAGTACAAAGACATTTTAAAGAAATAATCAGATGTGGAATATCTTACAGGTTAATTGTTATTTTCACAGCATGTAGACATGTCTCTGTTAAGGAAGAAAGTCTGTATACCACTGTGTCCTTCTGGTGACCACTCTTTAATGATGTTTTGATAAAGTCGTTGGAGCTTTGTCCTGCCTTGGGAGGTGTATGGAATATTTGCATCAGTTATACCATCTGGAGGCATGATGCTTTGATAGAAGACACTATCACTTTATCTGATTAGTGTCATTACTAGCCTGCATCTGTTGGAGCTGTTTATGTTCAGTTGTATCATTCATGAGGAGAAATTAATTTCAGCAGCAAAACTGTTGAAATCTTGTCATGGAGTCATCTCTGAAAGTAATTTGCATATTTATATTGCTCCTGAGATGATCTGTCAAGAAACACTTCCTGCCACTTCTGCTTTATTCATAGCTGGAATCTATCTTAGTGCACTTAGATTGCTTTCATGTTAAATTTGAAACTGAAATATAATGATGGTCATTTTTTATCTCTAAAAGAACAGAACCCTTAAAGAGAGTCAAAGAACAGCTTAAGAGGTTTTTTCAGACGGACTTCTTTGAGTCATTTCATTCTTCAGTGTTCACCTGGTGATCCCTTGAAATTTGGGGAATCATTGTAGAAGGAGAATACTTTGGTCTTTTTAAAGATAATAGCTGTCACTGGCAACTTGTCTTTTGCAACAGATCTTGGTGGCCTGTGAAGAAATAAAGTTCTTTATGTACCACCAAGAGTTCTTTCTTTGGTTTTGAAGTTATGGTGATAGTGAGTGTTAATTTCAACTGGAGTAAGATAGCACTGATGTGTTCTTGCTCTCCAGCCATGAGTGTACTGGCTTCTTTCCTGGTGGGAATGCAACTATTTAGGCTACTGCTTATGACTTGGCTGGGGAGTGGAGACCTGAACTATTTTGTTAAAACTAGCCCATCATGTAGCCATTGTCATGAATTCATTGTAAAAAGGAAAAAACTGAATTCGTTGTTGAAAGTGTCACGGTACTTAATGAAGACTGTGCTGGCAGGTAGACAGAGGAGGGGTCATCTGGGACAGAAGTGAATCTTTGGAACAGGGGAAGGGAAGGGCTCCTTTTCTGGATCACTTCTGAATTAACCTGATCTCAAGATAAATTGTGAAACCGTGCTCTGAAGTTTTGAATGCATTTTACTTATACTTTGAACTCTTTTAAAATGTGATAGTTGTATTCTCAAAATAAACTGAATAGCTGAGATCTCTTAAAACATCATTTTGTATTAGTCAGTTCTCTGTACAGAAAGGTTTACAACAAAGATGCAGTACGATTCTTTTAGTGTCTACTTAGAGAATGTGGGAAAATACCAAACATTCAGTGGTGTGAGGAAGATGACAAAAGAGTGAAATTTTCTTATTCTAACAGTATCTTTGGCTGAGGATGTTCCTATTACCAAGCTTGCATTTTAATTGGATTGTAAACTATTGCATGGATTGTAAAGTGTTTTGTAAGGAATTTAGAGAAACACTATTTCTGGCAAACTTTTCCAAATATGAATACCACTTTTGTCTAGTTTTTACTCTTATGCCTATTCACAAGCCAGGCTTCATATGCCTGTTCATATAAATTTAGTATAATAACCAGAAAATCCCTCTTCTGAACTTATGATATGCTTACTCTAATCTTTCTGGTAATTCAAATTCTCATTATTTCGGCCCATATGCTCTTCTTTCCTCCAGTGCTCTGGGAACAGAGAGATCTAGAAAATCAAATTAACTCCAAGGTCAAAAAATCCATGATCTGAGCTGAGGGGCTCTTTTCAGCTGGGGTTGCTGTAGCATTAGGTTGAAATTTTTGAAATCTCTTTTTGTCGATAACAGTGAACAGACTTTACCTCCAGGCTCTGTGGAGTGAACCTGAATTCAGGTGGACATACATTTGGTATAAACTACAGTAATAATAAAAGGGGTGCTCTAGACTTTCTATAACCAGTCAGTAAAAGAGAAAAAAAAAAAAAAAATCACAAAACCCTGAAAAGATGGCCCTTTCCCTTGTAGAGTCTACAAGTGAATTCCCCAGCTTAGGGACAGAACTTAGTAGAAAGAACTTTTACAAAAAAAAAAAAAAAAAAAAAAATAGGCCAGATGTGCAGAACCATTTCACACACATTTCCTCATTTTTAATCTGAATAGTATGAAGCATGACCCATGTCCTCTGTTTTTAATTTTTTAGAAATTTTACTTGCTTTTCAAAGCTCAGTAACTTAGAATATGCATGTCTGAGTGTGCCTGATGCCAAATTGGCATGAAGTGCTCATAAATTACACATTTGCAGATGACAGCTCTTGCAGGTAAAGTGGTTCATCCACGTACAGTGCCAAAGTGAGACGTGAGCAGCAACTGGATTTTCTGATTTCTGAATCATACAATTGCTCTTGTATATAAAAGGAAGCTGTATGTGTGCCAATAATGTAGTAAGAGATGAAACTTATATACTGTCATAACACCAGGAAGATATGCCTTTTACAGGTGGTAATAAATTGATGCAGCACTGGCACTAGCACACCCACATCATCTTTAAGATCTGGTATTTCAGGTGCAGAGAAGCTGAAGCAAACTGCTGATAAAATACTGGTTAGTATTTTCAGAATTATTAATATTTTTTTTGCTTTAACCATGAAGCAAAACAGATAGGAATTTCCAGACTTTAAGACACAATTTTTAGTTTTTATGGCAGTTACCAGAAAGTAACAAATTTGAATTTTCAGGGAGATTAAGGTTCTCATGGTCCACACTGGGCAGGAAGTAGTGTCCCCTGTGCCTTTATTATGACATTTTGTCAATTCAGTTGAGGCAGACACAAACCAAGGGGAAGGAGAGGAGGAGGAGGATGAGACTTGGTGCAGCCTCCTGTCACTTCCTGCCTGACCCTGACACTTCCCAGCTTCCCAGCACTGTGTGATGGCTTCTGGTTAAGAGTGTTGGAAGCACAGAGTCGGAGAGATGCTGTACTGTTCTACATTCTATCAGAGGTATGCACTGCTTGGCCACTGAAATATATTATGTGTCAGCTTGCAGAATGACATCAGACAGGACTACCTGTTAGTCCCAGACTAGTTTTTCTGTTGTTCTTCCAGTGCATCTGACTGCAAAGTCCTTGAGCTGAGACTAAGAAACCAGCTTGTTTTAAGGACACCTTCAAGGTTTTTTTCCCGTGGGTTGCTGTCTCTCTTTTGGTTACCATAATGGTGCTATCTTCCCTTCTTTTGTAGTCTCTCTGGGAAAATCTGAAATGACTGCTCCTAGATGGATATTTTAATTTCAAGTGAAGTTGATACTTCAGATACTTTTCTCAAGTTAGGTCTGTCTCACCTCTTGTACACTGAAATGTAGTTTTGGTGCATACATATAGAAATTGTTAAGACCTTGTTAATTTTACTACATTATAAAAAACATTTTTGGAAAAAATAAGGAGATACTTTTTGACACCTGTGATGTATTTGTACGACAGTTCCTGTTGGATAAGTAAAAGATTTGCTTGAAGATTACTGCACAAGTTCTTCTTAGAAAGATGTTATGCTCCTATGATATCCTCAGAGTAGACATGAGTTAAATGTCACAAAAATGCAGAAGATTAAGAATTCTGAGTAGCTTAAGAGTGAAAGTATCTTGAATTGTTAATACAAGCTCTCATTTAGCATTGTTACTGTGGCCTTGGTGTTGGGATTTTCTTACCTCCTTGCCAAATTTCTTTTGTCTGAAACTTCTTTTCTTATAACTCAAATAAAAGTGAGCATGTCACTTCAAAATGCGTAGATTTTGGATATTTTGGTCTTTCCATTTTAATATAATAAGAGTTCATCTAAACTAAGAAGTATTGAAGGTTGTTTTTTTTTACTGAGGCCACCATGTATTTGTAAATGATCCCTGCCTTTCTTTTTGCACCATGTAATTCTTGTCTGTCAAAGATTAGATTTGTTACTTCAGGTCATTCTTTAAACCTTGCTTTTTTCCTTTATTTTCCCTTTCCCTCTTTCAGAGGGGAAAAAGGCTGGCAACAGTTGCTTCTGGTTAGTTTAAGAGAATCTCACATCTTTAACAGTAGTGTTGATGTGTGAAATTTATTATGTACTCATAGCTAGCAGTGAATGAGTTTTAAATAAGATAATTTTGATTCTGAAGTCATGTAGAAATTTAAAAGTGAGTTCTTAGGTAGCAAACAAGGGGAGAATCTTCACACTTCCTACAGAAATAATAATGTGGATATTGGCCAAAGCAGCAAAAGCTGGGAGTCTCGGAATTCTTTTTGGTAGCTTAGAAAAGATTCTACCTAGTAGTTTAATAGTACAGAAGGTTTCTTTGCTACAAGGCTTTATGGACTCAATGGAGGAAGGAAACTGTGCAGTTACAGACTTTAGATCCAGAAAGGGCTGTTTCTCTGTGCAGACTGTTTTCCTCTTCAAAGATTCCTGTTGTGTGTCTTCCTGTCCTCTTTGCCCAAAGTTCCCAAAACTGCCAAGACACAATCACCGTGAGTTATAAATGGGAACTTAACATCAGGAAACTTCATGTTTATGTTTGCTAAGAGGGTGTATGTGCCACCAATTGTGCAATGATGTAACTGTTAGAACTGTTGTGGGACTTGTTTACTTGGATTCAGCTGAAATAGTGATTTCAGGAAACTCCTCAAATATGGGTGAAAAACTGACCTAATACAATAATAATGAGATTTAGCAATTTGAGATTATGGTTTTTGTGACTGTAGACTTAAGGCATGGGTTCCAGTTCAGTTATGGGATATTCCACGTGTGTACCTGCCTGTTTGCTGTCTCATGAAGCCATGGTCAGATTTAGGGAAGGAGAACTTTGGATATAGATTCAGCAGGATTGAATTAGGTGAATTAGATTTACTACTTGATTTTTAGTAATGGCGTAGTAGCAACTTAGTAGTGGCTTGGTAAACACTCTAAAAGCTGGGGGGATCCAGTGAAAAAGAGCAGGGATAGAAATGTAAGCAGATAAAGAAAATGAATGAACACCTAGAAGTGGAAAACAGGAAAGAAAAAGTAGTTTGTATGTAGAATGGTACTGCTTCTCATAGAAAAAAGGCTACTTTTGGTAGAGAATGTGGTCTGATACTTGAGAAGTTCCTTTCAAGAAATTTATCCCTTTAACCCATTGTTTTTTGTATCTAAATGCTTTTGACTACATATGTGGTGAATATTTACTCTTTGAGGGAACAGATGTATAAACGGTTCAGTGTTACATTTTGAGATATGTTATTTGTGGTGCTGATGGCATTTCAGTTATTTAAAGCAACCTCTGTGTGTAGTTCTTCATAGTTTTTGGAATCCTCTTGCTAAAAAAGAATTAATGGAGTTTCTTTGATCGTTTTAGAGGTGTGTTTGATGCTTCCCTCAAAATGGCTGGGTTCTATGGGCTCTACACTTGGCTGACTCACACTATATTTGGGATTAACATAGTCTTCATACCATCTGGTAAGAATTTGAGCAATTATGTTTATAAATAATATTATGTAATTATTTGCTGTACAAAATCAGAAATATGAAGTATTGCTGACAAGCTTAGGTTTGGTCTTGGAGAATATGGCTGTGGGAAGGGTAGAGAGAAGGCCCTGATTGCTTCCCTCTGAACCTTGCCTTTTTCTGTTATCACAACACATTCCCTGCCAACTATTTTACCTCTTTCTGTTTCATTTGCTGGATCCAATTCCTTCTCCCTTGTATTCAGTCCAAGTGTTTTCTGGTTTTAACTTTATTGCACCTGTCTTGGCTTTTGTTTCATTCACAGTTGGCAGGTGTTAATTTTTCAAGATGCCTAAATGCAGGAAGATGTGGTATCATGGAAATGCATGATAGAGGAATGCTTCTTATTCTCAGTGTCATCTGACTATTTTGCCAGCCTCTGGTTTTCTTTTGTTATTTAACCTTATTTTTGGAAGTGGCTGGACAGCTTCTCAGCGAAAAACCTTCCCTTCTGTTCCTCTTTGCCCTTCTTTCTCTAAAAGGAATGAAAGTAATAGTAATTGCAAAATGTTTGTGTACTAGGAAGCATAAGGGGAAGCCATAAAGCAACAAACCCCCCCACAATATAATGGGAAATGGCTGTATTGTTAAGTGCAACTACCTTAAAGTCTTTGATTACTTTCTAAGTAGGTGTAGTGACAATCAATCTTATTTTTCCAACTACATGCAAAATCTTAAAAGTTTTTGTGTTCTGATTAATGAGACCAAAAAATGGGGGGAAAAAAGAAAAATGTCCCATTTAATTGTGCTTTGTATTATATTCATTCCTGGTGCATTAAATTATCGTGGCAGCATAACTGTGTTGCTTTAGATTACAACAGCTCTTGGTTATAAGCAGGAGGGTGTGCACCTGTGTGCACACATCTGCATACAGAAATATGGAAGTCATAAATCTCATGTTTGCCTGCTTTCTCACTATTATGATGATTGCAGGAGATGCAGTAAGTTAGAGTGAGATGGGTTCATTTGCTTTCTTACATAGTGAAAAATGTACAGGATTGGTATAACTTCACATTTTTCTAAAGTGATACCTCTTAACTCCTTATGACTGTCAGTTGCTGAAGCTCTTCTGTATGGGGAATGGTGTCATTTTCTTTTTTCCTAAAACACAGCTATAGAACACCAAGAGCCTCATTGGGCCCTTCTTCAGTGCTTTATATATAACAGGTGATGGAAGTGGGACTTACTGGTGTGGCAAAAGTGTCAGAATGTAACTGTAAATATAATTGTGAAATATGTTTCTATGATCCTCTTTTCATTTGTGCTTCTGTGTGTTCTAGCATTAGCAGCAATCCTTGGAGCAGTGCCATTTCTGGGGACATACTGGGCAGCAATCCCTGCAGTCCTAGATTTGTGGCTTGTGCAAGGACAGGGATGCAAAGCCCTTTTGCTCCTGGTTTTTCACCTCTTGCCAACATATTTTGTAGATACAGCAATTTATTCAGATATATCAGGGTAAGTACATTGAACACTTCAAAATTAGCATTGTAAAAATGATTGACAATCACTGATGCCTTTAATTAGACTCATTTTTCTGAAGCATGCAAAATATTTTTCTGAACCATCTGTATCTTCAAGGACAGGAATAACCTCATAGTAAGCAGTTTTACTGGCCTAAGTGCCTTCATTTTCCCAGCCTCTTTTGTGTGGACTTAGACACTTCAGAGGTCTTGAAGTCAACATCAGCAAAATGAACTGTTTCAGTTTGGATTGTTAGAATTAGTTCATGTTTTCTATTTATCTTATTATTGAGTAAAGGTGTATAGCATTTCCTTTTTATCTCCTAATGCCAGATGATGCTGTAGAGCAGATAAAAGCATGAGCTATTTAGGGACCAAAAAAAAAAGAAAAATAGTGTTAATGTAGAATAAAGACATGAAGTGTTTAAGTTCTCTGTTGTTAGAAATTTGTATTTTTGTTTACTAAATATAATTACACTGAACAGAGAGTACCTAATGATAATATGCCCAATATTAATACTAATTTTCATAGACTGTGGCTCTAGTTATTTTGAATTAATTAAAGCTAACAAGTGAAGTATAATCAAATTGCATTTTTTTTCCAACAACAAATCATGGATTTAAGGCTAGTAGCTATTTAAATAGCCAATAATTTTTCTGCTCCCTAGAATACATTTTTTTGACTGTAGAGGATGCAAACTCAGTTTACTGTCCAGAAAATATATGGGAGAAGGAATAGATTTTCTGACAGTGGAAGAAAATTGTATTCTTCCCAATAAATTGAGCAGTAAGCATCATGATGTCTTGTGGATTAGATTAAACCTATTTGAAATGGCTATAATTAGGTTATACAGGGTTTTCTAAATGGCTTACATTTGTACTGTAGTCCTGTTTTATCAGGTGATCTGTTGTTTAATTTAGAAAGCTAGGCAAAAGAATGCTTAAACTGATGCAAATTCTGGGAAAAGAATGAAGTGTTTAAAGGTTTAGAAATCAATAACGTCTGTTGTTGGAGAAACACAAAACTTTAGGCCCCGTTTATCCCCTCAGGAAAGCAATCCTACCAGTAGGTTAAGTTTGATCTGGGGGAGATGTGATTGAGGTATGTATGATTTAATAGGTCATGTTTCATGGCCTTGTTTGGCTGTGTTGAAGGCAAAGACTCAAAATTTGGGAGTTGAGTAGAAATGAGGACCATGGTAAAACCTCAGGAGCTACTGGAGCTCTTTACTAACCAGCTGGTATTTTCTATTATTACACTCTGAATTTAGGGGAACTTCCTGAGAATTGTGTGCCAAATTTCAACTGCAGTTTCTCTTCCACAATTCCATATTGCTATCATTATTTTAAGTATAAAGAATGAAGAATGATGAGAGGGTTTTGTGGGAATGCTGTTGGTAGGATTCACATTTTGCAGCTGAGCACGTGCAAAATGGGAATCTGAGACACAGAAAATAAAAATGACATGGTTTACTTTCTGCCATAAGAGCTCTTATCAAAAAGGTCTTCTGGCTCCAACTTTTCCAGTAAATATTAATATGTTCATTAAAATCCAGTGTTGGTTTTTCATCTGAAAATGCTAAAAGCTAATGATAACAAACAGTCAATCTGAGATGTTTTTTATAACAAAATGAGAAGACATTGCTATTTCTTTAAAGACAGTTTGCTAATTTTTCTTTGAAAGATGCACTGTAAGTTGCTGTCATTGTGTAACTGAATGACTTTGCACAGGGGTCCTCATAGTACATGTTGCTAATTGTGTTAAATTTCAACAGTTCTTGATCACAGTGTGTGAACAGTCTGTATAACCAACCATCTTTCCATTCTCATAATGGGAGTGTGTTTGCCATTAAGCCCTTCAGACAATCTTCAGCAGATGTCTGCCAAGTAACACTGTGAATCTTACCAGCATTCCACGTTACAATAGTGTTTGAGCTGTTGTTGAATACAGCACAGAGTACAGCTTGGAACCTTTGTGCAGCAGTTTATAGTGTAAATATGGGTAACTATAGCTAGATGGGTCCTTTCCTAAGCTTAGTAAAACTTCAGTATTAATTCACATTTCATAATTGATAATGCTGTGTTTGTTGTTCTTAATTTGATTTTATTGTTCTTGTGGCAGAGGTGGTCACCCTTACCTGACAGGCCTTGCAGTAGCTGGTGGAGCATATTACCTGGGACTGGAAGGGGCCATCATAGGACCAATTCTACTTTGTATACTTGTGGTTGCTTCCAATATATATAGTGCCATGTTGGTGAGTCCAACAAATTCTGTGCCCACACCGTCACAAGCAACGTGGCCATTACAGATTTACCGGTGAGCTGTGAATGTCTTACTTGTATGAACTGTGTTTTCACACACTTCAGTATAACTATGCACAGGTGTAGGGAGTGTGTGCCTGGGTTTCATAACAGTGTTCACTCACATCTGCAGGAGTATTGTCTTTGAAGAGGATTCAGCTGTCCCATATTCTAGAAATAATAAAAAAAACACTCACTGGAACATGTATACTGGAAGGGTTTGTTTAATGTCTCACAGCCACTTACAGAAGGCTCTTTTAGAAAATTTTCTGAAAATACCTCTGTGTCCTATAATTTATATGTTGCTGTTGTGCTTTGCTAGGAGATGATGGAACATGATTTTTTAAATGCTTATTCTTGGATATCTAAGAGTTCATTGCCCTTAAAAAGGGGCCTGCCCCAAAATACTTCATTTTTATGTCCTAATGTACAATACTGAAAAATATAAACATAGCTAGACTTTGAAAAACGTGATATCATTACATGCCATTTTTCCATTAAATTATAGTCCTTAGTAATGTCATTATTGAAGTTATGAAATTATGGAATACAGAAATGTATCTTTAAACTGTGCAATTAGGAATGGGATAATAATACAGTTAGGAATAAACTCATAATTGAATAACTACATAGAATTGTAAATCCCATTGTGACAGTATTAACAATAGTAGCTGTTTTGATGTTTCTACTGTCTTGTTAAACTATATAGGTTAGCTCATTATACTTATATCTTGAAGAGGATTCTCTGCTTGTCAAAAATAATTCTTTGCCTTTTTCACATGAATAGTGCTGTCTTCTTTCATCCGGTAGTTTAGGAGAAAAAAATGCTAATTGGACCTGTCTGTAGTCTGTGGCTTGTAAAAGTTACATTCCAGTTGTTCTGTATGACACAGAGCTTCCAACTACACAAAAAAATCTTCATGTGTGTTTGGTTCTCCTTTCTTTTATAGAAACAATTGTTTGGAATCACTGTGCAGATTGGTGTCTTACTTGTCGCTTTTCTTTTCCTCCCCCCACCTCCCAGGTCACCTAGAGAGAGTCCCGAGGAGATGAAAATGTCTGCGGAGTGATGGAGGTGCTGGGCTGCATCTGCAGCTTGAGGGAATCTCAGTCTTCTGTCTTGGGTTCACAGCAGCCATGGCCTTCTGCCCGTTCCCAGCTGTGCCTGGGGCAGCTCACAGGGCAGCACAGATTGGGGTTTAGGAGAAAGCACTAGAACATCTGCTGGCCTTACATTATTTTGTATGCAAAATGCACTTTGCCTCTTGGAGAGAGAATGTCTACTTCCCATGGCTTTGCATACCATCACACAGTCAGCTGCCTTGTTGAAAACTTTGAAGACCTTCTTGCTTATCAAAAGGATAGTTAAGAGGACAGGTACATCCACTGGAGTCATTATCTTATCTGCTGAAATTACTAACTTGACTTCTATTTATTGGGTTATTTGTCTTATTAAACTGTAGTAGCTTTAAAGAAAGCTGTATTTCCAAAATATTTATTTTTAGGCAATTTGGTGGCAGAAGAAGGGCAAACCACTCATTGTGAAATGAAAGTATAATATAATAGTTTGTTCCTCCTCAAGGTGTTTCTCTATACACTTCAACTATCATTTGTAACTCATAATAGCACTTAAATATTATTCTCTTACATGCACTAAAACTTAATGTTGTTGGAGAGTGGTATTTTTAATACCTTCCTGATATTAATAGAAATGCAGACTGTTAAATGTAGGTTTTCCTCTTATTGACACAGGAGGACTTGTTTAAGTAGCTTAAATCTTGCCCCCATTTGCAGCAAAACCTGATAGTATTTTGCTGTTTATCCACCCTCCCAGTGGAGTCATCAACTAAATTTAATCAAAGGCCTTAAGTGTTTTCAGGCAATAGTAATGTAGGATGATCGCATCTCCTTCCAGTAATTGGAAGAAGTTTAATGGGGATTGTTTAATGTTGGTTTCCAGATGCTGTGGCTGAGTTCAATTCACTTCTTAAACAAATTTTACTACCAGAAAGAAAAGGCAGAGAGCATGGATTTTGGTTTAGTTTAGTTGGAGTTTTTTAACCTTGTAAGCATCTGGCCAAATGTCTTACTGAGATATAGGAGATATCTTAATATATTGAAGTATGTCTTATTAATAAACAAAGATCCTAAATTTCTGAAATGCCTAGCATTAGATCCTCTAGTGTTTTTCTTCCATATGTAATTTTGCTTAAAATGCAGCTTTGGTGACATTTAAGGCCTTTTGTATTGATTGTCAAAACATTTTGACACAATGGATCTTTATAAATTGATCCTTTTTGTAAATGGGAAGTGGGGTTTTTTTGGTAAATACTTCATGCTTGCACAGCTTTTCCACAAATCCAGTGAGGCCCTAGGTACAAAGTAGCAGATGCACTTGCTTAACCAAAGAACCACCATTCAGTTTCCAGTAACTTGAATTGATTTCAGAGTTTGATTGATAATGAGTTGTACAAAATACAGGCATGCCTTGTATTTCTTGTTGACAGTAATTCAATGCTTGAAACAAAGGGATCATATCCAGGGATAAGGATATCTCAGATGTGTTCACAGCTTGCAGTAGCTGAGATGTTTGTTTTACTTGACTTTTAGATGTGCTGACGGATTTTGAATAGATGATATTGTATGTATTTTTACATTGTTTTGAAAAATACATTGCCATGTGAAGTTTGGAAAGTACTCTGATAACTGACTAAAGAAGAGAGTCCTGCTATAGGTTTGTAATTAACAGGCTGCCTAACAAGACACAAATAGTCTGCTCCTCAGATTCTCAAAATAAGCTGCTGCAATTTCACTGATGGAATTGTATGTTTTAAGTGAGAGGGGTTAAGTATGCTATTAGTACACATTTGCAGGTGTGTGCTTGAGAGACAGACTTGGACTTAATTTAGTAGGTTGACTTAGGTTTATCAAAATATGGAAACATCCAATTTAATATTTTAAATTCTGAAAAATTATCACTTTAATTGACTAAGAATAATGTGTTACTTGAATCAAGTATCTGTCTTATCTCCTTGGTTTTGTGGCTTATGAAAAAGCTTAAATGAAACACATTTTTATAATTGTTGCTGGCCAGGCTGGAGGATGTGGGAAATCCTGAGGCTTTCCTAAAATACTCCTGCAGCTTTCTAACCAGCTGGAATAAGACCACCGTGATATTTAGGCAACTTCTTTATAGTGTCCTTTTTTTTAGTGCACAATTTTTCACTGAATTGTGTTCTTGTAGCTTCTTGTAGGCAGCATTTCAAGTACCTCTTTGCTCACTGGTCAAGACATGTTTATTGTTCACATTTGCTATCCCATTTTCTGAGACAATCTTTCATACCCCTGTGGTACTCTACTTAGTAATTTTAAAAAGTCATTAAAAAGCATTATTTTGTTTGGTTTTTTCTTTTTCCCCTTCAACTGATTGCCTTAGCTCAAAGAAGAGTCTCTGCTATGAAGATCAAAACCGTGATTGAGACACCATTAATTTCACTTCAGTAATGCAAATGAGTAAAATTGCCTGAGAAGATAACACTGCTGTTTTGAAATGTTCCTTTTCCAAATCATTTTATAGAGAGAATTCACCTCTGATGGACTGTTGTTTAGTTTGTCCTCCTTTGAAATGAGGCTTAATTTTGATGCTTTCTGTTCCAAATTCAGCTCAGATTTGTACATCCTTACTCAGTAAATGTAGCTTCAGGAGCTCTTGCTGTAACATATACTGCCAAAAAGAAAGAAAAATAAGGAACAAAACTTCCAATAACACCTTCTTGGAGTAAGAAATAGTCACTGTTTTTCACCATGTTAAGCAAAAAAACCCCCAAACCACAAAATGTCACCTTTTGAAAGGGTGTATGTTGATTATTTGGGGTCTGTGTTTAGCTAGTGTCTAATTACCAGCAGAAATAAATGACCTTGTCATTGGGTATTAGCAATCTCTATTATTTTCTGAGCCTTTCTAAAAGGATCCCACAACAACAATCACCAACTAACCAAAAAAGCCCCACTACTCCCTGCAGTGCAGTTTTCTTAGGAGAGACCATCTTTTCTGTAGTGCTTGTAGGCAAGATGTTGATGGCCTTTAGCTTTACTTAACCAGTCATTCCAGGAGCAGCTGCTTACTGAGTGTATTTAGTACATTTAATGTTCAGTGGTTTAGAGATCAGGAGGGAATGCTCATAGTAATGCAAGACAGAGTGTGGTCTTATGGTGTGGTGCAATTCAGCTGTGCTGGTTTTTATTGTTCTCCTTGGGGAAATCAGGCTTGTTGTATATAAGTGTAGTGCCCAAAGGGCTGGTGCTGTTTCTGGCACTTGAGTCTGAGTTAGCCTTTCCTGCCTGTACCTTGGCTGAGCACTGCTGTAGCAGAGCTGGCAGAGATGACTGTGTGCCAGTTCACAGCCCAGCATGTCAGCTTCAGGTGACTGTAAATGCTGGCTTAATTGGAACCATGAAGGAGCAAACTGCAATGGCCAAGAATCTGGCACACATTCATTCTGCCAACCTTACTGCAATATGGTGGCTTTCAGCACAGGTGCAATGTGACCAGTTGGGAGCAGAAATTGCTTATTTTGAGAGGCTGCTTTAAAAAAAACCAATTTAACATTATAATAATACATATGATGCACATTTTTCAGAAGTTAAGTTGATAGCTATGTGTGATCTTCCATGCACAGTGCTCTGTGTGTGTGTGCCAGTTATCTATGGTGCACTTAGGCTTCTCTGATTTGAAGCTCTATGTGGCTTCTCTTAAAGACACAGGGGAGGAGGATATACTGGATGTGTATTTTGTCAGTGATTATTGGAATAGGAAATCCATTATCTGTTTAATTAAAATCAGAAAAAAGCATTGTTCAGGGAAAATTGGATGCTGTCTCCAATATTATCCGTGGTGGGTAAGTGTAACTTTTGAAATAGGTGTATTACTGCAATTTTAAACATTGTTTTTCAGAAAGCCTGAAAAAACAAAACTGGATGAAAATGTTCTCCAGTAAAAGTAGCAGTTGAATCCTTAGTACTAGGAATACTGCAGTGTTCCCTTTCCTATGGGCTTGATACACTGAGGATGGAAAAGCACTATTATTCTACTGAGATAGCTTTGCATCATTGGTAGTGGGTGTTTCCACAGCTGCCTTTATTCAAATATTGTGTTTATATTATATTGACTTAAATTTGTCACTTGGATAGTGCCACCTTCATGGATACTATCTCTAGAAATGGCTGTAATTTCCTTTGGAGGAACTGAAGGGTGTTGGGATTGAGGTAGCATTCTTCTGCAGGTGCAGTTGCTTACCTTGAAGTTTGCAATTTTACAAGAGAAAATTGATTTGCCAGATAATCTTTATTGAGTGCCAGCTGACATCTCTTAAATCCATGGATGCATCATCTTTATAAACTCTGTGTTCATTTGTATTTCCTACACTTTTTGCTGAAACCATCTTTGACAATTTCCTTATTATTCCTATTTGTACAAAACTAGAATTACTTAAAACTCTTAACAAACATTAGGGAGACTTGATCTTTAACATGGTACTGTCTATCTGTCAGTTTTACTAAGGTACCTTAATGCTTTATGGTAAAGATTTTCTGAAATTACTTTTAAATTATAAACTTGGAAATACGAAAAAAAAAGTGGAAAATTAATTTGGTGTTTGGAAACGAGAAACAATGCCAGAAGTCATAAACATATTCAGGGATTCTACCTTTGGTTTGTAAATGTATATATTGATATGTAGTGTTATCTAAATATTGGGAGTCACTGTTCTATTCAGACTTTACCTGAATTTTTGTCCTTTTTTTTTGAGATACCTGAGAACAAAATAGTGCCTGTGTGTACTTAAAACAAGCAGCATTTTCTACAATTCATGTTTACTTGATACAGATAAAGGAAGAGCCAAGCAAATCCTGGTAGTGTGACTACTACTCTTTTATTATAGTTCATATAAAGTAGGGAAAAGCTGCACTGCTGCTAGATTGCTGTTCGTAGAAGTATTTGCACACATCTTCTAATAAAGCTGCCAAAATTAATAGGTCATGAAATAAATCTTCAATTCCCCAGATTCTTAAACTCATCCACATGTCCTCTGGTATCTTGTTTGGAGTATGGTTTAGTACATGAGAGTATTGCTTCCATCCCCTTTTGGGAATTGATTCCAGGACCTGAAGGTATATGTCAAATGTCCATCCTGAAATATGATGTCAAATTCAGGAAGGAAGTGCTGATTGGAAGTAAGTGCATCCTTGATCTGCTCTGCATATGGATGGACATGGACAAATATAATTCAGTTTGCATTGAATTGAAGAGTAGTTTTTTAAATATAAGTACTATTTGGTGACACCAAGGCTAGGTTTGAGTGAGGAGCAGGGCAGATTTGCTTGCAGCAGGGTGAATAAAGCAGGGTGAGTTCTCTAGCATATATATATATATATATATGTCTATGAAAAAAATTTAGAGTGATGTTTTTAAAGCAAAACGTTGATTTCTTCTTCTAGCCTCACTTTTTACCCACTAGAATGTCATGTACAGTGATACAATGAGAGCCTAAAGTCAGAGAAATGTTTCATGGTATTTGTGTAGGTTAAATGTAAGAAACATCACTAAGCCAAAAAGTAGCCATGGTACACATAAGTTCATTAGGCTTAAGAACTGGCATCTAGGCCATAAAGTTGAAATTTACTACTCTTCCTGCCAGTCTTACCTTAAACCTGAATCTTTCTCAAGTATCAATAAAAACTATTTTTGTGCTGTTCATAATTTACTGTCTGTGTAGATCAGTGTTTTCAGCTTGTCATCTGTCATCATGAGTGTATTTGGCAAACATTCAATTTGTTCAGATTGTTGCCTTTAAAAATGGATTTTCTTCAGTGATGGTTGGATGGTTGAATACCAACATTTTATATCAGTAGTTAGGTGCTAACCTATATATATGTGTGTGTGTGTGTATATATATATATATATATATATATATATATATGCTAGCTAACATTTGATGTTTTTGTCAAAAGATACAGAGATATGGGAGGGTTGGGGTTTTTTTTTTCCCTTTAGGAAATTTCACCAAACCAAATCCAAAGACACTTTTGACCTAAGACTGGCTACACCTACTCAAACCTAACAGCAGATGTTTGGCATTACAGAGCACAGGTTGTTCTAAAGTGTGTGTTCGTACCAGGCCCTGTGGAGATTTGGAGCAATAACTTCTATTATCTGTTGACACAAATTTTGTCTGTACATGTGATGCATCTTCAGAATGATACTGTGTTCAAAACTGATGTTATCATAATTGGTTTTGGTACAGTACCTGGTTTTGCATGTATAATACTGACAATATAACCCCTATGTCCATCTGTGGCCCAATAAAATGTGTAAGTTAAGGTTGAGAACTACTTGTGTAGACTGCAGAGGTATTTAAATAATTTTGATTGTATGCACCAGTCCTCATCCTAATAAAAATGGGTTTTGTAGCAGGTTTAAGAAGCTTTTAACTTGATATTGTATTCACACTGCAGTCCTTTGTAAGCACAGAATGGTTAATATATTTTGAAATAAAATGCCATTAACATAAAGAGAACTGAGTTTGATTTGAATGATGGGCTCTTTGGAATCTGGAACAAAGACAGCAGTTAATCTGGTGAAATAATGTGTGCTGGAGGCAAACTGGATCTGCAGTCCCTGTGTGTAGCTGATGTCACTGGGAGAAGCCATACTTCACATTTCCTTACAGTTTCTGTGGGAAAGGGAAGGATGTGGCCTCTGGGGTAACTGGCTCAGCTGGCACCTGGCAAATGCTTCACTGCCTGCAGTACCACAGCCAACATCCAGACCACCAGAGTTCCCCTTTGGCACCTGTGGGTAATTCAGATGCTTCCATTATGGCCTGCTCTCTGAACTGGAAATGGTTGTTCAGTGCCTAAGCAGAGTTTAGATCATTCTGTTGACTGTAAAGCAAAAGTGATCAAATCCTTCCTGCATGACTGCTCACCTTTTAAAATGCGATACGGCTGATGTTCCAGTTTCCATCCCTCTCACTGTTCTGGAAGCTGTCACCTTGGAGTATTTCCTACAGGAGAGTCAGTTTTAGGTGGTACCTCCTTGGTTCTGTGAAGGGGACAAACTTGTTTAGTGCACAGCAAGTATCAACATCAGTTGATACTAGTAACATAATTATGATTTATTTAATTTTTTTTTAATTGAGGCAAGTTTTCCAAAATGCTCAGAATTCCTTTTAAGTTTGAGCCAAACCAAATGCATCTGTAATTGGGCACGTTAAAATACATCTACTTCTGGGAGAACTCCTTAGCTCTTGTATGGGTTTTTTAATCAATTTATTGTGCACATAATAGTGTTTTTATTGAGGAAAATAAGGAGTTCTGTTCAACACACATCTCAGATAAAGCTTTATAGTGATGTAGCACCAACCTATTTTCTCAGTCTCAACTGTTTCTTCAAAATAGTTCAGGAATTACATGTCCAGTATAGTAAATTAACATTTTGAGAGTGGGAGGGTAAGGAATATGAAGGAGTTATCAGGCAGATAACAAGGAAAAAATGTGCTTTTGAGTTTGACCAGAGATACAATTTAAAAGATTGCAGTCTTTTGGCTTTACCACGTAGAAAATGGCAATTGGCATTTTGAGAAAAAATATACCCTAGACATTCAAATACATCTAGTTGACATCCAAACACATGGTGAATGATAACAAAGAAAACTGAAAGCCATTCAGAAAGGCACCAAGATGATATCTTGTGCTGTGTATAAAATTTCCTGCTGCCACTGAATTATAGTGTGAAATCATATCAAACACAAGAAAAATTCAACTTCCATACTTTTGACTGAAGGATGTTTCTATCAGTTGGCAGAGCTTTGTATCAAATAATTAATAGCTTTATTCTACTTTCCCAAACCAGAAATTACTCTGTGCAAACTATTTTTTACAAGGAAGGTCATGTTTCACATCATTGCAAGTAGTTCTTTTTTGGTTTTGTTTCATATGAGGCAATCTTTGAAATTAGAGTATTAATGCTGCCATTACCTGTGCTGTGATGGGCCCTGACAACTTCTTTGAGGATCTGGTTCCCTGAAGCATTCACCCTTGCAAGTGTTTTGGTAAAGCTGGCAAATGCAGGATAGTTTAAGGCAGAGGCAGGTTAGGCATGCTAGACTTCACTATTCCTGTACCATTTTTGGTTTTTTAATAATAGCTACAAAAATCTCCACCTGTTCCTTCAGCATAACTTGGTTTTAAACACTGAGGGTACACACATAGGTGGAGGCTGGACTCAAAGTATGCACCAACAGCTGTGTGGGGTGGTTTTCTTGGGTTTTCTTCCTTTTTTCCCTTGTAGACTTATTTGCATTCTTGATTCACAGATGGAATCAAATCCTAATGCCTTAGATAACTAGGCTCTTTGCTTTGATTTTTGCCTTTCTTATCAGAATCCAATCTTTTTTATTAATAAAAAATAAAACAAATATTAATTTGGGAAAACACCTGCTTTACAAGACAAACAGCAGAGAGAAGACCATTGTGATAAAACTTGCAGAACTTTGCGTGCTTTCATAATTTATTGATAAGTATTTTTCAGCTGAAGTTGTTTTACAAGTTTTAGGGAAAATCATGCATAATCTTGGTTGGCCTGACTTAAGCCCTCCCTTTGTTTCATGGGAGAGAAAAAGTTTAATTTTGAAGCTTTGGGTGACTTAACAGAGCACATCCTTTTTAAAACACTGCTGACTGCACACTTGGATTGCTCAGAGAACTGGAGAGAAGTCAGGTTGAAAGCTTTGCACCTCGTGTTTCTCAGTTTTCAGAGAAAAAAAATTCATTCTCGGGGTCATGAATGTAATTTGGCTTGTTTAGAAAAGGGATATTTTGATAAATTTTGGCTTGTTTGAATTTACCATAGAATTATATAATATGCTGAGTTGGAAGGGACCCATCAAGATCATTGAGTCCACCTCCTCCCCCTGTGCAGGACACCCCAAGAGTCACACCATATGCCTGACAGCATTGTCCAAACACTTCTTGAACTTTATCTGGCTTGGTGCTATAACCATTCCCCTGGGGAGCCTGTTCCAGTGCCTAGGCACCTTCTGGGTGAAGAACCTTTTTCTAATATCCAACCTAAACCTCCTCTGACACAACTTCAGGCCATTCCCTTGGGTGCCTGCCACTCCCTCCTCTTCCCCATGTGAGGAATTTGTAACTGTGCTGAGGTCTCCTCTCAGTCTCCTCCAGGCTGAACAGACCAAGTGACCTCAGCTGCTCCTTGTTCAGCTTCCCCTCAAGGCCCTTCACCAGTTCCACAGTTTCTTGGGACTTTGGGTGAGTTAAATTTGCTGCCCTCTCTCTGGGGTTATGGATTGAAAGACTGGGAGCATTTGATATGGAGAGTTAGAAATTAATCAGTGACCAATGGTACAAACAGATTAATGGTCATCAGATTAACAGTAAGTACTATGGCAAAGAAGCATTTCCATATAATTATTTTCTACCTTAATTTTACCAACAGTAGTAACAGCCCTGTCACAGTTTAAATAACTAATCTTTTCTGAGATGGTGCAGTCAATGGTGTATAATGATGAATATATATATAATTACTATTATATATATAGGATATAGTATATATAGTTAGTTTATATATATAGTATATATAATTACTATTCAAGGGTTTGTATCCAGGTAGGTGGATCAAACTAGAGGGATTTTCAAGACCTACTCTCATTAGCTTTAGAACATAAATTAATGATGGCAAACTTGAGAAATGGCAGTTCCACCAGCCAGAATCATTCCAGGGATTTTGCCACTGGACTGGTGATTTGGAGGCTTTACATGGTAAGTGTTAAGATGACATGTTCACTAAGTGTCCACATACAGGCTACAAACCCTGAAAATAGAAACAATTGAATAATATTGATTGACAGTTAAAGGATAACTTCATTATTTTATGTTTGCTGGTTGAAAGGTGGCTGCAGGGCTTTTTGTGACAATGGGGGTTCCAGTCTGGGAGTGAGAACAGTGTGAGGCTCCAAGAGGACTTTGTGGTGTGGACTTCCATTGTAAGATTTTATTTAATGTGATGCATTTCCAAAAATACCCCAACCAACCAGTCTGTGCATTTCAGAAAGGGAATCCAGATCTGATTTTTATCAAAGAAAATGGTTGTGTAGATGCCTGTCAAAGAAAGGTCCTAAAAAGGTCAACTTTCTCTGAGACGTGCTGGAACTTTTTCTTGGTCAAGACAGTTCAATTCTCCTCATCTCAATTCAACCTGGTAAAAGTCACAGCATCCTGTTCAGATATCTGATGGAAAGCCTAAAATCAGATTATATCCCCTTCAGGAGCCAGCAATGTCAGATTTTCTTTAGGGTTTTCTTTTTAGTTATTTGTTTGGGGTTTTTTTAAAGTTAATCTTCTACAGAGTTTTTCAAACAAATTCTGTTCTGGGTAGAGCAAAGGCTGCTGGCTTTTGTCAAATGCTGCTTTTGCTGGAGGCTTTCAAGAAGTGAGTCAATGACAGGGCAATTCAGAAACTTACACACTGGGAATGCCAAACCTTTTCTTGTGCTTTTTGGTGGCCTGTAACTGGCATGTAGTAAGTTATTTCTTTGCTTTATGGAACTCAGTTAGTAGGTGGGTGTAGCCAGGCTGTCATTGCTGCACTCTTGCAGTGATGGTTTTTCTGCTCTCACTTTTTGATACATCCTGACAAACATAAGCTGCCTGTACACTGCAAAGCCAATTTCTTCTTGAAGATTTAAACTGGTTTTTTTTTTTTTTTGGCCTTTAAGAGGAAATAAATTTGATTTCTCTGAAGTATTGCCAGTTACTGCAAATTGATAGAGTGCAATATGTTTTCCTAGCCATATTTATCTGGGAAAGTGTCAGTTAATTTGAACTCTCTGCTTACCATCACCACACAAGCATTTACAAGCATTTAAAAGCTTGTCTTCAATGCACTTCTGCTCTTTTATGAGAGCAAATGTATGCCCTGTGGTGACAAAAGCTTCCAATATATTTAATTTTCTAGCCAGAACAAACTACCTTGCAGTGGTAGCAACTAAGTAGCTAACCAGAATTTTCTCAGTATCTATACAAGAACATCTGATTTGCCTGTGAATATTTAAATGTTCCTCTTCTCTTTATCTCTCAGATAATCTTGAATATCAGATAATACTTGAAGATATTTGAAATATTTGAAGAAAATAATTTTAGTTCTCCCAGCTATAAGAAATTCACCAAGGCCATAGAGCAGACACCAGCCTCTCCCTAGACACAGCAGCTGGTTTTCTACACCTATCTTTCAAAGTAGAGGTGCTCTGAATGTTCATATTAATTAAATAAAATAGAAAAATAATTATTTTACTAAATTTCAGTGATAAAAGGGTTTACTGTCTTCTGGGCAGTCATTTGCATTTCTGTCTTGCCCGAGGGAATGTTTCCATTTGCATTGACCATGAAGAATTTTGTTGACCTTGTGGACTCCTGAGACCTGACAAACACCATGTCAAAATAAGATCAAGATTAAAAAATTGGTAACACTTAATTGTAAAATAGCAAGTTACTATAGGAATAATAAATAGGAATACTACTTCTAGAAAACACCGTGATGTAGGAGGAAACATTGTAACTACTTGAAGGTTAAGTGTGATAACTCTCAGGATTTTCAATGACAGGTAAAAATTATTTCTGAGAAATCCTGATTACTTGTCAAATTGATTTCATTAACAGAGCCAGATGATGCATATAGAGCAAGGTGATGCATTCAGAATTGCACTTCTTTTATGAGGATTATATTTTGGAGGCCAATCCCCCTTAAAACATTCAGGGTTCAGTTTAGATACCTAACAGGGTGAAAACTAGTGATGTTGGATGATGATTAAAACAAATAATCCTACACGAAAATAAGTTATTCTGTATGTAGCTGGCTGATGTTTCACCATCTCCAGCCATTGTTCTTGTGGAATACTTTAACCTGCTGGATGTCTCCTGTAAGCTCAACACAGCAGCCTGGGAGGTTCCTGGAGGGTGTGGAAAAAAACCTTCTCACACAGCTGGTGAAAAACAAGCCTGGAGGGGAAATGCCCCACTAGACTGTGGTTTACAGACAGAGGAGTGTTGTGGTGGTCAGAGGCTCTTCTGGTCACAGCCACCATGAAATGATGGAATTTTCAATACTTGGAAGATTAAGAGGGGGGCTGGGGGCAGGGGTAAGCAAAACTCTCTGGACTTCCAGATACAGGACTTTGGGCTATTGAGGACACTGATTTGGAAAGGCCCTAGGGAAGCAGCCTTTAAAAACAAAGGGGCTCAGGAAGGCTGGATGCACTTCAAGAAAGAAATGTTGAAGGTGCAGGAGCAGGCTGTCCCTATGTGCTAGAAGATGGGCTGGCAGGGAGGAAAACCAGCCTGGCCGAGCAGGGAGCTTTTGCAGGAACTTGGGGAAAAAAGGATGGAGTAACACCTTAGGAAAAGGGTCAGGCAAACCAGGAAGTGTTTAAGGATGTCATGCAGAAAGAAAATTAGGGAGGCAAAAGTCTTTAGAGCTTAACCTGACCACTTCTGTAAAGGATAATAAAAAGTGTTTTTATAAATATATTAACAATAAAAGGAGGTCCAAAGAAAAACCCCACTCTTTATTGGACATGGAGCAGGGGAATGTAGTCACCAATGATGAGGAGAAGGCTGAGGTACTTAGCACCTTCTTTTTAGATGCTCACAAGTCTGTGGGAGCAGATGGGATCCACCCAGGGTGCTGAGGGAGCTGTGGAAGGAATCCCCAAGCTGCTCTCTCTCATTTGCCATCAGTCCTGGCTCACTGGAGATGTCCCTGATGACTGGGGGTGGCCAATGGGACACGCATCCATAAGAAGGGCCACAGGAGCATCCAGGGCACCACGGGCTGTCAGCCTGGGCTTGGTGCCAGCAGAGTGGAACAGATCCCCTGGGGTGTGATCACACAGCAGGGGCAGGACAGCCCAGGGTGAGACCCAGCCAGCACAGGCTCAGGAAAGGCAGCTCCTGCCTGAGCAGCCTGCCCTCCTTTTGTGACAGGTGAGCCACCTGGATGGATCAGGGACAGGCTGTGCCTGTGTCTGCCTGGACTCCAGCAAAGCCTTGGGCACCACCTCCCACAGCACTCCTGGAAAAGCTGGAGACCCTCAGCTTGGGCAGGGAGACCTTTGATGGGCTAGAAACTGGCTGGATGGCTGGGCCCAAAACAGCTGAGGGAGCTGGGGCTGTTTAGCCTGGAGAAGAGGAGAGCACATTGCTCTCTACAAGCACTTGAAAGGAGAGTGTGCCCAGGGGGGGTCAGCCTCTTCTCCCAGTAAGAAAGAACAGGGCTAGAGGACACAGTCTTAAGATGAACCAGGGGAGGTTTAAATTGAATATTAGGAAGAATTGCTGCCCAGAAGAGTGGATTAGATACTGAAATGGACTGCCCAGGGAGGTGGTGGGGTCACCATTCCTACAGGTGTTTGAGGAAAGACTGGACATGGCACCCAGTGGAAATGTGATGTTGGATCATAAGTTAGACTCAGTTATCTCAGAGGTCTTGTCCAACCTAATTGATTCTGTGATTCTGTGAAATATGATCCTTGGATGTGTTAAAAAAGATAGCACCACATATGTCTATGGCAATAATGGAACTGAGAAAAATGTTCAGGCTAATCCTGAGGCTCATATACTGGAAAGGGTGTTAGGCTATAAGAAAGTTCTGATATCAGAAAAAGACAATTCAGTCCTGACAATTTATGCTTCTGAGAGTTAAAAAAAAATCATTGGTCATTGATGTTGGATTGATCAAAGTCTAGGGAAAAGCAAATTGAAAAATCAAAGGGGCCTCCTTTCAATCAGGGAAAAATGTCAATATCATGTAGCTGGAAGTTGATTCCAAACAAATTCGGACTAGAGTTAAGGCGCATGTTTTAACACTAATTAACCAATGGAAAATCTCACTGATGAAGGTATTAATCATCCTTGAGGATTTAAAATCATTCTTTGCACTGTCTAGGACAACTGAGTTTCTGAACTAACAAAGTCCTATGGCCTTTGTTTTGTAGCCTGGAAAATAAGGCCTAGAAGAATTGCTTTATCACAAAATTCTGTGAATGCTTAGAATAGGGAATGTTTCATTCAGTAAAATTCCCTCTTGTATTGAAATCATCCACAGTTGTCTGAAGAGATAAGCAAGGCCTCCTGTCTTGGCAGCCGTGAGATCAGCATCTGAAATTTCAAGATAGTTCCCTGCATGCTACTGAACTCTGTCCTTTGATGTATCTTTTGATTATAACACAAAAATGGTGGCTGCACAAGGGCATTTTTGCTGGGGATTTAGGAATGGAAATGGTTGCATGAGTCATGCTGAAGCCAGATAAATTTTTCAGCTCTGTATGGTTTTACTTTGATGTTAGCTTGTTGATTTTCATGTTTTCCAAATAAATACCTGTGATGTTGAATGAAAAAAACATTCTGCATTTTCTGTCATTTTCAAAAAATGATGCCTTGCCTTGATCTCTCTTAACAGCAACATTTGCTGCTTGAGGTGCTGGAAAATGCTGTCAAGTTCTCCGGTTTGTTTAGGTGCTGCTTCATTTTCCTCAGAATATGTTTTCTGGGATGGTCTGTAGTTCCTACTTATCCTCCAAGTATTAGTTGCTCCTTAGTGAAGGAACAGTCTAATCCATAGTGCTCTAGGGTACACAGGAATGACCTTGTAGTTTTGCTGAGCTGGTAAAAGTATAGGAAAGTCCCACTGCACTGACTGTTTTTTCCACTGGCTTTGTTTTTTAATCCTAATGGAATCCAGTTCAGAAGATGAACTGGGCAAACTGTTGCTGGCAGCAGTCCCTTTATCACTGTTAAGTGATACTGAGGCAGTGGTGCAATTTTTGTATAGAGACAGACCCTTTTCATGTACTGTTTTGCTCATGACTAAGTTTTATCTTCAAAACCATTTTCCCCTCATAAACAAAAAAAAAAACCCAAAGGAAAAAAAAAGGAGTGGAACATTTTTGCTGATACATGGAGTCCTTTGTGGAAAAAGAATGGATATTCCTACTGCCAGACAGTTCTTTTTTTCTTTAGCTCTGTCCAGATTAGGGTATTTGGGTATCTTGTTAACAGCAGATCTCAGCCTACTGAGAAGCAGGAGATTGTTGTACAGTGTTTATTATTCACAGATAAAATGAGGTAGTGGGAAATTCTCGGTGGGATAAACAGTGTTGATGTCACTGCTTTCATTACAAACAGCAGGAGTTTAATCAGATGCTTCAGAGGCACCAGAGTTAAACCCATGTACTGAGTGATTTTGAAAAATCCCACTCTGCAGAGTTCACTTTGAAGATGGAGAAAATCAGTGGCACAGCAGTAGAAGAGATCAGGATTTTGTCCTCCTATGTGTCCTACCTGTACACAGACCACATTGGTGTCTGCTGCCACCAAAGCTGCTTTATCTGGGACAGGCTTTGGGATGTCACCTCACCAGGAGCCAGCATGGGTTTTTGTAAAGGTGAAGCTGAGTGATGCAGGGAGATGGGGGGAAAGAGCCCTTTAGGTGTAACTGGAAGAGCCAGTGTCTCAGGTGGGGCCCAAAGGAAGGGAAATCCTGGAGGGGTGAGGCTGCCTGTGGGGTGAGGCCCTGTGGTCCCCTGGCTGCCTGTTTCCTGGTGGCATTCTGCCCATTGTGGGCACTGGGCACCCCCCTCCTGGTCCTGCTCTGAAGCCATCCTTTGACTCAGTGGGCACCCTTATCACTTCTGTGGGCTTGTTTAAAGTTCACACTAGTTGTAAACTCTTGAATCTTGTTGCCCACTGCAGATTGGATTTACAGCTGCCTTTTCCCTGCTGAGGATTTACAGCTGCCTTTTCCCTGCTGAAAGGCTAAAAAAGCAATCATAGCTCTGCTGATGGTTCTGGCAATGTGGCTGTGTCAGGGTTTCCTCAGGCTCTCACAGCTGAAATCTTGGACTCTCATTCTGACCACTGAGAGTGTTAATTATCTTTTGGGTTCCATTCTTCTTTTTCTTTCCAGAAAACCCATTTCATCTCTGTGCCAACTAGTAAAAAATATGGACAAACAAGGGAATCTGTTATTTGAGTGTTGCTCTACATCCATTCAGACACAAAGTGGGGGAAAGGGAATTGGGATTTGTATGCCCAGTATCACAATTGCTACAATGAACTACTGAGTTCATTTTAATCCTCAAGGAAACTAAAGTTTGTAGGATTGCTGTTTCTAATATTGTGTTCTCCAAAAGCTGTCTGTAGATGAATCTTGGCAGAGATGAGATGTTCAGAAACAGACACACACCTGAGCACTCCCAAACCTGTAACTAGGTGTAGTTCCTCTGGTAGCTGCACATACTCTCAGCTGACCTATTTTACATGTTTGAATTTGGGCTCTTGGTGCAACAGAGCAGTAATTGATGCTGTATTGTAAAACAGGACCAACATAAGCATTAGATATGGGATGTTTAAACTTAGCATGGTGTTTAAACACTAATTGGGGATGCAGGATCAGTTTACTATTTGTTGTGAAAGCAGCCTTTGTGGAATGGGATGCTAATTCCTTGCTGCTGCTATGGTAACAATTTCATGTAAAGTAGGTGAATTTATTTTTATATGTAGTCTACAGCCTGCTGCTCACTTCTTTTTAAGAGGTTTTTAAACATTTAGTGTGCAACGGAACAGCTTTAACTGAGCAAAGAAACCACTTTCCCAGCTCTAGGTGGGGAGAGCAGTGAGGAGGGAAGAGTAATGCTTTAGTGTGTTAGGCAGAAAACAGTGTTGAACCCTCTCAGGCAGGTTTTCAATCACATGCAGGCTGGATGCAACTCTCTTTGATTTGCTGCTTGTTGAGGAAAGAATTATACCCTGCTGTTCTCCATCAGAAACATGCTTTCAGGAGGAGGTACCAAGCTTTTAGTCCTAAACCAAAAGGTGTAGCTCCAACAGTGCCAGCAGAGGCACCAGTGAGGATGAATGTAAAACATCTTTAAATGTCCAGTATGCGGTGCTCAGAGTATGGCTGGCTGTGTTGGAAGAGAATGGAAGGGAAAAAAACCAAGGGTATGATTCTGAATTCTGTAGGACTTGTCCATTTAACTTGCCTTTTCCAGAATTTCTGCTCAGTAGATTCCTGATTGTGTTAGAACTTTGTGAAATGCAGACACTGCTTGTCAAAAGAAAAGCATTTTGCCAAAAACTGAAGGCATCATAGCATAGGCTGTGTCCTATAGGCCATTTTCATGGAGGAGTAAACCATCCTAGACTGGGGTGAGACTGCAGAGTTAAAAATTAAGAACTACTTGGCAGCTTACATTATAGAAATTTCTAAAGATCTTTAAGTTTAGAAGGTTTTGATATTGCTGTCTGCAGGTGTGCTGATGATCATGTTATTTCTAGGAGCTGCAGTTCTTTAGAAAATTTATTACCTTGCAGAGAATTTTGATGTTCAAAATGAAGTTGTAATTAAAACAGGAAGTGAAACTATAGGAAAATAGAACAAAATAAAAATGTAAGCATTCCCCACCTAAAAAGGCAAACTTAAAATGTGGTTTTCCTGAAAATTGAATTTAGAGTTTCTTCCATGTGTCATTGACCAAGTTTCAAATTAGTTTTTCCAAGGTGAATACTAGGCAATATTTGCATTGAATCCATAAATTTCACTGGAATATTCCTTACCAGGTATCTCAAATATTTGCTGGGAATTGTCATGTCTCTGTAAGAAAAGTTTCAAGCTTCTGTGCTTCCTTTATTCCCCCATGATAAATTTCATTCATACTGTGTGGAAAAGTTAAGAAAGAGTTAAAATATGCTGGTCTGGAACGTGGTGAGCAGTAAGAACTAGCACCTACCTATTGTGAACCCACAAATTCGTTCAAGACTACCTTCCTTTTCAGACCAGCCTGAAACAGCAGCTTAAATAAACATTTAGGCAAACAGTTAAAAACAGTAATTAGAAGTTAGATATGAATAATTACATGTGTGTTACTTTTAAGTAAATTTGTAGGCACAGCAGATGATGAGTGCAATGGTTGATAGGAAAGAGTGCATTATGTTTGGTTATAGAAATGAGTATTTGAGAAAAGGCACAGACTTCAGTAAATAAAAACAGATACAAGTGATGTCAAAAGAATTCTCTTAAGGTTTGTGTTTAGCATGCAAAGTCATTACTGCATCCTTGAAAGAGAAAAGATATTAGATCAGCAAATTAACAAATAGGCTTTGAACTTTGTAAATAGGAGTGGTTTTTGTAAAGACATTGCTAGTGATCCTATCCCAATCTTAGAAACAGATTATTTGGAAAAGAAAATGGACTGGAATGTAGTCTTTGTTGTAATAGTTAGAAATTTCCAAGTCTACTGTATACTCAATAGACTTCTATAATCCAAATGCTTTTGTAAAACAGGCACTCAGTGATGATCTCAGTAAATAAAGGTAGTTCCTTTGGTTCAGGAGACGTGTGGTTTGCAAACCTTGTGGTTTGCAAATGCATCCTCAAAACAATGACTTCCAGGGAAGAGATCCTGATTTTCAGGGAATTTATCTAATTACTCACTGTGGTGTGATAAATTGTATTATCTTTCTAATATATACTGTAAATACCTAGGGAGAGATGTGTGGTATTTGCATATATTACAGTTTTATCTCATTGACACTTGATAAAAAATAATAATCCCATGATCACCAGAGTCAGCAAATAGTTTCATCCTGGGAACAGCTTAGTATCAGCTGCAATTACTGGCTAACTCTTAAGCCAACAGCTCTGGAGAAACTGCTACTTCCAGTGGATTACTTCTGATTTTTTTGTGCAGTATTGTCAAGAGATTTACACTGTTGTACAGTAAGGCTATTTTTCCTTGAGGAAAGTGCCTGTTGATTGGCTTTGTCTTAGCAGGAACTTGGAAGGCTGTGTTGTCTGATGCATAGTTAACATCTGAAAGCAAAGGTCACTGAAAAGCTTTAGTATTTAGCAGATAATGCTGGCATGCATTTGAATAATTTTTTATTTCTTGTCTTGAAATATTTTAAAAATCTAAACTATGGGTTTTACATACATAACAGAGCTGGCAGCTATTTAGGCAACTCTTAGGCAACTTTTCATAAATATTCCCTTGACAGCTGAACATTTCTACCTCAAGTATACATTTTTTCATAGAAAATGACATTGCTGCCAGTTTCATTCTGAAGTCTGTCAAGGAAAAGGTACTTTGCTGTTGAAATTTTCACTGGATTTTCAGGTATTGCTGTAACTTTTACTCCTTTGTTTTATACCATCTGTCCTTGGCCAAAAGAAAGGAGAGCAGGCACACAAATGTAGGCATTTTTTAAATGGTAGAGGAAAGTCTCATTTTGAGTACCTGGCTACCTTTGGAGAACTTAGCTGCATCCTGAGGAAGACAAGTGAGGAACCCAGAGAGTACAAATAACTCAGAGCATGATTGTCCATGTCTAAATGTGATTTGGTTGGATTTATGAAAAGGAAATAAAAAAGACAACACTGACTGTGTGTTTATGGGTATCCTTGAAGAAAGATCCCCTTGAGACAACAGTGCTCTTCAGCCACTGCTTTTCCCAGTCCTGAGCAGAATCCTGGCTTGATCTTTGCAGCAGGGGGAAGTTCTGCAGGTGGGTCTGAGGCCTTTGCTGCAGACACAGGCTACAGATCTCTGCTTTTGTCTCTAACCATTATTCAGGCTGCAGAAAAAGGCTCTAGCTGCAGTTGATGATGGGGTTTTAGGTGGAGGGTGCAGGGACAGAGATATTTGCCATTCTCCTTAGTCTCTCACTCCAGTTTTAACGTGGAGCTCTCTGATTGTGGTCCTGTCAATGCCAACATTCAGGCTCAGGACTGAGCTACAACTCTGCTTGTCTCTGCTTGTGCTCCTAGCCCAGGGAAATGCAAGGGAAGTGGATTTAATAGAATGTGTTCCAGCTGAGTTGCCTTGCCTTGGTCTTTTCCCTGGTACTGGAGCATGTCCATCAGCTGATTTTAGTGCTCATAGGACCCAGGTAACTTAGCTGCAT
Organism: Erithacus rubecula; assembly: GCF_903797595.1. NCBI lineage: Eukaryota > Metazoa > Chordata > Aves > Passeriformes > Muscicapidae > Erithacus > Erithacus rubecula. Next base: position 84,115,011 of record NC_136689.1, on the reverse strand, counting down.
GTTCAAGTCCTAAGGTGTCATCTCAGGAAAAGACAGGGGAAAAAATATTTTTTTCATGCATAGTAAAGCACAGAAATAGAAATGTTTTGTGCTTAAAACTCGATGTTTGAATTTCTGTTTTAACTGGAAAAAATTAAGAAACCACCGTATTTACTTTGTAATAGTTATATTTTAAAAGTATAAAAGTTTCAAAAGCCTGACTTCTTTAAATACTGTATTCAGTGCAGCCCATGAAGTCTAGATGTTATCTAGAAACTGTGTGGCATGCTCTGTGAGATCTGCCTTGGAGCTGATAACATGCATCCCTTGTGTATGATAATCTTGAGGCCTCAACAGTGCTTCAGAAAAGATGGAATTCAGCCTGTCCTTCTGTAAGGGGGTGCAAGAGAAAGGGGGATCCAATTGAATTACATGATGGTTTGTCTTGGTTTCCTCTTGCCTTTCCTACTGCAAGAGATATATGTACAACAGTTATCAGATGATTTTTTTTGGCATTCTGTGCAGTGAAATAAATGCAAAAACATTTTATAAATATGAATTATGTTAATCCAAGATAATGATGAAAGCAATTTTTGCATTGGATGAGCAAGCAGCTGGAGGGCTGTGCCCAAGAAATATAATAGTTGTTGTATGTACTTGTGCTGCAAATAATTTATTTAGCTTTAGCTGAAAAATCTGAAGTGATAATTACATCTGTGTGTTTATCAAACATCTGCAAATTTTTCTGTTTCAGTGAACACAGCTAGTGCCTCCCACTGGTTATTTTTAACCATCCCTCTGAATCAGTGTCATGAAGAGCTGAGATTTTTAGAGCATAAGAATGCAGTTTGCTATTGTGGAAATAACAGAGTCACATGCTGCCTGATGAAATGTCAACCATAAGGCTCTTCAGTCTGAAAAATGGTGCAAAAGCAGTACTGTAGTAAAAAAAACCCCACAACAACACAAAAGCAAGAAAAAAATAATCTGAAAACATTCCATGTCACAATTTTGTGAATAGATTGAATGTGTTTTTTGCAAGTTGGTGTGGAAGAAAAAATACTGTTAAATATGACTTTCATGAAGAGTTAAACTTTCTTCAGAGTTGTTTTCTATGCAAGTGCAAAGTATAGTAAAGGCCATGCAAATACACTAGATTTTCTTTTTTAAAGACATTCTTTCTCTTAGTGTAAAAGAAGATGGTGCATTTTCCCTAATGTGCAATTATTATTTCATATTTGATTTTAAAACATTCAGTAAAATTTAAATATGGAAATATTAAATAGATTTGAGAGATTTAGGTAACATAAGCAGTTATGTACAAGAATATTTAACCCCAACCCCCCCCCAAAAAATGCCATCAACTGCTCTACCATAAAACATAGGGACATGAAATTCTGCAAATTTTAACCAAGCTAGAGACTGTTGCATCAACATCTGGGACAAACAGTGGACACATTCCACATCTGGAATTTTCATGTAGAATGGATTACCAGACTCCTTCATTTTGAAACTTGTTTCTTCTATATATGTACTTGTCAGGCAGGAATTTGTATAAAGATTGAAGTAAGTAATTCACCTACCATTTAAGAAAAATTTAGCAAGTTTTAAAAGATTAAAACTAGATAGGAGTCCATCAATTGAAATATGTTCAGCTTGACAGACCACTTAGTTTCTCAGAACAAATAAATGAAGTTAATTACTGTCTTACAGCCTTGATTTTCTATACATTGTGAAGGAGGAGGTATATATGAAGGTGGAAATAAGATTTGATTTTGATAATATTTTCCTTGGAATCAATTCCAGCTGACAGCCTTAAGATCTCAGCTCTGGGAAATGCTGAGCACCTGCAACTGTGAGCAATCAGGGGCAGCCAGGAGTTTTCCTTCCAGGAGCTTAAGCCCTCTGTGACCAGGCTTTCTCAGCAGTGAGAAAGGATGCATGGATGGGTTGGAAGAGTATGCACGTGATGCAAAGCCATTCAGGAGGTAGGTATTGGTCATGTTGAGTATTTTGTTGCTTTTTGAGAAAATTCAGGCAGAAATATAGTTACTGAGGTGAACAGAAGCTTCCCAAGAAAATAGCTGCACATTTTCATAAAACAATGAGGTATTTCTTCATTTGAAATGTGAAGAAATGTGATATTTACCTTATGTAAAGCATTTGTGACTTTTTTTAAAATTTTCTATTCTGAATGCTTCATGATCATCCAACAGGCAGTGAACATGATTTGCTCATGGCAACATCTCACAAGTAGATAAGGAGTTTCAGGGTGATGATATAGGATAGGAAGAAGAAACCTAGTGTTTTCAGGAAAATATTTTAGTTTCTAATAACACAATCACTGCCACAAGCAGTGACAATCCAGTGATGCCTTCTAGAAGCTGGTACAGAATATTCTGGTGCTAAAACAATTCACTGCCTGTGGCACATAGACTCTAGCAAGTGAATCATCACTGAAAGTCTGTGTTTAACAGAATAGCTATCTAAGTTGATGTTAATAGCAGGCTCCCAGGCCTTTAAGGTTCTTAAATCCACTTCAGTGGATATTGATTTGGATAATAAGAAATATTTCCTTAGGGAAACACTTGATAAAAGAGCTTAAGGCAAGGGGAAGTGATTTTGCATGGCAGTGGATGTGAAGAAAGAGAATATTTAGCCAAACAGCCATCTCTGTGATCAGCTGTGTTTCTGATTTTTTGTGCTGCCACACCAGCAGCCTCCCCTGGAGTCTGGAAGCACTGCTGCTCTCAGGGTGACTGTCCTTGTCACAGAGGAGCTGCTGCTGCAGGTGTGTGAGCTCCCTGAGCTCACCTGGCAGAGCCAGCAGGGCGTGTTGGCCCCTGTATGGTGAGCTCAGGCTGCCAAGGCTCTTCAGAAGGGCTCAGCCTCTGCCAGTGGGGCTGCTCTGCAGGACAGTAACCTGCCCAGACAGGAGCTCAGTGCCAGGCTCTGCCAGCACCCCCACACCTTCCAGTCTGAAAGTCCAGTCTGCTACTGCTCTGCTGGTGTGTTGCAAAAGTCAGGAATGGTTGTGGACAGACCTTGGCTCAAGTTTAGACTTGTTCAGCAGCCCCATTAGGATCAGGTTCATTGCATGCTGCATTTGTGCCAGGGTACTGGGGTAGCAAGGATGTTTGGAATTGGTGCTGAGGAGAGGGATTCTAGCAAAGGGAGAGGAAGACAAGGGACCAGTGACCCTTTTTTTATGAAAAAGAGTGACTTCTCAAGTTATCATGCATGTTTATTTGGGCCTGTGGTTTAGTTTGATCTTAGGATATTTAAATTAGTGCTAAATAAAAAACCATCTTCTTTCGGTCCCGTCTCACCTTCTACTGCAGCCCAGACCTGCTTGGCATTTTTCAGATGCAAGATGAGCACTGCCCCTGAGGCCTGTGCAGTCTTCTCTGTGCTGCTGAGCAAGGCAATGATCCATTTGGGAGGGTGAGGATGGTGTCACTGAAGGCAGAGATGGAGCTACTCTGGAAGCATTCCTTTAGTTCACCCCCTTCCAGTGCTCATCTGCTGACACTCAGGTCCCTGAACATGGTTCTTTTCTTTAATTCCACCCCTTTGCTTTGCATTCCAAAGCTACTGATGTACCAGCTGCTGTGAGGGCCCCTGTTCAGATCAGGGTGACTTGAAAGAGTCTGAGTGTGTGGGATCTGAGGAAAGTGGAGCTCGGTGGGAGCAATGCCCAACAGCACAGTCGGGAACACCCCGGGGAATTGTGACTGAGAGGTGCAAGGAAAATGTGAATGCAGAGTAGTGTGAGGAGATTCCTGAAGGAAGATTCCTGTGAAGACTGGGAAGGAGAAAACAGAAACAGGGCAAGACGCAAATAAATAATTTAGAGGTGGAAAAATGAAAAAGAGGTAAATTATGTAATTCCAGACAGTTTTTGAGTTACCTGTAGAACTGAAGAACAGAGGCAAAGTTTGTGGGATAGTTTATATCCTTCAGAATAGAATGTTTCATTTTTTAAAGATATATAGGTGACATGCAGATGCTTTTTGAGTAAAGTGAAAACCAGATTCTATATACAGCAAGTTTCAGTATGGTGAATCTTTCAACTTTCAGGTTCCTGAATATTTCAGGAGCAGGGTAGAGAAAAGAGGGAGACTGATCATGTGTTTCAAATCAGTTACCTTTGATGTGTTTTGAAGAGGGAGGGAAAGAATAAATGTCAACCTTCAAATAGGAGTTAAGCATGAACAGTCTGGGTAGAGGTATATGCCAATCTTATTAGGGAGGCAGCTGTCTCATATCTTTGTCTACAGCATAACTGACCATTGCTAGAAAGTACCTTGATAAAAAGAACTTGCCTTTTGCAATTCCTCTATTGAAATGCATTTCAGTAAGCACAGAGGACTGGATGCAGCTTTGTTGATGCTGGGAAAAAGAGGGGAGAGAAGGTATTGTGGATTCATTAACAAGTATTCAATCCAACTTGGAATACACAAAGGATGCTGACAGGAGAGGGAGAAGAAAAGGTCTTGTGAGTTCGGATTAGTCCTTGACTGCAGGATTGTATCCACAATCGCGAGTGGACAGTGCCTCAATTTTTACTTTTTACACAGGACTTGGATGCCTTGAGGAATGCTTTGAGATGACATTTTATACACCTTTTCAAAGGCAGCAGTAGCTTGGGATGAGTGAAACCTTAGAGGGTTTGTGAATCTGTTCTTTGAGGTCACGCAAGCAGATTGATTTTGTGACCTTATAATAAAAAAATATCTGGTATGTACAAAAGCCCTGTAATAGAGTTGACAGAAATAGAGGTAGTCATGGAAGTAGAATGTAACAGATAGAAGGTAAAAGTAAAAAGTCAATAAGGGAAGATACAGCTCAAGCAATTACACTTCATCCACTCCTATGGCAGGCATTGTTACTCATTCTTGTGATTGTTGTCACAGTGTTTGGTTTTTTTATACATCAACTGAAAAACAAGAAAAGAAACTTTTGAAAGTATGCTTAGAAATTATAATAATGAGAATTTATGAACAGCATTGAAATTAATAAAATCAGATATTATAGAGAGGATTTTTAAACTTAATCATCATATTACAGCCAGTCTGTACATGGCTTGTATTCTTTTTCATGAAACATTTAGGTTTTCCTTTCTTCTCTTTGGTTACAAAGTCAAAAGATCAGGCTGCTGCTTTTTTTTTTTTTTTTTTTTTTTTTTTTTTTTTTTTTTTTTTTTTTTTTTTGAGGCCTTTTAGAGACTTAGGGTGCTCTATTTTCAATCCTGGGTTGTCACCTGATTCTCCAGGCATGTCCCTTTTGATAGCAACTTTAGGGTACTCTAGTTGTCTGGGTGTTTTTTGGTTTGGTTTGGGTTTTTAATTTTTTTTTTAATAACTGCTGTTTCCTCTGCAAGTTACACAGTATAATTTATAATTTACCTGACTTGGTGGCAGCTCTTGGGAGTGCAGATTAGAGTGACTTGCTTTTCTCTTGCTTTGTTTGTTTTGCCTTGAATGTTTGTTAGAATCCTAATGTTTTTCTCACAACACATTCTTATTTCCTGTTGAACACGACACCAGCATCTCCCAATGTAAGCATCATTCCTGGTATTGGTATGGACCTGCTCTAATTCATCAAGCCTGTAAAGGTTATAAACAGCACTTGTTCACCTTTACCATTTACCCTCATGTTTACCTCATTTTCCTAGTGAGGGTTAGCTCACTGTGACAAACCCTCCAAACAAGTTTTGTGACAGCCCTTTCCTTGCTCACATCACCGTTTCTGATACTGCATTTATCCAACTGTGCATTTATCCAGCCCAACATCCCAGGTGGCTTTTGGGCTCAGCTGCTGGAATTTTTCCATGGTTCTTACTGAAATGTTCTTATTGACCTACCACTGCTGTCTCAGTCAACTCTTGAATATTGCCATATGATTACATGTGTGCTAACTTGGAGAAGAATGCATGTTTTTTGTTAGTGCTCTATTAACTATAAATGTATAAAAACCCCAAGTTTTTCTGTCATTTTGGGGCTCAGTTCTTTTATTTAACATGGGGTATTTTTTTCCCAAAAACTTTTTACAGTGTTTAACAACTAGAAAACATTAATGTTACCAAAAAATGCATTTTAATGCATTAATAACTACATGAACTTCTTGTGCCTGCAACCACTCTGTTGTGCTTTGCTATGATATGGCTCAAGTTCAGTGCTACTTGTTTATGTTAGTCTCCTTATTTTTTTAGCTAATGAGAGGAGGTTTGACTGACTGAGTTTGCCAAATAAAGCTTCTGTGAGGATCATTATCAAAAGTTTTCAGGAGCACTTAGTAAATTCATCTTAATTTCACCTTTGCAAAGATCACTCATATATCTTCTTACACGGTGGGTAACTCAAAAGCTGTTTATTTATTTCCTCACACTTGATTTAGATAAGGGTACCATTTTATTTGGACAAGAAAGTTGGCATGATCAGGGAAGACTTTGTTTCAACTTTCTCTGAGAAGGCTTAAATTTTCTGGGGTTTTTCCTCAGGAAAAAAGAAAAAGACAAAAATACTTGCTCCACAAGAAAGTTGCTTGCACACATGTATGTAAGACTTAATTGCCCTTAAAATAATGCTTTGTGGCACTGCTGGCTTCCTCCCAAGGTCAGAATAAGGGACACAGATTACTGACTTATTGTATGTATTTTAAGGTGTGTGGAAATGTATGTATTTCTGAGGCTTGGCAAACTTGGCAGGTGAGGCATCAAATTTTAGAAATGCTCTCTGTAGATATTTTTGTGCTGTTTCTAAAATTATTTGTGACACTTCTGGTGAGGACTGGGGGGGTTGATGAGATAATGTGGCTGGTAATTGCCTGCATGAGTGCTGTAACTAGAGGTGATGAAAATATCTGTATTGCATGACTACCTTTTTCTATAATATGCCTTGGGCTGACAGTCTTATTTTCCCACTATCATGACAGAATGATGATGGTAAAGTCGTGTTTCAAGGGTAATTACATGAAATTGATTTGGTTAGAATGTTTCAAATCTTGCTTCTCTCTGGCTTTCGATGGAAAGAAGATACTGAGCTACAATCAATATTGTTTACTTTCTCAATTATCATGTGGAAATTCAAGTCTAAGCTTTTGCAGTTCAACTACAACCACCCTTAGATAACCCCTCACCAATTATCCATGAAGACACACTAGTTTTTCCCACTTTTTTGCTTTTGGTTGAAGGGAAAATGAGCTTCATCTCTAAATAATGTCTACCTGAGAGCACTTATGAATGCACTAGAAGTGTTGTGACATGTTTAAGCAATTTGTACCTGTAACTCAAAATGTAACTTCTCAGTTTTCACAGCCACCTTGCAGCTTAATTGACAGATTAAAAACTAAATGCAAACCCACTGCCTTATTCCTGTTTTACAGAAATATTTCAGGCTAAATAATGCTCATTGCTGGGATGGCCCAGTCTAACTTATGGTTAAGGACCATAGAAGTAAGTTTGGTTAAAATGTGTCAGCCCTTAGAAATTTCCTTTACAATCTACAGTTTGGGTTTTTTTTTTCATGTTGTTGTTGTTGTGTTTTTTTGTTTGTGTGTTTGTTTGTTTGTTTTTGGTTTTTTTTTCCGTTCGTTTGTTTGCTGTTTTTGTTGTTTTGGGGGGTTTTTTTTTTTTTTTTTAAATTTCTCTCCTATTAAATCTAACTTTATGGAAAGAAAGATGAATATGTGTGCAGTGCTGTGAACTGTCTTTTGTTGATCTTATGGAAAAGACAGCACTTGACATAGGTCAGGTGGCTCTGTTTGTTTTTTTTTTAAACTGCCTGGAGGGATTTTGCAAGTAAGGTGAGCCTGCAACACCAGAGCATTTCTTTACTAGCTGATGTATTTTTTGACTCCTGTATCCTCTTATGGCCTTTCTTTTTTGGTTCTGGCTGCTCAGATCTCATCAGTACTTCTCTGGTGCTGCTGGGGGAGACCTTCAAAACTCTTGAGGACCTTTCTATCCAACTGAAAGCCCTCAAGCAGCACTCCTGGATTGATTTGTCTGCCAGCTATTGTGCAGATTAGTGTGTGAAATGGTCTAAAAATCAGAAGATGATACCCTGCTTGCACTAATGATAATTCTCTCACACACCACTTGTCCCTTTTTATTTAACAGTGTGGATGTAGTGCTGGAAAGAGATGTCCTTTTGATAGTGCTGTGGAAGAAGGTTAACTAGAAAAAGCGACTGTCATACATAAATGTGCAAGCATGCCTAAGCATGTGAGAGGTGGGTGTTTAAGGAATTTTCTTAAAAAGAGTAATGAGTTTAATCTCCATGGTTTATGTAGGGTCTGATCTCTTCAACGTGTACTAACTGCTGTACCTCAAACAGTAGCTTCCCTTTCTGGCAGGGTGTAGGGAGGTGTCTGGAGCAGTGCTTACACACAGACTTGCAGCAGATACAGGTCTCTAGGTGTGGCCTATTTGTTTTGAAAGTAATACAGCAGAAGTCATTAGGTTGGAGTATCATTTCAGTCTCCAGTATGCCTGAAGCGTCTTTGGGCAGCATGTCACTTCTCTGATTGGGAAAACGTGTTGGGCAGCCTTGCAGAGGGAGATACCAGCCCCACTATCCCATTTGTGTAGGTGCCATGAGCAGAGGTGCCAGGGGCTTTTATACAGGTCTGCAGTGGACACTGGCAGCAGCACGTGGCAGCCTCCCTAGACTGGCGGAGGTATTTGGGAAACAATTTCAAACATTTCTGAAAAGTGTTATTGTCTTCCATTAAGCATTGTGACTGCAGACCCTATAAACAAGGACTGATGAGGGCAGAACTCTCAGGGTGAGCTCTCAAATGGTGTTCTTTCAGCTGAGAGTGAGGCACTCCAGCACATCACTATTGTGGAGACGTATTTTTAACTGGTTGCCCTCTGCTTCTCAGAGCTGAACAGCATGTTGCATTGATGCTTTCTTCTTTGTGCTTTACTTCCTTCTCTGAAACCCTGTAAAAATATATTTATTACATATCCTTTGGCAGAAAGTTGATTTCCCATGGCTTGTCCTGCCTTACAAAGATGTGTATCATTGTTCTGGAGCACAGGTCCTACCACTGGGTTGTAAGTTGTGAGGTCTCAAGATTATTTGTTATGGCCCTGTGACTTTTAAAAGGAAGTGGAAGCTAACAATTTTCTAAATGTCTTTTACTCCACCCTTTAGATCCACTCCTACAAAACAAGCCCTAGAGCCCATTTCATAAACTTTTTTGTATTGCAGAGTTCAACTATGTTGTCTGTGTGCCAGAGAGATGTGGGGGCTGGGGAGAAAAGGGTAGAGTAGACATCTTGGGAAGATAGAATTCATTCTCAATCTGGAACAGCAATTACTCTAGCTATGGGTAAAGAATCTGACAGGGTGGGCTGAAACAAAATTGAATATCAGCTCTCCGTGGAGTTAGATGGTTGTTAAACTGTAGGAGCAATTTCTGGACTACAACCACAACTACAAATGCAGGCTGTGAGTGCCTGTAGCAGAAAGGTAGTGAGAATATTATGTACATTCTTGTTTTGTTAGATATGGGATGAAAACTTGGCCAAGCTGTGGTTTTCTTTTAAAATCTAACCAAATGTTGAACAAACCCTTGTATTAGGACTGTTGAGGAATAAATAGATTATAACTGGAACACACATACAGAGCTGCCAAGTAATTTCTGTTCAGTGTGAGCATTTCTTTGATAGCTGGAGAGCAGCAGTGCTGTGGGTGGGTGCTGGCTATTCCTGCCTCAGGGCCCTCCTGCCATTCTCCTTGGCTCTGTGCAGGTACTGGGTGCTGTCCCTCAGCTGGGGGACAGCTTCCTCCAGCAGCTCTCCAGTCTCCTGTGGAATCATCCAGTCTGAATAGAAAAAGAATGAGCATGTCCCCAGGTCTTGGATGGTCACATGCAGGCAGTAACCAGGGTTACAAACTACTGTCTATATGTATGCAGTTTCTTGAAACCTTAGCCTTAACTGAGCACAACCAAGTTGAGTCTGATGACAGTCTGTGAGACTTTTCATGACTACTTCACTTTTATCTATAATAGATAATTAGTTAGGCTAGAGTTTTCCCTTTCACAGTTTCATCCTTCAATTTGTATTTTTTTGATATCTGAATTTTAAGTTCAGATTATTTTTTTTAATTAGGAAACCTTCCTCTGTACTCTGTGCAAACCTGACCTGTCCTTACTGTATTTTGAGGTTGTATCTTGATGAGATAAAGATAACTGAAACTGGTGGGGTCTAGGCATGAAGATGAATGAGACAGGTTGGTGAGTCTTGTGCTGCTTTGGGGAGCTGGAAGTGCTGAGGATCTCAGCTGGGCACACAAAGCAGAAGGTTAGGGTCTGGCACCTGCTGGAGGCTGGAATGAGCTCCGGTTATTAACCACTTGTCTTAGCTGCTCCTGAACTTCAGCCAAGTACCTAGTCTCTCACTTTTCTGTTGAGCAACTTAGCAAGGAGGAGAGAAAGTAATTCACTTTCTAGTTTTCTAGTGATTCTTGTGATTTCTCTACTACTGCCCATATTTCAGCCCATGAAATCAGAATATCTTGAGCTGGAAGGGACCCACAAAGATTAACAACTCTTAGACTTGCACAGGACCATCCCCTCTGGGTGAAAACCCTTTTTCTGATATTCAACCCAAACCTCTCTTGACTTGGCTTCATGCCATTTCCTATAGTCCTGTCCCTGGTCTCAAGGGTGAAGAGGTTGGTTCCTGCCCCTCCACTTCCACTTGTGAGGATGTTAAAGACCACAATGAGGTCTCACCTCAATCTCCTCCAGGCTAAACATATGGAATTACCTCAGTCACTCCCATAAGGCTTCCCAGCCAGACCTTTCATCACTCTTGTTGCCCTCCTTTGGATGCTCTCTAATAGTTTAATATCTTTTTTTTTTTTTTTTTTATATTGTGTCACCCAGAGCTGTCCCCAGCACTGGAGGTGAGGCTGCCCCAGCTCAGAGCAGATCAGGACAATCCCCTCCCTTGCCTGGCTGTGATGCTGTGCCTGATGCCCCCAGGACAGGGCTGGCCCTCCTGGCTGCCAGGGCACTGCTGGCTCATGGCCAACTTGCCATTGACCAGGCCCCCCAGGTCCCTTTCCATGGCACTGCTCCCCAGCATCTCCTTCCCCAGAATCTGACACTGGCTCTTTTTAAACACACTGGAAAGAGTCACTGCAGCACATAACTTAGGAGCTGCTGTAGTAGAAGCAAGAGTTTTAGTCATATATAAGACATGATGATCAGGTCTGTGACCAAATTATTCTTGTATTTTTATCCTGATTCTAATACTTGCTCTTCAAAGAGCTGAGCCAGTCCTTTTCACTGCCTCAGTTTTGTTAATTTTAAAAAAAGTGGGAGTTTATTGACTTGTGGAGAATGATAATGGCTTCATACTTGGAAGATTGTTATGGCATGCTTGGATCTCCTGCATACACTTTGAGAACGACATTGAAAAAGTGGCTGCAAAGCATGACTGGGAAACTGTAAGATGCATCTTCCAGTGAAGAACTTACAGAACTCTATTTGTTTTGCTTCATGGCACAGAAGGGTGACTAGGTGAGTGAATTTTACAAGTACTTTTATGAGAAGAAAATGCTGAGTTCTTAAAAAGCCCTTTTACTTGCAGAAAGAAGCATAACAAGAAGCAATCTCTGGAGTTAAAGCCAGACAAAACCTACTTGAAGGAGCAACAGTTGAGTTTGGGGGACAATGGATGTGATTTTAACAGGGAGAGTGGTTAACTGTTGGGATAAACCAACAAGCCCTTGAAGTCTTCAACAAAGAAGGTGTTGCCTTGTTGCAAGATATTCTGTAGCAAAACATAAATGTCTGGGTTGAAGCAGGCTTCACAGGCTTATATTGTATGGCATATTGTAGTAAATCATCTAGCTGTCATTTCTGATTTTAAAACACAGAATTCTGTGCACGTAACATGTCTCTTCATCCATATGTATGCATGCAGTAATTTAAAAATAATAAATATTGAACTGTATGCATAGATTATACCTGTACAATATTTAACATCTTTTCCAAAATACATAGTACAGAGCAGACACATGCAATTTTTATTGACTTAATTCACATATATAATAAAAGAAAAAAAAAATCACTTTGGGGTATAAAGGTGATTGTCAAAATGGAAATGTGATTTTACTAAAAAATACCTGGGTTTCTAGCACATGCAGTAACTTTAAATTACATTTTTACTGTAATTTTTCTTTCTTGTAGATTAGTCTTCTCATGATAAAGTAAAAAAGTGAGGCAAAAAATTAATCACAGGTCAAAACATGTACTTGAGTTAGAAGAAAGGCCATTTTTTTCAGTACCTCAGCACTGGAACTGTGAAGGGCAGAGAGTATTCATTTTGAATTATGTGTGCTTTTTTCCTTTGAATATCAAAACACGATCTGAAAATGTAATATACAAAAGAATTAGTCAAATAAGCCTTGTAGTTTTATGACTTTGAGGATAATCTTCCTCTGGTTCACTTGTGCTTTTAATTAGTGTGACAGTTACTTTATTTTGTTGTCTTAAAAAAAAGAAAAAGGGGGTAAAGGCTTAAGACAGAGCATCCAGAGTTCATTTGCAGATTTTTGGTTTAAGCTAAGAAACTAGGAATATTAGGGTTGCAATAACCTGGTTCTATTTTGTTGTTAATATGTACTGACCAGAGTGCTGTTACCTGCTGCCCAAAGGTTTCTCCATCAGACCTGTTCTGCAGACATTTACCATTTTTGTGACAGCAGCCAGCTGGCTCCCCAGTGTCACAAATGCATCAGTTATACTGTTACATTCCAACTATTGGAAATGCACTCTCCAGAATTGCCCTGCTCTTTACCCTGTCTGCATTTTAGGGCACACCCTTTAGCAGTGATGTTTTTGGAGGTCCCAAACAATGTAGACTGCATGTATGGAGCAGGTTTTTTCAATCTTTTTTACTAAAGAAAGCAAGGTGTGTGTGGAGGTTGCTTTGGACATTTAGAATCTGGGGAGAGTACTGGGTGATATAATACAAAATGTGCTAGGTTGTGTCTATAATGAAAAATTTGGGAGGAGCCTGGTATTTTCCATGTCAACTTTATTGCCCTCTTTATAGCAGAAAAGTAGTGAAGAGATCTCTCCATTAACAGCAGCTGATATGAACTTTTCAAGTTAAGACATAAATAAATAAAGGAGAAGGAGGGAGAATTGGCCACGAATAAAGAGGAATCCAAGAACAGATAATTGTGGGTGCATGTGTGGATACACGTGTGTGCACAGGCACAGAGGTCAGTACAGTTGGCATCTTCTGCCAAATAACTTTTTGCAATTGAAAAAGCAAAGAATGCTGGCAGATGGGGGGAAAGCCAGAGGTGAAAACAGAACATTATTTTCATTGTTAATGCAGAGTGTTTTGAAGAAGAAAGAGCAGCAGGGAAGGTTTTGGCTTTGCAAGCAGACACAGAAACGTCTGTCAGCTCATAATGAACCTGCTTTCGCCTTGGTTTTCACCTGAGTTGTCAGTGCTTGTGTTTCCCTTTTTCCTTCCTAGCTGAACTTCTTTCTTGATCAAAGCCCCTATTTTATTTTTAAACTTTTCATTCCTGTAAATGACTGGAAGCTCTCCAGCTGAGCTTGGCTAAAGCCAGAGGGGACTGGAAGCAAAGAGCAAGGACAGACATGAGGACAAATTACAGACACTTGGGGGATGCTCCTTTAAAGCAGCAAGGAGCAACTCTCCTTCCTCTCCTTGCATTTTAGCTCTTCCAGTTTTTCCTAAGGAGCAGAGATTTTCATTTTACATCCCAATGCAGGAAGAGATGTCAAGGCGACAGGGAAAGACCTTGGCAGTGCAAATAGCTTAGATGTTTTTAAAGGATGTGAACACTTATTTTTGGAAAGTTAAAATAATTCATTCATTATGATCTGGGCAGCTGCACATAAGATTTAGACTGAAATGACAGATTTGAACACAAAAACATTAGGACTCAGCCAAAGGGCACTGTCACCTGCACAGTTTATGCCCAAATAACCATGGGTAGCATCTCAGTGTCTACCTGGCAAGAAGTAAACAAGCATTAGTAGTTTGTAGCTGTGTGTGACTGGGTGTGAAGAAAGGCAATCTGCCCTCTAACCAATTCAGGCCCCTCTTTGCTCTTACCTGAGGCTTGAAGTGTACCAGGTGGATGGAGAACAGAGTGGGGAGACAAGCTGCTTGGGCTGTTTATGTTGCTGATGCTGGCCTTGCATGACCTATCTTTCCAAGATTCTTCCTCCATGAGGGGTCCATGGATGAAGGATGAATGCAGTAGTTCCTAGTGATGATGGCAAAAACTAAGAGAGTCTGTTAACATTAAAGCAACAAAAAGGTATTCCCTCCTCTTCAGGAACATTTAAACAGTAGCTGTATCTTAGTATTTGGTGTGCCTAATCTGTCATATTTTCATTTGCTCTTTAAGGACTTTTTAATTCATTCTTTTAGCACTGTTTTCCTGTGTACCAGCAGAACTACCTTCATTTAAAGAATGATATTTTTACTAGTATTACTGTCAATGTATTGGCAAGAGAGAAGGAGACAGTCATACCAATGCTAGGTGGAAAGCAGCTCCCTTTCATCATACTAGTGCGATGCCCTTCAAGGTGCATTCTAGCTTTTGGATCACTCTCCATTCTTGTATCAGATTTATAAAAGGACCTGATAACCTTCTCTCAAAGACTGTCAAAGTCAAGCTAGGCCTGGCGTGAAGGAGAAGTTCATGTATTTATAGGAACGTTGAAATTTATTAGACTGTGGAATTAACTAGCCTTAACTTAAGGAGACATTGTCAGCTTAAATCTCACCCATCGTTAACATCTTGAATAAATAAGCTGTAAAAAATACAATGCCTGATGGGGGGGGAAATCTTCTCTTTTTAAAATAAACAATTGCAAGCATTTCCTTGAACTATGTGAAAACCAACACACAAAGGACTGAACCTATGTTGACAGTAAGTGTCAAAAAGAAGTGAAATGAATTTTATTCCTGTGCTGAAAGAAATGCAGTTAGTTTAAAAACAAAAAACCCATGGTTTGTATAAGCCAGGTGCTGTGCCAAGCATCAGCATCCCACAGTCAGCCCTGGTCTTGTTTTATCCTTGAAACAAGGTCAACAGCAGTGCTGTAGGTCAGCCCTGTGCTAGTTGCTCTTACATTTGTGCTCTGCTGAGCAGCTGTGCCTGGTCATGGGATGGGAAATGGACCACAGGGCAGTTTCTGGACTAGGTATCTGCACTCCAGCATCCAGGATCAAGGGGATCCTCTGTGGATGTACAGTGCACTCCTTAGTCACCACTTAGTAAGGTGTCCCTACTACCATCCTGTGTCCTCACTATTACCAAGGATCTGTTTTCCTAGCAAATTGTCCCATGCCTTTTAGGTGAATAAAGCTTTGAAAGACATCAAGGCTGTAGTTTTTTTGATCCAAAGAGCTGAGACATTTAGTAATGGTACTAAATCTATTAGTATTCTATTCATATCTATTCATATCTATTATTATTATCTATTATTATTAGTATTCTATCCATATCTATTATGGTACTAGATCTGTTACTTTGAGGGGTGGCTTCTCTTGATATCCTGGTGCTGCTACCCTTTTAAAATTTTTTCCATTTTATCAGTGTCTGCCCTCACGTCCAAATGATGCTCTGTCTCTCTTCTTTGACTTCAGAGGGTACTAGCCTTGTAACTTTTCTGTCAACTTCTTGGCATTTCATACCTAGGAAAAGACCAGAGGCTTTCCTACCAAGAAAGGCATGCCCACATATTTCTCCCCAAATATGCATGTAGCTCTTAGCTTCAGCCAAGATGTTTGCAGGATCTATGCTGTTGGCTCTGTGAATTGTTTTCCAGCAGTGTTGCCATGATTTGAACATGATTATTGAGCTCAGAGCAGTATCAGTGAGTGGATCACAGTGTGACTGTAGGCCAGCCAAGATGTACTTCCTGGAGGAAAGTGTTACCTCAGGTCCTCTGCTGCTAAAATGCCTGAGACTGCTTTCACCCTGACAATTATAGAGAGAACATGAATTGTCCAGGCCTGGATCTGAATCTTAATGTGATTTGTGGCAGAGATAGATTTATCAAAATTGCATCAGTGGAACACTTGTTCTTCACTAAGCATTAGAATAATTAGTGTTCTGGGTTTTTCCTCAACAAGAAAAATATATTTTTATGTGCAGAGTTCAGTTCTCAGTCCTGTCACAGACTAGGGAGATTCCTTAGCTCGCCTGTAAAATACAGAGAATGATCCTGTCAGTTGTCAAGAACTGTGAGGCCGAAGCAACTGCAGCTATCCAATAACAAAGCAACGTATATACATATGATATAAAAATATATGTAGAATATATATGTAGCATGTGTATATATATGTGTGTAGAGAGAGAGAGCACAACAGAACTATTCAGCTTTTACAGTAGAAGTTTCAATTCACTTCATCCATGACATTTCTGAAAGATGTAGTCATCCTTCCAATGGGAAATGATCCATTCTCTTACCTGAAAAGTGTATGAAAACACCCCTGGTGAAGTGTATGAAAACATCCCTTTGGTTAGCCTTAGATCACTGGTGTTGAAAAGCAGTGACAGTTGGGAATACACTGATAATAGCTCATCCTATTCCTTTCACAATTACAAATCTGCCCTCTCAGTGGACATATGCAACAGGAGGACATACAAGGGCTGCCTTTTAGTTCTGATTTTCACATCAGATGCCCGGTTTCCTCAAAAGCCTTGTAGCAGATCACATTTTAAAATTTAATTTTATTCTTCCCAAAATGAGAAGCTCCTGTGGCCCATATGTTGGGCAGAGAGCTGTTGGCCTTTTGTGCAGCACTTAGCAAGTTTAGGGTCAAACTCCCATGGCTTTGTAGTAAGCCTATGTATTCCAGCTGTGAGACTTGACTATATGGCCTTCAGAGGTATTTGCCACTAGTCATCTGAGTCATCTGAGTTCCCTAAAGACAACAAGGAGAAGGTTGTGAAGAGCCTCGGTGGTTTGCCTTCTTAATAGACTCCCAAGTATTTCTTCAGGATATATTCTTCATTTGGCTTCACCATTTTATGCTAAGAGCTGTGTGCACACTCATTTCTCTCTATTTAAAAGCAACCTTCTGTATCCCCAGAAAACAACTTACCATACACTGAAATGGATCAGAGATTCCCAACATTCACAATAAAATATAATCTAGAAATGTGCCCTTTTCCTTACGGATGAGCTCTCATTAGATAGATCTGTGGTTCTGCTCCTTAGATATCTGTGCTGTGTGTCTTGGGTTCTTAAGTAAGTGAGTTAGACAGAAGGAAACCTGCTGTTATTTTTCCAGGTTTTCCTTAGGTGCAGACAGTAAAAATTAAAAGCTAATGCCAGAATACTTTTGCTGTCATGTGATGCTTGTTCAGAGTGACTACTCCAAGAGGCATTTTGTTTCCTGTGACTGTGAAATCTTTGAACATCTAATTTTTATATTGCTTTCCTTAGGGGAAATGCATGAAAGTAAAATGACTATGCTGGTATTTTCCATAAAGTCACATTTGGTAATGATTACTTGTGGTTATTGCATTCCCTCCTCTTCAGATTTGCTGTTTAAATCATACTATTGCACACTTACATTCCCCTCTCAGCCTCCTTCTGCTAATGAAGGAGAAGAGAAGCTGTCAGGTTGTTCCAGAGAAGATGAGCATGAATTCTAATTTAATTCTAGCATAGCTGGCTTCCTATGGCTTTATCATTATGGTGTGACCTTTCCCAAGGTCCCATTCTACAAGGAATAGAGAAATCAGAAGAATTTTGCCACCCAGGCTGAGACTTTTTTTTCCTTGGTCTGTAACAAAATGGAAAAAGAAGCCAAAACCAGAATTTACAACCAGAAAAAGTCAAATGAATATTTCAAATTAGGTGTTTTAATAGAAGCAGAATGCCCTAGATCTTAACATGATAAAGGCTTATCTCTGCAGGCATGACTGATTTCAGAGTGCCACTAATGTGGAAAGCACAAAACCTTGCTGCGAGGCACAACTAGAATCATTCTGAGCAAGTTTTTGTCTGTGCTGTGATTTCTTGAAGTCACTATGGAAACTGAGCTCAGACTGTACTTCCCCTCTCCCAGCCAAACCTATATCCCACATTCAGAAGGAGTGCTTTAAAAACATTTTGCTCTCCTCTTCTCAATAACACTGTTTGGGTTAAAAAGCTCAAACTGGCAAAATCTGTATAGCAAAAGATTACAAATGCATAGTAAACACTGTTGCATGCTGCAGCCTGAAGCTGCTGGGGAATAGTCCCACTCAGTGACTGACTGTTGTACTTTAAGGTAGAAATTACCAAATTATCTGCAACATGGGTAATATTCTGTCAGAAACATGTATGATCCCAAACGACTTCTTTGATGAGTGCCTGAGCCTTCAAATTATTTTTTAATTTTTTCTCTTACAGTTTTATTAGATAGCTGTCTTACATCTATGAACACAAACCCCTGGAAGTCATTTAAAGCATTTAAAGAGGTTTGATTTGGTTCATTTTTAGGGTTTTGTCTTTCTGTTGTTGTCTCTTTGTTTTTTTTTTTTTTTATTTGTTTGTTTCTTTGGTTTTTTTGGTTGGTTTTTTTTTATTATATTTTTTTTTGTTTGTTTTGTTTTTTGTTTTGGTTTTGTTTTGTTTTTTGTTGGGGATTTTTGGTTTGGTTTTTCTTTCTTTTTTGGTTTCTTTTTTTTTGTTTTATTTTGTTTTGTTTTGTGGTTT
This sequence comes from Erithacus rubecula, assembly GCF_903797595.1. Classification (NCBI taxonomy): domain Eukaryota; kingdom Metazoa; phylum Chordata; class Aves; order Passeriformes; family Muscicapidae; genus Erithacus; species Erithacus rubecula. The sequence goes on along the minus strand of NC_136689.1, from coordinate 84,096,291 downwards.
TGGATTTTTTCTTTGTGTTTTTGGTTTTTTGTTTTTTTTTTAATGAAGTCCATCACACCATTATCACCTCACCAAAATGGAGGTTTAGAGTTTATTTTGTCAGAGTTTCTTTTTCTTTCATCAAATCCATAAGTTACTAAGCTTATGAAATGCTTCTGCCATAACACATACATTATAATCTGCCAGTGTAGTGCTAAAATCAGAGATTTCCAGGAAATCCTTGCTTGCTGTAGCCTAATTGTCTAATTGCTCCTTCAGTGCTGAGTTCATCTCCTTGATGTAAACTCTCTGTGAATATTAGCCTAGATAATCCAGGGTTGTAGAGAGGGCTAGTAACATTTATGGCATGTACTTGTGCTTTCTCACTATCTATTACACCTTCAGTGCTCCCCACTGTGGCTCCACAGCCCTTCTTGCAACCCATTGGGTTTTTTGGACTTGGCACAGGTACCCATGTTGTACTCTCTAACCCTTATTCTTCCAATGCCTTAAATAGCACTTTAATAACCAGTTTAATAACTTTAATTAACCAGAGTGAAGCAAGGTGAGCTAGGTAATTTCCTTGTACTGTGGGAAAGCTGGTGTCAAGCAATTCCTCATGGCCTTAATGATAATTGTCCTCCTTCAGTTTCTGTCAAGGCTGATATTTCAACATCTTCTAGCAAGGTAGATTGTCTTGCTTCCTGTGGTTTTCCTGATCGCCTGCAGCCTTTTTGGTATCATGCCCTGGACATTTTGCACGTATCCTGTTGTTGAGCAGTGATTTTCCCACTGTTGCCTTCACTGTTTGTTATATTTGGCAGAAGGCCCTGGTGGTACTCTATTTTAGCTAAGATTTTTTCCACCTTGTTCATGAAACCTCAGAAGCATAGCACAGCCCTGATGATTTTTCTGTCTCAGGCATTTAATGAATTTTCCCTTACCCCCATATTAAATTTTTGTGACTCTGTCTGTCCTCTAATTACCAACATATTGAAAAGATTTTTTTTCTTATTTATATTGAAACTTTCTGCTTTTTTGGGGGTAGTAATATTTATAGCTACTAATGATAGCTGGGCATTTATAAATTATGCAGTTAGTCATGGGAGAAAGTTCTCTTTTTCCAGTTTTTTGTGCTTTTATTCTCCCTAATGATCCCATTGCAAACTGTTGCCAGAAGCCCTGTAGCTGTACAGCTCTGCATTCCAATTTCTTGCCGGAGTATAATCTAGTAGATAATCATAACCACCTTGAAAGTCAACTATCTGTATGATAAGCCAGCCAGGTTGTCTGTGTGCTGCATCTTCTGAGGATGCTGGTTACAAAGCAGAAACAATTTGTGAGATGGGGTCCATCTGTTTTAATTTTGGTTATCTGTTTCTGTCCCCTGTATTCTCAAGCATAGCTGGAGTCCATGCAGCGACTCACATGCTAAGACAGGGACTATTGAGCAATTCATTTGTGCTGATTTAGAAGAGCCACTATGGTGAAAAGTGAGGAATTAACTCTCTCATTTGTTCTACAAGTACTAATCAGTGTGAAGGCCCCTTCCCCATGCCATTCTCATTTCTTATGTCTGGATCTGCTGCTTTTGCAGGAGATACTCTTCTAGATCAATGATCAGATATCTTGCCTTTTATTTCCCCTTGTCTTGTTTCTTTTTTGTGTGGATTTTATTTTTTTTTTTTTTTGTGTCAGGGCTTTTTTGTTGTTGTTGTTTTGGTTTTGTTGTTGGTTGGGTTTTGTTTGTTTGTGGGACTTTTTGTGTGGTGGGAGGTGGGGGTGTTTGCTAATGAATAGATGACAGCCAGCACAGCTTTGATTGCATGCAGCTTGGACTCATAAAAGCTGAACTGAAGATAGCCTAGCTGAAGTAGCCATGGACTTTAACTAAATCATTAAATTTTCATTTTTGTTTTTCAGTCATGTCTTCCTAATTGAATATTCTGCTTGGAATCCTTTTTGAAGTGATTTGAACAGAGGATTGGGATGTGCCAGGTAATAGATTAGAGGCATTATATTTGGAATGTCTGAAAAATGCGTGTGATAGAAAAAGAAACTCACCTCTAGAAGGATAAAGCCCTTGTTAAATGAATACAAGAACATTCTTTCTTAAAAGATGTAAGATAGAAAAAGAAAGAAATAATATAGGCAAACAGTATCTTCTCTCACCTTAGCATGAAACAAAGCTCAGCAATTAAGTGCTTTAATTAAGATCCAAACCAGTGATATTTGACATCAGTTGAAAAGGAAAAAATTACTCAAATGTTCCAAGAAGTGAAGCAGGAGGAAAAGACACCCCATGCTGAGAATCATTAAGACCCAAAAGTAATTAATCACAGGCACAACTAACCTTATTACAGGAGAGTTGCATTGTCTTCATGGTGCAGGCATTGATTCCATGATAGGAAATGAACATAAAGGCTCCTTTAGTGGTAAAAGTAAAAATATAAAATTGCTCCTGAAGATTGTAGATGTGCCTTTTATTCCATTAAAAAAAGGATAATGAGACTGTTGAAGGAAGTCCAGCCAGCCAGCTTAAGGAATGTATTTTGTTAAATTCTAATTAAAGACTAATTTCTGCTGAACACTGTCCAAGCTGTGAATTATTTATTGAAAAGAGGAAGCCCAGGGGGAAAAAAAGAAAAAAGACAAGATATTTCTCTTCAGCTGTCAGAAGCCACCCAAAATTTTTGTGAGTTACTGTCCAGGTTAACTGTTTATTTGCCACGACTACTTGCATAATAGCATAAAAGAGAGCTCCTCTTTCTTCCTGCTGGGCTGACTGGTTTGCCTGTAGGCTAAGGGTCTCATCCACTGCCACTCATAGACTAATGGGCCTTGCTAGAATGTAAAGAAGCTAAGCAGCCTTGGGGCAGAGACAACCCTGTGGCTTGTGGAGATGGTCTGGGTCTAAGAGCGTCAATGCCCAGCTCAAACTGGCTTGAACACAAGGTGGCTTTGTGTACACTATAAGAATCTGTGCCACATTTTTCTTGGTGCTTCACATCACCCAGGCTCTATTTTTGCTGTGTTGAAGTGAGGTAGAACTGGAAACATCATCATTCACCCGAGCTCTGATCATCAATTAGCAGTTCAGTTCACAAGCAACTTGGCCTTAGCTTGCTAGACCATGGACACGTGTGAACCTACTGGGTAGTTTAAACTAAATTCTTATGCAGAGAACAACAGCTGTTCCAGGTAATATCATGACAAATACAAAAAGAGCCTCAGCATACATTGACTTGGCTGTGATGTTTCTTTTAAACATAAGTAGAAAAATTATGGGGAACTCAGCAGTGAGATTTGATGGTGACTATGGACAAGAGTAAATGAGATTTCCAGATGAAACTAGATGAAGGAGCAGCTTGTGGAGCAGTGAGAGTGGGCCAGGTATCTCTTAGGATTCTGGTAGAAAACAAATATTTGGAGAACTCTTGTTAGAACTTCATTTTTTTTTAGGAAGTGAAGTTTGTAGAAGTCTGGGATTTGATTACTAATCTAAGTAGAGAGCTGTCTGTTCTTCCAGAGGCCGAAGTGGAGGGATGAAGTTGCTTTGAAAGTCAGTAGGCATGCAAGATGTACTGAGCTAGACTGCCTGCTGCTGTATGAGTATTGTTGAACACAGATCCCCAGGCATCTCAGGGCAGAGATCTTGGAGTATGCATGGCTCATTCTTTGCTTATACCACTGAAGTCTTTTGAGGGATAGCAGGGAGTGGCAGGGAAGGATGTGCATCCTGGTCTCATCCTGATGTGCTATGTGGATATGGTCAGAGAATGCTGTTTGAAAGTCAAAAACTGCTGGAAATACCTAAGGAGTGCCCCTTTCCTACAATTTTGAGACAATCATTTAAAGTCCCGCGTAATTCTGCATGCTTAAAAGCCTGAGTCTAAAAAAAAAAGATGTTTTAGTGGCTGATAATCTGAAGTGAGAGGGTTTTAACTGAAATGGAAGGTGACATGAGGAGGCTGGTGTTATTGAGAAGTTGTTGATCCTGCTGCATGGTTAAGAACATCCTGCAGAAAGGGTCTTGTTGTTCAGAGTCAGAGCTGGGATTGCTTCTGTGGGATAGGTAGTAGAAAACCTTAAAAGTTTGGGCTTCCTCAATGTCAAGGGACAGCCCCATCTGCAATTTGATTCTTTCCAGCCTGGTCAATGGGATTGAATTAGGAGAGAAGTCTTTTAAATAACTGCTCTTTCTAGCCTTAGCAGAAACTTCCAGATATTGAGGGAAAGGCTGGGGCCTGGCCTGCCAGTGAAGTTTCTGATTCATTATTTGGATCTTCCAGGTTTCCATTGCTTGCTCTTTCCTTTGCATAAAAGAGCTGTTCATTTAACCCTGGGATTTTCTGCATGCAGGTGTGCATACTGCTTATCATCAATGCTCCTGTGGTGTAATTTAATTTCAGAATGAAAACTATGCATTTTTTAAAGAACTCTGGAAGTCAAGCTGCCTGGCAGAAAGGTTAGTCCATGACAGAAATGAAAACTGATAAACAATCCCTATGCTTGGATAAGATGTTAAGTGAGTTGGTTGATAAAGTAGGTAAGGAGGTGAAGCTGTGGTTTTTTTTTTTTCTGCTTGAAAATGGAACAGGATCATCCAGTTCAGTGCTGGAGAAGCACAGATCATAAGGGGAAATTCCTTTCAAAAATACAGCCCATCAGCACTATAAGTTTAAGCATCTTTCCCTACAGGTATCTCCTCAGTGATGTGGCAGTTTTGGGGACCTAGATCTGGTTTTGAACTTAACTCTCCCGAAGTTCTCTTAGCACCAAAGTCCCCTGATTCTGATAAAGGTTCAGAAAGCAGGCAGTCATTCTTTCAGCTTTCAGGAGTTTAATCAGATCAAATAGATTTCAGTTAATGCTTGTTTAGAGTGAATCTTTCATAAGAAACAGATCCTTTCCAAATCTGCAAAAATGAGGTGATGGTCCAGCTACACATCTTTTGTGTTACAGCCTAATTGGCTAGAACACATACTGAGAGAATGTGTGACCAGGATAAATTCTTTTTTCAGCCTGAAAGAGTTTTACCTTTTGATACCTATGAGAACAGAAGAAGTGCTGAGTGGCAGCTCTTTTCCTAGCCTGAATCTGGCTGCCTTCCAGTATAAAAACTGAGCATTTATTTGATCAAGAGAGAAAGAGAGCACAAGGAAAACCATTACTGCAGGGATTAGGGACTTCTTTGGGATTTGGATTAGGCTTTTGTTTGCTTCAGTGACTACAGGAGGAAGAAGCAGAACTCATGACCACCAGCAAGACTCAATGGGCTGATTATCACCCTGTGCTCTGCCCTCTGGCCCAGAGTACCCAGAAAGGCTCCCCCATCTTAGCACGTGTGTAAGGTGGGTCTTGAGGAGGCACAAAATATAGATTTGAATCCTGTGAGGCTCAGTTAAGCACTGACCTAGGGTCTCTTATTTGCTGGCTTACTGTTTTAAGAAGGAAATCATTAAAGGTGACTGTGACACCTTGCTCTCACTTCTCCAAAGAAGATCCTTGCTCAATGTTCTTTTCTTCTTTTTCTCTACATATTGCTGTATCTCATTTGCAGGAGAGGATTTAGCATTTTAGGTTGAGAGAATCCTTGTTCACAACTCTTAATCCTGTTGACTAATTTCATTCTAATTAATACTTTAGATGTTATTATGTAATTATTTACATTGATTGAAATTTATTTTACTTAGGTTTTCATTTCCCAAGAGAGTCAAGTCACAATTTTGTGTAAGCTAGCTCCTTTCAGCTCTTTGCACAAACTGTAGTGTTAAGGGAAGAAGTCTGGTAAATTCAGAAAGGATTAAGAGATAAGGAGACTGTTGAATTTTGGTGTTATGCTGAGCTATCATTGGCTGGCAGCTGAATGCCCATCCATCTTTGTTTTCACTGCCCCATCCTCAGTAGGTTGGGGGGAAGGAAAAAAGTTAATGAGTCAAGATAAAGACAGGGAGACTGCTTACCAATTATAGTCAGAGGTAAAACAGACTCAAATTGAGGGAAAATTCTTTAATTAATGCCCACTAAAACAGATTTGAGTAGTGAAAAAAACTCTGAACTATCAAAACCACACCTTCTCCCTTTTTTCCCCCACAGGCTCAATTTCAACCATGCATTTCTGACTCCTCTCTCCTCAGCCCTGAAGGGCATGAAAGGTAGGGAGTTGTGCTCAATGCATAACACTTTGTCTGATGCTCCCTCCTCAGACTGGTCCTTGGCTCCAACCCTGACCTTTCCATGGGCTGCAATCCTTCAGGAGAAATGGTCAGTGCTTGTGTGTGATGCTGCTGACCAGGCCTAGGTGCTGCTCTCCAGTTTCAAACCCCCATGTTCATTATTTGTGTCATCTGTCTGCTTGAAAACCAGCCTTTAATTTATTACATTGGAGTAAATCAGGTAAATAATTCTGTATAGTCCATCCTTCAGGGAAGTTTTTGAACATTTAACAGAGAAAAAAAATATGAATGTACTTCCATTTTGCTGACATACGTATTTTTCAGGAGGGACCTCTTTATAGTTCTGACCCCATTAAAGAATGAATATGTTGGAAGTTACATAAGTGGATTTAAACTTGATTTGTGAAATCTCCAACTCTAGTTTTGATTGTATGTGTGAAAAAATTTTCTGCTTGTGGGGTCTGTAGATATTCTTTATGCATACAAATTAGTGGTGGAAGCAAATAACCTCACCACTGCTGGTACATGCAAGGTCTACATAACAACAGCATAAGAACAGAACCAACAGAGAAAAGCACTAAAATGCATTAAAGGAAAGGAGGGGAGGAGGCCTTGAGAAACTTGACATAAAATGTTGTACTGCTGAAAAGTTTTAAGGATAAAATACAAAACCTCTCTGGACTGTGACAGCTCCAATCTTAATCCACAAACCAGAAAGTGATTTTAAAGTGAATCTCCCTTCACTAAAGCCCATTAGGAAAACTTTTTTCCATTTTTTCCTCAGATTTTTCTTATGAATTAAATTATGTGTTTTTGAGAGTTGGTTTATTAATCACAATTAGTGCGTTTTTCTTTGGGAATATGTGTATACAGATCCACCATCAGATTGCTTTATGTCTTCAGTTTGTTCTGGGATTCTACTTTTCTTTCAAAAAATTGGTGGCATAGATCATATACATAAAGATAAGAATAGATCCTTTGATAAACACGAGTTTTTTAAAAGAAAACTACCAAAAAACCCCCAAAAATTGAAAACGAAAGAAGACAAGGAAAAAAATAGAAAAATATTAATGTAAGTATTTATAAATATTATAAAACTAATCCAAGCATTAGTTACTTCTGAAAAAGAAGTAATTTAATAAAACCTGGACATCTCCTTGAAATAGAAAAATAAACTTAGAGGAGTGGAAATGTTATTAATGTTATAACGATCACAGAATCATAGAAGAGTTTGGGTTGGAAAGGCTTTTAAAGATCATCTAGTTCTGAGCACCTTACATGGGCAGGGACACTTTTCCCTAGACCAGGTTGTTCAGATTTCCATCCAAGCCAGCCTCTCTTCCCACATCTCCAGGGGTGCTGGAGATTTTAGGTGGTCATTCCACGTCCCTTGGGACAGGCTTTGTCAATATGGTGTTTCCAGTCTCCTCCTTGGCCAAGCCCCTGGCTCACTGGACATGGGCTTCAAGACCCTCCAGTACCTTCTGTGTGCCTAGGATGGTCTCCAGCCCCTCCAGGGCTGCCAGCTCTGGCTGCCCAAGGCTGAGAAATGAGTTCACCTGGCAGATGAGAAAAGAGATAGAAGGGTTTTTGTAGGAGCTCTCCTTCAAGTCTTGAGGAAGAACTTTATATTGAGGTCAGAAGGTCATAGTCTTCCTGCTACAGACATTCCAAATCCACTTGGATTCTCTCCTGTGTAACCTGTCCCAGGCCATGCCATGCCATCCCTGGAAGAGCTGCCTGAGTTGGTCACTGGGCCACCAAGGCCATGTCAGGGAGGGAACCTGCTACCCTGCTGCTGGAGCTCCTTCTCCTCCAGGCTGTCTGGCTGCTGTTCCAGAGCAGATTTTCTCCATGGAGCCCTGCACTTGGGGTGTGCCTGGCCACTCTTGTCCAGCCCCCGTGGACCATTCATCTTGCTGGACATAGTTTGGTGATTCCCAGCAGGCAGGTCCTGGCTGTCCTGAGGAGCTGCATGTTACTGCCCTTGGCCCACATATAGGAAAAAAAGAAGAGAAGGAGGAATGGGGTGAAGGCAGCTGCCTTGGAGGTCCTGCTGTTGCATTGAGGGTACCTGTCTCTGCTTCATCTTTTGCCTTTGGCTGTAGCTCTGGGCAGATCTCACACCTGGTTTGCTTCCCACCATACCTGGGGCTGCCACTGGAGCTGTTCAACACCTGGATCTGCCTGCTGCACTTGGGTTGTGCAGGGCTGTGATGATGCTTCCTGAGCTGGAGTCACCCTTGGCTTAGAGAGTGTTTTCTGCTTCCTGATTTCTGTCCTGGTAGGTATTTAACTCCTCCTTTCTGTCTGTGCAATTAGTGATAATGATGTGTGGGCAGTAGCACTGCCTTCCTGTTTTGTTTGGAAATCAAACGAGATGGTGGTGGAAATGAATTTTTATGTGACTGCAGTCACAGGTTCACTAATTATTTTGTACAACTGGGTAGAATGTGTAGAATTGTGATTTTGGATTGCTGTAAAGTCCCATTGTTAGACTGCATCCTGCTCTGATTCCCCTTTTGGGATCCAGGCACCAGAAGCTGGAGATTGCAACCTCCAGTCCAGGCTCACCCAAACCCTTTATCAGATCCAGCTTCCAGATTATGGATGTGTATATCTGTTCTGTCTAAGTCTCCAAAACATTTTTCTCCTTGTCAGCATCTTCTGTCCTCAGCCAGCTCTCTGATTGAGAATCTAATTATGGCTAGTCAAGGGTAAATTTGATCAGAGATGCTACTCTGCCTCTGAGCTCCAAAGGCACGCCTTGCTGCTCCAACATTACTAATGTTCCAGTGCTCCTCTGGCCTTCAGCATTCCCTTCATCTTGCAGTGGTTCTGTCTTTGCTGAACAGTGCAGCACTACAGACTCAAAATACCTATATTGCTCTCATTTCCAGTCATCAGCAGTTTGGTTTTGTATAGATTTTCCAGGTTCTAGGATGAGATTCTGTGCTTTATTTTGCAGCCTCACACTTACTCAGTTCTAGTTCTATGGGGTTTTTCTTTCCTTTGGCATGTCAGAAGAACACATTTTTAAAACTCTCTATGGTTTGCTTTGGAATACTTGGAGAAGGTACATTGATCCAAAACTCTCCAATACTAGGTTAATTCAGGTCCTGCAGCAATTCCTTAGGCACATCTCACAAAAACCTATTCTAAAGAAACAGAAGGCTGGCTTGTGTATTGTCTTTATAATACCAAATAATCTTTGCCTGGTGCTTCTCCTGCCTCTAGCTAAAGTTGCTGCATCATATTCAGGTCATGAGAGCAAGCAAATGACTGAAGAGCCCCTGTCTGCTTCAAAAGTGCTCTTGAAGATTTCACTGATGTTTTCCAGTTGTTTAACTGCCTGAGCTGTATCTGAGCTGTGTGAATCTACCACTCCATTCGACACAGCTTGTTTTAATCTGACCTAGCTAATCTTAATCGGGTTAAATCAATTATTTTGCTTTCCATAGCTAGGGGGAGTATTTTTACTGCAAATATTTTTTATTTTAGCATTAATATGTCCTCCAATCTGTTAAACATTTTATCTTCTACATTCATCCCTTAGAAAAATTCCCACCAATGGTCTACATCCCAGTTTGTATTTGTGGACTTTCCTTCCCAGCCTCTAGAGAGAGCAGTTTTGCTCACTATCAGAACCAAGTAGTAACTTTGATCTTTTATTTTTGGGTGCTTTTTGCATTATGAAAACATTTGTTTTAAGAAACATGTTGTTGCTTGAATACATTTTGAGGTTTTTTCCTTTTAGTAAAGACATTCCATTTTCTGTATAAGGAGTTGGAGGGTGAACACCTTAAACTTGCATATAAGAGTTTAATTATTCAAATGCTTAACTTCTGCCCAGTGTGGGCACCTAAAAAAGATAGGGAGATATAGATCCAACCTGAAAGTATTTGAAATATAACTGGGAAGCAGAACAAAGCAGAATTCTGTGAGAAAAGAGACATACCATCCCACTGTCTGTTCATTTGCCTAACTGGAGAAAGCAGGTTTTCAAAGTTAAACCAGTACCTTTGAGCTGCACATTCTTATTTTTTATAGCAAATGGAAAGAAAAGGCAATTTCCAGAGTAAAATTCATCTCAGCCAAAGGTAAGTGCCCATTCCCACCCTTCTCCTTAGTTGTCATGGAGTTATAACAGGTGTGGGTAACACCTCTGGAGTTTCCTGTCTGGCTGTCAGTGAAACTCAGCTGTCACTAATAGGGCCTGCAAAAGAGAGTAGATGTTGTTGAAAAATTATCCCAGCAAAAAAAAATCCCAAACCAAGCAAGAAATTAAAAACTTAATTTTCAGTCAGATTAACTTCAGAGCAGAGACCCTGAAAAGCTGAAGTCCTGGCATTTGTTTGTTGGGGGAATGTGCCTCAGTCTGGGGTAGAATAGGGCTGGTCCTACTGGGGCTTCTGTAGTCTTGGGTCAGTTTGGGTATTTAGAGTTTATGTCTGCTCAGTCATCAGATTTAAAGGGGCTTGCCTCAATGTGGATTGATTTAAAAGTAAAAATATTCCTGATGCTTTAGGAGAAATCATATTCTGAGTGACTTTTTTATCAACTTGATATCTCTGACATCTACAGTCAGATACGCTGCATAATTGCTGGAAATCCATTCTCATTATATTCAGTAGCATGTACCCTCAGCAACCTTACTTGACACCAGTAATTGCATTGAGGAAGAATTTTTATGTGCTGAGAGCATTATCTCCATTTCTGTCAGTTGCTTTTTTGGAAAAGTCGTTTGGTTTTTTTTACTTGCCTTAAACAGTTGATCACTTGAAAAACCATTTAATGAAGGAATGGTGGAAGAGTTCATTTCATTTCCCAGTCCCTGGCCCCCTGGCTTTTTTCCATTTATGGAAGGATAATGTGCATTGGGGACTGATTTTGACTGGTTTCAGTAGCTGTTTTGACAGTGCAATTATTGTCAAAATTATTACAACAAAGAGCCATTTTTAACTTTAAAACATGGATGTAGCAGGTTTCAGTTCCAGGCTTTTGGATCAGAAAGTTTGCTGTATCACAGAGACATCAGCAGAACTTCCCAAGTTAGGTGTAAAATAAACAATTTCTGAATGTGATCTATGGGACTTGAATATTCTGCAGGGTCTCCCTTAGGGTTCTGTTGTACAATTGCATTGGAATGCCAGGATCTAATGAAGTGCTCTATTCTGCCTTCACTGCCAACCAGCAGCAATAATCCCTGCTTGGAGGGATTGATTCCTGCTCTCTTGCACATGAATTGCTCTTTTGTTATGGCAGGAAGGACTTTCAGATTTTTATGCAGTCTCTGTAAAATTGCACCATGAATGGTTGGTGTTGCTAAGCTTTGTCTCCTACATTAAAGCAGACAGGCATTAATTTGCTTAAGTTTTTTTCAATTTTTTTTGTTGTTTTTTTTTTTGGTTTTTTTTTTTTGGTTTTTTTTTTTTTTTTTTTTTTTTGCCTGGATATAGCCATAATAATTGTGGTGTCCCAATGTATGCTCTTTGAAGTGACAATTATAAATTGATCCAGGTGCCTGTGAGGAGAGCTGTTGTGGGTTCTTTTACTTTGTTGTGAAACTACTTTGGTGTGTGCTATGGCATCAGACAAGGCAGTGTCACAAATTCTCAAGATAGCTTGTTGTGATGGAAGCACCCAGGGTTGCAAACATTTTTTCAAAGTTTTCTTCCTAAAACACATCCAATGTAATGTATTCTCTTTCTGCTGATCCTTTGACTGGGATTTCAACCTCTACCTGCTATTCAGATTGAGTTCCCTACCTTGGAGTGGGTTTTCCTTTTAGAGCATTGGTAAAATGCCTTTGGGATTTTGCACAGATTCGTGATGTGATTTTGGACAACTCACTTTATTTTTGGTGCAAACCTATCAAAAAACCTAACCAGTTTCTTGAAAATACGATGAAAATTTTCTATATTCACAGACACATATAAGCTTTAAAACCACATTTTCCAGGCCTCTGAAACCCTGAAGTGAAAGGTGATTGTCAGGTAATAGCCACAGTACTGAAACTAATAGGGAGGATGATTTAAAAATACCCAAAACTCATAATGAGAGCTGGAAATACTCCTTATTAAGCCTTGTTACTTAATTTATTTCACTGGAGAATGGGAGTGGTATAGTAGAATACAAGATATTCTGGTAGAGGAAATGCAGGAGACATTGTCAGGGGCCTTCTTAATCCCATTGAAACATTGTGGTAAAATTAGAAATGGTTTGATCTCAAGATTCCCTATTAGCATGAGATGCCCTGCTTTGTGTCTCTGAAATTGAACTTGTTTGTTTTTGGCTCTGTTTTAAGTCTCATCTGGGTTGCAGTTGGCAGAGGAAGGACAGTGTACAGTTAAGCAGATCAAGTGATATGAACTTGTGCAACACATGAATGTGCTGTGGAGAACCAACAGGAAAATAAACATTTCAAAGGAGTTATATACCATACATTCCTTATGTCTGTCACTGGTTTTGAAGCATTTTGAAACTCATTAGAGGACATTATAAATAAAGAGAAATAATCTTCATAGCAAAGTGCAAGTTAAGGATTTTATTTTCTTGCAAATCTTCCCTTTGAGACTAAGACATACTTGACTTGTGCTGTAATGAATGAGAAAAAATATTCTAGTGATAAGGTTAAAGAGCAGTCTTCCTAACTGTTGAAGTTTCTTTTTTAAAGCAGTAGATTTTGCTTGAATGTTTTCAGCTGAGCATTCTTATTTTTCCTCCTTCACCTGGACTCTGAAGCAGTTTATGTAAAAACAATTTAAAAGAAACAACCTAACAAAATCTGACTTTCATCATGATAAAATCAATGTAATTTGCTTTGAGCAACTGGCTGCTATCATCATAGTGGAAACCTTGAAGCAGAGTTGGAAAAAGGAGTTGGAAGATGGAAATCTTTTGGAAGAAAGTGGAAATCTTTTGATGGAAACCTTTTAAGGGAAATCTTTGAGGTGCTGTGGAGTAGTAGCACTTGCAGGAAGAATCCTTCTGTTCAGCCCTTTGTTTCTGGGTGGTGCCAACCCTGTCTGATCTTTACAAAGTAACTTGGTTCAGTGGTTGTTCTCAGAAGTTTTATGGCTTTCTTTCAGACACTTATGGTGGTATTTGTGTCTTCTGCCTTTAGATAGCTGAAAAATACATGGCAACTAAGCCCCATTTACTGTCCTTGGAGAGGAACTGGCAGCTCCAGAGAGGTGTTCTCTAACCTGCTTTAGAAAGCACTTTCAGGATGAAATTGCCTTCCTTCTTTAGATGCCTTTTTATCTACTTTGACTTTAAGGTGTGGCTTGGAAAGAGCTCCTGCTTACTTGTCTTTTAGCTGCCTGTGCTAGATGGAGTGAATCCCTCTTTCTGCCTCAGAAGATGAATGCAATTACTTCTTGTTTCTGAAGAAACTTACCATTTCCTTCCAGTAAGGATAGGTTAAAGAAAAGGCTTAGTAAAGTGCTGTGCTTGTAAGACTCTCACAGCCGTGACCAAGAACAGAGATAATTTCTGGTTTGGAGCAGCCTGGCTTCTAGATCATAAATTGGGCTGATTTATGTCACAGTGCTGTCTCCAAGTAATGCTATTCTTCATTGCTTAATAAACATTAAAAGCCTGTTTCTAACCCCCACAAAACACCACGAATGAGCAATAGCTGCACTGGAATTACTCTGCTTTGGCAGCAGAGAGCAAACCCAATCCATTCCCTTAAAAAGACCCACATTAAAAGGTAGGGCACTTAACAGCAAGGGGAGAAAATTATCTCTGGTTTGCTGATAAAACACAGTCCTCAAAGCACCATGTTATTTCTTTTGTGTTGTGCTGAAAACCCCACTGCTAATGTGCAACCTGAGTTTTAAGGAAAAAAAATAAGTGTGTGCTAATCCATTGGATTATTTACTTGCCTTTGGGGGCTTTGGGGCTACTTTCTGTAAAGGCATTCCTTTCTACATTTCCTATGTGTGATGAACTAAGTTCTGTTTCACTTTGAAATTGCACATGAGTTGGGTAATAGTTCAGGAGTTAGCACCCAAACAAGAGGTGAGCCTGAGCAGGGATGCACAAGATGCTCTGAAATGTGAGGATGTGCAACAAAATCACACAGTGGTGGCAAGACACACTTTAGCAAGTCAGTTTTGAACATTGTGGAAACCTTAAGGATTGTTACTGACATGCTGTTCTAGATTAATTTCACTTTTACCTAAATTTATTTGGCTGAGGTTTTTTAAAATTATGTTGAACATTTTGACTTTATTGACTAAAAATATTAGGACTAATAAAAGGAGATGGATTGATTTGCTTGGAAATCAAAGTCTTTGACCAGCCAAGTAGTGATTGCATAGATGAAGCTCTGTTTCTAGATGGCAGCAAATCATCAGAACCACACATGGGCTGCATGAAGTGTTTGTGGATAAAGGAGGACCAATGTAGATTTTGCTCCTGCAAATACTCTCAAATTTTTTTCCATCCTTTAGCATGTTTTGCTCCAAAACATAATTTTGATTAATACATGAAAAAGTTTACCATTAGTTTCAATTTTTTTTTTCCATTTTTTCCTTTTGTGAGCGAATTGTTTCACACACAAAAACAATGATAATTGTATTGGAACTGGGCACTGTCACTCTTTACTCTGGATTCCTTAGTTATTTTTATCAACTTTTGCCTTGCTTTCTGCTCCACTTGTTTTGATGACCTTCAGTGAAATCCATTAGTTTAAGGAGGTGGCTTTCTTGATGACTCATACACCATTTCTTATTTTACTTTCAGTTTGTTGTAGCTTTTATTTATAATCTAGTAAGTTTTGCAAGTATCTGGTGCTTTATTTATAGTGGAATGTGTATTGCCTTTCAATCATGTTGTCAAACTGGGGATTTTTAATACCCTAAAAACCTTAATTTTGTCATCTACTGGTGCATGATGAAGACTAGATGCTGTTACAGTCCCTTCCATCTTCAAAATCTCTGAATCTGTCTGGTTTTTGTGTTTCAGCTACCTTATAATGCTGCTGATCATGCATACAACATTTCTGTTTGTAGCACTCTCACACTAATTTGTAATAATGAACATGAAGTACAGCAAACTTAAAATTTTGAAAGTCCTTTTGAACTGCCTGGCTTTTGAATATATGATAATTGTGCATAAAACATTTCCCAGCCTGGATGTGACTGGAAAGAGAGCTGATTAATGCTTTCTCTAACAATCATTCTCAAAAGATAATGTGTATTAAATGTGCAATATTTTATTCTCTCACACCTCATACAGGAACAAACAATTTGTACATTTCCATTTGCTTTTTTCCTGGCTCTATTGTCATGACGTACAGTAGAAATAATTTTTGCCAGGAACACTTGTCGTGAGATTACTTTTGAAGTGGCTTTTCATTTCCCTGTTTTGTTTGAGGTTGAACCGCAGAATCACAAATTGTTTTCAAGAAGTGTCCCTCCTGCCTCCTTTCAGTTGTGTAACATTGCCACTGACTGGGAGGGCTTGGCTTATGCTAACATGAATTATATGGCAGTTTATCCTGCTGACTTATACAGGAATTATGCTTAGTGCTAAATTAGCAAAAGCCTTTGGTCTGTAAGATAGATGTTTAGAGGTGCAAGGTATGTATGCAATTTAGTTTCCTTAATTTTCAGAAGTCACTGACCTCAAGTATTTTTGTACCTTTCCAGTAAAGTAATGTGAAGTTTTCTTCTTGATTCTTGGGTGGATTTGTTTAAGTGCATTAGGGCA
This sequence comes from Erithacus rubecula, assembly GCF_903797595.1. Lineage (NCBI taxonomy): Eukaryota > Metazoa > Chordata > Aves > Passeriformes > Muscicapidae > Erithacus > Erithacus rubecula. The sequence continues at coordinate 84,080,410 of NC_136689.1, read as the reverse complement.
CACCGGATCTTGAAGGGATAATTACCTCAAGCAGCAAATCTCACTGAAATAGAATTGGATGATTTTATTTTCTGAACTGGCCTGCCTAATTACTTTTTTTTTCTTACAGCTCACTAATTCCTCTCTGCTTGTGACACAGTGAAGGTTCTGAGATCAAGCCAGCCAACCAGACAGAAAGGCCCACTGCTTGCAGCAGACAAGAACTGGGTGCTCTTTCTGATTGGAATTCAGGGGGAAAAAAAAGACTTAATAATTTTTCAAAGAAGGGGCAGGCAACTGAGGAAGAATACAAGGATGTTGTGAAGTTATACAGGGAGAAAATTAGGAGGGCTAAAGCTCTCCTAGAACAAGAATCTGGCTACTGCTGTAAAACACAACAAAAATGTTTCAGTAAACACAGCAACAAAATGAGGTCTAAAGAGAATCTCCATCCTTTGTTGGATGTGGTGGGAAACATAGTGGCAAAAGCTGAGGAACTTAATGCCTTCTTTGCCTTAGTCTTTAATAAAAAGACCAATTGTTCTCTGAGTACCAAGCCCTCTTGAGAGGGAAGACAGGGAGCAGAACGGAGCCTTCACAATCCAAAGGGAAATGCCAACAGTGCCCAGGTGGTCAAGAAGATGTACCAGAAATAGTGTGGCCAGCAGGAGCAGGGCACTTGCCATGGCCAGCAGTGATCACTTACTCAGCAGTGATCAGGCTGCACATGGAATCCTTTGCTCAGTTTGGGTCCCTCCATACAAGAAAGACACTGAGGTGCTGCAGTGAAGGGCAGTGGGTCTGGGGAAGGGTCTGGGGCACAGGTCTGCTGGGGAGGGGCTGAGGGAGCTGGGGCTGTTTGCCCTGGAGAGAAGGAATCCCAGGGGGCACCTTACTGCTCCCTGCAACTCCCTGAAAGGAGCCTCTGGCCAGGGGGAGGTCGCTCTTCTCCAAAATAATAAGTGATAGGACAAGAGAGCACAGCCTCAAGCTGTGCCAAGGAGTTGTGCTGAAAAGGTGGCCACAGGAATCTTTTGGCTTTTATGGAAATTCACTTCTGTTTGCTGGCAGGTTGCCTGTGCAGGTCATTCTGTTGAAGTGGATTGCCAATAACAGCACCCTTGTTAGAATATGCAGTGAATTGGTTTATTCTAGTCAGTTATCTGCATAATCAGGGTGGAAATGAGAGTAATAAATATACTTAAGTGTTTGGAAATGGCTTTCTTCCTGATGATTTTTCAGTGGGTGAAAATTAGGATTAATTCTAAAGGAGGAGAACTGACCTTAAAAACTCCATTACAATTGACCTTAGAGCCAACAATCTTTCAGTTACTGAGAAACATTTACTAAAACTTAATTGAAAAGATCACTGAAACCTGACCCATGTTATAACAATACTGATTTTTTTTTTCTTCATGATTTCTCTTCATTTATACAGATGTGTTAAAGCCAGAACAATGTCTATCACCTCTGTAATGGAAGTGATGTGAATCCAAGAGGAAAAATGTGTGTATGTTAGTATTTACCAGTTCTTTTTTCCATGTTTTTTTTCCTTATTTCATTTGTCTAAAATACTCAGAGTGGCATGTTGATTTAAAGGTACAAAGCACACATAATGAACCTCTTTTCTGTTATGTCAAATCTGCAGGAAGCCCTGTTTATGCAGTTTAGAATTTTTAAGTGTTTTACTACATATTTCTTTTTTTATCAGACAAAAAGTCATCAAATTAACCTTTGAGTGGTTCAAAACCTTGAAAGCTTATTCATCAAACAACAATTCAAGTTAAACATAATCTCCTCTTATGTCTGTAATCTTTTTTTATTGTTTGGATCCCCACTAAACTGTGTTCTATGTATAGTTTTTTTCTTGCACAAGTAATGAAAACCCCTTGTCTTGAAAGCTTTCTAATGTAAAAAGTTTCCCTGCAGTGAGGAATTTATGGAACAGGATTCAACTTAAAACATAATTTAAAATTTAAATCTGTATCCACTTTAGCTCCATTAAAACTCAGTCTGGCTGTGTATTTTATCCAGAATCAGTACTGTACTGGGAGAGCCAGTAAGGTTTGTGTTGTCCTGTTCTGCTTGAACAAAATGCTTTTGTCACCACAGTGGGTTTCCCTCAATGTCTGAGAAGGCTTTTTTGTAATTTCATCCCCTGAACAGTACATGGTATCTTATTCTAGGTCTGTAACATTTTAGGGAGCAGCAGCTGCTGAAATAACTAAGAGTTGCTTCTGTGCAAGTGCTTTAACCTTTTTGACTGCAGGGAAAAATGGACTGCATGCCAAGCTTCCTGCCAAGTCTCCCAGGCTCCACCTGGTAGGGATTTTTCTCTGCAGTCATCTCACTGAAAACACACAGAAATCAGGAAGCTTTCTTAAAACTGATGTGGTGCCCTTTGCTTGGGATATGATGTAGGAATCATGGACTAAGTGGTGTGGCAACAGTTCACACAGATTTTATTAACAGAGACTGTCAAATCCCTGGTTACCAGTGGTAGTTAAGGCCCAACACAATTTTTGTTTATAGCAGTATGAGTCTATGTTTCTTAGAGTTGATACTTCTTTTCTTGATAAATTTTTCTAACATTCTCATTTACATTTTTGTGACACATACATTGTATATATTTATCTGCCTGTGCAGAAACACACACATACAAATATGCATGTGTGTCTATATAGGGCACACATACACACCCCAAAATCCAGCACCATTTATTCACAAGAATTCATGTCTTGGTTAACAGATGCTCCTTTGGAGGAAACAGTAATGCACAGTAGTGTCTAATATATAAAAGCATTCTACTGATAGAATGGATACTCAATTCCAGAGTAAATCATTACTGCTATGATTTAAACATATATATATATACACACAGAGATATACATATATACAACAGTTAAGGACAGAAAAATAAAAAGAAGGCAAAAGATAATTGAAAATATTGGGAAGATATCTGTGAAGAGGTTGCTAGTTGCTCATTATTCTGGATTCTGGGCAGTCTGAACAGTTCAATTAGTTGAACTCCCAAGTCTGGGGACATGGCAGTGAACTCTTCTGTTTCTGCAATATTTAAGATTACAGAAAAGCACTTCAAATGTAATTTTTTCCTTTGAGTCCCTTATTAAATTATTCATATACTTTCACTTTTGCTTAATGGGTCTGTGGAAGTGCAATATTTCTACATTAAAGTGTTTGTTCTGCTACTCTTCTAGATGGATAGGAAAGGTGGTTGTGGCTCACACATATGGGAGTAAACATGGGCTGTAGAATGCAATATATGGAATACAAATTAATCTAAGTCCTAGCACAGACTCTTCTAAAGTGTGGACAAACAATCCCAAACTTGCCCTAGATCTACTTGATCTCCTAATTTTCTTTTTTTTTTTCCTAATTTTCAGGATTTGCAGAAACCTGAAGGGGAGTGGTCAGTAAGTCAGTGTCTGAGACCTTAACTCTCCCATTGCAGCTGGGAGGGCTGGCAGCACCTTGCCTGAGGCTCATCACTTGCTCTGGATCCATCAAGGGCTCAGCTGGAGGAAGCAGGTGCTTGCTGTCAGCAGGACTGAGGAAAGATGAGAGGAGGTTGGAGTCCCAGCCTGCCTGGGGCAGAGACTGGGTACTGCTTGGATTGATGATCCTGATGGGTCCCTTCCAACTCAGAATATTTTATGATTCTTCTTTATGAAGGCTGAAAGCATAACTGAAAGGAAAGGCAAGGTGGAAGCTCTTCTGCCTGGCTGAGGGGAGGCACTGCAAGTGGAGGTGTTACAGTTCTGTACAGCCATTCAGGTATTGTTCCTTATTATCCATAAGGTATTCTTGCTCATTATCTGCAATTAATTTTAAGTGATGTGGTTTTGGGCACTAATGCTGTACAGTGCTGTGGATCAGGAGGTACAGAACAGGGAAAACATTCAGTATACTCTTTGTTTGCCCTAGCACATAACCTTGGTGATCTGTGTTCCAGAAGTGATAAATGGTGTCCCTCTGTTGTAACTTGAGGTGCCTATTCCTCTTGTTACTTCTCTGCTGCCAACAATTGTCAGCAAGCTGGGAGAATCTAAGAAACTGGGAACTGTTCATAGCAAGGCAATTCAGTGATTTTGACCATGCTTGAGAAGAGATGGTCATGCTGTGGGACTTGGCACTGGGCTTTCACAGCCAGGCTACTTTGCTTTTAGAAGTACCAAGAGAAGGTTGGTTGGTATAGCAAGGGAGGAGGCTGAAATGTGAAGTTAAGATGCTCAGTCTGCTGACTGTTTGCAGCTGTTGAAGAACAAGAAGATGGTGGTAATAACTTTCTGTAAGTTTAAGCATGGCTTCTTCAGTCTCTGAACTTTGGTGTTGTAACATAGAACTTATCTTCTAACCTGCTTTTTCTTCCCTCAGATTTCCCAAGGCAAGAGCAGGCCTTTTTTTTTTTTAGTGTATTTTCATGACTGCTGCCAAACCATGATGTTCTCACTGGCACGCAGAATCAGAGACAGGAGGAATGTATGTAAGGCATTAATAACCCTAACAGTATTGTTGCATCTTCTGTTTAGTGTGATGTCCTGTTTGGGACTCTGAGCCCAAAAGAAAACATGGATAATCCAGAGCATAATCAGCAAGGGAGACTTGAGAGATTTTGCTCTCAGGACCAAACTTAATCAGGAGAAGACAGGAATCTGAAAATGGCAATAAGAGGAAAGAACTGTTTCTTCTCTGTGTCTGTGCTGGGCACTGCAAGAAGTAATGGGACTGCACTGTTGCACAAGAGATTTTTCTAGGCTTAGGTGAGAAAAGTACCCACAAAGAGAGCTCAGTGATGGATTAGGTTGTCTAGGAAAAGTGTGACTGCCTCATTAGAGGTTGATAAGAAGAGGTGAGGCAAAACTGGCATGAATAGCTTTGTCTAGTGGGTCTTCCCTGAGGCAGCAGGATAGGCTTGGGTAAACTCCCAGAACTTTTTTCTTTGTGGTTCTCTGGATATTCAAGAAGTCATGTGTTGTTCTAATGCCTACAGGAAGCAGATCAGCAGACAAGCTGCCAGAGCAGTAAAAGCAATGTAGGTTAGAGGACTGATGTATTCCCAGCCGCTGTGGAGAGGTGAGACAGGAGCAGGGAGCTCTGATGCTGCTGCAGAGCATAACCCTACCTGCACACCCTTGGTTTGTTCAATTATTGACCCACACTACTGCTGCATCTGGGGCAGTAACTCAGCTCAGAGAGAGAGGAGGATATGAAGGGCAATGACAAGAAGCAAATGAGCCATCCTTTATCCTTTGCTGTTTCCTCTGTACCCACAGGAGAAAAAGACACCACAAGTAATCAAATAAATGCAAAGTTAATTGTTAGAATATTTACCAACTCTGTGTCTCGTGTCCCCAGTTGGTATAGTTCCCTCTCAGGAATACATTGAAAGATTAAAAAATCCCCAACCAAATAAACAACCAACTAATTCCAGTGATTTTACTGGTGAAAGCCTCTGTAGATCATATTACTCAGATGAACTTCTGTTAAGTTCCTTCATATACTAGAATTTTTCAGACTTTGCAAAATTTTGTAGTATGTATGCTTTTTCCTCTGCTCTATTCTGCTTGATATTGAGCCCATCTGAAAGAAAAAAATCTCTCAGAATGTCTTATTACTTGATGGTAGGAAAGGTAATGATCAACCTGAGAAGATGCTTATTCAAAGCTTGTTCATGTGCAGAAATGCATGGGAAAGTTCAATGGGTGAAGGTGTTTTGTTGTGTGTGAAGGTGGATTAAGGTGTGTTTAAGAAACTCTGAGTGCAGCACACTTCCCCCAGATTCTCTTTGGAAAGTCTGTGGTAAGAGAGAAAATACTCCTTATTCTGTGAAGTGAGGCTTTGCTACAAGGAGACTGTGCATGGGTTTGAGCCATTTCTGGGGATCTTTGAATATCAAAAGTTTATTGTAAGGTTTTGTCTCTGGAAACAATAAAAACTTAATGATAATTATAAAGGAAACTTATGCCAACATGGTGTTGGTTGAGTACTTTCAAATAAGTATTTGAAAACCTTGATCTCAATGGACTAGGCTGAAATCACAAGATTTTAATAACACCAGGTTCTTCTTGTTTGCCTTTTTGTTCTCTCTTTTGAAGCATGAAATGTATCCCTGTTGTGGCTTTGAACATTTATTTATCAGTATGAAGTTTGGTGCTTTTACATTGTTGTTATAAACAGAAGGAAATAAAATCTTCCTGTTAATGTGTGTATCTTAATGTTGCGATTTGGAGCAAATTAAGCCTAGTGTCACTGGGAAGTTGCTGGTTGGTGTCATGCACATGCCTTGCAGGGTGCGTGAGAGGAGCTGGCTGAATGCTGTTGCGTGTGCAGATGATGTTTCTAACTTAATGTTCCTGCAAATTCCCAAGTCACATGGATCTGGCTTTTCCCCTTTCTGTGTGATGGCTAGACCTAATTAAGATCAAGAACTGCTATTACATGTTTGTTGATAAAAAATGGCTTCAAACTGTTGTAGATTATATTTCTGTCCTCCTCTTTTAGCTGTCTGCTCTCTCAAGTCTCTAAGGCAGTATTATAAATTCATTCAAACTTTCCTAAGCTTGTGTGGAGTGAGTGTGAGGCTCAGAAATTTGGGAAGTTTCTTTCCCAGGAATGTGGATAGTGCCAGCTCCATAGAATTTTAACCGAAGAGGGATTTGCCTTACCCCTTGGTTCTTGGAGCTGGGCAGAAGCAGAGTTGCTGTGAAGTTCATCCCGTGGCAGCAGAAATGCAGCTCCAGTGGGTCAGGCTGGGTTTGGAGTTCTTCATGCCAGTGGACTCAGCACTCACCACGCTGGTTGGCTCAGTATCTATAACCTCCTTTCAGTAGCCAAGGATCTTGCAATACCCCTGACTGCTTGCCAGGTACTGAGATGTTTCTCAAAGCCTGGAGGAGGGTACACCATCCATAGCTGTCATGCTATTTCCTGGAATAGCTGTTATATTTTGTGTCTTTATTGATTTTCCAAGGGAATGATTTGTGTTCAAGCCTTCTACTACTGGCATCAGGAAGCTGGTTCTCTTTGTCAATTAGTCTTAGCAGATCTTATGTTCTGTTGGAAGCCAAAGAACGTGTTGGTTTAGTTCTCAGATCATGTGAGTCCTTCATTGTGTGATCAGCTCACAAAAGGATTAATACAAAAGGTTCTAAAAAAAGTCATAAGTATATTTACCCCTTCACCTCCCACAAAAATAGAAAACCTTTGTCAATATATTTACAGTTCTCTGCTGGAAGCAAGTTCCTCACTTCAGGATTTGGATATTCTGTGAATATTGTCAGGAAAATTCACCCAATTTTGGTTCTATTGACTGTTCAGAAAAATCCCCATTCCTACTCTACCAAATTTAAGAATGTTTGCTTTATAGACCGAATTGCAGGTTTTCCTTCTTTCCAACTTATCCCTTGACAGATGAGCCGTTGGCACATGTACGACATTGTTTTTTTGGTATCAATTGTTAAGGTAACATTAGTATCCACTTTAATGCCAGTGCTTTGGAATTTGGAGCATCCTAGCCAGAATGTGGGATTCAGTAAATTGGGAATTAATGTATCTAATCCTAACAGTGAAAAATAGCAGCACTCTTTTGCTGGAGTTCTTCAGTAGACTTTGAATTGTTCTTTACTCAGGAAAAATATCTAAAACAGTCTTGTCTTTTGAAGAGAATGAAGTGAAAATGAAAGTTGCTGGGCCAAAAGATTTTCTGCTGGAATTGCTATTATGATGCAGTCTATTAGCCAGGTTTGCTTGTGCTTGTATTGGCCATTGACTGGTCTTCCTGGTGAGGCAATGTGTCCCATGGTGCACCATGTCCTGCAGCTTGCTTTTTTGTTTTCCTCATTAGCTTAACTCGTGGAATGGGAGGATGTGGGAACACCCTTTGTATCTACTCCTGAAATCCTTATATAGTACAACTTGAATTCAAAGAGCAACAAAAAACCTAGTACAGGAAATTACTGTACTTACACAGGTGTTCCTTGGGTAGTAGAGGGATGGGGGGTTTTTTGTCTGGTATTGCAGAAATGTAGTTTTTACATTCAAGATTTCTGTGTATGCAAACTCTTATTTGTTGCATGTTCCCTTTCATGTTTAATCTGCATGGGTTGTGCTGTTGGGCTGTTTAGGAAACCTCTCACTAGTTTGTCCACTAGGAAGAAAATTTTGTAAAGGCCAGCAGGATGGATGTTCATCATCATCATCAGTAGTCTTCTGCTCTCTTGAGAAGACTTGAAAAGTCTTAAGGTGCTCTTCAGAAATCAAGCTATGGCTTTCAGTTCAGACAGCTGTTTCCAGCAGATGTAATTGCAAGGCTGAGTGTTGAAAACATGGTCATTCCAGTCTATGAGGCTGACAGATGTTGTGGAATGGGTTGTTAAGGTTGTTCTTTGGGGAGCAACTGAAGATGTGTTAGAGCTTGGATAAGACATTCAAGCAGATTCTCATGACAGAAGGTAATAATGCAATATAAATGCAAGCAAAGCTCTCTGCAACAGACTGAAATTGTGGCAGCTGTCCTGTCTGCTGTAGCACAAATCATGTATTGCATGCCTTGTTTCCAGAGCTGATATTTTTGAACTAGTACAGATGTGTACCAAAAATTTTAGGAGGAAAGAGGCTATGCATTACAATTTAAATCTGGAGTGGCCAATAGCAGCGTTTTTTAAAATCAGAGACTAATCAGAGTAGTGGCAAAAATGCTTTCAGGGCTCTTGCATGGAAGAGTGTTCCATTTTTATTTTCTTGATTTTAAGATCCTTGACTTTATCGAGAGAGAAAGTGATTCCTACTTGATGCTTTGGGTCAGATGTGATACTTTTCAAAACACAAAGGTGGCTGGTTTTTCTTCCTGCTTTACATATATTTCAAAGAAAGCTGCAGGAAGACACTAAGATGTAGGGCTCCTTTGTCCTTAGGTTTTATTTCCAAGGTAACATGTTTCACCTTCAGAAGCAGGAGGACGCCTGAAGCTCAGAAGAATGTCACAGAGCAGCTGACAGTCAAGGAAAACAAGCCAGAGGTGTGGTGTGACAAGATGGTCACATATGTACAGAAGCAGTAAACAAGATTTATTTATCTATTTATTTAACCCTCTGATCCACCTAACACTTTTCTTACCTAAATCTGAACTATAGAATGGTACTTATTGCAGTAATTAAAAAAACTATTTTGTAAGCAATGTTTGGCATTTAATCAGGTGTGGCTTACTAAAGCTCAAGAAATCTTTGTAGCTCTTCTCTGCTGTCCTCATAGGTAGTGCCACCTCACACTTCTTTCTGTGGAATGCAGTATGAGGCATTCAAGGAAATGTTCTTAAGTTACAATTCTTATTTAATATTAGTTTAAAAATATATAATTTAAAATTATATAATCTGTTATGTCTTGTTCCTTTGCAAGAATGTAATTTTTTTTTTTTTTTTTTCAGTAAGGATTGGCAACTAGCTGACAACCTTGACTTTTTTTCATTGTTTCTCTCCCTTAGAATCTGCTCTCATAGACATTTTGAATCCTGTTTGCTGCTGTTGTGTGCAAGGCTTCATATGCAATACATTCATTCTGTGTTATATAGTAAGCTACAGTAAATCAATGAAAAGCCTCATCATTAATATAGTCTAGTATTCACAGTTAAAAGAAATACACCAGGTCTTTTCAGGTCACCTTTGAATGCCACTGACTGGTAGAAATCATGATGTAGAGAAGGAAAAATTAATGCATTTCACTTAACTTTTAGAGGACAGAAAAATCTTCAAACTTTTTAAAAAGGTGCAAACATTAGCTGTATATCAGGTTTGAATATTTAGCTGTCTTAATCTGTTCCTATTGTGTTACATGCATGTATATGTATATACATGTATGCTATAAGTATATGCATATAATGACTTTGCAGCCAGAAAAATAAAAGTGAAAAAAAAGAGATTTTTTTTATTGTGGAGACTGTCTGCATGTAGCTCCTTGCCATTTTGTTAGTCTAAAGCCAGCTCTATTTTTTGTGTTGTTGTCAGCTTCTTTGCATTCTTAGTGTGTGGTTACTCTGAAGATAGTTATAATTGTGAGTATCCTCTGAGGTCAGCTTAAATCTTGTAGCATTGTGCTTTCTGACTAGATTTATATTCATGCAGCTTGTCAGTTCTCTGCAGATGTAACATGTGAAGTCTTAGAAGCAATTTGGTGTTGTAAGCACAGCATTACTTTGAGCTAATAAACTTTGCCTGTCAACAAAGCTAATTGCCTTAGATAAAGCAGGGAACTGATAAGATTTCCTGGTCTCTGGTGCCTGAGCAAGCCTAGTCCCTGTTAATGCCAGTATCTGTACTTCTAGTGCAGTGCAGCTAATGCAGGAATAATGTCTATGAGGGACACAGTTTTTGGCATTCCCTGATTCTCAGGTGAATAACGTCACTTGAGTGCTGAGATGAAAAGCTTTGGTTCTCATGTCAAGGAGGTGCATTTTTTTCATACCCACCAGCATTCCTTAATAAGCCCTGGTTTTTTGCTGGTTTTTTTTTTTTTTTTTTTTTTTTTTTTCTGCAAATGCAGCATTTTGCTGCAATGCATAAATCCTGCATTTTTCTAAATGTAAGATGAGAAATGTCAGGCAGAACCTACTGAACATACAGAGGTGCTTTACAGGCAAAAGGATACTTATCTGTATTTATAGATGTCTCTAAATGTGGGGGAGCCCTTTGGAGGACAAAATTATTGTAGAGTCACTGATTTGTTTAGTAACTGGAAGTAATGCTCCTTTAATGGTAGGGTACACCATAAAAAAGTTAATTTATTTGCACTCTGAGAAGCAAATATTTGGTCTTGTACTATTTCTTGTTGTCATGCAACAATAGGAAAATGACAATGCTTTGTTTTTCAAGGCCTTTTTAGGTGGATGCACTAGAAGTATTTGCTGCTGTCTCATCTTGCACTCTCTTATCTGCTCTGACACCTAAAGATCTTTACTGGTACCTAGTTTGTTGTTACACTTAGGAGAACTTAAAGGTTCCTGACCCTACTGCAGGTTGTGTAGGGTGCTCTGCTGTCAGCTCCTTATGTATCTTGTGCTGCTCTCTGAGGACATTTGATTCCAGTCCCTGTATGAAATATCAGACTTGCTGCCTTCAGGGTTTATAATTTCCATGGCTTCTTCATAGTGTTGAGAATGACTAAGGAATCTTTTATTTGCCCCTTTGTTTTCTGTGGGATGAGTGAATAGATCCCCTTTCCCAACACATTCATCAGTCTCACAAATATGTAGTCAAGCAAATTTCCCAATTCTTTGATACAGCAAGATCCCAATCTTTGTCAATGGGCAGCATTTTAAGCTGTTCAGCTATCAAAATTGAGTATCACATCTCAGGCATAACAACCAAACTGTGGTGGAGATACCCATATTCATGTTATGCCATCTCCTATACCCAAACAGCCTACTGTTTTTATTTTTATTTTGTTTTACCAGCTGCTATGGCCAAGGATAAACTCAATTCATCTTGTATCACCAAGTGCCATCTGGTTCTCCTTTGTTCACTATCTTATTGATGAACTTATGGAGCTATTTTAGACTGATCAAGCACAATTGTCCTTGTTAGAGGTTGGTCTTGGTTGCATCCCATCTTACTGTATCCTGAGATATGGTATTGCTAAAGCTGTGGAAGGCATTGGTATGAGGGACATAACCTGATGTTTTGGAACAAGGTGTTTATATTCTAGGAAAGTCAATCTGAGAGGAAGATGCTTAAGCAGAAAAACTCAGTTTGTTTTTTTTTTTTTTTTAAAGCCTCATTTTTCAGGAATTATTTATGCAACTTACTTTTCTACTTTTAATTACAAGTATTTAATTATTAAATTTAAGACATTTGTTAACTCAGAATCTGCTCTCCTGGCTACTTACTGAATGGAGTACAAGGCTTGCATTGTCTCATGGAGAAAAAAAAGAATATGTTGAATTTTTTTCAAAGCTGATATGTCTTCATGATCCATTATAGAGGATGCAGAAAGATATTAACAGTGGAAGAGTTATTACATAGTTATCACACTATTTGCTGTGATATTCAAATGATTTTGACTTAGATAGCAGGGCAAAATTAATTTCCTTGCTCTTACATTTGTAGTTTCACAAGAATTAAATGTTCATGAATCTTCATGGATTGTTTGGGGTTTTCCTCTCTGTAACACTTGAGGAAACAATGGGTTGTTTAAAAGCCTTATGTATGTATTAATATTTATGTCTTTACTATTAAAGGTGGGACTTGTAGCAGCCTCTGTTAGGCTCTTGTTTTATAAAAGCAAGAATAATAAGAAGTCTTTGCAGTTCATTATTACATTTATTTAAAATGATTCACTATCAATTATATGGCAAAAACCTGTGAGTCAGCACCTCTAACACTGACTTTCAAATATTCTTAAACCAAACTGGAGGACTGGATACAGATAGTATGCTTAAAATTAGATTTCAGTATCAGTTCTGTCCTATCGTGTTCTGAATGCTTTAAAAACATTAAAGTTGTCATTTCTTTGTATATCTTTGGGTGTTATCTTTCAAAGAAAAGCATTTAAGACCCCAGAATACTACTGAAGTTGTGAGGAGAGAGCATCCAATAGCCTCTGGAGCTGTGTGTGCAGAACTATGATCCTGATTGTGGAGACAACCTGAAGAGTCCCAGATAAGTTTTGATTTTCTTTCCACCCCACCTTACTGCTAGTCACTTAGCAGAGCAGCAGGACCTTTAACCTCACTTCTGCATTTTTCCTTGCTGCTTTTTTTTCTTTGCAGGACTAGGCTGAGCTTTTCCCTTTTCCCTCAAAGTACTGCCAGGCACTTCACTGCTTCTCTCTGGGGATGGTTTGAATTTGACCTCCTTCTGTCCTCTGTGAAGATGGCAAATAGCTTTGTGCACTGCTGTTTCCCAGACATTTTAGTGGGCCTTCATCCATTTTTGTGGACATTTGTGGAAACAGCTTGCACAGGAGGCAAAGTAGCTGTCCCTGAGCAGCTGGGTATTTATGACCCATTAACATGTGCTGAGTTTTGAGACTTTGTCAAATGATGATACAGAGCTGGAGTACTGATCATGAGGGAGGTATTTGCTGCCTCAGTGCTTAGCACTTCAATGCAATTTTTTATTGCTTTGATGTTATATTTAGTGGTGTGTTGGGAAGTGTTTTGTGCTTACAGAATCAGGCTCTTTGTGCTCCTATTATATGCAGTATGTCTGGCTGGAAATTCACTTCTTCTTTGTGTTAGCAGATTCTCCATCAAAGAAAACTTGAGACTACTCTTTTTTATGTTTCAGAAAACAAGTCAGTCACAGCTGTGTTACTTAGAGTAACTGTCTGTATCCAGAGTCTCTGACTGCTTGAAGTTCTAGTCTGCAGTGCTACCAAATAGGGAGGGAGGAAAAAGAGTACAGCACCTGCACATGAAGGAACTGAAGGGGTAGGGTCACTCACATGGTTTTTTTGAGGGTAAAAAGCTGATCAAAGAAGAGATGACCTTATGGCAACATAGACATTACCTTTTATCTAAACTGATGAAATCAAAACATTTGGTTTTGGACTGTTGCTTTTCTAAAATATATAGCTTTAAATGGCAGTTATTCTTTGTGTTATGAACTCATCTGTAAAGTCACCCTGCCTATTTTCTTTTGACCTTTACAGTTCTTTCTTAAGCAAATACTTTAAAATGTTGATTGGGGTTGAGTAGGTGAACAATGGAAGGAATAAAAATGTGTTCATCAAACATATTTTTAATTTTGAAAAAGTAGAAATGAATTTTTTTAAATGACAGGTCTGTAAGATTTTGCTTCTTTCTGTTGCCTGTCAAATTGGGTGAGTTCTCATTTAGCCAGGGTGCATATTTTGTCAGAGAAAACAGGAAATGGGACTTCTTTAAATTTGGAGCTGAGAAAGTCAGACAGGTGTTGAGGAGAATATAGGTCAGACAGATACATTAATAAAACAGATATGTTTTTCAGCCTAGTAAGGAAGAGGAGGAACAGATGGAGATCCTGCAGTTAAAATGCCAAAGCACAAAGGTAAAATGAGTGTGTCAGACTAGAATCTAAAAGAAAATGACTGCCATTGTCTGTACACCTGTGTGAGAAGCTGGAAAGGAAGAGGAGATGAACTCCTTTGCCCATTGTTATTGAAGCACAGCAGAATGACAGGAATTGATGGACTTGTATGGTTCCTTACTGCTGAGAGCACACAGGTTGAATAGGACCATAGATGTGAGTGGGAGCTGTTCAGTGATTCTATAGAGCCAAGAAAGGAGATGTGACTGCCCTACTGCACTCAGTGCCTTTCAATGCTCTCATATGGTCATTCTGCCTTGTGATGTGCTCATCCAATGAAGCAGGGTTATGTTTTCAACCTTGGTTTTGCACCTTTTGAATTTTTCAGTGCTGTCTTCATGTTGTTAATATACATTTGCTGCTTTTCAGTGGGTTTGTAATGAATGTGTTGTGCAGATGGCTATGTGGGAAAGCCTGAGCAGAAGTACAGGAATGCAAGATTTTCTGCTCTTGTGTGAGTAATCTCTTCTGTTATGTAATCAGGTTGTTGACAGTTTGCTTGATCAGTTCTTCATTTTTACAGGGAGGTACTCTACCTGTGCTCTGAACTTTAATGAAGATGTTTTTGTCGCGAGACTTTTGTCATCCAGAGCTTTCCTTTTACTAGATGAATTTGGAAAAAGTAGTTGTGATAAAAGATACTCCAGGGCAGGAGATGATGATAATTGAGGGGAAATGCTATCTTGTATTTTTTTTTTTAAACCATCACATACTTTATTGTTTCATAATAGAGACATACAAAAATAATTTATTTATATCCTTGTTGCATGGGGTATTCTGTAAAACCTGTTTGTATCTTCTATAAGAGGTCAAAAAAACTTTACTGTACTAAACACAGTAAATAAGGAAAAGAATGCAATCCCTCTGGGTGCTTGACAAAACCATATTATACTTTTTCCCCTGATAGATGAGGGTGGTGGTTTCTTAGGGCTAATTAATATTCATGTCTTCAGTTCTTACAAACAAATTTTAAAAAAGTCCACAAATAATGCTTGGCTAGAACTATAGATAATTCTGTCTATCACTATCTGAAAGCATCCAGTATCCTCTCAGACATTTGAATAGCCTCCAAACACTGTGATTGCACGTGGAAGAAAGGTCCTGCTGAGTAGTATCACTCCTTTATCTTTCCAGTTGGAAATAATTCATGTGTATTCTGTAGCTAACCTAGCAGCATGTTTCTGGCAGAGTGGGGAGGGAGCCCGACATTATCCCTGTGAAACAGGGATGATAATTTTCAGATAGCTGTTCTCTGTTGCTTTCCTAAAACTGAGGGGTAAAATGAGAGTCAAGAAATCCAAGTCACTTAAGTAGCAGATCACTGGAGCAATTACTTGGTGTCAGTCTCATAGAGCCACAACCTCCTCAGAATGTATGACAGGGAAGAACAGGAGTAATTCTTTTGGCAATCAGAAGTGGTGTAAATAAAAGTACAGTTTATTTGGAGGCTTCAGGACATGTGTTAGGGCAGAGAATCATCACTCCCCATGGATTCCTCAGCGAGACAAATTGAAATACAGCACTGGAAATGGTGGATGGGAAGAAGGAACAAAAAGAAACCAACTAGAAATTATTTTCTGTCCCATGATCATCAATGCCACCTAAGGATAAATATTCTTGGAATTAAAAGTTAATAGGAACAAGTACTGGCTTGTGCAAGACACCTTGTGATGACAACCAGGTGCACCTTCCAAGCCTTGTATGTAGAGAGAGTGGGTCCTGCAGAGAAATTTCATGGGCAGCTTGACACAGCAAGGCCAGTGTGCAGCTATCTTTTCCTAAACATTCAGTAATAGGAGGTAATCCACATAGAAAAATGCCATTGTTGATGCTCGTGTGATGCTTGAGATGATGCTGGTATCTTTCTGGCACAAATTCTGGGCTCTACTGTAAGGTGGTCTTTTCTCTGTGTGTCTGTGTGAAAATGCATAGCACTGTATAGCATGATGGTTTTTTTTTTTTTAATCTCTGAAATTCAAATAAAGAGGGAGGCCTGATGGCAAAAATAAAAAGAAATAAAGTCAGATAATCCTTTATTATTGCATTATTCATATACACATTAAACTGTAAAGGGTGATTTTCTGAACAGTATCTCAGTTTCTGGGTACTGTGTGAGTAACACAACAGCCACTAGCAAATAAGCTGATGCCTCCAGATAGTTATTAAAATATGAAAGGCAACCTTAAAGATTTGGAGTTTTTTAAATTTAATTAAAGCATCATTTTATAGACAGCTTTTTATTTGAATGTCAACAAGACTGTTTGAAATCAAGTGGGATTTCTTTGACTATTAAGCAGTCCTGATAGCAATATTAATGCTAAATAACATTTAACAACTTCATTTGTTTTAATGCATCCATAAGAAACAAAAGCACCTGATAATTTCTAACTACTATTTTAACCTGCTGCTGCTGATGATTATAAAACTTATGTTGCTCTAAAGAAAACATGTTAGGTACTAATGCAGTTTTCCTGTCTTCAAATCCCTGAGAAATCCTTTGCATCAGTAGCACAAATGAGGGTATTTTTCATTTGCATAGTAGTGCATTACTTGACATGAATTTTAAGAAAAGTAAAGTAAAATGCTTTTGCATGTCTGGACAGTATACTGGGTAATCAGCTCCTGAGAGACACAAGGAAGAAAATACAAACAGGATCTTTAGTAGCTTTTCTTCTGAAATGGAATTATTTTTGCCATTCAGTAGGAAATAAGCCTACTTCTGTGGCTACCTGACAAAAACTTGCGTACAGTGAATGGCCATTCATGCTTTCTGAAAGGTGGATGCTGGTTACCTGTGTGTGAAACAAAAAACAGTGGCTTTGCAAGGTGTGTAAAGGATACAGAATGGGCCTTCCAGAGAAGGAAATAACACACATTTATCCAAGAACAAGAGCAAGGGGCAGTGAATACACTGTGGAAAAGCAAGGTGTAGCATTTCAGCAGAACTTGTATGTTCTTAGGACCCTGTCAAAATGGCAGCCTCAGATCATGAGGAAAAGAAAGGGAAAACTCATCAGTTTTCATGTATATTATACATCATTGCAGCAGGGTGCCTCTGCTTAAATGGAAGACTCTAAAAGTGTTTCATGCTCTTGCCTTTAATATTGTGAGTGCTTTGTGAATGTAAATGTGTGATATCAGCTAATGTAATTTAATGTCTACTTTGGTGCATCAGTTACTTTTCAGAAGAGAGTTATTCCCTTGAGAGTGTTAGAAAAGCTCCCAAAAGAGAAGTTTTATTGTCCCTTAAACAAATTCTTTTTGATTCATATGAATTTTTTTAGTTGTGCAGGCAACCCATACTAGAAAGCAAGGGTCTGGCAGGTAGCAATGTTCCTTCTAAAGGCCAGTGTAGGTTAGAAAAGGCTGAGAATGGAAATTCATTATCTTCCTGGTTCAGTGAGCAAGAACTGAATGGCCAGCTCTGGTGCACTCTGGACCAGTGGTAGTGGCCAAAAGGCTCCAGTCCTTGTCCTGTTTTCTGTGCTCTGCCACGATGTGTTCTCTGCAACTTCCAATCTAACAGGAGAGGAGATGGTGTGAGCAAAGCTGATAAGTGCCTGCAATTACTTTTTCACTTTAAATCCCATCTGGAACTTGATTAATATGCCCCTTCTAGTGTAGTGTGAAATGGGGCTTGTTCACAGTGTTATCTTTTCACACAGTTTTTCATTAACATGTTGTGTCTGACTCCTAACAACCAGGATGTTTTAATGACAGATTCCTGGACATATATGCAGAGAGAGGCTATTTTGAATAGAGTGTAGCAAGCATGAAATGCATTTTGATAGTTTGTACTTTTAGGTAAGTATGACCTAACCAAATAAGAGAACTGAAGTGCCTAAGCATCTGGATTCAGAGAAGTCTGATAATTTATCCTGTGTTGAATAAACTGACTGACTGGATTCCACAGAAGGGCATGGTATCAGGATTGGATGGATTGCCAAAAAACTGGCAACTGAAGCTTTGGATTGACTTCATGATTAAAGGGAAATGTCAAGACTATATTTGGCTACACTTAGGATAGAAAAATGAAGGTAAGTCCAGGGGTTTTTAGGGTGTTGAAATGTGGTTTTAGTAAGTACCTGAGACTCTAGATGTTTGTTTGTTTAACTGTGTGTCTCTTTATTTGATACCTGACTATCAACAGGTCTGATGCTTAGAAATACATCAGTGCAAGTATAACACGAGTTAGTCTTCTCATTTTCGGTGCAGGCGAAATTCTCATTCCACGAAATTTCATACAAGTGCCTAGAATGCACAAAACACAGGTTCACTCTTTTCTGTAACAGGAAAGAAATAGGGAGGTTTTTTGTTCAAAATCCTAATTTAAAAAAGTTTGAGAGCTGGTATTACCAGAGGTACCCTGAAGATTACTTTTTCTTTACTTTGATTTTTTGTATCGGTGCATTTCTGTTGATGTTGAATGTACTTTCAAAATTATTTTCTAAATTTTAACAGCTCCTCAGTCCCTTAATATTTGACAGGTTGTTTAAACTGGTTTGTTGCGAGTTTGTTCTATATGTCCCTTAAGAATAGAATATTTTCTTCCTATGTATTTCAAGTGGTGTTTTTGAAATGTTTAGCTTGTGGGCAATGAAGGCTTTTGCAACCAGCTCTAGAAGCATGAGAGAACTACAGTGCTGCAGTTTCAGTGCAGAATTGGAGAGTCCATCCTCAGGCACGAGTCATTCAGATCTGCCACAGATCACTGGATCCCTGTGAGGAGTCTGTACACAAGCTCTTCAAGGCTATTCATCGTTTGGGTTAAGACTGTTCTAACTAATATTTTTAAACTTAGAGGTGATAGCTTTTTCTGGAGAATGCAGCTGGTTCCTCTCAGGGTTTTTAAAAATGGCAGGGGGCTTCATCACTGCTCATAGGTGGGTGGTTGGCTGGGCAGGCAGCTCATGTCAGTGCAGGCTGGAGCTGCCTGTGTGTGTTTGAGCAGTGTTACCAGTGGGCTTTTACTGCTTCCACAAGCTGAGACTGAGGCACTTTATGAACAAACTTCCAAGATCTGGGACTTGTTTCTTCCTCTGCAATGGTAGATTTGGTTGAGTATAGACTTTATTTTTCAGAGGTTGTTTTCTGAGGGCTGGACTAGTAAATTAGTACACTGCCCAACTGAGACTGTAGCTGACTGCTAGTTTGTCCAGGTGCTTTGGATTGATACGTCAGGATTGCTGAAGTGGTCAGTCTAAATGCACTTTCTGTTTAATTGTAGATTATTAAGTGGCCATTTTCATTTTAAGTTTCTGATTTGATACCTCAGCTTTCTGAAGGATTCCATATGATTTTATTTTAATCAATTACTATGTATTCCATAAAGATGTTGCTTGTGAATAATTTGTCATTCTGGGTGGGAGGCACAGGGAGCAGGTGATGTTGATCTCTGTGCAGAGGGGCCAGCAAATAAAATTTCTGTTTGAATTTATAACAAAAACTTAATCTTTAAATCATGCATCTGCAATCCTGATGAGCTTACTTCAGAAGTGCCAGCAAAAAATGATTCCTTGGAGTCCTCAATGGCTTCTGAGCCTCCTTGCAAGGTCACCTGCAACAGTCCTAGGTCAATGCCTTGCTAGCCTACAGATCCCTCTGATGGGTGTTTCTGCTGGCAACATTTCACACCTCCTCCTTGCTTTCTCTCTTCTTAGTAGCTCTGTTTCTTTAAAATCTGACAGAAGAAGCTTCCCTCTTCCAGGCTCAGTATTTATTCAGTCCCTTGGCTCAGGCTGGCCCAGAGCAGCTGGGAACTACACCTGTAAGGCAACAGAGCTGCTCCATCAGCAGACACACGTGGGATGCAGATGGTACTATTGTGGTACTTCTAACAGCTCACAAACTGTAGTGGAAACATTTTTTTTTCCTCCACCTGTCATCTTGACCTCATCTAAGGTGATGTTTGGGTAGCTGAGATCACAGCCATAAATACAGACCATCCTTGTTGAATGTCATGATAAGATGGCTTCTTGAGAGCATTGGAATCTGGATCTTCCAGCAAATTATATTCTCGTTTTTTTCTTAACAGAAATAAAACATACTGTCCCCCAGTCTGTGTTCACAAGAAGTGAGCAGTTTTGGCTAAAATTTCCATTAAACAAAATAAAAATGCTGAACTCTGGCATGGAAAACTTCAGCTTGAACAGCTTGTCAAAGCTGCAAGTAACTGAAAACAGGGAGTTCTCATGGAAATGCCTGGCAATATTAATAGTTGGCAGCACTGTCAGTCACACCTATTGTGACAGCAATATTGTCAAGTGCTTCCTGATTTATTATGTGCCATTGGGATGGCGACCTGTTTAGCCAAACATTTTAATAAATCAGTCTTGGGCAATTGACATAGATGACCAATACTGTGACATTTTTGAACACTTCTGAACAACAGATTTATGGTGAAACAGGCCTGGTGATTATTGGGAAATAGAAAAGCAAAAGTTCATATTGATGGATTGTGTTCAAACCGTATTTTAGAGCGTGCCCTTGGGCTCAGCACTCCAAGTGATTTTATTTGCTTTGACTTTTGCGTAGATGTTGGAAATGTTGACTAACCTCCTCGTGCTGACAATATCATTAAGTATTTTGAGGAGACTTCTGCAAATGCAGACATATTCTTACATTATTCAAAATGCCTTGAAAGCTACAGACTTTCGTGGAATATCAACATGATGACCTTTGCTTCTGATAGCAAAGGAAATCTCATTATAGACACTGGAGTATAACTTTGGTTTGACTCAATGTTGTATTTCTTTCTAAAAAAACCAACCTGTTCAAAATGTAATTCAGCCCATAAGGCTAAGGTATTTTATCCTATGGTTTTATGATAGTTTTTTTTATTGCTGTGAGAAGTGTGTTTCAGAGAATGCAGAAAGCATTCCTAACAGATTTTGAAAAGAGGACTAAAAATACTTCTAGTTCTGTAGGTATCCCTTGTGTTCCCTGTGTGGCTTGTAATTGCTAACCTAAAATAGATTAGCATGGATATTCTGTTAGGTGTTGCTAACCTGGCATAGAAAAGCTAAGCTAAAGCCAGAAAGCACCATTAGTCACCTCCACTGCCTGTGAAGCCCTTTTTCAGGGCTGGTTCTGATATTATGCCCTGGGCCACAGCTGTGCCCAGGAGCTGTTCAGAAGTGCTTCTCTCTTGAAAGACCACAGACAGACTGAAACATTATGTTGACTTTTGTCTGGATATGACCAGCTCTGTAATTTTTTTAAAATTATCAGCTCCCCCAAAGGCATTTAAGGTTTTTAGACTCAGGGTTTATTTTGGAGTATAGTAAAGGATGTTTGTGGAACTGAGGACACTGGGGGTCTGTCTATGAGCAGCAGCACAGTTTTAGAAGCCCTTACATTTCAGCCTCTGAGAGTCCTGTAGTGTTACTGAGGAGGTGGCCTTTGGGTTGTGTTGTTTGCAGCCCCAGAAAACTCAGTTGAGATTGTGGCCTCAGATCCTGGTTCTTGCATCACAGGTCAAATTTGATAAGGCACTCTGAGATACAAATCACAAGAGTCCATTTCCCCTCTGTCTGTTTGACTTTATGTGCTGTTCAGAGCAAAAATTGGCATCAATGCTGAAGAACCAAAAGTACAGGTTGCCTTTTCCAGCTACTAAACCTTTTTTCATTGAGCAGCTATTTAGAATGCCTTTTATCCTGCAGCCACCACTTTCTTCTGTTACTGTCCTTTGAAACCTGCTGGGGTGGTTCAGATACTCTGAAATAGCAAATACAGCTGTAGCACCAATAGACTATCATTTTGATAGCACTTTATCACTTCCCAGTAATTGTTTCATAGTTCACTGTGCCAGCCAAGAGAGAACCTGCTTCTTGCAATAAATATGTGTTTAAACAATGTGTGGCTGTGTCATGATGACAAGAGTGATCTCTCTGGTGTGCTGGAAAGGAAGGAAGGGACAGACTAACCTGGGAGAGCTGTAGGTTTTAGAGTTAAATGACCTTTAAGCCAAGAGTTCTTTGAATGGATTTGATGCATGTGACAATCCAAACAACAAAAAAGCAAAAACCAACAACAATAAAATCAAAATAAACAAACAAACAAAAAAACCCCCTGGAATGCTCTAATGTTTTGGAAGGATATTTAGGCATTTGATATTATTCCCTTCTTTGTGTTCTCTTTATATTATTTCTGAGAAAGAACAGCTTGGAATCAGTCATACCCCATGGGTGTGCCTGGGAGCCAGGTGAAACTGTCTTATAGGTTGACCCATTATCCTTCTTTCTGTGGCACTTCTGGCTTCCCCTGCTTCCCTAGGGTTAAATGCCATTTTGTGATAAATGGATGCAATTTGAATAGGTTGCAAACTGCATTCTGTTTCCCTTGCTTCTCTACAGCAGTCAAGCAGAAATGATAGTCTGCTTCCTGATAGCTTCTGTTGGGAGAGCTACAGGGATTTTCAGCTCTGCAAAGTATTGTATTTGTCCTGATGTTATTCCCAGTTGCAGGGAGGAATATCTTATAGCCCCCCAGTATGAGGCAATCTGGAGGAGGAATATTTTGAATTTTTTCTAGATAATTTTTGCTTTTGTTTTGGCAAAGCAAACTATGAATACCAGAAAGCTTAATTAGGTGTATTCATGCCCTCAAGTCCTGCTTAAATGGGAATAAAATTAAATGCTTATTTTAGTAGGTACCACTAAAAGGAATATATTCTGAAGATGTTTGAAAGTGTATTGAGAAATGAGTTCTTAAAATGTTTTCCCTCTAACATTTCCATAAGCACTGATTAACAGTTGATGAGACTAAGCTGAAACTCATTTGTTTCGCCTTGTTTCTTCTCTCTCAGAAAAGATCTGACAGAAGAGGCAGATCTTAAACTCTTACAAGCATGTTAGTGGATTCTTGGCCTTTGGGTGAATTGGCTAGGAAAAAACCCAAACCCAAAACAATTTGGAACCAGAGGGAAGGGGACGTACTGTATTGCAGGAAGCAGCTGTGACAACCAATGTTTCTGGCTTGGATGGAATGTCCCAGCTGCTCTAAAGTCATGTCTCAGGATCTTTTGTGACCTTGGTGTCTTACAAGCTGCTGTTGATTTTTTTTTTTTAAACCTGCAAAGAGGATGGGGGCATGACATGCTTTTGCTGTCAGGACTGGAGTGCTTGGACAGTTTGTTCTCTTCTCTGGGAAGTCCAGTGGCTGCTTAACTGTAGGAACTTTTATCCTCTTCTTCCTCATTCTGCTCATCATAGTATTTTTAGTACCTTGATGTAGTTAGACTGTTTGATCTTTATCTCTCATCCTCACTGCTGCACTTTTGTGCAGCCCTGGTCTACAGAGGTCTTCTCAAATAGAAAAATGGCCCTTTTTTCCTCTTCATATTCAGTTCTTAATCTCTGTGAACAGAGAACCAAATGAAAATTAGTGTTACTTGTTTCAATAACACTGACCTTGAAGACAGTTAACAATACATTACTGCTGGACTGGCTGAAAGGTAAGTAAGACATTGTATAAGAGAACTGTGTTGGACACAGACATTTATGTAGCAGCCAAGGAGGGCCCTAAGCTGTTTTTACTGCTTGAGTTTTGGGACCATGACTGGGCTTTAATGGAACTAACATCATGCTGTGAAATAGTGTTTTAAGGATGCTGGAATGTTTTAGATCTGAGTATGGAGATTGTAATTATGTAGCAGGTTTTAGGATGAAGATGAAAGAGAGGAGTATTTTTGTCACCTGTTACTGGCTCTCCAAGGCACTGCTTGACTGAGCTCTTGTGCAAAGTCAGGATTATACATGAGGGTGGGTGAAAGTCAAGGAATGTTGTCAGAAAATATTGTGACACCCTGGGGACTCTGGATGTGCACAACTTAAAATGGGTAGATGTGTGTGAACCTGTTAATCTGAAATACTTCTCTTGTGCTGCTTGGCCGATGAGTTCATTCACACAGACACAGTGGGGAGCACTGACCTTTTGCAACTATCATCGAGGGGAAAAAAAAGGGCAAATAGAACTGGGGCAATTCTGTTTTGCTCTCTGTTTTCAGTGAGAGGAATGTAGGAGGAAGTGCACATTTCTCAAGTAGGACAAAAGAATAGGGGTGATAAGTGTACAAAAATAACTGAAAGAATAAAGAAGGTTGATCTTGCCTGGAAAGTCCAGGGCAGGCCAACAGGAAGAGAAGCAAATTGAGAGAGCAGCATGGCTGATTCACTTTACCCTCTGACCTGGTGGGTCTGAGCATGAGTGAGGTGGGAAGTCCAGGAAAAAAACTGTAATCTGCTCAGAGAATCCTGGGCTACCATCAGATTGAAATTGACACAAGACCAAATTTATTTCCATGTGGCCCAAAACATGAGAGAAGATAAAACACAAGGAGTGTATTTTCTTTCCTCTTGACCTGCATTTCTTGTGTTAACTGAAAAGCAGCCTTGGTTATGGAACTAATGAGTAGAGCCAGCTTGAGTAAATACTTAAAACATAACTCCAGGCTTGAATTGCTGTGCAGCACACTTAGATAATAGTCAGAGTATAACAACTGCTGGATTGGAGAGGCAGCACTTGTCTTGCAGGGTCAAGGCTGTTGGGTGAAAGCCTTCATGAAAAACTATGTGCCTGTCAAAATGAAGGGAGAAAAATATAAGTTCTCCAAGCCAACTGTGCGTATTCAAGCTCGTCAAGTAATTCTTCATTTTCTGTGCTCAAGATGTCTCTTTACTTGACTGGGCTGAAGCTCTTTGAATTTTTTCAGATAAATGGTAATGTGATAAGTATTGTCATAAACTGGCAGCAGAACATATTTGACAGTGGAGCTGTTTTATGCTGGAAGCAGATTGGTTTGGAGAAAGCAAGTTCATTTAAGCTTACTGTCAGCAGTTAAGAGGTTTTTGTAAAGGAGCTTTGTCAGGAAAGTTTCTTCATTCCTAAAGGAAATATCTTGTCAAAAACAACCCCCCCCCCCCCCCAAAAAAAAAAAAAAAACCCAAAAAAGAAAAAAGAAAAAAAAAGAGCTATGTGAAAGAGGAAAGCTTTTTCAAAAAGAAAAATTCTTCACTTATAATATTGGTACAGGAATCAGATAGATGGGTTGTATTTCCAATTCTGCAAGTAACTTCTATGTAGTCTTGGACAGATCACAAGCACCTTCTTGTTCAGAGCTATCCATAAAATCTGAGCAGGTTTTTTTTTGGGGGGGGATTTTTTGTTTGTTTGTTTGTTTTTGTTGTTGTTTTTGTTTTGGTTTTTTTGGTTTTTTTTTTTTTGTTTTTTTTGTTTTGTTTTGTTTTTTTGTTAATTGTTTAAGAACAATAGACCTGTGTTATCCAGTGCTTTAAAACTTGGTGATTGACTCTGGGTGTCATATGTGAAGTACTTCGGAGACAAGTTCATGACCACTTAAAGGAAATACACAGGCCTAAATCTGTTTGTTTTTCTGATACGAAATACTAACTAATGTTGATTTGTAGCTAGAGTTAGCAATTTGTGAGAAAAGAGTGGCTGAAGTTGGTGTCTAAGAACAAACTTCTAAAAAATTGTATTGTAGAAGCTCTATTTTAATGTCTAACATGGTTACATTTTACTGGAAAAGATTGTGCAATTAGAAAGACTATATGGGTGCAGCCAAAGTATTCTGCTCATTTTGTTCTTGCTCTGATGACATTTCTTGGGGTCTTTTATTAAGCGATAATATGTGAAGGCAAGTCCAAGAATTCACTTATCAGGAAGCTTCTGTTTCAAAAGAACCAAGGGTTAGAAGAGCACAGATCTGGCTTGTAGTCCCTCAATTTTTCTTGCATGTGGGAAAAGCATAGATTGCTGCAGCCATTCCAAAGGGATAGATGTGACTAAAGTATCAAATGAACTTGATGTTATTAATGACCTCCATGGAAGAGCTTTGCTGTATTACCATCTGTTAGCCCCTGGCTGCCAAAATGGTACAATATTGGTGTAGCTGAATGCAAGGAGGCAGCACATCCAGAATTTTGTTACAGCATGCAAAGGCTGGTAGCTCTGACTTTGGGAGTGACCCAGCTGGGGTGTATTATTTTGTAGACTTTTAAAGCTTTAATGCTGAAGTGCTATCAATATCAGGCTGGTCTAAATAAGAAGTAGTAAGATTTACAGGGATTACTGAGGTGTCCCAGTTCTAGAGGCATTTGCACCTTTGGTTATGCAATTGATAAGGCAAGTAGAAAAGTTAATGTTAATGCAGAGAATTTAGCAAACAAACATAGTTCAGTATCTTTCTTCAGCACAGAAAATGAAGGAGTGGGAGATTTACAAGATTCAAAATACTAATTCTAACAAGCTTTTCTTTAAATAAAATCCATTGCTATTTAATGTAATTTTCCCCTTTTGCTTGAAGACTTATATTTTTTATGAGTTTTTGTTACTTTAGCTCTTCATTGTTTTCTGAAAAGAAAGATAGTTCAGAAACTAGTTTAGGCAGCCTGTTCCTGGTTCTATGGGAGAAACTTCGTGTGGGTGGATAGGATGAGTTGTGGTGTCAGTCACCTTAAAGTCTGCCCCTGGCATGCCAGAAGTTATTCCAGTGGGTTACTGTCACAGACACAAAATATTTTACTTGCTTATTTATTCCGTAAGGAACCAGGGGAGAGAGCAGGCAGTTGGAGTAACAGGTTTTCTTTGACAAGTGGGAAACAACAAAATTGACTGTCACCTTGAGTCATCATTGTTCCATGGTTCATAGGGGACATGAGAATTGACACTACAGCTACAGAAGCATATCCTTAGATGGTGGTTTGGTCATTTGGCCAGCCAGAGATGATAACAGCAGTTTCTCATTAAGATCATTCATCATGTTCATGACATTAAACCTCAGGGAACCTACTCCCCATTTGCTTCCTACTCTCAGCCTGTAGCTGAGTAAAGCACTTATCCTCTGGATGCCCTCATCGATTGTTTAATTGCTGAGAAGCAACAGGTGTATATTAATACAGATGAGATTCCACCTGAGGCAAGAAGACAATTTTTTTTTGGTTTGTTTTTTTTTTTTTTCTGTGAGTGTGGCAAAAATTAGGTTGCTCAGAGAATTTGTAGTGCTTTCATTTGTGGAGACATTTAAAACCCAGCCAGACATAGCCCTGTGTGGAGAGCTAGGATGAAAGGATAGTGCAGGAGGGATTGTCCCCCATGACTTGCTGCTGTACTGATTACCAAGGAGTGGAAACATCTGTGCCTGGCCAATCAGTTTGGGGATATAGAGGAGTGGGGTAGCTGGCCACAGTTACAGGCACTTGCAGTTGGAGCTTGAGGCTGAGAGTCTGATGGACTGTGCCATGAAGAGGTAAGGGACATGTGGGTGTGCAAGGGACAGATAAGGTGAGATGATGTTGTGTGAGGGACAGTCAGGGTCAGGTAGCTGGGAAAGGAACAGCTTGGGGTTAGCCAGTCATGCAGAATGAAAGAAGGAGTCAGAGCTGGGTGGAACTGCCTGTTGGGCAAGAAATCAGTGCTGTGTGAAGCTGCCAATAAGGGAAGGAGTCAGAGTTGCATGAGAGAAAGGCCTGTAAAAGAAGGCATGTAGAGATTATGAATAAAGGACTGGTGTTGATACCAGCCTCATATAACATAACTGTGATAGTCCTGGGCAGCCTTGTCCTGCTGAGCCAGTTCGAGCAGTGGAGTTGTACTTGATGTCACAGAGGTTCCTCTGATGCTCCTTCCGTGATTCTGTTTCCAATTTAACTGCATCCTTGAGATGAGAGCTGTATGCAGTACACAAGGTGAGAACATACAGGAACATTGTTCCAATGGAAGAATGACATCTTATGTCTTTGTTTCACTGCAGTTTTCTCTCCTGTCAGGCTTTTTGCCTGCTCAGTTGGTTTCCAGAACTTTTTTTGAAGTTCCTTTACTTTAGCATAGCATTCTTAAACTGAGGTTTAGCTGTTCGTTCACCTCTCCAGGTCATTGGTGAAGATATGGAGTAGAAAAAGTCTCAACTCTGATACCCCAAAGATTCCACTTGCTACTCTTCATCCTGAGAAGTGATTGTTAGGTTCAAAGGCTCATAGAATAATTTATGAAAGAGCCTTTATATCCAGCCATACTCTAACTGGAAGTTACTCTTCAGTTGTCCCCATGATGCTCTTTAGGGCCGTTTGTGGGATCCTTTGACAGTCCTGTAGCAAAGCAGCTTTTTGTGCTTATCATCTACAAACCTTAGCCAGAAGCCCTGCAGTTCCACACTTGAGTTCCTCCAGAGCTCCCAGGTGAGTGCCATCTACTCCTGATGCCACAACCTCCAGTTTGTCTGTTTGGTCTAATACTGCCAGCATCCTTGCTTTAAACTGATACAGCTTCTCTGAGCTATCTGCAGTGATGAATGCATAAGGTCTGGGATCTGTCCAATGCATTCTGTACTAGCAACTGACCAAAAGAGTGCACTGAGCTCCTTGGCTGTGGCCTCATCCTTCCTGAGTGCCTGTTTTGTAACACAGTCATCAAAAAGTTCTATCAGCTTCCCTACTGCACATCTAGGGTAGCAAAGATATATTGTAGTGGCTAGTATAAAGTATATAGAAGGTACTCCCCTAATTCTTTTTCAGTTCCTCTGTTTTTCATGGTATTTTATGGATTCTTCTGTTCTAGTTTGGACAGACTTTGTTTTTTTACATTTGAAATTATGCCCTACAAAAATCTCTTGTTTCAGTTCTGGACGATAAGGTTTTTTGCAATTCTGGACCACTCAGAATCAGGTGAGACCCATTTTGGCATCTCCCCAACACATTCTTTTGTTATTATTGCCTTTGATTTGGGTAGCTAAAGTGCCAGTGCTCAGTGTGCCACTTGGGTGCAGCATGTCTGTGCTGGCTCTGGAATGAACAGCTGCTACTGTTGTGGTTGGTTACAAAATGAGCTTGTTATAATGAAAGGGCTCACTGCAGTTGTGTTCACAGCATACAATAAGAGATGAATCCCTGGGAGCTGGAGAGCAGAGAAAAATCTGAGAACAGGGGATTGAAAAGTATTTCAAATTAATTTTGTGTAAATCCTGGACATCAAGTTGATACATCACACCTGTCTCTCACACTCTTTGTTTTCATGAGGCTAAGTGGGCTAAAAACACCACTTGGTAAAACTGGAGTCTTTTGCACTTCAATAGGTCAACAATAATGACTCTCTAACAGAACTTAGGGTCAGCATGTGGGAAGAATCATTAAGTGTCTGAATCTTGACTTTTTGATGGAGCCTTCTAGATTTTATATTCCGTAATGAACCCTGACACAATTGAGAATGTATGAAGCGAAGTTTAAACTCCTGATATTCTATGGTAAAAAGAAATGTAAATGGCTTAGATCAAGATCTGTGTGAGAAGAGAGCTATGATAGAATCAAAGCTGTGTTTTAAGCAGAATGGCTGTTGACCAAATGGAAGCATCAAGTTAGCCTTCAGTTGTTTTACTTTCCAACTGAGTTTTTTTCTTTTTCCTGTGTTGTACTACTTAAAAACTTACATGTCTACCACTTAGTGCATATACATAAGAGGATGCTATTTTAAACAGAAATGTTGAGAGTAAAAAATGCATGTTGGCTCCTACAGAGGCAGAAAGATCAGTCATTCTGGAGAAAGTAATTAAGCTGATGCAAGTAGACTGACTCCTTCCTTCACAAGATATATCAGGACGTGACCTTGTTAGGAGAAATAAACACTTTGATGCTTATCTTTAATGCTCACCATCTCCAGGTTTTCTTGAGGAAATCAAGCATCAAACTAAAAGAGTAGTTTGGTCTGGGATTGGTTGTGACTTTGTGTGGTGACCAGCAAACTTGTCCAAGTTTTGCGAGCTACTGTTGCTATTTGGTGGGATGTTATAAACTTCCTCAGTTTCAACGAATTGTTTTTAAAGAAACCTTGTCTGGTGCTGTTTGCTGAAGTCCATTCAGATATTCTTCAGTGTTTGAAGTGTCTGTGTGTGCCAAATGTGGCTTACTTTGGAGTAGTGCTCAATGACAGCAGCTTTGAGTACTGATAGATTAAGCATGAGCCATCTGGGTCCACCTGAGCTAAATTTCTTCCCGTGTTATTTTCATGAGGAGATAAGGAATAGATGGATTATTCTGACATCTTTTCCAGAAAAAAAAAAAAAAAAAAAGACACTTTCAGCCCCTCTTCTGGGATCATGTAGCCTGTGAGACATGAGGAGTGGACTGGAGAAGCTTAAAAATCTGTTCAGAATTTGAAATCCAGTAAGGTCTGGGGGCAGAGGTTTAATTGTGGTCCTTTTTTTAATCTGCCCTGTGTGCATATATTTCAGAATAAAGCCTGCATTTTTCTTGGATGTGAAACTGGGGAAGCAGCTTTTATCAGACCTTACATCTGTTGGTGCCCCAGGATATACAGACAGTGACTATTGCCAGGAAACCCAGAATGTGACAAAATACTGGCAAACTGTGTTTTATCCTATTTGTTTGTTTGACACTGTGGTAGGAGTATCAATTAGCAGAACGACTGTATTCTGGCCAAATGAAGGAAAAATTATGGTAAGCCAATGCTTGCAACTCTATTTGCTGATTTGATTGTCTGCCTTGCAGTACATCTGTTTAGTATGTAACATTTTACATCCTTATGTTTGTTCCTTACAGTGTGAGGAAGGAATGTTTCTCCCAGAATAGTGTATGGGAAAAATCCTCAGGGCTGTTGATACACAGCTGTCAAGCATTGAGTTGCTCCTGGTTGTTTCTGAAGAACTTTGGAACAGTGACAAAGCTGATTCACAAAAATGTGGAACCCTTCCCTGCAAATGTGTTGCCCCTCAATATGAGTCTTTCCCTGCAGATCCTCTGCCTCATTGCCCTGCATAGGTGGTGTGAGGGATGGCTAGAGGGGAAGGGGCAGACCTTTCACCAGAGAATGTCCAATTACAGTGGCTTGTTTGCCCTGCTAGCAGATATGAGGGTGGGTGGCTCTTGGCACCCTAGCAATACAGCCAACAACTCAAGGACCCAGGATAGTCTGAATGTGAGTGTGGTGGTTTTCAGAACTCATTGTATAGATATTGGTATGTGTGAATGAAAAACCAGCAAGGGTTTGATATTTTTTTTTTTTTTTTTTTTTTTAGCAAATGCTTGGAACTGTCTGCTTTAGGAACAAAAGCACTGCTGAGGATGTGGAAATACTACTTAGGATTCAATTGAGAGAGCTCAGATAGAATCAGATTGTGGAATGTGCATAGGGGGAGATGAAGGAGGGGGTACTGGGCTTAAAATGTCTTATTCTGATACAATGGAATAAAATTGCCTCCCAAATCCCATTAGTTATCCTGTATTTACAGCAGATGGGGAATGTATGGAATGAAAATATAATCTTGATGTATTTCTTATTTTTTCATGACAAAATACCTCAGAAACAACTTCTGTTTGTTACTCAAACACCATTTTTTAATACTTGCTTTCTGCCAGACAGATTCTCCTATCTGCAGTAATCCCCCAAGGTTCCCCTATCTGCACTGCCTGGAATGAAGAGAAGATTCTCTTGTACTTGTTGAATAGTGTACTGGGGTTCAAAGCCTCTACAAAGAGCTTTGAAAAATGGGTGTTGCATTTCCCACACCTTGCCTTCTTTCCCCTCCAGGGACAAATACAATCACCATTACTGCAAATCCTGCAGTCAGGTTTCTTGCATTTGGTGAAAGTAAGTCTAAAGAAAATGAGCTGAGCATAGGTACCATATATGTATCTGCTACCTGTCACAACTCAGGGTTAAAAAAGTTTAAATATGGACAGCTATCAGATTGTCTTTCTGCCTCTGGGGCACATAGCCTTTTCCTTCCAAGCATTAGAGAGAGTCATGCCCAAGTCTCTTAGCACTACTAGTTTCCTCAGTCTTAAATTATAGAAGCAGCCATATTTTCAAATTGTTATAATAGTGGTGAAGTGCAAGAAGAAAGCACTAGCTAGTAGTTACACACCTGCAAAATAAGTGGATGTCACTTGGCAAAGAATGGTCTTGCAGTAGTTGGGGTAGCCTATTGCTCCCTGGCTGTTGATCCTCTGTCAGGACTATCCTCATGCCTTACTCCTGGCTACCAGTGTTTTCAAAGGGACAATTTTACCAAAAGGATAATTTAGAGCTCATAAAAGGCACTTTAGGAAAAAGTCTGCACAGGTATAAACTAACAGTGTGTATATTGTGGGTTTTGTGGTGGGAATAGAGCAACGTGGTTTGCCAGACAGGAAAGCTGATCCTTGGAAGAGTTTGCCATTCTCACAGCAGGACAAGCAGTAATCTCTGGGGAGTGTGTTTCCCAGAGGGAGATGGAAGTCCTCAGTGTTTTTTGGGAGTTGCAGGATAGAGTGGAGGCACATGGCTGGATACTTGAAAATCAACAAGCATGAGGGTTTAATGCATGTCTTCTCACCTTTCCTGTTAAGTGATAGTGAGTAAGAAGAGATCACAAGTTTGCGACAGTTTTTAAGTACATGGTAATATATCCTTCTTTGAGTATCCTCTCTTGTGTTGTTTGAAAATCTGAATGGCTTTAGGAAGAACAAGATATTCAGAGGTTTCACAGAATATTTTAAGATGTGCTAATGTAAAACCAGATAAATATCAAGGACTTGTGTAGGAAGGCAAACAGAGCAAAGAAAGACCTTTAGAAAAATTCAGCAGGAAAAAAGCAGCACTACTCATTTTCAAAAATATGTCTGTGTACCTATGTTTTCTGTCTCAGTTTTTTCAGGGTCCCTTTTACTGTGATAACTTCTCTCATGTTAATGGAGAAATCTGGAATTAATGACTGTTTAGACATAAAATTAAATTAGGGTTCTTAGTCTCAAAGAAAAAAACTAAATTGTCTGGCATCTGTCATTTGAAGAGGGAAAACAAAGCATTGCATTACAGGAAGAGAGTAAATCTTGGTTACTTAGATTCTCTTACAGAGTTCTGTATTGATTTTTCCTTCCTTGATAGAGATTTAATGGCAGTACTTGTTCTTATGTCAAAACTGGTGGGTATTTAATCAAATGAATTCTCTAGGTAGTTTGCAGGCATGAATATGCATGGACCATGCTCCTTTACATAACAGGTATTTTAATCCCATATTGCCAAAACATAACTTAGATCAAAGCCCATCAAAATTGCGTGGTCAGATATGAAGCTTTTGCCTAATGCCAGGAGAAAAAAAAAAAAAGAGGAAAGGAAGAGATGGGGAAAGATTACATTTGCTCAGAGCCAAGGCAATCACTCAGTGTACAAGTTTTGCTTCCCTGGTGGCTTGTCTAATTTACTTTTGCGAGAATCATATTTTTCTGTTTTATCTTGGAAGAAAAAAAGCAACATGGAAATTCAGTTTAGATAGCTGTTCAGAGATTGAAAAAGCTATTCAGTCTAGATCAGACTGGAGAGCTAAGACCTGCTGTTGACAGATTCAGCTAGAGTGGGAGTGTCATTTATATCACAGGAAGGCTCATTCCATTTCCTTGGAACCAGTGTAACTGATGTGAGAGACATGATGAGCATAAGTTGTGTGTCCTGTGGGAGGGAGAATCAGCCCAGGAAATGTCTCCAGCATAGGGGTCCAGATATGAGGTTTGCAGTCCTGACTGGGCTGGGGATCTCAGCTGATGCTATTTTGGTGTTCCTGGAGGTCTCTCTTGGGCCCCTCCTGTAGTGACTGGGGGCAGGCAGAGAATACTCAATACTCAATCCCAGCTCAGGCTCCTGTGGCACCCAAGCGTTTGCTGTTTCCATCTCTGTTGCTCTGAAACACTCTGCCATTCTGAAAGACTCTAGCTCTATCAGCAAGGGGCAGGCTTACAGCCTTACTGCTCAAGTCTCTTCTCACTGTCACAGGTTAAATTTCCTTTCATACTGTCTCTAAACTGGCCTGTTATTTTGTGGTTTATTAGGCTGAAGTCAGGTTGGTGGTGCAGGAATGATGAGAGCCAGCCTGGCTTGCATGGTCACAAGGAAAGCAAGAGTTCTGTTAAATGTCATTCCTGCCATATGTTGTGTGTTTTCAAATGTAAATGTGTTTGAATAATAGAATCCTTCACAGAGAGCATGAAAATTGCAAATTGAGAGACAGCTGCTCTTCAGGCACTGCATTTCCTCATGATCAGTAAACAGAGATGATGATTGCTCTGTGTGGACAAAACAACGCTCTAAGCAAGACCGAAAATTCTTAACAGACCTGCAAGTTCTTATAATTTTTTTCACGGTAGTTTATACTAAATTCTTATAATTGTATGTGAGGGAACAATCCCAGTTGGTGCTGGCCCATTGAAATTTATCCCCAGGCTCCTATTGGTGACTCTTTCATTATAATGATATTGTTCTTCCTCTTCTGATAGGAATGCAGGAATAAAGGCAGAATATGGGAGTTCTCCAGGTTTTCTCACTGGCAAACCATCACATCATGTGAGTTTCTGGCTCAAAAGCTCTGTCTGATCCACTGTCATGCTGGCAGCTATGTAACTGCAGATTTGTGATGGTGGAGTGGATGGGTTTCAGTTTGGCTGAGCTTTAAAACTTCTGTGTCCAAAGCAGGTATGCCCTGGCTGCTGCAGGGAAATTTTGCTGAAGATGGCAGCACTTTCTGGTAGTCTCCTGTTGGCACTGTTGTTTTACTTTTTTTCTAAGTATGAAAACTAAGAGATTTCTGAACAAAAGCACAGTTTTCCTTAAAGTGGTGGAGCACATGTGTAGGCATCTGAGTATTTCTACTGTTTTCCTTGTAAGAAGAGGTGTTGCCCAAGGTCTCATTCAAAGTACTATTCTGGGAAACTTGCACCAGAAATTTAGTGGCTCCTCCAGCTATATTTTAAAATCCTACCACTTGAGCTCCCACAGGAGAAAAGGAAATACTAATTCTTTCTCTTCTGTATGGCTTTCTCTGAATCTCTGTATTGAATGTAGGAAAGGTTGAAGTCTTGCTTTGAAATTTGCAGGTGAACTTGTGATGGGAATTGTATTGAAAGAGAATATTGCACTGTGTGATTTTTATTCTTATTTTAATCTGAAGCCAAATTATTATGATGCTAAACACTTTGTTGTTATATTAGATTAATAATTCTAGTTTTCTGAATGTGATCTACAAGACATCCAGTGTGTGTTTTCCAGTCTGTGGCTAAATCTCATGGTCATTTCTTTGATATAGTCAGATAATTCCTGTTACTTCACAGATGTGAGAAGAGAAAGCTGAACATCAAAGATTTGCTCAAAGTTTTGCAGGTAGAGAACTCGTGTCTTGGCATTTTTGTTGGGTATTTTGGAGTGGGGGGAGGTTGTGTTGTCTGTGTCCAGTTTTGTTTCTTTGTTTTAATTTTTTGGGGTGTATTTAGGCCTTTCTTGGCAAACAGTCTCTGCAAGATACTGCTGTTTATTTTGCTTTAATCCAGGACAGTCCTACTTTTTTTGAGACATAATAAAACCTTATACAGCATGAGAAATTATAGAATATGAGAAAACCAGCCATTTGGCATCTGAATGATTTTGCTGTTATTGCATGCTCGGTATAAGTACACAACAAATCTGTTGTATCTTTGGCATGTGCAGCAAGGACTGAAATTTACTCCATCTAGGGTTCTGCCACCTGTAGTGGCCTGTGTTTGCTGCTGTTTTTGTGAGCCAGTGCTGCAGGAGGCAGATGGAATACACTCCATCTTTCCAATTGCAAAAGGATCAGAAAGTCATTCAGTGAATACCTGGAAAAGTTTTGTGTGCAACTGAAATTCAAATAAATTTTGGAACTCTAGCTTTTGATATTTTTTTGTGGTTGTAAGCATTCATGATTGATGTATGGAAGGTGCAGGCAGATGTTTGGGCTTTGTCCTAATGCTGGATGAGCAGATCTAGAGCTGGAGATCTAATTTCCTGTTCAGTTGTATTTGGTTTTGTCTGCCTTCTCAGTGGACTTTAAGGATGAGAGAGATGAGTCTTGGCTGGTGAGTTACTTGCTCAAAGCTCTCTTGGCTTCTGAAACACTGAGATTTGGGATAGTCTGTGTTCAATTTTTCCAGCTACCTCTCAATTTTTCTGCCAACATATTTTTTGCTCAAGTGTTGTGGACTGTAGATATTTTACTGATGCAGACTGTCCAGAGCACCTGCATGCTGTTGTTGTTGCCTGCTCTCTTTTGCTGTATTATCTGTGGTGATCAGTGACAGGATCCGAGGGAATGGCCTGGAGCTGTGTCAGGGGAGGTTTAGGTTGGATATTAGACAAAGATTCTTCATCCAGAGGGTGGCTGGGCACTGGAACAGGTTCCCCAGGGGAGTGGTTACAGAACCAAGGCTGACAGAGTTCAAGAAGTGTTTGAACAATGCTCTTAGGCACATGGTATGATTCCTGGGGATGGTCCCCTGAAGGACCAGGAATTGGACTCATCAGTCTTTGTGGGTCCCTTCCAACTCAGTATATTCTGTGAAAACATATGCATTTCTGTTCAGGAAATCTGAAGGTAGTCTCACAGTCTAAAGATCTGTGTAGTGCTTTGCTATCTTTCCCAATTCAAAACTTGGTGTTGTCAAATCTGAATTTGCAACTTAATCCACTTATTTACACTATGGATCTAACCAAGAGGATATGGGGAACAGAGGATTCCTTTGCTCTTTGAAGCAATAATTGGTGAACATAAAAAATATTACTGTGTCATCCAGCAAAAAAATTGCCTTTTGCTTCTGAGTTGTAAGTCATTGTCTTTACAACCATGTTCACTTCTACACTTGCCTTTCTTACAGATCTAAGGCATAAATATCTTATGTGTCTTGTAACTGAAAAATTAAAATAAAGCAAGGCTTGAGAGAGATCTTTCAATGAAAAATTAGTTACTACGTTAATTGTATGACATATACTGAATTCTTCTTGTCTATATCTAAAAGATAAGTTGAATGGTGCATGCCTATATCACTAAATTGATGAGAAATAAATAAATATGGGGAACCATGCATACTTTTTAAAGGAGATGTATTTCTGAAGAAGCAAATCATCTCACACTATTTTTACCTGTGCTACAATTAAGTTATTTTTGCACTCTTTTCTTGCAGTATTTTTTTTTATCCTCTCAAAATCTGAGCAGTCAGTTGCCATTGACTTCACAATAGATCCAGTGTGATGGGCAGTATGTCTTCCTTGTGAGTCTGAACACTTCCCTGCAATACCAGTAACAAAAGGTTGTGTTTCCATGTGCCAGCAAGTGGGAAAATCATAGAGTATCATGAAATTCTCCTTCAGAGTTATACAGATAACCACCTCTGTTTCATCTTATGCAGACACAAGTGCACGTCAAGCCTATTCTGTGCACCCATCAGCTGTCTGTCAAGCAGGCTTGTGTTATGATAGTGTCCATGTGTGCAGACAAGTGGCCTGGTGGACAGATGGATGTCCAAAACTACCAGTAAGCCAATTGCTCTTCTGAACCTGCTGCTTCTAGGGCTGGCTTTCCATAATTAGGATCTATTGGAAAGTGCTTTGCAGTGCTGTGTGAGATGCAGTTGATAAAGGCTTTATAGCTGGTTTTATGTGTTTCCTATGTTAAAGCTTTACAAGTAAAACCAAAACCAAACATAATGAAAACTGAAACAAAGAAAATAAATTACTCCCTTTCCTATACCTGAAGAGGAGATTTTTTTTTGTGTGGGGTTTTTTTGTTTTGTTTTGTTTTACTGTATCAGTGTTACTGGTCAGTTTTCTACCCTGAATATTAAAGAAACTGACTGAAACACATTTGCTTCTGTTTGTATTGTGCAGCCTGACTGACACCAGTGCAAATGTATACATGCTTATCTGAGAATGAATCAGACATAGATAGAAAGTGAAATTCTCCTAATGCATTATTTATTCAGATAATTCTCTCTGTGTAGAAGAACCACATATTCAATTTCTTTGATAGACCTGAAAATCTTGCCAAATATCTCAGTATAAATCCCAGCAATCTAATATATTTTCATGATATTTATTGAAAAAAATGAGAGAAGGTGTTTCATCTTGTAAATAGGGTGTATGGGTTAAGTCCTGGGAGCAATGAATATTCCAGAGAAAGAGATGTGGCAAACAGATTTCATATTTATCCACACACACCATCTTAATTGTACAGAAGGAACTGTTTGAGCCACAGTGAATTCTAGAAGAAATCATGGAACCCTATCACCATTTGTATCAGTTGGTACAAAGGATTCAAAAGCAGATGGTTGAAAGAGCAGTGAGAACTTGGATCAAAAGTGAAAATTTGCCAAAGAAGCATTATTAAATGTCTGGTACTGTAAAACACGTGGACTTTTTAAGCTCAGATAAAACAAATATCATTTGTACTTCATTGTGAGAGGGCTCCTTCAGCATCCAGATCTGGAAGAAGTTCAGTAGTGACTGATAGAAGACACAATTCCCTGCTCAACAGCTGGGTCACCCTGTTTTCTCAGGGGCCTCTGAGACAGACACTCACTAGCTTGTGATATTTTGGGAAAAATTCAGAAAGGACTGTGCAGTATTTTGAAAGGTGTGGACATTTCTGTTGTTAGTGACTCAGTTGCTTTTGTGTCCCAAAGGACACTGGCTCTGATCTTAGATTGAGGGTTTCCCACACTGTAGTGCAATCCTGTCCCTCTGAATTATCTCATGTTCAGCTGGCTCTTCTAGCATTCAGGATCTTTGCCCATGCAGTTGCTCCTTCTTTTCAATTTATTTCTTTGCATTCTTTCTCCTTCTTGCAGAGTTCCCCTGTTGTCTATTTTCTACCTCCTGCTGCTTCTCACAATTATTTACTTGTCTTACCAGTATTTTACACTGCAGGTAAATTACCATCATCTGTCTTAATGCTTCCAGATTTATTTTTTATTTATTTATTTCCTTTGTGTATCAGGGCTTCTCACTCCCTTTAAGTTACTTATCTAACCATTCCCACATGAACTACAAAACCATGATAGGAAAAGGAAAGAAAGCTTGCTCTCTGTAGCAGGAAATCTTAGTCCTGGCATTATTTGTTTTCTGCTAGGGGCAAAAGATTGTTGGGGTTTGTATTTCTTTTTATTTACTATGTATTTAATGAGAAGAGGAAAGAAGTCTCTTCAGAGGGAAGTGCAAGGCAGTGAATAACGTGCTCTTGCTATTCCTGAACTGTGCAGACAGTCTTGAGACAATGTGCCATGTGCATTCTCCTTCTCATCCTTATCTCCCTGCCAGAATACAGCACCAAATTCAGAGCTACGTAATCTCTGTCTAAAAAAACATTGGGAACTCCCCTTACTACTGCTCCCTTTCCTCCTTGTTGCACTAAGCAATTTGAATTCAGTCTGAGGGAGAGAAAAAAAAATAAATCCTGCTGCCTTCCTTGTACTGGCTTGTATCTCATCAGATTAAGCTCATAGCTGATATAAACTAGCCCTGTGTGTATGTTGCTTGCACTGAGTTTGGTTGGCAGGTTGTCACTGGGCATTTATGACTTGGTAGCACAAGCTGACCAGCAGAGTCAGACAAAAATTGGTGTGGAGCTTTGTTGCCAAAAGATGCAGTTGCAAGTCAGCCAAACCACCTGTAGATTTTAGAAAGAGTCCCATCTTCAGTAAAAATGACAAGAGTGGTGAGGAAATGAGGTGGTGAAGTGTCTGTTTCTGGAGATACTTAATGGGGGTTGGCCAGGAGGTTCACAGAATCAGAATATCCTGAGCTGGAAGGGACTCACAAGGATCTCTGAGCCCAGCTCCTGCCCTTGCACATGACTATCCCCAAGAGTTGCACCATGTGCCTGAGAGTGTTGTTCAAACAATTCTTGAACTATGTCCTTACAACACAAACCACTCTGTGATTTTTTTTTTTTTCTAAGTGATTGTTTTTTATAGGAACCTCTAGTAAACATAACTTAAAGAACAACAAAAGCAATTTCAAAGGAAAAAAATGTCATATTTAAACCAAAGCCAAAATATTTTCAATAATTTTTAGGTCAGTTGAAAGCGAAAAACACTTTTTTTGGGTCATCCTGAAATGGATTTCTGTGCACCACACTCTTGTACTTCAACTATTGAAAAAAGTCAATTTGTTTTGTAGGTCTAGTGTTGAATATCCTGGAATTCACTTGATTTCCTTAATTCAAGGATTAAACCTTTTAAAACACGCTTCTCAAAAATTATTGAATGTTGTTTTAGTAAGTGTTCTTTGTGAAAGAGTATTAGATTGTAATAACACACTGGTTGGCTAAAATCTTTCTATTGACATAAAAAAATAAATGGAAACTGCTTTCAGTTTTTTTTTTTTTTAACAGCTCCAGGTTAGATTTGTATATACAGAAAGTGCTGTAAGCTTGGCTGGCCATCTTTTTTCATAAATTGCTACATGCTTTTGAGACTGAATTATGTTCTGGAAGTTCAGTGAGTCCCTTCTGCAGCTGGCTTAGGGTGCTAAGAGGGCAGTGCTGTGCCTACCCTAAGACACTATAGACTCTGTCATATCTGCTGGGCCACAGGTCTGCCCACCCAGTAAAACTGGGTGTAGTGTTTGGGAGTGAAGGACTGAGAGCTGGTGGTGCTGCTGATCCTAATTGCAGCAACACCTTCCCAGACAGGAACTGAATCAATGCAGCTTTGTGGTCTTGTGTGTTTTTGTGAAACAGAGCATCTTCTTTTTGCTGTTGCAATTGATTCTGAAGAGATCATGACTCCTTGCAAGATGAAAAAATAAAATCCCTAGTAGTTTGCTTGTTGGGCTCTTGTTTAATAATAGAAGGGGGAGCAGAAGAGACAGGCGTATATTTTTTTGCCTTTTTAAAACCATTTGCCTGTTTTGAGTGTGTGTCAGGAATCCAGCTGACAAAACTCTGTGTACCATTGAAATTTAGAGTGACAGAATGAGGACATGAGGATATTACTTTCTTAGGAATATGAGGCTGAAGTCACACAAGGTGCCAAATTAAGAAGTAGCTTGTATAGACTTGGTCTGAATCTTGCTGATTTGGTATCTTGATACAGAGTTGAGAGCTGACATGTTTTAAGTTCTCCCTGTGGCTTTATCCTTAAATGCTAGCTCTTTAAGTTGTAGCCCTTTCTTCTTAAACTCTTTGTTAAATAAGGATGGTATTTACTCTGAAATATAGTTATTCTGAAAGCTGTAATGAGCAAGTGAATCTGCTGTTCTTAAACTACTTTGCTGTTTGTCTGGAAGAATCTATGCTTTAAAGGATTTGTTTTGCTGACCTGAGGGTTGAATTTGGAATTTATTTTACCTTGAAAATTCTCTAATGTGTAGAAATGAAAAGTGGTGGCACCTC
Organism: Erithacus rubecula; assembly: GCF_903797595.1. Classification (NCBI taxonomy): domain Eukaryota; kingdom Metazoa; phylum Chordata; class Aves; order Passeriformes; family Muscicapidae; genus Erithacus; species Erithacus rubecula. Next base: position 84,039,172 of record NC_136689.1, on the reverse strand, counting down.
TAATCTCTGCATCAACTCTCAATTTTGTTGGCCCAGTGTTCCCAGCTGGCACCAGACATCTTGCTGTGAAATGCAGGCACTTCCTTGGGCTGGTGCAGACCTGTGTTGTCACTGACTGTGTATTTGTGCTTTTCTATCTGCTTGGAGCCCATCGATCCCATGATTTTGCAAGGCTGTGTCACAGCACTGAATGAAAACCACTGTGTAACAAATCTTTGCCAGAAGAAGCAATTTCATGGAATGGGTTTATTCTTTTTTTTTTTTTCATTTTCATAGCAAAGGTCACAGCACAGAAAAAAAAACCTAGGGATTCTGTGCTTGCTGTTTTCACAAGCTGTGTGGTGCACAGATCAATGGTAATTTTCCTATGCTGAAAAGCATTAATATTGACTATAACAATAAAATATCAATTTAAAGCTAATAACAGAACTGTGAAATATTGAATTTGCATCTAGCAAATTGAAGCCAGGGAAGCTAAAAAGGGGAACAGGGCAAAAAAGAAGGAAGATTTGAGAAAGAAAATGGCCAAGAGAAGGTCTGAAGCTTCAACTGTTTGCAAACATAATTCCACATTTCTTCCTACTCATGTTTTCAGATTTATTGTAGAACATGATCCTTTCCTGAGAAGAAACTTCAGAGCAGCTATGTTATTATGGATGCTTTTGAGAATGCTGAGGCCACAGTTCACAGGGGCGATGCTGATTTTGTATCTTGATGAACAAATAATTGCTAAAGATCCAATCAACCTTAATCTTGTGCCAGCTGCTGCTCCAATATGTCTACCTGAGGATATTCCTACCACATGTTCAGCATTTTCCTTTAACAAAACTGTTTCCCAAGTTTCTGGAGGCCCTTGAAGGAAGTCAGTGCAGACACCACAGAAGGATGTAGAGACACCTCCATGAATTGCCTTTGTGAACCTGGGGCTGTCATGCTATCAGGCTGCTGGCATGGTTGATGAGGGGTAGGACACCCTGGGCCTTTCATCTCTCTGTGGTGATAATGGAAATGGATGTCACTGCCACATGCTATCCTCTGAACTGAGGAAATCTTGCTTGAACCAGTTATAGTAGCTTCAGGGCACCTTTCCCCTAAAAATGCTTCTTCTGCACTTGCCATGCCTTGTTGTCTCAATGTATAAAGTCAAGCTGGGGAAGACCTAGAGCACTGGGAGCAGTGATAGTCCAGAGAATCTTGCACATTCAGCATCTTTCTTCTTCTAAGTGATTGACATGGGGTTGGGCTCTGGAAATAGGTCCTGCTGTTAGATGAAACCCCAGCTCAAACAAGCTTGAGATCTGCTGGTTTAGGTATATTTACTGGTTTTTCCTATAAAGTGATTTTTTTTCTCTTAAGTTTCATATTAGGTTCTGGGTTTTCAGCATTCTCCTTTCTTAGAGTGTTCAATCTCTGCAGTTTTGTTTTTGGTTTTTTTTTTCTCTCTTTCCTGATTTTATGCTATCTCTGCATCTTGTTACTTTTTACTGCACTTATATATTATCTCCTTCAATTTTCTTCTATCTTTTTGAAGCATGCTGAATTTTAATGGGTATGTAAATTAATACTAGCCTTCCCCCTGTAGGAAGCTGGCCTGCTGCAGTTCCCTTCATGCCCTCTTGACATTTTAAGCTTTACATCCAGATGGTGCTGGCTAGAAAAAAGGAATTTCTCTCCTATACAATTTTCATAGGGAGGAAAGTATTCTTCCTAACTTGTGGGGTGGGAAAGGTTGGAACAAGGAATTATTTTGGTACCGAATTGGATCAAAAGCTAAAAAAACCCAGTATTTTTTACGTAGTTTAAATATCTGTGAGGAGAAACCTAGTGAACCAGTCAACAGAAAAAAAAAGAAAGATTCTGTTCTTTAAAGTTATTCCCTAGACAGCTGGCTTCCTAGGCCACCAGGGTATCCAAGGTTATGAGCACTGCAGGAACCTGCTTTCCAGCTTGGTAGGCAGCTGGCAGAATGCAGGTTTTCCCAAAGGTTTAAGTCAGCTTTATTTACAGTAAATGCATAGTAATGATTTTGCTTGCTTTAAAATAAGTGTCTGCTTTAGAGATCAATGCTCTAAATTGCCCATAGATTGGTGTAGGGCATACCAGGATGTAAAGAGTTTTGTGTGGAGACCTATTTTTCTGATAAAATGATGCAAATTCCAACCAATCTTTTTTTTCCTTGCACTATTCATATCTGGACTTAGCTTTGCCCTGTCTTAAAACAGAAATCCTTGTCCTGTAACAAGGCAATCACTTCCATCAGAATTACAAAGCATCAATACTTGTGTCCTGTGAACAAATTTACCAAAATGTTAGAACAGCAAGAGTTGATGATTTCATGTTTATGAAAAGAAAATGTAGCAGGACCATTAAGTTTTCAAATTAAGCAGACAACATTTTATTGGAATGTTAAAGACCCTTCAAACTTCATGAGAGATACTGAGCCACTATGTGCCACCAAAGATCCTGCCCTTTCCCTTAGTATTTAGCAAGCAGTAGTGTTTTCAAAACTGCTTCATGCCCAGCAAAACAGAAGTTTGGCTTTGAAGTGGCTCATGCTGCTGGCAGAATGACTGCAGCAGTACACTGCTCATCTGCAGAACAACAATTCATTTGTCTATGTGTGACTAAAACCTTGAAGTTAACTAAGGGCTGTGCACCACTCTGTGTATGCTAAACTTCACAGAGTGCATCATGTGTGTCTAAACATTCTAAGAGTCTCTAATGATGGTGAATTCCCTTTAAATCCTTTGTTGACTTTGATTAGCCTAAGGAAGTTTGTGTTGACAATAATGAACACTCAAAAGGGGTAGCAAGGGCATGCTGACTAACTATTGCAGCACTTGACAGAATAGGAAAAACCTGTGTTAGGTTTTTTGGTTTGTTTTTTCCAGGGATCTATTCATTCTTTTGAACTCTCTATAAGGATCCTTGACATAACTCCAATTAGTTCTCTTGATGTTCTTGCTCATTTTCATGCTATTTTGAAGTAGAGTCTGCCTTTACAGCACTCACCACCAGAGCATGAAAAGTCCTTCTCAGTGTCTGAACTTAGATGTCAGTGTCCAATTAATCTTACTGCATCTTCAAGATTTGTCAATTTATTGTAAAAATATAGGCCCCTTGGGAATAGTGCAGTCCTTGAAATTCTTAGCTTTTTTCTTAAGAGTCCATGTTATATTTTTGTTTTTGCAAATTGCCATTTTGCTACAATTTTCTAACTTTTAACTAGCTTCTGGTCCTATTCAAGATGTAAGTAAACCTAAATGAATTTTTATTTTCCTGCACCTGACATCAATATTATTTCAAAACACAAAATAAGGCTGATTGTACCATGTTGGGAAGCTTTCACATGATACAAGGGTAGGGTTAGAGTGAGGATGAACTCATGCAAAACTGAACTTCCTGGAGCAATTCTTATTTGTATTTACCTGTTATAAAAGTTCTCCTCATTTTGAAGCTTAAGCAAATGGATAAGGGGGAGACAATATACTCTATCATATAATACAAGATAACATTCAAAGGAGAGCTGCTGTGTCTGGCAAATAGAAGTATATTTGCTCCATCTAATAATGCTTTTAAGTTTGCAAAGAATATGGTTTTATAAAAAATATTGCTCCTGCAATGTTTGCTCTATTTAACAGCAGAGGTACAACATAGTGGCTGTTTTCACAAAGATAGCAGGTAAAGCCCACCTGGGAAAGGTGTGTGTATGGCTGACTCTGTGCAAGTGTCTGATTTCCCAAGGGATAGTACAGAGCTTTCCATGCAGAACCAGAGCCTTCCCTGTGTTTGCCAGCATCTCACCCAAGGTGTTGGAATACCTGTTAAACTGAGGTGTATTGTCACCTGCCCTGTGACAGGTGACCAGCCAAGAAGGTTGACCCCACCAGTCAGGTTGTGTTCTTCTCATGTGCCCTGTGGTGAAAAGGAGAACTGTAATTACTGAGCAATTTCCTAAGTAATTAGTTGGTATTTTCCTGTTCAGCTGGCTTCATTTGTCCTAGTAAACACCACACCATGTGCTCCTGCAGAGCCAAGCATAAGGTAGCAAGAATACTTAGAGTGCTTGCAAGTGCTCACCCCCACTTTGCACAGTAGAATCATGGCAGGTTTGTTGATGCTGAGGCTCAGTAATCACAAATTCAGAATTGGTTATGTTTGTGTTTGTGAGCACTGAGCATATTGCTGTGTTGTAGCTGTTTTGCAACAACACATTCACACCTGAAGTTTGATTTATTTGGTTTATACTTTTAAATTCTATATTTTGTTATTTATTGCAGTAATTACCCCTCCCATGAAAGACATCAAAGTTATATAGGGAAATATTTTGTGATATCAATGAGATACAGAAACCATTTTTTATATTGAGTATATAAATAAGCAATGTGTTTGTGTGTGTGCTTTCAAACCTTTGTTTAGCTGGGTGTGTGATATGGAGGGGCTTATGTCAATTCCTTGTAAGAAGCAGCAAATAAAAATCTTTGTTCTTTTTATATAACATAATGAGCTGACTGACAGGACAGACTGTTGTCATCAATGAATAAATTAAGTGGTAAGTGTGTGAAATTCATGCCTGATGGCAGTAGAGTATAGGGTATGTGGATTATTCAGTCAGGATTTTGAAGTGTACTTTGATTTGTAAGCTGATTGGATAATGAACTAGGTAATGCAGCAATATAAAAACTCAAAAATATAACCTTCTTCATTCACAGGAAAAGACAGGTGAGGCATAAACAATGTATCCTGGGTGTCAAAAGCTAAAGAAATGAAGACAACTGTCTGGACGCCTGACATCAGCTGGAGGTGAGCAACAAAAGAAAATGCTGGAATGATTGGCCTGACTGAGAAATGCAGAGTAAAAGTGTCAGTGCTTATAAAGTCTTCCAAATCCCACTGCCAAATGCAACTTTGGGTGAGTTTTAAAATGAATGGTGGTTCTGAAATTATGAGTTTTGTGACTTTGTCATTTTTTGAAATCTCAGTGCTTTTGTGATGTAGTAGTCTCTCAATAATTAAGGCAATAGTCAGCTTCTCTTTATGAACTATTTCTCTTTTTTCCCCCTTGATATAATGGTTCTGCCAGCTACAGCTGTAAATCTCAAGTCCATGACAATGGAAGTGATTTTGTGAAACAAATGGCAGTGGGAGAGAGATGATGTTGACCATAAAATGGCTACATTATGGTTAGAGTTCAGATGTCACCAATCTCAGTGAATGTAGAAAGAGGGAGTGAACTAAGTTATATGATTTCATATGTTTTTTTTTTTTTTATCTTACTGGAATGTACAAAAATAGTAGTAGGTCTGTGGCAAATTTGTGACACTGTTTTATCTTTCAGATAAAAAACTTGTCAATACCAAAAGACCTGAATATTTGAAATTTTTGTTGTTTTTCTCTGGTAGCTGGGCTTAACTGTATCTTTGGTTGTATCTTTGGTAGATATTGGAGTGCTAAGGTACTTCATGAAGAAGCTTCAGTCACAAGGGAGGATGCTCCTCTTAAAAAAGAAGAGGGTTTTTATGGCCATAAAGCTAGAAGTGGCTAGTGAGTTTTCTAGTGTGTTTGTCCTCTCTGTCATCCTTATTTATCCATTAAATTCTAATGGAAGTGTTTCTCTTTACTCAATTTGTTGTCATGTGTGATCTCCTTCCTTGAACTTTCCCAGAAAAGAACCATATTCTTCAATTCCTATTTGCTAATGAGGAGTGGAGAGAAATGTGCCCAGTTTATCTCTGGAGCAGAGCTTACTCTGACTGTGTTAAGAGTGTTATTTCTGGCCTAAGCAGAAAAAAAATAAATGGAAAGAGATTCCTGCACTCTGTAGGAGGTTACAGTCAAGTCCCTTGGCCACTGACTGTTTTGGGGAGCTGCAGCACTTGAGAGGCTGTGAGGGGATTGGGCAGCAGCTGAGGGATAAGTGGGATCAAGCCAATACACAAAGGGGCTCTTGAAACTTGAAATTTTACTTCCCTGGAAGAACCAGAGGTTGCAGATGTTAAATGTCCACATCCAGTCTCAGAGGTGAAATAATGTCCTCAGTCTATACATTTGGAAGAAATGGTGTGTTCTTCAGTGGTAAAAGCACAGACTTTTCTAAAATATTAGTTTTCTCCCAGTCTCAACATTGAAGCACAGGGGGCTCATGATATTTGACTCAACAGCTCTGAGAAGTGTTCTGAATTTGTGACAGTGGACAAAGAATTAAGAGGTGTTGGCTTGCCTGCTTCAGTTGAATTATTGTTTTGTGCTGTCCCATTTCCTGTTGTCTTCTTCCTTAGAAGCTTCCTATTGAAGTTCTGCTTTGTTTGCATTCATCTGTTGGATTCTTTGCCTATAAGAAGATAAATATTTCTGATAAGTCCTACCCTGTCTGCATGTCTAGGCTTGCCAGTTTTCTAGACCAGAGGAAGCTTGAGACTGTGCTTGTCAATTGAAATATCTAGAAAAATGAATTTTTGTCATGCAGATGCATGTCATTTACTTTTCATGTTTCTTTGCAGTCTTTGCTAGAAGATGGGTTAAGGCAAATTGTAAAAAAAAAAAAAAAAAAAGTTGTGCAGAATCCTATTAGTGCATTTCTATATTTCCCAGAATCTATGTATTTTAAAGGTTTTCTATAATATCAACTTTCCTTTTGAGTAGCATATTTGACTTTCTTTCAAAATCGTAATTAAAAAGTTGGTTTTCATTAGAACAGTGGTATTTGGGTTCACTGTAACTGTTACTCATGGCTCTACTTTAGCCTGGAGATAGCTGAGTATGGACAAGTTTTTGCTGGATCATTGAAGTTATCTAGGTATTCAGAGATGGTAATAAGATCAGTTTTCTCATAACTATAGCCAAAGGGAAAAATCAATGAGTGACCATGGCACATCTTCCTTGGGTATGAAAAATCAATGAAATATGCAAATAAACATTTCACTAACATGACCTGAAACCATGTGGGCCTAGAGGACATGCTGAGGAAGTGAAGGGCAAATTGTGGGGCCATATATATTGACAGTTTCTGTGTTGCAGCAGATACAATACCAAGGGCATCAGCAATATTACAATTTTAAAAAAAAATCAATGAGCAAAGAAATTCAATTAGAGCAAAGGTTAAATTTTAAGTATGACTGTAGTTCATCAAGATTTTGAGCAGAAATAATGAGACATTACATTAAAAATGTAGTCATTAAACAATGGCCGTGTAGATACGTGAAGTAGTGAGGTAGGCAGAAAGAAAAGGTTCTTAGAGGGATACTTTTAGTCCTCCAGGGAATCTGGCTTTGCCTGTGAAATAACAGGTAATGGTGGATTATATGTCACTAGCATAAAAGTTGTTTTTATGGGAGGAAGGAAGGACCAACATAATTCAAAACCATGGTAGCACATTGTTAGCACAAAGAAGCCTGGGAAATTTTAGGACTCTAGAAGAGACTTAAAGTTTGACTGGAAGGAAGTTTTACCTAAGTCCTGTGTGTGTTGAGCCTGGGGAATTGTGTGCACTCCTGAGAAAACATTGGTGAACACGATGAAATCCTAGTGAGCATCTCAAATTCATGTACATTAGGAATTATGTAAAAGGTTTGAATTAATAGCAAGATTCTCCTGGTGAGGTGCTATCACTGTACCTCTTGGGTCTGAACATGCTTGTTTCCATATCACAGAATCACAGACTAAGCTGAGTTGGAAGGGTTCCACAAGAATCATTAAATCCAACTCAGCTCTGTGCAGCACCATCCCCAAGAGCCACACCATGTGCCTGAGAAGATTGTTTAAGCACTTCTTGAACTCTGTCAGCCTTGGTGCTGTGACCATTTCTCTGGGGAGCCTGTTCCAGTGCCCAGCCACCCTCTGTGTGAAAAGCCTCTTTCTGGTATCCAGCCTAAACCTCACCTGACAAGACTTCCTGCTATTTTCCCAGGTCTATACAGGGATTTTTTCTTGATGAAGTCTGATTTTTTGCTCTGTCTTATCTGTGACTGTGTGCTTAATTAGCAATACCTTATTTTATAACATTGTTTGGGATGTATACATAACTATACTTTACTTTCCTTTCTCTGCTGCTCTTTATTAAAAAAACATTCTCGACAATTATGAAGATTCCCACCAGTTACAAAGAGCTATGCCTAAATTGCTCCAGATTGTTTCCTGCTAGGTATATAGCATTACCAATCTCAAGGTTATGAATTCAAATATAGTTGTTTAGTGAGCAGTAGTTTATTTGATTTGGGGTTTGTGGGTATTGTTTTTCTTCTGTGAGGTGCTTTCCTATCACTTGAGGGATATGTGTCACATTTCTGTCTCCTATTGCAAGGCAAATCAGATTGTGCTTGATTACAAAGTGAGATTTTTTTGAGTGTGGTTTATTCATATATGAATTTTGGATTATTAGTATTTGATTTAGTTTTGTATTTCTAAAAATGGCTTCATTTAGTACAGCTATATTTTCACTCTTGTCAGTGCCTGCACAGTGATTAGGAAGCACTGGAGTTATTTCCTTATCCAAGGAAAAAAGGACAAGTCCTGCTACAGTCCCTTCTTTAGGGAGTGCAGTAGGCTTTTATCCCTTGCAGTGGTGAGCCTAGGTCAGGCACAGGCTTACCCTGGCACCAGCACATGGAAAGGACATCTCCTAACTGCAGTGATTTTGTGTTGGAAGCTGTGAGAAGCACATCTTCCAGATTTTCTGGCACAATAAAGCCCCTCCTGAAATGTTTTATGGATTTTTTTATGAGAAGTGGCCTTCTGCAGGACTAGTTCTTTCCTGCATCTAAGGTACATGGCCCTAGACACTGTGATGTGGAGGCCAGTTTCTGAGGCAGCATAGCATTGCTGGCAGAGGAAATCAGATTTTCTGGGCATGTACTTCTTCTATCTATGGATCATCATCATGTTTTTTTCCACAGACAGGCCTTCGCTCATCAGGCAGCTCTTCCAAAGCAAGTAGAATCTCTGTCATATATCATAGGGAAAACCTCAGATATAACTCAGGAATATTATTTTTATAAATAGTTTTGAAAATGTGACTGGGTTTAAAATGAGTGCTACAAAAACCTAGGACACTTGCAAGTCATTTGAAAACTGAACTTTTAAGGAAGGCTGGGATAAAGTTTTTATTTCTAATCTCTGTATCTGTGACTCCTATTCACTATAGAGTCTAGCTACCAGAGAGTGGATTTTAAACTCTCCTTTGGTGAGGCAAAAATAAGTACAGTAGGGAAGCATCAAAATAGGAAGGCAAAGGATTGGAGCAGCTGTTTTTGGAAAAGCTTTACACAAAAGGCAAGGCTGGCAGGTAGCAGGACTAACTTTAGGGAGGGGATTTTTTGAGGTAAGAAAGTCTTTTGGAATATCTGCTAATGAAGGTGAGTCAGTGCAAAGACAGCTGCAAGAGGATAATGTAGGAGGAATTGTGGAATGTTTTTTTGCAGATACAGCACTAGGCTGTTGACAGGACAACTCAAATTTTGTATAAAACATGACTACTCCCTGAAGCATTAAATAGGTAAATGTAGTGTCCCTGTTTGTCAAGGGATTTAAGAATAGAGTGTAAACAGCAATGCTCTGACCTGTTGCGATATATACAAATGGCTCCTTAGGGTTAAGGTGTTCTGATATAAGTCTGAAGTGGTGGTTTCTAAATTTTTTTTTCTTTTGCTCTGATTTCCAGTGGAAAGGATGCTTCTGCAGGAGTTTGTGTTTCAGCTTGCTTTCTCATGTAAGATATTCACACTAATGAATACACTGTTTTCATCCTTAATTGATTTTTCAGTGATTTGATGCTTTTAATGAAGACCAGTGCTGTCTGAACAGTCTTGAGTGCAGCTGTGGGAGGACTTGGAGAATCAATGTATTTTTGTTTTCCCTGTTTTTAATTTCTTTTGGTATGGGTATCTTGCCTTCTAATTGATTCACATCTGAAATTTTCATTTGATTATTCTGTTTGGCAAACTCTACTCATAAGTAGAAACTTTACCTCCAAAAGCTGTGTTTCTATTCAGCAAATAACATTGTCTTGGAGAAAACTTGCAAAATATCTTTTCATCATGACAGTTTGAGAAATGAAAAATGTATGTGGTTTTTAACTTTCTGTACGGGTAATCAAGGCAGAGCAGAGGTTACCACATTGTGGAGTTTTTTTTTCTTTTCCTAGACTGCAGAGAGAGCACAGCTGGAATGGGTGCCAGAACAGATTCTTTTACATAGTTGTCTTACATGGTACAAAGTGGAGAATGAGGATTTTATGTTTTTATTCATAACAAGCATTTCCTTCCCTCATGGAGGACTGCCTTTGTCCATTAAAAAAAAAAAAAGTCTCTGTGGGTAAATGGGTTTATGCAGAAGAGACCATCTATGGGTTGATATTGATACCTGTCTAAACCTCAAATTTTCTTGGTGATGGGAGTGCACATTGGTTGAAGAGGAAGCAAAAAAATGCTCTCCTGCATGGAGGATTTTCATACAAATGAAGAAATTCGTACATACTGTAAATAATGATGAGTCTAAATGTTCATCACTTCATGATGGTTATGTTGAGATTGCTCTGGTTTTAACTCTAAGGGCTCCTAATATCTGAGTAACAGGTCTGATTCTTGGGGTTCAGCTGTTATTCTGGAATGCCTTTTGGGACTACCAAAGGGCCGTATTAAATACTTAATGAAATTAAACCTCATGTTCAGATAAAAAAAAAAAATCATCATAATCTTGGAATTGTAGCATTGGAATTGTGATAGGAAACCCGAAGTTTGAGACAAAGTTTCTTGGCAAAAGCATAGTCTAGAAAAGGTCTCCCTTTACCACGTCTATCTTAATCTTAAAAGCATCTAATGCTGTGGAATTCACCACTTTCCTGGGGAGATTATTCCAATGGAAATTGTTCTTGTTATGAAAAATTTTCCTCTTGCATCCAATTGGAATATCATGAGTAATCTGTATGCATTACCCCTCATTTTTCCCATATAATGCCTCATAAAAAAGGGAGGAGCCTCCATCTTCTTTGCTGACACTCTTCGAGGAGGTGTCCCATAAACCTCCTTTTCTCAAGGCTGGACAAGCCCAATTCCCCAAGGCTTTCCTCATATGACACTCTTCCCTTCTCTCTGATCAGCTCTGTGGCCCTTTGTGGGACTCTCTTCAGCCTGTCCACATCTCTTTTGAGAATCTAATGCTGAGGGATAACCAGAATTGAGTTTGCTTGAGAAGGGGATGTTTAAACCAAAACAGCAGAATGTGGCCATATCAGGAAGCTCCAGAACTGAGTGTGGTCCTTGTGCTACTGCTGGTGTGATGTGCCCATGGAGCAGAGGACCATTGCAGAACAGTGGATGACCTGCATGAGGCAAGAGAGATGGGAGGAAGGCTCGTGAATGAAAACTTACACAAAACTTGTAACCAGTTTTGCCTGAGAGGACAGGCATTTGCAGACTGTCAGCAACATCTGCTAAGAGATAACTTCGAAAAGATGTAATGCCTAACACAGGGCAGAAAAACAGGATGGGAGAGGAAATCTAGGTTGTTCTTTCTCAAGTATCTCATTTTAAAAGCTAACAGCATGTCTTACATTGCAGTTGGTATAAAGGTAGAGTGTTACAGCAGTTCAGTTTTCTCAATATGTTGTATCTCAACAGATTACTTGGTACAGCCCTCGTTTCTGGAGCACTGGGGATTGTACTTCCACAATATGTTGTTTTGGATGGCAGATTGGTATAAATATTGCCTTCCCCCAAGGCAAATAGTCTTACCTTTCTGTCTTAAATACTTTGTTTAGAATATGGTCGTGTTGTGAGCCTGCTCTGGAAACTGGTGACTCTCAAAGGTAATCTGTCAAAAGTCCAGAGATGTTTTAAAGACAGACTCACAACAAAATTGCACAAATGTCATCCAAACACAGCTATCTTATCTAGAGATGTAGATTGGAGGAGTGGTTCTGACAGTACCTGAAGACAGGATTTTTGTGAGAAGCTTCGTAACGGAATATTTCAATTCTTGTTATGGGCAAAAAAGGCATTATTTTGCAGATGGGAACTGGAATGTTGTGAGACTGAGGACTCCTCTATACCAGGGAATTTGAGTTGATTTTTTTGTGGTGGTTTTTTTTTTGGTTTTTTTTTTGGGGGGGGGGGGGTGTTGGTTTGGTTTTTTGCTTTTTTTTTAAATTGATCTGTGTTAACACAACTTTGTGTCAACACACTTAAAGTCAATCTTCATTCCAGAGTGGATATAAGCTGCACTACGACCATAAGATCCAGTATAACTGTATCCATGTTTGCATGCTCATTGAAGTATTTGGAAAGCTTCCCTGGCAACTCCTACAGTGCTGTTTCAGAAATGTCACTCACAGGAAGGGCCCGAGCAGTAGGCTGAGGATGGGGAGGAGGAAGAAAGCGCTGACTCCCACTGTTTGGATCAACAAGCAAGCACTAACCATTGAACTATTTTCCTTAGCTGTCAGACAAGTAATTTCTGAAAATGTTAAGAGACAGATTTTTAGAAGCAAACCCACTGATCACAAGCCCAAGTCCATTCAAAGGCTGGCAGAGTTAAGGTACAGGCCAAATTTAAAGTGCGGTGCCAAATTTCAAATAACTCCTTATGCAGGAGAGGCTTCTCTGGCTTTTGTGCCTTTGAAAAACTCTCCAAAACTCAGTGCTTGAGAAGATAAACAAGCAAGGGAATTGTATATAATTCTGTCATCAACATAAATGCAATTAACTTCACTGTAATCATAACTTTGTGATTCAAAATATCTAATCTAGGTAAGTTGCAGCTATAAAACTTATGAAGCAACACAAGGTTTAGGTAGGATTATGGTTAAATTAGGCCCAAGTGAAAAACATCTCCTTTCACAAGGAGTAGTTCTGAGCAGTTTCTGACTATAAGAAACTGCCAGTTTTGAAGAAACATCTGTTTATTACTAAAACATATAAAATATGAACAGGAAAGAACTTTTCTGATTGAGTGGTTATATAAACAGAGCTAAATTAGTGTAGGCACTCCCTAGGTGAGAGACCCATTCTGCTAATGGTAAGTGATATCATTGGATCAACAAGACATTTGCCAGAAAACCTGGGGATAGAGGGATGTTTGAGCACCTTTGCTCCACAGCAAACCTGAGGGCAGGTTGCCAAATTGCAGGGTGCCTGTCCTTGGCATGCTGCTGAGGGCTCTGCTGGTCAGCTCAGAGCCAGGGCGTGCTGGGTCTCTGCACAGTCCCTGATCCCCAGCAGTCCTTACCTGCTCAGATACAGATCACGCTCTTCTCTGGAAAAGTGCTGTCTTGAGAGCTCTAACCCAGCCTAAAGATTGCCTTTCAAAAATAGTGGCTATCAGCTTCCTGTAAAAGGGAGCATCTTTACTTTGAGATGGATATTTAACATTTGGATACACGGAGTAGGAGGCAAAGTAAAATGAGATGCTTATCAAACTAACTGCTCTGGACCTTGCCTTTCAGCTTGTCTCTTTCATGTTCTGTGTGAAAGGCTGAGAGCTCAGGATCTGAATCATGAGGAGCTGTGAAAAGATTATTTTTATGAAGAGCCCTTTAGTTCATGTTTTTAAGGCAAGACTGTCTGACGCTAGTCAACATATGGTTTAAAGGCTTCAATAATGCTTTTGCATACTTTTTGGTACTAAAATAGATCTAGTACAGAAATGAGAGACCTACAATTGCAACTTTACTTTGTTCTATGAATTCATGTAAAATGAACGCACAGTAGAGGGGAAAATATTTTGAATAGTTTGGGACAGATGTCTCAACAAAAACTTTAAAGACCCTTTCGTTTAAAGGTGGATCTCATGTACCATGCTCTAAGTTGGCAATGGCTGAATGAAGGCCAGGGAAGAGATCATAAGGAGAGTCAAGTCCTTCACCATTAAGGGATCAAACCATGTTGTTGGAAAGCATAAGAGCAGACAACATAACCAGCCACTGAGCAGGAATGCTGCACTGGCAGCAGTGGTAGAGAGGCCTGCTGTGCCTTCTGATCAAACAGAATAACAAGAAATGAAAAGATAAGATACTGAGCTACTGGGTTCCCCTTTGAAAGCAACTCATTCTATAATGCCTCTATCATAAGAGTATTTAAAAACATTTTGATATATCAAAGCACTATGACAGTTCCATTGCTTGGATGCTCCTGATGGTCAATAATTATATTTTTAAAGAATCTGTATTACTTTTTTGGTGTTTTTTTTGGTTTTTTTTGTTTGGTTTCTTTCTGTTTGGTTTTTTTTAAGGCAGCATAGAAAATAGTCAGAGACAGAACCTGTTGTTGCAAATGGACCTTATGGTAGCTTGCTGTATGTACACCTGTAACAAGAGGGTATGATTTAAATAGTGCCAGAGGAGATAGTTTAGTTTGTTTGTCACTTCTCTCCAAGTCCTGCATATTCTGTAGGAAGCTTACCTAGTGCAGTGACCATGGTATCTGTAACATCCCACAGGAGCTCAGCAGCAGTCTGGAAAATGTATGGCATCATCAGATAAAACATTAAACGGAGGATTGTACTGGAACAGAGATAAAGTTAATGTGTAAAAGGGCAGTTTCTCTACTCTGCACTGATAAGAAGTGCCATTTCCCTTATGCTACTCTGAATCTCAATTAGCTGTCTCCACTACCTAAAAGAAGTTGAAATCCATTGTGAATCATGTTGGGTCTGACTGCCAGCATAGCAACATGTAGCTGCATCACTTTCACTAGAAGGGTGCTATATAATTGTAATTGCATCACATTTTGTTGTCTGGCTATGCAAAAGAAGAGTAGTTGTTTGAACTTCATGGGAAGCTCACAACACGTGCTCTTTAAATGATATAACAAAGGCAGAACTCACATTTCATATTGATGATCAGAATATGAGCCTGAGTTCAGACTTTCCCTAAGTTTCTGGAAATTCATCTAGATTTGAGAATTTTTTAAAGGAGCAAAGATATATATATATATATATATATATATATATATTCTCCTGTAGGGTCATATTTAAAAACCTTTTTCCTTTTGTAAAGAGGTTTTGAGAAAGACCAATAATTTGCAAGATACCATGTGATGTTTTTCTCCACTGCCAAGTATTTAGGGAAAAACAAAGTTCTTATTAGACAGCTGGGTTAGGATATTGAGCTGATCCTGTAAAGCTCCTTCGATGGCATATGGTTTTTGTTTCAGGATAAAATTAACCCTGCTGTTTGTCATGAGAGGGGAGGAATAATTACCATGCTTTGCTCTTTCTCATCAGTGTCTTGGCCTGCTGCCCTGGCTTTTTAGTACCTGGTATTACAGGCAGCAGTAACTTTGTTTTGTTTCCTGCTACCTTGTCCTTCAGCCACGGTGTTTGCATGGTCACTTCACCTTGTGTGTTAATGGTTCTGCTTTCTAAACCCCAGCTATCTTACTTCCACTGTGCTGTTGTGTGCTGATACTACACCATTAATCATTTTCACCTCTTGCACTGCTTGGGTATTCATCAGATGTCCTGAAGTTTGCTTTATGTTGCTCTTTTCTCTGTGCTGTTTTCCCTCTGGTTCCTCAAGGACCTTTATACAGGTATTAACAGATTGCTATCAAACAAGTTGCAATAAATGGTGAGCTTATGCTTTGACCAAGGGAAGTAAAATCGCATTCTTTTCCTTTGTAGGATAGCTTAAAACTAATTTTTTATTTGCTTGTTTCTGTTTTTGTTTTTTATCAAGTGATTCTTGTATCTGTGCAGCATTTACTGTGGTTAAGGTGCAGTGGTAGTTACTTTCTGTTAGTAGCAATCATTCCTAAATGCAGAGGCTTAAAATTTAATTGACTAATGCAGTGAAATATTGTGGTGAGATATTTCACAAAATAGAACACTTCATACATTTGACCTCACACAAAATAGCTAGGTAGGTTACATTTAGTCTTGACCTGGCAGGTTTGTACTGGTGAAATTACTACACAGCTTTTTCAAAAAGGATTTGGGGGTTCAGTGTGTTGCTCATACTCAGTGTGAGCTGAAAGATGCCAGACTTTTTAAAATTGCTTTATGAGAAATGAGTTGACAGCCTTTCTTCTACATCTGTCATCTGGGTGGAAAGTAGGCATGAGGATCTTTTCAACTGTCAGCCAGCCAGGGACCCCCTTTCCCTGCACAGGAGAGAGAGGAAACAGACATTGGCACGTCTCACTAGGATTTCAGCATCAGTGTTTGAAGGAGAGCTCAGTGGGTGTGAAGTTGATCTCTACTATTCTGGCAAGGCTGTGCTGTCCTGGCACAGATGATCAGCAAAGTTTCTTTTTAGCTCATAATGAGGACTGCAAAATACTTTTGCTTGGTGAAACTGCTGTTGGTGGTGACCCTGCCCAGAGTCACCTCTGGTTATAAAATGGTGATTTATTGTTTGAGTTTTCATGCTTTTGGGGAGGGATTGAAAATTGCAGTAGGATGTGGGGTGTAAAACCACGGTGGAACCCACAGAAAACAGTGGAGACAACACCTCAACACCCAGAACACACAAGCTCCCATTTGCCCCAATTGAAGTAGCCTGGACAAGTCTAGCTGTTCTGATACAAGGATTCTGGCAGGTCATGGTGTCTGGTGCTAGCTCAGAGCTCCTCATCATGTTGTCAGGCTTCAGGCTGAAACGTGTTCCTTTATTCCTCTTCATCTCTCTAGCCTTCCCAAAACATCCAGCATACCAATGCATTTAAAATATTGCAAGCACATAAATATTTTAACAGATTACTAGGAGGTACAGGTCTGGCATGCTACACTGTACGAATGCCAAAGCAAATGTTGAGAGAGACTTTTTTTATTTTAACAAGGTCTGAGAATGCTGTCTGTCTTCAGCTTGGGTCGTTTGGTTTGGTGGTTTTTTTTTTTTGTTTTTTTTTTTTTGTTTTTTTTTTGTAGCTTTTTAGTAAGCTTTCACAACAAGGATTCTGATGGAGCTCTTCTGACTTATGATATGCTGCAAAAGTATATCAAATGGCTCTGTTCCAGGGAAAAAATATACCCGACCCAAATCATAACAGATAGACTTGTTTTATGTCTGTAGGCCCTTGATGAAGCATAGACCTGATTCAGACCTCTGTTCAGCACTGCATCTCACAATGCCCCTTTCCTGAGGCTCAGCCAAACCACATTCCCTCACATAGCATGCTGTTACAAGTCAGGGGTAATCATGATCTATTACACAGCTGACTGTGGGGCCCAAAATAGAAATTTGGTGGTGACCTATTAGCTGAAGATGTCATATTTCATCTTAATGGGTTGTCCTCTGCTGTTCTGCTGAGATGCCTGTTCACAGTCTGGCTCTTAAAATTCATGACCAGCACCATCAACATGTACTGTCCATACTCTCACAGTGACTAATTCTGTCTGCCTGTGACATCTTTATCCTGTACAGGACAAGGGGAGGAGTTGTGTACTTTGGCTCACTAAGTCAGTGGAAAGCCCTGGCAATCACCTGGCATTGGCACAGTCTAGGAATATCAGTCACTGATGCTCCCTGAGCTGAACCATCAGATCCCTTGTCTGTGTCTGGTTCTCCCCTTAGTGTGAACTCCTCTCTTTATGAGTTTGTACTTCCTCAGTTTGCACATTCCTTTCTGCTTTGGAGCCTCTGTGCCTTGGCCTTGTTTGCTCAGGGAAGTAGCTAATTAAAGAGCAGAACCTTTTTTTTTTTTTTTTTTTTGTGGGGGACACTATCTTTCATGTATTTGGCTTCAGAATTGATTTGTGGCCTGATGTTCCACAGGTGGGAGCTTGCTGCTTGCATTTGTTGCTGAGCAAGGAGGGGAAGGACCCAGAGGAGATTTGTGGCTCCAGTGAGACAAAAGAGACGGAGGAAAGTTGGTACACGCTGGCTGCTGTGGATGTGTGCAAGGGACAGAAACTGTATGTCAGATTGGTGCACTTCATTCAGACACGGACACACTGTCAAGGGTGCAGGTGTGTGTTCCTCAAGTAGTGCTGCCCTGTGTGTGCACAGAGTAATCCACAGAAAAACAGAACACAACACACTCAGAGCACCAGAACCAAGAGCTTTTGGTTTTCAGTTCTGTGATTATAGATTTTAGCCAGCATGGATAAGAGCTCCTTCCTCTGTGGGTTTTCTGGTGTCTTAAACAGTACAAGTTTTCTTTGCACTCTTTCCTTTACCTGTGAGGCTTACAAGATATTTCTCCGTGATTTTTTTTAAATGAAGGAACCTCGGAGACCTCTACAGTGTTGAAATCATTGGTTTAGGTTCTAAAGTTAGTGGTGGTAGAGAAAAGAGTAAGAAAAGGAGCAAGAAGCTTAGAGGAAAAGGTACACATAGGCAAATATTACCTCAGCTTCATTTCCATAGCAAGTTAAGTGAAGGAAAAAATAGCAGCTATTGCTTTTTTTCTCCCATTGGATCTGTACAACTGTTTGAAAAGGCTGTTTAAGTACTCATGCACCTGTTTTTTATGCCTTGGAGATTCAGTACTGAGCCTGTGTGGCTTTGAGGGTGTTGGCAGACACTGCTTGTTCTGAAGCTCTGGAAGGCTGTGATTGAATTAAGAGATGGCCTCCAGTGAGGGACTCCTTTTCTACTTATCAACAGATAAAAGCATGTGCACTGCAGCTGAGTAGTGCCTTCAGAGCCATTCATCTCTTCATGCCCAGAGCTGAACCTGAACAGCCAATGCAGCTGTGACAGCAGAGGATGAGGGATATGGCTCATGCCAGCTCTGAAATGTTGGTTTGGTAGTCACTCACAGCTGAGAGAAAAAGGCTGAACTTAGATGCATTGCCAAGAAATCCTGGGGATGGCAATGTCTTACGTAGAAGATATAGTTGACCTATCACTTTTGCAAGTTTGTTTCCCATTGAGTCCATTCTCCTCCACTCAAAATAGGTTTTTGCTTTATTCCCTTGGAATTGAAGGACTATTGTGAGTAAAGACTTAGTGGAAATAATTGAGTCTCTCCAATGTCTGCATGGGACTCAAGCCATAGCTGCTCAAATAATAAGAGGAACCCCTAGATATCTGAAATTGGCCACTCATGCTGCTAACAGAACTTGGCTAAAAGATTTTAAAAAAATATTATTATTCTTTGTAAGTTCAGCATGCCAAGGAATTTGGAAGTAAGTATTTTAAATGTCAGTGTCTTACAGTACTGAGAATCAAATCAAACCCACCCAGTTTTTTCTTTTAGAACTTTATTTTAAAAGAAGTTTATAAGTTAGAATCCCAGATTTGTTACTGCATGCTGAAGTTCTATGGTGGATGCTTTGCTGGACCTCAGTAGCAGCTGCTCTCCAGTCTTTTCCATGGCATGCTTTCTCAATGCTTAGAGGAAATTTTAGGAAAGGAGAAGTGGCTTTTTGAGAAACTTTTAGAAGAGGGGGTGGTGATTAACTTGTCTTCAACGAAACATGATAGCAGGGAGAGAAATTATTATACCTACTCCTTTTGAAGGAACAGAGGAACATCAGCTTGTTGCACCCTCCATGGCTCTGCTGTGCTGGGGAAAATGGTGGAGATAACCAGGAGAGCAGAACATGGCGATTCCAAATGGGGAAGTGTGGTTTTGGCTTGTGAGATACAGAGGGGAATCTGTTGCCCAAAATGGTTTTCAGTGACTTCAGTACTCACACTTGGAGCTCAGGCTTGCTGCCTGTCCTCTTCTAAGCTATACATTAGTAGTTTACTTGCACTTCTGCCTGTGTGCTGGTGGCAATCCTCTTGCTGGCATATTTCTTCTTGCAGCATTTCTCTGAGTGCAGCATTCAACCAGCACTAGCATTTCCCTGACAAATGCCATAGTAAAATCTTTGGAGACAACCCAAATTGTATGGAGTATTCATCATCTTGCATTATGCTGCTGCACACAAAGTACCAACAGGTGCCATTTGAGATGCTGCTCTGACAATGCTTTTTTAATAGTTGCAGAATGATCCCTGCTGCCCCCAAAATGCCAAGCCAGCTGTCTGTGTGTATCCCAGGGTTGTGACTTCATCAGCAACTTTTAATTTAAAATCCAAATACTGGTGTAAGTTCACCGAACCCATTCACTGAATGAGTGCAGGGACTTCTATAAAGGAGAAAGGTCTTTCCAGACAGATCCTGAAGACAAGTTGTTCCCTGGCCAATTTGTTGTTGCAGTCTGAGGATGGGCATCCTGCTATTCTCACAGAGGGACGGAAGAGCAGACTGGAAAGAGATTAGCATTGTGTGTCGAATATTTCTGATTGTGGACTGCAACCTGGGATTTTTAAGTAGTTGTATGCCAGTTATGGCATAGATGAACATGTTATGAAAAGTGGAGACAAATGTTTGCTCTAATGTGGTACCCAGATTTAATAAATCCTGACAGCCACGCTACAGGAGGTTCTGGAACTGCATACCAAAAGATCTGTGATTACTGAATTACTTCAGAGAATTTTTTCGATATGAATACCTCCCCAGTGCACCTTCTTCAGTGTCCCCACAGGAATAAACTCAAAGAAAGCAGCACTTAGAAGGCTTTTTAGCTGAGAATTGCATTTGTGAGACACATTTTTATGTGGAGGATCTATTGCATTTCAATGAAGTAAAATGCCAAGCTAATAAAGGTGTGAAGAAAAGAAATCTGTTGTGGTTAAAAAAACTGGGCTATATTTTCTTTAAATGCACTACAATCCAGAAAATTAGTCCTGCTTTGGGATACATCTTCCTCGACATAATTTGGGATGAACTTTTAAGATGTCTAGTTTCCTTTTCCTTAGCTTTTCAGGTGCCTATTCTTGTGCAAAGCCTGCCATAACTTATGTTCTGGAGGAGCCACACAGTTTTCTTCAGCCAAAATTGCTGCATCCACTGCCTATTGTGGGAGTGGGTTACAGATCCCTCAACAGATTCTTTGTTTCTCATGATATAAAAGTCTTTGGAGAGGGAGGGGTATGTGACGTGTTTTGTTTGCATCATAGGCCATTCCACTGTATTTGATCCAGCTGTGAATGGCACCAAAACTGTTGGGGTGATGCTGTGTATTTCTGGCAGGACTTTGAACCAGCTGAGAGCAATCAGCCTTCTTGTTGTAACTTGTCCAACTGACCCTGTTTTTTTGCTTAGGTTGTGAAAAGGTAGAGATTTTATCTCCTTGGGAGTTACCTGTCCTAATTGGGCTCTAATCCTGATTGCTAATTTTTCTTTAAAATGCTTATTTAAGTGCACTGTCTTGGAGGTTTGGAAGACTTAGAGTTTTGACATGTTGTAAAAGTAGTAGACTTGTTTTTGTTTTGTTGTTTTGATGAGATTGGTCTTCCTGCTGTGGCTGCACTTACCTCTCTATAGTAGTAATTAAATATTTGTATGGCTGGAACAGGGGATGATGTTCCTGTGCCATGGAACCTTGTGCAGACTGACCTGGAGTGAACAGGAAGGGGTTGTTGGACAGTGTCTAAGGAATTGATATTCCACCTGATACCTGCCCAGTTTGAGGAGTTTTAGGGTTATGTCATGTATACACATCTTTTGACCCTTTTGCAACTCTCCTAGAAGCTTCACAAGAGCAAACAGCAAGATGTAGGATACCCTATGGTTTGGAAATATGATGAAATGGGCAAACTTTAGTTAATTAAAGTAACTATATGGGGTCCTTAAAGGTCAGACCTCTTAACACCTCATCCTGCTTGTTGGGAATGAGGAGAACAATTGGCTTGATCCTCATTACCATTGCTTCCCCTGTGGCTGTGCTACATTGTATTTTAGGTTATGGGTTGCCTCTGAGTGTTTCACATGTGAAACACTCACAAACATTTGCTGCTACCCAGCAGGAGATACACTCCATGCTCCACATTACCCAGATGCTCATTGGAAAAGTCACTGTAATTAAGTGTTTCTACTGCCTGTCAGAACTGTAAGGGTGAGGTCCCTGAGGCAGGTTCTTTGTGCCACAGCTGTTGACAGTCCTGGTGTTTGTAGCCTGCAGGTGGGGATGCTCACCCTGGTGTTCCTTGTGTTTCAGTGCTGTAGGTTCACTGTGAGTTCTGGAAGAACAGCCCTGACCAATTTGTGCTGCAGGGTAGTTCAGCCCTTGCTGAGGTGTGTTCCCCACTGGCTTCTAAAATTCATGCCTGGGTTTAAGTATCTGGATCTTACTGGTAATTACGTGATATATATTTGTAAAAAAAAAAAAAAAGAATTCTTTGAACTGCCTTCTATTCCTTCACTTTTACCTCTTGAAATACTGCCTTTATAACAAAGTAGCTTAATGACATTTTGAGGAAATTACAAGTTCAGAAATTGAACTGCTAGAGGTGAAATTTTTTACTTTACTATAAAATACATTTACTGGGTTATATCCTAGTCTCTGCAGAATAGTTTTGCTGTTCAGCCATTTCCCAGAGGAAAATGTTCCAACTGAGCATTCCCAGGGGATCAGGGGCCAGGCAAGTCCTGGTGGGCCTCAGCAGAACAGATGAGGATGTTTGCTGCTTCGAGCTGGGATAAGCCCTACCATTCTCTTTTCCCAGGTGTCCTGGCTTGCTGTATAAGCACAGTGCCCTCTGTTCACTGTCTGTATGTGCCAATATATCCCACACGCCCCCCAGAATTCAATATAATGTGGAAAAGGAGACAAAAAGAAGTTTTATGAAAATTCCAAGCCATGTAGCTTTCCCAGCTACTGAAGGCTGTGCTGTTGTGCATAAAGCAATAAAAAAATGCTGCCCCAGCCTTCCTTTTGCTGTGGAACAGTAACTGACACTGGGCACAAATTCTACAGGTTTCATATTCCCTTTTGTGTGGCTTCTTGTCTGAATTGCAGGTTGGAATGTCTGCTGACAGCTTTTTTCTTGTCTGATGGTGCAGGCAAACACTCACCTCTCCGTTCTTCCCCATGGTGTTCAGCTTTCCATGGCTTGTTCAAGCACTGGCCTCCCCCCACTCCCCCTCCCTCCAACCCCAGCTCTCTCAAGCTCTGTGGGCTCCAAGCCTGACACCTGAGCCTTTGTTCTGCTTCTGTGGAAATGTGATTCTTTCAGCTTCCTACAGATAAGTTAGGGAAAAACAGTTTTATCAAGGATATTGCCCCTCTCTGTTCTCCCCAGGCAGCACTGGTCCAGGTAGTGATAATCTTTAATAATCTGCCTGTTTTGAGACAGCCCTTCCCACACACTTCCTTCCTTCTCCAAAATATGTTGAGTAGCACACAGAATACAGTGAAAGGTTTAAGAAAATACGCTGTTTATAAAATCAAATTGAAATTAATATATCGTGCAGAGATAGATTCCCCAAACTCTTTCACCCATGCTAATTATGAAAAAAGTGGGTATATTTATACACAGAGTGTCTCTTCATATGTAAAATATTTCCATCAAAATGAGTTGTTAATTAAAATTGGTTAGACTTACAGGTATTTGGATTCTGATAATATTTAAAAAACTGAATTGTCATTTACATTTGATTGATCTTGAGACAAATTTAAATGGATACTTTTAATTTCATGTAATTGTTACCCTGAAGTGTTCCCTAGAGCTATAAAATTGTCTGAAAAAATATATGTAGTCTTATTGTCAATAGTTAGAAAAAAATTAAAATCTTGTATGCCTATTATGTCTTTAAGCTCAATACTAAATCTTACAGAAATAAAACTCCAGGAGAGCTGAATTCATAATTTGGAAGATTATGCAAATGGAACAACCACAGAAGTAGAAGAAGCACTTCATGCTAAAACAATTAAAACCGCTTATAAATATGACCAATTGTGTTTCAAGTAGAAGTTGTAGAAAAAGAAGTAGGCACAATGCATCAAATCAATGCTAAGAGTAATTAATAGCACTAACTAGGAAGATATTTTGGTAACAAGTGCCTTTAGAGGTTCAGGGTTCTGAGAAAGGCTCAAGCAGTCTTTCAGATAGCTCAGGTGCAGCTTATGACTGCAATATGCAAATAGCTTTGTGCTGTCAGCAGAAGTTAAACTACTGATGGAATAAGGGATATATTTCATGTACCTCCTCCAGTGAGCTCTCACAGAGCAGAAAGGGCAGCTGGCTGGAGAGATGTGCCCTCCAATGTCTATGTTAGATTCAAAGCATTATGTTCTGCATGTAATTCAAAATGTAGTTCTGAGGGAGATTAATACCCTGAGCCAGGTATTTTTCTA
Organism: Erithacus rubecula; assembly: GCF_903797595.1. Classification (NCBI taxonomy): domain Eukaryota; kingdom Metazoa; phylum Chordata; class Aves; order Passeriformes; family Muscicapidae; genus Erithacus; species Erithacus rubecula. The sequence continues at coordinate 84,015,107 of NC_136689.1, read as the reverse complement.
TGCAAGGGAGGCTTCATTTTGTTAGGGCAGGAACAGAACAGAATGGGAAAGCTTCCTCTTGCAGTTGTTCAAGATATGCAGATACTAATGTGAGATTTATATGCAATTCACAGAACAGCAGTCAAAAGTGCATGGCACTGCTAGCAGTGGGATCTACTGAATGAGCAAAAGAAGTGATAGAAATATTTTTCTGAGTGCATTCTAGAGCTAGATTGAGACTGAAAACTGATGGCAATAATACAAGGAGCAGTCATGACTATAGAGGGAAGACTGAGGGAGAAAATTGGGCCAGAAGTACCCTTCATTTTTTTCTAGAATCTGTAGTTTTTTTGATAAATAAAGTGACTGTAAAAATGGCCACAGAGTCTTACAGAACAATGGAAAATTAATTCCTGAGGGAGTAGAAAAAAATCAGTAATATAGGTTTTTCTGCCTGTAGTACTGATTTTAACAGCAACCTGATGGATTATTATGTTGCCATTGTATGTTTCTGGTACTAATCCAAAACAAGTGTGTGTTTTGTGTTATCAAGGGTTTGCTGATTAAGGCTGAAATTGGAAAACCACGTGGCACAAGTATATTATTGATGAATGCAATGCAAATTGGAAGAGTATATTTGAAAATTGTGCACATCCCTGTGTCACTCACTGAATATAAACATTGCTCCTCTGCTTCTCCAGTTTTGCTCTCTGCCTTTTTTCAGCACCCTTAAGCTCACCCTACATGTCACCCTTCAGCTCTTTCTGGACCTGGGGAGCTTTCCTGGCTCTTTCCTGACTGTTCCCAGGAGCCTGACTTGTGCTCCTTCCTTCTGTTAGCTACAATGGCTCCTGGGGGAACCCATGGGCATAATTTCTCTCCTTTGTGCTGCCTCAAAATCCCCTGTAGCACTGCTGGCCCCTTAAGTTTGGGAAATGTTAGGATAAAGTTTTGGTTTTTTGGGTTTTTTTAATACAGCTCTGCAAAATACTAATAGGAGGTCATATTTTTCAATGCAACTTAGTCTTCATAAAGGCCACCCAAAAATGTTTAAATTCTGTTGTTGACAGTGGGGGCATAGTGAAGAAGTAAATTCCTAGTCAGTTTGGTATGTGCAACTGTAGGGTTAGACCTTGCAGGTGGAGTAGATTATTCTTCCATTGCTTTTTGGTTACTTTAAAACAGTGTGAAAAACTCTTAGCTGGTGTTTTTCTTCCTTCTGCAGAGGCTTACTCTTGCTTTGTGTTGGGGTTTGGCTTGCACTTTGCCTACAAACTGAGGTGACAGCACAGCAGACTTTGTTCATTAGGGCATATCATAATTGAGAAGCTACATATTTTTTTAAAAGGTATGTTACAGGTGCCCTATAGGTTACAAAAGATTATTTGGGTTTATTTTTGAACTTATTTGCTTGAGGTTTTATACAAATACCTACACAGACTTCAGCATATCTACATCATTCTTAATTTAACATAAGGTGGAGAATAAGCAGACTTTTACAGAAAGCTACAGTGAATGCTGACCTTTTCTTTGAGAGAACTTCATGAGACATGTTGTGCCCATTTTCTACTCTTTTAAGAGGGCAGTGAGTACTAAAATTTTTTTTTTGCAAATAAGCTTGACACTCAAAGCTGGGAGCTTCAGTGACTGCCTGGGACCAGCTGGGCTGGCTGCCTCTGAGCATGTGTTCCCTGACCAGCTCAAAACAACCCCAGCTGAAGCTCTTCAGGACTGCTCAGACTCTGATCTTTTCACTCATTCTTCAGTGTTCCATGGCTTTGAAATTCCTTATCAGAAAGGAGTTGGCATTACTGCAGTGGTTCTGTAAGTGTATGGGGAGCTCTTTGACTATGGCAAAGTAGGTGAAATTTCACTTTTTCCTTTCCTCTTCTTTCCTCACTAGTTATTCTGTCCTTTGAGGGCAAGTCTAGGACTTGCTGGCATACATGCATATCCCACTCTTTTGAGTAAAGTTATGGGAGTGAGTAAGAGAATAAATTAAAGTTTGAGGAGATTAAAAAAAAAAAAAAAGTAGAGGAAAGCAGTATCTCTGAGCATGACAGCTCATGCTTATTCTATCAGAATTAACCAGTGAGGTTAAACCAGCTTCAGTCATTATGTTTTCTTTCCAAATTCTTTGTTTCACAGGAGGCTGTTTGTGCAGCACAGAAGTGATGAAAAATCAGGGGTTAGAGCTGGAAGTACCTTCCCAGCCTTAACTTGGTGCCAGTACTGCACAGTGAGGTGCTAGCCTGCTTCAGACCTCCGTGCTTCCCTTCTCTGAAATGAGGGATTGTCATGGTTCCACCCCAGGCAGCAGCCAAGCCCCCACACACTGCTCAGTCATTGCCCAACCAGCAGGACTCTGGAGGCAATTGGAAGGGTGAAAGCAAAAGAAGTTCTGGGTTGACATAAGGGCAGTTTAGCAGAGAGGGAAAAAGCTGCATATTACAAGCAAAGCAAAACAAGGAATTGATTCACTGCTTCCCATGGGCAGGCAGGTATTCAGCCACCTCCAGGAGAGAAAGGTCTCATCACTCATAATTGTTACTTGGGAAGACAAACTCCATCACTCTAAATGTCCTCTTCTCCCCTCTTCTTCCCACTTTATATACTGAGCATGATGTAATATGGTCTGGAATATTCCTTTGGTCAGTTGGGGTCACCTGTCCTGGCTGTGTCTCCTCCCAGCCTCCCAAAACTTCCTCACCTGCATGGCAGTATGAAAAGCAGCAAAGGCCTTGGCTCTGTGTAAGCCCTGCTCAGCTTTAACAAAATCATCTCTGTGTTATCAGCCCTGTGTTCAGCACAAATCCAAAAACACAGCCTTACACCAGCCACTCTGATGAAAATTAACTCTATCGCAGCCAAAACCAACATGTGGAAGTTGTTACCTTCAGGAGCCAAGCTGAGTTTAGTCTGAGTCTGTTCACCTCTGAAATAGTATTTTGTAATAACAGTGTGATCAAATGTATTTGTAGGCCATATATTTTTATTTGAGAAGTTTTCTGATATCATTAGTATGTGATTCCAAAGGAAAAAAAGGGATAAAGAGAGTGGTTTTCTCTTGAAGGAACTCAGGTAAACTGGTGCAGGCCTAAGACTTACCAGAGGATTGTCTAGTTTCACTTCAAAATATTGTTTTATGTAATAGCTGATTTAAAGAAAACTACATTAGTCACTTTTGAGTACCAGTAATTATATGCAACTCCCAAAGCCAAAAATAGGCAGTCAAACCTACTTTGCTGCTTTTCCTTTTGCTCCTCAAAGCTTTCTTCACTTTCTGTCTAGAGAGCCTCATGTCAAAGCACAAATGCTCCTGTGTGGTCCATGGCTGTGTGTGCATGCAGGTGCCATTCATGCTCAGGATTTTATCCACACGGATACACAGGACAGGGCACTTGTGAGTCTACAGCCACAGATCCCACTTTGTAGGCTGCTCAGATGGATATCTGCTTTGAAACTTAGTCTTAAGCTGTAGAAATTTACATGAAAAGGAAGTAAGGATAAATGCAATCCTAGTTTCTGGTTTATTTCTTAAATTGCTTTAACATGTGCAACTTTTGTGAAATGCAATTTTTTTATTATATTTTTTTACAGTTTAAAAAGTTTTGTTTTCTCCATTTTCGGTTGCAAAAAACTACCTATGATATTCCAATTTCTCTACGGTTATCCTTTGTTTTGCCTTTTCTTCTGTGTCTGGCTTACTGTTTTTTCCTGATAGGAATGCAAAATTATTTAGCCTTTGTTGCCTCAGCAATTAAAAACATTAGGTCATGCTCCAGCCTTAGTCCTCCTGGGTCTCCTCTTCAGTGCTACTGAGTTGTTTCCAAATACAATGTATAATCATCCTGTGTTAAGAGAGATGGATTCGTTGTGACAGTCCTGTGCTTGCTTCTTATAATGAGTGTATTTTAAATAATTTATGGGCAAAAATGCACTCTCTTGAAATTTCTGGCTGTACCTGTCTCCTTGACATCTTAATGAAGTTTTGATTAGTTGAGTACATGTTAAATGTGAGCTAGGAAATGTCAGAACCAAAAATCAGGAGGGAGAAAGAGAATAATATTGCCTCACTGACTAAGGCATTTGACTGCTTCAGTTCTCCCCAAGTTTACAGGAAGCCAAGCTAGCGTGTGCTCGGAACAGACCCTTATTTGGGGTGTGCATGTGAGGTGAGACAACCCTTTTCTGCATGTTTTGCACCAAACCCCTATCCTGTGCACCTACCTGTGGAGGCAGATGCAATACAATCGAGTTTTATGCATTGCTTTGCTGCATCTGACAGTCATGGATATAAATCCTGTTGCTCCTGCCTGAAAATTCAGGTTTGCGCATATCCAGATTTATTTTTTTTTTAACTTCTAAAAATCTCACTAGGGTGAATTTTCTTTGGTATATAAAACTCCTCCAGCAGTAAATGAAATTAAAGTTTGCTTTACAATCTCCCTGTTGTGAAAAACTCCCAGGATTGCCTTTATCAGCTCTGTGTGATTATACAACACCAAAAATATCATTACTTTAAGACATCCACTATGCTTTTGCTGATTGCCTGACAACCTCTGAGGTTTTCTATGAGTAGATTACTGCTTACCTTTTGTGTTGATCCTTTTGCTTTTTTACTAAACCTTCTTGGGAAAGAGAACCTGGTTTGATTGTGGAGAATGTCCTAATGGGACCTGCTGTTCAAATTACAAAACAGATTTATTTTTTTTTCCTAGAGATGACATTATCAAGCCATGAAAGTTATGTACAGTGAGTCAATCCAAATTGATTACTTTCCATAAATTGATGTTTCAAAACTTTTATTTTGGAAAAACCAGCAAATCAGCACTTGTCTGATGCTATTGGTCAGCCTGAGAAGCCAGCTTCCAGTATGTAAGGCAAGAATGTGTAAGGCTCCTGTATCAGTTCTTTGTGAGAAAAGTCACCCAAGAGCTCTGTGGCCATGGCAGGATTTCTGCACTGTGCAGGAGATAGGCTGAGAACTGGCTGGTTTGTGCCATGATCTCAGGGATTTCTTGATTCTGAATTTGGTGTCAGGAGTAACAGAGCTGAAAACTGGACTGGATAGTGAAGGTACTGAAACTTTTTTAGATCCACAAAGTTTTGTGAGCTCAGAGGCACAATCTGAACAAAGGAAAATGAGTTGTCAATGTAATCAAATTTTGGAATGCTGGTTTCTCTTCAGAGTCTCTTATTATCCATTGGATTTTTCTTTATGACTTGTCCTTATGGCTAAAATTATATTTTTACGAAAAAAAGCCCAACTTTGTCAGCTGAGATGTATTTTATTTTTCCCCTGTGGGGAAACTTGTAATCACTCAAAACATTACAGAAATTTTAATTTCCCTGTCTAGCTTTGGTCAGTCAAGAATTCTTGCACTGTGCAGGTACCTTGCAGAGGGACAGAGCAGTTGAGAGATGGAAGCTTCACAGTTTGCTCTAGATCTCAAATTCCTCATGGAGACCCAGGTAGTTTCAAGCTGTCCCCACAGCTGACCAAGTCACTTGAAGGTTCTACCCCTTGCTTCTAGTGCCATTGCTGCACCATGTGGGTGAATCATGCCATGGCATACTCCATGCAGGACTCTGATTTCCCCTTCCTGCCACATTAGTCCAGTGGCAGCCAGGTGTGCTGGTGCTTTCATAAAAGTTCACTGTCATTTGTGACCTGCACAAGCTGGTTTCTTAGATGAGAGATTTGGTATTCTTAGAGAAGAGAGGAATTAACTGGCTTTTCTTTTGTTCACCTTCATGTGAAATATTTGTAGTGAAAAGACCAGATCTTGCTCATTCAAATGGAGAGATACTAACTTAATGTGTATTAAGCAAATATGCTGAGGGTGAGAACCAAAATGAGCATTTTTTTCTTGTTTAAATGTTAGCTAACTCAGCTTAAAGGTCACTTCTTCCATCCATTTTTGCTTAACAAGTTGTTAGAGATACACACAGTTTCTTGAAATGGAAAGTAATGACTCTTTCCTCTTTATGCAATTCTAATCTACGCTGCCCTCAGAGATCTCAGTCTGGCTTTTTCTTGATTTCTAGCAGTCAGCTGCAGTACAGCAGTAGAAAGGTGTACAGAGAAGCTTCTCACACTTAAATAAAGAGTCTTTGGGCATTGAGCCTGTGGAGCTGTTAGGAGAAGCACAAACACTGGTCACCCTCCCTCAGGATGTCCTTTGGTATGTTATAATTCCCTCAAAATGCCCTGCACCCTAAAGCTGTGCTGCAAACCAGAGAAGTCAGGCTGTGGTTAGCAGGATGGCAGAGATCAATATCTTTCCTCCCACTCCTCCCTGGTACTCTTCTGCTAACTTCCCACGTTCAGGCTGCTGTCTCCAGGAATTATGTTTGTCAGAGTCTGCCACAACCTACAGCCAGCTGTAGATGTTCCCTTTACACATCTAGACCCAAAAGTTTGTGCCAGAAGTGGGAGAGCTCATTTTTCTGCTTTGGAATAGCTTTGCCATTGGGTATCAGAATGCAACAGTTTTCAAAAATACCTTGCCTAGTTTTGTTTCCAGAAACATTGTTGTTTCAAATAGTCTGTATGAACAAATGCTCATCCAAGAATCATTGTTTTACAGCTGATTAATGTTCCCTTGACCTCAAACACAAGGTAAAGTAGCCTATGGACTAGACATAGGCTAAAGCTGTCTCAAGACATTAGGTGAATTGTGTGTCTTGCCACCTTTTAACTGTAATATGGATCAGTCCCAGTCAGCCAAACTGGATTCCAATTCCAATATCTGGTCAATTAATCAGAATAGGGAGGCTCAAGGTATTTCTGTAAGGCAAGGTACTATATGTCTGACTGTGTCAGCTGTTTCTGTTGGTGAGCTGCAGTCGATTTCTCTGACAAAGCCACTCCACTGTTCTTTTTGCAGACTTTTACCCAGCCATTGTGTTTGAGAAAAAAGGCTGCACTGCATCTTTAGATACAGTCTTTTTCCCAGGACAGGCAAAGGTTAAACCCTTATCACAAGAATATAAAACTCAAGGGAAGCTGCCTTTAATTACAATAGTGCATGTCCTGATTCACTTTGTAGGAGCGAGGGAATAGGGTGGGAGGTGGAGCATCCCAAACTATTATGAACTTAGAGATTTGATAAGAAAGGTAGGCCTTTATGCTTTGTAAATATCTGTCATGTAGACTTTCACAGCAAGTAGCTATTTTACTAATGGAGAAACCAAAAATAACAGGCTACTTTCTCTTTCAAACAGCATCCTTGGGCTAACATTTATTTTCTTCAAAGGTAGCAGTATAACATGGGATGGGAAGAAGATCCTTTTGACATTTTTGTGAATGTTACAGGGGTGTAGTAGAAAGGTGAAGGTTTGCAACATTTCAAAGTCTTATTTTTTCTTCTATATCTATTTGTATCATGTCTTTGTCCACAGAGGCCATGTCAAGAGAAAAAGTAAGCCTTTAAATATTTTAAAGTGCTCATTTAGGATTCATTTCTGAGAGAACAGAATCCTAAATGTCAGATGGTGTTTGATTGTTCTCTGTAAAATCATCATTAAGAATTAACCTCATTTGATATTTTAAGCACTTAGACTTATCCAAAGAATGTCAAGAGAAAAATTATCTCGGTTTTTTTTTTTTAATTTATCTGTAAAAAAATGTCATTTCTGTATGCTCTTGTGCAGGTTGTCTTGAATATCAGTATATCCAAAGCATACACAGGCTTCATTTTGACTTCTCCTTTTATGACTGCTTTAGGAAACCTCCTAAAATATTATTATAAGACATCACTAAAACTCTGATACTAGTTTCATTAGTAACTAACCAGCCTAAACAAGTTTCTGATGTCTTAAACTGTGCTGTCTAGCAGTGTTTGGAGCCACAGTCAGACTGCATCTGCATCATGCTACGAGGCAGAGAACCACTTAGACAAATGTTCTGCCTCTCATGGGTTCATGCTCATAGCTGGCTTTTACAGAAGTGCATTTTGAAAAGTTATCTCCAGCTGTGTGTGCAGCACTGAGACTCAGTTCTCCCTCACAGCACAGTCCTTGCAGGTGTCTGCAACCACACACAGAGAATTTAAACACGAACTTCCATAGATTGAAAGAGAACAACTGCTGAAACTCCCTCCAAAACCTTAATCCAACCACCCCTGCCAACTTTCTGCAGCTCAAATAAAATGTCTACATATAGTGTGTGACCTTTCCTGCACTCTGGGAATTGTGTAAAGAAGTCCATTAGAGGTACTCCCCTATGGAGGGGCTGGGGTCTGTTCATAATCTCTGCAGACAAGGGACTTAGCACAAAAAAAATTAGCAAAGGCAGTGGCTTAGTCCAATCATATGCTCAAGAAACTGTGAGAAAGAGAAAATAATATGTTTTCTATATCTACTTTCTTTTTCTTTCTCCCCACCCCATTTTTAAAACACTGTAATTGTGAAGGCTGTTTTATTATATTATAGGAATTTTTTATTAATCATATTCTATGCAGAAAAATCAGAGAATAACTTAATTTGGTACAAGAATTAAATTCCAGAATGTTTTAATTCTTTGCTATGGCAGGTATGAGTACGTGCTGAGACGAGATAATCACTTAGTTGTATTATTGTTTGGTATAACTCTTTCTATGAGAGGTCACAGATGAGGAGTGTTTTGGGTTGACATGCTTTTTGGTTTGGTTTGGTGTGCTTTTTGTTTTGATTTGGGTTTGTTGTTTGGTTTGGAGTTTTCTTTAGTTTTATTGTTGGCTAGCAGCATTTTTTAGTTGTGAAATGGCTTCAAGGTATCTCAAGATTCCTATTTCCTACTGAAGTGATTAAGAGAAGGAGAAAGATTTGGCAACCTGTCATTTTTCCTCTTCTCTGACAGTAGTTTCGTTACTTGAAGCAAGTGATTTGCAAATAATATCAAGTGTAAATTGAGCAGAGAAGGTCCCTTGATTGCAGCTCAGTCTGATTTTTCTAAATCTTCCACCTGAAAACCCAGTGCTGCTCTGACTGACAGGGCAATTTCACCGAGTAATGAGTAAAGATGGATGTCCCTGAGCAGTTAATCAAATTTCTCTTTGGCAACACTCTCTGTCAATATTTGAGGGTGTCATTTTAATTGTTTCAGATTCCTGCTGAAGGAGGATCATAGCCATGGACTCCCCTTGTGCTAGATGATATAAAACTTGGTGATATCAATAGATGCCTAAAGAAGAAGTGGACTTTTGAAGTACACTCTTTTAATGGGAATCACTGTTCTTCCAGTTTCATCAAAAGGATGTTTGCAAATGGCTTCTGCTTGTGCAGAGTAGGTTGTAGACCAGGTACAATTGCTTACTGCAACTGGAAAAAATGCAAGCTAACGGTAATCATAAGCTAAAATCCTTACTAGTTGTTTTCTTTGTTTCAGAATATTTTTGTTCTTCTCAGACCTTTTGACTTTCCACTTTTTATTGCTCATTGTATATGCTATAGTCTTACTGCCACACTGGCATGAGTGGAGGAGAGCTAGCTCAAACCTCTGCCTGGCTCTGAATTTGTTTGGATCTTTTCATTCTTTCAAAGTGGACAGCTGACCTTGGGAGGAGTAACAGAGATCTGAAGCAGCAGTGCAGTAATTCAGCTAGTTCTGTCAGCAGTTTCCTACATTTGCAAAACCTGACAAATCTTAGTGCCAGCATTCAGAGTTAGTCTCTGAAAGATCCTGTCTGGCAACAGTGCACGAGATGCACAGCAGAGAGTTTGTGCTCCCACACAGACATGGGTTTTTCTATGTGCTGCAAATACCTTGCTGTTTAACTGTATATATGCATGAATATGTATGCATATGCTCAGGAAAGAATCATAGAATGAAGAAATCTCCAGGAGATGGAGTGAAGAGCATGACACAGTGAGAGTGCCAGATATAATCTTTGTTACGTGCTCATTTAAAGCATAGTTTATCCTGCTCAGCTTTATATAGTTCTTGTGTTTATGCATGCTTGTGTGTGGGCATGCATACATATATTTTATCTATATATGTGGCTTCTCTTACTACAACTTAACAAAATGTGATATGAAATTTATGGCTGAAAATGACAGAGGAAACGGAAGCATCAAGAGGAAGGAGATAACAGATACAAAAGCTCCAGGAAACTTATGTGGCATGGGAAGTTACAAACAGCCTTCTGTCACTACTCAGCACCTGATCAGGCCTAGCAGACCAATGCCTATCTCTGTGTTAGCAGTAACCTATAAATCTGTCTGAAGCACTGAGGGTTCATGCATTTTTGCTCAGCTATACCCCACAGTCCTCTTAAAATCAAATAGAAGACAGGAGTTAGCCCTAAGAAAGAGGTGGCATGAATCAAATCTGGCTTGGTGGTTTGTTGTGGAGTAAACTATGGTTATACCATGGCTTTGTTGCTGACATTCAGAACCACCTGGGCAGGTGTAGAATTTCATGAATGTAGTTATGGTCCTGTTTATAAGGGGATATCACCCCACGTTCTGAGTGTCTGTGATGAATTATGTTAATTACACTGTGTTGGGACTGCACCTGAAGGGAGAATGGGATATGTTTAAGGTCAGTGTACTTTATGCTTAGTTCTTGTTGTTTCCAAATGGATAAATGCTCTTACAAACCATGCAAGAGTTCATTTTTAAGGCTTTTATCTTCTCAAGAATGAGAGTTTCAGTGTATGAGCAGAAAAGCAAAACCCAATATTCACTCTTTTCCATGATATAAACTTTAACATCTTTTTTTTTTTTTTTTTTTCTTGCAGACAGAATGTTTTTCTGCCATCATGCTTCTTTGGTTCTTTCTTGCTCTTTATATCTAGCAGCTGACTCCTCAGCTTAAAGTTGCAATATCCCAGTAACAATATTTAACTTTGTACACTGAAAGCTTTTCTGCACTTTATGGCCAACAAAAGCCAATAGAAAAAATCAGAGTGTCAAGTGAGCAGCTCCTAGCAGGGTCAGAGAGCACACCAGATCTTTTATCAGACATTTAATCACCTAAGTTTGATTTCACTAATGGAGGGCTCTAGATGAAAACCTCATTTCTGTTACTGAACATTTCTGTCCTGACACCAGCTTGGCAGTCCCTGCACTTTGGTGTGGGATGATGATGGGATGACCACTTTACCAATGTCTGTGCATGAAGGGTCAGCCAGGGAGAAAACTTTAAGATAACTTGCAGCTTGGAAACACTTTGAACTTGATGCTATGCTAGGAGATGTATTTCTTCTTCAGTTTGGTATGGTAGCATCTCACTGGCCCTGAGCCAAGAACTTATTAGGCAGAACTCTAAATAAGCTGAGATACTGAGCAGGGAACAAAAGCCACTATGGCACAAGTGTGTGAGATGAGAGAAGTGAGTCTCTAGCTAGTGCTCACAGGTGCACACGAGTGATCAGCATTTTGTCTAACTTCTCAAGACTTGACAGATGGCGAAGTGCTTGTGCAATGAAGACTCATCCCTGGAATATTTGTTCAGAGGAGGGGAATAAATATTTTTCATCTGAAATCTCTTTGAAATGCAAACCATTATCTTTGCAGTCTTCAGTTATCTCTTTTATGAGCCTGTCTCTATAACAATTCTTCTCAAGGAATACACCAGACACAGTGGATGAGCTCTAGATCTAAAAGGGAAGCCACAATCCTTTAAAATAAACACCCCACCCAACCTAAAGAAAAAAAAAACAACACAGAACAGCAATACGAGTGAAATTAATAAGATATCAAGAAATGGAAGCCATCTCCTGAAAGCTGAGAGCTGAATAGATGACTGTAGTAAAATAGCTATAAATGAGATGTATACATTGCTGAAGTTACAAGACTGAAAATATTTCAAAGTTAGGTTCCACAGACAAAATATTTTTCCAAGTCAATGGCTCTAAAAACAATGAAGAAGTCTTTAAAGTTTGAGAGAAATATTTCCCCCAATTCAGAATGTAGTTGAAAAGGAATGAACCTTATCACCAAAGGATAAGGAGCAAGTTAAAAAACACCTTCAGTCCTTGCCAGCTGCAGATGACCGTGATTGACTTTGAGACACTAACAAAAGCTTAATCTTGTTTGCAGTGTATTGAGAGATGGCTGGGACAGATTGACTGTGAAAGGGTAGTCTCTGAGCTGAGCTCAGAATGAAGCATGAAAGGTAAATTGTTTTAAAAGTTCCAAAAACCATTACATTTTCCCTTGTAACTTTGCTTAAACCTTTTAAATTCTTGTCTGCCCCACAAAGGCACAAAGCAAATGCAATTGCTTTTGCACCCCAAGGAAAATTTCAGGAGTTCTATTGGGTAGATGGATGTAGATGGGGAAGGACTGAAGAAATCAACCAGTGAGAGCAAGATTTCTACCACTGACACAATGAAAAAAATTATTAAAAACTAGAAATACCTGCAGACAACAGGTATTTACTGTCATTAACAGGTTGGATCTTAATTGCTAACCAGTTCAGCACCCAAGCTCATTACTAGAAGACATATTCCTAGGGAAAAAAAAATAGATTTCAACGAATTTTGGAAGCCCAGGAGAGCAGAGAATGAGTTTTCCTCACAGAAGTTGCTGTCATCTTCCCTCCTGTGAGGGAAAGAGAAACGTTAGATGTGGTGGCTTAGCAGTGTTACTGCTCAGGGTGGATTTCATGTTCTCCTAGGTAACTAAAATGCATGCTCTTAATGAAAAAATAAAAAAGTGATTAGTCTTTCTTTATTGGTATAAATTGTAGCCTTGAGGGCAGGAAGAAACATCATGGAGTTAAACAAGCCTGCCCCAAATCTGACTTGTACTGGTGTTTACCACTGCCTCTGATAAAATACTGTTCTTAGCCAAGCTTTGTATCTGTTTTTATGGCAGTGCTGTGGAGTTTGAGGTCTCGACCAGCTAAGTGAAGACAGGCTTTAGTGTGTGGAGAGGTGAGTGGGAGGGAGTCAGGGCAGTGAATGCCCAGTAGAGTCATTGCTCTGTCTGATCTGGGACATTGAGTACAAGGCAGATTTACAGCTTAGCAATATTCACACTGTGCTGTACAGTGCAGGGAAATTCTCTTTTCTACCTTAGGATTTTTCCACCTCCACTCAGTGTGTTTTGTACCGTTATACCTCAAATTCCACATGCCTCTTTAGAGAGGGGCCAATCTAACCCTGCCAATCAGGGTCTGACTTTAGAGGTCCTATTTAGCATACTTTGCAATTATTTCCCTTTAAACTTTCCTGGAAATTTTCCTCTCTTTTCTCTTCAGAGGTGTTTTATTTATCAGAGCATGAATTTATACATCTGAGATCAGAGTGCTTCATGCTTTGCTTCAACACAAGATCCTTAATAATTAGAAACTATATAAAAGGTAAATAAAATTGAATTCTTGCCCTGGCAGTCTACTGACTTTGTGGTTGTCCCTTTGATTCAGAGGTCTTGTATTTTATCTATTCCTTTCAAGACTTTTTGATTTTTCTCTCAGAATTTGTTACTTGTCTTGAAAAGACAATTCCCTTATCTGATGTTGCTTTTCCCCAAAAACATACCTACTTTATTTTCTTTTTGCTATACTAGTATCAGTTTAAGGCAGGAGTGCTTTAAGTCTTTCCAGCCAAAAAGCCAAAATTCAGTTTTGTCTAGCAACAGAGTAGTTTTTCCAAGCACTTTCACTCAGTACTTCAAGCACTGAGCCCAAAGCAGCTCTCTCATTGCTGTAGCAGGCAATGCTGTTTTCAATGTCTGTTCATCTGACTCTGCTCTGTGTCCCCAGCAGCACTGGGTGCTGGGGTATCATTACAAAGTAAAAGGTGAGGAATGGCATGACCTGTTTCTTTCCCTTTGCATCAGGGAGGAAGAGGAAAGATAAGGCTAAAGTTGGAGGCAGATAAGTGATGCACAAGTTGGGTCACCAATTGTCTGAGCCCCTTGGGAGCTCCTGTGAGATTTAGAAAGTGTGTGAGTTGCTCACACCCACGTCTCTCCTTTTCATACATACTCATGTAGAAGTGCACACGGACAATCACTGTGCATCTTGCTGCAATTTTTCTGTCACAATCCCAGCCTGGGGCCCACTGAAGTAATGGAAAGGAGGGATCTCTATTAACACAAATTAGACACTTCATCACTGGAGCTCACACAAGTACTCTGTTCTGTTTTCACTTTGGATTGAAGAACATCTATGCTGTCACTCTGGGTCACCCATTGCATCCATCCTCTGGATAGTATTTCAGCATGATTTGTGCTTGCATAACATTGCAGCTTCTACTTTTAAAAGCAGAGAGAGAAGGGAATTAATATCATCAGTGTGTAGTAAACCCCAAAGGAACTCTGTCAGTGTTTTATGCTGCTTTCCATTGTAAAGTGGCACTTTTAAGTGAATGAAGGAGTATTTTTTTGGTGTTGATCTAAACACAATAATGAGTGTATTTGCTGTTTCTTCCATTTAACGCCCATTTCTCTATAAATTTCTTATCTGATATAGTTTCCTGCTGTGATCATCTAATACTTTCACTTCTCCAGAAACAGCAACAACCTTCAGGAATTATTTGTTCTGATTTTGGAGAGTGGCTAATAAGTGTGGCTAGACTTAAAACCCTCAAGAAAGCCAGTTAGGGCTTCCTGACAGCTGATGATATATCAGGTATTTTTTTCTATCTTTGAAGAGTTTTCCTTCATTTGAATTTTAGGACTAAAATCATGATTGTGTTAATAGAGCCCATGGGAAGCTGAAGTATATAAATTGTATAACCTGTGAGTGTGACCAGGGGAACATCTAATTTCAGATAAAGATTCTCTCTCTCTCTTTTCCACTCTGTTTATAATTGTTATACATAAAGTATATTTTTATCTATATCTGTAAAATACATATAATTTACTTAAAAATTGCCCCTTATTTTTTCACCTGTTGTGTGATGATACTATTCCCTGCAAGCTCCTGTAGGCACTATGTACTGGCACTGTGACTTCAATGTCTTCCAGTAAGGATTGGCACCTTTGGACAGCTGGGATAATTTTGCTTCAACAAATTCTTCCTTCATGTCCAAACACATGCATGCACATACTTCATGTTTTGGGCATGCTGCCAGCACCATGCATGCACACTCCTCTCATTTTGGGGAGTGCTACTTTCTTGAGAAATACTGGAGTAGCATGGGATGGAGTTCAGAGCAGTATGGTTTTAGTGAGCATGGAAAAGGTGTCCTAGGCTCAGAGTGGTCTCAGCTCATTACTTCTTTTTTAAGAGTATGAAATTAGTGGATTGTTAAGGAATTCTGTTAGAAAAGCTGAGTTTAAATACTTGGCATTCTGGTGGTTTTAAAAGCTGCATTTCTAGAAGACATTGTCTCACTGAATTTTCAGTTTGGAGCCCAAACTCCAATCTTAAACATGCTTTTGTTTGAATATTCCAAAATTTTGTGGGATCTTTTTGTCCAGTAACACCTTGTTTTATAGGAATATCTGATATAGAGAAGTCTTATATGTTAACTAGAAATGAATCTTCCTTTTTTTTGTTTTGTTTTGTTTTGTTTTTTTGTTACAGTATCACCTACAAATTTAGATTACCAAAGGGGAAAGACAAATTTGAATTACCAAAGGAGAAAAGAAATTGCTAGGCCATCAATTTAGTGGAATCTATAATTTTTATTTCTTTTTTTAGCCAGGAGGCTTAAATATTTTAGGTGTTTTCTAATGCAAGATGGTCCATCAAAGGACCAGCATCTCAGTAATAAGCTGTTAAACCTAAATTGAATGGCATGTACTTTCCATCTCATATTCAGTAAAGTTTGAGATCATCAAAAACTTTTCTAGAAAACCCTCCAGGCAGCTGACTAAATTAAAGAGGGGAATTACTTACAGGCTTGGAAGACAAGTAGGGACATCAGCAATGAAGGATAAGTGTAAAGCTGTCTCTCTCTGCATAATAATTTTATTGCCTGGCTTGATGTATCATAATGTTTGAGATACATTACCCAAAGTAAGTAATACAGTGCACCATTAAGCACATTATGTTGTAAATAATTAAGATGTGCAACATTAAAAATTTTGGGTAGAATGTAATTACTGTATTCCATGAAAAGTCAATGGTTACTCCAGCAATGTAAGTAAACATTAAAAACAGTGTTTCACAGACACACTGCAATTGCTTTATGAATATATTTTAGAGGCTGCTTTTTGCTTTTGTCTGATGAGATGGACTGATTCACATGAAATTAATTTTCAAAATTTTCTACCTTGAAGATTTGCTCTTTCTTTGAGCAATGAATGAGGCTTCCTATGTCAGCAGCAGCAGAATGCAGAGATCTGTGCCTGAGCCAAATGTACAGTGCCTGACAGGATTAAGTGCTTTTGGTGCTTGACAGGACTGAGCATCCTTCACAGCTTGCACCTCACTGCATCCCACAGCTCTCTTGCTAGTTTCAAACATAAGGCAGGCTTACTCCTGCTCTTAAAAGGTGAACATATCATGCACTTACACTGGTGATAAGGTGTGAGCACAGGTGAGGAATGAATCCCTTACGATTTTTATTCTGCTCTGAAGAACTGTGAGCTCAAGAAATTAAATCTGCTGGAAGCTGTCAAGATCATTCAGTTCAACCAAACAAGGTGATAGGATTGAAATATGAATTTAACATCTAGTTCTACCCAAATCTTCAGGCAGAATTATGCTAGAAATTTGTATGACTGCATTACATATTAGGCCTTGTCTAGAAGCATTTGTAAAAGGCATCTCACAAGCATATATAAAACAAATATGTCAAGGATGAAATTCTGGCTTTCCAATTACTTCTGATGAGAAAACTATTTCAATTGTAGTTTATGCAGTGAATCTGTTAGCTTTGTCTTTCAAAGGCTTTTAAAACAGAAAAGGCAAGGAGAGCCAACATGCTGACCTGTACATCAGCTTAGCATTTTGCTTTCAAGCACTTGTAGAGTCCCAGGAAAGTGTTCAGAGGAAGAAGATGATGTTGCAGGAAGCTTGTGCATAAAGACTGTGGTGTTTCCTTTTCCAAGGAAATTGTAGGGACACAACTCACAAGCTTGTGGCTGAGGCTGAAGAATTCCTTTAGAGTATCATAATCTTGACACTGAGAGAGTGAGGAATTCTACATGGAATGCCCCACAGCATTCAGGAGAACTACTCTAGATCCCATGCACATGTGGAATCAGTCCCTTTATGTGTCTTCAAGGCTTCCTACTTAGAATACCTGGGCAGCACATCAGTGCTTGGGCAAGAGAGATCTTAAAGACCCACTGGAAGCTTCTTCTTATCTGCTGGCCATCTAATACAGTTGTTTTGCATTGTTTTCAGTTGTGGGGGTCTTTTTTCCCTGATACAGTTGTTTGGAGATTTACACTATTGTCTCTAATTAAGAGCCATGGCAACAGGTATTGTAGAGATTAATCAGATAAAAGATACATTTAGTGATCATTCTTATGTGCAATTCTATTAAAATTAATAACTCTAATAAGCACCTGGCAGGCATCTTTCTGCATTTGGGTAATATGCCAGAAGTATAGTGTTCTGGTAGAGAATAATTTATTTCAGCTCAGGTAATGAATTCACTTTTTTTCACTCTGTGAAAGAAATAAGTTGCTCTGCTTTTTATCATTTAGAAGTCTCTGTAAAAGAGATTTTAAAGGCAGTTTTGCATAACTTCTTCTGCAGCCTTTACCCCAATAATTTGAGTACCTTGTAATTGTCCATTAAAAGGATGCAGCTCAGCTGTCCTGGGAGATTCAACCTCTCT
Organism: Erithacus rubecula; assembly: GCF_903797595.1. NCBI lineage: Eukaryota > Metazoa > Chordata > Aves > Passeriformes > Muscicapidae > Erithacus > Erithacus rubecula. The sequence continues at coordinate 83,997,450 of NC_136689.1, read as the reverse complement.
TGCATCCCATTAATTTCTCGAGAAGGAAGTGCACAGTGAGGATTTTTCCTAGGTTTAAATAAGTGATTGATTGGATGGTATTTTCACAAAAATATGTGTTTGTGTTGCCAAGACAGACTGGAAGCTTCTTGCCCTCTGATTTTTAGAAGCTGTGTTTATGGTCAGGTTGTTGCATCAGCTGGCTTCTCTGGGTGGTCTCACTGGCAATCCTGATTTACAAATACATGTGAACATTTTTTACTTTTTGTGGCCTCAGTATTAAGTCTCCTATTTTTTTTTCTGTCTGTGAATAGTTGATTAACATAGAGCTCTGAAATATTTTATACCTGTTGCCAGCATCGCCATAATAAAAAATATTTTGTAGCCTCTCTTATTTTTTATGCATGAGTGGTTCTCCCCTTCTCCAGTTGTTACTAATTTTATTTCAAGTGGCTCAAGAAATTAGGATTGACATTAATGTTTCTTCATATAATTATTCTGTGATTACTGAGACTCTGAAGGAGGGATGGAGGCTCATGTCAATGTACTTTATAGCTTTATTTCACAGCAGAAAATACTGTAACCTTGATGATCATACTCCTCTTGTGCTTTGTAGCATTCAACCTTTCAAGATGCTCACAACAGAATTACTTTGATTTCATTTAATAAAGAAAAACATATCTTTCATTAGCCCTTGAAGTACATGAGTTTGTGGTGGATTTTCTTAAATAATTGGATTTTGTTACTTTATTGTTCTTTTATTATTCTTTTTCGAATTTTTTTTTATACAAAATTTGAGTATATTTTATTAAGTTGCATCTTGTGAGCCCTACACTTACTCTAGAGGAAGAAAAAGACAGTTTTTCTAACATTAGATGTTCTGAGGTCATTTGGGAGACTTTTGATTCTGAATGTGTTTGTGCATGCATGAACAATCATTTTTAATTCAGTTATTAACTGAAATCATCAATTGATCTTGAATTTAGAAATGGACTTTGTACAGCGTATAGATCTTGTTATAGTGCAACATTTTATTTGGGCATAGAAAAGGTGTTTTATGCTAGATTACTGTCATCTTGCACAACCAGGGGTTCTTTCCTCATGGCTTCCAGGCACAGTTTGGGGATCTTAATGCAGCAAATTTGTTGCTATTTTTTAGTGTTTGATGAAAACCGGAAGATATCAAAAGAGACTGTTTAATTGAGTGCTCACATCAGACAAGTAACTGAAACCATTAAAAACAACAAAAAAAGAAAGAAAAATATTTTCTTTTCAAATGCTCAAGTTGTTCTGTGATGCGGTTAAGGAATCATATTTTAGACAGGGATGGGAACAAATTGTCATGGGAAATGAAGTTATTTAAGTCAAGACTTGTTATCTGAGTAGAAGAAACTTTCATTTTCAGACATTAGTTAGGATGCTGGTGTAGACAATTGGGAAGAATATGGTGTGGACTGAAGAAATGGCAAGTCATAAATGGGCACTGAGAGGGCCCAGAGCACAAACCAATAAAGCTGGTGGCTGTTTGTAGAAGAGGCATATTTGCGTTTTCCACAGCCTGCACTTCCCATCACGCTTTGGTCATAAATTCCAAACTGTCCAGCTCGGAAGTCCCAGGAGGTTTGTGACAGCCATTTAATAAAACAATAAATTTTTTAGTTCCTTTTGTGCAAGTGCAGCCTGTAATGCAGTATTTTGTTATGAACAGCTCTTTAGGAAGTGCTCCTTTCTGTAGCAGTGTGTGAATTTGGGATGTGATTGCAATTGGTTTTGTTTTGTTTGGCTGTTACAGCTGCCCAGGGGGAAGGCTGTTTCTGTAGGTCTTTTGAAGTCAAGAATGTTATGTAAAATACAGTTGACCATATTCACATTTAGAGAATTTGCCTGTTTTGAGGCCACTGAATATATAAAACCTTGGTTTTCAGACCGATTTATCAACTTCACCTTTAATACACAGAGCCAAAAATCTACAAATCAGCCTAGCTGAGAGGGGAGCTGCACATTTCTGTTAGTTCAGATGTTTTTATTCATGAAAGCTGGGTGAATTTCAGTATGTTTCAATTGCATAACTGGAAATGTTTTCAACTAAGAATGCTGTTGGAGTGATCATCTAATGAGGCAAAATCAAATTCAGACCAAATTTTTGTGCATTCATTTATTTTCTGCATATAGCTTAGTGCTGTGCATCTATTCCTTATGATTTATAAAACATACCCATTTCTTAAGCAGCTCAGTGAAGAGTAAAATTCTGTAGAGATCCAGGCTATGAAACTGATAATACAAATTGGGAGTGGATATATCATATCATATCATGACATAGTTGTTATGGGTTACAGGGCTTGATTTACTCGCATAAGTCATAAATATCCATGGTTTTACTGAAGGCTAGGATTAGGGGCTGCAATGTGCCTCAGACCTGTAGGGATCTGAGAGCTTTTGAGTAGTGTTAATAAACTGTGTCTCTTGAGGGGGAGGGTTGAATGCAGTGAAACCCTTCCCTTAACAGTGGCGATTTTGAGCCTTACAAGATGTGAAAACCCTCGTGTCTCCTAAGTAAAATCAGAAAGTCAAAGCTTGCCTTATTGCTGAGCATAATGTATTGTGAACATAGAAATCTGCATCTGGATTAGGCAGCTGATTGGTACAATTCAATGAATCCATTGGAGAATTTAGAGAGGATTTCATGCTGTTTGCATAATACCAGGGGTGTTTGATGGAATTTGGCTCTGATTTCTATAGTCTTACCAATTATCAGTATGTTAAGTGCAATACTCTTTCTCTAATGCAGTATAATCTTGTTTTTAACTGTTTGATTGCATATATTTGTATCTTTTACATATAATCACCTTTCCTTTCTTTCCTAACAAAATTAATTTAATTGAACTAGAACAAACATACTGCAGATTCTTTTAGTGTATGATTCATATTGTGTTAAAGGGAAGCATAATTTTCCTCACAGCCTTAGAAAAATACATCAAAATAAAGTTTAGAAAAAGGGATAGAAAGCACCTCAAACAAATGACAAGCATTAATTTATTCAGCTGCAGTCAGTCTCTGAGAGTTATATGGGCACTATTGATGCCACTTCCAAACTGTAGCACAAATGAGCTTTATAACCTGTCTTCCTACAATAGGTTTTGCAAAAGAAATTAAAACATTCCTTGCTACCAGATCATGTTTAGGCTAGCCTTAAGACCAGGCATTGATCTGGATGTGGCCTGCCCTATACTTTTGGTGACATACCCTTTGTAGTAGATGTTTGTCAGCACCAAATAAGTTAATAGGATGTAGAGCCCTTATTTGAGACAGTGAATATGCCTCTGGGAAACCAGATTCCATTGAAATTTGGGAAAGCAGAATAAGTGTATTTCAGGAAGAAAGGAAAATTAATTCTTGGTCTAAATTCACAGTAAGAAACAGGGATTATAGAGAAGCCCTGGTTAGAGGCATACTGCCAGCTCAAGTGAGTTTTAAAGCTCAAAATATGCACATTTTCAAATGACAGTTCCCTTCCCCCACAAATATTAGGAGTCTGGGCGGTAAGAAGATAAAAAAGCTGATTTGCATTTATTTTTCTGTCAAAAATTGCTAGAAGTCTTCCCTTTATTCTTAAAGATCAGGGAAGATTTAGGAGGAGAGTTGATATGAAAATTGTGTTACCTTCCAGCCCTGCAGCAATTATCTATATCTTTATTACAGTTATTTTATTTTAAAGTGTTTTTTCTGTTTCCATAATACTTTAGTCGCTCAATTTAGATGCAGTAACTATTGAAAAACTGGAACCATGAATTTGCAGTGGTTGGTGTGCTTGACTTTCAGGGATTTTACGGTGAAACAACCTTGTACTTACAGCTAAATTGATTAGATCAGAATGGACTTATGAGCAATAGGATTGCAAAAAAATTTCTGAGTCACCTCGTGGTCCCCTTAAAGAGGAGAAGTGGAAAGCATGCTCTAAAGGCTAATAAAAATTGCAGTGAGAACATTCCAAGCCCAGAATGTATGACTTCATAAACAGGTTTATAGTGTAACTGGAATTTCCAGGCCACATAATCAACACTTAACAAACGTTTTTAGAACTTGTTAGATGTGTTTCAGTGTGCAAATACCTTGAGTGAAGTTCCATGGCATAAAATTATATTTTCTTCTGAAGCTGCTCATCCTACAAATCATGTTAGTATGAAATGAGCAGTCTCAGTCAGTCCCACTGTTGTAGTTCACAGCATAGTTTATTTTCACTGTTCACTTATTATTTGTGAGTCCCCAGAGTGCTTCTGGTATGGCTGGTGCTAATGAGAAGTACCACAAGGAAAAAGGTAGAAGTAAGTTTGTGAACATGGAGTTTAAAGAAATTGTACTGTGCAGGGTGGTAAAATGCAAATAAATTGGCACTGTGATTGCCTTGGTCCTGTGGCCTAACTTCTTGAGTAATCTCAGCAACAATGGTGCCAGTATTAGAGCACGGAGGGAATACCAACCCTTCTGCAAAACTCAAGTCCTGTCTCCCTATTTGATGAAATTAACTAAAGACAAGGAAAAAAATGGTCAATTTGTAATTGTGTTATTTTGAGCAGTTTATAATCACTAAGTCAGTGAAGGTATTATAGTGGAGCAGATGTGAAGAAGACTGTAACTAGCAAGGTTTTGATAACCAGCACTATTAGACATGTGGCAAGATATTGTGGCCATTTGAGTGCTTGGTTACAAAAGACAAAGAATGGGATTTATTAACATCATACATCAAGAAATGGCAGGAGCTGGAGCATGAGAAGGGAGCATGATGAGGCAGAGCCATGGAGTGAACAGAAAGGATGAATTGTTGGCACCACTGGTAAACAGAGAAGGTGGGAAGTTATTCTTTGAGCCTGTGCTGGTCTGAGACATTGGGGACTGAGTGGATAGGAAGGAAAAGATGGAATGTGAAGCTGTGGGCTGAAGCTTTGCAGGTAGGTTTAGCTCTAAGGGAGGTGCAAAATTCACAAGTAGAGCAAAGAGGAGAAAACAGATGGTTTGGGAGAAAGATGATGATGACTGCAAAAGGGCATGGAAGAATAGCTGCTGAAGGAAATGATGTACTGGTGTTTCTCCTGGTATTGAGAGAACTTTGCTTTGAAATAGTAAAAGTGCTACCAACCACACTTTTCAGTTCTTGTTCTCTATACGAAGCAAATGCAAAAGCTAGTGTCAGACCTGTATATTTTCTATCATTATTTGAAAATTAGTAACCTTAAAAAACAAATGAACATAATTGTTAACAAACAAAGAGAAGATAACTTGTCATGAAGAAGGTTGAGTTTTTGTGACCTGAGGGGTTTTATTTTGTTTAAATCTTGCTGACCCATAAATGGTCAGGTGTGAGCATTCTAGTACATAGAATCAGAGAACAAAATTTCATTCTCTGGGTGCCCTGTTACAAGCAGATCCAACATTTTTAATCCCTTTTCTTTAACAGATTCATTGCTTCTTGCTTTTCAAAAATATGAGTAATGCCATCTGGGGAAGGAATATCTACCAACTACTAAACAAACATAAATTTATTCATGTTTTTTAATCTCTGGGACACTTGAAATATTATGATTTGGTTAGGTAGCTGTCACAGAATTTTCTCTGATTCATCCATCTTATATGGTCTTCCAAGTTATTAGTGATGTGCAGCCTCACCAGTGCCATGACCATGGGGATGGTCACTTCCCTGGTCCTGCTGGCCACACTATTCCTGATACAAGCCAGGGTACTACTGGCCTTCTCAAATTCCTGGTTTCATGACAATAAAAATGCTTGTAGTACATAACAATGAGTAATTAGATTTGGCTATCCATGTTATGATTTTCAATGGATCATAGTAATGTTAGGCCTTATTCAGTAACTCCTTGTCACAGGATCAGATGCTTTAATTATCAGCAGCAGTGTCTAATCAGTTATTTGACTAGAGTTAAGAGAGAGGAGTGATTTCTAAATCTTGGTGGTTTGAAAAAGACTTAATTGTTTGACCAAAGATACAGTTACTATTTGGGGCTCTTCTCTTCATCTGCCAAATCTCTTTCCGAACCCCAGTTTATGGCATTAGACATCTGATAATTTTAAAATTAAATTTAAAAGTGTTTAGCAAAGTATATTTAACAAATAAGGGTTCTCTAATTGTTTTGAATATCTTGTTTCTAAATCCCTAATTGTGATAGGAATATGATTAGGTAAAGAAAATTCAAACATCACTGAAAATGTTTGGTTAATATCTTCTGCATTAATCAGTGAAATAAGTTCATAATTGTTAAATTTCCTATATTTGTTCCTGGCTTCTGAATTAGGAGCTGTAATAGCATTCCTAAAAGGCCCTGGTAAGTTGCCATTCATGGAGACATCCTGTGTAGTGTAGTGGACAGAATATTTAAGCCAAAATATTTTTGCTTTAACCTGAGATAGTGCCAGTCACTGTAGCATAAGTTGAAACAATTAAATTCCAGCAAGCTGATTAAAAAATGACAGTGTTCTACCAAATTAAGCATATGTTGCTGCTAGGGCTTCTACTATATCAACTGAGCTTTCAAAAATTCTCTTTCATGTAGTGTTTGAAAAACCCTCTAGTAGGAATGCTGTCCATCAGGATATTGCTAGGAAGATTAACTATGCACAGCTATGTTAAGTACAGATATTAATTATTAATACAGAAAACAATTTTGCTAACCATTTTGCTATTTAAAGCTTAGACATCCCAACATCCTGTATTTTGAGGGTTTATTTTAATATCATGATGAATTCTCCCATCACCATGTGATAAATAAGCACTAACTAAATACTCTGCTTCTGCTTTTAGAGTACAATTTTTTTGCAGACATAAAAAAGGCACTTCTGTGAAAACTTGCAAAAAAATCTTTGAGAGATTAAGTTACACTCACACAAGCCACAGTAACACTCAGCATAAGTCTGTATCTGCAAATCAATTATGCAATGTGCAGTTCCTTTGACTTTAATTCTCAATCAGTACCTGGGACTTCTGAAGACTCTTGCCCTCAGAGAAGGAATGTTTTTTTGTTTTTTGGGATTTTTTTCTTCTTAAATATTTTTTTTTCCTGCCAGAATACAGAAGGGAACAATTGCAGATGGTTTGCAAGACCCAAGTTTACATGTCTACAGTGAGTGTCTCAATTTTGTCTGAGCATCATGATGGCTCTTCATGGCTCCCTAGTAGCTAAATTTCTGACATACATGCAAGCTGTAACAAACCTTTCCATCGTGCAAATAGGTTCCTTATTTCTCACCTGGATCTACAGTGTGGTAGGCTGGGGAATAAGATTCTGGAAAGCAGAACTGTGGAAAAGGACCTGGGGGCTGTGAAATGCAATTTGAATCTGAATCAGCAGTGCCCTGGCAGCCAGGAGGGCCAAGATTAAGTCCTAGGGAGCATCAGGTACAGCATCACAGGGAGGGAATTGTCCTGCTCTGAGCTGGGGCAGCCTCACCTCCAGAGCTGGGGGAAGCTTTGGGTGTTACAACATAAAAAAGACATTAAACTATTAGAGAGCATCCAAAGGAGGGCAACAAAGAGGGTGAATGTTCTGGAGAGGAAGAATGTATGAGGAGTGGCTGAAATCTCTTGGTCTGTTCAGTCTAGAGAAGACTGAGGGGTGACCTCACTGCAATCTGCTTTGTGAGAGGAAGAGGAGGGGCAGGCACTGATCTCTTCTCTGTGGTGACCAGTGACAAGACCAGGGGAAACAGCCTGAAGCTGTCTCAGGGGATGTTTAGGTTGGGTATTAGTAAAAATTTCTTCACACAGAGGGTGGGCACTGGAACAGGCTCCCCAGAGAAGTGGTCACAGCACCAAGATTGCCTGAGTTCCAGAAGCATTTGGACAATGCTCTCAGGCACATGGTGTGGTTCTTTGTAAAGCCAGGTGTTGGACCTTGATGATCCTTGTGGATGTCTTGCAACATGGGATATTCTATGATTCTATGTGATCGAGTGGGAATGGTAGCACTCTTTTCACGAAGTCACTCAAATTTATGCAAGTTTTAGCAAATTTTTTGTGGTTGCTTGCCATAACTCCTAACTGGTCACTGTGGAGAGAAGTGCCTGCTTCTCTTCATTGGCTGCAAAGAGAGGTTATATAGCTATGTCAGTAGCTGCCTGCCATGAAGAACCCTAAGAGCAGCTGTTACAAACCTCATGCCTACAAACCCTTCAAAAGTCTGTGGTATCTTTGGCTTAGAGTCACTAGGTGGCAGACATTGCCACATTCCAACCTAATTTGAGCACTAAGATCACCCTGCTCTAGCCTTTCCTCACTGCTTCTCAGTAGTGACAGTTGTGAGATTTCGGCACCATCCCATTCCCCTTGGTCTCTCTGCCTCTAGCAGTGGGTCAAGCTTCACACTGGCCAGCCTCTGTCCTTGCTGATACTGGGTTCTAGGTGTATCTGTGTGCTTTGTCTCTCTTAGTCTCTAGTAACCTCATTCTTTGTCTTTCTGTAGCTCCTTGTAATACCAGGAGAAGGGCAGGTTGGTGTCACTCAGGCCTGGTCATGGGCAGCTGGGATATCAGTCATGTTATCCCACCAATCACACTCCATTGGTTGCACTTCTTTCCCTTCTCTGATTAGCAGCTCATGAAGGACTGAATCAAACACTGCTTGTCCCTTCACTGTTCTCAACATTTAGGCCACTTGTGCAATATATGTAGGTTCATATACATTAAAGGCATTTCCCCTGACACAGGTACCAGCTGCTGAGGTAAAGTTAGCAGGTGCAGATCTGGCTCATGTCTCTTGCTGTCTGCTGTTCAGTGTGGGAACAAAACCTTCTTTGTATTCATTATCTTTACCCAAGACTATCACCCAGTCTGGTAGCTGTCTGCACACTGCTGCACTTCTTCTGTCTCCTCACCTTTGGGCCCTTTTTCATATTCACCACATCCTTCAGTTCTGTTTTATCATTTCAGCACAGTACTCATTAGAGAAGTTTTCTAGAAAATCCATCTCATATCATACTGTTTCAGTAGGTTTTCATCTTTGCATCTTGCTGACTCACTGTGGTGTTTGACAGGGTTGGCTACTGAAAATGTCATTCATCACAAGCCACTGGGCTGCAGCTGATGCAAGGCAGGGTGCCACTTTTTTCAAGGTCTGGGCCTTTTCTGGTGATTGAAATACTGCTACAACAAACATTTTGAATTGTAGACAATACTGGTGATCTCAGAGATTTGTGTATCTTTACAGCAACATTTCTCAAAGAGACATAAGTGTTCAATGCATATACATTTTCTGACCCAGCCTCTTCCTGTAATGTTTTACCATGCACCAGTTCTGAGAATAGCAGTAACTTCATGTTGCTGACATCCAAGTGCTGTGATTGAACTTTTAATATATAAATGCAACATATACTTGAAGGACATCTTTTATTTGGCATGCAAGTGAGCAAAGTGCATGGAGTTGTTATTTTATTCCAGTGTGGGCAGGGATCACACATTAACTATGGAATCACAATGCACAAATTTGCTTGTGATGCCAAGCTGACAGTCTCTTTGACAGTCTGTCTATTTTAGTATTTCCCAGACTTTGGTCTATATAAGAAAAATGCTATTCCAGCAAAAAATTGCAGTTGTAACACACTCCGAGGTAACCTCATATCACCTTTTTAAAGACCTGCAATTTTTATTAATTACATTCAGATAAGAATTTTATATTTCTGTTTACTTTTGCTGGCAGCCAGAAAAGACCCTAAAGTCTTACAACATTGGCTTTTGTTGTTCTTTGGGGTTTTTTGTTTGTTGGGTTTTTTGGTTGGTTTGTTTGTTTTTTGTTTTGTTTTTTGGGGGGTTTTTGGGTTTTTTTTGTTTTCTTTTAATGGGAGAGTGTGATGAATGTGACTGGAAGGGATTGGAGTATGCTGCTTAGTATTTTAGCTCATTCTGGGTAGACACTTTATAAAGAGGAAGTTTAAGGTTATTACTATACCCAGCAGGTGACTGAATGAATCTTCTCTGGAAGTCTGAAGAATTGCACTGTCTGAGCTGCTGGGGTTTTCTTTGTTCCTGGGGGGAGAGGAGGAGAAACCAGAGGTATCCTATTCTGCCTGTAATTTGCAGATACCATTGCTGCTGTTTCCTTGTGCCTTATGAGAGAAAGGGATCTCAACAAAGCTGGTTTGTTGCCAATAATGTGACTGATGCACCCTATACTTTTTGCCACTTCCCTAATCTGTAGCCTGGAATGACTAAGTAGAAGAGAGCTTGTTTTTTTTTTTCTTTTCTTTCATGAGTACTGTAATTTCAGGAGGGCTAATGCATTTTTGTGTCAGAAGTGGTGGAAGATCTCAGATCTCAGGAGGAATAGTGTTTCATGGGTCATTTGATTTGTAAAAAGCTTCCAATAAAAAGTCTTATTGCTTGTCTGCCACCTCCACATATATGAGACTCTGTCACACAACATATTCAGCCCAAACACACAAAGGACAGGAGCAGAAAGAGGCAAAAAATGCATTATGTGATCAGAATGTCCCAGAGTATCTGGAAGTGACAGGCCAATCTAGGTTCCAGATTATTAAACTGTCTGTGAAATGTTCCTTCAGTTGTAGAAAAATGCCTGGGGAAGATAAATTAAAAAAAATTCTATGCAAGACACAATCACAACTTGCTTGGCAATTCAACTCTTGTTCTGCCATGGAAAAGATAAGATGGCTTGAGAAAGAGAGTTGTTGGCAATGTCCTTTGTGAACTAGTTTAGATGTGCTGTTGCTGTTGCAAGTGGGGGTTTCTGTGCATTAAAAGGTGATGTCTATTTTGTATATTGCTTTATAAAACCCTTTGTGACATTACAAAGGGAAAATAGAAGAATGATAAACATTGTAAGGTGCCACCAATTAAATATGATGCTTCTGTAGCACAATAAAAAAGTAAAGGTAAGGTGTTAAAATGAAATGGAATCTCCTGAGGTTACTTCATGGTTATCTTTCACTATATCATTTCCCTAATTGCTTCTTTTGGCAGAAGACAGCCTCTGTGTATTGTGGTTCAAGGAGATTTTTCTGTCCTTAATATGTGTCTAGGTTTTATTACTTCAGCTGAAGAGATATTCCTAAAGGAAAACAAAATTAGACATATTTTTTGCTATCAACATTCTGTTATTGGCAAAGTGAGGGAATGGTATGTTCCAGCAACATTTTGTTTGGCTGAAGACTGGAAAGGTGAGTAGCACTTCTCTGTGCCTTGTGTTGTGTATTTATGCCAGAAGTAACTGCTGAGTCTGCAAGCATCAGTTCTTCTTTGCCAAACATAACATAATTACCAAAATGAACAAGAATTAAGAGGTCTGGATGTTATTTCAGTAAATGATTTTGCAATTTATTTTTTGCCTTATCTAGGAACTACTGCCTTTCAAAAACTTAGTGCATTTTTCTGCATTTACGATTCCTTCCAAGGAAGAAACCTACTATCTTTGAGAAGACAACATGCTTAAAATCAGTAACTAATCAATTTCCAGTAACTGACCTAAAAGAGGCAATAATGTTCTCTCACAAATTTAGCATTTGACACCAAATTTGGAAAGAGCTGAGATGATTGATGGTAGGTCTGCCATTCAGAACAACCTAGGCAAGTTGGAGTGATGTGGTCCTTAAAAATTTAGCAAAAACAAATTCAAAGTCCTGCTTGTGGAAAGGAAGGATCTTCTGTAACAGCATGGGCTGGAAGCTCTGGTGTGAAGGATCTGGAGTTGTAGGTAGGCAGCAAGCTAAATATGAGTCAGTGGAGTGCCTTGGCAGCCAGAAGGGCAGAATCTTCTGGAGCTGTAGTAAGAGAATGTTGAGGATTAGTGTTTTAAGGTCACTTAAAGAATTGCCTGCAAAGGTATGGACAAAAGCAGGTTTAACATAAATCGAGAGAAAGTTAATTGGCAAAGTGGACTCGACGACTCGACTACTTATTAGATGATTAAAGCACACCAAGAAAAAGCAAACAAAAATCCCAAATCAATCAATCCAAACCAAAATAAATCTCAAACTAACTATGTGGAGGCTGGGGGAAGAGAAAAGGATAGGAAAGGAAAAGGATCAAAAGGAATATGGAAGAACCTCCTGTTGAGTCACAAGGTTCAGAGTAGACTCTTGTCTACTAAACTGAGCCTAGACTTGAAGAACAGTTTACACCCAACAGCAATTAAGTTAAACTTAGCTTGCTTAACCTTAATCCATAATGAGTTAGGTAATTTAGCAAAGGATTCATATAGAATTTGCTATAGCACAACAGTAACTTACAAATCTAAAGTACTTCAGAATCTGGGAGAGCAACATTCCTAGTTCTTTTGCTATAGCATATGTACACTTGCCTACGTGGAGACATGAAGAATCTATATAAGCTACCTGTGAAAAACTCCCCTCAAATTCAGTGAAATACTGATTTTGGATGCCTTTGCATCTTCTCAGTGTGTGAAGGATTGAATCTTGAGGAGTATGAGCCCAGGATCCAACATCACTCTTTGGCAATCTTCCAAGTATAGCAAACTTGAGAGTGCTCTGGCTGAAAGAGGTGTCCAGCTCAGAGGGAGGTTGCAGCCCATGGAGGTCCAGGGGATTTCAAAGGCTCTCCTTTTGGACCACTGTTTATAAGGCTGCAAAAGAGTGGACTTTAGTCACAGTAATTTTCCATCTGCAATTTGGGTCCGTAACTTTCTTTGTAAGTTCAATAACAAAATTGTTTCACTCAGGTTGTTATTCAAGCAAGAAAAATAAGTTATCAAAGCTGTTTTTTTACAAACGGGAGTTTGTTAGACAGCACTATTTCCCTGGGAACAGACAGTATTTCTGAGAGACTCAAGAGGAGCTCAGCCCAAGTGCAATTCATCCAGTCTGAGGTCTAATAAGCATTTCTCAGATCATAGAGCAGCCTGGAGGGAGAGGGAAAGGAATTAAGGAAGATGCCCCACCAAAGAGGAGCACAGTCAGAAAACTGAGGGGATTGTTTATTCCCTCTTTACTAAGCTCTTGTCAGCCCACATCTACTCCACCAGTCTTGGGCCATTTGACACAAGCAAAGCACAAAGTGGAATAAACTTGGCAGATGGTCATCAGAGAGTCAGGGGGCTGGAGGGTATACCCTTGAGGAAAAGCTCAATGAACTGGGGAGCTCAGCCTGGAGAGGAGGGCTTTGGAGAAATCTAAAAGTAGCCTTCCTCAGTACCTTTGAGGAGATCATTGAGAAGATGCATCCTGTCTCCTCACAGCTGTTCATGATCAGAAATTGAGAGGTAGGAGAAATAAATTGAAATGTGAGAGGATAGAACTGGATAGAAGCAATTGTTCTTTCATCATCATGATGATTAGCAGTGGACCAGAATACGCAGTGAGCTTGTGTAGTCTCTGCCCTGTGAATTTTTCAAGACCTGAGTAGAGAGAGCTCTAAGCAGCCTTGCCTGATCTCATAGCTGGCCCTGCTTTGAGCAACAGGTTGAACAGAACAACTTCCTTAGCTCCCTTCCAAACCTACATTATTTTGTGATTTCATGATATATTTCAGCACTGGCCTTATTGGAAAAAAAACCTTTCCATGTACTTGAAACAACCTCAACAGGAAATGGAGTCAGGGTTTCTAGCACTGATGAATGGGATGATACTTGGAAAAAAAGAGTATGCAGTGACTTCTGTGGTTGGTTTTCTGAATGTGAATCAGCTTGGTGCAAGCTTTTCAGTCTAGTCTGATCCAAAGGAGTGAAATATTGCTTGGTATTTTTCCTTTCTAGGCCTCCCAGTTTTTGAAAACCTAGCTGAGAAAAACAAACCGATACTAAATTTTCAGATACCCATCTCCATATTTAAGAAATTAAAAGCTTTGGAGAGAGTGAATACAAGATCTGCAGAAGTGATTACTAAAATAATTTCCATTTGTCATAAAATGAGATGGGTAATGATAGCAGAACTTCATCAAGCTTGAGAGATAATAGAGTGTAACAGAGAAGTTCTGAGCTGATTATGTTAGATGGTAAGGCTTGATCTGGAACTGTGTGCTGACATCAGCAGACACTATTAGAGCCTATGACAAACTCACATGCAGCTGGAAAGGGAAAAGAAATAAAAGCAACCCATAAATTAAGTGTTGCTCCTACCAAATGGACCTTAAATTTCAAGATGTTCAAATGTTTCATCCATTACAGATTTTTTTCTTATGATTTATGTTACACAGGATTTTGAGGAAAGATATCTGTACTGAGAGAAACATAATTTGAATATTTTCATTTTGAGTCTAAATCTGGTCATAAGAACTGTGACGATTTCATAGGTGGGTCAGAAAGCAGGTGGAGTGAACAGAGGCATGTAAAACCCTGTGAAAGATGTAGCACCTGATATAATTACCTCAATGTAATATTTGTGAATCTTGCATCTTCAAGAAGTACTGTCTTAATTTAAGCAGGTATAAAGCAATGGACTCCTTCCATGATAAGTGAGAATATTTTGATAAATATCAGCATGGGTTACATTTCTCTACAGCCTTAGATTTTTCTTATCTCACTCTTATCAGTGTGAAAAATAGGAAGATGTGCTACAGCTTTTAAATGGAAAACTTGAAGTTTTCCTCTAGAGCCTGTTGAAGGCAATGATTGACTTTGGTAATGTAAATGTCTGTGTATCAGACCAATATTAGTGCTTCTCAGAAGGAGGTGTTATAAACTAAGCTGCATGAAATTGTGTTGAGAACTTTAATCAATATTTTACTCTCTCAGCTAAGAACAGCTAATTGCGAAGGCAGAAGTTTTCCCTGAAAGAAAATTTGAATGTAAAAGCTGATTTTTAGGTTTCCCAAGGAAAGCATTGCAATGATTCTGGATAGAAACAGTTAATGTCACTAAAACTGTGAATTCAAAATTCAGGGGGAAAATTAAAAAAAAAAAAGAAAATAAAGAAACATAGAAGTGAAGTAAAATTGTTACTGTAACAGGAATTATGTTTTATGGGAAAAACTGTTTTTGTAGAAGTACACAGACAGATCTTAACTGGCTGTCAAATATATACAATTCTGACTTGCCATCTTTTGTCACTTTAGAAGTAACAAATAAAATAAAATTATGATGGTTTAAGATATTTTGTGGCCTATTATGGAGCTGCCTGTTTGCCTGTAGTTCTGAAGTATTTGCTGCTGTTCCAAATAGAGCTGAGTTGACTTAGCAGACAGTTCCATCAGAGGTGTGCCGTGGGCTGAGACTGAGAGCAGAGAGAGAAATGGAAAGATTGCCCTGTCTCTGACAGGCTGTGAACACAGCATTTTGTCTGTGGTCCCATTCTGTCATTCCAGTGTGCCTGTTGATTGAGCTGAATGCAGAGGACAAGTATTCTGTCATTTTCAACTCTTATTCATCTGGTTTTAATTAGGGTAACTCCAGGATTTATTATCTTATAGCAGCAGTAGTTTGCAGGGAAAATTTGTTGTGTCGTGTTACTGTTGTGACAATGCCATTCAAATAATGTTGACTTTTATTCAATTCCACTTCTTTTCTCTCTCTAACAGTAATGAATTTAAGGGTGGCAGCAAACCGTCTAGTAGCTTCATTAACATTTATAACTTACAGATGAAAATTAGGAAGGAACAAAATGAGTCTTCCATGACTGATTAACTTCCTATGGCTTTTATTCCTTTTATTATATTGTGGCCTTTCTTTAAGGTTTTTGTTTGTTGTTTTTTGGGGGGTTTTGTTTTCTTTTCTTTTCTTTTTTTTTTTTTTTTTTTTTTTTTTTCTTTTTTTTTTTTTTTTTTTTTTTTTTTTTTTTTAACAATGCATTACTTAATCTGATCAAGTTAAATTCTCTTCCTATTTAATTTGGAATAATTTAAAATTATCACCACATTTTTTCCTAAAACGTATCAGTAATTTAGGAATCTTCTGTTGTGGTCACTGATAGAGTTTTCTAATTGCCAAATGATTCTTTGGATGTAAGGAATTTTTCTGACCTGCTTCTACAAGTGAGAAATCACCTTGAAAATACAAGTAACATAAAAAACTAAGAGATATGGTTGGAAAAAATATTGAAAGCCTGTTATAAATATTTATGGGTACTGAAAATTTAACCACAAATCTAGCTTCTGAGGAAAACAGCAAGGGTGGATTTTGTACAGGGTCACAGTAATGAATTCCTGTTTGTTTACTTGCCCAGTGTTAAAGTATATCAGAATAAATAGCTAGTAACTCCAAATAAACTGAAAGAGTGGAGAGAATTCCAGCTACAACAATGTAGTTTGGAACAGAATTAGGTGTTTCAGGGTATCATTTGAAGTGGTACAGAGCTGGCTGTATTGAGAATTTGCTTGCACAGATCTAGACTGCCTGGAGCCCCTGTGTGACCATTTAAAGTTGTGGTGGAGAAAATTCCTGCTATACTTCTTCCTTCTAAATAATCAGCTTTGTCTTCATGTTGCCTGTAGGGCTTCAAGGTTCTGTGAAATGCAAAGTGGCATGCTCCTGAGGATATGCCTATGGAAATTTGATTTATACCCCCAGAGTTTGAGCTGGTGCACGTATGAGAAAGAGGCTGAGAATTCAGCTAATTGGTTACTCTGCTTCTCTGTCTGACACTTGCAGCAGTAAATACAAATGAAATGGTTTGGAATTTTTGCCTTGGATAGCAGAGGTGCTGTTGGTTATTCCTTCAGCTACAGCTTTAGGGGCAGCCAAATCTTCCTGGCTAAATAATACGAGAGTCACAGCCTGAACATCAAACCACAGATGAAAATTTCTGAAAACTGTCTCAAATTATTTTTTGATTCCCAGTTCTCAATGAGATTCCAGGAATATAAGTTAATTGTCTGATGGAGAGAACAGTCAGTAGGCTGTGCTGTCAGATGATTTTAGCATATAAACACTCCAGGCATAGTACAAAAAGAAAAGAAGAACACTGCATAGAACTATAGCATTCTATATGTGATTCCTCTCCAGGGAAATTTTCCTCCACAAACCTGGATTAGTTGAATGTAGAACAGCAGAACTGCATTCTGCTCATCTTCAACAGTATGAATTCTGGGTTGGATAAAAGAGACCACAATTCTTAATCATGCTGAATGTTGTTTGGCTTGTTTGTTTCTGTCTCAGGTGGGAGTGAAGTCCTTTCACTTTCCACTGGGAATGAATAAATAACAGCAGTAAGTGGAGGTGGAATCCTCTGTAGAGTGAAGTGGGAGACCACCCGAGGGTGAGCAGAGCAGGGGTGGATTTACCATCTCCCATAGAAACTGCAAAGGCTCTTACAAAATTAATTCTGAAGAGTGTGGGATGGAGAATATTTCATGTAATATTTGTCAGCTACCCAGTGCTGTGACCTAAACTCAAAAGTCGCACACATACCCTGAGAACTCAGGAACTGCTTGATGTAGTTTCAGAGAAGATATTGATCACACTTGGTATGTTTAAACCAGGACCATTTCTCAAGTTCAGCTGCAAGCCCTGAACATTCATGACTTCTGAGACAAGAGCTGTGCACTCAGCATTTTCTGATGTGTCTTTTTTTTTAGGCCTTTTGATTTGGACATCAAGGGGATTGAAACTGTGGGACACTTTGCAAGACCCCAGTCATTTAGGTATGGCTGCAGTCTGAGGTCTGTGCCTCTGCAAGAAGGGGTAGTGTCTCCCCACTTCAGAGCAGCAACAAGAAAATAAACACAGCATAAATTTCCAAGATTCAATACTCCTTGATCATAGGAACAGTGAATTCTCTGTCCAGTTTATACCAATTGCTTGGTGTCCTGTAAGCAGATAACTAATCATATCACTAGAGTCACAGCATGCTCCTTCACAAAAGGGTGGGAAAGCAGTTTCCATAGAAGAATGATATGAGAAAAGAGAAAAGTTCTGTCTTTAAGTGAAAGAGTATAGCTATGGGGAGGGATAAAGATAATTTCTAGAGAACGAGAACAGAACCTGAGGTTCTTGTCACAGAAAGACTGGGAATGTGTCAATCACAATGTGAGATGCAGAGAATCTCCAACTGTGATGTGTACTTCAGTGGGATGCTCTCCAAGAGATATTTTCTTAGGTTATTTAATCAAATTTGAGAAACATTAATAAATTAGATGAGATGAGACATCCTGCTCTGATAGGGAGATACGCTGACAGGTCTTAGCAACACTTTCTAAACTGAGTCATTCTGCTTAGATGCCTGAAGTGGGAGTTCTGACCATCCCACCAGTGAGACTGGAGAGGTCCATGTAGTTTAGTGAAGCCCCCTTCTCTGATAACCCATTTTCCTGTAAATGGATCAGGATTGGCAGCACTGCCTCTGCTACAAGGTACATTCTCTACCTTCTGGATGGGATGGTCCTTTTTATTCCTCACAGAGATCCTTTTAGATCCTAGATGTCACTAGAGCACCCAGCAAGTTAAGCCCAAAATGCCTGGGGAGCTGAAGAACAGAAAATGGACCAGCTGACTGGGGTGGTGAAAGCAGAGGCAGAAGAAACAGTGCCTCTGAAGGAAGGTGATGTAACTGGCACAGGAAGTCAGAGGTGTAATGTGGAATAAAGTAGGTGTTGAAATGTTATTTCTCTGAGGATTTAAAGCTTTGCACTGCTGAAAAATTGTTCACCCAGTTTCTTTTTGTGTTGGTTTGTCAGTTGTGATTATATACCAAAACAACCAGGCCTATTCTGAAACTGGTTTCCTTGGCCAGAAAGTCTAGATTTATCACTGAACCACCTAAGTTAGATGTGTGAACATAAACAGTGTGATTTTCCCCTGTAGACAGCAGAAGCTGTATAAAGTGTATAAAAGTGTAAATAGCAACACTTGTAAGAAGTTATATTAGTTGTCTTATCACTCCACCCCCTCCATTTTCCCCAGTTAGAGAGCTTTGGCTGAACACTTCCACATTGGAGGTGGGTATTACCCAAATCCAGCAGAGCTGTTTGCTGTGACCCTGTTAGTGCAAATCCTTGTCTTCAGGCCATGTCCTAGGCGTGAAATCCAGTGCTCCTCAGTTAGCTTTGGGAATGTCAGTGCCTCTGGCTGGCAGACACAGAAAGCTAATGGGGGGCCATATCACAGCCCTTGTGGTTTGAATTTCTCTTAATGAAACTTGGGAGTGACCTACACCAGGATATGTATGAGGGGAAGACAAGAAATCTGCCAAATCTCCCGTGCATCTCTGTTCCTTCACGGCCTCACATGCACATCATTTGCTGCCTGTGAAGGGTAGATATAGAAGTGAAACCACAAGCCTGCAGCATATGTTCTGCCATACTAAGGATTATTATTCATCACCACCCTATCACCACCTCTGGCTGCTGCAAGGCCACTGGTATCACTTCCCTTTCTCTTGCTCTCAGATGTGGGGCATGGTACTGACAACCAACAGCAGCACATTCATTTTGTTCTGCTTAGAATTTCTGGCAGTTACTTCTGCAGTGGTATCTACCTTACTGTGTCATCAGGAGATAAACTTCCAGGTTTTGTGGGGGGAGTTGGGTATTTTTTTACTACTGGGTGATTTCAGTGTGCTCCTGACAGTAAATTCAGATTATATAGCCTAAAAATTTGTACTATTAACTTTCACATATGTAGGACTGTTATCCATTTACTTGAAAAACATGTTTGTTTCCATCAAATGGCCTTACAAGAGAATAATTAGCATATGGAAAATATATGGCATTTTACCAGGTTGGAACTGTGCAGAAGAGTTAAATCTACTCATGAAATATGTCTCTTACTAGTGTTTAAAAGATTTGTGTTTGGGAGAAACTCTTGATGTTTAGGTGTTCCTATTCACAAGGCTAATTTAAATGTGTAGGATGTTTGTAAAGCAAGCAAGGCATCCTTTTCATAGCTGAGTATGTTGAGTTTTGCCAAGGTGCAAAATTGTATGTTTTGAGCTATTGTGCAGCAACTGAATTGCTGATTACATCAGTATTCAGCAGTCTCTGATCTGAGTTCCTGGCTCTGATCACTAAATGACTTAATTAACTGATTTGTTAGTGTGACAGATTCATAGTTGCAGAGAGTAATTTATAAATACCATGTGCGGAACAATTTTTTGTTTGCTGCACATACTATTAATTAGCTAATAATTTTGCCAGAAAATGCATTCAGGATAGCATTTATTCCTCCTGATATTCATGTCTTCTGACAAACAGCAATGCCAGATTCAGCCACCAATGGATTGAGAATGGCAAATATTCCCCAGGACAGCAAGTTTTGTCCTGTCTGTAACTGAGGGAGGCTAAGATGTTTTGGGGAGTTTCAAACACCTAGTACTGTTCAGAAAATGTTACATAGAGAGGCAGACCTTCTAAAAGAGGAGTTTCCAGTGGATCCAGAGAATGGGAAAGAGCATGAGGAGGGCTGAGCCTAACTGGGCCTCTGGGTAATACAGATAAAAGCAGCTCTTCTGTGGATTCAGAACTTCTCATGCTCTGTTGTTCTTATTGCCATGACAATACACTGTATTTTATACAGAACAATTCACCTCAAGACATAAGACACCAGGCCAAAAGGGGCTGGGCTAGCCTACTAGCACTTAGTCACTAAAAGAGATAGATCTGCTCTTCCCAATTCTTGGCTGCATGCCTCCCTGCCAGCTGGCAGAAAGATTTTGTCCCATGTAGGACAAGGCTGGGAGGAGATGTGACTGGGAATGGTACTGGTCCTTTCCATACTAGGAAGCCATCAGCTCCTGTCAAGCAGCCCATGAACTACTCTGATTCCAAGGGTCTATTCACTGGATGAGGCTGCTCAAAGCTGAGGTCAGGCATTCATTCACAGGCTGGGCACACAGGGGTTTCTGCCCATGTGAGCTTGCTGGGTAACTCAGACCATTCTGGTTGAACTGGGCCCTGCAAGGCTGTGCCTGCCTGCTTGGGAAGGAAATGAAGTTCACCAGGAGGAACAGAAAGCAGGCTGGGCTGGGTGGTGAGCAGCATCTGAGCACCATCTGGGTTTGCTGATATTATAATCTGAGCTGATGCAGGAGGCTCGTGCTTGAGCACAGTCAACATCAAGCTGGCTGGTTTTACTCATAGATGAGGACAAATGAGTCTTGTGAGATCTTCCCTTGGCTATGCAGTCATGGCAGGCATCTGTTGTAGACAACAATGGGCAGCTGAAAAGGATGGATAGACTATGTTTTCAGTCATCAGAGCTCATTCTAATTTCATTAGTGGTCCAGGCTTTTAACTTAAGCATGGTTTTAAAAAGTTTATGGTGAAAGAATGAAAATCACAGAATGGGTCAAGTTGGAAGGGATCATCTGCTCCAACCTCCCTGCTCAAGCAGGGCAATCAGACATTGCACAGAATTGCATCCAGAAAATTCTTGAGTATTTCCAGGAAGAGAGACTCTACAATTTCTCTGGTCAACCTGTTCCAGTTCATGGTTACTCACACAGTAAAAAAAATTCCTGTTTTAGTATTGCGTAGCTTTTCTGTGGAAGAGTAACAAAAATGTAATATTGCAATATTAAGCACTAAATGGGTGCCTATTCATGGAGCCATTTATTTGTGTTGTTATAATAATTTTATTGGTCTTTATTGATTTTTCAGCCAAACCTTTTACTCCCTGGGGCATTGATGGAGTAACATTTGCTTTGTGGAGCTTGTAGTTTGCACAGTTTTTCATCTTACACTGGAAATACATGAATGAATGACTACTTCCAGTTCAGTTGGTATTTTTTTCATTATGTTGGCTGCTATCTGCTGGCTCCTTGCTCACTTAGACTCTAGTATTTATATTGCCTGTAATTTCTAGTGAGCGATATGAAAACAAATTCAGATGATCTTCTCATGACAAGGAAATAGGAAAGAACCTCAGCCCATGTCTATTGCTGAACATCCCACCTAAGTTCCTGAGTCGATGTTAAGGTATGGCTGCACCTGGAACTAGAGGGGCCAGGAAAGGTGAAATGCAGAGATAAGAATTCCATGGCCCTGCTAATATCCCTAGTTCCTATCTCTTCTATTGTCTTGAGAAGAAATTAGGCTGGTTTTCTTTCTTTCTGTTTAATTTCTGCCATGGAGAGAATGCCCTTATGGAGGCAAGATTTAATTTCTGTATGCATCATCAGGACTGTTCAACAGTGTTTCCACAAGGCATTGGAGAGTAACACTGAATTTCTTTGTAATTGAGAGTGTTTTGTCTTTGGCAAGAGTTGGCAGGCAGATCTGCTCTAAGGCTTCTCAGAAGCTTAGGCAAAACTGTAGGAAAGTGTCTGGATTTTCAGTGGATACAAAGTTTAGGCAGACAGCTTGACTGCACCTCAAGCCACTGCTGACCCTTTGGCTGGCAGTGAACCTAGAATGGTGCAAGTCAATAATAAATTAATATAGTTTGTTCCATGTTGCCATCTACAATCTTTGTGAATAACAAAAATTCACATAGTTTTGGTATAAAATCAAGTAATATGAAAGACTTTAGAATTTCCTATCTCCTCTACTAGATATAGCCAAACTCTTCACAAAATTAAATTATAAAAAAGCATTGGCTTATTTCTGAATGAAAGATACCCTTACACTTGATTCTGCTCTCTAGAAGATGGGATTTTAAACCAACTTCTCAAGATCTGAGACAAATGGCATTAGATAAATAATGTGGTGTTGCAGGATCTGCAGGATTTTTGCTGAGTGAAGAACATAGGAGGCATTTTCCTGGCCTCCAACAAACTCTTTTATTCTGTTAATATACAGGTGAATCTGATTTTTGGTGTTTTTACACTGACAGGCTCGAGAAAGTTTTAGAATAGGAAAATTTACTGTATCTATGGAGAAAATGGAGTAAGAGAGCAAACTCATTTGAGTTTTAAAGAAAAGAAAGGATAATTGCAAAACTTCATGTGGGACTTCCAAAAATCAGTGAAGACTTTCCAAAAGCATGACTGTTGCAGAAACTGCTCAGAGAAAGCAAGAGATACTTGAATACAGGTTTACTATGTGACTCAGTGTAGTTCATCCATGACCTTTCTTTAAGAATAAGACTAAATTGTTAATAATGGTATTTATTTGCTCCTTTTTATGTTTCCCCCTTCAGAATGAAATGAATGTTTTGTGTGAAAATTTTGGAAGTCTTTTTATTTTTGTTTTGTGTACGAAAATCTAAAAGCCTTTACAGGAGGAAAGAATTGGTACTTGGTTCTTTCAAGCTTTTTCTTGAGTAATACCTATCCAAAAGTGGGACACTGTTTTATCTTCTTCCATTGGGCAGCTATTGCAGTTGTTTTGTAGTGCAGGATTGCCTGGGCATTTAGGGAAGCTGAGTTCATCCCCTTTGTTAGCTCTCCACCCCCTGCTCCTCAACTCCCTCTTCTGCTCTAGTGGTCTTTCCAAAAAGAAAACGGAATCTGTAGAATTGTTGAGAGAAAGAAAGAGGCAAAGAATAATTTCAGTTGGAAAAGACCCTTTCATTCATTAAGTTCAACCGTGAACTCAATGCCACCAAGTCCAGCACTAAACCATGTCCCTCAGTGTCACACCTACACATCTTTTAAATACTTCCAGGGATGGAACTCAACCACTTTCCTGGCCAGTCTGTTCCAGTGCTTGACATCACTATCAATGCAGAGATTGGTAATGTCCCACCTGAACTTTCCCTGGTGCAGCTTGAGGTTGTTTCCTCTCATCCTGTTGCTTGTGGCTCTGGTGACGAGACTGATCCCCACCTGGCTACAGCTTCCTGTCAGACAGGTGGAGAGTGATAAGGTCATCCCTGAGCCTCCTTTTCTCCAGGCAAAACAATCACAGCTCCCTCAGCTACTTCTCACATGACTTGTCCTCTAGACTCTTCATCAGTCTTTTTTTGTTCCCATGATTATAGGAAAACTTGGGAAACAAGAAACTGAAGCAACAGCAAACACTGATGTTAAATAATGTAAGACTTTTTGTATGGGATGTACCCAACTATTAATTGACATGCTTTCATTTGAGACCTTGTGATAAATTGTTCTGGTCTTTCTCCACTGTAACCAAAGTCACAGAAAGACTGAATTAATATCCACAGCCAACCCCATTTGTTGAAATTCCAGTGATCCATGATGTTTAATCAGAAAAGCCTCCTCCTTAAGTGTGGACAATACCCATTTAAAAAAAATGGGCTGCTTTGAAGGTAAATGATGTATGTAGCTCTGAATTTTATTGGCAGTCTGAATGCAAAAGCTTTGGATTCCAAGTAGAAGGGTGACTGAATTGAGAGAAACTTTTTTTTTTTTTTTTACTTAAGCTGTATCAGGCTATCTTCTTTATAGAAGTTTGTGTATGTGACATATGCAAGAACTGTGAGAAGCAAAGTGACATATGTGCTTTGCTTGGGCCAAAGTCCTAGAAATAAGCCGGATATGAGTTAGTTTATGTGATACATGGAATGCTAAGAATAGAAACCGCCACCTTTGCTGTTAGTGTTATCATCCAACTAACATTTTTGTGTGCTTCAAAGTGAAGCTAAAGTATCTTAAAATGAATGGCCTTTTTTTTTTTTCCTTTTTCCTTTTTTCTTTCATGCAGAGGTTGACACTGCAGGGAAAGAGGGAATCTTAGTGTTCCAATGATTAAAGACTGCCATCTGGAAATTACTGAAGTAGCCTCATATAAATATCTACCATATAGATTAAATTAATTTAATTCACTATGATCAAAACTCAACAGTTTTTTGGAGGAAAGAGGATATAAAGACTTCAAAGGGACCAGCATTTAAATTATACCCACATTTAGGAGAGCTTAAAGTTGTGCTGCTATAGTGAAGATAGGATATTTTTTGTGTTCTTAACTATTTAAATTGTGTAGGGAATTTCAAGTTTTCAATAGAAATCTGAACAGCAAAAATATATTCATGGGTGCTGTACTGAGTTAGATTAATACTGTAACAAAAGTTCTACTTTTACATACTCCAAAAACCTGAAATGGATTATATTGTTTTGTAATGTCTTTCTATTGAAACTGCTAAATGGTATTCCTTCCACACTTAAATTTCAGAGAGATCAAGCTACCATTTTAAAATCTGTTGTATTATGAAAAAATATTTTTAGGCTTTACGTGAGGAATAGTTATTTATGGAAAAGAAATGAGGAAGGAGTTGAACTTCTGAATCCTATTTCCAGAGTTAGAGCTCTTTTTTTGATGGCAGTGTTTCATGCCTTTACCTCCCTTGTGAACTCACAAAAAAAAACTATAATCTCTGGGACGTGGGTGTTGTTGAAATACTGAATGAGCTCTGATGTTTATGACAAGAGTGAGTTCTCAAGGATTAAGGCAAAAGAATGCGTCATTTCTCATTTGTGTCGGCACATGAACAATAGTCCAAGATAGTCTACTTGAAATTTTTTTGGTACCTCTGTGGATGTTCAGAAATAACTC
The DNA here is from genome assembly GCF_903797595.1 of Erithacus rubecula. Taxonomy (NCBI): domain Eukaryota; kingdom Metazoa; phylum Chordata; class Aves; order Passeriformes; family Muscicapidae; genus Erithacus; species Erithacus rubecula. The sequence continues at coordinate 83,972,178 of NC_136689.1, read as the reverse complement.
TCATGCATCTAAATATTGTCAAGACTTGCAGAATTCTTACATATCTGTAGTCTTGATTGTCAGCTGAGCAAGGGATTTTAGAATCTTCTTTTACTGCCTGAGGTCTCTAAGCAGAGCTGGCAGCAGTGACCAATGTTGCAGTAAGTTTCTGAGCCATTCCTTTCACAAAAGTCTCCCCTACAACAATATGCATGTGTAAGTTATCATCCACATAAGCAGGGCAAAAAACCCTTACCAGTCCAATTTTATCTTTTTTCTCAAAATTTTTTTCCAAGTACAGGGAAAAAAAAAAATCCGGTTTTACACCATACATATTCCTTGCCTGCTACTTTTTTTTTTTTTTAAGATAACTTCACTAAAGCAACTTATTGTCAATTTAGTGCAAAACCTCCATAAGCTAGGTGAGTTAAATATGAAGGATGAAACAGATTCTTTTAGCATTATTGTGAGTGTTCCTCTATTTTCTTTCTTTTGTTGGCAATTGAACACTTGAAGATAAAATGAGAGCTTGGATTTAATCTGAAGATCTATGGGTATTTCAGTAATGGTTTCTAAGTTGTTGTTTGCTGATTTTCATTTTTCTTCTCAAAGATGAGAATGTTTTCTTGAAGTTCTGAGGTAAGGTAATGAGTTGCTCAGTGTTGGAAAGTGTATGGTTGGGCACAGAACATTTTCTGTGCATTTTGAATCAAAGAAGCAGCTTCTAAAAAGTAAACTATAAGCTACCCAAGTTGTACCATAATCTCAAAATAATTTTTGTGTGCCTGCTTGTGTTAGACACGTAAAGATTAGTAATTTTAGACTTTGGAGGATTTTTTTCTTGGAGGGATGTGGGTATTGGGAGTTTTTGTTTGATTTTTTTGTTGTTGATTTTTTAAAACACTTTCTTCTTCTTGTGTGGGAGCACATGTTGTTCAGAGGGAAACTTTGAAATCTGCTCCCAAAACTAAGGTATTTATTTTACCAACTTTAGGGGATCAATGTCCCTCAAAATATTGAGGCTATACTGCTGAACAATTCCAGAAATGCTACTGTTGCAGTATGTGTGACTAGGGAATAAAAATTTCATCATGTGTGTCTTTCAGCATGGAAAGACAAAAAGGGAGGCAAAGTAACTGATGTGGAATTAATTTGTCTTTTCTAAAAAAAAATGGAGCTGGAAACTTTTCTAGTTCCAAGAACCTTCCAGTATCTTACTAAAAGTCTGATTCATCTGAGCCCAGAAGCATATTTTTCCTGTTGTTAATCCCATCTTGTTCTGTCCATATTCTGTTATTTACATGTACATAAATATGAAGCTGAGAAAATGTTGTGCACAGGATGCCTATCTTGTTTCAAAGTAAGAAGAGCACAGCTAAAAAAGCAGTCCAGCTTTGACATTTTCCTGATCATTAATATTCAGGAAGAAGGTAGTGGAGTTGAGAATGGTTTGTATTGTACCAAAGAGATTAGGGATGCAAGGTAGAGGGAAAGCAAGCTCTATTTGTTCTTGACACAACGCATTTCTTGTTTTGAACACCAAAAGTAGTAACAGTGAAGTGCGTGTGGGAGTTGGAAAGGATGATTTTCTAGAGTACAGGATGAAGAAAATGGTTTCAATGTCTAGAAGTTCAATGCAAAAATAGTTAATTTAAGATAGCAGCTCTGATCTTTGCAGACTGGTCAGAAATAATGAAGGAGTTTGAATTAAAATTCAATATTATGCTTTTTGGAAAACCTTTTTATAATGAAAGAGACATCAGAATTTCATGATAAACAGGTAAGACTGCTGTGGGAGTAGCTAGGGGTACTGGTGGTAAAAAAGAATTCTGCAACCATCCTGAAGTGGGAGAAAGTAAGACGTAACTGTTCAGACACCACTGCAGCTTCAAAGGAGTAGAAGGGAAGCAGAGTTATGTGTTGTTACCCAAGAGATTAAATGCTCTCTCCTCCTTCGAAAGGAAATGTATTTGACCAATTCAGAAAAGAGGCAAAATTCCAGCAGCATGTATAAGGTGGTGAGAGTCATTAGGAGGAAGAAACCAGATCAATAAACTGCAGAATTGTGTTTCCCTCAGCTCCCAGCAGTAAGGTGTGTCCTCAAGCCTCCCAGCTGCCAAGCCTGCCAGCAGTGTGTGATAAAAAGCACTGCCTACAGAAGGGACACTTAGGGAATGGCCAAGCCCAGTGGACACCCACAAATCCAGGTGATGAAAGGGAGCTGCAAACCAGGCTGCTGACAGAGTTGGTGGAAGGGGGCTGCTGGCTGTCACCTTACAGGTCATGACAGTGGAGGAAAGTTCATGAGCACTTGAAAAAGGCAGGCATTGGGCCCATCTTCAAGACAGTCAAATAAGAGAATCCCAGAGACAACCAACTGATCACCCCTCCTTCATTCTTTGGGAAGAATAGGGAAAACATGTGCAAGAAGATGGCTTGAAAGCATGTGAAGGACAAGGTGACAGTGACCAGGCAGTACAACTTCACCAAGGACAAGTTGTGCTGCCAAAAGCATGAGCCTTGCTTTGAGCAGGTGACCTGGGGACAGCAGTGACTGCCACTTGCTCTGGCTTCAGCAAGGCTCATGACGGCCTCCCACAGTAACCATCTAGGTGAGCATGGGCAGCAGAAGGGGATGGCTGCAGGAGCACTGCTGTGTGCTCAGCAGGACAAATTCCAGCTCTGGGGAGCTGCTGGTGGTGGTGAGGCTCAGGGCAGTGATGGGGCTGATGCTGGTGATGGTCTGGAGTAAAGGCTTGGGTGGGAGTTGGACAGGTCACCTTCTGCATGTCTATGAGTATTCCTTCCCATCTGGGGATGGCAAGACAGCTGATACAAATGCCACATGGGGTAGGCATCACTTTGACAGAAGGCAGGCTCTCTTTGCCCCATTCCTTCAGGCAGAAGAGATGGCACCTTTTCATGAGAAGGGGTGGGAAAGAAGGGGCCATGCAACCCTTGACAGTCAACAAAAGAGCTGTTTGTTGTTGGAAGATATTGCAGGTGAGCCAGCAAGAGGTCCACAGAGTTTGCCTTCTCCCAGCTAGTGCAGGTGCTGAGGCTGAGCCAGGTAAGGAAGCCAGCCTGTGATGCCATTGATGTGACCTCAGAGATGGATCCAGGGTGCACTGCTGTAGTGCCAAGTCATCCCTGTGGCAGGTGTCCCCACTTCCATTGGCTCTTCATTGACCTGAGGTGCCAAGCCTTGCCAGTGGAAAGCCATCCACTCTTTCACTGCTTATTATTTCTACACATACTTGAGTTTTCTGTACAAGGTATAGCTATGAACTTTCCCTTGCTGTCTGGTTGCAAATCACCTCCTTAGTATGTCACAGGCTGCTTATGGTCTGCAGGCATTTCTTCTCTACCCAAGTGCTTAAGACAGGTGGATCTCTGCCAGAGTTCTCCAGGGCAGTGCTTACAGTGAAGGGATGCAGGTGCCAGCATGCCTGTGCCCTGGTGTCTAATTCCCATGTACTTCATGGAAAATGAAAGCCATCCAGAGCATAATGTCAGCCGAAGAGTAAAGAGAGGAGTTTCTCTTGCTTCTGTGGTGATTGAAAAATAGAAAAAGTCTTTCTGGCTTCTGTTGGGACAAGGGAGACCCGAGCTGCTGAGGTGTGAGTGGTATGCCTGCATTGCCATGGTGATGGCAGATCCCCTGGCACCCCTTTATCCTGTGCAGCTCCACTCCCTGCTCTCAAGAATCATGCTGAAATGTAAGGTAATACCCGTTGATAAGCTGTCTGCTGGACTAATGAGGAAATGTGTCATCTCTCAGCTATTTAAGAGTTTCTTTCCTCCCCTTGTCTTGTGCTTTTTTATCATGGCTGGTCTGCAGACCACATCCTTAGAGGGCTGGTTGTCATTTCTTTGGGTTATATTCTGACTAGCTTTTAGGTGACAGAGAGAGTAGTGCAGGTTGGGAGGAGTTGCTGACAAGCTCTGGCATTTTCATGTCATGAAAAGAATTCTGTCTGATGGAAATCTTTTCCACATTCATGCTGTACCTCTTTTCATGATGCCATGCAATCAGAAATACAACATGAGCTAAGCTCAGCTAGCAAGGGTCAGAGGGCAGATTGTCTCTAGAAAGTTCCCTTGGCATGGTTTGACAGGCAGGTTATCTTTCTGTGAAGATATTCTCCTATGATTGTTTGTGAGTACATATCCTGCTCCAATGTGGGTCTTTGGAGGGATTAATTCAGAAGTGTGTGGTGGGGCTGTCAGCACAATCCACATCTTGGATGAGATTGCCCACTGACAGGAGAATGTTCTGTAAGAGGTGCTGTGTGGTCTGTGTCTTGTACTTTCAGAGTGAGCTGTTAGAGAGACCGTGTAGTACTTTTTAATAAAATGGTTGAATTTGTAGAAAAAGCAAGTTATTTAGTTTTGCTCAGAGTTGTGTTGCAGAGTTCTGTGGGGAAAAAATAAACTATTTATTTAAGTGCTTTCCTATTGAAATAAAGGTCAAGTATGGTGTTTCTGCTCTGGCCAGCAGGGCTTTTATGACTGATTTAATTCATCTTTTTGTGCTATTGGAAGTCCTGACTGCAATTCAAAGACAAAATAAAAAAGAGAACAAAAAAGATCCAGTGTCAGAAGGGAGAAATCTTCAGTGTTAGAGAAAGTAATCAACCCTCGATTTTGTTGCCTATTACAGGGAAGTCATTTTACTGCAGAAGAGACAAGGATTTGTCATGTCTCTGCTTGCAAAAATGAGAAGAGAAAGGGACAGCCACTGAAATTGTGGGTCTGATGTGTTCAGTATATCTTATGCAGATGGGTAGGTATCTAGGATTGTTGTGCTAGATACCACACCTTATAACCAGATAGTGGAATTACAAAGTTTGAGGATAGAAGTTTTTTAAAATGCCTTGCTTTTTGCTTGTAGGGCTCCTCAGAAGAGAGAGCTAACCATTTGACATCACTGTGGTAGCTTCAAAAAAGCATAGAAGGATTACAGACACAAGCTATGACAGCAAGTTAGTTATGGACACAGCTGTAGCTGTAGAAATATGTTTCCAGGAAAATGTTTTGCCAAGTGCCAGGTATATCAACAACACAGCTAGACAGATTTGTGGCACAAAGACCAGAAAATGCAAAGTTACAGAAAGGGATCTTTAATTTACAGCATGAGCAATCCTGTGGTTAATCTAAGCAGAACAATCCATTCCAGGGTGATCTAGCACTAGAGGGAAAAATAACACTGCAGAGGGCAGGCAGTGCTGAGTTCTGGCAGCAGCAAATGCTAGAGGATTCATTAGCCTCTGAGTTATGGCAGGATATGGGTTTGCCAGTTTTCTTGGACCAGGCAGGAGCTAACAGATGCTTGGCTCAAAGGTGCTGTCAAGTATGCTAGTCCTGGGAGAGAGAACTCACTGGAGTTTTTTTCTTTTTTTTTCTTTTGCCGATTTTTCTTCATCTTTACAGTCTCTGCTGTTTCGTTCACACCCTTGCCCTCATGCCAGCAGGGCTGCTCTGTGTGACGGGCTGAGCTGAGAGACAGGGTGACCCCATGGCAGGCCATGCCCTTGGGGACAGGGTGCTGTCCCCAGGTGTCTGAGGCAGGCAGGCAGGTGACAGGTGTCAGTGACACTTCTGACACGGCCAGCATCCCCTGGGAGCAGCAGGACACACCCTCCAGCACCGAGCCAAGGCTTGTGGAGGTGCAAGGGCCCAAGGGCAGGCTGGAAACAGGCTGCCCATTGTGAGAATCAATGTGGGGCAGCACTGGGTGTGCACCCTGACCTGAGCTGCAGCTGCTGGACTCATGGCAAGGGGTGGGGGGAGTCTCCATCCAGGTTGCCCAGGGCCATGAAGTCCCTGCAGGCTCTCACTAGAATGTGGAGTTTGGGGCATATTTGAGTACAGAAATGCTGGACCTCCTACACTGTACCTGCACAGTGTCTGGAAGAGATGAAGTGTTGACTCAAAGTTCCATGTCCCAAAGGAGAGGGAAACTGATGCCTCCTGCTAGCAGGGAGAGTAGAGAGGAGGCAGTAAAAGATTGGAGTAACAGGAGGCAGTTACAAGACCCTGTTCTAATCTTCCCTGGTGATTGATTCTGGAGCTGCACTGCTGTAGGAGTGCTGTGTGTATGGTGAACTCGTTGGTAGGCATTGCAGTGACTTCTGTATATCCAGATGTAGTTCTGGGCATGCCTGCTCCTCTTCCTCTTGCAGAGCAGCAAAAAGGAGAACATGGGAGGAGAACACTGAGCATATTTCATATTTGTGCATAAGTGGTTTTGTGTGTTACATGGCAAAGTTAGTTAATTCGCATTTGTTGCAGGTTTAACTATTTGGAATACGTTTTTATTTACTGAATTATTATACATCCAAGCTCAATTGTGTTATATTAATAGATGTGCTGGAGAACAGCAGGGAGCAAAATATTTTGACAGAGTAGTTGGCTTACTTATATGACTAAAGGTGTGGAAACTGTGTACTGGAAAGTAAATGTCAAAAGCTTCCCATTTCTGAGACAAAGTAGCACCTGAGTTATGTGATAGTGTGGAAAAAAAGGGGAAGTTTTTACAGATGAAGCAGGAGATGTGTTGTGAAAACAAAAAAGGTCATCAGTATGAGCCAGAGTGGCATATGCCCTGCTTTCATATGCTCAAATCTTGTGTCAGAGGTGTAGGCAAAAAGTCGTGATAAATATTGCACTTTTATTGTTGGATAGCAATGAAAAAATGCCATTAACTCCAAGAAAAAGGTGAATAAGTTTTCAAGAACTGAAACAGGCAGAGCAGAATAATAATGGAATAATGGAAAAATAATGAATACGGCTGAGATGGGAGAGGTATTGTTAATGCTTCTACCAGAAAAGTGATATTAACAGCTGCAGAAGGAAACTGTTAAATGCATCTTGTATATCAGAAGAAACTCAATTTCCTTTTTTTTTTTTTTTTTTTTTTTTTTTGTTATGTAGTGGTCCAGATGTATTTGGTAAAGTTTATGCTTCCATTAAGTTACAAGGACTTGGGGCTGATGCCTCATTTGAGTGAGGTCACATTTAACCAATGACTTTTTCTCTTTCTGTCCCCAACAGGGAGACCTCTTTAAAAGATCATAGAATTATTAAGGTAAGAAAAAAAACTCCTATAAGATCATTGAGCCTAGCTATTAGAGATCTTGAATTCTTACCTCTGGGTTCACACTTTGCTGGATGTTACTGACCTTGTGGAGGTTACTTTACCTTTCCTTTCTTGGTTTCTTTCTGTGGAGACTGTGACAGTACTGATTATATATTGATGATTCTGAATCTGACAGTGTGCATCTTTGGTCTCTGTTTTCATGTAAAGAAAGTAGGAGTGTAGTTCAGGATGGTTCTGACTGATTGTTAATCTGTACAGTGACCTTTCAAGAACCTGTCTCTAACCAGCTGCTACTTGCCTAACAGTGTTGAGGGGCTGATAGTTTCAGCGGTAGCTGATCCTAAGAACTGTGGCTTTGTAGGGAGAGGTTTCAATGCAGCCATGACATCTTTCTAATAGAAGAAGGACCAATGTGTAGCCAGGAGACATAGTTTTAATAGAATAGTAGTGTAGCTGCACTGAGAGATGGCATTTAGATATCACATTGCAAGTGTAGAACACGTGTTTAATCAAAAGCTTGAGAAAGTGAGAGGAGGAAGGGAAAAGGTGAATGGGATATTGAATATTTCTGAAGATATGCTCAGAGAACCAGAGCTAAAATGGAACACAGGGTGTGCTCTCAGCTGCAGATCCATCACAGTGTTGGCACTTTTATTTTTATGGAACAACCATTGTCTCGTCAGAGGATGAAAATTGCACAGTCCTCATCTTTTCAATGCTGGAAGGTTATGGCTATAAAAGTCACATAGTCTAAGAAAAGGATCACAGCTTTAGTCAGACTGAAGAAGTGTTTCATACTGTAGAATGTAGAACTCCAGATCACTTGCATTTTCTTTGAGCCTAGATCTGGGAGACTGGAAGATTGTTCAGAGGATGCTCTGTATTTATTTACAAAGAAATTGTTCTGTGAACGGGAAAAAATTCCTGGAGGAGTGTTACTGATTGATGCTGTCATCCCAGCAGACAAACAAGGGGTCTTGTAGAAGAAATTTTTATTCTTTTTAGCACAGGCAAGATATTCTGTGTCTCTTGGACATTTCTGGTATGTTAGAAACCCACTCTATAAAGGTCATGGAGGTGGATTTCCAGTAAACAGTATTTTTTTTCTTTTTTTCTTTTTTTTTTCCTTTTTAATTTTTTAAATGCTTTCACTGAGCACTCAGAAAGAAAAATAACTTCTGTTTTCTGTATGGCTGAGAGCTACATGTGAGCATTGATACGTGTATTGCTAAATGTGCATCACCAAACCTGGAATGCTGTGTTTGGGAAGTCAGCCTTGCAAGGGAAGCAGCAGCAGTGCCTGTCTGATGTTTGCTATTGTGTATGTTGAAATGGAGTAATGCTGAGAAAAATGTACCTGGAGCTTCTTCCCTCTCTCTGGGAATCTGATCCTTTGAGTAAATGAACTGCATGAGAATGAACTGAGAAAAGCACAACAGATGTCCCACAGAGGGAGAAGAAACAATTTTTTAGGATCCTTCTTTGCAAGGGAACAGGAGGTGGGAAACAGGAATTTGCAGTTTAACTGTCTTTTTCAGTATGACTTCTAAGCTGTGTGTATTTTAAACAATAGATCAGCATGCTATTCAAATCCCAGTCTAAACTAGAACTTGTAGAGGATTTGAGGCAAAGTCCATAGCTGTGGAAACAAAGAGTGAGGGAGGAGCCTTTACCCATTCTGTGTCTCTGAACTATGAATTACTGCTGTCATTCTATACAACAGTCATCACACATATAGGCCTATTCAGAGTAAATATAGCTAACAATTTTTTCATTGTAGTGTAATAATGCAGCCTGTACTGGTGTGGTTGCCAAGCAGATAAAGTTAGAAGTGATTAGTTCCACCCTCTGAAAAGTCATATGAAAATGAGCACACAATGTCTCTGCTCAGCAGAAACAAGACGAGACACAAATTAACTTGTCAAATTCAGAGAAGTAACCATGCTAACACAGAGTAACCATGCTAGCACAAAGCAGAGAATGATAGCAGGTCCACTATTTTATCACATTTTCGTCTTCTTGGCTCCTCAGGAGTCAGTGGATGACAGGTACAGATGATCATGGGGGATTGGAGCAGGAAGGAGAGGGGAAAATGTAAAAAAACTTTACCTCTACCTCTTTTTTTTCTATAGCTTCATAAATAATCTACTTTATACAAAAATTTTAAAAATTGCCTGGTCATTTATCTCCATGGTTTATTTAGAGTAAACCTTATTCTGTTTGAAAGTGGCCCTGGTGCTGCTACTTGGGCTTGTAAATACATGATGCTTGTAAATAATATTATCAGATCAACATGTTTGATGCTAAGCTGTGCATAGTCTGATGTGTCAGCCTGGTTCTTTACATGGCTTTAGTGCCCAACAGACAAATGCCACCTCCTGTGCTAAAAGCAGAGAGCTGAATTTATTGCCTGGCAGACAACTTACTTAGATCACCTAGACAACTACTAAAATTATTAATTTCTCCAAATTTTTTTTTTTTTCCTGAAATTCATTATAACCCAAATATTGTCAGCATTGCATTAGAGACCAACCACCTAAGAGCTCTTGCAGTGCTATGCAGAAAAACGAATGTCATTAAGTATGATCAGCACCTGACTCTTTAGTAGTTAATGCCACTGATAACACTGAAGGCTTAAGTTCTCAGAGAATGTGCTGGAATTGTTCAGCCTTTCAAAGTCCATACTTTTCTGAAAACAGTGTGTTTATATTCTCTGTAGAAAGCAAGAGTGCTCCCAAGTGCATTCCAGCTTATTTTGGCACCATCTCAGCTGATTCCAGGTGACTAAGGCAGATATCTAAGAGGATTGAGAGACCTGAAGAAAAAGGACAAGAAAAAGGAAATTGAATTTTCACTGAAATTGGGCCTGCAGAAAGTTCAGATCTTCATCTCTTTCAAGTTATATTCTGCTTTTCACTTGCAAGGAAACATGCCATGGTTCTGAGTAATTTCCCAGCTGTTGTCTCACTGTATGCACTGCCCTGAAGATGGTGTGTGTGGGTGTGGGTGTTGCTGGAAATGCAGTGTGCTTTCCCCACATCCACTGCAGCCTACAGTTTACTTGCTTGGTTTGCTTGTGTGATTAAGGCAAGTGCTCCAAATGTTAGCAGCCTAGAACCATTGTGTGTCTGAAAGTGGCTCTTCCCTCTCTTCTCTTCTAGGCTTGTGACATATAGCTTTTCCCTTGCTAGAATTCTGCAATTCTTCATGGTGTCAGCTCTAAAAAGCCATTTGTTTGACATTGTTGGATGCTCTTATGCAAATTAAGACCCTGGTGAGACAGTTTAGTCACAGTCTGGTCTAGCCCACAAAGAATTTTAAAACAGTTAAAGCTAAATTAGAAGAATCTTTATGGTTCCTTGCCATATTTTATCTTCAATTTTATCTTAAATTGCCCAAACCTTTATTCAGTCACACTGGACCATCATTTTTTCTCTTCTGGAGCTTTTTTATTTTTTCCCCCCAATACCTTGGATTTGATCTGTTCTCTCACTCTGCCACAAATTGACCAGCAAACATCACTATGTAAGAAAACAGCCCTCTAGTTTAGCTTGCATTCATGTAGATCTCTTGTTCTTGTGGTCCAGCTTAAACCTGAGATTTTCCAACACCCTATTCACTCAAAACACAGTAAAATTTCTTTTTTATATTTCATAAATTTTGTCATATCTTGGGGGAGATTATGGAATGTGGGTAGGAGAGAGTGAAGAATAAGGGCAGGAATGAAGAGAGACTTTATTTCCTCTAGTATTCTATGTGGATTTCAAAGCAGTAAGGCTAGTTCAGGGTAGCTGGCAAATTTTTTGAAGATTCTGCCTGGGAATAAAGAGAGGAAGAGGGTGAGATTTCCCTTCTCAGTTTTCTCTAACTCCACCTATGGTTTTGGTTGCAAAAAGATACGGGCATGTGAGTCTTCAAACAATTGATTTTTGATCATATTACCTGCCTCTGGCGAGGCATAGAACAGGAAAGCAGGTAGAGCCCCTTTTCCTTTTGTAGGGTGGCAAAGATGGGTCCTGCTTGACCTCTGGAGTGCTTGAGACTGGAAGGGGCAATGGTGCATGTGTCAGGCACTTTGTACTTATTTTTTTAGTGTAGGAATTGCTGATATAGCTCTATACAGTTTCTTCCTTACTGACATGTAAATTATGAAATCCTGTTTCTGGTCCAACCTCGCTTTTGTCCTCTGTAAGGGCTGCCCACAACTGTTGGGTAGGTGAACCTCTTGTGCTGATCAGACTTTTTTTTTTTTTTTTTTCCTCTGGGCCCTAGAACTGTTCAGACAGTCTGGTATTCAGGCTTTCCTCTGCATTTATTACTCAAGTGACCTCCTGATCCACAATCGTTCAACAGCATGAACTGGAAAACAGATCTGGGTATCTCAGTTCACCTGGTCAGCAATACAAAGGAAGTTCAGAGATCTAATGGGCAGGAAAAGATAAGAAGCTAGCCAAAGACAGCAGAGAATGCTGGATATATTAACTCTTCCTAGACACAGTGACTCCTGAAGCTGTGATCTGTTATCTATTTTACAACAGATGGTGATAAGAAGTTGATGTACTGAAGTTCTTTTATTACTGTACATGGAAAGAGGAAATTAGCTGCAATGTCTAACAGGCTTTAGAGAGAAATAAATAAAATGCCAGAGAGTATACCAGAAATTCTGCAGGCTTTTCACTGGAAACATAAAAAAATACCTATATGAACTTAGTAGTTAAATGTTCTTTCAGATCTGTCATGGTTTAACCCTCACCAGGCACCAAGCCCTATGCTGCCACTCGCTCACTCCCCCAACAGCAGGCTTGTGGAGAAAAGGAAGGATAAAAGCTAAAAAACTCATGGGCTGAGATAATGACAGTTTAATGAGGAAAGAAAAAGCTGCACATGGAAGCAAAACAAAACAAGGAATTAATTCACTGCTTCCCATGGGCAGGCAGGTGTTTAGCCATCTCCAGGAGAGCAGAGACTCATCATGCATAAGGGCTTGTGGGAAGACATCACTCCAAATGTCCCTTCCTTTCTCCTTCTTCCTTCACTTTATATACTGACCATGATGCCATATGGTCTGGAACATCCCTGTGGTCAGCTGGGGTCACCTCCTGGCTGTGTCTCCTCCCATGCATCCCCAGCCCTCTTGCCAGTGTGGCAGCCCAGAAAGCAGCAAAGCCTTGGTTCTGTGTAAGCCCTGCTCAGCATTAACATAAACATCTCTGTATAGTCAATCCTATCCAGCACAAGTCCAAAACAAAACACCATACCAGCCACTGTGAAGAAAATTAACTGTATCCCAGCCAAAACCAACAGAGGATCCCAGGAGCTTTTGACTAAAACAATTTCTTTGACAGTTTCAGGGCTGCTTTCTCTAAACCTCAGAGGTAACATAGGACTGATACAGCTGTGATGGCAGCAATGAGACTCAGAATTATCCTGAGTTCAGACAAAAAACCCTACCACCCTCTGTATTTACAAAAGGAAATTACTATCCTAGCAATCTTCCAGAGAATTGTTTCTGGTTCTTGCCTCTTCACATTCTTGGGTGACAATTTGATTTTTATTTTCACTGAAGACTATTACAGGATGGACATTTGGTTTATGGAGTGGTTTATGAAAGCTTTTCTTTCCCTGAAAGAATGATGTGTGGCTGGTTTATGTGAGTAGCGAAGTGCAAACAACCACGTTCAGGAGATGTTTTGCAAACTTCTTTGGGAACTGTAGCTGTGTCTGAATACTCCTCTGAGGGAGCACAAGTGGAGGGAGTCTTGTATTTCCAAGCACAATTTGTTGTTGTGCAATGGGAAGTGTCTTGATGAATACTCCAGTGAGGACAGCTGGTACTGTTTGGTTTAAATTCCAGACTGCTCTGCCTGCTGCTGGTGCAGTGGCCAGAGAATTGATGAGTATAAATCTGACATTCCTGACATTAGGAAGCTGACATATGCTATCTACAGCAAGGTAACAGAAGAAATATTACAAGGTAGTTTTAAGAGAAAGAAATGTATGGGTGACAGCAAATGTGAATGATAATTTTAGATAGCATATGGCCAGTGACTGAGGTAACTTGCATTAGAGATAATTTAAAATTATTTTTAAAATATCTTGTTTCTTTGATAGTGCACTTGTATTTTTAGATTTGTTCCCACCTGTAGATGTCCTAAATCTTTGTTCAGTTTTAGACTAAAAGCTTGAACTAACAGTCTGAAGAACCTGAAATCTGAATTTAGGAAGATTTTCCCTTAGCTACCTTCTAGTAGTCTTCAAATAAATGTATTTGTTTTTTATTGTACTTTGTTATGTGTTAAAATTTTAATTAATGTTCTCTTTCCTCTAAAGTGAGAGGCTTTTCTCTGGGGCTGATTCCATGAATATTCTCTGCAGGTCCCTACTTGAATCTTGGGGAAAAAAGGATCCATAAGTAACCCATGACCAGATTTATGCTCATCTGCTCAGAGTAATGGCACAGAATTTGCTCTTTAATTGGGAGTCTTCTACCCAGCTTGTGACAGTGTATATCTTTCCAGGTGAAACTAGCTGGTTATTTTGGACTGTAGAGGGGCTAGGAGGAGAAATGTAGGGTCTCACCATGCAGTAGGTTCCTGGTGAGCATATTTATCATAAGGGTTTATTTTACCATCCTAGTAAAATGTCAGAAGTTTGATGGTAAAGCAGTTTCTTACCCAGTGACCCCAGCAGTACTGTATGAGCTGTATGATGGTATCTGATAACTTAACAGGGTGAGAGTGTCTCTCAGACCACCCTTTGCTGATCTCCTTTGTTATACATTCAGGTGAGGAGAGCTGTGTCTGCATGGCTGCTTCTCCCCTGGTTAGACTAGTGGAAACAAGCAGTAGGGCCAGCTGGACATCCTCACTGATGGCCTGTGCCTGGGGACTTTGCTGGGCCAGTGTAATTCCACAGCAGACTCCTCCATGTGACTGCAGCTTCCTGCTGTTCCACCTGCCATTTGTACAGCCTTTTATTTCTAGTTACTTAGGCAACAGGTGCTGCACTCCAGTAGGAAAGTGTTCTGTCCACTACTCACTGTGGGCACTCCTTGCATGCTACTGCACTCCAAAATACCAATGTGCTGTAATCCCTTCCTTTTCCCCAGGTGCTTGCTGAGATGTTGCTGGGTGGCCAGCTCTGCATGTCTCTGCATTTTGCTTGCCCAAATCACCTTCAGGATTGCAGCTTTCTGTGGCTCTCTTGCAGTATTAGACCTTTCATCACGCCCCTGTAGTCGTGGCCATGCTCATACCACAGGATGAGATCTAGGTATGCATCACCCCCTTGCATGGCCATATCTATTTTTGAAGGAAATGAGAGTAGGAGGGGGTGGCCACAGCTCACACAGCTTCTGTCCTTACTGGCAGATTGTCAGAGCAGGCCTTCAAGGTGCACACCAAAGCTTAGCTGCTTTCAGAGTGAACATATCCCTCTGTTTGACTTCCTTTGTGCACTGTGAGAGAATGCCACCCTTGCCAGATGCTGTTCCCAGGATCTGCATGTGAAAGATGCTGCAGGACACTTTCTGAAGCCTAATACACAAAGGAAGCTAATTTGGCCTGGGAGGGACCTTGTACTAACCTAGAAGTGGCAGAGCTCTGCTCCTGTTCTCTTCTGCTTCCCTTTTCCAGTAACTCCTTTTACTGTCTGTCTTCATTTGAAGCAATTGAGTCACTACGAGTTGCTGCTGCTCATGATTAAAGCAGACATACCTGGGCTAGCTCAGTGGAGCTGGGGCGAATCCAGCACAACCTGTTAACTCTCCACCTTCATGAGGAAGGTGCTGTACTGCTTCTCACCAGAGCTGGCTCCAAGAGTAGTGTCAGTGAGTGAACTCACCTGGGAGGATTACAGAAACATTGTCAGTATATGCAGGGATGTGATGAGGGAGCCCACTTGGAATTGAGTTTGGCAGGGGATATCTAGGACAACAAGAAGGGTTCTACAAGTGCATCAGCAGCAAAAAGGAACCTTAGGGAAAAAGTGGGGTCACTGTGGCAGAAGACAAAGAGGAGGAATTACTGAATGGCTCCTTTGCATCAGTCTCAATTACTGAGCTCAGCCCTCAGGGAAAAGCCTGCCTAGGCCAAGCTATCCATACAGCTGGCTTTCTGCTGAAGAGTTATTTATTCTGAGCAGGCTCCTTGTCCTATTGCTGTTGGGCTGAGTTCAGCCTGTCACATTGTAGATCACGTCAGTTCCAGTCAGTGAGAGACAGTTTTAAAGTTACACAAGGATGCCATCTGAGGGCCCCAAGTGAGAGGTTTGAGTGCCATAACCTGGGATAATTGTTGTACTTATTGCCTTCAGCTGTCTCTACTATGCTGGAGAAGCTCCCACTTGCACAGGATGGCTTTTATAGCTGTGTATAATCCCTGATCCTCTGTTGTTCAGGGTTCTTTGGAAATGAACTAAAATCCAGGGAAAGTTATCTATATATGCCCAGCTGTAAATTGCTGCTGAGTGACAGCACAAGTAGCTTGGGTTGTTCCTTAATGGGAAATGGAAAAGTATGAGAGAGTTGAAATAGGAAGAAGACAAGATCTCTTGCAGTCACCCAATTGTGATTCCAGCTCCTTGCTTCCCTCTCTCTCATTTCAATCTGTTTTGGAGATATATTTTTCCTCACTACTTTTTTTTCCAAGGTAGTTGAACCCCCAGGAGGTGATTCGGGCAATTCTGAGTTTAGCTGCAGTAGTGCCTATCTAAACTACCTTCCCTGGAACCTGTGGCAGTCAGTTCCCCCTGAAGATGGAGGGGATGCCCAGTTGTATACATCCTGAAATGTTTTAGGCAATGAGGCCTATTTCAGATGTGCATTACAGGGGTAACTTGCTGTTTCCCCAGAAAGTCTTTGATAGCTGTGTGCAGACTGGAAAATTGCTACAGCACACTGGCAGATCTCAGTGTAAGCTGTGGACACTGATTGCTGGGACTTCTCTTGCCCTTATCCCACGAAGGTCTTGGAAATCTGGCAGATTTCCTGCACACAAGGGAGCTTCTGCTGTGTCTTAGCTAAATAAAAGTCATTGCCAATTCCAGTTGTAACAACCCAACCAAGTTCATGGTGATGAGTGAGAAATTGCTTACACAGCGAGCATTTCTCTCTGTGTTACTGACAGCTGAGTTTACTGAGGCTAAGGCTGTAAGTTCTTATTACCATTGTTAAATTGTTACTTCAAAATGAAATTTGTCCCATTACACAGATAAATAATATACTTGAGCAGAGGCACATTGAGGAAAAATGTTGGTCATCTTGCCAGTTCCTCCTGTTACAGTCTGTCACTTTATTTTCACTGGCTAAAGGAAATGTGTGGCGGTGGATAATTTGTTACTTAGTTTTCAGTTTGCAAATTCCCTGTGTAGCTGATGTCAGTGTCAATCCTTAATACGAGCCCACAAAAAAAACCAAAAAAACCAAAAAAACCCCCCAAAAACCACCAAACTTAAGTTTTCTGGCATACTTGGCTTTTAAGAATATTTTACTTGCTTTTATATGTCTATAGATAGTGAATAAATTCCATAACTATTGTTAAGTAAATAGTTTCTTTATTCATCTACAGTAAACTGTGTGCTTAAATTAAGACAAGTGGAAACAAATTTTTGCAAGTGCAGTTTCGGTACTAATAGCAAATCCTGTCACCAGTGTGAATAGAGAAGAACTTGGCAGAAGTTCCTTGCTAGGAGGTATTTTTGGGTTGTATGTCCTCATATAAACTGAGTATGTCATTAGATTCGTGTGGTTTTGGCACCAGGGCACAGATCCTTTGCATCTTAAGCCAGGCTTAATGTGCATTCCCTGCAACTGCTTTCAATCTTGGCCTCATCAGTTTATTTGCTGCTTTGCCATAATGTGCTAGAGTGATAATTTTTAGCTGAGTACTCTGACAGTTACTGATGTTAAGTTCTTAGAGCCCATAAACCTACTTATTGGAAGCCACTTTCCTCTGCCCCAGTCTCTCTCACTTGCCACCCTCCTTTTCATCAGTCTCCCTCTCAATTTGAGCTATTAATTTTATCTTACCTTCATTTAAATAAATAAATAAATAAATGACAAATTAAAACAAGCGAAGGAGTAATCAGAAAATATTAGCTGAGGGTTTGGGGTTGTGTTGCTTTGTTCACATAAAACTGATTTCCAATGCAGCTGATTTTTTCAGCCGCTGCATCTGCTTCTGCTTGAATTGTTCTTTTACAAACTTGGAAATGCATGAGAGGGGAAAAAAACACATATCAGCTATTTTTCACTTGTGCAGTAGGGTTAATTTCTATTTGCCTAGTCATAATACCCTCTATTTGTGGGAACTCATGGACCTTAAATTAGGTGTGATGGCTTCCTCTTACTCCAAAACTCTAATAGATTTTAATGTTAAACTTTGCAAAGAATAAAACACAGACATCAAGAACAAATAAGAGCGATTTCAAGTTCATAATAACTTCCAAAGAACTGCCAAATTGTGTGAAGATTAACTGTCAGCTCAACCTTCCTTTTCATTTTGAGAGTTATATATAATAGAAGTGGTTGTAAATTACTGCTGCTAGTGCAACTGTATGAAGAATTTTCATCTGGGGCCATGTCTGACCTGAAGTTCCTGGAAAAAACAGAGTTGCACTGCAGGGTGGAAGAGAACAGTCTTACTGCTGCAGAAAAAAGGGCTTAGAGATTTTCTTTCATTGTGTTGTTTCTGAGGAGAATCATCTTGATCTGTAAAAGGACCCCCAGACAGACAAGTGGCCAGACTTGCCAGAAAGACACTAGAACACTTCTGGGATTTTTAAAAAATTGTTTTAAAATTTATCTCTTTTGTGCAAACAAAAGGGAGATATTTTTTGGTTTGTTGTTGTTGCTGTTTGGTTTGGGTTTCTTTGGAAACACATTTTTGGGTTGGAATTCAAGCATTTAGGAAAGATGTAGTGGTGGTAATTTTGGTAAATTTCTTTTCTAGAGAAGGGTGCACTGAGATTGTGTTTTGCCTGCTTGATTTTAGTGTTTGTTCTCCCTTTTTAGTTCATTCAGTTTTTATTACTCTTTACAGTGTGTCCCCTGGGCTCTGTTCCTTACACCAACTGGATGGTTTTAGGAACCCTTGCACTGTATTTCCCAGTTATAATCAGTGTTTTATGGAAGTTAGGATTTAGCTCAATGCTTTGGGCACTGTCTCTTTCTCCTGAAAAAATTGAGATAGTCCTGGCACACCTAAATCCAATAGGTTTACTACTGGTCCAGTTTTGGGATGGTGGAACTACACCCTTTACTTAACTGTCTTTACACACCAAATTTTCAGATTCTTGGGAAAAAAATGTTGGAATGGGACTTACTTCGCACATTCCAGCAGCTTAAACTTCTATGATGGTATAAAACTGTCAGCACAGCAACAAAGTCCTCATAGCCCCTAAACTTGCAATGGATCTCACCACACCTCTCATGATAGATGGCTAAAAGTTTTTGAAATGGTAAAAGTACTTGAGCCTGTCAAAGGGAGAAGAAACAGATAATGAGTGGCAGCAGGGGCAGTTTTTAAAGAGGGGAACTCCAGGTCAGAGTGATCAGAGAGCCCAGAAAGAGCATAGCAGAGATGATTCTGGGGAAATGGCATTTGTAACTCAAAAACTAGCACTGGGATCTGCTAACAGTATGTGTGTGTGTGACCTACCATACAACTGTCAGACAACACTTTTGGAGAGAATATTTCAGTTCTAGTAGGTTTTTACATGGATGGTAATTTCTCTCTTCTGGCCAGAGTGCAGGTACAATAGGACAAAGTCTGTGTGTCTGGAAACTTGATTCCCGTTCCAGTTCCAAAGGACAGCTAAATAAGGGAAAAGAAATGGTGAACGGATTAAAATTTCAAGGCTGTTTATCAACATTGACTTAAGAAACAACTTCTGCATTGGAAGCTTAAATTAAATGCTATTCTGTCATTCTTGGTTTTCCTCTGGATAACTTCACTTAGTTATTTCAGTCTTAGATGAAGTCAGAAGGAGATAGGGATTAGTTGCTTCACAGCTGGTTCTTCTGCTTTCTGAAATAAGTATAAAATCACCTAACATTTCCCAGAAACTTCATTGGCATGACAAGCCCTAGGATACTGACTATCTGGAAGGTATATGAGGAGGTAACCACATTCTTCAGATTTTGGGTTTGGAAGGTTTCTGTCAGGTACTTGGCCTCTCTGCCTTCGGAACAGGAGATGCACCTCAGAGCATTGTATTTGGTCATCTACCTGCTCAAGCTCATTCAGAAAAACAGCATTGAAACTCTTTGCCACCTTTCGAGCAAGTTTATTTCTGACTTATTTTGACTCTTTCCTACTTTGCTTCTTTGTTTCTTAGATACAATATATCACCTTTGTCTACTTGATTTCCTGCTATACTCGTGCTCCTATCCAACTATTTACTCCATGCAGTCCCAGTCAGAATTCTGATTGTTTCTATTATGTTCTCCTGCGTTATTCTCCATGTTCCTGCTATTTGTGGGAAATCTTTAAGGATTGTTATCAGATTGGCTGCTTAGTCTCCTGCATATTTCTTTCACCTGATTTTAATTTATCTTTTTCTTCTCTCTAATCTAGGGTTACAGTATGTTATCAAGATCACATTTTCCTTCTGTCTTCTCTCTAGGCTTTTGTTCCTGGCCTTCAATAGATATTTAAGTTAATTCTTGTGCTAATCACAGAGGAAATAAATTTAAAAAAAAAAAAAAAAAAAAAAAAAAAAAGAGATTCTTCAGGGATTAACATTTTACTGGGAAAGGAATGGGGTGAGAGTTACACATTTCTGGCATAAGTTTCTTAAAACAGAAGAGAACTTGCCAGGGAAAGATGTATATGTGTTAATGTATAATCAATCAATGGCTGCAATAAGGATCTTTTGGTTTTAATTTCACTTGCTTGAAAACTGACCAGCAGATTTCATCTGGCTAAGACAGATTGCTTTGATAAATCTCTGGGAATTTTTTGGTATTTTTTGTCTCAGTTGCTTTCTTTGGCAAGCATACAAAAGAGATGTCCCCTCTAACACCCAGCTCTCAGCTTGCCTTTTGTATGTGGATACGATTCTCCTTTCTGAATCTGCAAAACCTCTAAAATCTCCATTTAAATGCACTGTAAACCTCCTCTCTTTGGGAGTACCATGGATCTATGAAAAGACAACTATAAAAGCAAAGCCAGGATAAATAAATCTTACTCCAAATGAGTGTGGATTGGCAAGCTTAAGAGTCATTAATTTTGCCTTAGTGAAAAAAGAGGAAGATGGAAATCCACAGGAGAGAATTAGGTTGGTTCAAGCAATACACCAGTGCTGTAACCCTACTCTAGACCTATGTGCAATACACCCATAGGGAAATAAGCATGAAGATTTTATCAGTTTGCTTTTCTGTGACAGCCAGATCACTTGTGAGTAGACAAAACCAG
Source organism: Erithacus rubecula (assembly GCF_903797595.1). Taxonomy (NCBI): domain Eukaryota; kingdom Metazoa; phylum Chordata; class Aves; order Passeriformes; family Muscicapidae; genus Erithacus; species Erithacus rubecula. The sequence goes on along the minus strand of NC_136689.1, from coordinate 83,951,682 downwards.
AAAGAATTGCTTGTGGTGTTCCAAATGAGTGTCACTAAGATTTTTGTGCCCTACCTATCTGGTCTCTGTGTGCCACATATAAGAATGTATACCTGTGAAAGAGGTGTCTGTATTTTGGTTAGAAAACTTCTGCTAGTAAAGAGGCTCCAAGGCATCATGGCTCCTGTCACAAGCTCCTGGGGTGAGAACAAAAATTAAAATCTAAGTTTGACCCTTTTCACCCCAGCCACAAAAAGAAAGTGAAGATCTGCTGTCTTAATGCCCCTCTCCTACTGTCATTTCTTCTTGGTCCTGATGCAGGAAGCTGGAATGAGGAGGAGCCTCTCAGAACTCCAGGGATCCTTATTTACATGGTTAGTTTATTTAGCATTCGACTTAAATATCTATTCAGTTAACTGGAGCAGTGCTAGATGAGGACATGGATTGTTCAGTTTGGAAAGAATTGAGAATCTTTTGGTAAAGCAGTGCTACCCCAAAAAAAAAAAAAAATCCCAAGACCATGCCTATTGGTAGGCAAGAGATGACTGAGTAAAGATTTGCATTCCATAGTCTTTCACAAAGGACACTGTGCTCTCCCACACCTGCAGTAACAGCTGAGGGCTGGGCAGGACAGGTTGTGTTCCTGCAGGGCAGAAAAACATCATGAGTTTCCTGCTTTTCATGTGAGTATTGTCATTTTTGGTCATGTCTAGCTCATAGACAAAGAGGTTTATAAATTTCAAATGTGATTGCTTCTGTAACAACAAAGAGACCTTGAACTAGAGACTCTTTGGAGTCTTCTTAGTCAAAACCATGTTTTGCTTATCCCAGACAAAGCTGAAATTTTCTGTTTCCCATTACACTAAGCTTCTACTTTCAGCCTTGAATTAAGCTAGAATTCAGGATTGCAGGTTGCAAGTTCAGGAAACAGAAGTCTTGGCTTCTGGCTAGTGGAGCAGTCTATTTGCTTGTTTAATCACATTGGGACTGGATTTACTGGAAAGATTTGTATTTACTCCTATGTTTTTGATTAATGCATCTTCTAATGTGTTCCTGGAGGAAAGCAATTTGCATTCAGCTGCATGAGGGGCACAGATTTTCTTTCACCTTCTGTCTCAAGTTCACTTGGCTGTGATGTGCCTGGCACAGTTAGGTTCTTGTTGTTTGGGAGAGTCAGTTTTTGATAGGTCTTTATTTACTAAAAACCAAATCCAGTCTACTGATCATTCTGGGACCTCATCTTGCATACAACTCAACAAATTATTCTAAACCATACTTGTGTGTGTGAAAAGTGGAAGTTAAAAGAATAGTAAAATTAGAAATGTGCTTGAGACTCTGGAGAAGCAGTAGAATCCTAGCATCTCTTTGCTAATGATGTTTCTTTGTTTGGCTCTCATTTACTTTAATGAAATATTACTTCTTATCTTTCAGTCTGCAGTCTCTCACCCATCTTATACTGGCAATATAATAATTCTATTCTCATGTGATTTTAAATACATTATCTAAAAATTTTAACAGAACATTTTTTGCTTAATCCAATACAGTTGTGAAATTAAAATCCCCAAACATTTCAGTTTCCAAACTTTTCTTACCTTTTTTTTTTTTTTTTTTTTTTAAAGTATCAGCTGTATCAGAACCAGGAGAAAAAAGGAATGTTTTTTTCTTGATTTGACAATTCTTAATTGTTTGGTTTTTTAAAAGATAGTCTTCAAAAATCTAATAGTTTGCTTTTCTGTCATGGTGTAATTAAGTGCTTGAAGTCTGACATTAACAAAAAATAATGGTTTATTTCCTGAATTTGTGTTCAACTGCTACTATTATTATTATTATTAACGTTATTATTATTACTAATACAAGTAATAATAATAATAATTTTAGAGAGTTTAGTCTGGTTTTAGCAGCTATGAATTATGTCAGTTTTATTTAATTACTTGTGAAAAAAGTGACCTGCAATGGTTTCCCACAGAAATAGATGAGAGGGTAAAATATGCATTCAGTTTTCTTTCCTGCTGAAAGACATTCTCCCAAATATTAGCCATGCAGTACACTGTGTTGTTACAGAAGCACATAACTTCTCAAATCTCTGATGGCTGCTGGAAGGGGATGTGTACATCACCTGAAGGGAGCACAGCACTTGCCACAAGCCACATGGCCACCTGGGAACAGCCCCAGGCAAGCTGCTTCCACTTTGCTAAACGCAGCCTGAAGGCACCAAAAGTGATTTCCAGCTCTGTTGGGTCATGTCTCTGTGTGGCTGGTTGCACCATGAGGCTCATGGTGTTCGTGATGTGGGGTTTGTGTCATGCTGAAGAAATAGCCCTTGAACTCTGATACCTATTGCAGGCCTTCAAGATGAAAAGTAGCTGTGTAATGTGAAACATCAAGATTGCCTTTTGTAGCTGCTGATACAGGTGCAAGCTGATCTGCACATTATTCTTACTAGGGTGGTCAGAGAAGCTGCCTTAGTGTGTGCATAGGATTTCACAGCAGGCCATTAGTCACAGAATCACACAATAAGTTGTGTGGAAAGGGACCCATCAGGATCATCGAGTCCAATTCCTGGCCCTGCATGGCACCATCCCCAGGAATCACACCATGTGCCTGAGAGAAGTGTTCAAATGCTTCTTGAGCTCTGTCGGGCTTGGTGCTCAGACCACTTTCCTGTAGAGCCCCTTTCAGTGCTCAGCCACTCTCTGTGTGAAGAAACTTTACCTAATAATCATTCTAAACCTCCTCTGACACAACTTCAGACCATTCCCTTGGGTCCTGTCACTGATCACCACAGAGAAGAGATCAGTGCCTGCCCCTCTTTTTCCCCTGCAACAAGGAAGTTGTGATCTCATTCAACTTCCCCTCAAGGCCCTTCACCATCTTCGTTTCCCTCCTTTGGATGCTCTCTAATAGTTTAATGTTTTTCTTATATTGTGGCACCCAGAGCAGCCTCCAGCACTGGAGGTGAGGCTGCCCCAGCTCAGAGCAGAGCAGGACAATCCCCTCCCTTGCCTGGCTGTGATGCTGTGCCTGATGCCCCCCAGGACAGGGCTGATGACATGGCTAACCAGGAGCATGAATTGTGGCTGGCCCACTCTAACAGAGGGCTGTGATGCCAAAAACTACTGTTCCTGCCCAAGGCAGCAATTTGCAAAGATAACACACAAATACATGTACAGGGGAAGCTGATGAACTGAGGTACAGCCTTATGACCCTTCTTGCAGTCTTTTACCAGGTCAGCAATTTCTAGGTGCATATTTTGTTTGAGGCCTACACCATTTGGCAGTCTTTATTTCTGTTTCATTAGCTTCATGATTTAAAACTATTTGTAGCCCCCTAATGAACTGGGAAAAAGCCAGCGGTTGTTAGCAGCTGGCTGGGATTTTAACAGCAGTCATGTGCATTTAACAGAACAGCAATAAAAGAGTGAGAAGAAAAGTCTGGCAGTACTGCCAGGGGTCAGGACATGTGAGGGCTATCCTCAGCTCTGTTAATGATCACCAGGAGCACAGAGCAGAATTGCAGCTAAACAGCCTTGTTAAGTGACAGTGACAACAAAGGCTTTGACAGAAGGCCCTGCCCCCTGTGAGAGGATGTGAACCAAAACGCTGGATGTGGACTGGAGCAGCTGAGGGTGTGTTCCCATCATATTTTGAACAACTCCCTATTCCTGACAAAATTTTGGAGGGAAAATCTGTCAAAACCCTTAGGCATTAAGCTGCCCAACAATATTATACAGCCCTGGGGGGTTTCACTGAGAGGGGAACATGGATACTACTGGGTGATGGTAAATCTATATGCTCTGGTTGTGCTGTGCCTTACAGCTCAGCCCTCTGAGCATGCTTTGTTCATCATCAATTCAACACTTTCCTAGGTAAAGTGACTGAACCTGATTTCCCTGTGATGTGGGGAAGGTGTCTGCCAATCTTTAATAGTATGTGGCCATACAGGTGATGATCTGCCACATCTTCAGTCTACTCCCTTGGATATTCCTCCTTCATATAGTGGGTCTCAGTTATTTCTGTGATGCAGATTTTATACAGAATTATTTTGTCCTCTTCTGAAATCTCAGATCACCAGTCTTCTCCACCTCTCATGAAGATTTTTAGCACTAGTCTGTCAAAATATATAATATACCCTTATAGTTAAGACAGGTATATTGAAATGTAGCTTAGAACACTTAATGCTTCATTTTAGCCACTCTGCAATTTAACAAAACTAAATGCAGACCACAGTCTCAGCATGCCTACTTTTTGTAGCTGACTTTCCTATTTGGATTATATATTCCTAAGTTTAGGGGTAATGGAAAACAATTACAATATTTCTGATTTTATGCTTCAGTGATGACTACTTCAGGAAAAAAAAGCACTATGCATTAAAGAAACTGTATGTAGTCCAGTGAAAAGGCTGTTCAGATGCATTAAAGACTTGGCTGACTGAGGTATGTGTAGGAAGGCTGATGGCAGGGACTAAGAGCATTCTCTTAGATCATTCTAGCTCTTTAGGAAGCCCCATCTCTGCTCTGGAGAAAGATTTTCTTTTCTCCCGTATCACATGAATTCTTTTGTGAGAGTCAGATTACACTTTGGATGTATCTGATAAAAGGTAAAGAGTTGCCTGACTGTCTGTCAGTGCACCTTTGAGGCCACTATGAAGTACACCCGACTCTGGGTTTAAGTTTTTCAGTCTATAAATGATCTTCACCTGTCCTTTTAACCCATATTTGTAGGACATTTTGGTGCCTTTGAATAAAACTGTCTCTGGAGATCTGTGCACACTTCCTTTTTCTGTCTCAGGAGCTAATTATATTATGTAGAGCCTCCTCCCAGGATGTTTTATTTTTGGGGATAGATGGATTTCTTATGTTTTGTTTTAATCAGGTCAATATGCACATAATACAATGAGATTTTTTAAATTATTATTTTTTTTAAAATTCTCTGAAAACTCTCTCTGCAGCCACTATATAATACCCTGGTGGTTTTTTGTTATGAAAATGGTACTCAAAGGAAGCAGAAATAGCAAAGAATAACTACCTCACTGTGGGAATTTAAATGTGTCTCTTCTGGGTAGGCTTTCATAGTTCAAGCCAGGGTTTCTTAGGTCTCTTTCCTTGAATAACTTTCTGGGATTTGACATCAGCAGAGCACCTTGCTAAGCCAAGGAAAGTATCATAAGAAGTCAAAGCAATGTGTAGGGTTTTTAACATACAAGCTACTTCAAGAAAAGACGTGAAAATTGAGAACCTATCAATCCCTTTTATTTCCTGGCAGTGTGATTGGGGATGCACCTCTCACCCACAGGAATGGAAGGTGTCTCAGGGAAGGGAGATGTAGTGCTCCCTGCAAAACTGGGACTGCTTCTTCTGAGCACCTCCTCTTTCCAGCCATAGTTTGCTGTTCCTGGAGGATGACTACTTCCATGATCTCCAGGTGTGACAGTTCCTTTTCTTGCCTTCTTCCGTGCTAATGTAAAACTTTCTCACAGTTCTTGACATAGATATCTGAATTTTGAAAGTAAGTTGAACTTTAAGAATTGTCTTTTGTCTTTCCATAAGGATAATCTAATCAACCTTGACTGACTTTTAGCCACTGTTGCTTCAAGTCAGTTGTGCTGTCTTTATAATTTCATTCATGATGTGTACCTTTGATTTTTGCAACATGTTCATCCTCTTCAGAATAGTGGCAACTGCCAACCAGTTTGGCTGAGCTGCTTCTGGGAGAGACAGAAGCAATGGAGAGGATATCTTATGGAAGCAGCTTTTCATAACCATTTCTGTTGGAGTGGGGTAAACCACAAAGGGAAAAAACTTTGCTTTCCGTGGCCCAAATCACTTCCCCAGCTCCTTCTGGAGGTCTTCCTTTGGGAAATGCTTCTTCGGTGCCCAATTCTTTTCCCCTCTTTTTTCGTATTTTCCTTCTAGAGAGAACTCTTGTATAAAAAGGAAATCCATGCCAGTATATGAAATGCAAGGCTCCTCAACTTTCTGTAATGCAACTTAGTCTTTGAGGAAACTGAAAGAGTTTTAAAAGTCCTCCTACAAGTTGTCAAAAATTACCTTACCTTCAAGCAACATTTTGTGTGTGTTTGTATCATCCCTTACAAATCCAACATGTCTGTTTTCAAATCTCTATTTCCACTCTCTGAAAGTATTTCAGCTCTGTTGGAGCTTTGAACCACTCTGAGTTTTTTAGTTCACTTTAGTCTAACTAATTCGTGTCAGTCTGTAATCTCTTAAAGTGTAAAAGAGACCAGTTTCACTTCTGTACAGTAGAGCAACTCCAATGCAATTTATGTCAGTCATCAAAAATACACACCTTCACAAATGTTGCTTTTTTCTCTTTTATTTTGCTTGCCTGACAGGGAAGTCACAGTAACAACTCTTCTTTCTGGAAAATTACAGAGAGAAATGGGATTTTAATGAGATTTAAAATCAGAGTTAATATCTGTACTGAAAGTGTCTTTCATCTGTTGTTGACCCTTCATGTATTGTTGATGCCATTTATAGCTGTTAAGTCTGGGGAAACATTATGATTCTGGAGTGTTACTTAATAAATCTTGTATTAATCTCAGTAATTTATGGTGGGATGCAGAAATATTACTGTGGTCATCTTAGACATGTTTGTTGCCAGCAGGTAAACTGACATCCTTTTGTGACAGCCAAAATTGTAATGGATGGTGGGTCATCCTCATTGAACAAAACTGTTGAAATTGGAACAGCTTTGATAGAAAGCTCAAGAATGATATCATTGTTTGCAAAAATGTTTGTGTGTCTATAGACTGGGCAACGAGGTGTTGGAGAGCAGTGCCATGGAAAGGGACCTGGGGGTCCTGGTCAATGGCAAGTTGGCCATGAGCCAGCAGTGCCCTGGCAGCCAGGAGGGCCAGCCCTGTCCTGGGGGCATCAGGCACAGCATCACAGCCAGGCAAGGGAGGGGATTGTCCTGCTCTGCTCTGAGCTGGGGCAGCCTCACCTCCAGTGCTGGGGGCAGCTCTGGGTGCCACAATATAAGAAAAACATTAAACTATTAGAGAGCATCCAAAGGAGGGCAACGAAGATGGTGAAGGGCCTTGAGGGGAAGTTGAATGAGAAACAATTGAGGTCACTTGGTCTGGTCAGACTGGAGGAGACTGAAGGGAGACCTCACTGCAGTCTGCAACTTCCTTGTTGCAGGGGAAAAGGAGGGGCAGGCATTGATCTCTTCTCTGTGGTGATCAGTGACAGGACCCAAGGGAATGGCCTGAAGTTGTGCCTGGGGAGGTTTAGGTTGATTATTACAAAAAGGTTCTTCACCCCGAGGGTGAAGGAACAGGGTTCCTGGGCACTGAAACAGGCTCCCCAGGGAAATGGTCCCTGCACCAAGGTTAACAAAGTTCAAGAAGTGTTTGGACACTGCTCTCAGGCACATGGTGTGACTCTTGGGGATGCTGCCATGCAGGGCCAGGAGCTGGAATCAATGACTCTGATGGGTCCCTTCCAACTCAGCAGATTCTGTGATTCTATGATTATACTTTTTTGTCTTGCCATGAAAAAAGCAATTATAACTGCAGACCAGTGGACAGAAGAGAAGCAAGGAGTCAAGCAAAGCAAGCATTAAGTGAAAATCCTGAGGGATGAAGGGAGCTTACAAACAGAGGGGGTTGAGTTCATTGTCAGCTAGATGGAAGCTGAGCACAGTGAGCAAACAAGCTATCTCCTACTGTGTTCAGGGAAATAGATTTTCTAGCACACTCATTGTAAATAACAAGACCATGTAAGAGATGTGCTTCCTCTATATCAACTTCTTTTTTAGAATAAAATGTCATTTTGACCCTGAATTTCTGCTAACTTCTTGGGTGAGAAGGAAGTAACAATATTTATGCTTAAACAATCTGGTCGTGATTTTAAATATATTTACTGCTGGAAAATGTGACACCTTCTGATAAACTGTTCAAATTGTTACAAATCTCTACTGTTTAAAAATATGAACTGTAGTTATAGAATTTCAAAGGAAATTGAGAATGGCCTGAGGGAAGAACTGATGGGAAATCTGTAGTTATCTGCATTTAGAAACAAATGAATCTTTGGAAGCCTTTTTTTGGCTACTGTTTGCCTTTTATGCTTGTATAGTTTTTTTTCAGGTTGCAACTTTTTTTTTTTAAAAAACATAATTTCTTTATTTGACAGGCTGCCACTCACACACTTTCCCCCAAAAAGTTAACCACTGACACTTTCATCTTCATTCTTACTTGCAGCCAAAAATGTTTGGATTAAGCTTTTGACAGTAGTCAAGAAATTCTAAAGATGGTAGACACTTTCTGTGAAAGCAGTTATTTTTGTAATCCTGTTTATTTCTGTTTGAGCCTTGCTGAATAGTACCAGAATTCATTTTCATCACTGCCAAAATCTGAATTCTGGAGGTGTCATTAAGCAGATCTCTGGAGTTTTATTTCCATGCTATTTGATTTCTGAAGTCATTCCAAATACATTAAGATGGGGAAAGAAAAAGTTGAAAGAAATAAACAGAGTAAGGAGAGGAAAACTGACAGAGAAAGGAAAAAATAGGAAAGAATGCTTTCTGTAAAATAGTAGAAACAGGATCTATTTATCTGCAGGAGATAGATAGCCCTGGGTTAGTGATTAGTAAAATATACTCCCATATCTCTTTGTTTTTTTTTTTTATAATTTATTTATTTATTTTTTTATTTTTTTAATTTTTTAATTATCTTAATCCCTTTTATGTCTTATTTTCTTACTTTTCTGTCCCCACCCCTCCTTTTTCAGACAGGTCATTTTAGACACAGTTCTTCACTGCTGGCTTACCAGACTCTTAGCCTTTTGACAAGTTTTTCAAAGTCAAATATATATTTGTAGTGGCTAAGACAATGCTGCTGTGTGGGGTGGTTATGTTGCCTTCTTTCCTAGTTTGTAAATTACAGGTGCAGTCCATGCCTGTACTTTCCAAACTCACATTCGTGGTTGTAAACGAGTATTAGTTGATTTGGGCTAGTAATTTATCTATTCATGATCCATTCTCTACAAAATTGAAGTTAGAAACAGCTGCCCCAAATTTTTGCCTTGGCTAGTGCCCATTGTCAGCCAGAAGCTGAAATGTTCTGTCAGAACTTTGTTACATCTTTATGATAGGACATGCTGTTATGGTTTAACCTCAGTCAGCAGCTAAGCCCCATGCAGCCTCCCAGTGGGATGGTGGAGAGAATTGGAAGGGTCAAAGGGAGAAAGAACTTGTGGGTGAATGATACGGGGAAAGCAAACAAGGAATTCCTTGGCCATTTCCCATGGGAAGGCAGGTGTTGGGCCACCCACGGGAAAGCAGGGCTCCCTGATTTTGGAAGACAAATGCCATTCCTCTGAACGTCCCCTCCTTCCCCCCTTCTTCCCTCAGCTCTGTAGGCTGAGCATGGTGTCACAGGGGCTTGGGTCAGTTGGGATCAGCTGTCCTAGCTGTGTCCCCTCCCAGCTTCTTGATGGGTGAGAGGCTGAAGAGCCCTTGACTCAGCACCAACCAAAGCAGCAGTGTCCATGGGCATTATTCTCATCCTAAATCAAAAACACCGTTTATTCTAGCTACTGGAAATAAATTTACTCTATCCCAGCTGAAACCTGGATATGTGCTAATATCTTTATGTGGAGTAGAAGTAGTCCACACATTTCCCAGGCCACACTCACAAAAGTATCAGTGCCAGGGGTTTATTTCATTTGCTGTTTCCCTCTCTCATTTCACTGTGCATTTCACACTCATTTTGTCTCTTCCTTAGGCTCTCTGCCATCCCCCAGTCTGTTCCAGAAGCTTTGTGTTATCATGTCATCATGGTTGCTAATCTTTTCTTCTCAGCCATCTGGAAGATAGGAGTTCTTTTGCTGAGCATCTAAACAAAACAGTCTCCACTTTCTGCTGTCCCATCAGTGACATCTGAAGTGAAATGCTTCATTGGTTTATCTTGGTCCTGATCCTACAGAGTAATTTTAGTTAAGGATTTGGCCAATGCACTGAGGTTTGCGTGATGATTTTCTTCATTTAATAAAATGAACAACAAAACAAAAACAGAACAAAAAACACATAAGAAAAAAGCAAACAAACAAGGCAGGGGAGAGCAAACGCTTTCCAAGGATGGTATGATAGGAGATTGCTTGCCCCTTTCCAGTGAGATCCTGGTTGCAGTACTGTGATTGCCCTTTTTCCAGCAGTATTACAAAGTTTTAGGTAAATCAGAGGAGGTCCAGAATGCAACTATAGGACTGACAAGAGATTTAGAAGTGACATATGAGGACCTTTCCTTTTTTTTAACCCCTTTCCCATCCAAAAAAGAGAAGACAGTCTATGCTTACAGCATCCAGTATAGCAAGGTCTGTCATAAAGAGGTCAGCAATTACTTGTTCTGGAGGATTGTGATCATAGGGGGAAAAAACCTGGTGACTTTGCAACAGAGTTTATCTCCTATATTAGAAAAATTGTATATATAAGGTTAGCAAGGCAGTGAAACAGACTGACTTGGAATATTGTGAGCTTGCCTGGAAGAATCAGTGTAAGACAGTGTTCTAGGATGCACTAGGAAGTGATTTGCCTGCTTTGTGTCAAGGGTCCTGTTCCATCTCTGCAGTTCTGTGGGGAGAAGAGTGGTTACACTGGAGGCAGCACACCAATGGTTGCCATCAGCCTTCTCTTTGATCTGCAGGCAATTCCTCTCCTGGCTGAAGCTGATGGCAATACTGACAAGCTGCCATGAGCTCAGAATGGCCTCATTTCCCACACCAACATTAACAAGCTGCTGATCTCTCCTGCCTGGAGTATCCCCTTACATTCTGTGCTCTCCAAGGGGTGCTGGGTTGCTGCTAAGCAGACAAAAAAGAGCTGCTAGAGCAAAGAGCAGACTTGATTTTGTTCCTCCTTCAGTAGTTAGCAGTCATAATTATTACCACAAGACTGGGTGTCAATGTAGCTCAGCCAATGAGGAGCACTGAAATATGTTCTGGCCTGGATTCAGGTGGAAGAAATGTTGCCTTGGTGCCAGAGCCAACCATTAGGAGAGAGGGACAGTGGTGGCATTCAGGCTGCCTGACACTGTGCTCCTGTGTCTCTGCCAAAGACATCCTGGTACCATGACTTTAGCAAACCTTGTGAAGTCCTGAGATCACTGATCCACAAATCTTTCTCTATCAAAACTCCCTGCTTCTCCCCTGGATTCATCTCTTTCTTTTTAATTTATTTTCCTATCTCTGGTTGAAGGTATCCAAGGATAGAAGGATAGTATTGCAGAAAGATTTACATTGGAGAAAGGATGGAATCGAGTACCCTTTTGTGGTGATTGTTTGTGTTTTGTTTTGGTAGTTTTTTGTTTTTTTTTTTTAATAAGCAGTGAGTGCTCAGGAATTCATACCCCACTGCTGTGGTAAGTATTAGCTCTGCAGTTATTGAAAATTGCCCCTCTGCTCTGTAATACTGCTTTTCTTAGGAATGGTGCTGTTTGCATCCTGTTCCCCCTTGCTTTGCTACTATTAAAACTGTGCTTCTAATGAAAGCAAGATTTTGATATCTGCAGGCCTGAGGTGCTAACATTTTGCTTCTTTGTTTTTCTCAGGAAGGGATGAATGTGCATGTTTTGGTTCCTAGCATTCATTACAAATTCTGTACCTGTACTTTTTTCTGCTTCCCTGCTACTTATTTGGTCAGGATTGCATTCTCTCAATGGACACCATCCTCCAGAATGGGAAAGTGTGGGAGATAATCCATCACCTTACCTAGGGAACCTTTCAGCCCAAGAGCCAGCCTGCTCAGAGTCTACATTGAATGGATCATACATTCCTGGCTGGCTTATAGATGGACTGTTCCATGTGCCTTGTCTGCAGGCATGAGTGAGAGCTTCCTGCCTTCAGCTGCCTCAACAACTCCTCCCTGTCACATCATTCAGGGGAGCATTTTCACTGGGGGAAGCAGTGAAAACACGTGTCCTGCTTGAAGCTCCTTCTGCCCGTGGAGCATGCCTTCCATGACAGATGGCATGAGGAGACAGTCCCATGCTCATGCCAAAAATACAGACACCAGGGGAGAAAGGAGGTCAGCAGCTAGGACAAGTGGATGAGGAGGGTGGAAGTGGGAAGTTTTGTAAATGTCTGTGGGAAGGGGAAAGTGGCAGAGATGCTTGAAAGAAGAGAACTAAGAGAAGAATGTGGGTGAAAGCCAGAGAGATGAGGAGCAAAAAAACCTAAGGGACTGGCTGGCACCTAGCAGCTGGATACATGGTACACTCCCAGCTTATATCTTAATTTATTATTTAAATCCTGCGCTGCTGTTTTCCCTATCCTGATATTTCCTTGGTGTAGACTCAAATTTTAGGACTCTTCTTCAGGAAAAAAAAGAGTAAAATAGAAAAACAATAATTAGGAGATGCTATTAGATTGAAAAAACTATTGGTGTTTCCAGACTTCTTTCATAGGTGAAAATGTTTAGAAGGAAGTATATTTTTCATCTGTCACTTAGATGCCTGGTTCACCTTATGCTACTTCCTTGAAAGTGGATCTCCAGCCAACCATTCATCACCTGCTTTCCTAGCATTCTTTCCAGTGTTTCTAAACTTTGGCACTTTTCCATTTCTGTACTCTCATTTTTAAAATTACTTCTGTTGTTACATATCCAGAATAGTAATCTTTCTGATACCAAAGAGCAATATATTTTCAGGAATGACTGTTTAACTGCTTAAATAGCAGCAGTTCATGTTTCACTATTGGTTTAAAAAATGTTTTGTTAGCAGGTCTTCATGGTTATTATTTTTGGAATCTACAACACAATATTTTGGGTGTTTGTCTTTTCCTTTGATGATTCTTTGAGTAGTTATAGAGTCTGCAAAACCCACATTAAAAACTGTAGCTAATGAAATGGGGAAAAGCAAGACTGAGGGTTAAAAACAGGGCAGGTGAGCTGAGAGGCCAAGAAACTGGGTGGTTTGGCAAAGTAGCTTGATGGCTGGAAATTTCAAGACAAATTAGGAGGAGCTCTGGGATCTAGACACACAGTCTTCACTAAATATCTTTGTCTCCTGTTCTCCCACCCGACAGATGAGTAATCTCCAGTGATGTCAGTGGGCGTTATCCTCATGTCCTGAGGGTAATGGATTGGGCCCCCACAGTGTAAGTAATGCCTCATTTTCTCTTTAGCTGGAAAATCATCTGAGTTTCTCTTAAATGTTCCACAGGGGAGCTGACAGGGAGGAAGAAAGGTTTAATATTCCTTTCTAGTTGCATCACTTGCATGTTTTGCAGTTGAACTGCAGAGAACAAACACAGATTTGGAATTGTTTAAATGACAAGAGTTATTGCTCAGCTTCTCAAATATTTTGGCTTTTTAGATACTCAGTCAAGCTGCAGTTCTTCCCCCAACAAATGCACCCATGAGAGACAAATGGTAAAGAACATGAACAGCCTGAAGTTGACTGTGCTTTTGGCAGGGAGGTGCCAGCTGTCATTGGAAACAAGTCCAGAATCTGTTGTGAGGATCTTCCTAAGCAAAATAGATCTTCACAAAAGTTATAAAATGAATGCAGCAATTCAGCAGCAATTCATATTACTGATGTTTATGCTGCTTTATATGGGAAAAAGGTTAGTGCATAAACTATTTCTGACAATGAAGTTCCTTGCTCTATACAAGATACACATAGAAAACCTGGGGGGGAAAAAAAGGTGTCCTGATTCTTTAGGCTCGTGAGTCTCGAGTAAAATTAATTTTTTAAAAAGGACAAAAAATGAAGCGTGTGCTCAGAGAACAGGAAAGCTTAAAGACACGAAATTTTTATGGATTATGAAAATGGGCACTGCACTGTAGGAAACATCCAAGGAAATTCTGTAGCTTTCTAAAGGAAGTCTGTCACTGTGCTAGATGCTTTTCAGGTGTCTAAGAGTCCATCCTTCATGTAAATGTTTAGTTTCGCTTAAAAAGGAAGAAAGGGGAGCCTGGGACAGATTGGAAGAAATGACTAGAACAAATGTTAACTTTGCAGATCCCAGGTGGAAGGAACAGAGAGAGAGAGAAATTTCAGAGTAATTTCACTTCCAGGAGCTTAAGCTCTGTACTAGACAGAGGTGGCTGAACATCAGCCCTGGCACATACAGAGTGATATGCCACATAAAAATGAAATTAAGGGGAGCTCATTGCTGCCTCTTTTTCGTTGAATTATCTTCTTAGCTGTCCTGCAGTTCTGGCTTGAGTTTACCAGAGCTCACTCTAAGTAGGAGTATTTCTCTTTGATGTGAGTAAAGCAGATCCATAGCCCATGCATACTGAACTTTAATAAAATATATCCTTTATTCATAACTGCCTTTCCAGCATTGCTGCTGCAATTCAGATTTAATTTGTGGGTAGGAATGATTTACATGCAAAGAACAAGTACTTCAAAGTATGTGAAGATAAGAGACTTATGTAAAAATTAAGCAGCCTACAGTCTGCAGGATAACTGTGGTAGCTTTTGCATCCCAGTCAGAAACCTCAGAGAAGTACCAGACTGAGAGAACACTCCAACTGGAACAGCACAAAACAGATCTTTAATGAAAGCAATTGAAGTAACACTAAATAAACTGTTTTAATGGAGTTCCAGAGAGATGTGTAAAAGCTGCTGGTAAAGTCAATTGAAGGCCTGTCACAGTGCCTCAAAAGTCCCTTCACAGCCCTCCTGCTGGCAGCAGTTCAAGTCTCTTTACAGCACATTAGAGGTAAATGCAGCAGTATTATACCAGGCCCTTTGAAAAACTAATAAAAATACTCCCCCTGTGAAACCCACTGCTGCTAGGAGAGGAACTGTGTGCCCTTTGGTCTGGGAGTCATTTGTTTCTTCAGCTGGGATAAAGAAGTCTTTAATAATTCTTAAAGCTATTGTTAATAATTGTATTCCCTGATCTTGCTTCCTAATAGCAAAGGGCATCCATTAAAATGTGCTGCTCAAAATCAAGCCTAAACAATACAGTTCATTGGCCCAAAAGTCCTTTTTTGAATTGTGGCCTGCATTGGGCAGGTTAAACTGCAGCTTAAGCCAAGGAGCACTAACCTGCTGTGAGACCATGCTCAGGAGTTCTCATGCAGAAAGCTTTATTGCTTGGCCAATGGTCTAGTGCTGTGTGGGGATGGGAACATGGGAGAAGTGGATGAGGTGAAGTTATGGTCTTTTTTTTTTTTTTTTTTTTTTTTTTTTTTTGGCAGTGCCTGACCTGTGCCATAGGGAGGCTCCTGTGGAAATGCAGAGCAGTGAGATGCAGGGAGCAGTGTCTTTGCCCTGTGGTGATGATGGCTCACCTGGGAGGTCACAGCTCCTGCAGCATCTGAAATGGGTGCCCTCCTTAAAAATTAGCAGTAGATTGCCTCTGCTATGGCAACTGCTGTTTTCCCTTGCCACGTACCTAGACCTACAAAAAAATTATCTAATAGGTTTTTTTGTCCAGGTCCATAAAAACAATATGGCAGCATTAAATCTTCTGTCTCCTGGGAGTGCTGGAAGCAGATCCTCTTGCTGCTGAGAGGATGACCCCACACTAGGCAAGAATGCAAAAGCTGTTGAAGGTGTATCTGTGTTACTGATATTGTGTCAGTATTGCTACACTGGATGCAGAGTATGAGAAGATTCATGGTGTCATATGGAACTTTTTGAACTATCAAATGGAGTTTGAAGAGAGGAGCAAGAGCCAAATTTGCACAATATTTTAATCAAAAAAGGTTCTGCAAAAGAGTGTTTTTCATTTTAATTTGTTCATCTGTATTTTACCTTTCATTTTAATATTTCTATTCTGATATGTGATAGCACAAATTATTTTTACTGATCATAAAAAGAATGTTAGATAATTTAATTCCAAAAAAAAGAAAAAAAAAGTAATGCACATTTTCTGCTAAATGTTTTAATTTCTATCAGGGAGGCATTTTTTTATATATGGAGTAGTTCAGATGGCAAGATTTCAGGTGGTCCTTTTGACAGTCATTTGGAACAAGTACTTCACTAAAAAGTGAAAGAGCCTTGGAAAAAGTCTCCTTAAGTAAAGGCAAAACCAATCCTTTCTGCCATAATCACTGCATTCTGTACAATTCACATGGTTTCTAAAGAAACTATTCAAGTTACGGTACAGAAGCTTTTTAAGGAATAATTTTTAAATCTCTCCTTGTGAACCTATGCTCTGCTTAATACCATAAGCAGACCTGCATAGCCCTAGCAAGAAGGAAGACACTAAACAAGCTAATATTAAGCTTCTCAAAGTTGAATTTTCTACAGGAAAGAAATTTGAAGACATTAGACATTAGGCCAAGCTGAAAGCCAGGATAGTTGGACATGTAATGAGACATGGGGCATGGGAAGAGGATGCTGGTTTGTAGTTGCTCTGTGTAATATCTGACCTGTGTCTGGTGGCAGGGGATTAGTGTTTGGGATTTCAGTAAAAGGATTTATCTTTTAGTGGGAAAAGAGAGACAATGTGGTGGCTAAAAGGATGGCAGGCACTGGGTTGCCCAGAGCCCTGCACAGCCACAAAATAACTTTCTCACGGGCTCTGGATTAGCAGGTTTGTACTGAGAAGAGTAAAATAGTCAGTGTTTATAGTAAAAGCATTCATCTCATGGCTGCTGCTGTTTTAGTTTAAATTTGTATGCACACATGATTCTGTTTAGATCCAGACAGATGGAGAAAACTTTTAGCTGTCATTTTTGTTACATTTCAGACAATCAAAGTATTTCCCTGTGGCCTCTTCTGCTGCACCCAGCCTAGGATATGGATCACTAGTGGCACATAAAGATACATGCCTAGGCTGTGTGATTCTGTATCTTTGTTTTTACTATCTGCCATAACCAGCAACAAAGAGATTTGTGCAGATGACTATCAATAGTCACTGGAAAAACACTGAAGCCCCAAGGCCCCAGTAAACCTGGTATGTCCCCTAGCAGGCTGGCTGAATTGGAGCTGTGATCTGGTTTCCTCATCTCCACGTGCACAGCACATAAGCTGATTAATGGAGTGGATGGCATTGCCACAGCCTCCCAAGGCCTGCACATTTTGCATACACAACAATAGGAATAGAGGGTAAGAAAAGACCAGTGGACATCTGTTGTTTGTGTTTTGTAATGCCTTGGGTGGGTCAACGGTGCTCCCTTCACCTTTGCAGTGATGCACAATTGTCTGTTTGATTGTGTTATGATAGACTACATCAGAAAAAAGAGGCATAAGATATCTGCACATTTGGAAAATGGGGAATTCAGTCATGGGAGTAATGTAAAACATCAATGTACATACCTGCTGATGCTGTATACTGCTTTGGGCTTCATGTGGTGGCATCTGGATCTATAATTCATTGTGATCTTAAAAAGAACAAGGGGATCTTAAAAACTTTATATGTTGAAGTAAATATCCCATAGTGGTGATGCAACAGTTCAGAAAAGGCATCAGAAGACATTTTTGTCTGTTTATCTCCACATTCAAGATGAAAGCAGGACAGTATTGAGCTAAAAATTGGCAAAGGGACTGGAAGAGAGCAGATTTGGGGAAGGCTTTGGATGTCATTCTTTGGCTTTTAGCTGCTGGGGTGTAGGATGGTGTTGTGCTGCCTGGCTCCTGGATGTGACAGGTGTGTGGCAGTGGGTGCAAGCCCAGTGTCACCCTGCAGTGAGTGCTCAGTGCCTCTGCACTGCACCACTGCAAAAGCCCTGTGCTCTGGCAACCTCTGCTCCGTGCAAAATGCTTTTGAGCTTCTCAGGATAATTGGATGGGAGGATTATGGTTTAAGATGAACTTGGATTTGTTCCATTTGAACTGTAAACATTGGGTTTATTTAAATGTCCTATGCTGGAAAAGACCCATTACCTTGTAGCTATTGTACAAGCAAATTCACACCTGATAAAATATAAGAGAACTGAAGGAAAGGTTAGATTATTTGTAGGCTCAGGTAATAAATAAGCTGAACAATTAAAAAAAAAATATATGGAAAACTCATTCTCAAATGCATCCTTTGTATGCCTGCTCCTGGTAGAGTAGGTGTGAAATTAGTTCTTCCTACTGTACTTCTCTCTTCCCTTTGATTTTTTTCCAGCCTCCTTTTCCTTGCAAAGTCTTTAAAGGATAAAGGCTGACACGTCCTTCCTGCTTGACTCTTTAGATGTTGATTTCCCTTATACCTTTGCTTTGGTCATTTCAAACTTGAATTTCTCCTAAAGAAATGCCAAATGCCATGGAAACAAATTCAGCCCTCATGTAATGGGCTTGACCATTAGCCCCCTGTCTTACTGACTTCTCAGCAGAAGGAATTGAGAACTTGAGCCATGGCAAAGCTCCAAAGGCAGAAAAGGACAAATATTGAGGGAAATTTTAAATGTTATTCTGCTGACAACAAACACAATAAATAATAGAGGCAAAAGGTCTCCTGTGACCTCAACTGAGGAGACACCGGAAATGCCAGGTTAGATGAATCCTGCTTGCTGCTTTCAAAACATTCTTTTACCCTTAGGAAAGGGTTTTTGTTACTCCAGAAATTCTCTGAACTTCTAATTTATTTTTTTCTTTTCTGTTTACTTTTATTTTATTCTTGGCCATGCTATATGCATGAGCAGCCACAGCAGTTTTCATGGAATCCCACTGACTCCTTGTTAACAACTGAGTAAATGCTCATTTTGGCCCTAAAGCAGTAGTGAATTGAGTCCTCCAGAATAAAGTTTAAGAACTTATTTACTAGTGTCCTGTAGGTTAAAAAAACCCCCCATCTGTGTGTAGCACAGATGGTTAAGTTGTAAGTGCCTGAAAGCTGATAACAAATAATCGTTAAAGGGGGATCAAGTGGATAACCTAAAGTTTACAATCCATGAAAAAGACTATAGGTGTTGAATGAGAATTTCCACTGTATTGTACATTACATTATTAAACTTCTTGACAGAGTTTTGATCAAGTTGATCAACACAGACCAGCACCCTTTTGGTTATCATTTGGAGATCGATGCTCTTTTCTTTTTCTCTGCATGGCTTCACCCCTTTTTTCAGTCTTCACCTCATATTTCTCCCCTTTTTTGTGCATTTTGTTTGTGAGTGTATTCCAGCTGCTCTGATTTTGAGCTCCTGTCCTTGCTCTTTGTGCAGAAGCAAGAATTTAATTATCTTTATCAGGAGAAAAAATATTTGAAGGCAGAAACATCTTCTGGTTCTGCAGGAGTCAAAACAATTTTGCAGAAGATAGATTCTGTCCATCCAGCTCAGAAGTGATTTTCTGTCTAAAAACTCATTTAGAAAAAAACCAAACACAATGTACTGAATTTTCATTAGAAGTGACACACAACTTTGTGTAGTTCAAAGCAGTAGTGCATGGAGTAAGTTGTTGTTTAAATAAACATCTCAGAGAGAAGAAAGGCAAATGCATTGTCAGCTTTCACACCTGCTTGAAGTCTGGGGCTTGTCCAGCTAGGTGATTGCTGGGTGTGTTCTCTAACTAGATGTATATGTGTGTTCTTGCTTAGTAGGTCACACAAATCTCTGTGGTGCAACCCTTCTCTCATTCCAAGTGGATTGATTGGCATCACTGCATGTTTAACACTGGAGATTAGAATGCAAAAGCCATCTTTTGGATCATGTTAGGAGACTTCAGCCCCTCCCAGGCTCTTATTTCATCCTGCTAATGAAACGGTGGATTTTCTTGTAAATAGCTTTCCCACATCCCAGAGTACTATCTGACCTGGTCTACAGCATGGGGCCCTCACAGCCATCCTGCATTTTCATCAGGGCTCCATGATCACTAAACATTGACTCAGAAGAGAGGCTGATAAGAAACAGTTCTTCTGTCTCTTGGTTGAACATCTTGTTTCAAAAAGAATATAAAAGCCTATGTATTTTCTTACCTGATATGGCTTTTATGGAAATACTTAGATTTCTAGAGAAATGTCACTCGGGGGTAAAAATCTCTAATTTTGATAATTTAGCATTTGCTCAGTTGTGAGTCACATTTTGATAAAGTGGTTATGGTTTCCCACTGTTGTAACAGAAGGGAGCAGAGGATTTCTTCCAGGTGTCATACAATTAAGATCATTGTCATGTATTTTTGTCAACAAGATAAAAAGTATAAACCTAGGAAATTGTAAGTTTGTACACTTAAGGAAATCCAGTATTAAGCAGAAGAACAATATATTAAATGCTTCTATTTCATTGAAATGAATGGTGGTTAAAAAGTTTGTGAGATAGCAGCAAGTACATAAATGCCATGTGAGGAATTACTGTTAGGACCTTACAGAGCATTTTTCGCTGGTATCTTACTGCACATCTTTCAACAAATACTACTTCAACATACAGATGGGAAACAAAAAGATAGAATTAAGGCTTACAACACTCCTTTAGAGTATGTCCTGAGAAGAGATACTTCCTTAAAAAATGCTGTGGGTACTTTCAGCTTCCACTAGGAACAAAAAGAGAAGCCCTCTGCCACTTCACTTTGTCTGATTTTAGATCAGTTTGATGCACATAACTCACTCTTTCAGACTCTGTTCATACTGGGAAAAACCCTTGGCTCTTTTCTTATCCCAGACTTATTCTAGTGGAAATAGTGTGTTCTGGGAAGATGAGAAGCAGAAGCATCCTCTGCTTTCTGTACACTATACTTAGGAGGAAAGAAGAACACATCTGGGATGGTACAGAATGAAGAAATGCTACAAATCTGACAAATAGAGTAAAAACCCACCATTTAAAAATGCATTCAGAATAAGTTCTCTTTAATGTAGCTTATAATCAACTTATGGAATTTTATGTCAAAAGATGTTACTTAGCCAAATAGATAGCAGAATTAAAAAAAAATATATAAAATTAGGCTCTTCTATAAAAAAAAAGTAGTAGCAATTGAGGCTGTATTAGGTAGACCAGAAACTTTTAAGTGTCCTGGCAAGTCCTTATTTCCAAGGCATAAACTGAAAAGACAGGCTTTTCTTCATTGTGTTTCATAGGTTTTAGATTTATCCAGAGGCTCAGGAATTTGACCCAGTCCAAAGACCCAGACCCTGAAGCACCAGCAGAGATCAGTCTCACAAACCAGACCATGAACTGGTGGGGATAGTTGCTTGTTTACATGTTTACATGTTCCCTGTTTTCCCTTAAGAAGTGTTTTGTGGCAGAGGACCATGGGATGGATTGAAATTGTAGAAGTTAGTAGTGGATCACTGAGAATTTCTGTCATTCACTGTTTTAAAATCGACTGCAGCTTTTACTGGCTCACTGATTATTGATTGTTGGTGACCATCTGAATACTAACCTAACCAGAAGTTGTTACTGAGTGAATATCTGGGTGAAGATCATCTACCACAAACAAAAATGAACCTAATCTATGTTTTGAATGCCACTTTCTAGATTGCAGAAACTTCCAAAACATTATCAGGTTCTAGCCAGGCTAATTTCATTCTTCCTTTCTGATGTTTTATTTTGTGAGTTGAACCAGAGAGTGTACACATCAGTGAAAGCTGTGAAGTGGATATGCTTTTACCTTTTATATAAGTTAATCTCACCAAAGACAAAAAAAAAAAAAAAAAAAAAAAAAAAAAAAAAAATCTCAAACTCAGATTAACTAAATCAGTATAAGAATTAGAAACATGATTTCAATGACTTTTTCTAGTCACTTCAAATTATGCCAAGATTGTTTTGATGTATAGGAAGGTCTTGCCATTGTTCCTAAGGCCTGTCTTCTTCTGTGCCCCTCCCAGGGGTTCCTCAGTGTCCTCTGTAACTGCAGGCTCCCAAATTGATGCTGCAGCTCTCTCCTTCCAAGTCACCCTGCATATTACAGTCTTCTCTCCCCTTTGCATACTCAATTACTCACCAAGGAGGGAGTAATCCTATGTCCTTTCAACACAGTCTGATGCTCTAAAGTGAAAAAAAACACCCAAAGAGAGGGACAAAAAAACCTCAATAAATTCAACAAATAGCAACTTCGATTAACACATAGCAGATTCTTAATTTCTCTTTGTTTTTCTCCGAACCTCACTGTAGTATTTGTGGGTTTTGAGAGCACATATGACTTCTAGGTAGTGAGATATAGAAAAGAGATGCCTGACCTGCATGTTCTTGCCCAGACTTGGGAGTGGAGACAGAAGAGGCATAAAGAGCTCAGGCTTTGTCTTGTTAAGAATCCAAGCTTGCTAGCTCAGTGCAGTACAGAAGTCATCACAAGTCACCCCAGGTAAGCCAGTATGTCAGCATCACACTCAATGTTCAGATAAACTGGTTCAGCAGATTTTACTGAGCAGGAGGAGGGTGTCTCTGTATCCCTGCCTTCTGTGAGCTAAAAACAATGTGCATTGAAAATAAGAGTGCATGAATCTTAATCCAGGTTGCATTTTCAGACATGTGAAAATAGTGTTGTGTATAGTTCATACTTATAGCATTTATGAGGAAGACATGAATTATTTTTGGTTTAGTAAACCAGGCTAGAAGTAGTGGCTGGATCATGACCAATTTGAATTTTTCATGGTGTTTTCTGTATTAGCCAACATTTCATAGCAAGACACCTTTAATTCAGAGGGACCAATGTTCACTTAATATATTGCTATATAGGTTGGCTCTAAGATTTATGGGGATCTTAAAGTGGTCTCCAGAAAAAGTCACACATTAACTACCTGATAGTAAAAATGAACATTTTTCTTAGGATCGTGTTCACACCAGCACAGCTCACATTAAATGCTTTTTTATTGTCATTCCTTTATTTGAGAAGGGCATAAACATGCAACTGGTGAAGAAATGGAGATGAACTCTTTGGAAACTTTGTGTGACCTGGGGTACACATGAACAAGGATGGCATGTTGCACTTTAATATAGTCACATGGTTTTATGGCCAAATGGTACCTTCAGCAGAGTCCTATGCCAAAGGATAGTTTGGCAATGCCATGCCAAATAAATGCAAATTAAGTTTAGATTTGTTATGGATATAAACTAATAGGACAATCTGTGTGCTTCCTTGTAGAATGGAAATTCTGATTTTACTCCCTCACCACCTCGTCTTTATCCCTTCTTCAAAGTTAATTTGGAGTTGCTGGATGGATGGGATGATCCATTCTTTAATTACTCATTCATCTTGCTATAAATTTGTTCTTATTAAGAACTAGAGGATTTCATCTAAGTACGAGCCTGGTGGTGCACAGCTTTTCTTTGTTTCTCTTTGTAAGTAGAGGCGAGATTTCAGGGTGCTGTGAGAAGTTCTGGGATAATGTGCTTGTCTCTTCACTGCTCCTCCACCTACTTCTAGGATTGAATTGAGTGTTTGAAGAATTGCTTACCTGAATACTTAAAGCTGAATGTCAGGGTCCTTAAAGTATGACAATCATGTCAGCTACTCTTGGTAACAGAGACCCATGATCCTGGTTTGCAAGGGAGAAAAGCTCGGAAAAGTGTCGAGGTACAGCTAAAAGTCACCTCTTCAGACTGCAAGCATAATCTGCTGCAAACGTGTGAAAAAGCAAACATAAATCATTCCTGTTGTTCTTGTCTCAGAGAAACGTGAGTGCTGTACAAAAGACAATGCACATGCTTGCAACTGAGTGCTATATAGTACATATACTCTTATCTAATATACCCACAGCATTCTGTACCTAGCACTATACACATTTCTATATAGTTATTTGTGAGAAACCTGCATCTTTAGAGAACTGCTATGATTTTACTGAGATGTGTTGCAATAAACTCAAAAAAATATGATTTATGTCATGGTAATACTAATTTTGTTGTTGTTCACTTGCAAAAACTATTCATTATACAGCTCAATGGACATGTACAAACTGAAACAAACCCATCTGCAAATCCACAGCAAATTTGAATCAAATTAGATTAAGGATTAACATTTTATGAAAGTTTGAAAATTACATCATTTTTTTCCAGTGTTTTCCTAACTTTCTATTTGGCTCATTGTAACTATGGAATGGCTTCTTGTAGAAACTTAAATTTATTTAATCTCTTGGTTTTGGCAAAGACTGATGTCTTGACTAGTTGCAGAGGTCTTGTTGGCAGAATTAATTAGCACTAATAGTATTAATAATATGTTTTCTTGCATGCCTCAAGGGCATCACAGTGCTGATGAATTCCACATGGTCCTAAAAAGGAATAAAGCAGTCGAGCAAATAAAAAGGGGGTATACAGTCTCCTTCTTGCTTATCATTGACATACATTCTTGAAAGCCAAGATCATAAACTATGTTTTCTGGAGCATAGCTCATAGGGAAATTTATGCTGACAAAATATCTTCAGTGCATTCAAGGTGGCTGCAGTGTATGGGCTATTTAGTTATGATGAATGGATGAACTGAGGATTAGTGTTTCAGGAGCAGAGTCAAGGATGTGGAAACAACCTTAATCATGTCTCTTCCTGACTCATAGTATTTGAGTTCATGAGTAAGTGTGCAGATGGATGTTCGTTTGTAAGACTGCTACATTTTTCTAAATATTTTCCCTTGAAGAGTATTTAAATTTACTGACAATTTTAGTAGCTTTCTTTTCTGCATTTATTCACATACAGGTGAAACAGAAAATGCATTAGCTCTTTGGGTGCAATTCAGTCCCACTCTGTAACCCAGGGCATGCCCATTTGCTTTTCTGTCCATCTGTTTGTTCTTTTTCTAACTTGCTTTACTATCTGATTATGAGGATTTATTCACGCACATCTAGACACCTCTTCCATACCCTGAACACCAGGCTACTGTAGCAGAGCAGATCAATGCAGCATTTAAAATACATTTCATTAGGTATTTCTGTGACAGGGCTTTAAGCTAATGCAATGCTATGAAGCCCTTAAAAAGGAGAAAGGCTTGTTTGTGGTGCCAGACAACTCAGGTAGTTGTCTGAAGTGTGACATGAGCAATTAGATGCACAAACAAGTAGGGTGTCTGGTTTAGGGAAGAATTATTAAGGGTTTGCCCAAGGTGCCAGTGGAGTTGTATAGATTTGGAACATCTAAGAGCAGTCTTGAAGGGAAAAACTGGGAAGTAATCTGATGGTATTACTGGTGTGGGTGCTCAGTATGCAGGTAGTGTCCACTCAATTAGAAAGCTCATAGTAGAGGACAACTGCTCCACGTGTGGTGTAAGGAAGCAATTAAATATTTATGAAGGGTAGTCAGAGATAGAAATACTGAAATTCTAGTTACAGGGCCATTGCACCCTACAATTTTGATTGCAGTTTGATTGTGGTCATGCATGGCTGTCCCAGGGTTGACACTAGCCACATGTCTGGGTGAGCAGACTGAGATTGCTTCCTAAAGGCAAGAAGACTGCAAAAAGGCTCTGGAGCAGCCAGTGGATCAGCTGTACCCTGACATGGTGTTATGGGTTAGTGGACAGGTCAAAAAAAGGCCCTAGAAGACGCAGTGAGTGACAAGGATTGGAAGGACATCTCTAATACACATGTTTTTGCAGTGCCATCCAGGTTTGGGTGAGAGAAAGAATAGTCTCCTAATGTGCTTCAATATGAATATGAATTGAAGCTTCAATTTTGTATTATAGGAAGAAGAATTATTGCTTTCCTGCGAGTGTCTGGCCAGATCAGATGTTAACTAGCCTGTGGGCTAGAAGGGCTAATATTTAAGCTGCAAAGGGGAGTTCCTAAGTTTAATGAGCTCCAGAGCTGCACTTGTGCAAAATCAGATCTGAAATAGAAATTCTTAAATTTCATATGAACAAATACCTTGATTTTTCTGATGCTGAGGCATTTCAGACAGAAGGCTCTAGAGAACCACACACTACATATACTCTGATCTGTGCTCAAGTTTTGCAAGTGTGGGTTTTGCATCTTACTTTGAGCCCGAATGTAAAACCTAAAATGCCAAGCACACAATAACTCACCTTGGCAACAAATTGTATTTTAATTATGAGATATGGTGCTGACCTGATGAAGCATGGGAAAAAAAAATCACAGAAGGCCTCCAAAATATAATGTTGTTTCCTATGGATCACTAAGTTACCAGCTATGCACAGTGGGAAGAAATTAATAGTTTTCCTTATGAAAAGAGCTCAAGTCTGTTTATACTATTTATTGGTGCTTTATGGGGGTACATGTTTATTATCTGGCACTGGTCCTAGCTCTTGCTCAACTCACTCTACTAATGGTGTTTTTCCTACCTGCCCGTGCAGTGAACTCAGTGCTAGAGTCAGTCAGTAAAACTGTTTCTACCTCATACATCATCCTGAGAAGCAAAAGAGAGGGCTTCTAACAAAGCAAAGTGTCATCAGCTAGGAGAATGATATACAAAACATCTCCACAGTACAAAGCCTGTGTATGTCCAACCATCTTTGCACAAGTGTCACTGAAAGAATATTGCACGAAAGCAATGAGGCAGAGAGTGACCTTCTTACACCAGCTGAGAGCTGAGCCCACAGGCTTTTCTTTGTCATAACATTGTCAGCCACACAGTTCAGTGCCTTTCATCATGATTGATTAATCAGGTTCTAAGGAAAATTTTATTAAGCCAAAAGTGGGGGGTTTTGTTGTTGGTTTTGGTCTTGGTGGGGATTTTTTTAGTATTATTGCTTCAATCTCTGTCCTCTGTAGGCTTTCATTGATGAAAACAGCCTTCATACAGTGGTGAAAACATAAGCACACCATAAGAATATTCAAAAGTATCAAATGAATAGCACATTTCTACTGACAGCATCCTCAGAAGCTGTTAATCCGTGCTGCCTGCTGTTGTGCCCATCAGCTGTTACCTGGCAGGAGAGACCAGCTCCTGCTCCAAAGCTCTGAGAGTGCTGTATCCAGCCATGGCTGCCACTGCACAGTGCCTGGGCAGCACTGCTGGGGTGTCATCTGGGGGCTGTGTCCTTCCAGTTCAGAATCCCTCCCTGCTGAGAGGTGTGCCAAGCCTCTGGAAGGACCAGAGTTCCCTGGCATTGTCTTGCTTTAGTTTAGGTTTTTCCCTCTTTATATAAGCAGCTTTGAATGGAATGACTTTTGGTGTATTGGATGTGCCTGTGGATCCGTGGTTTATGCAAGCACACCAGGCTCATGCCAGTGTTCTCAGGAGTAGTCTGGGTGAGCTGGTGAGGGAAGAGTCAACAGTGCTCTCTGCTATGCTTGAAATGCTCTCTGCTTTTTGGCATTTTTATAGAGGTGTGTTTTGCAAAGGTTAATTATCATCTTAATCTCAGATCTGCCACTAAGGTGGGATCTTCCACTTGTGGAGAAAAGCCATGAGACTGCTGGGAACAGAATAAAAAGGCAGAGAAAAAATTCAGGTATTTGAATGCAGTCAGACCTCTTACAGGTAGTGAATGATCTTCAAAATCTTTTATTTCAACAGGATGACAAATCCAGAGAACACAAAGAAGTTGTTCTTTTTTTCTAAACCATATCTATATTATAGATTATCTGTTTTCCCACACGATACCTCTCCATGTCCCCCCCCCACTGGCATATATAGTTTACCAAGAAATCAGCAAGTCAGGAAATGAGATGTGGTATAGTTTCTGGAAATACCTCAGATCAGAAGTTGACAATGAGGGTATATGTCAGCAAGCTTATGTGAAAACTACAGCCTTCATGATTGATTTTGGTGGATTTCTTTAATTTTCAGAACTGTTTCTAAGTACAAAGGCTAGTAATGCTTTATTTTTTAAAAAATAGGTGTTTTCCTTTAACTTTTGCCTGAAGTAGCCTGACCCATCATGTGCTAGTTCTCTGTGTTTACCTGTTTCCACAAATCTGTCACCAACAACTGTGAAGGGACCACTTTTCCTGCTTGAGGATTCTGAAGATCTGCCTGCTGTACTTTAGCTTTCAGCATTCTTGCTGAATTATTCACCTTGGTCTGAAGCCTACTGGTTTTGTTGTACTTCACATCCAAGGGTTGCAAGAAAAATCCAGTCCTAAAGTTCTAAATATTTTGGTTAGACTGCCAATCCTTGGCATGCTGAGGTTTTTGCAAGACTTCTTAGCAGAGCCTGTGTGTTTCTCCCGATGCTGAGTGGAATGTAGAAGTGCTAGAAATCCCTTGGGCAGTTCTGTGAGATCCAGTGTGGATCTCTTGCCCCCTTCTCAGATGGATGATGTTAGCTAGTATCAGTGCACAAATCACGTCACTCACAATGACATCCTCTCGTAGGATCTCCTGCACCAACTCTTATGCTTTAAGTTAAATAGTAGCCATTCATTACAGTATGGTGCACTTCCAACAGCTCTAATCCATATGGAAAAGAAATCCAGATTTCAGAGATGCTATTAGTGGCTGTAGCATTTATTCTTCATCAGACTTTTAATTTAGTTTGACAAAACTGCTCCTGCTTTATTGATGACTCAGTTCTGTGCTGGCTTTGTGGCTTCTTGTAGCAGCTGGTGTATCAACCAGTTAAGCATGTGCCCCCGGGCAGGGGAGAGACACAAACTACAAGTGCCAGGTCATGTGGGGGCAGGTTCTAAAGGTTTCCATCTATTTAAATGGGAGCCAGACACTTAAGAACTTAGGAAAAAGCATCTGGGCCTTACTTCTTAGTGTACCTATCCACACACTCATTTTCCCTAAATCTTGAAAGAACAAGACAAGATCTGTGGATAAAGAAAGGTTAGTGATGTGTTTGGAACAAAAAAAAAAGTTACTGGCAGTGACCATCTAATTGAGGGAACCTCATTTGTTACACAAGGCACACAGGAGCTCATTGCAGCAAACTGGAAATTAATTGCTACCCTTGTATAAAAATTAGAGGAATAATTAGGGTTTGTTTTATTTGGGCACTTGTACTTTTGTTCACTGAATTTGAGAGGAACTGCCATGAGAAGGTCAAAAGATCGAGAGAGAAGCAGAAACTTGGATGCAGAAATCTGTACTCTAAATTATGCATATGCTGGTGTAAGAGGACCTTGCCAAAGCCTTAGATAATATAAGCTGGAAACCACTGTTGTATGGCCAGAATTTTTTTCCTTTTGTGCTGAGCACTCACTCTGTTGCCTTTAAAATGTGTCATGACATATGGTTGGGGATCCCTGCACAAAAGAAGGAAGCATAGGTGGGTGAGCCTTGCAGATTGCATGTATAGTTAGTTTTTATGGTTCTTGACCTAGGACCAAAATTCCACCTCAGGAAGGAAAAGTACCACAGCAAACCAGACCAGAAAGAGGTACAGGTGTCAAGTCCCTCTATCTCATGACAGGTGGCTTGATGGAAGTATGCCTTGATGAAGACAGCAGTTATCCCTGCTGCCACATTCACCTGAGTCTCATGTTTAAACACCTTCTAGGCAGGTGTTTTGCCAAGAGGAAGTCGTGTGCTTCATACTTGGATAAAATCTTTTCTTCAAGTTTCCTTTTTCTGTGTAAATGGCATGTCTGGCCAAGACAGTTGTTTTACTGAGTAAATGGGAGGAAGAAGACAACAAACCTCAGAGATACCAGTCATTCTCCAGGAAAAAAGAGTTGATGCTGCTGCAGGCTGCATGTTTCATTCAGATTTTCTCCAGCCCTCTCAGAGCTGGAATCAGCTCAATTCATCAGTGCTGCTGTCATTTTACTTGCGGCAGCTCAGTGCCGAGTTGCACCTCACACATTTGCACATTTGCCCCCTGTAAAGTCTGCAAATGCTGACCAAGGAGATTAAAGTTTATATCAAGCCTGGGATAGACCAATGAAAATTTAAAGCCTGTTTCAAATATGTATTTCTGTTTTCCAGTGGAGTTGCTTTGGTGCTGAGGAACTGAACTTCTCCTGGGCACTATAGAGATTAAATTATAGGGCCATGTCTTTTGATCTAGAATCAAGCTGCTTCTTAGCCTCTTAGTGTTCTAGATATGAGAAGAGATTGAGGGAGTGTGGCTTTGGTCATTACATAACCAACAGTTGGCAAAGAGGGCATTTATTTCTGGTGATTACACAGTAATTGCATTTAGCTGATTCCAAATAAAAAAATTAATAGTTCTTTGCAACACTAATGAAAAAGTTAATAGTAATACTGTGTAATTTACTTGTGATGAGAGTGTACACTGAGGGTCAGTTAGTGCTGCTGGTCACTTGGGTTTTGGCTCATAAAAATGAAATTATATTACTATATTAAGTTTCATCTGGCTTTTAAGATTCATTGAGTTTTGTTTCCCTTGAAATAATTACTGAGAATTGCATAGTTTTGTGACTCTAGTCAGGATTCATGCTGATGGAACTGGGATCAGTTTCTAGCTCCAAGGTTTGCAGTTACAGTGGGGAAGGATGAGGAGTGTTTGATCACTTAGTGCAGGGGTGTTGATGGCCTCTCTTTTTAGTCCAACAACGATGGATTGGTCTGTCAGCCCAGCTCAAGACTAAGCCAAAGAGCCTGGCCTGGCAGTGTTGGATTTCCCAAGGAAAAGGCTGGGTGGAAATGGCAAGGTTACTGCCCACTATTTCAATATCCATTCCTATCAGGGAGGCGACCCTGAGAGACACTAACTGAGGTACAAGCCACATCGAATGCATGAAGCTTCTTTGACCCTTTGTCTCATTTTGCATATGATGGAACATTTTGAGGACACTTTTTGTTTGCTTTACAACTAGTGAGAGCCTTGACAGGAATTATATTCTCCTTGTGTATACTTCTAAACAAAGATGTGGCAGAATGTCAGCATCCCAACAGGGTACTATCTGAACACAACAGAAAAGCAGTGTCTGGAAGGGATTCTGAGGACAAAAAGAGACTGATTAAATTATAATAGGATGGTGATTAAAATTCCCCTGAGTTCTGAAATGAATATATAATGTAGTCCTAACCAAAGGCAAGTGTCCATTTTCTAAGACAATGGTTAAGACAGCTGAGTGAAAATGGGCCATTAATTTCTCTGACTACCCTTGCAGACATGCATACCTGAGTGCTAGTTAATCTTCTATCACCTTTCCATTTTTGGGAAAAAAAAAAAAAAAAGGCAACAAGCCCAAAATACTAACCCTATTATCAGTCCAGAGTTTCAGTGTTCTCTTTTTACATGATGTAAAATCATAAAATAAAAGCAAATGGAGATGTCAATGCATAAAAGAGGAATTAAACAATAAGATACCACAGGAATTCATAAGTCTTTCAACATAGTAGAGTTGCATTTCTTCTCCAATACATTTTTTATATTAGTTTTATTGGGAGAAAAAACAGTTAAAAGTAAGGCATTCTATTTCATGCAGTAAAGCTAGTGAGAAAAGGTTTCACAGTGCTACAGCAATTTCTGATTCAAAATCCATAGTGCTATGAGACATCTGGATACTTTTTTTCCTCTAAATAGGTTGACCCTTCTGCAGTTCTCTTGAGTGAAATTCTGGCTTCATTAAAATCAACAGCAAAATTCTTACTGACTTCTGTGGGCCAGGATTTTGTCTTGGCATACTTTCCTTAAGAACCTTTCGTCTTTCTGACCATGGCTCTGTGGAGCACTTAAACATATGGTTACCCCTCAGAATGTCTATTTGTTAGCAGAAAAATGCTCTTGAAAATATGTTCATCATCAAGATAGGTAATGCTAGCACCACTCAGAGACATCAGCTGGGAGAAAATACATTTTGAGGGAAATGTTCCTATTTTATTTATTTTATCCTGTGAACATTTAGTCTGCTTGTAAGAATCCAATGGGTGCACTTTTTCTTGAGATTTGCCTAGTAACTTTTCATCCCTGGCTTCCATAGAAGCAGGAGTGCTTTGATGAACATTGCTGTGGAGATAATTAATTCCAGTATTTCATCAGCTGTACATTGCAAGTAAAAGAAAGAAGGGAGGCTAAAGAATCAGAAAGTTAAGTAGCCAGATTAAAAGAATGTGGCTCATAAAAAGATTGTGCTGCTGCTGTAGTTCTTCCAAGGAAGAATTTAATTAGTTGCCTGTTCGCTACATGCTTTATTATGCTGTTCAGATTTATGAGACAAAAAAGGTGAAAATTTATCTATTTGCTGCTTCTTTCAACATTCTGCCAAGAAGAGGGAACATTTAGGTCAAAAGTTACTGTTCTGCTGAAGAAAGGGAATTGCACATTGCTGAGGGCATCTCATTAGCATCAGTATCTGCTTCTCTGTATGAGCAGCAATAAGTGGATGTCAGAGCTGAAGAACAAATGAGAACATACTGCACCAAATATCATCTTCCCTGATGCAGCTTTTTACCTCTGGTGAAAGCCCAGTGATTTGTGGAACTTCCTCTCTGACAAGCTTTGGACTGTTGCTTTGCAGCCTTGCAGGGGAGTGCTCAGCGTGATGCAGAATTCTTAAATCCAAGGGCAGTCACAGGCCTTGCTGCAAGAGACTCAGTGTGAGACAGTGCTCAGCTCTGAGCTGGTCATACAGCCAGGCACTGCAGCTCAGCAATGGTCAGTGGCAAGTACCTGGCTCAGGAATACAGTCAGAGCTGACCCCAAGGAGCTGCTCTGAAGAAAATCACTTAATACCATCAAAGGTCTACCACTGGTTCCTAAATTTTTCATTTAAAAATATCTGTACATAAGTATAGCCAAAAAGGTAAATTTCAAATGGTGCATTTCTTGGAAGAAATACGAATATTTTATTTAAATCAACAAAAACTGGAATTCTGATTTGGAAATATAACTCCATGTATTTCTTCTGCATATACAGGCCTTTGCATTGAGATGTCTGTGGTAGAAGGAATGGCTGCTTTAATTTGCACTCATCTCATTAGTTTCTTTATAGAATGCCCTGAAGAGAGACTTTTTGTGGGAGTCAGTATGAGCAGATGGAAATAAGAGACCTAATAATAAAATGTGTGCTTAAGAATGACATAAAATTTTACACAAAGGCAGAGAAAATTGAACATGGATCCCAGCTACTTTTAAGACAGGAACAGTTGTACCAGTGTGAGGGGAAGAATTTGGCCCGGTGGATATTGCTAATTTGATTTTATGTACAAATACAGAGATGCTGGGAGCATACAGTGTTGGTAATTAGGGCTTCAGGGTACTGGATATACTGCATTACTCCTCTGAGCTGTCGAGTGCATACAAGCTGAAACCAAAAGTTAAAACAATGCAAGCAGCAAGAGGATTTGGGCAATCTACTTTTTCCCCAGTTCCATGTGAGAACATGCCACTTGAATTCTAAGAAGACACTCCCCTGATATTTCCATCAACTGAACCCAGTCTCCCAGGAGAACACGAATGGGAGGGGAAGGGTGTTCACTTTTCCTGTCTACAGTGAAGCATTTTCTCATACCTATGACTAAGGAGAGAATTTTGCAGCTGAGGCTGGTTTTCCTTTCTGTCTACTGTGTTTCTTAATGCAGTGGTAGGAGCAAACATTGCTCAACTTTGGTCACTTGGGCTGGGAACAAAAGGAGAAGGGAAGCTGTGCATGTTGGCCCAATGTCTGGTGCAGGTGTGGAGGGTAGACTTGGGACTCCGCAAAATTTTTCCAAGGAGATTCAACCTGGTTTTGAATCTTTGTATATTCACTCTGACTTTTAACTTCCTCTCAGATCAGTGATTGTGTAAGAGATTTTTTTGTGTCCTGGTCCCCTGGTCATCCTTTTTCTTTGGTCCTGAGTTACTGCTGTCTGTGGCAATTTGCTGCTGGTTGTTTCAGTGCCTCATTGGCTGCTGCACTTTTCCTGCACCCTTCCTAGGCTCTTCCCATGCCTTTCTTATTGCCTGTACTGCTTGTAGTATCTGCATGCAGATCCCTGGAGATGGGACAAGTATGTACCCCCTAAATATTCAGAAGCTTTTGAGAGTCTCTTTGCACTTGTTCAACTGTCTCAAACCAGTGTGTTGCTCAGATGACCTTGGTTTATCCTAATCGAATGGTAAAGTTACAGAAGTAAACTCCAGACCAGATACAAACTGTTTGAACACAAAGCATACATGTGTATAAGAAGACAGACAGAAGAGAGCATGCTCTAAAAATGTGTTAGGCATCACCACATGCAGGCCTCAGGCCATATTTAGCTCTTGAGCTTTAGGATCTGAGCTGGGGCAGGGTGCCCAGCATGGTGAAGTGTCTGCCCTTTGGCATAAGCAGATTAGCTGATACACAGCCTGATATCAAAGAAGAGAACACAGTCTATTCTTAGTGGTATCTATATCTCAGTGTAATAGGTGCCCTATTCTTAGGGCATCCCCCTTAAGAGTAAGAAAAATCCTTAATGGATCATAAACAGCCAAACCAGATCTGCTTACATGTGGCTCACAGCACAGCTCCTGTCTTAATGGACAAATTGTCTCCTGGATACTTCACCACCCATTCAAGATTATTTATATCCTCTCCCACATAAGAGTACAACATTTCCCTGATGGCAATTACAGCAAAAGCCTACCTGGAGCAGCAGTATGAGAGAGTCTCTGATCCTTCATTTCTCAGGCAGAGACAAGGAGCAGAGCCAGCTGGAGCAGAGGATCTGTCTCCCCCTGGTCCACAGCACCTGCTTTGAGAGGCTCTGTTTTTCACAGTGGTCTTCTGAGCTGTGCACACGAGCATGAGTGAGGCAAACCTGTCTGCTGCCAGACCTTGAGCACAGGGAAATAGGAAGACTTTTAAGAAATTGTACCTCTTGTGAATTTAAATAATATAAATATTGCATAAACCTGTTAGCTACCTTAGTTATTTATGAACTCAAAGGAGTTTAATTCCTGAAGCAGGAAGAGCTCAAACCTCAAAGCTTTCTGCTTTTGAGCCCTCTGGCTTGAGGTCATTGAATAATTGGCCTATCAATATTTCCTTTGGCTGCAGAATGTACTTGCAAAGATCTGGAAGCCTTATCAGGGAGGACTTGTAGACATGGCATATATGACTAGGTATTAAGCACGCCTTTAAATACAGCTGGTGTCAGGCAAGCTTATATCTATGAATTGTAGTTTAATGTCAGCTGCAAATTTTGTCTGAACAAATAAGAATGACAGTCAGTTTCTGACAGTACTTTATGTAACAGCTAAACTGTAAAAGTACCCTTTAGGCCTTTAAAGCTTTGTTTTGAACTTTCCACTTCCTCAGGCATTTCAGAACTGGGAATTTTACATTGTTTGCTCCAGCTATGGTTAGTCTTGAATTAAAAAAAAAGTGTTCTATAAGCCTGTAACTCAGAGTCAGAAATGGTGAAGTAGGCAAAGTAAAATTATTTGAAAATCTACCAAGACCCATGTCAAACATAAAACTGAATCTCAGATTCAAGAATCTTGTTTAACTATACGACCAGTTCTCCCATATGTTTTAAATAATTCCGAAAGCTGCTTTTTAAAAACTAACTTCAGAGTATTCTGCTTACTCTCTGGAATTCTTTATATGAAATTTGTTTCAAAAATATTGCTGTTTACAGAGAGAACCATATGGAAAGAGTTTCACACTTTTTTTTTTCTATATCTTAGCTGGGATTGATTAGTGTGACTTATGTTTAAAAAAAAATCTAACAAAAAGCAGGCAAAACCCCAGCTCCTTTACAGTAGTAGCTGCTTCCAAATGAATGGATCTGATTTCCTTTCTAATATTTGCAGGGCAAGAAATGACTGTTCAGTTTATCTTTCCTTCTGTTGAAGTTTATTAAGTTTAGTCATTCCAAAGCAGTATTTCTCATTTCTTGAGTTACAAATCCTTATTGAACTTTCTAGCAGAGGTAATAGAATTTTATTCTGCATTCCACACTCTGCTTTTATCAGCTCTCACTTTGGAGCTGTGACTTCTGTTTGGCAAGGTCTTGCCCATTTTTTTTTTGCCTTCAAGGAGGCACAAGGAGAAGGAGCATGACCATCTAAACCCTCATCTTATGTCTCCCAGCATTGTAACACATGACTTCCTTATTCTTCCACAGACTATATACAGCTGGCATCAGAGCCTGACCTCAGGTTGACTTTCAAGTTTACAATATTTATATCTAAAGAAGCTGAATCAAAGTAAGATCACAACATAAAAGTAGACAGGCTGCCATAGCCCAGAACAGCTTCTGAATGTGCTGACTCACCGGGCACCCCATTAAGAACAACGACTGAATGGATTTTTCTTGTTCTTAATTCTGCCTTACAAATTCTTTCTGGAGGTTTTTTTTTCCTTAAATTCCGTCTTCACAGTCAAGCTCTGTACTGTACTGACTTAAAAAAAGGTCCAACCTTCAAATTCGGCCAAAAGGAAGATAAAGGTGTTCTTTTCTTCCCCTCCGTTATATATATATATATATATATATATATA
This sequence comes from Erithacus rubecula, assembly GCF_903797595.1. Taxonomy (NCBI): domain Eukaryota; kingdom Metazoa; phylum Chordata; class Aves; order Passeriformes; family Muscicapidae; genus Erithacus; species Erithacus rubecula. The sequence goes on along the minus strand of NC_136689.1, from coordinate 83,915,655 downwards.
TATATATATATATATATATAAACATAAAGCTTTGGAATATAATAAAGCAAACATTTTCAGCAGCAGGTAATGCCACTCGAGAAGTAGAGTAGACCTTGTAATAAAGCTGCTTTTAAAAATTTAAAATTATATATACAAACTCAAACACCAAATCACTTCACCATTGTTCTGTGCCCTTTTGCCCCTGTCCTAGTCTGAGAAGTGCTTTTGCTGTGTTGTGGGAATTTGATGGGCTGGTGCCTGTTCAAGACTGTGATTCTCTCCATCGCTGTCTTTGCTCCAGTCAATGACTACACAGGGTCTGGTTCAGAACCCCAGCAAGAGGTGCCCAGCACTGACTTGCTCACATGCCCCTGGCAAGAGATTATTGAGTAGTTCACTGGTTTGGGTCATTTGTTTTCAGTGCATTACTTTTGTGAAGCAAACATATAGGAGGTGAGGCTAAGCTGATTGACAGCGAGAATGGAGATCCTAAGACAGCACCTGAGATATGGAAAAGGAAGGTGGTTCATCTGAAATAATGAACAAAGTGTGCCTGTGCTTTGTGCCCAGCAAGGCCTGTGTCCCTTGAGAGTGTTCAAAGGCTTTGATCTATGGCCTAGGCTGAGCTCATCTTAGGAAGCATTTGGAAAATGATCTGTTGGAAGCTATGGGTTTACCAGTCTGTATCTTATGAAGTTAGTGCAGACTCAGAAACCTGGTAATGGCAGCCTTAGTTTAGAAAATGTAGCTATTTATTTTTTTGTCAACTTCCTGAGATGTCCTTTAAGGAAGAATATTTTTTGAAAGCAGGTATCACAACTTCACTGTGTTCAGAGGATCACATAGGAATGGGGAAGTCTGAGCTTAATGTAAGACTCAGCCTATCTATTTCTATTAGTTGAGCAGTTCTTAACTATCATTATTACAGTGAGCATCTACACAGATTTCATGGTTCTTGATGAGATTTCATTCTTCAATTTAGATGATGCAGGAGATGTCTGAGATGTAACTATTGAACTCATAAGAAAACAATTTTTAAGATTGAAATAATTTAAGTCAAACAGAGTTAGTGATATGAAAAATGTGATACATACTGCTATGAGAAATGAAGGCAGTATGCTCCCAAAACCATATTGGTGACTGAGGATTTCAACCCCTGTTTAAAAATTATAGTCCTAAGATTGTGTGTGCATAGAGTAATATATACTTAGAAGCAGGATATAAGTACTTCAGTAAAGTAGAATTAAAATGTGCCATTTGAAAATGCTTCACTTGTCATACCTGGGTTGATGTATGTTTCTGTAATAGAAAGTTCATATAAAGGAGTTCAGCATACATCTTGCCCTGTAGTCCAAGCTTGGCAGCTGACAACAGATTATATTTTTCAGAAAACTAGAGGAAAAGTTGGGGCTTAGGTACAGTAACATCAGGAAATATCTAACTCATGAGTATGACTTAGAATACTTCAGCCAGCAGCAGAAAAGGAGAACAGTTCAGAAGGAAATTCAAAATGAATGAGCTGCCAAAATGGAGAGGGAGGCTAAGGAGGGAAGCAATTTAAATAGATCAGGAGGATTATGCCAGTGTGAGGAAGGTATCTTTTAGACAGCAAAATGCTTTTTTTCTCCTCCATTAGTCTTCTGCATTACAGTATCTCTTGTCAGCTAGTGAGGGGAGGAGGACATGGTAATGAAAATAGCTATTTTAGATTTTCTTTTTTCTCTTTAGGTGTTTGATTCCTGCAGCTTTGCCTGGCTCATGGAAATTGGTGCTGACAGGCTGAGCAACAATGAGAGAACAGGAGTTAATCTCTTGACTGACCTCTTAACTCAGGCATTGCCAATATAGAAATTAATTAGAGGTCTTTCAAGTAATTGAGATCCATTACTATTACTTAACAGCCCACAGCACACAGAAATCTTTCATTCTTTCTTGAACTAATAAGGTGTGTGTTCTTATAAATCATTTAAATGGCACCATAACTATACCCTGAGTGTGCCAAGTGGCTCTGGCTGAGGTGCCAGAGTTGTGCTCCCTGGGAGGAAAAAAAAAAAATAATGGGAGCCTTCAGGAAGCCAGCAGAGACAATGGGAGCTGCCCATGCAGCTGGCACAGGCTGCATGCCACTGGGGCTGTGGCCACTGGGGCTGTGGGCAGCCTTTTCAGTGGCATGGCTTTCATTACAGCCTGTGGAGCCATAAAATGCATTAGGTATGTGCTTCTGCTCTTGGCTGTGTTAGGTAGCCAGCGTGGTTGCCCCCATGCAATTGCCCCTCAGTTTCATGTGCCAGAAAACAGGCACTGCAAGCTGCTTCCTGCCTTGGAGTCTTTAGGAACAATGTAAGTGAAAACATTTAGTAGTTAGACTGCACTTTTTACCTTTCAGGCTTCATGTGAACATTAAGTAGTAAACATGCTGCCATAAATATGACAAATGGAGATGGAAATAGCATAGCTTGGGTGAAATTGATAAGTGACTCAGCTAGAAACTTTCGTGATCAGAGAGATGATCCAAGCTCAAGCTGCACTGACTGAGAGATATGCAAAATGGGATCCATAAAAAATAGCAGACTGCTCCTCTGCAGCTGGATGATTTCTAATCAGTGGCAGATTTTGCTCCAAGTATGTTGCTGGTAGCTGGGAGGACTGGTCAGGAACTTAGCTCTTGCTTCTTGCTCATTCAGTGCTAGCAGATCACCCATGCTCCTTGTTATGTCAGTGTGGGACTTCCACCACTATGAACTATGCCCCAGCAGGAAATTTGTGATTCTTTACCAGGTTTTTCTTTACCAGGACTAAGCTGTGGGAGACAAGAGCTGTATTTGCAATCAGTAGAACAGCCTGCAGACCTGAGCTGTGATTTGGAAGCAGTGTCACTGTGGCATCTGTAGACTCAGGCTGTGGCTGAATTCTGTCAGCTGCTACCCTAGTGGGTTTAGAGCTGGCTTTGACATGTTTGCTTTGCATTGCATTTCCCTCCTAGGGAAGTGGTTCACACCAGACCTGGAGAACTTGATGAAGGTTGTAAATGTACATTTCCATGTATTTCAAGTGAACTTGGTGAATATTTGGAAGAGTATTCCACTGTAAACCTTTTAGGGTTTAAGAAGTAGGCAGACCACTGGAAATCTGAATTAGCAAGAGTTGATATTTGGGAAAACACCCAGGAAAAGGAATGTGTATGCTTACTCTGTTCTTTTCCTTCCCTTGGTGGTCACTCGTGGCCATCAGTGTCAGAGTTAGGATGCTGATTGACACAAAACTCTTGGTCTGAACTCTTATAGCCATTCTTTTGTTTTGGTGTCAAGGTATCCCACAGCAGTGAACATACCTGTGAGAGCCTGGCTAGTCCTCAGGTGACAACAACTGAGCTATTGGTGACTTCTCAGCCATTCACATGCCAGAGGTGAGGAATGACAACTCTCTGTCTCTCCAAATCTTGCAATTTTTATTCCCCCAGAACTCCCCTCCAAAAGAGCATTAGAAATGTTACAAACAATTTGTAATGCCTTTGCCTATTGCTGACTTCTATACATGTTTATGTGCCTCTTGAACAATTAAACTCTAATCTAAAAGAGTGGGATTCAGAAAGATACTAGTTTTTTCTAGAAGATGTACTGGTGCACCTGAGGGACCAGAATTGAGATGAGTGTAAATTTTAGTTCCAGCTTTCAAGAATTTGACTAAAATACTGATTGCCTCCTTAAGATTTTAGAGGGATGAAGAATCCAGTAGCTGTTTTTTTCTGGAAATTATTTAGTGGCTGTTAACAGGTGGTATATAGACAGATTTGGGGTTTGTTTGGATTTTTTTTTTCTACAGATAACACTCATGTGTTTCTCCAGATCATTCATAAAATACATTAAAAGCCATGCATCCAAGAGTGAAGCTGTGCAGGATCCCCACTGATGCAGTCCTGGCTCATGGTTGTTTCCAGCTGGCTCTTGAGAACTTTGCTTAGTCAGGGTAGTGTCTTAATGTTTCAGCTTTATCCTTCAGTGTGATAATTCAGCTGAAGAAAGACCATTAGGATTGGATTTATCAGATTTTAGGGTTTGTCACTGAGATCCTGGAGCTTGGGAAGTTTACCTGGTGAAGATAGATGTTTTTGGCACAGGCAAAATAGACTTATATTTGCCTCCTATGTCTTAATAACAAGTCCTTAACATTCAGGAAATAAGTACTTCAGGACTTCCTTCCTACAATCTCTACTGATGGACCTAGTCTGTACTATTTTGTTTTGTATGGAATTTCTAGTCATGGAGATAGAAAGCAACACAGCAGAGGTTATTTCAAAGGCTGGAGTTAAGATATTCTCCTGAGAAAGAAAGGATGTGGGTTGAAGCTCCTTCACACCAAAGGGGAGATATCCCCAAACTAGTTGATATTTTAAAAAAGAGTTAAGGAAAACTAATACATTTATATCACCAGAAAAATCTTTTCAAGATTGAAAGCATTTGGCAGTGTCAACCCAAATACACAACTTCAAAACAGCAGGGTTTTTTTCCCCTCAGCAAATTTTCTAGGTTTGTTTCTTTTTTACATAGTTCTAATGTGGAAATTGATGTTAGTGCTGAGTGAGTGGGAAATTCCTGTTACTATCCATTAGCATTTGATTTGTACATTTCTAAATAAATCCTCTATTCTTACAAACGATTCAGACTAATTAGTAGACATGGAGTTTGAAAAGCAGATGTTATTTACAAAAAGAGATAGACAGGAACTTATGGAGACCAAAGAATAGAGGCAGAGAGACCAGCAAACAATCTGGTGGGGGTTTTTTTTTCTACTTCTACTAAATTTAGAAGGCAGAGCTGCATTTTTTTCCAGTGCTGTCAAAAGTGAAGTGCCTTATAAAATGGAAGAGATTTAAAGTAACTCACAAATAAATAGCTGCTGTAGCTAGAGGGAAGAAATTGCTTAGAAAAGGAAGAAAAAGAAATCCTGCAGTATGAAAGAGACTTAGCTGAGTCTAAATATGAACTTTAAGGTCACTGAGACTTTTTCCTGAAATTGAACATCCAAACCTGTGGAAACCAGACAAGGGAAATACACTTCAAATCCACAATGTAGTGAAGGTGTCATTTTAATTGATCACCATAAGTAGCAAATCAAAATTAGTAATTCAGATTTTTGCCATAAACAAAAACATTGAGTGATAATCCTCAAATTAAAATACTGTTGAAAGATCTTTGCAGGAAAATTAGATTAGATTTTGGAGTTGCCCTTTCTTTATCTGTCACAAGCATTTAAACAATTATTCTTTATTTAGGTATTTTTAATTTTGAATTTTTAAATTACAGCTTTTATTTACCACATTTTCTCAAGGTCTCAAAATTAGGAAGATGCATGGGTAGCAGGATGGGTGGGTGGGTGGATGGATGGATGGATGGATGGATGGATGGATGGATGGATGGATGGATGGATGGATGGATGGATGTACCATAACACAGCTGCAACAGAACAAAAAAATTGTGAGTCTTTCTGAGCAAGGAACTGGGCAGATGCCTGATGAGACAGAGCTTGACCAGCTTAGAATTCACTAGGTAGGAGAAAAATTGTAGTTCTTGCAGTGGACCAAAGCAAATTATCCCAAAATTATGGATTTCTTTATACCATGAAAAATATTGCTCAAGTTTTACAGAGGCATGAAAATCTCCTTGAACCATTAAATTATTTCTCCTTCTGTCTTTCTCTCCACACAAGTCCAAGTTTAGACTTATCAAGGTGGAAGTCAGCCTGCATTCTCCCCTCTTGATTGAAATGGAAGCATGAGTGCACCTTCACCTTGAAATTCAGACAAGTCTCAACTAATTGAAGCTACAGACATGTATATTTATAGCAAAGGTCAGAAGCTGAATTGTTAATACTCACCCATAATTAAAGAACCTGAGTTAAATTTGGTCAGGAAATATCATCTCCTGCCTCACTGCAGCAGCTAAGCTTTATTGAAAAGCCTAATGCATTTCACTGAAAATTTTAGCTGGAAGCTTTGATTCATGTCCGAAGCTTAGCCTGCAATTAGCAGTCGCCAGATAATGTACTGCAAATCTTTCTAATAAAGCCACAGAGCTTGTTTTTTGTTAAAGGCATTGAGTTGATAGAAGGTTGTTTTCCTCACTACTGGTGCTTTTACAAGCTGCATATGCCAAAAGCATGTTGTTAATGTGACAAAATTGTTTACTTGCTCATTAAGGAGCCGCACGCTAATGACTGGGAGAACCAGCGGCGTTACAGTGGAGTCAATAACAGGGGGCTCAGGATGTGAGAGCAGTAAGTTTACAGTGCATTGGATAGAGACAGGCCTGCACACAGATCATCAGGCATGCTGGCTCATGAAACACTTCTTTCCTGGATTTCTGTAGTAAATTTCTGTAGTGAGGATACAACAAGCACTAATGGTGCAGGCCTGTGGGTCTGTACAAAGCTACTGGGAGGAGAGGTGTCTTGTAGTTTTGTGATTCCCTTACAGGGAAGTTGAAATACAAACAAAGCTGACTGAGAACAAGCCCAGGTGGAAGACCCAAGATTGTTTTTAGGGCTTCAGACCTTTTCCTTTGTGAGAAGGAAAGCTTGTCTGGGCACTGGTAGCTTACATGGTGGAGATTGCAGCTTCTTTTGTCTTCTTAAAAGAACCTGTACATCTATCCCACATCTCTGCCTTTCTGTGGCAGGAGAGCTTGCCTTCAGATTGCAGAAGCAGCATTGTGAAATTTGGTTTGATATCAAGGTTGTGCCCTTGAAATCTCACCTCCTATCTTTACCTGTATCACCGTGTAGTAAAGTACTAACTCTCATTGCACACCTTCCTTCTGTGAAATCCAGGTCATAGTCATTATACTAATAAATACTGAAGGGAGAAATGATCTAGTGAGCAAATTATCAGAAAGATACAGGATCTGATTTGGCAAGTCTCCTTTGAAATTTGTGGATTCCTTCAAGTGGTCCTAGCAAGAGTATTTGAAGTAAATACTGTCCAATGGGGGAAAAAATTACCTCTAATTTATCATTCTGTAATAATTCCAGTCAACAACTGTGTCAGAATAATACTGAAAGTGATTAACTTTTCACATTCTACCAAACAAAACCATAAATTCCTCTGTCTGGAAAGAGTAGTACCATTAATAGGTGGGGAAATGGTTCTGCTGCATTTGTAGAATTTTAGGTGAACTGAAAAAACACAGTACACACAGTGTGTAGTGGGGTATCAATACAAAGCTATCAGAAAAGGACCATTTAGGATCAATGAGACAAGGCCAACTACACGAGATTCAGGTGCCAGGTCCTGCACTTGGGTCACAACAGCCCTATGCAATGCTACAGGCTGGAGCAAGAGAGGCTGCCCAGCAGCAAAGGAGCTGTGGGTGCTGGCTGACAGCAGCTGAAGATGAGCCAGTGTGTGCCCAGGTGGCCAAGAAGACCAATGGCATCAAATACAGTGTGGCCAAAAGGAATAGGAAAGTGATCATCCCCCTGTACTTGGCACTGGTGAGACCACACCTCAAACTCTGTGTCCATTCTGAGCCTCTCACTTCAAAAAGGTCACCGAGGTTCTGGATTATGTCTGGAGAAGGACAGTGCAGCTGGTAAAGGGTTTACAGAGTAGGTCATATGGGTTGGGTTGTGGCTGAGAGATCTGGAGTTGTTTAGCCTGAAGGAAAGGAAACAGGTTGGACATCAGGAAGAATTTCTTTACTGAAAGGCAGTTAAGCATTGGAACTGACTCCCCAGGGAGAGGGTGGCATCACTATCCCTGGAAAAAACTGGACAGCATACTCAGTGCCAGGGTCTAGTTCACAAGGTGGTGATTAGTCAAAGACTTAACGTGAGTTTGGGAGTCTTTTCCAACCTAAATGATTCTGTGATTTCCTGGGCCCTTGAAAACAAAAGAACCTTTTGCAGTCACTGGCATTTAGTGGTAGTGACTCACCATTTTTCTTTCATAGTCTTTCATACCAGTTTTACACTTATGCAAGTTCTCACCTTAAGGAAGCCTTCTTTCCCAGTGATTTGCCTTACTGATTCCCCCTCAGACCCTACGAGGAAAGCAAGTGGGAAGTTTGCACGTGTCCCCCTGGCACTAGGGGACAGTTACCAATACAGTGTCACTCCTGCATGGATGCCTGCTCGGACCACAGGGACAACTGAGGGACAGCTGACCCAGCACTTGGCCTGTGGCAGAAGTGCATAGGTTGTAATGCTACAGGCAGCACAACCCAGGTGCTTGATCCCTTAATGACACTCAGCTATGCTCTCAGAACAGGGGAATGTCAGAAATTGCAGTAATCCCTCTTTCTGTGATCTCCATGAAGGTTGACATTCTATAGATTTCTGTCCTGGGAGTCATGTGTCACCTTCTGCCCTCTGGAATAACTCCTGCTCCCTCTCAGGGCTTCACAGCCATCTCTCATTTCTAAAATTTGTAACCTTCCAAAGTCCTGGATGCTACTTTCTGCAATATCTGAGGGGTTTTTTTTAATCTTCACCCATTAATCTCTCTTCTTCTCCAGACATTCTGTGCAGGTACATGTGCAAACAGTAATTCTTCCCCATGCTCCCTACATTTTTTAACTGTATTTATATGTGTACATTGATTAATTCTGTAAAGTGCTGAATTTTTTCTCTCTTATCGGAGAGAGATTGACCAGTGGTATAAAAACAGTATCAGAAGAAGGGTCTTAAAAACAATGTGATTGAACATTTTTCTTTTCCCTCAAGAAAGCAGGCTAAAAATCAGGTACACAAAAGGCTTTGAAATGGCTTGTGAATAACAAAAATGCACACAGCCTTCTGAAATAGACATCAAAAAAGCATAAGGACCATCTGACAGATTTCACTAAAATAAACATATGAAATAAATATGAAAAAATATTAGAAAACAATCTCCTTTTCCATTTACCTGTCAGTTTCATGAGCAGGGAGTGCTAGTAAAGAGTGCTAGGTGCAGCCCTGACTGCACCTGAGTGATTCAAACAGTATCAGTTACAACCTGGATCTTAAAAATACAGGGTTATGTGTGTTTGTAGATGGGTGGACCTGAGAGTAGGGAACAGTGGAATGTTGGCATTGGGGATTCTTTTTCCCCTCCCATGAGCTTATGTTTTGAGTTTATGCTTGAGAATGAAGAGGAAAGAAGCAAAGACAGAAAAGTCAATCCTTTCAAGGCAGTCAAGTTTCAGCTACCATCATAGAATGAGTAAATAGTCTGTGCTCCTGAGAGAATTTCCCACTCCTGGGAATGGGTGTAGTGACACCACAAAGACTGGAAAATTCCTTTAGGCATAAGTATTCTCTGCCATCAAGCCTCCAGAGGTGGTGAGGCCCATTGATTGTGATGTCCATCACAAAAATAAAAAACTTGTTTCATCCTTTTTGAGGAAGAAGCATAAAACTCACAGAAAAAAAATAAAAACAACACTTTTAAGACTTTATTATGCACTGTAAGTGAAAGTTTTGCCTAGTGAATAAGTAGTACGTATTAGACAAGGTAAGAAATGGAGCCACACTTCCAAGAAGTCCCAGGTTTTTACGTGGTCTTTAAGCTTTTTCATATCAAAGGGAGAAATGATGATTTTTTTCTGAAAGCTTTGAAAGTTTCAGTTTTCATGAAGCCAAATTGAGATAAATCTGGAAAATTATATAACTTTAAAAGACCACTTACTAAAATGTTCCTGTCATTCACAGTAATATGGAGTGAGTCAACTTGTTCCACACGGTGACCTTAACTTTTCCCATATTCCAGCAGATTTTTACAATCCCAGGAGTATAGGTACAGTCCTTTATATCACTGCCATTCTGCCCCAGCACTCTGGTTGCTGGGAAAGTACTACTTACTGAATACTGTCTCTTTCAATTCTTTGTAAAAGAGCTAGAGGCACACATTGTCTAGTCTCTTGTAAAGAAGTGATGAAGTATGGTTTTATTTGTATTTGCAGAGACAACAAAATCAAAGATAGCAACTTGGAGGCTCCAACTGAGATAGTAATTAAGATAAAATTATGATGTTACTAGCATATCTTAAGAAGCCCAAAGGAATTAGCATATCTTCCAGGAAACTGAATTGAAAAAGAGATATCCTTTAAGAGTAAGCATTAAAATATTGTATTTTTACCAAGTATGATGGAGAACCGATACATCTCTCCTGTTTTGGGTAGATAAGTGGGGTGAGGGAGTTAAGAGGAGCAGAGAAGAGTGTTTGCAGGGCAGCTGGGACATTAATGAATTCATTTAACCCATTTTCCTAACAAGCTTTTTATAAAAATTGAGTGTTTCTGTTGTTGTCCAAAATTTTTAATACATCTTTTCATTTTAAGCCATTTTGTTTTATGGATAGGAGCTAACTACAAGAAGAAATAATTGTCCGAATTGTCCTTGGAGCCACTAACTGTACCTTTCTGTCTATTCCCTAAGAAGGTGCCCTGGATTTAAAGACTATGTATTAGCACAAGGAATTGAAAAAACAGCTTATTTTCTGACACTGACACTCCTTTCCTCCAACTCATCCTGTAGCTGACAGCCCATCTCGTTCCCATCGCTGTTATCCCTCCAGTTTCTCTGGGAGTTCAGCACTGCATCTGGCCTGCTCTGCTCATCTTTCTGGGCCCCTCATTTCTGCAACATCTCCATCCACAAGAGCCAGGTAGGGACTGAAGTAATTGGACACTGCTAAAGTTTCAAGTTGTCAGTTTTAGCCATTTGTCTTCAGGTGTGTTGTGCTGGATGCCGGTTTAACTTTTTGGTTTTGCAATATGGTCTTTTGTAGAGTTTATTTTAAGCTTTCAGTGGAATAAAAGAACAGAAGGGAGCAGACCTGCTGAGGAACAGGCACTTTGTGGCTAAGAAGCAATTTCCTTGTTATTTGAAAAAGTCTGCTTGGAATAGCTATGGGAGAGCTTACAGACAAAATGATTGTGGCCATTTTCTGTGTGATAATTGCTGATGAGGAGGTCTTGGGGTCAGGGATTTAATTTCCTTTCCTCCGGTCTACCATGGTTGTTTCACAGGTGGTCTGTGAGAAGTCCACAAAAACATGCCCCAACAGCATGTTAAGCTTTTAGGTGTGCTCAGCTTCAGGACACTGGAAAAGCTCTGGAGAGAAGAGCCAGAGGGGTCTTGCTGCAGGCTCACTAGACAGGAAGAGCAGTGTCTGTGTTTTTCTGAGACCAGAAAGACACAAGACACCATCAGTGGGTGGATTCCTTTCCTTATCCCACTTCCCAGCTCCTTCTCCCAGTTTGATACCAGTTTGACCCAGAGGAAATTTCTGTGACTGCAAAAAGTTGCCAAAAATATTTTGTTTGGAAAGATTAATATATTTTGAGACTGAAAGAGAAACAGTAGCTCATCAACAGTACCCAAGGACAGGGCATCCTGTGCTAGGTGCCCACCAAAGCTGCTATATCACTCTCCCTCAAACTGGACAGGGAAGGGAAAATATAGTGAAAGGTTCATGAGTTAAGGGCAAGGAGAGATCACTCATCAAACACCATCACAGGCAAAACAAACTGAACTTAGGGATATCAACTGAATTTATTACTACCAAAACAGAGCAGGATAATGAGAAATAAAATAAATCTTAAGTCACCTTGCCCCCATCCCTCCCTCCTTCCTGAACTCTATTTCCTCCCCCTCAGCAATGCAGGGAATGGGGCTGTGACCAGTTTGTTACAGGCTGTTTTGGCTGCTGCTTCCCTCTCAGGCAGAAGAGTCCATCCCTGCTCCAATATGAGTCCTTCCCACAGCCACAGCCCTTTTCAAACTGCTGCAGTGTGGGTCACTCTTCCATGGGGAAAGACAGTCTGCTTCCCCACAGGGCCACGAATCCTGCCAGGAACCTGCTCTTTCCATGGGTCTGCAGGTCCTTGGCAGGAGCCTGCTCCACCATGGGCTTCCCCCAGGGCCACAGCCTCCTCCCAGGCACCCTCCTGCCCTGGTGTGGGTCTCTTCCACAGGCTGTGGGTGGATCTCTGCATCTCTGCGTGGGTTCCAGGGGCAGAGCTGCTCCACCAGAGTCTCCATCACGGGCTGCAGAGGAATCTCAGCTCTGCTGCCTGGAGCACTTCCTTCCCCTCCTTCTCCACTAACCTTGGTGTCTGCAGAGTTGTCTCTCAATGTTCTCTGGCTGCAGCTACAACTCTGCAACAACCTTTCCCCTCCTTTTGAATCTGTTATCACAGAGGTGTTGCCACTATCTCTGGTTGGCCCAGCCATGGCCAGTGGTGGGTCCCTCTTGGAGCCACCAGGGATTGGCTCTGCTGGACATGGAGGAAGCTTTTGGCAGCTTCTCACAGAAGCCATCCCTACAGCCCCCCACTCCTAAAGCCTGGCCATGCACACCCAGTACACATTCATTTCTGTAGCTGCTGCAGGTTTGATTCCTGAGTCTCTCACAGGATGAATCAATTCCTGTTACTGGCAGTTACACTTTCCAGTCTGAATCATATATTTGCACCTCTGAGGTCTCACTGGGCAATCACATGGAAAAGCAATGATGCATTAGCAACAACAGAAGGTCATGAGATTGAAAAACTCAGACCCATTTAGATAAAATATAGCTTATATTTTATATAATTATAGCTCAGATAGCCATCCTGAAAACAAAATGAGAGACCAAACTACCGGAATAAGGAGTATGCCTCAAACAATTTATTCAGACACTCCTAGCAAGTTGCTCCAGCTCCCATTCATGTTAACTTGCCCTTAATATGATCCTTTTGCTCTCTACACCTTCCTGAGGTGGGGACATGGGAGGGAGGTGCTGAGGTCTTCTCTCCAGTACCCAATGACAGGTCAGGTGGGAATGGATCAAGGCTGTGACTGAAGAGATTTAGATTGGACATTAGGAACATTTCTTTACTGAAAGAGTGTTCAAGTACTGGAGCGGTCTTCTGAGAGAGGTGGTCAATGTTCCAAGCCTGTCAGTGTTTAAGAGACAGAATTAATAATGATCTTTCACTCTGGTCAACCCTGAAGCTGTCAGAGAGTTGAACAAGATGATCATCTTAGAACACTTCCAACTGAAACAGTCTATTCTAGCCTAGCCTATTCTATTCCTTACCAGCAAGCAGTTTTGTGTGGAAATGGGCACAAAGCAGAATTTAAATGATAGCATTGTTGGGTGGTTAGATCATTCAAAAAGGATGTGGAAAATACTTCTCTTAACTCAGTAGAGAGGACATCAAGTCCCTTTGGCTCTGAGCACTCTGTTGCAAAAATTAGTGCAGGTATTCAATCTGAGCTTTGTGACCTATTCAAGAGTAGTCAAGGATGTGAGAAACTGTATCACTCAGAACAAGGGATCATCTTTTTGCTACCTAAGCTGCACATAAGCAGTACTGTATATCCAGTGAGCAAAGGGTTTTCTGAGCTGATGAAAATCTTTGGCAGCCCAGCTTTCCAGCTGAAAACATCCAGTTCCCAGGAAGTTTATAGTGAGGTGTTATGATCATTCATCAAGGAGGCAGTTTGTTACCTGTAGTCTGCACTAATCCAGAGCCCTGGAACTGGACAGGACAACACTGAAAAAGTTTTGGTGAAGTTTCCTAAGTACTGAGAAGACTCTAAGTCAGCCAAAGTAGTAAATCTCTACGGATTGGAGTGGAGAGGAGTGGCAGCAGTAAGAAGGTCATGATGACAACCCCTGAAGCATGCTGCAGCACAGAGGAGCTGTGTCAGAGAGGCTGTTGCCATGACGTTTCTTTGGATAAACATCTGGAGTCCTTGGGCTTACTGACGTGGTGCTGCTCCAAGAGCCAAAAACTCTTTTACTACTTTAATTGAAACCCTATTGCTTAAAGAGCATTCAGCCCATCTCAGCTGTGAAACCACTGCCTTGAATGAGTGTAGCATCTCTGAGAGGAGGCATCCTTCAAATGAGTTTCAGCCACACTTTGAAAAGAAAAATGATGTTGTGGTTTAATCTGAAATGAGGATCCTTGTCCTTGGCTTCTAGAGACCATAATTTTGTCCTCTAGAAGGTCAGTTTGGAACAGTCTGATTTTAGTGGCACATAAGCAAAACAACTGCCTTGGCCCCTAGACTGTGGGTGTGGGTGAGAAGCAGAACACATTTTGCAGTACACAGAGGGAAGGGCACAAGACTGACTCTATGAACCTGCCTTTTATTTTGCTTTGCACACTAAGTCAAAAACAAAAACAAGAAAACAAAGCATCCATTGATTGCAGCTCTAGCCTCCGGAAGCATACAACCTTTTTTCTGTACTGTTTATCTCTTGGAATATCAGCTTTAAAGTGACCTGTCCCAACTTTACAAGTGCTAGATGTCTCTGAAAACTGCCTTCTGGGGATCAGGACTCAAACAGTAATGCACGTTTTATATGAGGCACCTAATCTTGATCTTAAATGAGATTATGAGACCAAATTAATAGCTGCTAGTTAGAGTCCATTAATAACCTTAGTGCTGTGTGCCATGCAAGTTTTAATAGGGTTTTCTGAGAAGGACATAGCTCTGTCAGTGCCACTTGTGAACTGCAATTCAGAGTTGCCTGTAGCTTTGTCCCACTGGTATTCAAGCAAGAGCAAAGCTTTGTGTGTTCTCTAAGTGGATTTAATTCAGGTGTATTGAAGAAAAAGCTGAAGAGTAGAAAAGACCATCTACCATTAGAAGAGCAGTTCATCTTTCTCCTAAAATACTTTCTTTGTTCAAAAGTACTTTCACACAGGGAGTTCTGTGTTTCCATTACACCTTTGGTATGTGTCTTTGATTTTATCAGCTTGTGTCTAATTTCTCTGTCAGGGTTTGGTATACTGTTGACTGTTCATTTAACTCAACAGCTTTGAAGACAATTTTGAATATTGTGTATGAGTCACTGTATTGAAAGGAAGAGGATGAAAAGGAATAAGTGTGGAGAAAAAAAAAGGAGCTGTAAAATGTGAAAAGGGAGACAGATCTAGCAGTACACATGCAGCAACCCAGGGGCTTCTCCTGGAATAGTGCTCAGGGGTCTGCAAGGACAGAGGTCAGTCGAGTGAGCTTTGCCACATCCCTGTCTAACAACACAGTTTATGGGAGCATCTGCATTTGGCAGCAGTCTTCTTGTCATTAAAGAAAATTGGTTTGATGCATAGCATAATTTTCAAGAAAAGGAAGAAGACACATTCACCAACAGTCAGCAAATCTTGCTCTCAAGTTCCCACAACTGCAGTGTTCCAAAACCTGGGTGCCCAGCAGGGCCAAGCTATGAGTATTCACACTCATATTCCTGACAGAAGTTAACCCAGAGTACTCCATATTTCCTTTTGCTAGAGCAAAGTGAGGGTTCTCTCATCTTTGAAGATGTAGTGTATTCTGTGTAGGTCGTTAACCACTGCTTGTGACTGATTTTCCCTCATTCTGATCCATCTGGCCAAAACATGTTTCTGCCTTTCTTTCCTGCTTCACACACACTAAATACAAATCCTAACCCTGCTTCAATTAACCTCCACCACAGCAGTTCCTTTCCTTCTGGCTTGGTCACCAACATTTTTGTTCTTAACCTTAAGGATCTTTTTGCATGTATTCATTGGTCAGCTGTGTTCTTCTCCTTGCAGTGCTGGCTCCCTTCACATTCTGCCCCCTTCCTTCTTGCTTTTTCCATTTTCCTGTGCTACTGGATGTAGATCAGACCCACTGGATGTGGATGCATATTTATCTTCTGTATTACTGCTTACATTGCTGCAAGTCACTGTTTATTCTAGGGTGACAAGTCTGTGGGATAAAAGGAAGCAAATTGTAGGGCAGTTTTCTGAGCATTGTTATCCCAACAGAAACATGGATTTAGAAACTTGGGTAGCAGAAAGCCGCTCATCATATACTGTGAGTTAAATCAGCTGATCACAGTGACCCTTCTAAGTTCTTTTAGGCCCTTGCATTTTATTTATCTGTAAAAGCTGCATCAATATGTTCTTGCAGAACAAAATGTCTCTTATCTCCAAACATGATGAAAAATTCCACTCCAAGCTCATAAGATTTCTTCCTCACTTGCAGAAAAGGTAAAGAGATGGCTACTGCTACCAAGCAAGAGGTACTAAAGTGTGTCTGAGGCAGAAGGATTGCACTTGTTTCTATGGACCTTGTGGGATCAGAGGGAAAAAGAAGTTTAAAGACAGATGACAAGACTGAAAAAAAGCCTGAAGCAGTTAAGCTAGGCTAAAGATGTCCACTGTTGAAATTTTCATCCCAAGAAAATTTCACCCTAGGGAAACCTTCGTCCTTAGTATATTTTTAAGAAGGGGAGAAACCTCCAGGGAGGAATTCACAGAACAACTTGGGAATCTTAATTGTAGTGAACTGCCAGGACCAGATGGTGTTCATCTCAAGCTGTGAGGAATCTCAGCTCCAAAACTGGAAAGCTTCTGACAAACACATGCAATATATCCCTTAAAATAGGAGTTCTTCCTGGTTGCCTTGAACGTGTCACCAGGGAGCATCACTTTGAGGATGCTCTGAAGAGTGACCTCAGGAGCTGCAGGTGAATGCACAATAACCTACATAGAGGAGAAGCATTTCAGGTCCATCAAAACGGAAACATATGCTTAGAAAAACAGAATTACATCATCTGACCAGCAATATGGTTTCTGGTGAAAGCCCTCAGTGGTCTTTGAAGTTATTTGAAGGTTTTATTTAAAATAATGGGAAGAAAGTATCTGGCATATATCATCCAGTTTCTAGGAGCTTTTGGTGATGTTTTTAATATAAAGTCCTTTTTTCTTGTTATAAAGGTAATTTTTTTGTTCTGAATTAAATATTGGAAAGGAATGAAATGTTTTAAGTGCTGGCTGTGTTTTGAAATGTAGGTCACCTAGCAGCAGCATGCAAAGATCTGTGCTGGGATTGCTCTTGACCAATTTCATTGGTGATTTTAAGGCTGAGTTGAAGGTGTGGTCTATATATATCACTGTCCATGTTAGGAAAATCTAGAGGAGCTTACAAAATGTAGAAAGTCTTACTTAATTTCTACAACATTTTTTCAGTGAACAAAATCACAGGTAAATTTTAACTTGTACACATATAGAATCCTGTACAAAAGGAAGAAAAAAAATTTTTTTAGCAGAAATAGCAAAGAAAAACAAGGAAGCTTTTCTTCAGAAGCAGAGATTTAGGAGTGGTTATTGACAGCAGTTCAGTCTGCTATACCCAGGCAAGAAAGAGCAATGAGAAAGTCTTGCTTCAGGTCCCCAGGAAATGAAAGCTATAGCCACAATTTGAATATCCTTAAAATGAATGAAAGGAAATAATTCTGCATAATTCAGTGCAACAGCATATCATAAAAATTAATATCTACAAGACCTAAAGGATTAGATCATTCTGTTGCCATTAACAGTTCTGCAGCAGACAAATTATATGACTAGTGTCAGACATCAGATCCTGGGTTATAAACTTCACTTCTGTGAAGTGCAGTGAAGAAAAATACCTCCCACAGAATTGTTCAAAAAGAGAAGCATAATTTTAGTTGGACAGAGGTTATCTTCCTCTGATACAGAAGAGTCACCTGAACTGGTGAGTTAATATACAACTTTGCTGTTGAATTCTGATGACCCATCTCAGACTTTTATATTTCTGAGGAAGGCAATGCCTGTCTGTGGGCTTGCATTGCTTGCATGGGTTTCCTCATTAGGCATGGTATTTTATGGAGAATGGAACTTCAAATAAAGTCAAATGAAATTTATGGCAATTTTAAATATTGTCTGCCTTCTTTGCCCTTTTTATATTATGTGTAGTTTAAAAAAAGTAATTGCATTTTATGGCAATGATTTGCAAAGTAAATGTGGCCCACTTTGCTGTGTTTTCATTGGGATCCCAAAAGTAAACTGTAGTTATTTCAGAGTCTGAAGGTCAATTTCAGCTTCATAATTTCACAATTTTCCAAGACACAGAATTATATTTTTATATGTAATAGAAAATGTAAAAATGGAGAAATTGCTTTTAAAAATGAAGCTGAAAAAAGAGAGAAATTTATTTCCAACACAAAAGTCACCAATGTCACTGCTATTTGCTATTGGGAGTCTGATTGCCCTTTCGCTCAGGATAGTCCAACTTCTCACTAGACTTCAACAAATAGATCTTATATTTTTTTTCTTTATTTCTTGAGAGAGAATTATAAGACACTTCATACCAGAATAGACTATTAATGTAGTAACACATGTAGTGCTTTGTTAACGCATGGTAACAGTCATGTAACAATTACTATCATTTTTCTGGTATTGAATTATAACTGCTGAGACTGATAAAGACCTACTGAACCAAATCTTTGAACAGAAGACATAATTGCTGAAAGCACTTAAAAGGTTTATGAAAAAGCATGTGATATGTTATTATACAAACATTGTTTGGTATTTAGTCTTAGTTTAAAGTCAGCTTTGAGAACTCAGCAACATCTCTTTGTGTTTTTATATAAACATGTATATGTGTGATGTACAAACACTATATACACAGATGTATATGTACATGGCAAATACACCTTGTAAATACCACCACACATGGTTTAAAGAAGGCATTAGCAGTGGCTTACCTTTGAGATTTTAGGACTGAAAGAATCACACTTTGAAGAAGAAATTCTAGCAAAATTCTTTGCAAGGATATATATATTATATATATTATACATATCTATATATTATTCTATATTATTCTATCTATATATTGATATATATCTATTATATATCTATATATCTATATTTACCTATATATATATTGCATACTCTGAACTTGTACAAGTCTATTTTCTCTCTCAAGAATTACCATTTCTCAAAAAAAGAGTTGAGGACAAAAAAGTCCAGAAAAAATTTACAAACCATCAGTTGCAAATTAGGTGCTCACATGTGCATAGCTCCTGGATTGTTCTCTCTGGATAGGAGGGAGCACAGTGGTCTGAAGCAGCAGGAGTCCCTGATGTGTTCGTGCATTAGCCGGTCTCTTGATGTCTGGGAAGAATAGCTAAGTAGTGAACACAGACATAATTGTGCCTGATTTTTTTTTTTCCGAAAGCTTTACCTTCTAGAAATGAAAATTGCTTTCTCTACTCTGACCTAACAGAGTAAGAAATCCTTAATATTCAGTCTAAGCAACTAACCTATCCTGGTGGCTAAATGAGAAAGCTCTGCGAATAAATCATGTACTATGTTTAGAGCACTTCTGTCTGTCATGATCAGAAATGTTGTGATAAAGGTAATGGATTACCCCTCTTCACTTGCTGTAATCACTGGGAGCATCAGCAGCCACAGGACTTGATGTGACCAGTACAAATGCAAGCCCTGCTGTAGTCGTGGCTCTGCAAGGCTGATTTTCAGGCTGTGAGGAATAGTCTGTGTGGATTAGTTGGTCTGAGGTCCTTGTTTCATTTTGAAATCCACTCTGAAGGACTGAGCATAGCTGACAAAAGAGCTCACACAATCTGGGTGTGGTTCTCCAGGGTTTGGGAAGAGCAACTGCAAAGTTCTCAGGGAAAATATTTTTTGGAGTGCTGAGTATCCATAAGCTGGTAAATTATTTTGGCTGGTTTGTTCGTGCCAGGGGTGCAGTAATGTGCAGCCAGAGTCAAGAAGACCTTGCTTGCCATAAATGAGAATGACTGGGGACTTTTTTACTAAGATTTTCTCTGGGGGGCAGTGGGGTACTGTTGCTCCACTTTACCCTTTCCTCTTGATCTTGTCAGTTTGGGGGCAGAGAAGAAGACAAACAATAAGAAAGGATAAGCAGAAAGCAAGGAACAAGTCAGGTATTTAATACATAGCCAGGTTTGTACCAGCAAAAGGGAGAGAGCCAAGTCATTTACGTATGGCTCTGGACTCCTTCCAGAGATTTCTGAAGACCAGGAATGCTGTTGTTCCCTGACACAGCTGGGCCTCTGCCAGGGAAGGAGGCAGGCAGAGGAGGGGGTGTGTGTGTTTGTCTTTCCCTCCTCAGTACAAAATATGTCTTCATTGCTCTGCCATTGGCACTGCTTGCAACCACGTCTGTTTGCAAAATGACCATCTCCCCTGTGGAATGACGAGGTTGTTCAAATCCCAAGTTTGAAGGGATGGGCTGCTGCAAACATTTATTTGTGTTTTGCTTTGTGTTTTGATATGGTTTGGCTTTGTGGTGCCCGTGACTAAATGTTCTAAATATGTCTTTTGTTCCTTTAATAACAATGTCTGAAATATTCCCAACTCATTTTCATTTGCACATGACTATAGATTATTTTTTATTTCCTTCATTTGATAGCCTTTATAAAGGTTTGATCTGATCTCAAGCTTTTAAAAAATATTTTGGTGTCCTACAAATAGTCCCAAATAACTCTAGTGACTATTTAAAACATAATAGTTTACAGTACATTTAATAAGTTATGAAAGTAACAGGTTGCTTTTGATTTGTCACTGCTATGCCCACAGGCAGGTTTTCTAAGGACAGGTTAAACATGTGTGTATAAATATATACAATAGCTACATACAAATACACACTTTAGCAATAATTTTAGACAAATGAAACATTTATAGCATTTGAGACAAAAACCAAAATGAGCATTTTCAGTGCTGTGAGCTCACATGTGAGCAGTGGCTCATCTCTCACTCACACACGTGTTTTTCCCAGCACTCTCCACCTGCAGCCTGGATTAAGCCACTGAAGACAGGCATGGGCAGGCAGCAGTGTGTTGGCTGGCTGCGCTCCAGGGGCCATTCCTCATGGAAAGCAGTGCTTCATCAGGCTCCCCTGTGCCTTTTGGGAACACACACACTGTGGGGTGTGTTGAGTCAACATGTGGCTCATGCTGAGTCTATTCCTGTCTCCACTCCCAATCCCCTGTGTGACTCTGTGGTGAGGAAGGTGACAGGCCTTACCTTCTGCCTTTGCTCAGGTATCAACCCAGTGCACAGAAAATAGGAGAAAACACTCCTATTAATGTCATGGGGGGACTGCATCTTCCCTCAGGCAAAAGTGTCTTGCCTCATGTATGGGCTAGGAGAGCCTGGAAAAATTCAAGGTTGTTTAGATATTAACCATTTCAGGAGAAACAGGCTCTATTAACTATGTTGTCACTTTAAAATGGCCAAAAAGAGAATTTGGATCTGTCTGAATAGTGTTTCTCTGTAGGAAAATCAGTCTGGGTGAAGCAGCATTGTTGCTCTTGCCCAGACACAATCAGGAGGACTCAGAGAGGCTGGATTTTTTAATTTGGTTTTACATTCAATAAGAAGAATCACTTCCTCTTTTAGTAGCAGTTTCCTATAAGGGTATTGTGTACAATGTTCCTGTTCTGTAGTAATGAAGTGGAATAGGCCATATCTGGATAGTCTTAATACATACACACACATGAAAGCAAACCCAAACCTAATATTAATGAGAATACTGTGTTGAATGGAGATCTGAGCTGCTCTAGGCCCTCTGATCAAATGAAAGCTGAGCTTAATGTGATGGAATCTGCCTCAAAATCTCTGCAGAAACCCTTGTAGAGTACTTGTTTTAGCAAATGGGGGAGAGATTGCTGAGATTACTAGTGCCACTGTGGCCAGCAAATTTTTTCTGGCCAGAGTGCACTGCAGAAACTTGTCTCATCCCTTGCTGCTCAAGTAAATGATTTGACATTCAACAACATTTTGGAAGGAGGCAAGCTTAGAAATGGTGATTCCTGACAAGAGCTAAGCAGGATGATGAAGAGCACTAGCAGATATATGAAAAACACCAGGAAAATTGTTTTCCTGACTATTCAGAGTTCTGAGGAGTATTCCCCTGCCCTGCTCCATTGCATTTGTTCACCTTGCTAGACTCTGTATTGGAGGCACACCTGCTTGCATCAGCTCTGTGACGTGGGTCCAGCTGTGACATGAGGCACTGCTTCTCCTCTGTGAGTAAGGCCAGCTCTCCTGCAGTCAGCCACACCTGGTCATTAGTGAGCACTTTTGTAGCCCTAGCCACAAGGCACTGAAATTTACTTAGTGACAGCAATGTTTAATTTTACTTGGAATTGCTTCAGAGATGGAAGTTCTGTGGTGCTTACTAGAACAGAGGTGACAACATGAATTCTTATGTTTCCAGAGAGGAGCACCTAGTGTGACACTAGGGTGTTAAAAGGCATGGAAGAAAGGGAATTAGGAGAAGAAAGAACAGGAATGAAGAAAAGCACTTTGAGTTTATTCGCTGTATTACAGGCAAAGTCCATAAAATATTCAGCACTTGAACTCTGAGTATGTGGTCAGAATTTCCTCTCACTCCTGAATGACCTGCTGCACAAACATTGGCTTGTTGACGTATAATGGCTGCCTTCAAACAGGATATTATTCAGCACTCTAAAATAATCTAAAACTCATTTGAAACAGCCAGGTTAATCCCCATCACCTGCAAGTGAGGAATAAAAAATAAATTATTCACAACCCATTACTTCCCTAGTAAAGCACCACAGATTTTTGCAACTGTTAATGTGGCTGGAATCAATTAAACTGCTGTGCATTCTTTTACAGTCTTAAAGTATTTTTAAGTTGGTTTTAAACATTCCCAAATGTGAATTCACAATATGTGTTTTAAAGTGTTTTGAACCGACTACAACTTGTTTAGAAAATAAATAAAATAAAGGCAAAAAGGAGAAATATTTCCATTTTAAGAAGAGGGTTTGGCTAGAAGGGGTTTGCTTTTAGCTTAAATCACACCAAGTGAGTTGGTAGGAACGATGAGATGTGGATAGATTCCCAAAGCTTACTGGAAAGAAGCAATTGCATATGGTTAGTTTATATGAGATAAAAGCAATGTGGGTCATAGTTGTAGAGTACCAAAATCTTTCTCTTGTGAAGAAATATTGATTGGACTTATTTCATTTAAATCCTAATCATTTATCCTTAGAGAAATGGCTAACAGAAATGTGCTGTGGAGCAAACCAGCTATTCCCCTGTATTTTCCCTGCACTGTCATCAGGGCTGGATCACCCACAGTCAGGTTTTCCACCTGCCAACAATTAAGTGCCTCTTCCTGTAACCTACAAAAACCCTTTAAAAGATAGGTCCTCCCAACCTGTTTCTCTGTGTTTTTACAGTCTTTTGGAGGAAGACAGAGCACAGAAGTGTGCTAGAAAAACATTTTCCTCACTAGGAAAGGCTGAAAGGTTAGTTATTTGCCCCTCCCTTCCCACATAAAAAAAAAGGGTGGAGAAGTGGGGGTAAACAATTTGGTTTCTAGTTAAAGGCAATAGAAGTTCACATTTTTATTTACTTTGAGATTTCCCCTTGTTTATGGAGGTAGCTGACCTCTCTGAAGGCCTTCTGGAGATCAGGTATCCTTGACAGCTTCAAGCCTTTTTTGGGGCATATTCCCTAGTAAGGTGGATTTCACAGTTTCTGAGAGGGTCTCAGTGAAATCATCCTTTTTTCATGAGGGGAAAATGCTTCCTAGGCTGCCCTCTGAGACTGCTAGGTCTACTACTGGCTTTTCTCCACCATTTTCGACCTTGCTGCTTCCATCTGTTCTCTGAAATGTGCTTTGGAGGGGTGAAAGGAGATACTTTTGTCTGTGTATTTTGCTGACAGTGAACACAGTAACAGCTAATACCACAGCATTTAAAACATGATGATTCCAGTTGTGCGTTTAACAACCTTCAAAAACAATATTAGAATATTTCTTTTGCCAATCAAAAGAATATAAATTCTTGTCAGACAGCTTTGGAAGCAGGTGTGTAATGTGCTGGATGTGCAAATAAAGCATTTCATTTGCAGCCTGGTCAGCCAACAAAGCTGTGCTGAGCTTTTCCAGTCCTTCATATCCCAAAGAGTATTTCACTGAGCTAGCAACTGGCCTTGGAGAAGGAAGGATTGAAACCCAAGAAACACTGACTCTGCCTGACCCTGGCTCAGTGGAGCAGCTAACATTGGCTAACCAATATCTGCAAATAGGCTCCTCTGGAGCCACCTTCTTGTTCCATGTATCTCATTAGATTATAACCACACCTAAAGTAAACTAAAGCAATTTAGCATTTTTGGAAACACTTTTAATCCATTCTTTTGCCCTACAAAACCCTATTGCTGTTTATGCTGGGGAGATGTCAGCAGCTGAGTGAGGGCTCTTGCTTATTTTCTTATTTATTCCTAATCCTCTTGGCTTCCTTTGGTTTGTTTTGAGAGGGCAGAGGAAAGTAATGCTCACAGGCACCAAAAAAACTCAGTTTGTGGAAGGCCAAGTCATTTCCATGACTTGGAGGAGCACAAAGGAGGAGGACTGCTGTGAGGAGAGAGGTTCTGGCCAGGTAGCCCATGTACTACCAGAGCATGCTACAGAAGAGAAGAGAGAGCAGTGGTTGTGCCATGAATGTTGGCCTTTTATGAGGGAGAGTAGTGAATGGACTGAAAGGGAAAAGCACTGTGTTTTGTGATGTTGGGAGAGAGAGGATGCAGGTGAGCATAGAGGTGGTGCCATGGTGGGACCTTGAGATAAAGGGAAAGGGATGTGAGGCAGGATTTTTTGGCCAAGAACCAGTGGCTTTTACTGAAAATCTTTGTCTTTTATTTCTGTTAGAGTGAAATCTTCCTAGTGGGTTTTATCCTCAAAATTTCAAAGCTTTTCCATTAGAATTCCCTAAGGAAGCTATCTCACAGAGACACCAAGGCTTCCTGAGCAGTGGCACTCACCTATCAGAGCTCCTACCTTCTGCACTTCCTCTCAGTGTGCTGGGCAGCTTATGCCATGCTCCTTACATCACAAAGACTTGATCCTTTTAAACATGTCAAACACACAATCCCAGATCTGATAATCAGTTATTGATCCCCTTGATCCATACTGTTTTTCTGCAATGCATTATGGTGGAAAGTGGGTGTTGGCTTCTCAGTGTCTTGGCTCAGTCACTTTACCACAGAGTCCCTCTTGCATCAGGAGGTACTGATGGCTTCCAGGCAGGTGAAGTCCCTTCAACAGATAAAACAACTTGAGAGTTTCAGCTCTGTCTCCTACTAACAGACCATGGCTCAAGAAAGGCATAGTGTGTTGGGTCTGTACACAGCTGGAGCTATAAGCAGCATAAATGATAAATGATACAGATGGATTAAAGTGAAGTTTGCCTTCATCTTATGGCACAGTGCTCAAACAAAGCTTAACTAGATCTTGGGGTGTTTGTCAGGATGACAACATCTTGCCAACTTGAAAACTCTTCTGCTCATTAAGGCTTCTTCTAGCACAAACTCATTTTATAGAGTTGGGAGCATGGAGAGAATAGCAGCTGCAGAATTTTCTGTCAGCTGCAGAATCTCATTGCAGAGACACAGTAGCAGATAAGGGCAGCAAGGGTGGGAAATCCTAGATGGAGTCTTAACTCTTTCCAGATACCATATTACTGACAATTCCAGATTGCAGCAAATACTTTAAGTGATGTGTATGGTGCCTCTGTGGTGAATGGAAACAGATGAATCTGATCATAAAGCCATGTATCTGCTCCAGGGGGGTGACAAGAAACAGCAGGACTTCTTTCTAAGCATGTTATACTAGAAACAGACATCTAGTAAGGGTTTGGGTCTTTTTACTTAGCCAGGCATTATTAGTTAACAGCTGTTTTATGAGAATTGATTTAGGTTTGGTTTTTTTTTTTTGTTTTTTTCTTTATTTCAATATGTTTCTCCTGTGCCTATGTAACTAAAGGGAAGAATGCAATCAAATTGACTTTTTAGAATTTTTTAGGCTGAGAAACACAGTGGCTAGAAGAAGTACATATGTACATGCTTGTATATCTGGACAGTAGATTAGCCATTTCTCAGCTGGATCTGAGTAGTAATTAAACCTATTGAATAAGAGGGACTGGATTATATTGTGAACAACCTCCACCTGACTACAGGGCACTTTCTTTTCTGGTAGGTATGACACCAAATCTCTATTGTAAAGACCCTGGAATTCATTCAAATGATCAAGCAATGAACTTGTTTAAATTAATACAATAAGCATGCTTTTAAAGCTACATGTGAGATGCTTCTGAATGCTGCCACTAAGCTGACATGGGGAAACTGGGAACATCTGATAGTTCATTAAAATGTCAAGAAAGGAAGAAGAGGGATGATAAGACAGGAAAAAGCAGGTCTACAGTTGTTTTGGTTAGCCCCTGGGTTGCAAACTATTCAGTGTGTTGTTCTGAAAAAATTTTCAAGGGAAGAATTGACCTCATCCATGAACTCTGTGACCTTCAGTGATAATCACAGGGTTATTGTGAGAGACAAAACTGTTTGGTTTCTTTTTTTTTTTTTTTTTGCAAAACAGCACAAATGATGATGTGTTGCTCCCTGAAGGATGAAATGTTGATAGAAGTACCTAGCTGCATCACTGTTAGTGGATTGGTGAGGGTATTGATATAGTATTCTTGTGTTTAAAACAAGAGCTCATTCCTATGGGGATCTAAAACTACATGTTTTACCTTCCCCAGTTCTTTGGTCTTAAAAGTAAGCAGGGCCTGCAATTTATAATTTATGGCCATGTTCCAATAAACAGTTTGCATTATTGATTCTAAACCCCAGGTATTAAAAGAAGAATATTAAAAGGGAGGAGGGAGTCTCATAATTATTTTCATTTCAGTGATAGCATTCATTAAAGTTACACAGGTATAGTAATAGTGTTAGTAACAATAAAATAGGAAAGCAATTAAAAAAGAGTCATTCCAGCCTTGTCTGTCCTGTGTGTGTATGTATATCTATATACACATATGTATGTTTGCAGTAGGTTGACCTTAATTCTATTTAGGATTTTAAAATTTGTTCATCCTGATATCCCCCAAAGGCCAGGATTTCCAAAAAATTAAAGCTACAAGTTTCTGGCTGACTGCAGCAGACTCTGCCTGCATTGAGGAGCAAAAGTAATCAATAGTGAGACTCCTACAATCTCCATGTACCTGGTACACAAAAACTCCATGAGCTGGCAGAAAGCTCTAGAGTGTCTTTTATTGCTCTCCCAATCTGGAGGGTGCTCTCAATTTCATAGTCAGAGTGAGAGCCATAACCAACACATCTGCTCCTTAGGCTGACCTCTGTAAAACTAAGTTTTTATAAAGGAAAATTTAAGTGATCACACTGTTCTGAATATAGTGTGCCCCTTTTTTGCTTCTACTCCATTACAATTATGTGGGTGAGACTTATCTACTTTAAACTGCAGCTACTATGCTTCCCATAGTTTGAGGACAATTTAATCATTTATTGGTGTAATGGACCTCAAACAGAGGATTCAGTCTTTTTTTGAAGCCTGGTAACACTGAGCACTTTCATTTTCTGCTTTCAATTGTATGATTACTGCTCAAGTGCTTTTTTTGTGGGAAATTCTTCATCCATTTTCATGTGAACATAGTACAAAGATCTTGGTCTATCATCAAGTTAATATATGAGATGTATGATTTCAGCTATATAATTTGTGTGCCTGAAGGAAATAATTTTCCTAGGAGTACCAGAGGCAGTTCTAGGTAGACATACCTAAAGCTTATCTGCACTTTCTAATTTAAAGTTAAAGAAAAAAGGCAGTTGAGGGCAATTCTCCCCTTAAAGCTGGTACTTCAAAGGACAGGGTAAAACCTTTCAGGTCAAAAAAATCTCTCAGGTCTCATCCCTTTGTGTGATGCTATGTGCTTATTCTTGAAATATGCTTTACTTTATATGTCAAAATATATGCAAGTTTGTATACATATATTTGCAGCAAAAGATATTGAAAAGGATGAAAGTCTATGGATTTCAGATAATGAAAATAAAGAGAATATATCACCCAGCACTGATATTATCATCACCTCAAAAAAAAAAAAATCTAAAAGAAAACAAAGCAAAATATTGTTAATATTTCTTGGTCTTGACTTAAAACCCAGCTCTGGAGTTTTTCAAAGGCTTCTATTAATGAAAATTGGTTCTAACTTTTTATTCCTCCAGTAAGTGGTTTATCTTAAGAAGTAACTATTAGAGAGCCTCCACCATGCTCATCCTCTGGGAAAAGAGATCACTGCAACCTGAGCTTCCAGCCTCATCCTGCTCCTGTGCTGAGTGCTGTGAAATGTGACAAGTACATTTACAGTGCTCTTGAAGGGTGTGCAAATGAAATGAGGAAATAAATGAGGCAGCTGAATGAGTTCAGAGAAGCAGCCCTGCTGAATTGAGCCCCTGCCCCAGTCTTGATTCAGTCCTGCTGGGTCAGGAGCAGGGGGAGTCTGGGCCAGGCAGGACCCATCACTGCATAAAGCTGCTGCTGCTCCTCTGGGATAAAAGTGCCCATGCACAGGATACAGAGAACACAGCTTAGGCTTGACCTACCCAGCCTAGGATCTGCAGCCATCTGGCCATTGAAACTTTGGCTGCAGAGGCTCCTCAAGGCATTAGCTAGGTTGGGTGGGATGCTTGAGCTGGCCTGCTTGCCTGTGACCCATATAAACTGCAGTCTCAGCATTCCTGAAGCACACAAAGCTGGAAATCACTGTATCTGCTTTTAATGAATGTAGGCTCTGTCCACTCTTGGCAGGTTTCTTTAGCTCTGCTGGTTAGACTAATAAAAGATATTATCTCTCCCTATGCGTTTTACCTCACTTATACCCGGAGATTATCACAGCTCTGCCACTTGGAGGTCAGACAGAATAACTTTTTGAGATTAGGCAAAGCTACAGTGGTATCAGAAGAAATAACCTGAGAATTATATTCCAAAACCAACACAAAGCTTAAGGTCAGGGAGTAGGTAGTTGGACAGGGCTTTGCAGTCCCTCAGGGTGCTCTGGTTTCATTTAGTGACCCAATGCACTGCCAGAGGCTTTATACCAGTGAGCTCCTTTGGCATCATGCTAAGCAGTGTTTCTTCCTGAGGTGTGTGCTGTGCCTAGTCTAGGGCAGGAGCTGTTGTTTCTTTTATAAAACCTGCCTATTTTTGCTGGACTTTGAATCAAGCTGGTCTTAGAACAATACTGGCATGATCTCTTGAAAGAATTTCTGTGGACTGAGGGGAATTTTGAAAGCTATTGTGTGCATTTGTTGCATGGATTTTACCTCTCTCTGCTTTCCACTTGCTAAATCATAACAAATAGAGGATTGTGTTTCATACTCTTCACTGACTCAGTCATATTTTCAAAAGCTATTTATTTTTAATATAAACAAAAGAAACAACCTGCCTTGCCTTTTCATATCTACAATCCCCCCTCCTCTCCATGTTTGCAAAACACTGCAGCAGCCTAACAAAATACAGTGTGTGGTGTTTCCTGCTGTGACCCAAAATACCCACTCGTGCTCTGTCCCAGCCGTGCAGGTTTGCTGCTCTTGGCTGTGAGCACTGAATGCTTTGTGGCAGTAAACTATTATATTCCATAGACACACATTATCCTCTCCACATCCCCTGCCAAGGCAGCTTCCTCTTGCAAAACTTCCTTTGTCATTTTCCCACATCTTTCCCATAATTTTTTTTTGTTTCCTCTTACCCAGCACAATTATCTGGTGTTTTGAAATGCAAAACCTGCCCACTGCTTGCAAACCTTTCTTTCTTTTTCCCTTCTGCTGCACCTCTGTTGGAGTTGATGTTTGTAAGTCCTCTTTTCCTACATTTTATATGTCATATCTAATTTTTGACACACCTGTAATTCTTGTATCTTTCAGAGGCAATGAGCTATTTTTGCTTTTATTGCATTGCACCTTGTTCAATTTTTCATTTCTGTCTTTGCCCACTTAATCTTTAGTAAGAAGCAGTAGTTTACAAGCATTACAGTAATGATTGTCCTTAAATGTACAATATTATCTGACTTGGAAATGGTTGGGTTTCCAGGCATGTTCTTTCATCAGGATGTATGTCTCAATATTCTGGTAAAAGTTGTTTTAGCACAATGTGTCATATAAATGGCATCCTGCTTTTTCATCCCGTGCCAATATTTATTGTCTGTTAAAAAAAACCCAAAAAAACCAAACCAAACCAAACAAAAAAACTCCAACAAACAACAAAAACAAAATAAACAAAAAAACCCCCACCAAAATAACAACCCCCCCCCCCAAAAAAAAAAAAAAAAAACAACAAAGAAAACCAAAACCAGCTGTCAGTGCTTGCTTATTGCAAGTTAGCAGTAGTCAAACCTCATACAGAGCAACAACTTGCATTTTGTTATAGGTAGGAAATGAAGTTTTTGCAGGCACGCTCTCCTTTGAATTGAGTTAGGCATTGGAATGGGAATTGGTGACAAAATAAAATAATTTTTCCTATTATGGTGAGTTGCACAGTTCTAACATATGTTCAGTCCTCTGCATGGGGAGGGGTGTGGGGGGACTGGCCATAGACAGGAGAGATGGAAGTTGCCTGTGTGGAGTGGCACACTTCCTTGAGGTAGTCAGACATCAGGTTTCACTGGTGTTTTCCCAATCCCCTCAATTTTTATTTTTTTTTAAATATGGCTCTTTAAGTTACTGAAACAAAACCCTTGTCTCAATGGGTTCTCCCATGTTCTTTTGTATTACAAAGCTGCTGAAGTAGAGGGAGTATATCAAGCATGTGTAATAAGTAAAGGGAGAGGAGGAAGAAGAGTGAGACAGGTGTAATCACAAATACATTCCAAATCTGCATTTGGAATAACATTTTTATTAATACATAAAATACATAAATTATTCTGAAAAATTTATTATAAGCATGCAGATTGAAGAATCAAACCAACTCATTTAAAAAACCTGAAATATTTTGTGAAACATGGGATTGAGTTTATAAGTGGTGGGAAAGTTAATTTCATACCAATTTTCAAATGATTGCAGAGCAATGGTGTTACAAAGCTGTAGATACAAGTAAAAAAAACAAAAAAAAAACCACAATCTATATGGACATCACACAGGTCAGAACTGTTTTACTCATGAATTCTGAGCAGAAAAGAGATCAGATTGTTACAGAAATGCCCTCCACAACTTCAATCAGGCAGTAAAACCAGAGATCAATGACAGGAATGCCTGAGTCCTGGCTATCTTACATCCTGTGTCATTTGGTGCTAAAGCAGAATGAAAATGTGCCAGTTTGGATTATTCTGTCCACTTCTCTGAGTTGCAGCAAGTAACACAAACAATTTACACCAGCAATTTCTACATGAGACTTTCATTGCACCTTTCTTGTAAATTTGCTTAATCTTAGAAATGGGATCCTGGATTCTGGATCCCTGTTTCCAGAGTGGTGAGGTGCCCTAGGAAATAAAAATTTGAACTCCCTATTCATCAGTTTTGTCCCATTCAGTTACAGAGGGCAAGAGAAGGCAAAGTGAAGTGGGTTTCTTTTGGTGTGTGCTGCAAAGCCCAGGCAGACATGCAAGGAAATCTAAGCCCTGCATTAACAAAATCCTTGTTGGTTTTATTGGCAGGAGAGGCAGAGGAGAGGCATGCCATACCAGCAGTATTGTGCTGTAGGGCCTCAGCAAGATCTGGGGTCACTGAGAAATCTGCAGAACTGTAAGTTAGCACATGCTCCCCCCTGTACTGTGGTGTTTATGCGTGGTGGGGACGACAGTGTCTGAAGGTACAGGCTGATTTATGCTTGCCAGAAATCTAAAGATTTTGTACTTCAAGGCTTCAAAGGTTTCATTCCAAATTACTATCCATGTGTGTCAGGTCACAATTTGCAATTATTGACAAACTGTTCTTGGGAGAGCTGAGTAGAAACTGGAGGTGCCTTGTGAGGACAAGAGTAGTTTCTCCTCAGCAGACCCAGGTCAGGGGCCAGGCACAGGAGCAGATGCAGGCAGGCACAGCCTGATCAGCCCTGCCTGCTCCTGAGTGACCAGACAACCAGCCTCCAGCTCCCCCCACTTCTTCCTTTCATCACCCTGCGCTTCCATGGAAAAATAATTTCATGCAAATTTTAGAGGAACATTCAGTTAATCAAAACACAGCAGGCTGCCAGCGCAGCCTGAGCAGAACGGTGCTATCGCACACCATGGCACTTTCAATTCTGCTGCTTCATTCTCTTGACAGAGATATTAACAAAAAGAGGAAACAGGCTATTACCGTGACAAAGGCTTTGACAGCACAGGGAAAATGGCATGTTAACTCAGCATCAGGCAGGCTGAAGCTGGCTGGTAATAACCATGCTCCATTTATGGCACTCAAACCCTTTCTCACCGCTGTGTGGGTGGGTTTGTCTGCTGTGGAGCAGGGCACGTTTTCCATGCACTTTTATCCACATTTTACCCACCTGAGTATTCTGACATTTGTACGCAGATCCCCACTTTTAATAGAATGGGATATTAGAAGATCATCTTTAGCCTCCTTTGTTTCAGATCTCAAACTCTTTAAGTAACATCCATTGGTATCTGGAGGAAGTAAATCAGAAGTTACACTCTATTTAATGGATGGGAGGGCTCCTATTTAAGGGGGAGGCAGCTTCCACTGTACATGTAGAAGCACTGCCATCTGATTTTACTGCAAGCAGATGTTGGAGTGTGCTTGACTTGGAAAAACCCACGAGGCTCAGAATTAGCTACGCTAATTGAGGTCATTTGGTAAACCGGGTGTATTTTAGTTACTTCAAGATCCAATTCAAGGTTGCAGCAAACAAGAATCAGTTCCATCTGGGTCTCTAAGAAAGCTCAGGCCATTACTCTATTCATTTCTCCCTGTCTGAGACCCATTAATGACCAGTGTTGGGGAGGCTTTTTCTCTATTCATTTCTCCCTGAGACCCATTAATGACCAGTGTTGGGGAGGCTTTGTTTGGGTTAGGATTAGGTTTAGGGTGCTTTCTCTGTGCCAGTCCCATGCCATGGGTTGCTGCAGCAGTAGCACACCTTAGGTAGCCCTGACATAGTGATCTGTCTGTCAAACCTCTGTCCTTAAATTGGTCACAAAATGAGCAATTATAGTTTTTTCTGGCCATTTTTGAGCTGTGACTTCAATTGCTGCTGCTGTTCTCTGGAATTTGATATTCAAAATATCAAATTTTGATATTTTGACCTCCTCCCTCAGAGTCTGTTTAAGTCCTGAATTCCTTAAGTCAGGAACTGTCCCTCTGCCCACAGGAATAATGGGCTTACTGTGTTCTTGATCAGTGTGAATAGTAGCACAGAGATCGGCTTTGCATAAAGGTATAACCTCTTCTGTTACATCCAGTAATATAAAAGGGAAAGATAGACAAGCCTTGGGATGTTTATCAAGTCTGACACAGCAATAGGAAAAAAAACCCTGAAGATTTACAAGGTCATGATCACTGGAGTGTGTCCAGCTACCCAATCTTTTTAAGTGAATTTCCTGGAAAATAGAATAAATGTAAACAATTGGTAAGTCTCTTCTTTTTCTTTTCCCTTAGTAATTAAAGTTGGTTTAATTAAGTGAATCCAGGACCAAGCAGCTGGCCAGACTCCTCTTCCCTTGCTCCTTATTCCTGCTTCTTCCACTGGGCAGGCGCTGATGCAGGGATAGATGTCTTGAGATCTGGTTCAAGGAGCTGATCTGTCTCAAAACATATCCCTGGCCCCCAGCTGCTCATTCCTGACTCCAGAGTACCCCTGTGCTCAGGCTAGCAGAATATTCCTGTATCCATCCAGTTGGGAAACTGATCCAGGTGAAGAATAAACAGGGAAATATAACGTGTTCTTCTCCCAGGTGAGCCAGGTTCCTAATTTGATATGCTGAGCTGCTGAGAAAGCACAGTTAGGGGCAGAACACAGCACAGGGGCAAGAACGAGGTCATCAGAGAAGAGGACAAAGTGAACCTGAAGACATGTGGGTCGAGCTGTGTCCTTGGAGCTACAGGCAGATCTAGGCTGCAGGGGAAAGTAGGGCATTGCCACAGCTCTGGCTCATCCTGGGACCAGAGGGGATCTTGTGGAGCAGCTCTATGAGCACACACAGATCTGAGAGAGCCAATAATAAATAGCTACATGCTCAGACACCTGCTCTTCAGAACAGCTCTGGATACAAACAGGGAGGTGGTGATGGCAACTAAGACCTCTCAATAAATCCCCTTGTCTCCCTGCCATGGCCTGGGAATTGCAGCTGTGAGATTGGTGTATCAGGACTTCTGAAAGGGGGGAGGGCATGCTATGCTCCCAGCTGTGCTCAGACAGGGGCTATTCTGCTGTCCCCAGGATGTGGTGGGGAGCTGCTCTTCCTTGCTTGGGCACACAAATGATGGTTTCA
Organism: Erithacus rubecula; assembly: GCF_903797595.1. Lineage (NCBI taxonomy): Eukaryota > Metazoa > Chordata > Aves > Passeriformes > Muscicapidae > Erithacus > Erithacus rubecula. The sequence goes on along the minus strand of NC_136689.1, from coordinate 83,881,649 downwards.
GTGTGTTTTCTTAATGCTGTGAAACAAAAAGGAGAGAAGGTGATCAGATAAAGGTTCAGAAGACATGAGGAAGGTATAGGAACAATCTTGTCTACAGATGGGAGCAAATGCTTTGACTGAAAATCTGGCATTAAGGTCTCATGTGGTTCCACAGCCTCCCCTCTGCCCCCAGGGCTCTGTGGGGCAGCAGGAGTGGCTGTCCTCACTGTCTTGGTTTCCCAAGGTTTTCATCAGCCCTTGAAAGGAGCTTGGGCTTGCAGCATTTTTGAAAAAGGAACCAAAAGGCTGAAAATCAGGTCTTGCCTTCTTTTGACAGCTGTGCTGGGTGCTGGTGTTGTCCTCTTAATATCAGCCTACTTCACCCCAGCACATCATCTAACCTAAGAATCAAGCTCCAGTTCCATGTTTTGTAAAAAACCAAACCAACCAATCAAAACTTTTAAAGTTCTGTTTTGAATGTCACTCCTAAGAAAATGAAGTTTAACTCAGAGGTAGATAATGTTAATTACTATAGAATGACAAGAATAAAAATGTAGGAGCTCATAAGATGTGTTTTAATGTGAATGTTTATCTCTAAAGTGAGTCAGGGTATTTTCCCAGACTTGTAAATTCAAGAGAAAACTAATAACATTTTCATTTTATCTAGTGTTTACCACAAAAATAAAATATAGCACAGACAGTATTGAGTATTCAGAAATATAGATGCAGCCATCAATATAGGAAGAAAGATTGGTAGGATACTTCTCTCTTGAAAGTAAACTTTAAGTGGCTGCAAAATTTTTAATGATGTTGACATTCAGATGGTCACAGAGAAGCTTCAGCACAAATGTCTTCTGGAGATGAATGAAGCTGCTTATGATTCAGAAATATTATTTCAGCATATGATAGGTGCTGTTTTCAGACACCACATCAATTACACCTTTTTTATGATAAAGATTATCCTCACAAGCAAAGCAGAAAGGTTATACAAACCATCAACCAAAAAAAGTCTTTATATTCTGAAAAATAAATTATGGTGTCAAATGAAAGAAAAAAGTTTACTGAGGAATTTTATTTTACTCTGGATGGAAGTTTTGGCTAGCTGTAATAATTTCTCTGCTAGCAAATATATTCTTTCTGCTTTACTGCTGACACTGCCTCTGCTATTTTACTTCTTTGACCTTCAACTTCAGACTTTGTATAGTTTTGCTTTCCTCTGCTCCAGGTTGTTGCAGAAATTGTGTGTCTGCTTATTTCTGGTTAGTAATCCTGTGCCATCTGGAGCATGTTTCATTTTTTATGCCTCTTATGTCTGTTTCTTTATAAAAAAGACAATTTGCAATTTAATCATACAAAACATAAACTCTGAGTGAGTCCAGAGGAGGGCTGAGGTGATCAGCATAGGGCAGGAGCACCTGTCCTGTGCAGACAGGCTGAGAGAGTTGGGGTTGCTCAGTCTGGAGGAAAGATGGTTCTGTCAAGGCCCTATGCCACCTTCCAGTACCTAAAGGGGGTGTGCAGAGAGTTGAAGAGGAGTTTTTAGCAAGGCCATACAGTGCTAGGACAAGGGGGGATGGCTTCAAACTGAAAAAGAGTTGGTGTAGATTGGATATTGGGAAGAAATTCTTTACTATGAGCATGGTTAGACACTGGAACAGGTTTCCTAGAGAAGCTGTCAATGCACCATCCCTGAAAGTGTTCAAGGCCAAGCTGGATGGGACTTTGAGCAACCTGGTCTAGTGGGTGCATCCCTACCCCTGGCAGAGGGGTTGGAGCTAGTTGATTTTTCAGATCCCCTCCTGCCATTCTATGATTCTCCTTCTGTGACTCTATGATTCTAAAGTTGTTGAAAGAAACTGCCCTGACAGCACTAAGTATCCATTGTCCTGCTTTGCTGGCTCAGGGTTACCAGTACAGGAGAGTGTGAGGTTTCAGAAGGAAAGGGAGCAATGCTGCCTGCAACCTCCACCCCAGCAGCCACTGCCAGAGGGTTTCGAGATGCTCATTTTAGGTGTGTGCAGTAAAGCTGGTCTCCTAACCTCCAAGAAACACTGTGCATGTGGTGTGAATATGGCCATTACAGTGGGAAAATGCCTCTCCTTAGGATAGTTTGCCAAGATGCAAAGAGGTACAAAATTGCCAGAGCTGGCATCAATGACAAATCTTGCTTTGAGGCATGCCATGAAAACCTGCACTGGCAGGCAGCCTATATGCATACCAGAGAATGAGCAGTCAGGGTGCATTTTGGTTTGATTTGTCTTTTTCTGGATATTCTGTTTGGGGTTTTTTTACACAATCAGAGCATCTAAAAAGGGAATTTTATGCTTATGGTCAGGGAAGCCATCCTTTACATGATTACTGAAATTATTTCTTCAACAGTTACTTATCTCACCAATTCATCATTGTTTAAATTTTAATTCAGTGACAATGTAACCTCTGGAAAACACTGCTTGCATCTATAATTAATAGATTCTTATGCTCTGTAGTTTAAAATTTGATATACTTCTCTCAAAGTCCATGAAGAAATGTTTCATGTGATCTCTTTCTGAATTCACAACAGATGAGAATGGCCTGCTAGATTTCATACACGGAGGTTCATTTGTAGGGAGATGCAGATCCAGTTTGCTGTTTGCTGTCTAACACGATTTAGTCAGAGCAGCACAGCCCTCCCCTTTTCTCCTGACAGCAATTCTCCCTCCAAAATGAGGTTCTGGCAGTCTGCTTTTGTACAAAGTAGACTCAAATGTAATTATGCTGCTATGACAACTTAGTCTTAGAGCAACTCACAGTCCGTTTTCTTCTCATCTTCATAGTGCTGCCACAAGTAGAAAGTGATTCTGTTTTTTCTTCTTCCAGTATAAACAGAAATACAATGAAGTCCAAGTTGTACTGCTATAAGGTTGGGGTCAGTCCCAGTATATTAAACACTTGTCTCTTAAAAATAATGTAATGAAAGGAGGGAGAAAATGTAAAGTGCTCAGTCCCCAGCCCTGTCTTAACAAAGACCATGTTAACAACCCTGTTCACACATCTGCATGGGGAAAGAAATTTTGTCTATTTGAATATCCATATGGAAAGAGAGCAGCCATGGCCACATCTTTCCCTGCCTCACCTTCCCCAGGAATAAGCCACATGAATTTTTCAGAGCCTTGGTTGCAGTGTTTAGTCCATGTACAAGAGCCTTGTCTGTGCTCCCATGCTCCTGGGGCTGGAATGGCTGACAGCCCCAGCCACTACCACGGGGGGATGCCAGCAAGGGAGGAAAATAAAACCCAAAGAACTTCTCTGGACATTGCACAGTTCTCTGAAAGAAGGCAGACAAAGGAGCTGGGCTCTGCATGGGAAGAGCCAGTGAGGAGAAACTGGCTGCAAGGACCACGCTGGTCACCAAGCTTACTGTGAGCATTGGCTGTTCTGGTGGGAGAACATCACAAGAAATGCTTGACAGCTGAGGAGTGTTTATAGAGAGTGGCACACTTTCTGTTCCCTCTTGCCTGTGTCCTTGTAGGGCTCTGAGCCTGACATCTCCTGCACTGAAAGCAGAACCTCTGCTCTAAGAGCTTTCAGCTTCCCCTTAGACCTTCTCAGACAGCCTTTGACACAGGCAGGAGAAAGTGTCTTTCGAGGGTCACCTTGAAATTTGGAACATGATGCAGGCACACTAAGGCAGAGTGCCTCAGGCCAGGCCTGAGGGAAGAACATGTGGTTTCACCATCAAGATGTCTGTTAATTACCACCAAAGCTCGAGGTTTTCCATGTGTTTACCTTCGATGAGTTATGTCCTGCAAAAAATTGGAAGTGTAGCCAACATAACTTAATTCACAGTGACACCCAGGGAGCTGTGGAGAGGTGCCAGAGGTATGATGGAGAGCATTTTAGTTTCATGTGGCTTCCTGAAGCTCTCTAGAGCACACTGAAAACAGTCCAGTCATTTTTTTCCTTTTATTTAAGGTAAAAAATATTCAATTTCCAGCTGTGAAAGCAACTGCATAGGCCAGAACAGAAGGTGTTTGTGGTAAAAAGACACACAGGCTTAGCCAGACTATTTTGATCTTTTTTCTCTCTCCCTGAATTCTCCAGGGAGAAGAGGTGCCAGCATCAGTGCACAGGAGAGAGACACAGGGATGTTAATTCTTTTCTTTCTGAGCTGAGCTCTGGAAGAAGTAGGAACTTCTATGACTTGATGTCCCCTCTGTCACACAGGCTAAGACCAGAGGTCAGAAAAACACTGTTCCTAGTTGATGTGGCTGAGAGAGTGATCAGACCCCATGAAGGGCAGGAGGGAGCTCATGCCCCTGCTTTTAAAACAGGCTCCTCTCTAGAAGCAGTGACCCAAACCACACAAGTATCAGAGCCCCTGAAGTCCCACCACCCTCACTCCCATGTGCTTATTCCTCTCCACCATGCAGTGGAGATGGAATTCCCCAGCATTCCCTCTCCAAAGCACCCACTCAGAATCTGCCAGGTCAGAACTGGAGGTAAATAAGTGAACACCAGGGTTTTAGAGAAAGTCACCCCTCCAGCCACTTAGGGTGCCACAATAAAGCCTCAAAAACAAGCTAAAGAATAGCAAATGGTGATTTTTGGGTAAGCTGTGTGGATTGCCCTCTCGCCTGTGCAGGGCTGTTTCTAAGTGTAACCCTCCATAGCTCTGCAGCAGAGGTGGGACCTAATTCCTTAGACAAGGGAACTCAGACAGCCACAGTGTGTCTGGGCTTCTGTTCTGCTCTGAGTGCTTGGCTCTAGGTGATCCTGGGTGCTGCAGAACCTGTGCCTCCTGCCCTGGTTTCACCCTTCAGCACTGTCAGCGTGGGCATCCCCTACACCCATGGGTGGCCTGGTAACTCAGACACAGAAAATCTGCTTTCAAAATTACATCTGTCACCTTTCTCCTCCTCTCTCCCCTGCCTCAGAAACAGAGAATAGACACCACTGCAGGTGTTTTCACTGTCTCATTTTGACATCTTTGTGAAGTGACACTGTCAGATATCTGTCCTATGAAGGAACATCTCCTTTTCCACTTGCTGCTTGACATTTCAGTGGATGAACTAAGAAGATTTTTGCCTCTATTTTAATGAAGTAAGTCAAATTCCATGTTCAGGATGATAGCCCTAGAGCTCACCACAGCCTGTGAGAAATGTCTTGTCTGAAACACAAATCCAGCACTTACAGCACAAGCACTGTTTCTGTCTCAAGCCCCATGTTTGCTTCTGCATGTTTTCTGACCTTTCCTATTGTTCCCTGCTAAACACCTCCTGGCCCAGATCTCACCTTTGCTTTGGTGGCTCTTTCTCTGTCTTGCTGTCTAGACTTCCTGTGTTTTGCAGACCAAGAGTTTGTCTGAGACACTCATGAAAGATGAGACTGATCCCTGACAAAGTAATAGTGCTTGTGAGAATCATCCATGCCTGAGAGGGGTGAACCTGGGAGTGGAACTTTCTGTGTTTCCATTGACCTGTGCTGGTCAGAGGTTGACTGCTGCAGCCTGTTGTGGAGGCTCCTGGGGAACCTTTCCCAGGGGAAGTCTTAATGCATCTCCATATGCACAGCAGCTGCTCTTCTCTAGGCAATCAGTGTTTCCAAGCTGATTTTATATCATGACCATTTTACTCCCAACCTCCCTTCTCTCTTGCACATACAGTTCCCTACACCTCCCTATTGCCAAAGACACATCCCCACCCAACTTTACCTCTCATCCTCTTTGTTCTCAGCTCTGAGGGTAGTTTCCACACAATCCCTGTGAACATCCACTCTCTGTAGCAGGTCCCTGTCTGCTGTGCTGCACCTCAGCCCCACACATTGGCTGCTTTATCCTGTTCACATGAATGATTCCTCAGAAGTAAAACTCCTGTTTTTGTCTGAGATTAGAATACCTGAGCATGTTCATTATTAAAGTGCACCACATTTACAAGAGAAAAAGGCATTTGAAAGCTTTATGTTCTCACAGTCTTGATCCGTCCACAGTCTTGTACCATCCATCATATCCCTGCAGAGTACAAAACAATGCCCAATGCTGTCCCTTGTATTTACTTTCTGAAGATGTTAATGACTGTGGGAGCAAAATGAAGTGGTCCTTCCCTGAGGAGATAATACCATTTTGTTCTGAGAGGCAGGTCATAACAGATGGGATGTACGTGCACTTACTTTCTGTGTGCACTTCTCATTTCTCCTTTCCTGTTTTTTTTCAGAAGCAAAGTTAGGAGTGACTCATACCAATTGATGGTTGACAGCAAGACAAATATTCTCTGTTTTGAGGGGTTTGTAAGAGAAGAAATGGGAACCATGCTCTTCCTTCCTTCTCTGCAAAATGAAGTTTCTCACAAAAAAAAATCCTTTATTCCAGATGATTCTTAATCTTATCAATAGCAATTTGTGATCAATGAAGTAAAAGTCAGCTGATCCAGCTTCATAAAAAGAGCTCAGAGCTCATTGGAATTCTAGTTTAGTTTTCTTTGTTGACTTATATAGTAGTTGGACAAACAATGTTTCCTGGTTCTGATTCCATATTAGATTCTATGGCTCTGTATTTCACAGCTACCATAAAAGCAGGTGCTGCAGTGATGGGAGCCATATAAGATAGATGATAAAAATATTGTTGCTGAGCACTTCAGGGTGTACTTTGTGTGAGGAGACACTTAATCTAAAGAATAAAGGATTGTTAAATTTTACTATATAGCATATGCAATACTAGAATTTATTAGTCTGTTGTTCAATGCAGGGACTGATGTGCTGTTTTAAGTATTTTTTTAATCTGTGACATAAAAGAAGTTCCCAAACTTCCTGACTCAGTTTTCCTGTTAGCAATATGTGCACACTGTTGATATTAAGTGAAAGTGCAGTAAATTAAATAGCAGAATAGATATGTAGCACACAGGTGAAGCATGATTCATGTGTGTCCTTGAAAAGATTTGGGCTTTCCCCAGACTAATAAAGGACTGATTTCTAGTAAGGTAAGGGCAGAGAGCGGACATTGCTTATTCCCCACATGTTTGAGAGGAGAGCTGGTCAGAGTTATCTGTCCTGTGGCACTCTTCAAGCTGCCTCTAACCAATAGTTAATAACACACTGTTGTGTGGATGTCCAAAGCTGAGACAATTCAGTCTCAGAGGGCTGAGCACTCATTACTTTACATATACAATAATAATTAGAAGAAAATATAGACAACCTTTTTTTAATATGTATGCCATTGTACACATTTTTGGATTTTTGCATTTACATTCTGTTTGTGTTTTAAATTGACAGGTTTAGCCCATAGCTGCTTTCAGCACACTAGGAATGGAGAGTGCCATTTCTTTACCTTCCTGCTGTTTGAGAGAAAAGCAGCTGTTCTTTACATATCCTCTATCAGTAGCAGCTTTTAAAGGCTTCCTTGTGTGATGTCTAAATTTTTAAAAGTTTTGAAGTGCCAGGTTTTTCTGCATAAGAACTGCTTATCCCTCAATAGCAAGAACTTCAAACAGTTTGCTGACAGCACATAAACAGCCCCAACTTAACTTGAGCTGCTTCTCTTGGCAAGTGGGGGAGATTAAGGACAAAACCCTACAATGATGGGGATCATTACCCTCTCTGCTCCAAATCTCTCCACATCTCCAGGCCCAACCAGCATCCCCCTGCCTTGCAGTGAGTGTGCATCTCTGTTGTGCAGATCCACCTGCAGCAGCAGCAGCCTGTCCCTCTGTGCTCTCTGCATGCTGGAATTGGACTCAGCCAGGAGGCAGCCTGGTGCTTACTCATGGCTGGTGGTTGTCTCACACTGCTTCATGCTGGCTTGCAGAGCTGAAGTGGCTACTTCACCCATTTTGGTGTCTGACAGTAATTCATCCCCCCTCCATGTCTCCAGAGTACAGGGCACAGTCCATTTATGCTCTGTTAAATTCGCACAGGAGGAAGAGACATGCATTTTAATTATTTTAATCTGGTTATGTGCAGCAGAGATGTATGGTGTATTGATTTTTCTGTTTATTTTTTTCCATCTCTGAATGAATAAAGCTTTTTTACTCAGCAGCTGCATGCTCTTAACCTCAGGCTCTCAAATATTTGTCATTTCAGTTGACTCTTCCCTCCAACTTTCATCTACCTGTTTCATATCTTGAGGATCTACCTTTACTGGAAATGATACTAAGAGATATGTAAAATATACATTGATATCAACCTCCTGGTTTTTGGAATCTGAAAGGAGAAAGCCACTATGGCAATAGGGACCTGCAGCAGATGGGAAGCTTCCCCCTGTGACTGCAGTGTGTACCTTTGGGAATATAGACCCTGATGTCTGTGTAAATTGTCTGCTGTAAAAACAGTACCAAAGTCTGCAGCATATCTGCCTCTCCATACCTGTGTTCTACCAGATTAAGCAGAGACAGCACAGGCCAGTAGCTATGGCAGAGGAATTTTTTTAGTGAGGGCCTTTTGGATGTTGTTCTAACACAGCTCCCTGCAGTAGGTGCTGGTAAGACACAGGTGATCCTCCTGTGCCTTTCCTTTCTGTCAGCACTCAAGTCTGGAAGCACACACAGGCAGTGGGTGTCAAATAAGCATTGCAGCCTCACTACAAGCTGTTTGTCTCTATTTTAAGATGGTGCAAACACTGGATGTCTAAGGAAATGGAAACTCTAACAACTGGCTTAGTCTCAAAATACTGTTTGTGTAGATCCCCATTTTAGAAACCATATTTTCACCTGACTCACAGGGAAGTCTGCTGCATTTTCACAGTAGATGGAATCAAGATGGGCACCTTCACAGACCTCATGAAAGTTTTACTTAGCAGGCAGACCAAGGCTATCACTGAGCACAGAAAATACTTTTGGAAAGGAGTAAAATCACAGGTTACCCAGAGAAGGTGTAACTTCCCCATGTCTGGAAGTGTTCAAGGCCAGGCTGATGAAGCCCTGAACAACCTGATCTAGTGAAAGGTGTTTCTGCCCATGGTTAGGGATTTGGAACTAGACAATATTTAAGGTCCTTTCCAAACTAAACCATTCTATGATATCTTCTGGTTTTTGTGCTTGTGCTGGTATTCCACACTGAAAATAGCTGATGGTTCCCTGCCTGGCTCTTTGGCCCCCTGCAAAGCTCCAGCAGCCTTCCTGCAAGCTGTTGCTTTAAAACTAGGTAAAAACAAGCAGCTGCAGCCTTTTGGGCTTATTTGGTAACAGCTGTTGTTTGCCAGTGTGCTCTCTCACATCTTGCAAGTATTCCTGTCCTTTCTTCCCCTTTGAGCTCCTTTCTTCTTTCATTTTAATGCCCTCTGTGATTTAAGAGAACAGATCATGAGAAAAGGAGGAGACAGAAACTTTCTTTGAAGCATGCATATGTGTCAGTGTGCTTGGAAACTTTTGTGAGGCCCTTCAGCCTTGTCAGAAGGTAAAGATTTATGAAAACCACTGTGCTTCTCTGCTTTATCTTCTTCCACCCTGTGCATGCCATGGAATCACTGGTATGAAGGTAGATCCGTGACCAAAGCCTTCTTCCCTCTGAGCAACCTGGTCTAGTGGAAGGTGTCTCTGCCCATGGCAGGGGGATGGATAATAGATAATCTTAAGGGTCCTTTACTTCTATGATTTCTCCCCTCTTTGTTGGCAGCCCCATGTATAGACAACCCCCAGCACAGCCATGCCAGTCCCAGCTCAAGGGAAATCTCTGCACTTCAGTAGCTCCTTTCCTTGCCAAGCCCCAAAGTATGCCAGTCTTAGTGTAAGCTAAGATTTGAAATGCTTTTCCTCTCTTTCTGCCAACACAACATATGAGATGGTTGTACTCTTTGTGATATTTTAGTAGTTAGCAAACATGTGTGTGCTGTAAGAAAAATCCTACATGGAAATGAGATGGTGTGCAATGTATGCCTTCCTTTACAATACCTTTTAAATTATTTTTCCTTTTTATTGTTTTTAAGAAATCTGCAGAACTAGAGCATTACATAAGAAGACAAGACAAGCTGAGAAGAGCCAACTGAAAGGCAAATCTTCAAGTCTGTGGCTATCAGAGCAAAAGGCAAAAAGGTAGGTTTGCGTCCATGTGGTTGTTCATCTTTCACCCACTCGCATTGACTGTAGTGGCACTGCTGGCTCTGTGCCCCTGCCTGTTGGACCCTCACTTTCTAAAGGTGGAAGGGGACATTAAAAGACTCCAGAAGTTCAGGGAGGTGGAAGTCAGACTAAGGCAGACTGTAGCAGGCTTGTACTCCAAATGGTTTGGCTCCAGGAAAGCAAGTGAGGGGCTTGTAGTGCTCTGCATATGAGTTGGCCTCTCCAACCCTGTGTCACAGTCTCTTTGAGACCAGCCCAGCTCCACCACCAACTCACATATAAACACATGAAAAAGAGCAAACCCTGCATTTTTTTGCTGAAGCAGCTACCTGCTTAGTGTTCAAAACAGTGGTTTTATTTCCATAATGTTAGATGGCAGCATCATAACCTTTAACAGCACATGAATCAAAAGTTGTCAGCTTTTCCTCTTCTGCCATGAGCCTTGCGATTCTTGCCGAGCACTTTATTTTCTTGTGGTTAGCCCAAGCCTGCTTGCAAATTTTTCCTGTTTAGAAATGTCCATCATTTCCTGTGGTCTTTAACAAGAGAGGAATGCCAGCCAAGGCAGGCAGTCTCTCCACACAGCTCCTTGTTCGTGCACACCGAGGCTGCTCTCGGTAAACAAGGTCACTGCCTCTCCCTCTCTTGAAGCAAACTGCAACAAGACTCTGCTTTGTGCCCTTGTCCTGGCAGGAGGGGGGAATTGGGAGGCTGGAGGGGAAAACTGACTTGAAAATGTCAAAAAACAAGCCAAACTCCAAACAACCAAAAAGAACTCCACAACTTTTTTCATCAGTTGTTGAAAAAAAGTCTCGTACACCTATGTGGAAATTTTCCTATTACTGTTATTATTTCAGCTTGTAGTTGGCTATGGGAACATTTCCAAAGAAACTAGTACTCTGGGAAACCTTTTGTTTTCCAGAAAGGCTGTTATTCAAAAGCAATTAACATAAAAACATTAAAATTGTCCAACTTCAGAGACAGAAAAATGGAGGAAGGAAATGTAAGAGTGTGTGTGCATGCAGGAGGGAATACTGCAGTCTGGGGTAAAGCAAGAGGCAGAAGGAGGAGACAAGAGCACTTGGGTCAGTGTGGGATGGGTGTAATTGTCAGGGAGGGTTGGGATGGTGAGACCCCACACCTGTGGGATGCAGGAGCTGTGAGGTCAGCTGGGGGCTGAGAGCAGCACAAGGCAAGGAGAGGTGTGGGGCAGCAGGAGTCCCAGGAGTGAAGGAAGAGATGCCCAAGTGTCTGTCCATTCTTCAGGCCTGGTATGAAATGTGTATTCTGTGCTTTGGCAGCTCTCAGTGCCTGTTGTCATGAGGTGCAGCTGTTGTTTTGAGACCAGGCTTGTGCTCGGAAGGGCAGTGCTCCCAAATCCCCTTGCTTCCCACTGGCAATGCTTGGTGAAGGCACTGATAGCAGCAGTGTTGAGGGGTTTGTTTTACATTTCTACTGTGCAAGTTTTTCCTACCATTTCTCCAGTGGGTTTTGAGCCAGCTGGCTGATTTCAGCCTCACTGGAGAGGGCAGAGGGTCACTAGATATTAAAGTACTGTCTGCTTGTGTGGAAATGGAGTTCGATCAGAGGGAGTTCCAGATGCCCCAAGGCAGGCCTCCCTGCCTTTTTCAAAAGAGCACAACTATTTTAAAGTGTGAACTTGACCATATGCAGCCTGAAGTGAGCTATTTTCTCTTGCAAAGGGGGTGCCATAGCTGTAAATGTACAGATTATCGTTTTGGGCCTTTTGATGTTTCTATAAATTTTTCCTCCTCCTGTGTTACCTCATCCCTGACCCTGCTCATGTGCACTTGTGTCAGTCTCAGCCAGACAGAATGTGGAGATCTCAGTCTTCCTCAAGGGGGACCCAGGGGACTTGGGAGTCAGCCAGAGGTAACACATCAGGGAGGAGACCCGTGGGAAGGAGAAGTGGCTTTATTATTGGAAAGGTTCAGATCAGTGACACTCAGAAGAGCCTACCTGTGTCCCAGAAGCAGAAATCCACAAAGACCTTTGATAAATGAAAGTCTGAAATGCAAAAGCTTGTTCTAAACTAGACAGTGATCTCACACTCTGAAAAACCCAGAGAAGGGGGCAAAAAGCATTGCATAAAAAGGCAAAAGGCTTGTGAATAACAGGGCCTGTAGAGCAAAAATTTACTTAAAAAAAGGCTCAGAGCAGCATGTGATGCCGGTGGAAGGGGAGGAGGCATCTGGGACTGTCCTTCTCCTGTCACAGAGGGAGGCTTTGCAGGTTTTCAGGGCAGTGTTTCTGTGCTGGTGTTTTCCTGTAGGTCTTCCATTCAAAGGGCAGAAAAAAATTGTAATAGATCATCAGTAGTTGGTACAACAGTGTCCCCCCACTTCCATCCTTCTGCCTGTTTCAAGGTCAAATTTTAATTGAAACAAGATGTTGTAGGCAGGATAAGTGTCTATAAATAGGTTCCAAAGTGTCACCTTAAGAGCAATGTATATTACCCAGTTCAAACACCAATATGAAGAAAGAGAAATTGTTAAACACATAGTCCCATTAGACAGAGGACTGTCCCCTTGTAGATTGTTTTAATCTTTGGAAGATACTTATTTATGCTGGTTCCAGCAAATGATAACATACTTTCAGCTTTGATGCCCAAGAAAAGCATTTTGATAATGGATTGCATTCATTCTACATGCTGTATTGTCACTGAATTTGTGGCACAGATAATATGCATGCTTACTAGTTTCTCCTTCTTTCACGATTCTCAAAGAGTTTAATTTATGTATTCTATTACCTGATGTGCAGAAGAGATTATGTTTGGGTTTTTAACCAAATCCTCATTTGAAATATGTAATTTTTGATGATATAATATTCTAGGTTGATCAAGTTATTTGTCTGAAAAAGCATTTAGCATATTATAGAGGTTGTGCAACCCACGTCGGGTGTTTAAACTTCCAGTTTCATTTATATAACACAGTATTTAAGTCGTCTGAGCCCCCAGAAGATTACCTGTATAAGTAGCAAAGGCAGGCAGGATTCAGTTTTGTTATTCAATCTCTTTTCAACATATGAAGTGCTTTTCCAACAGCTGGTTATGTAAAATAAGGTTTATTGAGGTTATATTTTTCAGTGCTTGACTCTCAGCACTGCATATTTCTCATTTGTATTTGCCTCACTTTTTGAGGGCTTGTGTGTATCATCCTTACAGCTGAAGTTCTGCAGCAGCCTATGTATTTTGAGGAAAATATTTATTTGAAGCATAAATATGTTTTCATTATAAAAAATATGAAGCTAGGGGTGGCTTATATTGTAAGTATGCTTGTGCAAGTTTAAATAAACACGGGTTTTTAAACTTTATCCATATTCTCTGAGCTTGATGCAGTGTTACTACAGATAGCCAGCTGCCATTTAGAGACCAATAACAGCAATACTGTGTTAACAGAAGTTTTATCAAAATTAGCTGCTCCTTATCTGTTCTGTGAAGCTGTAGGAAGCTATCCTATACAACAATGCTGGCTTCTTGCATACATGCTGTAGAAATTTTCAAATCTTTTTATACCAGGCAATGTTCTGGTTGGAAAAAACTTCCTCACTGAAAGAGTGGTTAAATATTGGAACAGGGTCCCCAGGGAAATGGTGGAGTCCCTGGAGGTATTTAATAAACAAGGAGATGTGACACTGTGCTGTAGTTTAGGGGGGATGTGGTGTTCAGTTGAAGGCTGGACTTTATGATCTTGGAGATCTTTTCCAGTCTTAATGACTCTATGAAATTGCTTGAAAGTGAATTAGTTATTGCTTCAAGGTTAATTAGCAACATATTCACCAGTCATAAATGCAGGCCTTAACAATCAAAATATAGATGTATTTTTGTTTTGTTTTGTTTTGGGTTGGCTGTTTTGTTTCCTTTTGCTTTTATTAAGTTGACTGGTAGATTTAAAAATACCACCCCAATGGAAGCTGTGAGTTTTAATATCCTAGACAGTCTTTAGAATGAGAAATCACAGAGCTTGCATGACAAGATGAAATATAAAGTTGCCTCCAGCCACAGACAGCAAACAGTTTGTTTTGATAAGGTTTTGGGACAGGCTGACAGTTTAGTTTGTTGGCTTTGTTCTTGCTTGAATTTGGGTGTTAATCTTGTTATCTAATGGATACATCATAGGATGTCTTTTAAATTTTGTTAGCCTGAATAGCAGGGTGCACAAAAGCAAGATAAAGAGTGGGTGGTAGAGGAGAAAGAGAGATCCTCTGCCTACAAGCACATGGTATGTCTCCTCTCCTTCAGGCATTAAACACACAATCTTAAGCAGAAAAACACAGAAGACAGAAATGTCAGGAGACAAGTCTGCCCCTGTTTGACTTTCTCACCAGTTTGGAGATTTCTCTCTGAACATCAAAGGGCCTCAATTGCTTCCAGCTAATTGTTGTTCTTTGTGGTGGCAAAAAGTCAATGTGAGAAGAGAACTTTGAGCTAGGTAAGGTCTGAAGTTCCCAGTGACCAAGAAGGCCCCTGGGCTCCTGGACTCTCTTATGCCCCTTACACATCTGGTGTGCTGTACTTAGCCAGCCACACCATGACATAAAGCAGACAACCCCATTCAGTAAATATGTTAAGCAGTTTAGAGTATGTGTCATATGAAAGTAAACATCTGTGTGAACCTTCAAGTTGGCATTTATGTTTCAAAGCCATAAATTCACCTGTTTGCACCTCTTGCCATAAAAAATTCGAGGTATACATGTACAAGGAAGGATTTGGAATAGATGTCTTGACTAAAGCATCATCTTGGAAGGTGTATCTGCAAGCACAGAAAGAATGTGGGTGTCTTCAAAGTCTGAACTGCACATGTCCAGTGTTGTATGAGGTACATTCTTTTGTAAGAGGAGGGAAGAATGCTGAATTTTCAAAAATTGACTCTCTCCCTATATCTCCTTTCAGAGCCCTTTTAAATTTTCCAGATAGTCCTGGGCTCTATAAGAATCTGGGTAGGAAATAGAAACCATATTGTCTAACACTGGTGACTGGCCACACAGCATGTTTGAATCCTAAACAAAAATGCTTGGAAATATTGGTACCATTCAGCAACCAATAGGCAAAAACAATTTTATTGAACCTTTTCACCCCATGGTTATAAGAAAAGACTGTAAAAAATGTTATCCATTTATGTCAGAAGTATCAAGTACCACAGATTACACTTACTGAATACTTCAGTTACTGTACTTGGCAGTGAATTTGCTTTAACTCCAGGAGAGCATTACAAATGAAATCTTTAGAAGAGATGTGAGCCAATTGTGCAGTACTGGACTTTTTTTTTCCTCAGGCCATAGTCCTGCTCCCGGTCCCAGATTCACTGTGCCTATCAAGAGATGCATTCTATTAAGAAAACATAAAATTTGAGCAGTTCCTAACTACAGAAGGCAGCATAGCAGCTAAGATATTTGAGATGAAACCACCATGAGACAACTGCAGTTCCAGCAGGACTTGGCTCAAGTATCATGCGGGAAGCCTTTCCCCTGCCAGACCAGAGATTAAAAAGAGACAGGGGGTGAGGGGGACACAATTCCAAGTTGTGAATCACCCTTGTGTTGGCCAAAGAGCCTGCAGACAGAAATAGAAGAGAAAAGACCACTGAGACTGAGTTCTGCAACCTTATTTTACCCAGTCCCCACTTGGAAGAACTGTGCTTTGTTTCCCTTTCTGAAATATGCTTTTTCATACAGCATTTGCCATCATTAATTGGAGCATCTCTCTCCTGCATCCTAATCAAACAGTGCTGGCAAAGGAGAATCAGTATTATGAGCAATGCCTGTCATGTGCTGGCCAATTCAAGCTGTTAAATTGCTTGCCTCAGGCCTGGCAGGTAGGGATCTCAATTTAATTTTATTCAGAATAAAATTATTAACAGCAATGAAGCATGTGTAGACCATGCAGAAAAGGAAAGAACCCGTGTTGCTTAGAGAGAGCTTAACTCAGTTTCTGCTTTTCCCTCAAATATGTTTAAAACA
Source organism: Erithacus rubecula (assembly GCF_903797595.1). Taxonomy (NCBI): domain Eukaryota; kingdom Metazoa; phylum Chordata; class Aves; order Passeriformes; family Muscicapidae; genus Erithacus; species Erithacus rubecula. The sequence continues at coordinate 83,865,669 of NC_136689.1, read as the reverse complement.
TTGAAACTATGGGGGGAAAATACCACCAGGTAAAAGATGGCAGCAAACACGTTAAAATTGGTGCTCCACCAAAAATCAGGAAGACGTGAGAAACATTTAAAGTGCACACATCTAGAAGTGCCTTACATCTTAGCAAGTGTATCTTTCAGTCAGGGAGTTCCTACTTCAGGGCACAGGTACTCAGCCAGACCCAAATATTCTGCCACAGGAGTCAGCAGGGAGTGGGATTTTGGCCAAGCATGCAGTGGAAATGCATGCCAGCCAGAAAGTGCCTTCCAAGTCTGGATTGTAATGTTCCTCAAATGTAGTACAGAAATGAGATTTTGCTACCACAAAGTGTTGCTGTGGGTCTGGGCTGCTTTATCAAGAAATGCACTCACAGAGTGAACTTCACTAGAATTTCACTCCAACAAGGGCTCTGCTTTTCGGCCTGTTTCCTGATCCCTAGAGAAACAACTGTGAGCTGACCCTGTGTCGCAAGAGATGGAGGCACCTGTGTGTGTGTGTGTCCCTGTGGCCGTGTCCAAACCAAACGTGTCCCTTCCTGGAGTCCCGTCCGGCGGGAATGCGGCGGTGCGACAGCGGCTGCGGCGGAAAGCGGCGGAGCTGCGGGGTGGGAGCTGCAGGGAAAAAAACTAAAATATAGTGATTGCTATAACAAATTGGCTTTTTTCTAAAAAAAATATGTCGCGGATTAGATGACAGTCACGTTGCTTTCCTTTTCCCGTTTTTGTCCCTCTTAGCAGTGCGCATACATTTCTTCTGTGGTAGGGTTCCCATCGCTGTGGATTTAGGCAGCCTCCACCACATATTGCTGTGCTGGGACTGGGCTAGGACAGCAGGCAGCAAGCCAGCTTTGTGGGATAGAAGCATTCCCCCTCTATGGAGAGAGAGGAGAGAAGGAAAACGTGCCTCTCCACTTGTCTTGACAGCATGTACTTGGTGGTTTAGGTAACAATAAGGAACACTGAAGAAATGTGTGTGCCTTTCAATCTAAGAACATCAGTATGGTGTGTGTGAAATATTGGCTTTAGTGAGCTATGGATGGAAGGGAAAAGATTTTGCAGTGCTTCTGCCTAGCTTCAGTTCACCCAGCCTGGCTCCCTGGAGGATAATTTGTTTTAAGGTGGGTTTATGAACCAAGATGCCACCCCCTTCTTGCAAAGCACAGTAGCTGCTTGATTGCTTTTTAGCATGAGAGTTCAGAAAAACATTCTTAAACCATGATGTCTCCAGAGGTTTGTGGTAAGAAAACAATGTTAATTTGCCCAGTCTAGAAGCAGAAAGATGAAAAAATAGTAAAGTACACTGTGTTCTTTGTTCCAAATACCTGAAATTAGTGTCATTGTTGGTGGAGATAAGTATCATAAATGGCTTTAACACTTTCAGCATTTTCTCTCATTTTGGAGCAGTGCTGTATTGCTGCCACAGCACTGCTGCACCACACAGCACAATCCACCTATTTGCACTTTTTAATGAGCAGTGACTCTACTGTAGCTATTGCATTAGCTATTCATCCATGATTTATTGTAGTTTCCAAAGCAGAGTGTGTCATATCAGCCTCTAGAAAAGTTCAAGACAGCTGCCTGTGTCATGGAAAAATAAGACTTGATTAACAGAGGATGTAGGAAGCCAAAGTAAATAGTAGAAATGTGTAAAGCAGTTATGGTGATGTAGATTAGTACATATGAAAGTACGTGTAAATCTGAGTGCTTGACATGATTGATTCTTACGACGAAAGGGAAGTCATTGCATTATTATGTTTTTAGTTGGAAGTCCCTGCTGACAGTGTTGGAGCTGCTTCAATGTCCCATTCAACTAAAATCTTAAATATTGTGTAGAGTTGAGCCTACACTCCCATCTTTCCTGAATTTCAAATATGGAAGGACAAGTAACAAGAGGGAAAATGCTGAACTTTGAAAACTGTGCCTGTCAGCAAAAAGCACTGGTTGCAGCACCTCTTAGTTGAACCACATAGCTCATGTTTACAAAACATCCCACTATGAGAGGTAGATGTGATGGTAGCTGGGTGACAGAACCATCAAGAAGGCAGGAGGAGAGCTGTGTGAGCCTATGAGCCTTGCAAGCCTTTCAGGTATCTCACCTCTCTCACACATTGCAGACAACTGGGCAAAAAGCTGCAAGTCACTTAAATCAGTCAGTGTGACACATCCAGTTAACTTGGCTGTGAAGAGAGCATGAATTATGATATTCTACTCTGTCATTTAGAGATAAATGTTTTACAGCATAAATCCCATTTTTGTGTGTATGTATTAAAAAGAAAGATTGTGTTTTGTTTGGGGTTTCTTAGTTTGCTTGGTTGGGGTTATTTGATGAGGTATTTTGTTGTTGTTGGTTTTTTTAACAGCAATTTTAAGACTTTTAGACTTAGTAAGAGGCAGGTCCAAGTTGTGGTTAAATCCTGCAGACGATAGTTTTGCTGATCTCAGGATTTTCCAAATATTAAAATACATGTCTGCATTTCTCAAAATCCCACAGAGCTTCAACAACATTAGACCAATTTCACCTTTCCACAGATAACTGAGATGGCCATAAACTGCTTGAGTGTCCTGGTCTTGGAAAGATTTTTTTTAATAGGCAGTCTCTTGAATAGCTTTTAGTGGCTTATTAGCAACTACAGGTATTATATTTTAGCCAACAAGATCAAAGTTTATCCCCTAACTTTTGTTTAACTACAATAAATAATTTATAAGGTGCAACCCTATATCATGCAGATGCTTTTTCCAGTCATGTTTATATAACAGGTACCATTAAAAATGTCATGTGATGTGGTTCTGTATGGTGATATGTATGAAGTTGGAGCACAGAAAAATAAATCTCCCAGTAAACCCTGTCACTGTTGTGACTGTGGTCACTGTGCCATCCCCAGCACTCCTTCCTACAGGAGTCTGAGGCCAAGGCTGGAAGTTGGTACATGTGGGCTGGTCTAGATGAGAATTAGTTTAAGCAGAATCAAATGGAAGTCCTTACCTAGAGATAAGCCTGAAGTGCTCATGCACTATCGAATTCCTGGCAAAATATTTACAATGTATATATACAGGATTTGTATATACCTTTACACTCAGGGTGTGTAGATATAGTTATGGTGTGACAAATATCCCTATCTACACAAATTGGCAGGAAAAAAACAGAATAAGGACAAGAGCAGTAAAAGAACAGAGTAAGTGTCCATGTGCCTTCTTGAGTGAAGTCTGGAGGGTTTCAGTGTGTCCATGTGTCTTTTTTGAAATTTACTTAAGATGGTTTAAGTTTCTCGAGTGGTAACTGCTAGCCTTGGGCAGTAGAAATACACTTGCTGAAGTATACTTGTCCTGTATTAGAACAGCTGGCTGGCCCCATGGCAAGCCATTTTTTATTTTCAGGTGAAGCTTTCAACTTTCGCCCACTCTGGAAATTTTTTTATCCTCTGTAGAAGTCTGTCCCTTTTGGTCACATGGGCCATTAGCTTTCCTCTTATGGTTTCAGCTTTTCTTCTTGCTTTTCACTTAGGAGTTTTCTTCTTCTAGTGGTTCTTTTTCCAGCAAGCAGTTTTTGCAGATCTGATGGTGAATTCTAGTAATTTTGTATAAACCTCTTCCTTTTATTAAATTGTGTGTGTATTTTTCAGTCCTCATTCTTAAGATGAGCATCATAGAGTTGTGGTAGTTAGTAAAAGGTTTTGGCTGCCTATTTGGTTTGTTGCAGCAGAGAGGGGAAGTGAGAGATGGAGGGAATCACATCTCTCAGGGAAGGTGCTGTCACTAATTATGCCTTGGAGATTATTACTTCATGGCTCAGATATAATTAGTACTTGATCAAACTCATACGTGCTATTTAGGACAAAAGAAAGCCTCTCTTCCTATATGACCCAAAAAGCCAGTTGTTATTTCAAACATTCATTTGTAGGGCTTCAGGGAGTTGCATCCTTAATTCTTATGAGTCTTAACAGTCCCTGAACCCCTTCCAACAGTTACCATGCCTGCAGCCCTCCTCTTAACAAAACATTGCTATCTATAGCCACAGAGAGGTGCAAAGGAGTGCTTTTAGGATACCTCTGCTGGATTCTGGGTGTCTTTTGAGAACTCCTTAGAAATGTACATTGTAGGACAGGATTTTTAACCTTGTCCATGTCTTATACATGGCAAAAGCTGGAGGTAGAGGGTAGTGCAGCACAGATCATGAAAGTAATGGGGACATGGCCTCACAGGCAGAGAAGTCCTGAGAGAGCGATACGAGAACTCCTGTCTGACCACGATTATTTTCTTTACTCCTCTAATGTTCATGTTTCACCACTTCAGATCCAGTGCTGGGAACAGTATCAGGTGCCTTCTGCTGACAAGAAGTGTGTGTTGTGTGAGCTGGTCAGATGATAAAGGTGTTGAGTCACAATCCACTGAATTGGTAATACTAATTCCCAAATCTTCAGAGAGTTGCAGACCCCAATAGAATCTGGGCTGGAGTTTAGACAGCCCATGCCCAAACCTGCATTTCTCTATCCTCACCCAGCTGCTGACTGGATCCTGGGTGGTTACCAAGCATCTGAAGCTCTCGCCTTTGAGCATGCCTAGAGGCATGTCAGCCGCAGCAGAGCTGAGCAGCTCAGTGCCAGGTCTGTCCCCCAGCAGCAGGTGCAGCTCTTCCAGACTGCTTCTGCAAAAAGGCTGTTGTGCCTACTGCCTTTGGTTGAAGTACAGCAAGGATGCTGCTGCAGCTGCTGCAGGTCCTGTTCTCCTTACCCCACCACCCAGGGGAAGGATTCTTCCCTGCACTCAGTCTGGTCTTCTCATACAGCCTCAGTCTCTTCTTTCAGCCAACAGATTCAAAGAAGCTCTCCCATTCTCTGGGGCGTGTCTGAACTTCCAGGGTGGTGTATTAACTGTTTTGCAGTGGGTGCAATCCTGATTTGTAGAGTTGGAGGGATTAATCAAGAATCTGTGAAGTACAGTGAGCAAGGTATGTGTGTGAAAGGTGGAAGAGCAGGTTTCCATTACTTCTGGCAGAAATCATCCCTGTGGCTTATGCCTACTCTTTATGAAACACATAAACAGACCTTGGGCTGCCTAAAGGCTCTGGAGAGGTCTATGTGTCCCAGTGGCATTGTATACAGGAAATGTACAGGAAGAATGGCATTTGCACTCTCTGTCACAGTGTGATGCTTCAGAAAGACATTTCAAGGTCCACTGAGAATTTGGCTTCCAATTCATTATTAAGTAAATTATACCCCTGTGGAAAAAGCTGTTACATGTGTTTCAGGGCTGTGTTTCACAGTATCAATGTGCTGTTTCCCAAGGGTTCAGGAGGCATGGGCCAAACCCATGGACGTGGAGCATATTGTACCTCACTAAAATGGTGATAGTAATTTTCAGTTTACATATCTCATGGGAAGGACTCACATAACACTGGAAAAGTTGCTGGTACTTATTTCTTAGCTCTCTGACTTTTTACAGCCTGGTAGAAGAGATGAAGCATAACAAACAAATTCTTGGTTGTTAGAGGCCAGAAATGTTTTGTTGATTGTGCTTTACCACCAGTTTCAATAACATAAGCCATTTTATTTGGAGGAGAATAAGGTTTGTGCCTGTTAGCTGCTGCCACTTGTGCACATGAGACTGATGTCAGCCATTGACTTCATATCACCAGCTATGACATATATACAACTTTTTGAAAGGCACAGTTTGAAGTGGTCATTTAAGCTCTACTTATATTCTTTATTTCAAATATTAAGGCCACCATAATGCCATATGTATTACTTCAGAGGATTACAGATCACACCACAGAGTGTTTCATAAACGATTTCTCTTCAACATAGCCTTATATTGTCATGGCAATTGCTTCTACAGTCCCACTTCCAGTCCTTCCACCTTAGTCTATGTCCAGATTTTGCTGAAATTCTTGAGATTCTTCTTTATTGAGATTATTATCAGATTCTACACTACCTTTGTAGCAAGTACAAGAAGACTTGGGCTCACAGACAATTTATTAGAAGATCTTAATTCTGTCCCCTTTGCTTTGTCTTTATCCATTAGTCATGGAACTAATGACCAGACACATAGTATGTAGGCAGTATATATGTGTTTATGGTGTCCTTTTAAAAGCATTTCTCCCTCCTAGGAGAAAAGAATCAAGAGAAGCTGCTGTCCCCCAGGATGTAAGTGGGATCACAGCAAAAATTCAAAACCTCCCTATTACCCTTGCTTGTGCAGTGCCCAGCTCACACCAAGTATCAGCCTGCCTCTCTGTTCTCAAGGGTTTATTGCTGTACATTTATCAGCTCTATACAGTGGCACTGAATGCACTCACACCCCATTTATTACAGTATGATGAGGTAGGAAACAGTTTCTTCCCACTGGTAGGCAGCTGTCTTGAGAAATTTCAAAACCTGATGCTGAGAACTTGCTTGTGTATGATCTGCAATGAAACAGAGGTACCCACACAAGGGGGCACCTATTCTCCTGCATCATAAATTGTGCTTTGGATTAAAGGCTTGCTGAGAAAAGGGGCGTTATTCACATAGGCTCTGACTTATAAATGAGCTCTTCACTTGAGAGATGAGTAGTTTTTACATCTCAGACTAGGGACACTCCAGGCAGTCCATGAGCCAGATGCAGTTTTCTGGGTGCAATGCTGGGTGCACTGGAGTCAAGCAGCAGAACCACAGTATTCAGCATGCAATACCTGAAGGGGGCTCTTGCCCAGAGGAGAACATGCTGGTAAACATGCCACAGCCAGCCCCAGCTTACTGCCTAGTCCACTACTTCTGTGGGTTTTGTGTAGAGATTATTGATTTTAAACTACTGTGTCAAGAGACAGCAATGGTCTGTACAAGTGACCTCATAAGTCATAAACCATGTGCAATTACACAAGCAGTATTAAACAACTATGTAGTATAAACAGTGTTTGTTAGTTATTGTTATTACCTCTCCTGAGAGCTTAGTGCCATTGCTGTCTGTAGGCTATGATTTTCAGTAGTGTAATCACCTGGAAATACTGGGTTTGTTAAGGTTCTCAGGTAATACAAAAATGAGTCAAGAAATGCTTACAGATACCAAATGGACTTAAAATGTTTTTCTTGCCTGAAGATGTATTATTTTATTATGTTCCACCCATCAGTGGAACCAACAGATGAAGTAGTCATTTATTTGGAACACTTACTAAAAAAGAAAATTATAAAGGAATTTCTGTGACTTGTAATATTAGTGGTATGACCATCATAGTGTGACTGGATGTTCAGTAACAATACAGATACCACCTGACTCCTACTTAAAAGAGCACTAAGTCAGGGTTTTCCTCCTGAAACCTGACATCAAGTCTGTGAAACTCTTTCTTGAAGTGATTCAGGAAGAAAAACTATGTGCTATTTGAGAATATAAACCACACACGTTGCTAGAGATTATAAGAGACCTTAAAATCCATTGGTTAGTTTTCTAGTAATAAATTATTGTTGCATGAATTCATTAAAGATTACTTAGCCCTTCAGAAAAATTATTGCAATCATGCTTTTTCAAGCTTTTTTTTTTTTCTTAAAAGGGTGGACTTGTAAAGACCTTTTTAAGCTTATATTGGTTAATTTTTAGTTTGATATTTTATACCAGTAAAAAGGCCTCCCCTTTGCTTACTCTCATTTTCCTCTGACAAAGGAGATTAAGGCACATCTCCTTGAGTAGGACTGCTACTCCTGTTCTCCATGGAAGCCCATATATAGCAATTCCATAGGGATCTAGAACACTATGATGGGAGAAAGCCAAGAAATACAGGACAGTGAAATGGAGGGACTCCAAAATGAGCTGGCCCAAAGCCTCTCTCAATTGAATTTTGCAGCTTTCTAGGATGTGAGGCCAAGGTCATTCCTACTTCAGATGCAGCAGAGGGGAGGGCTGGGGCAGGAAGTTTCCATGGGCACACACCTGCTGTTTGAAACAGCAGTGAATAATCAAGGGAAGAGCCCTGGAGCTCCAGCACCCTGTTTTCCCTTCCTCTAAAGAGCGTGGAGGCAGCAGCTGTGGCTGTTGATTGCTCCATTCCTCTCACAGATCACAGCAGACCTCTTCCCTTGGGAGCAACTGGCTCCAAAGTCCCTGACCCCTCGTGGCCCAGCCCCAGTTCAGCATCCTCCCAGCACCAGGGCTTAGGTCACACCAGGCAGTTCAGCTAGAGGTTCTGCTGCCCTGGGGCAACAGCTCTCTGCTTTTTCCAGCCCTTGGAGGCAAACAGATCCACCCAAAGCTGCTGCAGTCTTAAACAAAAACAGAAAAACCCACTGTAAGCTGGAGACAACTCCCCATCTCCAGTGTTTACTGGACCAGTGGGGCATGTTGGGCAGGAAGCTGCACAGGAAAACAGGAGCTTGGCCTCTGGGATAGAGCAAATGAGGCATTGAAAAGCTGCCTTCCACCTGCCAAAAACACTGAGGCTGAAGCTTTGCCAGTTGGACCACACCTTCAGTGTTGCTGGACAAGCTCACTTCTCATTAATGTCAGTGGGATTTCTGTGGGCACTTAGCAACTGGTGTGCTGTAAGCCCTTACAGGGGGATGGTGGGGAACATCACAATGCAAACGTGTGAGGCTGAAGCCATGCATGGTCTGTGTGAAGTAATGCACTCAGGTAATGCTTCCCAAACAGTAATGGTTCCACTCTAACAGGTAAGTCCTCACCCTGACTGCTTGCTTTCTGTTCTAGAGATATGGCAGTGCTATTAGCCAAAACACATTCTCCCCATGTCTGAAATGGTATTCATTGCTGCTTCTCTTTTCAAAAGCTTTTCTTCTGTTCTCTTCTCAATTATAATTCAACTTATGTATGTTTAGCTAGATAATATCCTATAAGTACTTTTACGTATAAATGTGCTCCTCAATTTTCACCTCTTCTAAAGGTGTCAATAAAACATTTTAGAACCGCTCTGTGGCACAGATAGGCTTTTAACTCATCCATATTTTCTCATAAATAAAGGAAGGCAGGTACTGCTCAGTTCTCCCATAGAAGGTACTGATGAGAGCAGCAGGTTCACATGCTGTTTATAAAAGGAACCCAGCAGGACTGAATACCAATGTACATGTTGACCACTAGACTTGTTCCATCCTCAGCTTCCTGCTAAATGAAACCTGGTTTCATTGTTCCACATAGTAAACTGTTGTTGATTGATGAAATGCTGAATGGTGCTGGTGGCTGATTCATCACTCTTTGCTTGACCACTGCACAACTCAATGAGTAAAAAGGAGGACCTACTGACTAGGAACAAAAGGCCAGCAAGGGAAGAAACATGGAAAGGAAGAAAAGGGAATCTTGTAGCCGTTATAAGGACACCGAGCATTGAGAAAAGAGTCACTAATGTTTTTGCCAAATTTAAGATGTATTTGCTTTTTTGATGCTGATTTACTCAGCGAGACACTTAGATTTTGAAAACAGAATGCATACACACTGCATGGGAGAAATTAGCTGAGAAGCAACATCTTAATATAGAGTACAGGAGTGCATGGAACACTTCTGACAGTGGAGGAGCCTGGGCTCCTACACAATCATTCCCAAAGAATGTTAAAAATATTTGTGGGAGAGAACAAGCTTGTGAAATCGATTTTCTGAGCTGCTGTCTGTTTATTTAAAACAAAAATTATCTTACAGCAGTTCTATGTGTTTCCTTTTCATATCAGTGTGAAGCTTATCTTATAAACACATGTTCAGTATGTAATGTAAGTTAAAAATATCCATTATAAAACTCAATGCACAGAGAATGCAGCTTGGATGCTTGCTGGCATGCAGAGAGATATCCTGTCTTATTATTCTTTGTACTGTGATAGTTATAGCATTATCAGATATATAGGGCTTTGAAGGATCAGTAAGTAAACATATCAAAGACTTTTAGAATTTGTTTTTAGCAATATTAGATCATAAAAACTGAGGACTGAGTCCCACCAACAGTGCATCCCATTATTGCTTTTCCTGCTTTGCAGTTGAAATTAAACTAGCATTAATAATAATCTGGATACTTATTCTTGCAATCAGAAAAAAAAAAATCTTAATTATTATCATTCTATAGAAATAAGCCTTCAAAACACAGCTTAGACACTGAATAGTCATTCTTATCCTGATGTGTTGGCATGTACCTGTCAGCCATCCCCCTAGCAACAGTCTGAACTCTCTTCCAGACTCCTTCTTCTAAAGTATGACAATGTTTCACTACTCTCAAGTATTTTTTTGGCGTCCATGGTGTGAAGTTCAGTGTTCTAAGGCAGAAGGTCTTGTCTTGCTGAAGGCTGTCTGTGTGTCAGAATGCCAAAGGAGAGTGGAACTTCTGCTTCTTACCATCTTTTTTAAAAGACTGGGAAATTAATACTTCCTTCATACTAATTAGTACAAATACTGTAATCACTAGGAAAGATAGAAGAATGTCAGGTTGTGAAATGAAGCACTCAAAACTGCAAAGTGTCATGATTAGGAGTTACAAGGTCATTTAATTGGGTCCTGTTACACGTGTTCCCTGATAAACATGTAACAAGCAGTGTATTTTACAAGCACGTCCAACTTTATTTATGCTGGTCGTTAATTCAATACAAACATTTGTGTCCTCATTTCCACAGTGCCACAGAATCCTGAAAAGTCATCAAAACAGCAACACTTGGTGGGTATTTTAGCTTCATTTTGCAGATGGGACAGACTCATAGCCAAGTGGAAAGCACATCTGGTAAGGCAGGTTTAGATATTTGGGTATCTTGTTACCTTTTCTTCAATTCAAATGACAGTTTCTTCTGAACCAAGGTAGTATATAAAATATACAGGGTGGAGATGAAATCTTGTCTTTACAGAAATTAATATAAATGAGACATTATAGAACAGATACATATCCTTAAGGTCTAAGTTATTCTGTTCAGCAAACCAAATTGCTAACAAACTGGTGAACAAACAAATATCAGCATTTATGAAAATTAAATCCATATGTTCTTCAAATGCATGTATCATCAACTACTTCCAGATGTAAAAATCCACAGATAGTTTTAAAGTCAGTTTCCAAATGATACTCCAAATGAGCACTGTTCACAAGCAATATACAAGAATATTTAGTCTGTTCAGGAAACAATACTTGTTGCTTTCCTTAGAGCCAGGTATCCTGTAACCACATCTGAAGGGAGCATCCGAATATAGGCAAATTCTTCTATAGTACTAAATCTTAGCTTGCTCTGTGGATCTGTGTAATTTGCCTGAAAAATAAACAATGGTAGAGATATGATTCAAATACAATTTCTAACCATAATAGTAAAAGAAGTATCTTAATTCCAAGACCACAAAACAGTGAGTTTCTCTTGACAGTAACAGCACTGCTGTTCTACCATGTGGCCACAAATCTGTCTTTTTTTCTTTTTTCCTCATGTGAGAACTTATGAGAAGTTAATAGACCCCTATAAAATCAGATTAGAAATGCATTAAACATAACAGAGGGCTGAAGTAAGTTTCCTATAAAACAGCGCAAAAGAAATTCCTCAACTCTCTAAACTCACCCTAGCAACTCTGTGCCTTGTGCAGTTTCTCTCAAGGCAGCTCTCCAAAGAGTCAGGCTGCTGCCAATAAATTACCCACAAAGAGGCTGAATTATGGGTGCTCTGATAGCTTTGGACTGCCTTTCTCTTGCTGCATACAACTTAGCTTTTAATTTACTTTAAAGTGGTTGTTAAAGCTAGGGAGTCTCAGCTTATGGTTCTGTGGCTGAACTGATAAGAGATTTGAACCCAGCATTGTGGTTTGCTCCAGATGCCTGCTTTCAGGAGAGCAGTCTGGCCAGCTCACCCTGGGCTACGCTTGTATCCTCTGCTATATTTGGACCCTGGGTGCCTGGGAGTGGTGCCAGTTTCCTTCCATCCTCTCCCCTTCCTTGTTGCTACAGAAACCTGGAGCTCAGCTGAGCTCAGGGGTAGGCCAGGAGGCTGCACTGGGAGAAGGCAGGCAGCAGGGCATTGCCTCTCACACTCAGCCTCCAGGACAACCCCTGCCTCTTCAACACTGGATTACCCAGTGCCTGGAAGTGTCCTCTGTGCCTTTCTTTAGCACGAGATGGTGACAGGCTGCAAGGCACAGCCAGCTGAGATCCCTCAGGACATTGCTACTAAAAACAGGAAAGGGCAGGAAAAGCTGGACTAGTCTTCCATGCCATGCAGTTTTATAGTGGAGATCTCTACATTTTTATCTTGGAAAGCACCTGCTGACCATGGTAATAATTCAGCCAATCATTTGGTCTAATATGACTTAGAAAATTTAGTGTTATTTGTAGCTTGGGGTTCTTTTCAAAGAAATGCAGTCAGGTTAATCAAACATAGTCAGCTAACAGTTCAAGCCATTAATTAAGTTTCAAACAAATGGCAAAGTTGGAACATTAAGAGTAAATTTATCCCTGCTGGTAACTTCATGGTTACAGCAGGTGTAAATTTACATTTATTTCACTCTTTACATCTGGCCTCATGTAAGAAAAAGTGAAGTAATTAGACTGTTTTTCAAATGTGCATGCTTCTGTAATAGAGTAACCAAGCAATATCTGCAATTTGTATTGTGTACCAATCTAGGTTAAAAATATTATGGCATCTCTTCACTGTTCTGGTATTGTGTGTTGGGCTGTTCTGTTTGCAGACACTAATATATGGCAACCAGCCATTCGTGCCATGGCTTCAGCCTGAAAACAAACTTTACCAATACTCCACCAATAATTCAAATTAGGATATTAAATTAAGATAATTTACAAAGAAAAAACTCTGTTGTGTTTAAAAACTAAGTCAAAGGCCATGGAGACATGCTCTTAAAATACAATAAACTAGGTATCTCAATCTGTTTCTATAGTAACAGGGCTGATCCATTTTCAGAAAAGGAGAAGAGGTATAAATATTTGGAGGTTTGGGTGGGTTTTTTTTAATCTGCTTTACAATAAATTACTCTGTTTTGCAGGTTAAAAATATCTAAATACTCATCTTGCAAGTTTGGAAATAATAGATTTATTTTGCAGTGTCAATACAGTAGATAATAGCTTTAGAATTCTAGGCTGCCTTACAAACATAAATTGGCTACTCTGCTGAGACCATTGGTAAATTTAATTCCATTTGTGCTACATGCAGAAAGAGAAGGGGATCAGTAGAATTTAATTGTGGCATCTAGTATAAGAGCAAGTATGCTGATTGAGAATGTTTTAATACACTTCTCTTTTTGTACCTAGTAGACAATTTAATTCTTCCCTAAATGGATAATGCTAAGGAGTTTTTTCCCCCCATGGGAAATCCAATATTCCCACAGAAAACATATTCTTACACAAATGCTTTTATATTTTACACAGAACATACAGGGACATTTTTCTAATACTACATTTCTACAGTATTCTATTGTCCCACATATCTTCCTACTAGGAAATGATCTTGAAAGTGTGTTTAGTGCTTCTTATGAAATATTTCTAGCCTAGCAATTTAAAGGACGCACTGTCTCAGCTATTTTAATAAAAAAAGGGATTTTTAAAATGTGGTAATTTTATCGTAGTCTGGAGGAACCCTGCAGGCCAGGTAAAATAGGAAACTTGACTCACAATGCAATTAGAGGATGGAAAATTAAGAAAAAAAAATGGAAAGAGAAGAAAAGAAAACAAAAGCAGTACTAGGTCGATTTGTATAGAGAGTATCTATACTAAACTAGAATAGTTATAGTACAAAATCACTGATGGAAGAGGTGCTGGTAAAGAAAAGCTGAGGAACTGAGATTTCCTAAGGTTTAACTGACCCTTAACTGGTAGGAATGTTGTCTCCACTCCCATCTATACCCTGCATCATCAGCTCACTATAGGTGCAACGATTGATTAGTTTTGAAATACATCAAAGTGCTGGAAAGCATGATCTGGTTCCTTGGAGATGGGGCAGGAGTCTACCTGGCTGAAGGGAATTATCTCCCCTGGGTTTGTGAGCAGTCTCTTCCATTTGCTGTCTGCCAGTTCATCTGTGAGGGAGATGTTGCTTTTCCACTACCTCTTGAACAGCAAGGGCTACCAGTCTTTATGTGAGCAACTCACTCCCTTTCTAAACCACACTCAGAGGCACAGGCTGGACACATGCCAACTCCTAGGTGCCTTATTTAAATGTGTTGCTTAAAAAATAGTCTAATAAAACATATGCTACCAAATCAAGATCAAATGCTAGGATGTGAAGATTACATTTGGTGCTATAGCTATTCTTTGATGCCTTACACTAAATATCCACTATAAGGCAGCCCTTAGTTAAGTGCTCACCCATTTTCTGTCCTAATGAGGACTCTTTGCCTAATTCAGTGCACAGAACGCAAGTTGGTGTGCTAACCTGCATCAGCATAACAAATCTGTACATTTAGGGACATCTGCAGGAGGTGATATCAAGCCTTTGAAGGTGGGCTAGTGCCCTATGGGTGAGAAACAGATTAAACAAGAAGTGACACAGAAATTCTGTGCAAGGTTCTTTGACATTACAAAGTTTTCATTATTGTAGCTACTTAGTACAACCATTACTTAGCATTTTTTTTACTCCAAACGACAACATTCCCATTCAACTTCAATTGTAAGGAATGCACAGGCTTCTATAAAATAAATCACTGGCATCTGAAGGTGAAAAGTGAAAAGACAGGCTGTTTCTGCTACCTGTTCTAAGTAAAATTATTCATGTAATATAGGAAGAGTCTCAACAGGAGATACAAAATTTTTATTGGGCAGAATTCAATGACTTTGTTCCTGTTTTGTGGCAACAGAATCTCTGGGGAATTCAAGCACCAAATTGTAACTACCAAGAATTTCTGGAGCATGTGCAAACTGTATCTTAGTCAAATGTGGTTTGTTGCTTTTTTCCCCCCCTTTTTCCTCTTTCTTTAACAAAAACACATAAAAGAGCCCATCTGTGACACACAAGCTATACATCTGCCAAACTCCAACTTCCACCTCTGAAGAATAGGAGTATTTGAAACTCTCAACAGTCTATGCCAAGTATCTGTTTCAGGCTGATTTGTTTGAGGAAAAGTTTGAAAGCAATGATAACAAGGGTTGCCTGTGTTTTCTTTTTAACCTTTTGGAAAAGAGGCCAAACAATAAAATTTTGCCTATTCTCATTGTTGAGATTGCTGGGCCATCTTTTTAGAACTTCCTCTACAAGATACAATGAAATAAATCCACATCAGGCAAACAACATAGAAAATTTCAGTCAGTGTGGGTATACCTTGGCAAAGTTAACAGTCATGGAGACTGTGGACTACCAACTTTCCCTGCAGCTACCTTCGGAATTAGAAATTATAGGCACCAATGTAGATTCTACAGGTGAGAAAGAGGTATCATAGGAGTTAATTGGCAGGACAAGGTATTTAGTCTGTCTTGATATCTATTGACAACCTAAAGATTTTGTGATGTATTGACAAGTATTTAGGGTTTGGTCCTAAATCACTGAATAATTACTAAGCCCAAGTTCTGAACAGGAACCTCAGCATATACATCTTTTATAAGACAAGGCACCAGCACTATTTCATAGTGGAAAATGAGGTGCCAGTTTTAAGGGGAAAAAATACTTACTGGAAGTCCTGAGATGTCTGAATATTTCTTAGCAGGTTTAAAAGAAGGAGGAGCGTCAATATTAAAATCTAGAGAGAAAGACATAAACTCAGTATCTTTTATATATATATATATGCATATATATATATATATTCTATAACATAAACCTACTCTCTGAGGTCTCTATTAACTAGCAACACTTAGGCAAAGAAATATGAAGCAGAATCACCTCTGAAAACATTTAGCCTGTTAGCACTGTAAATCACAGCCTGATCCTGCTCACCTATTAAGAGTTCAGCAAGCAGAACTGCTCTCCCCAAAAGGAAGATGCCAGAGCCATTTGAAATGTGTCCATTTCTTCCAAGTCTTAATGAATTCCCTTGCAGTCAGTCACGTGCAAAGAATAGCCATTATCAAATGCGTACTGTAGGTTAAGACCATGAAACATTGCTCAAGATTGCAGCTCTGAAATACTATAATCCAGAAAAGCAAAGTAATCTCTTAAATCAGTTAAATCTTTAAGCATGTACCACTTTAAGCCCACTCAATGACCTAGAAAATTGTCTGAAAGTTTAAACTGAGCTGAGGGTTGAAAATTGCTGTTCTTTGGTGCTTTTAAATAGCAATTATCATTCATAAACATTTTTTA
The DNA here is from genome assembly GCF_903797595.1 of Erithacus rubecula. Taxonomy (NCBI): domain Eukaryota; kingdom Metazoa; phylum Chordata; class Aves; order Passeriformes; family Muscicapidae; genus Erithacus; species Erithacus rubecula. Next base: position 83,849,507 of record NC_136689.1, on the reverse strand, counting down.
GCATACAGTTGGTATGCCTGAGTAGTTAAATCATCAATTTTGGATGTTTACAAAAATATCTTGTAACTGACTAATTTCTTTCCTCTTTCCTGATCTCCCTTGCAACTCATTCAGATGCTATGTTCAATTCAAACACTCCATCCATATCAAATTTCTAACTCATCATCTAATAATTCAAAAGATCCTAATGCCACAGACAGCTGGCTTTAAATATGAAACTGAATCTCTTTTTCCTCCTTCCTACAAAAAATCCTGTAAATTTCTGGTTGCAAACAGAGATTAGTAGAAATAGCAACATCAGCAGATTGTCAGTTACAATGGCCAGGAACACACAGTAGTCTGCATTTTTCTGTAACAGTTGTGTCTAAAACACTTCAAAAAATGGCAAGCTATTTTTGGATACAGCACAAAGTCTGACAAAAAGTATATACATATGCTCAGTTTTGAAATGCCTCCACTTGCTTAAATAAAATCTAAGGATTGTATTCTGCCGGCAGCTACATTCAATAGTACCCGACTTTACAAGCAGACTTGAAGACTATCTAGATTAAGACCACTGCTGTAACTCTGCTTCTGTGGATGTAACCAGCTAGGACTGCTAATCAGCACTGCTAATAGTGTAGTTTCAGCTGTGCTGCTCTAAAGAGAGGATGTAGGATTTAAATCTCCTAAGAATCTAGGATAAGGAGCTGGATAGAGAGCTTGGGCTGAGGTCTAAGCTACTGCAGGTATGTGGCTTAGCAGAAACTATTTGAAAAGTGCTCAAATATAGCTAATCAAGCAGCAGCCACCCAACAAAAGACCTCTGACTGTACACAGAGGAGAAGGCGCCTAACCAGTGAAAGGGTGACAAAAACCTTATGGGAATAAGGGTTTCTGACTTGGTTTGGATAAATACTTTTTCCTTATTAAACTCTCCCCACAAATATATTTGAACTTTGCCATGATACTCCAAATTGTTTGCTTCCCCCTACTTTCCACTGAGGGCTGACAAGTGTGATTGGAGTAATCTTAAATGCACTACTGGACTCTGTTCAAGCAGGATACTGCATGCACTGATGAAATAATTTAGGTTAGTTTTAAAGAAAGTTATTTGTGTGGATTCTATTATTTATAAATACATGCAAAGCGTCTAAGCAGCTTACAGCTAGGATCATTTAGTTGCCATGGCAATGCCCTTTCAGAAGCAAGAATTTGTTTTAGGTTCTTCCATGTTCTGTTCTTCTTGCCAGCTGCTGCTCCACCAATGCCGGAGTGCTAGAATTAAAAATATGTTGTTTAGAGAAAAAAAAAGGAATACTATTTCAGAGTATGACACTTCTAGTTCATAGTCCTTCTGATATGTCTCATCTTGTCATGAACCATTTGTTATTATCACTTATTTCATCAGCAGGCTACTATACTGGACACTTTAATCTTGGCTGCAAGCAAAAACAAAGCTTTTTGGACTGTGTCAAAGCTTCTATGTTTCCGATTAACTGAAGGAAATTAAAATCTGCTTTTTACATGGAAATAGAAAATCAATGTGGTTAGGCTTAGCCTGAGATTACAGGATTCTGTATGTACTTCCTAACGTATTAGAACTTATTACTAGGAAGTTGTTTCTAAAATTGTGATTATACAGTTAAATTTTCCCTCTTTTTTTAATGCCACATTGCAGGTGCAGCTCTTTCACAAATTATCTGTAACTGCAGAAAACACAACTGATTTTGCAAAATGTAATGAATACTATGATAAACTTTCTGGAAATTTTATTTTTCTTTCAAAGTCTAGGAGACAGAATAATAGAAAGAGAATAATAAATAGAATGTTGGCTGCCAAGACAATTTTGCATTTTGAAAGGAACACTAATGGAAGGCTTGCCACAGGTACTATAATGGCACTTGCAGTTATCAAATGTGATTGCTACAGAGTAATTTATTTATGTCCCTCCAGAGACAGAAGCTGCACAACATACTGTACTCCTTCTAAATGATCAAAGGACACAGATTTACATCTTAACTTCAGAAAAAGAAAATGTTCTTACAATTGAGAAGTTGCTATTTCTATTAATAATTAGAACTTGCCCCATGAGTCTCATTGAAACTCAGTGAAGTTCTGTAAACACATTTCTGCTTTGAATGTTTGTAAATTAACCAGTTAAATTGATGAGGATGACAGAAGGAAGGATCCAATGAAAAAGCTTTTTTTTTTGTAGACATAAGATATATTCAGAAAAGATGCTCATGAGCTGATGATATACTAGTGGATATCTGATTTAAAACAGAAGCAAATATTTGCTCTTAGGGTAACATCTTAGTCATCTAAAGATGATTGTGTAATAGAGACTGCTGCAGCATGAGATTAAATTACATGCACTTTTACGCTACTAATTCAAATTCAATGCATTAATTTTCCCCCAAATCACTGCATAATGATTTTTTGTTCAGTATTCCCAAAACCAACCTCTGTTTTTATATGTACTTATGCCTCCTAAAAATGGGGCTAAGCATCACCTCGCACACCTACAATGAAAAGGCAATGACTGCCAAGCACAAATGAATCAAGCAAAGTTCAGAGAAAGCTGAAGCTAGGCAAGTGGAGCTACTGCTCTACAGCAGCTATTGCTCTACCCAAGTGTCAGAAAGTCTTTTTCCCCTTTACTATTGCCAAAGAACGTAAATTCCAATCAGAAAGTTTAGCAAAAGGTCAATTCTTCCTCCTTTTCTTCTCTCAAATGTATCCTTTGCAGTGAGCTAATGGTTCAGAACTGGGCATATATATAAGGGATAGACAATATTTGATTTATTTTCTTCCTTTTAAGGCATATTAGGAAAGATGCAAAAATCCATCCAAATTGTTACTACCAGGTCATACCAATGAAATGCTGATTAACACTCAATGCATTTCTTCTCAAATTAGTTACACTATTGGAGGGTGCAATTTCATGGTTTTTATTATAACTGCCTATTATTTCTGCAGTGGTTGCCAAAGACCAAATTCATTATTATTTCAAGCATGCAGAAATTCGTATTGCCTCTTTGGAAATGGTGACATCCGTCTAAGAACTAAGGATCAGCTCAAGGCCTCATGGATATTTAAATCCTATGTGAAAACTACATGGGATGCCTCTGGGCACAAAAGGAGCTTTTGCAATAAGCCCCATCTCTCAAAGATGCTGGTGCTTGCTGAAGGATTAGTGAGCAAAGTATATGGCTGTTTGCATGCCCCTCTCATGACTGAAGTTGTCTGTGAAGCAGATGCAGAGCAACTCACATGTCAGAGATTAATTTCACACCCCCTGCCAAACCTGTGCTTAGTGAGCCGTGCGTTGCCCGATTACTCGTTATGTGCTGGGGGATATCGTATCTTGTTCATACAGAGTGAAATCTGGGATAAAATCCTTCTTTTTAAGTACTGGCTTAGGACCAGCAGTCTGAGAGGTTTGCTTGTCTAGAAAGCATTTGTACAGTGTGCCAATGAGTTGGCCTTGGCACAGCAAGATAAAAAGATATCAAAAACAAACCCAGCATTACTAACTTAATCTTCTTCACCTTCTCTCCTAGTTTAACCCTCAGAGTGTAAGGAGCCTGCATTTCATCAGCTGTCAGTGTTTACATGACTCTGAATGCTGGCAGGCCAAACTTCTAGGGAGCACAGCACATTCTGCTTCTAAATCTAGCAATGGTTGGAAGAAGACACCACAAATCTGTTAAGAGTTTCAGGGACCAGAAGAGGAGCAAAATGCCATTTGCTAATGACTCTGGCTAATTTCTAGCTTAACTGCTTTGCAGCCTGCCTTGGCTAGGAATGGGAACATGTGATTCCTACATTTGTAGTATTAATTTTTCCTCTCTAGCTGTGGTAGTTTGTGAGATACCACATCATAAAACTTCCACACTTACCTGCACCTAACAGGTTTTCCCACTCTGTTTCAGAACTTAATATAACAGTTCTGCCTCTAGACTAGTGCCATTTTCATTCTATAATACAGTTTGCAATTTAGACTGTAGCGTGACATGGATTGAGGTGAATTTCTTAAAAACTGTCAACCTTTTATTTGGCTATGAAGCTTATTTTCTTAATATTTACACTAGGAACATGGTAAATTAGAACTCCAGTTAGTCTTTCATGGGAAAAGCTTGAAATTTTGAATTGTTAAAATAATATACTTACGATGAAGTTTGGGTCTTTAAATGGTAACGGCTTGGCAGTGGTTTCCACTGATCCTGTGTTGGAGTCTGTGTTCAGAAATTTATTTTCACTCACAGCCTCTCCACCTGCACTCTGCAGAAAAAATACAATCTTACTGCTTGTTACCCTGAGCAGGTTTAACTGGAGATGGAGCCATCTGCTCTATTACCTACCTGTTGCCTTTTTAGCTTTCCTTTCTCTTTTGAATCTTTAAAGAGGTTGCATGCCAAGAGCGGGGAAGCATGAAACAGAGTATTTTTCAATCAATTTACAACTGACACACAAAAAGAAGGAGGGGAATAGAGTGGCCCTCTGAGTAAAAACCGCATAGGCTTTATTGCAGTATTAATGAAAACCACCTCATCTCACTTTATAAAGTGCAAGACAGCATGTGCAACCAAAACCAGCAGAAATGTACATTGGATCTGTTTTAGAATACTCTATAGAAAGTATTAACAGGAATATATACCATTTATAAAAAGGCCTTTCATCAACTTTCTACAGAAAATTTAATTGATCATTTTATTCTTCACCCTTGGCGCCAGCGGTGCTTGAGTGAAGACTGAGAAAAAAGTATTTTAATATAATATTTTTATATGCAAGCTTCACAAAATCTACATGGGTGCTAGTTAGTATTTTCTAGGTTTTCTTTATGGTTTGTTTATTTATTTAGCAGGAAGAGCAGTCAGAAAAGAGGTGTGTGACTGAAAATCAAAAAAAGTTGTGTGTCAATTAAGAAATCTTCTGATAATTCTGCACAGCTGAGTTTATGGGGTTTTTTTTAAACTTATCAGTGACCTATAAGTCTCCAGATTACCAGAACTAGCCCATGCTACATACATAAATGTTTCTTTTCTAGAAACCTTCATCTACCCCAAAGTAAGTGCAAATTTTGCCACTGGGTTTGATAGTTTAGTCAATAGGAATTCATACCTTGATTTTTTTTTTTTTTGACTTGGAGTAACAGCTTGACTAAAAGCTAAGTCAGTATTTACTGAGCGGATGGTTAAAATGTTCTCTTATGTTATGTTTAGAGAGATAATGCTTGGGGGAAAAAAAGTGTTTTCCTGTAAAAACCTTTTGTGTTGCTCCAATACTCATCTAAGTATTAAAAAAGGGACTGTTATTATTTGTAGCTTATTGGAGTACCTCCACAAACTGGACTATATGAAAAAAGGTCATGATTTAGCATATCCTTCTCCATGTGACTTCAAGGGAAGTGTTTTTACTCTTAATACATGCAAAAGTAATTACAAGATTAGAGACTAGGCAAGTTGAACTCTTCTTAGGGGAAATACTTCAGTCATTTTTCAGTAACTGTTTTCAACATAGCAAAGAGAGGTCTTTAATATTTGAAGCATAAAGTAAAAAAAGCAGTGTTTCTAGTGCCTTACTAAAATTTAAATATGAATAGAAATAATCTGTTTTCAAAGCAACACAGTCCTCTGTAAGTTCATATTACAGAGGATAAGGCAGTAATAACATTAGCAGAAGCAACATTAAAGCCTGTAGCTTAAACTTGATTCTTCCATTGAGGACAGAAAACATTAAAAGGCAGTGACTGTCAGAGAAACAGAACAAATGCAGATGGATGTTTAGAAACATGTACATTATGTGGCAGTGAGCAGAGAAGATATCTTCATCAATCCTGAGTAAAGTGGCTTTATACACTGGGTTCCTAGGTTTCAAAGTATATTCTTGTACATGCATGCTTCCAGCACTTCAGATTTCAGCAGCAAATATTAGCAGCTTTGAGAAAGACAAGGCCTGAGATACAAGATTATTTTTCATGAATTCATTATCTCTGATACTGCTCATTATCAGTGTAAATTCTCTTAAGTGGAAGAATCAGCACTCAGATTTATTCTTCAAAGCATTCTTGCCTTTTCTTTGGTACCATCTGGTCGGTTTTAAATCCAGTTCTACAGATAATTACTTTATCACTTTTGCCCCTTCAGTGATCTTCTCCTAAGTATCTGGTTTCTATGAAACAGGCTTTGAGTAGTATTTCAGCAGTATCTCAAAACAGTTACTAGTACTTTGAGATTCAGCTAATAAAAATAGTTAAATAGTAAAGGGGAAGAAATTTCCTCATACATACAGTCTGTAATTTCTGCAGCTGGATATACTTTCACACCCTCACTGCCTTCAGTGGTTTTTCTTCTGTGTGGATTCAGTGTTGATCTTGCTGGTGCAGTGGGAGGGAAAGTAACGAATTGTTCCTGGTAGGACAATTCCTGAATGTAAATACTACGTGTAATTTCTTTTCCATACCAACTCCAAAGGGATTTCAGGTATTAGAGCTGCTAAGACTTGGGCTAATTCTCATTACAAGACATGTTGATTTTGTTGGTACCAGTATCCCTTGCATGGTGGCAGCAGGATCTAGAGCAGCAACTGCTGTTTTTAGGGATGGTTGCCCATCAAGGCATCAGGTTCATGGGATCACCCAAGCCATCCTGCAGTGCCAGTGAGACATAATGCCAGCAGTAGCCTCTGGATCTGTCACAGACAGTTTGAGAGCAGTGGATTCCTGTCAAAAGGGTGCAGGGTTGTAAAGCAGTTCATACCACTGAGGCATGCAGCTGATACCATGATTTCAGAGCTCTGTGACAGACTGGGAAGCAAATAAGACTGAGTATTAAGATTCCAGTAAAATGGTGGGAACTGAGATAAAGATGTACTGTAGAGCATGCCAGTTCCCTCATTCAGTACTGCTTGTATGAAAACTCTGGTTTTTAGCAATGGGACCATGGCAGGGAAACACTCAGCTAATGTGCTTTTCTTTCTGGAAAAACATTAAAGAGCTGAGCAGAAGCACTGCTTCCCAAATAATGTGCTATTGCACAGAGGCATGAACTCTGCAGTGCAGAGCTTTGAAAAGCTCTTCCTGTGCAGCCTGCAGAAGTCTCAGCTGATATACTCAGCAGCTTTATAGCCACAAACTGATAGTGCCTCCAGAATCTACAAATCTTTCTGGCCTATGTTTTAAATGTCAGAATTTAAAGCATAAGAAACATCATATAATTTTTCAGGTTTGTTTTCTGAAAGTTTTTTAAAGACAGGGGATATTGATCTAACTTTGTTCTAAAAACACATGTTTCCTGAAAGTGAATAATACAGTGATAATACAAACCATTATTTACAGCCTGAAAAGAGATTCCTCAGTGAACAATTACTTCACAGTAAAGGTAATCTTTAACTTTTAACATCAGTTGAACAAATCTCTCACAAATGTGCTTGTTTTCTTGGTCGTTTAGATTGGAAGACAGTTCATTCTTCACTGTCATGTGTTGGGACAAACAAACAGGAAGAATTCAAATGCCCTTTGTAGTCTTGTGAAGTGATGGTGGTGTCGTGAGCACAGTGAGGAAGTGTCTGTCACCAGGGAACATGCTCTGCTCAATGTGTGCTGTAACCCCCAGTCACGTGTGGGGCAGCTTCCCCTTCCTGCCCAATCCACAGCCCATCCCCAGCACATTTTCCCTACTGAGCCGCTCTCTCAGACTCCTGGGATAATCCCAAATGCTTTGCTGTGAGGCTAAAAAGAAGGTGCAACCATGGGCTGAAACGCTCAAAAACTTCTTTAAAGTTTCTTTTTAACTGATCTTGTAAACAATCTTTATGGCGAATTCAACATATACTTCAAGGAGAGAGCAGCTTTTAACATGCACTTTATAACTAAATTGTGTCTTTTAAATGGTAGTTTATGTAACTAGGGCTACAGGGAATTTGTGCTACATTAGTCACTAAGCAGCATGTTTTTCTCCATATTCTGTTGAAGATTATAGCAACAAAGATTTTGGAGTGGCTTTACATTTACAGGGTACACCTCCATGGGAAAAAACAAAGATGTGACGTCAGTACAGCTGAACATGCTTATGCTAGTTTTACCTCAAACAAGGACAAAAACACTGCAGTAAAGACTGCAGCTAAGCCATCAGTAACTCATTCTCCCAGCACCTCTTTCTGGGGCTATCAAGCCCCACTGAAGTCCATGTTGCCACTTCTCATGTTACCCCTCTCTGTTCTTCTCCTCCTCCCAGTACCCCCAAGGCACTGAGCAACCTTGACTGGAATGGCATGTATTGGAAGTCATAGGCAGCAGGTTAAATATATCTTACAGGAGCACTTGTGCAATTTTATTTCGTCTGTAAAGTTGTGTTTATGTACTTCAGCTGAATTTTAACTACAACCACAGTATGGCAAGTTGGCAACCTCTATCCCTCCTGGGAAAGACGAGAGAAATAGTGAGGGGATGAGCTTCTATTTTGCAGTTCTTTTCACAAGACCATCTATCAAGTATTCAGAGCATCCCTGCTGGGTGGAACACTGCCTTCCCTGTTACGTCCAAGGACTGGGTGACAGTGGCCCAAGGGAGGAAGATGGCAAAGGACTTGGTAGCAAATATTTGAGACTGAAAACCTGCAACAAACACTTGGGAGTCCTAATAAGTTTGTTTTAGGAGCAGCCAAGTCTGAGGAAGAGACCTGACCTAAGCTTTACAACCTTCACACTGGTTTCTTTTGAGTAGAGCCAAACCCCAGGAATGAGCCTAGTTTGGACCCTGGTGTATACACTGTCTGTACTGGGAGAAAACAGACTGGGAGGCTGCCTATTCACATACTACTTTCAGTATTTGGTTTTGGTAGATCTATTAATTTTTTGTATATATTTTGTTCCAAATTCCCTACCGCAGATGTTTTCACATGATTTCCAAAGACTGCGCCATCTGTCTGGTTTTATTTAGAGAGGACAAGCAATACTTGTAGACCATGGAAGCTGATTTCTTTGTTTTGGCTATTTCTAGGTGGAATCAGCATTGTGGGGTTTGGATGTGTGTCTGCAATTGCACTAAATACCAGGTGAAATTAGCTTATTATGAAAGTGGTTTTTTCACTCATAATTTCTTTTTTTTTTTTTTTTTCTTTTTAATTCCCCCAGCAAGGATTAAAACTGTGCAACATCAGTATATATCAGAATACATATATCAGTATATAGCTGATATACACTGAAGTAAAATTTTTTACCTGTTTACTTTCTGATTATATTCTATAACATTTTTTTATCATTTTAGATTAATAGGATTTTACTATGTATAAAAGAACCCTTGAAAATATGAAACATAAAGTAAAAGATGTAAATAGGTGCATTTCTGGCATCCTGTCACTGCATACCACGCATCTCACAGCTTAGAAAAAACCTGGATTTGCACATCACTGAAGGTATACTATGACCATCAGTGCCTAGTTTCACTAAGTGTTAACAGTTTTACATGCTAAAACCAGGCAGTAACTGAACAGTGTGTTGGTAAATCAAAACTTAAATGCATAAATAAATTCTATGAGAACTGGAAAGGGAGTTTCAAATTTAAGAATGCAAAAACAAACTGGAAATACTGTTTCTCTCTGTACAAATCATTCATTTGTTAGTTTTGACAATATATTGAGTACAGGAATTGTAGATGAAGGTGATTGCACATGTTGGATTTAGATTTGGTTTTGTTTCTGCATTCAGTACTTCTGAAATGAGGGTTACATGTCAGTATTGAAAAATGAGTAATTAGAGGGGTCTAACCCAAGCACCTAGTTTACTGAAGAACCCACTTATCTTCAACCTTTCTATGTGAAATTCAATAAATAGTTTAAATTACTTTTACTTTCTTTTAGTAGCTCATTTTCATAATCACAATACTACTACAATTTTGCTTTAATTCAGCTTCAATAATGGTCTGTGTCTAATTATTCCTGTAGTAGGTTACTTCTAAAGTAGCAATATCCAACTTGTAGCAACTTATTTGGTTTTTAGTTATGTGCAAGTTCTGTGATATCATGACAGCTGTGGCATGCAGCCAGGGAAGAAAATGGTGATTTATAAAATCAATGGATAATACCTGTATTTTCACTAGCAGACAATTACAGTGAGTGAGAATGCCATGTGCAAACAGAGCACAAATGTCACTAGATGACAGCAGTGATGATATGAGCAGACTTTTTAAAATTGGGAGTAGATCCTGAATGTCAGCTATTTAACAGAGTGCTAGCTAATACTGCTCATACTGGAACATATATTAAGCTGTTTGATTAATATATTAGCTCTCACTGTAACAAGGCTGGCCCAGGCTCTTGCACATCCTGAATATTTAAATCATTTAACTTTGCATGATGACATGACAGGGGCCATTAAAACTTGAATATGTACCCTCTGGCAGACAAAAATGCAGCTCTTTACATTGCTGGGAATAATTCACTGAGAAAGGTGTCAGAATTAGATGTGTTTAAGCTCAAGTTAAAATGATGGTTAAAAACTTCTTCGTTGCCAACATTATAATCATGGTACATTTCTGAAATCAAACTTAATGAAGACTCAGTAACAATGCAGGACTGAAGAAATAGTGTCTAGAAAAATATTAATTCTATCCATGTCTGTGACAGAAGTGTTTGCTGAAAAGACTTTTTCAGTAAGATGCATAAACATATCTTCTTACTTGGCTGCATTTTACTGGTTCTTGGATTCAGCAGGAAAAACTTTTTCCCTCTTCCTTTCCACTCTCTAAAATGCAGCCCAGTACAATTTCCCCAGCCTTTTCTCTCTCAGCATTCAGGTACATGGTAGTATTTTAGGAATGTCCTCCCTTCACAGAAGGTCCTACCTTATTTTGCCATAGGACAAAAAATACTTCAGCTTGAAAATGTTCAAATGCCAAGAAGGAAAAAAAATAAAATAAAAAACCCACATGCTAATCTTGCATATTCACAGCAAATTTTGTTCCCTGGGGCACTGAAAAATTGAATTTACTTTAAAAACCCAAAATCCTGAGCAGTATCCAGCTATTAAGTACCGTGCAGATCATTGTCCTTGATTTCAAGCAGCTACTAGGGTTGGCAAGTCATTTATGTATACAGTTTAAATTGGGAGTAAATCCATTTAAGCCAGTGGGTTTCATCACTGTCAACTCATCTTAAAAGACAAGGGTCCTGGTATAGCTTTCTGCTTCCACTGACATCACAAGTAAATATCCCAAAGGCCTGACAACAAAAATATTTTTGCTTAAATTACCACATTGTCCTCAGATGCTACTGCTGTTTTCACTTATAAAGCAAGCTGAAAGAGGGCTGTTAAAAACAAGCATAACAGCACAAAGCTTGAAATTAGATTGTTGGATGACTATAATAATAGTTTACAATTCCAAGTACATCTGTCACTAAATGCACTTCTAACCATTTCCCAGAGGATTTGAGTTATGTGTCAAGCTACTTACCTGTACAAGACTTACAAAACTTGCCTTTCCCTCTCACTTGCTGAGCATTTCCACTCAGCATCAAGAGTTAATCAACTGTGCAAATTGACTCCAAACATATGACAAAAATTTAGATATAATCTCTGCTATTGGGTATATAAGAGTACGGGGGAAGGTGTTTGAAGCAGGACATGGAAAATGTTTGAATTGCAATTTAAATAAATAAAGATAATACACAAAGACACATAAGCTGCCCAGATAGCAATCTCGACATGCTTTCGAACTTCTGCTGTTCTGAGTCGAGTTAAACATCTCACATTCCAACTGCCTCAGAAAGGCTGAATAAAATTTTACTCATGCACTAAAAGATTGGACTGTCACAAAGTGATGGATGGCTTTTCTATGCTCTCTGTAGGGCATTTCAATACCACAGACTCCAAGTGTTCTTGATTAAAAGGCGACATTCTCATTTAGGGTCCTGTCAGTGCCTGAGCTTCAAACCATTATCATTCACCTGCACTGGTGGGTCCAGTGACAAAATACTTACCAAAATGTATAAAATACTAATTACTTTAGTCACTTTGATAGAGGTATAAAACACCCTAATGCAAAGCTCTATTATGATGTGTGAGGGTTAGAATTCAAATTAAAAATGCAACCAAAGGGAGAATAAGATTTTAATTGCATTCCCTACCTCTCAAGCATTTCTTAAAACCTGGGGGGAAAAGACATAGCAATTTCATGGCACAAGATCTCCTTTCATAATGGTACTGCTCACTTAAAAAAACAAAAACAAAAAAAAGAAAAAAAAACAAGAAAAAAAAAAAGAAAAAACTCTAGTTAATTTTCTTCTCTTCAAAATTATTAAATGGTCAAACACAGAAAAAGATGAACAAGCCTCAGTAAAAAGCTTGAATTTATTCTTAAGAGATTTCAAATGCCAAACATGCTTTCCCATTTAAAGACTTTTAAGTACTATGATAGGCAAAGTTTTATATTTTACAGATATTTAAAGGGGAAAAAAATTACTATTTCCTATGGGGAAAAGCCTGAAATAAAATGTAATTGGGACACAACTGTGAATAGCTTCACAGTATCCCAGAAAAGCCTGGCTTAATTTGCATTTGCCACAAAGCTCCCTTCGACTTAAATAATTGCAAGGGATCTTTCACTTTTAGATTTCATTTGGTGGATTGGGATTACTCCTTGTTTATAAAGTTTGACAGTTTTCTTTATTAGGAAAATTGTAACTTGAACAAATTAATATACATAAGCTGAATGGCATTGCTGAAGTGGCCCAAGAGCTAAAAGTTTCAGTATATTTAAAATCCAAAAGCACCTGTTGGGTCATACTTTCATCAAGGGTAAAAGTGAGCTTAGATAACAGAATATTTTGATCCCTATAAATAAAAAACGTCTCCTAAATTGATGGGCTTTAAGACTGAAAATGGATGGAAGCATACTAGCAAAAAAAGACTACAGTAAATCACAATTGAATTTTTATAAAAATCTGCCAGAATGTTCCTTTATCTATCAGAAAAAAATCAGTCAAGGACTTTGGCTAAACTGCATCTTCAAGTTTAAAATACATCAATTGATGCAGAACAGTTAAGGTCAAAGTACTTGTGGAGAAAAGAGTGGAGGATTACAATATGCTCATGTGCCATTAACATTGTAATGCTGCTCAGGGAGCATACCAGAATCCCTGTGCCGAGTAACAGCCTTCAGCCAAGGCAGGAGAAGGATCCAAGTCCATTCATCTACACATGACTGAACCAAGGACAAGGAAAGCAAAAAGTTATCAGCTCCTATGATTGATGGGAGAGTAATTTCATTCTGAAAAAAAAAAAAAAAAACCAAACCAAAAAAACCCTCAGTTTCCTGATTGTAGCTTATTCTATAGAACATTATCAATTTTGATGAGAAGTAACACTTGAGTAACAAAGAAAAGTCAAACATTTCTTCAAGGAAAGGCAATTAAATAGTTTCAACTGAAAACAGGGTACATCTTTCAGAGCTCCTACTCTATTTTGCTTAGGAAAAAACACACCTGGATTATAACAGTTAAATTTTATCTTCAAAATGTCATGGACTACCAGGTAAACCAATACAGAAAACAAAACTTTACTTTTCCATTTTCCCTATTTTTTTGCACATTTTAGCAATTGATTCTGTCTTTCTTGTCACTTTAAGTATATAAAAATTCTAGTTTTATCTCTGTTCTGCTAACCACACTACTTCTGCCATGGTGCATTGCAGTCTAAAGTTACTTAGAAGGTTTTTCAATTTGTGCTCAGGTATTTAAGACTGCCATACTGAAACACCATGTTAAAAAGACAAAGGTTAGGTACACTGATCTATGGAACATTGCAATGCTACAAGAGCTGAGAATAACAACATTCTTTCTACAAATCTTCAAGAAGTTATCAAAAGCACAATGTACCAGAGAGCAGTAATTTTATCAGGAGCTCTAAAGGTCTGGCAAAGAAGGCAAGAAAAGAAACTATACCTTAGATTTTAAAATTCTTCAAGCTAAATCTGTAATCTTTATTGTTTGTCTCATATTATGGGGCAAAAAAAAAAAATCTGGTTGCACATGCCCTGAATACTGCATTCACTTTCTTTTACCTAGTAAACTCACTACTAACCATTCCAACCTTGAATAGCACACTAGTCTCCCATACTCAACAAAACTGTATGTACATTATCCTATGGATAACTACATTTAACTGGTTAATAGAAAAAAAGCCCTGACAACTGAAAGAAAATAAACATATGGCAAATTCTAATTTAGATGAAAATAAGGTAATGTAAGTATCTCTTGAAGGCTATTTTGAGGCAGCTCAAGAGGAAAAGGGAAGAGAGAATTGTATGGTAGAGCTAATTTGAAGGCAAATTTCTGAAATATTTCTGCAGAAACATTTGTACAAGTAGGTGGTTGTTTACTCAGCTATGCAAGTTCTGTGGCACTTCAGCTCAATACCATATATTGAAGTTGAGGAACTGCAGCAGATCTGAAAAGTGCCAGACAGTTCCATGTTTTCAAATAAACTTCTATCCTAACTGCCTTTTTTGCTTGAAATAGAGCAAAACTATTAAAAGACTTGATTTCCCACTACATTAGAATTAGTGAAGTTTTGGTATCACATTTACAATTGTAGGTGAGAGGGAAACATAATATTTAACATTTTGAGGTGAGTTTAACAGGATCCTATTTTGAGACATTTCCCACAATTAATTATTCAGCAAATAGAAAAATAAATCTTTTGGACAGATAAAAAAAAAAGAGGACAAGGATAAAAAGGGCAAGTCTGTATCTGTAAAAAAAGGCAATTCTGGCTGCGACAAATAGGTTTAACAAAAATGGAATTTCTGACTTGAGAACATTCAAGGTTATTAATGTGAGACTCAAACTAGCACTTCTAGTTCTAGACTATGTAAATAAAGATATTAAACTTAAAGAATAAGGTCTTTCCAGATTACTACTTGGTTTGAGGAGCCTGAACATACTGTGCATACATCAAGGAAAAGTGGCCCTCTTCTGTTCCAGCTTGTTGGCTTTAACAGTTGATTTTGCTGTCAGAACACTGTCCTTGCAAGGAAAGAGCACTTCTACTAAAACATAACCATTGTTACAGTATAGGGAAACTTAATAGTCCAAATGTAGTCATTGATTTTTGTGGTAATTTTCATGTTTGAACCTGCCTAGGACAGGAGTGTCGGACTGTTTGTTTAGGGAGAGGACACACCCATCTTAGTCACATAATCACACATCTGGAAGTTGACACAGTAACACTGAATCACTGAGGCTGGAAGGGGTCTCTGAGGCCACCAGCTCGCCTCCTGCTCCACGCAGGGTCAAAACTGACCTTGGACTATATTCCTGGGGCTTTCCCCCAGCAAGCCCCAAACACTTCCAAGCACAGAGATTGCACAACTCTCCGTGCAGCTCTCCATCTCCCTGGCTAGAAATCTATATCTCATAAAATAAAAAATACAGGTTCTAGAACAAGGAGCTTTTCTGGTCACAGGCAGTCATGCAACTTCACATTAATTACTGCCCTAATTTCTGCATGTTCCAATTCAACAGTATTTTGCTGTAGTCCTGATGATTTCAGGCCATAAATGTAACAAAGTTTTTAGACAGAGGAGTCATCTTTTATTAAATGTACCTGTTTATCTGGAAAATTAAGACAAGCTTCTGGATGGACTGCATATCAATACACCAGAGACTCAGCAGACTTTTATGGCACATAACTTTCACACAGGTTCCTAGAGGGTTTTAACTGCCTTCTCGTTTATCCTAAATGATGAGTATTTTCACAACACCTTCTCCCTTGCCTGATGAACATCCCCTATACCCCTGAGATGCCAATAACCTTTTCTTCAAATATAGTCTCCTTGATTCATATCTAACCAAACTCTAAGCAGTAGTTCTGTATTTAGCTTGGGGAGTTGCTGTTTCAAATATGAAAAAATACTTACATGCCCGAAATTTGATTTGTGTTTTCCAGCTATACTGCTTAAGTGACACTAGCCACACCTCCAAACCTTGTCTAATTTATGTAGATACTATCATAGGTGTCTCAGCCTTTCCTGCTTTTCTTCTTGTTCTTTATTAACTCAGAAAAGTAAAAATCTGATGAAGCAATAAATAAGGCTGTCATGATAAGTGCACTGCATCCTTATGAACACTGAGGTAAGTAAAGCTACAAGCATGTCACCAGTCTGAGAGCAGAAACTCAGAAACTAAAGTTGCTTAAAACTCTGTAGAAGGTTTCACCTCTAGGCTTGTGGATGTTTGCAAAATGAGATATCTTTTTAAATTACATCAGATTTTATGTGGTAGATATATTAGATAGGTTGTACACAGAAGCATGGAATTTTGTGTGTTTACTGAAAATTAAGGACATATGATACACAACAAATCATATTTCTCTAATAAATTATAAAAAGGCAAATATTATACTAGGAGTCATTTTATGTGGTAAATCCCAGCAGTGCCCTACAATGCTTTATAAAAGGAATTTTCTCTTTTAATTCTCAAAAATACATCTTATCCACAGCAGGGTCTTTTAATCAGCAAGTTTTTCTTCCGGAGTCAGCCAGTACTTACATTCTGGAGCAGGACAATTACAAGACATATAGCTACAGATATTCACCCTTGATGGCCTCTGTCTATAGTGTAAGTATGTATTACTCACAAGAGCTTCCTTCTATCCATTTCAAATTTGTTTCTTGAATTAACAGTACTGCATTTTTACTACAATGTAAACATCTTATTAGATGGCACGACTATTTTACTTTTTACCTGGAGTTTAGAAAGGAAATTATTTCTGATCCCTATTCACACAACTGTATATTTTGTATTAAAATTATCATAAGACAAAACATGTAACAGAAATAAAGACCTAAAACACATAAGCAGATTATTCTAATAACCATGTTCATTACCAAACTGTGGATTTGTTCTCTTTGGAACAGACAAAAAACTCCCTCCTTGGCTCCCACACAACCTTTCCACACTCCCACACTAGACCTGCTTTTAGTCCAGTGGTTAGGGTGTGCTTGGGAAAAAGAGGGTTTGAATCCCTTCAGGCATTGGCAGGAACAGGTAACTTCAAGTGGAGGGCAGAAGATGCAAAAATCAAGTATCAGTGAATAAGTGTGCTCCCTACTTTTGAAAGAAAAGACTTAATACCCGCTTTCAAAAAGGCAGACATTCATGAGTCTGAACCCCAAGTAGAACAAGTTGCCTAAATCTTCAGGGAGAAGTATAATTAGGACTAGTACATATTTCTTGATAGCTTATTTTGGTGGCATCTCAGTTAGTAGAATCAGCTGAGGGACTTAGAGGCTGACAGACAAGCAATGACAGTCCTTCCTGCAGGCAGGGACACTGGATTGAGCATTTCATTTAGTCTGTTACAGTCAACTAATGAAATCTGGAATTAAGAGTATGTAAACTCATGAAGTAGGTTGCTTGTAGTGGAAAAGTGGCTTTCCTTGCCTCTTGGTCGTGCCTCTTCCTTGTGCTACACCCCAGGGCTGTTGGATTTCCCTGTGAATCAGACCAGTTCACCAGTGCAGGAGGCAATGCAGCTTCCAGGAGAGAGGGAATGTCTGGCAAGTCCTGACTGCTGACCTCTATCAGTGGGAACAGGTCTGAGGAAAGCCAAAGCTGGCATGATGTAGGCAGCTGAGACTTGTGGAGGTGGAAAAGAGGGAAGAAGATAGGAGGAGCCTGGGAGTGTGATAATGAGAAACTAATAAATTTGCCTAATTGAACCCCTTAAAGTTGCAGGTGTGCTTTGCAGTGAGGCAAGACATGCTGTTAATGGATATGAATTCTTGTGTCAGGGCCAGGCATACTTCACAACACAGTATGTCTGTCACAGCTTTTATGGCTTTTTGCAGGTTTAAATAAATAGCCAATCTCTCCATTCTGTTTTCTTGGTTTGTTTGAAAAATATGTTCACAACCGTTCCTGGCTAGTAAATTAATGTTTATATTAGTCTTTCTAAACCAAAATGAACACAGTGAATAAATGGATACAATATATACTTGATATAACCATCAATGCCTTGCTACAGCAAGAATTGAAGCTACTATCAAACACAATTATTGCACTTTAGAAAAATGTAAAAAACATTCCAAAACCTCTTCATGTCTGCAATATCTAGATAGTTAAGTTTGCAAATTGTCTTCTGCTAATCTGATTTTTTTACAGCACTAACTGGATTCTGACATCATTTTTAGGGGTGCTACCTCTCAGAGAAAATTTCATGCTAAAGTACATGAATAAGGCATTTTAGATTGCTCTTTCTCCTTCAAAGAATAATATATCCTATTTTATCTCCTTATGATAGAAGTGGTGAACTATCTTTATTAAGTCTCCTAAATTTCCTAAATGTTTATTATGAATCCTGAAACTATGTATGATCACAGTAAGACTCCGTTTTCTGTTAGCTAAGGGAGAGATTAAAATTGTCTGCTAGGACAAGTGAAGAAGGGTAAAAAACCCTGACACCAGCAAACTGATGCCCATAGTAAAAGGCAACACACATATGCTTTTGTCTTTCTACAACATAACACATCTGTGTTTACTCTAAAACTAAAATCTATTCACATTTGGTTGGGGGAGGTAGGTAATTCTCTGAGATTGGCATAGGCTGGTTTAAAAATTCACATACTTTTGTGATTACAGATCATATGAAGCCTTCAAAATGTGATAAATGTCAAGCAAAGTTAATTCTTAGCTCTGTTTTGACAGTTTCCATTTTAACCTAGATTGCTCTATAAAAGCAAATCCCTTTTTAAAATAAAGCTAAGCTTAAAACACACATAAATTTTGCCAGATTTCTGTAGAAAATCTGCTTTTTGTCTTTTAATTACCATTTTTCCCCATCAGGGACTGAAAGAATTCTGGTTCTTTAACAGATTTAACTTCAAATGTGCAAGTGACAAAAACGGGTGCTTTGGGATAATCCCGTTTCTCCTTAGTGGACTGCCTGAAAATAAGATGTATTTTGGGAAGAGTATTCCAGCTATTCACTACCAGCTTTGTTGCAGAAGTATCTTTGTGGTGCAGAGTCTGAAAGGATTAGATATAAGTGGTGATCCTCTGAGAGCTTCATTCTGAGAACTGCAGGTCTGGGGGATTTTCATTGCTCTGTGGCCTGGTGACATGCACTGTGGTGCCAGGATATGTTAATATGTGTGGGATAACCCTGCCAATTGAAATGCTACCTGCTAAAGCTCTTGTTACAACACGGCAGTTTGTTCTGAACTGGCTGCTAGTTTTGTAAGAGCCAAAACTCTTGGGTAGGGTTTGGTATAATTGTGCAAGTGGTTGAACTCAAAGAGCTCATTTACCTTAGCAGTTTTTATCAGTAACTAGCAATCAACTGCAATATATCATGGCATCTATATTTTATCCCATGGAAGTGTCATTTAAATCAATTTAATTAGGTTTGAATTAACATCTTGTGGGAACACATTGTATCTTTTAAAGACATCATTCCAGGCAAGCAGCAGCTTCAGACTGGAACTGCTTCACTGGTTAACTTCGTATATTTTTTGTCACTGTTACAATCTTACAGGATGAGAGATGTTTTAAAACAAAAACTGTAGTCTAGAGCATAATGACATGGTAGCTTTTTAATAAACTGGCAAATAGATACGTACTTATATCTCCCCACTAATAATCTGTGACAGGTTCCTTCAATCATTCAGGGCAGGTGGATTGCTGAGAAATGCTACTTGTTTATTAAATTTCCAACTACAAAAGAGAATCATGCTTTTCTGTAGCAGAAAGTCTGACATGGAATAATACTAAAATAGAATAAGTTTGGTAACATACTAATTGCAGTAAATAAGGTGTCAAGTGGTAACTAGTTAATTTTTAATTTTCACTCAGAAAGTTGTCATACTGTGCCACACTGAAGGAGGTCCTCTAAGAGGTTGTCCCAGAATATGGTGACAGCAGCAGCTCAGCTCAGTAGCTGCATTGGTATTTGCCAATGCTATAGTTAAACTCATTCACCCTAACCTCAATTTTCAAGAACTAACAGCCAGAACAAATGGGCTCTTTCAAAAATTTTATTTTTAAATTGATTCGATGATTTCCTACTAAGAGTGTGAAGCTTGGTAAAATAGCATAACAGGAGAAATGATTAAATTTCCTGATGTTTAGGGTCAAAATCTGTGCTGATTATGTGCTAGGACAAGCTCCCTGCCTTTAGTGAGCAGCTTTTGAGTAAATAACAGTAACCATGTTAATATGTATCTATTTAAGTCCACTTGCTGAACTTACAGCTGTCTATCAGAACTGTGAAATCTGCTGCTCTTCAGTTTATGAGATAAAAACATCATAATATAGATATATTTAAATTAAAAATGGAGTTCTAATTGTATTAGAGTCACTCTATTTTTGTGTGGTGCATTAGAGGAGTTTAACAGAATAGTAACTAAACCATTTTGATTTTGTTTTCTAATGTTGCATAGTTTTTGCTTTTAAGCATAGAACAAGAAATACAGGAAGCATTAAGTAGACATATCAGTAGTACTGCTGCAATAATAATAATTATAGATAAAATCAATATAAATACTTTACCAGTTTAAGTCTCAAGTTATTTCACAAATAATGTAAGCAAATTTAGTTTTCCATATTATTTAGCATATTTTCTCTCTTTAATTTTTCACATGATAAAATCAGAACATTTTTTCCAAATCATTCTTCTATCTTATTGCAAATTCTGTCTTTAAAGATTTTAGCTGTCATGGAAAAGCATTTTACTTCACTACTTAACATCTTGATCTAGAATACACTCTTTTAAAAGCTTCCTGTTGCAGTATAATTTATAAAAATAATGGTGTGAACATTAAGGTAGAGCAACTGGTGGCATTTTAAGATCAGTATCAAAGATTCTGTCCCAGGTTAAGTGAAAGCAATTAATGAGACAAGAGACCTGGAAACAAGTCTGCACAAGAGCCAGGGATGGAGCTGAATCAGCAGCTACTGGGAACCACTGGGCAGGGATACCTAAGGGAATGGTGGTGTGTAAATCACTACACAGCACTGCTTTTGACACATTAATGTTACAATTTAATACACATAATAATCTTCAACATGGCTGCAGCAAAGACTGAGGTATTTAGCAGTGGCACAACAGCATGGGAGGAATAATTGTGTAATGCTGATGAAAGTGAAGTAATCAATTTGCAATCATGCTTTCCTGTAAACTCACTTTTACTATTACATTTGGTAAATACAGGCATGATGTCCAAAAAGCATGTGTCTCCTTCTGTAGACATGACTGACAAGCCCTATGAGCAATGTGCTTGCAAAACAAATATGACTCAATACCTTGGGGTCTGTAACTCACACAAATCACACAGAATGTCCTGAGTTGGAAGGGACTGACAAGGATCATCAATTCCAGCTCTCAAGTGAATGGCCCTTATGGGAATTGAACCCATGACTTTGGTGTTATTAGCACAATGCTCTTAAAAAAAAGATGGAAGAATGATTTTTGGTAATGTTCTTAAGGTGTATCTTAGAGAAAATAGCAATTCACATGTTGGAGAAACAAAATCAGAATGGGGTTGATAAAAATCTGTATGCTGTGTGATAATTGTGCCTTCTTTTAGGATATACACAGTTACTCAAACTAATTGTTAACATTGCTATGCTTAAGTAAATTTGTTATATAAAGAAATGAACACGTTCTATAAATTTCCAGTTTTACCAGACCAGCGTGTCTTTCAGGGTGAGCATTGTGACAGGTGCTTGTGACATAGAGCACATGAGAGAAAAACTAAGTATGCAATTTGCAGAACTAACAACAATCCCTTTCTGTTTAATTCACAAAGATGGAATCAGAGACGTGGGCGTGCTCACAGCTGGCACAATGTGAAGTGTATTTTCACGTAGGCCAGCACAAGGTTCTCAGCAGAAGTTACTCCTTAATACAATGGAAGGTCCCCAGATCTAAGTTGACCCCTGCAAGTCGTTTTAAATTTCTCAGTAGGGATTCTCTTACCTGTAGATTGCTAGTTAACTAAGGAAATAATGTCAGTTTACTTAAAACACAAACCATTTAATACTGAGCTATGGCATGATAAGTTCTAGTGAGTTATAACATAATCAACATTTGTAAGTCAAAATATGCAGAGCCCCCATTTCATTTCTGCTCCAGAGCTAGCCAGCAACAGTGAATGAGACTGCTAGAATAAGATGTTTCTTGTCCTATTCCTGAAGTCACACATTTTCTGAGGCCTTTTTTTTCTTTTCCTTGTGGGATTGATCTTCAGCACTGCTGAAGTCAATGAATGCGTACAATGACTTGGATGTAGTGTTGAGAAATTGCTTCTTTCTCCACTGAAATGACTTGTGAGAAGAATTACAAAAACTGTTTATCACACACTGTTGAAACCCAGTTTGAGTAAGAAATCATAGATTGTCTCATAACACTGGAAGCTGTCCACAAGCTTAAGTTTGGTGTGAACTTTGGATAACGGTTCTAGAGGCTGAAGGGTGTGGGGAAGTCTTTTAAGTATAAATTATTTTATACACATTTAAGCTATATATCAATATATAATGCTTTATGCCTGCATACAGACACACACACAAACATACACACATGCACAGAGCAGACCACTCCACACTGGAAAACCCAGATCATGATCTCTATCACACCTTGAAAAAGTTGTCAAACATGATCATGTCAGGCAGTAATTTTTCATAGTTGTGCTGCAGTTTGCTAGCAACATTAAGCACTATGGTGTGTACTCCATCCTAGGATAAGCCACCAGAAAAGAAGCCATGTAATTGCCACAGGGTGAAAACGAGCATCACTCAAATGAGGAAGAGTTTGTTGTCTGTGCTCTCGTGCATGCACCATGGCTTTTATTTGCCTGCAGAGAAGATTGCTGAAAAATGCATAAGCATTCCCCTGATCTGGTGGCTCATGTGAAAACAAGCAACCTAACTAGCAGTAGGGCAGACTTTGTAGCTATGCTACTGTTATAGCTCATGAAATATTCCCCAGAAGAATCATTTCTAGGGGGAAGTAAGGAGTCTGCCATTTCCAAGACATAACAGCATCTAAAGTCTATACAGACGCCATGTGCACGCTGACTCTGAACATATTCCAGGACTTAATTTTGGAGTATGAGATGCCATCCCATCATTAAGAGGCAGATGAGGAACAGGATGGTTTGAGTGATTGCTTATTTCTGGTGTTACCTACACCAGAATATTCTGGTGTGACCTGCACCTCATCATCAAGAGGCGGATGACATCAAATGGGGATGGGTGCTGGTGTCACACAATGCAGAAAATGAGGCTGCACCACCCACTGGGATTGAGGGTTGGAACTGAGGATAAACTGACGTTAATAGCCCTTCTCCCTCCCTGATTGACCCTGCTCCCCAGAACTCAGGCTCTGAGGTTACATCTTCATTTCTCATGTAACTCTTCTATCCATCCACTTAGTCCAACCGAGAGAAGGCACACAGCAGATCTAGAAGCTGCTGAAGCTCTGTCCAGCGCTAGTCCCTCCTCCACTCCTCCTCCACTCCTCCACCACAGCTCAGCTGCCCCGCACTAGAATCAGCATCTCGCAGGGTCAGAGTTTGGTGTCCGGGGGTTCGCACGGAGCGGGGCACGGGCTCTGCTGGAGGCGAGCGCAGGAACAGAGCTGCAGGGCGGCCTGGTCAGGAAGCGCCACCGCACACCTGTGTCACCAAACACGCTATCTCGGTGGTCACAAACGCAGTTCCCACGGCATCCCGGATAAGCTTTGCCTCATCCGGCCGCACACCCGGCCGGGGAAGGGAGGAGAAGCACGCCACCGGTCCAGCTGGGCACAGGGAGGGGACACGACCTCCACGCCACAGCGGGATGAAGGAATGCCCGGCAGACCCGACCTCTGAAGGGCCCCGCCCGCCCGGGGGTCACCGCAGGGGGCTCGGCAGCTCCCGGCGGGACGGAAGGGGAGGAGGCAGAGGGGCGGGAGGTGGAGGTGTCCCGGGATACCCGCGGTACCGGGAGCGGGGCCGGTCCCGGCGGGAGGGGGCTGTGGGACCCGCTCCAGCACGGCGGGAAAGGGCGGGGAAAGGCAGTCGCTACCGCGCATGCGCGCCGGCCGCCCCCATCTCACCATTACCTGCGAGCCGCCAGGCGCTGTCGCTTTCTTTTTCTTGGCCGGGCCGGTGCCCGGGCTCGCCGGGCGCTTCTTGCCGCGGGCCGCGGCGCCAGCGGGAGAGGAGGCGGCGGCGGGGACCAGGCTCGCCATGCCGCCCCGCTCCGCGCCCGGGCCGGCAACGCTCCCCTTCCCTGGCTGCCGTGGCCGTGCTGCCGCCCCGCATGCGCAGTGGCGGCGGCGCGGCTCCGCCACCCCCGCCCGGGCCTGGTCGGGGACGCTGAGGGAGAGCGGGGATTGCCCGGCTTCGAGCTCGGGGCGAGACTCGTAGGAAGCAGCTCTGCAGCCTCCTCGTTGCCCTGCGGTGTCGTGGGCCCCTTTTTAGAAACCTGGCTGCGGTGGCAGCCTCGGCCCCGGGGTAGCCCGTGTGCGTGGGGGGTAGCAAAGTGTGTCGAGGTCTAGGGTTTCGCACCGTAGAGGATGAGCGGGCCTGGAAAGGCGCCGTGGCAGCGGCGGAGCGCGGGCCGCAGTTTGGGCCGTGTCCCCGTGTCCCCGCGCCGTGCCAGCGCTGGAGCTCGGTGTGCTCCATGCGAACGCTGCGCTGTTCCTGCCCAAGGCGAGATAAAGGTTGTGTGAAAGGCCCTCGTGCGATGAGAATGGTGTGCGAGTCTCAGATGTGTCCGGCTTTTTCCCAGTTGCCTCGATAAAATCTGCGGAGGGGTTTAGCTGCTCCCTGGCTCTCAGATGGTGAACTGTGACAAGCTGGACCAGCGCTCAGTGTGATCGGCCACGCTGAGCTGCAGCAACTCCCTGAAAGAAAGGAGCCTTGGTGAGGTGGAGTCTGCCTATTCCACTGCAGAGAGAGGACCAGAGGAAGTGGCCTTCAGATGAGACAGGGGAGATTAAGATTAGCTATTAGAATGAAAAAATTTACTGTTTTGGTGGTCAGGCATTGGAATAGGCTTCCCAAGGAGATGGTGGAGTCACAATCCCTGGAGGTATTTTAAGAAGTGCTTGGATCCGGCCCTGGGTAATGTGTTAAGAAGTTACAAAGATGGTGCGTCGTTGACAGTTGGACTTAGTTTAAAGATCTCTTCCAACCTTGACAATTCTATGATTCCAACTGTGTAACCTTTCAAAATGCAAGTTGCTACAGTTAACATGAAAATTTTCAGACTATAACTACAGCTGGCTGATACCTATTGCCTGTATCGGTAATTCATACTTCTAAAGATTTGTTTTGTTTTACAATGTTTTGGCATTGCTAGTGGCCTGGTCCAGTGGTTTTTCCTCTTTTTGGGATCTGGAATAATTTTGCACTGGAGAAACATACTAGAATAGATTTGAGGGCATTTGGACTGTGCTCTAAAGAGTTTTTGCAGTCCTCTTACTGTCTGTGCTATTTTACACCATGCCCCAGACAAGTGGTTGGTGATGAGGTGATGTTGCACAGCTCTTAAACTGCTTAATGACTGAGAAATCTTCTGAGCTTTGTGCTCGCATGCACCTGCATTCAACATGCTGGTCAACTTATTGCCACGTTTGTTTGAGCTACTGCTGTGCAGTGCCAGTCTGCTGGGTTTCCAGCTGCAGCTGCAAGCAGTCCTGTCCCAGCACATGCCTTGTGGGGAGGCAGAGGTCCAAGAAGTTGATATTCAGGCATAAAAATTAGGTCACGTTTGTAGACGGTGCTGTAATGAGGACTGAGCTTGGGCACAGTAGGGGTGCCAGGCAGTGCTGTGTAGAACAAAAACTTTGAAGGTGGCCTGAAAGAGAGTTGAAGACAAAAGCCTGGACTTCCAGGCTGTGTTCCAGGCACCTGTGTATGTAGCAGAAAAGCAGGACAAGATTTGCTTTCCAGGGGCATAAGTAGGGCCTTGTACAAACATCCAAGTCCCATATTCTCCTTCCCAACTGTAGTTGCTGTCTTTCTGTCTGAGCACACAGGCTGCCAGCAGTACCACAAAGCCAACTGGTAAACTGGATTGCATTTGCCTTTAGTGAATGTTTCAGGCTTGTGCGTGCTCTGCAGTTTGCATTTTTTTCTTGCTTCAATTGACAGCATGCTCAAAATGGTGACCTGAGTGTGGAATTAGCAGGGGCACTGGGAATCACAGGGGAGTTGTGTCCCTCGATAAAGCCAGATCTGCTTTGCTGTGTGCTCAAAACGTTGATCTTATCTTAGTCAGCCTTTTCTTGTTCCCAGGGCTGGGTCCCATCCCTTTCCCACGCACATGCTGTGTGCTCAGCTCCCAGGCATGCCCAATTAAATAGGAAGCATACCTTATCACTGGTTGTTTTTACTGAGGGGAGCATCTTTAATGCAAGTGAATCATGCAGAGATTTAACGTGCTGCATCAGTGAAAGTTTTTAAATAGTGCTTAGCCAGGCATTTTCTTATCTGTACCCATTTTTATCAATTGGTTTATTAAAAAATCACAAGGCCCACGTGTATTGCAGTATTTTACACAGAATTTTACACTGTACCAAGTGCTTTACAAAATCACAGAATGGGTCAGGCTGAAGGCCCCAGTGGGTCATCTGGTCCAACCTCCCTGCTCAAGCAGGGTCATCCCAGAAATATGGCACAGGACTGTGTCCAGACAGTTCTTGAGTATCTCCAGGGAGGAGACCCCACACCCTCTCTGGGCCCCCTGTTCCAGTGCTCAGGCACCTGCATGGTACAGAAGTTCTTCCTCATATTCAAGTGGAACTTCCTGTGCATCAGTTTCTCACTGTTACCTCTTATCTATTGCTCAGCACCACTGAGCAGAGCCTGAATCCATCATCTTGGCACCCTCCCTTCAGGTACTGACAGACATTCATGAGGTCCCCTCTCAGCTGTCTCTTCTTGAGCCTGGACAGGCCAAGTTCCCTCAGCCTTTCCTCAGAGATGTTCACCTGCTCCAGGAGCTCCATGTTTCTCTTGTGCTGAGGAACCAAGAATTGGACACAGCACTTTAGAGGCAGCCTTCATAGGGCTGAGTAGAAGGGCAGGAACCCTTGACCTGCTGGCAATGCTCTTCCTAATGCTCCTCAGGATCTTATTGGCCTTCTTGTCTGTGGCTCATGGAGAGCTCACTCATGGTTGGGTTGTTGTCTGTCAGACCCCCAGGTCCTCCTCCACAGAGCTGCTTTCCAGCAGGTCAGCCCCCTGCCTGTGCTGGTGCCTGGAGTTATCCCCCCTGGGTGCAGGACCCTGCACTTGCCTTTGTTGAGTTTCACAAGGTTCCTCTCTGCCCATCTCTCCATCCTGTCGAGGTCCCTCTGAAGGGCTACAGAGCCCTCTGGGGTATCAGCCACTATTCCCAGCTTTGTATTACCAGGGAACTTGCTGAGGAGGCCTCTGCCCCTTCATCTGAGTCACTGATGAACAAATTAAACAATACTGGGCTCAGTATTGAACCCTGGAGGATACCACAAGTGACAGGCCTTCAACTGGACCCTGATTATGTGCCACTGATTATGACCCTCTGGGATCTGCTGGGGGTGAGTAATACAATTAGGGATGAGAGAAGGGCTATGGAGTTGCATGGTACGTTTTCCCCACTCCTCTGAGTGGCTGTTCAGCCCTGCTGAAAATGAAGAGGTGTTTTTCTGCTGAGTAAATGTCATATATATCTTACTGGGTTACTGTTACACAAATAAGCATTCACTTTGGGATACAGACAAGGGCTCATTTGAACAAGTGGAAATTGCAACTCCTAACCTGGCTAAGTGCAACAAGGCACTTCCTGCTGTTAATTTTGAATCTGGCTAGAGTTGAAAACCTTTCCCTTACTGGTACTGCAAGGTATATTTTTATATGCTACCTTGCTAATAAGACAAATACAGCTCAGCAACAACTCTGCATGTTTTTGATGTGAACAGTCACCAACCTTCCTGTTTGTAAAAGTCTTAGGGAGCTGGAAAGGTCCCTGGTACTTTTTTAGTAATATTTGTGGCAAAATACAGGTATCTCCTGAATTAGGGAAGATGATCTCAGGCTCCTATCCCATATTTGTGTGGTGAGGTTTTGTTTGGTTTGGGTTTTTGAGGTTTATTTTTTACTTTTTGGCTGGATGAAAATTGACCATGATAATTTTCTCATCATGCAGAGGGGTTTAGTACAGTGTGAAGCTTTTTGAGGCATGTGAAGGGTGGTAGGTGCCTCATGACTTAAGATTCAATTTTTTTTCATGAAGGAAGAATGTGCTGGGAGAAGAAAGAAATGTTTGGAAAGCCAGCAGGAATATATTCAGCATGAGTTAGGATAAGCAGAGTGGAGAGAGCAAGGTCCCCAGGAGCCGTGTGAGTCAGAGCTGCTCCCTGCCCCAGCCCCAAGCACAGCTTCCCAGCAAGAGGAGAGCTGTGCCAGCTCTTCCTACCGGTGAGCTGGCCCAGTGGAGTGGCTGCTTGTGGTGGGAGGCCTCCTGACTGACACATTCAGGCTTCCTGGGAGGAAATGTGCTGGATGCTTTTGGTCCGAATGCATGGGTGTTCTTCTGCTCCATGGAAAGGAAAAGGCTAGTATCTGGAACTGTGTATTTATTTTATTTCAAGCTTTGAACTTAAATCTCTCTCAGTACCCAACTTATATCCTTCCTGGCTGTTTGGCTTTCAATATTCCTATTATTTTTACTTCTGTTCAGAAAAATGAGTGGATTAAAAATGAAATTGTGGCTTTACTAATTGGCTATATTGCAGTTTTTAAGATTATCAAGTAGCTAAAAGAATGCAAGAGAATATGTATAATCCCTTTGTATATCACTGAATTAGAATGAAGAGTTTAGAATTCTTACATAACCTCTCTGCCTTTCTTGAGGGGTGTTTTTGTACTTACGAAGGGGAGATAACCTTTTACTGTAAGGTGGGTTGAAATGAAGATAGCAAGCTATTGCAGTTAAGAAGTAGCTCCTAGTGATGGTTGCATAGCGATTGTACTGTTACAATTTTCTAGCAACAGTAGCCAACACACTCAGACTAGTTTTCTGTTGATTTAGCCATTTTTAGCAGAGTTGCAATTTGTGCTATAATTTGTAAGGTTTTGACTCTTCAAAAAGACTCAAGTTGTATCAAAAACGAAAGCAACAATTTTTTTTTTTTCCCATTTCAGCTGTGTATGTGTCTACTAGGTGTCATTTGAATTTTGATAGAGGCTCTGGAAAAAGGAGGGATTCTTATATTTGCTGCTCCGTCAGGTAAAAAGCAATGGTTTCCTGCAGGGTAACTTGTAAGGTCTTGGTGGTGTTTTGTACCTTATTCTTTAAAAGTACTTGGAGGCTTTGATGACTTTTCAGAGCCTGCAATGTGAACTCTTGTGATTTCCATTTGTTCCCTGCAATTTGCAGCTGCAGGCACTGCACTAGCTTTGTTTAAATATAATGCCAAATGCCTTTAAAATAGGTATTTGAACTGTGGATTATGGAGACTACTTTGGTAATATTAAAGGCCTTTTTGCTGCACACATCAAATAGCTAACATACAATGCAATCTTCCTGAAGCTGTTTCTGTATTCTTAGTAATACAAAAAGAGAAGCAGAGTCTTTAGAAATACCTTTTGTCATTTTCCTAGTAGCCTCTCCTCAAAGTTTATTTTGAAATGTGACAAATTTGACACATCAGAAATGAGAGGCAAAAGTCAAAGTGCTGTTCTGTTTGCAGTTTAGTTGTACTTGAATTTTTACTACTAACTTAAGTGAATTCACGTTGGTAGCACACCGGCTACTTATCAGTGTTGTTATTTGAAGTGTGGACTACTGACCAAAAATTGTATTCATGGTATGCCTGGCAGGTTTTACCAAAATATTGTGAAGCAAGGAAATCCAACCCAAAAGATTTTGTTAAATACAGATTTCACTATGGTAAAATAGAGATTTATGCTAGGGAAAAAAAATTGCATATAGTATTTGACTTTGATTTTAAACATGATTCTGTTTGCATACAGTATGAAAGGAAGAAACTGGCCATTGTGCAAGTTAATGGAATCCTATCCACATGATTAATTATTATGCAATATTTTGCATATTTAGGTACTGTCTCAAAGGATTTATGAACTATTTTATCATATTAAATTTAATCTTATCTTTTTAAAGTGAACATTGATTTAAGAATTTCACTATTTAGTTTGCATTCAGAGTCTGATGAATGTTTTCTGCAGTTATTCATGTGAACAGGTTCTTGATTTCTGAAATGCTCAGCTGAGAAAGATAGATAAAAATGTCATGATACTCATTTGCATAATCTTTAATGTAGTAAGTACCTTGAATATGCTGTAGGTTTGTAGACTGAAAAATATGTGTATTAGCTGAATAAGTAATCTGATTTATGAACATAAAATCTTGGTGAGATGGCTATTAGTTTGCAAGCAATCTGAAGCCTGAGCATGATCATATAATTAATTTATTAATAATCCTACGGAATAAATTCACAGAAATAAAAATGTCCCTTTGAATTCATTACCAGAACAGAGGTTGAAGTCACTGAATAAATTGCTCAGAGGGATTAGCTCATGCATCTCTGCTTGTTACAACAAGTCTTCTGGTGCTATAGCACTTTTAATTTTATAGTAACTTTGGATTTGTCTGTACATTAAGCCTGCAGTAGTTTTATTACAATTGGGATACAAATTTGAGTAAGTCAGTAATGCCAACAGTGTCTCTAACTGTCAGTGGGCAATCTGAGGGTGTTACTTGCTTTTCTCTCTATTAATTCTCAATGCAAAAAGAAAACTCAAAAGGTGAAGGTCTGACATCTGCTTGATAACATCTTGACTTTGGTGTTTATTTGTCAATCTCATTTGTTTTTTCCCTAAATGCTAACTAGGATTTTATGTGCTAGATGTACTACTCTGGTGTATGCTGAACTGGTCAAGACTGTACCCATAGTCTGCTCTGAGTTACTACTGTGCAAACCAGATGACTGAATGGACAAATAAACCCTAATTAAATATGCAGATACTCAAGGGGAGCCTAGTTGGAACATAAGATTAGAATTTAGAGAAAATGTTTCTGAGCTTCTCTTTTGCTTTTGGTCTTTTTAAATATATGTATATGTAAATAAATCAGCACAGACAAGCATAAATTTGCACTTATATTTCTATAGACAGTGATTTAAAAAGTCTCACTCTTGATCCTGGGAAATCCTTACAGTTCATGTGAAGTGACCAAAAGAAGCAAATTGATACTGCTAAGTATCAGTGCAAAGCTAAAATTCCTAAAAAGAATGTCTCTTCTTTAGCAGAAACTGTTCTGTGTGAAAAAAAAAAAAAAAAAAAAAAAAAAAAAATTGATTTGAACTACATAAATCATGGGCTGGGATAAAAATGAGTGGATAACAATTGCAGTAGAAGGCATTGCAGAGCCTGTGTGATTTATGAGCTGGCTATGAATCAGCGGGATTGCAGTGCCCTGGAACACACACGTCACGCAGGCAGGAAGCCTGCAAGGCACACTCAGTATTCCCTTCGCCTGTCAGAGGTTTGGTCAGGCTCCATTTGAGTGCTATCTCTAGCTTTGGGCATTGCACCTCTGAGCTCTCACCAAATCTTTCCTGTCTTCAAGAGAGCAGGATCCTCTGAGCTCTAGGGAGTGCAGTCTATGAAGAGTGTCTGAGAATTTGGGTTATCTATGTGACATAAGGATAAGGAGGAGAAGGGTACAGGAGGAGATTCCTGCAGGAAAGGAAGAGCTGTTCTCTGTGCCTGTTGTCCTCTAGGCCATTCCTTATATACTAAACAGACTTAACACATTTTTGAATTTGTGTGTTTGTGGACTTTATTTGGGTTTGGGTTTGTTTATAATAATAATGTCCCTACTAGAAGAATCTGTTTTGTTACTTTCTGTGATGCACTCAAGTGGGAATATGTAGAGGAAATTTTGGTATTTGCAAGGAATGATGCTTGTTTTTCTCTTTCAATTATAAGGGCTTGGTTTTTCTTTCTAAGTTTTGGTAGATAAGTCCAAGGATATGAAAGGCCACTGCAAAAGGGGAGGCACCATTTCTCTGTTTCCGTAACAATGAAGAAATAAAGAGATTAACTTTGCACCAAGGAAAATTCAGTTGTATTACAAAGAGCTTTTTTTTTCAGAAAGGCCTACTTCACACTAGAATAGCTTGCTTTTGAAGGTTTTGAAAAACAGGTTAGACATCTGCCACAGAAGATCATGCACAACTGATTCTACCCAGAGACAAGAGAGTAGATTAGATGACCTCTCAAGAATTTTTGCAGCTCTGTTTTCTGTGATTCTGTCAGTTCCATGGTTATTCGTTAAAGGCATGTGCTTTCACAGAGCAGTGAGAATGTGAGGCTGGCTGAATGGGGTCAGACTGTTTAACCCAGTGCACCATCCCAGTGGGAGCTGAAAGCAGATGTGTAGGGAATACTGTACAAACAGGGCGGCTACATGGGATGATACTTTTTCTGTAGAGAGTTTCTGTGTATTGAGTAGCTTTTGCTAGATTCCAATTCCCTGAATTTTTCTGGTGCCCCTTGATGAAGTCTGAGTTTTTGGTGTTCATGGTGTTCCACAACCCAAAGTTCTTGCAGCTCCATCACCTATGTGAAAACTTTTCTCTTGGTTTTGAACCTGACTCCCTTTTAGCTTCCTTTGGCTCTCATTCTTTTAGACAGACATTATTAGCTCTGTTGCAGCTAAAGACTTTATCAAGCTTACTTATTCTTAAATATTTCTGTGTCTTGATTCAAAAGTTTTAGTTCACGTGGCTATTTGTTATATAGTAGGTGATGCTTGGCTTTTCTTTCTTGATCTCTAGAACATTTTGAGCTCTACATCCTTTCAGATGGAGAGCACAAAAGTCATATAGAAGTTAAGATGCAGTCACTGTATAGGTAGCAAAGAGATGTTCTTTGTTTTATTCTCAATTCCTTTTCAAATAAGTGGGTTGTTTTTCTGATGTTGTTGAGCACTAAGCTTATGTTTCCATAATCTGCTGTCCTAATCTCGAGGCCTTTCTTCCTGAGTAATACTGGTCAGCTCATTGTATATTTGAAATTTGGAAAGCTTTATTCTCCTGTGTGTCTTTAAACATTTGTCTTTAGCTAATTTCCTGTGCTGGATTATTGCTGAATTTCTAAGTCACATAAGGTCTGTATGTGGCTCTTCATTATAAGCCCTCACCTTTACCATCCTAAATAATGAAGTAGCATCAACAACTTTTGCCACTTTGTTGCATCTCCTTTTCTGGCTTTCTGATAAATACAATGAGCAGCAAGAGTCCCAGGATAGACTTCTGTGAGGACTGTTACTTCCCTAACTCTTTTAGGTGATTTTATTCTATTGTTGAAAAATTTTTCATCTGTACAAGAGCCTTCATTATTTTTTGGTAGGCCCTTAGCTTCCATAAGCCTTCTGGAAATCTTGATGGGTTGTATCATCTAGATTTCCACTGCCCATGTGCATTTCGGAATGAAATTAAGACAGTAGTAGCAAACAATGTGATTATCTTAGACATGAGAAACTATTCTCTTCACCAAATACAAATTTGTTGCTTTAGTCACACTGTCACATTCCAAGTTCTGACACGTGGCTTTCTGTGCTTTTTAATGTGCAGAATATAATGATTTCATAATTTATGTCTTGGAGGCTTTTTAATACTGGCATTATAAATGGATGCATTTTACTGCTTGAAGAAAGATTTTGATGAAGATCATTGTTAGCTGAGTGCTGTTGAGTATGTCATGTTGTACAATAAAAAATTTGCAAAACAGTTTAAATCTTTTCAGTACTAATCATGCCTATTGAAACAAACTACATTTTTTTCTCAGTACTGTTTGGTAGTGTGTTATTGCTGAGATTATTGACAAAAATAGATGTATTGCTTTTTGTATTTTATAATTTGTAGTTGAATATCACTCAGCAAACTAAGGGAGGAAAAAGTAGCCTCAAATCAGGGTTATGCTCTACTAGTCATGTCCATTGCTCTGGATTTGGTAAAAAGGCTGAGTTTACTGGCCTGTATTAGGTGGATATATGGAGCCCTTTGCCAACAAGAAATGTTCTTGATTATGTC
The DNA here is from genome assembly GCF_903797595.1 of Erithacus rubecula. Lineage (NCBI taxonomy): Eukaryota > Metazoa > Chordata > Aves > Passeriformes > Muscicapidae > Erithacus > Erithacus rubecula. The sequence goes on along the minus strand of NC_136689.1, from coordinate 83,815,436 downwards.
ATTAAATGAGCAAGCTGAGATCTCTGTCCCTTTAATGGAAAAGAGCCTGTCATTAAAAATGTAGTGGATATTTTCATGTAATTAAAAATTATGCATCTGAGTACTTTTCAAGGTTTTCCCTTCCCCCAATTCCTTCCTTCCTCCAGCACACTTCTGGCATGGGAATATGTTGTTTCCTGTAGCAAATATTGAGAGCTGATATGAACAGAAGATACTGTCTTCATTACCTTTTATCTTTTATGATTGCAAATGTTTTCTGCATGTTTTTTTATTTAAAAAAAAAAAAACCAAAACAACAACAAAAAACAAACAAAAAACCCCCCAAAAACACACAAAAACAAGCAACAAAAAAACCCCTAACAAATATTTAAATTTCTCTCTTGAAGTGTTTCAAGGAATTTGTCTTCTCCAGCTAAGGATCTGAGAATGCATATAATTATACATAATAATTTCACCACTGTCAGGTTAGATTGATTTTTAGTCACTTTTGTGCAGATTAGATTCAACTCAGGTGCTCATACTGAAAGGAGGTGCATTAATCTGCAGTGACGTTCAGTCTCTCCCAATTAGTAAGTTCTAAGAGATGTTAGATAATGCGAGTTTGGTGATGTGAAGCATTTTTGTTCTGCCATGGATTTAGTAAATTTAAGGAGGTTTAGGCCTTCAAAGGCAACTATCAGCAACTTAAGTGTTTGGCCTAAAAAAAAAAAGGAATGAAAAATTAATAGGAGAATATTTCTGACAGATTTAAAGCCTGGAGATAAATTTTGGTAGTTAAACTGAGACTTTGAAGGGCACTTTAAAAAAACCCAACAAAACATTTCTGTAATGTAAGGCTGTAACACATTTGTGCAATCAAAAGGCACAAAATTTAAAATTTTGGTTGGTGTATTGAATTTTATAATGTCCATAAGTTTGTGTAGTGATTTCCCTAATGCTACATAACCTTGTTTTCTGGCATGTATGTATTTCTGTGTAGTGTTGAAGGTCACACATTAATTACTTCAAACTGCATGTGGTCAGACCATAATTTTAATTATTTGCAAGGCAATGGTACATTGGCATTACAGAAGCAAACAGTGAAGGACGAAGTGCTGAAAAATGAAGTGCGAATAAATGACATTGCAATGTGTGCATGTCGTCCGATTTGGCAGAATTAATGCTGGCAAGGCTGTGCTGCAGCTCAGAGTATATATGTGTTGCTTAATTATCTCAGTTACTGAATATGCTTATTGCATAATCTGGGGTAGGAGTAATTGAGTCCATTACTGTACATAAACAATTGCCAATTTATAGTACTTCAGAAAAAATTCTTGACTGTAAACAGATGTTACAGAATCTAAAATATTGACGCTATCTTTCTTTTGCCTTGGTGAAATCTTAAGTGATTTTCTAAATGTGTTCTCTGCCAATGCTTGTTGAAAATTGATGGCATTTTTTTAATGTTTCTTGGAGAAAAGAGTCTACTCCAATTAATTTTTTTTCCTTTCCACTCCTGCCTTAATTTTTGAATGAGTTATTAGTTTGTTTTTATTTGTTGAATGTTGGTGTTAGCTAATACCAATAAGCCATTTTGGTTTTACTAACTTAAGACTGGCTTTTGATTAAATGAGAGCAATATGAGATGTGATTTTAACTGATGAAGCAATGATGATTTTTGTAGGCAGGTAGGCAGTTTTCAATCTCCTGTTTAAAAAGATACAAGTTCATTATATTTCAGGAATATTTACATAAATCCCAAGTTTTTATTCAAACAAACAAAATACGAACCTGATAGGAGCTTAATATAAATACCAGAAACTAGTTCAAACAGCCTGGCAAGATGTAAGGGTTTTCCTGCAGATCATAATCCTTTGCAATTTTAAGGTTTAAATTTTTAAATTTTGCCAGAATGTTAATGTGCCTAATCCCAAAGCAGTGGTCAATATCCACTTTCCCACTTTCATGTGATTCTGATTGTTTAAAATTGTACATGAGGTTGAAAGGAGGGAATTTTGCTACATCTGAAACCATGCATAGAATAAATAAGCTTGGTTGGGTGGGTTTGCATTTTGCATTGTTTGAAGTTTTTTTTCCTTTATTGGTGATCATGGAATAGCTACTGCTTTAAAATATGTAATTCCACATCAGCAGGGACACCATAGTCTTGTCTGTGTGATTTCTGTTTGGATTGAGCAAGGCCTGGTCTGATTCCTTTTGGCAGCAGATGAAAACTCTCCATTGACTATAGCAGGAGGTAGAATTCCTGCAGAAAGAGGGGTAAGTTCACTTAAGAAAATGATATTTCTCTAAAACTGGAAGTGGGAGCTCTGATGTTGTATGAGAATGAAGTTGCAACCTGTGTGAAAGGCTTCATTTCTAACTGCCCCCTTGCTTCATTGTCTTATGAATTCTTATTCCAATATATGCCATACAGCAGTGATAGATTAGATTTGAATAAACATATGTATAAATAGAGAGGGACTTTAATATTATGTTATTGGAAGTTGCATGCCCAGACACAATTATGTATTTTAAAAAAAGCACATCTATTTATATGCATTTACGTATATATATGAGGTATGAGTGAGTGTGCATAAGAAGACAACAGAGAGCTCTCCTATTATTGTTAAAGCTTTGCTATGGAGTACAGTAAGTGAGTGCATGCCTCCTGTTTTGCATAATTATTCTCCCAGTCTCAAGGGGAAGTTTTGTATCTTACGTCTGCAATATGAAACTGATCTCACAAATACTCAGCCCAGAAGTGTTCATTTAATCTTGGAAGTAGTCCCACTGAATTTAATGAGCCCTTAGATGGTAAATTCTTGGGGCTCTTATTTTCCTTTGTGCCTTATTCAATGGTAAGAACAATCTCCATTAGCTTTTACATTAGCTTCTACTGTTACTTACAGCAAAATGCTTTCAGGTTTTGGCTTGAAAATGTTAATTGAAACAGAGAGGCACAAAAACTCTGAGGCAAACCACAACAATTAAATTAGAATTATTCCAAAATCACATTTAAAGAATCTGATTTGGCCTTCTGAAATTTCAAAAGCTATGTTTTTGAGTGCTGCTCCAGGAGCCATCTCATTTTGCCGTCTTTGTGGCTTTTGAGAAAGGAAGGATTGTAGACCTTGAATGGGAAGATTCCAGCCTACTGATGAACACTGATAGTCAAGGTAACTTTGGTGTCTCTGCAGCTGGAAGTTAGTATAGAAGATCACAGTATTTGTTAACTCAGATGCTGGCAGCCAAAGATACCTGCTTTTACCCATCAGAGTCCTTTGAATTCCATTCCAGCTAGCAAAATTCTTCCAAGTGACTGCACCGGCCCTGGATGAGTCTTCTTTTCATCATGCTTCCCAAATCACATGCATAAAATAAGTTTTCTGCAGGCTGGGTTGGCTCAGTAGAATTGCTGTGGATATATTTATTAATAAGCTGTATGTAAAGCACAAGCTCATTCAAGATAATCAACACCTGGTTTTTTGTGTGTTTTGTGTTTTTTATGTGTTTTTGGGGTTTTTTTTTGTTTGTTTTGGTTTTGGTTTTTTGTTTTTGTTTTTTTTTTCCCCTTCCCAGATGCTTTCAATCTTTGCTTTCAGAGCAGGGGGTAATTAAAACTTGCCAGCAGAGAATTTCTAAAACTTTGCAAATTTATAAACTTTTTAAGCTTTTTCATACAGTTAGAGCAGCATTTCTAGTCTAGCAGTGTAAAACTATATCCCACAATGACCAGACCTTGGTTATGAGTCTGCAGTGCATGACCATATTCTTTAGGACCATGCTTTGAAAGAATTAATGGGAAATTGTGCATAGTTTCTTAGTTTTCTTTCTTTGTCTTGAGGGTTACTCTGCTAGCATCTGCTATCTTGTCCTTTGAGAAGAAAGAGTAGGATAGGAAATGGGAGGAAGAGGGAGCAGTAATAAATATAAATATAAGCAATAAAGCCATAATGTTAGGAGAAAATTAGGTGAAATGAGTTGGTTTGTGTATTGGTTTTTACTTTAAATCTGTATTTGAAAGGCGCATTATTTACTGTATTGGTTTTTATGTAAAAAAAATGGTATTCTGGCTCAGCAGTGCTGTCAAGAAGTACAATATGTCCCACCTCATTAAGTACTGTATTTTTCCCCTCCATCTGTCTAGAACAGCAGGAAAACTTATTTTCAAATAGAAAAATAATCAGTTAGGTCCATTTCCATTCTTTACCTCAGTGTCTGTGTATGTCCAAAAATTTGTTTGAATTTGAATAGGGAAGTGTCTCTAGATCAATCCTAATAAAGTCACTATTCAGAAGATCAGGTCATGTTGTTTGGTAGCAAGATGATCAACTCTGAGAGCCCAGACAAAAAAAAAAAAAGTCACAGAGTGGTTTGGGTTGGAAGGCACCTTAAAGATCAGCTAGTTCTAACCCCTGTGCCATGGGCAGAGACACCTTCCATTAGAGCAGGTTGCTTTTACTGGATACATGAGGGAAGGCAAATCTGCCCATTTAATAAAAATAGAAACTCTGGTTGACTGAGAGCATGGGTGAAAGAAATTTAGAAAGGGAGATATTTCCTGCTCTGTTTGTATATGTGACCAGGAGTTCATCACTGTTTGGATATTAGAAGAAGCAAAGCACTTGTGCCTAAAAAAGTGTGTTTTACATGAAAGCAAATAACTGTGCCATATACAGGAGAATACCCTGGAGGTTTTTTGAAACATTACAGACAGTACTGTTGAGATTAAGGGCCTGGTCTGCCATAACCAAAGGGTAATACTGGCCACTTGCAGCAGCAAGCTGCAGGTGCTGGCTTTACTGCTGGAACTGAGAGAAAAACAGCTCCAAAAGCCATGAAGAAAAGGCAACAGCAAAAATTTCAAAACATTGCCTATGTTTTTAGGTGACTGCTTTCACCACAATTCAGCTTTTGGGAATTCTAATGTTCTTCAGGCTAAAGTGATTTTCCTCATGGGACTCCTATCTGTGCCATCTCCTTATTCTCTGCTGCAGCCACTCACAGGTCCTGCAAGAAATCAATTTTAAGCCCGTATTGTCTTTCTGAAGAATACTTCCAAAGACTGAATGAGGAGCTCTGATAAGACCTTTTGCTTTCAGAGGCCTCAGATCATCCTGATAATGTTCAGCTAGTTGGAGAAGTGATACTGATTGAACAAAACAGCATTAACTTGAAAAGGTCACTCCTTTGCAAAGTCAGGGAGTATGGCCATCTGCAGAAGTTGGCTGCAGATGAGCTAAAGTTCTACATCAAAAAGGTTGGGTAGAAAGTTGTATTTTGCATCTGAGGTAATTACCAGAGGATACCACAGTACAACTGTGTGAAAGAGTATTGTTTGTAAAAAAAAAGTAATTTTTAAAAAGTAAATAAATACAGTTTAGACAATGGCAAATATGCTAGAATAATTTATTCTCTCAATCCTAAAATATTTACATCCCTAGTTCTGTTGTAGACACAAAAGGTAAGAGACCCCAGTGAGTTAACAAAAGAAGTAAGCATGCAAATCAATTGCAGACAAGAGACATAAGTTACAAATCTGCCACTGGATGATGTTTAACAATCTGAGAGTAATGAATGGAATTTTCAGGAAGAATAATTTACATGTTCTGGGCTATACATGTGCTGGGGGTGATGTCATACCCTGAAAGAATAACTATGCAGACCATAAATAGTCTTTCAGATTGAGATTTAACACTTGTGTTGCAAGATGGGAGTCTATTTTAGAAGAAAATGCTTTTCTCTTTATCCAAAGAAGGATACTTAAAATCATAATGTAAGTTTTTTCCTCAAAACTGCTACACAGTGATACATTGTAATGAAAAGTGAGATGCATGTGACAAAATAGAAGCATGACTTAATAATGTAGGCCAGGAATTGGAGGCGACCTTGAATCCTTCTGGCACTGTGCCATTGACTTGCTTTGCAGCCTGAGGCGAGACCCCAGTTTGCCTCCTGAGAAGCAGGGAGGGAGGTCACAGGGTTGCACCCTGCACCACAGGGGCACATGCAGTGCAGTTAGGATTCAGTGTGGTGCCTCCTGGCCTTGCTGCAAGTGTAGCTGTCTGTCTAGAAGGAATGGGAATAAGGCAGTTGCATCTACAAAAGCTGAGAGAACCTCTAGTTAAAAGCTGGGGGATGTGAAGGTTTACTCACCTAGAACATGCACTAACCAGTGCCAATGCTCCCAATACTTAATGAAACTCAGATCTTATGTACATTCAGATGAGTAGCAAAAAGCTAGACTTTGTTTAGATGCAAAGTACTTTAGATCTTATAATATTGTGCTTACTCCTGGCTGATGATTAGCCCCAGAACTAGTACAGGACAACTGGGATGCAATTATAACCCTGAGCAGGTACTATTTTACCTTCCATGGCCACAGCCCATGCTTCACCGTTCTGTTGACTGCATCAGACTGACAAGTTCACACAAAGGTTGTTGGATTTTGAAACTGTTCAAAAAGGAAAGCTCATATTCCTGCACTGTCTTTGACTTTCTTCCACTGTCTCTTTTCCATAGCAAGTTTCACTATCCCACTGGGACTAGTGGTATTTGGGCATTGTATTAAGCACTTTATCTAAGCTCTCTGGAAATACCTACTTACTGAGCTGTACTTACACACATCTGCTCACTTATACTGGAAAGCTCATAGACTTTTTCCCTCTTGCATTATGGGAAGCTGTCTCAGAAATGGTACTCTAGAGAGTTAAGCCTTTTTCTGGAAATGACTCGAGGAAAAGAAAGGTATGAAAATAGATTCATATAGAATTAAATACATTAGTGGTGCTCTGTTGGTTCTAGACTATATGTTCAATCTTTTTCTCATAATTTCCTAAAAGTATAGCTCGTGGCTTGCACAGCCTCCATGTTTGTTACATTTGAGAGAAATATCTTTCTTACTATCTGCTTCTGCTAGGATTTCTGATATATAATTTTTAAGTATGATATATAGCTATTTAATGTATAATTTCTGAAAATAATGTGGTCTATTTTTAATTTAGTGTCATATTTAGCTGGGGAGATATAGGAGAGGTTTCTGTGGCTGTACTGTGTAATAGGAATGAAAACATAGTCTTTCTCTTGGATCAACAAGATTACTTTCCAGGTAGAACTATTTCATCATGTAAAGGATGAGTTAACAAATGCAGGCAAGCTACAAGGTGGGAAGAAGCACATCAGGCAAACCTTCCTTATTTTGTCTGTGCCAAGCAGTGCTGCTTTGGCTGTGGCAGCTGCTGTAGCTCTAGGGCTGCAACAGCAGCTGCCAAGTACTGCCTTGAGGTACTGGATTTTTTTTTTCTCTAATCCCTCCATCCTGGGCTTGTGCTCAGCCACAGTGCACTCTGTTCCTGTACAGGATTTAAGAATTGGACAGTAAGCATCAAAATAGCTCCGGGTGGAGGGATTTTCATCCACCTTGTCTAAAATCAGTGCAAGCCTGGAAGGGAGGCAGTGAATGTACTAAGATCAAAGATCATTACTACACAGCAAGACAGAAGGAAACATGTTAGAATGCCCTTATCACTTAAATATATCCTGAGCCAAATATTTTATACTTGTATATACTTTGATATTGTGGGGTAGAAGGATTTAATAATAAGAATGTAGCAGTAAAAATTTAGACATCTTCCTAATTCTTGAAAATTGTTAACAAAGAAATTTGAGTGATGAGTTATTTCTTGGTTATATGGAAAAACATCTTTATACTTTGGATAAATTATTTGACCCACATAGATACCATCCAATTTTTTCCAGAAATCAAGCCCCTAGGGAAGGTATGTGTTATCCGTGGTCTAGAAATGATCAAAATGGAGAAACTGAATTAAGACATAGAGGTGATTTTTGTATTTTGTTTTTGCCAGCAGCTTTCTTGTCTACAAAGCTCACCTGCAGCAATTGCATATGTCAGTACATTTCAATTAGGCATGTACTTCAGGAGAGACCTAGCTGAGGATCCTCTTCAGGGTCATCTGCAGAGTCCTACAGGTTGTAGAAAACAGGTGAACTGCAAATCACCTTTGTATTGAAAAGAGAAAGGAAACCCAAGTTCAGCTGGAAGCTGAGGAGCTCTCACCACGTGTTTGCAGTGACCTTCATAATCTTTTCCAGGGTACTTATTTTGAGAGATGTCAGAGAGGATACAAAGTTAGACACACCTTTGGTCTGTTCCAAACCATCCATTGATGCAGGTGTAGCTCATTTGCAATGCCATTTAGGTAAGTGGTACATGTAATGAAATAATTGAATTGCTGTGGGTATTAATAATTTTAAAAACCCTGTTGAGAAATCAAACTGGAATCTACATTAGGGGTGGAGTACTTTACTGAAAATAACATGTTGGAATGCTAGTCAGTGCACACTTTAGGAATACCGGACTAATGGAAAACTTACGCATCTTAAGGGCTGCTTCTACCTGAAAAGTGAGTGGTAAGTAGTGTATTTTTATCACATCAGTCCAGCTCCTTTATCTGCCAGTAATTTCTTCTGATGCTTGTAACAAAGAAAAAGGGGAAATTTTCCTGCTTTCATCTGCTCCTTGTGCTTAACAAGCCATATATATAACAAATAGTGTTTTTCTAACACAACTGTTTATTAAGTTCCAATCATTGCCTTCACTAGAAAGCTGCTGAAGGCAAATGGACTATTCAGTTGTCACTGAAGGCATAATTTAATGATGCAGTGTATCTCTACACTGATGAATTCTGCCTTTTTATTCTGCTTAATCTATGATGTGTGAAGCAGACGGTAACTTTGCCTTGCAGACCTGTCTGTAGGAAGTCCATTTCCTCTCCTTTGCTCTTCTGTTTGTGATAAACAGAGCCTATTTATTAAAGGAGCCATCAAGGTACAAAGAAGCCTCGGGTGTTGCTTTTACAGTCCCTTTTCAGAAGGTACCTTCTCCTTCAAGCAATTGGTTTCCAAGTGGCCTCAAGTATTCCCTACAAAATTGCCTTGTCTCATTTTTGGAAAAAAATTATACTGCTGACCCACTGTGTGAATAGCGATTGTAAATAGTGAAGGATAGATGGAAGCATTTGGATGAGAAATCTGTGACAGGCTTTTATGTGGAAACATTTAGTATCTGCTCACTTTAATCGCTTATTATTTTTAAGTCAGTGACAAAAACATCCTTCTGAAATAGGAACACTGGGATCCCCATCTGCAAGGAGAGCTGTTGGTGTTAGACAGACCTTACTATCCTCTAGATGAGACAGTGTATCAGGCAAACATATTACTAGCTAGTTTTACTGTTGTTTTTTAAGACTGCTCCTGAGAGGTTGCTTTAGCCAGGCTTATGAACTTTCAAATGACAGCATAAAATTATATCTTGTCTTTGTTTATCCATAACATAAAGTTATTGTGGTAAAAAATAAAATAGAGACTTCATATTTTAGAAGTTTACTGTACCTTTATGTTGCCCTCAGGCTGCCTCTATTTTACTTGGGAGAAAGGCACATTCATATTTCTTCCGGAATGGGACTACTTTATAAAGGCTGAAGGTGTTTGTGATAAATCTTCAGTCCTTTTGTTTGCATGTATATTTGAATGAAATCTAATAGTTATTTTTCTTTTGTCTTTTGAACAGCCACATTTTTTAGCTGTGGATTAAGTGTTTTGTAATATGTTGAAACATTGCTGTGACAGAAATGTCCTAGAAACACAGGACTCACCTTTTTTTTCCTGTTACAGAACTTAAAAATAAGTATAAAACAAATTATCACATATGGAATAAAAACAGACTGTGTAAGAGTGATGAACATGTTCCAGGTTTAATGTAGATGGAAATGGAAGCACTTTCATACCTGTAAGAACCTTTTAACAATGTTTTGAAACTGGCATTTACATTTTTTGAAATGTTTATATCTAGAAGCAACCTCCTAGTTTTGCAAACTTGATTTAAATCCTCTTGGACCTCTGTCAACCAAGCTGATGAATATACCGATATGCTCTGATGTTCTCTGAAAGCTGTTTTTCACCACAGAATGGGTTTGCTTGAAAGGTATCACAGTGAGTTGTCTGGTTCAACCTCCCAGCTTAAGCAGGGTCATCTTAGAGCACACAGCATGGAATTGTGTCCAGATAGTTCTTGAATGTCTCCAGTAAGGAAGACGCCAACCTCTATGGGGAACTTATTCAATAGAAGAGTGAAAAAAAAAAAAAAAAATTAAGGATTGGTATGTGAGAAACTATCCCCCAATGAGGAGCTAGCTGTCTGAAGATGTTATCCTCTGGTGGTTTCCTCCAGTAGGCCCAATAGGAAAGGTATAGTTTCAGTCAAGATGAGTTTTAGGAATATTGGCAAAAAAAAAAAATTGCTAAAGTTACCACCAGCATGCTCTTTTAACAATAGCTTTCCTTAATGATTCCTGGTCTCCTGCAACTCCTGACCCTTCCATGATACAATACTGCTGCAAAGATGTCAGGAGTGCTGCAGCTTACACATGATGCCAAATGATTTAATAATTATTAAGCTGTCAAACCCACATGATGTCTTTAGGGCTAGGCTATTCAGTTCAGTTTTGCTGGTTGAATCTCACTGGTTTTCTGTCCTTAATTTTCTCCTCAGGTACAGGACAGTATCCTAGTTCCAATCCAATGTAGGGGAAGGAATTCTGTGAAGGAGATCTGTTCTCTCTCTAGTCCTTCCCAGCAAAGGAGCAAAGCAGAGACGAGTGAGAAGAAGAGTGAGGAGTACAGAGCTTACCTCCTCCTGTTGTTTGGTTTTGAGCAAAGGAGATTTACCCACCTTTATTCACTGTGTATCATGGGAACAAATGGAGGGCATAAAGCACTTTGTTCTTGCTCAGGCTCAAGAGGAAAAAAGAAAAAAAAAGGGAGATTATATTTAGAAGGCTGAAGCCAGGGATTCTGGAGTAGAAGCTGTGTATGACTGCCTCTCAGATGGTGCTCCATTTCAGGAAAAGTGGTGAAAGCACATCTATTGGCAAATTGCCTTTTTTGGGTTATTGAAAGTAGCAAGTTGAAAAACAAAGCAAATGAGGATGTGTGGGATCCCAACTGACCATAAGAAATCAGATTGGACTCTTTAAAAGAAAACTGATTACCAGACATATTAAACTTTAATCTTATTTGCAGTTAGTAGCCCCAAAGAGAATGCTTTGTTGGAGACCTTCCAAGAACAGCTATTTCATACAACTTATAAAGCAACGACAATGCAATGGAAATAATGCAAATACAGTTCAACTTTTGCTGTAATGAAGTTAGTTTATGACACCCTTTTTAACAACCTCAACAACAAATGCCTATTTCCTCATTGGTAATTAGCTCTGGTGAGACAAACTCTTCCCTAAATTTGATGTGAAGATAGTATTTACATATTTCTTGCTTTTGACAAAGTGAACTGTATCTGGCACATAAATATACTTTTTATTTCTGAGGTTTCTAAGCACCATCTAAATATTGAATGAGTGTGAAATGACCTCCATTAAGGTACTGCCCATTTGTGTTCAGTTCAAATGGGATGCTGCCTCAGATGCAACAAACTGCCAAACCCTGGTGCTGTAACCTCCTTCAGCTAGGGAGTATTTTAATCCCAGTTCTGTGAGGATTCTTTGGCAAGGCTACCCCTGGCTGTTGTCCTCAGGACACTAAGTCATGCTGCTGATGTGAATTATAGTTACATGTGCCTTGCCGGTGGGGTCTGGTCACTGATGCCTCCATTTACCTTGTAGGTAGCCTGAACTTCAGTTCCTTGTCTGGCAGCTTTGGCATTTGTCATTGTCAGTTCACCCCAATGCAGCTGCAGGTGGGCTGCAGATACAGGATGGAGACTGTGCAGGGAACTGTGCCCGTTAGTGCCTGGTGTAGTACAAATTACACAGAGGGGCTTCTCTACTGTTTTTCTTAGACCTGGTATTTTGTGGGGTTCTGGGCACATCAGAGGAGTGGTGCAGCTTGGGCAAATGTAACCAAAGTAAGAAAAAATACTCAAAGCTTTTTCTTGCTTCCCTCCAGGCAATTCTGCAGTATGTATGTTAGAGGAATTTGAGAGTCTCCTGAAATCAAAAGACTAGAATTGACTATTATCACAAAGATTTTTAAAAGGTATTTATTTGTTCTCATGACATAATGATGTACATGATGTAAAAGATCCCTCCAATGGTACTTTTACAAAGTTGACTTAGTAGTACTCCACAATCCATAAACCTGAATCTCAGTATAATTCTCTAAATACAAATGCCATAAACTTAGCCCTTAAATTATAGACTACCATTTTGAATGTTCATTTACTCCAAAATTACATCTTTTTACTTACAGAGTTTAGTGAATTCATGTCACTTCTGAAAGTCTTTGGCTGTATCTAGACATCTCACATTGACTTTTTCTTTTCATGAAATTAATAGCATTTTTGCTAAGTAAGTTTCCTGGACTCGGCTGCAATGCAATAGAATAGATAATTGAGGTGTCTTAAAGAAATTCCACCAGAGAAACTTGGGATACATCCTATGGCATCATCAATCATAACAGAACAAGTTAAATCAAGTTGAATCAATCATAATACAACGTATCTGCTTGCATACAACAGATCATAAAAAAATAGTGTAAATTTAAAACACACTTTTTTTTTTTTTTAATAGGAAAGCCTGATACTTCTTGTATTCTATGTCTGTATATAAGCACACACATATTTAGAGCCCAGCCTATAAATGCTAAATGAATGCAGCTCGACAGCTCCTGTGTGCATTACCCCTCACAGGGAAGCTACCTGTCACAGTGCAGACACTCCCTGGTGGATGTAGCAGCTGAGCAATACAGCAAAGCTCAAACAGTTAAGTTGTTTAAGCACACAAGCAATCCCATTCAGCTCACGGAAGGTGAACATATGTGAGAGCCCTCCACTGGGCAAAGAATGCCTCCTTGTCCTACTGTTTATGCACTGGCTACCTTGGTATTTTCACAGGAATGTTTACTCTGTCACCTGACTACATCTTTTCCTTTTTTTTTTTTTTTTTTTTTTTTTTTTTTCAAACTATTTCAGTCAATATTAGTCAAATCCCCTTTTAGTCTAATCCTCAGTGCATCCTGGTCTTCTCAGGAATCCATCCTGCACTTTTGACTCTTCCCCTGTGAAGGGAGAAAAGGCAGATGGACTTCAAGCACAAGCTCCGTGCTGCTGCCTGCACTCCACTGCTTAAAGAGGCTGGGCCTGAAATATCTTCAAAGTATTAATCAAAATCTATGGAGAAACAGAGTCCTGTATGCTACCTCACAAACTAAGTATTCATCCTCAGTAGATATGTACATGAGGATTCTGAACTTGCTGGTTTTATCTGAAGAAAAAGCAGCCCAAATGAAAGGCTGGAAAACCTAAGTGCCTTTAAAAAAGTCTAAGTTACTTTGGAGGGCAGGAAGAGCAAGTAGCACCTGTAGATGTTGCAAAGAAAATAAAAAAATAACTCTTAGGGTTAAACAAAATGAAATCACCATAGGGCAACTTCAAGTGTGTTGTGAATAAAGGGCTAGAACCAGTCAGTGACTGAAGTAAAAGGTCTTTAAAGAGAGAAATAAATGGAAGCAGTAGCAAAATTCCCCCCAAAATTATGAGGCATTGGTATGATATATTCACCTAACTTTGCACACTTTTCTTTTTTCCTTTCCCTGTTGAAGTTCTATTTTGAATATAGGGTTTCTGCCAAGAAACTTGTTAAAAATGTTTATAATGAGCACAGCATGGTTTTTGGATTCTGTAAACAAATACCTGTTTAAAGTTATACATAATTTCAGAGACAAGATTCACTCCTCAAGGAAACCCAATGTTTTCTTCACTGAAAGTTTGCAAGTTAGACCTTCTAAAAGGGACATACAAACTTTGATCTACAAACTTTAAAAAACTGATTTTAAGACTAGGGAGAAGATAAAACACTTCACAGAATTAAAGTGTCAGAACATATCTTGGTGTGTGTGTGAAGCAGTTTTCTAGTTGTATGGAACAATCTTAGCACACAAATGTAGTCCTAGGGCACATAGGTAACATTTTGATGCTTCCTTGCCCAGAGGCCACTGCCAAGACGAGGCTTGTTGCAGCCTAATGATCCAGTGGAACAGTTGTTTCAGCTGTGATGCGTCCCAGCATCGCTGCTGGGGCACCACGTTGTTGTGTACAAGCAGTGCCAAAGCCACCCGCGGGCCAGCAAGGAGCTGGGAGCTGCGGCTGACCCCCATCCCACGGCACAGGAAGGACGAGCCGCTGCCACGCGGTCCCCGCTCGTCCTCACCGACCAGACCTACTTTTGAAGCACACGTAAAGCGCGGGTGCAGCAGGTGCCAGCGCAGCGGGGATGACACAGGAAAGCACCACACCTGCTCACCGGCTACAAAGCCTGCACGCCACGGGGAGCCAACACCCGGCTGGCAGCCACCCACCCGCTGGGACCCCCGGCTCGGTACGTGTTGCACTAGAGCCCGCCAGAGCTCGGGGCAGGCGGGCACCGGGGGCACCGCCGGCTGTGCTGCACCGAGATGGGCGGCGGCTCCCGCCCGCGCCAGCGCCCCCCGCCCGGGTACCGACATCCCCGGCACGGCGACCCCCGCACATCCGGGGCAGCAGGGGCGGGGAGGAGCGGGGCCGCGCGGAGCGGTCGCCGCCCCTTCCCTGATCCCGCCTCTCCGCGCCGCCGCCGCTGCCGCCGGTGATGGAGACGCGGCGCTGAGCGGGGCTCGGGCGGCAGCGGTGTGCGCGGGAGAGCGGGCGGGGGCGCCGCCGCCGGCGGCAGCAGCGGGAGCGGCGGGGCGCGGGGCATGCGGAGCGGGCGCTGCCGGGGAGCTGCAGCTGCGGGCTCCGAGGCGCCGAGGGAGGCGGCGGCGGCTCCTCCGCGGGGCTCCGTGTGAGCGCGCCGCTGCGCCCGGAGCGCGGCTCCCGGCAGCCGCAGGAAGAGCGGGACCGAGGCGGCGGCGGTGCTCCCCCGGCCGCGGAGCGAGGCGGCGGGCGGAGGCGCCGGCTCCCCGCGGCCGTAGCGGCAGCCCGGCAGCGCAGCGGCCGCCGCGGCGAGCGAGAGGAGCGCGGCTCGTCCCCGTCCCCGCCGCCGCCCGGAGGATTTACCCTGCGGGACTCTTCTGCTCGGGCGCCCGGTGACAGGCGCGGCAGCGGCGGGGCTGGCGGAGCCCCTCGCCTCGCCCCGACGTCCGCCCGGCAGCCACGGAGAGGAGGGCCGAGGTGAGTGTGGGCTCCGGGCGCCTCGGGTTCCGCTTCCCCCCGCTCTGCTCTCGGCCGCGCTGGGGCTCGGGGGAAGGGAAGCGCCAAGTTCAGGCAGCGCCGGGCTTCTCCCCTCTCCGGCCGCCTGCGGGAGAGCCGCCGCTGCCCCCGAGCGGGGTGACCCCGGCGGGGGACGGGCGCACACAGCCCGCGGCTGCCTTCCGGCGGCTCCCCGAGGTGCTCCTGCCGGCGACAGGGTCCTGCGCCTGGGGACGTCCTGTTGCTGGTTTCAGGGGTCGGGAGCTGCGGTGTGTCTGCAGCCTCCGGCAGCGTGGCTGTGTGTCTGCAGGGGGGAGTACCAGGGCAGCATCGTCGGCTCTACCTCTTCGCCGCTGTCACACCGAGTTCGTTCAGTTGGTGTTTATTACGTAACATGTGACTAATATTTTAGAGTTTATCTTATCTGCTGGGCTCCGGATCAGCATTATTTTACTGCATTCTAATTCATAAAGCTGAAGAGAGTCGGGGGAGCTCTCGTTACAATTGGTTGCCTAATGGAACTTGGTTTTCATGTGACTTTGGCCATAACAGAGGGTTACTACCTCCTTCCACCCTAGGAAAGCAGAAGTGCGTGTCTTCTGCCCCCTCTTCCTCCGCCCCCCTTATTAAGCATAGACAAGTTTCTTTAGGTCCCGCTTGTTTTTAGTAGATTCTGGAACCTGCCACTTCGTGAACTTACAGCGTGAGATACTGAAATAGGAACTGTTTTTTGTGCAGCAGCTGCTGAGAGAAATAACTTTTATGGCGATGAACAGGAGTGAAGCAGCCCCTTCGGTTTATATAAATGATGTTGGCACTACATGAACTGTAAATGAACATAGCTAACAGCTGTGCAAACCAAAACTATGTAACTAACCATGTATTATTATACACTGCTGCTCTCAATTTCATTCCTTTGCAAAGATATTGAAGATCATACTACCCTGAGCATTTGGAACACCACAGAACTCGTTTTTCTTGTAAATACAAAGAATTGCTTTATCTTGAAAAAAGCACTTGACTTTCTAGTGCCAGCTTCATAATTTTCTGTGACTCGGAGTCATGTCTGTGTCCTCCTGTGATGCTGGCCTTTATTTCAGTGGTATTGCTAGCACTTTGAATTTGTTTGCTGTATTTTCTCGGGCTTGCCTGCGAAATAGGAATGTAAGCCTGAGACAATTATTATCAGTAGGGAAATTGTGGCAGCGTGGTTATCCTCAGAAAAATGATACAAATGTTACCGGGCAAGGACACCACACACAAGTCACCCTTGAGATCAAGGTGATAAGGACAGCACATGGACTATTACTGTATGATGTCTGTCTGTTCAGAACTGCAAGCTGCATGAATGAGTGTACCTAATTCTTACAGGAATAGGGCAATTCAAAGACAGTAATGAAAATGCTTTGAAAACACCATGTGACAGTCATTTTTTAGCCTAGTGGTGAGGTGGTACTGTTTCACTTTTATACAAAGATTTATTCTTCTCCCTCATCATCTCAAAGTGAATTTCTTCAAATGAGTTCAGGAGTAAGCTATGCAGAAAAAGAATGGAGGTAATTTAGAATAAATTTCAATACCAAATTGCTGCTTTAGGGAAATAGTACCCTGCTGCCCTTTCATTGTTGCATATGTGTTGACAACCTATATGTTAGCTGTAAACTTATTAAATATTTTTCTTTATTCTATCACAAAAGGAGTGTAATCTTTGTCTTTGGTCTGAGAATAAAAAGTAGCTCCAGGGACATTCATCTAAATATAAAGTACTTCCAAATACTTAAATCTTTTGAGTGCAATTTGCACCATGTTTTGTTCAAGAGATGAGAGATTCTTGACAGATTTTACATTTTATATATCTAGTGGTTTTTTGGTTTGTTTATTTTTTTGTTTTTTGGTTTTTTTTTTTTCATTTTAGGGTGTATGGTGTCAGACTGTCCACATAGCACAAAAGTTTGATTCACGGAACCAAAATGGTCTTTGGCTCTGCAGCTTTCCCCAGCCTGTGTCTTTAGATGTCTTCTCATGGAAGTGCAGGGACCATCTCTAGATTCAATCTGAGCTGGATCAGGATTTCTCACTGCTTGGATAAAGAAAAGAAATAGCCTGCAAATTCAAATAAAATTCTTTTTTTGTGTAAGGTGCATTAAAATGCATTTTAATAGTTGTAGTAATGCTGTTTAAAATGGTGCTATTTTGTACTTAACCAATCACTTAATTAAGAATTTTGGAGTTCTTTTATCTGTCTTAAATTACAACTAAAAGCATGTGGTCTAAAAGCATGTGGTGCTGTCCTTCAGGCCAAGTTATAGTGCATCATTTGCACAATTTCAGTGTTGCTCTTTAATTTCTGAAGTTTGTTTGGAAAGAGGGGGGTTTGGTGCTCCCTCCTTCTTTGAAGGGTCAACATGTTGATTTTGGTATTGAAATTGTGACACTGGAGTTTATCTGGAGTTCAACTGGATGAATGACTTATGACAGCTGTAAGAAGTGTTAAAGAAGGCAAATGCTGGATATTTCTGTTATGGTATGTGTCTTGCACCACTACTTAATAGAAGTAGCCTTGGATCATTACATAGGATGTTCTTAATCCCAGTCAATTTTTTCTATCCTCCTTTGAATATTGACAGATACTTTACTATAAAGATTCACTAGACATAAGTGAATATTTAGTTGTGTATTGTATCCAAAGAGAGTATCTCTGGACTGTGTACTTCTTGCTTTTGATGAGCAGCATCTTAATTTTTGAGGTGTAAATTATTTTCCTTCTGTTGGCATTTAGTCTTCTTAAAACTGTGTTTTTTCATGTTTTGTCTTCTGAACCTTTTTGTTGGATTTCTAATTCTTTACCTAATCTTATGCTGCAGCAGCCTTTTTCAGGTCATTAAGAATGAAGCACTAGTTTTATATGAAGGCACTTTTGCTAGTGCTTGCCACTGCTGCTTTTGAATCTCGATACTTTTAATTATCAGTAGCAATGTTCTCATATTGAGCTGAGATCTTCCCTGAGTTCCACAGGGATGCTTGTAATCCTCTTGTTTGTACTGGGCCTACTTAATTTAGAAGGTTGCTGACCATACTAGCAATTATTTAACTTTCAGTGGCTCTTCTTCTGCATTTATTAACGTTGACTTTTATGTGCAAGCATATTACCTGTCCATCATGGTTGATTAGCTTCCAGTTGGTTACATTTTTTGACTTAATGTACTTGATTAACATATGTAACTATTAAGTTTTCTACTTTTTTTTTTTTTTAGCTCAGTTTTTAGGGCCTTTAAATGTTGCTAGCTTTATGGATCCTTGAAGCATCCTCCTGTTAACCTTTGTCGTGTTGAAGTTTCATTCCATATTCCTAGTTCAAACTTTCTGTTTCTTAGCTAGGAATAAAATACTTAAAGAAAAATATAGCTGAAATCTTGAAAATGTGTCTGCAGTGTTGAAATCATGGCTTGTACTCAACTGTTAGCACCAGGTCTATTCCTGACAGAAGTACTCTAAATTTAGCATCCCCAAATAAAATATTTTAACTGCATGCTTGTCGTAAAAGCACTTTGACACCATCTTCCACTAATTCTGGCAGAGCATTTTTTCCCCTTTACAGTCTTTCTAGAGAGCTTAATCCATTATGTGAAATCAGCCCATTGTAAAAATCAATGGAATTGATATACTTTTAGCTAATGTATTAAAGAGCTGGCTAACTGCTCTATTATTCACTTTTTGATTACTTAAATACAGTTTTGCAGTATGAAATATGAAGGTTCTTTAGGAGCATTTAGTTTTGGCTAAATGGGAAGCTTGTGACTTTGAGCACTGCATAAATTATCTCATACACGTGCTGTTGTAGTAATTCCCAACTCGTGGAGGCATTCTTACCATTGGGTTCACATAAAGGTCTTTTTATAAGCCACAAAAGAGAATTAGCTTGAAGTCTGAAGCCCTGCACTATGCATGCTACTGATGAGTGATGGTTTGTAGTTCCTAACAGGAAAAGTGATTTTGATTCCTCCTGTCTTTGACCAATGGAACTGAACAGTCAGCGTGGAAAAGGTGTGTTTAGCTCATAGCCTCAGCTGTCACTGAAAGCAAATGTGCTTGGAGACTTGGTTAGTTGAGAAAAGGTACCCTTGGCAAGCTAGTCTTGATAAACTGTCTTTTGATACCATTTACCAACCTTGTCCTTGTTATCCTGAGCTTTATTTCCAATTATTAAAAAGCCCTGCCACAGCATTTTTTAATGAATTGACTTCAAAACAGCTTTCTTTCCTTTTTCCCCAAAGTATTTCATTTTGATATTGGAGTGATCAGTTTCATTTCTTCGGAATTAAAAAGTTATCCTCAAGAGTAAGAGCTTTGTAATGGTGCCTTTTTTTTGCAATCAGTGTTCAATGACCACAGCAACTCTCATTGATAGTTTCAGCTCATGAGTTTCTCCTCTACTGTCAGACTATCATTTAAGAGAGATATACAGGTAGGAATTTGAGCACTGCTTGTGTTGTGTAATCTGGTGGTCCTCAAGACATTTGTGTTTGTTTCCTGTGAGAAGGTACTGCTAGAGAAGAACAGTATAAAGCAGCAGCAGTTTGCTGCTGTGGACATTCAGACTCTGTGACTGGCTTATGTAAAGCTGCTGTGAAATTCGTCCTTAGTTAAGGAGGGAAGTGTTTTCATACTTCTTTTTTTTTTCTTGTGCCATGCTAGTATCAACTTTCAGAAACTTTACTCTTTTAGAAAACTTATCCAGAAGATAAG
The DNA here is from genome assembly GCF_903797595.1 of Erithacus rubecula. NCBI lineage: Eukaryota > Metazoa > Chordata > Aves > Passeriformes > Muscicapidae > Erithacus > Erithacus rubecula. Next base: position 83,795,512 of record NC_136689.1, on the reverse strand, counting down.
CCAGTTCAGTGTTTTGCTGTCTAGTTGAAAGAACGTTAGCATCCTTTGGAGGCAGAATGTGTGAACTGCTCTTTTGTTCCTTAATTCTCATCTTGCTTTATTAGACTTAGTCCTGTAAATGGCAAGGCAGTGTTGTATTGTAAATTTTTTGGAAAATTTTACTTTGTTTTCACTAGTACTAATATTGGTTAAGCTGTGCAAGTGGTTAAATCTCTAAGAATTGTATTTTTATTGGGTTTTCTTAGTGTAGATGAACTCTTAGTGTTTCTTGTACAAATAATATTTCTTTGTAATGAGATGCAGTACTATTTTCATATTGAGTTCTAATATATCTTCCTGTAACAGAGTTCCCAATGTGTAAATGAAGTCATACAGCAAAATTTGTCATCCTGGTTATGTGGAACAATTGAGTCAGAATGATACTGAGCATCTAAGTTGCTTGTGAAAACAGGCAAGTGGGGAGGGTATGTCATGTTCTTTGACTTTTTAATTTTACAGTAGAACAGATCCCAAAGTTTCAGCTGGTGCTTCCTGTCAGCCTCAGGAATGATGAAAATAACAGAGCGTGCACAAATTTCTCAATAAGTAGTTTGACAGGAGGCAGAAATACTGGTCTGATTTTACAGGCAGCACATGACAAAGGCCAACAGAACCTGAAGAACTTGAATCCCAATCTGTTTGTTTTTCCATAGCCACAGGTTATTGTTATCTTATCTCTTTTTCATGCTTTTTAAACCTGTGCTCAGTATGCTAGCAGTGCTTTAGTGCAAACTGTGAAGGATAACCAGAATTATGCTGACAATTAAAGGAAAGGTGATAATGCCAGGATTCTTCCAGGGAGAAGGAAACAAATTTTGGGTTGGGATTTCGACTTTGTTGTTTTTTTGGTTTTTGGGGTTTTTTTGTTTTTTTTTTTTTTTTAAGGTTTTGTTTGCTTCTTTTGTTTTGGGTTTTTTATTTGTTTTCAGATGTCTACAAGGAACAAACCAGGGAATGGGAATACTGGTAACAGGTTGGAATCAATTGTCAATATATATAGAGAGATTTAAAAGTTCTTACGACATACCTGAATGGTGAAGCTGACTGAAAAAGAGAAAGAAAAATTGATCAAATGACTGTGGATGTCTATAAAGACAAAGAGGTATTTAGTATTGGTCTGAATTGCAGTATATGCTGAGTTGGAAAGGACTTACAATGATTTTTGAGTCCAACTCCTGCCCCTGCACAGGACCATCCCCAAGAATCACACCATGTGCCTGAGAGCATTGTACAAACACTTCTAGAACCTGTCAGGCTGGTTGACCACTCCTGAGGAGCCCAGGCACTACCAGTGTCTGACCACTCTCTGTGTGAAGAATCTTTTCCTCATGTCCAAGACAGAACTTCAGGCCATTCCCTTGGGTCCTGTCACTGGTCAGCACAGAGAAGAGATCAGTGCCTGCCCCTTCTCTTCCCCTCACAAGGAATTTGTGACTCTGCTGAGGTCTCCCCTCAGTCTCCTTCAGGCTGAACAGACCAAGTGACCTCAGCTGCTGCTTATTCAGCTTCCTCTCAAGACCTTTCACATTCTTTGCTGTCCTCGTTTGGACATTCTCTAATAGTTTAATGTCATTTTTATATTGTGGCACCCAAAACTGCACACAATGTTCAAGGTGAGGCTGCCCAAGAGCAGGACAATCCCCTCCCTTGACCAGATGTCTCCACAACAGTGTTCAAAATGAGTTTGACTACCATGGCCAGGGTGAGCAAGGACTAAGATCAAGCTTAAGTTGTCTCTCACCCCAGCCCAAAGTAGGTAACAAGTAGATGTCATATCATGAGGTCAGCTCTTAACTTTGCTAGATGCTACTTTTCTTGAAAAACAGAGGAAACAAACCACATATACAATAGGCTTCCAAATCTTCTGGTGACCCAAATGCATATTAGTTGTGGGTGAAAAAATAAGATTGATCAGAGTTGTCTTTTCACTCATCAGTTTGATTACCACTATGAATAATTTAGCATTAAGAACAGCCCAGGCTCTTATGTGCTTATCCTGTTCATTATGTTTCTGCGTTAAATACATTCAATTGAGAACATTCACTGATGGAGCACTTTTAAAGTATCTTTAAGGACTCATTTAGGTTAAAATTAAACTAATGGATTTATTTAATTTTCAGTTCGTTATGTACTCAGAGTAATTGGGATTGATACACTTTTCAAACACAGAAGCTGAAACCTAATTTTAGGTGCAAACCCCAGCTTTTACTATTGTTTCCACACAATACTTCTGTTAGGAATTATTTCTGTTTCTCCTGATTGGAATATTAATTTGAATGTTCAGTTTGCGAGTTTGCCATAAAGAAATTAGGTATGCATTTTCACATAACTTGTTTTTTTCAGATGACTTTGTGGTTTTGAAGGCTACTGTCTATACTGTCATGTGGATGAACCAAATATCTGCTAACTTTATCTCTGAAAAATGGTTGAAGATAGCACACCAGAACAGCCCTGCTGCAAAGAGATACTTGAATAGCAGCTCTACTTAGAATAGCAAAGAAAACCCACACCCCTGCTAGCAGTGTGTGACTTTGTTCACCCCTTTTCCAATATACTCTTGCAATTTTTTCTTCAGGACTTGCTGAAGTTTCAGAAAGCAAAAATACTTGAATCAGTAATAGTTTAGTAAACTTGTTTTGTTTTCAAATTCTCAAGGTAATGTGGATCCATACACATCATACAAGTATTAAACTTCCCAGCATGCAGCAGAGGTGCTATGATTTAAGTGCACTTATTTGAAATATATATTTCAAGAAAAAAGAAACTCATCCCTTACAGCCCTCTGTCTGCAAAGAATGGTTGTAAATTTGAAGGACTTTTTTCAGGCTGATGTTTCTAAATATTTGATTTTAAGGCTTATTTTTGTGAACTGAAAGTTTCAGAAATGGTATGAAAAATGCAAAGCTGTTCTATCACTTTAGGGAGTAGGAAAGCACAGTGCCACCTCCATGAGCCTTAATGCAGGTCGAAAATACAGTATTTGTATCCTCTTAGAATCTTTGAAAGGCCTTTGGGTTCTTACTGGGACTTTTTCCTTGCTCTAGAGCTATGTGTGTATAAGCAGGGTTACAGATATGATAGGAAAGTCCAGTAAATTAAACATATATTTGCTTCAGACTTTGCTTTAGTCTAATTATCTGTCCTCTTATAAGAACAGCTTGGTAACCTTTTGGAAATGTGGTCTGAGGTATCTGTGAGAAAACAATTCCAAGCTGCTCAGTGGTCTCTTTCCTGCAACTTCTACTGTGGTTTAATTGGGCACTGAAGTGAACAGGGAGCACAATGTGACATGAAGGATGCTCAGGAATTCTTCATTCTTTGTCAAGTTCCCTGCTAAAAGAGAACAGAGTGGGGCAGCTGCTGCTGTGTTAGATGGCATACTCATCAAAAACATTTTAGTTGGTTGTTTGGGTTTTTTTCAGCATCAAATTAATTATGCATTTGGTACAACAGGTTTTATGAACATTATACTAAAACAATTTTAAATTGTATAGATCAACATCATCCTTAAGGACAGCTTAGCCTACACAGAGTTCCAGAAGTAAATGACTGATAATCTAACCTTCAAAACAACTGGTATGATGAGAGCTTAAAATTATTCTCAGTATAGCTTTAGAAAAAATAGTGTACATTATATGTTTTTTGTGCTCTAAAATATGTATTTGATGTTTGGCTGTGAATAGATTCATTGAATTGCTGGGAGCTGCATTAATATTTTATCAAGTCTAAAGCTGTGTTTGGTAGTTAAAATACTACTTGGTTGTACAAAATGTTAAAAAAGAGAAAAGCGTTGGTAGCATGACTGTCCAATAACACTAACAGACTCCTGCAGAAAATATTAAGCAATCCATCAACTCCTATAAAAGTGCAGTTGGAAGGTACTTAAATGTGGTACATCAGGCATCTGAACAAAATCTTAATTTGGATATTTGAAAAGCAGGTGGTACAGCCTTTTTTTTTTTTTTATTACAAGTTCATATGCCCTTTCATAACATTATTATCATTACTCTGCTATGGTGGCATGTCATCAAATGAAAAAGAGTGTTTAAAAACCATGAGGAATTCTAGGAGTCTAGTGAGCAACCAGAGCTGGTTAAAACATTTTGAAGCAATTGATACATTATGTATGCAGACTCAGCACAAAAGTTTTTTCTCTAGCAAACTATACTTGCCAGTTTCTATATCTAATTTTATGCTGCAGTTCTAAATCATAAAATCTTTATACCTGCAGTAGTTAATTTAAAAAAAAAATACGGTAACCAATGCCCACAGGAAACAAAGTAATCTTGGGTATTGAATTTGTTAAATCTTTTAAAAAAGAAACCCTATAAAAACCATTAAACCAACCCTCTTGTTGCTAGACATTATTTATTTTCTTTCCTTTCTTCCTCGTGTTTCTTTCTTTTAGTTTCTTTTGGATCTTGCAGAGCTGTCAAATCACATCTTTTATTCTGTCTTTCCATGTCCAGGAAAACTAATCACTCTTCTGCAAGCAGTTAATGCTTGAAATCTGCTGTGTGCAAGAAACAAATTGACCAAATCTCTTCTGGGATCTGATTCATGAAAGTACAACAATATGTAATTTTCTTGCTTTGGATCATATCAAAGCTTTCTTATGCAGTTTTAGACTATTATGACTATTCATTCTTCCCCCAAATTGTGCTTTCCCAAACACAGTAGGAGCTTCTAAGAGCTTGAAACAATGGTTTCTCTATATTTTGCAAGTGTTATGTATATCTGAGAGGCATCTAAGGACTTCTTTTTAAACCACATTTTCCTCTGTATGGAAAACTTCATAAAACATCTTGCTTTCTGCCAGGAAAACAATGCCTTTTATTTTTTTTTTTTTAATAGCATACCTCATGTTATTTGCAGTAGAGTTGAGTAGCAGTGAGTTGTGGTCACTAGTTTGCACTAATCTGCTAGTTTGGATCACGAGCATTTTTAATCATAGAATCCACAATGGAGTGACTTTTAAGGTGAACAGATTTCCTTTATGACCAATTCTGTGCAGAAGAGTTAAATACCATGCCCATCAGGCACTTATTTCCAAATCAAATGTCTGACCTTGCAATCTTCATTGCTAAATTTTCAACTCCATGGCTAAAAAAATATTTGGAACCAACTTTCTTACGACCAAACCATCTTTTAGTGCACAGGCTAATGGAATTATGATTCACTACCACTTCTGTCAGCAGGGATAAACTGTATGGTATATTTCTATGGAGAAAACCCAAGAGGAATTTCTAAGAGACTGTTTGCTTCTTCATCTGCCACTTGTGAAATGCTGGCTATTGTTAGTTTAAAACAGTTTATATCAATTATCACCTTAAGTTTCCATGATTTGTGATTTCTCCATTTCTTCCATTTGTCTGCATGTGTGATGAGTGGTTGGGTGTAATCATTAATTTTATTCAGAAGAATGTGGAAACGGTTCAAAAATGAGTGGAGAAATGTATCCAAAGGAAGTAAAAATAATAGAAATTGCTAGTAATTTGGGGTTTTTGATATGTAGTTTCACATGTCTTAGAGATCTGGCTGTCTGAAAGTGAAGCTCAGTGTTTTCCAGAAAATCATCACTTTTAGTGTAACTCAAGTATTAAATTAAAAAAAAAAAAAAAAAAAGGGAAATTACCTCAAAGTCAGCTAACTGAGAATGTTCGTTTTACTGTGCTGGTGCTTGGAGAGTATTCAGAAAAGATGTAAGGTCTTGTATTTTCCTTTGCATGTGAGTTATTGACATAATTTAATTTACTAGAGATATTTCAATGTAGTTTGTAAAACTTAATGAGTTTCTTTAGGTTCTAACCATTTATCCAACTGTTACATAAAAGGTAAACTAGGATACGTCAGGGAAGAGAGACAGGTTTTAAGACCAAAGTGAAGACTGGTGTATTTGAAGTAGATTCAATTCTAATTATGGTCAGGCTTATTGAAGAGGAAATCATCAAAATAGCCTGACAAACAGTGTGTTTCAAATTTCCATATCCAAATCTTGCATTTTGAGGAAAGGAGTTTAGCTCTTTTGGTGGTGGCTGGAACTGGAGAAGTTTAGCCAGTCTTATGCATACTTCTGGAAAAGGAAGATAATTCTTCAGTAAGGGATTTGTTTCAGATGGAGGGGTAAAAAGCCAGAAATATTTATAAAAAACTTGAATGTTTATGGAGCAACATAAAAGAAAAGCCTCCAAGCTTATTTAGTCAACTGTGAGTAGACTAGGGAAATTTTAAAACACTTCTGTGTTAAAACTGTGTATTTGTCTGAAAATCTTTGTATCCACTGTGAATGAAGGTTTATGGAGGAAATACTGTTTTCTGTTCAGCTTCAAAAAGAAAGCTTAAGATGTATAAATATTTTTTTTAACTTGCTCTCTCAAGAGAGAGCAAAGTTAAGGGCGGAACTTTAATACACAAAAAGTGAATACACAAAACTGGAAAACTTTTGGATTTGCCTGCATATGTATGGATCAAATGTCCAGACTTAAGTGATGGGAGAGGCATTTCCCTGGGTGTACCACCACTGGGTGGGATTCTGTTCCCTGCCCACAGTTTGTCTGGTTTCTGATCCTGTGTAAAATGTGGTGACATTGGCATGTGGTAGTCCGTTTTGTAAAAGCTAATAGTATTTTTACTTGAAGATTGCCTCAGGCAAGAAAAGTAATTTTGGCTGGAGAGGAAGAGTTGCCTTTTCAAGACAGTTTGATCTTCTGCTCTATTCACTCTCAGCCCTCCCTCATTCTTACCCTCTGTCCCCACCACCCTCCTGCTCCATTTTGTAGATGGCTTTTAGTAATACTTGATGGGCAAAAATCCCATATATTAAATTGACACAATTTTGGAGAAAATTGAAGAAAGGCAGCTCAACAAAACCTGTTGTTTTCTAGCCTGGCAATTCAGCAGTAAGTCTTGCTTTTGGCTGGCCAGATGGAATACCTGAACCTTGGAACAAACCCTAGCATCTGATGCCCCTTAATGATTTGGTAATTAAGAGACATAGGGAAGATGCCATTGGGAAAAGAATGGACTTTTTGGATGTGGAGGAATAAAGGAGAGCTTGTAAGGGGCAGCAGCAGCGAAGTGCTGAAGTTATTGTTGTCTGTGGAAGATAAATCTAAAGTTCTGCTTTCCTCAAGGCAGGATAAATTGTTTTAACAAGATCTCTTTGCAGGTAGATCATGATTTATTTCTAAGCATGAGCATTCTGTCAGTCTTTTAATTTGTTTGTTTGTTTGTTTGGGGTTTTTTTGTTTGTTTGTTTGTTTTTTCTTTTTTTATTTTTTTTTTCCCCAGTGTGCTGTGGCTGGTACTGCAGCTGGTCCTTTTAAATTATAAAACAAGTATCCAGCTGCTGCTCCAGGGTAATTTATTAGAAGAGCATACTGGTAAAAGTTAAACCACTCTGCTTACATTAATGAATGGTTGATCATGTTTCTTCTCCCTGAAACAAAGTTTCCATAGTTTGCTAAGGAACTGTTTGGTCTGAATTTATGGGAAGAATTATTTTCATATCTTTTATTCTTAATAGACTAGTTGAAAAAGCTGCCTGTACAAGAGACAATTAACTGATTAAGTGACTATTTTTTAACTATGGCATCTTCTCTCTGTTGGAGAGTGGGGTGAGAACATTAATAAAACAACTTTCTGAATTTCAAAAATTGAATAAAGGAACTTTCAAATTCAATTAGTTGTTGGATATTTAGTTATGACCTTATTTCTTTGGTTTATGTGTTTTCTACTAGAAATATTGTCATAGCAAGTATTAAGACTTCTCATATCACAAATAATACAAACAGTATGTTTGACTTTCTGAATGAATGCTAGTAGCTGATATGGTTTTAAAGACTTGACTGTTACTAAATTTTAGTGTAAGAATGGACATATTTTTAACATTGCTATGACCTATACTTTCATTCCAGTTTTTACCTGAGTTATCTGCTTTTTGTACATGCAATATTTAGTAACAACTTTCTTGGCACAAACCAAGTGTAATTGGGAAAGGAGTTGGTTACTTCAAACTTTGAAATTACTATAGCCTAAGAAAAAATGTAGGTTGTCTTAAGGTGCATTGTAACTATTTTTTGATCTCTTGGTAATGGTATGTGAGTTATATGTTTATCTTGGTCTGTCTAACAGGGATTACACTGCGTGTTAGCAAAAAAATTCCAAATTGCACATAATATAAAACATCCTGCTATACTAAAATTTCCTGTCATTCTGGTGATGTTCATGAGTCACTGACGTACTTTTCAAAACATTATAAGTAAATCACTGGTCATAATATTGAAAAACTGTACTGTTCACTCCTCAGCTTGGAATTATTTCACTAAGTATATACCTTGTAAATAGTTAAAGGCTAGGCCTCTGCTTAAAAAAAAAAAATCCAAAATCTGGCAATGAGACATTGCTTTATGGAAAACTATTGCAGAAGTAGATTGCCTTAAAGAGCAAATATTTGAGATTGGAGAGAATTTGGTTCGGATGGCATGAGTGTTGCTACCAATCATCTTTTAGCAGATAAAAATAGTTTGCATTGTGTCAGAATTAGGGAGGTGTTCATCAGGGGCTTAAAATAAAGGCAGACAGGTACTGGGCAACATAAGGTCTGTAGGAAAAGGGAACAGAAAAGTTAAAAGAAAGAATAAACTGTGTTGTTCTAGAAGATAACAAAATATATCAATGGCTAAATAATATTTCACTATTTCTTTTGTCAAATAGTCATGTTACGGAGGTTTAGCAAGGTAATTAGTAAAAGAGATGGCAAATCCAGAAGTATAAAGGGAATGTGGAAGTGTTGACTGGGGACAATTTACCTATAGACAGGTAAAAGTTTTGACTAGCATGGTTTGCCTGTCTAGGCACAATTTCACATAGGAAAAAATAATTTTGACCTTCTTCCTTCCTACCCCTCTTGACCCTGATAAGGCCAAAATTTTTCTCGACGTAGATTTAATTTCCTGGAAAATACCAGTGGAATCTTTGCAAGATCTGGGATGGGTAAAGTACAGTATAGAACATGCACATTCCCTGTTTTCATTTACTGCATAGGGCACACCAGTAGAGTACTGGGGTGTGTTGGAATAATTTTTGGGGAGGTGGGAAAAACAGTATCTGTATATGGATAAGACATGATGTCTGTTGAGCAAAAAGTTACATGGTATTGCAAACTGTGGACCATATATAAGAAGTTAGGTGTACATGCTCTTTAAATATTTATATATAGTTTTCTTTTACATTCATATCCTGAAGATAACACTGAACAATATGTCTTCTACAAGCATTTTGCCATATTCATTCTTGATGAATAAGCAGAATGTCATTATAGTTTGGAAAATCAAATTTAATTTTCCATTCTGTATGTAATTTTCCCATTAATATGGAAGGTTGACAAGGCTTTTACTGAAAGAATTGTATTTAAGTAATCATGTTTTTATTTAGAACTTGCTTTCTGGAAGTGTGCAACACTTTTTGCTGCAAATCTGAGAGTAATGCTGACAAATCACTGGTTTGAGCAATCTTGGTCTGTAGAGCACTTCAGCTTGCAAAGCAAATGCTCATTGTCAGCATTTGCTATTCTTTTGAAGTTGATAAAGCACTTGAACTACTACTTATAAGTTGATGGTTCTTAATTTTATCTCGAAGTATTTTGAAGCTAAATGTTCATTTCTTATCATGGAAACCCAGCTCAGGTATTTTGACACATAGATGGTCTTCTGTTTTGGTGGGAGCCTCACAGGGAGGAATTTGCAAGCCTGAGGTTTTCAGTTGCAGAAGAATGTTTTAAAAATGCTGTTTGAGCTGGCACTGCCTTCTCTAGTTTAGTTACTAGTGATGAGTTGAATTTGAGTCTTTAAATAGCACAGTACATTTCCTAACCTATACAAAAGTTAGTTGATACTTTCCACCCAACCCAATATGAGGAGTCATTTGCAAAGCATATAACTTTGCCAAACAGTTGAGCTGAGAGCTGAATGAGTTGGGAGGCTTTGTTTGGGTCTGTCACGAGGTTGCCAGAAGTGTTGAGAGCTCCCTGCTTCTTTTGCTGCGTGACAAGTTAAACATCTTGGGAAAAGTGGTTTAAGACAGTATAATGCTTCCAAACCTTTTTTCCCATGTGTCTAAAGGAATAAAAATAATTCAGTGTTGACTGAAGAAAAATAGTACAATATCTTTCTTATTGGTTTTCATTTAATTATATTTTTAAAAGGTACCTTCTTTCATTTTGATGCTTGCTGAAATGTTCTTAAGCATAGCAGACCCACTTATAAAATAACATGCTCTGATTTTCATAGTCATAGTTTTCAGTATCCTGACTTTCCCTTCAGCGTAGCAGGGGGCCTAGCAGTATTTTAGCTTAAGTAATTTTGTTTTTAGGGGCTGATTAGAAGCATAAACATTCTGCATGTTTTCATGTTGCTGCCTAGCTTTTCATGTACTCTAGAATGAGCCTCTATATAGAAGATTCCTGTTTAATCTCTTTCTGGAATATTCAAGCAAGAATTCAAGCAACCCTGAATCAGTCAGGTGTTTAGGGAAGCAACTCATGTCTTTCCAGTTATTGAAAATAAATGGCCAAATGCATATCTGAATAACTGATAGAGATTTCCAGTAATGAAAGTTTCTCATTCCCTGAAGCATTCTGCCAAATACCAGATTAATAATCCTTTCCTCATGATGTTATGATGTAATTAACAGTGTTTGTGGCCCAGCTGCTAAAGAGCTGGTAAAATTGAGGTGGAAAACTGATAGAGAATGACTGAAAAATACTACAGAATTGGAGAAAATAGAAGATATATTTATAATTAAGATATAATAGGCGTGTTGAGATTTAGTGTAAGAACAGTGGTAACTCTCAAAATTTAAGAATTAGGTTTTTAGCTTCATATGTCTGCCCCTGAAGTAAAGTCTTTTCCTGAGGATTCTTTCCCTTCTTTAGGCGAGTATTGTGAAATAGATTGCAAAAATTTCTCGATTGCAGTGTATTTCTGTGCTGAATTAGCTCTAATCTGCACTCAACTGTGACGTTTTCAGAAGGGAGTGTGGGGACAGAGTAAATGCTTAGGGAATAGGGGTGTTATTATGCAGTCCTTGAGCTGCAGTGCTGATTTTCAACGTTCTTTTTTTTTTTTTTTTCTTTTTTTTCCTCACTTGTTTAAAGCATGATATATATGAAAACTGCATACCTTGTTTCCTGCATACCGAGGTATCTTTTGGGTTTGTGCTTGTAAAAAGAAAGGTGCTGCAAACAGCTGACTGACTCAGCAATTAGTAAATCAAATGAAGTGGGATATTTCTAGGAAGAAACCTGAAGGTTTGCAGCATGATTTGGGAAGCTGTGGGCTGGATTGCTGCATTGCCAAAGGCTGCATTAAAACAGCAGTGCTTTTTTTAGAAGAGCTAATTCATTGGGTTATTGTCGCAGTTTCCTCATCCTTATTTTGACAGTGTTAATGGCTCTCAGGATGCTGTTTCAACTACCTGAAAGTAGCTACTGACTTTACAAAAAAAGGACAAGAAAAAAATTGGGATCTGTATTACTAACTCAATCCATTGTTTTGGAAACTTGATCACGTAATGTTTCCTGTGTTCCTCCATGGTAAACAAAACTTCCTGAATTAGGGACCATTATCTCACCTGAAGCCAGAAAAAGTTTGCCTGCTTTATTTTACTAAGAAGAAAGGAATATTTTGTTGCTGTTGTTGTTTGGAGTGATCTTGCTACTCTTGTAAGTGAGAAATGATAGTCATTTGTCAGCTCAGCCAAATTTCAGATACTGTTGCAAGCAGCAGAGCTTTGCCTGGAGGCAGATGCATATATTCGAAACTAGAATTTCTGTGGGAGGGTTCGTATTTGTGCATGAAGACATATGCTCAGCCAAGCAGTTTGTTGGTTTGAGTATATTTTCTCCTGTTGACACTGACAGACAGTCTTACTGAGAAGCTTTAAATCTGGCAGAAGGCAGAAAACCATTCCCTCTTCTCTATTTATTTCCCTCACCACAAAATTTTGTTTTTAAATAGAACATTAATATTTTCTAAGGACTCAGTCCCTAGGCCAGACTTTATTATTTTCTTTTTCCTCGGGGAGGTTGTCTGTATTACTTCAGTGCCCTAGGGTAACTTTTTTCTCTGAAGGTTTACTTTTGTGTACTGTAAACTTAACTGTTCCCTGAGTTAAAGTCCTCCTAATAAACAATGTGTTATTTTGGACTTTGGAGTTATGTTATGCTTGCTCACCTCTTAAACAGCTGTCTCTGCTGGGAGCTAATATTGTACTGTGTGATAATATAAGACTTAATAAAAGCTTGTGGACAAGAATACAATTTTCTCATTTTCCTCTTTGATTAACAAGTGCTAATTACATAGTGCAAGAAACTACTTCCTGTTAGATTTGTGAGAGGGTTTTTATAGCTTCATTTGGTTCCTAAGTTGGTAAATATATAAACAGCCAATTTTAGCTCTGTGTACAGCCATAGATGATTTAATTTAGAAATCTGGTGTTTATATTTCTTTTGCAGTGAAGTTATAGAGCTGAATAGATGTGGCCTGTCTCATGCCAGAGTGCTGCAAGAAATAATTTCTCAGTGTCCAAAGAGACATAATTAGATGTTGTGGAGCAGTGGTTTTACTTTGGGATTTTTCCACCACTTAGCACTTTGTTTATTATCTTTGTGAGAAAATATTAATACCATAGATGCTCTTTGCAAATGTTGAGAAGCATTGTGTAAATGTGACATTTGCTTTTGCAAATTTACTGGTTGATTTATTTCAAGTACTGCCTCTTGTGAATGGCAAGTCTTTGGATCTTGCTTAGTTACCTCCCCCTCCCACTTTTCTCACTCTAAGTAATGTGCTATAATTCCTGCTATAACACTCTGTGTGTGTGAACTCAGAAAATCTAAGCCTTTGATTGGAAGTAGAATAATTTTGTAGTTCTCTTTCTCTGCATTTAGGATAGGGCTGCTGTAACTTTATTGTCCTGCTGTTGTTAACACTTGCAAACTGATTTCTTGGCACGTGGAATGCAGAGGTTGTGGCCTTTTAAGCACCATTAAAACAGTGTATTTGAATCTCTGTCACTTTGCATCCCTCTGGTCATCTCTGAGGTAGTGGGAAATGTTTGTAGTTATTTCATTCTGTAGTTCCATTAGTAATTATCAGTGGAAATGAATATAATGGCTATGGGAATAACTCATATACATTCTTTTCCCTAAACTGTTCTCTTGTGCCATCCACACCCATAAGCTTTACTACTATCTGGGTGTTTTGCATCAGATCAGAGAGGTTACACATTATTCATTTAAATATTGACCTAGAATAAAACAGGCAGCTCTCCTGAAGCCCTCTGCATGCTGTTGAAAAGAGCATTGATCATAGGGCATGCAATTTTACAGAATGTAAAATTTATGAGGGCAGCTGTCATTGATTTTAATGTAGTTATGTATTTAGCTATTTTGCATTCATTATTAAGTAGGATGTTTTTACTCAGTAGGTCTGGAAGCATTTAGTCTTTTCTCATGAGTTAGGAAAGACTAGAAAATGTTAAAGCCTCATCTTTCTCAGCTGAAGGGACCCTTGTTAATACATTTGCCAGTGTTAATATCAATTTTTCCAGCAAAGAGCAGTACTCTGAAAATGGAAAGGGGGTTACATTTCTAAAAACTAAGTGAAGAATTTCACACTGTTGATATGGCCATGCAGATGCACACACACGTCTGGGCAGCTGGGGTTACTGCTGGGTTGTACCTGCAGGAGCTGATGCTTCTGCCTGGCTGCTGCTGCTGCTTGGTCCAGGGCTGTTGCTATGCTTGTGTTTTGGAGGAAGGTGTCTTGATGTGTTAGAGTAAGTGATAACCATCTGATGTCTCCTGAGCTTCTTGTGGCTTGTGGTGAGGTCCAAAGTCAGTGTTCTTTACACAGGAAATGTGTAGTCTGTAGTGCTGGGGATGTGCCTCTGCTGCTGGTCCCACCTGAGCTCTTACCAGCAAGGGGTGAGAGGACAAGACTGGAGTTGAAATTGGGTAGGAAGGTGAGGTCTTTAGAGCAAAGTATAGCTCAGTCTTTATGTTTTCATAGCCTATTACAATAGAAACATTACTGGAAAACTACACTACCCACTCTTTATAAACAAACAATGCAAACAAAAAACTTTAGTTGACACAAGCATTAATTTTTTTTACTTCTGGATTCCTTCATAGTGAATGTTTTGTTAATGGAAGGAGCTGAGAGGTGTCTAATGCATTTTTCACTGTGGCTCACATCCTCCATCCACACCAGTGCTGGTTGCTTTGCATACTTGTGAAACAATGAGGGTAGTGTTTCCTGGTGGCTGAAGAGAAGGTGCAGAGGGTGTCTGCCAGCTCTCAGCAGTCAACACATAACTCTTTGTTGATAGTCCCACTGGAGGCAAGCATGCCTGGATTGATGCTCTGTGCTCCTACTTAAAGCTGATGTAAGTTAGTGCTATCAAAATAAACTGGTTTTGCTGATTGCCTTACTAATATTTTTGAATCATGATAGTAAAGAAAGATTTCTATCATCTTCACAAACCTGCAGTGCTTCTGCTGATTTGTGAAAATTTGTGTTTTTGTCTTTTCATTTTTTCTTTGTTGCTTTTCTTTCTTTTCTCTTTTGGTGGGTTGAACAATCCTGTGTAAGTAATTTGAATTATGAAAAAGCTATTTCTTACAGTCCAAAGTGATTTAGACATAATTTTGAATATGACTGGTGAGAGCACCATTGTAATTTTTTTTATTGTTGTATTTTTCCAGCAGTGTGGTACTCTCAAACAACATGAAAATGAGCTTTACAGTAGTCTTGATTCTGGGGTACAGGTTGGGATCAATTTTACAGTTGACTTCCAAAAATCATATTTACCTCAAAATACCTCTTTAGTCATTCTTGGTCCCTTTCATACACTGCTTGTGTTGGCTTGTGTTGCTGTGAGTCCCTGTCCCCAGGGGCAGCAGGAGGGCTGTGAGAGGAAGGTGCTGCTGCATTGTTTGCATGGCTGAGTATGCCACTGAATCATTGCTTAGTTGGGGAGCAGCCTGCTAGTGAAGGCCAAGAAAAGTAATGACATACACTTTAGATGTCAGTCTGATCAAAGCAACTGTTACCTTGACAGCTTTTTCCTAAGGTTTGGGGAGATAATATGATAGCAGTGTGTACGTAACAGCTGTTAAACATAATACTTGTCTGTATGGTTTTGCTGATTCTAATATACATGATGGCTATGAATCTTTTTTTTTTTTTTTCCTGACAAATTGCATGCAGGGAAAAAAAAAAATCTTTGGATTGTACCATTAAGAAAGATTTACTCAAAAGATTTTTATTTCTCCTTGCTATTTTTCTGTATAAGATAAAGCCATGGAGACTTATGGAGCAAAACTGGTTGTTTTGTTGTACACTCTGGGTGTTTTTACGTCTTTTTGGTCACTTCAAGAATAACAGGAAGATGATGTGGTTTTCTTAGTGTTACAAATCTGTTTTCTTCATAGTTTAATGGCACCCTAATAATTTAATGTTTTTCTGTTCAGTCTCTTGCACTGATTTTTCTGACCTTGTGCAGGGTCATACCACTGTATTGAGCTGGTAGGAAAAAAAAGTTGATGCAATGGAATTGGCTCTGTATTTTATGGCACATGCATGATTTTGTGTGTGTGGGGAGGTGTTTCACTGAATGCAAAAGAAGTTGCATGGACTAGAAATACATGGCTAAAAAATCACACAGTCAATCCGTGTTATATTTAGGAAGAGGTGAGAGTGGTAAGTGGGGTGTGACAAGTAGGGATGGCTATTTCATTGGGCATAGATAGCTCTGCAAGGTTGTTGCTGTTTTTTACATTGAGTGTGTCAGAAGGAAGTTCTATGCATAATAGGAATGCAAATATTGAGACTACTCAGTATAGCCACTTCTTGAATATGAGACAGTTATATTTTGCATTCTACAAACACAGAGGCTGTTAATCTGGTCAGCATATTAGACTGACTGGCTAAAATTTGTTTTAACTGTTGCTGTTTTAGTTGTTGCTAAGTAGGACTTACTCCAAGGCAAGGAACTTGCCATACCACAAAACATCATGCCCAGTATATAAGCAGGGGGTGAGGGGATGAGGAATTGGCCTGGGATACAAATGCAGGTTGTGTGGGGAGTGGTTTTGTTGATGGATGAGAAGCTCAGCATGCCCCAGCCATGTGCAGTCACAGCCCAGAAGGAGACCATGCCCTGGGCTGCATCCAAAGCAGTGTGGGCAGCAGGGTATGGGGGATTCTGCCCCTCTGCTCTGCTCTGGTGAGATCCCCCTGCAGTGCAGTGTCCAGCCCTGGGGTCCCAGCACAGACAGCATGTGCACCTGCTGGAGGGAGTCCAGAGGAGGGACACCAGGATGATCACAGGGCTGGAGCATCTCTCCTGTGCAGACAGGCTGAGAGATTTGGGGCTGTTCTGCCTGGAGGAGAGAGGGCTTCAGGGAGACCTTAGACCTTCCAGTACCTAAAGGGAGCTAAAGGACTGCAGAGGATGGACTTTTTACAAGGACAGATAATTATAGGACAATGGATAATGTATTTAAACTGAAAGAGAGTAGATACAGGTTAGATATAAAAATAACTTTATTGTGAGGGTGTTGATGCATGAGAACAGGTTGCCCAGAGATGTTATGGATGCCTAGTCCCTGGAAGTACTCAAGGCCAGATTGAATGAGGCTTTCAGCAACCTGTTCTGGTAGAAGGTGTTCCTGCCTGTGATGGGAGGCTGGAACTGGATATCTCTAAGGTTCCTTCCAATCCAAACCATTCTATGATTCTGTGGGGATTAGAAATGCATAATCAAGGCATTGTAATATCCTCTATAGCAGGAAGTTTGTGGACTGGAGAAAGCCACTTGTGATACTGTTACAGACCAAGCTAAGGAAATACGGCCTAGATAAAAAAACTATTTTAGGATATGTGTAAACTCATTAGGTTAACAGTAGCCAGAGATTTTTTCAGTAGTTCTCTTTCAGCAAGGAAGAGAACTTGTATTGTATGGTATTTTGTATAATTGTTCCAGGTAACTATTCTTGTTCATACTGGCTAATTAGCATATGGCTATGAAATCTAAAGACAAGATATGTTTGGGAATAAATGCAGTTACACAAAGGTCAGGTGGCAATTCAGAAAAATCTTAAATGTTGGAAAGGTAGCCTGGAAGAATGGGATTTGATTTAGAGCAGTAAATCGAATGCTTTATATTTAGGTCAAAGTAAAATGAAGAACATCTATTAAGTTCCTCCTGCCACCCCATTCCTCACCATGGATTATAAAATGAAAGCTGACATGCAGTATGGCTGACAAAGAAGAGGTGTGTATGTATTGGCATGACTAATTGGTGGTATAATCTGGAGGATGTGGAGTTGAACCTTTTGCTTTGTTCTATGTTGTGAAATTCAAATACTGTATCTGTTTTGACCATTGTACTTCAAGAAAGATATAGGACACTTAATTTGCCTCAGGAAAGTAATGACTGATGATTTACAAAAGGTGCTATGTGCAGAAGGAATGATTGAATTGGCATTTTTGTGACCTAAAGAAGAGATCAAGGGAAATCATAAGCTTTTAAGTGTGTGGAAGCTCACTACAAATAAGTGAAAATCTGCCCTTGGTAGCTGTGCCTTGCTTACTGATGGCAACGTGAGCCATTCCCTGTGTGTCCTCCTCTCATGGTTTGGCTTTTGGCTTTGTGCTTTATAAGGACTGTTTCTAGTCAGTGTCTGGACAGCACTGAACAAAGACCTTGAATCTTAGGATCTATTGAAGAAATATATAAATTAGCAAAATCACTACAGTAGGAATCTTCATCTAACCAGACAGATGTAGAGAGTGATCCTTGTGTTTAAACTTTGGAGCAGATAGAAGGAAATTTGCTCCCATACTTGCCAGCCACTTGGCCAATAACAGACCTGTTTCCTCATTGGTAAAAATGTGTTCTTCACCCACCTCTGTAAGGCACCTTAATTTGAGTGAAGAAAAATGCTACACAAAGGACTAATTTAACATAAGCAACACTCATATCTCTTTTTTTTTTTTTTTTTTTTTTTTTTTTTTTTTTTTTTTTTTTTTGTGTTTGTATTGAACGCTACAGTGCAGTATGTAGAGCCTAGTCAGATGTATCATGGAAATCTTTTTGACTTCTTGAAGGCAACAACTAATTTGCTTTGATAAAGGAGGTTGGGTCTCTTCAGAATTGTCATAATCTCTTATATTAACATGTTCAGAAAAGAAACAGACATGATTTATGTCAGGTTTCCTGCTGGATATATCTTGAATAATATTTTTCTGGCCCTTTGAAACTTCCTTATTTTTTCAGATTTAGTAAAAATTGGTATAATTTTGAGATTTCTATTTCTATAATTTTTGAGTTTCTATTAATAATCAGACTTTAAGCCAAGACATTTTCTCCTTCTACTTTGGTATGAAAAGAAGGGAAACTGCCAAGTATTAGACTTATTTTACTTGCTTCAGCATTGGGGTAATAATTAATAATGAAGTGGTTGACAAACACCTTTTCTATCACTGCCAACCATACTGCCATGTTACCATGCTATCAGCATATTTTTTTCTCCCTTGTACAATATTTTTAATCTGTACAAATACCTAGAGGTAACAGTTTAAACAGGCAGAGCAAGAAACTTGAGTAACTTAGTAGATATAATAGGTCAAGTTCAAGACACAAGCTTAAATATATATGGCAAATATTACCTAAGTGTAGACAAATTTCAATTGCATTAAAAATTGAACAAATCTCTCTTGAATGTTAAGACACATTATTTACTTTTCAGCAGCTTAGAATTTCCTTCAGACATTGCTGTATTAACGGGCAGAGGCAGGGATTTGTAGGAATTCATTCAGCACTGCTGAAGTTTTAAGGAATAAGGCTTGGAAAGGCTTAGGCATCATTTTTCAGGTGTCACTTTTTTTTCTAGAAGTGAAAAGACGTTGCTTCTTAAGCGTCAAGTCTGTTACTTGTAATAACACCTTTTTTTTGCAAAAGCTGTCATTATAAATGCTAATGTTTAACTTGTGGGTGAGAGATGAAAGAATGTAAAAACCCCTACGTCTATAAACTAGAATATGTATAGGAAGATTTAGTCCAAGAGAGTGATCATCTGGGGAGTTGCTCATGTGAATGTGTGCTGTTTTTTGAGGAGACTGTTTTCTTGCCTTTTTGAGAACAATTCATAGTTTGTTGTGCTAAGTATTCATGATTGGATAAAGGACGACATATATAGAACTCAAAAATAGATAACAGCCTATTTGGGAGGACAGGCAGTCCTCCCACTTAAATCATATCATCTGGAAGGCTAAAAAATGTTGATGACTTGTTCCACCTCTCCACTCTTCCCTGCATATGTTGTTTTCCTCACAAGCACAGTTCACTGCCTCTTTTTAGAAACAGGCTTTGACTCCTTCTCCCTTGCATGGGATTTTAGATTTTGAAATCTTATATGGGAAACTTTCCTCCCCTTCCACCTCAAGCTCTGCCAGAACTGAGCTAGGAACTTATCTGGATTTCTGTTTTTCCTCTAGGACAGCCTTGAGACCTTGCTGGTGGAATCCCTCTTTTGCTTCTCCGTGCACATGGAAATGGCCTAGGCCAGTCTGCTTCTTTATGGTTCCTGCCACAGGTGCTCTGCAGCAATGTGTCAGGATTTTGCCACCAGTGCTAGTGGACCATGCAGATGGCTGTAAACGTGCAGAGGAGGTGAGTACAAAGTGTGTTCCAGGATGCTTTGGTCAGGTCTGCCTGCTTTGGGCATGTTTCAGAGCAAAGGGATCACTTAATGACTGCGTGTGTGTTTTTTCACTGGATTGTGCTGGGTTTGTGTGCAAAGGTTTCCTAGTGACTTAGTTATAGAGGTGTCTTCTCTGGGAAGCTGCTGGAAACTTCCCCTGTGTCCAGTGGAACCAATGCCAGCCATCTCCCAGCAGGACCTGCCTCTGGCCAAGCTGAGCCCATCACTCACAGTGTAGAGTCTGGCGTACTGTATAGGAACCCATGCCAGACCAGTGTTCCTGAAGGACTACAGCCTATAGAAGGGACCTGTGCTGCAGCAGCTCATAAAGAACTCATGGGTTCTCATGGCAAGGACTCGGGTTGGAGAAGTTTCTCAAAGGCTGCTTCCTATGGGAGCAGTGGAGGAGTGTGAGTAATCCTCCCTCTGTGGAGGAAGGAGAGGCAGAGCCAGGATGTGATGAACTGAGTGTAACCCTCATTCCCTGTTCCCTTGTGCTGCTGGGGGGAGGAGAAGGTTGAGAAAACTGGGAGTAAAGTTGAGGCTGGGAAGGTGGGAGGAAAATTTTTTAAACATTTGTTTTTATTTCTTATCCTACTCTGATTTTATTGGTAATAATCTGAGTTTGGTTTCCCCATCTTGAGTCTGTTTTGCCTGTGATGGTGTGAGTCTGTTTTGCCTGTGATGGTGAGAGATTTCTCCCTGCCCTTATCTCGACCCACAAACCCTTTGTTATATTTTCTTTCCCTTGTCCAGCTGAGGAGGGATGGGACAGTGACTTTGGTGGGCACCTGGAATCTAGCCAGGGTCAATACTCTGCATGCATATTCCATATTTTACTGTTCCTTCAGCATCCTGTTGGACCAGTTCAGTTTTCTGCAGCTATTAAACAAGTATCCATAAGAATCCCTTTAGATATTAGTGCAGACCTAAATAAACTGTTACTATGGTTCTGAGTATTGTGAAGTATAGTATCCAAGGGGATTAAGGACCTTATTATTAGTTTCTCTAAATTCACCTTTACCCTCTCAGTATGTCTTGAAAAAGAGTTATTTAGTCCAGTGAACTGGAATTCAGATCAACTTTTCATCCAGATGACCTAAGAAAGCCTGGCTTTTATTCTGTGTTTTTATAACAAACACAGTACCCTTAAACCATCCTTGTCAGACATAAAAACATGATTTATTAAACTACCACTGTGCAGTCATTGGCTGTGCAGTGAGGTGTTAAACAACTGAGTATTCTTGAAACCTCCACTGTGTGTGCATCTCCTACGCTTTTTTTAAGCTTGATTGAAGCAAGATGGAGAACCAAAGTTGAATGGGATGGACAGGCAAAGATGTGGTATGACAGGTTCATTTCCTTTGGCAGAAAAGTTTAACTGCATTTGGAATAATTGCTATTGACCTTTTGTGCTAATTTTTCATCCCATTTTTTTTTTTTTCCCTGAGTCCTATTTATAGTTCTCCCAGATTAGTTTTCACAGACTGAGTTCTGAATGACACTTTGGGTCCAATTCTGAAGTTCAGGTTCAGCATGGCAAAATGGGAAAAGCGTGTTTCATGTTTGAGTGAGTCTTTTTCCAGTCAACGTCAGATCTAACATGTAGTCTTAAACTCAGTCCTTGAAAGGTATAATTGGAACAAGTATCTGTATCAGAGGAGAGGAAAAAGCATATCCAAACTTGCTACCTAATACTCTTTAGTAGTAGAAGCTGCTAAGAAAAAAAATCTAGGATAAGAAAGAAAAGGATATTTTTCATACTTTTGGCCACTCAAGTGGTATCTTCACTGCTTTTTTTCATGGTAGCCCAGTCACCACTCCTGTGGTTGCTGACTGATGTTGACTTTAATGAGATCACAGATTTGAGTAGAAATGACTTCTTTTGGGGAGAATACCTGATTGTCTGAGTCTGCACTGAGAGACTGATGTGGCTGAATAAACACAATTGTTCTTGATTATTTTTCAGTTGTGTCAGTTCTCTGATTAAGTTTCTTTGTTGCTGTGTAGATATTTGCTGGCAGAGCAGAAGCCTGGCATGTTTTAGTAGCAGCTACTTACACAGTAATAGTGTGCTGATAAATCTTAAACCATGGCTTCTAATGTCTGCTCTCTCCTCTTGTAAATATTCTAGAGCTTTCAGAGAAGATGAAAATATTTCAAAAAAGGTATTGAAGAATAATTTTTAAATGTCTCAGAGCACAGAATTTTAGAAAATGTTCTAAAAAATCATTTTTAAAAAGATTATTTAATTTAAATGTTGACAGTGATTTTGTTTCTCAAATTCAGTGATTTTCAGTTAATACACAGTTGAATTTCCAAAACAGTTCTGTCATATTCCTTTCTTTAATATTTTCTGACAGATTGACGTTTTTTATGGTGACCTGTTTGTCTCTTGACTTCTAGTCAGGAATTAATTTTGTATTGTAAAAAGGCTCAAGTTTTATATCTTCAAAAATCATTTGATGTCAAATTAAATACACTAGCTGTTTTTTCATGAAGTGCCTACAGTTTCTGGGGAAAAAAACCAAGCAAAGTAAAAAGCACCAAAGTATTTGAAGAAATTTGAGCAATTCACAGAAGTCTGATGCATACCTGCCTTTCTGAATGTTCTACTGATTGTTTTCCCCATGCAACTATGCAGAAAATTGTTATTCATCACACTTGTATGTAACTGGGGAAACAAGTGAACTCTTCCACAAAAGAATCTTTCTGCCTTAGATTGCATATCATACTCTTCAGTTTCCTTTGGACTGCTGTGCAGCGCAACAAATCAAAAATTCTAAATTTTATTTTCTTTTTTACATTACTGATGCCTTTTATATATCTTGATATGGCTATTTTATTTAAATTTCTCGAACTAGGAGGAAAATTTACTAGTTAGGCCAGATGAAAAACATGTTTTGGAAACACTAGCTTTAAGAGTATAGTCTTGAAATTTCATGTCTGGGCGAATCTACCATTTTTCTTTCTAAGGAATATTTAAGAAACAAAAAAGAAATATTTAAGAAATAAAATTCAGCAACATTTGAAAAGCATTTAGTACAGAACAATGTCGCATTTTGTTTGGAAAATGACCTTGTTGAAATAATTTCCATCGTCTAAGTGAAAACTATTTTAAAGTTTTATTGATTTTTGTTTTTCTAGCATTTTCCTCACATAAATAAGCTCTCAAAGCGTGGTCAGTTCCTTTTTTTTAAAAAAAAAAAAAGTGCAGATTTTTGAGGCTGTTAACAAAATAAGACTTTTGTTTCTATAGAACTCAATTTATCTTTCCCCTCATGGTGCTTTTGACCAAATGTGAACTTGAATGTAAATTTTTATATTTTTTAATGAAGTTGAAATATGGGAAGTACATGCATGGTCAGTTGTAATCTCTGTGATTTGGACCTTATTTGTCTACTTTTAAAGTTGCAGAAACATTTTTATTGGATGGGTGGATTGTGTGTGTCCCAGGCTTTTTGAATCAAATGGGCTGCTTTGTATTTCTTAGATGTATGGGTTCTTCTGCCACTTTCTCCTCCTCTTCTTCTCTTCTACAGTCTTGAGTCCAGCAGTAGCAGATAGTTTTCTATCCTGTCTCTACGTTACCTGTTATCTTACATTTGGTTGGTATGGTGTCAAACTAGGAGATGCAGATGTAGGAGCAGTGGGGAAGAAGGGGGGATCTGCTGACAGGGACCTGAACTGGTCATAGCTGCTCCCTGTCAGAGTTAGGGACAGTTTGCTTGCTTGAATAGCAAAGGGGAAAAGGTACTGTAAAGGAAAGGGAGAGTAGAACTCTGTGATGAGAATGTCTCAGTGTGAAACCACCCTTTGCAAGCCTTTGCTCAAAATGGGTAGTACTGACACCTCTACGAATTCTTTTGGAATGTCAGGCATCACAGGCCAGTATATAAACCTCTGTGGCTCACCTGAAGACTGAATTCTAGAGTTTAAGCTCAGTTCCTGTGGAGATATCAGTGCTGAAGACCAAGATGCCACATGGGCAAAGATCCAGGACTCTAGTCCTGAGGAGTAGCCATTGCTATATCTGCTTGCAAAGGTTCTAGCACTTCTCCCTGTTGGTTTTTTCTTGCCTTGTCCAGTCTTGAAAATGTGCTCAAGTTCTAAAGGATTTCCAGAACCCTGCGTTTATTATTCTGTCTCTCTAGCTTTTTATCTGAGAGTTCTTTTCTTCTTGTTCACCTCTTTAGTGTAGAACCCAAAATATGGATATTGCCTGCTTTAGAAATAAACTTCACATGGAAATATTTGAGTCTCATGGTTGGAGAAAATCTCATGGTTGTTTTTTTTTATACCATGTTTACATTTACAGGGATTAACAGTTGAAACAAAGGACTTAAAAGTGTGGTATTTCTCAAATTTGTGTTGTCAGTGGTCTTTGAAAAGACAAAAGAAAAACTGCATGTAAACCAAGTGAGTCTAAGTGGGAAAGGAAGGGATGGATGTGAAGAATCATCTCTTCAGTGCAATAGTGTGTGCGTTAATTAAGGACAGAACAGTTGTTAGCAGCAGAAGTTACCTGCTGAGCACACAGCTTTGTGATGTGACAGCAGGCTCATTGGGGAATGTGTGCTTAAAAGCTGTATGGCCTTTCTCTAGAAATACAGCCTTTTTGCTCTCTAGGTAGTCTTTTTATTTGCCTATGGATCTAAAGCAAAGAAGCACAAGTTTTTGGGAGAAACATTGCAAAAATTTCATGTATCCCGAAATTTTCTTTTTTTCCCCTGTATCTGATATTTTCTTTCTTCCTAGAGAGAGAAATACACATATGTTGGTTTGGGGGGTTTATGGTGTGTGGTTTTTCTTGTTTTATTTTGTTTTTGAGGTTTCTTTTCGTTGCTAGTCTTTTGTGGATGGAGATCTGATCTTTTCTCTGTATTTCAAAACGTGTTTAGCCCTGCAAAAAACTGCTGACTTATTTTGATTAGAATTTGGGTGTTTCCCTAGACATGATGAGGTGTGGTACTTTTTTGATTTTTATTTTAAACTATCTGCAGTGCCACTTTTAAAGGAATGGGAAGAAGAACTTGTTAACTTGTTTGAATTCTTTGGCATTCTTCATTCTAATTGCAATATCATTCTTCATTTTACTCGCAGTAGTAGAGCCCACTGTGAGTTAGGTGATTGTCACCAGTATGTTTTCAAATTATATATCCCAATTCTTCATATCTTCACAATAGTCACATGTGTTATCCTTTGAGCAGTTTTTAACTTGGTATCTGCCTGTATTTGATTTTTCATCAAGTCCTGCTGTTACTCTTGGCAGAATTCATCTTCTCTGTGATAAACCCCAGTATGTATGATGAATCTTTCTTTACCTGTGCTTTTTTCAAAGCTTTTCTTCTAAAACATTATTTTGGATATTTTCCACATATACTGAAGGCAGAAAAAAAAATTTTTCTCAAAGTCATTAGGTATTTCTTCAATTTTCCCCGCTGGATTTTTAATCCAGCAAACTTTAGAAAGTTTTCAGGATTAGAGGTTTCTGCTCTTACTCACATAAGGACGATTTAATCTATTGACTGCAATTTGCCCAATGTTTCCAGAAGTCTCTTGTATAATATTTTTTTCTCTAGTTAGCTGACTCTGCTTTTCTTTAAATCAAATTATTGCCCATTAGTGATTCATCCTTAATGATGGCCATTTGCCTATGTAATTTTCTGCCATCTCTAAAAGTGTTTGAAGAATTAATGAACAATTTTATTCCACTCTAGCTTGTGGCTTTGATACATACCTAAAAAATAATCAGAAGCTTTACAGCGATTTAATATTTTTGAACACTTGAGTCTTAGCTTGAAATATGTAATAATTTCTTACAACCTACAAGGAAGGTATCAAGGATGTTTTGTATAAGATTTATTTACTTGGTTGTTCAGAGCCTGCATAGGTTTTTGTCTATGAAAAATATGTAGCTAGTTTTGTGATGGTGAATTCACTTGACCTTCAAGTAGTGAAAGATTTCTCCTTGAAGTTTGTAATTCTTTCATACTGAGTTTCTAGTTTTCTTCTCTTCTGACTTAATAGCAGAGTAGAGAGTAAATTTGAAACCCTTTTGCCTGTGTTCATCACTGTTTTCAAGAAGAATTTGCTTATTTCCTCAAAATACTTCAAAAGCAAATGCTATCTGACATTTTTGAGTGTTGACATGTGCAGACTGAAGAGAATATAATCTGCAGAAAATTCTATTATTTGACACCTTCGTTTGAAGAGTGACCTCTTGATAAGGATAGTATCCATTTTAGCTGTCTCACCTGGTAAATTCTGAGTTTGCTGTTAGACATTTGAATGCAGAACTTTAAAAACATTTTGGAAGCCAATTTGATTTTCTAAACCATGCAGAAACATTGTAAAGAAAGATGGAAAATATGAGCATTGAGAATATGAAACAGCTTACTGTGGTTTTACTTCCACATAGTCTAATCTAGTGCATATGATTTCTTAAAGACACTTTCTCACAATATGCAGTTATTTTCAGAAAGAATTTTAGCTTTAAAAGAAGTTCTGTCAGGTAACCTGTTCTACTTACAACTTATCTGGCACCTGCCAAGTTATTTAAAATAAATTTAGGAAATGTATGAATTCTTGATTATTAGAAATTCTTGACTGCTTGCATGCTTTGTTTCTCAGGCAACCTATGCCTTGTAAGGCCATGTGATGCTGCTTTTGGCTTCATGCTGTGTTGCATCCTGTCACAAGACTGAGTACCTAAAACATGTGGAGGACATGGGGAGGTGTTTATAGCTTTCCCTTGCAGACAGCTAATAGTGTACTAATAGCCTGGTCTCTGCTGCTGTGACACTACTCCACTGCAATATAGATTTTGGTAGTTCACCTTTTAATTTCTTAAAAGACCATTTAGATCCAATAGGGAGCCTAAAATTACTTAGTTTTAAGCTGTTTCTTCTGAGTAATGGTAAACTTGCACAGTCTGTACCTCGCATGACAAATTGTTTTTCTTGAGGAAATGGAGGTCCTCACCTAGAGCACCTGTGTTGATGTGACCTCAATTTTTCTCTAAAAGTCCTGTAGTGTTGGGGTTGAAAGACCAGCTAACACAGCTCTTCAGGGAGTTATTAAACTGGAGTCAGTTTATAGCTCTGGGATGCTGATCGGCAGGAGTGTTGCTGTGCTGGAAAAGCTAAGTGCTGGGTCACCATCTGTAAATCTTCCAAAAAGAAAAACTATTCCAGTGGTTCTTGTCCAGTTCAGCCTTCTAGGCTGCTGTGAAGGGTAGCAGAAGGCTCAAATAGGTCTTACTGATGCATCTTCAGCCATTAATTATTGCATGTCAAGAGTTTATGAGCTCAGTGTTTAAATCGCCTCTTGCTGCTGTTAACAACAAAAGCTTTTCACTCATGAATTGCTCATTGTCTTTATGCTGCCTCTGATGCTCAGTGATGAAAATACTGCCTGTGTTCCCAACTGGCTGTTTCTCTAAGTCAAGCACCCTCAGTATCCCTCCCAGTGTGTGTGCAGAGTAGCTATGGCTTGGAAGAGGAATGTTTGCTCTCTGTCAGCATCTGAGGTGTCAGTAACCCAATTTAAGACTGCAGTTGTTTCAGGAAAAGAAATAACTGTCTTTTGGCTTATAAATCTGCTTTCTAAAACGGATTGCCTATTCTGCACCTGTCACAAGAGGCAATTCTACTGTTCAGTCTAAGAGGGAAAAGATTTGAATAGTAGTGATTTTAACTTACTTGCCAGGACTGTAACAGCCAATAACTTAATGCCCATGCAAACACCTACTTCGCTTTGCTTCAGTTATATATCTTTGTTATATATCTGTGTATTCATATTCTTGTGTGTTGCAGTTAATCTGGGCTAATGGTGTAGTCCAAATATTTGAAATGGTTCTGTAAAAATATTTATAGGGGTTTTTTTTGTTACCGGATTGGCAGTATGAAGTAATGTATTCAGATTTCTCACTGGACATAATGGAAGTATATTTTAAATTTTAGAGCAGTTGAGGGAATGGGAATGTGTGAAGAATCCTTGAATGAGATGTCTGGTTTTAGATAATTTTTATTCAACCTGTAGAACAACAGAGAAATGAAGTTGTTGCATCAGACATTTGAAATCTACTTCAAAGTCATAGAATAGACATCTAGTGAATCTCAGCTGGTTACATGACAGCAGTAGGCTTTGTACTTTTATTGTGTTCTTAATTTCCAAATTTTAGCTATCCTCTTGAGCTCTTTTCAATATTTATAGTAATATTCTGATAGGGAATATTTCATCTCCCTTCTGGATCAATTTATTCCTTTTTTGCATAGCAAAAATTGCTGTGAAAAAAGCATGTAAATCCAAAATCTGTGCATTGAATTGGTTTGAACTTTTATTATTTGATTAAAATATTGTTCATCTGGTCCTTTGAAATCTTGCCCACTGCAATTTCTTCCTGCAAGCAAGACAGGGTTTTCTTGAAGTCAATCTAAAGAGGTCTGACTATAGCTAGGAAAACGTGTAAATTGGGTGATTTCAAATGATTTTATTTGAGCAATTGTGTAAATAATTTTTGTTCCATTCTCAAAAATGCTGTATTGAGGGAATTTGGCATGTTTCCAAACTCATTTGAGAAACCATTAAGCACTGATTTGCGAAATTATAAACTGTTTTCAGAAGTTCAGTGAATATAGTTGTTTCTGAAAACTATAGGTACCAAAATAGCATTGTGTATTCAATTAATGTTTTTGCATTAAATGAAATAATTTGTTTTAAAAGCCAAACATTTTAAAACCATTTTTTTTTTCAATTCGGAAATGTTATTTCCTTACTCTGTAAAAATATTTAGAGCTAATCCTAAAAGTTTTGAGGTTAAATGAAGACTATTTGGGTGAGAAGGTTCTCTCCAACCCAAAGTATTAGATGATTCTGTGATTCCTAACCGAGAGAATCAGAGGTTCAGATACACAGTCAAATAGCTGTAAACACAGCTGTAAACAGTTTGACAGAATTGTAGTTAGAGTGCATAACTGTTGTTCTATTTTTAGTATTGCTTTTCTATGTGATGAGAAAAAAGCTCACAAGAGCTTTTACTTTTGTAAGTATAATGATGCATTCTGTTAATTTGTAGTAAAGGAGGTATGAACCAACAGGTTCTGCCTTTCTGTATAAAGTTCATCCTTGTTTCTCAGCTGTAGCCAGCTACTTCTGTGTTTGTTATTCTGCCTTTATTCCAAGACCCACCATTAGATTGTTCAAATGGTCAATTAAAAAACTGACTTAGGAATTTAAAATTGTTTCTGAGTTAAAAGTGTGATCTTCCTATACAGAGCAAGAATAGACATTTATTTTACTGACCTACATTTCTCAGATTTTTCTGAAGTGCAGGTTTGCTTTTAATGAATTGTTTTCATACTGTTCAGACTAGTATGATCTGCTTTCTCTCATCACCTCCTCAGAACTTACTTGCTGAATTTTACTGAGCAGATGAATACTAAAACCTTTCAAAATCCATCAAATGAGCACAGCTCCGTGAAATATTCTTCTCTTACATTAACTTCTGAGAAGAAGAGTACTGGCATCCTCGAATTCTTTACTATTATTTTTGCCTGTAGAAATTACTTTGTGTTACTGGGGAAAAGATGAAGAATAACCTCTTTTCCACAGGTGATGGGCTGACCTAATTTAAACGGCCTTTTATCTCTTGCTTTCATGGCATTGAAAAGTAGTGCTTTGTTTATCCTCAAACTGACCTGTTTACTGGTGTTCTGATGGTAATGAACTTTCTGCAAATAAACACTAGAACCAATTTAGAGCATGGGCAAGTAAAAAAGAAAAACAAAACACATCAGCCCTGTAGTTCTGAAACCTGACTGTAGTGTTGGCATCACTTCTCTTTTCAAATATGGATGTAACCAATGGGATTGGCCTCATTAATAGTTCAGGTATACAGACTTGTAGACAATGCTCACAACAATTTATATTGGCTCAATTTTTTAGAATTTTGCTCAAAAGTCCATACACATGCCTTATGTTATCTTACAATATGCCAGTTTTTCTCCCTAATTGCTAAGTAGACTGAGAAGCTGAAAATCAATCTTTCCTTAAATGCTGTTGAGTTAATAATTTTCCATTTGGTTTAAATTTATATTAATAGCTTAAACATAGCAAATGTTGTGTCAGGATTTTGATGAGCCCTTATTTTGTGCCAGCTTCTGTTTATTCATAACTGAAATTCTGGAAAACAAACTTTACATCAGCTTTGTCTGGTTACGTGCTGCATCCAGTGTAGAATCCTGATTTAGCTGAATAATGGCAATGAAGTCCTTTGTCAAGTCTGCTACAAAGTCATATTGAAGAC
The DNA here is from genome assembly GCF_903797595.1 of Erithacus rubecula. Classification (NCBI taxonomy): domain Eukaryota; kingdom Metazoa; phylum Chordata; class Aves; order Passeriformes; family Muscicapidae; genus Erithacus; species Erithacus rubecula. The sequence goes on along the minus strand of NC_136689.1, from coordinate 83,765,393 downwards.
TGATCACTAGTATAAACAGAAATAAAGTTGATCCAAAGATAAAAATGATTGAGTGTTTGTATGCTGTACTGAAAAAGAGTGAGTTTTCTTTCCCATGCCAACTGTGATTGTAAAAGGGTTTATTAAGTGAAACAATGCTCTTTATATGAGCAGCAATTTTAAAGATGACCTTTTCCTACGGTGTCAAATGTATCACAGGTTTTGTCACAGGGAAGAAAAATTCACTTGACCTTCAGAAGTAACAAGACTTGAATGTACCCATTTTTCCTCTTTTCATTTTATTCTTTATGAAGCCTTTGTTCCTACCATTTCCAAGGTGTTTTTAATTCTCTTATTTCTTCCACAGTATAAGGGTTTTGTAATCTATAATACAGTATTTTGAAGGGATGAAAAATACTTGGTTTTGCAAAAATCTTCAATTCTATTACATTTCTCTGTAGGTAAATGCAATTATTAAGCCTATGCATTTTGGAGGATTATTTCTGTGGTTGCTAGGCTAGTTTATAGATGCAGTTGACTTTCTTTACCGTAAGAACACACTGCTGATTCATTTTGAATTTGCTCTTGGGCTCCAAAGGTTTCTTCCTTCCTAGCATGGTGGTACCCAGCCTATATAGATAATAATAGTAGAATATTAAAATGGTTTGTGTTGGAAGGACCTTCAAAAGTTGTATTCTAATTCCAAGCCCCTGCTATAGGCAGGGATGCCATCAGCTCAGTCAAGTTGCTCAGGGCCTCATTCAACCTGACCTTTAAGAACAGGAATTTGAATTTTTTAGTTACTGAGTTGTTGAGGTTTTAACCTGCCTGCTTTTCTAGCTTTTGGATCTCCCTTGAACTGGCCACCCAGACCCATTCCTGCATGTTGTTTCAGGCTATTGTCTGCATGCTCCAGCTCAGCTGGGTGTCACCAGCAGGCTTGTTGAGTCTACTTTCAGTCCTATCCCTCAGTTTCTGAGTAAAGACACAAGTACCAGCTCCAGTTTTGGCCTCACAAAGCTGCCACCAGTGGTTGTCTTTCAGCTGGGCTTTGTATGGCTGGTCAGAACCCATAAAGCCTGGTGGTCCAGCTAGCAGTTCACCCCCCTGATAGCCCACTTCTTTAGATTAAATCTCATTAAGCTCTGAAAAAGTACTCTGGAAGACTGTCACAGTCCCTGTTGACATTTAACAAAAAAACCATTCACTGCTTTTCCCTTGGTTTGCCAAACCAATGCTCGCCTTGAAGTGAGCTGCCAAATTGTTCAATTCTGGTATGGCTTTGGTGTATCTGTACTGCCTTTCCTTTTTGGTTTTTGTGTTGTGGTGATCTGGTTGGGTTTGAGTTTGCTATATTTTGCTGTTTGTTTTTTTTTTTTTGTTGTTTGATTTGGGGTCTTGTGTGTTTGTATGTAAGATTTGTTACATAATCTTTGCAAGGATTGAAGTGAGACTAATTTAGCAGATGGTTCTAGAGATTCTCCTTTCTTGCTTGAAGATAACTATTTTCCTAATCTTGAGGATTGGGAAACTCTGGATGACCATTTCGGACCTTTCACAGATGACAGAGAATGGCTCTGCAGTAAGATCAGCTTGTTCCTTCAGCACTCTCAGATGCCACCTTTCCAGCACCATGGAGCTGCATGTGTCCAAGTGGTTTAAGAGATCTCTGACCCAGTCTGTGTGTCCTGCATATGAAATTTCACTCTTGCAGACTCTGCCACTAGGAGGCAAAGGAGGTGATAAAGGCACTGAGTATCTTAGCCTTTGCTGTGCCAAGCTCTGGATCAGCATTGTTCTCAGCCTTTTTATTATTATTCTTATTTTTATTTTTTTTAAATCCTTAAGGTGCCATTCTTGTTGCTGCTTTTGCTTTGTACTAATTTGTACTCCTAGATTATCTGAGAAGATCCTCACATGCTCAGGAAATGTAACTCAGGCACATCCATCAGTCTTTCAGCAGCATCCCAGGCAGTATCATTGTTCTGGAAGGGCACATCCTCGGGCTTTCCTTCTGTTGCCACAAGTTGCTAATTTCCTGGATTTGTCTTTCTCAGCCCCCATCTTGGGAGTCTCCATCCACTTATCCTTTGAGTGCAATGCTTTGCTGTCTCTTCTGTTTTTTCATCATGGGGCTCAGGTTGGTGGCACTCCCAGGTCTCAGTGGAGATGCATCCACCTGCTGTTTTTCCTTGCTCACTTTGCTCCATAGCCTCTTCCACTGAGGAAGCAGCTCTCAGGCAGAACGTTCCTCCCATGGTTGAGGCCACTATCACCTCCCCAGCAGCAGAGGGAGGAACCAAGCACACAGCCCAAGCCCTGGATGGCAGAGCCTCTTCCCAGAGCTCCAGGTCAAGGCTCTGGAATGCTAAGAGCTGTTGCTTCCTGAGTTTCTGAGCCCGTCTGCTTCCCTGCTGTGCTGGGGAAGCAGACAGAGGGAGTGCTGTCATAAAAGCAGGGTAGAAATGCAGTGTAATTCAGGAGATGCTAGGCTGCCCAAGGGAATGAGAGCCTTCATCTAAAGGTACAGGGAAGGGCCTTATCGATGGAAAGCTGCGTGTGCTGAGCTTTCACATCACTGTCTTTTCATCACTTCCCCGAACCCTCAAAGGATTCAAAGGGTTCACAAAGTGTCTTTTTGACATTTCACTGAACTGACAAAGGAATTTTCTTTTGTTAGAGGCAGATATACTGCCAGGCCATGGATTCTAAAGCACTTGAAATAGTTGGTATTTTTATGAACGTCAGTCTGGATTGTGGTTCTCCTGGTGTCTTGGTAATTTGAGGACCCCAAAGCACTGTGCTCCTGTGTGTTTTATACTGTTTTACAGCCTGTGATGTCTCACAAGTCTGAACTTCAAGAAGTGTGAAGCTAAAATAATTGCTAGAGTTTTCTTTCAAAACACATATTTTATTAGCATTTGTGTTCTTCAAGTACAAGCAGAGTGCTGAAAGTGTGACTTGATTCTTTGCCAAATCATTTCTATGGTGTCCCAGTTTGGACCAAAAGAAACCTATTGTATGAAGAGTTTAAGGGCAGTCATGCACTATGTCAGACAAATTTTGTCTGTATACAGTATTTGTTTCTGCCAGTGGTTGATATGCATATCTAGGGCAGAGAATAGGGGAAGCTGGAATGATACTTCCTTGCTGTACTCACCTGGAATGTAGTGACTTGAAGTTCACAGTCAGGGACTGCCCAAAGTAGGGGTGAGGACTTGGTATTTAATAGGTGATGAAGAGACTTGCAGCCCTGGCAGGGATGGTGGCAGGCAGCTCCCCTGGATGAATGCACACTGTAGGAAATACATTCCTTTTCTGAGTTTTAACCTTTTGCTGCTAAATTTGTTTGATTTCTGCCAATACAAGAAGAAGGAGTAAATCTCTATTCACCATCTCCATACAGCTTTTGATTTTATAGACCTGACATTTGATTTAGGTTACATCATTTCCAGCCAGGAAAAAATGCTGCTTTCATCTTATAATGAAGCTGTTCTTTGCTGTAGTCATTCTTTTACACTTCTCACTTGTTCCTTCTAATCCCTCTATATCCTTTTTGAAATGACAAGACTGGATGTTCACACAGCACTCAAGATGAGAAAGCAGATACTGTGTAATGGAATAGGGATGGTTTAGTTTCTGTTTTAACATAGTAGTCTCTAACAGATTTATTTTTCTTTCACTGCTGCTGATGGTTTTACAGAACTTCATAGTACAATTCTCAAGATCCAGAGTTCAGGTCTATCCTCCTGTCTATTAAAAAAAAACCAACCAAAAAAATCCCAACCAAACAACCCCTGAAATTTTTTCATAAAGTATGTCACTTAATGTTTCATTGTGGTCATTTAATCTGTTACTTTATAATCAAGCTGTTAGTTACAGATACTTCTGCAGTTCCTGATTTTTTACAGTAGTCCCTGTACACCAAAACTCTAGAGATGCAAGCTGGGATCCCAAACAAAATTCATTCTTGGCATTTGATGTGCACCTATGCAGGAAGCAGAGGGTTGTACACCCTTCTAGCCTTGCACAAGTGGAGGCCACAGGCTCCTGTGTTGCTGTGCCATCTAAATCTGTGTGACTTCAGTGTAAAGGGGTACAGGGAGATAGGAATGATTCTGCTGCCAATAAGAAAAAATAAGCTGTATTTAGAAAAGAGTTGTGGTGTTTTCCCTTAATAAGGTGGGGGGAAGCAGGGGTCAGATTATGGCAATGCAATACTAAAGAAGTGCAGTCTAGGTGATGCAGACTGTTAATGAGGTTTTTGCATAGTCACAGCTGATGTGCTTTAACCCCAGCTGGCATCCAAGCCCCATGCAGCAGCCACTCACTCACTCCCCACCACCCCAATGGGATGGAGGAGAGAATGGGAAGAACAAAAATGAATTGAGTTAAACCAAAAGCTGCACAAACAAGTAAAACAAAACTAGGAGTTCATTCACCATTTCCCATGGACAAGCAAATGTTTGGCTATCCCCGGGAAAACAGGGCTCCATCACATGAAATGATTACTTGGAAAGACAAAAGCCATCACTCCAAACATCCCCTCCTTTTTTCTTGCCCCAACTTTATATGCTGAGCTTTATATGATTCCATATGGTATGGAATATCTTTTGAGTCAGTTGAGATCAGATGTCCCTGCTGTGTCCTCTCCCAGCCTCCTCACTGGTGGGGTGGGGTGAAGAGCAGAAAAAGCCTCAAATGTGTGTAAGCCCTGATCAGCAGTGGCAAAAACATCCCTGAATTATCAATGCTGTTTCCAGCACAAGTCCAAAACGTGACTTCTACTGATTGCAGTGAAGGAAATTAACTCTACCTCAGTTCAAACCAGCACAAAGGCTTGTGATTAAAGTTCTCCTTTCTATAGGAAATTTTTTTCATTAAAGCATGCAAGTAAAACTTAGGGTATGTAATTTGTAAAATGCTAGCACATCTTTGAAGTCTCCTTATTTTATTCCCTTCATTTTCTGTGTGAAGTGTCTACAATTCAGGTTTTAACTAGTATGGTGTTCCCACTGGTAAACATTTCAGGAGTACATTGACTTGAAATATGTCAGTGGTAGTTAAAAAATAATTAAAATTAAACTCCTTCATATTTTTTAGTATGAAGAAGCTCAAAGCTGTTCTTGATTCTTCCCTACCAGTTATGGAAATATGAAATCTTTGTAATGAAATCTGTAATTTGAGTAGGACAAAAGAGAATTTCAAAGGTTGGCATTCTAAAATTGTAGTGTACACATTGAAAAATGTATAAAGGTTTGCTCTATAATAAAACATTAAGCTAGCAAAGGCAGTTTAAATGTCAGAATTGCTAACTTAAGCTTCAAATACCTAATAAATTGTCATGGTGGCTTATGGGTATTTTGTTATCATTGCTTACTGTTTAATTTTACTAAAAGAGTTTTTAATTTTGGTTTGATGAAAGTAAAGCCTTCTTCTGTGTGATGAATGTGTAAAATCCTGGAATTGTAGGACAGCATTCCTAGTGATGGACCCAGAATGTCAGTGTGTGCTACATGGGAGAAGCATGAGAAGTATTAACCATGGGATTCACAGTAGAGATTGGTATCTACTTCCCAAGATGTTCCTGGTTTTCATTCATTTAAGTTGTCCTGGTCTCCAGAGGATCTTCTAATGTCATGAGCCACCTTCTTTTCCAGTGGTTCAGCAGAGGACTCTGTTTTGGTCACTCATTTTAATGTTTCAGGTGATGAATGTTAGCATAATAAAGGATTGGAATAATGCTGCTATAATTGACCCCATTCCCTTATCTCACTGAAATGCATAGAACATTCATTTTCTTCCATACATCATAACTAAATTGTTACCTTTAAAATGGAGTTTAAATTTCTTGTAGCATTTTGTCCTAAGGTAAATTTGTGACTTCTTTCTCTTTCTTTTTTTTTTCTTCCAGATTTAGAACGTGGTCTTTCAAACTGGATTAAAAAAAGGCTATTGATATTTTTATTTATACTTTTTTATTTTTGTATTTGACTTAAAGTGCCATGAAAAAATTTGCATATTGCAAGGTGGTCCTTGCCACCTCTTTGGTTTGGGTCCTTCTGGATATGTTTCTATTGCTGTACTTCAGTGAATGCAATAAATGTGATGAGAAAAAGGAACGAGGCCTGCCAGCTGGAGATGGTAAGTTTTCTGCTTGAGTATTCTTTACATTATGCTCCTTTAAAATTGCACTATTTTTAAAGGTTTGAGATTTTTTTTCTTTTCCTCAACAATGTAGCACAAGGTATCACAGAATGTTATGTGTTTCTTTGAATGACTAGGGAATGACCATGTTGCCTGAGATGTATGTTGCATACTTAAAATACTTAAGGTGAAGAATTTTAAGCACGAATGTCTATGGAATAACTCTAAAAAACTATGCAACAAGAAGTGCAGCAGTGTCAGCCGTGTTAATGCAGTGTAAAGCATTTTTAGAATTTCCATGAGTGAGGAAGCAAAGGCACTATTAACTTAATTAGGCCTGCTAGTAAACCAAACCAAACCAGCAGCCAAGCTCATTTGTCTGCCTGCCCCTGCAAAAAAAACCTCTTCAACCAACCAAACTGAAAAACACCCCTTGCACAACCCCCTGAACCCCAAATCTGGACGAAGACTACAGCAATAAGGCATAGTAAATTTTGTAATGAAAAGGTTTATGATAATAGAATGAACTTGGACGTACAAGTGACAAATAGGAGCACATGCTTGTGTACATAATTTTTAAGTGAATGCTGTATTATTCAATACTAAAGGTTTTCAGAGAAGCTTTCAGTTTTGTTATTGCCATCTTAGTCTTTGAATACTAATTAGATGAGCTGAGTGTGGGATTGTTTTGTTTTCGTTTTTTTTGACAGCACTACTATTGATGTTGCCAACTTTATTTTTAGGAAGTCAGCATAGTTGGTCACATGGGAGAAAGGATTAGTGCAGGGAGATTTCTCATCCCTGCAATGTCTCAGCATATGCATTTAGAACTGCAGGCAGCTGCCGCCTCCAGCTTGTTTGTGAAACATCTAATTTTGTAGTTTGGTGTCTCTCCCACTGAAAAGGCTGTGTCTGTGTTTCACTGCTGGTATTGGACACCTATTCAGTGATGATAATTGTGAAGTCCAATCAGTTAATTGCACTCAAGGTTCTTGCTTTCCATCACAAAAAACTTTTTCACCTGTTGACATCAGTATGAAACTCAGCCTTCCTGGGAAATTTTCAGAAGTATTTTAAGAATAATGTTGCTCTGTTACAAAATAACACTGGGGAGATATTTAGGAAATGTCAGATTTGGTTTACTTGTTTTCTTTCCCTGCTATGAAAACAAGCCAATAAATCTCCACAGAGAGCACTGTGTAGAATGTATAATTTCTGTGCTCAGCACCTCTGGACTGCTGTTTTCACAACTGCATGTGAACATTTTACAGGGGTTCTAATCCACCTGAATTTTGCAGAACTAACTTAAATTTTCTGTTGCTTGCATTGCATTTTTTGGGTTTCTTGTTCAGTAAGCAGAAAGGAAGGTCACAAGAAAATTAATTAGGCTCATGTAGAAAGTATGTCTTCTACAAGAACTCAATCTTTTTCTGTTGTTTTTTCTCAGAAGTTTGGAAATTCTTATATGGAAGGCAATGACTGATGTGTTGTTATGTAGGAATACATCTACTTTCTGGCTTCCCATAAAGCAATAACTTCTGCCAGCAAACAGTAGGCGAAGTCAATATCTATCAGCTTAGTGTGGTATATTGATAATGTTGAAATTTCAGATGACTTTACACATGAAGTCGTTTGGGGGTACCCTCAGGTGAGGGAAAGTCTTCAGTTTTGATAGATTAGTATTTTGACTTTCCCTGTACAACACTAATTTTACTTATTTGAGTACAATCTTTATTCTGACCTCTACCCAAACCTGTGTGTTAAAATTCTGGATATATTTTTAATATCTTACAGTTGGCTGGTAAACAAGCAAATTAAAAACCATGCAAACAAAACCTTGTATATAGCAAATTTTCTTGTTTGTTTGTTTGTTTGCTTTTAAACAGCTGATTTGTAGTAAGGAATGTGCAGGAATAGGTCTGCTAGAAACCTTGGTTGACCCTGTGACATTTCCTTTTAACCAAGCTGCATGCCTGATCATATTTTTACTTGTTCCAGTAGTTTACTGACTTGCAATCTGTAGTGGATTTACTCCTGCTCAGAGTGCCTGAACTCTTCTCAGATAACATTGAGGCTGTTTTGTCTGTGAAGCTTTTATCAAAATCTGCTTTTTCACTTCACTTTTTCTCTGCTTTTAATTTCCATAATTGAATTAGTTTTCTTGAATCAGCATAAATTATGCTAATGTTCTGAATTTAATAGTTTCTTGTCCATGTCACTCTGGTATATGGCTTCTCTTTGCAATTCATGGAAGAATTCCATGGCATTTAATGAACTTACTCAACATAGAAATGAATTTTACTGAATTTTACATCAGCTGTGGGGGAGCCTGTGCTTGTGCTGGCTGATACTGCTGCTCTTTCTTCTCCCTGCCATGACCACCCTAGAGGGGCTGGGAGAAAACTGGGAAGCAGCTCTGTCCCAGTGCTCAGCTCTGAGGTTGCCTCACCTACTCTGACGTGGATGGTGCACACCCCTTATCCAAAATGCCACTGTGTTCTTCCTATTGCCACATCTTCTGGGTGGTAGTTCCCTTTTTGTAATTCCTGATGATTACTCAGTAAAATTCACAAAGAGCAATTAATTATTTAATTGTTTAAATGTTGCTATGAATTGGAAAGAAAATCACTTAATCTTAGTAAGCATCATCCATGTTATGTAGTATTTTTTTCCAAATCTAAAATTCATAGGATAGTTACTTGAGCATTATTGTTTTCATTGGGGATTGGCATTACAATTTAGATTTCACAGCCTGGAATAGAGTTTACCTAATAATTGTAAATAAGTTCCAGACTTAAGAAGAGGGTTCAATTAGGGACCATTATTGTAAACAAAATATGCCTGGGTAGTACTGTGGATTTACTAATAAAGTAATAAAGTTTTGGGGATTTTTTGTGTGTGTATCTGTTGTGTTTCTGTAAGTACCCTGTATGTCATCTCTGAGGTCTTGACTTAAATGAAGATGAGATGAGTAATTCTTTGCCCCCAGTTATAGGCTTTTTAAAGGTCTAATTTGGCACTTGATGTGGTTTCTAAATAAACCTTCAGATATATCCTCTTCCTTCTTTTTTCTTTCCTTCATCAAGGTGCATTCCCCTTCTGTAATGATTAAAAGCGCTGGGGAATCTTCCAGAATTAGGATTGGTGAATTGCAAGAGTCATGTAATAGCTTCTCTGTTATTTACACTTTTCCTGGAGCAATGACAAAGTAAAACTAAGACCAGCCATTTTTGTCAGTTGTCAATCAAGACCTTGCACTTTGAATTTTGAACTCTGATAAAGACGGAATCTCACCTGCATGAAAAAATCCTAAGAAGAAAAGTGCACAATTTCAAGATTTAATTATTGAAAATCTGAGTCATTTGTCTTAAAACAGTCTTGTTCTATTAAGGTTGATGGGTGTGTGAGAGGCAGAACTGCTCTGAGCTTTTACCTGTCCAAGCAGCTTTCTTGTCATTATGGTGATGACTCCAAAGGTGACTGGACTTTGCATTGGTCAGTTTGCATTAAAGACATCTCACCAGAAGAATCCACTCCTTTTTCCTGCTTTAGATGGTCTTAGATGTTGAAGTATCTGGTTTTCATCAGGCATATTGCCTGGTAAAATAATTTGTAGTCTACAGACATAAAGAGTTCCTGATTTTTTTAATGAAGATCTGGAAGAGATCAAGCCTTCTTTGAAACTAATGGTTTACCGATACAAATAAGAAGTATCTGGAAATGCATTACTAGATTTCTTATTTAATCAGGTGGTGATTCAGTCATTCATTTACTTCTGTTTAGTTTAACAATAAATTAAATTTCTGTTTGTTTGAACAATGCCATCAGTACGTGTAGTCCTTCAAAGGAAATTTTTTTAAATTTAACTGACAAAAGAACGCTGTGGTTTGAATTCTTAACAATGCACTTGTTAGTCATTTTGGGGGAACGTTGTTGGTTTGTGTTTATGTGAGAACTACACGCTTTTGTGGGAAAACAGATAACCATAAAAAAACCCAAGTTCTCAGAAACTTGAGGTGGTTTAAGAAACTTGAGGAGATTGTTAACTTTTCCTGAAAAGTCATTGCCCTGCCTGTGCCCAGCTTGACTGTCTGCATTTAGTGAGTTGCACAAAATATCTGGATCTAGTTACCTGTTTCTGATTTTTCTGCAAGGAGAGTGGGGTACTGAGGTAAAATGTATAATCAAACAGTATGTATTTGTTAATGACATTTAAAAATTCAACTGATGAATTTGTGGAATTTATACACCAGTATCCAAGTCACTGATGTGCTAAACTCATCTTAACAGGAATAGATATATGAAATATGAGAGATGAGCTTTTGGCTGATTATTCAGTTTAACTGGCTTAGTGAAAGTTAAGAAAGAACAGGAAGAGTAAATGAGACAGGAAATTATTTTCTTCTAAATAGGTAATTTGGTAGGATAAGACATTCACTCTTCAGAACTCTGAAATACATACTGCATACAACTATATTCTGACAGGGTTTTAAAAACTGTTTTAGGTATGTGGACACCCATTGTTTAATCATTTTCTGTCGAAGTAAACCTATGTACTCATTGCTGTACACTTAAAAAAAATTGTTGGGATAGTTCACATAATAATACCAAGCTGCATGCATAAAATTAAGCCCAAATAATTACTTCATTGTATACCGTAATTTTAAGTTAATTACCCCCAGAAGGCACAAATTCTAGTTTAAAAGGTTATGCAAGTGCAAGTCAGCAGGTTTTGATGCAGGTTGCAGCCACACCTTGTGAAGAGGCAAAGATGCAAAGCAAAGTGCTTGCTCAGCTCAGCCCGTGGCTGAAACGAGCACCTCGGCACTTCTGCTCAGGATTTGCTCCAACACACTTGCTCCATCCATTTTCAGTGGATGAGTGGCTGGCTGGCAACTTCTAGGGTTTTATTGCTCAACTGGCAATCAAGGAGAGTTTGGTAAAATGAAAGCACCCTTGTGATGGGAGGATTTTCTCTGCTAAACACTCTTGTATGAATGCAACTAATGCAATTGCTTCAGGTACTTGAAAATGAAAGTTTCTCAAGGAGCATGTTGTGCTTGTTACCAGCTAGCACTAAATGGAGACTAGCAAATAGCCTCATTTATTAGTAATATATATTTAAGTCTTAGTTTTTCAGCAAAGATGGAAGGCTTAGACCTTTTTTTAAAAAAATTCTTTTTGTTCTTTACATGGCTGTTTATTCTGCCTAAGGTTTAATTACACTGTGCTATCCTAGATGCAAATTAAAGATAATTTGAAGCTAGGCTTGTTTCTTGGGGATTTAGTGTCTTTATTTTAATATACTTTCTGTTCCTCTGTTTAGACCTTAAATTGCTATTTTTTTTAAATTAAAACTTTTGCTGAATTTGTAAAGCAGTAATGCACCTCAAATACAGTATTAGAGCATTTCTGTTCAGGAGAAAAGTGAGTGGTACTTATAAAGAGAAGTGTAACTTTATAAAAACTGTTCTGAATTTTTTTTGCATTTTTGGTTTAAAACCCTAAATAATTCAATAATTTTCCATTACAGGAACTCTGTAAAGTCAATTATGATGTAATGGTGGATAGAAATAAATTCTTATTGGTTTTTTACATGAATTGTGGTGTGTAAGAAAAGCACTTAACTATTTCCGTTAAACTCCCAAACGTGAAGATTGGTTTTCACTTTCAAAACCTGGTGGGCTTAGAACTGTTCTAAATATAAGCACTCTTACAATGTAAATTAATGTATAAACAAACAAAAACAAGTTTATAAGTTAGTAACATTTTATTTTTTCTAAGTTCCAGAACCCATACAAAAACCACATGAAGGACCTGGAGAGATGGGAAAGCCTGTGGTCATTCCAAAAGAGGAGCAAGAGAAAATGAAAGAAATGTTTAAAATAAATCAATTTAATTTAATGGCAAGTGAAATGATTGCACTCAACAGATCTTTACCTGATGTCAGGTTAGAAGGGTAAGTACTTTATGTTCTATTGAAAATGTACTCTCTTTAAATGAACAACGTGCAAAGAATGTTATGGACAAATCCAAAACAACAGTACAGGTTTCTAAGATATTACTGTTCAAGCAAACAGTTAGAGAATTTCCTGTATATAAGACACTTATTTGTAAAATAAGATGGAACAGCAGAAACCAGTTTTCTTTAGTGTTATTTAACTTTGAATCTGATTACAAGTATGAGGTCTGTTCAGGGAATAGAAATTAATTTCATTGAAGGTAAGTTAAGCATTGGCATTTCAGGAAAAAATCACTTGTTTAAAAATCTCATGCCCTGCTTGTAATGAGGCAGACTAAAATTCTGCATTATGTAAAATAAAAGAGATTGGGTGATGAGAGAAATACTTCAAAAATTTTCTTACCTAATGAAATGTGCAAAGCCTCATTTAGATTGCATTATAATGTTTTCTAATATCCATCTGGTTTGTTTTTGATCTTGCCTCTAGAATATTGATCCTTTCATAGCTATTTGAGTCGTAAGTAATTAAAAAGAAAATTGTCGCCTTGTTTTAACAAAAAACAAGATTGCTTTACTCTCCTGGGACTACTCTGACAGGATAGCTGATGACTCCTCCCACCTCAACCCTTCTTCTTTATGAAAAGGACATTCAGGTTGAATAAAACTTATGAAACAAAATTTTCCTGATTATCTACATTCTCTTGCAAGAATCATATGCTACAGAAACTCCATTTCTTTAGAAGCTCTGCTTTGCTGCTGTATACACAAGGCCTAGCTCCTGGATGAATTTGTTTTTATCTCCTATCTCAGAAGATAGTATCGCAGAGTGAGATGAAGCTCTTGCTGCTTTTTATTTTTAATGTCTGATAAAGAGCTGGTTTGTAGGTGCCTTCATCTGTTGTGATGAAAGTGATTCTACAAGTTCCTGGTAGTGCTGATGTTCTTGATGGCTTGCTGCTGTTTTTAGTTAATGGAGGCATATTTTTCAAAATATGATTTCACAAGATTGAAACAATGTAGGTTTTTAATCGATTTTTGAAATATAAAAACATACATTTGAGGATCTTAAATATTGACTTAATTGTAACCTTTGTGAGGTCTATACTTTGAATTAGACAAAAATGGAAAAAGAAATTGTTATAAACTATTAAAAAATTATTACCTAGGCATCACTCAAGTTTGCCTGCGATTGAAATTGCAATTTCAAAATCCAGTTTAGCTAAATAGGAATTTTTGTCTTTCGCATTTGGCTATGCTCCACAGTTATTGTATTTCACAGTGAGGCATGTACTATAAGTTTTGTAATGCTGCATTTGCTTCTCTTTTCCATTTTGTCTGGATACAATACTCTCACTATACTCTGTGTGTGAAAGTGGAATCTTGGTATAAAATTTTAGGTATAGTCTCAGGACAGAGTTGTATTTTTCTGTTCTAGTAGATTCCTACCAAAAATTTAACATTTATGTGTGTTTACATTTTTAGTAGTTTTTGAGAGGAAAAAAGGCTTTCCAAAAATCCCTTCAGCTTGTCATCTTTTCAACGTGTACTTTATAAGGTCATGCTAATTAAGAAGTCATGGAGTATGTTAACATTTCTCTGGCAAATTTGAGAACAATACTGTGTTTATAATGCAAGGGTATCTTAATCTCTCTGTGTGGATCAGTATTACTCTTCCAGAGCACTGTAACCACTTTCAAAGTCATGAACACTATAAATATACTCTGGTGTTGTGTGTCTGAAACTATTTCTCTGATTAGTCAAAATACTCCAAAATCAGAAACACTCTGTGCTGCGTTAGTGGAATGCTTCTGTTATAACTTGTTCTATCTATGTCCCTGGTAATATGGAAATAGTTTGTGGAGAAGGAGACTGGGCAATTTTTAATCATTCCTCACCACGTTTATGTGCCTAGAGCACAGCTGCCAGTAGCACTTTCAATCAAGGTTTTGAAAAAGCAGAATATGTTCAAGGGCACGCTTAGCTGTTCAACCATGTAATTATTTTCTTCACAAGTTTTGTGAGTTGCTTCCTTTAATGTGGTGTGGCGGGAAGAAGTGATTATTTCAAGTCCTCTAATTCTCCAGCATGTCAGTTTTTCTGAAGTACAGAAGCCTGCAGAGGTTTTGCCTAACAGTTAATCATCACAAAGCTGGTGGAATTAAGAGCACCAGGACCAATTTGCCACATTTATTTAATGGGAATGGCATGACGCATCACTGGAGAGCAGTTTTGGAAGTAGACTGCTTTATCTTTCAATTAATTTCTAGTTCTGCCAAGCCCCTATCACCTGTGCAAAGACAAGTGTGTTGGTCCTGGAGTGCTCATAGGTTAATCTCTGCAGGTGATACACTCTGGGAATCATGTTTCTGTTTTGGCCAAGAAATTTTGTTTTCTTACTAGAAGAACAGAAAGGGGATCTTCTTTAATAACTTCTAGACACTTCTCCAGCTAAGGGAACTCCTCAATACAAGACATCTACAGAAGCTGGCATCTCTGTTCTGCCTAGTGTGCCTCAGTTGTATTTACAAGGTTTTTCTTATTTTTATTATTCGGCACAAAATTACCAATGCACATGGAACCTAGAAAATCATTGACGTGCCAGAATTGCTGGTCACTTTGTGTCTTTAACTGGGAGCATTGCTCTACTTCTCTTTATCCCAGCTGAATGTGATTTGCTCAACAGAAAAAGCTAAACCAGAATAAATTTTTTTAGCCTGGATACTTCCCTGAATCTGGGCTGGGACACATTAGTGTAACAAACTAATATAATGGACAAGGCTACAACCTCTGGAGAAAAGCTGTTGCAGGGGAAGAAGCAGCTGTGCATACCAGATTGGTTTTAAGTTGTTAATAGAATTATTCTTGCAAGCATGTCTTATTCTAGCCTGTGAATCAATCATCAAAGTGGGAGTTGATTCACAGTTGCCAGGAAAATATGCAGCTGTGGGCTTGACATGACAGCAAAGAGTAAAAGATGGATGATCAGGAACACTGGAGTCTTGCCTTGATTTTGCTGAAGATGAGGGAGGCAATGAATAAAATAAGTATACTAGTGAGTAAAGTACATGTTCAGCTGTGCCTGTGTGCCTTAGATTGGTGTTCAGGCTGGAAAGTAGGGAGGGTGAAAGCATGAAATTTGCACGTTGTATGACTTGGTTTGGCTCTCAGTGCCTTTGGAGGTGACTTCAGAAACTGCTTTGCAAAATGAAGAATGAGTATTGTGCTTTGAGACTGAGCTTTCCAGCCTGAACTCATTACTTAACAATTTGTGGAATATATAAAACTTTTAAGTAGACATTTGTTCTCTGTTGTGAGAGTTTAAACCAAATTCTGAGATTTTTTTCACTTGAAAAGGGCTGCTTAAAACACTCTGTTCTTTCTGGCACAAGCAATCAAGTCTTCAAACAATGAAGCCATAGCTGCAACAAAATGATTTTGTGTTCATGTGGCTCTGGTCACCACTGGAGCTGGTGATGCAGTGCTAGCAGGGTGTCATATTTTGCAGGTTGGTATTTCTTGGAACGGTGATGGGCTTCCCCAAGTAGACCTGCAGCCAGCAGGAGTGTCCACCCTCCTTGCTGATCCCTCAGCAATACTTTCTCCAAGGCTACAGGTTCCATACAATTTAGCAAAGATCTTCCTTTTCCTTTTTTCCAGTTGGTATAATATTGCCAAAATTAAGGGTGTTAGGCATCTTAGTATACCTCAATCAGTTCTGCATAGAGTCTGTGGTCTCTTAATTATAGTTTTCTCAGTTTGTCTGTACTCAGGAAGGGAGGTGTGTTGACATTTTGAGTGCTATAAATCATGTTAAGATGTAATCAGAGTTTTTAGCCAAATGACCTTACATATTTTGAGTCAACTATGTTTAAATTCATACAAATTGCAACTTCAGCCACTTCATGGAAAAAAAAAAAAGGTGCATATATCTGAGATCTTCATTAATAATGTCAGATTGTTGTTATTTAAGGTTTTTTTCTGGATTGAAGTACCCTGCTGAATTCCTGCCACTGAGCTTACTTCCACAACTGGGAGAAAGTAGACAATTTTCCAGGTTGAATGCCATTCTTCTAAGTTACATGTATATTGTTTATGGCAATTTTGCTGATCTTCTTTCTGAGTACATCTAGTAAAATAGTAATTCTGACTGGTTCTCTCATGTCTTTGGTTAGAAAGAACAGAATTTAGATTTAGGCACTGTTAATTAGATGATACAATATAATGTTTTTCAGTTGCCACAGTTCTGGTTTTCATATCTGTGCTTTAAAAATGTAATGTTGATTTTAAGTACGACACATGCACGTGAGAGTACATTGGAATTTGGATTTTTAGTTTCTCAAAGCAAATTTGCTTGCTCTATACTTTAGAATACTGTAGTTGAATCAAAATATAACACATCCTTAAAATCAACACAATCTCAATGTAAGGAAAATAGCTTGAGTAGAACTATTTATAGTAGAACAAATGAAGGCACACATGCAAGAGCATGCTCTTGGAACTCAAGTGTGATATTTCAATGGGTTTTTTAAAAGACTCATGGTATTTGCTGCTATATGTGGCTTGTGAAAGTGTCTTCTCTACTTAGTTATTTTAATTCAGAATAATAGCTAAGGGGTAATTTTATACTACATATAATTTGGTGTAAATGTGGATTGCAGATGAAAGAAGTTATCACTTCTGTTGATACTAATCTGGTAGTTGTGTGGTCTAAATGGACACCAAAAAGTGGAAAAAAGTACAATTTGTTGATTCAGCAAAGTGAAGTAACATGCACAGCAGCCATAGGACTACCAAATCTGGTGGAAAGAAAGGGATGGGAACACAACTGTAGTGATGAAAGGTGGGTTTATTGCTTTTGGCAGCAGCCCACGGTCACACCGGATTATGTGGAATTTGGTGGGGAGAAAAGCTTTCTTAGAGAACCTGAGCATTAAAATCCCCATGAGGCCTTGGGGACTTAAATAGCTCCATAAGTTGTGATATACTTTGTGAACTTTGTGTATTCATTTAGCTCAGGTCATAGTAATGTAAAGACAATAAAAAATGGGTAAAGTTGTCAACACAAGTGGTGGAAGACTCAGGAGCTTTTCACTCTCACTGGAAATCCAGGATGTTAATTAACTCGGCATCTGTACAGAAAATCTGCTGAGCTCATCACCAGCAATGTAACTTTCAGCAATGTCATGGCAGTCTGAAAGCATGGGAGGCATTAAAGACTTTGCCGTTCTTTCAAGCGGGAATGTTTTTTCATCTGGCTTTTGTGGTGCCTATGGCTTGTTACTGGCCCCTTGTAGAATCAATGTTTGGAATTGTTCTTGTTCACATTGATTTAGTGAGTTAGCTGAAATAAATTCCCTATAAACCTTTTCCCTAGAGAAAGCTTAGAGGGGAATAAAAGGACTTTAAAAATCAGCTTACTTTCTGTAAACTGTTTTTCTGGGGTGGATGCACTACACACACACACACATATATATGTACATACATATATACACATCCAGATGTACATGTGCACAAACACTTGGCAGTCTCATTCTTAGTTGCATTCTTCTTATTTGTGCTCATCCATTTTAGATGAGCTGCCATATCCTGAAATTTATTCAGATTGTTAGGTCAGGTATGGAAAATAATTGGTCTAGAGATCTTAAGGTTCAATTTCAGTCTCTGAGGACAGAATTTGCTTTGGTTCTGTCAAGAGATGCTTTTCTGTGATTGCTTTCAGGATAAGGAAAATAGTCAATTGCAGCTACTATTATTTTTGTGAAGTTCTGCTTGAATTTTGTAACCACAATGGTTTTAAGAACCATTTTGGATTTTGTTTCCAGGGTTTAAGAAGATTTCTACTTGACTCATGAGATAATGCGACCTTTCTTATATCCAAATCTTTGAGATCAGAAGAAAGGAAAATTTCATACTCTTGATGTCAGGTAAATTATGTAATACTATTGAAGGCAGATACTAAGCAGGCTGCATTGAAATGTTTAAATAAGGATGAGGGATTTGCCTGCATCCAGGACACCTGCTCAGAAAGAATAATTGAAGTTGTGATGTGAATTACAGAAAAGAAGGCCTCTTCCTAAAATGAATTTTTCTGATTTGATTGGAAGAAGCAGATTCAGGGTAGTGTGAAGTTTTTGTTGCAACCTTTTCTGCAGTGCTTTATTTTTGTTCAGTTGCAAGTTAAAACCATGGTTGTATGCAAAATCTGAGTAGTGAAATGTGATTTGGCATCTTACAGTAGCTAGTGATCCCATCTCTCTAAGAATTGCTTTTAGTCTTTTTAGCTGCATTGCTTCTATATGAAAATGAGATCTTTATCAAACTTGATTGTTCTCAGTTTAGGAGCTTGGAGTGTTCTTAAAATTTATGTAAAAAACAGATTCGTTAGCACCTGTCTTAAATGATATTATGAGGTTGCTGCTTACACTCAATGATCTTTGTGGGTCCCTTCCAACTCAGCACATTCTGTGATTCTGTGATCCAGGAAAGACCAAGTCAGTGTTTACCAGAAAAACACCACATGACTGGAGTCCTGGTGGTTCTTGATGCAGTGTTTTGACATTTTCTCTGACACCCTGCTACAGGGCGTTTTCCCTTGATGGAAATGTAGGTCAGTCTCAGCAGCTTCAGGGTGGCTCTCAGAGCCTTATTTCAAAACTTGTTTTCACCTGTGATTAAAGTAGAGAGGAGGTTTCTTGTTGGGCATAGCTGTGCCTCAGCTCTGTAACATTAACTTTATTGCAAGCTATAACTTAATGCATATGAACAGCTAAGCAATGGAATACTGACATTTTATAGCACAGTAGTGATATTCATCAGATATCAGTAATTAAACCTGAGGTTTCATGAGGGGAGTTCAGATTTTCTGATTTTGTTTTCTATCGATCTGGAATTAACTTTTGTAACCTCAAAGGAAAATAAATGTGTGTTTTCAAGTCAAAGGATACTGATGCTTACTTTCCAGGGAGACTCAATATATTTTAATACTGAAATGTGCATTGTTGGTACTGCATCAGTAACATTAAACGAATTTATTACAGAGGCTGTGCTGTGTAGTATTTCCTCAATACTTCAGCTCTAACCTGATTTTCAGCAAGACTTGGATTACTCCTATGTGTCATTGTCAAATTTAAGTTCTGAGATGCAGTTTATTTATAACTGCAGTTTTTATTTATAACTGTTGTTTGTAGTATGCAAGATAAAAGATTGTACTAAATTTGTAAGATGACTAAACGTGCTTCTCTTCCTGTCCCAAGCTGTTGCTAGTTCAGCTTTCAAAAATGCATTGGCACTGTGTTATTGTACTGCACATACAAGCACCAATCTGAGCTCCACTGGGATTTCCCAACTGAGCTGCTCAGTGCACAGGAGACACTTGTGCTCCATCTCTGTCCTTTATCAGAGTGCTCTAGGCTGTGTGCACTGGGCTAGAAAACAAGGATTGCATACATGTTTTACTGCTGTTAATGTTTTTGAGCCATTGTAAATTATTGCTTGTGACTTGTTCCTTTGAAAGGGTGGTAGAATATGGGAATAAAACTGGAAACAAGTAGAGAAATCATGGCTCAGGTAGTGTCTGATTCTGTTAATTTTTATGATTAGGTGAGTATCAGTGGCCTTGTTTTGCACAATCCATTTTTAAAATAAAAGTTTCAATGTGTGTCTTGTTCTCCTATTTCTCCTCTGTGGAGAATAACATGTTGGCAGCATCAGAAGGGGTAGAGGTCTGCCCTGTAGATTTTTAGAAATTTAACATTTATTTCCAATGCAGATTATAATTATGCCTCATCTTTCTAGAAAATGACCTAAAATTTATTTCATGTTTTGCCTCAATGAATGAGATTTTCCTCGTTGTGTCTCACTGCATAAGCATTATGGTTGTGTATAACTGATTTCCTACAAGATCTCTTCCTTGCTTGTAGCTTTGTTTGGGGTGTGGGTTTTTTTTAGCTTATGAAGAGGCATTTAAGAGCTATTCAAATAGTAAATCCTTGTTTTTCACTTTCAGAAGTGATTTGGCATGCCTTTGAAAGGTGTGTAGAGATCACTGCTAACATTGTAAATATATTTCTTTCAAGATTTGCCGACATTACACATGTAGCACTCAATCTTGGGTGTCAGAAGTAATTTCTAAATAAATTGATCCATGAATGCAATTTTATAATATTGATAAAATGTCAACTGCTATTCTATAATTAGATGGCTGCACAGATGCAGGGTCTTTCTAGTGTAATATTTGGAATATTTGTCAAAAACCTAACAGTAAACTGAGAGAGGCAGCATGAGGAGAGCACAGGTGATGTCCCAAGTTTCTGGAGTCTCTGCACGCCTGGCTGTGGCTAGAGTGGGTGGGTGGCTTTTGTATTTCTGAGTTGGACACTGAGGAGATCAGATTGCTATTAGAAGAATTTCACCTTCTGATGTATTCCATTGAAGCATCTTGTTGGGTCATCTGGTAGATTTCTTCTGCCCTTGCAGTGGAGAAGTGCATTTGTTCCCTTACTCCTTCACTGGTGTGAGAGAAGAGAGGCTTCCAGTTCTGTCAGAGGTGGAGAAGGATAGAGTGTGTGTGGTTGTGATGTTGTGGAAAGTGCAAAATGAATAGTTGTCTTTGCCTGCAAGTTTGTGCTGAAGCAGAAATTAAACTGTGAGATTTAATGGCTTAATTTTATTTGGACATAATTGCCTTACTTGTTGTCTCTTCTGGTTATTTTTGTAATGTCTCCTGTGGACTATTTGTACTCTGGTCTGAAAGAGAATGTAGGAAAACAGTTTACTCAGAGGCTCTTCAGATGCATTTGAAGTAGCATCAGGTAGTTTTCAAGTGCTTATACTTAATCCATTGAATAAAAATCTCTCAGTTTTTTTTCTGAACATTTTCCCAAGTAAAACCTGCAGAGCTTCTATGAAAGATTCAACTTGTACCTTCACAAAGAGTCACAAATAATGACTAGCAAAACAAAACTCAAGGTATCTTTTTAGCCTTTCATTTAAAAAGCTTTTGTAATGGATTTAAAACTTTGAATTCTGGCTACAGGATGTAAGGAACAGCAACATGTATTTATTTTTTGCTGTCATTGTTCTTCTTTAGCACTGTTATAGATAAATGTTAGGACCTGTCCCCCTTTTGTTTGTTTTCAGTCCATTAACTTGATTTCAAGTTATAAATTATTCTTCTAGCACTGCCCTATGTTCTTGAGGAGATGTGGACTAACTGGGTAATTGTAATGAACTGGGCCAAACTATTCTCATAGAATCACAGAACCATGGGATGGTATGGTTTATGTTGGAAGGAACCTTAAATATCATCTAGTTCCAACCCTGCTGCTGTGAGCAGAGACACTTTCTCCTGGACCAGGTTGCTGTGAACACTTCCAGAGTCATCCACAACCTGTTCCAGTATTTAATCACCCTCACAGTAAAGGTTTTATTCCTATTATCTAGTCTAAAGTGGCCAAATTTCAGCCATTTAAACCCTTAAAGCCATTCTCCCTTGTCATGTCATTATATAGCTTTGTAAAAAGTCCCTCTCCATATCATTTATATCCCCTTTAGGTCCTGGAAGGTGCTGTAAGGTTTCTCCAGGCTGAACAGCCCCAGCTCTCTCAGCTTGTCTGCATAGGAGATGTGCCCTTGGATAATCTTTGTGGCTTTCTTCTGGACTTGCTCCAACAAGTGCATGTCCTTCTTATGTAGAAGGCCCCAGACCAGAATGCAGTACTCAATATTCCTAATATATAATGTAAGATTGCAAAAAGGTGGAATTCTGTGAAGAGTAAGTGTGAGCATCTTACAAAGGTCCGAGCAGAGTCATGTCTTTATAGCTGTGTTTGTAAAACAGCTTTAAAAAGCCTAGGTGCTAAACTTAATTATTTTTTCTCACATCTGATTTTGATGGGGCATTAAAATTATTTGATAATTTAAATACTATTTCCTATGTAATTTTCTACTTCATGTGTATTTTCCACTTTATTTCTATCGTGGTTTGACCCCAGCTGGCAACCAAGCCCCGTTCAGCCACTTGCTCACTACCCCCACAGTGAGATGGGGGAGATAATCAGAAGGGTAGAAGTGAAGGGTTGAGATACTCAGTTTAATCAGGAAAGCAAAAGCCACACACACAAGGAATTCAGGCACCACTGCCCATGGGCAGGCAGGTGTTCAGCCATCTCCAGGAAAGCAGGGCTCCATCACCTCTAACTTGGGAAGACAAACTCCATCACTCTGATTGTATTTTAAAAATCTGGCCTATTATTTTTCTGTGTCTTTAGGTAATAGGACAGAAGTCCTTGTTTGTGTTTAAAATACATGATGTTTTTGGGGAGCTCTCACAGGCTAAGGAATATATGGAGTCGCATTAGCTGAGAGTTTGCATAGTGAATGCTGTAGATAATGGAAAGGATGATACATTGTATGAGTAGACATTCTCAGCTGCTGTTTGCAGTCTTCATTAAATTACTGGAAATGGTATGCCTTCCTAATGTTATGCACTCAATTTTAAAACTGTTTGAGGCATGATCCAACAAAAGGAACATAATGTATTAGCAGCTCATTAAAATTCAAATTGTCCTTAATTCATAGCCTGTGTGTCATACCCCTCATGGCTTTATTCTGCTTCTAATGTTGCATAACATGGTTGAAGCTAATGCTTTATTTTAAATTCTATAGTACTCCTTTCTGGGGTAATTTGTTTTCAAATGAAAGACAAAAAGAATTCTTGATTTAAATGTTTGTTAATAGAATAAAACATGAGGTTTCTTTAGAAGGCTAATGTCTAATCATGGGCATCAAGTGTTCTATTTTATTTGTCTTATGTTCTGCAGCATTATATTCCTGGTGGGTGGGGGGGAAGGAGTTACCAGTGTTTTCAAAATTAAAAACAGGAGGTGTTATTTGTAAGTATTCATAGCAATTTGTGCAGATATGGCTAAAAGGTATATATAGAGGGGCAGGTGAAAGGAGTATTAAAAACAAGGTCTCCTGCTTTCAAGCCTTTCATTTGTCTTGCCTGCATCAATGAATTTTTCCAGAATAATTTCATACCAAACACTTTATTAAGAATAGCATTCAAAAATGCCAAGCCAGTTTTTTTATTAAACCACCCCTGTGTTGTGCCTGGCAGGTGTTTATGTGTTGATAAACAAATGTCCTGGGTTAAACTCAGCCAGCAGCCAAGTATAGGGTCACTCCTGAACTGCTCCCCCAGGAAAGGCTGATCTCTGGGGGTGAGAATAGACATGTTCCACTATGGCAAGGTGGAGATTCACCTTCTCAGGACAGAGCAGGAGGGATGCCTTGCAGTGGGGAGGGGCGTCCCCAAAAATTCCTGTAAGCTTCTTCCTGTCAGTGCTGAAAAGTTCCCCCTCAGCGACAGATCTCAAATGTTTCGATATATTTATAATCCATGCAGTGTAATGTTGTATAAACATTGTAGTGCCTGATCACTTGGCTGATGTTTATACCAGTTCATTGATTTGAGCTCAGTATAATAAAATCTTCTGTAAAACTATTATAAAAGACAAGGCTGAAGATGAGAGATTTCATACTGCAATGGTAGATCCTGGGCTGTCCCAGAATGATATTCCTGGTGAATGACACATTGTTACTGCTTTTCGTAGAGAACTGGCCCCTCTCGACTTTTTTACAAATATTCTTCTGAAAAGTAGAGGAGCAGTTGGTGGATTTGTATTACTATTGTAGCTCAAAGTCTACAATCAAAGACTTGTTTTCTGATATAGGGAGCAGTGCAGCAGAAGGAGTAAAACATTTTGGGTTTTAAGTAGCAAAGTAGACTGAACAAGTGGCAAACATGGGGATAAAATTATTTGGCTTATGATTGAATTTTTCATCTGAAATTCATAGTGTTTTTGTGAAAAGCTATTTTATTTTTCAAGAGATACCAAGGAAGTAGCTTTTTCAGTTGGCATGCTTTGCAACTTTTTTTTAATATGTGAAATAAATCACGATAACATAGGGATAGCAAGCTTTCCATAAAGATTTTATAATGCACAGTTCAGTGTGATGAATAATTCAATTAGGCATATTTGTATAATAAGTAGGTAAAACATTGAAGGCAGATAGTGCCTGATCTGACTGTTTCAATTCTCAGAAATGATTTCACAGAAGCCCTTCTAGGTATTTCTTCATTTGCACCTGGACTTACTGATTGTTTCTGAGATATCCGTGCACACTGAGCTTTTGGCACCACCTCAGAGCTGAAACGCTGGTTTGCTGTGAGAGCTGTTCTGAGAAGAGCTCTGGCTAAATGAGTTATCCAGCAAATAAAATATTGATGTTGGGAGCCTAGTTCTGGCTGACATTCCTGGTGTAACTGTTTGGCATGGTGTTGGATGCTGACACTGTGATCCTCTTGTATTGGCAGGCTGCTCCTTAAGCTTTGCTTTTGTGTATTTAGGATAGAGGATATGCACTCTGTGCTTCTCAAGCCTTGGGACAGTGCTACTGTTAGAATGATAGTCATGAATACTTGTTAATATATTTTTGTAGCATTTAGATCAGGTTACAGTACAGTGAACTGACTCAGCAATTTGGGATCTAATAAAAGCTTTTTTCTTGGAAAGGAGCTCTGTTGAATACATTTCTTTTTCCACCTTGGTATTTTCCTTTTGTTAGATCTGCATATATCTCTTTAATTTTAGTTCTTAAAGGATTAATAACATCAAATCTTACATAAGTAACTGTGTCATTTTTAAATGTGCAGGAGGAGCAGTTCTGTGCAGAGAACACTTACATTTGTGTGGTTATTTTTTTAGAGCAGAATTGGATTTTTTTCAGACTTGTGATCAGTACTTTGTGTACAGTGCATTGATTTTTATAGGGGATAATGAAAACGTAATTTGTTTTAAAATAGCGTTGCAGAATGTAAAAATTTTGGCTTCATGTGGGGTTACTTGAAGTGTATGTCACAGTTTGCATAAATGCTGTTACGAGAGCTAAACCTATGATTTTCCATGCTAACTTTGAAAAGTGAGTATAATATATATAGTATAATATATAAGTGAGTATATATGTGTAAAGTGAGTAGATATATATCTCCTTTAATTTGGTGAATTTTATAGCACTTTGAGCATGTGTAAAACATTCACTGTGCATTCTTTTGTCCCACTCTACATAAAATGGAGATATCAGGGATGCTAGCGGCGATACTCAGGAGAGAAAGCTCAGACTCGCAGCTCTAACTGAAGGCTTGACCTTTCCAAATCCCTGCTTGAATTCTCAGGTGTAAGACGAAGGTGTACGCAGACAACCTGCCCACGACGAGCGTGGTGATCGTGTTCCACAACGAGGCGTGGAGCACGCTGCTGCGCACGGTGCACAGCGTCATCAACCGCTCCCCGCGGCACATGCTGCAGGAGATCGTCCTGGTGGACGACGCCAGCGAGAGAGGTGAGCACAGCACACAGCTGCTCTCTGCGTTTCAGGAGCTGGCTGGGGTGGGATTCTGAGCAGGCACAGCACCCGGGGCAGGGGGAGGCAGAGGGCGCGTTCTGAAATACAGGTGGATCGTTCCGCGCGGACTTCTGGTCACTCTTCTGTTGGCAGCGTGGACTTTGTGTTTGCTAGGGGGCTTGTTCTATTACAGTTTTAGCATTTTTCATTTAGCATTTTAACACATTCATACAGCTTGAGGGCGTTTCAAATCACCTGGTGAATGATAGCAAAGGCAACTCTGATGCACACATTTAAATTTACTATCACTGCCGCTGTTTGGCTCGGTGTTCAGAGGGATCAATTTTGATTATTCAGTTCATGGGAAGTTAAAATTCCATTTCTGTGCTGCTAGAGGTTGCATTTCTTGATAAATAGTGCTCCAGATGAAAACTCCACACTACAGAATGAAACTTGCCATGTGTAATAAGCAAAACATGAAGCTGATCTTTTTGTAGGGCATAATAATATTAAGTATATATTTATAATATCTTTATATTAATCTTCATGATATTTTTAAATTGCAATATATTAGAAATAAAAATAATATTATTTTATTTTTATATAATACTTAACATTTAATTTTAGCTAATAGTTGATATTTGGCTTGTTCTTTCCTTAATATTTCTGGCTGGTATGGGTTATGAAGTCCTTTTTTTTCCTTGTGTTGGTGAATGGAGGTGAGTGGGTAGTAGAGGTTTACTAAATAAAACATGTCTATATTTTTATATTGGTCCACCTTTTTTTTTCCTTCTAACTCTATTGTGAAAGTTTTCTACTGGAGCCAAAGCCTAGTAGACCACTAGAGAAAAAGTATTGACAGCCACCAGTTGTAGGCTATATCAGAAGAATTCCCGTGTGTCAGACATAGAAGAGTTTTGCAGCATCCTGACATCTCAGCCTGTTGCTTCTCATTCCAGTGATGCAAAATCCATGTTTTGTTGCCTATGGTAATTCCAGTTTCAGAGTAAGGTGTCTGACTTGTTCAGATGGCAGGATCTGCGTGTATGAAGAGAGTCACTGGATTTGCCCTAAGGAGCCCCATGATACATGGGTTACAGTGGCTAAATGGGGATGGTTAGGAACTTACCATGGTTAACAGGAGCTTTTGAAGCTGAAGAGCACTAGCAATGGATTTTTGCTCTACCCCTGAGGTGGTAGCAGACACCTTCAGGTGATGTGTGTGTGCACAGTGCCTGTCCCATGCTGGGTGGGTGTGGAGCAGCCAAGGACAGATCCCATCAGCCAATTGCACTCTCACCACTCTGCTTTCCTCTCTAGGGTTATGTTTGCACTTGTCTCTGCTCCTTTCCTCTCTTGGGCACTCTCACTTGCTTTTGCTTTTCCTTTCTTATCTAACTCTAAGCGCTTCAGCTAATTCCAGTGCAATTTGGAAGAAAGAATAGAAGCATTAAATAGAATTACATTCTGCCAACAGAGGAGAAATGCCTGTGCAAAGTGCCACAGAAATGTGTTTCAGATTAAATGGAGAGGCATGATCAACTTTTTGCTTTTACAAAGGCAGGATATCAAATTTTTGGTTTTGTACATGTGCATAATTTGTAATTATACTCCTTGATTTGTTGTAGTTCTTTAACCTTTATGTAAAAAAATCTACATTTTATTTATCAAAATAGTTCTTGGCACTAATTCAGATCTGTGCTAATTATTATTTGTGACAGGTCAGCTTTCAGTATGACCTAGAAATAAAGAGCAAGCTAATATTAGAATATGTAGACATCATATTACTTATGTTTTGCCTCTTCAATTTCTGTTTTAGAAAAAAATCAATTTCATCATAGCAATAAGTTGTCCTCACTATGAATCATAGAATTATAGTCCACATAAAAAAGCATGTGGCTTTCTCTGGATAAATTTTCTGTTTCTGGGCTTGGTAATAAAAACAAATTAACTTAATTCCAGGCTGAAAGATAAAGCATTTCATACTTTCTTTGGTGGTGTTACTGAACCTGTTCCAATATTTCTTTTTGAAGTCTGTGATCTTCATTTCAGATCACTTAGGCATCTTTTATTTGTTGTTCTTTTCAGCAATTACTGAGAGGTTGGGGTTTTTTTGTTCTATTTTCCAATAACTTGTTATGGTTCCATTAAGCATGCTTTTACATTAAACAAAACAGAAGGGTACGATGCCTGAAGATGTGAAGGGTTTGTGTTTGCTACTTAAGCATTCTGTTTGTGTTGAATTAAAACAGCATACTTTTCCAGAAAAGGACAATGTTCAGCCTGAGTATTGTATATTGAATTCCAACATCAGAGTCACTTTAATTGGAATAAAGTAAGCATTCAGTCTGCCTGAAGCACACTTTGTACCTGCTAGTGTCACACTCTCAGAAGAATGCATTTGCATGATAGCATGCTTTTATTTACACCCAAAAGAAAAGCATTGGAGAGAAACAAGACATATCTGTATCATCGTTCTCTAGTTACTGACCAGGAGTCCAAATTTAGTTTTTTTAAGTATTGATCTTTGGTAACTAGTTGGAAATAGTTAACAGGAGAAATCATGCTTAGCTGGTACCTCAGACTAGGTCAGCACCCAGTGTCCAAGTGTGATAGGCAGGTTGCATCAGGATAGACATCCACAGAACTTAGCTATAGAGATACAGGTCAAAGCAATGTGACTGGAGCTAAATCCTGCCAACAATACTTACAAAAATATTCATACTTCTGAAAAATATATGTTTGCGTGCTTATCAAAATCATAAACCTGTGTTTTATTGTAGTTTAATTTGAAAAAAAAGCTTTGAAGCCTAATTTTTCACTCATATTCATATCAGTGTGACTTGGTAATAGAACTGGCAAGGTATTTTTCAACTACTGCACTCAGTTGACTTGAACTGAATATACTTGCTCTTTTGGCTTCCTTAGTTCTGCTACTTCCACAGAAGATGCTCAGTCCTAGGTAAAACTAAAGGTAAAACCTTTTGACAGAGAAAAGGCTTGAAAAGAATACCCACCACAAAGTGTTATAGTTATACCTACAAAACAACATGAATTCTCATTGTTCCAAATTAGAAGTATTGTGGAGATGTTTGGGGTTTTTTTAATATTATCAAATCTCACTCTGTTGGGAGTGTATGAAGCAATGCTGAAAAATTAGTTCTAATCCTGGGTCACTTACAAGCAGTCAACACTGTAATGTATAAAACTTCTCATCTCAGTGTTCAGTATGGAATTTAGTATGCCCTATAGATTTGTATAAAAAAATCATCTCCATGGCTTTATCCTGATGTTTCTTGTAGGCCAAAATGTATTACATTCATTAAAAGATTACTCAAATATTTGGGTTTTTTCTTTAAGGGAAAAAAATCAAGTCTTACCTTAAAAGAAACAATTACTAGTTTCTGGATGCATGACTAATCAAAAAAGCTATATTGCTGCTACTTGAACAAAGGAAGCAATTTGTAAGGGATGTGTATTGCTTTTAGAGAGTGTGTTCTGGAGGGAAAACAGCTGCCTAGATTTGAGCATTTTACCCTAACTGCTGGTAAGAAAGGAACTTCAGAAATCTTGATGCCTGAATTATTTACTATGCTATTATAGGGATGAGATATCAAGCTTTATCTTTTCTGTGTATTTTGCTGAAACTCTAGTGATATTTTAAGGACACAGTTACCGGAGGTCTCTCACAATGTTTTGTTTCTGGGAATAGTCCCTTCTGAAGTTTTGAACATGGTGATAGTTCATAAGAATGTTCTTATGGACATGGTTAAACATGAGAGAAGGACTGTTCTTAACCTTTTTCCCTCTGTAGTGAAAACACTGTGCACATCTCTGATTTTTTCTTAGAGGAAAAAAAAGTTAAAAGTACTTGATAAATTGAAATTTTAAATGCTTTACCAAGAAAATGTAGGTAGGACTCCAAGATTTTCATATGCAATGTATTGAGCATGACTTTCTGTAATGTAAGTTTGTGTTCTATGCAAATACTTGACTGGTTGCAGTTGCATTATTGCCATCTTTCTCTCTTCCCCCTGCCAGAATTTCACTGTTCTGTTAATGTAACTACACTCAAGAGCCAATGTCACAGCCCATATTCATTTAAGTTTAAAGTGGATGGGACTACTTTAAAAGCTTATCAGCATTCCACCTAAAATGTGCAGAGAAACATGTTGATTTGTGTGACTAGCTCATCAGATGGTGAGCATAGAGAGAAATGCTGCACTTTCTCTGTGTATATCATGTATACATTAAAGCTACAAACATTGCCATTACACCAGTTCTTTTAAATTTGTGGCTTTGGAAAGCTACACTGTAAAGAGATGAGGCTATATTTGCTACACACTCGGTCATGATCTCTGTGCTTCACCCTAAAAGCCTTGCAAAGTGTTCAGACATGTACAATTGGATTGTACTAAGAAACATGTATTAATTTGAGTCTCTGCTCATATGCAAAATAAGAATTAACTTGCTTTGAGTTTCTCTGGAGACAAATACTTAGATGTATCAAACTCTTACGTACTTTTAGCACAGATTAGCTTTCAAGACGTGTCAGAACTTATTTCTGTGGGTTTTAGTGGCAGTCCAACAGTGCACAGAAGAAAATGAAAAGGTAATTAGAACTCATTCATCTGGAGAAGTGGTAAGGAATGGTAATGACCTTCAAGTCAGCTCTGCCTCTAGAGCTTTACTAAAGAGTCACTAAGAGTTCATGCTGAGCTTTCCCCTACCACCCCTCCAGTGTCACACTTATTTTTGTATGAGGTGCTTTCCACCTTATGTGAAAAACTGCTACAGGCCATGCACTGTTGTAGTACAACTTTCAACTCCTATATGCTTTGAGTGTGCAATCTAATATTCTGTAGCTGTGCAATAAGACTATTTTGCCTTTTTTACACATTTAGGAACTGAGTTATTGCAGAAGTCTGTTTCTGTGAATGTCCATTGCATTGTCCCTCACATCTTTGTTCTTCCTTTGGCATCAGTCATCACAACCCAATAGCTCTTTGCAGTACAAATAATTTTGAGTCTCTGGATGTATGGTAATTGACTGTTGTATTTTGAACAACTTGTTCTTCATGATTCATGCTACATTGAGATTTGTTGATGTTACAGATTCTCATTTATGTATAGCTTATATTTTTTAGGAGTCATAGTGATAATCTAATAGGGAAAATATCAACGAGAAAATTCTAGAGAAAGTACAATTGAAAAATCAGTTTGATTATGTTTTAAACATCTCACAAAGAAATTATCTGGAATTTGCATTACTGTAGGAGGAAATTCATTATATTCAACAAGTCAAACCACTTCTGTATTTTGTTGGCAGAGAAGTACTATGTCCAAGAGCACTTATTCATGTATTTGAAAATAGATAGCAGATTCTTCTCCCCAGCAAAAACTTGGGCATCCCATCTGGGTTTTGTGTAAGATTCTACCCTCTCTTCCTTTTTGTGTTTTTCATAATGAAGAAATAAAGAGGGGGAAGAACTTTCTGTGCTACTGAGGGAAACACCTGGGAGATGTGGAAAGGAGTATTGTGTTGAGGAAACTAGCTGAGAAAGTAGAAAAAGGATAGACAAGAGCAGGAGAGATGTCTTAATTCAAGTCTCTTCATTAAGAAAAAACTGAATGTAGCTAACAGTTTTGATTGTTTTGATCATCCTTTACAGACTTCTTGAAAAGACCACTGGAGAGTTATGTGAAAAAATTAAAAGTACCTGTTCATGTGATTCGAATGGAGCAGCGTTCTGGATTGATTAGAGCAAGATTAAAGGGGGCTGCTGCTTCTAAAGGCCAGGTCATCACCTTCTTAGATGCTCATTGTGAATGTACAGTAGGCTGGCTTGAACCTCTGCTGGCAAGGATCAAAGCTGACAGGTAATTATCCATCTATTCACCCAGGCTGGGTTTCTTCAGTTGTTAAGAAATTTTCCAAGTTTTACAAGATAGCCTACAAGCAAATATCTACTTTCTGAAAAGCTGAATGAATTCTCATTGGTGAAGGATAAAAGGCTAATTTAGTTAAGCTTTTAAAAGTAAAACTCGGTTTCAAGTGGAGTCTATATTGGGATGCATGGAATAATGTGTTAAATAGCAGGATCAATGAATGAAGTTGAGGAATTAGGGAAAATTGAGGCCTTCAGTCTGCAGCTGGGCCTATTCCTTCATGAATTCGGGAAGATACTCTTGAGAAAGAAGTCAAGCCCTGATCTCATGTAGCACCAACATTGTGAAGAAGAATTGTTTTCAGGCTCTCATTGTAATTTCTTTATTACATGATGGTTTTGATTATGGAAATCTGGGTTGTGTCTTGGTCTTCTGGGATGTATTTTCTAAAGTTAGAATAATTACTGGACTCATGCTGATCTACTTATATACATGATGGAAATTGTATTGGGGACAAAAGTGAAAGAATTGTCTGCTTTGTAAAATATTCATACATCTGAACAGGAGTTACAGTTGTGCGCTAGTCTGTTAGTAGACAATATATTAAATAGAATAAAATATAGTGCTAGAGATCCCTAGGGTTTTGGGTTTTTTTTTTTGTAATAAATAGAAATCACACTACGATATTTCAAAATATAGTGTTGCATGATGAATAAGCTACAATTTAACAAAGAATATTTGTTCAGAACTGTGCAAAGACAAAGTAAACTTTGTTATCATTAATCAGATTTTGTGAGACTAGAATACATAGATTGTTACAATTTGTGCAAATATCTCAAGTCCTCTGAATTAAGTGGCAAGCAATCTCTGAATCTTTTTACAGAGCTTCCCATGAGAGGAAGCCTGCTTTGAGCATGGTTGTTTAAGTGCCTTTAAGATGATTAGAATTGGTTTCTGTGAGTATATGTATTAATAACGTCAGGACAGTAGACAAGGAGGCCACTTTCTGTCAACTGTGATGCAGTAGCAGTACATTGTTAACAATTACTATCATCTCTTAGTCTTGAGGATGTATAAAAACACTTACCCAGGGTTAATATCCAAGTTTTAATTTCAAAACACGCAAGTTACTTTGGCCACTCAACTGGAAACAAGAACCTCTTATTTTCTATCTAATCACTATGTAGCAATGACAAATTATTTCTGTCTGCAGAGGGATGAATATTTATTACTTGTAATAATGCAAATATGATTTAAAAAAAGATCTGGCATTGCTAAAATTGTATCAGATTTACAATTAGCGAGACAGAATTTTAGTAAGTTCCTTGTTAATAAGTTACTGAATAATGTTGTTAAGAGATGGTATTATAAAATTTCAACTGTATGTGTTGAAACAATATTAAAAAAAGCCCCAACATATTTTTTATCCTTTTGATTGATAGATTTTAATAATTTAAAATGTAATAATTTTTCTTCTTTTCTTTTCCTAGGAGGACAGTAGTGTGTCCCATCATTGATGTAATCAGTGATGACACCTTTGAATACATGGCAGGCTCTGACATGACCTATGGTGGATTCAACTGGAAGCTGAATTTTCGTTGGTACCCTGTTCCTCAGAGAGAGATGGATCGACGGAAAGGAGACCGAACCCTCCCTGTTAGGTACTGAGGAATTATTAAATTGGTTGACATCTTTGTCTCATACTTGCTTTATATGATAAACTTGAAAGTAAGTACTTCAGGCTGTTAAATACTTAGTCAAACATTGTAACATCTTTTTTTGTCTGATTGAAGGAACAGCATAAAAGTTTTTGCATCGCTCAGTTGTCGGTAACTTTTGGCAGCAATAAAAGAATCACTTTGTCACTTTGGAAATATTTTTCAGTTCTATGTTAATTGCTGCAGAATTGCTAGTTTTCAGGTAGCACTTACAATGATACACAAGTTTTTAACAAAACTTTTTCTAATTTTTTTATATTGAGCCTTATTTTAATCTTTTATTATAACAAAGTAACCTGTATTTCATAAATATGCATTCATTTTTGGTATATGCATGTGTATTTACATATTTGGGTATGTGCATTTATATGCCAACTTTAATTCTTAAAAGGGGGGATGGGAGGTGAATTTATGGTTGGATGTCAGGTAAGTGTATGAGAAAGGTAGTGATGAGGCTAACTTATGTGTAATGTGCAATTAACAGTTGCAAACATACATTTTCTGTCCTTACTTTTCTGAAAACTGGGCATTGTTTACTTACAGTAAAGCTCAGGATCTGATCTTTGCTGGTTTTTGTTTGTCCTTTAGTCAGGATATGGCTAATGGTAATCCTCTCTTCTCCCTGTTTCCTTTTAGTGGGGGAAAATATATATAAGTTGTTAGTTAGCTTGTGACCTAGCTTGTATTTTATGTGTCCTTCAGCCCTAAACATTTCAGGAAAATAGCTAGTGAAATAAAATTATGTATTCTAAAAGTGTAAATAACTGAACTACAAAGCCATGCCATTGGTCTAACATGTAATTTCATTATTGTCTACTTTTTGTCTAAAAAAGTTGAAATGTTCTATGGGAGATGTTTTTAAAGCTCTGAGAAACTACTAACCAAGTTTTATTTTTTGTACCAATAAAGAATCTGTAAGGAAAATCTGGATGTAACCCTGACTGTACAATTTTCTTGTATGAAGCAATAAAAGTGAAAGCAAGCAGACTGCCTAATGACTTCCCAAAACTGTTTTAAGAACAGTAGCCTGAAGTATAATTTTCCTGTGTGAAACCAGTTTCTTTTTTATGAGTTACCAGCATTGGAAGCAGAAGTCTTTCTCAGGAATGACAGCAGCTTTCTAGGGACTGTTACTCTATCCAGACACCAGTTTGAAGTGAGAAAATAAGAACTGCCATTACCTAATTCCATCTCTGGAAAAATTTGAGCTAGCAAGTACACCAACAGTAACAGAGTTTGAAGGGAAGCTAACTGAGAAGGAATGTGTTGGGAAATAAACAGCTATTTTGTCAGTATAAGTGTGAAATGTATCTAAGTATGTTTTTATAGTGACTGATGTGATTTTTTTCTTTTTCTCCTTCCAGGACACCTACAATGGCAGGAGGCCTTTTTTCAATAGACAGAGATTACTTTCAGGAGATTGGAACATATGATGCTGGAATGGATATTTGGGGTGGAGAAAACTTAGAAATTTCCTTCAGGGTAGGTAAAAATCTGCAATGCTTTATTAATCATTAATTTATTAATCAGGACAGTGAATATGGAGTCCTGTAAAACACAGATCTGCCACCTGCACCAGTGTCCTCTTCTGCTGCAGCTGGCATGTCCTTTACTTGTTAAATTCCTCCAGCAGAGATACACAAAGACTATATCTGTCAGTAAAAAGTGAATGATGAATTGTTGATAGAGCTTTGTGAATAAAAGATTAGGATGGTTATTCTGAAGCAAGTGTTTGTGTGTTAAAAGGAATTCATGTAGAAAAGCTGTTGTGGGAGCATCAGTTACAGGTGATGTCGCACCATTTAACGTGCCAGTGAAATGTGAGCACCTCTGTTACAAACCCTCTCTTGCTGCTCTTTACTAACTTCATGATTTCATGTGTTCATTTGGTTGTAGACTTAACCAGTGTTATTGTCAATTTTGTTCCTACCAAATAGCACCATTTCCTTTCATTTTTTACTACTTTTTGCTAATAAGTATGTAGGTGGGGATTCTTCTGAAGTACTTCAGCTTTCTGAATCTGCCATTTTTCAAGGTCTAAGATAAAACTGAAAGTATTTTCAGAGACTTGGGAAGTGTATGGGTTCTTTTACATTGTGATTCTCTTATATAATGGACTATTTTAGACACCTGTTAGTTCCTGTGATTCATGCGAGCCTTTTCCTTCCTTTGTGGTCAGCTTGCCCCGTTCTCTGGCTGTAATCTCTGGCTGATGTGCTTTAATGTGCTGCCTTACTTGGGCTTGTGAGCATCTTTAGCTGTTGAGCAGAAAAAAACCTGCAGTTCGCGTTTGTTCTAGACCTCAGCTAATGTTGTTTCCAAACCTTGAACCGAAGCAAGTGATTATTGTTTTGGAACTTCTTTTAGCAGCTTGTAACTATGCAATAATTGTTCTGATGCTTCCAGATCTGGCAGTGTGGTGGCACTTTGGAAATTGTAACTTGTTCACATGTTGGGCACGTGTTCAGAAAAGCAACACCATACACTTTCCCAGGAGGTACAGGGCAGATAATCAACAAAAACAACAGGCGGCTCGCAGAAGTCTGGATGGATGAATTCAAAAACTTTTTCTACATTATTTCCCCAGGTGAGCAGGTCTTTGGTTATGAGAAATACTTAGTAAGAATTAAAATGTTGCTACTACTGGGAAATGACGTGAGTTTTTATATAAAAATGTTATAGCTTTGAAGTTTGTTAAGACAGAATTCTCTTAAAGGTGTACAAGAAGTAAGGTCTTAATTGAAAAATAATTTTGTTAGCCAGAGATGTGCCCTAAAGGGGTTTTTGTTTGCTTGCTTTTTAACATGAGCATGATTTATGAATGAGCTTCCTGTGCAATAGAATTGAAGCTCAGTGGAACATCAAAGAGCTCAGCTGGGGTACTGAAAATTAGCCATCCAAAGTCATATTGTAATGTGCTGAATTTTGGGCTCTGGCTTTTATGTTGTAAGCATTCCACGTTGAATACATCAGAAATTATTTAAGTGAAACCCAGAAGTAGAAGTAGCAAAAGTTAATATCTTCTGTCTTGATAGAATTTGTACTTCACTATCTAGAGTATATGGGCAAGTTGCCAATATAATTAACTGTGATGATATTTATTATGTTTCTTTATGTAAATGTTAGCAAAACAAGAAGATATAAAATAGGAGAGAGAATTTCCCATGAACTCGTATTTTCTGAAAAATATAGTAGAAGAAAGGAAGCCTGGGAAATATTGAAATATTACTTTCAAGTACAGATTATTTTTACTGTTATATGAAAACACAAAGATACTACAGGTAGCAGCAGCCAACCTTTCTTAATACTTGAGACATTAGACATTATGAACTAAGTGGTAGTTTTATATGCCACATCTGCTTTTCAAAGAAATTTCTTTAAATCTGGTATTTCCTTATGACCTGCTTATTAAACCTACATTGCTATTGACATTTAAAAGCTGTAATGCAATGTAGTATGAGTCTGAACAGTGTCAAATTTAGGTTATGAGTTTTACAGATGCTCATGAGAGCAACTGACAGTGCAGATTTATGGTGGCTTTGTCTTAAAAGAACGCTTTACTCAAATGAGAATGTGTAAGACTTTTACTTTAAAAAAGTCTTGCTACTATTCAAAGCTTTTTAGGTGAAATAAGGAGCTAACAGCTTATTGTTATTGTAATTTTGTATTGTGATGTAATTAATACAGCATTATGAATTCAAACATGAGCATGTATAAATATTCAGAAAAGTTGTATATAAATAGGTGCAGTCTTTTTTGGTAAAGATTGCTCTTATGCATCCATGTCAAGCTGGATTTCAAAAGCTACAAAGTTGCAGGAAGACCTAATTATAAAAAATAACCAAATTCTTTTTAAAATGTAAATTACTGACAAGCCATGAAAAGGCTCTGCTACTTTATTTATCACCTCTATATTCCTTCCATCTTGTGCAGTAGGCATAAGCTGCAAAAGGAGCAGCTCTTTGAATTTGGTAGGATTAGGTTTTTTTGATATGACTTTCACAGCACTGCAGTGTTATAGAATATGCATTCATCCTCCAAAGACAGTAAAAATTCTGAAATGGTGGAAGTTAAGAAATTATCTGTAATTGCTCTCTATATTTTCTTTCCTTTCAAAAGATGCATGTCTGCATAATTTGTGTGCCAGTGGCCTGAGTGATTGTTGGATAGGGATCTGCTCTAGCCAAGCTGCTCGTGAGCATCTGCACCTGCCGCCTGTCACACGCTCTAGTTTGTCCCCATGACTGTATTGACCAAGCACTGAAGCTCAGTGCCAGAATCTTCAAGTGCCTGAGAATAGGATAATATTGTATCTGAATAAGCTGGGTTATTCTGAAATTGATTTGTTGCCTGGGGCTGTGAGGAGAATGTCCTCTTCTTTAGCTCTAATGGAAACCTGTTGTTCAGAGAATGAACACATAAATCTACTCAGAGCCACTCATACCTCTCACCCTCCCAAATCCATGTAAGTTGTGAGAGCCAGTAGATATTAACTAACAAGGATTACTATTTTGGGAAGCTCACAAACTTATTCTTGTCATTCTGGTGTCTCCAATCTTAGCTGAGTGTTGCAGACTCTGATTTTAACTATTGACAGCAAATAGCATAAGTACAGGTTTCAGTAAGTCTCTTGTGAGCATTGATTGTTTAGGAACTCAGTGAATATATGCTAGCTTGGCTCAC
Source organism: Erithacus rubecula (assembly GCF_903797595.1). Classification (NCBI taxonomy): domain Eukaryota; kingdom Metazoa; phylum Chordata; class Aves; order Passeriformes; family Muscicapidae; genus Erithacus; species Erithacus rubecula. The sequence continues at coordinate 83,727,608 of NC_136689.1, read as the reverse complement.
TTAGCTTTTCCAGGTATGCTTCTAATATAAAAATTTAAATGTATAATTCTCACAGAATGCTGGTGCAGTAATCCTCAGGGAGAACACAGTGTGCAGCCTGTAAAACTGTTTGTTAGTACAAATGTGTACTTTCAGTATTACTGTGACAGTGTCACAAGTCCTTCCAAGGAGTGAGGTGAAGATTCTTAGGCTGATGCTGGTTTGCAAGACTTGGGTGCAGATGAATGAGGAAAACAAGCAATCCTCTGTGCACCCAGGATTTTTCTCATTAGTTGATAAGGATGCAAAAAATTGGACTTTGAAGGAGATAATATACTGACAAATGTCACTGAGCCTAGCTAACAAGACACTCTTGTTTCCTCCTTTATATTTTCTTTCCTGTTCCCCTAAGATAGTGTTCACAGAGGGATTCATCCAGGAAAGCAAATGTAAGATTCTCGGGTAGCTTCCCCACTTCATGTAATCTGTGTTGTCTGGGAAAAAAAAGTCTTGCTGCTTGAATGATAGGAACTCAAGAGACTTTTTACTATTGATGTAATGTAGTTAAATGGAAAGCTGCCCTCTTGAAAAGTAAGCCTGTAATCCTTTCCTTCTTTTATAAGTACAGCCCAGCAGAAACTGCTTGTGTGCATTTTAGAATCCATCCCTCTGCTCAGGAGTGGCTAGGTACAGATGGAGCTTAGGCAGGAACTTGTTGCAGCTGCTGCCCAGCCAGAATGAAGCCTGTCTCTCTGCAGGCAGCAGCTCTTCTCCCCAGCAGTACAGGCACTGGCTGCAGGCATTTCTCATTAGCTGGTAGCTTTCCTTGCAGTCATGAGTTACACCAGGGTCCCATTTCTCTTTGGCTTTCAGAAAGCAAATCCAGCATGTGAATAATCTGTTTCCTGGTTCCAATTGTTCTTTCTGTGGAGTCTGCCACTTCTTTTTTTTCTAATGCTGGTCATTCATGACTTTTTCCAGGCTAAAAGATTAGGACTGTATTGTCCAAATAGAGGAGGGTCCATGAGGTGGTGATACCTGTCTCTCAGCTTGCCTTGCTTTTCATGGCAGGTATGCTGGTATGGCAGATAATAGGGCTTCACCTCCCCTCACTGATTCTTCATCTGCAGCAGCTGCTTCTATGCAGCTGGATTTGTCATGGCTGTTTCTCCTGGGGTTAAGTTAGAGTTTGTGTCAGCACAGGAGGTGCAGTAGGAATCTGAAAGTGAGCAAGGGAAAGCTGCCCCTTTGGCAGCAGCAGCTGCAAAGCATTAGGCTGGCCAGCTTTGCCCCAAAGGGTGTATTCTGAGATATGTTTTGGGATATACCCAGAAGATGCATTGTCCTGGGACTAAGTGGGCAGGCAGAAAGCCTGAAAAGACAGCACAGTGGAATTACCTAGGCAGGAGTCATCTAGACAGAGACAGGGGCATGTTGTCCTGAAAACTGGATCCATGGGCCCCATCTCTAATCACTGCATGCCCCTACCCTAGCCAGGGGCAGTAGGTCAAGGTTCAGTGTGTAGAGACTGGAAATGGAAAACATTATTTATTGTTGATAGGGAGGACAGAGGAGGGACTGGGTTCACATCTGGCAGTGTAGCTAAGCCTATGTTCAAAGTACCTACTAAATGTTTCCACGTGGTTTTGTGTTCAGCTGGTAGTCCCTATTAGCATTAATTGGGAATGCAAAGAATGTAGCTATTCAAATTGGTCTTAAATTATTATTGCTTATAGAGTTTCATAATACTAAGTAAAAACAACTTACATTATTTTTATCAGGAGACTAGATTTAGATGAAATAGTTTTCATACTCTGGTTTTGAAAATGACTGAGCAATTTATAATCAACAGCATGCTATTTTTTATTCAAAGCAGTTTAACATAAATATATTGTCACACATTAAACTTGGGCAAGGAAATCTTCAGCTCCTGAAATTTTGTGGATGGCAGAACTGTTGCAACATGGCTGATGCAGGTGTGGCTGTGATTTTAAGTAGATATTTTTTCCATTACCAATATTTATATTTTGAGGATGTCTTATATGTGTGGGAGAAAAAAAGCATGTGATTTTCCCACAGCTAACAGCAAGCTGAGTGACAGAATCATCAGGGAAGCCCAAATTTTTAAATGTTGGGGGCAGAGAGGTTGAGGAATAATATAGTTCTGGTCAAATAAAGGGAACAGTAGCAAGGTTTCTTAAATGCCATTTCTGATTTGTGTGATGTGGACGCCCCATCCCTGAGAATGTTCAAGGTCAGGCTAGATGTATCTTTGAGCAGGCTGGTATAGAGAAAGGTATCCCTCTCCTTGGCAGAGGGGTTAGAATAAGACGATCCTGAAGTCTCTTAGAACCCAAACCATTCTGTGGTTATATGATTCTTTCCTAATATTTTTTTAATGGACCAAAGATTTGAAAAAACAAGTGGACATGACTGTCTTCTTCAGGATGCACGTATCTTTGGAATCTAGCATTATTGTCTCAGAGGAAATCTGATCTAAAATAATGTTTTGCAGTTTGGTTTTTGTTTTGTTTTTTTAGCTGACCCTTTAAAAATATGTCCAAAACCCCTAGAAGCTTATATGTCACAGTTGTAGGTATGCATATAAATGTTACTGGTCTATGGAAAAAATAATGATTTAAATCCGTACTTAATTTTTGGTGTGTTTGATACTTTGCTGCAGTTTTCCTTGTTTTCTTCCATTCTTTTTTTCCCCAAGAGAAATTCCCCATAAGTAACTGGCACTGCACTGGGTAGAAATACTCAAGCTGATTTAGAGTAATATCAATAAGGTACCAGAAATCTTGGAAACAGAACAATTCAGCCTCACTAGAGGACACCCCTAAGGCAACTCTACCTCTTCTGCTCTTTGGTCCATCTGCTAACCTGCTGCTGACTGTAGTCTTTGTGTATGGTTTGGTGCAGACCTGACTTCAGAGAGGATTTTTAAAAACTTTTCTGAATAAAAATGGCTTAATGGAATACAACATAACAGAGAAAAATCAGCTGCCACTTTTTTGTGTGTGTGTGTGGTGACATTTAAAGCTTCTTTAGGAAATAACTTGCTTGTATGCTATTAAGTCTCACTTTACATTTAATTATTTATGGATGTGAATTTAATTCTTATTGCCATTCAGTGATGTGACCAAGCCTTAACAATGGTGTTTTTGGGAGATCAGTGTAGCAACCTGAGTATGTTTTGAGTGTTGTAAGGTTGCTGCAAGAGTGGCATGATAACTGTTTCATCCATCAGCTGCTTTCTCATCACTGAAAAATGAAGAATCCAGTACTTAGCTGTGGTTGTAGCTTTTCTGTTCTTGCATTAGCTTTTGAGAGAGTGCTGCTCTTCCTGTAGAGCAAATAAAATATTTGCTTTCATGAAGATAGAGCAGCATTCTGTGGCTGTGTTGTTTTGTTGTTAGATTTTTTGTTTTTTTGGGGGGTTTTTTGTTTTGTTTTTTGTTTTTTGGTTTTTTTAAATTTCTTTGTATTTCTTGGTTTTGGGATTTCTTTTGTGACTTGAAAGCCGAGACAGAAGTTTTCTGGGATTCTGTACAAACAAGATTTCCTTGGCTTTCATTCCCTTAACCAGTATAGCTTTCCAATATACTTATTAAAATAAAGTCTTTAATTAAAAAAAAAAAAGGCAAAAAAAAAGCCTAAAACCCTGGCTAACATTTTTTTTCTTTCTAGAATATTGAAATTGTGTTTTTCATTGGCATTTACAGACAGTTAGCTAAAGTTTGAGCCAATTATCTGTCTCAATTGAGTAGAAAGACACCATCTGCTGGCAAGTCCATTTAATGACACAATATGCCAGCTCAGAAATGTCTCAAACCTTTACAAGGTCAAGAATTTTAGAAGTAACTTGCAGTCCTCCAGATGGAGAGATTTCTGAAATATGTGTGCAGCTGGAGATCTGTAGCTTGGTGGCCAGCTGAGCCATATTTTTAGTCTGTTAGGGGAATTTAAATTGCTGGGGCCATGTTTTGATTTTTATTTTTTTTTTTTTTTATTTTTAATTTGGGTTTTTTGGTAGTGTACTGCATTTGACCTGTGTGATACAGAGTGTGGTATGGAAAACAGAAAAAAGACATGATGCTTGAAAAGTAGAAATTATCCTACTAGTATTATTATTATTGGAATATTAATTACAATAGTGCTGAATTTGGGTGAAGCAATAATATCTACTGTTCATGCACACCATCCTCAACCCATCTGCAGATGGGACTCACACAGATTAATTTTCAGAAGGAATTAAAGCAACCATAAAGGAGTGGGAAGATAAAGGAAGGAGGAGTACTTTGATAAATGAGGAGGAAAGGAATAAAAAGGCAAGCAAACTACCACGAAAAAATGATAACAGCCATAATGGTGAACTTCCTGTGAATGCTATGGTTATATTGAACAAATGCTGAATTATTTAAGGTTTAGTGCTCTGTATGAAGGCTGCTTTCTGCCTGCTTCTTTGTGCAGTTAGATAGATGATGAAGAGTCCAGCAGGTGGTACCTGGCTTACAGAAATAAATTAAATTGGAATTCTGCTTGCTCCACGGAAGGAGACTGCTGTGTTATGCTGCATAGATAGGCACTCCAGTTACCACTGGGGATAGAATGGCATCAGTGACTGAAAAGGTTTCAGCCTTTCTCATCTGTTAGCTTAGTGAGAAACTACATTCAAATTGATCCACAAACTGCAGGTAAGGAATTGTTATGCACAGCCCAGGTGCAGTGATTCTGCCTGCTGTGGAAAAAAAGTCACAACAGACATGTTCTCTCTGAGAATAAACAACATAATTCTATATTTAGCATATATTGTATAGAGGTGACTTTTTAAAGAGAAAGCCTTTCATGGAAGTAATAAATTATATTGCTGGATTTTCTTATGAAGTGGAATTAAATGTTATTTATTGGCAGCCATTGAATACAACTTTCCTTTTTATTCAGGAGTCACTAAAGTTGATTATGGGGACATATCATCACGACTTGGGCTAAGGCGCAAGCTCCAGTGCAAGCCTTTCTCCTGGTACCTGGAGAATGTTTATCCTGATTCCCAAATTCCACGCCATTACTTTTCTCTGGGAGAGGTAAGGTTTTATCAGCTGTATTCTTCTTTCCTATGTAAAGTACATTGTGCAGTAAGTTGTGTTTGGAACTGAGTAGTGCAAGCAAATTGTCTCCAGCAAAGTTCAAGTGTCTTGTACTTTTGTTTCTGTCACATGTAGAATGACTTCTGGCTTCTCAGTGGGGTAGACAACTGAACTTTGGTATACAGTACCATAATTTGAATGTTTTCCTTTTTTTCTACTACAGTACAAAATGTCATATAAATGGCTTTAGAAATATTCCTTCAGCAATGTAGTTGTGCATGACTTTCTGTAGAGCGTTCTCGACACAGAGTACGAGTGAAGATTTGCTTTGAGAGCTATACCAGGTCAAGCAAGGTCTTTGCCTGAATACTGTTCTGGACTTCACCCCCAGAACCCTCACCAGTGACCAGCAAATTCTAGTGACCTCTAAGCCTTGATGGACATTTCTCTTTTTTCTTTAACCTTTTTAACTGCAGAAATAGTGCAGATGATACTGTCCTAAATAAGTAGGCACCCTCTCGTCTACAGTCATGTAGAGTGATTTTGTACTGTTGATTTTAAAAGAAACACTTATAGCAGAGTATGCTTCTTCATGACTGTCAAGAGACTGGATATTCATACCTGCTTACTGTATTGTGATATAGTAATTAATACTTTGGAAGGTTTTAAGCTGCAGACTCAATTATGTCCATTCTGTCGTAGCTGAGTCTTTGAGTTAAAAGTTGCCCTCAAGGTGGAAGGATCCCCCCAAAAAAGCAAAGAAACAATCATGGTTCTGTAACCTGGTAGCTTGAACATTTGCTTGAGAGCTTGAGTCTTGGACAGTGATGCCTCACTGCTAATATGGGTCACTTATTTCACATAACCTGTGATGTGTAAAGAGACCTGGTGCAACAGCGGTTTGATATGGACCTGATTCTCTTCTAAAAATATCTATCTTTGGTGATGTGTTCTTTTTCCCTCTTAGATAAGAAATGTGGAGACTAACCAATGTCTGGATAACATGGCAAGAAAAGAAAATGAGAAAGTTGGAATCTTTAACTGCCATGGAATGGGTGGCAATCAGGTGACAATTTTTAAAAAGGAATTTTCTTAATGTGTTATTTGAGACACTGCTGCTCATTGAGACAATTCTTGGATGTTTTCAGTAGTTATCTTCAAAATATACTTAAGAAACCCTCATTAAACAAAGTGCCTGTGAGAGGGAAATGCAGGAGAAGATTTGGTGGTGATTTCTGCTTGTATGTTTTTCAGGCCTGATTGCAATACATTTTAGATCAACTTTCAAGTTAAAAACAAAATGGGAGAAAAATACTGCTAGGAGCTAGACTTCACCTCCTGTAGGTTCTTTAGAAATGCATTCTGGTTAGAACTCCTGATTGGCATCATTACTTAAGAAAAACAAAAACAAACATGCCTATGCCTGAAATATATTTTTAATGTATCTTTTTCTGATTGTCAGTTGTGGGATTTAATTTTCATCTGTTTTTTTGTTCTACTTTCTTAATGATTCTTGATGAATTGTTTTCACATAAACAGAGATTACCTATGTTTGAGGATTCTCCTGTTCCTTCATAGCAGGCAATCTTAAATTCAGAAAAAGTCTGTTTTTACTGAACAGCTTGTGATTGTGTTTATATTTGTTTCCCCCACCCCCCCCCCCCCCAAAAAAAAAAAAAGAAAAAAAAAAAAGAAAATCTTCCCATGCCTCGCTATTATGAAGGGAAAAGAAAGCAAAATAAAAAAAATAATGGGTTTAATGAAGTAATGTTCCTCTTACCCCTCACTCCAGGAATCTTTTGGTTGAAGCAGTTCTTTTTCAGTTCCTCTCCTTCTTTTCTTGTGTAGGTTTTCTCATATACTGCCAACAAAGAAATTCGGACAGATGATTTGTGTTTAGATGTATCCAAACTTAATGGCCCAGTAACAATGCTCAAGTGCCACCATCTAAAAGGAAATCAACTTTGGGAATATGATCCAGTGGTAAGTCTTCTAATGAGTTTTAACTGTAAAATGAAGCACCTTTGCCTTTTACTTGAGCCTGCAGTGCACATATTCCAGTGTGGGACCACTATTGGACAGACAAAACAGGAAACAAAGTCAGGATTTTGTTCCCTCTGTTACCAATTCACTGTGTAGTCACACAGTGGACATCTCTGTTGATTTCAATACCTGGTGAGTTTTGGGGGAGCTTTTGGAAGAACATTTTAGATGTGCTTTGGGACCCTCTGGAGAATTATTGTTTGAAAAGAAATATTTTTGATCTACCTTAGAATCATATCGAAAATGGAGAAGTATTCTAGGTATCTATTGGACCAATAACAGCTAAGAGTAATTATGTGGTGAAAAATCTAACACTTGGTGTCTTGTCTTGCACAAAGTTGAAAGGAAATACTTCTCTAATTAAAAAATGAGCACTGCAAACTTATTAAGGTGATTTTACACTTCTAATCATTTCATGTCTAAGGTATAGATGCTTAAAACACCTTTATTTAAATCATGCTCTTTCTTCTACATAATGTTCAAATTTGCTTCAAAGTTCATATGTTGAACTTCCAGATCTAGAAATCATTGTCAGTTGATCAATTCATCATTAATTTGATTTGCAAGCTCTAGAAATGATTTAGTGATTGAGTAATGCAGTCAAGAACTCTGACTTCATGGATAGTTAGGAAAAAAGTAGTTCTCAAGGTTATTAATTTAAAATGGGTTATTAAAAAAGACAGTTGTGAGAAAATTTGTGGTTGAAGAATCTTCCCAGTATTTGCAATGACGATTTTTAAATAGAATTTTCAGATATTTAGCTATTAAAAAGTCATTCCACTAATTAAAAAGCAAGATGGAGGTTATTTCTGCCTGAATACAATTGCTATCGACTTCAGAAGCTGAGGTGTTAACAAAGCCTGCAGCCCTTTTAGACCAAAAACAAATATGTGTGAAGGGTGATTTTGTGATTAGGATGGCAGTTAATGTGGAAGACAGTGGATTTCTGCTAGGATTTCTGCACGTTGCTGGCAACTGTTGATAGGACACTGAAGGAAGCTGAGTACTTGCAGGATTAAATTAGTTTTGGGAATAATTCATTCTTAGTTTTAATGTAGTTAGTTTACCTGACTTAAGCAAATAATATGAATAATATTACCACCTACAGTGATTTACCAAAGAGCAAGTGCTTTTCATTAAGTTTCTACCTTATCAATGATAAGAAAAATGCATCTTTAGAGACTTAAACACAATAATCTGTCTTGCAGTGATTGTCACAGACTTCCCCTCTGTTGATCCTCAGCCTTAAATTTGTTTAAATGTGTTTTTTTTCTCTTTATTTTGCCAGTAGAAAATCTAGGCAAATTCTTCAGAACATAACTGAAAGCTGGCTACTAAAGCACAAAAATGTTATAGGGCACTTAAAACTCCTACCTACATAGTTTAGTGATTTTTTTCCCCTGTGTTTTTTTTTTTTCCTTTCTGCCTCTGTTCAACTCTGTCCTTCACTCTTCAGCACCTCTATGAGTGCAGGAGATTGACCTACTCAGGTTTTTTAATTTGAATTTTTTAATTACCCTTTGCTGCTTGTGCACATAAGGCCATGACTTTTCAATCATTCCAGTGTACTGGCTGAGCTGCTGAATGAGAGAAGAAGTGTGGGTAGTGATACCTGTGGTACCATAGACAGGTTGGTGCACTGAGGAGTACCCATAGTGCAGTGGCTGGAAATGCAGCTGCTGAGGATCTCTTCTCCACAAGGATAGTGCTGAGGTGTAGATAGAGTGGTTTACCAAAGCTTGCATAACTGAGATAAGTAGGTATTGCAAAAGGTATACACTTGTGTGAAGTTGCACATACTTTTCATAAAAGAACATACTTTTTAAAAAGAGCCCAAAAACTGCTGAAAGAACATAGTGTAAGGTCAGTATTGTGTCCCCAGCTGAGGAATAAAAAGTACTTTTGAAAACATATTCAGTGTGTTCATTCTGATAAAAGCTATTATTATAACTAAGAACTGAAGTTGTATGTATTGTAATTTGTAGTCTTGTAAGTTGTATAACCTGTAATTTCTAACTCTTCAAAGATCCCTGTATAGCTTTATGCAGCTGTATAGCTGTGTAGCCCTATTTAAAGAATGGTGGATATTGCTTGACAAAGAACACAATTTACAAGTTAAGACTGTTTTGTTTCTCTGCTTTTAGTGTCTACAATGTCATATAGCATATTTAAGTGGTTTTTAGGATTGAGATCTGCAGTCGATAACCACAGGGTCTTGTCTAGTTCCTACTTATCTATGGGAAAGTTTTGATGCCAACTAGAAATTTTTTTGGTTGCCTTATGCATGGTGATTTTTATGAAGCTGATTTCTTTTTATTTTGTCTTCAAGAAATTGACCCTGCTGCATGTGAACAGTAACCAGTGCCTGGACAAAGCCACTGAAGAGGACAGCCAGGTACCCAGCATCAGAGACTGCACCGGCAGCCGCTCCCAGCAGTGGCTGCTGCGCAACGTCACCCTTCCAGAAATATTCTGAGAGGTCCTGGGGAAAAGCAAACCTTGACTGGGCTACCTCGGCTGATACTTTGGCTACACTGTTAAGTAGCAACAGGAGAAACTTCTGCTCGGCAGAATCCACAGTTTCCTCAGCTGTTAGAACTCCTGCAGCTTCTCAGTCTCTGTGAACCAGCCTTCCTGTGCAAGGGTGTGGAACTACCACACATAGCAGTGAAACTGTGCCCACTGATGTTTACAAGATTGAAAGAGTTTCTTCCAGCAAATAATTTAGAGAACCTTTGGACAGTGGAAACATAATCAGTGAAATAGTCTCTCTGAAGAGCTACATATCGTTTTAGTTTGCTTGCACATCAGTAACCTCTGCTGAAAGTGCTGTTGTAATGAAGAAAGTTTCAAGAATTCTGTTTTTCCTGGTTAGCAGTGGTAACCAGACTACTAAATATAGATTCACAAATAAATGAAAGAGAGCTGGAAACCAGATTCTGTATCATGACATAAGAATTCTGTGGTTTAAAAGCAAAAAGTAAACAGGGTTTGATGAAACTAAATCAGAACTATGAAAAGTACAATTTGTTATAGTGAAGTATCAAATTTATATGTAGATTTTATACCTCAGTGGGGGAAAATAACCAAGTCAAAAGGCAATTGTTTCTCTTTTTCAATTGTGTGATAGTCCATAAATACTTTTTTTTTTTTTTCCTGATGAGTCTAAAATTATTTTGGGTGCAAACAAAATGAGCATAAGAATAAACTAAGCTCTTGAATGTCAGATCCACATTTCTTTTGATTTTAATTTCTTGGCTGTTGGAATTGTATCTTTTTATTACTGTCTGAAAACTGGAGGTTAACATGCTGTCTAACTTGGTTTTTTTTTTTCAGACCTGCCATTTCAATTTATACATGGGTCAGTCACCTTATGGACTTTTATGGCCAAAACAAAAGATTTAAGTAAACTTTGAAATGAAGTTAACTTCAGTATGCTTTAGAGCCCAAGACTTGTACTACTGTACTACAGTTTTGTTTTCATAGCAATAAATCTTTTGTTCCTTGTTTGATTTCAGTCATCAGAAAGCCAGAAGAAATGATACATGATTTGGGTAGAAGAAGATTGGCAAAACTGAAGGTTTTCTGGAATCCTTTTTCACTTCATATTCAGATGTGCTTCATTGTCAAGTGCATATTTAGATTAGATTCTGAATTGTAATGTTGATCTGCTGCTTTTTTCTAATAAAACCTAAAGAAAAATAGTGAAATTGGCATGGTTTTTAAAGGTAACATAGCCAAAAGCAATATGACTATGTCATTACATTGGTCTGCATTTTTTAACTGAATTGCTTTGTTTTGTTAAGAAAAATCTGTGTGGGCTGATCTTGAAAATGAGCCACTGAATGCTCAAAGTATACATTGAATTTTCTTTTGGAAAGAAAAATGAGATTTGCTTAATGGAGAGGATATTTTTATGATAAATGTCATTGTTTGGCCAACTGTCCTGTAAAGCAAATTAAACTAGACTCATGCAAAAGTTGTGTGAAATTATATTTGGCTGTTAAGGCCATTTTAGATTTACTGTCCCAAGCTGCTGTTGTCAGAGTTATCTCCATTATTCCTGCAGCAGTACACAAGAGTTTTCATACAGAAAGCAGGGAAAAGGTTAACAAATTGTACTGTTACATTGCTACTTTAATATTACCTAGGATTAGACAATGTGGGTTTAATATTAGATAAAGCATCCAAATACGTAACTATCTTTTATTGATCCTTTTGTTTGGATAGCCCTACAAATCTTATGAGATTTAAGTGGATTTATGAAAGTAATATATGAGAATATACTGAAGTGCCAAGATAACTTTAAAAAAATCAGGGAAAAATCCATCTTAATGCTTATGTGGTTATGTGAGAAATGTGCGAAGTCTTATTCCTTTCTTATGGTCAATGAAGAGGGCAAGGTGGGGTGACAGTATTGTCATTGGTTTTTTTTAATCTTAGCAAACTGGCAATTTTTAGGGCACGTGCATATGGTGGTACTGAAGAATGTGATATCTTTTAAAATTTCCCAAACACAAAACATCCTTTTAAAACCATTTCCAGCAAAGAGGCTCTAAATCAGTTGGGTAAGCTCATGGAATGAGAAACAGGGGCATCAAAAATGCAGTGTGAAAGTCTTGTAAGTTTTAAAAATTTCTTAATTTGTTTCAGATTTCATATGTACACAGCACATCACTGAACACATAAAACACATTTTCACTTTGCATTTGCAACTCTTATGATCCCTGCTGTGATATCCTGTTAACAAAATGAAGTGCCATGGCTTGGGAGGTGACTAAACTTGTAGGCAGGCCTCAGTGTTACTGTGATTCTACCTTCTTAGTTCAACAAGTCATTTTACATGTTGGTCACATAAAACTGCAGTACACATAATTGCACAACTTAAAATGCACGTATCAGGTTGTCAGCAAGCTGAAGGAGCAATCAGGTTTCCAGCCTATAGGCTGCCAGCTCTTACTGCTGAGAATGGGGAGGGGAAGCAGCAGACCCAAGAGCAGTGTTTGGCTCCAAACCCCTCATCCCAGCCAGTCCATGCTGGGTAACTGGAGCTGGTTAGGGACAGTGGGCTGTGCTTAGCCTGTCCATGTGTCCATGGCACGTGCCCAGCAGCTGTGCTGTGTTGGTGGACTTATGCAAAAAATCCCTGCGCCCCTGTGCTTTCAAATATTCTCTCATATTAAGCACTTTTCTAACACAGCCACAGAGCAGCTTCCCACACTCAGCTTCCCAGAGTTATCTTAGAGCATCTCTTGCCACAGAAGCTCATGTCACCAGAGCTCCCTGCTGAAAGTGATCTCCTTAGAGCTCTGCTCAGCTGTAGTCACCCAGCAGTTGTCCTGCACTTACAGACATAGTGCTTCTACCAGCTTTGAGTAGGAACATTTGAGTTGGTTCTATCAGTTACAGACATATTTCATTGCTTTTCATCTAGTCTGCCTTCTTGTACTTGAGTCTTCAGATAGAATTTTAAGAACTCTGTATTTTTATTTAACCCATTCAGAAAAAAGCCGAAGCATTGCCTTTTCCTTACTGTGTAACACACCTGTGTTATGAGATGTATGAATAGTTTCCAGTAAAAATCACACTTTAGTTCTTCAGCATTTATTGCTGTTCAGATCAGATGTAAGAGGGGGAAAAAAAGACCAGTGCTGTCTTATTTGACCTTGATAGCAAGTAGTTGCATGGTAATGAAAAGAAAATCATTAGCTATATTTTGAAGAGAATTGGTAATCTCTCTTGTTGTCCTTTGTCTGTCTTGTGCTCAGTGTATTTAACATAAATTTCCTATGCATGCTGTGAAGGCAGTGTTCTGTTCTCCATCTCTTTTCATTTGCCTGTCTGAAGACATTTATTGAGAAACACCAGTGGCTTTTAACTGGGTTGAAGTAAATTACACATTATGATGCAAACTTTAGATAACTAACTGTGTCTGGTCTAATTAGGTCTTCTTTAGTCTCTTCAGATACTGAAAGTCACAAAAGTTATCTGTGTGTACATGTGACTATAACTGCTGTCTCAAATTGCCAGTTTGTTTTATCAGTATTAAGCTGTATTTTAGTAGCATTATTTTTATGATAGTTCCATTCAAAGGGACTTGGCAGTCACTTTTAATTTTATCACAGCAATGGTTCTCAGCTCAGATATGTACTGAAAGCAAAAAAGGGAATCTGTGTTACAAGCTAGAAACAAAATTTAGATGATTCTTTTTAATTCTTGCTTGTAGTTCAAGTAATGCAGCACATTCAGAGAGATGAGCAAAACACTGGCAGATTTATTCTATTTCCCCTTCAAGGTAAGTAAGGAGATAGGCAAATGTGCTTCAGAAGATTAACTAAGAAATAGTAACACAAAGCTTTCCTTCACTATGTTAACTACTCCTTCATGCTTTCAAATGAAGAAATGTAGGGAAACAAGTGCGGCAGAATATATTTTGGTAGCTTTAGGAAACTTGTATGTGATTTGAGCTAAATGGTAAACAGTAGCATTAGGGTAGGAGAATAATGTGCAAAGTTAAAAACTTGCACTTTGTCAGACAGCTGTTTGATCTCAGTTATAGCATTTCTTACAGTAATTTTAGAGTAAATATTTCTCAGGTTTGCACTTTACACTGTCCACTGATAATTGATGATTGTTCAGCTAAGCAGAGTTGCAGTATGTGAAGGTGGTAAGGATGGGGTTTGGTTTTGTTTGAACAACAAATAGTGCTTTTATGTAGTAAGTTTCTCCTGCAGAAAACAGAACTGACACATAAACACTACTAGGTTATCTAAAGAGTAGAAATTATGGCATTGAGATGAAAACTAATTCATTACATTGTTCACTTATTTTCTTTATGAATCTTGGAGGATGTTTTTTGTAGCATTTTGCTTGCATTTCATGCAGTGTCAGCTGATCCTTACCTTGCCAGGTCATTCAGCTTGGTGATGCTGCTCCATATCAGAACTGAATTCTGAGATGAAAGTAAATTGCTACTTCTGACAACAAATCAGGTAATTGTCATAGCACTGGTTCAGGGCATAGACAGTAACCTGCCTCTGAAACAATCATGACTGGTTTCCTCTAGTCTGGAGTAAATAGTAAGACACAGAGAACTTGCTTCAGTTTTAAATGCATCTTATTTTTTCTTTCAGTGGATGGATGTCATAAGGAGTTCTGATGCCTGTGGTGTTTTTCATTGTTGTATTCTTCAGGAAAGCCTTTTTGCCTCACCTCTTGTTAAGTCCTGTCTCATTTTCATCACCTTTGTCTGAGTCTTCTTTTTTTTTTTCTTTTTTTTTTCTTTTTTAAATTTTCAAAGGTTGGATTGTGGTTTTTAGGATAGTGATGAGGACATACATATTGCCTTAGAGATGTGCATTATTTCTGTGTTACTTGTTAGGTATTCCAATAGTGCATTAAGTAGATGTTTTCAGGAAGTGATCCTCAGTGCCATTTTAGTCTTCTGAATATTTATCTTATTATACAGGACTATTGAAGTAATTCTTTGTTGCATTTTGCATTTAGTTAAACTTATAGATTTTTGCTTTCTTTCTGTGTATGCTGTCTAGTCACCTAGGCTTGGTTAGTTTGCTATCTTAAATAACCTGGGACTTCTTCCACAGTACTTAGTGATACTGATTAGGTCACACATTTCTAATGTTCCCACTTTTGCTTTTCTCTTGGGTTGGAACAGACCTGGGCAGGTCATCTGGCAAAACCTTTGCAAAAACAGGGCTGACTTAAAAGTTAGATCAAATTGCTCAGGACCTCACCCAGTCAGCTTCTCCATGTCTTGTAGGATACAACCTGTCTGTGTTCTGACACCGCTTGTGGTGACTAATCCCCCACCTCCCCACCAATAACCTCATCAAAATTTCCTTTCCTGCAACTTTTCTGTGCCTTTCACTGTGCATTTCAAAGTTAATCATAAATCTTTATTTTGCAGACAGTATCTGCAGTCATTTTCCTGTTTCTGGGACTATAACTAGTTGGCTGTGTAAAGTTCATGTACTGAGAATGTAATGCTATAGAACAGAGGTTAAACCACTGTTTCAAGAGACTTCACCACTACTTCCTCTAAATTCTAGAAATATGCTTTTCCTACAAACCTAAGTTTGGCAAAGAGAGGCACCTATCCTATGAAGTGGTCTAAGAAAAACTGTTGAGTCCATTTCCAGTCCACAGGAAGTGGGAAAGAAGCCCAGCCATTACTGCTGTGGTGACTTCAGAATTGGAAATATTCAGACCAAAGAACTTGACAGTAAGTTTTGTAGTTGCCTTGGTTGCCTGATGAGATCTGGATTGTTTCAGAGCAAAAACTGTGTTTCCAGTTCAGTGAAAACAGGAAGAATTTTCTAGCTGCTGTTTTCTCTCCTGGTTTTGATGTTCATGAATTGATTAATCCAGGTATCTGAGTTTCTAGTGGACCTTTTTGGTCTGAAAATGTTTCCAGGTAGCTAACCAGATTAGCAACATAGCATTTTCAGTCTAGACCAGTTAGATAGACATGGCTTAAATGACCAGGTCTGGTGGTAAGTATTCCAGGATCTTGGGATGTATCAGCTGTCACTATAGATGATTGCTGTAATATGGTAAGTGACGGCTTATTGAATGGCAGTGACCCTTTGCTTGTGCTTTCTCCTGTACCTGTTTGAGTCGGAAGTGCTGGCAGTGGGAGTGCCATTTCCATTGCCCAGAGTAAACAACCTCTCCCAGTGTGCAGGGATTAAACAAATGTATGCTTGAGGCAGTGAGATCAAGTTACACATATAGTTCCATTTAAATGTGGTTCTACTTACATAGTGAATGAACTGGAAACAAAGTCTCAAACCCCGAAATCCTCTTTCACATTCCCAGATGCTGAAAACCACAGCAACTGACTGTATTACCCATACTTAGGGAATGCTTGAATATAGTAGCTCTCAGAATTACCCTTTGTAGTCAAAGCCAATCATTATTCTGATCTGGCCTGGGGTTTTTTGTGATCTTGAATGTGAATTACTGGATGAAAACAGAGAATTATTCAATTACAGATTGTGCATATGTGCATATTTATGTGAAGTAGTTCAGACAAAGCACATTAAACTACTTCAATTAGAACTGAAGCTGAACCCGGCAGCAGCAGCATGTTCATCCAATCTGCATCAAGAGGCTGTTGTACAACTTTGTTAGATGTTGTAGGTGTGCTTAGCCCTGCCTGTTTTGTTTGGTACAGAAATTGGTCAGTGCCCCTCAGCCCTCCTCAGTCAGGTCCCGGCTGTGAGGAACACTCCATTGTTCCCATTTCATTCCACAGCTCTGGGCTGCCACGAGGCATCATGCGCCATTTCCACTTTTATGCCATGTACTTTTGCCTTGAAAAAATGCATTTCAACCCTATGCAACAGTGTTGGAATGTAACTTGGAAGAAATTGTATCTTTTGAGTCATGGCTTTTGTAGAAACCAGATCCATAAGGTCTGGGTTTTTTCTGACTACGGACTTGCAAGGGCTGGATCTCCTGGGTAGAATGGTAGAATGGGTAAAGATTAGTCTCCTGCTTTGTTCCTGGACAATTCAGTCCGATTGGATCAATGCTCTTCCAGCCTTATGCAGGCTTCAGAATCCATTTAAGTATTATCCATTAACTCTGTTGGTTCCTGAAGTCAGATTTATGGCAAATAAATCTGGAGTGATCTCAAATGATCAGTGACATTGTTAAATTGCTTCCTTCAGGTTCTCAAAATTCTCACCCCCACCCCTCAGTGCATGGTCAGCATAGAAGAGTTTTTTTGCCTTTAGCAGGCCAGTAACTGGAGGTGACTATTGAGTAATGCTCAGATGTTGGCATTTTAGAGTTCTGGATCACTGCAGTTCAGCTCACCTGAAGCTGGTTTTGGAAACCACCTGCCTGAGAGTACCTCTCTGCCCCTGCTAGTATGGTGCTTCCTCTGTGCAATGTGGACATCATGGAGATGTCAGATTATCCTGGACAGTAAACAGGCAATGCCTTTGGCATGGTGCAGCTGACAGAGCAATGTAACCAGCTGGTGTAATACCCACAGCACAGCAGCCCTTGTGTTTTGGTGTAGAAGCAGTTTACCATTGTTTCTTGGTGCTCTGAGCCTCAGATTTGCTTCTGACTGATTTACTGCATACTCTGACTATTCTGGTTCAGGTCACTGTATCTTGTGTGAGAAATATCAGAGGAATATGTAATGGACTTTCTTCCAGACATGGGGTGAGTCTGTCCATTAATTGTGTGTTTGACTTGGACAACAACAAGACACAATAATTGTTCTCATCCTGTCAGTGATGTATGGGAAATTAAAAAAGATATCCATTAGATGTGATTCTGGCTGTAGGACTGGAAAGACTGATGTAAAAGGTCCCTTCATTTTTCAAAGAGGTGACAGAACCAGAGCCATAGTAATGATGGCAGTATGGTTTGGTGGGGAGTCTGGTGGTAGTGGGAATGCCTTTATCACTCTGCCAAATCTGTTTGATGCTGTTGTCCCTTCTCCCAGGGCTCCTTTTGGAAAACTGTGGAGCACTGTTGGAGAACTATGGAGCCAAAGAGTTCTTCAGTGCTGTATCCCAGGCATGGATGTGAGACATCTCTTCTGCCCTGCAAAATACTCTTTTAGCAGCAGAAACAATTGTATTGCCTATAGATATTTATGATTTTTCATGGATTGCTCTAACAGTCCTTAACATTGCTGGTTAGAGCAGTAGAACTGGAGGAGGCTGTGGTTTGTCCTGTTTTGTGGACATCATTAATGAAAGGAGTTTTGTTTTTGTTTTGTGGTTTTTGTGGTTTTGTATACTGTCACACTTTGATGTGTTAACATTCCATGTAACTTCCATAAGGAAGTTACTTAAGTCCTATGCATCCTCTAATGGAAACTGTCTGGAAGGACAAATTCTACCAGAAACACAGAGAAGGTAATAGCACTTAGAGATAACTCCCCAGCCCTGTACCAACCTTACCTGAGCTTTTTTTGAGCCGTGCAGTGAGGTAGTTCATTGTAAATTTCTTCCTGTAGTCATCTGTGATCCATCCACTCTAATTGTCACATAAAGGTACCTGGTTTTCTTCATTAAACCCCACACCACAAGAGCTGTACTTCCAAGTATTGCCATGGGCAGTTTTGTTTTAGCTAATGGTGTGAAGTTCTTTAGTTTCATTAGTCCACTTAATGTTCTCTGTAGTATTAGCTGTCAAAACTAGTAAGACCAGCAGCCTTAGTGTCCTCCACCTTTGTGGAGCTCTTCACTGCAGTTATATTACCACTATGTTTTTATTGTGTTCTTCCTGCCCCTTCTCATGCAGGTGATGTGAGGACTGATGTGTCAGTGAGGTGTTTGTGAGAAGTAACCCCTGAGAAGCAGCTGTGTTGGGCACTTCACATGAGCACCATTTTGTTTTGAAAACAGAGCAGTTTAAAACCCACAAGTGGAATTAATCCACGTGCCTTTGCTCATTTTCCTCTCTCCTTTCCCATTCCATGAGAATTATTACTATTTGAGGCTAAGAAGAAACTTAGATGGTGCTAGGCACAATTGTACCCCAAATATGAGGAGAGAGACAAAGCTGCTTTTCCCACTAGGGATACTAGAAATAAAGAATGGTGATATGTGTGCAACCAAGATTTAAACTGCAGCTGGAGGAAACCCAGTTAGAGGTAATTTCACTGTATGCAAACTTTTCTGTGTTTTTTTTTTAAACTGATGAAGTGAGCTTTGACTTCTGACTGTCTTGATTATTCAGAGCATGAAGCTTATTGAAAGCTAAGCTGTTGCAAAAGGCTAATGAAGTGATTGTTCCTGCATCCTGTGGATGTAGCTTGATGACTGTAAAGTTCAGCTCAATTTTTTCAGAACGTGTCTGGACTAGGAATGTTAAATAGCTAAAATAGATTTGATACAGCCATATATAATCAAGGAGAGTACAAGTAGAAGTTCATATTCTGCCCTGTAGTATTCAGATTAAAAGGTAGTATGGTAAATGTGACTTGTTGCTCACTGACACATGAAAATGAAAAAAAAAAAAAAAAAACCACCACAAAAAAAGCTACAGCCCTGCTAGTTGCAATCTATGTTTCAAGTTTTGGCAGTTATAGGGATAGTAAAAAAAAAAACAAAAAACCTCAATAAAGAATTGCTTCTCTGATTTCCTGAAAGATTAATGTCTAATGTTTCCCTGGTTACTGAAAGCAGGAATTTTCTCTTATAAAGTCTAAGTTGCTGTATCTTCTTAACCAGTTTTTGCTGTCTCTGCAACCACTGCAAATAAGAAATGTTTTGGGTCAGCACAGGGGCAAGCTGTGCTCTCCCAGGAGTCATTCTGTTGATTTAAGTAACTTACAATAGATACATATAGCTGAGTCCTAGGAAAAAGCAAATTATTTTTCTTAAAGTTAGGAGAGCCAAAAAGTGTACCTGATACCTGGTGGAAAAAAAAGATGTCTTCACAACTTTGAGCTACACTTAAGCCATTATTTTACAATCCTTTCTCTGAAACAAGTGACTGGGCTCAAGCTCATGTGCTTCTTACAGACAGGTTATTAATGTTTGCCACCTCTGTGAGGAGCTACCAGCTCAGTGACATGTTCTACAGCAGGTGCACAGGGAACTTTTGCTTTGGGCTGCAGAGCACAGCCCAGAGAAGTGGAGTCCCAGTTTTGTGGTAGCCACAGAGACAGGTTATTGAGAGACAAGATAAGAGGTCTATAAAAATGTGATGACAACAGGAAATGGACAAGAAATATTGTGAACTGAAAAGGCTCCCCCTCAAGATTTTCTCATCCTGACTCCTTGTTACTCACATGGCATCACTTGTGTCAGCTTCACAAGAGGGATTTCTGGATGTCCTGAAAGAGGTGGGCATGCTGAGGCTGGGCAATGAATTTCTAAGGGTCAAAGCACCACCAGCTCCAGGAGTGGAATTTTGGTGATGGCACAACATTGAAGCACAACAATACAGTTTCTCCATGCCCTGTTCAATTTTCATTCACAAAAGGGACTAACACCATAACACCATCCTTCTCATCTCATTGAAAAGATTGTGCTCGTCTTCCTGTCCCTTTTCCTGTGCATGTATACAATAGGGTTATTTTTAAAGAAAAGGAAGCTTGCTTAACATTTAGAGGATGTTGTTAGATTCCCTTTTCATGAAAAGGGAGTGTGCAGGTATGGGGAAGCAAGCAGAAAGTCTTAAGATAATGTGTTTAGACTTAAATATCTCTGGTGAATTGCATGGGAAGCCCTGCTAGTCAGGATTCTGCCACTGTCAGCATGAGTATCTAGTTCACAGGAAAAAATAATACATAAAGCAATTTTTTTAAAGAAAAAACCCAGCAAACAAACTGACACTTCTGGTGTTGATATGGCTGAGTATTTTGAAATCTTCACCCTTAAGGGAGAATACATAACACACAATTTTGCAAAAGAATTGGCAAAATATTTTGATGATGACAGCTAAATGAGCTCACTTTTGCCCCTTTGGGGGTTTATTCTCCTTTTGCTAACACTGCACCATGTATTTTCACTTTGTTTTTCCTTCCCCCCCTTGTTCTGAAGGCCAAAAATGTGACTCTGTGGTCACATCTGAGGTGTAATGCTGGAGCAGAGCAGGGGACATGCAGGTGTGGTATCTTGCTGCTCTGGGGTTGCTCTGTGCTTTCCTGGGTTGTGATTATTCTTGCAGTTGTGCCTGCTGCCATTTCCACTGTTACAGACACTTTGTGTGGCTTTTTCCCTCATCCAATTCAGAGCAACCACCCCCCCTTCTCTTTCTGAACTGAAACTAGGGACAAACAACTGCATGGAATTTCAGAACCTTCCCTACACAGTGTGCATCTCCTTGTCTATATTTCCTCTCTGCCTTCCCTTCCTGTTGCAAAAGTATTTTGTATCTGGAGTCTGAGCCCTGAGGATTGCTCCCCATGGCCTCATCTGACTTCCTTTCTGACTGAATCACTGTGGCAGGCACAGCTAAAGCCTGGGCTGCTGTGGCTGCATTGGCCACTCAGCCCCTGCTGTCCCTGCCACCTTCCTCCAGTGACACACATGGCCTCGGGTCACTTGTCTGCTCTTGGCATCAATGGATTTTGTTGCACCAACCTGTAAGGCACAGCCCTGTTCAAAGTGGCAGCTTAAATCCATGGCAAGGGCAAAATTGGTTGGTGCCAGGATTGGTTCCACTGTTTTGTGCTGTGTAGGGTACCTGGGTGTCTGCCCAGGGATCTGGGCAGAGGCTCTCAACCACCAGTAAGGTTTTGGTGGAGCTAGAAGTACCTATGAAAAGCTGACTTAAAGTCAGGGAACACTGATCAGCCAAAACTACATCTCTTTCTATAGCAACCTCCTCACTCTTGAGCTGAATATTGAGTTTCTTCCAAGATGTTGTCTTTTTTTTTTCTTTTTTTCCTTTGCATAATGAAAACCTTCAGAAAACTTCTGGGCACTGCAAAGAAAATCTTTTGTGTAGCAGCAAGGGATTAAGTCCTAGAGAAAACTATTAAACAATTGTTTTAAACAGATTTGAAGTGTTTGTATTGGACCACTTTTTGGCACCTTCTTTATTTCTTCTTAAAGCCAGGAGCATCAGTTACTATGAGTACAACTGTGCAAGGCCACAGACAGCTGCTAAATCATATGAAAGAAATGAAAACCTCTTTTCTGGACCTAAACAGTGCTGTAAATTCTGTGATCTGAAATTTTAGGAACTTGTAGGGTTAGCAGTTATAATCAGCAGTCCTGTCAAACTTTGTCATAGCTGTTTTAAAATGCAGGGGGAAGCATGGAATTACACCTGCCCAAAGCAGTCTGCTTTGGGGCCTCTCCAAAAGCTGAGGAATACAAAGAATGAGAAAGCAAATCTTGCATGCTTATATCAAACAGCTTTCTAGCTGTCACTGAAATATTTGCAGCTGCCCAAGTAAACCCAACCTGCCACTGGCACCACATTTCGATGCAGTGCACAATGGTTAAAATGTTCACTAGAGTTATGCATGATTTTTTGTTTAGTTTGTATATTTTGCTTTGACGGACAGCAAATGCCCTAATTCAAAGAGCAGAGGTGGCTGCAGTTTTTAACTTCTACTGCTGATAAATGATCTCTCCTGCACTTTACTGGGTAAGTAAATTGACAGTATTTATGATAAGTTTCCTTCTTCTTTTGTTGTTGTTTGTTTTCATTTTCTTTTCAGCTGAGGGTCAGGAACATAAGAATTTTCCTGTCATTTAAAAAAACTGTAATCTGCTTCTTTGGTTTTCAGCTTAGCTACATAGGGCTGAACTTCAGTCCTGGAGATCAGGGTGAGTACAAGTACTTGCTTTACCTCTCAGTGTGGTTTGTTTTAAAACAAAATAAGAAATTTGCAGAATCTTATGTCATTTTCACCCTGATTTTAAGGATGAAAATAATGGTGGTTCATGGGAATTTTCCTTTCTGTGCTTATAGTTTAGGCCTGTTCATGAAGCACAGTAGAATTTACTTGAACTTTAATATCACTCAGCTGAAGTAGGCAAGTTTTCAATTATCTCCAGTAAATTGAGAATGCTGAAAAGAGAGAGGAAAAGATTTGAATAAAATAACATGGCCTGCTTTTAACTTAGAAATAACAGTGCTGCTCTGAACCTGTAAGTGAAGGTTAAAGAAAAATCTCTGAAAAGGACTTGGGTTTTCTACTATGACACAACAGGACCCGTTTCCTGATGCACAACTCTACCAGAAAATCTTCTCTGGGCTATAAATGTCATCCTCTGCAACTCTGCCATGTGCTGAAGAATTAAGATGGAGAAACTGTTTCAGGCAACAACTTTGACTTTTTTTAAACTTATATCAGGCATATGCAGGCAGTTCCCGAGCTGAGTCTGGATCACAGCAGAGTTCAAAACAGAAAAGTGAGGGGGAAGGTGCTGAGTATGTGCCTGTGCTATCAGCCCCTACTGCATTCAGGGCCATGCAAGTAGCACAAGTGTTTCTTCTCCCTGCTTCCACTTTCCTAACTGTGGACATTTAGTGTGTTAGGACTGTGGATTTAGTGTGCTAGCTATGGTTTAAGTAGATTGTTTAAAATAATTACATTTCAGAGACCATTACTCAGTGTTTTTCACTCTTGTTCATGTCACACAATGGTCATCATCTGTTTGAAATTCAGGCTTCGTATAGAAATAATCCAGAGTGCAATAGCTCTGTTCTTATTTGGATGTGCATCTGGTTTTTTTTAAATCTAGTTCTGTCAAAAAAGAAAGAGACATTACAGCAGTATTTGGGGTATTTCATTCTCAGAAGCCACCCATAGCATAGCTAACTTCAGTGAAAGTCTAACTACCAGCTACCAAATAAACTCACATTTTTGTTCCTCTGTTTAAGCAGCCCTTCCCATGGACTTTTCCTTCATTTGTCTGCATTGTGCTGATACCAGCAGTTTGCTCCCTGTGAGCCTCCTGAGCCCTGTCAGGCAATGTTTCCATCACACTGCAGATGGTTTTGCATGAGAGGTTTGGCAAGGGAGTATGTCAGTGCTGCCTCTGAGTAGGCAGGATGTTCTAGCCTGCTCTTTTCTTCCTCCTTACCCTATCTCCTACCTTTTCTTACAAGGAAGAAAACATTGCACAATGTGAAGGTGAAGTGTAAACAAAATTGTTGTCTTGTGACTTTGAAGGATGGGTAGGTAGGGAGGGAGCTGGTCCCCACAACACATCCATACTTTAACATTCCATCCTTTCCCAGCTAAACCCAACTTTGCAGGCTGCTGTGATACAACACCAGCTCCCAAGATTACACCTGCTTTTACTATTGGTGTTCACATAATTTGCAAGTTGCTTCAGGTGGCTGCCTGGGCTTGCAAGTGAAACAGCCTTATCTGTTTATTGTAGCACTCTCAAGGCACTTTTTAAACTTTGGTTGTTGCTGGAGGCCTTTTGGGGGAGCAGGAGTTCTGTCCTCATCCTCTCTTGGCATCCTCCTGCCCTGAAACCAAGGGTAGCTGTTATCTCCCACTGCACACTCCTCTGAGTGGCAAGCTGGTGGGATGACTGCTGTCTGAAGTCCCTGGTGTCCCCAGAGAATGTAGGCTTGTGTTGCAGAAAGTGGAGGTGGGACCTAGAACCAAAATTTTTGGTAGAGCTTTCTATGAAGATTTATCTGTCTCTTTCATATCCATAAAAAGCCAACTGCTCTAATACCAGCTTTCAGCATCACAGCCACCCTCTTGACGTTAAAACACCTTTTTTTTACCAGAAATCTGTTATATTGTAGATCTGCTCTAAATTTAGATCTGTCCTAAACATGCCTTAGCTTAACATCCATTATCAGTTGCTACTTCATTATTTCATACAGTTCCCATGTTATGAAACTTGCCTTGGTTTGTGTTTGAGCTGGCTTGGCCTTTTTTTTATTTGTTTTTTTTTTTTTTGGTGCCTCCTTATATTTTAACCAAATGAAGTGTTCATTCTAGAAGGAAAGTATTTGGAGGGTAAAGTCTTGCAAGATGTAGTTTTGTATTGTCACGACGTCAGGGTTTATATATTTAAACAGTTGAAATTTTTCTTCCACGCTGCAGCAATGAGAAGGTATTCCCATCCTTTATCCTGTAAAGGTGAGGTATGGTTTTCCTGAGCACTGGTACAAATATTCTCTTCTTCATTAATATTGATGGTGGTGCAATCATCAGCAGCAAGTTTCCTTTTTACCGTTACAGGACAGACTCTTCACAATAAACCCTGACTCCCTGATAAATTTTCAGAGTTTGGAGCTTCTTTTTCCTTTTAATACTGTTGTTTCTGCCAACTGACTTGTAACTGTGCAGTGGTGTCCAGCTGAAAGTTAATAATCTCATTTGCTTTCCAGAGTGCTTTGCAGCAGGCTATGGACAGACTGTCAGTTCCCCTTAGCTAGCAGTGCTTGAGGTGGTCATTTCTGTCCACTATGTATTTGCCAAAAATGATGCAATCCATCGCATGTCTTTTTTTTTTCCCACTCTATGTAGTGATATTGTCTTGACCTGTGGAGATTAGCACAGCTTGCTTGACTGGTTTTAAGCTCAGCATGGCTTCCTGCTGCAGGATTTTGGAGACTGACAGTCCTGACTGCAGCGTCAGACCTGTGCTCCAGGTTGTGTGCAATCCTCAGAAACTAAATTGATTTATCCAGGGATCAGTACAGGTCTCCCCTAGGGCTGCTGCTTTGGGCTCCCACTGCAGTCTGATTCCTTTTCAGGCACTGACAGTGTCACAGAGGCTGGTCAAGATCATCCCTGGATCTGTCACAAACTCAACAATGTGCTGTTTTCTCATCTCATCCCAGCCCCTCGTATCACCTTCCTCTGCCTGCCCCATCTGGCAGTTGCTAAGGTGCCACATACATCACTTTGCCTAATGACTGAGCTCCTCTTCATTGCTGCTAGCAAGTTGCCACCTCATTTGCTGCTTAAATATTTCCATTCCAGTGGGTCTCTATGTGCTCAATACCATAACATTCAACTCCTTCAGTCTTCCAGGTGTCTGTAAACCCCAACTATCCTTTCCATCAGTTCTTGGGGCCTGACATTTGAGAACTGCACAGGTGCAGTGATTGGGCACATGGGTTTGGTGTCCAGAGAGCTGGTCCCAGGGTACACAAGTGGCTGAAAATGCATTTCTGCCTGATGGGATCCCCCCTTGCTCAAACCAGTCCTCCAGCAGCCAAACCACCTGCCTGTGGACTCACCCCTGCCCTGTGGCCACTGTGTACCCATGGATCCAGCTGCTGCTCTTTGAGAGGAATATGGTGGGAACAGTATTTATTCTGCAAGCACCAAAACCATTTTTGTGTGCAATAAAGTGTAACAAGTAGTTACAGCAGAAAACAGCTGTAGAATCCTTTTTAGTATAAGCCTTTATATACATATTAAGTATGTCTATATACATGTAAAAATAATGACAGTATATTAATATGTGTCTGTATATTAATATGTGTCTACACGGTCTTTTTGGTGGGGTATTTTACAGAGGTCTGTGGATGACATATAATAAGATAATTAAGTCACAGTCCCCACTTATTGATGAAAGTTGTATGCTGGCAGGTGAAGTTATTTTCAGGGTATTGATAAATGGCCTGCAAAATGAAGTATATCCAAACAGGAAAGCTGATGTGTATGGATGTGTTTAGGTTCAGTCTTTGTTAGTCCACTTGTGTGTGTGGGTGACATTAAATGGGCACCTTTGTGTTCAGTTGCTGTTGCACCCACAGGCATAGAAGCAGATTGAGTATAATCTCTTTGTCATTTACTTTGCTAATTGGCTGTTAATCAACGCTCTGTGTGTATTTGGTTTGCCTGTGGAGTTTAGCAGTGACATTTTATGTGTTTGGCAAAGCAAGGTGCATTGTTCTGAAGAGCCAGCTGTCCTCTGTGGCTTGCTGGCCCAGCTGTGACCCACACTGGATGCTGTAGGGGCCAGCTGGGCACCAAGGCAGCAGCAAGGACAGGGAGAAAACAGACTCTGCTTGGGGTCTGGGATCCTTTGCCCATTAACCTCTGTCTTTCAGCAGCTGAAACTCACCCATCACAGACCTTTTGCTCTAGAAGTGTCATTATCCACCAAATTGATAGGGTTTTTTGTCTGCTCAGGCACATCTGAGGTTTTTTCAAGAAGATAAGAGATTTATAAATTTTGGGTTATCATACCCGAGGAAAGCAAGGCATGAACTTCATTTCTCAAAGTTTGGGGTAGGACAGTGTGATATCAATAGGGAGCTGTGCAAGATCATCACTCTTTGGGAAGGAAAGATGCTCCTGACACTGAGAGGACAATAAGATGAAGGGACTTCTTCAGTTCTCTGGGGACTAGCAACAATAAGGGACTCTCTAGATGAACAGACTTATTTCAGCATTGAAGCCCTGTTTGTGTCCCCTGAGTTTCACTCCAGGTTGTGAGCAACCTGCAGTAAAGGAATTGCCTTACCAAGGGATAAATATGGTCTCTTGGCAATCTCTGTAGGTAGTGTCTGTCAGTAAAAGTTTCAAGGCACCTCTGTGCTCCATTACCCTTCTTTCTGCCTTGCTCTCCTTCTCCACACTCTGGCATTTGCAGCTGCTTCCATGTAACTGATTTGTTGGTGGGATATAAGGAGTAAGGAAGTGGGAGTACCCTGAAGTGAAGGCACAGGAATAACCAACAGGCTTAACACTTTGCTTGGACCTCAGAACACTTTTTGATTTCTCTGTTTCTGTAGAAAAGATGGGGAGTTGGGCATGGTGTTATAAGTTTCTCTGGATTATAAATGGTTCTTTAAAAAAAAGCAAAATCCTGTCTTAAATCAGGTTTGTTTTGATACTAGCTTCCCAATTCTCTTTTTCTACATGTTTAAATTCAGATGTCTACTGGTTCAAACTGAAATCACACCTTCCTTTTGGTGCCCTTCTTGACTGATTACATCAGTATCACATCCTCAGGAGACACACAGTCTCCTGGAGCTGGGCACTGGTAGGACCTGAACGGTGGTGTCCTCCTTGCTGTGCCCTGAAGCCCTGGAGCTGCAGCTGCTCCTGGTTACATGCCAGAGGTGACCACATGTGTCATACACCACATTAGGGGTGCTGACAAGGCTCAGCAGAAAGACTTCCAGATGAAGGAGCAGTAACTGAAACCCACTGGGGACAAAATTAAAATGAGAAAATCACCTGGTGCCTTCAATTCTGTGTAGTTGTGGGGATGTGCAAAGAGGAGATTCTTAATTAAAAGCTTTCAAAAGTCTTAATGAAATCAAATGTCTAATCCTGGAGGTAGAGCTACTTTTGACTAGATAAGGAATACTGGCCTCACATGTAGAGAAGGAACTCAGTTGAAAATCAGCTCTGGTTCCACATTGAATGAAAGTCTCCAGAGATGGAAAGGGGTTTGAATAAGAACAACATTAAAAAATAACCATAGTTTTTTTGAAAGTGCAGTTGTATTATGAAAGCATGATTTGGATTATATTGCTTCTGTCAATGCAAGGTCCAGATGTAGAAGTTAAAACCTGTCAGCTGGTGAAGCAGGTGATTGTCTCAAATGCACATTGTGTGTTTCATGCAGGGATAGATGGATGGATGGATGGATGGCTGTGCTCATCAGTCCACATTTCTGTTTAGCTATTGTGCAGCCCCCACATTTTCTCTCCTTTCCTCCTCCCCAAACAACCTCCACGAATCTGATTTTTGTCCTTTGAATGCTGGCAAAAAAATAAGTCATAGGTGGAAAAACAAAAATAATAATTTCTTTGTCCATTTTACTTGACGTTCTGCTCTCTCAGGCCTTAATCTGCAGTTTGCAAATTCTTCACCTTGTCTGGATGTTCCTTCACTTGGCTGGAAGTGCATATTCATATAACCTGTCAAGTATTAGCACAAGTCCTTCAGAGGGCAAGAAGCATAAAAGAGGAAAGGAAGCTTAGCAAACTAGGAAAAAGTACCTATAGGAATAGAAAAAAAAAAAAAAAAAAAAAGCAGACATATCAGGAGCAGGCATAGTGCCATACTTTCAGTTCAGTTTTGTTTAAACCAGCCAGACTTTAAGTTCATTTCTTCTGAACTCGTAATGTGCAGCCCACTGGAAGTAACATAATATCCACATATCCCACAGATTTCTGCAGCAACCAATACTGCACTCATGTTTATGGATAAAATTGACAGTTGTCATATATAGGTGGAATTAATCCATAGAGGCTATTTTTTTTTTTTTTTTTCTGTTGAAGTAGTCCAGAACTCAATTCTGAGTGATCCCATTTCTCCAGAAGTTGTGGGTGGTGGCAAAGCACAGGAGATCACAGAGAAGCAGAGACACACTGTGCATCCTTCATGTCTGTATTCTACTGAGTAGCTGTTGTCAAAAACAAACCAAAACAAAAAAGCTCCAGAGATCAGGAGCAGTGCTGTCTTGTATATGTGCAAATCCCTTGCTTCCTGGCTTCATCTTTTTGTGGGTGAGAGGAACAGCCTCCCTCTTTCTCCATTTATTCCCCTATATTGAAAATGGTGTCTAATGGGGGTGCTTCACCATAGAAACACAGGTGTCAGGGAGAGATAATACCTGAGCTCATGTGGCCAGAATTACATTAAGAGAATGTCTTACAGCTAACTACTCTGGTGTGGTGTGATGGATAGACAGAAAGTTTCTCGAAGTTTGAAGTTTTCTCAGTTTTATGGTAGAAGGAGATGTGCTCCCGAGTTTCAGCTGGGCACCTCCAAGGGCATGAAGAGCATGTGGGATCTCCTCTCATCAACAAAAGAGCAAATGTTAGAAGCAAGCAAGAGACATGACTCATATTTTTGTACATGAAGTGGAGAGGAGTAACCAAAAAATCTGGGAGGAGCTGGTATAACAACACAGGCTTTTTAAAGTAGTTGTTAATCAGAGCTAAACTGCTTAAGGAAGTAAAATTATGAAAATACCCTTGGCTTGTGGATGGAAAATGTCTATTAACACAGATAGCTCTCTTTTTTAAATTTAACAATTCATACTCTTTTACCCTCACCTCCAACAAAATCCATGGATCAAAGGAGCAGAAAGTTGTGGCTCAGCCTCACTGCTGCTGAGTCTTTGAAAGAGTGAGTGAGCTGTCAGGATGCTGCAGTGCACAACCACATCAAAAAGCTGTGGTGATATTAACAGATCCTTTCTGTCTAGGTTTCTAGGTAAGTATTTTCCAGTGTTTATCTAGGATGGCATTGGGCACCTGCTTGTTTTGACCTGTTCCTTCATTCATCTCCTAAGAAATTGCCCAGAAAGTATCTTGGCTGCTGAGTAAAGGGGAATTTGTGTAATTCCTTAAAGGGAATGATAATATTGCTCCCACATAAATGCATCATTGTGCTAAGGAGGTGCAGTGGGTTTTAGGTAATCATTAACTTATGAAAAAAAGTTATTGTTGGAATGAAACAAACAGATTTGGTGGGCGTTTGTTTGTGTGTTTTTCTGCTGGTTTTGTGTCTCCTCCCACTTCCACCCACCCCACAAAAGTCAAAAGTTCATATGGAGTAAATGGTGTCTGTTTTGGTGAAAGGTTAGTGCTTCTGGAACTAAGAATCAATGCAATTTTATGTGTAGGCAGCACCTGTGATTACTATTTCAGATGGCTGAGGAGTGTCTGTTGCTATCTCTGACTCTCCATACTGAAGTTGTAAAACAGGCCTGAAGGTGCAAGACATTAACTGGGGCTTAATGTCGACTTAGCAGAATCACAAGGCTGATTACTTGTGTTGTAATGAGTAACAGGCTTTGTAAATGGATTATGTGTGTAATTCTAGCTCTGACTCTTGAGATTTAATGCTTGTGTTCTTTCTTGCCAGCCTCTCCTCAAAATTCCTTACTGATATATGCTGTTAGCAAATTGTAGGTTGGCATGCATAAATTAAACCCAGAAAACTTCTGCAACCCTCACAGTATCTGGGATAGCAAAACCAAAGCCCCTAGTTTCCAGTTCACCTATCTGAATTATAGAAGACTGAGCTGCCTGCCAGGTGTCTGAGAATGAGACAGTTTGGTGAGCAGAGTGTAATTGTAGCATGATCCTCAGATATGGAGTTACCAAGAAGCTCTTGAAGGTTTTACCAGCAGTGTTAGTGCTGTCTTAGTGCCAGACATCCCTTTTCCCATCAGTAACCTGGGAATTCTGCCTTCCAGTACTTGTCAGGGTCAATGTTTCCCTCATTGTTATCTTTGACATTATCAGCAGACATACAGAGTTTAAGTTCTTTACTGGTTTAAATTCTTTACTGAGACTAGAATTACCCTTCCAACTGAGAACTGGCATAGGAGAGATTTAATAAAACCATTGCACACAGCTCCTCCCTTCAGTTTTGTTCATTCTCTGCTACATTCAATGCAAACCAGATGAACACGTCACTGTGTTGTTGTGGCATTTTGCTGGAAGAGTTGAATATGCAGAGTTTTATTGTAGTCTGGATTTCCTGCTGTTTAAAAATATGTGACATAAAAGCAGGAAGCTTAGAAAATATTTTACAGACATTTTTTAAGAGGGAACACTGTTCTTCAGAGTTTCTCTATCCTGCTCTCCCAAACTGTTCTCTAAATCAAGATAACGAAATCTCAGTTAAATCTGATATGGACCAATGAATTGAATCCCAGTTTGTTGATGGCAAATGATGGCATCATTTTTTTCCCAAATGATGTGTTGTTTTCCTTTTCTCTGTCCTGAATTGTGAAGGTCAAGAGGCTGTATTTTTAGGATGATGACAGAAATAAGTGTGGCTCCACATTATCAGGATGAAATGCACTGTGGAGTATTAACAGCATATTCCTTGTATTTTGGCAAGCAGCACGTGGTAAGGTTTGCATTCAGATTTTTCTCAAGATCTGAATAGCTCCTTTCTGTGCCATGTATGATGGAACTAGATTATCCAGTCAAAATTGTAGAAGTTCTCTGAAGTCTTTGAGGCCTGAGAGTGAACCTCCCTACCAAGCAGATTTTAATCCATCTCAGCCTTTAGCTACTGCATTGCAAACACACTGCATTCATTATATGCGGGAGCTTATGCTGGTTCTGTGGCATAGTGGCCTCATTTGAAGATGATTGCTAAACTCATAGATTTTAGTGGTTAACAGGAGGGGCTGTTTAAGGAGACTATGTAAGCCCTTCCTCTGGTGTTTATCCAAGCTCTTTGTAGTTCTCTGTTATCCAAAATCTCCATCGTAAAAATTATGCAGAGCACAGCTTTGCCCAGTTTTTCAGGAATCATTTATATATTGCATATGAATTTGTTTAATTACTCTTTTATCTGGCTGACACTATTGACATCCACAATCTCCTGTGTCAGCAAGTCACAGAAGCTCACAACCTTCTGTGTGAGCAATAATCCTTCAGCTTTTTAAAGCTAGTTTCCAGATATTTCCTTGAGTGTCATCTAGTTCCTCCAGTATGGGATTTGGGGAACAGTGTTTTGGCAGTCAGCATGGACACCAGATGTCAAATTATGTCATGATATGGATATTGCACCATATAATAAACCCCAGCTTTTCCCTTTGCTAGTTGAAGAGTCTCAGTCTCTTACAATCTCTGTTTTTTGGCAATTGCACTGTTCCCTTAATCACCTTAGTTACCCCTCTTTGTATTTTCTTTAATTTCACTATATCCTTCTTGAGATGCAGAGACTCAAGCCACACATTTTCAGGATACAGGCCGACAATTTCTTTTGTGGTAGTAAAATGCTCTTTTCCTTGTTCTTGTTACCTGACTGATGATGCCCAACATGTTGTTTTCCTTCTCTCTCATGAGAAGTTGCTGAGTTGGAACCTGAGAGCTGTCAATGGTTGCCCCAACATCTCTTTTCTCAGCTGTAACTGCCTTTTCCAGACTTCGTATCCTGTAGGCACAGATAAGCTATTTTTCTTTAGGTGTATCCCTTGCCTTCCTTGACACCAATTCTGACCTGCCATCTTTTTGCTTGCTCAGCTCTCCTGAGCTGATAAAGTTCAGTGTGGCATGTGGATCAGAGTCTGTAAACAGGAGAAACTGCCAATGAAGTGAGCAGATGAAGGAATTGCAAAATGTTGGTTCTGAGTGTTGACAAACATGCCAATAGAGCTTGTGCATCAGCAGTGCTTGAGAAGCACTGATGGCTGGGTACCACACCTAGGTTTGTCACAGAGGCCAAGCATAAATAACCATGTTCAGAAGACAGGGAGAGCTGGGATCCAGAGCCAAGAACTACAAGAGGTCCCAAGCCACATCTAGCTGCCAGCCCTAAGATTAACTGGCTTCATTATGTACCTTCTGGAAATTAAAATGATTTTTAAAATAATTGACCTAAATGCACATGCAGTAAATCTGCAAATCTACCTGCTTCTTAAGCTTGGGCTGTTATGGCCGCACCATTAATTTCAGAGCTGCAGTAAACTAATGAGGCAAATTACCCAGCTGGTCTCATGTGGCTGCAGGGACCACCCTGACACAGCAGCCAGCTTTCTCACTTTCCCTAGTGTCTACACAAGAGCAGAGCTGAAAGTCTGGCTTTGGTATCTCTGCATTGCACACAGTCTGCAGTGTGATGCTCCAGAGGTGTATTAATGAGTCCTCAGAAAGATGGTTGTGATTGGGATAAATGACAACAAAATCTAGCCATTGCAAATATGTTAGAAAGTGTTTACTGTTTGAAAAAAAATGTTTGGTGGATATTGTGGACCAGTGTTGGGGGATTTTGGAGTTGTGCATGCTGTCTCTGCACATTCTAATGCCAGGTGCTACAACGTGCTAGTGTATGAGATTTACTTTAAGTGGTGTCTTAATAAACAGCAGGTAATTAGGCAAGACTTGTGATATGTAACAAAGAATCAAGCTTTTGTTTGCAGTTGCTGTAATGCTGAGAATCACAGGCTTGGCTGTGGATAGAAGAACATACAGACACCAGACCCAGATTTGCCAAAACCTAAAACCAGTATCACACCACTTAAAGGGCTCATTTCTTCAAAGGTATGTTGAAATCCCCAGATGCAAACTCCCTCTCTAAATGAAGCTTTAGAGGGCAGCCTAGGACCCACAGGGCAGTGAGCCTGACTCCCAGCAGCAGCCAGATGATAGAGCAGATAGTGAGGCTCAGAGCACTGCACAGGTAGGTATAGACACATGGCATGGTACAGACACAGCCTGTGGGAAGCAGCACAGCTGTTTTATAGGGCAACCCTGCCAGAGCAGCCTCCTGGGTCCTACTGCACCCTCCTGGTGGTGGTGTCATGAGTGTGTCAATAAGTAGGGCCCAGGAGGAGGTTGTATGTGGGTTTTCAAACACCATTAGTTCAGGATTCACACCAAAGGCTAGTAGAAAACTAAGTTGCTGTGGGACTGGAGCAAAGACTCAGTAATATATTTTTTTACTAGACAGAAAGCTACTTAGAGGATGAGATGCTCTCCACTCAAATTTCAGATGCTTTGAAAATGAAGTAGAGTCTAGTCCAAGGCCACAATGAAAATTCACATTTTTAGTTTCCCTGTGAGACAAAAAGCCTAGTGAACATTGTGTGGGGCAGGCTTCTGGTGAGCAACCACTGCATGCAGTGTCATCAATGGTGAATCTGTGACCTGTTCCTTCCAGGGCATATGTAGTCAGAAGGAAATTGATGGCCCATGGACACACAGAAGCCAAGCACATAAAAAATGAATGGGTTTAGGCTTTTGGTCCCTCACAGCTGATGCTGATCATGCTACCCTGTCCATGAGACACTGTGACTGAGCTATCAGATAAAAAGATGTAAGAACACCATTTCCTTTCTTTTATTTCTCCTTCCACTATATCCTAAAAGGAACCTCTTCCTGGCTGTTATTCAGACTCTCATTGCTCCAAATAGCATTAATACAAATATTTCTGTGGTAGGAAAAGGTGTGTATGAAACTTCAGCCCTGAGGAAAGATGCTACACACAAGTGGAAATTACTTTTTGCATTGGAAATATTTGTTCAACCTTAATGGTATTCACTGATCCCACGAAACAAAGCAGGGAGAAAGAGCAGAGCTGAGTGAATCCAATGAAAGTTTTGCCTGTAGGGTTTTTTTCTCCCTCTTTTATTCAGAGTTGAATTTGATCCATTTTCTTTTATTTGCTGTAGAATAACAATGATCCTCTTCTCCCCCAACAGTAAACATTGCAGCCTGTGAACATCAGGGTTCAGCAAGCAAACTTTGAAAAATCCCTTTGCAGGGTAAATGTCAGGCTGTTGTTCAATTAATTATTTTTAAAAGTGAATTCACATGCAGCAGTGACCTTTAGCTGTGCTCCACACACACTGCTGATTTTTATGATCTCATTTGGTGTTCCATGTCTTGGGCTAATATGAGGGACTGGTGGTCTGCATAGCAGCAGAAGAGATGCCTGCAATGCTGGGGTGGGGGGAGAGATGCTTCCTTCACCCTGCTGGTTTGGGGGAAGGGGATCAGCAAGAGCTCCAAACTTCAGCAGGAAATCTACCTGAGAAATGCTGGGACCACCTGGGTCTTGTTCAGAGTCACCTGGGCTTGGGGAGGGGGTGAAATGACTGATGCTACCAGTTATCTTGCCCCCTTCTCACTGGTGGTATCTTCTGTTACCAGAAAATAATTCACAGCTGGGGCTCGAATACTGAAAGAAACAAAAACCTGATGGGGTTTGGAGTCCTGTAAATGAGACTGGGCTGTCTTGACCTCTCCATCTGGCAGGGTTTGTTGTCTCACCTGGTGTCACTTCAACATTTAAATGAGAAAATAGCAATTCCTCTTTGCAGGTGGACTGAGAATGGCTTTCTTGACAGGAAGCATACATGTGTATCTCAAGGGAGCAAGCAACCAGCTGGGAGTGAGTGCTTTGGTTTTGCAAGTTTTCTCACAAAGGTCTGGATTTGCCAGTCCTGAGAAAATTTACCCAGAAGCAATAAGAACGTACATCTGAAAAAAATCTGCTTGAATGAAATTAATGGGAAACACCAGTGATGGGGTCCAAAGTAATCCCAGAGAAGTTTAGCACTTTTGCTTGCTCTGCAAGAAAATAATCAATCATCCTCACCTTGCACTACAGCTGCTCTCCTGAACTCAGAAGCTTAAAGAAAATCATACCTCCCTGGAAGCAGAAAAATATTTTTTTAAACTCCTGAAGTTGCTTCAGCAGGTGCTAATGTTAAAAATTGTGATATCTTCTCACAGATGCATGGAAGATCACAGCTATCATGAGAGAGAGAATCATGGCAGGAACCTGGACTGCCCTGTTACCCTGTTAGATGGGGAAGTGCTGGAGCTCCAAGCAGCTGCCATGCACTGGCTGGAGACCCAGAAGACTTGGGTTTATTTAAGTCCATTGGAGATTTACACAACTGACACCCTTACTGTCATTCATTCTGTTTGAATTCCCCAGATTCTACCATCTTCATATTTTGGTTCTCTTTTGCTATGGAGGCAGAGATTTTTTTTGTCTAGGTACCACACTTCAGCAAATAGTGTTTAATGCTATGAAAACCCTCTATCTTTTGTTTTCTGAAGCATTATTATGTTTTCTAAGACAAGCTCAAAAGTGGGATTTTATATCAAAATTTTCTGATTGTCTTCCCCTCTTTGCTCTCAATCATTCTCATGCTATGTGTTGTTTATGTAAATATATAGAACACAGGTTCTAGTACTTACTGTGCAAGAAAAAAACAGAGGAAACACATTCAGATGCATATATGCTCTTTGATCATATTTAGCCCTAGTGCTCAGCTGTTCCTTGCTTGTGGCATGTAGATTCTGATATTCCTTAATCCACTTGAAAAACTCCAAGCAAAATAGTGTAAATACTCAAAAATGTAATTGCCCTATTTCTTGCCATTTGCACTGAAGAGAAAAAGGGAAATAAATTGCTAGTAAAAAAAGTGCAAAACTTGCAGAAGGAGAGAAGTTGGAAAGTCTTCCTGTTGATGATGAGCTAGACATTATATATATGCATATATATATATATATATATATATATATATATATATTCCAGATACAGTAACTCTATTTGTGATTTTTGAAGGATCCTCAGTAAAGAATCATTCACTGTTCACTTTTAATTTATTCTCCTTTAAGACTGTGGCAATTAAATTCAGATTCAGATTTGCTGTTGTGTTTAATGACAAGCTAAAAGGGCAATTTTCTTGTTTATATTAGACTTGTGTCCAAATTTTTGTGTGACAGCTCAGGACTTGGGTTTGCCCTCCTGTGAAGAGGAGACCTGCATATATTGTGGCATGGTCATTATTTTGGCTCCCAAGTTAGGATCTCCTTAGTAAAACCACTGCTGGTATTTGGCAGGTGGTATTTGGGGGTGCCAGAGGGCAGCTGGGGTGTAAGGGAGCTAAGGGCTTCAAAGCAGAAGCCTGTGAGGAAACTTCTGCCTCGTGCTCAGTCCTTCCTGACTTACTGAGCCTGGTAACAGCATTCCCTCTTCCACTGCTTTTGTGGTCATGCAGCATCATCAAGGGGTCAAAGTAACTGTTTTACCAGCTATTAAGGATGATAGTGGAAAAGGTTCGTGACCAATGCTTCCCTTGAATATTATTTAATTGAAGAGCAGAGAAGATCCTTGTAGTGAGAGACACTTAGTATGCATAGCATCAGTGCCTGGGTGCATTTCCTTTCATTAGCCTTCCTGGAAGCACTTTCTGTGACTAATGTGACCCTTTTATACAGAGTGGGGCCATGCAGTTTGTACCCCCTGGCAGCAGCAGGTCTCTGAAGCAGTGCCACAGCAGCTGCTGCCAGCAGGATGAAGGGGGAGAGGCTGAAGGAATTGGGGCTCATCTCCCCAGGAGTCTGGCAAGAGGGGGAAAACAAAACAGCTCTAGGTAACAACAAGCTGACTAGCTCAGGGATAATGTCCAGTTCATATCCATCTTTGTAGAAACAGGGCCCATTTTCTAGAAGTTGGAACCAAGAGGAACCCAAAACATCTCTGCCTCAAAGGCAGGATCTGGCTCTCCCCATGCCATCCCTGCAGACGTGCTCCTCTGGGTGTCTGGCTGATGAAGTGTGCTAGCAAGAAAAAACAAACTCCCATTGTCTGCCACAAATTTAACCTGGAGATCAAAACAATACCTTGATTTTCTGTGTTCTCAATGTGACATTCAGACCTACATTGACCTCAGAAGAGCATGTAGACCCTGAGCTAGAGCTCCTGGTGTTTTTGTAGAGCCTCAAACACATAGTGTATCTCCAGTCTGAGTTCTCTCCTGAATTGAACTGCTCCTTGGTCTCCCTTCAGAAATGTCATTAAGGTAATTAATTGAAATGCATTTTAAATGACCATTCTCCCTTTTTGCTTTTGAAGCTATCAGAAAAGCATTTCTCTGCTATTGATACATAGGCTTGAAAGGCAAAGATCTTGTCTCAGGATTACTCCTCTTGGATGCTGCATGTACAGTGCTGAAGGGCTGCCCCTCACAGAAGTCATTCAGTCAGTGCCAGGAATAGCACTTTTCTTCAGGTCAGAACACATTTTAAAATTAAAATTCAGGCTCATTAGTTGGTCACTGGGACTGTGCTCATGCACAAAGACTAACTACTGATGTGGATATGGAAAAAAGAGCCTCTGGACAGACTAAAGGTGGTTGTAGGGCAAAAATGGAATATCTAACACAGTGATTTCCTTGTCCTGTGATTTTTTTCTTAAAGACTGTCTTCAACAAAGAAGGTCTGAGAATGCCCACTGAGTCTGAAAGCAGGGAGTGATATAGGTCTAGGTT
The DNA here is from genome assembly GCF_903797595.1 of Erithacus rubecula. Lineage (NCBI taxonomy): Eukaryota > Metazoa > Chordata > Aves > Passeriformes > Muscicapidae > Erithacus > Erithacus rubecula. The sequence continues at coordinate 83,689,330 of NC_136689.1, read as the reverse complement.
AACCATGCACACTTGGAGAAGACAGACAAGAAGCCAGACATGACATCATGATAAACTGAATGTAACAAGGGTTTCCAGTGGTATTAATATTAGATGATAATGTTGGAGTGCAGCTGGTAATTAGACAGGACAGCTGCCAAGGCCAGTCATTAGTAATGTTGATCCACTTGCTTGAAAACCAGAGAAAAGGTATTGCAGATGTTTCTCTGTCACTTTTGTTTTGGCTGTAATGGATACCATAGCTCATTGCAGGTGGAAAGTTCACCTTCCTGCATAACAGCCTTGGATTGTTTGAGTTGCCACAGGATGTTCTTATTTCTTACTTGTTGTGTTTGGCCCACAACTGTAAATCACAAACACCAGGCTGTGTAATTCTGACTTTTATTACGTTAATGTATTTTAAGAGCAGGAAATCTATAGACTCTTGGCTCAGTGCAGCAGAAGCAGAGCATGGTGGGTACTCTGTGGTCAGGAATGTTCTCAGAAATATGCCTCTTGCTGAAAAGGTGACCTCAAGATAATCTTTGCTTGGCTTCTAGGCTGGGAAAGGAAGGACATCTCAACCTCTCAGCACAGGTGTGACCTGGGAATGGGTTCTGGGTGGAGAAGGAATTTGTTCCCTAAGCATAAGAAAGGATGAAGGGAAGGGTGAAAAAAGAAGTTAACTTCTGTTCAGAAACCAGCCTGTTGATGCAGGATTCTCTTTACACATTGCAATACTCTTCATTGCATGACATCAACAGCACAGCTGAGATAGCAGAGGAAGGCTCCTGATTCCCCACCCTGGTGCCTTTTCTACTGAGCCCTGGCAGCAGCTTAAGCTCCACCTGCAACTTCTTCAGGAAAAAATAAATCCCCAAAGTGCACACATTGGTAGCTGCACTGAAGTGTTCCCTTAGTCTCTTTCTAGGCATTAAGCCATTTTAAATAAACCTCTTGTGTTTTGGGAAGCTCCCCTCCAGCCCCACTGAGTGTCCATTAGTCACAGCACACAAAAGTGATCTGCATGTTGTCAGAGGCTGGAAAAGGTGATCTTGGGGCTTGGAATGAGTGGCAGGAGATGGGTCAGGCCTTGCTCTGGGGAGGGGGTGCCCTGCCCCAGACCCCCCAGCCCCACAGTGTCTGTCAGTGTCAGACACTGGTGACAGCCCCAGTGTCACCTACCCCAGCCCCCAAGAGGCTGAGAGATGAGAAATCCCTCCTGGTAAGAAGGCCAGGATGGACCAAGGCTTTAAGAAACCTGACCACAAGGCAAACACATTAACTTAACTCCACCTTCACCTTGGAGTTTCATATCACTGCAACCCAGGAGCTGGAAGCTATGTGTCTGGTTTTTTATATCTTTCCTGTCTTTCTGCTTTTCTCCATTTCTTCTTTTAACTCTCTTCTCATAGAATGTAGCATCAAAAGGTTTTAAAGGTTTTCTGTGTTCAATGGGCTGTCTATGCTGTGATAAATTATGCTATGTTGTGTTTGCTCTTTGTCAATGTTCATTAATTTTCTATTGTTTGCCATAAATTTTTTGTGCGTTTTTACCTCTTGAGAATATTTGGTTGGAATTTCCTCCTTTGTATCTACCCAGAACCTTGGTTTGAGTGATCAGCATGTAACACACGTGCAGCAGAAAAATCCCTCAGACTTGTGGCTGGCTACCACCAGAATCCATATAATAAGAGCAGGTGAACTCACTAATGATCATGGTCTTCTCCCTGAGCGTGTCATTTTCCACTCTGCTTTTGCACAGCTACTTTAATATGGGGAGAGGGAAATCAAAGAAACCAGATTGCAAAGCACTTGGTCTGCAGGGCCAGGATTGCTCTATCCATTCAGGGTGGCCTCTGGCCAGACTTTGTACTGCTGTACCTGGAGAAAAAATTCTCCCCCGTGTGAACAGTCTGACCTGAGAGAGCCCTGTCAGTGGCATTCAATGGGCTGTGTTATATCTGTGAAGCTGCTGGTGAATACAAATATTTGCAGGAGACAGGTTCAACAAGCGTCCTTCTTTACAAAGGCATAAAAAGTGAATTGCTCCTTTATTTTATTGCTTCTGAATCCTACCCTGAATGTACTTCTTGCCTTCAGCCGTGAAAGTGTGCTGGAGAGTCTTGAACATAAGAGTCATGTTATAGCCCTTGATCCTTCTCATCCGTGAGTTCCCTGCCTGCTCAGGAATGCCTCAGGTAAGTGGTGCTGAGCTGCTGGGGCAATTATATCACTGGCATACCTTTTAACCTTTCTTTTAGCTATCATACACTGGGAGAATTACACTAAACCAGGTCATAATAGAAATGTTGTGAGATGGAAGTCGAGATAAGAGAGATGTGCTTTAGTAGAAGTGAAAGTGGGGATGGAGTGATGCAGGGGGAGATTTGAACTGCATCTCCAGGTTCAGCCTCTGAAGAGGAGAGCTAGTGGAAGGTAATGCAGTGAAATGAGCTGTAACAAAGCCACACCAGGAGTTATTCAGCTGTTCACAAGAATTTTAGAAGAACTGTAATTGGGAAATGATGTGAATATCAAACAAAATGTCACTTGACTGGAAGCCTTGAAAAGAGGGGGAAATAAAAGAAAACGAAGAAAAAAACCTGCATTACATGTCACCCTCTTAGACACACTCTGAAAGATTTCCCTGCTCTCCACTCAGACCTTTTGGCATGCTATTGTGTAGCATTGTGTATTTCTGTGTGGGGTGCTTCTCCTTGAAAGAAATTAAAATGATGGGAAAGCTGGCATGTCACGTTAAATAACATCACATGTTTTTCTATTGGGGAGCCAAAGAAAAAGGAAAAAGTATTATGCTGTGTTCCAAGAAAATAACTACTGAGGAAATGAGTGCAGCAACCAGCTCAGATCCTGTCCTTGGAAAATAGCAGCCATGCCAGAGCAGGGAAACATGCTCTGTGTCCTGGCAGGGTTCAGAAGCAGGCTGGAATTTCTTCTGCATGCTGTTTCCTGGTGACCTGCAGACCAGATTGTCCACATCTCTGATCTCTCCCAGCTGCCCATAATGATTTTCAAGTTCTAATATTAGAGATTTTTTCCTAAGATTTGAAATGTGTGTAAAAATATCAGGATTGTTTACCACCATTTCTGTTCTTGTTAAGTAATAATCACTTTTTCCTTCTAAATTCCCTGTCTGCCATTCTTGCCTGGGAATAAGCCATCTTGAAAGCACTTTGGCCCTTTCTTCTTCCTCATCATTATCCTTCATAAGCAGAGAGCACCACTGGGTCCTCTGGGCCCCTTGATGTTCTCAGCACTCACAGAAGAATTGCCCTTTGGACAACCTGCAGCTCTTCTTTCTTTAATTTAGTGTAAGTTTTTGTCTGGAAACACCAAGAAAACACCTGCTGCATGCAGAAACACAAGGACCCTGTGGGCCACTGAGTCCACTGTATGCCTGGAGAGGGGAGGAGGACTGGGACAAGATTTGCTTTGAGGTTTACCAGAGTGAAAAAAATCCTCTTTTCTCCTGAAAGCAGAAGATGACAGCGCTATGGAGAAATTACCCATCAGGATGACAAGAAGAGCACTCTGATTTTGATTAGGCAGAATTTCTCAGTGGCCTCACAGTGCTCCTTCTCATCTCAGATATTCTGCAACCAGGAACTTTAAAATGAGGTTAGTATGGGTTTTGCATGCTTTATTTGTTGGGGCTATATGGACAAAAAGGGGTTATACAAGGCACTGCAGTAAGACAGCTGTCTCATAATAGATACTGTTATCTACAGTATCTAATAGTATAATACTATGCACAGAATTATATATACATTAAATGCATTAGTAATAGATACTACATTTTTAGCAATGTTGTTATGCATCTGTCATGATTTGATAGAAAGCCCTTCAGGCAAATATTCTTAAGGGCCTAGCAAAACAGATACACTGATTTCTATCTGTAGATTGTGGTGATTTTGATGGAAATTTCCCAAATTGTTTTTTAAAATAATGTTTCATACAGTAAGCATAAGAAAAATCCTGCCTTGGAGCATCACAGGAGAACAACAAAACTCTAATCCCTGTTGCATGTTTTCTTCACCTCCATGTCTTCACTATAGAGCTGGGAGACACTTGCTAGCTTCAAAAGCAGAGAAAAAAGTAAATTCTGTCTTTTGCTGTGGGTATTAGAAAATGAGGCCTGATAGTAAGATTTTAGGCTTCTGGTCAATATCTTCTTTGAATGTATACTTGAGTTTTTTTAAGTTTGGTTGGGTTTTTGGATTTTTTTTTTTTTTTGTCTGGTGCTGTTTTTAATCAGTGAACCATCATCTCTCAAGGCAACCCCTCTCCCCCCCTCCCACTTCTCCCATCAGGCTATGTTGGGGAAGAGTTAGAATAAAATACACGTGCAAGCACAGGTCCACAGGCAAGTGAGTGTCTGTACAGCCTTGAGGCAAGGGTGGTGGAGAGCTCTTGGTTGAGCCTGAGCAGCAGTCACCAGCTGCCATGTCAGAGGGTGGCTGGGCAGGGGTCCCTGCAGCCCACCATGTGCCCCTCAAGCACAGAGGGAGGGTGCACAGGTGACAGGAGGCAATTTGGGCAGTCATCACTGTGGGCACTTTACTCCCAAAGAGAGGAGCACAGTCAAATGGTGCTGAAGAACCAATTCAGGTTTAAAAGATCCAGAGTCACAATTTATTTGGAAAAGCTTCTACTGCAAAAACAAAGCAATAGGGCAACTCAGCACTAAAAGCCAGTTTTATGCAACCTCTCAGCAGAAGGTTTTGGTATTTGCATGTTTCCCCCTGCTTTCTTTCCCATTTAGAATGATACATGAAGCAATGAAGATGATTTGTGGCCTATTCTTATTCCTCCTACAGAGAATAAGTGTTGTTTTCAAGTCTGAGCAGGAGCAGGTCTTGTATCTCCCTCAGCTGTACAGCTCTCAATTGTTTTCCTCCCCTCACTTAAGGATCTCACAGAGGTGTACTTGTGCTTTTTTCTCTGGTCTGTGTTATTAACAGGTCTAATAGCTAACATTCTTTGAATAAGACCTTATTAATCAAAGACTGCCTGCTCTAGTAAAGGTCTAATGGTATTTTAAAGCTCTTCTTCCAAAGGCAGAGCTTTGCCTCTGAATCATTAACCAAAGGTTTCCCCAGGGCTCTCCAGTGTGTTTATCAAGCACTGCCCCTTCCCCTTGCAGGGCTTGCTGCTTTTTGGTGGATCTGACATGCAAAGGGCAAAATCAAGCTAAAATATGAGCTCAGTGTTTAAGTTAAATAACAGTGCTATTTCTATTCTGAATTAGGTAGTCCTCCCTGAAATAAATTCCTGGGAAAGGGTTTGGCAGACTTTCTGTCTCATACATATATGAGCTGTTCTTGCTGCTCTGGAGTGACTGAATGGAGGAGGTTTGCACTCTGTGGTGTTCTTTTGATTTCCTTTTTTATTTTATTCCTGTTTTTTTCCCCCTTTTTAAAAAATATTATAAAACACTATTAATTCACTTGAAAAGCACTGTGGGTTTTTCTCTCTGTTATGCTATCCAAAGTTATACCATCAAATATTACCCTTCTGTGGGACACTTTTCTAGCTGGCTGCATGGCAATGCAATTGAGGGCTTGGCTAATACCAGCAAGTAACTCTTGATGTTACCACAATGTTCTAAAAAGCTCCTATCAGGATAAAGTGGTTTTCAGCTATGCTTAACTGCAATGCAAAGCAAAAAAGAAATATTGGAGTATGACCAAACAGTTCCTGATTGTTTTGTTCTTGTGCACTATATGTGCTGAGAGCAGAAACTGTTCAGTTTTCAGTGCTACTGTAATGGCTCCCTCTAGTAATGCATTGGACGTTATTACAAATTGAATGGCAGCACTTGTACTTGTGAATTGAAGATTTGCACAGCCCTGCTAGCAAATTCAGCTACTTCATATTGTTGTTGAGAAGCCTGATGTGTTGGTGGGGGGAGCCCAGGTCAGCAGGTTTCACCTGCAGAGGAGGGCAGTAAGCCAGTTTTTGGGGGAAGCAGGGGGAGCAGCAAGGGTCTGGTGGGGAATGCAGCAGGCTGCCCTTTGTTATCTAGGTGGCTTGGTACCCTGGAGGAGACCTGAAAATAAGGAGTGAAAGGGTGGATCTTCTGGCAGCTTGTTTCCTATCTTCTTACAGTGGGGCACTTAGAAGGAGAGAAAAGGGGCTGTAGTTATCTTAGGGTGACTCCTCCTGCCCCTGCTCTGTCCAGCATTCCCGAAAGCTGCCGCTTCCCAGACCGGTGCAGTTGGACACCACTTGACATTGCACTGGGCATCCTGCTGTGGAGACAAAGACCTGCCTTTGTATGCCCACACAGAGACACTGAAAATAGCTGGAAGCGTCCCAGGACAAACAGATGAAGTCAATGTGCAGACAGGGGGGTAATATTATAAGAGGATTGTCCGTATTTATGGCAGGTATGAAAAGCGCTATTGTTCCCAAACAAAGGGGTAACCTGAGGAAGCCGCAGCTGTCAAGGAGGAACAAATCAAATGGGTTCTCCTCTTCTTGATGCCACGACAAAATGTGCCAGGGGCTTTGTGAGCAAATAGAAGGTGGGGCCCTGAGGCGAGCAGCTAACAGTTTAAGGCTAGACCAAACAGTGTGTGTTTGCAGGTAGCAGTCTGCAGGTTAGGAAAAGGGAGGGGAGATTAGCGAGGAGATAATCTACACTCCCTGAGGGATAGCACACAGGCTGGCCAGATCAGATGGTTCAGCTATCACAATAAATCTGTTTGCTGTCTCTCTGGATTACTGTGTGTGTTTTTGGGATGGGCACTGCCTTTGCTTCTGGAGCAGTCTGACCCTCAAACATCCCTGCTATACAATGTGCTTGGAGGTGGGGCAGCTCTGAGTGCTTCTCTCAACTTCCTGATGAGAAAATGCCATAGACTCTGACCCTGAAGGAGCAGTGCGGAAAATGTTAAGCCCTCGGTCTCTGATCTAGAAAATGCTTCCTGTCACCTTATTTTTGGAATAATACCTGCGTATTTAAAAATTATTTTTGACTGCAATGTTTGATTTTGTTGCTGAGACCAATCTTCTGGTGTTTTTTGCTAGGCTCCCGAGTCACCCTTGGAGCTGTGTCATTCAGGCAGACCACAGGTAGAACAATGTTGCCTGTGTTCAGCTAACCTGGTGTAATGATACAAGCTCTAACCTGTAATGCAATGCAATATCCTGCAGCCGAGAGACTTTTATGCTGGTGCAGTTAAATCAATAAACTTGGTAAGTTAGGCTGGTACAGATATTTTTAATTGCACTCCCTACAGACAGCCTCACAGTTCCAATGTCTAATCAGAACTGCAGACTGTTCAGAGGAGTTCTTTTGCAAATAAGGTTATGAGTAATCAATAGCTGGGTGTTTGTGTGTGTGCACAAATACTCATTTAGTAATTCTGGCCTGTGAACGCATTCATTAACCTGACTGCCTGATGTTACCCCAGCCTCCCTCCCCTCTTCCCAGACAGGAAAAAGGAATGCATTCATTGATTATGCTGCTTTAATTTATTTGCCTAGTTGTAATCTCTGCACAAGATAAGACTGCTGAGAATTGTCAAATTGCATGCTTTGGAGAATTGAAAAGGCCACTTCCTCTCTATTTCCTACCTTATATGATAATGCAAGATCCAGGGTAGAATTTTTGCTCTCCATGCAAAACATTGGTTAATGGATATAGCTTTTAGTGTCACTGTTTTGTGCCAGTATGTCCCATCATTTATGCACAGAGAAATTAAATAAATAATTAATACCAATGGAATACAACTGGACTTTGAGTAAACAAACAGAATTGCCTCTCTTGTCTTCGGGAAAGGCTGGTCCTGATTAAATAAAAACAGATTGGTCCTGTTTAATGTATGCCATTTTGACTATGTCATTTTGATGCTGAAGGTTTTATTTAATTACAGTTGTTTTAAATCTGTCTCCTGTGAGTTATTGCTGTATTCTTCCCCCCAGCTCCTTAGTCCAGTGTTGCCTCTCAATGACAGGTTGCTCTCTGCTTGATGTGCCTGTTGCTTGCTGGTAAGAGTAGGAAAACCTGTGCAGCAGAACTGCTCTTTGGTGGGTGTTGGAGGTGTCTTTGTTATCAGTCCCACAGGAAGTGCTGGTAAGGCAGCACTGGCTTTCACATGAAGAGTGTTCTGGTTTTGTTTCAGTGGGAAAGGGAGACAAGACAGTCAGTGCTGCAGGTGCAGAGCTGTAGGCAGATGTGGATCTAATAACTTGCTGGGCTCCTGTGCTGGAGTGTGGCATGGTGCCCTCACCAGGAACCACGGCTCTGACGGGACAGCCAAAGGCTTACACTGCAGAGGACAAATTACAGGGAAAGAGACAAGCTACAAGAGGGAAAGAGAAATGTGAGCAAAAAGAGGGAGATGGAGTGATGGAAATGTGCAGGCGGACAGAGGAAGGAGCAGCAGCAAAGGCAGCAAGGAGGGAAAAAGGAGTAACTTTCCATGACCTCAATACTCCCAACAGCATGGAGTACCCCAAACGTGGCACCCACATGGCTCCAGGCACCTGGAGATGAAGACATGGAGGCAGCACTGTGCTCTGTCCTCCTTGGAAGATGATTTGGCATTCATTTCACTGTGGGGAGCATTGTGGTGTGGCTGGAGAGCTTCCCCCTTCCACTCTGCCTGCACAATGTAAATTGTCCACGAGGGCACTGATATTGTGCCTCAGCTTATTCCTGCAAAAACCTTTTCCTGACTTGCCCATGAATAGGCCCTGTTCCTAACCTTCCCTGATGGGTTTTCCTGAAGCCCATGGGGTCCTAGTCTAGGTGAGGGGAAAGGGAGTGGTCTTAGTGCATGGTGGAGTCATAACAGTGTCCCCAGCTTGCTTTTCTGCTTCCTTATTGTAGGTGCCTCTCATCATTCCCCTTGGTTTTTCCCACATGGATCTGAAATGCACTTGTGTTTCCTTTGGGAATTGATGAGGGCTGGCTGTTTCTGTAGTGGTGAATGCTGCTGCACATTGTGCTGGTGGGACCTGGGAGTCTTTCATCAGGTTGGGTCCATCTGCAGATTTAATAGGAGGCCCTGCTTAACCTTACAAGCCAGGGAAAACACTTTCTGCAGGAAGCTGAAATACCCACAGGACCTTCTGTCTTATCCCCCAGGTCATGAACTGTACAGGACTCAGACAATAGGGGACTTCATTTCTGATTGACTTCAGTGCTCAGATAAGAGTAGAGAAGTGCTACACTGCTGTGACATGGGAGATTTATTTGTCAAAGGTGTCCTGGGTATTTCTCATCAACTCTTAAGTCACATCAATAGACCTAAAATTCTTTGTGGTTTTTGTTTTTTTTTCCCAAGTGGGGGTAAAATCAAAATCAAAGCAGAAATAATGTCTCCCTGCCAGCACTTGCTGTGGTCAGCCCAGGTGCACGATGTTGAATGCACTGATGGCTATGGTATGTGACAACCCCTCGTATGCTCAGAATGGCTGTGTGCTCTGGGAAGCACAGCTTCCTCCTGAAGGCCATCAGAAAGGAAAGGGGAAAGAGAGGGAGAGTGTTGCAAACACCATTTACATATCTGGGAGATGAGCTCATCCTCTTATGTGCAAGTGGGAATTGAGAGGGTCCATGAAAACAAAATAAATTCAATTAGTCTTTTCTGAAAGGTAAAGAAAGCACTGCTCACCTCTGATAATGGGCTTAGAGGAGGAGGAAGCTGGGATGCTAATGTGCTGCAAGTGTGTAAACATCTCTCTTGTTTATAAATGCTGTTTCTTTCTTAAAAGAAAAACTGCAAAATTCCCATATTTCTCAGTTTCCAGCCTCCTGACCAAGGTGTGTGACTTCTGCTCATCAGTTTCCACTGCCAGCTGAATGATAGATACCCCTTACATTTGGGAACACACACCACCCACCACCAGCTAGACACTTACCCAAGGAAGGAAATTGTTTAGTCTATGGAGTAGCTCCTCTATTTCCCTCTAATTGCAGCAATTCTGTGTTGGACAGATGGCCAGGTCTCTGCATCATGTCAGAGAAGTTCTGCTTATTTGTCTGTGCACCAAACTTTATTACAGCACTTCCAGACACATTTATTTTAAGTTAACTTCGACCACTCTGGTGCAGCATCAGAATAAGACACATTTTCACAGCAGCACCTCCTGCTTACCCACACTGTCTGTAAAAATCCTTCCTGCTGCTCCTCAGGCACACTTTGTTCGATGTTTTACTCCCATCTAGTGCTTTTTATTGAAACTGCTGGTGCTGTGCTTCTGACATGGGACTAGTCTGAGCAGATCAAACATCACCTTATTTCTAACCTAGGTGTTGACTAAATTTCTTTCCATCTGGCTATGAAAATTCACAGCTCTTTGATCCTCACTGGTGAAGTGGAGGTACAGGAAGGAGGGAGATCCCTGCAGACTTTTGCTTCTGTAAAAAGTCTTTTGTGTCTTTCATGTACAAGATAATTCATTTCTTGTCAGAGGAATCTTGACTTATGTTTGTTTGAAGCTGGTTTCTTAAATACATTCTTGTAGATATTGATGGGAATGGGAAGGCTGCTGTATAAAATTGTTGTGTATTTGTGTATATGAGTCTGTATTGGGACCACTGTTGTTTAATATCTTCCTTAATGACATAGACAGAGGTATCAAGTGCACCCTCAACAAATTTGCAGATCATACTAAGCTGAGTGGTGCAGTTGTCACACTTGAAGGGTGGGATAGCATCCAGAGGGACCTAGATAGGCCCAGGAAGTGGCCCATGGGAATTTAATCTGGTTTAACCAGACCAAGTTCAAGGTGCTGCCCCTGGGTCAGTGCAATTCCCGGTATCAGCACAGGCTGGGAGATGAACGGATCAGAGCAGCCCAGCCCAGAAGGACCTGGGGGTGCTGGGGGATGAGAGGCTGGACATGACCCAGCAAAGTGCAATCAGCCCAGAGAGCCAAACATGTCCTGGGCTCCATCCAAAACAGCATGGGCAGCAGGGGAGGGAGGTGACAGATATCCCACGTGCCTGCATCACTACAGGCAGTGGGAGAGCCCCAGGCTGAATGAGCTGCTGGGCCAGAGGAAGCTGGTCTGTCTGTCTGTCTGTGCATTCAGTGTGAGACTTATAAAAATAAAAAACCCTGAACTCTTCCAGGGAGTAGCTGATGACCAAAGATGGGTCACCCTCTTCAGATGAGCGTGTCAGGATTTTCTGTTGGCAGCACCCCATGTGGGAGGGAGGTGACTATCCAGGGCAGTGAGGTGCTGGCATGGTCCCAGTTGTGTGTTATTTGTGTGCTGTTAGTTCTTTACTGTGACTGTGGTATGTTCTGGATTCAATGGTTAGCAGGTTAATAAAGGAACATTAAAAGAGGTGACCATGTGGTGGGGAGCCTGGCAATAAAGCCAGACTCCTCAGCTGGAGGGTGCTGTGTTTTGAAGCAAAGCAACTTCATGTGGGCTAGTGCTGACTTGGTGGGGATCCTGCACAAATCCCATCTGGGCTGTGCTGCCCAAGTACTGACATCCTTCCAGCCTGCATTCCTCTCTACTCTGCTCTCTCCCACTGTTTGTTTTCTTCCCCAGCAGGGCTTCATGGAGCAGGCTGAACATGGAGTAACCTGGTGTCTCCACATTTCTCTGTTGTCTCCATTTGTGCAGCTGATAAATCTGCTGGTCTCCTTGGCGTTGAACTTTCCATCACACCAAAAATAAATGGTTCTTTGTTTTGCACCCATTGCTGAACTGCATGGAGAGGTTTTGCTTTTCCTACAGAGGTTCTACAGTCTGTTGCTCACATTCTGTCCCTTATGCTGCTTGTATCACCAATTGTTCCAGCTTGGATTGATCCAACCTCTGTTTTTTGCTTAGCTAGCAGCTGTTTTGTGCCGAGTGCTTTGTTCCCCTCTGGCACCCTCAAAGACCCCTTCTGCTATCAAAACCTCAAACTCACTTCCACCTCTGGGTGCTGCTATAGCACTGACCCTAAATTTTCTCCTCATCTTTCTTTTTCCCTCTCCACATTCCCATTTCATTTGTCTTCCAGCAGGATACACCCTGCTCTGTTTTCATTCCCCTATTCTTCCAATGAATATTTAGACAAAACCATTTTGCTCTCTCCACTGTATGATGTGGTCTGCTCTTTTTTTTTCACCCTTCCTTCCCTCTCTTCATGGTCAGTTAAACCACATCAATGAAACTTCAACTCTAATCCATCTAGGAGCAGAGACCATATTGCTTAAAGCTATAAAGTTCTGTGTTTACTTAGCATAACAATGATATATTTTGCAAGTAGGTGGTGAGACTGCAGAATAAGAGTACTTCCAACAGCCAAAAATGCACAAAGGCAGGAAAAATATTAAGGAATGTTTATAGGCAGGTAAATATCAAATACAATGCTCTGATTAATATTCCAGTGGGATGGACTTTGATAAACTGGTTTTAATTTGCCATTCTGCAGGTTTCATTTTTTAACAGATGGGAGAGAAAAACAACATTTGGTCTAGAGCCTCTGTCTGTCTGAGTGAGGTTTTGCTCATTTTGGGGGCTGCAGCTATTCTAAACATGGCAACTTGATTTAATTAGCTGACTGGGATCCTGCTTTGTCAGTGTTTTTTGTTATTGTTGCTTTGTTGATTTTTTTCTTGTTGATTTTTATTTTTTTGCCTAAATGCACTTTCACAAAACTGACAGTACCCAGAGCTCCCAGACTTCTCTGGCCAAGTTTCTGTCTGAAATGTGCAAACAGAATAGCTGACAAAATAATACATACGTCCATGCTGGAAACCTCTCTCTTCCCTTTTTTAGGGAAAATTGAATATCTATCGATTCATCGTTTCTACCAGATGGGGAGCACAGCAGTAATTCCTTTGTGGATTTGAAAGCAGTATCTTTCACAGTTTGCTCTGGTTGACACGTTATTTTCCCTCTGATTTGAATCTGTCTTTAATGTGTTCTGTTGGGGTATTGACTACACGAACAGACAAGCTCTGATTACAGCTCTTGCATGGCTGCCAAGGTCCTGCAATGAGCAGGGAGTTGATTTAGTCTGTTCCCCTTGAAAGCTCAAGACTTCCTATGAATGGAATAAAAGCCCTAGGTCCATTAAGCAGAGATTGTGATGCCTAGGAGAGATGCAAAAGGCCATCAGGCTAGACAACAATGCTATGTCCTTTGTGCATATTTAAGTGTGGCACCATAAAAGGGCTCGTGCCAAGTCCATCTGAAATGTTTGAGGACAGCCTTACTGAAAATAGTTTGTTGTCTTAAATAAGAGCTCCAGTTACAGCACAAATCCAGCATTATGGGTCTTCTTTTTTTGGGCATGTTGTGCTGAGCTAAGCTTATGGGGGAAGAAGACAGGGGAATTAACCTGAGCTTACTAATTCTATATTCCATTAATGATGCAATATCAAGTTGCAGTATCAGTCTCTCCCCAGGTATGCGGCGTAGATACCCACATGGAGTGTTGAACCAAAGGAATGGTTTTGGGAACCTGTCTGGCCAGCTCTCCCATGCCTTGTGTGACATATGTCCTTGAGTGTCTGTCCTTTCTGTTGGCTGGGTTCTGTCTCATTTGAAATGGACATCAAAGTCCCCAGATTGCAAGTCCCTGTTGACAGTCTGGGACCAACCAATGAAAAAAAAGTCAAGAATGTTTTCAGCAGTGCTTCAGTGTATGTGATTGTGTTTTCAAATCAGCTGCCAGAGATGTTTCACTTTCTTAGTGCAATCAAAGCATATGAGAGCAGGCAGAAGCCGTTGCTGTTCCTAGAAGGAAAAGAAACTTTATGGGATATGTCACAAATCCATGGGAAAGTAAGTTTGACAGTTTCTGCTGTTCACAGGTCAGCTACAGTATTTGGTTGCTTCTTTCATTTGTGAAAATTCTGAATTGTTATGTTCGTTTGTTTTTTAGTTTTCTGGTTAATTTATATAACCCTAAAAGTTGTTAAAAACATCAAGCAAAGCAGAATTTTTGTCCAGCAGTTTTCCCCTCTGCATATTCCAGACAGCTCACTTCTCTGAAGTGTTCCCAATGTAGAAACCAAGGCAGCAGGTTGCTGGCTGAAGAGCAGGTTTTCTGCAGGGACTGGAGCCATGTGTGTGAGCAGTGAGAGCTACAACAGTGCTGAACCTGGGGAGGTCACAGCAGTCCCACAGCCACATATTGCTCATTTAGTAGCTTCAGACACAGCCACCCTGCCTACACTGCAGTTTTTTAATGCACTTGAAAACTATCATTGCATATATTTGCATATATTTACACGTGCATTCGAGCATATGCCTTGTTTTGTGAACATGGGGCATTTATTGCCTGGGCTCAGTGCTTGATGTGCTTGATGGCAAAAGCATCTGAAATCCACTGCCAACATCTGGCTGGTACCAGGGACACGAGGTACTCACTGTCAAGTGTGGGAAGTGTCCCCTTCTCCAGCACAAAACTCTTCCTGTCCACAGCAGCCCGTGCAAGCAGAAGGGTCATGCATGTTCCAATTCTTTCCTGCACATCCACACTCTGGGTGACTCTTTTTAAAAACCCAAGGATCTCCTCCTACATGTGCACAAATGAGGATGGGGAATGTTTTGGGCTCAAACATGACCACTCGGGAGTTAGGTCAGAGAAATATAATATAACTGTAACTTGGAAATATAACTGTAACCCTTTGTATGCACAGTAATTAGACTTTAATTAAAATATCATATTCTGTAATTTTTTTTGCAGACAGCTGTCTCAGTAGGTGCCCAAGAGAAGAGCAGAAGAAACTAATGAGGAGGAGCAGGACTGTGTAGTGAAAGCACTTTCTGTCTGGAGAACTCTGGCTTTGCTTGCTGGAGAAGGCTGCAAATGCATAATGAATGAGGCAGGATGCTGCAGAAAGACATAAAATGGTCTCAGAGGGGATGCTTGATGCCTTTGTGGAGAACTAGATTCTACAGCTTGCTCAGACACAAACTGTCTCTCTCCCATAAACAGAAAAACTGACCACAAAGTGCATGATTCTTTTTTACTCTATGTCCAAGTTAAGATATACAGGAGTTTTTGGGGTTTTTTAAAGGAGGTAACAGCAGACGCAGTTGGTGGGACCTTTGTCTGGTTGCTGAGCTATAAGAAAACTCAGTACATTGCAAAATAGGGGTCTCAGTTTCATTATTCAAAATTTGTAGATGCTATTGTTAGGCCTATTATTAAATTTTGGCATCTCTTAATTCTCTGTTGGTAAACTGAGGAAAGTAATTCTTAGATATCCTAAACAAACTACAAAGAATTAGTATTTGTATAGTACAAGATGCTGCAGTGGTAATAATTGGAAGGAGAGCACAATTTTTTTTCTGAGGCAGGATTTAGATGATGTAAAGTAAATAAAGATAAGGGATGTGTATTATAGTAGCAGAGCAGAAATAAATAAAAATATTTAACAGCTCACTGAGGAAGACAGGGCCTTTGTATAAAAATATCAGCTACAATCACGTAATTAAAGACTGTATTTTCACTCGAAGCTGAAGCAAGGAAGCTGCGTGGGTGGTTTTAGCTCTTACATTTCTTAGTCACTGAGTTTCTGCTTTAATAGGTAGCTTTTCAGATGTAGCTGTGTTTGTAATGGCATGGTAATAACTTCCATAACATAAGCTTTGCCTTGCATTAAAAGCACACATCTTACTTTATGCAGCTCAGTAAACAAAATAATCCACTTTTCTTGCTGGCACTCATCTCCTTCCTACATCCATCTCTCTGTTTGTCACCCCTGTGCTCTCTGGGACAGAACATGTTGGCCGGAGCCATGGGTTTCCTGCAGCTTTATCCAACCCCAGTTTATCCAGCTGGCACTTGAGCCTCCCCTCACTGCCTTTGGACCTGCACAGCCCCTCACAGCAAATGGCAGCTGACAGTTTCAGAGCTGATGCTTCCCTTGCCAGCCCTGCTCTCTCCCCAGCTTTTGGAGCCTGCATGGCATCCAAGGCTTGCACTGGCATGTCTTTGCTGAACTTGATGTCTATCAAGTCAGTACTGAGTACTGGCATTGATTATTTTATTATTTTGTTTTTGCTTTGCATCAAGTGCACCTGAATTCTTCCATTTAATCCCACTTGATAGGAGTTTGTGTTTTATTTTGTGTCATTTTCTTGGCATGCATTGTCTTGATCCAGCTGTGGTTTGTTACAACAATACATGATTTCTCTTTCTTTCTTTTGCAGGGAATAAGGGGTGATGAGGAAACAATGCTAGCCACTCACCACCACCCCATTATTGTAATTTTCAAGGCCATGGACTTGTGTGCACCTTCAGAAAGGAGTGGTGCTAACTGCAGGAAACCTGAAGCCAAGATATGCTTTGCAGCATAGCACTTAAAATGCAGGATCGTAAGAAATGTTTGCATTTTAAAATGTTTTATCTTATGTTTAAAGGACAGTGTTTCTGACAGGGGAAAAATATATAAGGGCATTAAATTGC
Source organism: Erithacus rubecula (assembly GCF_903797595.1). Classification (NCBI taxonomy): domain Eukaryota; kingdom Metazoa; phylum Chordata; class Aves; order Passeriformes; family Muscicapidae; genus Erithacus; species Erithacus rubecula. The sequence goes on along the minus strand of NC_136689.1, from coordinate 83,672,940 downwards.
TTTCTTTGCAGGCAATTAAACAATGAAGCCAGTATGAGGCATTTAAATAATTGTAACAGATGTTTATTGCCTAGTGCAGTTTACTGCATCCTATTATTCCCTTTACATACAGGAGAGAAGAACACATGACAAACTATACCGTAAAAGAAATTCTTTACTGCTTTGTGAGCAATGTGGCTGTTTCTCTGACTTCTTAATTGAATCACCTTGGGAACCAGTTGGTAATAAATAGTATTTGGAGAGCAGGCAAGTGACTAACTGCCTGAAGGAGCAGCAGCAACTGGTGTGCAAAGACCTGGGGCTGGTGGTAAATACCTCTGAGTAAACAAACTGCAGTGGGACTGCTCCAAGAGTGATGCTTGCCTCACTCTCATTAAGGGTTTCAGTGCCTCCCAAGGCTGTGTGTTTCTGGAGACTCTCCTTGCCTGAAATCCATTTTGTGGGCTCTGTTGAGAGAGGAAAGGTAAGATTCTAGGTCCTTAGATGGATTTTTCTTAGGACATTTGTAATCCCATGTTACTACAGATCTGCTGTGTGGCTTTACTTTCTGCACCCCATCCCAGTGAGGTAGGGAAACATTTCAGTCTGCCCAAGATGTCACATTCAATGTGTGTCACATTCAGCCAGGCCAAAAGTGCACAGAGCCCCACTGACTGTGATGACCTCTGGCAATAGCCTCTGAGGGATGACTAGGAAACGATGAAGGACAAGTCTGTATATGTTATTTCCTCCAAATATTCTCCAAATATTTATTTTTCAGAGACAGATATATTTTCAATGTGTTTAATAATGTATTCTTTCAAGCAGGTAATTAATCTGTGTGTTTATCAGTGATGTTTTTTTTATCAATTCTTCCCTCGAAGAATGTCCTGCAGACATTTAGTGTTCAGAGCAGTCTCTGTGAGGCTGTAGGATTGTAAATACTCTAGATAAACTCATAAGCCTCCTCAGCTAGTAAAAAAAAAGGCTCTACCTTCTCAAAACAAAGAGAAAATCTTCAGCAACTCCTTTCCCAATCCCAAAACCCCAAAGTCTTACAGACATTTTAAATCTTGCCTAGTATCCGTCCTGTTGTCTTATCCCTGGCTTTGACTAAAATTTTAGGGGTTTTTCACTGAGTATTTCTTTTCAACTTTCTGGCTCAGTTCAGCCAAAACTGTTTTGTGATTTCAGGTCTAATTTGACAAAATTTGAGAATTTTCAAGAGTCTAAAGACATTTATATTTGAGGGGGCTTTTTAAGGAAAATTTCTGTCTTTTTAGCATACAAAATATTTGGACACCAAGCTTTGATGCTGTAAATAATGAAAGAAAGAAAACCTTTGCTTCCCAGTGCCCTTTGCAGGGAAGAAAATGGTGCAAATGGTTTCTTCATCACTCCTTTTTCCTTCCTGTTTTCTCCCTCTGCCATGTTTGATTTGCCATTTTGATTCTAACGCTCTTTTTTGCTTGTTTCTCATTGTCTGCAGCTCCATGATATGCTAAAACTACTATATATGTTGCCTTTTGTGTGTGTTAGATCCTGTGTCTTGTTCTCACCTCTAGAATGAGTTTTCTCCAGCCCCAGGTCTTCACTTCTTTTACTGGCTATCACTGAGTTGTTTACAGTGGGATCTCCAGGCCCAGTCTGTGTCCCTTTTGTCATCATCCCATGCCAGCACTCCTCTGTAGCCCCTCCACTGAGCACCATTCTCAAGCACTCTGTCCTCTCTAGTGCATCTTTACCTTAGAGTGGTACATACCTTGTTCTTTATAGAAAAACTTCTTGTTCAGTGATCTGTCTAAAAGCGCTCTTTTATCATGACAAGGTAAAAGTAAAGCAAATTATCATCAGAGAAGCTGCTGTTACAGATGAACTGAGCTTTCTGAATTGCTCTGGTCTGCTGGTAGCTGCCCTTTCCTGGCACAGTGTTCCATCCCCAGGCAAGCTGCTGTTACATGCTGACCTTCAGTGGGTCTGCAGCAGGGACACGCCTGGCTGAGTGCAGGTAGGGCAAGGAGCAGGGGGGAGCAGGGAGAGCCAGCCCTGCTGCAGGATGTGGATCAGTGCCTCTGCTTCTCAGGGCTAGCAGGAGCTTTTATGAGAAATCCTGTCAGTTTGTCAGAAACCCTTCAGCAGGTTTTGATCTACAGCTTGTCCTGGCAATGTGAGTGGGCAGCAGATGATAGCTGAACTGGGAGTGCTTAAAGTTTCTTTCCTCTCTCTCTCTCTTGATTATTGAAAAAAGCCTTCACTGAAAAAGCTGAATCACTTCCCAGATGTCTTTGGAAAGACCGTGTTCTTTTTTTAAAGCTAAAGAAATCCCAGTGTAATATCTCAGCTCTGATTTGGGGTCACTCCTAGGTGAGCCACTGGGTTTCCTTTAGAGGCAGAAACCAGCCCACATGAATAGGGATGACAGAAAAAGGACTGATGGAGACTGACAGGAATAATTTAGAGAGGAATGATCTTTTTAAGGGTGAGGACAACCTGAAAAGCCTCCATTTGGAGGTTGCTTACCCTTGCCTGTGCAGCTCTGTAGGGGATTCTCTTCTTTGGAGAGTCTTGCCCATAGCTTTTTGGATACACCAAGCAAGAGCCCTACCTGCCTCTGTATCTCTGGATCATCCCCACAAACAGCAGGACACCTTGGGGAGAGGTGAGTGGCGTGTGCAGGTCTCAGCTGTGCTGAAGTCAGAGCAAATGTTCATGCAGTGGTGGAACCTGGAGTCTTGTTCAGAGCAATTAGGTGGGCCCTGGTCTCACCTTGTCTGACCACGCTCAGTGGTGGCACCTGGGGACCAAAGGGTGAAGGAGCCATCTTAACCCTTAGTTTTTTCATCTCCACCTTTCCCACAACTTGCTAAAACCAGCCTTCTGTCATTTCTCTGCTAAGTGAGACTCTTAGCAACAGCCTTTTAGTATGTTAGAAAGCAATAATCAAATCAGTCTGCCTTCTTGCTGAAGCAGAACAAATCCATGGCTGTGTTCCCAGCTGTAAACAAAGGTAAACAGATGTGGGACTGTGGTCATCTCCTTCCCAGCAGGAGGGATTATCAGAAAAACTCCATAAATAATGAAAATGTAAATGGGGCATAAAATTAATTTTTAGATGAAGCTGGAAGCCCTTTGTACACCCTCTATCCAGTTTAGGTAGAGAACAGTGCCTGGCTCACCTTATAAAATTAAATTTCTTCTTGTTGAATATTTTAAAATTTTGAATTCTCAAGAATTCCACTGTCATATTTGATTGTTTGTTTTCCTCTTGTTTTGTTTGCTGACTACTTAAAATGAATAGGTTTTCTTACCCACAATTACCTTTTTCCTTTTTCTTTTTTAAAAATTTTATTTTTTCCCATTTAGAATGTTTTTTACTCTGCCAGATCCCTCAGCTGCACACTATTCCCTTTCCCAGATTGTATCTCAACCTTTTAGGCACCAACTCATGCTTGTATTTGTGTTTTCACAAACAGTATCAAAGCAGCAGCCAAGAGGAAAATAGAAAAGAATATAAATTTGAGGCCAATACAGCTGCATTCTCACTTCATGTCTCATCACTGGACATAGAAAATGGTATGTGATATTATTCCCTATGTACATTGTTATAATCATTGCCATTTGCGAGTTATTTTAGAGACTGAGCCTGTCTTCAGGGAAAAAAGAACCAATAAAGCAGAACAATCCACCCTCCTGCTGTACCTCCAGTCCCAACACAAAATCTGTTGTGGTAGATATTGAAATAATGACTGCCTTGAAATCAAGGAGAGGCTGTGCTGTGGCTGAAGCGCTGCTGGCTGCCAAAAGCCTCTCTGGAGGTTGTCCCAGAGCCTCTCTCTAAACTGTGGGTCCCCTCTGGAGTTAGGTAGTTTGGGAGATGACTGGGTTTTCTTCACCTGCACAAATATACCACCTCTTGTTTGGGATGGGACATGCCTGAGCTCCTGCTCCTGAGCTTCAGATGAAAATCATGTTAAACTGAGGATGCTTCCACCACATGTCAACATAGCAGTAGATTTATTTACTTTTGTAACAGAAAATGATATCAGGGAACTCCTGATGACTGAAGGCAGATCCCAGAAGATCTCAGGATAGCCTTCAGGAGGAACCTCTGCTGGAAGCTAAGCACTGGGCAAGTGGTAAATATGCTTTAAAAACAAGGCTTTGAAATAACATTTAGGCTCCATTCAGTATTGCCATAGCATGAGGTCCCAGATCTTTGAGAAAGGAGAAAGCATAACTGCACAGAAAAGCTTGGCAAAGGCACTTAGACCTGAGGCTGCTGTTGTGAACTCACTGAAATTTGTTGGGTGATGTTGAAAAAACAACCAAAAGACCACCCCATCATACTACTTCTTTCAAAAATAAATCTTAAGAGTGAGGTTTCCTCTTTCCCTGGAGCAGCACCACTGCCCCAAGAGCATTCCCCATGGCTGCTGCAGTTAGAACCCATCATAATCCACAGATGAGAAGCATTACTGCCACATTTCTTTGCAGCATTATGGATTATAACAATCCTGTCCCTTAGGAAATTTATTTCCTTTCAAAATGGACAGAAAAGTAGAAAATTGTGTTTCTGCAGAATGCAAATTAAAGCAGTTTGGAAATACCCATGAGTTTTGACAATATCAAGTTGTTCAGTTTTTGTTCCTTTTTTGGTCACATCCAAATACTAAATGACATCATGTTTTATAAAATGGGTATGCACAATTTTAAAATGTGACAGCAGGCAGAATGTAGCCCGATAATCTGATTAATTCAAATTATATATTTAAATATTACTGAAACAAACTGTGGCACTTGAAACTGCACCGCAGCCCCTATCCAAGTTTCCTCTTTTCAAACTTATTTGAAGTTAATATTCCTGTCAAAATATTTAATTAAAAAAAAAAAAGGCCATTTTTTTGAGAAATCTTTACAAAAACTGGTGAGGATGATGCCTCTGTAGGAGACATTCCCTCTCATGAACAGGGAAACTTTTTCTTTGGAATGGGGAGAAAATAAAAACCAGTTTGATCCAGACCAAAATGCCAAAGTCTTATTTTAATCCTAATGAACTGAAAACCATTGATTGCTGCTTGGAGCAAAAGAAGTGCTCTTTCAAATAATTTAATTTTATTTCTATTCTGAGGATCCCTTGGCAAAAACAAGACAAATGCAGCAAATGCTGGGTTTAGGCACATCTTGGAGGTCGTTGTGTGTTATGATTGCCTCTTCACCCCTATAACTGAATGTGAAGTCACCTCTTCTGCTGCTTAGAGTACTTGGAGTACTCCTCATGAGTTTAACCTCATCTTTCATGGCAGAACATTTGCACCCTCAGGTCCCTAGAGACCCCCCCTAGCAAACACCATGAATCACACAGTATCCTGGGATGGAGAAATGCCATCTCTCCAGATGATGGTTTCCAGTATCTGTAAAGCAGTTTTATGTTTATTGGAACAAAGTCTGGAACATAAGGGTCTCTCCTCTGAGCTGAGTGCCCTCACCAGATGACAACAGATCTGGCTCATTGAATGTTTTAGTTTTGTGGAAATTATATCAATTCCAGCAGGAGGAGACAATGAAGTAAATTTACCCCTTAGTGCCCAGAGCTGTGCTGGTAATGTTGCTCCCTTGAAAAGCTCTGGTCCAGGTCCCCTCCTCTATGCTGGCAGACCTGAAGCCAGGTTTGGGGCAATGCAGGTGTTCAATTTCACTTTTTTTGATTCATAGGGGCAATATTGGAGGGACAAAAAGGACTCCCTGATATTTTTAAGGGAAAAGAAGAGATTTAAAATATCATAAGACTGGCAAGTATTTGGTCTACATGCAGTCCACAGGGGTTTCTCCTTCCCTTGGATGCAGAGACACAGTGGAACTCCCATGGTGGTGCACCACTCCTAGACCCTTTCCTTCTACATTTCTGCCTTGGCTGATGCCTGGATAACCCAATCTCTGCAGTCTCTTTAAGTATGTGATGAAGAGAATGATAAAGTGAGGTTTGGTGCCAGAAAGAAAAACAGGTAAGTGCTGATTTAATGTCCCAGCCCTTCTAATTTTGAGTCAGAGGAAGAGAAAGTGGGGAGAGTTACATTCTGGGGATGAAGAGTAATGGTGCTGATGGGGAGGTGCTGATTGGAGTGAGACTGATGGCTAATGACTGGCATAAGGGGCTGAATAGATCACACTGGTGTTCAGTACACACTGATAAAATTCCAGGGAGCTGACCTGCACTGTCCTGTGCCTTTTCTTTAGTTTGTGTCTTAGAAAATCTGGAGGGAGAGGGACAATTTATTTGTTTGTATTAATAAAAGCTTGTTATAGTACTGTGAATTTACACACTGCTTTGCAAATCTAGCTGTGTTTCTTACCCTCTAAGTCTTTCATAGAAAATCCATTGAATAAACTCAATTAATTATTTGGAGTGGAACAGCGGTGAGATGGGAACCATCTAACCCTGTCCTTAGAAGTGATTTTACAGATACATGAGGTGAATTTGAAGCATTATGCTTGTTTGCTTGTGTGCCTAAAAAGCTGAGTTTTTTGTTTGCTTTCTTACCTTTGTCATGAATTATTTTGTGCCAGAAACTGCACTGTTGTCAGGAACTGACCCCTGCTCTGTCTGACCAGTAGGTCAAGTAATTATTTTTTTTTCCTGTGCATAAAAATGCCTTTTCTTGTCTGCATGTTTCTTGTTAGTATCTCATCTGATGCTAACTGCTGCTTGCTCAGTTTCCTGCTTGGACTCAGATCTCCTTCTTATTCTGACTCAGATTAGAATGAGCACCCCCAACATCTCTGCATGCCCAACCCCTGGATGTTGCCTGCCTGTGGATTTGAAGGAGGTGGAGAGACCACCAGGAATATGAAGTGGGCCTCACCTTTTCCCTATGGCAGCCCTGGATGTGCATCCCCTGGGATGCAAAGGCTGCTGGATGGGAAGTTTGGCAGCAGGAGCTTGTGCAGTCTCCAGCTCTCATTCTCTACCCTCCCACCTGCTGTTCTGCTGTGTGGCCTTTTCTTCCAGCTGTAAAAAGGGCTGATCATCCTCGCTCCTCCCTGCTTGCCAGCAGTGCTGGAGTGCAAGTTTTGGCTAAGCACCATGACAAATCTTTGCTGGGGCCAAGCAGGGAGGAGAGGACCTAGCAGATGTACTCTACAGGATTCAATTTTGCCATTCTCAAAAACACAGGAAAACAAAGACCTGACACTGAACATTAAGCAGTGATCTTTTTAAGCCTTTTGTAAAGCTGTTGCCCTAAGCCACCTCCTGCTTGGATGGTACCAAGGAAGGGTGTCCCTGCACTGTGCAGAGACCATGGCTGAATACTAAGGTCCTCAGCATTAACTAGTGAGATCTGACTGCAGAGCAGTCGTGCTGTAACAAACCTGGACCTGGCTTCCCTGCTTACAGAGGCCTTTCCTCTGCCTTAAATAGAGACAAAGGGATTTTGTCCACTTAGGGGAAAAGTAAATTAGCTTGGGCCCACCTTTGTTACAAGCTGCTCCCAAATCTGGGTCATGTTCTGAACCAGCAGCTGACTTTGTATTTGGAGCCCACCTATAGCACTAATGGAAGTGTTTCATTTAAAACAGCATGGAACTGGCTAGCAATGCTTGTGAGAGACATCTCGTGCTGTTAGCAGGCACTGGTCCTGCTGGGAAGGGATTCATTCTGCTGGCTCTGGGAGGCAGGGAGCTCACTGCTTTTCTGGAGGAGGGAAGTCACAGAGAGAGGAGTTGGCAGACAGACAAAAGTCTTGTATGTGAACTCAGACCCTCTTGGGTTAGCAGTGTTGTTGCAGGGATGGGAGGATTGGGGTACATACTGGCTGGGGCTGGGCAGAAACAGGAATTTAGAGCCACCACCACCCACAGCCAGCATTTGAGCTTTGTGCCCAGATCTGAGGCTCCAAAGACACCTTGAGCCCAGTGTCTGCCCAATTAGCAGAAATAGTAGTCCAAGTGTGGGTGAGCTCTGTGGGACCCCTGGCTGACCTGTGCTGTCCACCTGATGCAGTGAGTTACCATCTTGCTGATCCTGATGCAGGTGTGAGCTGAGACATGGTGCTATGAGCAACAGCTAATTTTCCATTCTTGTCTTTTCCTGGTGTGTTTGAACCTTGAGTTTGAACCAAAACTTCTGTAAAGATATTGACTTTTTTTTTTTTTTTTAATTCTGTCACTCTAAAAGATTTTATATCACTGTGATTTCTATAAGTAGGGAGATATATCTTCCTGGTGTTCTTCCTTTTCTGCCTTGAGGGCTTTTAGAGCTACATTATAGCAAAAAAAAAAAAAAAAAACAAAAAACCCCCAAAAAACCCCAAAAAAACCAAAAAAACAAAAAAACCCAAACAAACCAGAAAAGGAGAGACAGACATTAATTTACAGGAAAAAGAGGTCACCAGACACCTGACCATACATCTATTGGGTGCTTTTTCTGTGTCCAGGGAATCTCAACAAAAAGAATGGCCAAAGCAAATTCACCCTTAATTGCTGTTTGTAAAACCAGGATCCAACTACAGAACTGTGCAGCAAGAGATCCAAAATGCACTTTCTTGAAGTGGGCTCTCTCCCCAGGTATGTGCTGTTCCGTGAATTTTCACTCTTGGTTTCAGCATGCATGAGCTCCAGCTCCTGCAGAAGTCAGGCCACATGCTGCAAGGGGGGCTGATGGAACAAACAGTGCCTGAGTGCTCAAGGTGAAATTTGCTGGGACACTTGGGTCTGTCACATGCCCTGTTTGTAACTTCTTTGAGTGCAAACCCTTGAATGTGTGAGAGCAAAGAGAGTCTGTGCTTCCAAAATTACTAAAGAGGCTCCCCACAGTCAAACGCTGGACTTTCTCTCATTAGCAAAGAGGTTACCCTTGCTATGCAGTCAAAAATTGATCCAGAGGGAAGCATTTACCCCCATTTGACTGTTCAGTATTTGGTCCCTAGATGATCTGATTGATATACAGTGTGCTGTATATTTTATTAGGTGAAAAAGTACCCACTGAGGCATAGTATCATTTCCAAGGGTGACCTTGTGACAGCGCGTGGCAGCAGCGCACATAAAAATGATAAAAGTCTGGCCAAAATCCCCGGCTGCATAGGTTGAAAAGGTGGCTCAGAAACTGTTGATAGATGGGGTAGATTAACTGATATGCCTTGGCTCAGAGGTTCAGTCCTTTTTTTAAAACAAAAAAGGCAAATCAGGGAGAGAAATGAATGCAGATGAGCACACAGAAAATCAAGGGAAAGGCAAATGCAGCAAAGAGAGAAGGAAGAGTGGAGAAAGGTTTGGGTTTTTAAAAATAAAGTGTTCTTCATGAGGAAACATGGCCAGACTGAGGTGGCATGTTGCTTTATACTGCAGAGGGAAACTGCAGTGTAGACTATACTAAATTGCACATGAGTTTCCTTTGTCACTTTTAAGTTCTCTCTCTCTATTTCACTTGGTTTTTTGTGGTGTGTGTTTGCAGTGAGTTTTCAGGCAGTGTAGATAAATTATCACATTGATTTTTCTTCCTCACCTTTTTTTTTGGTGAGGGGTAGCTGGAGGGGACAATGGGAAAGGTTTCTGTGTATTATATAGAAAGCAGAATGGCTGTTAACAACCTGCTGGGTTTAGTATCCACTGTGCAGGAGAGGCACTTGAACCAGAACTTGGATACCAAATATCTTGAACTGCAGGGCAGCTGAGGGTGTGCATCTGAATTTGCCATTCAGGACCATTTCTACTACCCAATACAGGAATAAAAAATTGAACACCAGCTTCCCAGGACTGTATATATCACAGCCCAAGACAAGGAATATCATAACTTGATGTATTCAATGATTGATGTGACCATGGTCAATGTAACAGAACTGATTGTTTTTGCAGCTATCATTGCAATGGGAGTATAGAAGTTACATTTTTTGTTCAGCACCACTTCGGTTTTCATGCCCTGCTCTGCCAAGAAAGAGATATTAAAGGCAAAGAGTGGAGAAAAGGGTTTAAGCAGTCAAGGGAAGAGAGAAGAGATTAATATTTCTGCCCAGAAGCTGGAGATGAAAGGGGAGAGTCGTGCCCATGACAAACATTACCTTGAGTCACTCACCATTGACAAATGGGTTTGTGGAACAGAAAGTGTCATTTCTCTCTGGGGAAGCGTGGCTTAGATGCGAGAATGGTGACAAAGAGTTTAAGTGGATTTGCCTTAGTTAATTTTCAAGGCAGTGGGATCTGTTAGCAGGTCAGGAAACACAGAAACAACCTTCCATTCTGCAGACTGTAGGATATCCCTTGGAGGGTGCAGGAAACAGTGGAAAAGAAGTGACTCTCGCTGGAAGTGTTTATTTATTGTCAGCATTTGGCAAACTTCTGCACCTAATAATTCTCTCTGAGTTTGTTGCTGGCAATGATGTGACTTCTATGCAATCTTTATTGCCTTATCATTCCCTAGTGCACCCTGAGAAACAAAAGTGCTATCCACAGCCAAAGTGCTCCTCCAAGAGTAGTCTCAGTGCATTGTCAGTTACACTGGAGCTGTGCCATGTTGGTTCAATGTGGGCTTGGTGCCTTCAGATTGCATTGCACTCCTGCTCCTACTTGTGTTTTCACTTCTCTGCTCTGGGGTGTTGGATATCCATATTCATCACCTTTATAATTTGGGGTTATGTCCCTGTTTAGGGCAAATCTGTATGGTGTCCTCTGCCACCATGAAGCAGGTGTGCTGAGACCACTCTGGGATAAGCCATCCTTACCTGATTTTGTGCACAGTGAAATGATGATGAAAAAAGGGGTAGAAGTGTGAAAGGCAGAAGGACAACAAGCAGAGGGTTTTCTGCTGGGGAAGTTCATGCCTCTGCCCCTGCCAGCCAGAAGATTGTGCCAGCACCCTGGGCAAAGGGGCACATGTGGGACCTATAGCTGAGGCCAGCTCTGTTCCTGAGCTCAGGAGTGCTGCTGGCTCCAGAGCAGCTGTGCTGGAGAGTGAAGCTGGGATTTCAGGGGGCTGGGAAGGAAATGTCTGGGGATGGCATGGCAGCAAGCATGGTTGTCAGGTTAGCTAGAATAATGACATGATCCAATGAATATTTACTTTCAACTATTTATAGGGCCATGTGTTAGATGTTCTTTATGGTTATTTTAGTAGAATTAATGCTTAGGGGATATTCTCCAAGAAAAATATTTCCCATGAGTGAGTCAAATCAAATAAATAAATTTGCTGCTTGCCATAAAATAGCAAAGGTACACTTAATTTTCCTGCTAGGATGACATCATTTCTGTGGAGATGCTAGCAAAATATTCCTAGTGCATACATTTCTTTGAAATGAAAATAGGTAGAATATAAGGTATTTTGAAAGCAATGAAAAAACTGCAGTGAAAGCTGAAAAGACGCATGTACCTTCTGACTTTGAATTTTATTTCAGTTTTGGAATTTTCTGGATTATATACAGCTATCTCAATCAAAACTGTTGCAGAGTAATTAACATTTCTATGTACATATGCCAAGGAGGTTGAGGACAATAAGAATTCAGATACTGAAATGAGAACCATCCTTTAAGAAAACATAGGTTCATTACTTGGTACAATTGGCACTACTGCAGAAAAAAAAATGAACTGCTAAATGAATATTCATTATGGATAAGGGAAAGTGCTTTGTCATACATTTAGGAGTCACAGTGAGAATGAAATTCTGTTTTGAAAGTAGCTAATGAAAATGCTAGAAAGCCATTGCTAACAATGAGCATCTTAAAATTTACATGACCAAATAAGTTTCACCCAGGAGTTCAGAAAATATTTACACAAGAAAATCACACATTGTTTGTGAGCAAACTAAAGAGTACATCAGAGAAGGGTGTGCTCAGATATGAACTTGATTGCATGAGATTGTACCAATTTTTTAAAAAGAATCTTTTAAACCACAGGTGAATAAAGTTTGATTTGCCTAGAAATAAATATGGTCTAAAAAGAAAAAGAATCAGGGGAGAAGAGAAACAGAAAGACAAATGATACCTATCAATATTGCTTTTGTGGAAAATATACCCCATGGAACTTAGCTTTTTGATGTGATTGTAATTTCAGTGATGATGCTCACATGATGTTCTTCTCATCATGTGTTGGGCATCAGACTCAATGTCACAGAAGATTCTAATTGAAGGTTAGTAGTGGATAAACTAAAAGTAGCACATTTTAAATGGATTAAGCCATCTCACCAACAAATCTCAAGTAGTAAGCCCCAAGGGTTCCCCAGGGGTCACTTCTTGGCTCAGATCCTTTTGTATTCCCACAGTTTTTCATAAGAATATATAAAGTCATTGTTAGTAAAGTTTGTGGATGACATAAAGGTGAAAAATAAGGATAGTCTAGTTCTACAGACTGAACTGAATTACTTGAGAAGGCTGGACTTTGCTGAGCTAAATCCTTTTCAATGCCTCCAGATTCAAGGTCATGCATCCAGAACTGGAGAATTTAGATCATGCCTACAGGAGTAGAGGCTGCTTCCTGATAGACAGTAAGTGTGAAGAAGACACATGGCAGATAACCCACCAGCTCCTGTTGGGATCCTCCTGCTGAAAGCTGCTTTGGCTGAGAATATTAAGAAACTTATTCCCTATTTCTAATCTCATGTGCAGGACCAGCAAGACAGCGGTGGAAATCTGCAAACAGTTCCTGGAAAATTCTGGTGATGCAGGAGTGATTTATAAAGAAAAGTTCTGGCTTAAAACTTGAATTATACTCAGTTACTGTTTTTCTTTTGTTAGTTCATATTTTTGTCCTGCTTATTTAATGTACCTGTTGGGCAGAGGAGAGGAGGAAATTAATCTTGGGTTTAACATTGTCAGCTTCTTTGTTGTTCAGCAATGGATAAATACAATTCCTATATCTAATTCTAAGTCTCCATGACTGTACACACAATTATTCTTTTTATCTCCAGCCTCTCTCTGTAATACCTACTTTGCCCCTCTTTTCTGACACTGGGCCCAGATGTTGCTATCTGCTATGGAGTAACTGAAAGTCCAGACTCTCCCAGACACCAACAGGAGTTTTGGTGCCTGTCATTACCTGCTGAGGAGGTTTGCTTCACAAAGTCTACTGGATCATAAGAACTAGAGACAGGACAAAAAGAGAAAGGATGCAACATCCCGCTGAGTTGCAGAGATCTCCATGGGTGTAGCTACCTTCTGAACATTGTGACAGTGCAGTGGAAACTCCACAATTATTGTCACTTCAGTGCTTTTGTTATATATGGCCTGAACCCAGAGCAGCCTAGGAATAAGCAAGAAAAATCAGAGCTGCATTTAGACCTGAGTGCCCTTGCAACCCACTGGTGACCTGAGATGCTGTCTTAGTGAGGAGAGGTCTGGTACTGCAGCAGTGCACCCAGGATAGCACCAGCAGAGCTGGTGGTGCTAGTCCTAGAGGAGTTTGGTCTGTATGCTATGCTCAGGTGCAGAGCAAGGGGAAGAAGTGCTGCTGTGGTCATTTAAGGGCATGGGGGAAGCTGCACAAACGGGACAGTGTCTATATGTCCATGAGAAAGAAGATTAATAAAAATGGTTTTCATTAAGAGTAATGAAGAATAAAAATAATACAATGAAGAATAGTAGATATATAAGAAAGGAAAGCACTATTTTCCCTGTTTCATGAAGTGAGAATGATAAGACTAAGGAGGTGGAATTCAGTACTGAAAAAATTAAATACTGATTTTTCTGCCTGGTAATAAGTGAACTATAGAGCAGCTTGCTAAAGTATGAATACTGAAATACTTTATTAAGCCTTTAAGTTGAATTATTATGTTAATGCTGCTATTTGTGCCACATTCTCTTGATATGCTTATGTCTGCCTACCAAGAACACCCAGAGCAGTCATAATGACCATTGTTAAAAACACAGAGGGATGGACAGATCTCTTAAGCCTCCTGCTTCCAGCTACCAGAGATGGTGTGGGACAGAATATGGTTTATGGGAAAACTGTGGTGCAGTAACGTGCAGGCCATGGCTGGAGTCAAGTTATGGGACCATTTAATCTTGGTTGTAGTTTAGTGACTTTAGTTCTTAGTTTTGGACTTGCCTTGGTGACTTCTGATTCCTGGTGTGGTGTAAAGTGGCACAGGGCTTTTGGTTTCAGCAGTATGTTGCTGATCGACACCATGCTTTGCCTAGAGAAAAATGCACCAATACAGTAATTATCCCTGCTGCATCGGTCAAACAATCATTTTTCCTGATACCCTGAGAGAGTTTGCACTTAGGGGCAATCTCTTGTTCTTTTTCCATTTGAAAAGAAAAGAAAATCTTCCACCTGGGGTCTAGGAAAAAGATGTTTCTTTCTAGTTGGATTTCTCTTTTTCAACTGAAATTGAGCAGGCATCCTGTGAGCAAGCAGGCAGAGAATTTTGGTCCTGCTGCGCAAGTCTTACTCTTCAGGTGCTCACTGGAAATTTTCAAACACTTCTAAATATCTTCTGGCATGTGAGTTCTCTCTTCTCTGGATGATTTTTTTTTTGAATCCTTGTATTGTGCAAATGTTCTTGCAGGTGGCAGGCACGCTGCAGATAAACCTTTTGATCCTTCAGAATCACTAACCTCTTGTAATCGTGTTTTCCAGCTTTGTAAATGTTACCCCCAACACATACAGCATCTTGTTACTCTCAGATCTCTGCCCTTACTCCTTAATTTCTAACAGCATCATCATCCCTGTCTCTCAATGTGCCACATCACATTTCCCCAAGAAAAAGAGAGTCTTCTTGAAATGATCACTAGATGGCTACACTACCGCACAGGATTTCACAGCTCTGCTTTTCCAGACCTTCAGACCATTTCTCTCAGCCCTCTAGTTCACAATATCTTGGGTCTGAATTGCATTTCAGCCACAAAATGCAATTTCCATATCTTCAATTTTCTTCTCAGCAGGTTGCAATATAACTCCACACCGTTCAAATTTATTGTACAAAGAAGTCGCTGGGGCTTAAACGGCATCTAACCTCCGAAGCATCTGGTATTGTCCAGGATTGGAAACAGGATCCTGGACTGCATGGCCCTTTAGTCTGATCCAATTGAGCAACTCCTGTCTTTTTGGAGTCTGTGCAGAAAGCCTTTGGAGTCAATTTGGCGCAACCTAGTGTGTCTATTGACCTGGCTATGGCTGAGCAGTTCCAAAAGCCCAGAGATTTGGGATGAGCATCAGCCCATGACTCAAACATTCACCAGTTTCAGAGGATTGAAGGGAATTTCAGAGAGAGGGGAAAAAAATTGTGCTTATTTTCCTGTCATAAGAGCAGAGTTTAGGAACAAGAAGTGGCAAATACTAGAGGAGTGTTTGCCTTCCTCGCTGCCTTTTTTCTGTCTTTCATTTAAATCAAAGACTAATGCAAATGTTAAACTTTCCCACAGAAATAATTTCTTGCAATAGTTGCCAAGGGGGACCTAAAGAAGACACAGTAGCATTAATTTTTGTCATATATATTTGTGTTCAGATTGATGCAGAATAGAAACTCATTCCTCCTCTGCTAAAAGTCCCTTTTTTTGTTTGTGCCTTTACACAAATCCTCCCACGCTCTTGTGAGTGGTTTCACTAATGACATTTATGTAATATCACTGGGTGTTTACAGCTGCGTGGTCGGAACGTGAGTCTGGATATAAATAATGTGCTCAGCGTCTGCTGCGAGCTGGAGAAATGTTATCTGTGTTTTACAGATGGGGGAATTGAGGTAAATGGGGGTGAGCAAAATGAAGTGAGTAACTGCTCTCACCTGCAAGCTGTGGCACCCTGCTACGCTCATGAGGGATGCAGGATGGGACAGACAGACAGCCTTGGGATGGCAGCAGGTGCCAGCTGCTGTGCTGCCACGGGGCAGGAAAACAGGGCTGGGAGCATTTTACAGAGAGGAGTCTGGTGAAAACACCTGTTTTGAGAGAACCAAAACAGCTGGCTGAGGAATAAGGTGTATGGTGTGCAGTGACACCACCCAAAGGGGCCAGAAGGGTCTAGAAGGGACTGGGATTTTTCAAGTTAGTTTTGTGCTGTCTGCTCTGGAAACACAAAATCCAGGGTTATAGATACATTTATCTTAGCATATTTTCCGTAGGAGCCTACGAAGGAGGAGAAGCATCAGAAGAGAACTAGCAGAGCTCAGGCTGGGTCTCCCCTGCCATGGCTGTTTGGGGAGGGTGGCCTGTCCTCCCTGCCAGGCTGCTCTGGCTGGGTGCCATGGAAGTGATTGCTGCTCACCAGTAGCCTTGGAGGCAGCTTAAAAGGAACAAAATAAACCTGGATGGTTTGCCTGTGAGTTCTCCATAGAAAATAAAGCTCCCCATTTGGCAAAAATTCAGCCTGCTGTAAAAGGTAAATTGAAAACGCAAAACCCCTTCATAAGTGCAGATGAGCTCTAAACTGTATATTCAAAAAAGTGCATCTCAGCTGTTTTCTCTGAGCAGGCTGGAGACAGGGATGCCATTCCTCTGGCTCTAGAAGGTGTCTCAGCCATTTCAAAGGTGAGACAATTCAGATGAACTTCAAGTTGGCATGGGCTGATTTGCTC
This sequence comes from Erithacus rubecula, assembly GCF_903797595.1. Classification (NCBI taxonomy): domain Eukaryota; kingdom Metazoa; phylum Chordata; class Aves; order Passeriformes; family Muscicapidae; genus Erithacus; species Erithacus rubecula. The sequence continues at coordinate 83,656,469 of NC_136689.1, read as the reverse complement.
CCAAATTTTCAGAAAACCACTGAAAAACACTGGTTGGTATAATTATCAGATCTACAAATGTGTTTATGAGTTTTCCTGGGAAGCATTGTGAGTTTGTAGGTGAAAGCAAGTATTAATTTCTGATAGTGACTGCAGTCAGGGAGCTGCTTTGCAGTCTGTGCTATTGAAAATTAGAGGCAAAGGAAGGTATTGATGGGAACCAATATCTCCAATACAGACATCCCAGCAAAATTCAAGATACCGTGATCAACCTTGCAACAATCAGCTTATTTTATCAGCACAAAGCTATGAATCAAGAGTGGCTAATGAGACACCAGCTAATGACAGGACTATGGCAGAACTGTATAGACTGCTTCAGACAGCAGCATGTAATTTTGGAAATGGAGCTGGCACTTGTTTGAAAGGAAAGGATTTAAAGGCAAAAATCCTTTCTGAATCCTCTACTTAGCTGTTGTAAAAATACTGATGTGTTGGCAGCAAGGATGGCTGCCTGGCTTTCACTTTTTCTATAATTTTCTGTTCTGACCCCATATCAGCTGTCAGGATGCCCAGTGAATAGGTTACATTAAAACCCTACAAAACATTTTGCAAGTAGCAAGAATCCCCAGTGGCTTGGGGGGCACTCTGTGGGTCTTCTAAGAGACTGATGGCTATGAAGGCTCCCTCTAGGAAGGCAAACACAAGCAAGGTTCTGACATTGCTAAGGCAGCTTATGCAGTACTGTTCTCTGCTCCACAGCCTTTCTCAAGGACTTCTTTTCCACAAGAAGACAAATAGTTTTGGCTTTTCTTTATGCAAGAGCAGAGGAGAAAATGATCTGGGCTAGGAATGTGGCCCAAGGCTTTAATAACCCCTTGTTGCCTCTGGGGCTGCTCTACATTGAGATTTTTCCCAGCAATTCTGCCCTTTCACAATTCACAGGATACGCCTCAGCTAACAAACCATTTTGCTGAGAGGTTAAAGCCAACTCTGGACCACAAAGGTTGTGGGCAATCATCTGTGCAGGAACGTGCCTGTCCCTGAGGCCCCAAAACTGACTTTCCCTCCTGGAATAAAGAGCTCCAAGGAGGAGGATGCTTACCCGTGCCCCTGCAGTGGGACAAACCCTGTCCCAGCACAGGGGCTGGGCAGCACTCCAGTTATCTCAGGGAACAAAAATTCAGGTTTTAGTCTCTATTCCACCCCAGAGCTGCCTGTGGATTTCTTACAGCAGCAACTTGGCCTCAAAAACTGCCAGTGCGTAACACAGCGTTTCATGTACTGCACAGCAGACAATTACTGTGGGAAGGCTGCTTTGGACAAGCAGAGCTGCTTATACAAATGTTACCACAGCATCAGCCCTCCAGCCAGAAACAGCTCCTTCTTGTCCTGTGTTAGACTTTTCCCTCCAAATCCTAGGCACTCGTTTCATTAGGGTTTAAGTTTATTTGGCCTCCATTTTGAGATTAACAAGAAAGTTAATGACAAGATTAAATAATTTTCCTTCAGTTTTTTACTCCCCAAACTAGAGATAAAAAGAGGCACAGAATGTGCACAAACATGCAGCCTTTCTCATGATTGTGCTTAAACCCCACTTGAAAGAGAGATTTTTGGAGCCATAAAATACTTTTATCTGTAGGATTGAAATTGGGTTAGCAATTTCCTCAAAGAACAGAAGAAAACTGACTGCTCTGGGTCATGCAGTGTGCTTGCATGCCTTTGAAGTAGTCTTTTTAAAATTAATGTCCCAACGCACAGTTAAACTTGCTGCTACTTTTATTTCCCTTTTCTGACACTAAGAGGTCATTGGAGTCACTGAGGTTATTTTTCATCTTGCTGGATAACCAGAGGATGGTGATGGGGAGCTGGGAAGGGCACAGGTCCCCACCAGCACCAAGAGTGAGTTTCAGAGGAACCACCCCATGTGCTCATTCAGGCTTTGGTTATGTGTGAGGCTGCTCCTGATTCTGGCCACTGTCACTGTCACTGCCACAGATTTATGTTGTTGTGCTTTCTCTGCTCATTACAATTTCCCAAGAGGAAAAGGCATTCATCAGCTCTGACATCAGACAAAATCTTATGAGAGCTGTTACCCAAGTCTCTTGGACAATGAGAGCCCCAAGAAAAGTCCTGCAACTCACTCTGCCAGCATGGGCCATGGTAATGTGTAAAGGAGCATGAGGCTTGAAGTAATTACAAGCAGGAAATAATTAGCTAGCTCCAGCTTCCACGAGGCAATGTGGTCTAATGATTTAACTCTGAACTGCTGGGCAGGACTGCTAGATCAGAGCTTGGTCCTGCTAATAGCTGTGGGCAAGCGATTTAACTCTGTGTTGTGATCTTTTGAGAAGGGCATGTAACAGTTATGATTTCTGGATTGAATGGGTACTGGGGTCTCTTACCCCTCCCTATTGGAGGGTATGCTAGTGAAAGACAGCAGAAGATGAGCCTTTGAATATTGCAGACAGTTCCTGAGAGAACCTAGAAGTGAAAACTACTGGAAATCAAATGCATTCAGCAATACTTGGAGATAATGGTTTTTAGCAGAGATACATCATTTTGACCCAGGTAACTTCTTTTTTATGTTCACCTGTTGTTTGTCCTCTAATCTCTGCATTTCAAACCCTCTGTGTCAAAGTCAGCTCATGATACGCCCATGTGCAGTACCTGCTGCTGTGTACTGAGCTTGTACTGAACTGTTATGTGGTTAATAATTGGTTTTCTTGTCCATGCTCTGTCAGATGACTCTGGGCTGCCTGGTCTTATTTGTGCTGCCACTACTCTGATGTGGTGTTCCTTTGCTTTTTCTCATTTTCACCTGCACTGCAGTCCAAGTAAGCTGTTGAGTATAACCAAGGTAGGGCAGGGGTTATCATTGTCTTCCTCTCAATACACAGATGCATTCTGACACCTCCTAATTCTCAAGGCCAGGATGTCAATAAAAATTGGAAACACTGTGGCATCATCATATTTCACCTTAAATACAATCCTAAGACACAGTCTATGGCCTTGGGCACACGGTAGAGGAGTTTTTATGACTGTGTTCAGTGGCTTTATAATGGTATATGATGATTGTGCTGTCAATACCTAGCTATAACCTCTGCCTGCTGTACGGATTGTTCTGCCCTTAACTGCTGCTCTCCAGCCCTGAGCCCTAAATTTTAAATCTGTGTGAGAAATAATGTGCGTTTGCAAAATTAAGTCTTGTATCCCTCTCATTATTAATCATCCCTTCCCTGGCAGCTCCTGATTGTGGTTTCATGTTCCATTAGCATAAATGCAGTACTTGAGATCCACCTCCACCTTGTCCTTTTCTTTCTCTGATTCCTTTTCTAACTTGTAGGCTAAGAGGGGCCATTCAGTCAGAAGGTGTCAGGTGTGAAGTGAAGGAGTTTAACAGGAAAAAAAATAACAGAAAAGACTCCATGAACAATGTGTTTATTAGACTGTTTCATGTTAAGAGGGAGGAAAGTAGTTTTCAGAGAATGGAGAAGAAAAATTACAGAGTTGTGTGACTAGAGGTGAATTCAGATGGAGGTTAGGTAACCTCACAGCAATTCCTGGGTGTTTCAGTATTTTTCTTCCCTGACTCAGGACAGCACTTGAAGAAAAGTCAACAGATAAGAGAGGAAGTTTTCAAGGAAAATCTTCAGCAACTTTTTCCTGATTTCCTGATTATTTTTTGTTTCATTTACCTTGGGGAAAAAAACCCCAAAAAAAACCCCAAAAACAAAAAAACAAAACTCCAACAAACTGACCAATCAAAAATAACCCAAACAAACAAACAAAAAGAAAAATCAAAAAAGCATCAATAAACAAAATCAAATAAACAACCCAAGGAAAGGGGGAATTATAATGAAAAGGAAACTGGTTTGAGCTGGGAAGAGAAAGGGAGAGGATAACAACTACTATTGTTTTGCTGTAGCTTTTCTAAAGAAAAAAAAAATCTGAAAAACAGCCAAACCCTACACCTGCCCAGAAAAGAATCTGTATTGCTTTAAAATGTACATTTGGCAAAAGCTTTAGTTTTCATCAGCTCCCTTATTGAAAGATGGAGTCTGCTGGTATAAGCCTATTTTCTGGTATGATAGGCTTGAAATAGGGATGGAAAGTCATATTACCATTTCATAAATTAAAATCTTACAGATGGAATAATGATGTATGTGTAAAAGTCATGAGGGTCTTAGAGAATATTAAGAGTTTAACTATTCTAGCCTGCAGCTTGGAACAGTTTTTCTTAGTCCAAAGCTGGGAATAAAAATGCTTTTTTCAAGGGTTGTTTGTTTGCTGCATGCTTGATGGCTAGTTCTGTCTTTTTGGTTTATTAGACTTTATGGAGTCTATTGGAATTTTTTTAGACTTTCATTTTCCTTGGAATCTTTCTTCCATTTATTTCTGTTATCAATAGTATATTATCTTTAGTATGTTGTAGTGCTTTTTATTAGATAGCCATGTATGATTGTATGATGGCCATTTGTATGACAATATTATTTGTGTGGCACTAGCTGCTGTAAGACTTGGGTCTGAGGTCTCCTAGCTCAACCCCTGCAAGTGTGAACATGTAGAGGATGGGCTTGTTATGCAAGGAATCCATGATCCAGACAGGGAAGAGAGAGGAAGGGGCAGCACTGAGAGGTTTATCATCACATGGGACTTGCTCCACAGTCAGGAACAGCCCAGTGACTAAGTCAGTCCTGATCTGGCTGAACTGAAGGAAAACTACTTTTCCCTATGGATTAAAAAATAACAAGTTTTAGCATAAAATTTCTGTTATATCTCATGCACCTGATAGCATTCACCTTGATGAATTATAAACGTAATGTATGTTGGTGGGTAATGGTGAGTTGGCCTGAAATGAGCTCTCTGTGTGTGAATACAACCAGCCTGAGTGGCACAAAGCTCTGGGGACAGCCAGCCCAGGCATCTGTGCTGAGGCAGGAGCACTTTACTGCACCATGGGCACAGTCCATGTGTCTTCAAGGGCTTGTGGAGGGTTTTACTAAACTATCCAAGCCCTGAGCAGGTAGAAATTACATTCTATCAAGGATTATCAGTTCAACTCTCAGTGGCTTCTTGCTCATCACTTTGTTATTTTCAGAGATGAGGTCAAGAGGAACGATGAAGTGTGATGAGAGAATAATCCATTTGCTTCTGCTAAAATATGCCTAACGGAGCAAAAGGGAAATGGGCTATTCTAAAGATAGGGAAATAACCTAGCAAAAGAAAGATGGTTTCATAAATACTATTGCTGAGGAAGCAGAAACTGTATTATTAAAAGAATTATTCTTTTGACCTCTAAATAATTCCAAGTCTATAAAAGGCAGAATTTTGTCAATAAATGAGTGTCATTAAGATAGATCCATACAGAAAAAAAGATCATAAATCAAAAGGAGGAGGGCTGCTGTATTACAGCACAGCTACAAATTGCTGTTCTGCTCATTTCTGCATTGTTAGCAACCTGCTGATAAATATGAAATGGGCACAAAATGTCTGTAGCTATTTCATCAGCAAAATGGTCCAGCTTTTGAAAATAGATGGAGCAGGTGGTGTTAGCTGAACACAGGCCTGGAAGAAAAGACAGTTGAGGTCTCATCTTTCATGAGAGTCCCCACAGAACACTGAATTATTTCCATTGAACTTATTTTCATTGTACCTTGCTTCTAGGAGCACTCCAGTGAGGGCTCATTAGAGTTAAGTGGCAAAGCATGGTGGTGGTGATATCCTTTAAATGTTGCACCTGACTAACTCCAGGATTTCCAGGACAAACTGGTTGCTTAGGGGTAGAACTAAAATGTTTGGGAGGAGAAGCCTCTAAGTGGGAAAAAATGAAAGAGATTAAACCTCAGTAGACACACTGCTTCAAGCCTCTAGAGTATTTGTGAGTTTAAAAAACAAGACAGGAGGTGGGAAGCTACCCTAGTGAACACTCTCAGACTGTTACTCCTATCTTATCTAACATCTATTGAACAGTATATAACATAACATACCAGCTCAGTGGGTAAGAGAAAATAATTTTGGTAACGGAAAGTCAGAGATGAGACAGGAAAATGGTGTGCAAAACTCATGGAATAGAAAGGAAAGAGGGAGACTAGCAAACCTCTGACACATGATTGAATTCAAGTGTCCAGCCTAGGCTCAGGGACACACTGGGGGCACAAGCAGGCATTCCTCCACAGCTGACAGACACAGAGGGGCAGATGCCTTGCAATGTGCCTGGCTCTCTCTGGAACTCAAACCCAAGTAATTAATTATACATTTAATTATTTATTATTAATTATTGTAATTAATCACACAATTAATTAATTATGCAATGCAATTAATGAGGCAGTGGCTAGTGCCCCCTGGCCTGAACATCCTGACCTCTGTTCTGTCCCAGTTCTCCTGCTGGCCTTGTGTGGAAGAGATGTCCCAGTTCTGCTTGCAGGGGCAGAGGGAAGGAGGATTCAGCCAGCAGCAGGGTGCTGGGGGAGGAGGTCATGCCATGATCATGGGCAGATGGTAAGGAGTGAGGTGAGGTTAGGGACACAAAGGGACATGTGATGGCCTGGGGGTCACAGTGGGAAGTGGTTGAGAGGTTCTGAGGTGGCAGGGAACAAGGACACACAAAAAACGTGCCCTAAGGAGAGCTCATGTACTTTGTTTTGCAAAGAGCTTGGCCTAGAGAAAAGTGCAGCTTTCCCCTAGCCTGCCAGACTGCCAGATAACATTTGTCCAATGATTTGGGACCAGAGCACAGCAGCAAGATAAAGATGATATCATCTTCCATTATTAAACCCTGATGGAGGATTTCTTAAGTGCAGTTGGTTCAGACAAATGTGCTATTTTTTCTCTTGACGTGTGAGATAGTGAAAAAGTAGGACTTTCTCTTCCGAGTTTAGATTGTGGTTTGTCACTGATTAGAGGAAACAGAACTTCTCTGCACTCAGTGGCTCTGAGCCATCTTCATGAGGCTGGTGCAGTAAACACACTCTGACAGTAGGAATTAATGTTATAATCATATCAGGACTGTGAACCATAACTTGTTGATGAAGTTGTGAGAAGTGCACTTACCAGATATAGAATGTATGCAGAGCATTTGATGCATTAAATGTCAGATCCCCACAGCCTACATTCCAGAAATAAAAAAGGATAATTAATTTCCATACGTCTTGGCACACTCCATTAGAACAGTGACAGCAGAAGCAAATGTTTTTACAAGTAGTTGCTGAAAAACTCTATTGAATTTTGGGAATAAGAACAGCAATTTGGGGTCAGTCTAAAATTTTATCTCACTCAATATTTTCTCTCTATAATGACTGGTGGCAGAGATTTTAGGGAAACACGAGAAATGAGGGAGCACAAGGTGATTTTTCCTTGATCTTGTCCTACCTTCCAGCAGTCTGTGGTTCATGGGCTTCATGTATTTTCATCACATATTTAAGAGCCCGTGTTGAACCTACTTTTTTATTTGTCTAACCATTTTATTTTTAACCTAGTTTTATTTTTGGTGTCAGCAATGTCTCAGATCAGTGAGTTTCACAGTTATGTATACATGTGTGAAAGAGCAATTCCTTGTGTCTCTTTTTAAAACCTGCCACCTGATAATTTCCCCAGTTCCCTCCTACTCTTTCCATGGTGATATATTATGAAATTGAATAACAGTCCTTTGTTCACCTTCTCCAGACTGCTTGTTAAGACCCTGAGCTAGTTTATTTCCAAGTTGAAATGCTGTGCTTCATGTACCATGTTCTCTCCTCTGGTTCATCACAACATGGCTTTTGAGTTCTTCTTGCAGTAAGCAAGGAAGAGCTGAACTTCAAACCCTTTTCTTCCCAGAATTGCTTCCATCTGATAAATAGCAGTCACTCCCATTTGCACCAGCAGTTGGTTCCCTTCCTACAAGTTCCACCTGGAGATGGTTGTCTTGATCTTACCTAGCAGCACATCTGCTTTCTGGATAAGCATTTTTACTTAGGAACTCCTTATTCTTCTCTTGAGTTCTTTTGAAGCAGAGGATGTTCCCCCCCCACCCCTTTCATTTTAGAGACTCCTGAAACCTCTTTTCTTGAACATGAGGCAAGTGCAGAGCAGTATTGGGTAAGCAAGGCATTTATTCTACTTTCTCATTTCAGCCTCTGGAGAATAACTGAAGTCAGTCAGCACAGCTGTGCTAACCTGCCTCAGGAAAGGACTTCTCTTTTACAGAGAAGAGGGGGGAATGCCAAAAAGACACAGAGGTATTGGTAAGCTGCAATGAACATACAAAAATCTAGAAATGTGCCTGGCTCAGGAAATTCCTGAAGTACGTACAATGCATGGGAGAGTGTTTGGGGAAAGTTTAGAGGCCAGTTCTTCAACTGTTCTCTAGATGAAAACTTTTGAAAACTAATTGGAGATAAAGTATTAGGCCAAATGGACTTTTGATCCCACCTACTGCATCTGGTTTTAGTCTTAGGACATGGATAGATCACCTAAGTCATGTTAAGCAGATGGGCCATTGCACTGGGGTGGATGCAGCCCTGCTGGGTACAGATTGGGGGATGGGGGTGTTAGGGAGGGAGTGAGGGTGCTGGGACCTTTCCCTCCTCTAGGAAATCTCTGTTAGCATGGTAAAACACCTGTGTATCTATGAGATATTCCCTGCTGAGGTTTTCACTGAGATGGTTTTTGGCCCCAGTGGTCCCCAGCCCCAACTGGATTCCTCCCTTTGAGGCTAGGGCAGTTTCTTCTGTTACATTTGGGCACCATGTAAGGGAGAGGGGGACAGGCTGAGCCTCAGGGTGGTGCTGCAGGACTCACTGCTGATCTGCTCCTCAGGAGTCTTGCCCCACTGCTCTTCTTGCATATAAATGTGGATAAGTCTGTTTGAGCTGGAAAACCTGAAGAACTCACACTAAGGGGCATGAAATATGTATTTTCTGATGCAATCTGTTTCAAAACTTATATTCTTGCAGAAAACTGCAATGTCCAAAATATGGTTAATGATTCTTCTGGAACTTAAGACAGATTTTCAGGAACATAGAAACTCTCCTTGGGCTCTTACAACAAATACCTCTGAAACCTTTCTAAGTGGTTTTTCTCACTCTAGCCCTTGTGATTTCAAGAAGTTTGACAAATTGCCTCTGTGTTTCAGGCCCATTCAAGTCTTTCTAGATCATGGCATTCATTAACCTTTTACAGACAGAATTAAAATATAAAGCCACAGTCTACTCTTACTACTCCAGGTTTTTTATTGTGGTACTGAATGAATGGTAGCAGGAACCATTTTACTGCATGGAGACAGGTAAGTGTCTCATTTGAATTGAATGACAGCAAAAAGTTCTGTGATGAAGACTTCACATATATCAACATTATATTTGTATTTGTACAACTACTACATTTGTAGCATAACAAAGATATCGCATTAAAAAATAAGCAAGGGAAAAAGCTGTGCCTACATACTGAATACAGGATGTATAGGCAAAAAAATCTAGAAAGGGTGATTATTTTAGTGTCAGGCTTCTCTGTTCTGCAAGGATTAATTATTAGTAAAAAAAAATAATTGCTGTTGTTTTGTAAACTACCAAAGGTAGTGGAAGTGAGGGGCAGGGAAGCAGGAGGGGAGGAGTGTATAGTTACATTGCTAAAACTCTCTTTGCAAGTATTAGCACCTCAGTGAGCAATCAAACCTCTGAACTGGGTCCTGAACTTTGAAGGCTTTTGAACCTGTGTAGGTTCCTGTGAGTGAGCAAATACACCTGAGGTTGTGTTGTACTGTAAATTACACTGCAAATGGTGTTCCTCTCTGTGCACATTACAGCTTGAGCAGATGTAACCTTTCAGGTGTGTTTCACAGCATCAAACATGTCAAAGCCTGCCTCATTGGTGACTGTTTCCTTGATGACTGCTGGTGGAGGCATTTGTTCCAGTTTCAAAAATCATTATCTATCTTATCACACCTCTGTGGTACAAAATTGAAAGCTATCAACAGAACAAACTGGGAACTTTGCTAGATTCTAACTTGCAACACACTTTACTTAGAAATGTTACATTAAGCAGCTTAAATGTTCCCCTTTGAGTTGTATGTTCTGTAGGAACCTCATTGAATTGCAGAAGTTGAAGTACCACCTTGCTTTCCTTGACCTTCAGACTCTATTTTGAAAAGCTACCCTTTCTGTGAATTCACTCTTCAAGTCTTCTGTGTTTAACTATGGGATTTTTTTAAGCTTAGGTAGCTTATTCTTAAACTGCAGACATACTTGGGGCACGAGAGAAAATGTCAAGTTGTTTGAGATACAGTATGTATCACTGTGAACTCCTTGGACTGGTTGTTAGAGCTGTTTCCTGCCTTCTCAGAGAAGACACAGTTATGCCAAGATGCAGCTTCAAGACAAATTAACTGGCATTGGAAATGACATTTCCTTTGTGTTCAATTACATCCCTTTCTGTTTATGTACATGGTACCATGGAAGTTGCTAAGGTATCTTTTGTGCCAGAAATGACTACACAGAGTAGCTTATCCTGATGTAGCTTGACTGGTGTCAGTACAGTCGAGCTGGAAATGAGTATGATGCATTATATTCCTTTCTATGAGTGATGGAGCAAGGGTTTCCTCCAGACGTGCTTAAGTGATGGAGCAAACATCTCAGCTGTGCCCTGCTGTTGCTGTGTGCTGCTCATGCTGTGGCAGGAAGGGATGCTGCTCAGGGCTTTGGCTCTGTGCTGTGCAGATCGCACAATGCTCGCTGTGTGGGTATCCAAAACATTTTCCTGGAGCCAGGGTTATTTGCCATTTGCATCTTTCTAGCTTGTGGAAGGTGCCTTGCAGCCATTCCTGTGCACCTGGGGGTAGTGCCAGCAGAAAACCATTCAGGTTGATTTCTTTTTAAATGAACTATTGTGCATGCTTACCTTGGTAGCAGCTCATGTCAATAGTGCATCTGAGCAGTGGATTAGAGGGCACAGGGCACATAAAGACTCTCTCTCAAATGCTTTCTCAGCAGATGATTGATGAAGTATGAGAGACTGATTGGAAAGTCTGTAAACTGCCTTTCTTTGAGATCTTTCCTACCTCCCTCTGCTGCCAGCATGTTTTCTTCCATTTCTTACTGAAAGATTAGTTATTCATGACCTGCAGTCTTTAGGTTTTTCCGAAACATTTGGCAGAAAGATGAACACCTGTAAGGAGCAGCTGTGGGACAAACTCAACCATCAGGAAAGAAGCATTGAGAGGACTGCTGCAGAATTTTTCCTTTTTCTTTTTTTTTTTTTTTCTTACATTTTTTTCTCCCCCCAGCATGTTTGTGCAATGGCTTTCTACATCTAAGGCATCACAAGTCAAAATTTGGCTGATGTTCTTCTAATGCTCTTATGGGATGCTGGCACAAGGCCATTTATTGCTCCAAGGTGCTGAATAACAGTCTCATTTCTGTTCTTTGACCGCTGAGGGAAACTGCCCCTCCACCCATGTTCTCACCTGTGAGTTTATAGGTGAATGGCCTGATACTACTCCATGTTTATATGTGGATAAAAATTTCTGAACACTTCAGTTTTTAGTCTGAAAGAGTCAATATATACAGCCTGATATTAAAACTTGTTTAATGATTTTTCACACAGGTACCTGAAGAAAAATATTGAACAACTATATTCTAAAAGGTTATCTTATAGATATTTAAAGCAAAGAACAGCTGTACTACAAATTAGGAGACTGCATGAAAAATGAGTGCCTCAGTTGGACTCTCTATAGATCCTGTACCTGGGTTAGGGCAATCCCAGGTAAAAATACAGGCTGGGCAGAGAATGGAGTGAGAACAGCCCTGAGGAGAAAGACTTGGAGGTGTTGGTGGATGAGCTCTGCAGAACATCTGGCAGCCCAGAAGTCCAGCTGTGTCCTGGGCTGCTCTCAAAGCAGCGTGGCCAGCAGGGTCAGGCAGGGGCTCTGCCCCTCTGCTCTACTCTGGTGAGACTCATCTGGACTGCTGTGTCCAGCTCTGGGTCCACCAGAGTAGGAAGGACATGGACCTGTTAGAACAAGTGCAAATGAAGCCACAAAGATAGCAGAGGGATGGAGAATCTCTCTTTTGAAGCCACCCTGAGAGAAGTGGGCTTGTTCAGCTTGGGGAAGAGCAGGCTGCCTCTGAGAGGCTTTACAGCCAACTTCCAGAACCTTAGATGGGCCTGCAAGAAAGCTGGAGGATTTTTCACAAGGGCATAGGTGATAGGACAGGGGGGAATGTCTATAAATTGAAAGAAGATAGGTTTGGATTTGATATTAGGAAGAAACTCCTTAATGTGAAGGTGGTAAAACACTGGATCAGGTTGCCTGGAGAAGTTATGGATGTCCCATTGCTGGAAGAATTCAAGACCAGGTTGTATGGGACTTTGAGTAACCTGGGCTAGTGAAAGTTGTCCCTGTCCATCCATAGTGGGAGTTTTGGAATTAGATGATCATTAAAGTTCCTTTCAACCCAAACCATTTTATGGTTGTGTTGAACATTGATTTACTTTTGTAAAGTTGGGGAAGGGACAACAAATTCTGTCTCTCTGCCAGAGCAAGACTCTCTTACAGATCATTATCTCAGTTCCTCTAACCAGAAGATGGTATATGTATCAGAAATGCTCCAGGACTTCTTTCTGTAAGAGCCACATTACAATTGATAAAGCACTAGACTGTCACTGCACACTACTAAAAACAGGGAGAGTGGCTGACTGGCAGAAGAATTTGGCTTTCCCCTCCCCTGTAGTATACAATATACATTTATATTTGCTTTGGACAGAGTTTCTTTATCCATTCAGGAAACACAAATTATTCCTCTGTTGTAGATACCCCTTCACCAGGCTATTTTCTCTGTTTTCTGGATAAGTGGAAGGCTGGCTGAGCTCATGGGAATCCAGGTATTCCATTAGCACTGGCTTCTACCTTGGAGTACTCAACCTGTTGCTGTTGGTACCCTTCATGTTTTGATCCATGTGCATGGTCTACGTGATCAGCTGCACAGCTCCACTCTCTGTCAGGAGGATTTTTTTACTAATTAACTCATTTATAGTCCAAGTAGTCCCAAGCCTACAGTGAAGACATTTTGCCATTAGAATATTTCTAAAAACACTTTTTCAATTATTAGGGATATTTAACTTTATTTGAACAGCTGTAGTACTGACATGACTGGGGTTCAAAAGTGTATGTTTGGCATAAAGTCATCCTTGCTTTAATTGCAAATTAGTGTAAATCCAGCCTTCATAAAGCCACAAAGCAAGAAGATGTCAGACTATTACACTGTGGTGTGTTAGATTGGTGTGTGAAACAGTCGGTAAAGGCTCATCTCAATTATTGCAGGGCAATAGACAGCTTGTGCTTTTTTAAATGGCTGGAAGGGGAGTTAGGAATGGCAATTAATACCCTATTCACTATCTTCCTGCAGCATGGTCCAAATATCGTCTCACTGGTGGAAAATATATGTGCTTGTTTGCAGTGATTCAAACAACTTAAAGAACGAAGCATGGAGTGGCTTGAAAAATAAATTAAACTGAAAGTGGGGGATAAATACAGACAAACAAGAGAAATTGTGTCTGCATTTATGTGTGTTCCGCTTCAACTTTGTGTTACTATTGACCTAAAAGAAATACCCAGGTACTTTACAAATGTAAGCAGAGCTACCTAGCTATGTCATTATTTTTCTATCTGGAAATACTTTGCCACAAAACTGAGCTTAAATCAGGCCAACTAGATGTTTACCACCTTTAAAAACCTGGTGGAGGTCAGATGGATGAAAAAAGGTGAGGGTTGGAGGCCATGAAGTGTTAAAAATGTAATTGCCTTAACGATCTGGCAGATACTTCAGATAATTTTTTTCTCCCTCTGATTTGGCAAAGCTGTGTATTTGGTCTTTCAGAACAAGCATTCTCAGCAGAGTTTGGACAGTTTGAAGTCACAAATGAGGGCATCCCTTTTCCTTATTAAGTATGATATCTTTTATAACATGAAAGTCTGAGAATTTTTTGGTCTCTTCCACATCTTGTTGAAGGTGGTGTGTTAATTTAAAGAATTAAGGTTCTCCTTTTGTTTTCGTGATGTGGAAATTTAATTGAAAATTATAACTCTGAATACTTTTACATCTTACCTTCATAATCAGCTTGCAGGTTGTTAACCTGCCTGACTGAAATTACTTTTTCCTAGTAGTTAAATGTAGGCCTGCTTGAATTGTTTTTAAACGTTCCTTAGATATGCTTTATTTCAAAACAGGATGGAAATTTCTCAAGACTGAAACTTTTCCCAGTTTTTGATTAATATCCCCTCAAAAATTGCAAATTTCAACAAAAACACTCTTTCTACACCCCGTTTCAAAAGTTCCTTTTGAATTTTTCTGTGCAAAGCATGTTTTTTAAATTTGCAAGTCAGCTATATTTCAAAGGCTGTAGGAAAACATCTCAGAAGCCATGTTTCTGTGTGTTGGTCAGCAGCTTTGCATAACAGGAACTTTGCCAACCTGAGGCATAGATTTTTCTTCTTTAGACCTATGAAGCACATTAGACACTCACAGGGTTTTTGCCCCAGAAAGTGTGTGTATGTCTAAGTGAGAGAAAAAGACTAATTGAATGTCAGAGTTTGGGTCAGGCTATGGTAGTTCCGGTCTTGCAATGGGAAGTCAGAAAATTAGACCCCTAAACAGCAGAAAGGTGTGAAGGATGGAGGGCAATGGTTGTGCCAAAGGGAAACATGCAGCTGTGTCCCACCTCCTGCTGACCCTCCGTGGCTCCATGAAGGAAGGGCTCTCCCACTCCTTCCTTCAGCTCGTCACCTCAGCTCCCATTTCTGGACAGGTGTCCTCAGAGCATCGTGAAACCAGAGAGGAAAATGGTGAGTGAAAAACACTCAGTGCTTCTAAATTACCTTTGTTACTGTACTGTTAACTTGGCAACAAAATGAGTCTGGAATAGATCCTGGAGTTTTTAATTGCTTGAGGCAATCACCTTGGTTATTAAGTCACTGGGGAGGATTCGGCTGAGGGAGTCGTACAGCAATGAGGGGATGCAAATCCATCACTGGTAGGTGTGAAATAATTCTTGTGTATAAAACATTCATTACTTTCCTTTGGGTGTTACTGCCAAAGTCATCACCATAAACTCAGTGGACACAGGGTAATCTTTCTGATGTGATGCTGCTTGTTATAAAGAGGTGTAGGAGGGTCAACAAACTCTCAGCATGATAAAGTATGTGCCCTTAAGGATTGGCACTATATATAGCAGGAAGGGAAATTAGCAACTGATTAATGAACTGACAATGTGCCTGTCAATAAGGGAAACAAGATTCAGGTGTCTACATCCACTGTATGATGCCATTTCTGAAAGTATGGGCAATTTTACCAATATCTGTGTAAGATAGAGTCTGGTCTCTTGTGTTATGGAGCTTGTACAGCTTTAGAGCACATTTAGAACAAAATCTCTTTGCAAGAGGGAGACAAGACTTTTCAAGGACTGCATTAGACAGAGGACAATGCTAGATACATAATTTGAGAGGTATTACATAAGCCATAAAAATAAATGGATAAATGCATTTACAGAAAGACACCCTAAGCATTATCACTTTTAAGTGTCTGCCACTTGGCAAGCTATTGGTCTCTATTTTCTTTTTCTTTTGTGAAAACCATGAAAACTCATCTCAGTTTGCACTTGCTATAAATTGGAGTTCTTATGTGAAAAGCAGAGGGTCTCAAGCAATTTACGACAGCTGGGGAACTGTGTTTTAAATAAAAAGACAACCTCAGGAAACCTCTGAGGGCAAGAATAAAAACTGTCAGCAGTCTCCACCTCTTCCTGCAAGGGCTGTGAGTTTGTGGAATACACTGGAGTATTGGTGACCCTGACCCACACCTTTGGGTGACCCTGACCCACTAGCCTTTGACTAGTCTCAATGTGAGCTGGATGGAGTATTCCAGCTTTTTGACTTTTCCAATGCCCCAGGCTTTTCACAAGAGGCATGTCAGTTAATGAGATTATCCCAAGGCGATAGTGCAACCAGGTGAGCCTTGCCCTGTGTGTTCTGACTGAACAAGTGCACCAGGTACACTTCACATGAAAGTCAGTAATGCAGTAGTCATAGTTGAGAATTACAAGGACATTGCCAAGACATGCAGAGATTGCAGTTAAGGAAAGAAAAAGCTCTTCTTCACTTGAAATTGGCCAGAAGTGTTAGAACCTACAAGAATGAGCTCTGATCAGGTTCTCCTGACCTACAGTGAACACCCACAGCAGCATCACCTGTATTAGCCTGTCTCTTAGTTCTTACCTGTAAACCCTCAGCTCATTTGTCTGGCCTGGGTAGAGCTCAATACATTCCTGCTGCTCTCTCACATAAAGAGCATCTCTACCACTGCTCCTCACTGACCTGTCCTTTCTAAAAAGTACATAGCCCTCCCTGACAGCATGTGAGCTCTCCCACTGTGTCTCTGTATTTGCTATGAGAACATGGCCTTAGGACCACACATGGATTTTTTTATTTCTGTTTATTCCTCACACTGTGTGTGTTTGTGTACTGGCACTTTAGAGTGGTGATCAAGCAATTGGATTCCCTAGACAGGGTGTAAGAGAAAAGTCACAGATATTATCCAAGTAGAGGAGAGCCTGGCATATAAGAAAAGGCTGAGAGAACTGGGGTTGTTCAGTCTTGAGAAAAGAAGGCTTAGGGAGACCTTGTCACGATGTTTCAGCGTATGAAAGCTACAAAGAAGATGGACAATCTCTTTTTACAAGGAGTCACACAGGAAAGATGGGAGGTAATGAATATAAGTAACTTCTGGGGATGTTCTGATTAGACACAAAAGCAATATTTTTCACAATGAAAACAATCAGCCAGTGGAATAATGTCCCCAGGAAAGTGGTGGATTCCTGAGCACTGGGCAGTTTTAAGATTTGGCTGGACAGGATGCTGAGCTGTCTTATCTAGATCGTGCTGCTACCATCATTCTGCCAAGAAAGGTTGACCAGATAATCCTTGAGGTCCCCTTTCAACCTGGTATTATATGAATAATGGCAATTTATTTTTAGAAAATTAAGTGGGTGTTCCAGGCAGCAGTGCTGGTATCCTCAGGAGTTAGCTTCCAATTTAATGTGAATAGTCCCAGCTGGAGAGCCCTTGCTTAGGAAAGTCCCTTCTCTGTAGCAGCTTGACATGCACAGGCAACTTTTGTGCCTTTTTTAGGGCAAGTGACTTAAATAAAATACAATATGCATGAGAAAGGAAGAGAGATGAAAGCTGAATTGTAAAGAAGAAGGAGGTCCTCAAGGCCCCTGTGGTGACGTAGGGAGGAATTTACAAGGTCATATTGGACCTACTTTAAAATGTGCTGATGTAGAGAGGATGCTGGGAACTTTTGGGGCCAAGTGGGAATTGACTCACTTGTTCCTGCCTGCTGCTGCCTCCGCTTGTGAGTAATATTTGCAGATCACCTTTTTCTTCTTTAAGCAGCTGGAACGCCTGATGCTGACTCAACTCCAGGGGATGGAAATGTAAGCCAGATTGAAGCCAGGGGTGATCTTGTTTCCATGGGGTTTTATTTTTCATTGTTTGATTAGGATCACAGCCACATCAAAAGAATTGGAGAAAAAAGAAGGCATGGTATTTGCCCTTCGTGAAGGGCCTTTGGGAATTTTAGCTCTACCTGTGCAGGTGGGAAGTGGTAAAGTTTACAACTGGATGAGCCAATTCATTTCTTTCCCCCTCAGCTCCCCCCTTGCCATTCCCACACTTGTCTGAGCTCTTTCTGTAAGGAAAAGATAGGGGAAGGTGACTGCGACAGATGAAAGTGATGTTAGTTATGTCAGTTGCTGTTGGAAATGGAGCAGAGGAATCCGCCTGCTAAGAAATACAGCCAGAAAATAATCTGTCCCAGAGAGTTACTGCAGTCTCTGCACAGGGCACCTGAAGAAGCTTTTGAAGGACATCTTTTTTCTTATTGCAGTAATATTTTTCAGGTTCACAAGGTGAGCACTGTATATGGGATGCAGCTGGCTACAGTGATTAATGGTTCTTTCTGCTAAGAGTTCCTCTGCAGATCCTTTGGCATTTCATGTATTCAGCAAGGCTTATTTCCACTTAACTGCAGTGTCTCTTTGCAGCTCAACATCCATTTGGACCCTTATAAAGAATATCTGCATGCTAGTTAATCTCTGCTGTTGGCAAAAGGTCTGCCTATGCAGCATGCTGCTGCTTCCTCTTCCCTTGCCCCGGGCTTAAGATGTTATCTTCTTACTAACACAGTCTAGCTACATCAGCTTATAAAATCTACTTTTGAAAATTATGTATTGAAAGCCATTTCCTCTGAAGCACTTGTTTGTTTTCATCTTAGGAAGTGACATTTGCCAATTTGATACCATGTTCTTTAGGTGCCCTAAAGAGATATATATTTTCTTCCTACAGATACCTAACATGCTTTGAACAAGGCAGTGAAGTTACATGGTTTAATACAGTAATATCCTAAATGTGATCCATTGTATAGCAGCATCAGATTGTAAAGTGGGGACAGACAAGCAAGTGCAAGAAGGAGGCAGAGCCTGCTGCCAAGCAAGAGATGAGGAGAGTTTCTCTGCCATGTGAATTTTTCTGGCAGTGATTGTTAGAAACCTGCAGAACTTGATAGGAGAGGCTTTGAAAGCACTAAAGATGTCCTTTATCTGTTTTGCCTCTCTTGAATGCTCCTCTTGTAGTGCTTTTTGTCCCTGCTGTTCTGACTGCCATTCAAGCTGTGAGACCTGTGGAAGAGGGGCTGTTCAGGACATTAGCCTCAAGGTGCCTTTTAAAGAAAAAGCAGTTCCTGGAACTATGGGCACAGGAAAATATCTTTTGGTTGATAAAGAGAGTGAGTCTCTGGTGGTAGGTAGGTGGTAGAGATGGCAGCTTGAGCAACTGGGTCAGTACCTTGAGTTAAACAGAGAGTCTCCGTAGCACCTCAGTGATCAAGAGGTAGCTGAAACAGTCAGTCATCCTTTGCATTTACCAATGATTTACACCATTGTCATAGGTTTTTTGCTTGCTTGGTGGCATAGGCAGGGTTACAGAAGATTGGAGTTACAGATTTCCTTCTCTTTCTGAGTACAACTCTGCCACTCCATCTCATAGGAATTATTTCCAATAGTCATTCCTCTCTGACTGTTCCTGCTGCCTGGTCTGCACTCTGCAGCTACTGAAAGATGTGCCAAAAGGTTCTGTTTTCCATTTTTTGCCTTTTTTGCCAGTATTATTTCCATGCACGATCACGCTTCTCCATGCTGAGTTCTCTGCTAATTTGGGATTGACCACAACAGTGCTGCCCACTCAGGCTGTGTTTTCATTATAAGTTACTCTCCTTTTCAAAACTCTCTGTGGATTGCTCCAGGCTACCTTCTCTGTCTTGCTCTGCTTCTGACCTACCATACAGCTAAATTTGGCTGGTGAGAGATCTGTTTTCTCTCAACTCTGTGCCAACTTGTGTCATCTGCATTCAAACCTCAGCTGAAATATTTCCTCACTTCTGCTTCCCAATTCACCACTTCTTTCCTTGGTTATTATTATTAGGGTGACTAATGTATTGCATGTTTCTTTCATCTCTGCTGTCTTCCCAGCCTTACTCTATGGGTCATTCAAGTAAAGGTGAGTAATGCAGAGGCAGTGAGTGTCGTGGCTATTTGGAGTTTGAAGATAGTGTGTTCCAGAAGCATTAGTACTTGATAAACACAGGATGATGTTTTAAAGTGCAGCTCTGAACCCTTGCAGGCCTTAAGGATGGCTAAGGGTTGTGTTTGGTGTCACATAACTAGGATGAAGAAGATGCTTAATGCTCAGAATGAGATACAAGTTCACCCCAGATGCAGAATCCTTTGACCTAGGGTTTAATTCATAGTGTTTTTGGAGATTTGGTGATACTTTAGAGATCTCTCCTGGACATTACCTTTGCCACCATTTGCACTAGTGTGTGTGGCTTTTGCACAATCACAGTAGAAATGCTACTGTGTTGGATATCTGTGTTATGGGTAGCCAAAGGAAGGTAACAGAGCTGTCAGATATGACAAAATTTGTGGCAGAATAGGCAAGTCCAATACATCCCTCAAATCACACCTTACAGACTGCAGTGCCTTTGTGTATGCTGGTGCTGAGAGGGGCATAGCTAGAGAGATGAAGTGGGGAGGAAGGTTTCCTCCCACTGCTTTCACTTCTGTACAGAGGAGGCCAAGAGTGAACTAGACAAAAATGAGATGTTTGCAAACAGTTTGCAGACTTCGAAACCAGACAGTGCCTTTTTTTGTGTGTGTGCATGCACCTTTTCAGACATGGTTGTTGTGTGGAGGTGAGGCATTGCTCATTCCAACCAGGATGGAAATTTCAGTCCAATGGCTGGAATTCACATAACTGTCAAAGCTAAATGAGCCTGGAGCAAAAGCAAAGGGGGCTTCAGAAGGTTAAATGTGGAAGCAAACACCACTACACGCTTCAAGCTTTAAATAGTGAGTCATGAATGTTAAAGACTTGAAGGTAACAGCATAGCATTTTCTTTATCACAAAACAAACAGTTTAACTCACTGAGCACATTTATAGAGGTCTCGTTCTTCTCCCACGCTTGGCTTCCAGGCAGATACAGCACTCCTTGCATAAGGTAGAGCTCCTTTCCTGTAGGACAGGGAGACATGAAATGGCTAACACTGAAAGCAGGTATTTGTGCAGAGGTGCTCTACAATGAATCCACAATTATTCTCCACAGTCAGCTCTTGAGAGTGCATTTACTCCCACAGTGTATTTGAGAGCCAAGTAAAGAAATGTGTGTTATAACCTTCATGCATGTTGTCTTCTGTAGCACAGGATGAGAGGAACAGAAATAGGTCCCAGCACACCTGTGCTTGCACACATCTCCCAAAATCTCATACCATAATTTCCCCAGGGCTTCCAAGCATGAGGCATGGCTTTCAGATTCATCTACTTATACATATTCTGAGTTATTCTGTAATTGGGTTAAGCATTTTCCAGCTTACCACAAAGCAAGGATTTATCACATCCAGAGCCCTGGTGAGTAATGTTAAAAATAACAGGAGCGGCAAACACTGGTCTGAGTTAGCTCCTAGGTTGCAATTATTGCACTTTGGGGTTCTGCTGGAGTCTCCCAAGACTTTCTGCTTATGGGAAACTGCCGTTGTTGGAGTCTGGTATAAGGAGGAAGAGCTGTGGGAAATCTGAGATCACTGAGGATCAGCAAGAAGCACTGTCAGTCCTCCCACTGCAGTGTCTGTGCTGGTTTTCAGTGCTGCAGGAGACACCTGGATCCCCCCACAGCCTCACTGCTCCTGGAGGTTGACATTAAACACCTGTTCAGGTCCCTGTCTTCTCTACAGCATCCCTTGTGTTGTGATTTGAAAGTCAGCTCCAAAGATAAGGCTGTGTGATTAGTGTGTCTTTTAAACCAAAGTGTATCTTAATCAGTCTGATTTACTGTCTGATTCAGCACATTAGCTGCAGCTTCCTAAGCTCCATGGTGTAATGAATATGCATACATTCAACAGTTGCAATTAGCAGACAGCCACTGCTGGGGAAAACAACCTACCCAGGGTCTAATTCCACCCTTCCCATACTGAATTCAGTGGGACATTAGCTTAAACACAAGCCCCTGGATCCATCCTACAAAGCAATGGTTAATAAGCCCTCCCCCCGTTTCAAAAACCTATTTAAATAGCAAGGTTTGTGTCAATTCTAATTTTACCTGAATGAGTTTGCCTATTCCTCAGTGACCCAGGCAGGCAAATTGAAAGTACAAAGCACATACAGTTACAGTACAATACCTACGTCAGTGTTTGTTTCAGGACTGGTCATTTGGGTAAGCTGTCTTGTCTCACTGAAAGAAATAGAATTAATTAGCAAACTTCAAGAAAGTAAAAGGGTTAAGCCTTTCCTTTGGGATTCCCAGTAGATAAGTTCAGCACTATGCAATTGTTATGAGAATTTATGAGGTAGAAGCTACTGGAGTAACTAGAAAAAATATGCACAATTAAAATTATATTTCTGTTCTTGTCCTTCAGCTTAACCCCTTGGTGCACCATAAACTGAAATGTTTGTGAGTTTGTTTTTTATTTCCCAGAGGCTTTTCAGACAGCCTAATGCAAAATTGAAGCTATGATTGGTATATTTAAGCCTTGGGTTTAAGTTCTGCTCACAGCCGACACAGTGATTTGCGAAGAAACACTTTTCACACAGTTATTTCATAAAAATCATTTATATTTAATATAAATCTGTCAAACATTCAAAACCATATGTGAAGTAATTTAAAATGCTTACAGAGTCATAGAACATTTTGCTTTATTACATTCAGAAGCAGAAAAAAAGGGCGAGACCTGCAGCAACAGAAATCTGAGCTCAAGCTTACCCAAAGCTGAAATAGATAAAGGGATTCTGTTGCTCTGTACACACAGGAGAGGGAACTGAGCTGGACCCCTTCATGGGTCTGCTTTCTCTCTGCATGTGGCTTTTTTTCTCCTTTCCACCCACACCATCCTCATCCTCTGAAGCTGTGCCTGGATTTGGACTGTTGAGATTTGGAGAGGCTGCTGGCCTCTTAGCTAATGAATGCCTGTCCCTTCATCAAAATAATGTTTCTGTTTCATTTGGTGCTTGTCCTGAACAGAAGTTACTAAGCATGGCCAGGTAATAAGCTCTTTGCAGAGCATGAAACCTTGGGAGAGGTACTAGGTGTTCCAGGAGAAAGGGAAAATGATGACTCCTCCCAGCACACTAATGCATCTGGAGTTGGTCAAGGAAAAGAGAGGAAGTAGTGCAAATGCTGCCTCACCTAAATATCTTATCCCATTCACCTCCAGATTTTCCAGCAATATTGTACATTGTCATCAAATCTGGCTTGCAAAAATTCAAGAAGACAGGTTTAATTGTTGCAATGCTAAATAGTGATAGGGAGACAAGATCAGGTTTATAATGACAGGATGCTTTCTACTTAACTGTGGTGGTATTAGATCCCTTCTGTATGTGCTGAGTCACTGCTTGCATTTATTTATTTGAATAATGGCAAAAACTATCTCTGTTAACAAATTAATAAATTTTTTTTGTATTCATAGAATTGTTTAGTTTGGAAGAGGCTTTCAAAAGTCGCTTTTAAAAGTCATATAGTAGAACCTCTCTGCAACAAGCAGGGAAATCTTCAACTAGAACTGGTTGCTCAGAGCCTCATCCAACTTGACCTTGAGTGTTTCCAAGGATGGGACATCTCTCTGAGGCACCTGTACTAGTGTCTCACAACCCTCATTGTTGTAATCTAAAATCTGAATCTCTTTTAGTTTAAAACCCTTTGTCTTATCTTAAGGTTGCTTCAATCTTTTTTTTTTGCAGGCCCCCTTTTCATTCTGGAAGGCTGCTCTATGGTCTCCCAGAGCCTTCTCTCCTCCAGACTGGATAAACCCAACCGTATCAGCCTTTCTTCATAGAAGAGGTATTCCATCCCTCCGGTTTTGTGTCATATTTCTGATGCACAAATAGAGTTGGTGGGAATTTGTCTGCATGTCATATGGAATTGAGAATTCCTCAGCAACTCCAGGGCCTATCTTGATGCCTGCTGAAGTGCTTTGATGCTCTTCATGTGGGGATGCACAAGGGCTGGGGAGCAAATTGGGTTAGCCCTTTAGTGATGTGTATGGGACCTTGGTGTGCCACAGGTAAATTCACCTTGTCATGAGCTCTGGCCACGTCTGACACCGCAAAGCAAAAGATACAAAATTGGATAGTGGGAAAAAACAGGATCAAAATGGGCTGGCAAGATAGTTTGGAAGGAGAAGGAATAGAGCATTGAAATGGGTGTGCACATGAAGATTGCATACTAAAATTCTGGCCTGGCCCTCTACCAATTACAATACTTGTATCTCTATTCACACACGACACCATGCATTTGGCTGCTTGTGCCTGGGTGTTGGTAGGACAGTAGAAGGAGAAATTTCTTGATTCCAGTTCAAGACATTGTCTTACTTTTAGATTAAAGAAGTGCAGTCTGTGGAAAGGAATATATTGTAAGGAATACACTGAATTAATTCCTGAAGGGCAGAGGAAGAGAATGAAAAGAGGTGGCTAATGAATTCAGCTTAAGAGGGAGAGTTATTTGGCAGATGCAAACTCCTGGTCAATTTGTGCTCTCAAGTAGATGCTGAGATGTCAACTAGAGGGGAGAGAGAGAAAGAAAGGGAATTTAGCTTCATGATTGTGCATAAAAATAGAATTAAAGCTGTCCTCTAACCCTCTCCTATCCATCTCCTCCAAAATGTAAGTCTGAGTGGTTTGCAAAATCCTTTCAAATGAGCCTACCCTGGTTCAAACACTGGGAAGTGCATTGTGACAGGCTCTTAGCAGCAGTAGGCACCATGTGTAACTGTTGCTGCTCTTTGTGGATGTGCTGTGCATACATATGCCCAGCAATGAAACATGTGTATGGCGAGTGAATGAAAAGCAGCCCATGGACCTGCTCCCTTTCTGTTTGCTCTGTGTGAGGCGGGTGGATTTATGCCTATCATGTGCACATACATCATGGGTGTGAGGAGCAATCAGCTGGAGCATTTGAAGGCTGTTTTCTGGATTGCCTGCCTGATTCCCTGAGGTGTGCCTTGCAAATTTTCTTCTCCTTTTAGAAATAATATTTGTCTTTTTTTTATTTGCTTTGGTTTCTCAAAAAAAACCCCAAAACCTAGCACATATGACAAGTGGTTTTTTTCTAAAAGCACAGCTGCAAATGTGATGTGGGTGAATGAACCTCAAAATTGTTTCCAATTCTGATAGTGTTTTTGAGCATGGGGAGGGTAGTCTATGTCTCAAAGGTCTTCCTTAGAGTTGCAGGATAGCTTATCCCAGTGTGCCATGTAATTGTGGATCCAGCCTCTGTGGATGACCAGTTGGGGAATGGTCCTGGCCAGCTACAGGAGAGGTCAGACCAGCAGGAGTCTTTAGCAGTTATTGAGGGCTGGCTCTGTCTTCCAATCTTTGCTAAGACCCTTTTGGGAATTAACACCACTCTTACTGAATGGAGTGGCTTGCTCCCCCTTCCTACCAACCCTGCACAGTGAGTAACTCACTTGTGCTAGCCCACACTTGTACTAGTTTCCCCAGCATCATCTGCAGAGCTACATTATCCTCATTTCACGGTCAGCAGCAGCAGCAGTACTGCCACTATTCCCTGGTACAGAACAAGCGACTCCCCTGGGGAAGTCAGTCAGTTTAATCCATTCCATCCTTAAGGAAAATGGGACCCCAGAGGCAGTGTGTGACTTGCCCAGTTGGTGTGCCAAGTCCTTAGTGGCACTTGGAGTCTGTGAGAGCTGAGCTGGTGGATGTTTCTGCTCAGCACAGGTCTGTGCATCGATCAGCAGGGCCCGACTCACCTCACCAGAGTAATTGTTACCTAAGCCTGCATGGCTGGCTGCTCCCTGTGCTCCTGCACGCTCCCTGTGCATACATATTGCCTGATGAATGCACACCCTGTTGAGTGTTATTGCTTTCTTAATGTGCTGCAATTTTCCCCCCAATATTCTAACTGAGAATGATTGTTGCTGTAGAACATCCTCCCTCCAGTTGCCGCAACCCATGTTTATTTACAAGAGCACATTTTACATCAGCTGTCACTCTGGTCTCACTGAAATAGAAATTTCAAGTTCACAGAACAATAAAAGATATAAATTACCTATCATAATTAACTGAACAGCATGAGCAAGCCTTCAAACATCAGACTTTGTTATACCCTAATTGCACACTGCACACACACAGGAGCTTAAGCACCTCCGCCCGTCTGTCTGTGCTGGGGACTGGGCACTGCCTGATCTCAGCCCAGCAGGCAGCTCCTGGTGCCAGTCCCAGCTGGTGCCAGGCTATGCATGCACTGAGAGCTTGCCCATTCCATCCTTCTTTTATTGCCATCCTCTTTGGACCCCATGGGCAGGCCCAGAAGGGAAGGAGAAGGAGAGGGAAGTATCATTTTCTTTGAATGGCAGTGTTATTTTCCAGCCTCTACAGCTTTGTAGAGAAGTCCTGGCTGCCCCTCAGATTTATCTGCTAGCAGTCTCCATAGGTTTCAAGTAGCTGAGAGAATTGTTCTTCTTCTGGAGGGGATGGGACAATTTTCTACTGGAGTCCCCCGCAGTGCCCCACCTTGGGCTGTGTCACACATCCCTTTCAAGTGTTTGCCCTACTATGTTCAGCATCCAGAGTCTGGTTGTGGACATACAGGGACTCCTGCAAGCCTCATTTCTCCATGTCTACTTGATGTGCTGGTAGAAGGAGCTGAGCTGGGCCTCCACGGGTCAGGGGCGGTGTTTAACCTGGCAAGCACTGGTGTGCCTGCAGTGAGTTCAGCCCTTCGTCATTTTGGCAGGAGGTGATTCTACACACGCAGACCCCAAAGGAGAGAGAGAACATTGCTCATTTTTAGGTGAGGGCAGTCAATAAGCCTCTGGAAGGAGAGTTAAAACTTATGTCTTGCTCAAGTTATAGGCTGGAGAAAGTTGGAGACAGGAGGTTTGATTGACTGCACCAGAGGAAATGTTTATGTGCAGTCACCATGTATTTCCACATCAGGAGCATCCTTGGGAAAGGTCACTGTGCTTAGGAGCTGAATCCTTGCCCGGAGGCTTTACAGGTGTTCAGACAGCTTGTTAACAGCAGGAAACACAGAGAGTGTGAGCCCTTTGGTGGCTCATTAAAAGCTCAGGTAGATGTGTGTAAACTTGGGTCTGTGCTCTTTGTGACACCTGGTTTTGGTCTTTAAAATGTGTGATCTGTGTTTAAATCTGTGTAATGTGAATCTTTCTTTATTTCTGTTTGAGCACTTGATTTTTTTGTTATGAGATAGTGTCATAGTAATGGACCCAAAGTTAGGAGCTCCATGTCAAGATGTGAGGCAGCCCTTACAGAAACAAGATATTTGACTGTTCCTATGCCCATCCAGCCAAGCCAACACCATGTTCTAGGATATTGAACACTGTGCCCCCGAGGAGGTTTCTTGATAAAGTTTCATAGTTAAATATAGAAATTGCAATTCATGAATTATGGTTTGTGTTGAATAGGGGTTTCTTGCCATACAGTATGGAAACACGGAGAGAGATCATGAACTTTTGGCACAGTCTGGAAAGGTCATGAGAAAGTTCAGTCTGTCCAAATCTTTCACAGAACAGCTATCACTTCTGATACATTTTTTTATTGTAGAAAATCTGGCACATTTATTATACTTCTGGGGTTTATGATACTGTATTATTTTATTGTTTTATATTAGTACTTTATAGTGAAATGTTTTGACATTATTGAAACAAATTATTATTTTCTTGCTGGAGAAAACTACTAGTGAAATAATATGTTCTGAGAGCCCAAAAATAATTTTTTAGTCAGCTTTGGCATTTCATGGAAATTCTGAGAGTACTGCTTTTCAGAAAAAAAAATATCACACTTCATTTATTGGAATTCCTGACCAGAGCTCCTGCAAGATTGTACTACATTAACCCTGAAAGGATTAACAAGCTTTTAAATCAAAGCTGACTGAATAAATTGTAATGAATAATTTATTCAATTAATTTCTTTTCTGTTTTCTCTTTACCAGTTCATCTATTAATACATTGAGGCTAATTTAGTTGTTGTTTGAAACATTTTACTAATAATTTCTGTAAACTATCTGATCAGGAAAAAAATATTAAATTTAACAAAATATTTTATGATAATAGAGAATCTGAAAGGGAGTTTTATAGTACCATAGAATGTAGATATTCTTGGACTGCTTCTTGCAAAAAGGAGAATATTATCTGTAACTCACAGGTGCTTGAAATAATTTCTATTTTTACATTTCCTGTTTTCATTGCTATTTGTACATGTAAGAAAAATAATATGTAAGACAGTCTCAAGCTATCAGTGGGTGTTCAAAAACAAATCATGGGATGCATTTGATGTTCAAATTTTCTTGAATTTTATTTGCATTCATAAGATACATAGCCTCTATTTCCATTCTCTGATTGGGTGATCTCAACCTTCCAGTTGTTTTCTTATGTGACTATTAAATTACATTCTAAGTCTCAATGTCCAAGAACATCCTAGAATGTTTCAAGGAAAGCTTCTGCCCTAAAGCCACTCACAGGTGGTTTTGCTGTCAGTAAAAATCAATGCAGAAAAGGTGGGGGTTTTAGTACATCAGGTCTGGAAATATTTAATATTTCATTTTTCTATTTGTAATTACTGAATGAGTCAAAGGTGTTTTTTCTGGAAAGGCATACAGTATTTTTTAATGTTTAAACTGATTTTGCCAAGCCAGTCTCTGCACATCTGCCCACTAGGCTCGTTTTGTTTTGCTTTGAAGCATGGGGTGGTTTTTTTTGGAGATATGTCCCTGCTCACTTCCTTCATTGCACTGAAAACCTCCTTCAAGTTTGTCCCTCACAGCAGTGGAGAAGTCACCCACAGTAGGGTGATCCTGGCTGTAAGGAGCATTCCCAGTCTTCAGCCTCCAGTCACAGTCCATGGCACTACTTCAGCTATGTTCCACTGAGGGGAGAGTTGCATGGTAAAATTTTATACATATATAAATATATATATATATATATATATGCGCATATATATATATATATATACAGGAAGAAGAAAGAACTCACTTCTGTGTCTCAGTGGTGAATCTGTTTGTGGGCAGTGGGAGGGTGATAGTGAAGAAAAATGCTTTCTGCATGGTGGTCATCAACATCTGACAAATGAACATGAAGGTTTCTAAGGTTTTATCTTGCTTCCTTGCTTCCTTTTAGTTGCATGAAATGAGATTGCATTTTTACTGTCTTCACAGATTTTTGATTAATTAATAGCTCGGCATTACTTTAAAATCTGATTTTAATTGGAACTTTTCCAGAAGCTGAAATAATTATTCTCCCATCTTTTCCCATCTTTCCATGTGAATAGCAACTCCTCTGTATAATGCTGTACCCTATTCCCATACAGGTGAAAATGGTAGTATGACTCACTGGAGAACAGGGATGAGCTGCAGTGTCTCCCCAGGGGTCACTGCACTGCTCCTTTGCCTAGACTACTTTTGTATCACTTGGTATCCTCCTTCTGTTGCAGCTTCACCCCACTCTCTGAAACAGGAACGTTTTCCCTACAAAGACAACTTGTCCCATTTGCAATCAAAGTTTAAGTGCAACAGTGATGAAGTTGTGTCCAGAGAAGACCCCTCCTCCCAGGCAGGTCAGGGACAAGGGCCAGAGCCAGCATAAGGCCAGGAACAAACCTTCACAGAGCCCTCTCTGTGAGGTGCTCACCTGTGCAACTGCTGCAGCAATAACATTTCTTCCTTGGGAATGCTGAGATTTTCAAACATAAACTAAAACTGGGTGACACTGTGCCTAAGAATCAGCTTTGCATCTGACCTACAGCACTCAGACCCAGGGGAGACTCAGCTATGTGTATATAACATCTTTAAGGGCAAAATATTTGCCTTGGGAAAGGCTTTCGCTTTTCCATCATGTTTGAAGAGGATAAATATAGCTTCTAGCTGTAACCTTCTTGGGCAAAAGACCATCCTGAACACACAGATGCCTGTGCAGGTGTTTTAATTGATTTTGAAGGGGCCAGGGCTTTCCCTCTCTCTCTGTTTAATTTGTCTGGGCAGGACTCCATGCACCCTTGGCACTAATTCAATGAGAAAGAGCAGTGTGCTTCAGTAAAAAGAGACTTTAGGATGGTCTTGTCAGTGCCAATGTGAAGGCAATTTCAGCAATTTTGACTTAAGAAATGGTTAACAACCTATTCACATACCAGGATGATGGTTTGGGAAAAGTTAGCAGTTTCAGAATGATTAATAAAAACTCACCTCTCATTTGGATCTTAATTAATTCTTTCTTACAGAAACTACAGCTTTTGCTGTTAACTGAAAGTGGTTTGACCTTCAAATGAAATGGCACATACTTTAGAAGGAGAAATATTCCAGAGCCTGTTGGTATCGTGGCACCATCTCTATGTGCTTTTCAGGCATTTGCACATTTCTCGACTGCCAGCTCTGATAAAGACCTTACTCTGAGCAAAATCTGGTCCTTAACACCTCTGAGTTATTCAGCAGTTGTCTTGTGCTGTATGCATGATGCAGCCCTTAACAGTGAACATTGACTCTGCTCTGGTCATTTTAAATTACTTTTTTTTCTGAAGAGTTTAGTCTTACTCCTGATAATCTTTTCCGGTTTGGGATTGAAAGGCATTTCTTCAAAGCTTTTCAGTTCCCTAGAATTCTTTGATTTATTAATATAACATAATAAATAAAGAAATTCAGGGGATTCCTCCTAACACCATCAAAGCATTTAATAAGAAATGAAAGAGGATTTCTTTTGTTTCTACAATTATGACTATTGAAGCAAGCTGTGGTAGTGAGCATTCTTGGGTTTTTGATAATTTTGTTTCTTGAGAGCAGCTTAGACTGCTGCACATACGGCTACAACCCGTTATCGCAGGAGAACATAAGGCAGTGAATGCCACATGAGCAGCAGTCTCATGCAGGCAGAGAGGAAACTGATTTTTGTGGGTGAGGAATTCAATTAGGATATTTAAAATATATGGCTTATGTACATCCCTTGGTTATATGTTTTTCTGGGTCCTTGGAGCTGTTGTTTAGGGGTGAATCTTCAAAGACATTTGGGCGTTCAGCTCTCATGGGATTGAAAGGGGCTTCACTGGCTTTGTGAGCTCTGTCATTCTGAGTCTGGTTTCCACCAGGTGATGATGTTTCTTTCATATCCCGTGTATTGCAATTGCAAGCTTTGGACAAAAAGCACTTTCTCTCAGTGTGTCTCATTTCATCAATTGCCAAAATGGAGCCAGGGACCAAATATATGGAGACTGAGCAAGGATTATTCTGTACTGCAGGGGTGTGTGTGTGTGCATGTATTCATGTGCACACTGTCTCTCCTGTAACTTTTCTGTGCCCTTCAAGCTTTATTAGTGTCAAAGTAAAAATGCTTTTCTATCTTTCCTGTCTTCTTAAATGGCTTTCCTGACTTCCCGTTCTTCATTTTTCTTCTGATTTGAATCTAAACTATGAAGGAAGATGAACATCTGACTTGCTGGAGAGCATCACTCCTGTGAATAAGAACTGTGTTGAAAGATGTTTCAATTATCCACAGAACCAAGGGCTTTTAAAGCAGTTAGATCCGTTTCCTTACGGATTTGACTTCTCGTTTTGCATTATATCACACTGTATAATGTGCAAAACATACAAAGGGCAAATTGAAGTGCTATGAATATTCTTCTGACTATGTGCAATCTACTATATTATACAACATGAAATTTGTTAAAAAGTTAAGACAAAAAGTTTACTTCAAATCAGGATGACAGAATGACGGAAGTGTCATATGACTATATGGAAAGGCTGTGCCTACGTATATTAATCACAGATTTTCCCCAGCTTGCTTTTAAAAGGAAATGCTGGAAAATTTTAGGCAATTCCGCACA
Source organism: Erithacus rubecula (assembly GCF_903797595.1). NCBI lineage: Eukaryota > Metazoa > Chordata > Aves > Passeriformes > Muscicapidae > Erithacus > Erithacus rubecula. The sequence goes on along the minus strand of NC_136689.1, from coordinate 83,625,076 downwards.
GCCCTTTGGGTTTGATAGAACCACAGTAACGGAATCTGGTTCCATAAATCTTTTCTCAATGAAGTCTTTGTAAAGCCTTAATTAAAACACACTGTCTCCACTAGTGCAACAGGAAATCAGATAACAAAGCAATGGCACCCAATATGCTCCTCTGGATGAAATAATTTCCTATTTCATTTATAGCCTTAACGAATGCTTCACTTTCTCTTCATTAAATCCATATGCATCTCTCTTTGTCCTGGAGATAATGTAACTGCTGGCACTGAAGGCTGTGCTTATGCAATTGTTATTTTTAAGACCATAAAGCGGTGTTATAGGAGCTGCCATAATGAAGTCAATGGCACTGTCACTGCACTCACAATCATTTACACCACAGACTGATCCAGCTGCTGGCACCTAGTAACGTGTGCTTTGAAATCCAGAGGAGAGGCCATGAAATTCTTCCACAATTTCACATCATGAAAGAAGAAACCAGTAGCCCAAATTATTTTGTTTCTTCCGTACATAATGTCAGTCTCAGTTTTAATTTTAATTATCAGAGGAATTACTTTCTCCTTCTTCTAATAATTTTAATTACCAGAGGAAGGAGAAAGTATGTCCAGCCCACCTGATGATTAATTAGCCAGTCTATTGTGGGAAAAAGAAAATGAAAGAAAATCCAGCATAGTTCACTAATCTGAAAAATTGTCAGTCTTATTTCTCTTTGTGTCCTGATCCTGTTTGCATTCAATGTGTTCACATAAGACTGAAAAGGAGATTTCAATCAACAGTTTATGCAGCATGTCCAGTTTTCATGCATTCATGTGTGACCTTTTCTTACCCTGCAGGTACAATTGGTTTCTCAGTGACATATACTTTATTAACTTTTTCATGCTGGGATTGCATTGAAGTGATGCAGCTTTTGCCCCCAGGAGTCACAACAGGTGACAGGCTTTCGAACCACAATTTACAGAAATGGTCTCCTGCAGATGTCCTGAGGAGGATAAGGATCTCTTAGAGAGTGGAGAAGCTGTCCCTGCCACTTAGAGAGGTGGTGTGTCATGGTTTGTGAGCAATATCAATCTTGTGGGCCCTTTAAAGCAATTTCCATTCTTATACATTCTTCACCACTCTCATCTTCTTTGTACTTTTCAGCAGCTCTGCAGGGCTGTGAAGACCCAGGGATTTCTTTCTCAGTAGTAGCCATTTCAGCTTCACTGCTCCTCTGTAAAACTTTGTCTCTTCTCCTGGGAGTCAGCAAACAGAGCATAGAGCAACCAGGAGGAGCAGCAAGGAAAATGGAGCAGTGAAATAAAAGGCAGAACCACCAGCCAAGCCAAGGAGCCAGTGTTTCTGTCCAGGCTGGTCAGAGGGCCAGCTCTGAGACAAGAGAGAAAGCCAGAGGTTCATCAGCCTATGGTGAAAAGCAGCTAAATAGCAGCAATACCATTTCCCTTAACTGGGGATTTGGTCAAAAGCCTGCTTAGTTCAGTGGAAAAAAGCTTCCACTGAGATCAGTAGAATTTAGATCTGTCCTCTAAATGTGTTCTATCTTTGGTAATTAAAATAGCTTTTGCTGCTTCCTGTTCATCTTAGCACCACAGATCCCACAGTTCTGTTACAGAAGTGGACTTGCTCATGACTAACAGGTGGAATGGTAACAAGGAAACTTCTACTCCATTATCTGGCCTGTAAAACTTTTATTTCTAGTAAAAATGTTAGGGGAAGAAAAAAATCCAGAGTGATTCTCAGTCTCTTGGTGAGCTTCCAGAACAGCATGATGCAGCAAATCCCCAGCTTAGTGGCTGCAAAAGAAGTGCTGTTCATTTGGAAACACCATGAAACAGGAGCCCAGAGCTTTATTATTACCACTCTGGAAATCAAAATGATGAAATGAAGTGCTGGTTTTCATTATCACTCCACCAAAGCATTCCTGCAACAGCTTTTGTTAAGGAAACGGGAATTTAGCAACTAAATTCCCTTCTGAAATCTCATGAAATATTGTGTGCATTAAGAAAAAGGATTGCAGAATTGTAGCTACTCACTGCTGTTTCTTTGGTCCAAATATCACTAGGAATATTATTTTTAAGAGGGATAATTTGAGACATGAGGTTTCAGTGAGTAGGAGCTTGTGAGTAGGAGCATTCCTCAAAGTCCAGATCTGAGTCTCTTCACCAGCTGTTGCAGTGTCCCAGGCCATGCTCACCCAGGGCTGGAGCTGTGCTCTTGAGTCCTGCCCACCAGCACCCAGCACATTTTGAATGTCTCTGTGCTTCTGAGCAGTAACAATTCTCTCAATTACTAACAATAAAATAAAGGGTCAAGGGTGCTTATTTCATTGCTCTGTCCACATGTTTTTTATGTAGACATTGGCAGAGAGCTGAAGGAAACCTACAGGTCTTTTTCTACAAAGTGAGAAGTTACAGACAGTAAGTCTAGGAAGTACATTAAAAGAACATACAACAGATCAAAACCCTATTACCGACAAAATACTGTCCTTCTTTGTCCTGACCATAGAGAAGTGAAGCAAATATCTCTCTTTTCTTCCAGCCCCAGATGTTTTGATCATGCTCAACAGCTAATGCTTTACAATGCTCAAAGATACAGCTGGGCATGGAACAGCTGGAGAAACCAAGGGAGACACCAGGACTGCATTGCCACATCCCTGCAGGAGACTCCTATTGCATAAAATATTCCAGCAATCAAGCAGCAATTGCCAAGCTGTCAGCCTGGGGGAGAGCTCTGAGTGAAAGGCAAGCACTGCTCTCCTGGAAGCAAAGCTGCAGGTAAATAGGCACTGCTGATCTGCCACCTGTGGCATTGCTGGGCTTGGTGTGATGCTGAACACAATGAGGTCATTTAGCTATTCATGGGCACTTTTACATATATTTTACATTATTTTCTTCCATTCTCCTACTTGCCTAGCCCTCCCTCACAGTAAACCATTGCTGCTTGGTGTATGCCCAGGGAGCAGTCTGTTTCAATTACCATGGCAGCACTACACCTCTGCTGATAACAAATAGCCAGTGTGCTCCTGGCCCCAGGAAAAAGCACCATAGGGAATTGTGCCTCTGGTTTGCAGGCAACAGTTCAATTTCCTAATTCATTTTCATTATTCAAAATTTCTCCTATGCCCTCTCAGTTTTCTCTGTCATCTACAGTCCCCAAGAAGGAGGTGTTGATCCTACTTTAAGGATCTCAGACCTTCAGGGAGTAAAATGGGGCTTCACATGTTCCAAGATGAATAAGAGCACCAAAATTCAGCCACTTTCATATTAGTCAAACATGGTAGCAGTTCACTGGAAGATTGTCTTTAGTGCAAGATGAGTGAAGCCCCACCATAACCTAGGAAGGAGAGAGATCTTCTGACTCCTCTGTGTGCAGTCAGGGCAGTAAGAGGTGAGGTGAACTGCCCAGGGCAGCAGGCAACAGGGTCAGAAATTGGAAGCCATCTCCTGACTGCCACCACATCTTTCTGCATGTAGGTGTTCCTCCTGTCATCTCAGATTAAATGGTTGAACACAACAGGTCAGCATGAGCAGAGGTATAAAATAACACAAGCAAATGTCTGTTAGGTTTCCTGGCATGTGCTCAAAGTTATACTTACCAGATATCCTGTGTTAGGATTTCCCTGGATTGCTGGCCATAATTCTCCCCGTGCCAGCCTGTAATTTCTGAAAACACTACTTTTGCTTCTATTTTTATGTCCTCTTTCCTATCATTTTCTTCATGGTTATCATGGCTGGGTGGTTCTGTAAGAGCTAAATCAGAGTGAGAGAAAACAGGAGTATATGACAAAAACTGCAATCTTCAAAAGGTTTGGAGGTTCAGGCAGAGGTGTAAGCTTATCTGAACCTTTGGTGTGGAAATTGATACGGAATTTCATAAAAAACCTCGACTTGCTTGTAAGACATCTGGCAGATCAGAGCTTCAGCTGGGTTTGAAGTAACTTGATAATGACCTTTCCTGCACTGTTTCCATATTTTGTCTTCCTATCCATGGCAAATGAGAAGTGGCAGAAGCACATGATGGGTTTTGGTATGTGGGCCCAGACTCTCTATATCCTCTGTCCTTTTTCATTAACTTTTTTAAGGGCCCAGCCTGAAAACAACAAAACTCCCTGCCAGCCAAAGTGTCCTTTTTAAACTCTACAAGAATGTTTTTGGAGGTTGGGAGAGGAAGTATGAAAAGGTGAATAATTATTTTATATGAGCAGGCTGATTTGTATGGGGCCACTGGATCAACTGGAAGCCTCACAATGCAGAGGTGATATCAGGATAAAAACTAATGTGAAACTGTACAGCATAAATTCCCCCTGACATACATCCCATTCTGCTTCAGAGAAATTGATAGCTTGCATGGATTGTAAAAAAAATACAGATTTCAGGCTACAAATTCCTGGCACTGTGATTGTTGCCCTCAATATGAAAGTTGCATGTTATGACTCAGTGGTTTTAGTTTTGTTAGAAAAAGCTCATTAATCACTGGTTTTACATGTGTATAATTATTCTGCTGGAAATCTCAATCCTTTTTTTTTTTTTTTTTTTTTTAATGTGAGAGTCAATAGTTAGAGGGCTGTCAAGTCTATTCATTATAAAACGCTGTTGTCAAGAGTATATAACCAGGCTGTAAACACTTGTTCTAATCTATCAGAGTCTGATAAAGGAGGTACATTTAAATAATGGGCAAGTAAAAGAAGAGAAAAATCCATATGGCTGTTTTTAGTTGCATGTCCCTTACTGAAGGAAGTATGAGGCACCCAGCTCTGCAGGCTCGGGATGAGCACAAAGCTACAGTGCTCCTCTCCTTTCTGCCAGCAGAGGGAAAGAAAAGGCTGCTATTATTCTCTCCTTCTTCAGATACTGCAGATGGTTTTCTGTCCCAGGCAAACAGCAGTGCAGCTGCTGATGCCAAAGTCTGCACTCCAGGCAGAGGTTTCTGTGCCATGAATGCATGTCCAGCAGGTGTCTTTAATCAAATCCAGGTCTACTCTCTATTTTGTGCAAAAAGTGTAATTTTGATACATGAGAGGTTCCATTAAACAGTGTCATAGTTCCTTCTACTCTCTAACTTCGCAGTAAGGTAATGCAAACCAAGCCCTGTACTGGGTTCTGGCAGGGAGACAGCTGCAGCAGGAAATGGCATGAATTTGTGCCAGAGCTGGCACTGGAGCATCCCTTGCTGTCACACCACTCCTGTGGATGGGATTGGTTGGAGAAGCCCAGTGTACCTCCCAGAACCCTGTCCTTGGCTGTCTGGGCAGGCAGCCTGTGGCTGCATGCACTGATAAAACAGGAACATGAGCTTGGATGGGGAGAGTGCCTGTTAGAAACATGTTGGTATGTGTATGGATTTGCCCAAAATCTGGGGCAATTCCTGAAGCTCCCAGTCTCCACTGCTCTGGGACTTACATTAATTTTCTAGCAGAGGTTTGTGTATTGCTGTGTGGAGAAGCTGTTGCTTGGGTGGATAAGGAGGCCAGGATGATAAAACATTTGAGTCCCATCCAGCAGTGGGAATATGGAAGAGCTCAGTCCCTAAGCCCTGAACACCTCCACCTCCAGTGCTTTGTGTGGCAGAGAGCAGTCATGCTGAAAATAACTTTCTCAATTTAGACAGAGAAGTCTCTGGTGTGTCCCCTTACTTTCAGAAAGTAGGCACAAGAAGAACAAGTCAAGTGAGGGGAAATCTCTGGCTCCTCAGCCTGCTGTTTCTGACAGGTGTGGGGCTGTGTGTGGCTGCTCAGTAACCACAAAAATGGTTTTGGGCAAATCATTGTTATGGCTGGATAAGCACTTTTTTGCAGAATTGGATCACTGCAATTGCATAAGCAGTTAATAATAGTATTTTTAAATGGCCAATGGTTCCAAACGGAGCAATAAAGCACATCAACAAATAGTTGGAGAAACACCCATATTTATGAGCCCCAGCTGAAGCCCCAGCTGCATATCTCCATGGAACACTGTGCCTCCAGGAGCTGTGCAAATGAAAAGCAGGACAAAACAGCCTTCTGTAGCAAGGCACTGGATCAAAATCTCCCTGAAAGTTTCCTGCTTCCTTCTGTGGATATTTTTGCTTTATGAAACAGAATATGAGGACCAAAATAGTTCAGATTCATCCAGGGTATCTAAAGGATGGGCTTGAATGCAGCATCAGGACACTAGGTAATTTATATTAGGTGCTATAGGGAAGCTCTAGAGCTTGAAGGCAATGTTTCTTGAAACCTCAGATATGCAGCAAAAGAGGAGGGAGGCCTTCAATTCCTCCCCCAGCCCTTGAGCTTCACCAAGATAATCACTGTATACAGTCACCACAGGCTGTGGTCCCAGTTTGTGGTGCAGTGCCTGGGAGAGCTGCAGAGCCACATAGTCTGGAGGGAATGGCTTTAGGGACATCTCACCTCCAGACACAGCCTGCTGAAGTCAGACCTGGCTTCTCTGGGTTTATCCAGCCAGGCACTGGAGACCTTCAAGGACAGAGCCTGCACAAACTTTTTGGATAATCGGCACCAAAGTCTGACTGTCTCATGGTGGAAAAGTTTCTCCTTATATCCTGTCTGGACACCCCCTTCTATGGCCACTGTCCTGTTCTGTGATCACACATCTCAGTGAAGAGCCTGCTTCCATCTTCTCAATAAACGCTTTGTAAGTACTGGCAGGCTAATGGTAGGTTGTTTTTGTTTTCCTCTGGCACGAAGGAACCTTGTTTCCTCAGCCTTATCTCACATAGCAAGAAGGCTCTGGGTGGCCCTCTGCTTAGTTCATGCAGTTTGTCAACATCCTTGTGTCTGGGAACACAAAACTGGACAGAATAATTGCCATGTAGCCTGACCAGTTCCAATTAAAGAGGAGTGAAATTGCACTGCTATTCACCATTCTAAATTTAAAGAAAATCTAGTAGGAAATATTTTTAGTCCTTTGTGATTTAGCATCTGGCTCTACCCTAAAATCAGAGTGAAGCCCAAAAGAGTCCATGAACTACTTTTTTTTTTTTAAACATTCCTCAAAGCGATGCTAATAAAAAATTGCTGAAGATGTAAAAAGGATTCAAAATCATAGTAGTTCATCGACTGCAATTAAAAAATTCTTATCTTTCATTTCAGCACTGCTGCTTCTTTTGTACATCAGAGACCGTGGGGCTGAGCAGGCATTGCAGGTAAAGATGCCAGCTCTGAGCTATTTTGGGGTCAGGCATTCTTGCCTCAGGACATCTGAGGGAATGGAGCAGTCAGCTCAGAAAGGCATGAAGAAATAGGATGGCCTAGGGATTTCCAGACTAGGACTCTGAAAGGGTTCCTGAGTGCTACAATGCTAACAGAATTGTACCTTTCCAAGGGGACATTAAACATAGTGCTGCTAGGCTTCTAATTCACCTTGGTGAGTTGGAAGGCTTCCTTGGGTGGCTGCTGAAGCCTCTCACTGGCACCTGAGACTGCTTCCTCAGGAATGGCAGACTGTGGCAGAGTCAGTAATACCTCACAGACCAGTAGAAATATTAATATATTTTAATATATGTGTATTTGAAAAATGCCACTGGTGAATGGGCGAAGCTGAAAGACTCTGACTTTATTACCCAGACTTTCAGTGAATTTTTTTCCTTTTAATCCTCCAGGCAATAATTCCCCCAACTCTTTGCTCCTAAAATCAGAATTAATTCTAATTTTTTTGAAAATAAATTGCTGTAAATCTTTGGAGAGTCCTCAGAAATATGATAGCTGCTGTGTCAGGCATTTTGGTTGAAGAAATTCTGCAGCTGAGTTGATGGAAAATAACCTATTGCTTGCTTTTATTAACCATTGCCTGATTATTTTTTTTTCCTAAGAGGCTGGAACTATAACTGGTCACAAGTTTAGTGTTTCATCTAGGCAGAGATTAAAGCAAAAAAGTGTCAAAAGTAAATAGGTAACCCCCAGGGACAATGATACCTTAATATTGTTGATGGATTTGAATATATTTTGTGAGATGGCGTTTTTGTATTTCCTCCCATTCTCACTCCTTTGTTTGGAATGCAGATTGGTTATAAGAACATTTCTTTAACTCGCAACAGCTTTCTGAATCTAAAATGAAGCATTTCAAAATTTAAAAAAGGCAAAGTCAGAAAGACTGAGACAGCAAGCAGCCCTCTCAGGGAATGCTGTTTGGAAGTTGTATTATTAGAGGAGCTGGAACTGAGAGGAGAGCGCGTGTACAAAATTCCCTGCGTCACTAAATATGACTTTCAAAATATCTTCTGCAAAAGCTACCATCCTGTCAAACATTCTTACAGTTGATCTCTTTGTGGCTGAAACTATAAAGAAAGCTCAAATAAAGTCACAACTATTTTCGCTATAAAAAAAGCCACATCCTTTTCCTTTTGTCTCCTTGTTCTAAACCCCTGGCTGTACAGCATTTGATCAAGCCTTCAAAAAGACAAAACAAAATTTTCCCTCAGGCGTAGAGCAGTCTTGGGAAGTTTTGGCTCAAGACACAGATATTTCTGCAAAAATAAAAATGAGATCTTGGAAACAAAAATCCTACAGCAGCCATGGCTGTGCATCGCTATGGTGGTTTTAGTTATATCTAGAAAAGCTGGGGGATTGATGATATCGCTGGAAGACTGAAATGGGGCTGGGAGCTGTGGTGAGGACAGGGCACCCTGAAGGAGCACAGCTGCTTTTGCACCTCCATGTCAGGATGCAGCCATGCAGCAGCAGGCAGGCAAAAGGAGGTGCTTTGGAATCTTTTGTATCCTCCCTGGTAAATCCTCTTCCAAAGGGAAATGCCAGAGAGCAGATGCAGCTAGAGTGCTCTTTCTCAACATCATTCAGGCACAGCTCTCAGTCTTGAATTCTGAGCTGATGTTTAGCCTTCAAAAAAATATTTCATACCTGTCTTGACCTGTTTAGCAGTAGATAATCAGGCAGCCTGCTGCTCTGTGTGAATGTGAGCCCACACCTCTTTTGGACAGTTACCTGCTAATAATCAGACCTGAGCTAGCAGCACGAGGTCATTAATGGTTATTAAGTTTTTTGTCAACTCTGATCTGTGTCTGATTTAAATCAGGGGTTTAGAAATCATAGCTGGCCACCTACATGACCTTCTGCCAAACAGTTATATTGGTATTTAATATATCAGATTTTTCCAGCTGTATATGTTCCCTCATTTCTATGTAATTCTGCACTATTTTCTCACCATTGTCTACCTATAATTTTATTTAATAAACTGGCAGAATTACTATGTCGCTCTTTTTCAAGGCTTGAGTATGCATTCTTCAAACAGATGTTAAGCATTAAAAATATCAAGGGGTAATGATAAATAATTGGGATGATCTGAGTGAGAGATGGCAAGAAATAAAGAAAATAATTTAAGGGGAAAAAATTCTTTTACCATCAGTAAGGAAAAGTAAAGTTAGAAAATAATTGCAGAAGCTGTGTTTAGTATTCTTGAGGGGACTCCCAATCCTGAACCCCGATCCCAGGGATGCATCTGACCTGCTGTTAATTAACTTCCATCTCAGGTAAGGCTGTGGAGGTTATGTAGTCCATAGGGCAATCTCAGAGGTAATTTTTTCTTATGTATATAAAATGCTGGAGACATTCAGGTTTGGAAGCAGGCATGCATGGCTTAAATCTGTGTCACTTTCCTTTCCTCTAATGTGTGGCATCAGATCTTTGCTTTTGCAAGGAACACAACAAAATCTTACTCTTTACTTTTCCATTTTCTGTGGAGGTATTTGGGTTGTAGTAAACTCATAATTTTTGTCTCTGTGCCTGAAATGGAGCTACAGGCATCAGAAAAAGTGATTGTATGTGAGCAGCTCCCAGACAGCATTCTGCAATTTTCTCTGTATAGGACATGCAGTGGATGGCACAATTGAAGTCTTGTAACACAGTAAAACTGTAAAATGAAACTTTAATCTCATAGTCTCTCCTCAAATGCTGTATCCTGACACCTTATTCATTTTTGCCTTCTTTTCTTTGGACCCTCTCCAGTTTTTCTAATTAGGTTTTATGGTATCTAATGAGGGTTCTCAGTGTGGGTTCCCCTGCCCCAACATAGAGCAGGTGAGAAAGTCCATCACCCTTCTTCACTATGATCTACTTTATGCATAATTTACAAGTAGTGAACAATCTACTGTCCAGTCCTGTTCTTCCTGAGTGCATGACATTTATTTTGGGTTTCTCCTTCTTGAAACACTTTGCTTTGTATTGTGTTAGTAGGGGTTAGGGCAGGTTTTGTTTTACATTGAATTTCCTTTTGTTACTTCTCACTTGTAATTCTCTAGATACACAAGGTATTGCTGTATTTTTGCCCTTTCTCTTCTGTTCTTGAGTGTGCACTTTTCAACATCTTTTGCATTTCTAATGAAGGTATTACTCAGAGTCTAAACTGGAAGGAACCCTGTGAACATCTTGCTCCTGCTACCTCATCAGTCTCTCTGCTGCAGTTTTGTGCAGGGCTCCTTATCACTCTCCCTTCTGCTGTTGCTCTTTCTGTAGGTCTTTATTAAGCAAATTGTTTATGCTCACTAGTGAACTTTGTGAATGCAAACAAGCCTGTCCTTTCATGCAGTGGTTGCTCAAAACTGACTTGGAGAGATTTAAGCATGCGCTGAAGTGTTGCTGAAGGGAGGCTTCTGTTCCGATTTAATTACTTTTATCTCTTACCTTTTGATTCTAGTCTTCTATGTATAAAACATCAATAACTCCCTCTAGAATGGATTCTTTCTTTATCCCACGTCACTTGTTGCTCATGTTTCCAATGCCCTCTTGAAGTTTTCTAATAGCTCTTTTTGTACTGCTGGGTCGATTATTTTACTGGAGATTGAAGATAAAAGTGCTGGGCAGTAATTGCCAAGATCATTCTTCCTTCTGTGTAAATCAATACCATATTTGCTTTATTTCCAGCCTTTGGGACTTCCATAGTTCTCCATGACTTTCAAAAATAATTGCCAATGGTTCACTAACTTAATTGGCTAATTCCCTCATCACCTGAGGATGAGTGCAACCCGACCAGCTGATCTGTATGGTGGATATTCAAAATTTCCAACTGCTCCTGCAACCTGCACTACAATAATGGCTGTTTAGATAGGATTTTCATTATTTCCCAATTGTAACATCCTTTTCCTTCTGCTTTATTTGGGGGAAAAAATAGAGGGTGATTGGCCTTGGAAGAAATACTGTTTTTTTCATCTTCCTCTCACTTATTAATGAAACTACTTTCTGGCTGGCTTTCCTTTCCCCTACAGGACATTCATGAAAGCCATTCTTATTCCCCAGTATTGCTTGGGTTAGCATAAATTCAGCTAGGTTTCTCCTGCCCTTGCCATTTCTCTTCTCTCCTATTTTCTCCAATTTCTTTTCTATTTGCTACTGCTCATTTCTGGGTTCTGTTACCACTGAGCAAAGCAGCTTGCACTGCTGTCACTGACCTATTCCTACAAATAATTGGAAACATAGCTGGGCCAGAAGGATCCAATCCATTACCAAATTCTGTCTCATTTCTCCCTCACTGACCTGGTGTCCTCTCATACCTGGAATTTTTCACTGTCCTTTATTTATCAGCAATGAAAAAGGAATAGCTTTAGAGGAATATTTATGATTGTCTTTCCAAGATACTTCTCTTCCCAAGAGAGACACAATAGGCAGGTGCCAAGATCAAGCAAGCCCTGTGTTTCTGGTTCCCCTGAGGTCACAGCAGAGACCCTCCCTGGAGGTGGCTGGCCATTTTCTCTGTAATTTGTCACTGCAGCCTCAGCCAGTGTGTGATGTTCAAGCCCAGAGCGCTTTTGTTGATGTCTCTCTCTCTCATGCACTTGTAAGGGCACTGACTTACATGACCTAGCAGGACTTTTCCATCTTTAACTTTTTGAAATGGTTTACCTTTCACAGCAGTGCTCTCTGAGTCTTTCATTTCTTGGTCGTTTCTTTTTCCCAGAGGCTCAGTTTTATATCTCCCAGGTCTCAAAATGCCCTCACTTTAATAAATGATGGCAGTTTACAAGCTGTGCTTTGGACACTATTCTTGTCGTGCTTGAAGTATTTCTGAATAGATAATTGTCAAAAACTCTTCCCAGATTTAGGGCAGGTTTTTTTCCTGTCACTGTGGTACCAGCTCTCAAACTCATCTCTGCAGCTTTTAGAGTGGGACATCATGTTGTCCTCAGAGTAATATAATGCAATGTGGTGTGTCAGCCAGCATACACAACCTGTTTCTCATTTGAAGCTGCTGCTACCCTAAAACTTTGATTTTAAGAAGGAAAATTGCTTATTCTCTTCTTTGATGTTGTTTCATGTTCTTGTGCCTATTTTACCCAATTTCCTTATGGTGAAGGCTGCCTTTTTTTGCTCCAGTGGCCAGATACTTGGATATGAAAACATGTTACCACCTCTTGCCTTAGAGACAGTGCAGGAAACAGGCCTAAGGGAGACCACCATTATTTTCTTTCTTAGCTTTTCCATCACAGGCATTTATTATCATGTTCCTGGCTTCCCACTGATTGTCTATGATACAATCTTCTGAAAACATATGGATAAGTCTTTAGAAACATATTACAGGAAATATTAAAAGTACTATCTTGTTACTAAATTCATAATTATCCTTCTTTTAAGAGTACCTTATAAAGACCAAACGTGATACCACAGATGGTGTGGTTGGAAACAAGGTGGTTAATTAAAATAAAAAAAAAAAAAAGGAAAAAAAAAAAAAAAAGAAAAGGAAAAAAAAAGAAAAAAAATATTTAATTTGTACACTGTTTTGATTTTTCTGCATAACCACTATCACCCTGCTGCTCCAGGAGCCTCATGCCTTCCTCACCATATTTTTGCATAATGCAGGTTGTGCATCTTGCTCTGACAGAAGCTATTCATGTCCCCAGCTTTCCATGCTCACAGATGTTTATTTTCAGATTGTTTAAATTTCATCATCACTCGAAAGAGGAAGCTGAGTGTTTCAGGACCCTGGTGAAGGGATGGCAGTGACTGTCCCAGGTCATACTGCCCAATCTCTGCTCTTCAGCTGTTTTGTGAGCAGGGGTCCATTCACAATAGGGGGGCATCTGTGTTGCCCTGAAAAAAGTGGATTAATTTGGCCTCTTCTTCCTTGCATGATTGAAAATATTTTTATGTGTGGAGGAAATTCACACTAAACCCCAAAACCACTAATGAAGGTCCAGCTTGTTGACGCAGTAGGTGACTTGCTCTAGTCAGTGGCAGCATCTTTTTCTTCCAGGCAATTTGCTCCAGAACTTTGTTCTTTATTCCCTGCTGTCTTTTAGCATCAAGAATAGAGTTCCAATTAATATTTGTCATGTTGCCTCACACTCAGCCATCAGTTAGGTTTGAAAACTCCCCATTCTTTAGGCACTCCCACTTGAAATGTACGAGATGTTGTGGAGGATAGCCAAGGGAAAGGAAAGTCCTCAAAAGCTAACAGCAAACAGAGAACAATCTGGTTTTGGGTAAATACCTGGAGGACCCACACCATTGTCATGGAGGCTGAGATTTGCCTGTGTGTGCAGAGCTGTTGAAGACATCCCTGGCATTTGTTTCTAGCTCTAGTGTTTTGATGCTGTAAGAACGATGAAAAGACACAAAGAAATTTAAAAAAAAAAGCCAGAAAGAGGGACAATATGAATGCAAAAGCCATCATCCTTCAAGAGTTCATTTATCCAAGAGAAGTTCAGGATGTGGCTTGAACATGTTCCCTCAATAACCACTTGAGGAGAAGGCTGATAGCAGAGAAATCTTAAATTCAGCACTCAGTGTTGTTAAGCTGTCCCATCAGACTTGGGAAGTGCATGGCTGTGTCCCAGCCTGTGTGCCAGCCTTAGCTGGGCTGGTGGCTCTCAGGAGGGCTGTGAAGGCTCCAGGGAACTGCTCCTGGTTACACTGCACCTGACAGGCAGATGTGCACCTCCTGTAGGTCATGGCAGCGGAGGAGATGGATGTGTCTTTCCAGCACCAAACTGGTTATTGGCTGTTTTCCCTCAGACATTGCCATCCATTTGGGAGTCCCTCCACAACCAACCAAATTTGCAGCTCAGGAGGATGCATTCATTCAACATTTACTCATTGGTGCTGGGTCCATTTGTCTTTCAGTGTATAACACACAGATTTGTGTCATATTTAATTTTGTCACACTTATGCCCACATTCCCAAACCTTGTAGCTATGGACTGCCTGAAAGATAACAATTCCACACCAGATGTAGGTGTTTTGCTAAGACTAATGATGAGACAAAGTGTATAAAATTGAAGAAAAGCAGGCAAGCCCTGGTGGTTCAGACTTTGCTCTAGTCTTGTTATTTAATGAGAAGCTTCCTCTTTATCTGCTCGAAAATTGTTTTCTGCTGCAACACTGTTCAGAAAATAATTTCTCATGCTTTCTGTCTCACAGCAGGTTATATGGCTGCATTTGTTTTCAGTCTCAGTCTGATTGCAAATCTAAAATATGGTTCTTTGTTCTTTTCGAACAAAGAAAAAGCCCCTCTGAGCAGAATTTGAAGATAGAGGTCTATCTTCTTTTAAAAGTTGTGTTGAAATGTATTGAAAAATATTAACTGGAAAATTCCTTTTGTACTGGCTCTAGAACCTTGGCAGGAGCTTGGGGCTCCTCTTAGTCAAGGTAATGAGCAATAATAATAGTGATAATAACACTTTTGGATGTTTAAAATAGATTCTGTGACAATGTGCTGGTCAATGTGATATAATCAGGTCTAATACAGTCTTAATTTTCAAGCTGTATAAAAATACAATTTTGAGATGACATGCCAGTCTGAGATAATCTTCCTGCATAATGAGTTAAGAAATTTAGGCTTTTCTAAATGCCAGTTACTGAATTTATAATTTTATCTTGGAATTTGAACACATCAGAAGAGTAACAAATAAGAGCATGCTCCCCAAGAGCATGGGACCTGCTAGCATGTAATTTTAGGTGCTTAAAAGACCAGATATTAGCAACAGAGCTTATCATACTTGAAATTTAATATTTTCTAATTTATCTAAATCAGATATTTGATAGGTCCTACTTAAACAACCAGAACATGTAGACCTCTGCAGAAACTCAGTCCTCCAGGCCTGGGACAAGTTGTGTGTTTTTCTTTTTTAACAACATGACAATATCTGGCATGTACCTGCCAACAAACCCAATGCATAAGAAGTCCCAGTTATTTTATTTCTTGGCCTAGCAGTTTCAGATATGCCCAGTAGAGAGCTCTTTGTCTCTAAAACTCTCTGTTTCTAAGGAATATGCCCCAGAAAACTTTAGCATGAAGAAAGATACAGGAAAGGCAACTGCGATATAGCATTGTCCCAGGTCTGGCTTAAGCCAACAAAAAAGATCTCACTGAGTTAGCATGTTCTCACCTCTGATCTATTCTCCATGCCTGTAACAATTAGAACTTTAGATAAACAGGGCCACTGAAATATGGAGGTACAATGATAATAAAGGATATTAGCTAAATTCACCTGAAAGCCACAAGTGTATCTAATAAATTCTCTATTATTAAATTTTCCTTTTCTTTTTTTTTTTTTTCTTTTTTTTTTTTTTTTTTGGGTGGTTTTTTTTGTTTTTTTTTTTTTGTTGTTTTTTTTGGTTTTTTTTGTTTTTTTTTTTTTTTTTTTTAATACTAACACAGGGCTCGGGTCTTGGTAATTCACATTTATATATAATTTTCATTTTATTTACAGGAACACATTCTGAGGAATATCTTGGAAGCTTGCTGCAGAGATTCTTTCCTGGCTGCCAATACAAAGCTGCAGGTAATGAAAAGTTCCTAGCCAAACATTCTATAAAAATGAAATGAAAGAAAAATGTTCAAGTTGTGGAACTTTATATGTACAGTACAACTCTAATCTTAAATATTTCTCCTAATCTCTCTGTAATTCCTGGATTTAATTTGCTTAGCTTGCAAAAAAGAGATTAGATGTTTCTCTGCAAATAATGATGAATTATTCACTTATCTTCTTATTTATAAGTCGTTCACAGTCCTATATTTATGAAGTAATTTGTAGTCTCTAGCAATCTTTAGTCTCTCTTTGCTGGGAAACCCAACCCAATATTGCTCAGCAGATTTTCTGCAGACTTCATTGATCCACTCTTCATGCTGAGCAGGCCATGAGTGGTCACCTAAATTTCAGTGTCTGATCTCAGATTGCTGAAGGGGTGATGGCTGGTTTTGATTGTGTGATAAAGCATAACTTTTAAGGAAAATATTTCTCATGTGCAAGTATTCTGGCTCCTGCACAAGTGCAGGATTTGCAAAAAACAGCTCAAACCTCTCTTAGTATCCATATGCCAAAGCCCAGTCATTCAAGGGCTACTGTAGAGAAGACAGAGAGCTGCAGGGAGCTGAAGAATTCCCTGAGTTCACTCCCATTGTGCTCTAGTCCAGTTCTCCATTTCTGGCCAAGGAAGAAACCCAGGAGAGAAAATGGAGGTTCAGTTTCTTTCTGCTTTCCTGCTGTAGAGCTTGTTGGGAAGTGATTCAGCTGAATGCTGCCATGACAATACTCATTATCAACTTTACACAGCACACTAGCAAGTTAGTTTTCTTATGGAAAACCTTACTTCACCACTTTTTATCCGTCTCACCCACGGTCTCCTCCTGAAGGCTGTGATTCTCTCTGAAACATATCAGTTTGGTTCCCTGGCCAACTGAGAAAGTTAATTAGCTGTTTTCTGCCTTTCTTTGCTTATGCCTTTCTCTGTGACAGAGTGAACAGATCTGCAGCCAGAATTTGTATGCCTAAGTGATAATATGAGCGTGCTGCCAGCCATCTCTGCGATAATGCTTCCTCACACATAAGCAGGTTGGCCATTGAAACATGAGCTTTGTCTTATTCCCTCCTTGATCCCACCCAAACCTTGAAAGCTGCACAAAACCCTGGCAAACAGTTCTCCACAGTTTGGAGTAATGCAGAGCTCCCTGTGCTCATCCCTGCCATTGCCTGGTGTTGAGGCACTCATATTCCCAGCCTGAGTGTGCATGGGCTTTGCTCCATATTCCAGGAATGCTGCAGCCAGGAAGGCTGAGAATTGGGATAGGCAGAGGGCAGGTGAGAACAGGGACTACTAGTCTTATGTGAGGGTTCCATACTCTGCTTGAGAGGAACATGAGGCACACATATATATCACAGCTGCAGCATTCTGGCAAACTCCAGTGAATTGCAAAGTTACTAAGAAAAACACAGTAGTTAGCAAAGAGCTGCGTGGTTTTTCAAGCCTCTGAATTTGTTCAGAATCTGAATTTGATCCCTGCCAACAATGATAAAATCTACCTGGTTTCAGTGTGGGTGCCATTAATATCTGAGGAGAGTTTAATAACACCAGAACATATTCATAAACTGATCCTTAGTGATTTGTGCAGGCATATCTCTATCTATCAAACATATCCTTCTGCCTTTTCACTCTAGGCAAACTCTTCCTCTGTAATTTGTGAACACATCTTGCAGAGGGCCAACAGCCCCCTTTTTCAGTGGCACTGAGCAGTCATGGTACCCAGAAGGAAAAACTACCCTTGGAAAGGCTTGTATTCCAGTTCCTGATTTTGTGGATTATTCTGAAAGTTGTATTATCTATTCTGCCTGAGTGGCAGCTGTTTATAAACCTTGAGGGAGAAATATTAAATATCACTTTCTCTTTCATAAGAAAGATGAACTTATTTCTCTGATCTGGGTTTTATTCTGTGTTTTTTATATGTCCTAAAGCACCAAACATAGCTCCAGTGCTCCAAAAGAGTTTTGCCCTGTACCTTTGAATCAGCCCACCCTGCCAGGCTTGCCACACATTTGACATTTCAATAGCATTTTCTTCTTACATGGTAATTGAGATCTTCAAAGTTCTCTAACAGAACATGGCCCATCTTCATCCCCTGTAAAAATGATTGACTATTCCAGTGATACTCCAGCTACTCTTCATGACATTCCTGTAAAATATGTAGTGAACCCATGGAGCAGGTCAGAAAATATAAGATTTACAGCACAAAAATTCAAAATGTTTTCATGTTGTGCATTCAAGCTGACCTCAGTTTTTCAGTTTCAAAGCTGTTGCATGTGTTCTCTCCATTACTCTCGAACACACAACAAAATAAGAGAGAATAGTGTCACCAATTTGTTCACAGTCATGAACTTATTTGGTTAAAACTTACAGTGAAAACAATCTCCCAGAGAAGAGCATAGGCCATAAGGAAGCTGAAAGGGAGAAACAAAAAGGGTCTGATCTGTGTTTTAAAGGTGGGCCACTTGTATGACTGTCCTTGCTGTGCAAACACACTTGGTTTATTCAGGTTCCTGATCCTGCCATCAGCTGAGAGGAGTAAGAGATGTCAGCAAGCCCCAGGCTACCCAGCAGATCAATATCTGAGTCGAGATGAGAACACAGCTCTTACCTCCTGGGGCTGTGGTTGGACACAACTGCCTCTTCTGTGTTATCAGAAAAGCCCATTAAGAGCAACTCGTTTATACCCGGACACACAGATTTAATTCCTTCTTTCTTTTAAGTCCTTTCCAGCTCTCTGTCACCAAACATTGATTTTAAAATGGACATTTATCCTCCTTGGGCAGAACACCCTCAGGTATTTGCAACCCTCCAAACTTGCTCTCTAACACTGGAAAATGACAATGCTAGTGAATCGAAGCTGGCGATACACTTTTTAATAGGCAAATATTACCACCAGATTTACCTGCTGACAGTAGAGTTGATGTTAATGGCAAATGGTATGAACTAGGAGAGCTTTGGGGTCTTTTAATGCTAAAAGCCTGAAGCCTGTAGGCTTTTAATTTACAAGTGCCACTTACCATCTACAGGAGCCTGAGGCTTGCAAATGGGCAAAAGTGGATGAAGCAGTTAAAGAGGTGCTGAAGTAATATTAGGTGTGAAGCTCTGAGTGCAAATGCTGTGTGCAATTGCTGCAGTGGCTGGGCACAGAGGTGGAGGCAGTCACTGCCAGCTGGTGACAATGTGCTTAGTGGCAGACCCACACCTACCTGAGCATGTGTTATGGGAGAATAGAGGATGGCAGCCTCAGGAGTAGATGCCAGGAGAACCCAGCAGCAGTCAGGAAGCCATTCTTCATAAGGTTTAGCTTATGCATATTTTACATTCTGTCACTGGTTCCTCTCAGGAAGACAAACTCAGTGCAGACACACTGGAAATACTGCTGGGCCACACGGGATGGCTGAAGCCTTCAGTTGTACCAGTGCTGTGAAATTTTTGGTGAGATGAGCCATGATCCCCTTCTTCAGCCTACAAACAGCAGGAAAATTCAGAGTCTCTCTCCCTGGGGGTAGGCACAATGTACAGTGAGGGGCAGATCTATGTGCCAGATAGAACAGGTTTTGTTGTTCATGGGTTTTGATTTTCCCGGGAGACGTGAAAGAAAAGGGAGATGATAGTGTGTGTTTAATTTAACAGAAACTCTTTGGTTTCTTACATGAAGGACACTTTTGAAAACAGGAACATCAGTTAACAGGGGAGGCACATTGACAAGAGGGGAGCACTTAAAGTAATGTGATTGCTTCACAGTGAACTTTGAGGTCAGAGATGTGAAGAAGTCCAGCCTGTGTCAGAGCTCCTCGTTTCAAGTTAATGAACCCCTTGATGACAGGAGCTGGAGTTCCTTGACAAAGGGGATGGACTGTTTGCAGCAAAGTGGTGATGTCAGTGTCAGTAGTAGCACCAAGAGGTTAAAGACTGCAATTTAATTCACATGGGTAAGCATGTGTCACCTTTCTGGTCAGGAGGGTCTACACAAATTCCTCTTCTATAGGTTCAAGTTCAACACTTTATCTTCAAACTATCAAGGCCAAACAGAGTTCAGTTTTACATGCTCACGTAGAAGTTCACCTTTTATTCACCAGAAACATCTTGTTTCATGGCTCATAAATATTAAACTAATATAAATGTAACCTCTGTGGTCTCAGGGCTGATCATGAGTGAATGAATTTAAGAGCTAAATTTTCCAAGCTGCAGTGTCTTCCCCTGTTGTTAGTACTCTGTCAGAGGCTGAACAAAAGCACTAGCAGCTCAAATGTGATCAGCTCAAATGCAGAAAGGATTCTCACCTTCATTTCCATCTCCCCAACCCTGACTACCCACCTGTAGAAACACAACCAAACAAATACTCCAGCCTGACTTTGTGAGCTTTGAAAGCAACAATAAAACCACAAATGTTTCCAGTGTCCCATTCACAAATCCATGTCCCACACAGTGTGAGGGAATGTGGGCTTCTGTGGCACTGTGGCCATATCAGCACTGCCATGTCCCTCTTCAGTTATTGTTGTGCTAGCACAGCCTAGAAGTCACCAGTAGGAGAAATATCCAAGTGATTTTGTGCTGCAACTTCTGAGATTAAAAATTTGGCTGGGAAAAAAACAGAAGTCATAAGTCTATTTGCCTTACCTACTTACTGTGTGATTATCTCGAACAGCTTGAGAAATTATTTGGAAACCTAACATATTTAGCAGGTAGGGACCAAGACTCTCTGTGAGCTCACCAAAAGCAAACTTTAATTCATGGTTTTGATATAAGGGGAGAGTTATACTTCAAGTGGTCTGCTGTAAGGCTTTTTTGGCATTTATATTATGAAATACAACTCAGTCCCATATTTAAGGGAAGAAAACAGTAGTCAGAACAAAAGCTTCAAGGCCAATGGCCAAAATTTAAAAGTTACCCTGATCACTCTCATTTCCCCTTTGTGTCTCTGAAAAAGGCTCTTGGATTGTGCAAAGAAATATATATTATATATATATTATTATATTATATTATATTATATTATATTATATTATATTATATTATATTATATTATATTATATTATATTATATTATATTATATTATATTATATTATATTATATTATATTATATTATATTATATTATATTATATTATATTATATTATATTATATTATATTATATTATATTATATTATATTATATTATATATAACACATACATTATATATATGTGTGTGTGTGTGACTTTAAATCTCTGAAGTTCAAATGTTTCTGGATGCTTAATGCCCTTAGCTCTTTCTGTTTCTGTCTGACATTATACAGCACCTAAGAAATGAGTATTTCTGCCACCAAGTACTCAAACTGGAATAGCTGTATTAGCTCTGAGGCTACTCTTACTCCTCTGGCTCCCTTCTTGCCTTGCCTCCTGTGCTGAGCCCCTTCCTTAGTCTTGCCTGCTCTTTGCAGAGACAGGACACAGATCCTGCTTCTGCTACAGGTTTCAAGCAGGGTACTCATCTCATGCCCAGAGAAGGCCAGAAAGATGGTCTGAGTAGATGAGCAGAGTGATGGAAAGTGAAATTAGCAATAAAAATGATTAAAAGTCCATTTTGTAAATCTGCAGTGGCATAAAAAAGTCCTGGCAGGGGTTGATGATGTCCTTTGCTGGAAATGGTGCCTGGGGCATTATTATGCTCCCATGCTGATGATGACAGATGTACAAACCAGAGAGTGATGGGAGGAGGAAGCAGCTTTGTTCCACCCTCCAGCAAGCCACCGAGCCTCTCCAGCTGGAAAAGACCTTGTGCTGTAGCTGACTCACAGAGGATGTTATCTCCTGTCAAAGAAGGTAAGTGAGGGAATATCTTTCTGAAGCAGGTCAGCTGCCATGGGTGGCACAGAAATGGGGTCAAAAGGAAAAGCAGGTGTCCCAGAAAAGGCATAGGTGAATATTTTGGTGTGTGACAGGCGACTCAGTCTTCACACAGGGAGTAATCCTGAAGTCTGTGTGGAATACTCAGGCTATCAAAAGAAGATTAGAGCCTCTCCTTGTGCTGTCCCAGTGGCCTTTCAGCCTTCCTGGATGAGAACAGTATCAGGGGACTGACATGGCTGGAGAATCTATTTTTCTGATAAAGGAGAAGATGAAGTCCTGACTGCCTGTATTTATTCAAGAGCTGATAGCACTTTGTGGACAGAGAGCAAAGGACTCTTGCCCTGTGTGAGCACATCCCACTTCAGTTTCTATGGCACTTTGCTCTTCTTGGCCCAAATAATTGCTCAGTTCTTGTACTGAATAGTAAAAATGGTTTCAGCTCAGACACAGCAGTATGACAAGGCCTGTGACAAAATGGAACTGAGTGCTGACTTAACAACATACTCGTGTCTCTGAGGAGCCACCATGGCTGTGGACTGTATTCAAAGCCTCACAGGATGCTGAGAAAAGCTCCATCAGGGTAGACCTGGAAAGGTACCTCTGAGTCTGAAACTCAGAGGCTGCAACACATGATGATGAAATGAGCAATCCAGAGCCTGGAGCCTGCACTGGACACTGTGTGCCTGGGAAGATCCCTGCTTCCCTGGGGCTCCCGAGCCAGCACTCTGAGCATGTGGCCAGTGCTAACCAGAGGAGTAACCTGGCTGGGGATGTGCTTGTGGGGCAGTAGGAGGGTACTTTCATCCTTCAGTAATGTCAGTGCTCTTAGACCAGAAGCTGCTTCTCTGTGTTTTCCTTACAAACAATGAGCAGAGGTCCTGGAGGTCAAGGCTGGAGTTGTTTCCCCAAGAGGCAAGAAGATAAGATTTCATTCCCTCATTTGTCTTGAAAGAACCAAATCCACACTAATTAGGAGGTATAGACTAGAGGTGAGATGTGGTCTGTGTGGCCAGCCTCCCTCTCAGCTGAGGTCTCCTCATTCCCAGGGCAGTGCTGAGGGGAAGATGGGCTTTGGGCACCTGCTGCTGGAAGAGAAGTCCCTGTCTTCCTCTCGTGACTTGGTTTGAAAAGATGTCTGAGAATGTGACATGAGTTAATCATGTTCTGAAATCACCTCTCAGATCAGCTGTTTTGTGGATCACAGCTAAATGTCCAATTTCCATCAGCAGTTTCCAATCAGCAATGTCCAATTTCCAGCCAGCAATGTGCACTGGCAGCCCAGAGAGCCACAAGTGTCCTGAGCTGCATCCAGAGCAGTGTGGGCAGCAGGGCAGGGAGGGGATTCTGCCCCTCTGCTCTGCTCTGGTGAGACCCCACCTGCAGGGCTGCATCAGCTCTGGGGTCCAGCACAGGGAGGACAGAGAACTGTTGGAGAAGATGCAGAGAAGGCTACCAAAATTATTAGAGGGATGGAGCACCTCTCCTATGAGGAAAGGCTGAGAGAATTGTGATTGTTCAGCCAGGAGAAGAGAAAGCCTCAGGGTGTCCTTACTCTGGCCTTCCAGTATTTGAAGGGAGCCTCCAAGAAAGACAGAGAGACTATTTGGGAAAGCATCTAGTGACAGGACAAAGGTGAAAGGACTCAGATTAAAAGAGAGTAGGTTTAGATTAGATATTAGGAAAAAAATTCTTTACTATGAGGGTCATGAGGCATGGGAACAGGCTGCCCAGAGATGCTGTGGATGCCCCATCCCTGGAAGTGTTTATGGCCAGGTTGGATGGGGCTTGGAGCCACCTGGTTTAATGGAAGGTGTCCCTGCTCATGGCAGAGGTTTGGAACTAGGTGATCTTTCAGGCTCCTTCCAGTCTAAACCATTCTATGGTTCTATGATCACAGCTGGACACAGAACAAGAGTTAAGCTCAAGGAAGGAATATCTGCAAAAACTCAGCTCTAGACATCTGAAACACCCGAGTGAGAAAGAAATCATGCCTTGTAAGTCAGCAGTCTGGGTGCCCCCTGCCCAGATGAGGATTTTCTAATGGCACTTTTAGATGCAATGCTATGCAGAGAACTAGCTTATCCAGACTTTCAGGATTACCTTGATATGAAGCTTTCTGGTGTCTTTTGAAGCATTTGCCTTTTCTTTATCACAGAAAGTGATATTTGATGAAAGTGATAGTCCACATGATCCTGTTGATCAAAGCAGCATGCATTACTGTTTAACGAAGCTTGTGACTTGAGGTTCTATAAAATATGCTAAGAGCCTGCATTACAAGATCCAGTAATAGAGGAATTAGCTTACAGTGTACACAGGAGAAAAGCTTTGTTCTGAGACAATTTACTGAGGTTCTGGGAACAGATTTGCTATAATTTTGCTCTGAAACAATGCTACTGCTTTTATAGCAATTTTTATTGGCAAGTTCATCCTCAAATGTGTTGTTTTATCATTACTTTTCTATTATTCACAGTGAAAAGATATTGCCATAAAAATATTACTTGCTCCAGTACAAAACTCAGTTACTAAGGTTACTAGATGAGATCTGTTTGGAATGATTTACAGCTCCTAAACATACTTAGTTCCCCCAATGTGCTGACTGAGAAGAAGAATCTGCCCTAATAAATTAACCATGGTAAATGCAGACTGACCTACAAATTAAGAAATACAAGGTTAAATACAAACATCGATCAAAGGCAAGAACTATAAATAGATAATGAACTGAAGAAACAATGCCTGCAAAGCAAAAGGCTCCTGGAGTTCTCATGTTGGCTGGCAAATCCTGCTCAGCAGAAGAGGAGGATGCTGCTCATGCATTCAGAGGAAATGTTGTACAGCAGGAAACCTCGCACGTCTACCTAGAAAAATTCAAGAAAAAATAAAAAACATCCTCCATGAAACTCTGCAGGGAAGTTCTGTATAACTTCTCCAGGGTCAAGACTGTGAGCTGACACACAGTATCACTGCCTTTACACAGATGAGAAATTGTTGCTTAGACTGTGCATTTTCTATTATTTTCTATTATTTTCTGTTTTGCAGATAGTGAAGTCCAAAGCTATATTTTACAGAGGGGCTGCCTCTTATCTTTGTACTTGTTGGTAGAACCGAAATCTGTAAAAGCAAGTACAATCACATGAAACATAAGCTGTACAGGCAAACAGGCACAGCCCTGTGTGTCATCACAGGTGTATTGCCTTCAGTGCAGACATTCAGTGAGTGAGACTCATAGGAATGGGGCTGTTCCAGGCATGCATTTGGTTTTTGCACTGTTGGCATCCCTGTTTTGAAAAACAGGTCCTAACCTAAAACTCTTACCTGAAGTGGGATTCTTTCTCTGGAGCCCTATAATCCACCATCAAAGGTTTTGGGAACACCCTGCATCGTTGAAAACACGATCCTTGCTGGAGTCCCTGAGGTGGTAAACAATGGGTAGACAGATGCCCTTAGGGATGCAGGACAGGCCCTAGGAGACTAGGAAATGTTCTCTGCTAATTAAAGTCCCGTGTTCATGTAGCTGCCTCTGGCAACAGGGAATATTTTGTGCAGCACTGGAAGGGATGTAGGAGCAGATTTAGAGCTAGAATGGTACTACTCAGATGAGAACATTGTCTTTGATAACCACGGAGGAAAAAAAACAAGATGGAAAAGATATGGTTTAATTAGGCCACAAGTGTAATAACTCAGCTGGGAGCACCACTTGGAAGTATGCTGTAGCAAACAAGAGTCTTTTTGTACCCTTAAGCCTGTCTGCTTTGGAAGGCTCTGTCTGCTTTCCCACTGTCAAGGCCCTGAGGAAACAGGAGCAGCATGGCTGAGGTTGGAAGAAGCCCCTGGAGATCCTGTCTAGTCCACTGAGCCCCATGCTCAGTGCTGCATCTGCTAGACAGGTTGCTCAGGTTCAGGATTGTTAGCAGGCTGCTCAAGACTGTGTCCTGTCAGATTTTGAATACTGCCTAGAACACAGACTTCACAATGTCTTTGGGCAACCTGTCCCAATGTTTGACCTGCATAACAGTAAAAATTATTTAATTTATTTGATTTTCTGAAAATTTAAATTAGTGCTCATTGCTTATTGCATTATCACCAGGACCACTAAGAGCTTGTCTCTATCTTCTTTACCACCTCCAATCAGGTACTTATACACAGTGACAAGATCTCCCTGGCCATCTCTTCTCCAGCTGCGCAGTCCCTCCTCTCTCAGCCTCTCCTCTGGTCCCATATGGGATTGGCCCAGATCTTACTTTCAATTCCTGGCAAGTGAATGTACTTATGAAAGAACAGATTTTGCCTTAGAGGTTTGTCACAAGGTGATGCTGCTAGTTAAATCTATTTCTCCTGCACCCCACCTCTCAGACCAAGATCTTAGAGACTTCATTTCCTCACTGTTATCAGCTAAAGGCACATCTGCTTTCTGATTTACTCAGGATGATTTTTAAATCAAGCTGGTGCTGCACTTGATTCTTTCTCATTGGTACACTCTGACTTATCACCTTGGAGAAGTCCTAGCCATGCCCTAAATCCTGATGATTAAGTCATCCTTTTAATAATATCCCAAATCATTTCTGTGCAGGTGTACAATAATAATTTTATGAGGCAGTTTCTTGGCTGTAGAAAGGTGTAGGAGAGACTGTCTCAGAGCATATTGCTCTTTTTGATGCCAGCCAAGAACTATCTTGTCATTGAGGCATTGCTGCATGTGGTCTGCCTTTCTATCCCCCTTCTGCCAGTTAAAATGTCTTTCTTCTTGTCACTCCATTTTGGTCAGTTTAGTGACTTTCCTCAGGAAACCTGTCTGGCTGCACCCTGGGCACACCATGTTGTTCTTGTGTACCTGGGCACTGCTCCTTTGTCTCATTCACAGCATCTTGGAGTGGGGCTTGGAAAACCACTGAATGTGCTGTTCCACAGTTCCTGTGTACACATGGAAGCAGTGGCACCTCATCTCTCCTTGACTTGACACTGTTCTGGATGGCAGAACTGAGAAGGAAGGGTTTTTCCTTTTACCAGGGGAACAGAGAGCTCTCTCTTGCATGCTGCCACAACAGAGTTCATGTCTCAGATAACGCTCTGACCTGTGAGGAGAGGCTGGTGACCAGATCAGGCATGAGAAATGTCTCAGTGTGGCATTTTCTATCCAATGCTTCTGTTTTATGTGATCCTTCACCCCAGTATGGAGCTTTCTATCAGCTGGGGAGGGATGCGGAGGAATGGGGTGAAAGGACAGGCAAAGATATTCTCACTGCTCTTTGGTCTTCCCTGCTGTGAATCCTGTGGGCTGAGGTTCCATGTAAATCCCTTCCTGCTGAACCCACCCAGAACCTGAAGAACTACCTGCCACAGCCTACTGGTCAAATTGTTTTACACTGGGACATCTCTTCTTGAGGAGCAGCTGGAATGACCACAAAGAAACAGCAACACAATGACCCAGCAGGGAAAACAGGAGTCCCTCATACTGGGAACCTAAATGTTGTTACATGTTTCTCCTCTTCTCCTCCCTGTCCCAAAATGGCAGTTTGGTGGGAGCAAATTGAAGACCACACATGATAAATGCCCCTACACACACAGACAGCTGAGCTTGGGGCTGCTCTCAGCATGTGCTTGTTGCTGGCTTACAGCCTAGGAAAAGCTGGAGGAAACAGTGAAGCTAACAGGAAGCAGTGCTTTCAGACTAGGCAATTTGGATGCTGCTGTGGTGCCCTCTCACAAAGGCTTTACTTTCTGCTAATGAAAGATGTTCTGAAGGGGGTAAATCCCTTTCTTAATCCACTCCTGCATCCTCATAAATTCATGACAGCTGATGGGTATAATTTGTTCTAATTACTTTGGTCCTTAGATGACTTCTTTACCTATGTGTCCTTTGAATTTAAACTATAATAACCAGCAGTGTTACTTGCCTGCATATCAGTCAGCTGTTATGTGTTTTAGCTAAGGAATAGCACAGTTGAGTTCACATATTTGTTGAATCAATTTTGAAATTTATGAAAATGTGTTCAGATAACCTTAATGAATTGTATTACCACAGCACTAATAATTCAGAGCTTTAACTGAAAGGGAGGAGACAATTCCTCTAGGCAACATCGACCTAATTCCTCTTTAGGTCATGGGACAGAGTGCAGCAACCTGCTCATGCCTCACCTTGAGGAGGGAAAGGAAACCATAGTGCATAACCCTTGGAAACTCATGCCTAGATCTCAGTTTGGCTCTGCTGGCAATGACTTTCTCATCAGCCTAGGTCTAGTTAATGGGTCAGCCAAGGAATATCTATTTACTTCCAGCTCTCTGTTTTATTTTAAAAAGTGTTGTGTTTTTTTGTGCAGAGCTGCTTTTTTCTGATCAACAACCATTTCATCAGCAAAGAGAAGGTCATGTACCTCTGACAGTAGTGCCTTGCTTCAGTAGAGCAGTGCCCAGCCTTGTTTCTCATTAAAGGCAAGGTTAGCACAATGAGAGTGCATGCTCTGTGCTGTCAGGAGTCCTGGGCTGACCTCACTTCCATATCTGGCTCCTTTCTCCTGGATCTTCATGGCACAAACATGGTCATAACATCTGATCTCTGATTCAAACATTTCAAAATGAGTAGGTAGGAAGATGTTCACCTCTATTTTCAGGGTGAACTGAACATGCTGTAAGTGCAGCAAATATAATGGTGAGAGGATATTTAAAACATAAATGTTCTGAGGTAACCAGGTATAAAGTTTGGGTCCTGACCAGATATGATGTAAGCAACAGAGGAAGACTCTGTATTAAAAGCAAACACTTTATAGCTGAATGATCAGAGAGTACTCATCTTCTGTAGTCTATAAAAGTAAATTTATATACAGGGAAAGCCTCTACAAAGTATAAACAAGATCAAAATGCAGCCTCATTACCGGTTACCCTGGTAAGTGCTGCGCTGCACAGAGCTCTACAGCAGAGAGTATCTGAGGAGGAGAAATGAGCCAGCCAAAATATTATCTTCTAGGCTCATAGCCCACTGCTTCCTGTCAGTCACTAGATAAATTCTTCCTCGGGATGATTTTCTTTGCCAAAGGGAGCACAGTGCTGCTCTCTGTGATACAGAGTCTCAAAAACATAGGTTTGTGTTTATCGGCTCAGGCTGTACTTGGGCTTCTGTCCCTTCACTTGGGTTATCATGTCTAGTTGCTGGCTTGCAGCTGCAAATCAGGTGCCAGAGGAGAGCCAAATTCGATTTGATGCTGTAATTAATTCTGTAGGAATAAAAATGCTTGCAGGAATATGACAGCTCCTTCTGTCTGCAAGCAGTGATGTTAGGTTCCAGCAAGGCTAAAAATACATCGTATTTACTCAAATGTAAAGCGTTGGATTAATTTCCAAGCGTATTTGTTAACAGCCAAAATTCTCTGCCTATCACAGAGGAAAAACACAGCCTATATCTGAATGCCTAGGTCCTGCTGAATTCCTTCAAGCCCTGTGAAGCAGCATCAAAGGATGAAATTGGCAGCCACTATTTGGGCTTTGTGTCCTTTCTCCAGCTAAGGCAGAGGTTCTTTTATCACTGAACCTAGAGGAACCCAGTAGGACTTGCATTCTCATGATGTGGTGAAGGACTAAGACATGAGGTCAGGGTGCTGTGGACTTATTAAATGGGAAGCACTGAATGGGAATGTCATAAGAAGGGCTGTGGTTTGGAAATACAGGATGATGTGTAAAGAGGAAAAAGAAGGCCTAGAAGGGACATGTAGGCAAAATAAAGCTTATTATTGTAGCTCATGAATTCATCTATGTTGGATAATGAGCAAAAAGTCCTTACCTTACCCAAATTTTAGGTAAGCTGGTTTTGTGTGTATAAGGTGTGTCTAAGAAGCAGAATTTTGTGCTGTTCTTATTCACAGATAGGCTGTGGGATTCTGTTTCTTCAGCTGCTCTTCCATAAGCCAAGGATGTCACCAGAGGTTCTGTTCTGCTGTTGAGTTCAATCTGCCCACGAGTTAAACAAAGCTGATATGGAGCAAGGCATAGAAAGTTTCTTTATGGACCTGCCTTCAATCCTGGGTTTCCATTCCCAGTGAAACTGGACTTGTTCATACACTTGCAAAATAGCTCAGTAATGAGGAAAGTCCCTTTTCTGCCCCAGCCTCATCTGTCCAAAATCTGCAGGCCACCCTGCTGAGCCTTGAAAGCAGCAGAGATGCTACAGGCACGCTGATGTGGCTGAGATATGTGCCATCCACCAAGGGTGAGAAATGAACTGCTCTCCACATGAAGATTTTAAAGGTGAAATGCTCAGTGTAGATAAGTAAAATAAATAGTAACTGTGGTTATCTGAGTCACCCACTGTGTGGAGAATTGCTTGTGTTGTGTCCCATCACTCCACCACTCAGCTTCACCATGCTTTTCAAGATAACCTTGTTTTTCAAAAAGCTAAAAATACTTTTCCTTTCATCTGGTTTGTTTTGTCAACAGTGTAATGTAATCCATGGGTGACTGTATTAGCTTTGACATGAAAAATTCGTAGCTGAGATGCCTTCCTCAAGAAAAACGATAATGCAGACATTTGCCACTGTGAGGGTGCTAACATACTAATGGTTTTGATTTCAAATGGTGACATTTCAAACACCTCATGTGCAAACAGAACTGAACCAGTGTAGGGAAGAAGCTGCTCTTCATGAAGAATTGGATGTTTTGCAGGAAAAGCTTCTTTGACTTTAGCAACTAGTGCTAACAACAGCTGAAGTTTAGACATGTGCAACCTAATTATTTTTCCTGGGGGATATGGCTTAGTGGCTTATATGCTTGAGATTTGAAGAAACACAATAAAGGGAAAAAGAACACGCTTGTTGAGCCATACTATTATAAAGATGTGCTAAAAATTCAAGTTTTTCTCACTAGCTGCATATAGGCTCCATTACCCTTTCAGCTTGGAAGGTAGAGTCATTAAGCATCCCCTTGGTTTTTCTTTTTCTCTTTATTATTTCAGTTTGTCTCACCTGTAACTTTATTTGTTGCTTTTGCTGCTTTTCTGCTTCTCTGCATCCCTTCTCTTCTATGGATTTTGTCTCTACTCCTGAAGGGTTCCTCATAAAACTGGAAGTTCAGCATGGACTCATCCAGGTCACTCATTCAACTTGTTTTCCTTTATAACTTCTTTCCCATTTTCCCTCAGCATGTCATGGTAAAGACAGCAGCTGTATGACAAAGGCATGCCAGCCTGTTTCACCCTGTCCCAGTCCTGTCCCCCAGCCCTGTCCTCCTTTGTGCCCCTGTCCTGCTGTGCCCTGGCTATTTCAGTGTTCCTTTTCAGGCTGTCTCTCTCTCCCTTGTGGAGGTATAACACCCAGTGATTGTTGCAGCACCCAACGCTTTCCCTCTTTGGAAGGGAGTTTTAGAGGTCAAAACCACCATGATTTTTGTGTGCCTGCCTTTGCCAACAGCACACTGCCAAGGACCTGTGCCAGAGAGGACCTGGGAGGGGCTGGAGTGGGGTCCCCTTCTCTTCTCACCTCTGATAAGAAATGCCTTTGGTTAAGACTGGACTTTGCCTGGAGAAACAGGGACTGTAAATAACAACACTCACTGGTGATTTTCCTCAATGCAATCAGGTGCAAGGGCCACCCAGATTACCAACATAAATGCAGCTTTACTGGGGCTGTTAGTGCCCAGCAGTAGGGAGGCTCAGGTTTCCTTAGGATGTGCTCATGATGTGTTTTAGCAAAGCTGTGTAGTTGTGTTTGGTACTCATGTTGGGTGGTTTGGGTTTTTTTTTGTTGTTGTTGTTGTTGTTTTGGTTTTTTGTTGGTTAGGTTTGGTTTGGCTTTTTTGTTTTGTTTTGTTTTGGTTTGGGGTTTTTTTGGTGGGGGGTGGGGGGGTTGGTTTGGTTTGTTTGGTTTTTTTCAAGAAAAATGCAAAAAAAAAATACATTGGTGTATTTTCCTGTGAAGTGCTTCTATCCAGCACAGAACTGAATGTCTTCCTTTCACTAGGATGTACCTGGTAACCCCTCCTAGTCAGGGGGTTGTAATGTCAGTGTGGAATGGAAACAAAACAGCAGTAATGTTTTATTTTAGTCAGAGGACTCTGCAAGCTTCTGCCATGGCATGGTCCTACCTGCAACCTGCCTTATTCTGACAGCTCCTGGGGTCACACTCCCCAAGCTTGTACCCAGCCCTTCATCTCTCTTCTCCCTGCATTCTTATTCTTCTTGAACATGAGAAATATATTCTGTCCAGGCATCTTACCTTTGTGTGCTATCTTACCTCTTCTCCTACAATAACTTCAGCTCTTCCCATGCTCTCTTCCTCCTCTGTGCTATTTATCTACATCTGCCAATACTCGTGTCCCCTGCTTCATTGTTCCTCTTTATGTTATAATTAGGATGTCCAGCACAGCTTTAGTTCATTTAATTTAATAATATTTCATCTTTCTCTTCATTTCTCTTGCTCAGAACCTCACTTCTTGCTGTATTAAGTTAAATCTTCTTGTTGGTTATTCAACTGTTAACAAAATGAGATATAATGACAATCTATCAAGATCCATTTTCCATTTACCCATGAAAGTGTTATGATCACTTTTGATTAAAATATGGATGGGCCTGAACAGATCTGTATAAAAACTAAAATGAAAGAAAACTCACCTCAAGGCTTGTTTGAAACTTCACCTGATTCTAAATCTGCATTTCTGTAAACTCACCCCAAGTCTACATTCTGTGCTCTCTTATAATACACAATTTCTTTGGTATTAGGAGTTCACAGCTCATTTGTCTACATTACCTGTAGTGCTAGCACAAAGCTGAACTATATAAGCCTCAATTTGCCTCCCTAGAACTGAAAATTAGTCATCTGTAAGCAGTCAATCGTGCTGATTACAATGATCACTAAACCAGCTGCATCCTTATCTTCCTTGCTCTGTTTTAGGACTGGAAATTGTTGCATTAACTTCATTTGTTACATGTTCTTGCTCTCTGTCTCTCTGCCTTTTTTATTTCTAATTCATATTTGTTTTGAACTAAAAACGAAGCTTCACAGATGATCTACAAAATACAGCTGCCAAATATAAGGTACAGCCCTTAGGGAAACAGCAACCTGGCTGAACACAGACAGCTTCTCCTCTCTGTTAGAGCACCCAAACCAAAGAGATTCATTATACCCCCTTGATTAAAAGGTTTGTATCCTCCTCTTTGTGCTCATTTTTCTTCCTATTATTTTCCCCACCCCAGATGCAACACAATCCATCCACTGCATCCTGGGTAGATCATCATCTTTTAAGGATGACTCCTCTACTACACCTAGTGACAGGTGGAGTAATTTCCTTGCATCTGTACATCTGAGAGGTGGAGGGATAAGAGAGATTGGACTGAGGGCTCCAAACTGCAGGGGTTTCTCTTTTATGTCAGACATCGTAAATATGAGATGCCCTCACTGACTTCCAACATTTGTGCCAGCATTGATTCTCTTTGGAAATTTCATATTAAATTGCTTTTCAAAGGCATAATGGAGAGCTGGTAACTTGTTTCTGAAAGGGCAAGGTTTCTTTATTCTGCCTTCTCTGCCCTGTAGCATCCATGTAATACCATTAAAAATTCCCTTCCTCTAAACTCTGAACAAGAACAAGCCAGACAGGTTTAACACATCCTTCCTTCTTCAGCTCTCAGTTTTTAGACCAAAAGTATATATTTTCCCTTATTTAAACTGTAGCTGCATGTGTATATCAAATCATGGAACCAAGGAATCCATGATTCCAGTATTCCCATATCCCCATGTACTTCTGGCTGTTAAAGCTGCTAAGCATGGTTGATATTGAGCTGTCCAGGTTTGCAGGTAAATTTTGCCTCTGGCTTTTTTCACTTGAGATTCTGCACACCCTCTCTGCTTGAAGACCTGTGGCATAAGGAGTGTATTATCTGCTCAAAATGAATTTATTTTTTTTCTTTCCTACACAGCTTTATGTAGAACAGCTCCTCAAAAATCACATTTCCCTCTAAGTATTTTCCCCTGTATTATACCTAGATATTAATTGATAGTTCTCTAGAAATCCTCCTACAGTGGTGACAAAAAAAAAAAAAAACAACTGTGTAATAGGTGTGGGAGTCCAGGGTTTTTCCCTGGCTCCTGTGGGGATGCAAAAAACCCCCTGGCAGACCCCTCAGAGACCCCCGAGTGCTGCCCAGGAGCTGCAGGGGCTGGATTTGGCTCCTTGGGAGAATCTGCCCACATTGAGAGAAGAGACACAGAAAATAATGATGAGTAGAGTGTAAATTAGAATGTTAGAATGTAGTATAAGTAGGTTTTTAGATTGTTTCTATTAAGGACCATGTGGCCAAGATGGAGGATCCTGGGTGTGGTGGGCTTATTCCTCCTTCTTCTTCGTGTCATCCATGCTGAAGTTGCACCCTGGGAACCACAGATTGGATGGGGAAAGAACTGGACATTGTAAAGAGGTTGCATTGGCATTGGGGAAAATTTGTAAATATTGTATACGTAGTTTAGAGTATAAAGGCCTTGGCACAGCCCTCCCAGGGGCTCTTCTGCAATGGTCACCCTGCAGAGCAGACCTGTGTCGAGCTGGCAGAAACATTTTTAAGATAAGATAAATAAACAGCCCCAAAACAACACAAGGTCGTCTCAAGCTGCTTTCTTGCCGGTGCCTCCGAGAGAACCAGACTTTTTACCACCTTCATGCCCTCTCTGGGGAGGTCGCAAGCCTGAAGAGACCCTCAGAGACGGGACAATAGGGAGTTTGTCTGCTGAGCTCTGGCAATTGGGGCACCTTCTCTGTGTCTGTAGTTTCATGGAGGTTGTCTCTGTCTCTCTGGCTCATCTGGGGGATGGTATTTGTCAGATGGCTTGTGGATATACTTGACAGGTAAAGTTTGCACTCATAGGTCTGGGTGCTACAACTCCTTCCCAAAGAACCTGACTCCTGTAGACTACAGAAAAAGTTTAGTTAGGAGGTGCTGGAAGGTATGAGATATGGGATATGAGAAAAACTGAATGATTGGGTGTCTGGGCAAGGAGCATGCAGGCAGCCCAGCTTTGTCTGTGTCCAAGGTCACTGCCCGGTCCTGGCAGCGAGTGGCACCTTGTCCTTGGTGTGGCACCCTGTGGGTGTGCTGCAGGGAGCAGAGCTGCTGCTGGCCTGGCAGGCAGCCCTGGCTCTGCCCTGCAGGAGCAGGACAGGTTTGCAGCAGCTGGCTGGCTGAGCTGATGTCTGTCTCAGCATCCCTCAGTGCCCTCCTCACAGTGCAGGGGAGGGAAGCAGGGAGGGGAGGTACCAGCTCTGCTGCTGGGGAATGCAATTCCCTGGCTCCTGTACTCATCAGGGCACGGATTATTTCTGCCTGCAGCTTTAATGAAGAAATTATGTCAAGGGACAGCAGTAGCAAACCCAATCTCTCATCATCACTTAGCAGGTAAGAGCTAAACCAGCTGTGCTGCCATGCCAGCATTTAGCTAAGCAACGTCCATTCAGAATGAATGCAGTGTGACTGAGCAGCAAGTTCACAATTTAAAGTGAAAATCAACACTTCCCAGCAGTGAGGCAGATCATTAAACATTTTGTTGCATGAGCCAGCATCACTTTTCTAAAAAAAGTGTCAGGATGTTCAGCCAAATGAGCAATTCAGTTGGCTTAACTTTCCTGACCGCTTTCTAATTTGGTTTTAATGAAGATATAATTAAGAGGTAATGTCAGTAGAGCAGAACATTGTCACACAATAGTGGTCTCCTGCTGCTGCATAAATGGTAAATGCAGTAAATACAGAAGGGAAGCTGGGATGCTATTTTCAAAGCAGGAGGCATTGATCCTGGGACACTCTTCTGTTTTGATACCTTTATTTCCATTTTGTTAGAAAGATGAGGGGCGGCAGATTTAATCCCTTTTGGCCTGCAGCCACTTCACAGGAGTAGGAGGACAACTTTCAAGGTGGCTCTGCTGCAGCTGGGACGTGCTGCTGCTGGAGGATGGCTCGTGAGTTAGACTAAAAATTCCTCACTTTAACCCGATTGTCCAGTGATATTCGTGCTGCCGTAGGGAATGCAACAATTGAGAGCCTCAGCCAGCCAGCACTACAGAATAACTTGGCCATTACAGTGCTCCTTATGAAAGAAAACCACCTTGAGAAACCAGTCCTTTTATTTTTTGACTGGCTGGAGCTTATGATCTTCGTCTTTTCTGGTGAATAACGTCTGCCTTCCAGCATTGCAATAGCAGAAATAAAGATTTTATGTTCTAGCCCATACTGTTCACCTCCACTGCAATTCAGGCTGCAAAATTATTTCCATCCTGAACTTCAGTTCCCATTTTTCTTTTAAGTTTTTGAAAACTTCTTAGGGGAGAAATTCTCTTCCAGGGCATTTAAGCCAAGTAATAGCTTTAACAGTTTTTGCATTATGAAGGCTGACAAGATATACTATCTCCTAAAGCTAAGACTGTTTTTTCAAGCAGAAAACTGCATGAAATAACTGCAAATGAGACTTATGTTAAAATATGGATAAATCTTGGAAGTTAAAACTTCCTGTGGAATTAGTACTTGCTGAAGAGCACTACCTTTGTTCTGTCTGAAATATTTGGTGTTTTGGGTTTGCCAGCTAATGACAATTTTAGAGCACATGGAGTAAATCTGAAGTCTTCCAGGACACTTGAGAAATAATACCTCTTATACAGTGCTCTTAATTGATACCTCTCAAGTCATTTCATGCTGATCAGAATAAAAATCCAGGGTTTTCTTGTTCTGAAGTAGGAGCAAATCCAGCCTTTCAAAAATGCTAATAAAAACCAGGAGACTGTCAGCACACCATATGTTATACACATCCAAGCTGAGGGAGATTTGCCTTCAAGCCCAGAGTGGGCCTTGCATTTAAATGTGCCCTAACTACTGTGCTGCTTGCAGTCACTTTGCTCCTGTGGTGGGAGATGTTCCCACTGGCAGGGATGAGCCAGGCTCCATGTAATTGGGACTGAGCAGTTGGCTGGAAGATGGAAACAACCAAACTTCCAAACCCCCAGCTGGTTCATGCAGGCTTGGTTTGGGTCTGCCATCTTCTGTATATACTGCCCTTTCTTCTCTTCCAGTGACATGGTGAAGGTCAGAGGCTCCTCACCTCTTTCTCCTTTGTGAATTACAGCTTGTACCACCTCCCTGTTGCCTCACATGGAGCACTAAGATGTTGTTTTCCATTTAATTCTCCACAGCTGAGGTAGACCACTCTCTCTGATGAAATGGGACATCTTCCCCTGGACCAGAGATGCTTTTCTGCCACAATGAAATTGTTACAACAGATATATTCCAAGGAAAGGCTTGTTTTGTCATATCACAGTTTTACAGCCAGAAAAAATTATTTTACCAACCTGCTAACCCCCAAGTCGGCATTGTAGCATCATCTTCTCAGAGAGGAAAGACAAGATGTCATAAGCATGAAACCTGTGCCAGAGCTGGGTGTAAGACATAAGCTTCCAATATTTTGCACATTCAGCATTTGACTTAGACTTGACTGTGGAGAACAATTGCAGTATTAACAGCAGTGAGTGTTTTCAGATCCAGTGCTGTGAATCTGGATGACTACATGAATTTGTCAGGGGGCTGCAATTACATCAGGGTAACCCAGTCAGAATTTGGTTAGCATTGTGTGGAGCAATTTTGTGTCTTTGTAGGCTGGGGCCAAATTACATGCAGGAGTTGTGTTTAGAGAAAGTAATACTTGTGTAGGCAAAGCAAATATTAGAAAGTGAATGGGATCCAGTGTAATGGGATCCCTTTGTCCTGAGCCTGCTTCTGCTGAGACCTGGGAGAGGGTCAGATTCCCCATGCTGAGCCACTCCTACACCAGCTCAGTTAAAAAGCTCCTGAGGACAGAAAGAGTCCAGCTGGAAGACTCTAGTGGGCCTCCAAAAAAAAGGCTTTTACAGCTTGCCATCATGCCAGGAACTGAAGGAAATAATGTAGGACATCCCTAAGCTTTTATGCCTTGGATGCTGTTTGTACTCTTTGGTGAGGAAGTCACCCTTCCTCCCCAAATATGTCCTCTGGCAGCACTCCAGAGGGCACGAGGAGCCAGTGCTCTGGATCACCCTTTCAGAAGGACACGTGTATCCTTGCCCAGCTGAGAGAGGAGGATGGTGGGTCCAGCAGGAAAAATCTCTGTCTGAGGCACAGTGCAAACAGCAGGAGGACATCAGTGGCTGTAACACAACGGGCACTTGAGGCTCCTCTCCCACTTTTGCTCAGGCTCAAGCAGAGAGATGACCATGGCATACTGCTGGCAGGCAGCGGGGCAGCTGCAATGCCCTGGTGCTGTGTGCACCCCAAGAGATCCAGCAGATCTGAGAGCTGAGGAATTGGCCAGAGCAGCCAGGAAAAACTTGAGATTATGGCAGGGACAGAAGAAGCCCTGCTTGAACAATAAGGGGTAAGCTCTCCCTATTCCTAAACCACTGTGATTTGGGAATGTGCTCTCCTCTTCCCTGCACCACCAAAAGGCTGTCACCAAAACAGATGCACTTGGCTGGCTGCTGGAAGTAAATCTGGGGAGAGAAGGGCAAGGAGCACTTTATTCCCCCTTGAATAAAAAACTCTCAGGATTTCCCCTCACCCTATGGGAACATTTCACTTTCCAGTAAGCAGCACTATAAATTTCACCTATTGGTAGAAGTAAAGATGTTTTATGGTTGTCCAGACTAAGCTATGATTGACTTAAAGTCTAACAAATCAATCTCCTCCCACCTCCCTTTAACCACGCTACACAGAGTGCCAGCTCTTCCTTTAAAGATAACAGGAGAGGGAGGGAACAGCTGTCACCAGCACCTAATGAATGAATGAATGAATGTTGAGCCATCCTATCATTTCCCTCTGCTTGGCTATAAGAACAGGAGGAAAACAAGCAGAGCAGAAATCCTCTGGCAAGAAGCAGTCAGAGCTGCTGAGCACCACATCACACCTGTGCTGTCAGGAGCCAGACCAGCCCATCTGAAGCAGCTGTGTCCTCAGAAAGGTGCTGAGGGAAAGATGAGGAGTCAGTGGGAGCCTCACTACAAAGGGCTTTTTGTTCAAAGGTGCTGCACAACACTGCACATTGTGGTGGAGGGGACAAGGGGGAGTATTTCCAGTGGGAGATGGTGCATTTGTACAAATCAGAATGCATGCCCTTTTCTCTGTTGGAATATTGTCATTGTCCTTTATTACATTAAAGGGGAACATCTTTATCTCATGGTGATTTGGGTGGGATATGACGTTGCCTTATGTAAAGAGGGACTGTAATATCAAGGAGACAACCGTGAAATAACACATTACACACTGAATTGAACAGCAGGCTCATTTACATTCCTTTAATTTGGAAATATGAACATTCCGAAAAGCTCTTCTCTGCTTGCACTCCCTTATTTGGGAAACATGTAAATTACATTTATGATAATTTAGTATTTAACTGGTACAAGCATTGCGAATTCCAGAAGCAAACACTTCAGAATGGGCAGGAGCTGTGCCAGCATCCTTTGGAGGTGTGGGAGTTAAAAGTCACCTCTGCGGACGGCTCGGAATGCAGCGTGCCAGCTTCTGGAGCTGCACTTGCAGAGCAGATGGGACAGTGATGGTGAGCCTTGCAGGGCTGGACCTTTTGTCCAAATCACAGCCGAGGCTTATCACATGTGGCAGATGGATTTAATTAATAAAGCTCTTCTGTTGTGTTGAGACATTTTTTTGCAGCCTATGAGATCCCAGAATTGCAAAGGAAAATGACAGCAGAGGAGCTTTCAGATCAGCCGTGCTCAGATGATGCTGAGAGGCCTCTTCCACAGTAATCTCACTGCTGCATTTGCCTTGGAAACCTTCTACCCATCGTGAGTCATGTTCAGCTGCTCATCAGTCAGCCTATTCTACTGCGTGTGTAACAGCCCTTGCTATGAAGTAATTTCTCTTGTATCTAAATGGGATTGTTCCACTTTTAATCCAAGACCCTTCTTCCATCTCTGCTGCAGGGAAGGTCTGTCCTGACAGCACACAAATGCCAGTGTTCATCCCAGAGCTAGCTAGGGCTTCCTCCTGCCCTGTGACTTCTTCTGCCCCCTCCTCCACCACCTGCAGTTCCCTTCAACATTCCTGTTGCCCATCCTCAGGTCTTCTGTCACTTTTCACAGTCCTTTCTGGAAAGTGAGGCTTAAAAACATAATGCAGCACCCATCACTCCCTTTTTGTCACATGGCAGATCTCTCTTTATACCCTGGGACAGTGATTGCTTTCTTCACAATGGGAACTCTTTTCATTACCTACTACAACCCCAAGGTATTTTCCTATAATAATGTTTCCTGAATATTTGTGTTGTTTATTGTTATTTCTCTCCAGGTGCAGTACTGTCACATTCATCAGTATTAAGTAAATTTTATTTTGTTAACATCTTCCCATGACTCAGAACATGCCAGGTAATTCTGCAATTGGGGTTTGCTATCCCTTTTCACCTATCCATTTCATATTTTATTGCTTTCAGTGCTAGTAAGGTTAAACACAACATTGCCTCATATAAATCAAACTACATGAGTAGAGAGGGGAATAAAAATTTGGAAAACTAATTGGAAGCTGAAATAGGATTTATTAAAAAAAAACAAAAAACAACAAACCAAGAAAAATACACTCCTTTCTCATTAAATATAACTGTGGGATTTTAATTTTTCCCCTTGGCCGAACTTGAATAGAAAGAAGGTGGGGGGAAAAAAAAGAAAAGAAAATAAAGGGAAAAACCCAACACAAACTCACTATTATTTTACTCTAAAAAAAACACTGAAAATATTTGCCAGACTTAAACTTTTATGTTAATCTTTTCATCTGAGTTATGCATCCATTGGGAGCATAGGTGTTCTGAGTAATTCTAACAGAGGCTGTGAGAAGGCAATACCTGCTTTTTTTTTCCTGTCTGTTTCACAGAAGGGACAGTACAGAAATCATTGGTGTGAATAAGAGTTTGTTCCTTTCAGGAGAGCTCTGAAATGTTTGTCTACAGTTAATCAGGAACCATGGCCCAATGGGCTTCCATGTGTCTTTGCTGTGCAGAGCAGGAACTGAAGCAAGAACACGCTGCAAACTTCAGCCAACAGCAGTCCCTTGAGCAAAGTTTTATTCAAACAAACAAACAAGATCACCATAACAAAAAAACAAATCCATACAAAATGAATCTGAAAGCCAGAAATGTTTGCATACTCATTTCTTGACATTGTATATAGCCTTTTATATATTCATGAGCAATTTCCTACACAAACTTGTACAGATCAAGAAGAAAGGACAAGCTGGAGGGAATCCCACCTGTAAGAAAGGCATAGCTAAACAGAGGTCTAGTTAATGAAAAAAGACATTTTTTCTCAGAGACCCAAGCCAATGCACTGAGCTCAGAGGAGGAGATGAGACTCATGCCCATTCCTCAGGAACATGCACTTTACAATTTAGCTCTCATGCACTGTGCACTGAACCCCTGCCAGAACACATACCTGCTATTGCATGAAGGTGTAAGAAGTTCTGGACAGGGTTGCCATGGTACTTCTGAAGATGGCATCAGGTTATGGCTGCTGTTTGGCACTAAAACAACCCTGATCCTTTTAATGGCCACACAAATACAGCACCATCTGACATGCCCTGTGAATGGCTGACTCCCAGATGCCATTATCAGCTTGTGGCCAGTGTTTTAAAGTTTCAGCCTTCCTAGCAAGTCTACCTTGTGCCTGTGTTCCTTATTACCATCAGGTTTGAGGAACACTGGTTTAGGTTATCCCTGAAGCAAACAAGGGTACAGGAGGGGAGCCCAATCAGGATTCCTTGATTACCTGAGATTTGCTCTGACAGATTCATTTTCAGTAATTGTGCCTGCACACCTGATTTAGGGCTCCTCAGCAGACAGCAGAAGCTGATTTCTTTGAAAGTAAATACCCAGCAGCCAAGGCTATAACAGATGTTATGGATGGGACCAGTAATTCACTTAACTCTGTCTCAAAACCCCTCTTTTCTATACATTTCACCTCAGTATTCTCCTGGGCAATCACTAGCCCTGCTAAATTTGTGGTTCTCATTTAATTCCCTGACATGTTCTTTTTTTAAGGCTTTATTTTCAGCTATTGAAGTACAAGAAGTTGCCTGGAGCCTTGCTTTCCAGAAAGGCAACAAGAGATTTTACCCATGGCAACTAAAAGGGAATGCTTTCCATTTTGGCATGAACATCTCTGAGGGCCTTTCTGAGCCCACTTGCGCTTTTTTACAATGAGCTGTGTTACCAATGGATGCAAATCTTTTCCTGTTCTGACTGTGGAGGGCACAGTGCTCAAACCAAGCCCTGTCAATAAAGTAATTTACTCTGAGATTAATGTCTTGGCATTAGGGATACTGAACACATCCCTCTGCCCTAGAGTTTCTTAATTTATCTACACAGAAGTTCTCCTGGGCTGACACGTCAAGCTGCAGGGAGCCAGGGTAAGGGACAACCCCAGGAGGAGCCACCCAGCAGACTGTAGTGCATTCCCTTTGAAAAAAGGCCCATGGACACACAGCCCATAGTCACACAGCCATGGACACAAAGCTCTTGGTCACACAGCCATGGACACACAGCCATGGACACAAAGCTCTTGGTCACACAGCCCGTGGTCACACAGCCATGGTCACACAGCCATGGACACACAGCCATGGACACACAGCCATGGTCACAAAGCTCTTGGTCACACAGCCATGGACACACAGCCATGGACACACAGCCATGGACACACAGCCATGGTCACAAAGCTCTTGGTCACACAGCCATGGACACACAGCCATGGACACACAGCCATGGTCACAAAGCTCTTGGTCACACAGCCATGGACACACAGCCATGGACACACAGCCATGGACACACAGCCATGGTCACAAAGCTCTTGGTCACACAGCCATGGACACACAGCCATGGACACACAGCCCATGGACACACAGCCCATAGTCACACAGCCATGGACACACAGCCATGGACACACAGCCATGGACACACAGCCCATGGTCACACAGTCCATGGGCACAAAGCTCTTGGTCACACAGCCCATGGACACACAGTCTGTGACATCATTCAGGTTAAGAGGCAAGTGCTGCCTTGCTGGGGTGGGCTGTAGATGCACATAAAGATGCCATGAACAGGTAGTCATTCTTTTCATGGCATTGCATCAGAAATGCAACTGAAATCACTACAAATTATGCCTGCTGTATAATCTTTTTTCCTTTACTAGTCTATAATTACAGCAGCTCCAAACAAAAAGAAACCAAACAGTATTGGATTTTTCTGTCATGATCTGTGTTTAGGTTTTGGCAGGATTCAATTTTAATTTCAACTTCAATGCTAACACTTAATTACCTGTGTTCTTTATTTATAGGTGCACACTGCTCATTTAAACTGATGTAAATATTTTTCGACTTGTATCCAGGAAAGTGCTACTATCATTGGTTGAGAGAAAAGCAGCTTCTCTCTTTTGAATAGCTGCTGTGATTTCAGAGAGATGAGGTCTACAAATTCATCTGCCATCAAAATATTTAGCTTTTAATCTATACAGAAAAGAAATGACAAATACATTACAAAACCCTTCCTGACAGAGCCTGTCCATGCTCCATTTTCTAAGAATATTGCACAAGGTGATAACATGAATCACAAATAACATTCAGCATGAGTTTGAGCAAGCTAAAAAATGCTCTTTTTTTCCTTTGGAGGAGGGAGAAATAAATTGTGTTATTAAAAACAGAGATGAGCTGAGAAAAAAAATATTGTCTTAAGTATTTTGTGCATTTAGCTAACCCAAGAAGATCCCATATGGAATATGAGCAAGTGTTAACAGAAAGATCACTAATCAAGAAATACGCCTACTGGAAACAAACCCCACAACAGTTTAGGAAAACAACAGACATAAAGTTATCCCGTGGTTAGATAAGTAAATGGATGTCAGTGTGGGAGCATTATGGCAGAGAGGAAGCAGCAGGAGGCTGTGAGCAGCTAGGGGTTAGGCATTCCATCATCCAGCCCTCCAGTACCCCAGGAGTCCTGCAGCAATCAGCTGATATCCAACCAGGGCAAAAAGTCTCCTGAATCAAGGCTGCCTGCTAGACAGCATGACAGTGCCCACAAGGAGGAAACCTCTGGTTTATCCAGGATCCCCAAGACACCAGGCTCCCTCTGACTCCAGCCAAGATGAAGGAAAGCTGTGGGATGGTGGCATGTCACCTGCATTGTCAGGCCCAGAGCAGTCCCCTCCTGTCCAAGGTATCCATCCAGGTAGGAAGCTCCTTCCCCAGCTTCTTCCCCCCACTAGCAGAGCAATCCAAAGCAGTGTTGCTGGCAACTCCAGTTGTTGCTCAGCAATGCTGAAAGCTGAGAAATGTTATGCCAAAATTTTCATGCACAAAGGGAAAGGCCTAATTTTGAAAGAATTTATAATGACATGGAATAATTGGTTCCTACACACAGGAAAGATGGGAGTTACTGGTTCAGGGCTTCAGAGCAGGAGAATGGGAGATGACTGCTAATGTCTTGATGCTCTTGTTGGTTTGGTGTTTTTTTCTGAGTGATTTGGCCGAGCAAACCAAAAAAAGGCAAGGTTATAACTGTTTCCTCTCGTCACCCTAATAATCCTTAGTGCTCTAAGGAAATTACCACTAAGCATTTTGCACAAAGTATTTGTGGAACAGACCTTAATAATTATTGTTAGTAAGAAAACAATAGATATTAATGAGCATCTTCCCTCAGTTAGTGTACCAGTGGAGAATTTATGAGTCCCAATGTGCACTAAATTTGAGAAGTGCAATTTTACTTCCATCCTGAAGAGTATTTAAATCTGAAAGAAAATTCCCAGCTAACTAACTAGGGGACCTGAAAAATAATTGTGAGAGCTGAAATGTCCTTACTTTCCCCCACAAAAACAACCAAGTCCATCAGTCTCAAAGTTTTTATTCAATACTCCATTGCCAGGAAATGTTTTCAAATTCAGATAAGAGAACAATAATAGCAATCCTAACTAAAAAGATAA
This sequence comes from Erithacus rubecula, assembly GCF_903797595.1. Lineage (NCBI taxonomy): Eukaryota > Metazoa > Chordata > Aves > Passeriformes > Muscicapidae > Erithacus > Erithacus rubecula. The sequence continues at coordinate 83,580,560 of NC_136689.1, read as the reverse complement.
TAACAATCCTAAATACATCCTTAAAAGCTTTAAGCAGTGACATGAGGTCACCAGGACCTTAGAGTCCTTGATTTGTGCCAGAGATGCAGCCATGCAGCAGTATGAGAGAGATGAGTGCCTCAGGACTTGTGTAACATGTAACTTGTATTTTTCCACATGCAGCGAACAGCTCTATACAAAATCAGGAGAAAGCAATCCTCCAAAGCCTCCTCACTTTACAGCTTGGGCAGAGATGCTTCTGACATGAAGTTCAGTTCTTGGATAGATCCAAAGTAATACAGTTTTTGAAATCTGATGTACCTCACAGAGGGAGGGAGGCTGAAGCTGTGGACAGAGGGGAGCAGGATGCACCAGTTTGCAGAGTATCAGTATCAGGTGCTCTTTTAGCTATGTGTGCATGCATGAGTAAGTACAGATGTGTGTGAAGGTTGGGGGAAGCAAACCATGGCTTCTGAACAAGCTCACTCTCTCAGCACGTACTCTGCTGTGACACCAGCTCACCTTTGATGACACAATATTGGCAGCAAACCTCAGGAAGCATCTGTTTGCCTTAGTAGGTAAATGAGTTGCAGCTGGGAAAAGACAGAGTTCATATGGGGACAGAGGCATTGAAGGGCTTTCTGAGCTATTGATTTTTGCATGTTCTCAAGAGAGCACAATGGGGAAACAGATTTTTGGGTCAGCCCTGGTTACCCAGAAATTTCTATATTTTGCCATCCAGCCCAATTTATAAATTGACTGAACCTGGTTAACACCACTTAATAACCATCACAAATTATCTTTGAAGCAAATTATTAAATATTTTAGAAAAATCTGTTCCAGATCCTTGCTGAAGAATTTCTGTATCTTAAGTTGAAACACAAAACATTCTGTGTGAATCATAGAATATCACTAATTGGAAAGGACCCTTAATTACACAAGGATCATTGAAGTCTAACTCGTGATCTTGCATAGGACATCCCAAGAGTCACACCAAGTGCCTGAGAACATTGTCCAAGCACTTCTTGAACTCTGTCAACCTTGGTACTGTGACCACTCCACTGGGGAGCCTGTTCCAGTGCCCAGCAACCCTCTGGGTGAAAAACCTTTTCCTAATATCCAACCTAAACCTCCCCTGACACAACTTCAGGTCATTCCCTCAGATCCTGTCACTGGTCAGCACAGAAATCAGATCAATGCCTGCCACTTCTCTTCCCCTCATGAGGAATTTGTAACTGTGCTGAGGTCTCCCCTCAGTCTTCTCCAGGCTGAACAGATCAAGTTCAGCTGCTCCTCATTTGGCTTTCCCTCAAGGCCCTTCACCATCTTTGTTGCCCTCCTTTGGATGCTCTCTAATAGTTTAATGTTTTTCTTATATTGTGGCACCCAAAGCTGCCCCAGCACTGGAGGTGAGGCTGCCCCAGCTCAGAGCAGAGCAGGACAATCCCCTCCCTTGCCTGGCTGTGATGCTGTGCCTGATGCCCCCAGGACAGGGCTGGCCCTCCTGGCTGCCAGGGCACTGCTGGCTCATGGCCAACTTGCCATGGACCAGGACCCCCAGGTCCCTTTCCATGGCACTGCTTCCCAGCATCTCCTTCCCCAGTCTGTCCAGGCTTGCTCCATCCCAGGTGCAGAATCCAGCACTATTCTTTGTTAAACTTCGTACAGTTGGTGATTCCCCAGCCCTCTGATGTGTCAAGGTCTTTCTGTAGGGCCTCCCTGCCTCTGAGGTACTCAATAGCTCCTCCCAGTTTACTTCCATCAGCAAATATTCTTGTTATGCCTCCAAGTCCTATGTCCAAGTTTATGGAGATGTTGAAGAGACAACATGTGGAAGACAATACTGAGCTCTGTCACAGGAGAAAGCCAATTGTGACCATCAGTTGGGATGGTAATTGCCCACCTACATGGCCCAGCTATCCCTTCCTACAGGTGGGTGTTGTGTATAAACAAGATGTTGGGGCTGTTCTTCTCCAGTTTCCCACTCTGCCCTCTGCACAGCTGGACCTCAAGTATCCTGAGCCATTCAGCTGCAGGGTAGAGAGAGGACACAGATCACAGCATCTCTTTCCCCCATAACCCACAGGTTTTTTTTCTCCTGTCCATCCTGCTCATAAAGGCGTTGCAGTGACTTTAATTTTGCAAGAGCACCCATGATATTAAGATGCAATTCCAAGTCCCTGGACTCCTTGTATTCCTTCTATCTTTCCTTGCAAGCACATGCAGGCAGTGCACAGGTTTTGCTTGTTTTAGGCCTGTAACTGCTTCTGCATGTGGTGCTGTGGTTACTCCCCTGCTGACACTTCTTAACCAAAGGTCCTCTCAGAATACTTCATACAGAGGTGGGGTGTGCAGGATGACAGCTAATAGCCATTTTCACACAACTCTTTGAGAAATATCTGCACCCAGGGCCAACTCAAAACACAGCTCTGCCTTTCAATGCATCTCTCTCTCTGCTGCTCACTCAGCTCTAATCATTAGAACCCCATCACTTCAGCTAAGATTAATGCTTTGACAGGGACTTTTTGCATACTGTTGTTCATGAATCATTTTTCCTGTCACACAATAACTACAATTTCTGCTTTTCTAGACCTTTGGCTGATTGTCTTAGAAGAAAATAAAAGAGCCAGCAGAAAATGGAGGGTGCAAAATCAGACATGTTGGAAACAAAAATAACCTCTTGCCTCTTGCTGTTGAAGCTGCTCCCTTCAGGTCAGAGCCCATATGCACACACATGTGCACACATTGCTTCCTCTGCTCCACCGTGCCCGGGGTAGTTTGTCTGGTTTTAAATTGGCCAGAGTAGATGACGGGTGGCAGAAGGTTATTTTTAATCGGTTAATGTGGTATGTGAGACTGTTGTAGCAAGGAAACACAGAAGATGAGGGAAGGCAGAGGGAAAATGTGGAACAAGTTGGTTTGAACTAAGGGAGCACATCATGTGAGAATTTCAAAGCTCCTTGTACCAGACTTTTATAGTAGCAAAGAAAATAATTTCCCCCTCTCCCCTTTTCCTGAGAGGACATGTCCTTATGTAGAACATGGGAGTCTTGGCTTGACTGAGTCTGTGGTAAAGGGATAAGGCATCACCTCACAACTGGACTTTTCCAGAAAGCTCCTGGCTGGTTACACAGCTCAGCATGACAAGAAGTGTCACCACTAACACACCCAGGAGTCATGGATTTTTGCATCACACAGTTAGCCTGCCTGACCCTGGGAGATGACATCCTCTTCCCTTGGCAGCTGTCAGGTCTCTGCTATTCCCACTCCTTCCCCTATGAAATATCAATTTATTCCTGTTTCTCATGCTTATTCTGTCTTTTTCTCCTTTTTTCTCTTCACCTTTTATAAGAGAATTCTTATAAATTTCAGACAGGTCCAGCTGTGGTTAATTCATCACGGAGAAAATAATATCAAATGGAGCAGTGCTGGGGAAACAAACAGCCCCGCGCAAAGCCTGCCCCTAATTGATTGATGAAAAGAAAATTAAGGTTGCCTCCAGAAACAATTTCCATAGCAATGGGAATAGAAAGGAAGCTGTGCTGCAAATTGTGGACAACCCACTGCAGCTCTTTGGCCTCTGAATTGCACTGGCAGTGAGGGGCTGGCCAGTGTGGCTGGGCTGCCAGCACAGCCTGGGCTAGCAGGGCTAGCGTGGGACCTGGCTGCCTCTGATGGGCCCCAGGGCAGGGCACAGCACAGGCTCCCACTGTTCCTGGCCAAGCCCAGTGGGAGCTGGGCTGTGAGCACGCTGCTGTACTGATGGATGGAGCTTAGCTTCCTCCTCCCACTCTGCTCCCCCTCAAAAGAAACAGATGCCATATTTTATGGGCTTTTCTCTTCCCTTTGCGCTTCTTTCAGAAAAAAAAAAAAAAAAAAAAAATTCTGCCTCAGCTCGAGTACTGATTGCTACCACTTCAAACAGACTGACTTTCTTTTATATTCTCTGTTAACAAAGTCATCCAGGAGACTTCCCAGCAGGAGATTTTTCCCTTCAGAAAAAGTTCTGCAGGTGCCCATGGCAATTGAGGCACAGTGGTAATTATTGGGACCATGTTCTTCATTTTTGATGGTTAAAGCGGCTTGCGTTAAAATTGACTAATGATTTGGGGAATGCCTTTTGTTTGCTTGACTGGAGATATCTTAAGTAAGGCCTGACTTCAGGGAAGGAGGTTCACTGCTGGAGTCTCAGGGTGGGGAAACAGTCACCCACATCACCAACTGCTTTTAAAACCTTGGTCATGTGAGTCTGTGTGTGCCTTTTGTTTGTCAGGCAGGCCACAAAAAGCAAAATAAAGTTCCTGGCAGCTAAATCATGAACAAATGTTACTCTTAATTTGCTGTTGTACAAAATTAACAGTTTACAAATTTTAATAGACCTTAGAGAGAGAGAAAAAAAAAAAACAGCTCAAAGAGAAAAACAAATCACTCTAATCCTGGACTTGGATATTTAAAAACCAAACTAATCAATTTTCATAGTTATCCACTGGGCATACCTCTCCCAAGTATTACATGTAATAGAACTTAATTCCTGCTCTGTAATGGCTCAATCCTGACAGAAATTTGGCACCTAGGTAGGAGGAGCCATTTCACACAGCACAGGTGCTGTCACTGACTTCACCTCTGTGTTTTAAAGCCATGTTCTTTTCAAAGCCAGAATGCACACTGCAGAGTTAGGCAATGCTTTGATTGCTGCTTATGACCATGGCAGCATCAGAAGAAGAGAAAGGCAAGGCTGATGTGATTTTCTCTGTACTGCTTTTGTCTGGCTCACCTTTTCCAGCAGCCATTCCTGAAGTAAATGGAAAGGCCATCACTAAACAGCCTCTCTCCTAATGAGTGCCCTCTTGGTTATTGTCATCAGTACCTGCAGCCTGCAGAACATGTGAAAGAAACTGCCTGAAAGGAAACAGCCCAAAGATAGAGAGAGAAACAAAGGTCTTTTTTAAACAATTCTATGATTCTGCAATTCGATGATTCTATGACATGTAATGCACCAATTGACCTGAAGATGGATTTCTCTCAAAGCAACATGGTATATTTTTATCTGCCTGCATTTATAGAAATAAATTGTTCAGCACTGCTTTTTGGGCAGGTAAAAGTTATCAGGCTCTGAGGAGCATCCATATTTCAGTAATTTGTAAAACTTTAAAAAATCAGTGTACCAGAGACATGACTTAAGGGACAGCTGGAGGGATAAGCAGTAAGTGGAAACAGACCAATGATGAGAATGAAGTTGTTCATTGGCAAAAACTTCTACTATTTAGATAAATACCCTTTAAATGGCATCAGCTTTCTGGGGAAAACTGGAGCTTTCTATTGGAAAGCTATTGAGGTAATGTTATGTTTAGGGCATTTTCTGATATTCAGCTTTCCAGTCTAGTAATTAAAATTTGCCACGGAGGGAGAGCATGCTCTGTTGTTGTTGCTGTTGTCAGTTTTCAGTAGGAAATGTCTCCTTCCCTACCTTCACTGGGGAATGAAAAGCTTGCACTTGATGCAGAGCTAGAGCAAAAGACAAACAAGGAGAATGACAAAATTAGACAAGTCAAAGCACCACAATTTTTTATCCACTCTGGTACTTTCTCTTCTTAGCTTTTTGCAATATTTTTTCTACTCTTCAGGGCTCTTCTTTTAGACCATCAGCTTTTTCCGCAGGGATTGCTATTGAATTTTCACACAGGTTGGCATGTTGTAGTCTTGACTGGCAGGGGCTTAAGGGTTACAGCATATGCCAGTCACTCCAGAAAGACAGCTAGAAGGAAAGGTCATCTGGACTGACCTTTGCTAAACAGTAGAGGAGCCCAAACAAGAAGGTTGAAGTATTCCATTAAAAATCACCAAAAAAACCCACCAAAAAAAAAAAAAAAAAAAAAATCTGAGTGATTAGAGCCTTTCTTCTGGAGGAGACTTAGGCAAAGAACCAGCTGAAAACCATCACCACCAGCACTCCTGCTGTTTGAGTATTTTTCAGCCCTGGAAAGGGGTGTTGCTGAAGGCTGGTAGTTTTGCTACATGCTGTATTTAGCTCCAGCTTCCAGTCTTAGATGCCATCAGCCCCAAGGCAAACCTACACAGTTGCTAGCTGTACTTGAGCAGTCCTCCTCAGCCTGAACTCAAGCACTTGCTTTATGACTCTACTGGGTCTGGGTTGGCATGGCCCTGTGCTTATTCCTGTGTATTTATGGAGTAGGCTTGATGCTCAGGTGGGGGTGGCATTGATTCTAGAGAAAACAATCGAGACTAATAAGGTAAGGACAGATCAGACGTGGCATTGTCAGCATCTGATACCACTAGGGTGACATTTTAAATATACTTTTACATGGTTTATTTGCAAAGAATCAGCATAATGCTCCAAGAGATAAAGAACTCCACCTGCTCTAGAGATGTAGCTATAGCAACCTCCACATGATTACATTGCTAATCTGCAGGTGTTGAAGAGGCATAGATAGATGCTGTTGAGTAATTCAGCTTCAAATAGATACTTTGATCTGCATAACAGCTTGCATTCATGTCCCAAATATGGATCATTTCTAGTTCTGCAATTCTTCCTTATGAAAGCAGCATTCCTATCCTTTATTTTATAGGAGTCTTAAAACTTGCCACTGTTATCTAACAAGGTAATCAGCTCCTTTACTCTTGGGTGGGGCAGAAACAGGGGGAAAAGAAATCTTTTGACTGCCTAAAATGCACAAATTATTTGTTGCATGTTTTGTCAATGGCAACAAAACCAAAGAGAAGAGAAAACTTGGTCTACTTTCCTATATGCATGATGTACTGACAAATCACTTGCACCTTCACATTAAAGATGGTGTGTTCCAGTGGAGACTCTGCCAGCAGTGTCTGAACAAGTACCAGATCAGGTCATGCTTCATTAGCAGCCACAACATTGTTGAGAACATCAAGCTAAAGTCTGTCCTGCTTTGCTCTCCACAAGATGCCATTGAACTTGGTGGGTTGCCTGGGATGGAAGTCAAGGCAGAATATGGCTCACCATCAAACAGCTCCAAAGGAGCCTGGACCTTTGATAAGCAAAATCTGCAATTCACCGATTCAATAAAAGAAAGGAATTAAAGAGCTCCAAGAGAAAAATGACCCTTCATTTTATTCCCCTCCAATCTGCTGTAGCACTCCTTTGAAAGGGTAGTTCAGCCACACACTCATCATTTCATGAAAGCTGGTTAAGGGTATTTGATGAAGCCTCTGAAGTCTATATCACATGCCCCTTTCCATCTTTTTCTTTTTTTATTTTCTTGCCAACTGAGCATCCCACAGCTCAGTTGTTCCCCTCACTTCCTGAGGCACCTACACTGCCCTGCTTCCTGCCCCCATTTCATTTTTTGCTTCACAAATTTCTGTACAACCACCTTATTATTTACCTGAATGACTTTTCTGTGATAAAGAGCAACTAATTAAAATAGAAAAGCTGTTTGAGATTCACTGGTTATTGTTGAAAGCTTGCCTCTCTTATGAAGACCGTGCATGTGACATGTGACAGTGAAGTGATCCATGGCAAAAGACCTGATGGTCCTGGCCACAGGAGCCTATCTCATCTCTTGCCCAGGACACAGCTCTTTCAGAAAATGCTCTCTGGTTGACAAATTCAGACCTTCTTCATTCCTCCCCACAGCTCCAGCTGCCTTTCTGCTGCCTTCTCTCCTGCCTCACTGACCGCTGTCCCTGTCTCGGCATCCTGCATTTTGCTACAGCCCCAACCCTCTTGCATCCACTGCTCTGGCTCCTGTGGCTTTTCCTTAGTGCTGCCTACCACTGTGTGACCCTGGCTGGGGAGGTTGCTCACCCCTTGCAGGGTCAGGGGACAGTTGGATTCACAGGATCCACTGGGGAGAATCACAGAACCTGTCTTGGATGAAGGGAAGCAGCATACTGGGTTTTGTTGTGCTGGTCCTGGGGCTCCTGCACACTTGAGCCTTGTGCACTGAAGAGGTTGGTCCTGCCTGGTTACCCTCTGGTAACCACGCTCCCCACCTCAGGTGTCAGGCTGAAATCATACACTCCTTCTCAGAACATCCATGTTAATTATACACCTCTCTTATCACTCCTTTTAATTAAATTTTCCATTAATACTCTGCCTGATATTGATATCAAGTAAACTGGACTATATTTGCCTGCATGGTTTTGTTTACCTCTGAATTTTTGCACAGTGTTGACATTGAACAATGAGAATGTCCCCATTATTAAAAGTATTAATATTAATATTAAGAATTTACATACACAAGCAAAAAATATCCTGCATTAACTCATGTGGGCCCTTTTGTGGACCTTCCAACTTAAAAAATGGGTTAACCTTAGTGAAAATTGTTCAATATCTTTCTTAATTAGTAATGTGTCAGAAAACACATTATTCCAAATAGAGAGCAGAAATAATTGTTGAACAATTTGTGAATTTGCTTCGTTGTTATTAATGACTGGGCTGTCTTCAGCTAGTAATGAGTCTATGGCATTGATAGTTTTTCTGCTAATATTTATATGTTTTCAAGAAAATCATTCTTCTTAAACAAAGTCTGACCAGCCACAACATTTTTTTCTGATGTCTTTAGTATCCTTTATCAATTTTATACACCTCATAAACTCTTATTTATATGGATTTTTATTACCTCCCCTTTTTGCCATATGTTGCATATTGCTTTTTAATTCATTATTCCCGCCTTCATTCTTCCACTGAAAGAGAATGTGCTTTTCACTAATATTATTCAGCACCTTTACTGTGAAGTAATGGCTTTTTGGCCATTTAATATGTGCTTCTGCCTAACAATTTTTTACACTCACTTTCACTTGTAACTTTTCCAGTTTGGGAAACTAGTGTCTTTAACTATTGAGAGTATGTGTCACTTGGAGTTACACAGCTGGTCAGGGCAGTGATGGCAGCTGTCCCTAGGCAGCCTGTTCTTGTTTCCAGCAGGAACTTTTCCTTGCTGAAGGAGGACACCAATCTGCATGGGGCTGGGGCTGCAAAGGATCTCTTCTCTCTGAAGGACACTGTTTTGGTTTCATAGGTGTGTGCAGTTTTTGAAGCCATTCCCTGGCACAGAGGCAGAGCAAGTTTGCTGTCCCTGATGTGCTGTGCCCACCCTCCAAACCAGCAATGGTGGGGTATATAATACATATATTATAAATTCTTATCTATTAAATACAATATATATATAATATAATCTATTATTATATATTATATGTATTTAAAATATATCTCAAGCAAACCCAACAGTGAGGAATGTGCCACCTGCCACTTTCCCACTTACAGCCTGAGCCCTGCCCAGGCAGGTTTTACCCAGGTTTTATCACTGCCATCATACAGAGCCTCCCAAATGGTTTCAGCAGGCCACTGATACTGCATTTCTTCCCATCAGGGATTACTTTCATTTTCTCCTGCTTGTTTGCCAAACTCCTATTAGTTGTATAAATGCATGGAAAACCAGGACTGTGATGACACAGAAGATGGGAAGGGTCTCTGGCCATATGGAAACCTCTGACCCACAGAGACTCATTGGTAGGGGAAGCTTGGAGGGAGAAAAATGATGGCTCAGAGGTCAGGACAGGGTTGAACTGATTCTCCTTTTTAATCCTCCACTTTGACTGCAAGACTTATCCTTCCTCTTGAATTGCTTTTGAGCTCTATTGCTCCCAGATGTGCAGAAGTGTTTTTAGTGAGCCCAAATAGCCTCTCAGTTATCTAGCTGAGAGGGAAATGTCCTCTATTGCTGTAGGAAAATCTAAACTTTCTCTCTGTATGTGCATGCTGGTCCATAGCAGAAATAGTTCCAACTACAAAAACATTATTTTGGGACTCAAAATCAGCACTTTTTCTTGTTTGAATGTGCTATTTTTCACTTTGCTTGGCACTTCAAGTGCAAGGTCATGTGGTAAATCATTATACGAGCAATGTTTATCTCTGTTTGAAGAACTCTGTCAAGAATTGATTTGGAAAAGGTTTGGGTAGTGCCTATTCTTCCTTGTCAACAGTTCCATTATTCAAAGCCTATTTATGCAAAATCTTTTGTTGCACAGGTATTTTCATTTTAATTGTAGAAAGAGGCCTGGGGGGGAAAGGAAAAATGCCAATAATTTTGAAGCAAGAATAGCAGTTTTTTAAATGTTAATGATAATTTTGTCGCATCCACACCCAGGGAGTCTGTCGGAAATTCAGGGAAATGATGTTTAGAGATCCCCTGGTGTTTAGAGATCCCCTGGTGTTTAGAGATCCCCTGGAGAGCCTCAGTGTTGAAGCTGGGACAGCATCAACCCAGGTCAGTCCAGCCTGTCACACACATCATGAACACACACACATCTCTGTCCCCGTGTGCACAGACACACCAATGACAACTTTTATTGGCCTTCACTATTTTTAGTAGTCTTTAAAGCCTTGCACAGGTTGCCATATCTTAGAAATGCAGCTTTTAACACCAGCTGGTTTGAGTCTGCTAAGTGTTTTATCTAGCAGATTAGATTACACACCCTAGGGAAGAGAGTGACTTAACCACATTGTGCAGCAGGTAAAGTGCTTTGGGGTCTGTGTTGTGTCATTAAGACCAATATGAGGAAGCAGCAAGACTTATCTTAATCTTGATGATTGCCTCAATTAACACAGTCCCCATAGTGTCCTCCTTGATATCTAATCCCTGCAGTTTCTTGTTCTGTGTTTTGCTCTGACAATGTTATCAGATCATTGCTAAGGGTATAAAAGTACATATTAAGTAAGTGAGGATGTGGTAGTTATTTAGAGAAGCCACGTGCTTAATTAACATGATAATCAAGCAATGGACTATTAAGTCTTTTGCATAAGGCAAGAAATGTACTAGATACAGGCCCTTTTTTTAATAAATAAAAGGAAGGAAAAAATGTACAGGAAAGAAGGGTAATTATAAGCAGAACTCAAAAGCTATACCATTCATAACAACCTGTCTACTCCTGGCAAACACTTTCATCATTTGGAAATAACTCACACAGCAACACAAGCAATCAGAAAAAAAGAAAAAAAAAAAAAAAAGGAGGGGTTTGTCCTCCCACTTCTCACACATTCAAGATGTAGTGAAATTATCTCTTACACTCATGGGACTTTTCCTTATTCCTGAGGGTAGCCTCTACTCCCAGGGCAACCCTGAGTGCATTCCTCATTCAGGCAAAGACAAATAAACATGAAGATTCAGATCTAGGGAACTTGATGGAATGATAATCTATATCTTTCCAGCCAATTCTGCAAGTAATGCCTAGCATAAAGATTGCTGTGTTAAGGAAAACAAAACAACCACCCTAGCTGAGAATAAAAATCGGTTTGGGAGGCTGACAACCTTGAACTGGCAATGAGTGCTGCTACCAGAAGCAATCCCATGGCTGAAATTGCTTTCTGCTCTCTGCTGTGCCATCTGATGCTCTGGATGGCTTTCAGCAGTGTCACAGGGCCAGGATGCTGTGGTGAGTGAGCAGGACCATCACAGCAAGAGGACCTGCAGGTCCTCCCTGGGGCAGCAGGGAGGCAGGCAGCACTCCTCCTCCCTGAGGGCACTGCATTGAAACCTCATCTTGGGGATTACATCCCCATCAATACCGACTCTCTTTCCTCTGAAGGCTCAGAATGAGAGCACCCAGTTAAGAGATTTTCCTTCTTTTTCCTTTTTCCCCCATGCTATTCTATCTTACCCACAGTGCAATATATGGCATCATGTTTTGGAGGAGAATGATGGAGAGTGAAATGTTCATTTTAAACCCTGCATATTTAATCATGTCAATCCCTAAATATTTTATCTGGATCAATCTTTCATAGCAGTTCGTCACTCACTGGCTCACTGGGCAACTGCCATGAAAAGAGCACAGCAGAGGCTCTGATGGTGAACAACTGCTGCAAAGACTTCTTCCTCCCTTCTTTCCTCTGCCAAAATTTCAGGCAATGTACACCTGTTTCTGAGCCAGGAAACCCACTCTGTCTTTTGTATTGCCTCTCCTAAATGAATACCTGACTGTATGTTCCAGTGACATGCCAGGGCAGCCACAAAAATAAATATTTCTGGAAGTGTAACAGATCTCTACTAGGGCAAGAATATCCTATCCTTGCTGCTCACAATGCAAACAACACCTCATTTGCATTTCTGTAGTTTAAATGTAAATGGTTTAAGATAAGTCATTGTCAGACTCCTGTAAATATTGATGACTGCTCCTGGACCTGGTCTGTAACCATTTCTTTCTCTTCTGTCACAATCGGAGGGCAACATATTAGCAGAGATGTGGATGGAGCTTCTGGGAGGGAAAAGAATAGCTTTGCTTAGTGGGTGACAGCAAAAGAAAAGAAGGAAGCTAGGGAGGAAAATTTCCAGATGAATAATGAATTGAGCCAAGCTGGAGACTGGTGAATCTTAATTAGAAATCTGACATATCATCAGCTTCCCATCTTTGTGCTGGCTGCACTCAAAGGGATGCTCAGGACCAGCCCCAGCTCCCTGTGCTCCCCCCCTCTTGGAGACTGTAATGCCAGTGAGGGAGCCTGTTGTGAGACCAGGTGAGGTGCAGCCACCCAGGCTGGGGACAACACTGCTGCTTCTCTCATGCAGACGAAAGGACAGAGGATGTGCCAGCAAAAATGATGGGAAAAGGTGACTCAGTGGCCACTGCACCTCCCTCCTGAGATTATCAGCAGGTCTGGAGAACTATATTCAGCTTGCCTATTGTGAATAGACCCTGACATCTATTCTTTCTGCTTTTTTTTTTTTTTTTTTTCCTAATGACAGTTTCAATACTTCTATCTGAGATGTCTTGGTGAAGTGCCTGAAGTTACAAAGGAGGGAGAGAGAACATCCATCTGCATCTGCTCTCTCCTGCAGAGAGTTGTCATCAGTCATCTTGTCTGGACTAGCAGGTGAGGGACAGCATGACCCAAAGGGCAGCCCCAGAACAAGGAGACAGGTGAGGTTCTCCCAGACTGTGCTACGAGAAGGTCACGTCCTTGGGCCTCAGTTTCTCGAGCTCTAAAATGAGAAAAACACTTATTGTTCCAATTTATTTCATGTCTTAGAGGAAAAGTACTCAGCAAGTGCTACGGTTTATTATTCTAATGTGACTGTAAAATCATGATGTCTTTATTGCAAAATGATCTTTAAAACATGAAGCATTAGGATGGTGACTGAAATCATTAGTATCAAATTGTTCTGCTTTTGCCCTGTCACATTGATACTTCAGTGAAATTGTCCTGTGGGCGTTTGTAGGATTTTATGAGGATAACTTGTCTTTTCAAACCTTATTCAGGAGGGCAAAAAAGCCTCCAGATGTTTTCTTAATGTAAAAGGGCTAAGGTTTCTACCTGCCTTATCTGAAGCTGTCCTTTAATTTTAAATTTCAAACCCACTAACAATCAACATGATGAACAATCAACAGGATGAAAATGAGTCTCCAATTGCTCAGAGGTGGTGCAGGCAAATGTCCCCACACCTTGATCCCATCCAAGGCTGAGACACTGAAGGAGGGAATGCCATGGTGCCCCATCCCTCCCTCTGCCTGCAGAAAGGGAGTGAAGGTGTCTCTGCTCTCTGCTGTGTGTGTCTGCTGGCAGGGGCCACTTTTTTCTGCTGCTCTGGAGTGCCTGACACTTGGCACAGGGAAGCCACACTCGTGCCACAGCTGTCTTGGGTACGAGCACAACAGAAATACAGCACAAACAAAATGGTACCATACACTGTGCAGTGACTGGGCTTACAAAATGTCTGGCTCTCCAGAACTCCCCCATCTTCTCTGTCCCACAGGCTATATCATCACCAGGTTAACAAGGGCTTGACTCCTTGTCCTGCCCTTCTATCCTCTTTCAGGCTGGGCTACACTGTGAAATCAAGTTTCCTCTCCTGATAGAAAGTCCAAAGGTGTTTCAGCAGCCTAGGTGAGTGCAATCTGTCTTGTGAGAACACACCAGGAGTCGCCTTCCTCCATCAACAGCTCCACTGCATCACTTTCTCACTCTCCTTAACTTGTCTCTCCCAGATCTTTCTTTTCCTTGCATATACATTTTGCAGATCAGGAACGTGCTTGTGGATGTCTATGGTTGCCCTGTTTTGACTCAATCCACAAGTACCAAGAGGAAAGCTTTCTTCACCTTTCCCCCTCCCCCCTTCCCAGCCCCCAGCCTAGCTATTTAGCAAAAACTGCTAGTGGAAAATGTGTTTATTTGCTTTTTCACTCCCTCTTTTTTTCCCTGCCAGTTTTCCCAAATGACCTTGGGATTTGCTAGGCAGCTTCCAAACAATTTTGATCAAATGAAAGTGGCTTGAAATGCTACAAATACAACAATGAATTAAATATGTCTGGAGTTATTCCCTGGCACAGAACAGTTCTTTCTTGCCCATGTAATTCAACAACTTTTTCCCAACACTGTGTGTTTAGAGTGGTCCTGGGCTTGACTCTTACATCATGTCCAGGAATTGCTGGATGAGTGCTGGCCAGCACAGGCCAAAATGGGGTAAGGGGTCATCACCCTCTAGTGCTGGTGTATACATGACAGTGTGTCCATAGCCACATCTTCATTTTCTCAGATAGATGAAGGCACATGCAATGGATGTGCCTGAAAATCCAACAGAGGTGAAAGCCAGAGAGCAGAGAGCCAGCAACCTGTACCAAGTCATGTCCTGTGAGCCTGGACAAAGCACAGCCTCACTGTACACTTGATTTCATCAGCTGAGGAATGAGTTGGTAGGGACTGTGAACAGGGATGCTCCAGGTCTGTGTGGCTGGCCTGACTCAGGGCCATTTGCTTGTACAGCACTGCCTGTGACTGTCTGGGAAAATGTGTGGCAAAGTGCTGTACCTGTTCCCAGGCCCTCACATCAAAAGTTAACAAGGTCACTGGTGGTGTGCTGAGCAAAGGAGCCACCTGACCATCCCCTCTGTCCACAGCCTCAAACCCAGCCCTAGATGGTGTGATAGGGTCACAGAATGTGCTTTTCAGGAGCAGTGATGCAGCTGGTCCTGATTTAAATGGAAAGAGCCTCTAAAGGGCTGTAACCCCACCACCACCCAGAACTGGAAGTGTCTGTGGTCCCCAAAAAGTACAGTCCAAAGGAACTGCACAGAGCTGGCAGAGGGATTTGGTTTTGAAGTGTCTGAACTACAGAGGACATCCCACAGGCAAAGCTGAGGACCACAGCAAGCTACTAGGTACAGGGCAAGAATAGACAAGTACTTCTGCCTTTACCTCTGCCTCAGGATTCCACAATAGTTCTTACATCCACAAGTTCCTGTCTGGCTCTACAATCAGATTTTCAAAGTCCACATGAGCAATTTCAGGTTTTGAGAAGTTGCTTTCTGCAGGGTTTCAGGGAATCAGTCCCTCCCCCATCTTCCTTTTGCATAGATCTATGATATACAGAAACATCTCTAAATGTAATGTCACAAATGAAGTCCAGTGAAGGAAAGACCCATACTATGGCTCTGAAGCAGCAACTGAGTATGATTACTGCCTAGTTTTATGGCAAACAAGTCCATTAGCATTTAAATTGATTCTTAAATATTTTCGTAGAAATTCGCAGCAATATAAGCCTTAAATCCAGGACTGGTAATATTATGAATTTTATGTCTAATTTTAGATTTAGTTTTCAGTCCAATAGATTGCAATTATAAGGCCATGAAATTTCAGAGAGCTGCTTTAAAATGCACAGATTTGTGTTTCTCCTTTAATGAGTAAAAGAAAAAAAGAAGAAAAGGAAGTAAGCATTATCCCACGTCCCTGTGAAAGACTGTTGCCAAATCCTGATATTCTTGAACATAAATCCCTCAATACAGTCTAATTACATGGCTTACAAATTAAAAGCCTAGACTGAATATGTCTTTTAGTCTGTATAAATGATACAAAATATAAATCCCTAGCACCTGGACAATCCTGTAAACTGAAAGGCACAGATGTCTGTCAGTGAATATCTATATTCATAGAATCACACAATATTAGGATTGGAAATGACTTCCAAGACCATCCAACATTTGGCCAAACAGCACTGTATCTACTGAACCACATTGTTCCAAACTTGGTATAAAATACTGGTGCAAAGGCTTGATTGGCCTCCATCTGAACACATCCAACAGGGCTCAGCCATCAGGATATTCTCCATTTGGCAGCACCTGCTCCGCCAGTGCCTCTGTCTGGGGAGAAGCTGAAGACTGCAGGAGGTAAGTCACACTCAAAATATGCTGATATTGATGTTGTGTGGACATAAGCAATAGTCTTTGCCTGTCTCAGCTGTGCTCTTCAGACCATTAGTTTCTCTGATAAATTTCTCAACCCACTTTGGAAGCATTAAAAAATGTTTCATATGGGTATAAAAAGGCAAAACTCAGCATAAGCCAAACCAGTGTGACTTTTTAGTGACCTTTGTGATTGGGAGTATGTTTTCACTACATTTATTTGATCCTGGTAGTTAATGTCACCCCACGTGAATCCTTTAGAGTTTTGTGATTTTGAGAGTTGGGATTTCTCCAGATGTGGTTTCCATGGCTGAGAACTCTGCTGCTACTTAGATCGGTCATGACTGAAATGTGAGAACCTTCAGAGACCAACAAGTTAACAAAAGGACACTTAGCAATATTGCTCCTCTGCTTGAATCTGTATTTAATTAGCTGGAGGAAGATATAAAGGCTGCTTTTTCAGGTGTGAGTTGCTACAAGACCCTGGGGGAAAAGAAAGAAGCTACTTAAGGGAAGGAAGCACTTGTGCTATTACAGCCACAGAAGGCTGACTCCACTCAGTCCTGCCCTGTTGACAAGTGCTGATAATGTCACACATGAAACATCCCTTCTCAGGCTTCTTCAGAAGCTCTAACATGGAAACAATTTTAGATTATGAACTACCACAACACTGGCAAATCACACATCCTCAGCATTGCATTAAAAATGAAAAAAAAAATAACCAAAACAATAATAACAACAACAACAACAACAACAAACAATTTGAAAAGTTGAGTATTACTGAAGACATCTGGTTTTGGTGTGAAAAAGACTAAGTCAAGCTCTACATGTTTTTTCCATGTAACAAGCCCTGCTGCATGGAATGCAAAGATAGCGAGAAAATACTGTCATCAAATTTTATTTTACTGAGTTAAAACTTCAATACAAAGGGTGTGTTTCTCTTTACTAATAGAAGTTTGACTATGAACTGAATGTCAACAGTTCAACAAAGTGCATTTTGCTAAGTGCTAAATTCACTTCCTTGCCAAGAACATGTATCTGTTGATTAAAACATCAGGCTACTTACACTGTGTTTGATACTGGATCAAAGGGGACACTGCACACATTTCCTCTCCCTCACTTCTTTTGCAAAACACACTGTACTTGTAAAAATCACAGTTAGAAACCTCAGACAGTTATGTGAAGAAAGAAGGTTAAATCAAAAACTTACAACCCAATCATCTTGATGTGATTTAAACTCAAGGTTATATCCAGGTGTTCCAGGCCATTCCATGCAATCCGTGACTCTGAACCCTTGAAAGGGAGCTGATCCAAACAGGCCTGTGAACCTTTCATCCTTGACTATCTACACAGTTTATTATAAAATATAATCCATTTATTTCCATGAACCTAAGCCAAACTCCAATTCAGTCAACAGAAACCTCACCACTGATTTCAAAACCAAAACCTATCACATTACCCAAAAAAGAAAAAAAAAAAAAATTCAAGCAAAACAAAAATCAAACACATGATAGATTGTTCTGTCTCCACAGAGCACAAAGTGGCTTCAGTTTTAATGCTCACACTTCAACTTTAACTCCCAAACCCATCTGTTTTGTTCATATTGTGGAATGTCATATTTATTAAACCATTTTTCATAGGTATGCCAGGGCAATAAAGTAAAAAAACCCACCAAGTTCAGGTTTATACAAAACTGACACCACAATTCTGGTTCCATTTTCAGGGCTTCATGCAGACTGGTGCAGGGACCAAGAGGAGTCTTCCCTCCATGGTTTATCCAGGATCAGATCAGGCCCTTCACTTTGAGTGTTCCTTTGTCAAACAGCTCCTAAAATCAGACAGCTGAGGTCTTTCAGTTCTATATTTTCCCTCCTCCAGAGGTGTTTGACACTGGTTGCACAAAGCTTCCTTCTCTCACAGCCCTGTGAGAGGGCTGGGAAACAATTAAATGTGTCAGAAGGAAAAATTGTGGAGGTGCTTGCACACCCCAAACTAAGATGAAGCAGTCCCCTTCCTAAATGTAGCCAGAGTGATTTGACCATAAAAGAGCTGCTATTATCTACCTAAATGATCTTGCTAATATCTCTTTCTTTCAGTGACTACATCCTTTTATACCTTACATAGCTGGTGAACCAAACACATAAACCTTTTCTCCTGATAGCCCATTAGGTATGCTTTTGAGGTACAACCTCAGTAATTACTTCCTTCCAATGTAATTGTATTTTAATTACACATTTAAGGCCAAATTCCTTCCTCATCTATCCCAACTAAAACTCTCTGAAACCTTATTAATTTTAATTAAGTAGGAGTTGATGCAAAATTTCTAAGTGCTCAATTTTGCATTAAAAGTTTCAAATTCATTTAAACATGGATTTAATTTCCACAAGCACTTCAGTTGGTAATGTGCTCCCGCATTTAGTCTTTCAGAGCAATAACATGAAATGTATGAAACATAAAGTCCTTTCCAACAGATGATATTAGGACATAGCTCACCTTTAAATATTTCCTCATTTGCTGCAGCTACCTGAGGGATGTTTGCTACAGACTCTAACAGGATTTCTCTCTTATTAACATCAGTAGCAGTCCTTCTCCAAAGGGATAAACTGAGCTGGAAATAAACTGTCCCTTTCTGAGAGGTGGGACAGAGTTTATGTCATCAGCCAGTGCAGTAGATACCGAAAGACAGCCTGGGAATGAAGCAGGCAAACTGCCAGAAGGGACTGAGAGCTCAAAAAGCTGGTTCTGTGCACAGGGAACAGATATATGGAGCTGGCCATGAAAGAGAATGAGAAAACATGGAAGTAAAACTTTTCACTGTCTCACTAAACAAAAAGGACAAGAAGTTACTTGAGAGAGTCACTTATTATTTTCAAAATAGCACTTGGAACAATTGAACCATCAAGAAAGTTATTTGAAGACTTGACCTGGACAGAATAAGACTGTAGAGGGACTCAGTAATTGTGCTCAAAACCAAAAATAAAAATATGAGGCAATTGAGCCTTATGTTTCAGATGTAAGATCTCTGACACGACGCATATCTTTGGAGACATTTTGCAGCTCCTAATTAAAAACAAGAGCTACTTGTGGGATTGCAGAGTGCAAGTGAAATTATTGAGAGAAACAGATCCAGCCCTGGAGAGATCAGCCAGCATCACAAAGAGGTCACTGCTGAGCACTCAGACAAGTATAACACATGTCACTGGGCCTCCAAAGCTCTCAGGTGAGGACAGGGTAGTGCCCAGCCATGTCTCTGGAATACAGCAGCCAGGTATGCTGCACAGAGCAGCACACAGAAGGGCTGTTTGCAAAACCTTTAGAGCCCAGAAGAGAGGCTCTGGCAATCACTATAACCTACTGCCCACAGGGGGCACTGAGGCATGTTCTTGTGCTGACTCACAGCATTTCTGTAGCAGGCACCCAGTAGCTCCAGCCAAGGTCTGGCATTTTTTACCCAACATACGCTGAACATGTGGGAGACAGGCTTGCCTGAGCAGAGACATGGAGCATATCCTCTGGCCAAGCATGACTGCCCACAGCAAACACTGTCAGACAGGGAAAACAGTGAACTGGCAGGGACATAGCCCAGCCAAACCCCTGGGGGGCAGGGGGAATCAAACAGCATGCACAGGTCTGTTTGCTTTCAATAACAGGAACGTGTACAGCCACCCCAGCTCGTTGCCCCAGCTCCACAGAGACCAGCTTCCTCAGGGCAGCTCTCTAGGCTTTTGGGAGCCCTAAGTGCAGAGAGAGTGAGGCTACAGGCTTTCATGTGGAACAAAACAGCGGTGAAAAGCGATTTGAGTCTGAATAATGGAAGAAAAGTCTGCCTGAGAGAAATTCCTGGGAGAGAAGTTAAAAAAAGCAGGAGACGGAGCTGGATGTGAGTAAGACAGAAGACATTACAGTCATGTTGGACATGACATGCTGCATAAAATAGTGTGTGACAACAGGTCAGCAGCTTGGAGTGAATTTCAGGGCTACATCTGTAATTGCCAGTTGTGCACAAAGTCCCATGACACAGAGGAAAGTGGGATCATATGGATGTCTGTCTGACCCTTCCATACCCTCTCCACTTTCACTTCAAATGCAGAGACAATGTGACACTCCCGGGCCCAGAGGGTCAGGGCAGCCTCTTACCAGCCTCTGCACCAGCTTCACATTCATCCTCCATGTCAAAATCACTAGGATTGTGATTTCTAAAGCATTATAGACACACAGGGGCACAGGAAGCCTGAGAGATGAGAGATAGAAGTCAGAGAAACCCCTGGAGATGTTTGTTGGATGTGGCGCCATTTGTTTTTATAACCCATGGCATCAGCCAGATGTTACAAACCCTGCAGTGTGAAAAAGCCCCAGCCCTGATGCCACCCTCAAGCCCAGCAGGAGGCTACAAAGACTTTCAGCTTGTAAGCTCTTGAACAGACAGGAGACTCTGCTAGTCGAGACCTCCTATCTGAGACTGTACAGCACCTGCCACACCAGATCACCACAGCCTCAAAAAATCGTCTCTTTTCATCAGGAAGTGGAAGCCAGTTGCACTCACACCAGGAGTGAACAGCACCAGATGCTACTGGCAGGGCAAAGCCAAAACTGAAAGATCTCCTGACACGAAACAGCAGAGCTGCAGATGAGTCAGGAGAGAACTGGAGGTCAAAACAGTGCAGGATGACCCAGGGGCTCTCCTGACTCAGTGGACTGTGAACAATTAAATAGGTTTATTTAATCATTGCTTGTTTCATGTAAGTGTTTGCTGTTAGTGTGTTGTTTGTGCAAGGAAGGTATAAAGAAAGGTGGGATACACTGGCACAAGACAACTAGACTTGTCCCTGCTATATATCTTACCTACTGACACTGCTGAAAGCTGGTCCCTGATAGGGACTTTGCCTGATGGCTGAGAAGCATGGCTACAGCATCATCTGCAGCTGTAATGCCTCTGAAAAGAGCTGTTTTCCAAAAAGGAGCTTGTTTCATTTTTACAAACAGCGAAGGGCTTTTTGGCTCTTGCTCAGCATGTGTTACCTGACATGCCAGGCATTCCCAGCAGCCCTGAGGAGAGTCAGGCAGTGAGGAACTGCTCTGTGTACTGAGCTGAACTTGCTTTCTCGTTTTTCCAAGTCTTGGCAGACAGGTAAATTTTTTAAAGGTACTTGTTTCTAAATACAACACGTAACTCGTTTTGCTGCAGTCTATCCATCTAGTGTTCTGTGCTTGTGGGTACAAAGTTACCAGTACCAGTTAAGGCGACTGAGAATTAAAAGTGAAAAACGTGTTTTTCTATCAGAGGCAGAATGGTTGAAGTTAAAAGATTTCAAGTTATTCTGCAGTTTTGAAGCTTGCTGTTCCTTGCCTGGCTTAAATAAAGCAAAGCGGAGCTAAATGATACATTTCTACATAATTGAAAATGCATAAACACAGGGAGAGAGACAAAAAGAGAGAAGGCTAATTGGAAGCAGTTTCCCAAGCAAGTTTCTTGATCTTGGCCATCAGAATCTGCAGTTTCAAGCCATTTAGGCACTCTGGAAAATTTTCTCTGGATATGAAACACACTTACTCAGCTCCTGTCAATTCTGTGCTGCAGCCAGCGCTGGGGAAAGAGAGGTCTCTTGGTGGCTGCAGCCAGCACCTGGGCAGCTTCCAGCCCTCCTCTGCTGCCAGCAGTAAATAAAAGCATAATGAAATAAGGACAGCTAATGCTAACGCCCAAAGGCTGATACTGGAACGAGGAGCGTGAGACCGGAGAATCCAGCAGCCTCTCCTCTCTCCTGCAGAGCACTTGCAGCCCAGACACATCCCGAGCCAGCCTGATCCTCTGTGGATTCAGTAGCTCTGAGAGGCTTTTCTCTTCCATTAATTCACTCAGCCTTCTCTCAGGCTGTACTGCTCAGCCATGTTTTCTACACAGGCAGCCACACCAAGGAAAAAGAGAATCAAAATTCACTGTGGTCATGGCCTCTCCAGTCCTCACCATTCCCTCATGAGTTCTTATGTGAACAACTCCATGTAGGGAATAGGAATGAGATCAGCAGCTGCCAGCAGGGCCCTGTGCCACAGAAATTTCCAAATAATGTTTTTTCTCTGTCTCTTAGGGACACTTAATGCAGCTGATACTTCTGCCCTTTTACTACACCTTTTTCTGCGCATACAATTTGTATGGCAAATATACATTGAAGTAAATGTAAGAAAAAACATAAAAATTTAAATCTTACAAATGAGCTCAAAAAAACAAATCAGTGTGAAAACTGGTTTGCTGAAGTTTTGTTCCATGCACATAGTGTATGTCAGTATTTTGTAATATGCAGAAATTACAGATGTGACTTAAGCCTTCTAAGACTTTATGTTAGTTTTTCCCTCTGCAAAATAAAATTCTCTGTGGAGGAAGCATGGCATGAAAGAACTAGGAATTGTGATGACAAGATGGTCATTATTATTGACATTTTCCCTTCCATATTTTAATTTGACAGAACTAGGTAAGCACCTTTCCTAAAAGAATGAACCCAAATTGAATTCAGTTGAGTTACTGAGCGAAAGAGGGAATTATTTTCTTAATTTCCCTTAGGAACGAAAGATCTCTGCATTACTCGTACATGCCATCAAATTAAAATGGTGTGAAGAAGTACAAGTTACTCAGCAATGAAATGTTGTGGAGTAAATGGGAGGCACATGTTAAAAATCCTCCTCTGAGCAGCCAAGAAGAAAATTCCTTCGTGATACATGTAGGTGACATAATCTTGGGACAGCCTTTCCGTAGGCGTGGGCCTTCTTTGCATGTTCCCCAGGAGAAATCTGCACATCATTCGTCAAAGTGGCTGTAGATTTACATCTTTGTTTTCTTAGGAATATGAATCTTTGTCTATTCATTGATTTTCAGTCTAGAATTAGACTTTACAATCGTGTTGTGCATCAGTCCTTATAGGCTTGCCACAGACTTTCAGACTCTTTCCTTATAAGTTCCTGTTTTCTGGCTGAATTGAAGTATGTCTTCTGCAATTAAAAAAATAAAAAAATCAAGTATTGATTTAAACACATCAGGTGTTAGAAAACTGTCAGACAGAATCCAATTCCTGGTCTGAGCTGTTTCAGGGTTTTCCTCGTGTGGTTCATTGGTCCCTAGGCATGAACTCCCTCTAATGCAATCATGAAATGTGATTGAGGAAATGAAATTCTTGGTCTCTACATAGCAATTGACCTGTGTAAAATATCCTTGAAAACCCATATTTCCATTGAAAGAAGTTGGAGAACCTATAAATTTTAAAAATTACATACCTAGTATCTAAAAGTGCCAGGACTAGATCCTTCAGAGAATGATACAAGCAGTTTCACATTCTGCAGTTGTAAAGTAATGTGTCAGAAGGGGATATTGTTCCTATCCCAGTCTTTCATGAAGCTTGTTTATGCCTTGAAGTACAAGTTTATTTCACTTACTTTTTGAGACAACTTTTATTCCATGCCATAAATCAGGGTGGCTTATTGGAAAACACTAGATTAGTGGTCAGTTTTCTAAACCCCCAGCACAGTATCTGACATCCCTTTCTTCACCTCTATCCTTCAAAAAATACTAATTCCAGCCCATTGCCATGTGTAAGCTGAAAACATTACATAAACATATTGTATCATAGGTATAACAAGTGTTGTATGTCAAAAGAAGTCAGTATTTGCCCAGTTTTCATACTGGTATCCCAGCCTTACCTGGTGAGACAAAGATGGGATGTGTCATGCTGGAAGCTGCCTCCACAGGCACTGGGGAGAAGAGGATGAGCTGTGACACAATTTCAAATCCACCTTGATGGAATTGTGGTCAGACATCTGTGTGGAGACCTCAACAACTTCCCTTCTCCTCCTTTGTCTGAGGTCCAGTCTCTTCTGATTTTGACCTTGTACTGGCACAGTTTCACTGCTGGGTGCAAGATGCCTCATTCTCCTCATGTCCTTAGTCCTGATGATACTATTGGGCATGCAAGGGAGGTTCCAGACCCAAGCCCAGCCTTTGAAAGGGAAACAAAAATTAAAAGTTAAATAGATTTTGACGTAGGAAGCACTTTTCCCATGTTGAAAAGTCAAAACAGTTCCAAAATGAGAAGGCATATTTTTAGTGATTAGCTGCAGTTAATCCTAAGAATGCTTAAGGCTTTGTAATAAGTCAAACACAATATCCTCTTCTCCATGGAGGAGAGAGATGTGTGGTTTCAGAGTGGGAGAACAAAAGGATTACAAATGAGGTATTTGCAATAATTCCTCCACAGTGGCTATACACACTACATAATATTTCCCCTTAAAACAGAAATCTGCCTTAAATTAAAGGAAGAGAATGACATTAGGAGAAAGAAGTCATATCTACAAACTCCAAGGAAATCAGAAGTTCATTAGGGGACTATGCACAGAAGCTTTTGGAATGTAATTTCGCTACCAACTAGTTTTCACAAGAGTGAAGTAAGACTTTCAAAAGCATCATTGCTCTAAGTAATTCAAATTACCTACTCTGCCTGATACTATCTCTTCCCATAGAGGTTACAAAGCACTTAAATTTTTACCCACTTTGTAACAGAAATCCCCAAGGAAGATTTCCATCCATTTGCAAGCACTGCTGTGAGAAGAAAAGATAACAGAAGTTTTCAAAATTACCTCCAGCACATCTAGAGTTAAAAGCTTCTTACAAGTATTGTCTCTGTATCATAAGGTTCTTTGTTCAGAAATTTGCCACTGGGTCCCACAAAAAAAAAAAAAAAAGGAAAAGCACTCTGGACCAAAACTCAGTCTGCAAGAGTTCAGCTAAGAAAGAATAAGTCCTGGCTCTTCAGTGCTTTTTTTCTAGCACTGAAATAGAAAAAAGATTCTATTTGTTCTACTGTTTTCAAGCATGAGTGTACTCCTATTAATCAGAAAACTACTTTAATTTTAAAACGAAAAGGTGTGGGCTCATAGATGAGATTGCCAATGTGTTTGAAGCATCAGGTGATCTCTGCTGGTACAGATGGCTCAGTTGTCATTCAGAGGCATGCACTCTCTCCTAGGACATCTCCTATTTTGTAGCAGTCCAAAGCTTTGCTTTTATTTAGGCTAACCTCCCTCTGGCACCCACAGGGGTGTGTTATGGCAAGGGTCATTAGGGAAGGTATTGCTTGTCCCTCCCCATAGCAAGAAAAACCCTCGCTTTGCAGTGTGGGAACAAACTCTGTAGGAAACAAAAATGCTGGGAGATCTTATTCCTCTCACAGCCCAGAGGGAAATTCAGGAGTGTGGCTGTATTTTATTCTGGCTTGCCACAGAGCTACTCCAGACTCAGCCACTTGCAGAGTTTTCCAGCAAGGCTACTCCTTAGGGGTTTGGATTGGGGCAGGTGGGAGCTGGCCTGGCTTCAATCAAAACCATTTCTAGCAAGGGTTTTGTACTGACATTAAAGGGGTTCACTACATTCTGCTTTGTGTGCTGAATTTTGAGCAAATCCAAACTAAAAAAGAAAAAAAAAATTAAAAAGAAGATGCAGAGGAGGACTGTATGGAATTAAAAGGCTGAAAGAATGAAACTTCCCATAAGTGCTACTGCCTGCTGTGCTTTGAAGAGCTGTGCCTTCAGCTTTGGGGTACCTAGGTTTCCAGGTAAGGTCACTACTTTTCTGCCTTTACAGGTCCTGCAGCTTGACACACCTGGAAAGCTCCTGCAGGTCACAGCAGCCGCACAGGGAACACATTCCATCCTGGAATGTGTGAGCAGGAGGGAAGGGGCAGCAGGGAAGTTGCCAGAAAATGGTGTAGGGGAAGGTGTCCCAGATGATGTCCCTTAGAATCAGATAATCTTCCAGGTCCCTGCCAACCTAAGCCATTCCACCATTCTATAAAAAGACACCATTGTGGTAAAGTGAACAAATGTCTGTATTACTGTGTCTGGCTGCCTCCTGTCTCAGCTGCACCTTGCTGCATGTGTGAATACACACTAAATAAAAGCTAGCCATGCAACTGGCCAGCAGCAGACCAGCAGAAAAGGTGACATAACTGTGGTCTCCTGTGGCTGACAGTCATCTGAGAGCAACTTGCTCACCACTTCTCTGGGGCTGGCACACAATAGTCTCTCAGCTCAAAACATGGCCTTTAGAAAGACCTGGAGCTTCTGAAAGTGTCTGTGCTGTATCAACAACTGAGGCAATCACAGAGCTAGAGGGGCAAATACACAAATGCCTTAAGATACAGCACCCATTATAAAAAAGAAAAAAGAAAAAAAAAAAAAAAAAAAGAAAAAAAAGAAAAAATAAAAAGAAAAAAAGGAAAGCAAAACAGCAAAACAATTTTAGTGTTCTTCCAGCATTGCCTCTTGCATTTACTCCAGCATGCTATATTTGGTGTGGCTGTTTCTGTAGGAGAGCTACTCTCTGACAAGTCCTCACGTAGAAGCAGCAAACCTTCAGGGAGTTTAAGGCAGCCTCTATTTAGACCCACGCTTTGTTATGATACCAAGTTTAGCCTCAGTCATGATGCTTACTGAAATCCCAGTGTCTGTGGCTGCTCACAAGCTAAGGGTCCACATTTCTTGGGTTTCACTGATTTCACAGCATCACTGCCCATGCAAAACTCTGCTCCTGTTAATGCAAATCTTCAGCTGTAGCTCAGATGTCTGGCAATGGAGACAGGGTGGTGGCAAAGACAGCATGCAATGTACACTGATGGGGACAGGAACACTGTGTAGCTGTCAGCACAAAGAAAGGGAGGCTCATCTTGCAGCAGCAATATTTGGGACAGAAGGCTGGAAGATCAATTTAGCTCCTTTGATGTGTCATATCTTGCTAGTAAAGGTTTAAATGCTATTTCTGTCTGCCACATTGATTTTCATTATCATGGATCCTCTTCTTGAGGTAAAGAATTTCTGTCAGAGAAGTTTCCTGAACTTATTTAGCTTGCAGTGATACTATGTTTTAAATTACTACACAAATACCTCATGCCTATATGCACCAGCTCATATTATTCATTAGAAATCTGTGTACAGTACTGTGTAATTCTAGTTTTCCATGACAACAGCAAATAAATAAATTCACGATAAATTCTTCAGAAAAAGAAAAAGTAAAACAAATCGTAACTCATTCAACTTGCAACAAGACCACCCTGCCCCGTTGCTCCTCTGCCATTAATCTGGAGATTGGGAGGCATTAAGTGATGCAAGACCTTTGAATCTTCCCCCTCAGAAACTCTGACAGCTCAGAACATTGTATGTTCTCCATTATTGTTCCAAAATATCAACTTGCATACTCCAAAACTATTTAAGAAATACTGATTTAATCATATACTCCCCCACATTTCTGCAACTGCCATCACTACTGTGAGTGTTAATATGCTGAGTGGGACAATGGTGGTGTTTTGCTGCTCCAAAGAAAATTTTTTTCCTCATAAATTCCAGGAATGGGTTCTTTCAGCTGTTTTAGCTATTTTATGCCACAAATAATCTTTGCAATAGGAGAATTTGGCTCATCATGCAGATTTGTGTTCTTTATAAGTGGAAAATAATAGCAGACTGTCTTCCCCCTGTGTCAGTGCTTTTATTCCAGTCAAAGTGGATAAAATATTTCTTGAAGAGAAAGGTACAAATCAGCCTGCATGGGGAACCTGATGGTGATGATGACAATGATGATGATGACGACGATGATGATGGTGAGTGCAAGTTTGGATACGACATTCTGGGGTAGTGCAGTTACTTTCCTATGGCACTTGGGATTTGTCTGGTGAGGCTTGTTAGGAGGCCAGTAAAAGTTCTTAAGGCTGAGATTAAAACCATGCACACTGTTACTGCTGCAAGAGCTGTTTGGAGGAGCCTGAGTATTCCCAGAATAGTACAGTTCCTTTAACATAGCTACAAGCAACACATCAAGCTCCAAAGAGATTCTTTTTTTAGGCTCGGATCTAAGGAGGTGGGGGGAGCTGACAATGACAAGCAGGCATTCATTTTTCATTTGAAGGAAAGTAATACATCTACTAAACATTTAAAGACTAACAGCATAAAGTCTTGGAAATCCCATCACCTTCTCCAAATGCAATAATGCCAGGATTTTGGTGCTGTTAGAAAAAAAAAAGAAACAGCACAATGTTTAAGACTACAGCATAGCATTTTGCAGCATTATAATAATAATATATACAGTGATATCTGGATATATATGAAATAAGGGTGCTTTTTTTGCCTTTTTGTCTGGGCAGGGGTGTTGCAGTTGCTCCTGCATAATCATATACATCAGCCATGTGGTAGCACATGGAGCACCTGGCAATGTAAAAAAGGCCAATGGATTTTGCAGCAATTGCACTGTAACTTTAAGAAATGTCCTGTACATTTAGCATCCCACAGAATTCTTATTGTTTTGCATAGTCATAGGATTTAATGACCCTGGGCTGCATTTTTGAAGGGATTATTTGGGTGTTTATATCTTTCACTGCTCCTTGAAGAGTTCACCTTCCTGAGCAGTTTGGTGAATGCTGTTTAGTATGTCTCAGCTCCTCCATGAAAAGAAAGGAAAGATCTTGTGGTTAGACCCAGACATTAAGTTTTCTTGAGCAATAGGTACTTCCTTACCCTCTAGACATCTAGGTTCTCTGGCTTACAGCTCTGGGTTTCCCTGCTGTCTTGGTCATGTCCAGAAAATACAATTCAATTACTTCTTCCATGTGGAGAAGATGCAGAGAGTCAGCAGACATAGATAGATCCCTGCAGGGCAGAAAGACTCATTCTCTGCAAAATAATGAACCCTGAAGAACAAGAAAAAGAACAAGAAAAACAATATGAACAATGAAAAATAAAAGGAAGAGGAAAAGGAAAAGGAAAAGGAAAAGGAAAAGGAAAAGGAAAAGGAAAAGGAAAAGGAAAAGGAAAAGGAAAAGGAAAAGGAAAAGGAAAAGGAAAAAGAAAAGGAAAAGAAAAGTGGAAAGAAAGAAAAAGAAAAAGAAAAAGAAAAAGAAAAAGAAAAAGAAAAAGAAAAAGAAAGAGAGAAAGAAAAAGAAAAAGAAAAAGAAAAAGAAAAAGAAAAAGAAAAAGAAAGAGAAAAAGAGAAAAAGACTGTTTACAACTGAAGACTCCATGGCCTTGAGTGAACTGAAGTTGAAAGTTCATGTAGTTTTGAATCATTGCTCGAGGCTCTCTTCAGAGTCAAATGGATCTCAGTTCATCCGCTGGTTATACATTTAATCCTGCTTTAGCAGCTGCAATCAAGTCAAAAGTTTTTACTGTTTGGGAGGGTTTTGAGTGAAAGCTGATACAGCATGTGGTGAGAGAGAGCTTTCTTCAATTCCACAGACCTGAAATAATCAGTACCACAGTGTGAGCTCCACTTCATTCAGATGCAGTGTAGGCTGAAACTTCTTTCCTAGTCCTGGATATTCTTCACAGAGGTGTGAGCCCGAACATTTCTGAAGCAAACACTGGCATTATCAATCACAGCAGCACCTGAGCAAGTGATCTGATTTTGAAAGTGATGAAATGGAAACTGTTGGTGCTTTTTCACCTCTGAACATCAGACAGTATGTTCACAGCTTTCTCTGGATGGAAAAATTCTATACTAGCCACTGTTTTGCAATTTTCCCTCTCTTCCAACGTGTTACGAATATGGGTGGAAAAATCTGGGTACCACTATTGTTTGCAATAAGAAGCAGTAAATATCCACACATCACTGCTTCACAAAGATCACATTAATTATAAACACAGGTAATGAGCTGTCTTTGATGTCATTGCATTCATTATTAGGATTTCTTTGCTTACTATGGAAATCATTATTTTGGGGATCTTCTTAAGGAAGTAATTCCTTTTGCATATGTATAAAATTGTTGATCTTGCAAAACAATGTCTGACCATATATTTTTGAACTTCTCCCTTCTCTCCAAACCAAAATTTGCCAGTTATGTTTGTGAAATAAAAAGACCATTCATTGTGTGGCAGAATACCACTTCTGTGCTCTTCTCTCAGCTTGTAGATATGGTGATGTTCACTTTCTCAGGCTTACCCAGAAGCCTGAACAGACATTATAAATTCAAGGACCCTCTCCACATTGCATGTGCACTGGTGTAATTCACAAGCAGCAGCACACAAGTAGCTGTGTCCTCAGCAAAGCCCAGGCTGGGTGATGGCAGCCTTGTCCCCACAGAGGAGCATCTGCAGCTGCAGATGGTTTCAGAGAAATCAGAAGGTGGCAGAAGATAAAGACTCTGTGACTGTAGCCACCTCTTCCCAAGTGACCTGCACATCCAAATTATCTTTTTCCTGGAGAACCTGGCAAATGCATTTGAAACACACACAAGGATATTATTCAGCCAGTTTAAGCTGTGGAGGGGAAGTTTTGTGGTCTGCAGAATAGGTGAGTACAGTTTCAAAAACTTTTAGCCTCTTTTTGTAGTCTGATGTTTAATGATGGTGAGTTTATTAGCTTTTCCATAAGGCTAATAAGCATAAGCTTATTAGGCATAAGCATCTGTTTCCATCCATGATGGACAAACTGAATTGCTTCCAAGACTGCTGACGTTCTCCTCTTAAAAGTTATTGGCAGCAGCTGAGCAGAATCAAACTATGGTGTGGGGTTGTGAAAATAACAACCCATCACACACACATCCTTGCCCAGACGAGTTGCATTGCATATATCTCATTTCTCTAGGAATTCAGACTCTAAAATATTTTATTTTTGCCCTCTTTATTCTGTGCATTTCGTTCAGCTGTGCTTCAATCACTCTCTGCCAGCTTTTCTTGCTCTTGTGAGGCTGGAGAAGTCATAAATATGGCAGATCCCTTTGAGCGTTAATGCTGGATGCTGTCCATGACTGCTGAGCTGCAATATGTGAGCCAGTGATATCACAAAGAGGGAGTTTATATTCCTTCCCTATTACATATTTTAGTGTGTAAATCCACAGAGCAGAAGAAATTTATAGGGAAGTGAGTGGTCATGGGGAAAGTAATCTCCATATAAAGCAGAGACAGATACCTTTTTCTGTCTGGGACTCCTTCCATTGGGAAGTTTCCCACCAGGCTGAATGAAACCCTCAGCCACTGCTGTTCTTTTTTTGTGCCTCAGTGACAGGGGGGTCACTGACATTGTTTATCCATTATTTATTTAGCAATGCCTCTGGGAAGCAACTTAATGTCATGTATTTTTCACTTACATGAATTGCAGTAAACTGGTTTCTTCTTCAAGCCTGCCTGCACTGGGGAAATTTTCTACGTTGTTTTACAGTCAGCATAGTTTAAACTGTTTGGAGGCTGCAGCAAGGACCTGGTAATAGACAGCAGGAGGTGAGTGAGTGGGTTTTACTGATGTGGCTTCAGACTGTGGCACTAGTTACACTTACTAAAACATGAACTATTAAGACTACATAACCCAGAAATATTTTGGCTTTGTTGAAATACACAGTATCTGTCTCCCTTGGACTGAAAATGCTTCTATTCCACAAACTGCTCATTCTCCTTTGAAAGGAATGGCTTTCAGTGGGAGATTGGAGTTTTTCTTGCTTTGCTTTCCTAGCCTTCTTTAAAGCAGGGTATTTTAAGTCAATACATCACTAACAAGCCCAGATGAGATTTCAATGCAGCCTTTACTGTCAGAATCAAAATTACATGAAGCACTGCATTTTGAGACAGTGATATGTGATATGTCAAGAGGAGGTAGATTCTGATCTGGCCAGGTGAAATGCTCCTGTTAAATCCCATCATGTGTGTGCCTCTGCACAACCAACACATTTGTGCACTAATAAAACCAAGGGGCTGGAAAGAGAAAAAAAATTATCTCAGGGTCTAATAGGAAGGATGTGGATAAATCACAGCTGAAAACATGGAGAAGAAAAGTTTGGTGGATACTCAAGAGACCAAGATGGCAGATCTTTTGTTGAAGAAAGGCAGCTGAGGAGGAGGTGCTACACAGGAGGGAACACCCATATCTGTCCTCAAGACCTCCTGGTCTTGACATGAGCAGTATATGGGTCATTAGATGTGGTGGATTAAAATTATCTTGTAATTGCAAAGATACATTTTCTGAAAAAGTGGAATTCGCTGTATTTCAGATGGAGTCAGATGCACATGCTTCACTCCTTTAGACAGTCTCCAAAAATAGTAGAAGCAAGGTGGGTTGTTAAAGTATGAGTCCAAGTCCTTGTGTGAAAACACTTCCCTTGGCATGGGAGGCATTTCTACCTCAGGATAAGGCATGCCCTTGGGGCCAGATCAGTCAGAAGTGCTCAGCCTGTCCAGGAGCACCAGAGGACCCTGCTTTTCCTGCAGCTGCTGTATCCCCTCCCTACTGGGCTTCTGGCATGAGAAGGCAGGGCCTGTGCTTTGCAATATGCCAGAAATGACACAGGGAAGAGGAGAAGGAAGGCAAGAAAAACTAGACTAAGCCTTTACCAAGCCATTTTCCTCCTGAGGACTGATCCAGGGCTCCTTGTGAAATCAGGAAGCATGTGGTCATATGAAGAGGACCCGAAGGAGGGACAGATCCTCTTCCAAAGCAGAAATCATCTGTATTTGCCTTTGGTTCTTCCATACCTTCTCAGATGTGTTATGCTCTCATCTCAGGCTACCTCTGGAGTGAGTTTGGCTTCCCAGGTTCCCACAGCTTTGGAGGACAGTAAAAGGCAACTGGAACTGTTCACTGACCTCTGCAAAGGGGCTAGTTGGTCTCTTTTCCCTTTCCCTTTTCTTTCCAGGGCCAGCCATAAAGGAGATTCAGTAGTCTGTTGGGAAGGGTGCAAGCCCAGGTTTAAATTAGCTCATGAGGACCTCTGTGTGCACTAAGAGGAACCAGCTTGTTCACACCTCCATGTCCTGTACCTGACCAGGAGAATTGCTGATTCCCAAGCTGGAATTGCTGCCTGGCCAAGTGTCCCATCACAGGACCCTGACCTGTCTGCTGTGGAACACCCCTGGAAGGAAGTGCCTGTCTCTGCTCTCTGCTCCCCTGTCCCACAGCCAAAGCAGCCTCACACCCCAGGGTCCAAGCCTGGTGCTCAAAGTTAGGGTGCCATGCACAGGTCTCCCCTGAGCTCTGCACTGAGTGCAAAGGGTGCCTGAGGCCACACAGCACCTTTCCATCATCCCAAAATTATTTTCTCTGCAAAATGGTTCTGTACTTGCAGACACTTGAGGGTGTCATGTCCCTCCTTTTTCTTGCCTCTCAGAAGCTAAGATTTCCACATAAAATTCAAATGAAGATGGTTTTGGTGGGATACTCAGTAAAAAAGCATATTGAATGTTGAGACAACAAATCCTTCCTGTCTCTGGGAAATGACTGTATGTGGTCCTTAGTGCTAGACTACCCAGATTGCCTGCTATCTAATGAACCCTTATCTTGCCTCTACCAAACATTTGACTGTAATCAAGACTTTACACATTTGCTCTAGTCTATTCTTACTTCAGCTGACAGGGTGGTGAGAACTGCCTTACTAGTTCTCTTGAGGCATTCCTGGTGGCTCTCCAGGTTGCTAAATCATCCTCCAGGCAGATCCTCTCAGAACTGGTGGCTTAAGCACAGCTTCCATGCCCTCCCTCAGCTGGATTACAGAATGGGGGCCAAGGGGTTACTCTGACCACTGTGACAAAGGCAGCACACCCCTCCTATCCTTGCACAGACACTGCCCAGGTTTAAATTTGCAGTGAGGTCAGTTCTTCCTATGCAGTCATGAAGCCTATGGGCAGCACAATACAGATCATGAACTGTCAGAAAACTTCCCTGCATTTTCTCCATGGCAGACAGATGTGTAGGTGGTGGGGTTTTTTTTGGTTTTTTTTGTCTCAGAAGCCTGCAGCTTGATGATTCACCAGCACAAGCTTTAAGGACTCCTACCCTCCAGTGCTGCTTCCTGCTCTGCAGTTACACTGGCTGCCCATCTGGCAAGCTGAGGGGAAACCTGCAAAGAGAGGGGGTGTGAGCCAAAGGAATCCTGCAGTGAACAGAGAAGGCTGTGACTCGTGTGTCACCCACTTTTAATATGATCAGGAATCCCCTTGGAGAGTGTGTTTCCCATGTATACTGCATGCCAGGCAGTATATTCCTGTGGCACACAGAAATATGGGAGTGAAACCCTTTAGAGGCTCTGTTGGAAGCTTTGTCAGTGTCTCCCCATCATGGGCTTGTAGTCCCAGGTGGCATCAAAGATCAAGGTTTTTCCCAGCATCTGGACTGTGCTACCCCAGTTTCCTGCTGTGTCCTCACTGGAGGTACAACTCCAGCCCTATGAGAGAGGGGTAGCAGGTGATCCTGCTGCGGCACAAGCAGCATCCATCCAGGCAAAGCAGGGAATGGCAGCAGCACACCAGTGTTAGCCCCCTCCAGAAAGGACAGGTCCTCCCCAGAGGAAAGGTAGGCTGCAATGAGCCCTAAGTGGGAATTTGAAGCACCCACACTATAACCACATAACATCCACACAATAATTATGGAAAACCTAACATCAGCTGTGGACCACTGAGGAGAAAACAGCAACATTCCTTCCCACAAATGCAAGGTTAATACTTTTTATCCAATTTATTTGCAATGCTTAATTTACATTATTTTTCATGTGGCTGTGAAAATACAAGTGTGAATTACAAACTCAATTTAAATACCTGTATTTGTTTTCATTCTTCCTCTACAGTGAAATTTTTGGTGGCAGGCAAGTTTCTGATGGACAATTTGCATACACATCTCTGGGGTTTTTAAAAAATCTTTTATAAATATAAATTATTTCATAGCCAGATATTGCCTTAATTGTTTACATACCAACTATACAACAGATAATGTGTAGCCTAGGCTTTATTTAGCAGCTTAAACTAAAATGTTACTTACTGAGTGGCTGGTAGACAAAACATTATATTGTAGGTTGTTTTTTTTCCCCTTGTCCTATAATATTTTACTTTGATTAAAGCTGTACTGAGGTAAAAATTGCACATCTCACACAAAAAGCAATTTACCTCAGCTCTTATTGAAGTTAACCGTAGTTATTTGTCCTAGCATAATGTATTTTTCTAGCTGCATTCCAACTGCAGTGCTTTATCATATGAACCAAGCTAGATTTAATCAAATTCAGTTTGTGTTGTGAATTTTAAGACATTTGTTCAATTAGTTGGAATAAAAGCAAAACATTTGGAAGAAAGATTAAAGTTGAAAAAATGCTGCTGCTAAGCTGGGCATCCAATGCTCCTTCTGCACCTTTCTCATCCCAAGATACTTATGCTTGAAAAGGCTCCCTAATCTTTTTCTTCTTTTCTCTTTCTGTTCCTCGGATTGCTGGTGATGCTCATGGGATGGAGAAGATAAGAGTTATTTTATCAGGTTTCAACAACCAAGGGTAAGACCTGATAGCTTTTCCTCCCATTTCATCTGTCATGAGCTTTTTTCTGGGCTCTGATGGATGGGACCACATTCAAGCTGGGGGCTTTCCTAATATATTGGAGTCTGCTGGGAAGCCACAGTGCTGCTGCCCAGCTCCTCTCTAGTTTCTCCAGTGCCCCTCGGCTGCTTTCCTGTGACTCTCCTTGTTGCCACCTGGTGGAAAAGCTACCATCTCGTGTTGGCTCTCCAGACCTGGGTGTGCAGCTCAGGGGGACCAGCACAGGGACTGAGGGACATGGGGAAGAAAGGTCAGGCTCTAACACACCTTTCCAGCAAGCAAATTACTTTCTCCTCTCACCTTTCTATTGCTTCCCCTAAAATGGCTTGTTTACACACAGACAAGGTGTTTTGGGCTATCAGAATGTTTTCACTGTGTTGCCCTGCCAATGAAATACAACATCCATTAATTATGATCGCATTACTTTTACCAAGAAAATTTTTATGCTTGTTGTTACTACATCTTATTTTCCTCCTCTGGGAATTCTTACCTAACTTGGCTTAGGTTCTTCAGCCTGAGTGATTTAAAAGGGCCATGGTAAAAAAATTGTGAGAAATAAAAATGTCTTAGTGAAGTCAGAGTCCATCCTCTCAACTGAGAAGTGCAGTGTTTTTATATTTTGAGACAGTTTCTCAGACAGCCAGACAAGGTGACATTAAACAAATCACACTAATTACAACACAATTTATGTAGAGAGATTTTACTGGCCTGCTAATGCTTGGCAGGAGCTGTCAAGTACTAATGTTTCAAAAAAAGAGCTTTTCCAGCATTCACTTGTTTTGGTGCTTAAGAAATGATGGAACCTGTTGAGCTCCCTTGTTTGTGCCAAGGGAAGCAGAGCCCAGCCCAAGTGCAGAGGCAGGGAGGGCTCAGAGACCAGAGTTTCAGACAGTTACACAGACTGTGCTATAGCCCCAGGCAGATCACTCCTGAATGCACCCCGTGCCAAACAAAATCAGCAAGAATTTCTGTGAACCCTGGAGGCTTTGCACCTCTTTGGCTTCACAGGTGTCCTGCTGTGTGTGTGTCATGCTCAAAGGTGCAGACAAGATTCTGCCATTCTGGACTGGAGACATTTTTCATGGTTGATGGTACATTATATGACTGAGGAAAACATTGTGCATTAGCTGGCTTATTAACAGAACAAGGATTAAACACTTACCTATAAAACTTGCCAACAGCACCATGAAATTTGTTTCTCAGGAGCCTATAAAGTGCTTAAAGCTTAAATCTGAGAGACATGTAGGGTTTTGCCTCCAATTCACTTAGTTTAAGATTGTGTTCCTGTAAGATGGTATCTCCCCCTCTCTAACTCGTGGTTACCTTCACCTTCACAGAACCAGCACAAGGGTGTGGGGCACCCACTCCTTGCACACACTGGTGCTTGCACCTTAGCTTAAACACTACAGTTTGCAAGAAGCCACCCTGGCCCTGAGAAATGCTCAGGAGCATCATGCTGATTTTGCTGCAGGGACAACAGCAGCCTGGTAATAGCAAATGGCTTTGGGAGTGGGGCCAAGAGGAGAAAGAAGGAGAGGGAGAAGGCTGGTAATGGTTTTCTGAATGAGCCTCTGGCATCGCTGTCTGGACAGGCCTCCACTCCATGTAGTGGCCATTGATCACACACAGACATGGGACACAGAATCACAGAATATTCTGAGTTGGAAGGGACCCACAAGGATTGAGTCCAACTCTTACATGAATGGCCAGTGCATGGGAAAGCAAAGCTCTGGGTCAGATCTCTCACTCAAGGAACAGTGAGGTGCCATGGGGAGGGGTCTTTGAAACCCTGCTGCTTAGAGCTAAATGAGCCCAGACCCTCCCTCTGCTTCTCTGGGACAGCTGGAAATAGAAGCCAGTCACTCTCTGGAAAAGCAGAAATGTTCTGGCAAGCTTTTCCTCATGTGCTCAAAGGAAGACAGTGTGAATCAATGTGAGCTGGGCATTCTCAAATAGGCTGGGGGGGAGATGTCTTGCTGTGGAGGTGGGTTCAGATCCTTCTCCAAAGACAACTGAACTCATCTCTCTGAATTGGTAGCTGGATGCAGGGCTCCCCATGCTCAGCCAAGTTGCTCTCATTCTCTCAGTCATTCATGTAGCCTTGCCTGGTTTTAGTATCATCTGCAAATGTCTGTAAACATGGGCATACCTCTGCAGAGCTTAGACACCTTTCTGGCCTTCTTATGTTTTGCTCTGAGCTAGATTTGCAAGAAACTCTGTGCTTTCAAGGCTTCATGCTGCCCATGGGAATTTATCTCTGGTGAGTCCTGGATACTTGTGGAAATTGCTCAGGAGGTAAGCTGTATTTTTAAGAGGGTCATAAGGACTCTAAATGGTATATTTAGCATCAGCTGGAGACAGGAACACCTTAAGGGGCCTTGGTAGAGGTGGCACTTTTCGCATGAATCAAGGAAATGCAGACTCCTGCCAACCATAATAGCACCATTAAGTCCTGCTGGGCTCACACATCCAACCAGCATTTGCAAAAGTTAACAAAGAAGAGGTTTGAGGGGCAAGGGCAGGGCTCCAGAAGGGGCAAAGCCTCCACAGGGAATGAAGCCTCCTGGTGTCACCAGGAAATGCAATTCCTGGGAACTGAAGATGATCAGCACCTTGTCTCAGCAGCCTCTGGGACTTACACCTGACTAGCAGCAGACTCTCTCCTGCAGTGGTGACATAGAGCTCGTTTTCCTGTACAGCTGTACCCAGTGGCATATGTGATTGTCACTTGCTGAGTATGGGCACATTTTCACACTTGACTCACAGTTAACCCAGTGCCACAAGCCAACACTGCCTGCAGTTACACAAAAAATCAGTAGGACTGAGAATGTGTGTAGCAGGGGAGAGAAATGGGTCAGAAGACTTATTTCAAGCAGATGTTGGTGATAGATGTTGGTGATAGATGTTGGTAGCAACACTAAGTTATCAAAAGGAAACACATATATATATATCTTTTCAGAATAAAAAATGAGCATCTGTGCTTGAACAGGGTTTAGTGATTGCTAAATGGTTCCATTGTCAAGCGAGAAGCTTTATGAACAGAAGGGTTTGCATGAAGCAGTTGTTTACACCTGAAACTGGTGTACAAATAAAGCCATCATTCTTTGCTGCCAATTCTCCTCTGCTCTGAGCCAGAGCAGCCTCTGGAGCTGCATGACAGCCCTCTCCCTGCAATTGTTCTTCACAGGTGTAGCTTTTATATGTGTTTGCTAATGGTTGTCCAGGTCAACTCACACACTGAGCCTCATCTAATTCAACAAAGCAATGTGTTAAGAAAAGCAGGGAAGGCATTTTTCAGAAAATGGATCTTTGGCCTTGGACAGAAAAAGGAAAGCATGGGGCTAATTTTCTGCTTTGAATTATCCTGCAGAGGAGTTTAGCTTTTTCCAGTGACCGTCAGGGGAGACCAGGGTCAGAGGACACCATGGACACGAGTTTCCTTGTGTGGCTGCCTCCCTTGCCTTCCCTTCCACAGGCAGTAATCACAGCCCCACAGACTAAACTTCAACTGGATAAAATCAAAGCCTGAATTGTAAAACACTAGAACAATAGTCCAAAATCCAATCTTCTTCTCCCTCCCCATTTCTGTACCTTTTATACAACCACCACCATCATCTCTTTCTCCTGCATCTTTCTCCTTGCTGAGGTAGGTCACATGAGGTGCCTCCACCTTGAGCAGATCAGTCGTGGGAGCTGTGATCCTCTGGTACCTCTCTCTGCAGGTGCACACCTCTGTGGTGGCACATCTCAGCTGCCACAGAAGTCCTGGGGAGCCCTGTGAACCTGCCCTCTGTCAGGTGTAGAGCAGCAAGCTCTGAGTTATTGTGTCCCTTAAAGCCACCACGAGCCTGGGGTGAAAAGTGATACTGATGGAAGGGACATGACAATGGGACCAAGGGACTAAAATCCCTCCCATGCTCACTGGGTGCTTGCATGACCAGGAGGAGTACAGAGGTGGTGGGAAGGGGGAAAAGGCTGAGAAAGGGCAATAAGGAGGGAAAATGGGGACTGGAGTAACCCCAGGAATGAGGAATGGAGAAACAGAAAGAGTTAGAATAGTGAAGAAGTATTGATGGCAGAAGGAAGCATGGTTGTACTGTGCTGCATAATTGTAACACGGTGTTGTCACAGCTACACTCAAAAATCCTCACAAGCTGGATCATAGAAAAGCTTAAAAAGTACTGCTTAAAACAACAAATTTGGCCCTTTTTATTTTCACTTCTCACCAACAAAGGAGGACTTGGGTCATGTCTTCAGGCCTTTTTTCTAGAAATTAACTTTAAAGAAAACAATTCTCAACAAGCTGTGTGACTCAAAGAACTGGGACACTGGGGAAAACGTCAGCTATCACAAACCTTACCACTGAACAGCAAACACTAACAAGTGGGGGATTAGGTTTTCCCTGGACCTGCCCCTTTAAGTTCCTGATACCTTTGATCTAGCAGCAGAGAATTGACGTGGGAGGACAGATCACATACTTCCTTCTGGATACTTTCCTTTTGTAGTTGCATGTGATGCTGTCATTTAATCTTCACTAGAAATGGGAACTGATGGTTTATCTTTTTGTGGGGAGCATAGATAGGTCCCATGCAGGCATTCTCAGCCATCCAGAGACTTAAAGAGGCAGTGGAAAACTGGGTCCAGCCCCAATTGTCATGGCTACAGGAGACAGTTTCCAAGCAGAGGTTATGCTGGGGCTCACTGCTGCCTAGACACACATGCAGCAAAAAGCCAAGACACAAACCCATACCCCACCTGTAAAACACTACAAGGTACAGTGTTACCTCCCTGGCAAGCTTTGTTCAGCACTCAAAAACTCCTGACAAACAGTGAAAGTCTTCAAACTGTGCCTAGGCAAAGTTTCCAAATGGACAAAGAGCATGTATCTTAGAGAAATGTGGGCTGTATCCAAAGCCAAAAGATCCAGTTTCCTGTCCAGACACCAAGTGAGAGTCAGCCCCAGCCTTCAGATTCACAAAGGCATACCCAGATCTCTGCATGCCTTTAGACAATGTGAAAACTAATTTGGGCATTTAAAGATAATCCAGATAAAATCAAGCTCATCCTAGTCTTTCATCCAATGAGATATTTGATGTATTTTCATCTTTTAAAATCACTGGCTCATTTGCAAAGTCTGAGATCTTCATACCCATAATAAATCCCTTCATGGAAGTTCAGTTTCTTGGAATTACATTAGAATAGGTATCTGTACAGACAGATACACAAAATAAAACAGGCAGGCTGCTTACACTGATGTATACTGTCTGTAAAGGAATACATCAATGGCTCCCCATATAAAAACATCTTTCTGTAACTATGGCATGCATTAAAAGACCCTTTTTAATGTATTATTTTTCTTCTCCAGTAAGAAAACATGATTTTCCCAGATATTGCACTTGCCTGAGTCAAAGCCCATGGGTTGTATTGTCATCTGTGTCACTGTAAATATTTCTGTTCGATCTCTTTCTGAGGATTCTTCCTCCAAGATGACATGATCAAAAGCAACAAATATAACATATCTTCAGTTTACTTCCTTGCTTACAAGTGTTTTGTCTCCTGAAACATACCTGACAAGCATGATGAGTACAAACTGGAGGACATAATCTTTAAATTCATAAAGAAATGCATGCATATTATAAATTAGTCCTGTGCTAGATTAGACTACAGATATTTCCGTTAAAGGCAAGACATTCCTTTTTCCATTTTACTTCATACAATACAGAATATTTTCTGAGATTTTATAGATTACCCAAAGCCACAAATACTCACATCAACTCTCAAACAAGTCTTCATCATTCCCTGGAATTCAACTTCTTCGCAAGAAAAAAGCCAAACCAATAATTTTTGCCTACTATGTTCAATTACACTTAAACTATTGATTACCCAAAAGGTTTGCACAGTTAAAACTCCACTAGATATGAAGCAGCTCCTGATGACACCAGATACCACTGTCTAGAGTCATGCTGGCTCTGTTCACCCCAGGAAGAAAAAATTACCTCCTCCACTGCTCATTTGGGAAGATTTTCCATTAGACACAGAGATTTGACACAGGCAATCTCTTGTTGGTACAGCCCCCTGTTCAGGAGCTCTCTTGGGCTTGGGGCCCTGTATCACAGCCCCCCCATTGCTGAGGGCTCCCATCCCCTCTGCTCCAGCTCCACCAGGTGACACTGTTTGTCCTCTGTCTTCTTCCACCTGGGCTTGTGTCCAGCATCTGAGAACAATCTGCTGACTGAGGTTCACCTGCACATCAACAGGAGATTTATGGCTGCTTCTGCATGGCTTACTGGCTGTACCAGCTCTGGTTTCCCACTCAGCATCTTCTGCTTCACCGTGGATGGCAGGAGAAGCCAGTCAGCAAGCCCTTTCCTTTTTCAGCTGTTTCCCAGCAAAAGAAACATTAGCATGTCAGACTGCCAGACAACACACCATAGAGATTCTCCCACATATTGCTTCTTTCTTCCCTTTTTCACATCAAGAGCTAAAGAGGTGGGTGACAGATTTCCAGTGAAGGAAGGGGGAAATTATGCTGAGCACTGCTATTGTGACCTCTCTGTCTTTTACACTTGAGCGGGAAGGGGCCCTGCAGTGAGGCACTAAAACCAACAGCCTATTCACAAAGCCCCTAGGTAATTAGTCATTAAAAAATAAAATTAAAAAAAGAAAGAAAAATAATTGCAATCTGCCAAGAGAGGAGAAAGGGCTTTAAAAGGATATACCTTTATAGCCATAAATCGCTAAAGAAAAAGAATTACAGGGTAATGTACAAAGGGTCAATGCAATAAAAGGAGTGAAAGAGACACCTGAGTTTCCTTGAAGTCACCAGGGAGGCAGCTGTGCTCGGTGTGCTTCTCCACATACATGTAGCTGGATAATTGCTTGGTTAGGAACTGAAATAGCAGCATGTGGGCATCATCTGAAGGAGCAAGTAGACACACAGAAAAAAAAAAAAAATCACCAGTCCAGCCTTGGGCAAAGTTTCGCTTCATGCAGAGTAGATCAACAATTTATTTCTAAAATTTACACTTTGCAAAGCATAAATAAGCAGGGAGGATCAGCATGCACTCCAGCAATGTACATACCCTCTAACAGACACTGTGTTTGGCTCACTCTAATGAGAGCAGCCCCAGAAACAAGACTGCAGACTTGCAGGAGCTGTGTGCTCTTGCTTTTTTTTTCTTTTTTTTTTTAACACACAGCTCGATTAATCTGAAGGTTAACTTAATTAAGTAAAGCTCACCTCCTTATCAGGCTCTTGAAGGCTTTAACAGCACCCCAGGTACCGTGAGGCCATTCATTAGGCCCTACAATGTGCCTCTCAGCCAGGTGAATATGTGCTAATTGAGTTTCACCAAGGGTTCAGACAAAGGCAGAACAACTAAACCCAAAGTTTTGACCTTCTGGCCTTGGAAGTTGTTGTAGGAACCCCAAGGAAAATCTGGGTCAAGAAATGAATTCCACAGCATCTGTGGGACCATGGAAGTCAGACTAAGGAGGAGAAGGTGACCAGAAACGAATCTTTACACAAAACACCAATGTGCACCAAGCACATCAATTTTGGTGTGCTCCCATGAATCTTGGGGCTGGGGTTGGCTGCAGAAAAAGCACAGCCACCCTGCCCTGAGCTGGGAGGCCCCAGGGAGCCAATGCCTCTGGGATACTGTGATAATACATATTGTTTCTGATCCATTCCAAGGTCCTGCTTTCCTCTTAGGAAAAAGGAGAGCTTAGACCCATCAGCATGTGTCACCTCTGGCAGGGTGGTCACCGTGCAAAGCCATGGAAACCCCATGTGCAAATACAACCCCTGTCACCTGCATGCAGTGAGGAGACCAAGTGACAGCAGCCGTGTGCCT
This sequence comes from Erithacus rubecula, assembly GCF_903797595.1. Lineage (NCBI taxonomy): Eukaryota > Metazoa > Chordata > Aves > Passeriformes > Muscicapidae > Erithacus > Erithacus rubecula. Next base: position 83,537,257 of record NC_136689.1, on the reverse strand, counting down.
CTCTTGCTTGCCAGTATGTTGGTGGCAGTGCAACATGGAGCCCAGGGCAGGGATGCATGCAAGTGAACACTGGAAACTGCAGGGAACCACCTCTTGTTCATACGTGATGAAGAAGGGAGTCTGTGCTGCTGTCCTGCAGTCATATACACTGCAGCAAAAGAAACCTGAAGGAGCTGGACAAGGTCACCAAAAGAGAAAAACAAATCTGAATGAGGGTTTTCAAGGCATGTCCCAGCTGCAGTCTTCCTGACTGCACATTCCTTACCTCCATTTTTCTTTTCCTATAAAAGACAAATGAAATGCTTGTTGTTGCAAGGAGTGCAATGCCATAATCAGATTAAGAAAACAATTGACTGAATGCTGACGTATATTACTAAAAACTTAATTCTGAAAAGCTTCATTTGCTCATTGGGGGACACTTGTCTTGTTTACAATGTCACTTCTGTTACAAGTAGATTTAAGGACAAATACTTCTGGGAATAAGAGGAGCCTGACAATCTTATGAATTTAGCATGCAAATTTGCCAGGCAGATTCAGCCTGTGTTCCCTTCCCTATTGGTGCTAGTAAAAAGAATGTGCTTTGGCCTTGTTTGAAGAAAGAGAAAGAAACAAGAGAAAGAAAAACATGGAGAGAGGAAAGAGGAGGGGGGAAACATGTGAAACTAGAGCAGCATGAGGAGTTAGCAGCAGAGGTGAGAAGAGCTGTTTGTACATTGCTAGTACACTGTCTCTTGTTAGCATTACACAGTTCTGCATCTGCTTTGAAAACACATTCCTTGATGCTGCTTAATTACTGCAGTTGCTGAAGTTTCAGAGAAAAAACATCTCCCAATAACCCTGTTTTCATCTTCTCCTCAGCATTTTCAAAGATGCACCACCTCCCACCCCAGCCAAACCAGTCATTTTAACCTTTTTCCAGCTTACTTCAGAGCTTCCTCAGGAGTTTTTATACCGATTTACATGAATCAAAGTGGTTGTTTTCAAAACTGATTTTCTTCATACGCTACTGCTTTGGAGGTAACCTCAGCAGCTGGTTAGGATTTTCCCTTTCACGTATTAGAACTGAGTTCATGTTTTAAGGACACATTTCTCTCACTGTCATGTTCATATTTACCTCACTTTAAACAAGAAAACATTACTTTTGAAAAAATAAAATTTGTGGTAGTCTCAACCTCTCCAAATTCATCCTAGAAGAACAGCTACATGCACTCTGACATAGGAGATTAGCAGCCAATAATTGTGAAAGTGAGTGTCTCTTTACTGCCTCACCTTGAGAGGTCTTGGGCATACATGGATTTGCAACTCTAAGGAGGCACTCCAATCTTAGCCACTTTTGAGGGACTTTAGATGATCTCCATTTCAGTACCTCTGCCCTCAAATTAAATCATGTGTATTGAGTAGCCTAACACAAGTAGCAGAGCTCTGCATGGTGTGCTGACTCTTTTTCTAAACTGGAGCCTTTGGCATGTGAGGTCTCATTCAACCAACAACATAGCAGAGGTCAATGATTTAAAAGTGTCTTCTCTAAAACAAGAAGGACCCATTTTATTGGCAAATCACAGCAGCAAAAGATTAAGTTAAGACTGCAAATAATGAAAGCATGACAAAGGTATGTGTTTTCTCCCCTTGACCCCTTTATTATGTTTCCTGGTATAACAACTATAACCTGTCTCCTTCCAGCATTATCCTTATTTATAGAAGAGCTAGAGTTCTCTCCTGAATTTTGAGAGGTTGACTTTGCAGTAAAGAGCCACAGGGGTTTATGCAGACCTCTCTTGGCTCACTGGAAAGGTCAGGAGGAGAGGTCTGCATAAACCCATGTGGTTCAGGGTAGTGTGCCAGCAAGCTGGAGCTGAGAAGTACATGCTGAAGTAGTCCTGTAAACAATCCTGTAAAGCAAAACAAAACAGGAGCAGAGATGGAGTCACTTTGTTGAAAGAAATGTAAGTGTAAACATTTGCCAAGCTGTGCTGGACTGCCAAACCCACAAATGATTTGACACTCCCTCCCACTTCAGGGCTTGGAAAATCTATTCTGCATGAAGAGCTACATGTGCTCCTATAAGCCCATAGTTGAGCCTAAAAGACAGTTTGATTAATCCACACAGAAGCTAGGTGGGAGCAACAGAATAGAGATGGGGAATAAAAGAAATTAATTGAAGCAAAATACACTTGGGAGTGCTGTGGTGGTGGAGATACTGGGTGCTATTAACAGTCAGTGGGATTGATACTGGGGCACCTTTAGAAAACTCAGCAGATAATAAGAAACAGCATTAAGAACAAATTGAGGTGGGTAAAATTTACTGCTGTCTCCACTGAGACTGTAAATGGAAAACTTGGAGAGAGCTGGTGAAAATGCTAAAAGAGGCCAAACAAACAAATCCCACTAGAACCAGCAGAGTGGTTTTAAATCATGCCCTTTAATAATCTACCATTCGCATTACCGTAACATGTCATTGCATTATTCTGGTCTGCAAACAATTGTCAAGTTCCCAACTTCTGCTGCTGGAAAAAATGATGACCTGAGGGAAGGAATTTTTGTAGTAAATACCTCAGCATGAATAATAAGATGAGGTTATTTAAGCGACTGCTCCTTGAAAAATTAGCCTAAGTTCCTAATAACTGTACTACATAGCTTAAAGAAATCTAATTTTATCTCTGCCTCCCACACAGTAAATCTCCCTATCACATTCTTTCCTTGCTTCATTGCTATTTCTTTCCTTAATAATCACCTACTTAAAAGATCAGGGATAATATTAATAATGGGCAAATTAGATACACAGAAAAACAATGTTTTCTATATTTTCAGAGATACCCAGCATGGCTGTCATTAAACCAAAACCAAAGCTTGAGGAGGGAGCACAGAATCCTAGGCAGGCAGCAGTGGAACAGGGCAAAGACTGGCTAACTTAGTGTTGAGCAGACAACATTAGTCAGTGTTGCAATGCTGAAATATTTAACAACGGGAGCTGCTCTACCCTTCAGCATTTTTCCCCCATAAACTAATTAGGCTATAATATTATGAGCACTTCCTTTGAGGCTAGGCTTTCCTCTTAGCATGACTCTTGGCAGGCTGGGCAAAGCTGGGTTATTGCTGTGATGAAAAAATGGCACTACATTTTGCCTCAGCCTCCTTTATTATTTTTTTCAAAGTTCTATACAAAGCCACTCACATGCCCAATGGCTCAATCTCAGTTCCAATTAAGTCAATGATAAAACTCACATTGACTTAAATAGGAGCAGGTTTGCATCCCAAAGGCTAACAGTCAAGGCTTTTAACAGTCAGACTACTAATGGGGAAAGTAGAAAGAGTTAGAAAACGTCATCATCTTCTCTTTTCTTAGGAGCAGTAATTCAAAGTGAATAGAGTAGGCATGTTTGATTTGAAATTATTTTCAGGGAGAAAAAAATACGTGGTGAGTCTATTTATAATGCGGTGATTCAGCTCTTCTTATAATATGTGTGGATGGCTCCATGGCAGAGAAGAAGGCAGCACATAAGAATTATTGACTCTCCCTTTAAATAGTTTGCAAGGACTTTCTTAGCCCTTACTATATTCAGCCCATACTATATCACCTAGCCTATGCATTGCTAATAAAAGGTTTTGGCCAATTAACTTGGTTATATTGGAGTCCAATGCTGAAAAAAGAGCAGAAGACCTGGAGTGCCCCAGATGCTTCCTCAGCACTGGCCTCTGCTATGGTCAGAGACCATATGAGGCCAGGGAAAAAGAGAATTTTGTTTTTCTTTTTATAGCACTGGCAAAGTTAAGCAAAAAGAAGATATTAGATTAACAATATCTGCATTAATGTTAATTTTCTTGCTTGAACAAACATTCTTTTGGAGGAGGAAGGGTAATCCATGAGTAAAAAGGCCTTTGAAGGCAGCCGGGCAGAGATGTCCCACATTTAAATTTGCCATGAACCTTTTGAAGGCAGATAATTCCACTCAACCTCCCCAGCCTCAGTGTGATTCCCACTCCTCACAGAGGGCACAGGTGCCCACAGAGAAGTGCAGCCCTCTGGGAGCAGTGGTTTAGGTGGTGATACCAGTGTCTCATCCTCTCTCCCTTCTCCTCTGTTCTGCAAAGGATGAGGGATGCAGGTTGCAGAGTGACTAGCTGCAGTCCCCAGCTCATAGGGGCTTCTGCTGGCAGGGAGTGAGAAGGGAGGACATTGCCACCACTGACTGGACCTTGAAATCTGCTCCCTTGCAGATCAGTGTGCTGCAGTGAGTCAGTCCCCAGTGGAGACTCAGCTCAATTCCAGCATTCACACAGCTGGACAGCTGCCATAGGAACCCTGCAGCTCCCTGCCTGGCACTGCCCCAGTGCACACAGTGGAGGAAATCTGGGGAGGATGACACCATGGAAAATATGGAACCTTCTGCCAGCTGGATTTGGTGTTCCTTTAGGATGCCCACGACAGCCATAGCTGTAAATGCACACTGTGTGTGGGAACAGGGAAGCCTGTCCTGCCCTGCCCTGCCCTGCCCTGCCACAGTGTTGAAAGTATTTTCTCGCTATTCTGGCTATTGTTTGTTCATCAGCTGGTGGATGTGTGCCACCTGTAGTTACGTCTTTCATCTCAGTGCCTTTTCTACTCCTTGCTTTTACCCTGCTAGCAGAGTAGAAGGAAATGTGTTTGCCTTTTGCAATGTTTATTATCAAATTCAAATAGAAAAGGCTGAACTGTAGCCCTGCCTGAGTAACCTGGTGTGATATGCCCATGCAGGGGGAAGAGGTAAAGAGAACAGCTTTTGTGAATGACATTCAGGTTCAGCTTGTAGGTTTGCAACTATTCTGAAAATTACTCCTGCAGCAAAGACTGTGAGCAAAGTTTCACGACCCATTACTTTAAAGGGAATCCTAGTGGCTCAGCAGAATTTGATGGAGCTGCTCTGGAGGAACACAAGGGAAACAGGCATCTCTGACATCAGCTCCCAAACATTTGCACCTCTTCTCTCCTTAGCCCATGATCTGGAGAGTACACCTGCACACAACCACACATGCTCTGTTTTTGTCTCTTCCTCTGCACCACTCTCCATTTCAAGCCTTTCTCAATTGTCATGGCTCCAAAATTCAGAATAGTTCCAGCCTCCTTCTGCTAGTAAAGCAGAGACTGGGACTTTCTGTGTCAAATGCTGAGGGCCAAGGCATTCCAAACATCCATAAAGTTGAAATAGTAGGTCAGTACAAGTACACACTGCAAAATCTCCTGGAAGAGGAGGCAGTGCAGTCCTGTAGGATGTGGGTCTGGATCTCCTCCTCTTCCTATCTCCCTCCCTCAGCCCCTGACTCTCTCTTTCCCTCCCAGCTCCCTTAGAGCAGAATGACTGGCACTGGTGCCTTTGCCCACTCACATGCTGCCCTAATGGGACACCCTAATCCCAGCCTGATTCCATCCTGCTCCAGCTACACCACATAACCTACAGACCCCCTCTGGGTCCATACAGCTCAGAGCTCTGCCCAACACAATGATGTGGTGAGGAAAACACACCAATGGCATTGCAGAGAAAATCCCACTTCTCTCTTCTGCTGCTGGCTCCACTAGCAGTTTCTTTCTCTTTGGAGAGCAGAGTAAAGGGAGAAAAGCATTAGAAGTGCAGTGGGGCTAGACAGGAGCCTGTACTTGAGGTGAGAGCACCCAGGGATTGGCACAGCCAGGTACCATGTGCATGAAGATCAGCAATGCTGCCACAGTGTCAATGTGTCAGCCAGAAGCAGGTTGCACCAGGGTTTAGGACACAGCTTGTACTGCCCTGGAAGCCATTCTGACTTTAAAAAGGTAGACAGCTTTGAAAAATGTTCTCTTACAGCTAACTGGCTTTGCAGGCCAGTGTGAAGAGGGAAAAAACCTCTCCTCCTTTTCCTGCTTACACAGGCACCAATCACTCACCTCATCACTCCCACTGGGATTCTGTGTCAACCCTCTGCTGGATTTACAGGGTTACTCTGGCAGATGTTGCCTTTGCCTGCAGGGAGGAGTATGTACCCACAAGTGGCCTTCCTTGTCCAGCCTGGCCCCATTCAAGGAGCACTGTGGGGACCCCCATGATTGCCATGCCTCTTTGGCAGGCTTATTTTACAGGGACAATCTCTTTTCTGACAACTGCAAGTTCACCCAAGGCTCGTAATGGATGTTTCCCCTGAATCATGACTACTGATAAACATCCTTCATTAAAGTGCTAAATTAATCTCTGCTGAATATATGTGATGCAGCCTGAAGCCCACCTCAATCTCCATTAGCTGCATTGTTCTTGCAGCTGAGAGAAATAAGATTTATTTTAGTCAGTAAAGTGAACAAACACCACCTGTGAACCACTCAGGAAGCTGACCTGAGCTAGAAGATGACATTTTTACTGCTCCTTTTTGACTATAACGAAGGCTAATGGTGCATGGATTATTATGTTTCCAGAAAAGCTGCCTTTTTCAGTTGAAAATGAGGTTTTTTTTGTCAATTAAATACTTAGTGAATCAAAGACATGTAGACCATACATATGATAGTTCAATTTAAAAATACTGAAAGGAGCTGTAAAGAATGGCACTGTAAATGACAGATAAGATTTTTTTTTGTGTGGTTTGAGTGAATTGCCACTTTTGTTCTTATGCTCTATATAGTGATCACAGACTCATTCAGCCTGCAAATATAAACAGTTCCTTTGCTTTCCAAGAAAGTCACTGGCTAAAGTAACTATTATACAGTGCCACTGTTTTATGGATAAACAGGCTAAGTCAGTTCCTTATCCTGTCAGTATGGAGCTCTGACAATCACTTAATTCCATGTTTTGAAGACAGATGGGGAAACTCTTTCAGTGAGCTGCATGGAACTTTCAAAGCATAAGTAGAGCTCAACTGAAGACAAGGGTGGCTCTTTATTACATCTCTTTTTCACAGTAAATGCAACCCCTGGAAAGTTCAGTGCCTGTAAGAGCTCAGGCCTTTTTCATGTATGTTGCAAAGCAGGTTTGTGCCAGCAAAGTCAAACAGGAGAGAAGATGATGCCTTCCCTTTTTATTCTTCAAGATGTATTGTGCTGGATTTCCTGCATATTAAAAATACAGTCAAGAATTATGTACTAGAGCTTGCTTTCTGCTGTGTCCTCTGTCCTGGGACTGTCTGAAAGTGTCTGAGCCTTAATAGAGCCTAATGATTTCAGTATTGATTAAATCAGAAAGGGCTGAGAATATTCAGAGAAGGGGGAGGAGGAGAACAGAAAGCAGAAAACAGATGAAATCACAAAAGATTCAGGGCATGGATAGGATAGGATAGGATAGGATAAGATAGGATAGGATAGGATAGGATAGGATAGGATAGGATAGGATAGGATAGGATAGGATAGGATAGGATAGGATAGGATAGGATAGGATAGGATAGGATAGGATAGGATAGGATAGGATAGGATAGGATAGGATAGGATAAACCTTTAGGTTTTATACCCCACACTCAGTCTTCTTCTCTCTCACTTCCTGAGAACACAAGATGAAATCAGACCCATATGGAAATGATTCTGTCTACTTGTGCTGATCTGTGCAAGAAGTCAGATCAGATGGGAATCACATGCAGTGATTCAGAAGCCAAAGGATAAACGGAGAGGAGAGGAGAGGAGAGGAGAGGAGAGGAGAGGAGAGGAGAGGAGAGGAGAGGAGAGGAGAGGAGAGGAGAGGAGAGGAGAGGCGAGGAGAGGAGAGGAGAGGAGGGAGAGGAGAGGAGAGGAGAGGAGAGGAGGAGGAGAGGAGAGGAGAGGAGAGGAGAGGAGAGGAGAGGAGAGGAGAGGAGAGGAGAGGAGGAGAGGAGAGGAGAGGAGAGGAGAGGAGAGGAGAGGAGAGGAGAGGAGAGGAGAGGAGAGGAGAGGAGAGGAGAGGAGAGGAGAGGAGAGGAGAGGAGAGGAGAGGAGAGGAGAGGAGAGGAGAGGCTTTTAAAAGAGGTACTTTCAGTCTGTTCAGGACTAATGAATCTTGTGAAGCAGATAAATTATAGACTGCAAGATTAATGCTGTAGTGATTATTGCTGTCAAAGGCACCTAACTCCTTCAGATTCCCTGGAAAATCCCTGTACTGCTGCATGCTGCACTGAGTAAGGGCTGACTATGGAACTGAGTATGGGCTCTGACTAGTACAGGAAGAAATAGCTCCCACCATTTTCATGCTTTATCCATGGTTTCCATAGCAGATTTGGCAACATCTCAAAGCTTCCTCAGCCCTATACCTATTATCAGTTACGTTATGTTACAGTGCTGCATTTTAATTGCTGGTTTTTCTGAGACAGAGGGAGCTGAATCTAAATATATCTCAAGCGCCAGCAGTGATATTTAGCACAGCTACTGTAATCAAGCACTCAGCCACCGCCAACAAATAAAACTTCTCACTTGAGCAAATAGGTTCCCTGAATGTTTGACTAAATTTCTTTTTCTGTTATTTTAATATCATTAGGAGGCCTCAGCATTCTTGATTGGCAGGGTGTGGGTCTAAACTGCCAAGAAATTACCCATTTTCGATCACAGCTCTTTTCCTTCTCTGAATGCAGAGACTAACAAAGCTCTAACAAAGATGCTCAGCTAGGAAGCCTTTCCTCCAGTAAGATAAATGAAATATTGCTGAGTTAAAACCACTAATTACAGTTTATAATAACAATACTTCCTGGGGGAAAAAAATAAACTATACTTAACTGCTGGGTTTTTTTCTTTAAACTAGGGATTTGGCTACAGTCTGATGGCTAACTACTTGCAAAACTCTACTCTACTGGTACAGTCTAGCTGGCAGATTCCAGAGCAAAAAACTACACTTCTCTCTCAATATAGGCATATTTTTCTGTCAAACCATTTGCTTTGTAATTCAAGTGCAAATGTAATGCATGCAATAGGAAGCAAAGTACTTGAATAAAGATCACTGAAAAAAACCCTGAAGTACATCCTTCATTTTGAGTACTTTAGGAAGCTCTTGGAATTTTTGCAAGTCCATATGGGGTATTTTAGAAAGGGAAAAAACACTAGGTAAAATGCTTAGGCTGTAGTAAACTTTGCAATGGTAGAATTTTTCACCCAGAGTTCCTGTTTACCTCTCCTGAAGTATTTCCTCCGAGGCTTTCCACTTGGACAGCAGTTTTCCCCACCCCTTTTCCTCTCAGAAGATGTTTGAACATGACTCGTATTCGAGAATACTGAGAGATGGAGCTCCTCTAGCAAAATTTTTCAATATTATCAGGTTTTATCCTTCAGGACTGAAAGAAGTGCTGGAAGCAGAGACATGCACACACAGAAATGCAACAATTGGGTTTTTCAAGCCAGTGGGATTCAACTGGATAATAGATGGCATTGGACTATTGGTCTCTAACGGGTTATTTTGTTAATTTTGCTGACTTGCACCAAAGCTCAGGAGATCAAACAGAAAAGTATAAATGGCATTGAAAAGTCAGCCAGTGACCCAGGAGGCCATTTTCTTAATGAAAGCAATCTCTCTCATTTAAATGATAACTACACTAAGTGTGCAGGAAACACTGAGCCAGAGAAGTGAACGTGAGAATCTTTATTTACATTTCTTAAAAGTATTTTTTTTTCTTTTCCCCTGGGAAATAGTAATCCAAAATGGAGTACAAAAACAAAGTATTTGCCTGATAAGACAAATTCTGTCTTGTGATGAACCAAGGTTTAGCTCCTGCTATTCTTAACTCCTTGATCAGATCTTTGTTTTGTGTGTCTTGCCACTGAAATCAGTCAATAGAGAACGGGGCAAAGTCTGAGTGATCAGAGACAGTCTGGAAACATATTCTAAGTTATTCAGCTTTTACACCAAAATCTAAAAGTGTCTATTGACACGAGGAGACATGTCTTTGTAGCTTCCTAAAAGATGTTAAAATGGAAGGACTGGAACACAAACATTTTTAATCACTCCTATTATGTTATTTTAATAACTCAAAATATAAATACATAATCTTCTTCTGAGCATTTCAGTATTTCAATATATTTTTAATCCATATATTTAAAACATTATATTTTAGTGTATTCAATACAATGCAGCATTAAAAAAGAAAATTTCAGTTGAGTACACTTTATTAGGTGGGACAAAAAGGCATGCAATGTTTTAAACAAGTGGCAAAGTTAAGCTAATACAAAGAAGATGTGTCACAGCTCCTACTCAAGATAAGGCACACTCTGAAGTCAGTTGCTGAAAAAAGTGAAAAATTTGTCCCAGTGAGAAACAAAACTTTCAATGCTAATCATAGCCATGCTCTCTGCTTAGAACATGTGAGAACATACTTATTCTAGTTCTTTTTCTATGGATAGGTCATACCTATAACTGCTGAAGTACAGATACAAAATAGCTGAGTTTCAAAAAATTCAGCGATGCTAGTAAAATTTTCAGAAAACCCCCCAAAAATAGCATTGTCAGTGCAAGTACAGTAACTTTTGCTACCTGATTCAGAACTTTCAATCTGCATTCAAGATCAGGCAGAAATCTGACATCTCCTCTGGATTTAGGAGAAAGCTTCAAAAACTAATGCCAAGGATCACACTCCTGAGTCTGCTTCCTTAGATGTTCAGCGAAGTCCCACGCCTGTACCCATCTCTCACTTTCTCTTTACAGGTCTTTCATGATGATTTCTTCTCCTTATCTCAGACTCTGTTGAAAAGATGTGCCCCTCTGGCTGCAACACAAGACACGAGGGTTCAGAAAAGCTCCCATGTCCTGTGTTGTAGCCGGAGGTCTCACAATAGTTTAGAGCAAACCCTCTGGTGTGCAGGTTCCTTTCGCAGGCAAAGCTCTTTTCCTGCACTTTTGAATTCAACCTATGTGTCAATCTGTGAAAGAGAAGTGGAGAAGAATGGAAATCAGGTGCACAGATAACACTGTGTGCTATTGGTACTGTCAACACAGCAAATGGAAAAAGCACCCGAGTAGCTGCCAACCTGGGGCAGAAAAGCCAAGCTCTGACCTGGAATCTAAAGCTGCCATTTCGTTGACCTCACAAAGACACCAGCTCACAGCAGTTGGAATCAGCCCTACTGACTTTCCAGCATGATCTCCAGATCTTGACGGGTGAAAGCATTTCTTTGGCAACTTTGCCAGCACCTGTTCTTTCCATAAAAGATAAAGCTAAGCAAATAATTAGCAACTAATCATGTAAAAACAAATGCTGCCTTTTGTTTCTTGTTTGCAAATTGCTCTGACACGGATCACAACATTTCCAAATTTGTTATGCAGAATTATTTATGAATGCCTTCATAATTATTAATTCCAGGTCTGCAGATCACTCATAAGGAGTTGTGAACATTTGTAAATCACTCTGCATTTCTTAATTATATAAGCAATGTAAAAGTTATTCCTGATGAGGTTAGTCATCTAATTAACTGACTGACACTGTGGATATGCAGCTCAAGAAACCAGTTTTGGTGAACATCCAAACTTACGAATTTAAAGGAGCCATTGCTGAGAGCAGTTTCTGCTTATAAAGCTCTATACCAAATATCCCCAGAAAACAGCCCCTTGAAATGGTTCAAAGAGTTAAATTGAAATTCACTTGTGAATCCAAGTGGATATTCACAGGACAGCATGTTTTTATACTGTTTGCTCAACTCAAGTCATAAATTAATGCTAATGAAAATATTCAGAGCTGTTGCTGAATTTCTTATGAGCACAGTATTTACTTCTATGTGTTCTTTTCCCTGTGGACTTACATTTCATTCCCAGCTGAAATGGTTTGAAAAGCAGAGCTTGAAAATCCCATACTTATATATCTATCTATAGATAGATAGATAGATAGATATATTATGTGTGTGTCAATCCAGTACAATATATTTCTATGCCTTATAATAAAGATCAGAACTTTGAAGCCAGGTGCACAAGACAAGATTATTGCTATCTCAGTTCAAAAAATCTTTGGCAGATTTATTGGTTTTTTTGTCTCTGACTCTCCACATATTACTTTTATGCTGTCGCTACTTTGTTTGGTACTTTTACTGTTCCAAACAAACTCGAAGAAGTGGGTGAGGAAATGAAGTGTACTTAGCTGCTATTTTTCTGAAGATGACCGACTGAATGCCTGTTCAGGAACTCTGTTGATAAGTACTCACATTAACAGAATTAAGCAAATTACATAAGCTATTTGCTCTAAATATGTCTAACTTCTTTTCAAAAGATTTTATTTTTTTTAAGCTTTCCTATCTACTTCAAATAAAAGTATAAAAGTCACAGCTATCAGTTTGTTCATTTCCAGATTTATCTCGCATGGAATAAAGTACAGTTCAACTGGTCAGAACTCAGATTAGGCAAAGGACAAAGCTATGAATTAAAAGGTCTTTCCCTAGGAGGGCATCAAAAGGAATGTCATCAGTATTTTTGACAGTAACATGGCTCTCAAGGTTGCCTAAATGATGAGTGCAACAACAATTTTTAGCTATTAGTCTGCAACTTGAAGAATTCCCAAATATTTTCATGTATGTATTCTAAGATTTTTGCTAAGAATTATATAGTTTATCTAGAAATTAGTTATTTCCAACCACCTGCCTTTCATATCTCAGCTGCATAGTAAAAAAATACCCCACCACTTTTACATTCAGTGTGAAAAAAAAATCATGCTAACCAAGCTCCATCTGTCTTACCAATTCCCTAAATTGTGCCTATATAGGCACTAAAAGGAAATCAAAACATGGAGTACTAGAAACTTGGGACCCAGAATTAATCTGCTTTTTACAGAAAAAGTATGTTCAGATAAAACTAAATGATTCATTTGATCCCATTTCTACAGCAAGGAAATTCAAGGTTAGAGCTGAAATTGCATCTTTAAAGATTTGCTGATGCCCTGTGGAAAAAGCATGAAAATATTTTGAGTTAGAGGAGATTCTGCTTAATTACTCTGCACTTCCTCCTTTTGTGCCTCCTCATTTCTGTTCACTGAAGGCATTTCTGAGAGAAGTTATTCTGAGCCCACAAGGCCCTGTGGAAAGGTCTCATTGCTCTGTGCGACACCTCAGACAGGAAGCAGGATGTATTAACAAGCAGCCTGCTGTACACAGAGCATCCTTTTACCTGTTTTATACCACCAACAAGGATAAGTTGATTTATGGGTAAATGGGAAGGCTGCTCATTCCTCAGGATTCATTTCCCTAGTCCGACAGTGCAATCATCTTTCACTCCACGGCTATAAACTTTGAGTCATGATGAATACTGATGGAATGGAGGCAGAGATTTGCAAATCACCTCTCGCCTGGTGTTTCACTCCCCTCTTCCCCAGCGTGAGAGGAGGGTGGAAGCTGCAGTGGCCTCTCAGCTAAGCTGGCCAGTGTAATCCTCACAGTGAGTCATTCAAGAATCATCACTGGCAGATATCATTAGCCAGACAGTCATTACTTCTGTGGTTTGCATAAGGAGCAAGAGCATAATGTGTTCATAGGACCTCAGAAGTGTCCAAGGGGATCTTTCTCCAGGATGTGGAGATGCCATTCCATACCTGGTCATCAAATCAAACCCCTAAACTGGAAGTCTGAGAGGAATTCTGACTTCTACCACCAAGCCCACACATAAAATTTGGTGGTGTGGCTGGATCCAAAGTGAGAAGAGAATTATTTTCCAGTTTCAGAAACACATTACAGGAATACTGAAGCCACAGAATGTGAATTTGAACTCAAGCCAGGGTGATTTTTCCTCATCTTCAAGCTATTAAACGTAAACTAGCACTTTCCTTTGGATCTGGATACTGTCTTCCCTGCCCATTACTATCATTAGTTAAAGGAGAAATTTCTTGCCGCTTTTGGAATCTTTTTTTTCCCCAGCCTCCATGCTTTGTAATAATTTTTGAGTTTGTGACAAATACCCTTTAGTTCTAATTAAATTTCACATCTCTTCCACACCAATTCACCCTTTTCTTTGGAGAGAACAATTTTCCCAGGGCACGCTAAAAAATTCGGTCATTTTATAGAAAAATAGATGTGAGTATGTGTTACAATTTACCTAACCACTGTGAATTAATTTGCTGTTTAAAGTGACACTGTACTAATTACGTATCAGCACATTAATGTAGCTGCAGGCTGTAATAATTCCCCTGTGAATGAACACTTGGAGCAAAGTCCTCAAGAACTTGTTTTTGGAATTCAAGAAAGTGATAATCAATCCTCTTTTGCCGCTGCTTCAATATAAAGCAAAGAACTGGCTAACGTTATTTTTAAGTAGATCAATCTCTATTTATTAATATTGAAAAGATTTTGACAAACTCTGCCCTTGCATGAACACAAACCCTTGTGGTATTCAATAGGTACACATCACCTCAGGCAGAATTTGGCCCTCAGTGATCTTAAGAGCTCCATGAACCTCTTCTTCTGATCTGTATCCACAGGGGGCTTTCCCTCATTCCAGACTCCGAGATCTATAAGCATGCAGCTTGGGACAAAGCCTCTGTGGGTCATGTAGCAGTTCTGCTTTCACATGGTCATACAGAAGCATTTATCAGTGATGACTATTAAACTTTAACTGGCACAACTTGAGAGAGCAAAAGAAAGGAATTTACTTTTAAATGTGGAAAGCTTTATATGATATTTTCTGAATTAAAGACCACAATTTAAAATAATCCTGTAAATTGAAAATCTATATCTGATGTGGCTGAAGAGGGACTTGTAAACCTAACTGTCTTAAATATAGATTTTAAATCAATATGAGTCATTTTGGAGCATTACTGTTCAAGGATTTTGTGCCACTGCTGTTAAAGTATTATTAATTCATGCTCTTATCTTTTTCATTTCATAAAGTGTATGAGGGTTTTTTTTCTGCAAGTCTATTAATGTAGGAACTATAATCCATCTTTTTCTATTTCAGCTTGGTATTGTTTCCCCAGATCAAAGTTAGATTATAACACAGAGTGAGTTTCATAAATTATTTTGAATTATTTTAGAGAAAAAGAAGGAAAGGAGAAAAAAATGCAGGTTAAAGTCAGGAACACATCACATATCACACAATTTACCAAGAAGCAGTCAAGGCTGCTTGTGATAATCTGATAAAACTCTGCAATAAAAAGTTTGTTTAATTTCTAAAGATGGCAGATGTCATAAAAAAAGAGGCTGATGCAAAAATAAAGCCTCCAGAGTCTGGCAGTTCTGTTGGATGTCAATAAAAGATAATGTAACCTGTCAAATTTGCAAGCATGTTTTATCCAACCATCACATTCTACCTTCACCACTCAAGCATTACCTTCCAAGAAACATCCGCATCTGCCTGATTATCCTAAAGTAATTCTGATGAAGAGAGCAGGCTGCAAATTAAAAGTGTCTTCCTCTGACTAGATTTCTCTATCTTCCCCCTCCCCACTTTTTAATCCTTCATTTTTTACAGTTCAGCTAATTTTTTTTTGAAAGGTTAAGGAGTTAGCAATTATTTCAATGGCTCTTGTAGCTTTAGGCTAAGTGTCTCATCTGCCCTTTATTTTAAGGAGCTTCCCTTCATTCTTCACACTGAATATCACTCAGTGAGCACTGAGATTACTCCAGAGTTGTGTAACTTGGAGCTACTGGGCCTGTTCCTAGCAGAGCATTCAAACCATTGGTATGGAGATGTCTTGTTGTGCTTCACACTCCATTGAGCTGGGGTTGCACCACCAGACAAAATTCTAAAGGCTAGCTCTTGTTTTATGTTGATTTAGACACATTCTCTCATGGGAAATTTTTTTTTTATCCTTATATCCACTGTGAATTCTCCCAACATTTTAATTTGTCTTCTATTAGTCAGCCTTCACTTTCTTTCACCATCAGTTCATACATTGTGACTTTGCAAAGTTTCAGAGGTTGCTTAACTTTTTCCATTATATATGTTCAGTTCTGGAAGGACACCCAAAAAAGAGCACAATCTCAACAAATTGAGCCTTTATTTTGAGGCTTCTGCTGCCAGTCCTCAGCACTGAACTGAGAAAGTTCATATCATATCCCCATGATATCTCCTCATGTTGTTATGCTTGATAGATTCAGTCACACTGGCCACTGTGTTTGTGGAGAATCTGTCCAAATTCTGCATCAATCTCCAAAGAAAGCCTGAAAGTCTAAAGCTCTACTGCTTGTTTTCCAGCTGCACAGCAAACATGCATAAAATGTATGAATCAATCAAGATCACAGCAATTTCAGGAGCTCAGAAGGATGGAGCACTGGGTCAAGATGAAAATGCTTGTGCCATGATTCTCTGGCATCAGTTCTTAACAATCCCATCCTGTGCAAGCATTCCCTCCTTAGGCAGAGTTAGTTTATCCTGTGAGGGGGCTACAATTCATCTCTAGAAGCTTGGGTAGCACAGAGACAACTCCTCTCCACAGACAAAACCAAAAATTAGTTAGGCATTAATTCCTAAAGAAAAAGTATGTTTTTCCTAAATCAGGGAAAAGAGAGTGGAAGCTGGCCCAGCACTTCCACCCCACACAGAAAACCCACTTTCAGCACAGGACTGGCATCAGTTTGGGAGAAAGGCCATCAGCCCCAAGGTGTGTCTTGTCAGGCAGAGCTGTCCTCCATGGCCTGCACAGCCATGCTCTCCTTGCTGGATAGCCACTGGTACATGCCTGCACATCCTGTCAGGGATGCTGCAGCTTGCACAGTTCAGGCTCCTTTGCCTCCTTGTCCCTGCAGGGTAAGGATGCACAAGGAGACTGTCATTGTCATTATGACAGGCCATAATTTTTTTTTTCCACTTCTTATTCAGCTGTGATTTGAGCTGTCCTTTTCCCATAGAAATGAGCTTGTGTAACAGCATTTGTGCTCTGCTTGTGAGCACTTAACATCTTCTTTTCACTGCTTTTCTGGTACCAATTTACAAAGCAGAGTTTGGCAGTTATTAAAACTGACCTAATTAATTAAATGAAATAGCACCAAGGGAAGGTATGTGAACTGATATAAAAGTTTCAACTAGTGTTACTCCTCACAGATACAGTGACCCTCAGTCCAGTGTCTCCATGGGCTGGAGACAGTGCCACTCAGTCTGGCTTCCTGGAGAGCTGAGCAGCTATTGCAGGTATTTTGCATCTGGCAGCCCTGCCACTCCCTGGCTTATCTACAGTTAAATGGAAAGGGTGGGCCAGAATTAACAGTGAAAATAAGATTTTAAAGGTGGAACTGAACAGGCATCTGCTGATGTCCAGAGAGCACCAGAAAATAGGGTTGGACACAGCGTGACTGGTGTGTTACACTGACACAGAAACAAGCCTCCCAGATTCCATCCCACATGCACAGCACTTGCCATGTAGCTCCTCCCAGCCAGCCTATGGAAAGCCTGCAACTTCAGCTTTGCAGAAGCTCATTTCCATCTTTACTGTCAGTGCTGTCTGAGGTATGTAACTGAAACACGCCGGAGAATGGAGTGGAGCTGATGATGGATTTAGAGATGATCTAAATTTGCCAGTCTGTAGGTGGTTTAGTCCACTGCTACTTCCTTCCAGTACTAAGAACTGACTATTGCTTCCAGAATTAAACACTGTGTATGAAGAAATTTTCCCACAGCACAACTGACAGAAATTTGAAATTAAATTATAATAATATGCAGTCCACTTGCTGTCTAATGTATGTGTGGGATTGAATAGTACTTTGCAATACATTCCCTTCTTACTGAATTACTCTAACTGCATTAAAGTACTTAGTTGTCACACTGAACTTTGATAGCTGGATGCATTCCAAAAGCTGAGACTGCAGTTGCTTTTCTTGCAGAAACTCACAAATAAAGGGAAAAGAGATTAGTCAAAAAAAAAAAAAAAAAAAAAAAAAAAAAAAAAAAAAAAAAAAAAAAGAAGCTTATTCAATTTTCTAAGCTCTGCTTCATTCACCAATCTAGAAAGTACAATTAGGATGTGAAGCATGTATCAGGTGGAAACACTTCACCAAGGTGGGGGTCTGCTGTGGATGTATTCCCAGTCTCTTCCCCTGCAGCAGTACAGCTACAGCTCCGGCTGAAGCTGTGTTCAGCTGTGCACCAATCAATACACTCTACAGCAACACCCCCACTGGCAACTTTTGCAAAGCCATGTGGATACCTGCTACTGAATTCAGTGCAACAGCCTCTCACACCCTTAGCTCATGTCCCTCTGTCTTCCATTAGCACCAGCTATGCTGAATTGTGTGGGAAAACACCAAACTATGGATTATAAAACTTTATATTAAATTATTGCACTATACAACTAGAATCCTACCTCCAGGGCACTTGATGACACTAGTTTAGTTGCTGCTTAGGCAATTTAGCTGTGATTGTATTGAGTCACGCACTTGGGCAGAGCCATTTACTAAAGCATCTGCCTACAGTATTTGCTTTTGAATAGGTCCCAATGTACCATGCTGGTGAAGGAGCAAAGCCAGTAAGAAGCTGCACTCGCCAAATCTGGTACCTGTCTGCACAGCACAGACTTCCTGCTCTTGCTGCATTTGCCTGGCAGTGAAGGAGGTAGGCAGATAGACAGCCTGATGAAACCAGCTACCAAGGGAATCATCCTGCTGTGTTCCCTGTGTCTTCGATTACTCTTTAATTCGGGGAAAATTTTGTGCAAAGTCCTTCTGACTCTGAACAAGCATATGTCCATTCCAGTACTTACAAACATGAAAGAACATAAAAGATTTTGTTACCATCCTGTCCACAGATGCCCTTCTGCTACCCAGCCTCCACAGAGAACAAATGCTTTCACTTAAGGAAGGAATAATACACAAGGCATTTTTTGAAGTTCAGACTATTGAAGTACATTTTTTGAGCATTTCATATACTTCAATGACTATTCTTGAAGCTAACTGCAAAAGAAAAAGGACAGACGCCCAAAAATAGTAAGTAACTAGTCTGAGGTCACACACACTGTGGCTACAGTGTCTAGCAAGGGTAAGATCAAAGCTTAAATATTCTCAAAACCAAACATGTCTGCTGTACAGGGGTGAGGCTGAAAGCACAGTAACTGGTACAGCTGAGGAACACCCTCCAGAGCATGTGCCCTCACAAGACCAGCACATCAGTGCACAGCTTTCACAGCCTGCTCACTGCCTGCCTCCAAGGCAGCCCTGCAAGGATGTGAGGGAGGAAGCAAAGCACATCACCCTTGCACCTACCCCGGACACAACCCCTTCAAAGAGCTCTTTATATATCCAAGACACTGGACTTGAATATGATTTAATGCTTTCCCCATTTCCCCAAGGGCAAAGGTGCTTTAGGAAAACCACAAATTTTGGGCAACTTCGGGGACATCATGTTCAACACTGGAAATGAAATGAAGCCATAACAGAACAGAAGGTTCCCACAGATAGCTGAGGGGGTGAAAATGGGAAGGGGGAAATAGAAAACAAAAGAATCAAGCTTCTATACATTCCTTACAGGAATCATTTGGTAGTATAGCCTTTGGTTACTCCAGATGCCATTAGCCATTCTGCAATGTTCTGCATAAAAAGCAGCATACAAAAAGTACTTTGGCTGGATTTTGTATTTAATTAAAATGCCTTAGACTGATCAGTAAAATGCATTTACAGAGAGTGCATGTGCCATCTGGGTAAAGTGTCTCTAAGTAAATCTAGATTAGAGCTTGTGGCTTGATTTTAATTCAAGTGAATAGTCTATAAATTAATTTAAATACAGTAAATGGTGACTAAAGAGTGCTAAGGATACTTGGTCCAGTGTGGTTGAGCTTCAGAGAAGATGTTGTCCAGTGACAGCAAACACAGTTGAGTTGAATGCCAAGGGACAGCAGGGAAGTTTTTGGTGGGACATAACAAAAACTTGGAGCTCTGAACAGTTTCTAAAGACAGTCAGGTGAGAGAGCTGGAGAAGGTTTAAAGGTTTGCACATATGATAGACAGTGAGAGTCCCTGTTAGTTTTCAGTGAGATGTTTGCAGCAGTCTGTGTGTGTGGGAAGCAGCATGAGAGGAGCACTGCAGGCTGTGGTACTTGTGGTACAGGAGGGGAATGTGGGCATGACAGCTGAACCCTGTGATGGAGCTGGTGGTGACCTACACTGGCTTTGTTTTTGCCAGAACTCCAGTGCTAAAATCCACTGAGCACCAACCTTCTGTCAGGTTCAGCAAAAAATATGTGCTTGAATTATCTTTGAAGATTTGTGTATTAAATAGCATCACTGCTGTCACCTGTCAATCCACTCAGATAATTATTCATCTTCAGCTTGGGAAATACTGATTAACAGAGGTGGAAGAAGGTGGAGGTCTGGGAAATTTTTTAAAGAATATATTTGTATATGGAAAAATAAAAAAGGAATACTAGTATTCAGTAAATTAATTTTCTGAGATTTTTAAGGAGAAGTTTATTTCTCCTTAAAAGGGCACAGACAGGTAGAATTAGCCCCTTTAGATATTTTAGTATTCAGACAGACAGATTACCTTTGTAGCCCTGCATCAAAGAATGCAGGTAAAAGAGAAATTAACTATTGAATAAAAATCATTTCTGGTGTTCAAGTATTCAAAATTTTTTCTTCTTGTAAATACTGTTTTTGTAGTTCAAATCTAGGTCAAAAAAAAAGAAGAAAAGAAAAGAAAAGCAAGCTCTATCACTCCAAATTATGCTCATTTACAAAACATATACAGAGAACATGCTCTACAACAAATCTCTGTGTCTTGTTATAAGCAAGGAGGCATCAAAATCCATAGTAACAGCATTTATAAGAGAAAGATCAATATGGCATCTGGTATTTCAAAGGCAGAAAATGATTCTATTAAATTTCTACTGGTAGAAAATGCACTAACAAAATATCTAAAACCCATGGTAGGTTTTAGCCTCTCACACTGTGACACTGGATAAATCATAGGGAAACCACCACAAAATTATTTGTAAAAGGTGCACTAGGATCTCCCTTATCTATTTCAGATTGAAACAACAGCCCTCCAAAAGAATATTGTAGCTCAAGACACCACTGACATCCTCCAATGTGCATCTTATCAGACCATCTCTGTTGTTAGTGGAATGTGGGGGTAAAGCTTAAGATTTGGGGTTTTTTGCCTTAGGTGCCACTGTTCTAATATTGTCTGTGTGTGTGTGTGCAACTAATTCAGTTGGGCTGCTTGAAAAACAATAAAAATAGTAACAAAGAGTGAAATACTCTGGTTTTGATTCCCATTTTAGATACATAAAAGCAAAACCTAAGAATATCTATGGAGGGTTAGACCAAAGGTCTGCTCACTCCAACAGAGCATCCTGTTTTTACAGAATTGACATTAAGAGATTTCTGCGCAGTTTTAGCTCCTGGGACTGTAGACAATCTCTTCTTTTGTTGTTTCAATAAAAAAAAAAAAAAAAAAACTCCACAAAGTATGGCCATAAGTGGATGATCATGGAATCAATCATAAGAACAGCAGAACCATATGTGAAACTTGCTAATAATCTCTCTGCCTTCAATGACTTTAGCTCAGGACCTTATTTCTCTGAATACAGGCTTCAAGTATCTTACAATGCTCAGTGGATTTATTTTCATGAGCTTCAGTCATCTCTGGTAAATTTTGAGAATATATCATGTTCTTTGGCCAAGACTTTCACAAGTGAGCTACCTGTCATGGGAAGAAAGGAATGAGACAGCCCTAGCCAGTGGGAAGTTAGTGTCAGCCCACTGGCTGTCAGTGTTGTCATGTTCTCTGCTGGAACTCATAAATTAATCTACAGAACAAAATAGTTTTGAAGTGTGCTGATGAAGTAGATGTTGATGGTTTTGCAGAGGGCAGTCCCTCAGCATGAGAGACCTCAGAGGAGAAAGCATGAAAGAAGCTGCTTAAGTGATGTGTAGGAAGGACCAACCTAATGGGTTTCCTGGAGGCAAATGGCACTCATGGCAGCCTCAGATTTTCCCAGAATGGAGGGTTCTGGGAATATAGCACCAAAAAGAGCTCAGAAGAGCAATATAGAGTCAGACTCTATTTAAAATACAAGACAAGACAGATACCACTAGGCTGGAAAGAAGTCTAGAAAGTTACATCTTTGTTCCTTAACCTTTATATAAGTGGTCAGACATACAGTTCCTTCATTCTTCATGTGGAATGACTTCATTCAGAGACGAGGCTAGACTAAAGCACCTGCTCCCCTTTTCCTCTTGGAACCTGTGTGAAGGCCCATTTTGCTGCAATTAACTGACCCTTTTTACAGTCAAATACAAATATGACTATTCACAAGACCTGTAAATAGTTTCAGGTCAGAGTAACACTCAGTGCTGAAGATAGTGATATTAAATTGAGCTAGAGACTGGGTTTTTAGATGCATCTGAGACAAAAGAATAGCAATTGGTACAGAGCTTTAGGAGTTTGTACATTGGTAGTAATTAATACCAGCCATTAACCTGGGAGCTACAAGGACTCATGGTGTCTGAAGGCCTCCAGTGGTTGCTAATAAATCCAGGCTTTTATAAAAGGAACAGAACAGTTATGGATAAAAGCAGTAGGATGGATGTGACAACCAGCAATTTTAACTTATCACCTTGTAGCTTTATTTTTGAAAGCTTTTACTTCCCACTGATTGTAGGCTTCCAATTTTGTGTTGTCATGTAATAAATTACAAAAATTATCTTTTTTTTTGGCATAGTTCTTTATAGACAAAGTGTAGAAAAGCTTTTTTTTTAACAAAATTATTCAAGTATTGCTGCCATGGTGATTATAAGAAGAAATAAGTACCAAAAAGTAGCCTAGAAATCTAGATACAAATTCAAAATTCTCAGAAGCCAGGGTGTTTTGATTTAGTCTTTTCTAACAGGAGGATTTTGCTGTGTGCATGAAGATAATGGGGGGCATTTAGAAAAGCAGATCTTTAACCCTCTTCCTGAAAGCAGAAGTCTAACTTAATGATATGTCTGAAGGAGATCTGAAGGATATCATAGCAGGGAAATGAACATCCTCCTCTCATGAGGGGTGTGAAGAAGGCATCATCATCCCTGAGGAGGCTGGAAGCATGGCATCAGTGTACTGATCATTTAAAAGCTGTCCCATTTGATCAGGAACTGCCCTGTTTAGCACTAGGGCAGTCTTGACTCTTAACAGTTATTAACATTCACTGCCACATTTACTGCTCTTTGAATTCATATTCTAAATAAGTATTCTAGACCAAAAGGTCTACTGGTCTTCTTTGCTGACAGTGCATATGCCTTGATCATAACCATCACAAAATGTCAATAATGAGTGCAAAGAGAAATTGTGAAGGTAGTAAATATGTTTTCAATATTTACGTAATTATCTCCTATGCATTACACACAAGAAGAGGACAAAGGTATTGTGGGTTAATTAGAGACCTAAAAGCACAAAGACACACACAAAAAAATATTGCTCAGACCTGCAACTTTTCTAGAGCAGATGTCAAACTAGAAATAGGCTGTAAGCACCTGACTAAAAGATAAAGTCTTTGCATTCTGATACTGAACTGAACAGGGTACTGAAATCAAAGATGCAAAGTTTTTGCCATTAATGTCCCCTCTATGGGTGGCTTGAGAAGAGAGTCCAGGGGCTGGCAGCTCAGCAGATCTGTTCCAGGCACACAGAGCTGGTCAATGCAAACTGCTCTGTTCCCTCTCATGTGCAGCATTTGAGATAGGTCACATTTTACAGCCAGTGACATTAAACTATTTCATAGCGATCCATGTGCTATAAGTTATAATATATTACCCAGAATATTTTAATCACCCAAAGTTCCGGGACCTCAAAGCACATATTAATTAATGCTTATTTTAATTAGCTCTGCCTCAGAGAGAGGAAGAAGACAAAACTGCACAGCCTTATTAGCACTGCACTCCAAATCTGTAATTAAATCCAGAACACACAATATAATAAGCATAAGGACTTAAAGCAGTGGAATATTGGTCACCACCACAGCAGCCTCCCACTATTATAACTTTCCTTCTCCTTAATATCAGATTTCTTTCTTCCAGCTTCCTCCAAGGAAAAGGCAAAAGAGTTCTGCTCCTCATGGGCCAAACTCAGCTCTGTTCCTGCAGTAACAACATCATGTTTTGTGGAATTATTATATATTCCATTGTACTCAGAAGAATAAACTATTATTATGAGGAAAAATCTTTTTGGCTACCATCCACTGTGTATCTGTCTGCAGGCACAGAAACCTCTGTTTTGCTGCCTTCAAGCATTTTGCCTCTTTCACTGTCTAAGAATCACTGAAGATGATTTATTTTAAATTTCACAGCTGCTAGATTCTGAAAGGAAAAAAAAATATGGGTTCTTCTTATTTTCTGTCTCTTCACAATAAATTAACTGTGGGCTGAATGGACAAGTCATTGTGCAAAGGTCATCCAGCCAGTCAGTGGAAAAGCATCAATACAACACCCAGTAGTACCAATCTCTAGCCTCCTACCCTTGCCAAATGACCAAGCTAGGAAATTTCAACCACTGCTATTCAAGCATCTCATCAGCATTAAAGACACTAAAGACAAACAAAACTCCAATAAACTGACTTTCTTAGTCCCTGAAAGCCAGTAATAGTGCTCCTGTTGACTCCAAGATTTTTAGGATAAGATCTTCAGAACCTAATTACAATACTAAGGAAAAAAAAAAATCTAGTTCTGTACTGGTACTATTTCAACCTTGTTTTGCTTGCATCTCCTTAAAATTTACCTGATAGACTTCATTTACCTGATAGACTTTTCTTAGTAAAGTTCTACAGGCACCCTAAGAGTGGTTCTCACACTCTCAGATAGGTATGCATCATGCATGGGAAATATCTGCTAAAGGGAAGAAAATTATATTCATGTAAAAAAATCCCAAAACCTTACCAGTAATTAAATGCAGGAAAGTTTTGTTTTCTCTTTCCTATTTCACAGTAATTAACAATATTTTTTACTTTAAATCACAATAAATCCCCTCAATTTCACTTCTCCTGTTTCACTCCATGAAATTTCTCAAAAATAAATGAAGCTTAATAGTTATGATTGCAGAAATTGCTATTACTTTATCAAGGCCTGAGCCAACAAAAGAATTTCTCATGTATCTGCACAAAAGAGAAGGGACTGAACAGCTTTCAAGAAATGTGCTATATTTCAATGTGTGCTGGTGACATGCAGAAGTATATCTACAATTCTGAAAGGGGTAGAGATGGAAGAATGGGTGGAGAGGGAAATTTTGTACATCCATCCTTCTTTGTATTGAATTCACCAATAATAGAACAAATAATACTGCCTTGCTCCAGAAACAATTCTTGGCCAATAAATTTTGCATCCAATTTGAAAACATCATTCTAGTAATTTCTAAAATTCAAACTAATGTTTATGCTTTAGTATCTTTTACACTTAAATGCATTATTTCCCTTTATTATTTCCTTATTTACATTTGCTTTTATTTTTATTCACGGTATTTTAATTTATTTTGCAATTTTAACCAATTCTGGGATATATTTGAAGTGCTTTATGAATTCTGATACTTTTGTTAACACAACACAACAGTATATTTAGTGGATTGTAGCAGGTTTCCATCTACTCCTCAGCATCAAACTGTAGAGACATTAATGTATGCCCAAATTAGACCAAAGCAGAAAATGAGTTTAGACTGGTTTAACCTTCCCCAAAGTTTTAGAGGAGCTCATTAATGTTGCTCTGCACAGCATCTATAGTTTTATAATGAAGACATTATGCAATATTGCTTTGATACCTTCTTGCCAAGCTCCCAACACCTTGCAAGCAATTGACTCTTTATGCCCTGTTTTCTTACAGTTATCAGGTTTTTTAATCACAATTCTTAACTTTGACTCTTCTGTGAAGGTTCCTGAAGTCTTCCTTATATTTTGCAGGTTTATTAGAAGAATTAAGAAGAAAGGGAGAAAACAAAAGGCCAGGGTGTCACCACCCTTATTCATACCAATGAATAAGGCTTTGCTCCATAAATAATGAACAGAACTCACAGCACAGGGTACAGGTGTTAGTTTGCCAGAGTTTAGCCTCATATGGATATAAATAATATATTCATTAATATTTGGGGATTGGGAGAAAAAGGTTTGCTTTTCATTTGGAGCTGAAGATAACAAAAGTCAACCAAAATTTTACGAAAACTGTTTACAATGAAAAAATAGTTACATTAGTTCTTCAGTAGCCGAACTCCAGCCTCAGGACTCAGCTTGAGACAAAATCTCATCTCAGAATGCTTTGAATTTGGACAGATGCAAAGCTTAACAGGATCGTGGGGACATCTTTAAATAGAACATAACAGAGTGTTCAGTTTACTGGGGGCAAATGTTACAGAGAAATTTCATTGAAAACCTACTTCATTTTTTTGCCCAGCTTCTGCTATCTCATTAATGCATATCCATGTATAAATTGTGAATGCCTAACAAAGATTTTAGAGAGAAAAATCAAAGAGAAAACAAAACAAACAGGTCCATTTCCCTCTGCATTTGCAGAAAGATACCAGACTAGATACTTCTAAGTTAGAGAAGAGCAGGTGAACGGACACAAAGACTGACTTTCCACAGAAAGCTGATAGTTATTTTGGAAATATAGGAAAAAAAAAAAAAAAGCAATTCCTTTTAATCCTCAAAGAACTAAATTTTTTTAACCATGAACCCAATTTCATGGGGTAACTTAACTTCAATAAATTAAGCAACAGCTGTTCCTTTCAAAATTCCAGTTGTAAAAACTGATTCATTAACTGTTAAATATTTCATGATTAAATGTACTTCCTGAATGTGTGCCTGCTAGAAAGCAAAATGCTGGACCCACTTTTTTAGCTTTCTCCATCCAGGTGGTAGAGCCAGAAGTGGAAAGCAAATGGAACGTGGCAGATGGGTATTCTGCTACTGAAAAGAAGTTTCTGGAGCTGTAAAAGGTAATGCAGTCCAGCTTCTGTAAACTACACTTCAGGCAAGATGATTAATAGGAATAACCACGAAATCAGCAATATAAAGGAAAATATAACTTCCTGTAATAAAATGAGAAAGGCATTCAAAGACAGAGACAAACTAGGAGGTTGAGTTTGCAATACCTTGTGGTAATGAGCAGTGATCAAGATTACAAAGAATAGATTCATGCCTGAAATCTGGTCTGCCTCTTACAAGTATAGCAGTTGATCTTATAAAAGATGGTATCTCCTCTAAAACCTTGCCTCTCTTACACTTCTAATCACTTCTGATTAGAAAACAATAGTGCTATTTCATTTTTTTTCATTGGAGATTTTAAAGAGCTTTACCAAGAGGCTTACAGGTATCACTGGGACTCCTGATGCGTGAAGGATGACATCCCCAGAGACAGTCCTTGGTGCTCTGACACTCCACACCCTGCCATAGACACTGTGCTGTTAGGTGCCCTGGCACAGAAATGAGGAAGGCCAATCTGATGAAGCTGGTTGAGTGATGCTGCTGGAGATGGAGGTGCCCTCCTCTTTTCCCCCCTCCCCAAAATGGGCGCTATCCTTAGCTGGGACCTCCACAGTTCACCATTACGCACCATCTCCTGAAGATGGATACTTACCCACCCCTTACTCACAAAATACAGACAACATCCTCTCCAAACACCATGGAACACTTACTGGGAATATCAAATTCCAGCTTCAAACACTTTAAATATCTGAAAATGTTTGGCCCCTTCTCCTCTATCTCTTGGCACAGTTCATTCATTCTCCTGCCATCCCCCAATCCAATGAACATTTAACCACTTCATACATATTGGAAGAGCTTGAAACAAGGGAAGGACAATCCTGACTCCTTGTCCCGTCACCCTTTCTCAAAGTTTACTCTGAGCTTGTTGTTTAAGGTACTTCCCCAGGGAGGCAGAAAATGCAAATTCGTACCTACTTAGGCAGAGGTGGGACTTGAAGTGGGAAGAAGTGGGACCTTCCAACTGCTGGATGAATGCCACTAGACCAGAACTGAGTGTGTCAGCGCCATAACATTGAATCTTGCATCCATTTCTAAGTTTGAAATCCTGGCAGGTCTGAAGTACAAGACATGCTGAAGTGCTCAGCAATCTCCAGGCTGGAGATGCTGGGCATGTTGAAGAGCAGGATATAAGGCACATCAGAAACATCCTAACATTAGATCTTTTGACTATTCCTGATATCCAGAGACAAGTGGTTCTGCCCATATGTGATTCTAAGACCTCTGTATTTTCTTGGAAATAAATACCTTCACACTTTAGGAATGCCCAAGCACCACCACCTTCCAAATCTAGAACACAGAGCAGCAGACTATGAACAGAAGAGACATCAATAATTCCAGCTTTTTAAATTAATAGCTGACCTGGTCAATAAGAGCCTGAATACTGCAGAAAGACAGAGAAGCCTCATGATGGCATGAAGGTGTGCTAGGATCTAGAAAGTGCAGATGAAGCTCTGCATACCTGGGGTCAAACTTTCCAAGCTGTCCCAGTTAAGTTCTGTTTTTTTCATATGACAGTTTCACACATGCACATTACCTGTGCAGCTGAGCACAGCTGGGCATGACTTCATTTGAATCCATTCCCACTCAAACTGCAGGCACAAACACTGTGAAGACCATGAATTACACCCTGGATTTTGCACAAATCTCTCTATGTGAGTTATCTTACATTCATGCAAAAGGAGGCTTTTAATATCCTTTGTCTGACAGCTACCAAAATTTCATGGGTGTATGAGACGGACACATTTCATGACCCTTTAACTAATTATTGTGCCATTACTACCCTTAGTACTTTCTACATTTGCTGAGCTCAGACTAAACTTACATACCTCTCTTCACATCATTTCAGACTGAGTACGACTTTCCTCTAGTATCCATTTTCATTTAACTCTGATCTGTTCCTTTTATGAAATTCTGAGCCAGTTTTCATAGAAATCTTATCTGAAATCAAAGTTCTGTTTCTCTGTAATGCTTTGGGATAAGGCCTTATCTCATGCTATTATTAAAAACTGAAAGCTTTTTTATTCAGGTATATATTTGACCTCTGCTCTACTCTATTTGGAACAAAACCTACAGCATCACAGCCAAGAATA
This sequence comes from Erithacus rubecula, assembly GCF_903797595.1. Classification (NCBI taxonomy): domain Eukaryota; kingdom Metazoa; phylum Chordata; class Aves; order Passeriformes; family Muscicapidae; genus Erithacus; species Erithacus rubecula. Next base: position 83,508,395 of record NC_136689.1, on the reverse strand, counting down.
GAAGCAGCATCATTCAGTTTCCAATTCTATACCTTAACTGCTAGATGATGCTTCCTGTGAATATAAAATTTCATTTAAATGCAAAATCTCATTATGTTTGCTTACACTAACGAGGTGTTAATATTATTTTTATATCCTGCCTTTCCTTGACCTTCCTAGTCCTCCAGGGCCTAGCAGATTTTCAACAGTGGAAGAAGGTTTTTGTGACTACTTGTCACTCAGCCTGTATGTTAAAGGTTCCCATAAAATAGCTGGGGATATTTATTACACCATAGTCAGCACTGTTTGAACAAAGCACTCCACGACTCTTCATAAACAAAATTTCTGACAATGGAGATATTTTAGGAAACAAGTAGAAATATTTTGAGGCTATTAACACCAGCCACAAGTTCAGCACTTTCAATTACTTTTTTTGCATCCACAGGTATAGAATGGGATGCATTCCACTTAAACAGAGGACATTATATTTGTACAAAGTAATGCAAGTTAAGACACCCTCAATCCCAGCCCATAATAATTACAGTAAAAGAAAAACAACATGTGGTTGTCAAGATAAAGTTACCAGGTAAGAGGATAAAGAGTTATTGTTAGCATAGAGTGCTCAGCCAAGAAATTACAACTAACAAGAAATTAAGAAATAGGTAGAATTTAATAAAAGGCTCAATAAAAGTGGCTATATTGCACATCAATCAATTGAAAATGCTTTTGATAATAAAACTATGACTTACTTATGACTCTGGCTTATTGTGTAGGTTGTGATGTTGCTTTCTGAGTGCAGAAGGAAGGTAGAAGAAACATACTACATTCTAGAAAAGGTTGGGTTCTATTCAAAAATTCTGTTAACCAAAAATGGAGTATCTGAGGAAGAGCAACTGTAACAAGTCTCATTATCTTCTGGAAAACCAAGGCATCACAGACAATGTATTTGTCCAACAATATAATGATATGTTCATGTTCTTTTGATCAGCAGTAACATTAGCCAGCTAAGCTCCAAATTTGAACAGCACTTTAGGACCCAGCTTTTCCCTGAGATGGCAAACAGCCTCAGTGAATGAAGTACTCACTGCACTGAGAGATGGTCAAAATTGAAAACTTCTGTTCTGCAGGAAATTCTGACCCTTCATAATTTGATGATGCTCTAAATCTGAAAGAATGTCACTACTTCAGAATTTCCCATTACACAAATGTCTTGAAGAAAAAAGATTCAAGAATCTAAAATAAAAACATTTTGGCAATGACAAAATAATTTATTTTTATATGATTAATGGTTTTAGTTTGATATGGTAAAAAGCTTTGCATCAATTATATGTAAATACTGTCTAAACAGTTGAGATTACATTTGACGTCATCACAGTAACACAGTTAACATTAATACATAATGTAAAAGGACAAAATAAAGAACTGGAACTACTAAACCAGAAGATTTTTATGCAACTGAAATAATTATTTCTGACAGTTATCCATGGATATCTCCACTGTATCTGTTATAAAATCTTAAGATATGACTACCCTTCATTCACTGGTAATAAGCAGAACAATCCTCCATTTTCCTGCCCCAAAACAATTAGATTGAAAAATGTAATTTGGTCTGGCATTTCTGAAGTGAGTGGGAGTTCTGGCATTGACATCAATTAAGTCAGAACTTTTTTCACTGATTTCAGAACTACTTGAAAACATGCAAGCATAAATCCTGTATTGATCTGGAACCTTAACAACAAAACTTCAAAGGAAATGATCCTATCTAAATCCCAGCTGAGAGCATAGAGCAAGACTCTTAAACATAGTGTGTACAGTCTCAAAAAAGCAAAAGCATTGTCTAGCCAGATTCTGAGACCATTTTCCATTAATTTACATCACCAGGAACAACATCAAAAATAGATTATTTTCAAAATCATTTTAAAGCATCTTCAACCACAGGAAAAGAGCAACACTATTTTTATCATACACTTAGAAAGAAATCATTACTGTTACTGCATTATTAAAATCTGCATACTTATAAATAAGGTAGTGATTACCAACATGAAGAAGATACTGTTCTCAACAGTCAATATAATAAAACTAAACAATGTAGTAAGATAAACAAGAAGAGAATTCACCAAATGTGGGCAAATATGCCTCAGGCACCATCTATTATGTGCACATCTGCCCACAGAGCAGATTGCTATCATCTAGCGTTATCAAAATGCTCTATGTATTTCTCAGGAAACAAGCACAAACACTCTCAATAAATCATGGTGCTAAATATATGTTCCTCTGTCAGTAAGACATTGTCTTCCATCTTGGTTATGCCTGAGAGAAATGGTTTTTTTCTTGTTTGGGCTTTTTTGTTTTGTTATTTTTGTGAGTTCAGATTAAAAAAAAAAAAAAAGAGTTGATTCTCTTCTTCCCTCTTGCCTAAAGCATTGAATAAGTGCTTAACTGCACATTTCAACACATTTCAACACATTAAGTGTTGAAATGCATTGTAGGGCCCTTTTGTCATGGTACAGGCAGGACCTCATTGCCAAGCCCATCTACATTGCCTGCCACTTTTCTGATGCTACCTAGGAGACAAATTTCTTTGGATGTCCACTGGCTTGGATAAAAACATGAACATCATTTTTAGCCAGTATAGTCCATCCCCACCACTGTAGTTGATGAAAGACTAACAATCACCTTCCTCTACCTCCAAAATCAGCTTCTGCAAAGTAAAAGGTGTCTTAATTTCCAACAGTAGAGAAGCATATTTAAGAGAATGTAGAAAACAATATTTCAAGCACGAATCATGCACCACAAATTGTTGCAAAATTGGTTTGAAATTTTCAGAATGATCACTTAAAAGCCTCTTTGTTTTCTTTAAATGAATGTTTATTTTTGGCTTATTAACTCAGTATTTTTGATATCAGTAGGTGGAATGCATACTTTAATTTCAACTTTGTAAGAATATTAGCCAGAGCTTTGTAACAGCATTCATCCAAACAGATGACTGTATTTAATACTGCACTATAACCTTGCTTAGTTTCCAAAATAAAATTGCAAAGGGAGTGGATTACTCTGAGGATAATTAGCATGATAGGAGGGTTTTTTTAATCTCAATGTCATTACCGAAACTGACTAAATTAAATTTGTTACATTAAGTAACCTGGGGTACCAAATGGAATTTGAACCTTTCTTCCAGGTACAGCAGTATAGCAGGAAACAAAGCTGTGCCACAAAACAGACTACCCATAGAAAATAGTTCTGTCAACCCTATTAAAACCAGCCAGAGTGACTGAACTGTGTTCCAGAGCAAATACACCACAGAGAAAGAAAACAAGCAGTGATCTCCCAAGTACCAAGGTCTTTAGTATAAGTCCCAGCCATTACTATGGAAGAACCTGCATGGACACCACTGGATCTCTATTAGAACTACAGCAGCCAGAAACAAGACAAAACAGAGATGGGGAGCAAGTAGGCATCCATTGAAATGTGAGGCTAAGGACCACCTCTCTGTGTTGACAGATGTAATGCACTATTTTGAAAATGCAATTCCACTGAGGTTCCCTAATCCCCATTTAAGTATTGTTGGAAATTGTTAGTGAATTCCTCACATGTTTTAAATGTTCAAAGAATGATCAAGCACTTTGCTATAACAATGCAAATTTTTAGCTATGTTTATTAATTCTGCCTATTGACAGTAAAAGCACATAAGGTGTTTAACAGTGATGAGAATTAATGGCCTGGTAGAATGTGCGAAAGGTTCACTAGAAACCCGTGGCTAATGGCCAGAAGTCAACATTACCACAAGCATAAAACTAGAGTAACTGCAAGAATGATTCCAGGCCAATTAAGGTTCAGTAAACATTCAGCATCTGTGGGTTCCTTATGGCTTGTATTAAGCCAGAATGAAAGGTTTATGCACATAATTCTGTACCATTTTTGCCTTTATGCTTAAAATAAGAAGTGTTTCCCTAAAGGTCTCCCAAGGTCTGAATCTTTCACTGCATTTAATCACTTTTGTTGTCTTTCCTTCTTCTTTGCAGAAATTTTGCCTTGAGTACTCCTGGGACTGGTGTTGCATTACAGATTCATCAATGATTTGCTGCTTACTCTACATTATCTCACAAGTGCTGAGGCAAACAGTTCCTTGCAGGATCAAATGATCCTCTATATTCGCCTGCAGTTTAAAATATTGTTAATGTTGACACTTCTGACGAAAGCTCCACATTGACACTGGAATGTGTGAAACCTCCAGGCTTTGGTGATGCCACATAAACAGGTACCCAGGGCACCGAATTTTTTCTAGGTCCTCTATTTGCCCACAGGGACATAATCAGCTTAGGCAGAAACAACTTCAAATAGCTAACAGCTAACACAGCAAAGCCTGTCGGTCTGGAGGTGATGCTGCAGATGGGTGACAGAGAGACTGCTTGCTATCCTATGTTGCTAAACCACAGTGTCTGAGGATTTTGCTCTAAAGTCAATTAAATTTAATGGAAAGACTCCAAATTGCTTCAATGATCTTTGGACCAAGCTCAATAAGAACTAATTAGGTCTCCATTCCAAAGGTTAGTTGTTGGAATTATTAATGGATTTTTGTTTATTTGTTTTTAGTATTGGACAAGAGGGTCTTTTTTAATTATTTAGAGGAACTGACAGAATTTGGAAACTCATAATTTGCAAAAATAGGTGCCAGTATTAAAAGATTTAATTTAAGGTAAACAGACAAAAAAATTTTACACACTGTGCAAATGTGGTGCATTTCATAGGGACAAAGGAAACACAAACTAAAATTAGTGATACCTGCAATTCAGTTCTGTGGTATTTACTACACTCCACAGCCTTACCAAACCTTGCATGTGTTTAACATGGATACAACTAGGTTTATTCTCTGTAACTTCCAGTTCTGACAACAAAGTTTAGGACCAGGGCTGGACTTCTCAGAACTCATCTCACTACCTCTGCTAAAAACTCTTGACACAGGAGAAGATTACATGTCTGAAAAACTTACCACAGAGAAAGACTGTGATGAAGGTTCCTCATGTGGGAGTGATACCACAGCAAATGCCTGTGCAGTCTTGGCACTTTATACGATTTATTTATTCTGCCAGCAGATTTGCAGATCACCTGCAAATTAAATTAAGAAATGCTCAAAATCTGAAAGTCAGAAATTAGACCAAAGTAATTTATGTCATGATTTTCCTCCTGCTTTTCCTTCCTTTTTTTTCCTGGAAACTGCAGGAAATACTTGAAGTTCAAAGCACCATAAATATAATCTAATCAAATTGCAATTATGGCATATAAGACAGGAAACAGAGAGTTCTTCACTATGAATTGGTCAGAAAACAAAATTATTTAACTTGAAATGTAGTGTTCAAAAAAAGATCTAAATTCAGTCTTTGGATACTAGAGTCTAATTCTCTCTGCCACTAACAAAATGTCATGTCATTTTGTGGAGAAACAAGGTCTGCACTTTTGCTGCTGAGCTCTGAAATCCTAGTTATAGGAGGAGAGGAGAGTCTGTCTTGGTGGTATAGTGGCAGGGATGAGAGGATACTCATAGTTCACGCCCCCACATGGTGCAAACAAAGGCAGAGACACAAAAAGCTCCTCCTGTGGACAGAGACTGCCCTTAATTCTTCCTGACAGGGACTAACCTCACCTGAAATACAAGGAGTAAAGGAGGAGGGTTGCTCCCCTCTCCCCCATATCCCATCCACCTTGCAGTCATGAAAGGAGTAAGTTCCAATGAATTCTGGAACAGAGGTTTTCCACAGGTCTCCCCACCTGTCCCTTTGCTGAAACATGTGCCTGCTCTGTACCTGCTCCAAGTCAAGGTCACTCACTGTCTTAAAGCAGATGAGACCCCAGGACACAATTATGATGTGGTGAAGGTTACCTGAAGGAAGTCGGGGTAGGCACAGGAATATGCACACACATCACTTGTTCTGTGTATGGCAACCAGGTTTGGCCTGAAAGGATGGCCTGAGGGGATATGCTGCAGTTCACATTCTCTTGCAGAGATTTAGGATGACTGTTCAGCTCTGGTGTTTAGAAGCAGTGGCACTTGGCTTGAGCTGAAGACAATGAAGATGTGGGCAAACAGCTTTTCTGAAAATCAGTTTCTCAACATTCACAGATTCACAGAACCATAGAATGGTTTGGGTTGAAAGAGACCTTAAAAATCATCAAGTTTCAATCCCTCTGACATGGGCAGAGACATGTTCCACTAGACCAGGCTTCTCTAAACCCCGTCTAAACAGGCTTTGAGCATTTCCAGGGATGGGGTATTCAAAACTTCTCTGGTCAAAGTCTTGAGCAACAGCTACTCAGATTTCAAACTAACAGACAGATAATAAAAATATTTTGGATTAATATGAAGAAAAATTGGAAGAGCTTAGATGCACCTACATCCTTGAACCAAGCCCAGACTGAAGTCTCAATTAGGATGTGTAAGCATTTTTGCAACCTATGTGAAAAACAATAACAAAACTGTCATCCAGTTATGGCCAGTCAATCAGAATGATCCATAATGGGGAAGTTTTTAACAAGCTGCTGCCCAACATTTTTGACATGTTTTAAAACAAATCATCCTGATCAGCCCCACAGAGGCGAGTGCTTCTAAGCTTAATGACTCTCCAAAGAGGAGAAGACATAAAGATTTAGCAACTCAGTAGACATGACTGCACAGGCCTCTGCTGCCAGCTTGGAAATGACAAATGACTTGTTAATAGAGAAGCTTTCTCTTTTGTATTATTTTTTGCCAATGAAGTGAAAACAGAGCATTGATTAAGCAATCCAAGCTGAGAAAATTCCAACTAAATTGGATGAGAGCTTTCAGACCAGCAGCTTCAGACCAGGTTTCAAGGCTTTGAAATACAAATTCTGCTTGTTGCTTGATGCTTAAAGATACCTATCCTGAAGCCACAGACAGTAATTGATGTCAAGCTGACACTGTAGTTCACAGATGAATTTCAGTTGTGTGGGCCATGCCACGTACACATCACTTGTGTGAAAAAATGCTTTCTGTCTCAAATGCTACGAACTGAGAGAAAGGACTAATAGAGACATCAACAAAAAAGTTCTCTGCACAAATAGAATATGGCTGAAGAATACCAATAGCCCAACATGCTCCTAATACAAAATCACCCTTCTCTTCCACCTGTCAGATGAAATAATTTGTACAAAAATTCAGACTGAGCCTTTCACTCCCAATATTAGGTTTCTGCACAGATAAAATTCTAAGCTTATATCCTGTAGAATAATTTTATGGAAGTCACCCTACGTATTCAACAGTAAATAAAAACTAGGTGTCTAGAGGTAATTAAAAATATTTGCAGGTTTTCTTCCTCTTGAAGAAAATAATTAAATTTTCCAGGGGAGCTTTAAATACAAGCTTTGGCACTCACAGATATTAAAGTTTGAGTGACTCATATTCTCATTCCCTTGTGTAGCTACATTACTAGACTGTATTTCCCTCAATTCATCACATAATAGGCTATGTCCACAACCATAAAGCAGAGATAGTGACATGTCATGGAACACTAGGCCCAAACAGGAAAACAGGCCCCTAAGTAGAGCAATAAGCATCTAAACTGTAATACTCAGAAGGCATTATGGAGCCTTATTTAAATTTAAAAATGTATACATTTTTAAGTTGAATATTTAGTGTCTGGGGAGGGAAGGGGTTATTAAAATGAACTTGCAAACGAAACATGTCCTTTCACTACAGCTATTCTAACACACCCATAGAAAAATGCTGCAATGAAAAGTTTTCACCTTTATCAGGTCAGTTTGTCTGGACGACTGCTGGGTAAATAGCTATGCCATTCTATTTGTATTGCAGCTCTTGCTCCAGAGCTAGGAAAAATCAACATAGATATATAAGCCAAGTCAAAAATATGCTTTATTTTTAACAGATAAGCATTGAAAAAAATGTTTTCCATTTTTTTTAAACTAGAGATCTGTATATTTTATACATCCAAAAAATTAAGCCAGTTATTTTTGCCTCTTTGGATTTTAAATCAACACCCATCATTTTCCAGCCTGTTAATAAACAGATTGTCCCTGATGTAGCAGAATTGCTTTCCTGAAAAGTTCATGCAGAACTACAAATCCTAAGCCTAAGATGTTTTCTGAAAATTTTGCTCAGAAAACAAGCATAGCAAAGGAGCAGATTTCCCTATGATTTATCAGCCTTATTTAACTTATTATCTCCACATTCTTGATCAAAAAGTTGCTAATTGTTTGAATACCTCCTTCTTCCCTGAAAAAAAAACAAACCCTCAAAACAATCAGAATAAGAGAACAAATATTGATTGTTTTAGAAAAGAAACTGAGGAAAAAAACATTATTGGTGATAAAATTATCTGGATTTTTTTGTTGCTGTTGAAATGAATTACTGAGCACAAGATTTGTTGGGTGAGTAACTGCAACACTGGTGCCAGGGGAGACCTTCTTGTAGGACTCTGCAACACATAGACTGAATACCATTTTGATCGGATTTTCCTTGAAATTCCTTAATATAATATTATGCCAGCACTTCTATGGGATTTGTTGTTCTTCTTTTTGTAAATCAGAGAATCATAGAATGAATCATAGAATGGTTTGTGTTGGAAGGCATCTAGTTCCAACCCCCTTGCCCTGGACACATCTCACCAGACAAGGCTGTTGAAGACCTTGAACACTGCCATGTTTGTACCTCCCTGGACAAGCTGTTCCAGTGTCTCACCACCCTGACAGTAAGGAATTTCTTCATAATTACAGTTATACTAAAAGCTATTTCTTTCTAAATAGAGTACATAATTTCACTGCCTGAGAGGGAAGTAATAGCTCTGTACATACATGAAATTACACGCTTCAAAAAGAGAATTCTGTTTCCATTTCTTTCCTACGTCCCAGGATCCTGCTTTGATGTGAAGAGTACATAGCAAGTAAGTACTGAAACATATACAGATTCCTCACTAACCTCTCCTGAAGTTTTCTGACACACACAGAAGTGACATTCCAGCTGACTTTCATTGGTCAAACTTAGAGTCACTGATGCTGCTGAAGTAAATGGATGTAGTTACATATGAAAGAGATTTGAAGACAGTTTTTTTTTTTTTTCATTCTCACAGCAAAAAGTTACACTATTCAAAGTAGTTGTGTACATTAGAATTTTTTTTTATTAACTCATTATTTAAAATATATTTTATAATTTATTTGTAGTGGAAAAATGATTTATAAGTAGAAACCACAGGGGAGTCATAATTCAGGTCAGATTTGTGCAGCTCACCAGCTAATCTGAAAATCTAAATCTACTGAGACTTTCTGATATCTTCTCAGAACTGTGTGTCATATTACTTAAGAATAGACTCAGCTTTTACAATACTAAAAACATCTTCTGCACTGGCATCTACTTCTTTGTTCAGCATGTTCATCTCTTTTGCTCAGTATTTACAAATTAACAGACAATTTGGGTTTCCACTCTCCTCCCTGTAACAGATTAATGGCTAATGCATAATCCTGCTGCACTGGCTATAAAGTGCAATGGCTGCAGTAGAGAACATACCACACCTTCTCCTTTTACCAATTGCTTTGTGTATGGTGACATATTATTAAAGTGAAACAGCAGGAAGATAAACAAAATTTTGTCTCCTTTCATTCCTAGTATCCTACTAAAATTTCCTACTCATATTAACAACTGTAGTGGAGGAAAATCCTGCAACTTCCTGCAACTAAGAGATTAAGAAGTCAAGGGGACTGGGTGCAACTACTGGTTGTGCCTCAATTGAGTGAAACTGGCTTCCTTCCCACCTTCTACAGTAACCATGAAAATGATGTTTGCTTCCTTTGGCGCTGAATGCATTTTACATATTTCAGCTGCAAGCTCTTTGGGGCACAGTCAGATGCTAAATATGCTTTTCTACTATTAGTGCAACACAGCCATGACGCATCTTGAGATCTAACAAAAATCCAAGTAATAAGTAGTTACCAAGGGTTTTTTCCATGCAACAATTTAGTTCTGTGAAAGACCACTTTCCCAAGATTCAGAATAATACTTGTACATTTGCAAATCACCAGCGTGCCAAAAGAAAATCAAATAATACTTAAAAGACAGAAATAAACCATGAGTCGATTGGCAAAAAGGCTATTAGAGAAATACTGGGCACCTGAACAAATCCCTGCATTCTTCAGTTTCCAAGCAGTTTCATCTTCCAAAACATTTTGCATTCCTTTTGATACTGCACGCGTATCTCTTAAACAGCTTTTACAGCACAGCTAAAAAAGCCACTGCTGTGAAAAAAATGCTGTACCTGGTGAAAGTACTTCAAGGAAAGTAGACCCTAATCTGCAACCCTTTTCTCTCACAAATAATCTTCATAGCTTTGATCCTGACATGAGTAGGATTATTCATACAAGAGAGAAGAAAGGTAGGCAAGGGAACTTAAGAATTGCAATAACATAGTAAAGCATTGTAAAATGACAATAAAAATGGCATTTAAACTCTCTCGAGTTGTGCCTATTCTGTAGTACAGAAAAGGGACAGTAAATTGAACAAGTAGCTCTACAATGCTGCAGCCAGCAACCAAGCAGGACCTTGCAAAATGGAGGTACTGGAAATAAGCAGAGCTCACACAGAATGGCAAAAGTACTGTCCACACGCTAGAAACATCTGAGAAGTCAGGAAGTACAAAGATAAAGTTTGAACTCCCGTGAACTTAACTGACTCCTGTCCTGCAAAGAGTATGAAAGCACATAGTAAAAGGCTCTTTTTGGTAGTCTAAACAGAAAAAAAAAAAAAAAAAAAGTACAAGGAAAAAGGCTGTGCCAATGTGGAGGAAGGATGGAAAAGAGATTAAAGAACACAAGAAAGGCCTCAAATAAATATTTTCCCCAGTTTTCAATCAGAAAATTTTAGGTTAAATTTTCAGACAAAGATGGAGTGAATAATAAGAATGTGGATATGCAAATAGAAACTACCACAGCTAGCAAAAAACTAGATTCAAAATGTTAAATGCTTGAAGTCTGATTAATCACCATCTCACACTTCTAAAAATTTCTCTCACATGTAATGTGGTCAAGTGACAAATATTTTTAATAGCATCATCTAGTTGGGAGTGAAGCTGAAAAACAGTAGATATGGTTTCTTTACTCAGAAAAAATCTGTGAAGAAAAATAAGAGGAGATGGCAGTTGGGAAATTACAAGCTATTTCATTGGACCTCATTAGTATGAAAGGCTTTAAAATACATTTTGAGAGAGACAATATATAAAGACACAGAGGTAAATGAAAAATGGGATAAAGTCCAAGAGCAATTTCGCAAGAGGACACCATACAAATCATCCATACAGTTTTCTTAGATGAGGTAAAAGATTTTGTGAACAAATGAAATGTAATAGATCTCATCTTTCAGGACTTTAGCGATGCATTTGACATCGCGTTATATGCTATTAAGGAATCTGAGGACTTTTTGCATTGTTAAAAAAAGCTAAAGGAGAAGTAGTAACAAGTAAGTGCCATTAAGAAGGGATGCATTGAATCAATAAGGTTAGCAGTGGGCCTTCAGGATCCATTCTGGGGCTGCTGTTGTCCTTGCATAGTTCTTCATTGCTGTGACTAAGGTAGAAGAGTGCCTGCACACTCTAATGTCGGAAAAGTAGTGAAACTATACAAATAGAGCAGCTTGAAGACGTGAGCCAAAGAAATGGGGTAAGCAACAAGGCCTTGGGCAGAAAATGAAAACATAAGCTGGAGTATGACCCAGTCATGACAAATGAGGACTAAAGTTGCCAATGAGAGAGTGACTAAACAGGTAACATGACGAAAAAGGCAAATGAAGCTGTAGGACATGAGAATGGGGATTTCCTGTAGAACCTGGGAGACAAGGAGATTTCCCATCCAAAGACACTACCAGAGCTGAATTGTTTAGCCCTGCAAGAGAAGAGCTAACTCAGCATATAACTGCTTCCCAGGAATGCTTTGAGGAAGATGCCTCCAGGTAGAGGTAATAATATCTAATCCAAGGAGCAACAAGAGCATGATGAGGGAAGACAGTATACACGCCACACACTCATCTGGGCTGTACAGAAGGGAAGCAGCTATAAGGCTAGGAGCTTCTAAGATAGTCTTCCAGATAGAAGAGTGGGGGCAAAATCACAGCCTTGGAGTTGGAGGTTGATACACAGCTGGAAGTACCACATGCTGTACCACCTCTACAACTGCCTGGTCACAGTGTGTCCTTTAGCTCTTCCATTATTAGTGTGGTAGTGATATTATTACTGCTTTGATGTTACTAGCTTCGTTTTGGGGGACATATCCAACACACTGTTCCATTTTTCACATACACTTTTCATTAGAAAATCCATGTAAAACTAATTACACAGATAAAGGCTTTTGTGATAATGCAGGCTACTTGCAAGTGAAAATAAATAGATGATTTGAACAGCTAGGGCTCACACAAGCATAATGTTAATAATAATTAAGTATTTTGTGAAATAATCCATTAATAATAATAATTTTGTGAAATAATTCAGGGCAAACTGTGAAATTGTTCTTAAATTATTGGCTGCTTAGAATAAGTTTATCGGATGGGTGATATAAACAGAAATTTAACAGAAATTGTATTTTTTAGAACTTGTGGAGAGATGCATTTCTCCTGAAGAGAGTGAAGGACACTTCATATGAGCAGAGATGATCTGGCCCAAATATTCTTGTTTGCAGATGATGACTACTATATTATCCACTTTGTCTTGGCAGTGCCAGTCAATAGAGGGAGTGAAGCAAAGTAAAAAAGCCTTTTCTCTATTTGCTGATAACATTTTTAGTACATTTAAGGAGAAATCTGAAGAACCATAGTAAATTTATACACTCTAGAAAATATGTTGAGCAGAGAGAAAAGGAGAGAGACGACATGAAGAGTTGCAAAATACAAAACAAAACACAGAAAAACGTGTCCAAAAAGGAAATGTGAAAAAATTATCTTTAAAATACATTGTAAAAATATATTTGAAAGAAACTTTCAAAGAAATAATGTCTATAGTGTGTACCCATTAAGTTTACACTTACTTGAAAACGAATCAGTGGATTCTATACTAGGGATGAATCTAATCCTTGCATCCAAAAAAATAGATTCAAGGGATTAGCCAAGACAACAGCACTTTTTATCAAACAGAATTCATTTGTACCCATCCTCACATTACCAGAAAAGTAGCTCTCTCCTAATTAGCAGATCTTGAACATTAACCTTTTGTCTTGACTGCAATCACTTCGATTAGTGGTAATGTTCAGCCTCCTCAAAACTTCTTCTTTCATAAATTGACTATTCCCATGGTAACAGCTGCTACTTTCATTCTACAAACACCAAGAGAATGTGATTTCCTTTATATCAGTGGGCCAGGCTGGGGTGCAACTTTGGCCTTTGCCAATGCTTTTTTCAGATAAAACTGTTTATTCCAGAAGAAGAGGAAACAGGTGCAAGCGCAATTCAGGAAGCAGTTGTTGAGTCATCCACAAAGCAGGTTTGGCAATGCTTTGAAAAGAAGCTGTCAGACAGCCTACCTGCAATGCCAATATGTTCTGTGGCTGCATGAGGGAAGGACAAGCACATTCAACAGCAGCCACCAAACTCAAATCAATATTTTCCTTGGGTTGTTGTTTGGATGGTATTTTTTTTCTCCTTTTTGCTTGTTTCTTCGGTGGCTCCACAAACAGTAGCAAGATATCAACTTAATACCCCCACAAGAACAGTTGAGAAATGTAAATGAAGGATTTTCATTCAAAGAATATTGAACTTTAGCAAAAAAAACCAAAAATATCAATTCATTGCTGAGACGCTGACACAGCTTTAATGATTTGTGTCTTCATCTTCAATGCTCACACTGGTCTATAAACAGTCCTCATCTCAGCTGAAGTGAATTCCCAAAGTAGCATCAACTTCAGTGGGACCAGCAAACCTTCACAACAAGGATACTTTTCCCCCAGCAAGTCATGCAAAATTTTTCTGTAAGTTTATTAAATCTGAGGCTTTTTCCAGAAAACCCATCTGTTGCATATGAACTCATCTGATATCTTTACCTTCTTTGAAACTGAAGGTTTCTGAGTCAATCTGTCAGGGTGAGAATGGATAAAGTGAAATTCACATCTACTTTTCAGCAATCCACTGAAATAATCAAGTTTTCCCTCAGTCACAAATGCAAGGTTCTGTCAAAAAATAGAGCTGCAATTTTCCAGAGCTAGAATTGCATGCTCAGTTTCTTAAATTGGTATTTAAAATACATTTTTAATTTTTTAATGAAAATTTTAGCATCAACATAAAGACAGCAAAGAGAATGAAAAATTAATCACAACTCTAGAAGCCTTTACTATTTCCTTCTCCTTAATTAATCATTAACGCTTTCAGCACCAGACCAGGTGATCACTTTCCTTGCCTTACACACTTTTCATTCCAGGCATAACCAATCCCTGTTGTTAATTAGACACTGAAAATCTGAACACCATTTGGCATTGGGCCTACTGTTTTTAGCCAAAACTGTTGAGTGTTTGAGTGAACTATCCAAAATCATGGATCTGCTTTTATGAATGTGAACAGTCAATGGCTGCAATTGTGCAGCCTACATAGACTCTGTCTCTGCTCATTCCAGCAGATGTTAAGATTGCTCAGAAATGGACAAATTTCTGTCCCTCCTGTCTGAGCATTTATCATGCTTCTATATCTGCAGATTTTGTTGCCATCAGAAGGCACCAAACCCAATTCCATCAGTAAAGCCTATGGTTTCTCCCACTGTAGCCAAAAAGGAAAATGCCACTAGTTAGGAAGGAATAGGTAGCTGCAAATATATTGCAAGCACTAAGCTGCTGTATTTATATTTACATGAGTATTACACTGCACGCCATTCAGACTCAAAACCTCACTCTGACATGGGATCACAATCCAAATGGGACTAAATTAAATCTCCCAGTTCTGGGCTCATGTTGTGGAGGTCTGGGTTTGAGCTGGCACCCAGCATTCCAAGCTCATGTTTATTTTCACTTCAGCTCCAAAAATAAAAATAATTGGTGAATAATCCAGAACTGCTCATCCAGGAAAGGTTCCAAAGACTTGCCAAGTTCCAGACTACAGTCCACGGAAAAAACCAAGTGCACAGATTTGTTGGCAAGAGATACCTCTATCCTCTATCCTGCTCAGTTTGCACGTGCTCTAGGGTGGTTCTCATGAATGGAACAACTTTGGGAAAAGAAGTATGAGGGAATTAACTGAGCCCTACCTGTGAATGCAATGAATACCCCTCAACTTTAATGCAAAGGAACATCATAAAATAATTCAAAGTAAGCAAAAAAACCAAAAGTATTCAAATTAACAAAAAAAGTAACCAAAAAATTACTGCAGATCAATGAAAAGGAGGAAATGATTGGCAGGAAGTGCTGCCTGTAGGACTGGCAATATCATGGTAACAAAATCATTTTACAGTAAAACTCATGTTCTGATGCCACAACCCAGTTTTGCAAACATGCCATAGCCACCAGGATTATTAAGGTACTACACCCACATCCCACTAGTCCACTAATCCACACCCAGTTTGGTGCCTTCCTCTGCAGTCTGGCCCTTCTTCCTCCTGGGAGAGGGATGTGACTCTACCTGCACTGGTCCTGGAGTCAGGAGAGGCAGAGGAAGCAAGCAGTGCTCACTTTCCACTTCCCTCAAGGTTAGTTCTTTCTCTGCAGCAAAACACCAGAGCAGAGCAGGTGAACCTGTATGTTTCACAAGGATTTGTGGATCTCAATGAGTTCAAGGACTGGATAGGCCCAAGCTGGAAATACCCATACTGCAGGAGGACAGGTGGAGAGGAGGGGATCCCAACTACAATGCTTTCCAAATTAAATCTTTAGAGGGTAAGTCCTGGTTTCTCTCCCACTATCCCTGAACAACATTAGCTCAGATCTCACAGGAAGCAGGCTAGGTAGGAGACCACTGTCCTGGCCCACAAGTCCTATAACTCTCACTCACTCTTTGGCTCAGTAATATTAATACGATTGCCATATTGAGTGTCTTTACTATACTTAAAAAAAAAAAAAAAATAATAATATGGGGGATTCAGTATGTTGGTTTGCCTTCACACTTCTTTCCAGGGTCTCCAACCCCTGAAAACAGTGCATCACAGGCCTTTCTTACCTCATGCCAGGGAAACACAAACAGCATCCGTGCATCGCTCTTGGAGTTTTGAGATTTTTTGCATGCTTTCACCATATATTAATGGAACTTGTCCCACACCAATTGGTGAGCTAATTGCTGTCGAAGCAGATGGCAAGACACACCTGAAAAAAATATTTGGCATCTTTCTTTCATGTGAGGAGAATGTAAGAGGAAAAGGATGTCTTTTCCATTTTTCGAGGGCTGAAACAAAAGTTAAAGCAAGCTTTTGTGATCAGCAGAGTTTGAGGAACAATTGTCCAGCTCCAGTGGATGCATACCTTGCATCTAGCTCCATCTAATTCCCTCCTCTGTGGTTTATTTGCCTTGTGGGCATGCCACGTGCTGGGGCTCATCGACTGACAGCATGCTATCAATCTGCTCCAGGCACCGGTGCTCAGAGAGCAGCTTTGTGAAGCAATTCCAGATACCAAAACCAGGAGCAAACTCCTGAGGTACTCATGATAAAGAGGTAACATTTTTTCTATATTCCCTGCAGTTATCTTGGAGGGATGCTGGCACAGTAATGTCCTCAGTGGGAAACTACTGCTCAGTGCTAACTTCCCAGTGTTGGCCACCTTACATATTCAAACAGAGACATAAATAGCACAGCATTATAAAAATTAACAACAGCACCAGAGGTCTGTGTGAGGATGGGAGCTCAAAACACGACACTGCGGAAGAGATGCTGCATTGGAGCTATTCAGGCAGAAGGCTCTGCATTTGGAGAAGGAAGAAGAGCTTGCCAATTGGCATTCCAGCAGTTAGTTGCTGCCCAAGATTTTCAAGGTTGAACTTTATACCCATAGCTTCACAAAGGTCACGCTTAGCAAACTGCTGGGGCTTAACAGACCAAGGATGCATTTGGCTCTTATTCCAAGGCCCTTTCCTTGATATTAATATTGATGACAGCGGAACAAACATCTCAATAGCTGCACAGAAAGGCCAATGCACAAATGTGCTATACCAAACATATGGAAGAAGTCTGAAGTCTTTCAAACCACTTAATGAGAAAGCTGTGGATATCAACAGCAGAAGGAAAAATTTAAAATGGGAGGAAGAAGCCTATATCCTACCATGCTAATTTATATTGTTAGAGAGGAAAGTACATGGCAACGTTAGCTGAGGATTTTCAAAAGTTGCATTTATTTTTGGTTTTCTTTCAAAAATAGTGTTTCAATGAATATGCATCATGCTGGGTTTGTGGCACTGGTAGTGAGTTGATCACCATGGTACCTAAGCACTCAAGCCAATGATTAACCAGCAGAGCAAATTAAACAGAAGCTGAGAGCCAAAAGGCACTGTGACAAGCTCTTCACAGACCTTATGTATGCCACAGCATCCCTGTCTAGACTCCTACTCCTTCAGGCTTTCCACTGTCTATCTTCCCTGCTCTTAGGATAACCAGATCTTTCTTCCAAACAGTGCTAAGGGATACAGAGATCTCAGACAGGCTTAGGAGAGAGGAGGAGATAAAAAATCTCTAATGAACAAACCTTAAAAACCAATACGCAAGTATTTTCATCAGGAAAATCATGCTGAAGCACACAATAAGGGGAAAAAATTAATTTCCATAAATTGATTATGAATTGACAAACTTTGTTACATTTGCCATGCTATCAACCTAGTTTTTAAAATTAGTGTTCTGAAGAAGGAAAACAAGTCTTTGCTTGCTAAGGAAATGATCTTTCAAGGCACCGATGCAGACCATACTTGAACACCATTCTTAGCTTTATCTAATAATAATAAAAAGAATACACAAAAACATATGGCCATGTGCCTTCTTGAAAAAGACCAGAGATTGCATCAGCCCCTCTCCACAATGCAAAAAATCAACAAGTTAACACAACTCTGATGATGTTTGCTTAGCATATGTGAATACAACTAGTATGAGCTTTTTCTAGCTTGGGATGCTTAAGTAGAGGTCTCTGGATTTTAGAAAGAGAATTGCTCTGTTGAATTGCTTTGCTGTTTTGTTTTCTGTACAAAGTCTCTGAGGGGCACAGGAGAGCTGAGGGCTTTGCATGCAGGCCAACTTGACAAAGGTTAAATCCTTTCACTACTGGGGAATTGTGCAGCTATAATACAACCCTCACTGAAGAAGTTTCCTGTTTCCCATCACTAATCAAGGCAATGATACTGCATTCTAATTAAATTGGTGCTACGTGGAGTTTTTCCTCTGTACTGTTGCTGATTCACATTTGGGAGGTAGTTGCACCCAGTTTATCCTTTAAAAGAGGAGTAGGTTTTGGGGACAAGACCCCATTACCAGCAATGAAAACCCAAGTGCTCACTTCCTAGTGCAATTATAATGTGTTGTGCTACCACTGTGCCTCAGCAGCAGCAGTTTTGAAGTAGACACGAAGCGCTGCACTACCCATCTATATGTGTCTGTGAAACTCTGGATTAAAGCTCGCTCTAAGCATCAGCCTGACTCTGTTACCTCTCCTGTGTCTAAATAATTTCCATCACTGTCATCTCTAGAGGTTCAGATCCTCTGTGCACTTCATCAGGCATTATAATCGAAGCTAATGGAAGACATGTTTGTTTAGCTGTTGTAAATGGCTTTGAAGATCTTGGTTTCAGCCAGGGTGATGAATTGAGGATGTCAACTGGGCCAACAGTTTAATTTGGAATGAATTTAGCTAAAATGGATTACTGAAAAAGCAATATGGATTTTTCAAATTCATATTATTTCACATACTTTAGCAGTAAATATTTCCCCCCTTCTTACCATCTGAGTCACCAGGCACAGAACTGTAAGAATCAGCAATGACACCAGCTTCTCAAACACAGGACCAGCTTAGGATACTATAAACAGGTGTGAAAAGCCACTTTTCGACTGCAGCAGGAAGTACACCTCAAACAGTTTATCCCTCAGCTGACTACATTTCTGCCTAATAGCAATTCTGCAAAGCAGCCTGAACATGGTAATTAAAGTATTTTATGACAAAACTCACAAACCAACAACTGCAAAGAACTATTCCATAACACAGTTATTTATTAGAAGTATCTGGCTTTTATTTTCCCTGGTGCATTTTCAAATGAATTAAAATAATAACTTAAGGGGAAAGAAAATTATCTTTAAATAGTGGTGGGGTTTTTTTTTCTCTCTCAGGTAATTTGGAATCAGGAGGAGTCCAAAATAACAGCATGATTGTTGAAAATTACAGGGTAAGGTTGGAAACCTCTAGAGGTCATCTGGTCCAGCTTCAGTCATACTCAAACCAGCACCACTTCAGAACAGATCATTCTGAATTAAAAGGGAAAGGAAATAATTTAAAGCAGAAAGAAAGAAACAAATTCTTCTTCTACCCCCTTCCTAAAAAAAAAAAAAAAAAAAAAAAAAAAAAAAAAAAAGCAAAGAAATATTTATTTGATACATATAGTTATTCTGTGTTGTTTGTAAGTAAGCATGACCAACCCGGAAAACAGATTAAAGCTGGCACCTTTGGTTGACCCGGTTCCCTTCCTGCTTCCGATGCAGGTAACATTTAGCAGAATGTGTGGCAAACTCCGACTCAGCTGGCAGCCCTGCCCTGCCACACTGCTGGCCAGGAAAGGACGGAATGCTGCATGTTCAGCTCCAGTGACAGGGAAAACGCTCCATATCATTCATTAGCAGTCTGCTCCAAGTTAATTAAGGAACGGAGCTGACAGCTGCTGAAGCAGGTTCCACCCCATCTCCTCCTGGGAAAGCAAGGCCTCCAGGGCAGGGCCCGCACTCCACGGCAAAGAATAGGGTGGGGGAACCTTGCAAGATGTCAGCGAAACCCAGATGACTCATCAGAAAGTAAAACGTTTCTATTTTGGCAAGAGGCTGAAATAGCAGCCCTGGGTTGTGCTGCAGCACAGCAATAAATGACCCTAAGTGCCCGGGACAAACTCCTGTGCACACCTATACTCCTAACAGCAGGGGCTATTTCACATCTCATTAAGCAAAGGGGTTTACATGACAATTAACACATTAATTAGCACCATCTTTTTCACAGGTGAAACTTTGGCTTGAGATTTCAACATTTTAGACCACTGTTCTGTGAGTGAAAATTAAGGAAGAGTTTATTATGACTCAGGGTGACAAGGGCTTACAGGCAGAACTGGCATAGGAGGATATTTGAGTACTGGAGGACACTGGAACCTGGCAATGGCCTTTCCCATTACCTGCAAGGAAGGAGGGCCTCCTTGGACAATCTGCACCCTGCCATTCAAAGCCCAGCCCTTGGCATGGGCAAGGAGCCAGGCTAGACCCTTCATGAGATGATCATAAACAAGCCTACTGTACCACAAAGTCACACAGGGACAAAGCAGGGCCTGGGCTTCAAGGAGCAGCAGCTCCCATTCCTCAGCCCCAGCCACTGACCTGTGTGGCTCCCCACTACACAAACCCCTTTGACTGTAATTGTAGAGACAGAACACCAAAAAGCAACCCTGCTAATTTCACTGACAATAGGTATCAGCTGCAAGAGAATGTTTACTGCCCTAGAGCTTCACATCTTAGATACAGACTTAACAATTTCTACCAGAGACCGCTTTAAAGAAGAGTTGGCACTATTAAGCTGCATGACTATTTCTCCCTGAGGTTTTTGTACAACACCATCTTTAATTTCTATTATCTTTTGAGAGAATGGATTTACAAGTATACAAGTATGCAGAGTACTGGAAATTGAATGAAAGGAAGAAAAAATTGGAAACTGGAACATGTAGTTTTCAATATCAGGTGGACTCTGATAGTCATTGGGTCCATTCCCTATCAGATAGATGTTCCCAACTCACAGGAAACAGTGGCATGCTTTGTATACGTTATCTTTCACCTCCCTCAGGTACATACAGCAAGGAAGCTGTGTTCTAAACAATGTATAAACTAACAAAAACCACACTAATCTTTTAAATGTTTTGGCACTCGAAGTATAGATAAATTACTGTGTCATAGACTTACCTAACATACCACTTACAAAATAAAATCCAGGCTCTGGAGGAACACCAGATAACATGTCCTTTAATTAGCTTTTAAAAGCTGATGGTTTGTTTCAGAGTATGATTTTATTTCTTTTATTTATCAGCCTGCCTTGTTTCAAATGGGTACTGTCTGACTGACCTCTAGATACCCTTGCATTTGCTCTGATATCCCCAGAATGTCAATGCTTTGATTCTTCATCTTTCATTTCCCAAGCATTTCTTATTGGTCACTTCTGGTAGCAGTGGCAGCTGAAGTGGAAGTTTATCCTCTGATAATCTGTACTGCTTTAATGGTTCCAGGCATCTCGAGGATATTTTCCAAGTGTTATGGTGACACCAGCTGAGATCTTGGCAATAGAAAAGTGTTTCACATGTTTATTTTCTAACTTAGTCTCTTGTGGTTTTTCCTGCTTTCCCAACCCTCTGTCACCCCCTTGATTCCTATGGCTTAACTCCTTTTGTTATTACTATATTCTTAGTTATCACTTCTCAATATCTTTCTGATTAAAAAGCTTTTGAAAAACCTGAGGGCATTCCCACTATGCATCCAAAAATCTCTTAGCAGATTTCTCCAAACCTCCAAGTCACATTTGTCTAAAAGCTGAGCAAAAATCCCCTCTAAAAGGAACAACAATAGTCACATCTTTTTTATATATTTCTCTGTAAACTAGAGAAACTAGGAACTATAGCACATAAACCTTGTAAAACGATCAGCATGTTTCAAACAGTTCTAATACAAAATATGACAGATAAAACAGGTCAGTGGCTTTAGCATGTCTCCAAAATAACATATGCTTGGAAATGCTTATCCTTGTAGCATCACTATCCTCTTTTTCCCATCAGAAAATGAACCTTGCAGAAGCATGCCTGAAAAAGCAAAATTCTCATATAATTTCAATCACTCACTCAGTGCGTTCATGACTTTTATACAGCTGACTGAACATTTATTATCTCATGTGAAAGAGAAGCCGTGAGTTTGCTCACCTTTGTCACCTGCAGGATCTTTGAAATGCCTCCTCTTCTGTTTCTTCCTAAGAGTACGTTTCCGCATCTCCCAATCCATTCCCGAGCCCACTGAACATGCCGACATCAATAAGTTCTGGCTAAGTTATCCTACGTAACTCTGAAGAAAAAAGGAGAGACTTGCACATGCTGAAAAAGGTCTTCTTTACACTCTTTGAAAATTTTCTTTTCTTGGTGGTCTGTCACAGTCAGGTCTCCGGTAGTAAACTGAACAACCTATCCTCCTGGCTCTTCTTTTCTTCTTTTTCTTTTCTGTAAACACATAATCAGGGCTTCAAATCCTTTAGGCATCACAAACTGTATTTCTCTATTGCCCTCTACTGACTGCCGGCTCACGCCGCCTTCCCGGAGCAACAGATACGCGGTACGCGCTCCCCGCCGCCCTCCCCCGGATCGATAATGATACACGGTGACCAAAAGTCAACACAAATCATTCTATTTTCTCCTTTGTTGCAAAACACCAGACGAGATTTACAGCCTGTCGTCCAGCCGTGGTATCTACAAAACGCTAAACAACAGACGCAGGAAGCAGTTCCTAACATGGCTCTGCTAACGTGGGCTCTTTTTTTTTGGTGAACAAAAGCCAGGAGAAGTGGAGACGAATGCGTTCTGCCTTGAAATGCGGATGAATTCATCCCACTGATGCCATAAATACTGTGCCGGGGATCTGAGGGCTGTCTGGTTTTAAGGGTTTGGTCCTGCCAGTCCTGGATGCACAGAAATAGTGCTTTTTGATGGGGGTTCTGCAGGAAGGGGCTGGTAGAGAGTCGTGAATTTGAGGCCATGGTTTTTGGCCATCCCCCCTTTGTCTCTAGTGCTTTGTTTAGCACATTCAGCAGCACACCTCATAAGGGAAAGCCTCATGTGACAGGACCCGGGACGAGGCACATCACCCTGTGTGTGGATGGCACTGGGAGAGGCTGTTTGCCCCGCTTTTTGGACAAAGATGATCTATAAAGCAAAGAGAGTCCAGCAAAAGATAAGAAAAGGAATGGCCCAGTGTTGTCTCAGGAGCAGAAGGGGAAAAAAAGAGTATAGGTATTTCAGGCAGACTGGAAGAGACTGAGGGAGACAAAAGCAGGGATATAAAGAGTGTAAGAGTGAAGGTGGAGGGGGAATATAAATGAATCCTTTGCATTGTATTAGTCACTGCTGGTTAATAAGTGCTGGTTAATCAGGTCGCTCAGGCACTTGTTCTCACAAGAAAAAGTTAAATCCATGGTGCTGGTGCAGATGTTCTGGCCCACCTGCATCACTCCAGGGCAGGGAGGAGTCAGGTCCCAGCTGCAGGCAAAAGAAGAAATCCCTAAGCACATTTCCCTTTATCAATGCAGAAGCTGTGAAAGAATGTGGCACTATCTTGCCTCACCATACCTCCTCCACAACCAACTTCCCTAGGAAACAAACATGCTTAAAAAGTTATAAATACAGACTCGCCCCCAAAAAAGTGTTGGAATTATTTTTGTCTACTCGTGTTCAAAAAGTACTTTGACTTTCCTCCTCCAGTATTAATAAATGAAAATAATTCATTTGCCAAAAAATCCATTGAGTGATAAACACTGGTTGTGTTTAGAATAGATATTACGTGACATCCCTGCTCTTCCACTCAGAAAAGGTAGGAGTTCACTCAAAAATTAGGATCAAAAAAGCCATGCAAAAAAACATGGCAACAAAAAATATAATATTGAAAAGTTAATTGAAAAAATTAATTAAAAAATAGAGTCAACAGAAGCTTTAATTGTACCTATTATGAGCATTTCATTAACAAATCCAGATTTACTGACTGTGCAGTAAAGCTCTCTTAAAGAAAGCCTTGAAATTTCTTTTTGCCCTTGGCTTTTGTATTTTTAAAGCGCTTGGTTACTCCATGTCAGAAAATAAGAAATAATTATATTTATTCAAATTCCTTGATAGACTATCAAAGCCTGTTTAGCTGAATACCTCTCCTAAATGAACACCGTTACCAATAGATGAAAGAATATAAATGTCTAGCAAATGAACAAGACCAAGGGAATTAATAAAACACACATCAAACGGTGAAAAGCTGAGGGTAATGTTTCGGGGCTTTCTTGGGGGGTGGGAGGTTTGGGTTTTTTTGGGTTTTTTTTGTTTTGTTTTGTTTTTTTTTTTTTATATTGGGGTTTTTTGCGTCTGCAGTCGCCAAAACCCGCGGAAAAGGCACCTCAGGTAGAGAGTGTGACAGATGAAGTTCAGCAGTGCTGAGCGTCAGGCACATTTCTGGAGCTGCTGCTGCAGACCCTGCAGCTGACAACCCCTCACAGAGGAATCTGCGGGGTTTGGGGGGTCGGTTTTGGGATTTTCCCCCACAGAATCCCAAAATTGTTACGGTTTGAAGGGGCCTCTGGAAATCATGCAGTCCAGCCCCCGTGCCAAGGCAGGGTGCCCTGGAGCAGGCGACACAGGAACGCATCCAGGTGGGTTTGGAATATCCCCAGAGAAGGATGCCATGAGTTCTCTGGGCCAGCCTAAGAGCTCTGCCGCCGTGACCTAAAGCTATTTTTCCTCACTTTTTTTTTCCCTAGAGTAAAAGTTTCCTTTCCTACTGGAAAATCTTTTCACGCAGCGGGGGACACAAGCGGCTGCCCGCGTAAGGCGGGCACCGCGCTCCGAGAGGGCTCGGGCCGGGCTGGGCCGGGCCGGGCTCCCCACAGGCGGGCCCCGCTGTCCTCCAGCCCCCGCCCGGCCCGGTACCCTGTGCTGCGGCCGCGGTGCCGCCGGGGCCCGGCCAAGCGCTGCACACCGCCCGCCTCCCCTTCCTTCCCTTCCTTCTCTTCCGGCGGGGCGGGCGCTCGGCGCCATGGGGCCGCGGCGGGTGCTGGCGGCGGCGGAGCAGCTGGCGGGGGTCTGCCCGGGCCAGGCGCGGTTCCTGCTGTAAGGAGTCGCGGCGGGGCGGGACGGGCGGTGGGAGAGCCCGCGGGATGTCCCCGCTGCGGCGGCGGCCGCGTCCTGACGCTTTCCCTCTCTCCCGCGCAGGTGGATGCTCCGCAATTCCCGAGGCGAGTGAGAGTGAGGGGCCGGAGGAGGGGGGCTCCGCAGCCGGGCTTGCCGTGATCCCGCCGCTCCGGCGGAGGCCGCGCAAGGACAGGAGCGTGGCAATAAGGGATGAATGAGTGGATGCCGGCTCGCCCTTTCCCTGCACTTTCCCCTCGCCCCGGCTCGCCAGGAAGCGGGGCCAGCTGTCCCTCGGGGGTTTAGGGAGTCCAGCTCCGGCAACAGCAGCTAATGAGGCAGATGCCAGGAGCCAGCCTCTTGCTGCGTCTGGAATTTATCTCAAAGCGTTTCTTCATTCTAGCCAGAGGTCATGTCATCTTCTCACACTTAAAATGGGCAAAGAGTTTTACAAGGCTCTGTTGTCCCTGATCTGGTAGAAGATTGTGCCTACATGGAGCTCTTTGCAGAACTGTGAGCCTCCAATGCTAAAGAGTTTTAGCAAGGAATCACATTTTTTCAAGAAAATCTACAGTTATGTATTGTATAATCTTGTGCCATGTACTAACTTAGTCTGAATTGTGCTCAGCTTCCTTTTGTGTTCTAGTGCTATCCTAAACACAAAAACACTTAGGTAGTGTCAAAACTGAAACACACAATTTTAAGGTTTGCTTATAAAACATAGTTATTTCATCCTTTTGCCTTTATTTATCTGTAGCTAATGAACGTGGATTAGAAAGGATATGTCCTTACTGCTTCCAGTTCCTGGTTCCTGACAGCTACCGGGTGCGCCTCAAACCAAAGATGAAAGTGACTCCACAGATAGAGAAAGTTCTTAAACGAGAGGCAAAGAATCATAAACTTAACATGAAACAGACAAAGCTTTTGAGAAAGTACAAGGAGTCAAGAAGTGTTCTGGTAAGGACATCTATTTGGAACTGACAAGTACATGTTATTCTCTAAATTTCATGTTTCTATTTCAGTGGCATAAAAAGGAAGATACAGAAACCCTTCTCTTAGAAGAGGAGCCCACACATCTCTTTATTATGAGCATAAGACTCTTCCTCTCTTTTTGGAATAACTTCTATGCATAAATGACATTTTTAAAATCTACCTTCCACAATAGACAGATCATGAATGCAATGACAGCACCATTAAGCTTTTCTCTCAAAAAAACCCCTTGTGACCCTACATGTTAGAGAAGCTACACAAACATCTCGTTTACTGCCTTTGTTTCAGTTTATCTGTTGTTGAGCAAATATGTTTTGACACAAGCCTTACTTCATGTATTTCACTAGCCTCACATGGTAACATCAGATTATTATTACCCTCTATTAATAGAATTTTTCACATTTGTTGGAATATGACTGTTTATAGGAAGTCTTTCAAAACTAAACCACAGAGGTAATTTCAACAAGTTGATGTTTTTTCAAGGCCTCAGTTGTTTTTCCTGAAAGTACTCAGAAATGCGACATTTAATTACTATTGGAAGAATAATAGCATACATTTAATCTAGTGTTGCCAAGGTATGTACTGTTTTTAAAACAGGTTATGTGAATGGCTGTTGTAATAAATGAGACAGCACCCTATTGTGCCCAGCAGTTGCTATCACACTTGGAATTTTCTTGGATAAGAGTCAAGTGGTTTTAGGAGTGAATTTTGTGAAACTAAAAATTATTAGAGTTAATAAAAAAAATTAAACTGAGGAAATATCACCAAGGTTCTTGGCTGTCAGAACAAAATACGATGCTTCATAAAGGCACTCTCCCCAAATTGCAGGTCACAGTTGAGCTTCAGAAAGGACATCTGAAAAGGTTTTTCACTCAGAGGGTCGTTGTGCACTGGAACAGGCTCCCCAGGGAAGGGGGTCAGCACCAAGGCTGACAGAGTTCAAGAAGATTGGGACAGCACTCTCAGGCACATGGTGTGATTCTTGGGGATAGTCCTGTGCTGGGCCAGGAGCTGAAATTTCATGATGTGTGTGGGTCCCTTCCAACTCAAGATGTTCTGTCTTTCTTCAAGCTGAAATCTTTGCTTTATTTTTCTGGGATCACAAACGTTCAGGTTACATTAAGAACTGTCTCTTTAAGCAACTGATGAACAAAGCAGTGGTCTATGAAATGATGATGGGCTCTTAGACTTACCGTGTGGCTACAGAGTGTTTGTTAGGGACACACTGTGCATTCATATGAGTAGTTTAAAATTCAGTTTAAATAGGTCCAGTTTAAACTCTGGGTAATATTTTGATCTCAGTATGTAATTACTGTTTGCTGTACTTGTGTTTTGTTCCATTTGAATTTGTCCTGTGGATTATGATTTAAGTGTTTCTTATTTCAAGTCCTTAAAATGCTGTCAGCAACTGACAGCTTTCTGAATTAGCAATGTAGATCCCTGTAATCCAATACCTGAGACTTGTGCAAATGAAAATTGCAGTGTGGTTGGAAATTAAAGCGAGCAACAGTGTGACAGGCTGAACCTCTGAGAACTTTCTTAGCAAGTAGAACTTGATTTTAGATTGCTTCTGTTGTAAAAAAGCAAATAACATAGGGACTGTTTCAGGGCTTTAAACTTTTGGAGTTAACTGCTGATCCATTTCAAGGAGTGGAAATTAGCTGTGAAGTGCTGTGATTAATCCAGTAATTCCTGCATTGTAAGGTGGCCACCTCCATTTATATTCTGCACAGTGCTAAGTCACCATGAGATGCTGAGTTTGTTTCCCACCTGTTTTTGTTTAGAAAAACTAAAAATACACCAATCCCTGAGCACTAAAATAGTTAATGCTATTTCTTTTTTTTTTTTTTAGTTCATTAGGCTGACAAAATATAATGTCTAGAGGAAGTCAAAACACTTAACTAAAAACATTTCATTTCAGCATCTCTAAATGTAATTTTTAATAAAACTATCTGAATTTAGTTAAATTGACACACTTTGAAATGAAGAATGGTTTGGTATAGATGTCTTCAAAACTGCTTAGACATTTTTGTGACAGTCTTTTGAGTATGTTATTTTTAACCAGAAGCATCACGTAGCTGATTTTCTGTCAGTCTAATTGGTGCCTCAGAAAGCTGTCTGGCTGTATTAGTTTCGTATCTCTTAGTGTGAGTAGTTGCCATGGCAGTAAGGGATATCAGGGATGCCTGACAGTCCCTGTGCCTGGGTGATGTGATTGGTTCTGATGCACCTCTCAGCTTGGTGTGCTGCTGAAGTTGCCTGCAGCCTAGATGTGCACAGAGAGAAGAGAAAGTGCCCTTTGTTTAGAACACCCTCCTTTTTGTAGTAAGTACTTTTGCCCTAATACAAAGCCTCATCTTTGTTCACTGTTTTTAGTAGAATGGGTGACTGAGTTTGATAGTTTAAGTAACTTCATTGGGGGTAGAATATGCTAATGACTTTAGATGACACAGAATGTCAAGTTTTTTAGCCAAATTCCTAATGTATAAGAGGAGTACTTTGGTATACTCAGTGTATCTTGTACACTCAAAATATGATTTGCCCAGTTCAGGTGCTGTTTCATCTGTTTTGATGGGGTTGTTCTCAGCATTTCACTGTACAATATTACATTCAGTGGTAGGGGTCTCCTGAAATTAGTTTGTAGGGAATTGGAGTAATTTCTAGATAAACCCAAAGGATGTGTTTGGCTTAAGAAGGCCAAATTAAAATACGAGTTACAAAGTGCTGTTTTCTAGTATCTCATGTTTTACTTAGGCAAATATTTAATTTGTGTCATGGTATTTGGAGAACAGTTTGGATAATTCTTCTAACGGCTTTATAATATATAAAGGTGGAAAGACTGAAAGGCAGCTTGACATTTACTTTCTTCTCTCCATAGCTGGTTACTTGCAAATCTTGCAACAAAACAACAAGACATTATGGTAAAAGCAGGGATTTTCTGGCTACCAGAACACAAAATTGTGGCACTCCAGGTATCAAATCTAGCCTGAAGACACCAGATGTAAAAATTCAGTCTGCAAAGAAAATGACACCTGTAAGCTGCAGTAGGTTGGGATCTAAAGGGAACAGTCCCTCATCACTTTCCAGGTATGTTTCCTATTTAAAACAGCCTTTGCCAAGTAGAGTGTATTAAATCTTGTTGATTTTAGATCATACATTAATAAAGTTTAAATTGATAATTTAGTGTATTTCTCAGTTGGTATGGTTGAGATCAATTTTAACTTTCCAACCTTTCAAATCAAGGATGATCATGAAAAGCCACTGTTTGCAAAGAATGCCCAGTTTTGTGTCATTAATGCAAAATGTCTGTCCTAAAATTTGCATGACAAAGTTAACACTTCTGACTGCTCACTTGCACTTAAAAATACACTATTTCTCATGGATATTTTTCACTCAAATTGTGTATTTGTGTTTTTACAGTTACTTCATGTTAATTCAAATTTCTCCCCTTTAAGACATTTGAATCTTTTGTTTTTCAGGACACGTGAATCTGGACAGACAGCAACCAACTCTGCTTCCAAGACTCCCCGAAACTCCAAATTTCACTTTTCTAAGCTAAAACGGATGCTTGACCTGGAAGAAAAAGAGAAAAGCCAGAAGGCAGATTTCAAAACTTTTTTGACTTTACTTTAGTTATATATTATTTCAAGTAATAAAGATTACAACAATAAATATTGCTCCAGTTTTAGTAAATCAGCAAAGTGATTTCTTTAAAAATCAAGCTAACATCCTGTACTTTGTGTAATTATAGACCATATTTTCTTGGAAGGAAGCTCTCTTTCTAAGGGGAGTGATTGTCTGCCAGAGGAAGTTGAGAAGATATCCAGTTTAATATGCTTGGGAATCTTGAATGTGTTTTGCAGTTTCTGATGCCCCAAGAATTAAAAACCTGATCCTTTGAGAAAGCTGATGATAGTCCCACCAGGACCATTTAATTGTCAAGATTAAAGATTTTCAATTTATGTTTGGCACAGAGATCAGAGAGTACAGTGTAAAGTCACTGTTCAGGACTGATGTTATAGCCCGTCCCACTTAGTCTGCCGTGATGATTCTGCACATGGTGCTTTTTCTCCTGAAAAATACAGCAAATTAGTTAAAAACATTTACTTTCTTGGATTTAAAGGTCTGTATTTTCCTTTTCTTTTGCTAGTTTAATGAATAGTTTACTTTAAGTGCCTTCAGACACAGTGAACACTGCTTAAGAAATAGGACCAGCAAATAACTTGGACTGGGAAGCAGTCCAGGGCAGGGGAGAATAGTTCATTGTAAACTGTAGTTAGGAGTCTCAGAGATTGGCATGTAACCTTTTTATATCTTCTGTACACTTGCACAATAACTGAAGGGTGCATTGCTCTTTGTCTCTTTTGTATGTGTAGGATAAAATGAACTGCCATTCTTAATCAAAATACAAACCTTGGAGTGTTGCCTTTTTCAGCAGAACTTGGCATTAATTCACCTGTTGCTGTACTTACAATCCAGCCCTCTGAAAAGTACTTCATTTTGTTGACGGAAAATGTGCATTGCACAGAAGTATTTGAAAATACAAATTAAGCAATAAATTTTCTTATAGAAGTGCACACATTAGGTACTGCTGTGCTTCCCATGAGACCAGTGAAATCAGCACAGGCATCTGCTGTGTTTTAAGGTGCACCAACATTAGTGTTGGTTAGATCAAAGCACGTTTCGCTGTTGTCCCTGTTTACCATGCTTCTTACACAACAACTTGCAGTCTCAAGAGTATATTCCTTTTGGATAAAACTGCAGATAAGGGATAAAAGACATGAATGGGGGAACACAAGCAGTGTGCAGAGTAAGCTAATGGGCAGCCTAGCCACACAATCACAAGAGAGCTTGTCTAAACAACGCATTTCCAAAAATGTTTTGTGGCAGTAGGCACTGAACTACAGGCATTCTGCACATCAAGTGTTACCTTTGCAGCACACTATTTGCTAACAGAGATAGAGCCTTGTCGTGCTCCCAGTAACATCTTTTTTGTTTCCTTTGGAATTACCAGAGTTGTCAGATATGTCCAGATGTGTTGTTAAAAATTGTGAACTATAGACTTTATTCTGGGAACAAAGGGAAAGAATTAATTCAGTACATGCCTTTTCTTGTTTTACAACTATGCTTCAAAATGCTGGGTAGAAATAATCTCCAGTGCTTTTATATTATTCCTAAACCTTTAATGGAGTCTGGGTTTTTTTTTGTTAACTGGACTTCCACAGAATTGGTATATTGAAAGAGATGCACATATTTATATATATAGCTCCATACATAATATATGTAGGTATATACATACATATCCACACATCAGAGGCTTATATGCAGACATGTATTACATACATGAATGTCATGTATCCCTTCAGGACACATTGCCTTCCTGTACTTGATGAAACACTGAAGACTGTTGTCTGTGAGAGACTTGCTGAGCTTCTCTCCAAACCACTGCCAGGCCACATTACTGGCTTGTGTTTGAAGAGCTGGAAGAACAACCTGAGAGAGGAAATGCCTTCACTGATTTCAGAGAGGGCAGAACTTCAGCCAGAACTTTCTAAAGCTAGAGCAAGAAGGTCTCCATTAAGCATACAGCCCTGCAAAGAGGCATATAATTAGAGAGTGAGCATTATTTCCCAGCTCACACAAATTCTACTGGGCAATGCTGTTTGTATTGTTGGCAGTACTTGTATCATACCACACTGAAAACATTATAGAAATATGTCTTAAAATAATTAGCTCACCTAAACTTACAGTTCTAGAGGTAGGACCTCAGACCCTTTAATGCACTGCTTCCTCACTGAAAACTCTCACACAAAATACAGGGAGCAATAAACCTCAAAATTAGCATCAAGCATTTCCTCAGCATCATCCCTGAGATGAGATCTTGCTTGACTCCTGAGTATAGAGAGCAGTTTACATTATAGACATTTCCCCCCATGAGACTGAGAAGGCAAGCAATGAATAATAATTTTCAAATATGTTTTTACAACGTTTTATTAAATATGAAAGAGCGTACATATAGGTGTTATTCTGAGGACATAAATTACACAAGGATTACAGGTTCTGTCAGAAAAGCACAATAATGAAACATCTTTACATTTCAAACTTTTCTTGTTAGCTTTTAACAAATAAGTCTATTTCTGTTGCAAACAAGTAATGAATGCTATTGAACTTCTGCAAATTCCCACAAAAACATCATGCTTAGTAGGATACTTTAACTATTGTAAATATGAAATCAGAATTAGATTCCTAAATAGCACGATGGAAGAGATTTACTACTTAATCAAGATAAATGACACACTGAAATAGGAGCCGAGACAAAATTGGTCATTTATTAGAAAAAAATTCCACTTCAGACACTATGTTTGAGTCTGCTTTCTTTACTTGCAGGAATAATCACTGTGATTAAATGTAATGAGCAGAACTGGCCTAAATATTTGTAAATGTAGCCATCAAATTTTAGACGTGCTGGTTTTCACTGATTTTCCCACTGAAGAAACCCCCCACCCACAGATCTATTTGCTTACGTTTCAAAAGGCTCTTCTGCAGAGGGCCAACCAAGCCTATGTGTGATTTCCACGTCCTCCACGGTCATCTGCACTGCCAGCTACTGCATCCTATGTATGTGTTAAGGGTCATCATCAACTCATCAGACTAAGTTACCACTGACTTGTGAGAGCAGAACTACTCTGTGCAAGTCCTAACACAATGAGGTTTTTTTAAACTTCAGGTAAACAGGAATGTGATTTCATTGTAACAAAAGCTCTCAATTTGACCCTCGGAAGACTACTTGGATAAAATACATAATAAGCATGTGGTTTGGGTTGTGTTGCTAGGGATTAACAGAGGTGTTTTAATATATTAATACAAACATTAACAGAATGAATCAGACAAGCTAATATTATTGCAGGCTGTAGTCTTATTTCTCAAAGAAGTCATGAAACATAATTTTGAAGAATGGTAATTTTTGTAGCTAAGGACTCCACATTTATTTTTAAAAGCACAAAAATGGGGTAGTGTTCCTGATATCTCAAAACATTCTGCAAAAAACACAGCTTGAGCCTGCAAACACTAGAATATACAAGCAGTCCCAGTGACCTCCAAGGTAAGCATCCTCACATGGCAAAGTGCTGCAGGAATCTTTTGCTTTTTTTCAGAGAATGCTTAATAAAAGTGCAATATAGTGAAGCAAATAATCAAATTATTATGCCTTTATTATTAGATGAAAAATATTCAGATATTTTATAATTGTGCCTTTTGTAGGGCAGGCATTCTGGTTTGCCTAGAGCCCGACCACATTAGAAGAGCTAGGCAGGGTATTTTCCTTCCCAGGACGGCAACACTCCAAAGCAGTTCTGTGGTACAATCCCACCTACAGATAAAACATTGTGCTGCCCAGACTCGCAGTTATTTCTGCTTTGACAGAAGTTGATGTGGTTTGATTTACCTTTCCACCCAGACATGTTCTCCCTTCTCTCTCCTCAGCACCCTGCCCTTCCCTACCCAGCCTCTTTTCTTCCTGAGATGTCAGAAGTACGTACATTAGGATTTGGAACCTGAGAATTTGGAGGTATTTTTTGACACTACAGGGCTGCATCTGTACCGTACCATGCTATCTCCTGCTATACTATTACAGTTACAATACAAATCTCCTAACTACTTGATACCTGATGCCTTCCCCATATAAATAAAAAAACCCCAAACCAGCGTACCATTCAGCCATTAATATATGACACTTACTCTGAGTGACCTTTGCCTTTCACAAGTCCTCTTTGCCAAACAAATATTGAAAGATCATTTCCAAAACCCCAGCTATGAAAAACTCCTTGAAGTAAACAATTTCACAGTAAAATAAAGAAAAATATATCCAGAAAATAACACTCTTTCAAAATGAAAACTTATATACATCAAGAAAAAGTTGAGGTTTTTTCCTCATTCTTTTATCAGTTTTACATTACCTGTAGATATGCAATGTTATTACTAGAAAAAACAAATCCAGTGAAGTAAGTGTCGTGTCTTTTCTAAAACCTTTGAGAGATCAAGAAAATTTAGCAGCCAACTTTATTATTGTAACTAATTTCAATTCAGGCAGTGAAAGACTGTTTAAGCTTAATTCCCTATGATTCTGAGTATCCAAGATAGATCTTTCAGGGCAGTCTGATAAGCCTTGTCACTGCACTTATAATCACCTCTGGGCACAAATTAAGTTTTCTATGGATGGAATTCAACCATGAACTCACTATTTATGCTTCTTGTTTTATGATTCGTTTTAGAATTCTTAATAGATTAAGCTGGTTTAATATTTACCACAAATTTGGTGCTATTCTTTAGCAAAACTGAGCTTTAACTGCTACTGCAATGCACATCCATGTATGTAAGAATTTATGTGATGAGTTTAATGTACTAGAACAGAAATATTTAAAACATGAAAATTGTAACAGAACATTTTCTTATCAAGAATCTAAATTGAAATATGTCAATAAGTGTTATTTAATTTTTGTATATTAAATAAACTAAATCCTCTGCATTCACTATAGTCAGCTTTTTTTCCCTATGGAATGGAAAATTGCCAGTCAAAACTTTGAAATTTTTGGACATCTAGTGAACTCTGATAACTATTTTGAGAAGTCCTATTTTTCAGTCAGATTTTTTTAAGAAATCGGTATTCTATATTGCATCCTATGGACTACTATGTCAACAGCTTGTATTTCTAGCTTTTCAGGTTTTTTCCATACTTAACTGAGGTCTAATTCATGACAAGTTCTACAAGAAAATGTAACTGGACTGAGCTGCTTATGTCCAAGTGTATCTATTTTAAAGAGAATGATTACTCTGCATTCACATCCTGCAAGTATTCTAGTAATTAGCCCTGTAGAAGCCAATAGCAAGTGACAGGTAACAATTTCAATTTTTGAACAATTTCACTCCAGGACTATTTTGAATTGTTGTGGGTTTTGAAAAGAACAGCTTTTTGTAAAAAAAATTTGCATTCATGTGAGGCATATTAAACTTGTAAACTGTGAAATTAACTGGTACAAAACAATGTCTGACAAGTGCAAAACCATGAACAAAATGCAGTCATTAATTACTCCTATGATATATCCAACTCAAAACACTTGCAGCCCAGTTTTCAAGTCATCAAAATGCCAAAGGTACAGGCAGGCATTTTTAAAATCACTCAATGATTACATGGCTCATTCCGATGGATTGAAAAGCTGGAACTTTCTGGCAATGTGCAAAATGCCTGTCTGTATCTTTAAGTTTTAAATGAACTTAAAAGCTGATGCATAGTATGGACACCAGGGTTCTTCACAAATTCAGTTGCTCCCAGAGAAATACCACATTCATGCCGTGTAATGGAGTTTTTTAACTGGGCAATAGTTTTCTGCTGTTTGTCTTATACACAGACCTGAACAGCCTCTTCCTGTTGTGTGAGAAAAAGACAACTGAGATTTAGAAATATTTGCTGGAGTGGGTGAAGGTGAAGTGGAGGAGATGGTAGCCTATGCTGGCCTCCAGGGTTTCTCAGTGGAAGAGGATGTACGGTACAGCTGTATCATGTTGCATGTATGGATGGTACATTGTCAAATTTTAATAATGGGCACTTAGCAATTGAGATAGTTTAGAGAATGACCTTTCAATTTAATTAAAACTGTAAAAATGGCTTCACATTGCTGGGATTAACCTTTTTAGATGGAAACAGATGTTCCAGAAAGGGATTAGATTACAAATGAATGGTCCCTCGATTTAGAAACTAAGCAGCTGTAAAAAGCTACAATTTCAAAACATAATTAAACCGGTCAATTTTATAGTTTCTACATGCTGACGTCCAAATGATACAAAAATATTGCAGTATTTTGAGTCATTTGAAGATCTGCTCAGTGTAAATAAATATTTTCTGATAGAAAAAAGGTTGTTAGCATTTACTTCAAAAAAACCCACATTGTTTTGGTAGTGGGTAATTTAAATGTAATGGACAGTAAGATCACTTTTAATTTTGCATTAAATTGCATCGGCCTTCTTGCAAACATAAGCCTGTGATTTACACATTTCACTCCCTTACTAGCAACGGAAATGTCTCAAGTTAGAATTGTGTTTCGATTATATGTTGATCTACATTAAATACAGGGTACATAAGAAAAATCTTAGCTTGTTTTTTTACAGGGCACCCAACTAAAATCTTTACAAAAGATAATTATTCATTCTTCCATGTAACAGACACAGATGCCACTTTTATAAATGTACCCTTATGTTCACTCACCAATAAAATAGTAAACAAATCAACCTTTTAAACCATTTTTATAAATTATTAAAGTATTTTTACTGACACTCTGCAACAATATACAAAAATAATACTACAAGAGTACCGATCGTTCTGGCCTACCCCTCGTTTCACAGGAAAGCAAAGGTCTGGGGGTGTTTGGTGATCAATCGTCACTGTAGATGTCTCCTGCAAACGGTAGGTGTACATGGCTGCCTGTGACGTTGGGAAGCCGGGAGAGATCAGGCAGGTTCTGGATGCGTGACCTGAGTTCTTTCCGTACTTGGGACACTCTGGCTAACTTGCGTTTGTACTCCTGTAATGCAGAAGAATTCACGATGAGGGTTTTTTGCTATTACCATCCCTACTACTTATGGCACCTGTGATTTGCCTGCTGCAAGTTACGTGAACAGCCTTTAACAGGTGAGAGCCCAGAGATCTGGGTATTTAGGAGGCAGAGGTATCAGCCCTAGCATTTTTCCAGCAATGGACTTCCAAAACATAGCCATGGGTTTATTTTGCTTTGAATTCTAAGAATATAAATGCTGAATAAGGAACACAATCCCAGCTAACATAACCACATTTCTCCATGTAACTAGGAGAATGGGATTATTCTTAAAACTTAATTAAGGACAATCATTGCACATATTCTACTATCAATAACAGAGGCTAGAAGGATAAGCTTACTGATGTCAAAGAAGTTACCTTTGATCTCATACTTCTGAAATAATAAAATCAAATATCCACTAACTAGGCCTAATAGGCCCCACCAATCTGACCAGTGATAAGTATTTTAACTTTTATAATAAAAAAATCCTATTTCCTCTGTACATTTATGGATTTATCCCTGGGTTTTCAGGAACTTTTCTAATTGGGAGCTTAGGATTTCATATTGTGCTCGAATACGTGATATGAAATGTGAGTGGTCAAACCACTCACAATTGATATATTTTATGATGAAGCACTTTTCACTTGAAACAACATTACATAAATGAAGTTTAACATTGTAAATCAGTGCACTAGAATATAGTCAGTGGTCACCTCTAAAGAAGATGAAATATAATGGAGAAGAATATCAGCTTTTATAGAATGAAAACAGTCTTTCCAAAATATAAGAAGATTAACGTATAATTTACAGGAATATTTGAATTTCAAACACTCAGAAAGTGTGGAAAGCAGAAGAAACTAACCATTAGCAGACAAAGCAGTGCTTCATAAAAAAATACCACAATTCAAATACCACACATCAAATACAGACGCCTTCTAGTGTGGCTACAAGTTTTGCTGCAGCCTGGGAATGGCTGAAAGTAACAACACATAGGTAATCCATAACTTGGATAATCAGCCCATGGATAACCAAGATCTAATGGTGATAACCACTTTTAAATAACAGTGGTGAAAATTCTACATGATCCTGCAACAATGACAAATAAAAACATTTGATAGTTCCAGCAAGTATGAAAACACAGTGCAAATGTCTATGAAAGGTAACAATCATGCTGTTTCTTTATAAGCTCTAAACACAATTTTAAATATGTTACTGCATTGTTAATAACATGGACTAATATGGAAGAACAATGAAAATACTTTTTGGTAGTAGAACTCAATATAAGTAGGAAAATGTAGCAAAGAATTTTAGATAACTGGGACATGATCAAGATTACTGGACAAGATCCAACACACATTAAAAAAGTTTGCAACTACTAAAGCAGCAGCATGACCTTCTTACCAAGGGCAGTAAGAGAACCATGAGACACCTTAAATTCTTAATAAGAACAGTAATGGGTAAAAAAAAAAAATTATCAAATCTTTACATAGAAGAAAGAAAAAGTGTCCCTGAATTAGGACCATCAATTCCTTGGTATCATTTATATTTCAAAATCAAATATTACATGCAGATTCCTATGAGATGCTGAACAGGGTGAAAACACTACAGATGCCCCAGTCAGTGGAACTGTAAACACTTGGTAACAATACACAGGGTAAAGCAGCATTTACTTCAGGATACAGGTAGCCAAAGAAGTCCTTCAACTCTAAGTCCCTTGGTTCTGTGAAAACCATCACATGCTCACACTTGTCAAAAATGTTCTCTTCAGTGCAAGTGAAGACACGGCTGTGGAAATGAAGGACACGGCTGTGGAAATGAAGGTCTGTATCCTGTAATGTATCCCTACAGTAATGCCCAAAGGCCACAAACACTTCATTGTTTCATACCTGAACTTACATACAGCTGCATACAGAGGCCTCACTGAGCGTACTCTGTGTGAGATTCGTAGTCTTTTGCCAGCATATAAAAGGCCAATCACAGGCATTCTCACTATCCATTTTAGTCCAGGATGTGGACGCTCCTTATTACTTTAGGGAATAGATTTTAATGCCAGAGGACAAGACCAGCTTCAGGTTTCATTGTTTACTAAAATAACCAATTTGGTGCTATACAGAATACTAGCCAAATAGAATCCCTATTTTCATAAGCAGGATGCCTGGAGATTGATCACTGGGCAACAAGGATTTTGAGGAAGCTAGATGATCTGGCCTCCACTGTGAAAGATGTACTGCTGTATAGAAGAATTTGAACAGAACTGTAAGCAGAATCAATACACTCAAGAGGCCTAAAAATCATAAAATATATTACCTATAAAATCCCTCCTGCAGTTAATTCTGGTAAAGAGCTGAATCCTGTCCAAGTTTATTCTTTATCAATGACGAATGTAAAGCAACAAATCGGTATCCTTTCACAAGCTTGAAGCCTGAAGCTAGGCAAATAGACACAGTCACTTAGCAACAGACTCAGCAGCTATATTCTTGCTAGACTTTACTCCAAAACCTGAAATGAGCCTGATATTAGATTGTCAGTTGCTTGACTCCCTTAAAGTTCCCTTTAGCTGATAATAAATCATTTCCATAACAACACTGCATTTCTGACACCCAGCATTTTCCATGTAAATTCTACCTGGGACTTGTTGCCTAGTGACTATCAGCTTGATCAATACTACTAACAGTAGGTTCCTTTTCCTCACTACAGAAAATGTTCTCATAAATTCTGTCTTCCACATAACACAGTCATCTTCCTCTCACCAACATATTTGGCATAACGTACTCTTGGGAGTCAAAATTTGTTCTTAAGCCTTCTCAGAAATATGAAACTCTGAGAAAATTTGCTTGAAGATTTTACTGCAAAACTAGAGTAAAAACAAAACAAAACAAAAACAACAACAAAAAAAAACTAAACAAGGTTTTACAGTTGATTATATTATTGATGCAGTATAAGGTACAGAATGCAATTTTAATCCAATTTTGGTAATCCAAACCATATGTGATACCTGAAACTGCAGGTTAGATGTTCACAGCAATCCTCCACCACAAGTAGAAAAATTATTTACCTATCCAGACCACCTAATTTCCCACGACATTCCTGAAACGATTCTAGAAATCACTGGAGATGTCTAGTTTTTATGACTGGTGAGCAAATCCAAAAGAGGACTGATTTTCAAGTACAGTGACTCAGCAGTTTAGAGGTATTTTCAAGGCAGATGCTGTTCACAGTTTGATTCTATTTAAAACCACTAGTCTCTTCTGAGAGGTTGCTTGTGCATTTTTAAGGCTGTATAGTCCTGGCAAGACCTAAGTGGTCCTGGACTGCTCGAATGCAAGTATTAAGTACTCATTACTAACAACACCTGCTGTATGTACAGCCTTTACTGTTTTATCATAATAGCATCCACATGTACCTGCAACCTTTTTCCTCGGTGTGTATGTTGAGATTGTAATAATGAAAGCAGAGAAGTGGGAACTGGGATATCTAGGTGTTATTTCTAGTAACCTTGCTCCATTAGAAATGCTGGACATTATACAACCAAGTAACAATTTAATCCTATTTTTGACACTTTTCTGGAAAACCTCATGGAGAATTTCAATTTTATTGTCACTATGCTGATTTTAAGATAAACTTCAAATTACCCATGTATAAATGAGACAAGATTTGAGATACTTACTTCAAAGAGTCAAAGACAGGTAGAAGTATGATTCTTTCTTTTGTTACACTGTACTTAATTTGCATTTCTTCCTACCAATGGAGAATGTTACTCTTGGGATATATAGGCAACCTGATCTTTGGAATTAAAATCTCTTCAATTTCTCCAGTGGCATAAGCTAACACTACTTTAAGGCAATATTTGTTTGCCCTTCCAGTAATAAAAGCTGTTTTATGAGGTAATTAGAACTTATTTTGCTCATTAGAGTCCCACTGATTACTATAATTTCCATTATTTGACAGTGTATATGGATATTTTGTGAAAGCAATGCTAACAACATATGGATTCAGAATCTAGATTAATAGTGATTCTCTATCAAAAAGTACCAGGCAAAAAAAGCCAAATAATTTTTGATTAAACATTACAGATATCATAAATAAAAAAAAATATGGACAGGTCAAACAAGCTGTGGACTGCAGAAAATATATTCCCTTCCAAAGATATAAATGTTCTGCAATAGGAAGGTGGTACAGATTAAAGATCCATAGCATGGATAAGCTTTCCCTTTATAACACTGAAATGACTTCGAATGCTCATCTGATCAATGAGGCTATAGAGTGCACCAAAACACTGTGTGGTAGAAAACGTATAGCAAAGCAAGAATAAAAGGTTTGCAGCAAAGTGCAGAATTTAATCTGCAACCTCATTAACTACAGAAAGGTGAGATGGAAATAAATACTTCAATACAGAAAAACAAAACCCAGATGTTTAAAAGGTTTTTAAGGTGTTGAGGGCACGTGTGTACATCACAATTCATGGCCTATATGTACACAGTATTTAAAACTAGATCTCCGACTTTCTAGGTCCATTCCAGCCTCCAGTTTCAGTGCAGATGTCAGAGCTGCATCACAGAGAAAAGGCTTCTCCTACACTGTGTTCAAAAGTGCAGAATCTACTAGAAATCTTCAAAGATTCAGATGAAAGAAAATTTCATGTCATAGCCTGGTATCTAGATGCTGAAGTTCAGAATCACAGTATTTATAGACTCTACCTTGCTAAATGCCTCACCCACTCTGGGTATTTTTCTGCAAGGAAGACTGACAACTAGACTTATAGGACTCAGATAAGCCTCACTATCACCTTACAAAACAGATGAGCAGGGTTAAATTTTGTGCTGCCCATAAAATTTGGCATGGCTTACATTTGTCAGCAGTACAATTAAAAGCTCAACCTATTTACCAGTGTTTAGGATAAATGAAAACCTGAAATAACTTTAAGAGACTGAACCAACATCAATAAGGTTCACACCCGAGGTAGAACTAAGGACAGTTAAGACAAGCTTAGGAAGACAAGCTTGGCTAACCTTCCATTGCACATTGGCTACTTCCTAAATGACAGATTTCTGGAAGAAAGTGTCAACTTTTTAGACATGTTAATATTTAACTGTTTTGTATTTGGTCTTGCCAGGTTTTGACCTAAGCAAATAGCTGAAGCAATGAGCAATGAAAAACTACTTGCTAGTTTTAGACTGCTTTTTTTATTCAGTTTTGTTCTATGCATTGCCCCATGCATTACTTACTGTACACGTTATTATGTGCAGATTTACTATTATTCTCAGAGGTTTTCTAATGGCAAGCTTCAACATTACAGAACACATTTTTCCCTCCAGAAACCTTCTTTGAGCTGAGACATGAAAGCCCCGTTTTTCCTTGTACTTAAAATTTCCAAGAACTTAAAAGGAAATTTTCTAAAGTATTAAAGACTCCTCGGCTTGTCTGCAAGTGAAGCAATAGGAAGCAATGAACTAAGAAGTTTGAAACCCGCAAACAAAATTCATGACCATCTGGAGAAAGCTTGACTGTGTGACTTTGTCTACCATCCACTGCTATGCTGTGGTACAGACTGGAATACACTGCAGATCTTGCAATTGCAAATTCCTGACTGGAAGAGTAGTAGATAGAAACAAAGCATTTTATCAGCACATTTCCCATCTGAAGAGTGATTATCAGAAATGCAAAGTCCTTCATGGTGGCCACAAATTACTCTTCCCATTTCTTGAAAATGCAATTTTTGTCCAGCTCCTTCCAGCCTTAAACAGTATCTCAAATCTCATTAATTGCAGCCTTTACTGATAGTCTCCATCTCCATTCCAGGAACATTGCTCCTAGAACCAACATTTGTCCAGCAAGGATGTTCAATGTCTCTCACCCTCCTATCACTGTTCAGATACAATACAAACACTCACAACTGGTTTTTTTTTCCTACCTCTTCCAATTTCTAGCTTTTCTGATTCTGATCTAAATTTCTCCCTCTCCAATCCTAGTCTCCATTTATCATCCTCTCTACAGTTCTAGTTACACCTGATTCTCCTCAGTCCTATACTTGGCCTGTCCCTATTCTCCACTTCTACAACATCTTCATCATATCTATTACCACATTTAAGTTTTTGCTTCCATTGTCTTAGTCCAAATTAATTTCAGTTCATTTCTGTCTTACATGGTATTATACCTTTCTGGCTAGTCACTCCCTTCTCAGCCAGTTGATCTCCTATTCCATTCTTTACTGTAATGGTTAGTCCTGGATCCCTTCTTAATCTCCATAGTCTCTGGTACCAAGTTCCGTATGAACTTGTCCAAGTTTTGTATTCAAACCCATTGGTTCCCATCTCCCCATTATTTAGACTCATGGGAGCCACGGACAACCCAGCCATAGAAGAAATTGTTCTCACATCACAGAAAGCAAGTGGCCAAGCAGCACATGGCCAGCCTAGAGAACAACTGTACACAGCTGCAATTGCAGAAGTCTTCGCTAGCCCAGGCTGGAAAACACTCTGGCAGAGATCAATGGCAGTTAGCAATGTTTAAAATAATCCCTGATGAACGTATTAGAAATAAGATTTTTTTCCAAAGGCATTAATTAAATTAATTAGTAAGGTTCACTTTTATTAGTATATCAAAATTCATGTCCCCTCAGAAAAAAAGATTTCCCCATTTCATAATAATTTGAGAAAAAAACCCCCCATAAATTACTTAATCTCAAAGATAATTTTTAAGATTATTTATTATAAACTTGTCTTTAGCCTTTCTGTTGAAGATGGTGTTGCCAAAAATTGCTCAATGTTTGGAAAAGTAGAAGAAAATAAAACAGGACTTGCAAGACTCCAGGGAGGTGGTAGAGTCACCGACCCTGGAGGCATTGAAGAGGCACCTGGATCTGGTAGTGGGTGATGTGGCTTAGGGGTAACAGTGGTAGTGTTGGATTGACTTGAAGGTCTCTTCCAGTCCTGATGATTCTATGAGTAAACTTAATTAGCAGGGATATTACTAGGCTAGCTTAGTTTACATTTATCTCCCCTCAATCATAAAATGTCCAGGGTGATGAATATTAATTTATAAAACATTACTATATATAGATGTTGATTTAATTAGACAATCTCTATGGGACTATGATTCAATTTAAAGCATTCCAGGATGGTAGATATGAGCAGCAGCTGAAATGAAAGACTCTTGCCTGAGGTTACACTTGGTCTACTTGTGTTTTATCATCTGATATAGCATTTATTTAGCCATTATAATAAACTCAAAACTACATACTTCCAAGAGATGCTTAAATTATACTGAATTCTTAGGTTTCAAACACTGGATGACAGAATGAAGCTTTGAAGAACTTTGGATGATAAGTAATCAAGTACTTCAGAACAATTCTGAGCAATTTTGTTCAAATACTTAAGTTGTTACTCTGCACAGGCACCAAAGGGATAAAGCAGAAGAGTTTTGAAAATAAGAAAAAAAACCAAAACTAAATGGGCTGGAGGCTTAGAGGTAGCTTCTTGAAGTTTCACCTACTCACAAAAGATCTAAATGAACTCCAAATTAAAGGGTATCAGTGTTTAATTTCAGAAGAATTTAAATAAAAATTTTGATGATCTATTACAAAAGCATGCCTTTAGCAATGCATTTAAGAATGAC
The DNA here is from genome assembly GCF_903797595.1 of Erithacus rubecula. Lineage (NCBI taxonomy): Eukaryota > Metazoa > Chordata > Aves > Passeriformes > Muscicapidae > Erithacus > Erithacus rubecula. The sequence goes on along the minus strand of NC_136689.1, from coordinate 83,464,187 downwards.
TGTGTAAAGTCTTCATGCTCAAATATTTACTGTACCTAACAGATGAATTGTAAAAATGCAGATGTGTCAGATGCACATTCCTCAGTTCAAGCATCCCTTGCCTGTAGGTCATTACAACAGTCTCAGTTCCAACTTCAGATTTCACATGTGCAACTCCCTCAACCTAACACTGCAATTGTTGAACCACAAAAACGTGGACTATGTAGCTCATTATTTAGCAGACATAAATGGACATCATGAAGTATGAAATTGCTGTAAAGCTATGACTATGTGTACTTATTTTGAAAATGAAAGCAAATCTGAGAATGCAAGTTAACAGTGCAGGTCACAAGGTAGAGATTTATCTATTGCTAGCCAGGTTATAACTCAGATCTTTATCAAAGACAGATCTACATAACATAGGAGCATAAAACCTAGTTCTATTGTATCAAGGTTAAGCACTAGTAGCAGTCTAATCCAAGCAGCATAGAACTTCAAGCAGGGTAACATACACAGCTGTTGCAGCTGCAGTATAGAACCACTCGGTGTTAAACCGTGGACAAGAAAGAAAATGAGAAAGTATTCTAGTGACCTAAGACTGGGTATTAGCTTTATTTAGGGTGAAATAAATAAAGGCAATGCAGATCACGACCCAAAATTTCTGCTACAGGTGAGCCCACACTGGTGTCCTGACTCATTTAAATAATCTATCAGCATAGGGTCTATTTGTGCGGAACTGGTCTTGGACATTTTGAAGAAGTTCTTCCAGCTACTTTTTTTTAATAATTCATGTCTGTCTTTTCCAAGTTCATAAATTATTCCTATCCAACCCAAACAAAGAGCTGTGAAACACAGCCACCTTAAATTTCAAAACAGTCTTACTTGAACATCATGTGTTTTTAAAATATTTTTAACAGACAGTTCTCAAAAGAAGTCAAGAAATGCCATGGGCCATCCAATATGTGTACACTCTAATGAATTTTATCAGCTAGACAGTTTCATATTACACTTGTCAACTCATTCTCACAGTTTCATTAAGTAGGTTGAACCATCCATTTTAGATACATGGATTCTCAAGAGGAGCATTAAGTTACAGCTCAAAGAAAAGCATTCCCAAGCCTGGTTTGCTTAACGGCAAAATCAGTTGAATATGCTCAGTGTTAGTTGATAACTGAAACTATAGTTTACATGACTGAAGAGTAATTCTGTAAGACAAACTGTTGATATGCTGCATGGCAATTTTTGTGTTTTTCTCTCATTTTTGTGAAATAGATATTTAAGATGCTGTGTTCAGCAGTAGGGATGGGAGCATAAGAAAGGTAAAGCTGGAAAGGAAAACTACGCAGTAGCAGTAGATATTCTGATTTACTTGCACTTCATACACCTTGTGGAAGTATCTCCAGTGAAAACTCTACTATGCATGAAGCAAGCAAACAACTGCACCTTTTCTATGACCAAGAAGAATCATAATCTAAATTTTCCAAAAATGCACATAAATACAAGTTCTATCATTTAAAAAAGTATAGCAAAAGTGCTTTTAAAGAAAGTGCTTACCCTCCAGCTTTAATATTAAAATATTATGACTAGAAAAATCTGCCTTAGCAAAGTGATTCCAATAGGAAGCACAGAACAATTCAAGAAAAATTCAAAATTAAAAAGTCCCTTGTCCATCAACCAATTTGAGGCAGCAAATTCAGTACATCCACATGTTTTGTACCGTATTTACCCAATTTCAAATTGCTCAGAGCTGCTTTTATTTTATAATAAAAAAAGGTGTAAAAAGGTTGTCAAGGAAGAAATTATGAGCAGAGGGAAAAAAGTCTAGAGAGAGAGCAGAATGTAGAACAAGTAAACAATGTTAAAAAGAACAAGGAAAGACATTTGCACTGGTTTTTACAATTCCTCTTTCCCATTATTAACTATATTGCTCCCAAAAGCCTACAGATTACAACAACCCTACTAATGCACATCTTTCTGTGATCTACTGATAAAACATGTATCAGAGGTTAGCAATCATAGAATTACAGACTATGGGGAGTTGGGAGGTACCCACAGGGGTCACCAAGTCCAACTCCTGCCCCTGCCCAGGACCATCCCCAAGAGTCACACTATTGTGCCTGAGAGCATTGTACAAACACTTCTTGAACTTGTCAGGCTTAGTGCTAAGGTATCATTTCAATCTAAAATGTCTTAGATTTTCAAAGCATCCTTCATCCATTCAAGCTACCTATAGTTCACTAAAATGATCTTGAAAATTGTTATCCCGGTTTATATAGAACTCTAGGAGTAACTGTGGGGTTTTCAATTTTGTATGCCTGTACTCCTATCCAGTTGTCGATGAAATGACCTAGGAAAATCAGGTCACGAGGCAAACACTGTAAGTTTAATGTTGTTACAGCAATTTACTACTAAAATAATGAGTAAATCAGTAGACTTGTTATTGTGGGGGGGGGGGGGGGGGAAGCAAATGATGCAAGAAATTCCTTCATTCTTCATGCTTAGAGTCAGAAGAAACAGAATTATACAAAGTAGTAAATCATTTAAGTTCCCTTTTTTGCATATGCTTCTTGCATGTCAGAATGCAAGTCACTTAGGTGTATTTTCACCAAGTTCATTATCCTGGGTTTCTTGCATGACAGACAGTCTCTTATTCACACTAAATCTGTGCTCTCAAACTTGATACTGCTTTACATTTGCACCACGCGTTCTAGAGAAAACTTCAGGCTCTACTTCCATTTGTACAGCCTAAAATAACAACCTGTACAACCTCTCTTTTAAAAACCTGGTTTCCCTGACAATGTCTTAGAAAAGCAGGGCTTTAGCAGGATTGCTGTCCGAATTGCGAAGTAATGACATTTGTCTCATTTCACTGGTGACCTTCTTCAAATTCCCTCAGAAAACAAGACCTGAAGTAGCAATGGAAGCAGCACTCTTGCTGTAGAAAAGGGTTTACCATGGCTGCAAACTGAATTGAATACATATCCAGTATACATGGCTAGTATAGAAATTTAAAAACATTTTTCATTAATTGTCTATCCCTACTTGCTCATTAAACCTTTAAGGCTGGTCTCACCATAGACTTATGTTTCCAGATCTCTTGTAAATGTGAAGTTTGAAAGAAAAATAGAAATAAAGTACACCCAGCATCTGATGACAAGGGAAACCAAACAAGCAGGTCTGAACCTGCAGCTGACATTCAGGCAAGAGCTGGACTGACTGGCATAGCAAAACCTACCTGTCACGACCTGCTTAAGATTTCTGGTGCCCTGGACACAATATGTGGCAGGTTAATGTGTGCGTTCATGAAGAACTACACAATTGCTGTCTGGATATGTTCTCAGCCTGCCATGAGGTGGAGGGACTGAGTATTAGACCTGGGTGTGCCACCTTTCCGTCACTCTGCAGTGCAATGTCACAGAAAATGGCAACATTTCCCCACATAGGGTGGGAAAACATGACAAAATTATTTACTGTTTGGCCATGACTTACAATAAACAAATTTATAATAAAATGTAAAGACTTACACACAATCTTAAGGTGTCATTTAAAGAGTCACCGTACCAGTCACCCTGCATTTCAAATTTTTCTTTTTAAAGGGCTTGCTTTGTAAAATAAAAGGTAATTTCTCTACTAACACCCCTCAAACCAAGGCTAGCAAGGCACCACAGGCTGAAGGGCTCAACAGCCCAAATGAGTCCCTTAGTGACTCCCAGTCATCTCTAGCAGGTCTTTGATGGTGCAACAGCATAGTGCAATAGCACTGCTGAGAGGGCAAGTATCTGCTGATTAAGCAGAGAGGACACACCTGTCCCCCACTTCCAGAGATAAAAAAAGTAAAAAAAATAACCTAAAACCAAAATAATCTTTTTTTTCTGCTGTTCAGGGAAAGTGACTTGCTCATAGCTACCTTATGAAGAAGGGTCAAGACCACAGGATCAAATAAAAACAGCAAAAAACTCTCCCCACAGCCACTGATGTGTAGGTAGAAACCTGCAACTGTGTAGGGCATATTTCATGTGTTTCCATATGAATTGAACTTTGGAGGAGCAAGTTCATTGTGTAACATGGCAAAAGTTGTCTGACATCACATAAAAGTATGGTAGGTACCCCACTGTTGGAAGAAAAAGCATTTTTAATCACACATGTGCCATGAAAAAGTGAGTAACATGCTTTAACAAGTATGTCTGTATGCAGCAGTGTAAGAGAAAGCTTGTCTGCCATTAAACACTTTGAGGGACATGAAGAACATCTCTCCTGAGGAAATTATTTCAGTGAGACTCTGGACCTCACATCATTCTCAGAATTGCACAGTATTCCTCCCTCCCATGCAGCCTGCCTGCTGACCGCCACAACAGTTTGCCAGTGCATGTATGTTTTCCACTAGTAGCTTTGTTTTTACTGCAGCTCTAATGAAATTCAGTATTTTCCAGCAACCTCCTACTGAAATTTGGGTGCTGGCTTGCATGCAGAAAACAAATATGCTCTAAATCTTAAATCACATAATACATTTATGACTTCTTAAGTTAGAAAATATATATTTAAATGGTAAGCCTTTATCAATTACACTGAAGAATGCAAATCTGAACTCACCATTTTATAACTGTAAAACTTACATTATGAATATCAGTCTTTACAACTCTTGGCATTTTTAAGAGTAACTTCTGTAAACTCTCTTGCATTTTTAATTATTTACCTAACTGGATGTTAGCTATTCAGATTCCAGAAGACAATAAATACTTTCAGGTAAATCCAAACCTGAAGTTCAAGTGACCAATATTATTCTACAGCCCACATATGGATTTATGCTCAGAAGCCTAAGAATTATTGCCTACTATTTAACAGAAACACAAGGTTGAAACCTACAGCTGCCATTGAGCACGTACATTTCTGATCATGCTGAATAAGAACATCAATTTTCCACTGAATACAGCAGCTGCTATTGAGCATGGTTTCAAGGATCTGGGGCTAGGATATTTTCTGAGTTGCATATGCATACACAGAGGGCAGAGGACACTAATGGAATAAGTGAGATGCTCCTAGTCAGCAGTGACAGAAATCTTCTCTATTTTAAACTGTAAAAGAGTTGAAAAAAATATGCCAATAATAATTTAGTGGTTTATATATGGATCAACACAATCATTTTCAACTGGCTTAAAAGCAGTTGCGTGATCCAATATTAATAACACTGATTAGCCAAATAACATAGCAGCATCATTCTGGGACTTGAGGACTAAGTACAGAGCACAACAACTCTACTGGAGTGTGGGCTGGGAAAAAAAGGAAGATCTTGGTGTTCCAGAAAACTGGATTCTTCTCTTTGCATAAAGCAGAAGACACTAATCAGACAGAAGGTAAGAAATTTTTAAGGTGCTCTTTTCTAGTAATGTTAATAACATGGATACAAAAGAGCTGCCGAAGGCTGCCCATTACATTTTCAATGACATTCGGACGACTTCCCCTTACAGACACTGCAGCAAAGCAATGCACAACAATCAAGTGCAGGTGGGAAGCCAGCCAGGAAACCAAAGGAGTAGTGTTTAAAACACTACTTTCTGAAGGATAGCCTAGTCATGTTAAATTTCTTGCTGCTGTATTCTAAGACAGCACTATCATCCAAGAAAAAAGACAGAAAACCAGGAATTACTGGTTCTTAAGAAGAATGTGTTTTCTGAAAAAGTTCAGGCAGGTTCTCAAACCCAAATCTATGCGTAGTGACTGTACTTTCTGCTTTGGGTTTGCACCTGCATCACTTTTTTATTCCAAAATCTTTTGGCCTGAGGATAAAATGTCTGAGGTAACACTGCTTGAGCAAGAATGCTTGATTTATTCCACAGATAATATTATAAATAGGGACTTTCCAGTCCTACATTTTCATATAAGCTAAGTGTAGTAGTTGAGTTATCACCAAGAAAGCAAACAGGTATATTCATAGAATTTAATTGTCTCTACAGAATTTACATCTAATATCATCCTATGCCAAATGACAGGCTTCTCTACTGGAAATGGGACTCCATTCACTACCTGTGACAGCAAACACAAGAAATGTCTGTCGTTCAAGACGGCATCTAAATTGTTTTGTTTGAACAGTCAGTGTATAAAACACTAATTACAGTGGTACAGCTCCTAGATTTAAATCATCCAAGACTGAAGACTCTAATGCACAACCATTTTAAAAAACAACAGAAGTCATGTCAGTGGAAGACAGAAAATGAAGAAAATGAGGAAAGAGGAAATCATGACCTAGTGGCACTCATCCAGCATCTCTCACACTAGTTATTATGGAATAATAGATGAGCAAGACTCAACAGATATGCTTGGAAGCTATGTGCTGAGTATCAATTTAACAAAACCCCCAATTTCCTCTGGATGACAAATACTCCAAAATAAAGTTGACGATGGCACAGCTCACCAAATTTATCTATCTAATATGCTGGCCTTATCAGCTGCAGTTACCACTTTTTGCCCATGGCTCACTGACAGCTGAAGGATGTTAATTATCTCCACCAGAAAACAGGTAGGAAATCATACGTTTCTAGAATTTAAACCTTTATACTCTGAAATCTTGGGCGATAAAGAGTTCCAGCTTTCACTGTTGAGTCTGGATGTGCAGGACAGCAAAGACACAATGGAGGGATGCAAATAAAAAGGAGACTGTCTATGAATGCAATGTTTTCAGTGGTCTCTGGTTTGGTGACCATGGTTTGAGGAGAATATAGAATAAATGATAGTACAAAAAAGAAATAAAGCAATGGGTCATTACAACTAGCAAATATGGATGTGATGCAGAAAATTACTGATTTCATACCTAGTGCCTTTGCAGAATCATTCCTCCTACTCTGGTAGCTACTAGCAACCTAGAAATAAATTACATCAAAACTTTGTGTGTTTGAAACACTGCCAAGTGTAACACTCGGGGGAGTTACACCGTCTGCTGTCTGCTGCCTGCTTCAGGATCAAAGGGCTCACATGTACTGAGAATATGACAGTTCTGAGGCTTGTCTTTAAAGAAGTTATAAGGAGCTCAGTGTTCCACAAAATGTGGGAACTCTTTAAAGACATAAATAACTGTGGTAAAAACAAGCAATCACATCCCTTTACCTCCTTTGCTGTTCAATGAAGTATTTGGGCTGGAGTAAAATGAACATTTGATAGTGACTGAACAAAAAGAAAGGAAGAAATACATAATTAGGAATGGAAAGTGGTCATGACAACCTAACATTTGAGGAAATAGAGCCCAATAAGCACCTACTTAACCTGTACCACAGGACCACAGTCAGATTCAGGGAGAGAAGGCCTGGGCCAGATAATGTTCTCACCAGTACTTTATCTCACCAGAGTCCTTACTCCCTCCACTAATCAAAATTGAATAGACTTGTCTCTGCCTAAAACTTTGCAATATATTGCTCTCCTACCTATGGTCCTCAAAAATACCATCCTCACTGCATTGACTTAACAGTGCATCCTTTTCAGTTTGGTAGTGCAGAAGTGCAGAAAAAGAAGTAACCAAAATCCCTTTTTGACACTAACAAAAAGTTTCAAATGCTTTAAATATGTACCATGTCACTTCAAATTCTGAACATATATTCAATTTCAAAAGTTGTAACAGTAGATTTTTCTTCTTTTTGCAATGGAGGGGTGCCCTCTATTAGATAATAAGGTTATCATCCCAGTGTGCATAAGGTTGGGTGATTTTATTATCAATTTGAATTCATAATGTATTTCTAAATTAAGAACCCAGTCAGAATATAGTAATTTGCTGTGATGCCAGTTTCATAGATGAAGAAAATTAAATTAAGATTCTTTTGTGAAAAAAACCCCACAATTTAATACTGAATCAGGCAAGAAAATAAAAACTAATGGTATTGGAAAGAACACCCTCAATACTGACTCCTTACTTACTTTCAGAGAAACATAGTTCCAATGTTACTATTATGGACAACTATTTTACACTCACAGAAGTGCCTAATGTTTTAACTCCATCCCAGTTAGTCCAATTCTCCATCCCACAGCAGCTCCCAATCAGCATGTGCCCTCCAACTCTCCCCTTTACACTCCATTATTCCTTGATGTCTTCTACATCACTTAACTATTGTTGTGGCAGAGAGCAGTGGAAGTTATGACTGGTTCCATGCTGCATAGTCTGATGCTTTGCCCTTTCTAATAAAGTCGACCTTATGCACTTTTTATGTCAGAGATACATCTTCATATTATACAAATAAAATGAAATTCCAAGACAACACACAATTCATTTACAGGATTTACACATCATCCTGAGTTGTTTCCCTGCATTCTGCTTTTCCTTATTTGCATCAATTTTAGTCCACAGCATTTCAATCATTGGCAGTGGAAAAACTTTACCAACTATGTATCATACCAATGCAATATTTACTTTTGGCAGAACTGAAAAACAAGTGCTTCAGTCAAATGCAAAAGTAAATGTACTCTGGCTATTCCTTTAGCTTAGAATAAATTTAAGACAAGTGTAAAAACCACTTTACACATTTAACAGGTGGTGGTGAATACCCCTGTGACAACTTCCATTTCTTCCTGGCTAAGAAACACTCTCAGCAAGCACAATAGCTGTGGGATACATTGTTTCCTCACTGCTGCTAAAACAGCATCAACTACTCTTACATCACACCCCCCCAGAATAACTACTGATACAGCTCCAAAGGACAGTCAAAGGGAGCTGGTATTTCAACATTGTCTTCAGCCTCAAATCACACTTTGCAAGTTGTTCTCCCCACTCTGCAGACACTACCATACCCCAGTTAATAAGAGAAATCCAGGCATGAAGAAAATAACCCAGCTTCTTAACATATTTTAAAATAAGGTGCCGGAAAAAAAAAAAAAAAAAAAAAAAAAACCCAAAACCAAAGAAACAAAAAATTCCAAAAAAACCCAAAACCCACAAACAACAACAACAACAAATCCAAACAACTCAACAACAATAATCTCCAATGGGCATGTGTCTAAACATATATATCTGATCATAAAATCTCAGCTTCTAATCAATGGAAGACTAAACACATCTGCCAGGTAGCTGCACCACTGTGTCAAAGTCCTGGAGTTCTCCTCCCATTCCCCTTTTCTCTTTTGATTCACACCTCATCATGTGTTTCACTAGGGAGGCAAGCCTTCCAGACTGGATTCTCTAGGGAAAAAAAAAAACTACCATTAATCTTGGAGATTAACTTCCAGAATCAGGCCAGTATTACATAAACTCCAGCTGCTACTAGCTGAAAGGAAACATTATCCAAAGTTCTGTATTTCATCAATGAACTTTAACAGAAAGAGAATTTTTAAGAATGGGATTTTTCAGCACAGTCCAGCTAAGAATTATGTTACCTAACAGTTTGCATCTTTTCTCAGCTGAGGCCCTTGACCTACTACACCATGAAGTGGACTACTATTCTCTAAGCTTTTTAGGAATGAGGATTAGCTCATTTAAAAGTGTGGATAATTTGAAGCAAAATCCCAGGTTTACTATATGAAGACATTAGTGTACCTGTGTAACTGTGGTGGTTTGGTTTTGATTTGTAAAATTTGGTTTCACTGGGAGTCCTACTGAATATCTGCTTTCTACATTTAGCCTTAGCTGGAGATGGATGTTGCCTACAACCATCACAATAAACCCTGTGAGTAGTTTAGTAGCACCATTACAGAAGATCGTAATGAATTTAAACTAGGAAAACAGAATAGCTTTGGTTCCTGACTAAAGCAGTTCAACCACTATCTCCTTTATTTTAATTCAGGAGCTCAATTTTGACAAAATTATTAAAACTAAAAATTATTCTGATCTGTCATGAAAGATTCATATTCTTGAATATTCTTCTTATTTTGAGTGGTATTTTACCATAACTGATGGGCTTAGTAGTAGACAAATGTCAATTAAAGCACTGGACTTAAAGAAAAATTAAATTAATAAAAAAACAAACAAAGAAAAGAAAAAAAAAAAAAAAAACAACAAAAAAAAAAAACCAACCAACCAAAACAAAAAAACAAACAAACAAAAAAACACCAAAACCAAAACAGCAACAAAAACCAACGAACCCCCCCCCGCCCCAAAAACCCCACAAATAAACCAAAACCAAATAAACAAACCAAACAAACAGAGAAAACAAAACAAAAACAAACAAGCAAACAAATAAATAAAAAAAACCCACATATGGAAAAGTGCACTGTTCTTACACACTAAAAAATGTCAATTCAAAACAGGGAATATTTCACTCCTAAAAATGCTGCTTTTAAATGCAAAAAGGTTTTTTTTCATAAAGATGGCACCCATACTTACTAATAGTTTCACATAAGTTAATATTTTTTACTTTCCCCTACGCTGACATTAAATACAACATAAAAGGTCACACATTATTTCATTAACAGGCTCTGACAATATTTGCTACCTTAGACCACTACATAAGATGATGAATTATTTTCCTATGTAGATGTGAGAACGGGGGTAAATATGAACACTCCGCCCAAGATCTACAGTAACTGGATACATATTTTCTTTGAATGCTATCTCACAGCTACCTGCTGTCCACCTGAAGACTGTTTCCTTGCTGTGTCCATTCAAATTCTCCAAAAGGTATTATCAACTCTGTTCACAACAGCATTAAGTGCCACTGCGTTCTGCATCAGATTTTACACAAATTTCTTCTATATAACTGGAGTGGTTTTGAGTGAAAATATCAGAAGTCTGCAGCAGAGTAACATGTTTTGAATTGTTTCAGCAAGGCTGAGAGGAAAAGCAGGCAGATGTTCTAGTCATTTCCTTCTTCTGTTAGAGGTTTCTACAAGCAGTTCTCATCAGCCCTTCCAATCAACTAGGCAAATCATTATCAAAAATGCAGCAAAAGAATGTAATCACTGTTATAGGTCATAGCAAAGTTTAATTTGTGCATGGTGCTTCCTTTTAATTTCATATGGAGCCCCTTAGACAAAAAAAACCCCAAACCCTTATTTATAATAAGGTTTCTAGATCTTAGTGCTAGCAGAAAAAAGTAAAAAAATATTTTACAACTTTAAAAGTTATAAAGCAACTTTTAAGTATCAGCTTAACAACATGCGGATACTATTTACAGAGAACTCTAAGGAGCACAGCTTTTTAGTCAACTGCAATTATCTTCAAATTCACATGGGCTTATTTTCCTATTAAATTAAACTACCAGAAGACATTAGCTAAAGCAACATATTTTGATTCAGCTTTTCCATCTCAAATTGTGGTGCAAATCTTTCCAACACACTCCCTTTCCTTTCCATCCATAAATTAAGGGGTTTTTGAAACTAATTATGAATTGTCCCTAGTAACTCCTACATAGAAAGACCAGTGCTTTATCCGCCTAGAATAACTACCTACTATTTAGTCTGGTGTTACGTTCCTAGACTTAATAACTACTTCAACAAATAAATCCAAAAGCTTCTAATTGTGAGAGATAGAAGCAGGGTTTGCAGTTCTGCTGACTTAGTATTCAAAACATAGATTAAAAAAAAAAATCTTTAAATTTAGTACATCCAGCAACACAACAAAAAACAAAACAAAAGCAAAAGAAAAAACTAAACAAACCCCACTAAAAAACAGTATCACTGTTGGAAATTAACACTTGCAGAAAAGATAGTTTGAACTTGAAAAACCTCACTACCACTACTGATGTAAATAGGCACTACAGTTTCAGTATTTCTTACATCTATTTCTTATATCCAGGTTTTCTTTTCATTCCAGCAAACACCTGATCAAAGCAGAGGAAATACCTACTGCAGAATGCACTACAGAGAAGTCATTTGCTAATCTATAGCTATCCTTCAAAGAACATTAGTTAGTGCACTGATTACTCCCTTTACAATTTCCCATCATCTCAGATGTTTGTACAAGATTTTACACACCTGAAAACTTGTCCTTCTAAGGATGACACAAATAGATCTATTCATTTTGGTTAACAGTATGAAGCTTTTGGCTGGCAATAGCCAAGAACATTCTGGCTAGAAGTCTCACAAACACCAAGTCCTACCTAGGCAAGTCTCTCAGTATCTTATCTCAGTATTTTTATAATGAGGAATTCAAAATGTACCTTAAAGATATTTAAGTATCTTATACATATATACCTTTTTCTCCCTTTCAATAAAAACTAATGGGCAAGTTACAGAGTGAAAGCTAAAAAACCGCACCCTTCACAAATAATAAAGGTGAAATGGGTAAAAAATTGTAACAGTTGTAACCTTTTTATTATCTTTTTTTAAAACCAGAGTATTTTAAATGACAAACCATGCTTTAAAATGTGATGAACTGAAGCAAAAGGTTATTTTTATTTTACAAGAATGAGCAAAATACAACCTATAACCTGTTCAATCTGTTAGAAAAGCCAGTACTTATATTCAAATATCTGGTAAATCAATTGAAAAGGTGGAAGCCTTCAAGTGTTTCTGATGCTCTGAATGACAGCACTGAGCTGCAAAGTTTAATCTTCTTTCAGGTACAAACTAAGTAACGGTATACTATGGTATCTGAGGCTGCAGCCAGTAAGTCATTATATGAAAGAGGTACATTTATTGCTCAAGTACAAAGAGGTTGTAAGTCTGTTATGAAAACAAATCAAATAAGCATTATTTTCACAGAATGGGTACAACACAGGGGAACAAAATGCACTGACCATTTGATTTTGCTTTGTTATGTTTGATATAAGGGCTGCTGTACTCCACTCCAGTCTTACAAGTTACTTCTACAAAACTCTACAAGCTTATCTTCTGTCACTGAAAAAAATGCTTATGGAAACAAAGAAATCACGTCCAAAAGATAGGTCAGCAACATGTAAAATCACTTAGCAAGCCTACTTCCACTGCAGATAAGTGATGCAACCTCTGTCTTATTTAAAATATCTCCTCACCTTAACTTCTTACCTTAAGGAGAAATTACAATTTCAGCGATCACTTAATTCTCCCGTCACCTTTGGGTCGATAATCCAAACTACTGATCTTACTGAAATTTCGTTATGGTTTTTATGAAACACAACCCAAATGCTGGTATTCAACTGAAAGACTTGAACTGTGTAACTCTAGTAAAGCATTTACACTACACAATGCCTCTCAAACGGCCATTCAAATGGCCAACCTATAAGCAAGGGATTTCAACAATCTTCACAAGTATCTAAGCATAGCATAGGTCTGTTCCTGAATCACATTTCACCTAATACATGGCAGAATGGGGAGAACTAGAACATAAAGAACACACCCATTAGTGATCTTTACCCTACGTGTCCCTCCTGATGGTGAAGAGCTACATACATTTCCCTGAGAAACAGTGCAAGGTACTTGGAACTGGGGCACTAGAGAAAGGAAGTCATTTTGGCAAAAGCTCTCCCCTCTTTCTTATAAAAGAGATCCATAGTCATGTTCTGCTCAGCCCAAGATTATGTGCCTTGACTCAAACAATTTCTTTCAGTAGAAGTCATACATTCCCTGAACTGGAAGCACTGACAAAGCTTCAACTTTTGATGCTGCAGCCTTGAACAAAAATGAATACAGTGGTTTATCATGTCAAGAAATCAATATGGTCTGTTTGTACCACTATTAGGTACCGCTACTTGTATTACCAAGCATGTATCAAAAGATCTTAAATACTCAAAACAGCCTGTGGGTTTGGGTGAACCTTACTGACCCCTTCCTGATATCTTCCAGTTACCAGTTCTGTAATCACTGTGTTATTAGCTGCTCAGCTCCAAGTCCAGAATAACTTGAGTTACTGTGCTGCTGCCACATTTATTGAGTTGTAGATCACCTTCACCTGCAAATTCCACCCTGTAACAAATGGCAATGTCGGGCTCACCCTACAAATCAATCTTCAACCAATGCTCAGTAAAATACTTTAGGTAAATAATTTAAGTAATTTTGCTTAGCTGCAAGGTTATGAAGAAATGAATCCCAATTATCTGAAGTGGACTTTAAAAATACGAAGCATAATGGAATACATTACTCTAAGTACTCTGTCACTGAGAAAAGAAGCTGACATACTAACATAGTAAGGAAGAATAAACAAAAAAAACAAAAACAAACAAACAAACAAACAAAAAAACCAACCAAAAAAACCCCAAAAAACCCCCTACCAAACAAAAAAAAAAAAAACAAAAAAACAACAAACCAGCAAGGAAAGCAACCCATGACAATATGAAGGTGAAGGGCAGCAGTAGACAATAGTACGAACCCAGTTCAGTACTGCAAAATAAAACTTAAGAGTTATACCACTGCTTGCCCTAAATTGTTTGCTTAATATTTTTGTCTACATTTAAGCCATTAAGTGTGAACTGAGCTGGAAAAAAAAAATCTTTTAAATCCAGAGCTAAAGTCAAGGCTGACTAACTGCATTCTATATCTGTAAAATTCTAAGACAAAATTAAAACCTTTGAGAAGACAAGTCAAAGACAAGTCAAGCTTTAGAGCCATAAAAGCTCAATCATGACATAAATGTGCATTGAACATATATTATCTCAACACACTAAGAAACCACAATTAAAACCAGATATGTGAGCATAAGAATATGAATATTGCCTACAGAGCTGCAGAAAATCAGAAATGCAAGGTAGCACCATTAAGAGTCTTAATTAAATGCAATGCTAAATCAGAGGAGGCTTCCCAAAGCAGAACTTCCCGCATAAAATTTTTAATCTGGTGACAAGTTACTCCCAAATTTAAAGTGGAAAACGGATAGAGTGCGCAATAAACTGTATATCCACTATATGCTAAGTGTAGCAATATTACATCTTTCCATAAGGTCAAAATGAAGGTAAGATAGTGTCTTTGTGATCCCCTACTCACACCTGTTCACAAGTCATGTAAGATTGCCAACTATCAAATCCTTTATTTGAAATTTAGTAATAGACTAATCACTCTACAATCCAGCAGTCTGTGGGAGGGAGAGACAAAAGGATACAAACATGAAAGAACAGTAAGCCAAGTACTTCTCTTGTTTATGTCACTTTTAAGGTCATATTAATTCCAGAATAACAGGACAATTACTAAAAGGACATGAGCCATCTGGGTCTCAATTATGTATACCCAACGTTCATGTATAATATAAAAATCTCATCCTTCAGTGACACCAAGAGACCAATCGACATTTTTGCTCAAAACCTAGGGCCTGGGCAGGGAGATAAAAGGGAGACAATATGGAAGGAAAGAGGGGAAAAGTCAATTGAAGTAGCAGAAAACAGGAACAGTATTAGTCCCCAAAGGCTTCAGAAAAAAAAGCGTTCCCCAGAAAATATTTCTGCAAAAATTTCCATTTTCTCTAATAGACAATTCTACCTAGCTAGAAATCTTAGCTGGAGCCAAAGGACACTGATCCTTAAATATTTATACTACTTTAAAACTACCAAAAGTGAAGGGAAAAGACTCCTTAGCATGATCCTAAATTTGAGGTGGGGTTCTGAAGGGGCTTAAGTGCAATTATAAAGTACATCCTCTCTGCTATCTAATAGTTTTTTTCATTGTGCTTGTGAAGGAAAAGTCCTACAGTCATCACTTCTCATTTCTGATCACGTAAACCTAATAGTGTAAGTTCAAAAGCAAAAGGCTGAAAAAGTCTTTTCACAGTTTTCTCCTTTTGGAAATGGCAGCTTCAATGCAAGCAACCCCCAAACTTATGCATTGGGAATTTTGAATTATTTCACTGAAAGGATGTGAGTTTTAGGAACAACCATGTGAAAATTTTCGTCTTCAAGAAAAAGAAATGACACTGGATAAATACTTCTCCATCCCAGGCATGAATTCTGTAATGCTTGTGAGAATATAGATGAAAATAGCAGAGGTTTGTGATCAGTAGTTACAGTATTCCTCCTCTTCAAGTTTTCAAAAACAACAGACAATACAAGATTTTGATTCTTAAATTTATTTTTAGCAGGATGTGTGTACTAATGAATGGTGACATCATTAGAAGATAGGTCCATGTCCACCACCTGCAACAGAAGCTAGACAGACGTTAAAGAAAACAATTTAAGAGTTAAAGATGACACTACTTACCCCAAACATACTTAGGAAAGTCACCTACCAAGCACTACAGTTAGCTTTTGATTCAGATATGACATTATTTACCTGTTATCAAAATTTCCTGTCAAGATTTAGCACATACATTACATTGCTTTTGATGGGAATCATGCACTTCTGTTTCAGAAATCACTATTAGAGAGACTCTCATTCTTAAAAAATTACTCATGGTTACTCCAAATTACTTACCTGTAAATGATCTTTCGAGATAAAAGATCTGCAAATTTAGGTCTAAAGCTTCTATCTAAAGCTGAACGCTACTGACAATTCTTTGGGAATTCCAATTCAAAATTGTTAAACCAGATTAACATCAAGTAACATTTCTAGACTCAGCTAAGAATACACCCACTTGTTCCTTACTATACCTGTTTGGTAAGGTAGGATCTTAGCACTATACTCACAGATTGGTGATAGTAATTCAGGAAGAAATAAAGACTTTCTGTTACAACTTAGAGACCACATTATACTCCAGAAAGTGTCAATAGCCAGAAGTCTAACACATGAAACAAGTTTATCTGGAACAAATTAATTTCACCAGAGATGAAACTTGAACAGCAAAACCTAGGGACAGACAGTTCAGGGAAATACACTCTCAAAGAGTTAGGTGACAGGCCCTCTCCCAGTGCCATTTCAAATGAGAAGCCAAGAAGCAAGCTTCAATTTAAGCCATGGAATTTCCCCAAATCTGTAAAAAAAAGAGAGTCCTTGCTTTATGTCCATTTCTTAATCATCAAAATAACTCCTACAGGTGCTAATTCAGCAAAACCTACAGACAATATTATATTACTAAGACATCCTAATCTTACATCTCAAAGCTTCAGAATGTTTATCAGCCTCTACTTCCCAAGCTAAAAAGCACTACTGGAAGTGAGCACTAAGTCACACTAGCTCAGAAACTTCATGTTAAGGTTCTTGTTTTTCAAAATCTCTTGGCTCATAGGCCTTTATCAGTAACTGAGTTGATGCCATCCTGGCTCTTAGTTCTGTATTAGGAAATCATATTTATGCCATACTAATCAGCCTAAAAACATTTTTACAGTGTACTTCAACACCCTAGGACTTCACCTTTTTAAAACAGACTGCCACACACAGTGAATACTGTCTCATAATTTTTCAAAGAAATACCTCAAACCAGTTCAAAAATGGAACTGTGCTATACTAGAGTTAAATTCTTTAGCAGTCTAAATAGTTCAGCTAAGAAACCATGTGAAGAACTATAACAGTCCAATAAAATGCAATTGCTGTCTCTCAGAATTATGAATTCTCTAATCTATTAATATTTGGAAATCACACTAGCTTATACTTGTTGAAATCAAGCAACAAGGGTGGAGTCTGTTCACAGCCACACTACCATTTTTAATTTCATTTAAACTAAGTGCTCCTATTTTACAGAAGTGTAAATCTGTCTGAAGAACTAAGTCACTGTCTTTTGACTAACTCACTATCCCGGTAGTCTACTATAACTAACAGGGTACAACTGCCGGTACTGAGCTACATAAACAAGTCAGTGCCTCTAGACAACCAACCCTTCACTGAAACTGCGGGAACTTGTTCTTCAAACCCATTACACAGGCAGAGGGAAGGCAGGGCATGTGATGAAAAGTTTGAGGCTTCCTGTTCTTTAATCTTCCAGGTTCCATTACGCAGATGGATCAGTTGCTACTGAAACCAGCACTACTGTGCATACCATCTATCTTATATGAAGCTGGTTGATACTCATCCCACAGGGTAAACACAGTAAGGTTGACAGGAAGAACCTTCATCAATTGCTTTTCTGTGAGGCACAGAGGAAAGGAAGTAAGTCAGGAAATAAGAGTAGGCCAGGAATGATACAACTGATCTGATCGATGACTTCAAATACATTACGAACAGCATTTTCCAGAACAAAAGCATAACAAAATCTGAATCCAAATTATGAAGTTATAGAAAGGTAAAAAAAAACACTAGGGAAAGAAAATGTTCTTGATAGGCGTATGTGATGAAACCTGAAGAGTAATTAATTTTGGGACCATATATGCATATGTTGCAGTTACAGAGAGCCATGACTGTTCAGATATCTCCCCTTGGAAAATGATGTAGCTTCAATTCCATTACTGTAACACCCAAGTTAGCACTGGGAAGCAATTGACATGAAATTATGGACATATTCTAAATATTTGGAATGTTCAACAGGAGGCTTGTACAACAGTACATGGTAGGAAAGGAAAACAGATGACTGGTAACAGCAAAGAACAGAATAACTTAAGGGATCATTTGCTAATAATCAGCTGCTCACCCTGCATCCCTCTTTTGTTATGATCTGTCTGGTCCTGCTGGTGCTAGGGCTGTTAACCAGCTGTGTTAGAGGCTGTAGAAGCTACAACTACATTTTACTGAGTTTAACAGACGCTTGAGTCAGGTTAAAAAGTTGTGCTGAAACCTAGAATTAAATCCTTATCCTTTAGCAAATACATAACTAAGACTTACAACAATGAACGAAAAGAGCATGAAAAGAAAACAACTCTATGAAGAATTCAGTTTTTAACACCAGGGATAATACTTTCTGTCTGCACCACTAAAACTAAGTCTGTAGGTATAACCAAGAGTGAATAGCTAAAAAAGCAGGAAGAGCAGGTTTAGTACACTTAGAACACTAGAATCAAACAATGTGTTAATAATGTGCTGGCAGCAAAGACATAACAGTGGCAATAAAATATTTATCTTTGGAGAGAGAAGTTGTTTAGGCTAACTAAAAACATTTGCAAGAACAAGCTTTAGTGAAGGGACTAAAACAAAACATTACGCACTTCCAGCTTATGTTCTTTCTCTGCAAGGAACTCTTTTTGACATCGGAGAAAGTCTGATAACATTCGAGTTAGCTGTTTTCTATCATCTATTTCAGCTGCCAACCTGCCATTGTAATCCGCCAGCAACATACATGCATCATCTACCATTTTGGAAAGTTGCTCTCCAGACTCCTTATCTATAAAGCAAGCAGAGAAAAACAAGTAAAGCGTGATTTCATCATGTACCATTACATTCTTGGAAGAGCGTTTTGGTTACCAGGCCCCCAACCCTCACCTGTTATTCTGTCTAACAAGGACACATCCTGGACCTCTAGAGGCAAGGAAGCTATTCTCTGGTGAACTGCTGCATCCCCAGAGGCAGCGTTTTCTAGTTCTTGTAATGCTCTAATGAGATCTGTGGTCTGAAAAAAGCATGCAAGATTGAGAGCTAGTTTAAATAAACAGATCCTAGAACAAAAGTATTTTACAACAAGTTTGTAGTTGATTGATTTGAGGGTGATTTTAACAGCATCACCTTTAGAGTCAAAACAAATCAAAACCAAACCTTTAATTCTCAGCATAATATTGTATTTCTAGTTTTAAAAGTTACCTTTCTAGAAGAGCTTTTAAAATTCTTAGTATAGGAATACTTATAAATCTTTTCTCCTTGACAGTAGTGATTATTTTACGGTACCTTTCATTTTATTGTACATTTTTTAAAATTACTTTTCTTATTGTTTTGCTTCACTATTGCAAAAGACTACCAGTGCACTTCTTCTGAAAATAGGGCTGATGTACACAGAATCCAGGTATCTGCTACAGAGAAACATACTAAACTGTGATGACTTGAGGACAGTCATTCTTTGCTATAACAAAAATCCTTTTGAGATAGGACAATAAGGCAACAAAACCCCACAATAATTAGAAAAGCTGTAACAGTGCAAGATAGACAAGAATTTTTCACAGCCATCATGACTGAAACTTTGGGACATATTTTATTGATACATCCCTAACAATCTTACTCAAATCCTTAACATGTGTTATTCATTACTACCCTGGAAACTGAATGACAACTCAATACATTGGAGAAAATACTGCTGAAATCCTGACAAGAACAAAGCTGGACATAGAGTTAAAGTTTAGTGTCAAATACATAAAGTCACAGCATACCCCTCTGAAAAATTATGAAAAGTTTCATGTAGCCACCATTGCCCAGAAACAGTACCTCCCTGCCAAACAGAAACAATTAAAAAAAAAAAAAAAAGAGTAACTGAAAAATTCTATATGAAACCACATGTAAACAGAGAATTTTAGAAACATATTTTTACCTGAGGAGGATCAGTGGGAGAACTTCGAGGTGAACAGTTATTTTCATCAACTTTGATCTGCTCATATGTGCGCTTCCTCACCTTTCTGTCTCCATCTAAATGGAAAGAAACACAGCAGTCAGGGAAATACTATTTCAAACAGGAGACTGAACCTTCATACACTCACAAAATACTTACACAAAGCTTGCCTAAGTTGTTCTAATACATCATTTTCATAAACAGACCTTTCTTCCCAAATAGACAGTACTCGGCCAAGGTGTTTCTTACAACTCTCATCAGACTCACTGTTACAAGAAAAAAAGCAAGTATCAGCACTAGGTAGAAGTATAGCACTGCTATATAATTAGTTTGCACAGAAAGACATTCACAGATTTTAGCAATATCCAAGCATCAGAAGTCAAATAATCTCAGAAAACAACAAATTCACATTTTAAAGAAAGCAAAGAGGAGTTCAAGGTGTCCTAGCAAGCAGATAAAAAAGTAGGGCCAGCATCCAACTCTGTTGTTTTTTTTTTTAACCCATAAATCTGCAAACACTACAAATAGGTTTATGTTGCTTCGACAGCTATGTATCATTGCAAAAATAATCCTATTCAAGATTCTAGCTTCGTCATGCAATGAGATTAGAGGCTGCTGGGGAAAAACAAATCATGCAACACCCAGTAATGAAAATTATCAAACTGTTGTAGCACATAAGCACAGACAGTAAACAGGTCTTAGTTTCAGGAATAGCTAACAGCCTTCCTAGGCAAAATGCGACTGAATACTGACAAATTTACTACCAAACTTCATCCAACAGTAGTAAGACTATCCAAGATCAAAAGAATACTGAATAAATTAAACTAACAAGATTTTGAGTACAGAAACAATACATGAAGACTAGCTGGGTCAGAAGGCATCAACTGATAACTTCTCTGAATGCCCCTCAAATGAAGTATGAAGGATGTGTATACAAGTTTAGGATATACATACAAGTTTACTGTACCTTGAAACATGCTTAAAAGCCTCCACTATTACTGGAGCAAAGTCTTTTGTAAATTCTGGTCCTTTCCTTTTGCTGTTCTGTATGACATCATTGGCCAAGTACAAGAATGTCAGCTTCCTATTTGGTTTTGCTAATAGAAAGAAAAATAAAAATTAGAAATTTTATTTCCTTCAACTAATACCTACATATCCAGGTTCATACTGAATACAAACACTCACCCCTCCACACCCTGAAATCAAGTATGTTTTTCCCATTTTCATTACTGCTTACAACATTTCACATTTTCAGTATTTTCATGTGAACAGACTTCAGTCACCCATTGAGTTCTCTCCCTTCTGCTCTCTCTGTTCAAGTTCTTCTTCCTTCATAGTATGACACAACTTCCATTTAGTGCTATCTCAAAAAACAAACAGAAAAAATCCCCAGATATTCCAAAGTGTTCTTCACTCCCAAACTAGTTCCAGGTGTTTTCCTGAGCCTGATTCTTGTTTGGTGGCCTTTGTGGATTTCTTCCAAATACTTCAGCTGTCTTTTAAGCCTGCTTAAATTTCTTACACTATGAAGCCTTCTGACAAGGCATTTTACAGATCCACAATCATTTATGTGAAGAACCTCCTCCTTTTCAGTCTGAATTTCACTCAGTCTTACATAACCACACCGCATTCTCCCATTTAAGCAAAATGAACAGTCAATCCCTAGTCAGTGTCCCCGTATCACTGGGATACTCCCCTATCTTGCCTCCAAATTGTTCAAACACTCATGTGCCAGCAGCTGTAATAGCACAAAAAAAAACTTTTTCAAAAACCATTTTCAAGTTCCTCTGGTGTATCTCTTCTCCAAGCACCTTAAACATCTTATCCTACCTCTCTTAATGTAGACTACAAACTTCCAATTTATGAGTTGCTTCTCAAAATATATTCCATGTTTTCTAAGTGTTCCTACTTGGGTATTTGCACTTACACTTCATTAGTCTGCAAGCTTCTTGGAGCTGAAACTCTTATTGTAACATTTCTACCCTTGGTTAACACCAGAATTCCATTACCACCACATAATCTCAATATGTACACACTGATTTTAAAAAGAGGTTTCTCTTGAAATACAAGTTTTTTCTGCCCTCTCAAGGAAAGCGGCACTGTGGTAACAACAATTCAGGATTTCTTATAATTTGCACAAGCAAATAGAATTTGTTTTTGTTACTTTCCACTCCTTCCTCTAAAAAATGCAGAACTACCACCCTCCCATATAATGAGAAAAGTCAATGTTACTATGCTTTCACTCTAAGGAAATGATTTGAGAATAAATTTTGCACTACAGAAAGACTCCTCCAAAGGATTTCTTTTTGAAGTACTGATTTTTTTCCAGTCTCTGGACCAGATATATCTAACCAGTAAGGAGTTCTGGATTGACTGGGGAAAAAAAACCTCTGTTAAACAGAAAAATGTATTTCTCTTACAATCAAGGCAAACTAAAGAGTAGGAAACAAAGAAAAAATCAGCTTGGAAGTGCTGGATACAAAGTGGACTCTATTAAGAGTCTGCTCCAAACACTGAAATCACTACATGCAAGCACCCAGGAAATTAATCTATTTCGGTCAAAATCTGGCTAATCTATAATGTAGGCTTTATAAATTTGTGCTGCTCAGTATCTACATTAAAACCTGACTGATGATAAAACACATCTACCCATGTTTCATGTAAATCAGAGTTCTGACACCTAGCAAATTTTGAATTATTCAAAGAGAGAATGTCAGAAACCACACGTCATCTCACAGGCATAATCAAAATGCAACTAGTGTTTACCAAAGATGGCCCTACCCCCTCTCTCAGACCTTAAATAAGCCCAGAATTAGGACTCAAAATCTAATGAAGCAGGCTGTTCCCCATCCTATAGCCTCTGGAACTGCACACAGGATAGGCCCTTGTCCATCCATTTCACCAGAAAAAAAACCTTCATGTTTTAATCCTTAGTGATGTAGCCCATTTATGAGAGATCTCAACTTCTATCTTTCCAATAAACAGCCAAAACAACTGGGCTGGCAGAGACATGAGATGGATACACAGTGACATGAAGTCAGGTAATGCTGACTCTCACAAAGCCTAGACTTTATCTATTTACTACAATAAAAGATTGATGTATCATATTTGGTAAAAGCATCCTAAATCCCAGAAAGTCACTTTCAGGCTTATTTCCCTGAGTATTACCTTTTCAGCTTCCTACTACAATTCAACATAAACAAATCTCTGCAGAATGAACAAAAATCCTAAACCCACCATTAAGCTATCTGTGCCTTTGATTGAAAATTCAACTGACATTCTACCCTTACTATTCACAAGGAAAACTGTGAAGTAAAATTTAATTCTTCTTGCTGTAAGAATGTGTTGCACAAAATTCCAAAGATAAAAATTATGCCCAGCCCTGAGAAGTGCTCCCTTTCACTTCACCAATCGTCAAGACTTAGGCACTGGTCTACAGGCACTCTGCCTTACATATGAGACTGAAGTGCAATGTAACCTCTGGCAACTGAGGCTGACACCTGAGCCGAAAACATTCTATTGTTAGCATGACTATAAATTACCTAGTGATGTCTGAAACACAAATTAAACTCGGGACCAAATAGAGCTGTTCTGGAGAAAGACCTATGTTTAAAGCATTTCTCTTCAGTAGCAGTGACACTAATTTTTCAGCCCTGGGCATTGATAAACCTCAGAACATCAAAATGCATTAAAAAGACAGTTTTTGAAGGTCTTAAACATATCCAAGGCTAATAGCAAAAGCATTCTTACTGTCAGAAGAAAATGAAGGGAAAAGACCTGTAAGAACCTAGGCTGAAGAGGGATCAGAAAGGCACACACTGCCAAAATGTGCAGTGTTAGAAGTAGTCAACCCACAGCATCTCTAGTATACCAAAAGCACTGTCTGCAAACACAAAACTGCCAAGAAATCATCTGTGTTGGACCGAGTCATCTTTTCAGAAGCTCTGTGCAGTGTTCATGTAACTACCCTGCTTATTGCAGCTAGATTCACCATTTAGCCACCAAAGCAGCACTGGAATAATGAAGTATTTTAACATGCCAACAGTGCTGGTTGGTGTAAGAGCCATATTACTTTTAAAGCATCTACAGTGAGACTATGTGGGATTGGCACCTTGCAAATGAAACTGTCTGTCCCAAAAATGTATTTGACATGTTTAAATGCCAAAGAATATTCTTGAGATAATAAAGATATTTCACAATTAGCCTACTGAGATATCTACAGTGGAGACAACATGATCAAGACTTAGTTTTTGGCAATCCATCCTTCTCAGGAATACATTCCTGATAACCCTTCCTGGGTATACATGGTTCCCTAACAGCTCAGCATGGATGCCCTGACATTATATGCTTTAATCCATAAGACTTAGACAACTTTAACAAGCCACCACTTTAGTGGTGAAAGAAGAAACCAGTATCTTACCCTCAAATGCAATAAACCAGTCATTTTCACCGAGGTTAGCCCTGACAATCAAAGTCAGCATAACCACCTGTATTTATCTTCTCCAGGTTTACCTCCTGCATTTGAAATTGAGCCCCCATGAAGACTGCTAGAAACATGCCCATTAATTTCATGCTGTTTTACACTGAGCCAAGAGTGCTGCCTTAGATATACTGGGAGAAACTACTAAAAAACAAGAAGCATAAGAGATTTCACTTATATCTCACTACAAGTGTACAGACTGACTGAACCATCTGAAAATATTACATCAGGCTGTGACCTTCCACAGGCCAGCTCTGCTGCATCAACTCACCTTGAAAGAAAATGCCACCTAACAAAAGGGTTTAAGACAGTAAGTGTAATTATGTTAAAATCCCACAACAGCTATCAGCCCTAAACTTTTTACTAGCATACTAAAGTTCTCTCTAGTATGGACTTGGCTAAATTATTTTTTAATTACTTTCATCTATACACATGCAGGAGAGTTTATGAGTGCCACCACTTCTCCCAAAATCTCTAGGATACTTTCTTCACACCTTTGCAAGAGGAGCTCATGACATCTCTGTAAATACCTGACAAGCTTTTTATTACAAGACCCAACATTGTTAAGTCAAGCAGCACTGAAACTTGAGTGCAAGATCATGGATCTGTCACACTGCAGAGAGCTAACCTGGGTTTTTATGCAAGCTGATTAAGCAGGGCATCCTTGGTAATATGACTCTAAAAAGCCACTTGAGAGGCTGCCATCAGAAAAGACACTTCAAAGATAACATAATCCATAGAAGGCATGCTGTACAATAAGTACTTAACCTTTAAATCCATTAACTTTCTACTAAGAAAAGGTTAAACTAAGTGTTCAACCTTGCACAGCCACCTGGTGAGTTTTACCAAGGTTTGATAATTGCTGTGTTTTCTTTTGAAAGAGAGAAATGGCATTGCCCACTGAATGTGTTCACAGTTTGAGGGTCCAAGTATTTTGACTGAGTTTGGAGACTAGTAACAAAGGAAACAGCACACAGCCACTGCTGGGAATAAGGCCATCAGCATCAAATTACCTCGGGAATGCCAGAAAGCTGGTCACAGACCAAGGAAACCATTCCAACATAATTACTCTGCAGAAGCTTCCCACTGCACTAAGCGCATCCTGAATTACTTGAACATATGAAACAAACCAACTTCTTTCAGTGCCTCACCTCGCAGGTTAAATGCCAATGGGTAAGAATCGCCAGCAACAACAGTTTCAAGATAGGAAAAAGACCCTACACTTAAGTATTAAGAACCAGAACACTGAAAGACAAGGCAGGTACAGGTGACACGCATGTTTGGAATACACGACCCAAATGTAACTGTTTTAAATGAAATGCTCTAATACTGCCACTCTGCTGCTCTTAACTGCAGATCATTTTGTAAATCGTAGAACAGCAAGTAAGTTTCCCTAACTAGATTCAACAACATCCATTCACTCGAAGTTTTGCTTCTTTGCTGCTCTCCAAACCTTTCGGTGTGGAGACGTGGGCATAATCAGTGAAATCCAAAAGCCATAGATTTGCTTCTCTTAAATAAAATAAACCGAAATTATTTATTCTCTCACGCTGGCCAATGACACTATACCAACACTAAGTACAATAATCTTACAACCACCAGAAAAAACTACACTATATGGTAGAGAAAATAATTGCTTTAAACCAGGAACTTGTTTCCACTTCCCATCTGCAAGGCAATATATTGCAACCACTTTTGGCTATAGTTGTGCTCCAAAGCAGCTAAGTATTAGAGTAATTCAGATGTAGTACAACTTTCAAATCTGCTTTAAGTGTTGCTAGGCCTTCTCAATTTAATTATTAAAATCTTCTACCTTCCAAATTTCAGCAGCTGCCACAACAGCCAGTAGCTTCAGAAAAACATATTGCATGAATGCCAACAGCTATACTGAATGAGGACCCAAGCAACAGCATATGTCCCAGTAGCAGAAGCTGTAGACAAACAATAAATAAGCAAAAAAAGTAGCTTCTTGTAACACTGAATGACTTCAACACCAAAAAAACAAAACAAAAAAAGCATAATAAACTGGAACAATGGGTCAACTGGCAGAGTCAAGCACTAATAATACATCTCCCTGTAGCAGCCTAGATGTACCCACACAACTGTGGCTGCTGAAAAGGCAATATACAGCGGCTCTACTGACCTAGATAAGCCGTGCAGAGGAGACAATGATCGGTGTGACACAGGTGGGATGACAGATGACAGCCTAAACAAGAGGTCAAGTGATTAAGGAGGATGGGGAATTATCACCATCAGTTTCTCTTACTGACTTATCATTGTTGGGCTCTGAAGAGGCAGATACTTGAATCTGAAATTAGGTTTAAAGATACAACACAACAGTGTCCCGTGCAGAGACAAGACTTGGACATGATGATCCTGGTGGGTCCCTTCCAACTCAGAATATTCTGAGATTACTAAAATATCACTAAGAAACAAATGCTTCATAAGTGACAGAGCTGGACCTGGAAAAGCCAACAGAAAATGAGATGACAGGAAAATATTATGGACAACTAACTGGAACTCAAAATAACAAGTTCCATATGACAAACTTTCAGCAATTTTGGTGGTTTTTTTTTCCTTTTAAAAAGAACACATTTTAACCAAGTACAGCAAATTGAACATTCAGCTTACTGAACAAGCAGTTACTGTTCATCCTTGAAGGCAGATGCCTCGACTCACAGAACTAAAATTTTTCATTTACAAAAATGAACAAACAAGTAGCAAACCTTTACAGGTGCAGAGCATTTTGAAACCAGAGACCAAGAGATGCATGCAGAAGAACATACCTGGCTTGCAAAAAAAAAAAAAAAAAAAAAAAAAACCCAAAAAAACCCCCCAAAAAACCAAACCAAACAAAAAAAAAAAAAACAAAACAAACAAAAACATTCTCGACAGACTCCATCTCAGAAGAGTCTATTCAAATTTATTCCTTCCTAAGGGGTTTGCCAGTAGCCATTCAATGACTTCAGGCTTACACAACAAATTTTTACCTATTATGCCACTACTCAGTTTAAAAAGAAATCCTGTAAGTCATTCCCTTTATGTATACACAAAATTACATAGTTTTAAATGGGCCGAGCAGTTGCCTTTTTAAAATGACTGTGGTTATCACAAGTTAATTAATTAGCACTACTTAACTACATAAATACTGAATAAGCTTATGACTACTGAGTAATTACTATGTAACTTTGAGAGTTACATTTCACACCTCTGAAATCTAGCTGAAGCAGGACCATTTTCCTCAGTACACACTTTTCAAGAAAACCTGTACATGAAGGTGCACTTAACTGATGATGTGTAGGGACATCAGAATATGGGACCAGACTACTGCCAACTAATTCAAATAAACAGAAAGGCACTAACATTTTATGCTGTGTAAATTATATGCAGATTCAAAAATAAAAGAATCAGAACCAATCATTTAGAAAAGAAAGAGCTTTATGAATAGAGACATGTTCAGAAAGGCTCATTCAAGCTTATCTGACGCAAGTGATCCTTTACCAAAACTGAAAGCGCCCAGAAAAAATATAGTATAATTGTACTGTGTTCAACCCAACTAGTTATACAATGTTTCTCAAAGGCAGTAGCCTGGAAACAAGGTCTGGAGACGCAGGTGACAATAAAAATGGGGATACAATGAAAGAAAATAAATTCTAGAAAGGGAAGGTTCAATTTTCAGTTCCAGAACACTACTGGCTAGCAGTGGCAGCTAACAATATCGTAATTTTGATATCCCTATTTCCCAAATAGAGGTAATTTTCCTCTCAGGTAGGAGAGATATCCTGTTTCTATGGCTTGGATGACAGGCAAATCAGGAGCCTTAATTTTCTCTAGTTATGGCCCCATTGCCAATATCCTACTGTGTCGTGCTTTAGGCACTCACTTCAGCACAGAACAGTTGTTTTTCTCTAATCTTTCTCATGCTGTCTGCTTAGATCATTGCTTCCACCTCTGGGGATTAGGCACCATCTTACAAACCTGTGCAGCAATTAGCCAGAAATTAGCATCAGGTAAATGCAAGCTAACAACTATGAAGCTCGGATATTATAAGAGATAGAAAATTTAAATACATCCTGTGTATATTAACTCTGGAAACTTTAAATGAAGCTTCCTATTTTCCAGTATTAAATACTTCACATGGATCTAAAATCCCAGAAGGGTCAAGACCTTGAAAGCAACTAAACTACTCCTAGCATGGGCAGAGTTTCACATGCAAAATCTTACACAGCAAAATCTTACTTTGAAGCAGCAAAAGCAGGAAAACAAACAAAACAAATCCAATTATGGCAGCTATTCTCACCAAAAGCCCAAAAGAAGGTTGCTATCTTTGCCTCTCAATGCCACTTTTGGACGCGTAGCCCAGGTTTCAAAGATTTCATTTTTCCAGTTAGTCAATCAGCATAACAGGAAAATTAAAGTTAAGGAATGACTATTAATATCACAAATTACTATTAACTAGTATGGCACACGTTAATTAAGATGAACAACCAAAACACTGTGCCTATTTCAATTAGTTTGTGATACCTGCCTGGTATAATTCAAAACCCCTTACATTCGTGCTGATTGTTTGATGTTGAATGTTTGATTAGAAGGCCTAGAAATGTGAAATGTTTGAGACACAGGTGGGAGATCCATTAATTTGCTCCTGGAACAAAAAAACCAAGCCTGCAAGTAACACAGAGTGAAAATGTGTTTACTTTCTAGGACGGAATATGCCACCAAGTCAGTCTTTCCTCAGTCAATGCAAAACAGAATTAAAATCATACCTGAAAGTTCAAAAGATAATAAATCCCTGAAAAAGAGTATTTTAAACATAACCATAGTAGTCATATGACACTAAACTCATTGGCTCCTTCCTCTTTCCTAAGTCCTGTAATGGCATAGTGCTGTTTTTCATCTCAGTCTGAAAGACTGAGTTTTCTATTTTTCCCATTAAAGATCTACATATTAGTGAGGTTCCAAAGGAAGCTGCTGGAAAACAGCATCATTTCATAGACCAGAGCAGAGTTCTAGCAAGTGAGTTTTCTTTTTCTTAAATGAAGCAACTTAAGATCAAGTTATTATCCAGTCAGGCAAAATAAACCTTCATATGCCATTTCTCCCTTTCACTCCCTGAACCACTACCTACAGCTGCAAGTTCGTTCCTGTTAAATGGAAAGTCATATTAGCATTTAAGTCTGCACGCTGAACCCAGCTGAACAAACTCACGGTTTAATTATGTTAACATTGGTATTAACCATTTGGCAAAACCCGGAAGTAAAAACCACTCTGGACACATTACACTGCTCTTCCCTCAGTGTATTCCCATCCTCATCTGCCCTTCAAGAACAGTTTCTGACAAGAAAACCTGAGTGAACAAGGAATTCAAATAGTATTACAGCTAACCATACTAAAGACGATGAAAAATAATACCCAGAAAGGCTTCGTCTTGAGAGAGCAGTAATTAACATTAAGGACAAAAAGCCCTAAACCCCTAGCTCACCGGATTACTTCCGGTTTCCCACTTTCCTTTCTCCTTAAAAAAGGGAGATAAAACACAAGGGGCAGCCTCCTCAGAGGCATCTCATGGCGCAGAGAAGGGAGAATGGGAAGGAAAAGAGAGGACCGAGCGGAGTGGAAATAAAAAAGAGGGAGAAGAAGCACCTGCCGGCCCGTGGTCACCGAATCACGGAGAGCCGACGTTTAACGCTGGCCCCAACAGTCCGGCTCTCCCCGGGCGCCCAGGCCTTGCTCCCTCTCTCTCCCCGCTCCCCGGGCTCCGCAGCCCGAGCAGCCCCGCCGCCGCCGCCTCCCCGGGGCGCTCCGGAGGGCCCTGCCCGCCCGGGCTCACCTTTGCGCAGCTCCCGCTCCCACACGCTGACGATGAGCGCCGAGTGCTTGCGGTGGTGGATGAGCCACAGGCTCAGGGTCTGCACGCTCTGCTGCGAGTTGCTCAGCTCCGACAGCTTCCGCTCCAGCGCCGCCTCCGAGAATGCCGACATCGCTGCGCCGCGTTGGGCCCCGCCGCTCCGTCCCGTCCCGGCCGAGCCGCGCTCAGTCCCCGCCTCTCGGCCCCGACGAGGGAGGAGCCGAGGAGCGATTCCCAGCCCTTCCCGTCCCGGCGGCAGCGCCCGGCGCCAACAAAATGGCGGCGGCCGAGACCCGTGGGGAGCCGCGCGCCCCGCCCCCTCCCCCGCCTGCCCTCACTTCCGCCGGGCGCGAGCCGCGGGGCGGGCGCTGGGGCGGGACCCCTCGGGATCGGGATCCCGCGAGGATGGAGTCCCTCGGGGATGCGATCCGGCAAGGATCCCCCCGGGATGGGGTCAGTCCATCAGCATCGTGCCCTGGGAAATAACGCAAAAACGCAAATGCTAGGAAGAGGCCCCCTCACAAGGCAACCCAGGCCTAACAGTTTCTGTCAGCCAGGTTAAGAATCACAGAATCATTATGGTTGGAAGGAACCTCTGGAGATCTTCCAGTCCAGCCCCCTGCCGAGGCAGAGGACCTGAAAGGTTGGACAGGAATGTGTCCATGTGGGTTTGGAATGTCTCCAGAAAGGGAGACTCTACAATCTCCCAGGGCAGCCTTTTCAGTGCTCTGCCACCCTCCACGTAAAGCAGCTCTTCCTCAGGTTGGGGTGGAGCATTCTGTGTTTTAGTTTATGGTCATTGCTCCTTGTCCTGTCTTTAGGTGCCACCGAAAAGAGTTTGACACCATCCTCTTGGCACCTGCTTTTGAGATATTTGTATGTATTGATGAGATCCCCTCTATGTCTTCTCTTGTCCAGACTAAACACTCCCAGCTTCCTCAGTCTCTCCTTGTAGGAAAGATTCTCCAGACTCCAAATCATCTTTGTGGCCTCCACTGGACCCTCTCCAGCTCCTCCTGGTCTTCCTTGTGCTGAGGAGCCCAGAGCTGGACACAGCACCCCAGATGTGGCCTCACTAGGGCTGAGCAGAGGGCCAGGATCACCTCCCTCCACCTGCTGGCCACACTCTGCCCAAAGCACCCCAGGATCCCACTGGCCCTCCTGGCCACCAGGGCACTGCTGGCTCATTGTCAGCTTGTCACCCACCAAGACTCCCAGGTCCTCCTCCACAGGGCTGCTCTCCAGTGCTGGGGATAATTGCTCCCCAGGCACTTATTTGAAACTGGGTGTATGGTATATCATATTTGCTGGTGGGTCTAAAAGCTGTCTCTTTTATTTTTGATTTCTGGCATTAACAGTGTCATGTGACAGAATTCTACTGTTCATTGACAAGATTATGTGAAAAAATGCTTCTTCTTTGTTGTTTCAAACTTGTTGCCTTAAAGCTTTATCACATTCTTGCTACTTTTGCTAGTTTGGAAATAGTGAATAAAAATTATTGTCTGCTCACCCTGACGTTCTTTCCTAGATTTTCTATTGTATCATCTTCAGTCATTTTTCAAGGATTTCCTGAACAGGGAAGGTATTCTGTGGTACTTAACATGAGTAGTATTCCTAATCTTGACATGAGCTTTTCTAGACTTTCCTGCTGTCCTGCTTAAAAACATTTGACATAATTTCTGACTTTAAACCTTATGAACTGGCAATTTCAGATAGCAGTCCTACTTGGCTCCTACAGGCCTATCCCGAATTTTATTCTTGTAGTTAATAAATATGATTGCAGTTGTCTGTATTTTTAATTTTTCTATAAAATTACATGTGTATTAATTAGAAAAATATGCGTATGGCTTACTCTTAGGACATCCTGACAATGGCTAACTATCTATCCTTAAAACGGAGCATTCCTGTAACCTTTTACACACCCAGTTTGTCCTCACCAATGAGCAGAACACTAGTTATGAACAAAAATATTTTTTTAGTATTTTAAAGATTCACAGAATGGGTCAGGCTGAAGGACCCCAGTGGGTCATCTGGTCCAACCTCCCTGCTCAAGCAGGGTCATCCCAGAAATATGGCACAGGACTGTGTCCAGACAGTTCTTGAGTATGTCCAGGGAGGAGACCCCACACCCTCTCTGGGCCCCCTGTTCCAGTGCTCAGGCACCTGCACGGTAAAGAAGTTCTTCCTCATATTCAAGTGGAACTTCCTGTGCATCAGTTTCTCACTGTTACCTCTTATCTATTGCTCAGCACCACTGAGCAGAGCCTGGATCCATCATCTTGGCACCCTCCCTTCAGGTACTGACAGACATTCATGAGGTCCCCTCTCAGTTGTCTCTTCTTGAGCCTGGACAGGCCAAGTTCTCTCAGCCTTTCCTCATAAGAGAGATGTTCCAGTCCCTTAATCACATTTGTCATCCTCTGCTGGACCTGCTCCAGGAGCTCCATGTTTCTCTTGTGCTGAGGAGCCCAGAATGAAACGCAGCACTCCAGATGTGTCTCACCAGGGTTGAGTAGAAGGGCAGGGTCACCTCCCTCCACCTGAAGGCAATGCTCTTCCTAATGCACCCCAGGACACTATTGGCCTCTTGGCTACATAGCACTGCTGGTTCA
This sequence comes from Erithacus rubecula, assembly GCF_903797595.1. Lineage (NCBI taxonomy): Eukaryota > Metazoa > Chordata > Aves > Passeriformes > Muscicapidae > Erithacus > Erithacus rubecula. Next base: position 83,431,125 of record NC_136689.1, on the reverse strand, counting down.
TGGTCAGCTTGTTGTCTGTCAGACCCCCAGGTCCTCCTCCACAGAGCTGCTTTCCAGCAGGTCAGGCCCCTGCCTGTGCTGGTGCCTGGGGTTATTCTTCCCCAGGTGCAGGACCCTGCACTTGCCTTTGTTGAATTTCAGAAATTTCTTCTCTGCCCATCTCTCCATCCTGTCGAGGTCCTTCTGAAGAGCTGCACAGCACATTGGGGTATCGGCCCCTCCTCACAGCTTTTATTTTTTAAAACTTCATAAAGGTTTATCCCTATTTCATATCTGGTATTCAGAGAAGGCGTCCCAGTGGATTGTTTTTGAGCAAGTTTCCTAATATTTGTTCTCAGTGAAATCTTCCTTTAAATATAAGACTTTGGTGAGGATGAGGTGGGAGTGTTAGGAGGTTTTAATGTGAATTCTATTTACAAAATCATCAATAGCATGAGTGATTTGGAGGGAACTAGAAAGGATTTTGCAAAAATGCTTTTGACAGAGAAATTTAAGTTGCACAGATCCCTACAGAGTTTCTTATTCACTGCCTTTTGATCACCATGAATGAAAGTATCTGTAACATGCTGCTATTTTTGCTGTGTACAGCAGAGGACACTCTGGGATTAAATAGAACTGGCCAGTGAAGTAAAATTAAGACAGCAAACATGGATGCCCCCATTAGGAAAATGAAATATAGATGGTAATCTAGTAACCAACACCCAAACAGCATTTCTTGGAGTCACATATATTCTGATGTTAGCAGGACAAACTTTTGAGCAACTATGTAAAGAGAATGATTTCTCTCACACCCAAGCAGCAACAAACAGTAAAATTTGCACGGTAAATCCAATTTTAAAAAGGAAGAAAAGAAGGAAATTGGTAGAGAATTTTAGTAATGTTTGTAAAAATGTTTATTATTCTTTCGTCTGCATCTTCCATCCCAGATTATCAGAACATTTTTCAAAAGAGGAACATATCCTCTGAGGCTGGTATTTTTTCCTTGTAAATAAATATATTTGAATACTGAGAGATTTATCCTCTGTGTTATATACTATATAATAAACTACACTTCAAAATAGAGATTTCACTTTTCCCATCATTTTTTATACCACATTTTAAACTTGTAATAATAGGTGTTTGCATCAGTAATCTAATTTAAAAGCAATGCTTTATCCAGTCAGTGAATAGAAATTTGCCACGAGAATTCCTCAAAGCAAAGTGACTCTCAGACAGGAAGCATGCACAATGGAAGGTTCATTGGTTGCAGGGCTTGGGAAACCTCAGCTTTCATTCAGAAACAAGTCATACATTATTCACCTGCCTTTAAAATTTCACTCACACCCACAGGGGCGGAGCTGTCAACAGAGGGTGAATTTTCTTCCGCCCATTCCTGTGTTCAAATTGTTATAGCATCTTCCCCCTGAATTCCTAAGAACAAAGTTCTATACTTCTTCCCTTCTGTCTGGGTAGTTTGCTCCAGGAGAAAGGAGCCACATGCGGGTGTAAGACAATAACTGTGAATAAATTACTCGTTTGATGTACATGGTACTGGGATGCTCTAGGTAGTTCAAAGATGTAATTGCAGTCACCAAACAGCTGTATGGCACTCTTACTTTATGTGTAGGTTGTAGTATTTCTGTTTCTTATCCTTAGTAATATTCTGTACTTCACTGGAGTTTTCTAGGAGCCCTTATTTTTCACTGCTACATAGAGCAGTAAAAAAAAATCTGTGTATATACTGGTTTCCTAAACATTGCTCATCAGCTGTGTAGGATTTGAGTTAAAATCAGCTCTTGCACCAGAACAGATCAGATCTTTCTCTGTAGGAGTCTGACCTTTTCTCATTTTAAATTTTGTTTTGTATCTCTTTCTCAAATAGTCTCACCCAGAAGATGTAATAATATTAAAGGAAAAATGAGATTTTTCTAGTCATGTTTCCTGTCTGAGAATGTGTATTAGTCAGCACTCCAATCACTGCCTAGATCTCAAAAATACAACACTCACAGAGCAGTTCTTTTCTAACCTTCCAAGTGTCTGGTCCATCAAATGTAACTGTTTCCTACTTGAAAATATTTTTCCATCTTTCACAATATGTTTGTGCATCTCACAGCCCAATTCTGCTTAAATGATCCTACTTCCTTACCCCAATAAGAACATGAAAAATGGAGATTGTGGAAACAAGACCCTGAAGTACAGTTGTAAAGTGATTCTTGACTGAGTGATGGTAATTTATCTGGGTAATTTATTCAGAAACACTAAGCCCCATTTTTTTTTACCTGAATAACAAGAGCACATATCCCTGACAGAAATTATAAGTAAATACATCCATTTATTAAAAAAACAAAAAGCCAAACCAAATAACAGAACCACCCAAAACTGAACATTGAGGAGCCCTGCAAGAGGAGAACAAAAGAAACCATAAATGGAAGGAGGAAGCCCCCTGAAGTAACTTAAAGGAGCTGCCTACTGGAGCCAAAAACCTCAGGGTGATTAATTGGGCTTTTACACGAGTTCCTGCTACTAAGAACTTCTCCTTTTAATGTAATTCATTAAAGACAGATATTATTTGCTGCTTAGGAGATTAACAAAAACCACTCTCTGATATATGTATATATGATCCAGCAAAGCATTCCCATATATTGTAGGAAAAGATAGATTGAACAATCTAAAAAATATGTCCAGCATTTCTGTGATTTCTTTGGCCTCTGTGGAAATGTAAAAATGTTTGTGGAAAGCCTTCCTCTTTCCCTAAGTCAGGCATTCAGCCAGACAGTTATGTACATCCGGCTTCTTCATCATTACGCTATTAAGTGAAGTCATACTATGTAAACATCCACTGTGATTAATATATGGATGCAATCAAGTTCCAGTTTTTTGTAGTAGGGAGTGCTGTAACCAAGCAGGAAAGCACTCCAGGGTATGTATTAACTCAGGTGTGCAGAAAGGCACAAAACATTAGACTGAGTAATTTTAAATGTCGGAAAAATATATTAATGGATCATTAATATGTGCCCTAGACTGCATATAGCTCTAAGTCACAACATTAAAGTAAAAAAAGTACATTCTTGATGATAAATAATGTTATCTTTCAAGGAAAAGGTAAACACTGCCATATATTGACATACTGTGTGAAAAACCAACTTGAAATTACAAAAAAAAGCAAATTTAAATTTGACTTTAAATCATAGGAGATGGCTGATTAACCTTTGTGATCCAGTAGAGGATCCAATATTCCAGAAGCCATTTAACTGTAGGAGGCAGACACTGTGTTTTGTTACTGTGTACTCAGCTCATGGTAGTGTAGGTGATTGCTACCAGCATACTGAGCTGCACTACCACAAGCACAGCCAGAGGGCTGAGGAAAGCATTTATTCACCTTTGCTCCACACTCATTCAACCACATCTGGAATAGTGCATTCAGTTTTGGCCTCCCCTAGTATTGGAAAAATATTTATAAGCTTGAGGAAGTTCAGCTGAAGGCCACCAAGATGGTCAGATGGTTGGAACACGGAAACCAGATGGGGTGACAGTGGAAATTTGGCTTATTTTAACATGGAAAAGTGAAGGCTTTGGTGCAACCTTATGGCAGCTCTCCAGTACCTACAAGGAGGTAAACTGAGAAAATGGAGTGATTCATGGATGTGCATGATAAGAGGCTGAAAAACAATGGTGAGAAACTGAAATGGAAGTTCCAACTAGATAGAAGGAAAAAGTTTTTTCACCACAGGGACAGTCAGAAAATGGAACAGGTTGCCTAGAAAAGTTTTGCATGCTTAAGTATTTTCAAGACTAGACTGAATAAAATTCTTACACTGTGGTCTGATCACATTGTGATACTTGCTTTGAGCAGAGGGACAATGCAGTAATGCTCCAGATTATGTCTGTAAACTGCACTATTCACATTTGTGACATACTTGTATAGTTTGGTTTGTACTTGAACATGTTCAAGCTTGATGGGCTTCCATCAATTGGATCCACATAGTGCAATAGGCTGTGCAGCTGCACAACGTCACTGTCCTTTCATGCAGAGCCTAACCACAGGTTAACTTGCATGTATGTCAGTGTAACCCTTTACTACAGAGGGTGCTTGCTGTCTTTTGGAATATGCTTGCCCTCAAACTCCTACTGCTCAGTGAGCAGGCAGAGTGGGACGGAAAGGTCTGCCATTAGAACTTTTGCTACACAGCCATCAGCCGTATCTTCTACATGCCAGACATCAGTTATGTCATTGAAAACATCAATTACTTAAGTAGACGTAGTTTTCTCAAATGCACGGGTATCCAGATATAAAAGCCATGTATTTTTTCATGCATACTTTGTCTTTTCTATTCCTTAAACTGAAAAGACACCTGAGCATTGCCACATTGATAATGACTGTTCCCAATGGAGGTTTATTTGTTCACCCTAAAACTGTATTTTTGAGCCCAGCTTTTGAGGAAAGAACAATAAATGAAGTGACCTTATGAAGAAAGAAAGATTGTACATGCAGTAGGAACTCTTACTTTGCTCTTGCAACACCTTCAGGAACATGACTCAAGCACAGTAATTTTTCCAGTCATTATTAATGACATAGTACTTGGTCTCTGTGCCATTGTCTTGCCATATCTGACTCAAAACCAAGTCAGAACGGGTGATGGATAAGCAGCTGTGTGCAGGAGTCAGCTGTAAATGCTATGGAAAGTCCATGTTTCTTCAGACATCTGTGGTTCATAAAGTGGTGACCAGACGTGCTGTCATTGTCTGGTAGTGGTCCAAGGCCACCATATGCTCTTTTGCTAGGTGGCTCTCCTAACCTGTCACATCTGGCACTGCTGCCTAATTAGAGTAAAAGCCCCTTATTTCTATGGAAGTGAGATTCTTATTTCTCTTGGCAAATGGGGAGCAGGGGACAGGAAAGTTTGGAAGGTAAGTGCTGTAGGTGAGATTACTGTAGCAATGCTGGGAAATGTGGCTGCCCACAGTCATTGTCTGTTCACCCTCTTACAGCAATCACAAACTATGGCTGTGAGCTGTGTCACATACCTACAACTTTTTGTCCCAAAAAGCATAATTTTTAAATGAACATGTTTGTGAGATGTTTGCTGTTGTCTCAGAAAGGAGAATCTGATCTTTTCCTGTGCAGTCCTCCAGCACTGAGAGTGATCATTTGCTTTGCTTTTGTTTTAACATGAGATAGGGACAGTTTGAGGGAAAGGAGGTTCATGGCCTTCCCAGTATTCTGGTGTCCTCAGAGTACTGTAAGCAGGGCAGGTCTCACCAGACCTGACTCAACTGCATCTCTACTGTGAGCATAGGACTAATATGTGAGTAAGCTGCTTTCACAACTTCAAGGTTGCCACCCAAGGATCCAGATGGTATAACCCCAGAACTTTTCTGAGTGCACACCAATATTTATGTGGACACTCAGGGAATCAGTCCTGAATGAAAAGCCAATGATGTAGCCAAACAGCACAGACATGGCAAAATATCTGATATGTTATAGCATCACTGCCTTTCACTGAGAGGCTGCAAGCTCTGTGTCCCTTATTGAAGCACAGATTTAATACATATATTTTTATTGTCAAAGTCCATCTGTTTGAGTTTATGCTATGCATAGCTTTGGAATTACCATGCCCAATAGTGTTGTAAGTGCAATCAGATTCATTTTTTCCAAGTTGAAGTGTTAACGTAGCTACTGGTATTTTTCTTGGAAACTAGGTGTCACTAGTGGTTTAGAAATAGCAGATACAGTTTCATTCCTACTTGTTTATTTTTCCTGCAACTCATTTATAATCTCTCAGCCTCTGCCTGTGCACCTCCAAAAGAGCTTGGAGCTTCCTTCTTTGTAACTGATGAGTGAAACTAGATCCTTCTGTAGTTTTCTCATCAAGCCAAAGAAAGACAGATCCCTTGTCTCTCACCTTAATCATCCTGACGTACCTTTGTGAAACTCACACTTTTTTTTTTTTTTTGCTTTTGCTGCTGTGGGACCCAGTGTCAGACTCTTCTCAAGGCATAATCTCACAAGTGCCAAGCAGAGGCTCTTCCCTTGGCCTGGCCATGGTGCATTAATCCAGCCAATTATGGGATGCTCTTCCATCCTCTATTTCATGCCTGTTCCACTGTCTGTGTCTAGGACTGGAAAAGTCCTGTCCTGCAGAGCTTCTCCTCAGCCAGCACTCCAGAGCCCCAGCACTTCTCAACACCTGCATTGCAGAGTCCCAGGACTTTTGTCTCTAGAAATTCTTGATATTTCTGTCATCCAAATGGCTGTCCTACCTTCCAGTGCATGGAGTGCTTTGCCCCACCTTGCTTTCCAGCCACCACTGTGCTGTTAACTGTGAACTTTCTGGGGGTATGTGCTGTCACCTTGCCTACATCATTCACAGGCATTAACCATATTGATCCTGGTATTTGCCTCAGGTACCTACAGTGTGGGACAGCCAGCAACCGAACATCAGTTGAATTTTGTACCATTGATCACAAAACCGCATTTTTCAGCACCCAGTAACCAGTTTCTCTAGTCCTATATCTCACTGACTCCTTAGAAAGATACTGTGGGGTGCTTTGTGTTAGGTCTTCATGTTCCTGAATGCATTTTCCAGGAGTATTTGCTCCCTAAACTTCCTGGAGACTGAGGATAGACTGGCTAGCAGGTAGCTCATGGTTTCCCCATTCTTACCAATCTTGAGGGGATTACCATGATCTCTCACATCCTCTCATGGTAATCACAGCCAAAATTTTTTGTCAAATATCACATGCTAAACCACTACTATCTATGAGTTAGGAATCCAGCAGAGGCACCTCCAGTGCTTGATACATCCAGAAGCTATATTAATGAATTGCATCTAAATTCCATAAGTTTCCTGAATTCTTGCACCTTACTGTGTTGATCTTACAGTGGATACCCAAAAATAACAGTACTCTACAGTGCTGAAAATAGGAAGTGTGATATAGTCCATTCTTATTTTCAAGATATGTTATCAAAGATTGCTTGAAAATCAGAGTGGAAGAAATCCAAGACCTACATAGTCTTTTTAAGTAAGGACCTTGTTATGTAACCACTATGCACTAGAATTCCTTCACTAGAAATTAATTTATTTAACACTACTCAAAGAAAATGTACAGATTCAATAAGGTATTCATAACAATGCTATGGTCTGGAGAATTCTTCTGTATGATCATGGGATGAGTGCATATGCATGATTCACACTGTAAAGATACATACAAGCTGTTTTTCTTTGCAGAAAGGAACTCCACTGCTATGAAATGCCTGAAATAAACTTCTCTACCTCACAACAACTTCTGCTATCACCCGGCCATAGTAATACACTGTGGCTCAGGCAGAAAATGGCAGAAAGATAATCTCCAAGGGAAACTTTATATCAGTGATGCCAATTTAGCAATTAAGCAGTTCCTGACATTTTCAGCTTGTATACAATGATGTTACTAATCATCAATGTTCAGAACTAATCATCCTCTTCAGGGCTCAGATTAAAAAAAAAATAAAAAATGGAATTAAAAAAGCATATAAAAATAATGCAGAAGAAATTCCTCACTGTATAGTTCTTGGATTCTGCATCGGTATGTTCAATCAGATCTATTTAGTTGTGATCAAAGTCACTGTTGTTTCATGCAAAAATGAATAAAATTACTCAACTGTGACCTAGGAATCGCCCAAAGCACTTTAAGAAAGTAGGATGAAGTATGTTTGAACACAGTCCTCATGGCACAGGATGATGAGGTTTCCTGCAAATAAATACATATCCTAATAACATGAAACAATATTTTAGAATGATTCTGTTTTCAAAATACAAAAATTAATGACATAAACCAAATAATTTCTTCATGTTGATATAGATATTCTATTGCTTGTACACAACAGACTGTCTTTTCAGCATTTCTTCCCACCCTGTATGTTGCAAAAAGCTCAAGAAAATTGTCTGGGCATCATGAATATGAAAAGAAGTCTGAAGAATTTGGCAGGACAGGGAGGTACTGTTTGCCAGAACTGCCTTTAGTGCTGCTTTTATAAGGAAGGAGCTGGAGTTCTGTCAGTTCCATTGGTCTCATAAGGTACAAGGACTATGCCAGCAGACTTCATATGATATCATCAAGAAATTTTGCTCACCCCAAGCAGTCAATGATTGCTTCCAATGAGTATATGATATGTACTGAAAATTACCTGAACTCTCACCCTCCCAATGACTGCAAACTTATTTTGTTTGTTCTTAATCTAAGTTTGCTGTGTGCACAGCTAACCACACACCATAGACAATTGCCCTAACTTCTGCTACACCAGTATGGCAAGAACCTCATTTCACCACAGGTATTCCTCACAGGATTGAATACATGGCTGCCAAATTGCCAATCCTTATTTTGATCTGTCTGTCTTTGCTTCAGGCATCATGGCATCTACTCCTTGCCATTCTCTACCTGTCCTTAAGTCTAAAGACTTAAAAGGGCCAGCTAAAAATTCCTGGGGGTCATTTCCCATTCAGCATGAAAAATAGCAGAAAATCAATCCTGCCCTCTCTATTCTCAAACTTTGACCTTGCAGAGCAGAAAGTTTACCAACCAAAGACCAATTTGGTGCTTGAACTGGGAATCACTCAAGTACTGAAACATGACTTGAAGGTCTGTTTTCACCGTAGTACACAGGAATTAGATAAGACTCAAAAAAGGCTGGAAGTTTTACAGATCTGTGTGATGTTCAGATGCATAGCCAAAATTATTTCAGTCTTACTATGCTTTGAGGGCTGGTATCAAAAGGAGAAAGATATTTTGTCACAAACAGCTTGTTGTCAGAATGTGTAACGCTCACACTGCAAGTGAAATTTTAATCCATTCCCAGCATGGCAAGGCCACACTATGACCTTTAGTCCTTCCCCCCAGACTTTTTAACTTGTAAATCCCTGATCTGAGTTTCTTGTCTAAAGGAAAGGAGATTCTCATCTTTCTTATGCTGGTACCAGTCTACCGTCAGTGGCCTCAGTAGAAGCTGTCAGTGTAAAGCAGTCCTACAGCTGTGTTTGGAGTTCACCTCCAGTTTGCATGGCCCAGGCCTCTCTCACAGATAGTGTACAGTCACTGGCAAGCTTAAATGCATATCCTTGCCCACTGGATTTAAGGTAAAATGGAATTCAACCAATGTTGCTGGAGTTTTCCCTACACTCGAGGTTATTATTCTGATCTGGATGTGGGTAGACACCTGGTGCTGTGAACACTGCAACACAATGAACTGCACATTCAGGCACTCAGGGTCCTCCTCTGGCTTTTGCTGATGGCAGTACTTGCCAAGGCAGTGGGACCCATCTTTTCAAATACGCCCTTGTTGTTCTGAGTGGCTGTAATTTCTATTTTGCTATTGCATTGTGCATAATCTAAGAAAGGCTTTCCAGAAGTTCAAGTTACATGCACGTAACATCCACTGATTTTTAACATTTACCTTTGGTCTTGTTGGTAAACAAATATGAGTTTAAAATATAGCCTTAATATTACAGTATATATATTGTGACAGTAAAATTGCTATCAATGTGTTTTTTCCAGACTGATGTACAAAGGTCCACTTAGTTTCATATTTTCTATTTGGACTGTAAAATTTATCTGATAGAGTCCAAGAAATCAAAATAAACAGCAGTCAACATGCCACAAACTGTATCAGTGCCACAGAACAAATTTTAAATGTCAACTTTGAAACTAAAAGTGACATAAAGATAGCTGCCAGTGAAAGAAATGTTGGGGAAAAAGTAGAATGTGAAACAAATGGAAAAAGTTGCACAGAAGCGATATCATCTTAAAAATGAAAAGAAAGAGAGCAAAATGCAAGCCAGGCAAAACAATATTATTGTTTTGCAATTGTTTTCTTTGCTGATAAAATCTGGTTTCCTGTTAGGAAACAGTCAACAGAATATATCAACATATATTCAACAGTGTCCAGAATATATCTTCCTATTTCTACTCTTATATTGTTAACAAATGGTTTTTACTCTGTGTGTGTGTCTGTGTGTGTATGGTAAATTAGATGTTCTGATGGTGCTTTTCAGCTAAATGCTTTGTGTGCTACCAAGTGTTACTCAGATAGAACCTCTGATTACAGCTCCCTTATATCATTTGATAAGGTAGATGGAGCCACTGGGTTTTATTTTCATTAAGGAGTGCTGGATGGAAAGCTGACAGCTATGGCAGGACTGATTGTTATTTAACTTTGTTCTGCAAATACTGATTTGTAGGTTGTAATTTTTGCTTACAATTAGCCTCCAAGAGCCAGGCTAGTGAAAGGTAAAAGTTTGATTTGAAAACTCAAAGGTAAAAGCCTAATTTGAAGGCTGTGTGATAAGGCTATCAGTTTATTCTTCCAAAAGGAACCACCCAGATACCATAAAACTGCAGAGGTAGCCATGTTACCAGACAGCATGACCAGTAAATAGAAAAGTTCCTTTTCTGCTATGACCACCACCAATCAGCAGATTTGGTGGCAAGTGACTGCTGAAAAGAACAGCAGAAATGTGAGGTTTTTTTCAGGTTTATGTTTTGGGCTAAGTGCAGTTATAATGCTAAACCTTTGTTATTCTTTCCATTAACCGTGGGGAAACAAATCAGACCTTCCTTCTGCCTAGCAGTGCAGCAGGGTTGTTGTGGTTCCAGATCAGAGGAGCAGGTCTGCTGGCATCAGGAGAGCACCTCCTGTCCTACCCTGCCACTTCCAGCTTCACCCTTCACAGTTGCCTCAGGAGACAGCTCTGCCCTTGCCAGAAGCAGATTTCCCTGGCAGGAAGATGGCCTCCTTAGACAGAACTGTGTGCAGTTCACTTTCTTTCACTTCTCTACCCAAATGATTCACGTGGTGCAGTTGGTACAGCCTGGTAATTGCTCTTTGTTCCAGAGAGAGCCTTCTCCTCCATCCCTTCTCCAACCATTTTGTTAAGGCTATTTCTTTATTTCCCCAGCACAAGCTTCACTGCTTAGTTCACTCTGGTCTGGATAAAAGGTTTACCAGGAATTTTAATACAAAATGATTTTCAGAAGAAGAGCCATGTGCTGCATGCCAAGAGAACAATTAAGGAATCGCTGTTAGGCTGTAGCCGAGCTCGATGCCGTGAACACAGAGTGCGTTTGCTTTTGCATGTCTGCAGAACATCATTAATCATGGTGTTTCTGGCTCCCACAGCCCTGTGCTTGTGCTGTTCCTCCTCTGCCTCTTCTAAGCAATCTGTTTACTAATGAGAGCTTCAGTGTGAGAGGTTTAAAGGCTGAGAGGCTGAGATCAGGACCCTGACAAGCCACAGGCTTTTATCGTCTGCTCCGGGCATTCTTTTCTGACAGTGTCTCTCCTCTCTTCTGTCAACAGCTGACTGAGTTATGATTTGGGCACCTCTCTTCCAACTGAAATTAGAAATGGTCCTCTAGGACCTGACAATATTTCTAAAAAAAGAACCAACCCACCGCTGTTTCCTTGATTGTGGTAGCTCGTACACATTTAGAATTTTTTAGACAAAAGACAAACAAACAAACAAACAACCCAACAAATTGCCAAAAAGACGCTCTTAAAAATTTAAACCAAAGCAAAACTAAGAAAGCAGGGAACAAAAAGGAAAATAATCAGGGTGCAGAAGTATTTTTCTCTTTACATTCAATAGCAAAAATGAAAAAAAAAAAGAAGAAAGGAAAAAAACTGTCCCCCAAAAAGCAATTTTAAGGAATATTTTCTATTAGCTAATTAAAAATAGTTATCTACATAAATGTGTGATACAAAAATGTCAGTATCTAGTGTGAAACAATTTTAGGAACAACTATAATCTAGTTACAAATAGAAAATATATTTTCTTTGTTAAAAGACTATGTGTAAATACCATTTTATTAACAAAATGTTTCTTGTCTGAAATTGTATTGTGTTCAATGGATCTTCTCCTTGAATTTTAAAAATTCCTTTCTTTAAAAATTCACTTTGATGCTCACAATTTTTCTGTAACAATGAATTCCAGAGTTTAATTCTACTCTTTTAAAACATACTTTGTTTTTGAGTTGTTGTTAACTTTAGTTAAACCCTTCTATTTTTTGCACTACAATGAACCATAATTAAAGACTTCCTATTCATTCTCTCTCTTTCTTCTGTGACTCACTGAATTCTGTTATCACCACTCTGTCCTCACTTTTCAACGCTGGCAAGTCCTGACCTAAATGCATCTGGTAGAGCAGTTTTGTTATAAAAACTAAAATGGTACTAAACCTCTGTAACATAAAAAACTTACATTGCACAAACCACCTGGAAGACTAATTCCCACTCATTTGCACTTGAGACCCTAAGTAGTTTTAAATAATTCACTCCCTTAACAAACTGCAGTTATTTAACCCTTCAGAATACCTCTTCTGTTAAAAACATCACCAAAGCCAACATTACCAAGACCTCTAGTTCATTTCTGAATAGCAGCATCATTTTAGATGCTCACACTTGCTCCTCTATTGCTACTCATGGTACTCAGGATTGGTGTGATGTACACTACAGGATATATCTGTCAGCTTGAAACCTGAAGAATAGATTGTACACTACTGCTATTTTAGACTTGTCACTGTGAGAGGTATATCCTGTCCTTGACTCTAAAACTTTACACACCTGAATGGATCAAAGTATGACACAATGACCTTTTGCAGGAATACCTTCTTATTCTTGGGAAACAAATTCTGCATTAGCTCTCAGACAAAAATCTATAACTGGGTAATGATGTTGAGTTGTTGTTCTTGTAAATATCCTTAGCTGCTTTTTTGTCTAGAAAATCAAGCAAGGAGAAATGTAACATTGAAAACCCACAAAAATGTAATGTCTTTAAAAATTGTAGCTGTTTTAAATTACTGCTTTGACTGTGAGAGTTAATCCTCTTTCATTCACAAAATATTCCTCCTTGTGTTGGTGTAGTCAAATTACTCTGTGATTTGCTTATGTGCAATCTTTACTCATTTCAGTGAGACTACATGGAAGTGAAAAAGAGCCACTTTTCATGGAGTAAAATTTCTATGATATGCTCTAATTTCAGGGAATACATCCCATCTTTGTCAAAGGCAGACATGTGCATAGAATAGCTACAGAATGCATTTTGCTGAACCACATTACTCACATATGAATGTGGTTTTACATGCATAGAAGACTGAGTGCCAGATCCTGCTAAGATTGCTTATGTCAATTGTCTTATTTATTTCATGCCTTAAGGTATGAGGAAAGGTGGATTTAACCCACTGTGTTTTTAGTGCTCAAAGGAATACTTATTTCTCCCTTCTTACTGCTTTGAGAGTCTTTGATGGATTATGATACATTTTAGTGACGTGACAGCTGCCTCTCATGCCAGTGTAATTGAGCCAGTCATGCCCCATCAGAAGGGATGAACACCTTCAGACCTATGGGTCAATGTCCCTATACATCCCCCAGGAGGAAGTTTCATGCCTGAGCCTCATCAGGATAGAGGACACTGGCAGGCTAAAAGCATTGTCCCACTTCGAATGATGTGCCTTTCCCTTTCTCTGGCTCAAAAACCAACTTGTTGGTCAACAAAAGTCAGTTTGTCAGGGTCAGCTTCCAGTAGAGGCTGCTCATCCCTTTGCACCTGGGCTGTTCTTATGGACATCAGAGATTTTTCTACCACCCATCCAAAAATCCTCCTCCCCTTCAGTTTAGGGGTGCAAACCTGCCTCAGGAAAGCACATGCTGCTTTTGCAAATGGCTGATTGTTTGAGTCATTAATCTTTAGTATTTCAGTTTCTTTACACATTGTTTTTCCTGTGCAAACCAGAATTGTCTAATGGGTTAGAGCTGGGATGGGGCAGTGACACAGCTCCACTCTGTCAGAGTCAGGGTTCTCACACATGCTGCTCACAACAGCTGCAGTTCTGCATGGTGGTACTTTGGGTTACGCTGAGCTAGGTAAATAGAATCACTCTTTGCCAAAAACTGCTCTGGCACAAGATGTCTTGTCAGGAAAATCCTATTAAATGGGCACTCAGACAGTTTGAGGCTGTCTGCCAGGTTCACTGGCTCTGACTGATTTCAAAGTATCACATCGATTAGCATTTACAAAGCAATTTGCAGAAGGCATTACTCAAAATAAACAGGAATTTGTCAAAGTCACTGATACATGTCATGTTTTTTATATAGCATACCATTTAAAAATAAACACACTTTCAGCTTATCTGTCTTCCAATAGCTCCAAAGTATTATAATTATTTTTGGATGGTTGGCCTGTAAATCAGGATAGGGTATTTTAAACAACGGTTCTCTTTAAAAGAATCACATTATTTTCATGCCTTGGCATGACTTCTCACATAGTGACTGAGCCACGTATTTCCAGTGTAAAGGTCCAACCGATGATCTGACAGAATATTATCATGTCTTATTGGAGTCATGCATGGCTTGCTGTTATAGCTCTGTATCAACAGGAATCCAAATGCTGCAAGTGATAGAAATAGGTTTGTTATTTACAAGACAGAAAGAAGATTTCAGGCAAAGTTATTTGCACCAAAAACCAGACTCAGCTTGTTTTGATCTCTGGGCTGTTTTGTTCACATTTTTCCATGGATTTTTTTTTGGTGTTATACACTGTGATCATTTTTTTCCTGTGAATTTCTATCAGAAATAATGATAGATAACTGCTAATGTATTATTACAATTTATTTATATGGGTTTTGAGTTTGTCCTATTTGTTTCATTCTTGTGGAATGCTACTACCTGGTGACCCTTCTGAAATGGCAGAACTCCAAAATAACTTTGGCAATAAAGATGCATCATTAGAGGCATTCCTGCTATTGCATATACTTGTAGCTTTCTGAAATTTAACTTGATTTAGTTCTGGTGTTCAATCATCTAGAAAAGCCTGGGTGCAACAACTGTAGTCTACAAACATATTCTTTGGATTTTAATGACAAAGTTACTAGGACTTTTCATGCTTCATTCATTTCTCTGACTGTGGACAAATTCAGTCATGAACAGCTATACTTTTACATACCTTTAATATAATAAAACTCTCTGACTCCAAGTACATCTTGGAGTGAAGTAATTTCTCCTCTCGAGCACATGATAAAACTTCCACTGATTCCTGTAAGTTTCATGGACTTCACCTGTGTTTATTTTATTAGGCTTGAACTGTGCTATTTAGAGCTGGTTTTGGATTTCAAACACTGCAAAATTTGGGAAAATCTAAATCCCAGATTTAACGATTGCTCATCTTTCATGAACCTGTACTCATTAAAAAAAAAAAAAAAAAAAAAATTGGGACTGAATACAAACAATACTAATTTTTCATTTGTGTTTGTTTGGGCAGGGTTTTTTATTTTATGGGTACTATCCAGCTAACTGTTGTACTTCTGTGATTTAAAGTGTTTTACCACATCACCCAAATGCTAAAATCCTGATACAAAAGATACCAGCTCCCTGACAGTTGCCCTACCATCCTACTAAATTCTCTACACGTAATGGAGTATAAATCATAGTATGACTCATACAAGTTCTCTCACCCTTAAACACTGCTACAGTGGTTGACATGAGTTTTGTCCAGAATTGAACATTTAGTGCTGACCTGATTCAAATAATGGAAAAATAATTTCCTGAAGTGTATTGTCTTTCTGAAGTTTCTTTGATTCTGAAGGCTTAAAAGTAGAGATTTTTTTTTTCACCTACATGTTTGTGACCTTTCAGAAGAGACTATTCAAATTGTTATTTTTTTCCTGTTCCTACTTTTTTACTTTGAGTGTAAAAAAAGAATAAGGTTCAAGGTTTACTTCGGGTTACTTCTCCCCCCCCCCCCCCAAACTACTTTTCATCTTTGCTATTCTAAACTATACAAAATTGCTCCAATTCTGAAGCAGTTATCAGATCTTCACTCAGATATTTTTTCAAAGGTATGAAACTGCTGACAAATTCCTGGCACAAAGAATGGTATCCAAAAATAAAGGAATAGAGAAAGATGGTAGATAATAATTTCTTATATGAACAAAAAGAGGGAATAAAAACAAGGGGAAAATAGGAGAAATTAAAACCAAGAGAAAATGGAAAAAAATATGACACAAATTTTTTACTAAAAAAAGATTTTATAATGGAAGGTTTGATAGTCTTGTTCCTGGTTCTGCCTGTGATGACTCAGTCTCCACTAGAGAGAGCTACCAGAATCCAAACCAAAGCTGTACATCAACTAACTAGCTTAACTAATTTACATAAACTAAAATAGATTGTAAGTGTTAAATTTTGGGGAATTTTCCTCTATAGGAAGGCTAAAATTGACACCTATTGAAAGGTAAAACATCCAGAATTCCTGTTAGGAATCAGAAGACTTCTAACCATACTATCTCTCCAGGATTCCTTGTTTGGAAGAGAGGCAGGTGCTCCTCTAGGCACACATTATTCTGCTTTGATCCCCACTTGGGAACACAGAGATTCTGTTTCAATATTTACTGATTGTACTGGGAATCAGGAAAACTAACATCCCTTTTGAGTACATTTGACCTCTCTGTATATTGGATTCACTCATTGTTAAGACAAGATCAATTGGACTTACCTGTGGTTACACCCTTTACTGTGCTAAAACAAATCTGTAAAATTCAAAATTACATTCTTATTGTTTTGCCAACATTATATATATGTCATTAATAATAACAACAATTTTCAAGGCATTATTGTTCAAATACTTTGTGCATTCTTATCAGATTGCATTGAAGGATTAGTAGTAGTAGTAGTTAATTAGTCATTCACCACACCTCTCTGTACAACCTCTTTTGCAGGTGTGTCTTGCCATTACTTTTTCCAGATACACCTGGAATGTAATGAGGAATTGCTGCTTCTCACTCCTGCTTCAGAACGTTATCTTGCAGATGAAATGGAGATTGTTTACCATTTAGACAATGGTAGAGATGAATGATTTATGGCAGTCACTCAGCAGCAGTGAAGCTAGTACAGGGGTAATGCACAGGCTGTCCTACCCTCCAAGCAAACCTATTAACTGCATAGGATAATTGCATAATACTCCAGTCACTGAATTACTTCACATTTCAATCATGATTGAAACTGTCCCAGATGTCTGTGGTTTAAAAATTATGTTCTAATATGAATTTAAGAGGGTTTATATTTTCATGCAAGAATAAAAGGAAGCAACAGATTAATGTAGTGACTTAAAGTATTAATTTTGCAAGATACACAGGCATGTGCACAGCATAAGTATAAACAGCTCTGTCAGAATCTTTTGGACACAAGGATCATTGCAGAATTGCTCTTCCTCTGAAAAACCATGGATGCATCTTGTAGGTATGTCATCAGAACTCAGAAAGGAGAAAGGATGGAACAAATCCCTCTATCAAATCCCTATACTATCAAAGTATAAGTCTGCTGTATCAGTACTTGTCACTTGGGAGAAAATATTATCGATTAATAAGTAATCAGTACTGCTTAGTAAACAGCAAGCAAGACGTTTGCAAGCCCACACAAACCCAAATAAGATGATTTATTGTCTCAGATGCCCTCTAGAATGTAATATGAGGTGTTAATTTGTTTTACACTAATGATAGCCATGAAATACAGACATGAATGCTGTGTGAGAGAATACTGATTTGTCATGACGTTCTGGAACCCATAAAAGAAAATTACTAGATTTTTGATGAAGTTCTTCTATGCTGATCCTTCATAATTAGGCTCCTCAGAATTTTATTTAAATCAAAAAGTAAACTATTTCCCCATGTTTTTAAACAAGACTATACAGGGATCATCTTGTTTCCCAAAATTTAGCACCAAAAGTCTCTCTTAATTGTAGTCAGAACAAGAGCAGGTCCAAAAATGGCTGTTCCTGAAGCATCTGACCAGAAGTTTCAGCTATTTTTTTCAGAGATGGGCATGTGACACAGCATTCAGATTCTTTTCAGCTGCCCCAGAAGCTGGCACTGCATGTTAAACTGCTGTTGCAAAGCCACAATGCCAGCAAAAAAGGGTATTAAAAGGGCTTTCAAACAAACAAGGATAGGAGCAAAAGGTGAAATCAGATATCCCAGAGAAATAAAACTCACAATAATATCTGGATTCTACATCTGCCCAGCATATGTAATTTCTGGCAATGAGTAACTACTGTTGGAGAAGTAAATAAAGACAGATGACAAAAGAGTCAAGCTCAACACCATGGCTGTGAAGATCAGACAGGGCCAAGTTAATAATGAAATAACATTGATGGTCAAAGACTTACAGCTTTTCTGACTCCTTTTGTGTTTAGAAAAAGACTCAGTCCTGTGCATGCTGCAGACAGGAAAATGGTGATATACCAGTAGCAAAATTGTATTTTGGTCTAGCAGAGCTAACCTGGCAAAGTCAAAATTGCACAGGTAACTATCTCCTTCAGTGTGCTCATCAAGTTGACATTTTAGGTTGTTCTTTTCATTCTGCAAAAGAAAAAAACATGCTTTTTAGACCAAAACATGTATGGAAGCCAGAGAATGCCAAAAAAGTGTTATATTTAGCATGGAAATGCAGTTCTTTGTCCTGAGTGAATCATAGAACATTCTGTTTAAAAAGAAATGGAGTAGAGAAATGCTGTCCTCATGATTTATCTTTTTATAAAATTCTTCTAAGGATCAGCTCAAAGATATTCTCCAATATTATTTTGAGGCTTAGAAGGAGCACTATAGGGTACTACAGGACATTCCCATCATATTTTTCCAATAACAGAGAGTGGCTTTGGCCATTCAGTACAAAGTCTTGTGTGAAGAATTGCTTCATCCCAGTGAAACAGTGTCTGTTATTGAGCCTAGTCCTAACTGAGAGTGTAAAAGGAGTGCTCCAGTGTTTTCCAAGTGTCCCAAGTGGAGACAAACAACCAGAGTGAAGATGGATTTTTCTTCTTTATGGGAATAACCTGCAGAAAGTAGCTTCAGCATGCACTTTCTGCTCTATGTCACAAGATAAATGGCTTTATAATTCCAGGAGAACCTCAGAAACTGGTAGTCATACCAAGAGAAATAGCACCTGAAGCATCTGCATCTCAATTGTTAGAGAGTTTTATGTCCTTAGGACAGATATCTTAAATATCTGGGGGCTTCATGTGGGAGAAAGCAATAATATGAAATTGTCCAAGCAATCTGTCTTGCTACCAAGTTGGCTGCCATATCTCATATAGCATGTGGGTCTTCCTGAATTTCCATGGCTTTGTGGTAACCATGAATCTTTATGGCTGGTTCTGACCCCAGTAGGAGATGATGTCTGCTCTTCTGTAAATTATCACCATTATTTTTGCCTCTCCACAAGACATATTCTCATATGATAGTTAAAGGAATCCAGCATGTCAGAAGTCTGTACAATGACCTTATCTAAGGACCAGAGCTGGATTTAGATGGAATTTTTTTGAGACAAGTCTCTTCTTTTGATCAGCATCATCCATTAGATGGGTTATTTCATTAGGCCTAGAGGAAGTCAGAAGGTGATGATGGTTGTATTGAAATACAAATAGATGTTGAGTAGTGATCTTGCCAACACTGGACCTGCTCTGTTCCTTCTGCTTCACTGCTCTGGATCTGCACCTGTGTGGGCACAGTCAGTGCCTTGGTGTGAGTCTTGGCTCCAGCTCATCTCTCAGCTCACAGAGTATGCCTGAAATGACAACCAGCCTTAGCACACAGTCCAAATTGCCAGGAAAATCCATAGGGATGGGACAGCATCAAGGTCAAGCCATGAAGTCAAGCCAGTAGGTAAGGATCAGGGCCAAATTCAGAGAAGTAAAAGGGTTGCACTGGTGAACCAGCAATCTGGCTCAGGCAGAGATCAGGAGCCTGAATCATTTCAAAAGTACCAGGTGAAGGAGGGGCAGGCCCCCACTCCAGCTTCTCACAGCACTAGTTTGAGTCTGAACATCCCTGTTGTCAAAATTGGCCCTGAGCCCAGGGTGCAAAATCCTCAAGAGGAAGAAGATGTGGTCAGATGACAGTAAAACTACTGAGAGTTTAAAAGTACCAGTTGTTGAAAAGAAAGATGAAAAATATAGGATGCTAACTTTCTTAAAAGAACACAATTTTTACTTACTTTCATATTATTTGAGGCTGTCTTTCTAAATCTTGGGAATGTCTTGTAGACATCTGTTGCAAGATTGGAGAGAACGGGCTGTATTCCTCCCATTCAGTCTCACCCTAAAAAGCTTTCTCATAGTAAAGGTTTTTAAGACCCATGCCCTGGAGATCTGAGCATTTCACTGCCAAATGTCTGGTTGCTTTTCAACTCTACACACAAGCTGCTACCAACTTGGTATGTACCAAAGAGGCTGAGTTCTCAAATACACTGACTGATGAAGAGACTAATAGAAGTCTCTAAAATTTAGGGATGAAGCTCACTTACACTTGCAGATGTTCTTGCCTACATCTACATCTGGTACATCTGTGGTAAAACATCTACAAGGGTCTTCTATGAGGCTCTACCTATGAATGTTCTGTACCAGATTGCTGAAGACCAGCCAGTGAATTTGGGCGAAGTATCCAACAGTTTAATCTTCAGAAATGAGACACACAGTGCACAAAAAGGATGCCAAATAATCAAACACACATCTGCTGTTCCTAGGATGCCTTAGAGAACATGCTTTGATGCCTAAATGACATAACAAGAGGTGACAGTAATGTTATTAGTCCTGATTCATCTCACCAAGCAGGGAACATTGGGAGGAAAAAACCCTCAAGCTTCAGATAGATTTGGTATGAAATTCCCTCAGCAGCCCTTTGGTTTTGAAATATGTTTTTCCTTTTATGCACTGTCTTTTTCAAGACCAACAGGTACTGATTGCAAAAAGTCTGATGTTGTCCTAAGCGTGTAACAGCTTTCAGAAACTCAGATTCATATTTTGAGATATGAAACATGTAGAATGTGTTTCTAGCCAACATTTAGTGCACGGCATCCTAGAAACCTTTTTCCTTTCTCACTGTATTCCTACCCTTCAGCCTGTGCTTGCTGGATTTTTCTATTTCTGGAATGGCAACACCTCACACACCTGAGTGTACAGACAGCATAGAACATGCTTGGAAATTTGCCACCTCTCCAACTGAGAAAGGCTCATTAAGTGCTTGGAAATAAAGAAGGCAGATAAAAGGATAATGTGATTGGTTTGGGTTTTTCTAAAGTCTTTTGATTTAAAACTAATCTGATGGAGTTTTCAAGTGATCTGGAGAGAAGGGGATGTTAACTACAAATTTGGGGCTGAAAAGCAAGATTAAAAAAAAAAGCACTTTCCATTCTAAACAAAATGAACTCTAAAGCAAAGCAAAAAACTTTTAAGCGGGCATAAAGTGCAGGACGTTTGAAAATTAGGCTTTAATTCCAACTCTTGTAGTTATGCATTCAAGTAAAGCTATGTGTTTTAAAATGATTTATCAAATAATAAGCCCTACAGTTTACTGGAACCTGGAATTGTTTACAGAATCTCATAAAGAGCAGTTCTGTGGGCAACAGCTGTGCTCAGCTGTGGGCAAAAGCTCTTCAGTCAGAAAGAATGACATTTTGAGAAATCTCTGCATTTTCCACCCTAAGGCCTGCAAAAGAAGGTGTTAAGTCAGGACAGCCTGATGGAAGATACAATTTATAAGCTTTCCTTAAAAAATAAAAAAAAGAGTTTTCCCTTGAGAAATTGAGGAGTGGGGAAGGAAGAAGGTGTTAAATGTGTGGAAATGTTTATGAAACAGCATATTAATTTCATTCTCTCTGCTGGAATTTCTTTCAGTCTTCATTGCACAGAGCAGCAGGAGAAGAGGAGTGAGTCCAAGCTCAAAAGAAGTCAACCAACTCATCATCTGTGATCTTTTCACAGTGAACAGAGAAAGGTGAAAGGTCTTCCAGAGAAAGGCAGCAGAGGAGAAGCTCATTTTATGCCCTCTGGGAACCTCTCTTTCCTCATCAACTGTAAACTCCTAGGATGTCCCTAGAATACTAATTTTGGCATCTAACATCCCTGAACCAGGGAGGTGTGACTGTAGCCAAAAATTATTTATCTCTTGGAGACTGAGGAACATTAATGAGACTGGGTCTGTTCATGGTGCCCCAGGTGGCCTCTTCCTTGCTGTGTTTCTAAGAACTGTTTTTTGTCCTCTGGAAGACAGCATTAAAATTTTCCCCCTTTTGAACAGATTGGTTGACACAGTCTGAATGGGTGCCAGAGGATGAACCCTGCTGTCTGGCACCAGAAACTGGCTCCAATGAGAAGTCACTCCCCATTTCCCTCACACACCAGAGAACATGAAGGGGCTTTACCCCACTGAACTAAGCTGTTGTCCTAACTCTTCTCTACAAGACCTCAAATATCAAGAAGCAGGAGCTTCAGGTGTTTCACAGTTTCACATCACAGTTGGAATTTGGGAATCACTTTTCTGCTCATTCTACCAAGGGCTTCTGATGACTTTGGACTTTTCCATTGTCCATTTTATAAATTTGTAGGGCAGAAAAAAACACTTTTCTTTCTGGAGAGTCTCCTTCCAATCTATTGTCTAAAAGGGCAAATGATGGGAAAGGGTCAGCAGAACATTTGCAGTCTTTGTTGTTTCCTTAAAAAAGTCTTGCAGCAAGCTTACAGGGAGAGTGGGGAATCTGGTGATTTCTCCCTGATATCTCCTGAACAATTGCCTAAGGCAGGAGTTTTCTGTGCTGCAGTCGCTCTCTGGGAAACTCTCTCAAATCCTTAAAGGCTGTTTTAGCACGTTGGACTCTAGCATGTGTTCTGTGCTGTGCTGATCATCTTCCAAGCATTGAGGTACTGTAACAATGCCAGTCAGATGTCAGGCTTTGGAGCTTACAGAGGTTAGGGCCAAGAGTTCTTTATGGAATTCAATCACAGAAAGCTGAATAAAAACAGGCACAGGTGCTAAAAATATCTTGTGTGCTCAATATTTTCATGGTATTTTTGTCATTGCTGGGGAGAGCTTGCACTGATACACTGGAGGCTCTGCCATCCTAACAAACAAGCCGATATGGACATGAGGCTGAAGGTAAATCATTCCTGATTTTTATGTCTGCCCCCTTCTTAGTTTGAAAACCTCCTTCTTGGGAGTATTTTTTTCCTCCAGATAAAAGCCTCATCTGAGATTCAGACGTATTTGGGTTTGAATTCCAGACACTGACTTGGAAAATCTTGCATTGCACATGGAAAAAGTGATACCTAATTCTAATGGCTCGCTGTAGCTCTATCGTTCTCTCATCTAGTGGCAATGCTTTCTTAGCATTCTGTGCTTAAAAGTTCTCTCTAATGAGGTCCTGCAAATGATTTGCAAGCCCTGTGAGGGAAGTCTGAAGTTTGCTTTACTCAGTTGCTATCAGAGCTGACTGCCAATGTGCACTATGAATACCTACTTGTGTCCCTGTGAGAATGAACATCTCCTCCTGTGCTCCTGAGTATTCCCAGGTGAGGCTGCCTTTTATCCAGACTGCACTTTGCACAAGTGTAACCTTACCACCTCTGTGCCCTTTATTGCCCATCTACCTCTCTCCTGCTTCTTGCCAGTTGTCTTCCAGTCTGGTTTTGATCAAGCTTCCATTCAGCCAACATCAGTGTGGATTAAAGAGCTTGGAAACCAACGTATTTGCAGAAAATCAGTTATCAAATTTAGTTTCATTTCCCTGTGTAATTATTTTTTCCTTACCCCAACCAGTTAAATGAATAGGATTGTATTTTTTTTCTAGAAATTACCTAAATATATAAGGAGTAGAGGTAATTTAAAATAGCATCTGGAGGGCAAGAGAAATCATTAAATGAATCCAAGCCTAAATTTTCAATTACTAAGGCCTCTTCTTCTGCAGTGCAGTTTTTGGCAAATCGAAGTTCCATTGACAAATATAAACAAATATTGTCAGTATTTCACTCTTTGAATGCTGTTTTACAGGAGCAAACAAGTTCTGCCAATATCTCTCTCACGTTGTTAAGGAGATTTGAAGCAACATGTTCAGTTTGGAGTATTGTGCTTTTTCTTTCCAGTGACTATTTAATTTGATCAAAGGGGAAATCTCCTCATGGTGCTTGGTTTGGTCCTGTTTAAAAGGAAAAATCTGTAAACTTTATTTGCAATTTGTCATCTCAATTGATCTCTTCTGACAGAAAAAAATAGCTGTTGGCTGAGGTACCTAATGCTGAGGCCAAATAAGATTAGGGAAGGTAATATTAGCTTGTATGTCCCAGAACTGCTCATGGTTTGTGATAACCATTGAATAACCAGCATCAAATCAGTGTTTTCCTGCTAGTAAATTACAGAAGAGCTCCCACAAAAAAACTGTTTCATTGAGCCTGTGATAAACCATGGGTATCAGGAGACAGCATTGCTGATGAGAGGAGCTAGACAAACCCACTTGAGCCTGAGTTTATACATCACCTGAATAGAAATAATAATGCTTATTTTTCTATTTATTTATTTATTTTACAAGTCTTTTGCAAATTTAAGTAGTAGATGTCCCTACTTGGTTAACAAGAACTGTACAGTCTTTCTATTATTTTGGTATATCTGATAAAATTTTCTTGGCTTTAATGATGATGTTTCTTCCTGTCAGCAGTCATTTTGCTGTAGATATTCTGAAAAGTCATATGTGATAAATCCATCTGTATGGATTTTCAGCATCTATTTGAGTTTGATGTTATTTGTTTATGGAACCAAGAGCAATTTCAAACTGAGCAAAAACATACATTTATTCTCACTTTCAAGAGAATCTCAGCTTCTTTACTGTCCTATCTTCAGAATGCCAGACAATAGCTGTGGCTCACCTGTTTACAATGAATTTCTCTCAAGGCTTTATTTCCTATTTCTGGCTCTGTCTGATCTCTTCAATATGGCCTGAACATTTCTTTGAACTTCAGTTCTTCACTGTGTTTCATTTCTAAGCTGATGGTACTGAGTCATTGATTTCTTTTCATGGATTTGAACTATGTTCCAGTTCAAGATATGTAGGAATCTTTTTCTTACACCTACTAAATATTGCTCGCTTACAGATCATCTCCTTGCCACGAGTCATTAATCTGGGAGTGCAAATCCACTAAATGTGGCAATTATTCTTCTTTTCACCATCCTTATGTAGGCTCTTATCTGATGTCTGCAGGCAGCCAAGAATGTCTGCAGCATATTTAGAAAATCTTACAAAAACTGCTCGTGTGCATGCCCCATTCACTTATGTCTCCATAGGACCCTGTAGACAGCAGAGCCATTACACCTTACCATACTGGTACCCCTTCAAACCAAACATTTTGAATCCTTTATTTAAGACAAGACACCAAAAAATCAAGATTTAAGTCTGGAAGGGAAAAACACAGCTTAATTAATGCCAATGCAAGTATTTATTTGAAATATTTCATCACTGGCTTGTAATCTTATCATTCTTTACTTCTGTTAATATTGTGCTAAAGCATCCAATAGGCAAGATGGGAATTACAGAGTGACCATACACTTTTACGTTTATCACCAAGGAATAATTGAGGAATAGTTTATAACAAATGTATCTGATCAGCATAATATAATTTTTTTTTTTTTTTTTTTTTTTTTTTTTCCGCTGCACATTATGTATCTGTTTATTGCAGTATTTGTCAGGTCACCTTCTCTTCTCATTAGAAATATAATTCAATGCTTTGTAAAAATAATGAAGAAATAAAAGAACTCTGTGAGGTAGGAAGATGATCCTTAGATCTCTTTGTGTGTATCAAATACAAGCAAGATTGTAAATCTTATTTTCTAAGATAATGAGGTGCTAAAGATTCAGAAGGGCACTTTGCAGAATTGTCAGATGCACACAGGCATTTGGCTTCCCAAGATGCACAGAGCACAGAGATTCAAGCCCAGACAGAACACAGGGCTATGGCATGTGGTACAAGAGCATCCTAAAGCAGAACCTGTAGCTCAAGCTGGACTCTTCACTTATTGCATAGACCTGGGAGCTTCAGGTGAAGAAAATAATGAAATATCAATCAAAAGGCAGTTACGTAGCAGCAAGATTAAGTCCTTCCTTTGAAGGCTGTTCTTTTCTATTTTGGACTCTGTAATGAACTCTGGTCTCTTGAAGACTGGAGTGTGAAGGAGAGTCACCCTGTTTTTTCAGACAACTTATTAATTCAGCAGGTGGGCACCTGTGATGCTTTATATCAGAAGCCTGACAGGCAGACTTTAACACATTTTTACCTACTGAGGATTTTTAGAATCTGCAGTTTAGACTTAAGTGTGTTAGCCAATCTTAATGAATCTGAGTCCTTTAATGATGTGAACCTGAAAGGTATTTTTTTGGAATTTTTTAGGTCTTTGAAGTTCTTAATGGGTGATTATGTATACCTTGTGGTAAGACAAGACTTTTCTAATTCTGGGTACGGCTGGGATGTACAAACAAATGTGGAGTTGGAGGAGGGATGAGAACCAAAGGCCCTTCTGATCTGAGTGGTTACATATGAAGTCTAGTGTTCATGAATACTAATATGTTAGCATCTATGACCTCAAAAATTTGTTCCCACAAACATAAGTGCTGCTAGAACTCCATCACTTTCATGTATCCAAAGAAACAAATGTAAAAGGAGTGTGAGATTGACCCATGCACCATTTAAAACTTTATAGTGTTATTTACATTAAAAATGTGCAGTATTTGTTGAACTGTTACTATAAATGTAGCTTTTAAAGTATCTGAGACCTTGGTCTAGTTATTTATTGTTCTAGGAAATGACTTTTATGAGAGCTGCACAGAAATCAGAGACTTTTGATTCTAAGTCTAGACTAAAGCTCAGCAAATAGTCCAGTGAAAGTGACTTTCTGACTTATTGCCCAATGTGAGAAACAGCTATGGTGACAAAAGGGGTTACCTCAGATGAGAAAATTGGTTGTCATCACCATGAGATTTTGTTTTCTTAGAGGTCATTCATGTACTGTAATGTCAAGTAAATTTCTCTGAGAGATTGCAGCCAGTTTTCCCAACTTGATGATCATTGCATGCAGAATCATTTGAAATTTCTCTACCAAAAATGTTGCCTCTATTCCACTTTCCAGTACTCTGTAATTTACAAAGTCAAAAAGATGCTACTGATCCACTAACAGAAAACATTGATTGTTTCTCCAGTCTTTGAATTAATGGAGCAGGAGACAATGTTACAAAAAAAGCTAAGCAGAACACAGCATAGAAGACGGAGCCTGCAGCTGGTGATGCAACTTCCTTGTGCAATAACTCTGCCATGGTGATACCATCTGTGAGGCCAGGTAATGTAAGAACAGCTCTATCAGGGCAGATCAGAAATCCTTCTTTTCCAGTGCCCCATCCCTGGCACTGGCATCCAGGGGATGCCTAGGATGAGGCAACCATGAGATGCTATTTGCCAGCCCACACTCTGCTTCCACTGGTTTACAGCTGGCTGCCTCTTCCTTTCTACTCTATGCCTTTCAAGGGATCTTCTGACACAAATGTTTCACTTACATTTTTGAACTCATAGAGCCTTTGACAAGCACAATTTGGATGTTGAAATCAGGGCTGTCCCAGGTTCTGTGCCTGTTGTGCAGCAGGAACATGCTATCTGCTTAGAGCAGTACTTTTCTGTCCTGTTTGATTTCCAGGTCCTTATCCATTTGTTATACAGCAAAAACAATCCTACTACTGATTGACTCACTGTTCTTAGTTACAGATTGTGGCTTCATTACCAATAGCCTGTGGACTCCGTGCTAACCCCTAGTTTTACTTTCTAATATCCCTATGACCTCTCTTAGAAAAATGCTGTTAGTCCACCCTACAATTTTCTCAAAGGGACCTCTTATTACACCACCAGATCTTTGCATTGGAACTATTCATGTTTCCAAAAGACATTCCAGTTATGTAATAACTTATTAATTACCATTAGCAGTATGTAAGAATATTAGACTTCTTCTGTCTTAAATCAAGTTTGATTTTTCAAAGCAAAGTTAATTAAGAATGCACATGAATTATGCAATCTTTAACCATGACAAATTAAAAAAGCAATTAGGTTAATTTAAAAAAACCTTTATTTTATTTGTAATCTGTAACACCAAGAAATTGAGTTGTTCCTTTCAGTTTTAGTTTCTATATCCATAAATTTTATGTGGAAAGTATTTTGATATATGAATAAGAAGTCTTATATAAAGACTGGATTCTGTTCTGCTACTTAGTTGGCAAAGGTACATTATAGAAGTGTATCAAAATATAGAAGTATAAAAATTTCTATGGCAGACTAAATCATACCATGAAACTAATTTCTTGAGAAGGCCCCTACCAGATATTTTAGACAGAAATAAATTTCAAATGCAACAGGCAGAAAAGCCTGCTCAATGCTCCACTGAAGTACAGAGTACTTTCTGGCTGGTTATAATACTGAAACCATGCTATTTCTGGAAGACTCAGTAGTATCTTATGGCAGTTACTTTCAGATGTTAATCAGGCATTGTGAAAAAGCTTGGTTTTTGTCAAGGTTGCTTTCCCATTCAGTGTCTTCCTTTACTTTCCCACCACAACAAAGCAGAAAGCTGGGGACCTCCCATGCACAGGAAGCATTCATTATTTTTTGAATGGCTTGTAAGAATTACCTACTGGACCTCTTTTATTTCCTTACTTGTTTACAAAGAGAAGTCAAAATAAATATTGTGAATAGCAGTAATGTGTTTGGTTGTTTTCTGTAGCTGAAATCTTGTGTGAGTGATTGTTCACACTGCTTACAGAACAGTGCTAAGAGCTGTACCAGGAAGGGTTACTTTTTGATTCTAAGTAATATGGATTCTTTCCTGGTATCAGTGTCTGTTTAATATTTGGTTATCCAAGACTTGGAAAGGGGCAAGTTATAATCCTTGAGTGGGCCAGTGGTGAGGGCAACTGTGCCCTGGTAGGTGAAAGACAGACAGTAAAATGGAATAAAAGAAAAAATGTACCAAACAAGTGACTCAAAATCACATCACTCGTTGGAAAGCCCTCTTAATTCCAACAGGCACATACACAAGCCAGCTGAAATCTTCAGTGGAGGTCAATCAGCACATCCTTCCATTAACATGAATGACCTAATGATGATTTAATCTACCCGAGGATCTGGCCCTGAGCATTTTGCTGCAGGTTAGATCTGGTTCACTCAGTTTTCAGCCTAATTTTCCTGCCTGGACACTTGGAATGTGTCTAAGCACACAGTGCTTTCTGTGTCATCATTTCACACTAGCCAGCAAGTTCTGTATGGCACCAACACCAGTGCTGGAATGAGGTGCAAGCCAGAGATCCCAGCTAAGACAAGAAAATGCTTCTGAACTCACGCACTCATTGTCCAGAGCTAAAAAACAAGCCCAGATCACCTGCCAAAAATCATAAGACACTTGCACAGCTAGAAAGAAAAAATAAAAGAAAATAAGAAAAATAATATCTCTACCAAAGAGTCTTAAAACTATTCTGAAAACATTAAATAAAACCACATCATCTCCAGACTGGATTTTTTTTTTTCCTTTAAAGCAGCTATTTCACACACCAACCCTCTACAAGTACCCTCTTCCATTATGATATCTCTCATTTTTGGGGCCAAGGAGCTTGAAGGAAAGCATCAAATCAGGCAAAGACAGGTGACTCAGGACAGAGTGGTTTGCTGCCAAAGTTGAAGCTCAAGGGTACTTCATGACTGTAAATTCTTTTCCTCTTACATACAGGTCTGGTGAGAATTTACAGGAGAACAAAACTGCTCTAATCTTGGACTATATTTTCTCACCTCAAATATTGTCATTCCAAGCCTATTCAATTCAAAGCAGCTAGAGGAGTGCTGTAGCAGTGCTTTCCTGGGCGGACAGCAGGTACTGCTGAGGGTGCAGCAGGTACAGGTTGAGGGTGCTGGTAGGGAAAGGCTGGGAGCAGCCTGGGCTGTGTCCTTCCTCCCTCCATGTGCCAAGTGAGTGACTTGCATGAGAACAGCCTGGATAAAACGGGCTCATGTGTTGTGTATTTTTGTCTTTACAGGTCTGGGGACTGTGCTACCCCCACTGCTTTGTGGTCCTGCAAGAGGAGGGGGTTGGGTGGGAGAAAGAGAGGCAACAGGAACTTTAATCATTCACCACCAGCTTCAAACCCTTGTCAGGTGGCCATGATGCATCAGCCTCTCATCAGGAGGAACTTTAAGTAACAAAGCAAGCCTTTCTCTACAGAGGATCCCAGGCACTATGTCACTAGAAATTGCAATGTCCCATCTGGGATTCTGATAGATTTAAATTTGCTATTCCCTTTTGACGAATCTCTTTAATTCAGTCCCTCCCTGCAGTGCCATTGCTGCATGGCAGGGAGATGGGAGAAGCTCTGATTATTACCTGTAGGGGTAGGCACTCCTTTAGGCAGGAGAACTGAGAAGGGAATAATCAAAAAAAATTTGCAGCTCCCTGAGTAATGTAAAATTTTGCAGCCAATAAGTAGGCACCAGATTTGTAATTCCTTGAATTTGTGTGGTTTAGCTGTGAATGGGAATCCAGTCACACCACAGCATCATCACATACAGATAGGCAAAAGGCCAAGGTGCACAAAGTCTTTGTGCAATACAAGAAGGATGCAAATCCATGCCAAAATACTCTTTGGAAGATATACATGACATTTTGCCTTATATTGTATTTGTGTAACTTTGAAAGCTCTCCTGCAGATGAATTAATTTTTTTTTTTTTTTTGAGTTTGATACATCCAGTTCATATTAATGTAAGATATAGACTGTGAAATCTGTATCTATGGGCAGCTTTGGAAAGCAATACTCTACGAAGTGCTGCTTTTAGAAGGAGCTGTTTACAGAAGTGCAGGTCCTGGGGAAGAGCCATAGTGTTTTGGGACTGGCTTTGGTGCCAGCTGAGTTGTGTTCATCTTAATTTGGGCTGATCCCCTCCATAGTGGGTGGAGTACAAGGCTGAGAAGTGGGGAAATGATGCAGAAGGGAACAGATGAGGAGTGAATGGAAGAAGGATGGAGGAAGAAGAAGAAGCAGCAGCAGCATATGTAGAAATAGTGTGACAGAAAGAAGAAATCTTCTTAGCAGAACTTTTGTAGCAAAGGAGAGAATAACAGATGGGAGATAAATATGCTGCAGAGCACAGCAGATAGAGCCCATTATGATAATGTGGGGAGGTGGCATATAGTCACATCCTATTGCAGATGTGGGTGCTTTTTATCCATCTCCACAACACTGCAGTGCCTGCTGTGGCACTGTTTGCCAAGTCTGCATTTCCATATGCCACATGTCTCCAGGTTGCCACTGCCTGCTGCCTATTTGTCCTGACTGAACACCCCCATCACTTGTGTAATTATCATTAAGTGAATCCAGGCTCACAGACAGGCCATCCTGAACTGAGTGGGAAGAACTTGAGTTGGGTAATGAGAACCACAAAGCATCAGACATTTTGAAATTTTTGAGAAAATAAAAGTAGCATCTACTGCCACTTATTTTCAGCTATAGAAAAGTTCAGAGAATCTAATCCAGAGAAGATTAAGTACAGAAAATAGTTGTTTTGGACCAAGAATAGATCTTCCTGTGGAATGGGGCTTTTATGGCATGCATTTACTTTGTAGGGAAAAAGAAAGTTTTATTCTCTTGGTAACCTCCTTTTTCAGTTACTCAGATATTAGATACCCTCATAATAAACATGGATATTTGTATTTGAGCCATTGCCATTCTGCCTTTGAGAAAGGTCCCAGGTAGATTGACTCCTTTGCTAGATTTGATGGATTTGATGGAAAGATGACTCTTGGAGGGACCAGCCATCATGTTAGATCAGAGAGTACTGTGTGCTTTTTGTCTTCTTGCTCTGTCTCCCATCATTATCTTCTGATTAAGAGCTATCCTCTCTCCTGCTTTCTCTGGAGATAACTGTTCATTCTCTTAGCTCTTGACCTGGCAAGCTTCATCTGCTACTATCTTACATGCTTACCACACATATTTTCCCAGACTCTCTTTGCTATAGTCAAAGTACTTGCAGGAAAGCTGAACAGACATCACTTCTATCTTTCTTTTACCTTACATGACCTAAATTAGTACTTATTTATACTCTTCTTAGTGGTATAAAGGCAATTTATTTGCAATTTACTGGCATGTTTGCTTTTCATTAGTGAAACTAAGAGATACTAAAAGACCTCCAATTGGAGACATATAATTTTACCAGGGAAAATACCAAGAATCCTTTAAATCACATACGTGCATGTAAGCTGTTGCATATGGATGTACTTAAGTTTTTAGAGGGCTAGACATTTTTTTTACAGTTAATGTGTTACTATAGCAACAGCAGTACTTACTTTGCTTCCATTTGATATTCAGACTTTATTAGCTGACAGCATTTTGGATGGGTTATTTAGATTTTTTTCCCTCTATTATTTTGCCTTGTTAATAGTAATGAAAATTAAACATTGGGACAGATTCTGTTCATGTTTAGAGAGGTGCAAACTTGTTCTCAGCTGAAGAATTACATAATGTGATCAGTAGCAAAACTTAACCTAAAATATATTGGAAAAATTTCTGGAGAAGATGATATCTTACCTTGAAAGCTTTCCGAAATTAGCATCATCAGAGAGCTAAAAAGAAAAAGTTCTTTAGTTTTTCCAGAAAACAGGTTTATATCAGTAAAAGTAAAGCTTGTACTGGCTCTCTCCTTTGCAGAATAGAAAATAGTTTATGGATATTTGATTGAAAATACTCTTTGGTATCATGATTACTTGTTATCATGTTCACTGCTTTGTGGATTAGAACTCATGGATGTTCAGAAGTCTAACTAAGCAAATTGGGAAACACCAGATAATACTTGGCAGCACTTGGTGATTAACCTAGGGAATAATCAATTGCTTCAAAAATTACTTTGATGAAAACAATTTGGCTATGATGACTGTAAGAAGCTCAACTTCCATAATAAGAGGGCTTGGCGTTCACCTAGAACAAAGAATAGAGAGAAATGAGCTATAAATAAATGCTGTAACTTTAACCCGTGTATATTTTCATGGGTAAACACAGATATATGCAGCTATATTACCTTTCTGCTTTACCAAACAAAAAATCTCTAATAATAGCCTAGAAAAGGGCATCTGTAAACATATCAAAACAGTATCTGTGTATACAATGCAATATAATTTCAAGGCTTTTTATTGATAGTACAATAAGTCTGTTCATGTTTCTGGCAGAGCTTTTAGAGTACATAACACAGTATAGGAAACAGGTGGGACAGTAATTTAATATCCCTAGTGGCATACTTTAATATCAGAAGAGGCCACTGAGAGCCTTCAAAGAAGTCTCAGAACAAGAACCATTTATTGTGATGATGTGTAGCGTCTACCAGATTTTGCATCAAAGCATGTTTTTAAAGACCACTATAAAAGAGGAGAAAATGCTACTTTTATTGGGAAATCTATATTTCCAAAGAAAAAAGTCCATCATCATTGCAATATGTAGGCAGCAGCAAGGAAGCATTCCAAGATCTGGGATAAGTTTACAGAATGGTAGATAAAACATTTAGGCACGTAATTCACATTAACACCAATGTCTCTCAAGTGGTGTGGTCACCAATCAACTTACTAGAAAGTGATCTCCTTAATTCTGAATTTATATTGTAAATTTTAAAGAAAAGAAAAGGTAAATCATTAAACTGATGGGTGAGGACCTGGATGCCAATTTCATGTTTAAAAACATCAGGAGTTTTGATACCTGTTGTAGTAGCAGTGCCATTGTAATAATGATGACTTAGGAATCTAGGTGATTTGTAAGGCAAAATAATACATTTCTAGGCTATAGAGCATTACTTATAGCTTAACAAAACATAAGAACTTTTGGCCTTTCATGTGTGGCTGAATGGGACAAAACTTACTGCTTAAGTTTAGGACATGTGATCTTTTTTTGGCAAACTGGTGACATTGTGTGCCTACAAAAGACAGTGCTATTGCTGTCTTTTGAGGCAGTGCAGCTCCTTTTCACCACATGGTTTGGCTTAGCTGCTGTTTATACCCCTGAATCTCTCCCTGCACTGAAGAAGGCCAGGGTTAGGCCTTATTAAGGATTGGCAGCTTTATGAAAGAAATACACTGGATTTTTCACTTGGAAGAGAGTTTCCTTCATGTACAGTTGTACTGTGAGCAACTACCCAAATGAAAAGTGTGGTGGGATTTCTTTTTATTACCCTTCATTTCCTTCTGATTCAGATATTTTCCATTTGCCTACTCAAAGCTCTAACCAACCCTCTAACCATCAACCATGAAATATAGCTTCCCAGTCAACACCCTCCCATTTAAACAGGAAATAGGTCTGTCACAAACCCAGTAATAGGAGAACTATTCAGTGCCAGCTACCATCCTTTTCCCCTGACAAAGAGGAATTTTTCTTGTTTTGTCACACAGCCTGGCCTCAAGATGAGAGCTAAACCAGCCTCATGGTGGCCATCAAGATGATGCAGACACAGAGCTGCACAAGGCCAGTGATGAAGATGACATCCAAGCATCTCTATTCATCATCAACAATAAAAATTCCATGGGCTGTTACTAACCATCAGTTGTTGGTATTTCTGCAAAACTATATATATCCTAGCTCACCATACCAAGCCTGTGTTGCTTTCTCCAATTTAAGAGGCCTTTAAGGGAACTGTATAAATATTAAGATGTCTGTCAAACAACACTGGTGAGTCTGTTCAGCCATCTCAGTAACTACCCTCATTCTATTAAATGGAATTATTTGATTTATATAAGTAACAGCCTAGACATCTTTCCCAAGTGCAGTAATTGTAATAGTAGATAATCACCAAAATCCAAAAATATCTTTGGAAAAGCTACAATGTGGGCTTCAACCTCTACCCCCTCCTCTTCCTTTTTTGAAACCTGCTTTATAAAAATGATTACAATATGAGATTAAAATAGCATTTGTCTTTAAACATTTCAATTTGAGACTCCACAATTTGAATAACAAGTCATGGTAAATTTTCCATATTAAGGGTGTGGTTTCCAGCAAGTTAATGGGAGCTCATTTGCAAATGGAGTGTAGTGCTGTGTTCATTAATGGATGGATTCTGGATGCTTCCACAAGACTTATCTTCTGCCAAAATATTGGCATAACACACTCACCCAGTTAGCAGCTCATTGCAGGTAAAAACCGTTAATAAAATTATGGTGTAGATGAGGTAAAACATCTATTCTAAATTACATAGAATAATCAGGAAAAAAAACCAGAACAGAACAATTAAAACTTTACAGCATAACATTTGATTGCTTTTTCCAGTGTGAGGGGAATCAGCTAAGTAGCCAACAGAGAAGTAGTTTCTTGCTGTCAGAAAGGCATTGGAAGCATCTGTATAAAGTGATCTGCTCTGAGGAAGAGTGGCAGGGCTGTGGGATGCTGAAGACCAGCCCTGCTGCAGCATCACTGGGGCAAGAGCTGGGGCCATGGGGGCTGACCTGGCCCTGGGAAGGATGGGGGGAGCCCCAGGGAAAAGGGACAGTGGAGCCTGGAATGCCCTCTGGGCACAGACAGTCTGGTCTGTATGAAGCTGCAGAAATTTCAGAATCCAACCTGGTGCACAGTTCAGCAGTATATTTGGGGAATTTCAGATTCAGACTGAAAATAAAGAGAAAATAAAAAAAAATCTGAGGCCAAGGTTCCTTTTCAACATGATAGCCTTTCTTGCCAGACAGGATATTCTAATGATGTTCTTCTGCTGAACAATATGAAACATCAGACAAGTCGCTTTACAATAACATGGGTGGATCTAACTCTCTCCATATGCACATTTTTAAAGCATCATTGTTCAATTAATCCTTCATATGATAAAAAGAGTAACAAAAATATTGTTCAATTAATCCTTCATATGATAAAAAGAGTAACAAAAATATTTCATCTGGAAGCATGATCAAAGATTTGTTACTCTCTGCTGAATATTGTGAGTATATAATATGGGACATAACCTCTTTTTCCAAAAACGTCCTTTGGTGTAATGTTTTGTAAGTCTTATAGCTTTTATTGCAGCGACTATATGAAATGCCTGGGGAGGAGAAATATATATATATGTATGTCTCAAACCATCCTGAAATGCCTCAAAGGGGGAGGGAGGGGTAAATAGAAAGTCATATTGCAGTATTGTTCTCAGCTTTAGCAACATAATGAGCATGATGTAACCTTGAATAGGGTTACTGCAGTAAAAAATTTATTTTAAGGGACAAACTCCTAGAATTCTTAACTTTCAGCTGCTAAAGTCATACATTCTAGTAAAAAAAGAGGGAACATCTTATCATCACAGGAATAATAAACCTGTATATTAAAAACATTAAATATTACTATATTATTTATAATAATATAATATTATATGCTATTAATCAATTTTCATCTATTTATAATTCAATGAACCAATAGAGATCAGAATTATGGCAGAAAAAACAACTGTCCATGTGACATTTCTTATCCTAAGCCACATTTCACATGTACTCAGTGTGAATGATAAAGGTTATGGCTACCTGTAATTTCCAGTGATACTGCAGCAGAGACAGCATCAGCTCTGTGGCCTCCTTCCAAGCACAACAAAGAAACGTAGATGAAAGGCAGCCCTAGGATTCCCAATTTCTGCATTCAGAGCTTGGCTCTATCACCAATGTGGTGTGTTACAGGGAGCAAATTCACTTATACTTTCTAACTGTGAGTTGCAAAATAGGATAAATATTTCTCTGCACCATTATGGTGGAATATACAGAAAAATAAATCACCCATGGAGGAAATGAAGAGCAGAGAAATAGGCTGAAAATGTCCAACTGGACTTCAACTGAACCCAAAGGTTATCTCTGACTTTACATGGCTGCAAACACAGATGACCTGCAGCCTTCCTGCCAGCTGTAGTGCTGGAGAAGATCCCTTGGCACAGGGTAGGTCTGAGGGTCCTCTCCTGTGCTGGTGCAGGACAGAAGTTTACAGCCTGGAAGGTCAGAGCAGCACATTGGACCTGGCCCACCACCAACAAACAAATTCATTTCTTGCAGAAGAACAAGAAGAATTGCTAAGGATATGTCTACTCTGGATCCAGGGAATGCAGGCATCTCCTATATTTTGGGTATATTTCCTCCAGGTAGGAACAAATCAATGTTTGAAATAAAGGAAAGACAACAGCTTTCCATTTCCCTTTCTTCTTTTTTCTTTTTTTTTCCTTTTTTTTCTTTCCCCTCAAAGACCTCAAAGAGAGAAATATGGTGGACTCAAAAATGCTGAAAACAGCAATGCAAAATAAAGCTGATTGACCCAGAAGTTTTGCTGTGGTGAAAATGAATGAGGCAGATTAATGCTAAATGTAAAAAAACCCCAACAACCTAACAACTGTAAATCTTATTTGCTTCTTCATATTAAGATATAAGCATCTTTTAATATACATAGGCACATTCTATATGAGTAATCCCTATAAGTCTGAGTGTCACTCTGGATGTTTTCTAGGGAAAATTTATGTCTAATGGAATTTCTGCTTTGCTCTCTGTGGTTTTATAATTTTCAGTTTTGCACTTTTGGGGGGTTAATTTGTTTTGTATAAGTCACAACTCTGAATTCCTGGTAACAAGAAATGTTTTCTTGATATGTTATCAAAGATGTAATGGGATAAGTTTTATGTTTTAACCACAGGCAAAATGCCAGAATTTTATCTGCTCTGGACAAAAAGTATGGGCCTAAACAGACTCGACGAAACATTTATTTTCTCCTCCTAGATTCAGCTGCATATCATTTAAGACAATAAAGCTGAGATACCCCAGAAAACACCCATTTCATGACAGATGCCATGTTCAGTACAGGGACTACATTGTGTAATTACAAAGTCTATTTACCATGTTCTTTTGAATCCCAATTTTAGGCTTTGCTAACACTCATACAAGACCAGGGTGTTTAGGAAAGGTCACCTGAAAGAAAAGGTCACCTGCAAAAAAGCTCCCACACTGTAAGTACAGCAGTGCTCTTTCATTTCCCTCCTTAGCCTAAAGCCTGCTTGAAGCTGCAGCAGGGAAAAAAAAAAAAAAAGGATTTTTTTTTAAAAAACCTGAATAATTCATTTAGTATGTTAAAATTTTCTATTCCAGCACTTCTCTTGAATACTCCAGCTAAAAATTTATTGTCCCCACCCAATATGTGAGATATGCACTCCTCAACACATTTCAAGGTGAAGCCTATCTATCTCTTTGCTTGGCCCAAGCTTTCTGGCATCCAAATCTGCATTGCACCTGAGCAGGCATTTTTCCTCCTGCAGACATCTGTGTGTATCTCTGTTGCTGTGAGGCTGGTGGTGTAAATCATGTAAAGGAATGTCGTGTGTTTGATCTGCTCTCAGCAGCATTCTCCTGCACGTAAAGAACCAGAGGCCACGGGGCCAGGAGAGGTGATACCGCTGCAATAAACAGTTGGCACCAGGATAGAGCAGCCCCTTCCAAACACACCCAGGGAAGGGAAGCAGGGAGATGAAAATGAAAGCCCTACCACTGGCCTCATGCAAGTCTTTCTTCTCCTTCAGTACAGTCAGGGATTACATACTGAACTTCAAAAGTTTGAAGAGTTTCAAAATTTTTAAGACATCCCTAACTCAGCTAAGTATGGAGACTTGTTCTTTATGTCAGGCTAGTCTTTTCATTTCCAGGAAGGAGGAGATAATACAAAGATAATTCAAGCTTTGCTATTTAAAAGACTTTTTAAAAATCATTTTTAATAAAATACCATGTCTGTGATAGAAACTGATGAATGTGACACCTGGTAAATGATGACTTTGGACATCTGTGTCTAATGGCAGAGCACACTTGAGCTTCTCATACATTTTGAATGAATGGAAATACACAGAGGTTATCTGTCAGGTTTAGTGGTAGCTGCTGCTGGTTTTCACCCCTTTTTCACACATACAAAGAAAGACTATAAAGTCTTTTAAAATACAATAAATAACGACAAAAGAAAACACTTATTTTTCCAAAGAAAATATGATCTTAAAGATTTGTTTTACTGCTGCAAGAATGACAATTTCAACAAAATAGAAGTAGGATGGATCCCATAATGGCACCATGGTTTTTATTAGAGATAATATAATGCAATGGAGTGGTTGGGAGCATCTGTGGCATCTGGGGCATTTTCTATATGGGGACAGAAGTGACCAGAGCCACTTGAAGAGCATGAGTCTTTATTGATGCTGAAGTAATTTCTCATGAGACACAACAAACACTCTTTTTCTTTTCATGTTATTCTTAACACATAAAAATCAGGATTTGCAGATGGATTTTTTTCTCTTTTAAAATGGGACTCCTTACCTACTAGAATAGAATGGCCCATGATGGCCTTTACCAAATGCAGCAAAGGAAGTGGAACAGCCCTACAGCCCAAAATTTGATCAAAACTGCTCTGAAATGAGTTGTCTTCTGGATGAACACTTCTTGCAAATACTTCCTTCGTTATGTTTTGCTGTGCAACTGGCTTTCCAAATAGGACTTGTCACAGCAACAAAAATATGTGGCTATGAATTTAAAATGTTGTCATTCTAGCTCTGCTGTTAGTGGGATGGCAGAGGACACAGTGCATACAAACAGCTGGGTACTCAAGCAGACTAATGTGCTTGAAAAACTTCCCTTCAGCAGAGAGAAAATATTTATCTGCTGTGCAATCTTATTTAATACTAAGTTAAATACTTGTCTCCAAGGCCAAGCTGAAAGTCATGACAACCTTTCTTCTTTTTAGTCTAGTGGCCTAATAAGATTGCTCCTATTTCTGATCTATAACCCCTATTTACTTTAGACAATAGTAAAATAAAAAGAAAATTGTAGTCCATCTCAGAAAATATTTTTGATGTTACATCCACTCAGAATTACAGTGATAGGAAGGAATAGAAGTAGTAGAATGAAATAATTTCCCTCCTAACATAGCATGCTATTTTTCTTCAAACCTCTTCAGCTGCAGCCTCTACTGCAAAAGAAAAGACTTATTTATCTATATAACTCATATACATTGACATCTCTTAATCCTCATTAAGCTTTCACCAGAGAGGTAAAAGGGAATTTAAACCACTGGAAAGAAACATAAAGCATTTGTTGTGTGACTATGAAGTCTGATTCCTAAGAGAAATGAGAAAAAATGGAAGTGATACTTTACATCAGCAATTCAGCCATAAGTGTATCAAAAGAAATAGAGAAAGTGTTGACTGTCATTTGGCATTAATAGCCTTCTGTGGAAGTAATCATCATTGTTCATCATTCACTTCATGCTTTAGGATGAAGGAGCTTACAATACTCCTTGACTGAAGTACTGTCTTGAAGTTAATCAAGATGGACTGTGATTTTGTGTGTGCATTTTGTGGCCTATTAATTGATTGTTTCTTCTGCTGTCTAATTACCTTAATTTCTTAAGAAATTAAATTCAAAAGAACAAAGTTTTAAAACAACTGAATCTGTAATTCTTTTGGCCTTGTTATCACATTGCTGCACACAGGAAGACTCAACACAAGAATCTGGCTCAGAGTCGTCAAAGTATTTACAGCACTCCCCTACCTTTGGAGGTCTGGCACATGCAGAACCATATGTACTTTTTTTATTTCCTACTTCATAAGACAAACACTGCCCATTTTTTAAACATATCCTAACAAAAACTACAATAGTCATACAGATCATCTGTATATTAGGATATGAACCTGTTTGAAGAGATGTTTACATTCAGAGCCAATACATGCCAGATTGTGTGTGAAACAGACTTTACATAAGTCTTCACCTCATCAAATGCAGCATATGGCTTATTTACAGCACAGAATAGCAGGTCTTATTTAGTGAGGTACAGCTTTCCAGAGCTTCCACCAACATGGTTTCTTGTGCCTTTTTCCTTGATGGCATGGCCCAAGAGAAAATAATTGTGGTTTCTTTGTCTAATATCTGAGTTACTTCTGCTGTGTCCTGATTTACTTCATGCTAACAATCTGGAACAGGATACACACATACACACAAAAAAATATTGAGATGAAGCTTGATAAACTTGTTTGTTAATCAACTGCTCATCTGGTGTCTTATTTCTACAAAAGACTGCTTCAGGTGCAATTTAAAATACACCTCCATCTTTTTTCTTCCCATTTCAGCTATCAGTTCCATGGAACTACTGCTGCTCTCATATCTGTGAGATATGAGACAAGGCAAGAGGTTGCCAAGTGCTTGTCTCCTACAACAAAGTTTTCTGGAAAAGAGAACTCTTGTCTGTCTTCAAAGTCAGGATAAAGTACACAGGAGGTTTAAATGGGGGAGGGATCTTTTGAGAATATTCTTCCACTCATTTCAAAGTAATGGTGCAAATGACAGAACAAGTATGCCAAGGTGTTCTTGAACATCCCTCACCCAATGTTTTTCCCTCAGAGCTCTGAAAACATGATATGCAAGTGCTGAGCTACATTCCAGAATCAGCATGCTGCAGTGTATTTATTTCCTTTGCATGGCTTATCACCAATTTTACATGAAACTTGTGACCCACTCTTTCCTTCATGGCAAGCAACCAAAGGAAATGTAGGCCCTTAATAAGAAACTATCCATTTTGCAAATGGATCTCAGAGTAGCTTTAAGAGGCAGCAGGACTGCAAGTGCTAATGCTGTGAGGATGCCCAGGAAAAATGCCTACTACATAGTTTTGGGTGTTAAGTACTTAAAAAAAAAAGAAACAATACAACAAAAAGAAGAGACATATTGGCTCTTGTTGAATATGAGCCATAATAAGGTTGTTTCTGCCATTTGTTGCTAGACAGAACCTAAAGCTATTCAGTGAGATTATCTGAATAAATTTGTCTTCAGAAAGCAGCTGTTCACCAGATGTTCTGCAACCAATACAGTAAAATTGCAGGTAGATACATTCCTTTCTTTTTAAGCCAAAAAAACCCATATCGATAGATTTGAAATCTGACTTTAACTAACCTCTTACTATTGTCTTTACAGAGAAACAGAAAAAATAACATTTACAGCATAGTATCCATCAGCAGTCACATAAAAGTATGTATGCATGTTAATTACTTTGAATATATTACGAAGACTCCTTGCATAATGAGCTGGCTACTGTCAATATGGAACTGATTAATCCATGAAAACTTTCCTGTGATTCCAGAAATATCTGCCTGCAGCATCCATTCTACAATGGGAATTAACATGGGAAGACCAAGCATTGTCATCTACCTAGACTTCTGCAAGGCCTTCAATAGTGTCCCACACAACATCCTTAACTCCAAATGGGAGAGACATGGGTTCAAAGGGTGGGCTCTGATGGACAAGGAATTAGCTGAATGGACAAAGCCAGAGAGTTGTGGTCAGTGGCTCTATCCAGGCTGAGTCCAGTGACAAGTGTTGTCCCTCAGGGCTCTGTCTTGCCATCAGTGTTCTCCAATATTTTAATCAACAACACAGACAGAGAAATCAAGGGCACCTTCAGCAAGAAAGCTGAGCGGGGCAGTTGGCACAACATGAGGATGGGATGCCATCCAGAGGGACCTGGGCAAACATCAGAAGTGGGCCCATGAGAACCTCATGAGGTTCAACAATTCTGAGGGCAAGGTGCTGGGTCAGGGTAATCCCAGACATGAGACAGACCAGGGGAAGAACTCATTGGCAGCTCTTCTCTGTGAAGAAGGACCTGGGTGTTCTTGGTGAAGAGCTGGACATGAGCCAGCAATGTGCACTGGCAGCCCAGAGAGCCAGAAGTGTCCTGGATGGATCCAAAGCAGTGTGGACAGCAGGGCACGGAGGGGATTCTGCCCCTCTGCTCTGGTGAGACCCCCACCTGCAGTGCTGCATCCAGCAGAGGGTCCCAGCACAGGGAGGACAGGGAACTGTTGGAGCAGGTGCAGAGGAGGGACACCAAGATGCTCAGAGGGGTGGAGCACCTCTCCTGTGAGGGCAGGCTGAGAGAGCTGGGGAAGAGAAGGCTTTAGGGAGACTTTATAGCACCTGCCAGTACTCAAGGGGGCGTATACTAAAGGAAAGTGACTTTTTACAAAGGCAAATAGAGATAGGATAAGGGAGGATGGCTTTAAATGGAAGAAATTCCTCACTGGAAGGAGGGTAAGACACTGGAAAAGTTTGCCCAGAGAAGTTGTGGATGTCCCATGCATTTTTCAAGGACAGGCTGGACAGAGCTTTAAACAACCAGGTCTACTGGGATGTATCTATGCCCATGGCAGGAGGGTTGGAACTAGATGATTTATAAGATCCCTTCCTACCCAAGCCTTCTATGTTTATGTAATTTTATCATTCTCTCAATTCTGTAAAAACAACTTTGAT
This sequence comes from Erithacus rubecula, assembly GCF_903797595.1. Taxonomy (NCBI): domain Eukaryota; kingdom Metazoa; phylum Chordata; class Aves; order Passeriformes; family Muscicapidae; genus Erithacus; species Erithacus rubecula. The sequence continues at coordinate 83,387,990 of NC_136689.1, read as the reverse complement.
ATATACATTTTTTACCATGCAGTATAATATATTTTTGAGAAAATCCTAACAGAAACAAATATTGAACACATGCAAGTTACCTGACCAGTTATATGTGCTTGGTCAAAGTATATTATTGTTTTATCAATAATTAAAAAATATCAGAGCAATGATGCATCATATAAAATTGAGAAGGGTTGTGTAGAAGATTAAAGTCTGACAGCAGTAGTCAAAGAAAGAGATATTTTTCAGAAACAAAAACTATTTACCAGACTAAGCCAAGGATACCTAAGCTTGACAATTTATGTATATCATGGTGTGTTAGGAAAATGTGTTTGTTTGCTGTAATTCTATTTTCCCTCTTATTTTATCTTTCTTTAGATTTTTATTGTCCATCTGGTATTTCAAAGTACATCTGTAATAAAAAGAAAGACCCATAGCATCTAAAAAGACACAGAAAGTGTTGAGCAGATGGTAGAAAATGAAATTGAGAAATCTGCCTAGGAAAACTAAGTCAACTGGACAGAAGTATCTTCTATCAATGAATAAAGTTGTCAGTGGGTTGAAGAAGCTACTTTTAAGAGAAAGGTCCAAAGGATGGTGATGAACTCAGATTGTTAAGGGACACATTAAGGACATTACTGTAACAATATCTAGAAACCATTCAGAGAAAGATACTGTGCTTGAGGTGGGATGATGAACATGTCCCAATTCAGTATGTCTTACAGCAAGTTTCTACTGCATCTGTGTTATACAAGTAAGGATGGGACACTGACACCAGCAGGCAAAATTACCCTGGATGAACCTGTTCACAAACTTACAAGGCAACCATGAAAACCACATACCTGATCAAACACATCTTTGTCACCAAGATGAACCTGCAGGTAAACCAAAGGGGGAAAATACATTGCAGTAGGAAATCTTAGTGTAGGAATTCAAGAGGAACTCAGAAAACTTTGCTCTTTGAAGTCTTTAAAAAGCTTTTGCTTCTAGGAATTCTTGGCTACCTACCTAGCACATCCTGCATAGGCTGAAAGGTGTAACTACAGAGCCTGTTTCTCCATACTGCAGGTATATAGATGGCAATCCTTGAGCAGCATAGTCTGTGCATAGTGTGTGTGTGTGGGTGTCTGTGATCAGATTTTCCTAGATCTCTGCAAGACCCAGGCATTGAGTTAAATGTCATACTCTGGAAAGTTATTTGATGGAAATGTTTGATGATATGAGACACTAATTTATACCTTATAATGAGGAAAAAACTATAGCAAGGCTCCTTTGCATGCAAGGAGGCTTTAGAATAAAATAAAAAGGCAAAAATTTGGCTTCAGGCGAGGGCCTTGTAGAAGAGAGTCATAAAAGGAGATCAGGTTGGTCAGGCAGGACTTGTCTTAATCCATGCTGGCTGGGTCTACAGCAATGAGTGCACTGCAATGCAGGGAAGATCACAGATGTGAAAATTGAGATAAGTTTAGAAAACGAGCATGCAAGGACCATTAATGCAACATAAGCCCAAAATGACATTATACCATATATAACTGACAGCAAAAGTGCATTTAAATACTTGTGTTACTTGAGTAACTTTTGGTGGTAGCTAGAGCAACCTGACAGAGGAATTATCACACAAAAAGAGGAACCAGCTAATATATTTGAACTTCCACATTTTTATCTTATATAAAGAAATAGATTGTCTTTTATGTGAAGTTTAGCAGGAGGCTGAGGTGACAGGTCCCAGGCTGTACAGATAAAAATGAATTGCAACAACAGAGCTTTTTCCAAACTCAAACTTGTTATGCCAGTGAATGTTGATGAAGACATACCCAAGAGACAATGGCAGCTCAGAAACACATGGTCCTTAGGGGTTAAGTTCCCTAACACTTAATAAACATGAGTTTGCAAGTGGTGTATGAGAACAATTTAAAGTTTGCATATCTATGCAACCATGAAAGAGAGGTGAAAAATTTCCAAGGAAATACCTTCTTCAGTGACAGGAGAAGGAGTGTATCCACAAATCACATGGGAGCCACATTGCAGCTCTGCTATTCCAGAAACTCTTTCCATTTGCTGGTGCACTGCAGATAATATTCCCAGCAAATTCATTGCATGCAAACATTATTAAAGCTGGGGATAAAAAATTAAATTAACCCAAAGAATTTGCTTATAGGTCATAGCAAATTAGAGACTTGCATAATGCTCCCTTAGCTATGACAGAATAAAAAGAAATCCCAAAAATTGTTTTAAAACAAGCAACAAGCGCATTTGCTTTAAACATTTCATGCCATGTTTACGCTGACCTTGCCATTTGCTTCTTTCTACATATGGGGTCTTGTGGATCTTGAAACCAGCATGATTTCTCTTTCCAATAGCCAGCACCTCTCTGGAAAGAGGGAGTCCTTTTGTTTTTGACAGTTCTTGGGCTGCTGCCCTTCTAGACAAAACCAGTCCAATAGTCTCAGCAGGAAATCACAGCCAGTACTGCTGGAGCCAGTTGGTCTCCTATTATCCTATTCCTCTGGAATGGCTTATCTTGAGTCATTGTTTCCTTACAGACTCTTTTTAGACTTAATCAATGTACTCATACAGTGAATACCCTGCACTAAGGTCATCAGACTTTTTATACATTTTTATGGCCCACTCAACATCCTTTAGATAGTTAACTTGAGAGATGTCTGTCATTGTAGAGATGGGCCTTATGCCCATGGAATCTTGGCTGAACTGAAAAAATATCTTTTAGAAAGACACCCAAATCTTAAATAATTTTTGGAAAATATGATCAAATCCTTCATAAAAACAAATGTGTAATGAGGCAAAGAAATATAACCAGAAGAAGATGAAAGACTGGGCAATCTTTTTTTCTTCAAGAGATGGGAATGTGATATTTGAGACAATAAATAATATTGGAAAACAATTTCAACAACAAAGTAATAAAAAGGATCAGAAAGAATACCCTGGAGATCATCTTCACTGAATCTGGTTTCAACATCAATTCTTGAGTGCACTAACATTACTCACTCCTGTCCTAAAACTGTCCCTTCCAAATAAGACGCCGTTCTGTGTAGCCCCATTAATCCCCCACATCCCCCCTCTCCTGATTAAGTGGCTTAAATAAGTTTATTTAGTCTCTCTAGCTTTCAAGATGAAAGGCTATTTCCTCAAATACTCAAGACTTGTAGATACAAAAAGGTTCAAGCTTCATTCCACATGCTAGACTGGACCATCCTTGGCCAAGGACCCCCTCAGAATAGAATCATCAGAGCACATTACACTGTGAAGTGCTAAAATGAAAAGAGACAGGGTGACACTGCTTATAGTGACACTCTTTAGTTCAAGTCACAGTGTGTTGTTCTTGCAAGGTCCCCAAGATAACAAAGACAAAAAGAGGGGGAGGAAGGCAAAGCACAGCAACCTTTGCTCCACTTGTCATCTTCCTTCAGAGTGAAAGAATTAATGAGAATCCACCCTCAGCCACGGATAAAGGTACTAAGGGGCAGAGCTACTTAACTAGTTAATATTTCAATAAAATTAAGGGAATATTTATGCAACAGCCAAAGAATATCTCAAAGCCCTGTCACAGATTGGAAACACTTTATACATTCTGCATGGACATTTCTCCTGTCTTGAGCCTTCTGGAGCATCTATGTCCTGAGATGCCTAACCTATTTAAAATTGCCAGATCTCCACATCACAAGAAGAAAACTTCCAAAAGGCTTTTTCATCCCTTTTTGCAATTTACAATTAAAGGGATTATCAACAGAATTACTAATGAGAAGTTGGATTGAAGTTACTATTGAGAACAAGGGATAAAAATAAAAGCATTTTGGCTGAAATGTGAAAAATTTAAAGTTAAAGTCCAGGATTTGCATCAGGCAGGTATAGAGCTCCAACATTAGGTCATTAGCCTGTCTGGAGGTCCCTGGGCAGAGGAATGAGAATCTCCTTCCCCAGTACATGTGAATTTCTGCATGGACAAACTGGCCATACCCAGCAGGTTGGCTCCAACAAGAAGATCTCTCATTCAGTGCACAGAAGCAAAAGTTTAACCTTGGTGATGAGAGGTTTCCTCTGCAGAGGCATTTTCAAGTGAAGGAAAGAGTGAAGGAAGCTTTCGTTGGCTGCATCAACACATGCAGCTCTGGTACACACAGAAATAGAAACTTGCTTTAGCATGATTTTAACCATGACTTCTGTCAGCCAGTAGGGACCAATAAAGACAATTCTACTGCTCTGTGAGGACACACTGATACTTCATGAATCTTTTAAATTAATTCACCTTCTCCCCAAGGTAATAGGGTAACAAAATACATGAATATAACTGGCAGGCTTGCAAAATGACTGGATTTAAAAAAAGGTATTCACAGTGTTAATGATGCACAGTATGCGTGTGGAGCCATATTCAGAAAAAGTACACTGTGATTAGTGACATTTATATAATTTAAATTTTGTCGAATAAATCTCATAGAGGACAAGTATGGGAATTTGTTCAAGAACACTGCCATGTTCATTATTTATAGCTGCAATTTTTTGAATCTTCACTGTAACTGGATCCCTGTTTGCCTCTATAAAACTCCAACACTTTCTAATTTTTGTATCTAACTTCTGAAAATTTTAATGGCAGATAAAATATATATGAAAACACTGTGATAATTATCAGCTTATATATGCAGGGAGAACACTCCATGTAAGAATATTTTTGGTATTTAAGTCTAAAAAATGTGGAAGAGAAATAAAGGGACATGGAAAATTTAGAGAAAAAACTGTGAATGGAAACTTAAAAAGTTCTGAAGGAGCTGCTGATTAGATAATTGAGTTTCCTGGTTATCTAATGAGGAAAGAAGATAACTTTGGCTAAAAACTCATAATTTTTTTTAGTGGCAAAGTGGAATCTGTAAGGTGACAAATGTCAGATGAAAAATAAGATAATTGTAGAAACAGAAATCATGTTTGTCAGAGCGATGAATGTTAAGAAGAAATTTGAATATACTAGTCATTAATTCTTGTAATAGGGAGGCCATCTATTTAGGAATGTTGATGGAGAAAAGACAGAAGTATGACACTAATATTTCTGTTCTGCACTTGGAAAGAAACAATTGTAAGAGAAAAGTAAACTTTTCCACTGTAACCATTTTGCTAAGCAGTATTTAATGAGAGAGGAACTAGGAAAAAATCAGTCCTGAATACCTTGAATGCTAAAGTGCTGAATTTTTTGCTGGGGGATCTTTAGTCCAGGGGAATAAACTTTTTATAATACTTCGAATACCAGGAGGAATCCAAACTGTGCAGCAGTCAGGGAGGGTAAGGGGGTTAACCCACTGGACTACAGCAGGCTTCTGTTAATCCCCCAGAAACTAAATGGAAAAATTAATATGATATTGCCTCAACTGGAGGTATTCAAGGACAGTGATATAATTAATGTGTGCTGTAAGAAATAAGTTGATTTGTAGGCAATAAGTTCATTTAAACAAGTCCCACATGGTTGATGCCTGTTTACAAGGGTGTTTCTATGTATGCAGATATCTGCTGGCATGTGTTAGAGGTTGAGGAGGTGAAAAGAAGAATATTCACTCATGCTAAGTGATGACTACCTGTTCTGAGCTGGGCTTTTCAAGCTCTAAAGGCACTAGTTCAGTACTTTCTTCAGACATGTTCTTTGCTTTCTTCACATTTTTGAGAGCTACTCACATAAAAGCACAGTAAAATTTGTTTCCCTGCTTTTCCTGGCCCGGATATGATCTGCAGCATAGACAGGGCACCACACACTCAGTGACAGATGCTGTCATGGAGCCTTGTCCCAGTGCTCTTGCACATCTCTGCTGCTCTGGGTGATGTCTGGGTGGCTTGAGCTATCCTGCCACCTGTCTGAGGGGTGGTACCAGCTCTGCACTTCAGAAGCCTCCTTGATGAGAAGCTAATCAAAGGTGCAGCATACTGCAGTGTGAAATCCTCCACACAAAGTCCCTGGGGAAGTTTTCAGGATCACCTTCTAGAATTATTTGGTTTGGTCAGGCTGGGTTGGGTTTGGTTCTTTGTTTTGTTTTTTTGTTTCCTTTCTTCCATTTCTGCTCCACTGTATGACCATTTGGGCAAACAGTCATTGGCACATTGCACTGATAAGCAACTGGACTACAAATAAACACTAAACCTGTTTACACACACAGTGAAATCTTGGAAGTCACAACTACTCCACCTGACAGATCAGCATGAATCAGTCTATTATGATGTAAATGACACACATTTTAGATGGCAGTGATATTTTATAGCCTCATACACCAACTTTAAAACTTCAGAGGTGACACAGAGAGAATAGTATCATCATCATCAAAAAAAAAAAAAAAATCTCTCCAAGAACTCGTGGTTTATGTCAATGCCAATTACACTCTGGGCATAACTATATGCACAAGGTTTATCCCAGCCAGAAACTTCAGCCAAAACTTCTTTCCAAAATTGTGGATAATGCAATTTCTGCCAAGTATAAGTAAGGACTTTGAAAACACAAACTGCTACAAGGCAGTTATCCTGCAACCACAGTCCTCTTAGTTAAGAGGCCTGTATTCCTTGGTTGCAACATTTAAAATGTTGACAGGACTGCTTTTAAGGCTCATGTATTTTTCAAGAAGTCATTTGCTAATATGTGTTACAAAGTCAAAGCATCTCAGGAAAAGTATCTGCAGTTGAAAATCCACTAAAGAATAACACCGGCTTTACTGACAGCCAATTTTTTTTTTTTTTTGTTTTTTTTTTTTTTTTGTTTTTACATTGGTGCACTTAAGATTGCATTCCCATTTTATAATGGGAACAAGGAAGGATTGCCTCTATTCCTTGTGGTTGGGGCAAAGTGCTGTTTAATCCTGTAGCTGTACTGAATGCAAGCATCCTTTGGTCTTGTTCAACAACAAACTCTTGGTAAACATCCCTAAGTACTATAGAAACAATTCTGTATCTATTGGTACTTCAGTCTACTCTGAATGTATTTACAGCTCCAAGTTGCACAGATGTCTAATGTTCAAAGTAGAAGGAAGAAATTCTCCTTCAGTTTGTGCTGTGAGGTTTAACTCACCACTGTAGCTCACAGAATTAAGATAACATCATTATATCAGAATAAAGAAGTATCAAATTAAAATTCTTTTTTCTGCCTATCTGCTAAGTCCACAGAGGTGAGTAGATACAATTGCCTACAAAATTTAATCTACCACCTATTCAAAAGTCATATGTTCATCTACACAGTCCAAAAGCATCAAATCAGAGCATTTTGTTTTAAACTCCCTTTTACAGAGAGTTCTTGAACTATTACCATGAGTATTGGTATCAGGAGTAGCACCTTATAATTTTTCTGAAGTACAAGTGTTTTCTATAATTCCATGTTATCTTGATTCTTTCTATTGAATTTCAACAGCCTCACTCTAGTAAGCCTCACAGACTTATAAATTTGACCTTTATTATTCCAGCTTCTGTTTTTTAGGTCTCAAGTTCCCAGTAAGGATATTACAATAAGCAAACTGTAGATAATAAGTAATTATTCCTTTACACAAGAAAATTCTATTCCTTATATCAAGATTGGATTAGCTTTCCCATCAATTACCTCTGTATCTTAAAAAAAGTTGGTTTTTTTTTTTCCCCAGTAGGTTTACCAAGACTTTACAAACACTGCTGGTTTTATTTTCTTCTTCAAGAAATTCCAACTCCATTCTATTTACTTTGATTTTGCAAACAGGATTCTGTAATGTGTCATAGTATGTGTGTCATTGTGTCCTGTTCATCACTCCAAATTTTACCTCCTTCTCTTTAACATTCTGAGTTTTCTTATAACTTCCACATTGAAACTTCTCCTTTTCAGTCTCTATATTTGTCTGTGTCAGCAATCACAGAACAAAGTCAGAAATTTTTTGGCATGAGCTAGAGGAGAGCACGAGCTTATCAGTGCCTCACTTGCTAGCAGTAACTTCTCTACAAGATATGAAGAAGACATAAGAAAATGAGTATTTCACCCCATGGTTACCTGTTTCTGGACCCCAGGAAGGAAACACAGAAGAGCACAGTGATATTAGTTGGCAAATGGAGTGTGGTCAGGCTTCTGCTCTGAGGAGCCTCTTTTTACTCCTGGGTCAGCACTCTGTGTCAGGGACCACACAAGGAAATTTATCACCTGCAATGAATTCTTGGAACCTAGTGCCAAAAATATATAAAAAATTGACAGAAACAGTGTAATATGACAATGAATAACTGGAATCTTTGAGCTGATGAAAGCCAACCATGAAAGAGAAAGCCAACCATTTCCTACCAGCATTTAGAAACACTTCTCAAGGACTTATTCTCTTTGTACTCTGACTTTGTGAGAAAACTACCCCTAAATACTGCAGAGATGGCAATGTTTTCAGAAACAGTATACCTTCAATAAAGATGTTTTAAGAGTTTCCTGCAAACTGTGGTCCTCATATGCAGAAAACATATATATTTTATACAAGCAAGCCTGCTGTCTCCACAATTAGACCCTTTTCACTGCCAAGGAGAAAATTAAGCTGCTAATAGTCTGACTGGGGAGACCACAGAGCTTTTTGACTGTCATCTTCCTATTTCCCCTGATCAGATTTGGCAGCTGGGGACCGATTGCATTAAACTTTGCCTGTATCTGCTGACCCATATGCTTTACTGAGAGGAAATAACTTCATCAGGGTGTGTAAAGAGTGACTGACATAGACAGCAACCCCAGTTTTGGCTGAAAGTTCTGTTAGTGAGATCCCTGGCTGCAAGGGGAGTGATCAACAGCACATTTCATTGAGCATCCAGAGCCACTAGCATAATCCCACTCTAACTTCTGCTTTCTTAGGGCTGCTAAATTTACTACAATTGCTAAATCCTCCTAGCTGTGCACTGAAATACTTCTTACCAAGATCTGGTCCAATTTAAAGCACACTGCAGCCATCTCCACAATATTCAGCCCCTACCTGAGGTGGGAGAACTGTCTGTGCCCTCTTTCTGGGGCCAGAGGCTCTTTGGCACCTTGTCTGCAGCCTCCAACTTGTTCTCACCAATTCCAGTAGCACTGCATCCGTTTTGAGTCATCCTAAGGGTACAAAATATTACCTGAAGGAGCCCTAAGGCTACTTGATATAAGGAAAAGAGGAGTATCTGTTACCAAGGAGAATTTCTAGCTATTTCTGAGTCCACTGCTGCTTCAATACAGACATAGATAATGACAACAGGAGTCACATGCCACAAAGCTGATGATACTCACTGCAGCAAGAGCCCAGCATCTCAGACTCTGAGGAATACAGACTCCATCATACATCACACATCACAAAGAGTTGATGCCTTCACTGCCACACACAGAATTTGTGATTGTCTGGAGGCAGGAAGGCCCAGAGCACCTTCTTTTTTATGAGCCATGCCTCATTTATGTTGCACTTACATTTTTGTTCACTTCAAAAAAGGAGTCTCGGAAACTACCAAATTGTTAAAACATACTAGATAGTCTGCTTAAGGCAAATCCACCTAACAGTCTGTGTGATGCCCCCTCTCTTATCTTTGTACATATAAACTGTCCCTCCCTCCTTGTAGTGGCACAGGTCATAATCAGTCCCCTTCTTGTTTTTGTGTAGTTTAATACAAAACTTCTCTAAAAGTAAGCCTTCCTTCCTTTCACATTCAGCTAAATGTCCCCTTCCCAACTTTCCAACTCACCGATGCAGTTGGGCTTTATTTAGTCCAATGCTTGAAGAGTTACTGCTAAAATGATATCTGCACTTTTCTTTGTTGGGTTTGCCTGTGTATTAAAATAAGAATCTTGTCCTTGTCATTAAGGCCATTGTTTATTTTTACCTTATATTGTCAATTTGGGATTTCCTTTCTGTTACTCAAACTACCTTCTTTCCCAGTGTCCTTTCTGCAGTGGGGAGTGCTCTTTGATGGAGTCTGAATTTTTGTATGTGCCTTAGTCCCCTTTACTGTGTCAGCTTATACTGCCTAAAAACATAAGAAGTTGTGATTGTAGAAGAGAACACTAAGAATGTGTAAGAAATAGGTGCTGATCATTCCTCAGGAAATCCATATCCCAGTATATTAGATCTTCAGCCTGGTTGTTGAGAGTCATGCTCTGAAAGATACAGAGAGTAAACCCTGCTACTTTCTAGTAGTGTCAATCCCTTTTACCAATAAATACTCTTAATAAATACCCACATAACCATCTTATTCCTTTCCACCTTGACTAAATATGTTCTGAAGTCAAAATAAGAAGTTACCAGATTACAGAATCCACTTGCATATTCAAAAATCCACTTGTGTTGTGACATAAGCATAAGTTATATAATTCTGCTGAGAGATATTTGAAAATAGGAATATTTATCTGTTACATACCATAATGTAAGGTACACTCTCAGATTAACTAATATCAAGTAATCACAACTTTATGAATACTCTGATTACCTCCAGAAAGATTTATAGGATATCATCAAATAATAAGCTATTAGCTCATCATTATGTGTACCAACAAAGTCATTCCTATCACAGAAAAGTCATTAAAGATGGTGGAAGTTATCTTGGAGATTTGGATTTGGAGAAGTAACTATTTAAATTAAGCAAAATTGGCTGGCAAGATAGTTCTTTGAGTTCTTAAGACCAGCCTTAAACTCGAACTTGTTAGTTTCTAATAACCTGTCTACCAATGTCTTTCTGTAAAGTAATAGAAAAATTTTGTAACAGTAATAGAGTTTCTACTGAAATTTTATTTTCCTGTGAGAAAATTTAACAGTTGTTAAATTCCATAGTAAAAAAAAAATAAAATTGCAACCGAGTGCTTCAGGTTGTTTTGTTTTCAGACTTTGCAATGCTTTGGCTTCTAAAAAGATGTAGAATTTCCAGACTATATAATTTTGGATGCTAACTGTGTTTTGTCCCACATGCTTGTAATCTGAACACATTTGAGATAATTTCTCTGGAAACAAGGATTCACTCTTGGTTTTCAGGCTATGGTGTGCTGTCCATTCTTCAAAGAGAATTCCCCAGTGTAACTGGTGAGGTTAAAATGATTTGGGGTCTTTTTTGCCAGAGAAGAAATTCCACTTTTCGTTGAGTTTAAGATTCTAATAGTTATCTTTGGGGGCTTGATTCAGGCTTGCAGAAGTCCATCAGGCTCTTTCCACTGCTCATAGAGCCAATATCATCATATTTTCATTTGGCTTTGGTCACTACTGTCTGATTTTCAATATAATTCTTTATCGTTATACACACAGTTGGTTTTATTTAGATCAGAACTGTTGATACAGGGATTATTTAGATTTTTTTTTTTTTAACCTGTGCAGCCATTGCTCCCTATAATTAATGCAGTACATCTGGAAGGTGTTCCAGACAGACCTATGTGAAGGCAGTCTAATCCATGTTCAAATAGGTATCTTGCCATTTTATGAGAAGATTTTCTTTCTTTCTTGACTTTGCTATGAGGTCAATAATTTTCCGTAAGTTTATGTGAGGAAAAAGTTTGTTCAAACAATATCCAGGGCCTCTCTTGAACAATAATTTTCCTTTGCTATAGCTTGCCAAGATTATTTAAGCCTCTCAGTGCATATTTATGGGAAGCCTGGACAATGATGGAAGGAGGATTCATTTTTTTTTGAGATCTCGCTCAAGAGTCTCAGTATTTCCTTGCTTTTTTAAAAAAGGAGAATTTTTACCCTGCTGTAGCTTTCAGATCCCTGGGATAAATGTATTTTCACAGCTTACTCCAAGGTCCATAGTACACATATTTACATCCAGCAGGCATTGTGCATGCCTTTAAATTCCAGAGGTGGATCCATTCCAGACCCTTTGCCACCTGCTGGCCCCTCACCTGAGCCCTGCCAGGCTCTGGCAGAGCTTTGTGCTCCCTGTACCAGGGGCAACATTTCAAACCACTGCTGTAAAGCAAATACAGAGCTCTTCCAAGACAGGCTTGGCTAATGCTGCCTTCAGATGGAACAAGTAGAATGTTTACTGGAGGCTGACATGGCTTTGACTCACCTTTGCCTTCAAGTTTGCCCAGTTTTAAGAGCCGTGGATTTTACTGACAGTAATTTCATTTGTTGCTTGTTAACTGCTGTTCTTGTATTAAGCATGGAACAAAGAAAGGAAAAAACAAAGTCAAGACTAGTCATTTTGTCTCTTTTCCAGGCATAAAGATCTGAACACTCATCGAGAGAGGGCTACAAACTTACTTGCAAGATTTTGGCATATGCTGAGAGCATTTCTGCTCATTATAACACCAGTAACAGAGCAGGATATGTTCAAGGATGTGTCCTGGGACAGTGAAAGTGTCTCTCTCTCCCCATTGCTGGTTCACATCTTCTGTACAATGACATGCTCCACGGTGTTTTGTAGCTACATAACGAATTACAGGCTCTGGAACTGGCTCAAGCAAAAGCAAGCTTGGTGGAGCAGTGGGAGAGAGGCTGATGTCAGACAGAACTGGACTCTGAATCTTGGAAACTGAGAATCAGTATTTTTGAGCAGAATACCTCCTCAGATGGGTGAGTCCTGCTCCTACTCAAAATTCACTCAGGAAAAGCTGTAGAGAGGCCCTCACTGGAATGGCACTTCACATAGGATGTGTTCCTTCTGGGATTTCCCAGCAGAGGTTTGTCTCATCAGAGATGCCAATATTTATATTATATTATATTATATTATATTATATTATATTATATTATATTATATTATATTATATTATATTATATTATATTATATTATATTATATTATATTATATTATATTATATTATATTATATTATATTATATTATGCCATCATTCTTCATTTCCTGCAAAGAAACTTGCAAGAGGTGAATCTTTGAGAACAGCCCTCTCCCTTTTCCCAACTGCATTCCCATCAGAAAACTTGGAGAAGTTATGATAGGAAAAAATAGTTTGTTTTTCTTCTTTTTTCCTTAGTTGTGTGTTCTTAAAATGTTCTGAAGGGTTTATAAACCAGGGCATGCAGCTTTGCAAAGGATAATCTGCACACTTACTCGTTCCCTGACTACAGGCCAGAGGCTTCTCTGTGACAGCATACGAGTTCTGACTGGGCACCAGGTCTGAAAAATATATGTACACATTGTCACTGCACATCTGGAATTTAGAACTGCTAATGGATATGCTGTGATAGAAAAGTGTCTGGCCAATAAAGTTGGTTTATATATTTATTTTAAAAAGCATTACCACATTTCTGGCTAGTAGCCTTTCATCCTCTAGACTTTACACTAGTGCATCTGGAATGCTAAGCAGCTCTTTCAGGGATGCAGCCATATCCCCAAAAACATCTTTTTATTTGAAATAACTTTAAAAACTAATTAAAAAGGAGAAGGAGAAAGGCTTACATACCTAGTCTTGTATATCAGCCCCCACAATCTCAGAAACCACAGCTGAAAATTCTCTCTCAGACTCTCTGACAACCTACTTTATTTTCCAGAGTGCTGCTATGAACATGTGCAGCTGTCTTTGAAAATATATTTTGACCTCATTACATATGCAACTCAAAAGAGCAATTGTGAGCAGGTTTTTTCCTGGTCTAGCAGCGGAAGCCTGAGCATTTTGAGTTCCTACATGTCACTTTAACCCCCTTGTCACCATAGTCATTGAACCAACAGGCAGAGCTCTGCTCATCTTCTGTAGGGGCAGGAATGACAGCTCAGTCTTTCTCAAGTGCTGGGAAATAGCAGTAGAAGAAAACATCAGAGACCAGCAAAGAGAAAACTGCAAGAGCCCTGCCTCTCCAGGCATGCTCATAGGCAAGCCACCAGAAAAATACATTCCATGATGATGCACGGAATGTATTGCAGCCAAGTTAAAGGCAAGTCTTGTTTACAGGCCACCTTTACAGCTCTGAAGCTCTGGCAAGGACAGTGTTTCACATCTTAATGCAGAGGCAATGTGAAAAGCTTCTCCACACAGAGGCTGTCTTTTATCTTATTGATGTTTGCTTCTACGGATCTCATACCTTTATGCTGTGCACTCTGTGCACAGAGTATTTTTTAGGCAGAGACCAACTCCAAGCTGATGGCAGTGCCACGCATGTTCAAGTGAGGATTTCTAGGGCTGGAGTACTGACAGCCTGGAGAACCAGAGACATATTTTCACTCTCTTCACTCAAGATTAGGAATTAGGCTCAAACTAGGTGTAAAAGAAGCTTTTTATGATCAGGCCACTCAGATGGCTTAATGGCAGCTGTTTTGATGCCCACATGATGGCAATGCAGGTACATGAAGGATATGAGGAAAAACAATTTACAATCTCCTTTCTATTTTCCACCCAAGCTCCCATGACTGGCTTCATCAACAAAACCAGAACCAGTCCAGTCAGTGCTTTATAAAGCTTTATTGCAAGATGTGTTTACATAATGCTGTAGAGGTGAGCTTTTTAACTACTTATATCAAGAAATTTTGAACACTGGTCTGCGGTCAGTTTTCCATATTGACCCTGCATGGCACAGAAAAAAAACAAACATAGGATGTGATTGGATCTTTCCAGACAGTAAAGTGGGAAGAGTAGGGGGAGAAGAGGCAGACAAAAATAAAATCCCCCCAAGTTTATACTAAATGTGACACTGCTTCTTGAGGATCCAACACAAACGGTAGGTGAGCTTCGTGTGTAATAAAATCTTAAAAGAGTAATTCAAGTTTTTTATGAATTAAAACAGAAACAAAAATGCATTTTCATGGACAATTAAATTTAACATAGAATGAATTAACCTAAAATGAGAAAACAACAAACAAAACCAAAAACTCCACCAAAAGGACCTGTAGGTAATATCTCTGACCATGCATGGCTTGTTTTTTAAATTACAATTCACAGAATAACACTGCTGGAGAGCCTATTTTACACTATGCTACACAGAACATGGAAAAACATGAGTAGTGACATTTACACAATTTTACAGTATTTCTCCTTCGTCTAAGAAACACGTCCTCTTCTACTTTACATTTTTTTACAATTCCCAGCTCACAAAAAAAGGACACTAAATGCGCAAAGACAGTCGTTAAAAAGGAGAAATGCATCCAATGCTACAAATAAACCTTTTCTTTCACAGAAGCCTCTGCATTAGATAGTGATTAAACAAAATATATCTCTATCTGCCATTCAATGTGAAATGGACTAATTAGATTTTTTTTTTTTTTTTGGCATAGACATCAAACTATACATCTCTGAAACTCCTTGCCAAAAACTTTTTGGGGTCACATCTGAAATGCCAATTGAACCAGTTGCTGCCCCAGTTGAAGCAAAGCAAGGTAGGTCCTACATGCTGTTCAAATGTTTGTGAATGGTTTTCCATGGTTGCCTACAACCAAGCATCATCTCGTTCAAAACCACTGCATTTTTTTTTTATTTCAGAGCCTGCAAGTACCTGGCAGTTTTTCCTCCAGAGGAACATCAACAGTTGTGTCTTTTCCAGCTTATACACTTGTTTCTTGTGTCCTGCTGCTGCAAGCACAGAGCCACCATCTGACTGTGTCCCAGGGAGAGGCTGCCCAGCACTGCACACTCAGCCTGCCTTGACAGAGACTGTCAGGATTGGAATGCGTGCAGTGAGCTGCAGGAGTGTAAGGGACAGAGGAATATGCTCCTGCTTCTGCCTAACACCATGTCCCCATGCATCCTTTGGATAGAGGCAGACACTGCCTTACAGGAAACCATTCCTGCTCACTCACATCAAGACTGACTCAAAATTTTCGTTAAATTGGGACAATAAGTCATGTCTTGATATTCACATGTGATTATCTATTACGCTAAAGCCAAAGTCTTGTCAGTCTACAAAACTGATGCCTTATTTTGCTGACAGAATCAACCACTGCAGAGATTCACTAAAAAAGGGTGTCAAAAGAGAAAAAGAAATGTGTTTTTAAAACTATGTTTGAAGCTGCTTCCAGTATTTAAGGGAAAAAGAAAGACCCTTATTAAACCACCATTTTTTTTGTTGATTTTGGATTATGGACAAGGAGCTATCAAACAGAAAGGCCCACATAGCAGCCAAGGGGCTATAAAACATCTGGAATCTATGAGCCCGGTGCCTGGCCTGACTGAAAGGTGAAGAGTGATGAATTAAACTTTTGTGAGGGATCTTCTACTCTAAGGTGTGGCACACAAGCATTCCCTGGGGGTTTCTTCATTGCAGCCATGCAACTGCAACTGAGCATTATCTCCACTTGGGAGTGAGATTATAGAAAGTATCTGCATGCAGTCTGCTTTTAAACATCAAGTGAGATGAATGAAAATTAGGATAGCTTCCCTTTGGAGGTTATTTCATGTGCTAACGTTTACCTCAGCATCCAGATCAGGAAGGCATTATGGTGCCAGTCAAACAGACACAGTGCTCTGGGCACTGCATTTGCAGCTGACTGTATCTATCAGAAAGGGAAGAGAGGTAGTTATAATGGCTGCGTTTAAAAACAGCTTTCATGGATCTCTGAGTGAGAAATGGGAACATATTACATTGTGTATACAAGACTTTTATCCTTGTGGGAAACCAATCCATATCTCACACAAAACTTGTCTTAAAACAAGTGTTCCACCCTTATGGTGGGCTCTTCCAGTGATGGGAGGGCAGGCAGCAGCTCAAAACCTCACTGGACAGAGAGAGGCACACAGATATAATGAATTCCTCCACTTCATCTGGAATCCCCTAGCTAGATGAAGGGGAACAAATGTTATTCCCACAGTCAGGACATGCTGGCAGACTCTGGAGGAAATACTGCCACCTTACAGATTAGTAGGTCATTTTTATCAGGAACCAAAATGGAAAACTCTCCTGTAGTTATTGTGCTACACTATGTCTGATGATTTTGTTGCAGTAAATGCTGAGGACAGTGGAATTTATCTGACTGTATACTAGTGCATAAACAAGACCAAACTATGCTTCAGAAAAGTTGCTATCAGTTTTTCAGATAGAGAGCACAAACAGAACAACAAATGCCATGGAAGAACAGAAAAGGAAGAACCTGCTTCACATGTAAGACACATCCAGAGAATCTGAAAGAAACCACCTTTTTTCCCACTGAACTTATTCCAACCTATATTATTCTCCATATTTAACATTCTCTTTGATAAGCATATAAAGTTTTGACAATTTTTGCACAATTTAGAAAATACATGTGCCCAACTATTGGTAATTAATCAGCTATGTTATGTTTCAGAGACAGACACTGAACTGTGCTTAAATGAAACACAAATTTGTTCCCTGTTATGAAGTGGCCACCAACAGCCAAGTGGTCACCAATTTTACACATTCAGCATATTTCAATTAAAATATTAATTTTTGAAGACTTTTTTGCTTTTCTCCCTCCAATCAAATACAGGATCTCTTACAGTATACATGTACTTCGTTGCATTTTTGCTTTTTTTGCATTTTTTATCACTTAGCAAGTAGAACAATTCAACATGACCATTACATTCAGGGTGTCTTCCTCTTGTTTCAGACCTCAAACACCTCCACGAACCCCCATTACCTTCAGTTCTTTGTTCTAAGCATCCTTGAGCAAGACTTTAAAAGTCCACAACGGTGAGCAGCACATAAAGATCCACATTAAAATCCAGATGTTCATAGGTCTTGCCTATTTTACAGTGAAATTAGTTATATGCCACTTCTCTTTCCTAACCAGCTTCTTCCTTTCCACAGCCTTCAAATACATAACATATTGTATTGATTACCCAACTACTGCCTTCTGTCTACTTGGAAAATTTTTAAGAAATGGAGGGGAAAACCACATCAAACTTAATGCTGTTCTTAAGAACCATTGCTCATGAATGACTCTTTATTCCATGGGAGATCCAAGGCATTGGCAGATAAAGAATGAAATGTTACAATCAGGAAGGTGGATAGCATAGGTAGGATGTTCAGCCACAGGTCTTGCTGCAGTGTTGGCAGCTACCTGGCTCTGTCATCACTTGGGTGCTGTGCTCAATGCAATGTGAGGGATGACCATGGTTTCAAAGCTTTATTGTGTTTAGTTCAACTCTCTTGAACAATCTTCAGTGATTATCATGTCCTCAAAGAGAGAAGAGCAGAATAACTTGAAGTACCTGACCTGGGTGCCAGAAGCAACACAGCTATGGCACTAGGACCCCAGCAAAGACTATAATTTAACTCTATTTTCCAAGTGTGTTTTGCAGCCAAAATCGAACCCTGTTACCATGACTAAACTGTTGCAGTTCCTCACTTAACCAGCTTGAAAAATGTCTCAGTTGTTACTGCTGTGCAGACAAACCCTTAATCTTAGAGGCTAAGGCAATGGAAAGAAACAATCTTGTGCATCCTTGAGAATCTATTGGCCATATACAGACTTTGGCTTGAAAGGTTCCCTTTTATGTTATTGTTCTTTGCAGTTCTCTTCAAAATACTTCAGCATTGGCTGGGGTGACTTTCATCTTCACTGCTGTATATGTCCTCCACTTAAAGGCAGATGAGTTGACTAAAGGTTCTTCAAACATGCTGAGGGCAATTACAAAAGTCAGTTATAAAACTGTGAGATAGGGGCAAATATATTGGAGTTGTTTACTGTGGTACCCACTCCACTTGTATCAAGGATAATCACAAATAATCACAGTAAAGAACAGCAAAACACAGCAGGCTTTTTAGCAGGGCTATTTCATACTCAGATTCATTAAATTGAAAGAAATCACCACCACATTATCTTGCAGCAGAGAAAAGCAGCATGAAGGGCACAGGCAAGTGAACAAAACTTCTTGATCTTAGCATCCAAATGCATTTGAGTATGTAAAATTGTTGATGTAGATCTCTCTGAAACTGTACAAATGCAGACTACAACCATAGCTCAACAAGAGGGAGGAACTGTGTTCTCTCCTCTGTGTGCATGCTGCTATGTACTGTATGAGTGTGCCTTAATGCACATGAATTCAGGATCCCAAACTCTCCACTTGTATTGCAGGCCATGGCCTGCCCCACAGGGTGAATCACACTGAACAGCACTGAGTTCCTGCATAAAAGACATTCTTTTCCTCCTGTCCAGGTGGAACAGTAAGGCCCCACAGTGAAAATCATGGTCCAGCTGGCTTCAGCAAAAGCATGATTTCACACCATGACTGCATATGTACAGACACATGCACACATGTCCACACATTCATTCTGTACATATACAAAGGTACACATACATTTTTTACATTCTTTGGTGGCAAAATAATAAAAACCCAACAAACCACAGCGTTGTACAGACTGTGCATCTTTGCTTAATGAATCTGCTTGAAGAAAATTTGGGTTGCTGTAACAGGAGTTATTTTGCCTGTTTAAGGACTGTTCCTTGCATTAACAAAATGCCATACATTTACAATGACTAAAACAGGGCACAAGAAAAGCCAGCTTAAACACAGCTCACGTGATGACAGATAACTCAGAGAGCCCTCTCCTACCCACATCAACACACCATGAGGAGAAGCCATGTGCTTTCATTTAGGAACATTCAAATACTTCCTCAGTTACCATCTGGATGTCATGCAGAGCTGTGGCACACCCTTCTTCTGCCCTGGATGTGGGGTTTTGCTTTTTGTTGCTTATTAAAATGGAACTAACAGAGGGTAGGATGTTGGGAGCAGCAGAGGAGGCTGGCAGTTCAATGCCATGCTGAAAGGTTCTCAGCCTGTGTGCTTCAGATGAACGGCTCTTCTTGGTGCCACCCCTGGGATGTCAAACCTGCATCTCAGAAGTGCTGATGAGGCCCAGTGCTTTGGCTTCTTCTGGTGTTAGACCACTCTTTAGTGTCCTTCTCACTGCACAGCCATGAAAGCCAAAAGCAGACAAAACAAAAAACCCAAGCAAAACAAAAAACAAAGAAAATACAAACAATTAGAATTGATAATTACACAAGACTTTCAGCTGCAAAAACCCCTGCTAACATGCAAGCTCAATCAAATCAAAAGTTACTATCTATTTAGGGCCTCAAGTTCAGAAACACTGAGTTATACCCTATGGCAAATTCATTGGAGCATCAACAGCAACTCCAAACAGTCATGCAAAAATATATTTGTCATTCGACATTCAGTCAACAAAAAGTTTTAAGGAAAAATACCCCAGCTTTTTATGACTTTTTTCTCTGAAATTGTTTCAGTTGATTTTCAGTCCATAGAAAGTCTCATCTAACATATTATTTTATGATTTCATATGAATTTTTAAAAAGAGCTTTGGGATCTATAGGGATCTATTGAATTTATCATTATTAAATCCATTGAGACTCTTTAAATGAGTAAAATCTTCACCTCTCAAAGTTAAAAAACTATAAACACAACCACTTTATAGTTGATTAAAATCATTAAAACTACTGTTTTCATACATGCTCCCCTTTCTTTTTTAATGTGCCCCCATCCTAATGCCATATGTGACATCTTTGCTATTGGTAGTCTGCAGCATTTTAGCTGAACTTAAATGATTCATCTAAGCCAAAATCTTTTTTCTTAATTTTCCATAGAGCATTCTGAACATTAGCCCCCAACAAGTATTTTAAAATTTGTGACTGCCCTTTTTATTCAGAAACAAGTGACTGTGTGACTGCACACACTGAGCATCAGTGTCCTCCTAGTTTTACTGGTGCTGACTTTCAGGTGGATGAGCTTTAATTCAAGACGCAAGTGGGGTGTTCACACTTTAATGTTCCTCAAGTACAAAATGCACATTGAGAAGTTCAAGTTGCATGCAAAGCATAAATAGTGACTTAATATTGAACAGAATATATTTGGAGCCTGGAAACACTGAAGTTCAGAGAAAACTAATCATAGAGAAACCAATTGCAAAGAGTGGTCAAGGAATTCTTGCATAATTTAGCACAATTAAGAGCTCTCATTTACTGAGATATTCAGTCAATGTAACTGAAACTGGGTGGTCACACTCAAGGGCTGAGCAGGAGTGAGAGAAGGGAATGGATTGGCATAGAAAACAAGGGGATAAGATAAAGGAAGAATATGGCATATCTGAACATTTGATACCATGCAGGTTGAATTAATGGGATCTATGATTGTCAAACCACTTTCATCAGTTGCTGAGGTTAATCAAATGAGATGGGAATGCCACATTTCTAGTTCCTCCATTATCAAACCCTTACTTGAAAACTGTTTTTAAAGATCACTCCTTTCCCCTAGATTATTTGTATTATTAAAAACCATCAGGAGACTGCATGACAGCCTTTTAGGATACCCAGTTCTTTTTACAATACTGATCAGCAACATCTCCCAAGTTTAACAATACTTATCTTAAAGCACTGCAAAGTTAAATTAAACTGACAAAGCTGAGTTTAAGATAGACCAAAAAAGTACTACCAGAAGAGAAATAAACTTCAGAAAATGCTCTGGTCTACTTGGTAAGAATACCCAACAGGACATTTGAGTCAGTTCGTATCATTGGCACCCTTTCTGGCTTCTCAGATTTGATATCCAAATGCCCATGGTGACAAGTGTTAATTTCTAGACATATGCTGTGGAATACCTTAGGATCTTAAAGTCTCAGTGAATCACCCAATGCTTATTTCTGTATCAAAATGAACTGTATCAGGAGTGGAAGACAAAAATCCAAGAAAGTTGCAGAAGAAATATTTTTGTTATATTAAACCCAAAGATTTCCCTGTGTATTTCACCTGCTTAGCTGCCTGCACTGTCTCTCCCCTGAATGCTTTTTTTCTTTACCCTCTGTAACATCAACAGCCAAACATGGACCATAGTTTGTTTGGCCACCAGACAATAGCGTCATGCTAAAAAACACAGGGCACCAAACTTTCTCAGGCTGGTTGTCTGGATGACATTA
Organism: Erithacus rubecula; assembly: GCF_903797595.1. Lineage (NCBI taxonomy): Eukaryota > Metazoa > Chordata > Aves > Passeriformes > Muscicapidae > Erithacus > Erithacus rubecula. The sequence goes on along the minus strand of NC_136689.1, from coordinate 83,366,266 downwards.
CATCTTCCCACTGATCCAAAAGTGAACTGGAAAACCAAATGTGGAACAAATTTCCTCATTTTAGACACTTCTGCAGAAATGACAAACCAAATGTATTCCACACTGCTCTCACATATATCCCTTGTTCTCTCAGATCACTCACTCACTCACTCACATTTTCGAACTGAGCACAGTAACTACTGTAAAAGAAAGCTATTCTTTCTTGTCAGACAGGAAGAGAACAAATTGTTATTCCTGTTTGCAAACATTTCACAGGAACTGATGTACTCTGCTAACACTGCTTAGGTATTGGACTAAGTTAAATTCTGCTCTTCTTTATGATAAGATAAAACTGGAACAACCTTCTTTAGGTCAGTACAATTGCTACTGCACAAATAATTGAGCTGAAACTATTTAACAACTGAAAGGAAAATGAGTGTCTCTAACTTCTCCCAAGCAGAACACAGCAGAATACAAAATTCCTCCATCAGCCTGAGTAAGAGAATTACTAGTCTACTAGGAAAAGCAAAATGGATATACAGTAACATAGGTTTCTTTGAAGAAAACTACAGGAGATTATATTCAGAAACCATAATTAGGAGTTAAAATACCATGGTAGAAACCATCTTCATGGAAGAGCAAGTAGTCTTCTTTATGTTAAGCAAATAAATCTCTGAATCTACAGATGCCAACCTATCAAACATACTAAAGTATTAGAATAACATCCTTTTGTATTAACCCTTTGACTGAAAAAAAGAAATCCTGTATGTAGCAGGTAGTAAAGACAAGTGCCCTATTCTGGGTTTGCTGTATGATTCACACAAGGAGTCTGGAGACCAACCCCACACTGGTGTTTTTTGTGACACTGCAAAACAAGTAGGAATGACAATACTCAATGAATTGCTGGGACATACACAGCTAATTTAACAAAACATCCCTCAGTTATAACTTAGCTCTCCTTTAATACAGAGGATGATAACTTGCATTTAAAATATTACTGTAACTTAAAGTATAAAAGACAACAGGAAAAAAGGAAAAAGAAAAAAAAAGGAAAAAAGAGCTCCAAACAATGCAGAACTTTGGTGGTCATAATCAGATAGTCAAGAAAATAATAAAAAGCAAAGATGTGAATGTTTATGAGAATGATTCTCATAAAAACTGATGGCTGCTTACTTGTATAAATTAAGCATGTGGGGCCAAATGCTGCAATATACTGTGGCTACTGGCAAGAATAAAGCTGTCCACCATCAACAGGCAACTGGAAGGATAACAGCTGACAGAACCATGGTCCAGACTCAAATGAGGGAATTCTTAACCCTATAATGCAACAGGCCAGTCTGACACAAATGGAGCCACACAGTGTTTAAAGTATTACGCACTTAGGGAGGTGAAAGTAGTTTAATACAGGGTCTCTTTATATAAAAATTGTATCTAATATGCACAAATTACATTTCCTTATCTGAAGATACAGTGGATGGATGCAGCATATACAGGAACACAAGTTCCAGCCCCACTATTCTCTGCACTGACTTGTTGAATATGGAAGCTTATGGATGATGAAACCAGGAGAAAGCTGAGTTATCTGCAGGAGCCGAAACTGCTGTGGGAGGTGGGTGAACCTTGTCTTGACATCCTCAGTCATTTGTTATTTCCTCATAAAGCTTGGTAGGGTTCCTCTACCTGAGGTCATGAACATGTTCCATCATCAAAACTGAATGCAGGGAGATATTTTCTTTCCATGTTTATAGACAATGCAAAATTATATTTCTCAGCCTAGGTCTTCACCCTCCCTGCTTCACTGAATTTTGTCATGTCTCTAACTGGACTAGACATAATATCTTGGCTTGTAAAACTTTTGGCCTGCTGCAGATCACATTAAACTGAGTTATGGAATGTATTTTGGAGGCAGTGACAATAAAAATAAGACTTTCAAATGACCTTTTAGGTTCTTCAAGAAATTTTAAAAACATTTTTTAAAGAAACATAACATAGAGAGAAAATAACTTTTACTCTTGTCACAAGCAAAGCCTGCTGAGATCCCATAACTAAGAAAGTAAATGTTGTTTTACTGGGGTTAGAAGGTATGATAATTCTTTGTTAATCATGAAATCTAGAATTCTATTTGATATCCTGGCAGAATGCAGTGTGCTTATGATGAACTCAGTGAATTTGACTCTGTCTGTTGGGTTAAAATCTACAGAGATACACAGCCCTCGCACTATACTGGAAAGGTTTTAAAGAAGAGTAATTCCTGAAGCATAGTTTTGTCAGAGAATATAATTATCTAGGGTTTGGTTGTTTTTTAAAGAGCAAATAGCACTTCTAATTTCCTCTCTTTATGGTTTTTTAAATTTTTTTTTTAATTGAACAAACAGTAAAGATCAACCTCGCTGGCGCCATTTATTCTTGCATTTGCAATGGCTTTTGGCATGTGCATCTACATTTGTGTGAGTCACTTGTAAGGCAGAATAGATGTGACCATTCTCCTACTCTGGCAGTCACAGAATGAATGCCATTCCTGCTACAAAGATGTGGCAGCCACAGAACTTTTCCTCGGTCTCAGCTGCAAAAGTAAAGCAGCTGCAAGTTGCAGATTTGGAATGAAGAAAACTCCAATTGGCTGTAAATTACACAGTGAGGACAGCAGGAAGGGCATGTTATAAGAGACAATACAGACCAGCTCCATCATCTCATTTAATTTAAGGTATCTTAGGTTGGTTTTTTTTTTTTTTGTTTGTTTGTTTTTTTTCTGTTACCGATCCACATCCACACACTTAGTCTATGTTCTCATATATTTACATTCAACATATTGTCTTGGACTTTATTACAGTGAGTCCAGCAATGACAATTTGCAACTCAAAAGTTTAATCTAGACAACCTTGCACATATCTTCTTATTTTAAGCCCTATCATATTTTTATGCCACTGTCTATATAAGTTATGTTTAATTATGCATAAATCATTGCTTAATATGAGTAGGCCTAAATACTTAATAACATGCAGCGCTTTTCTTACAGAGATTTGTAGGTGAATTTTTGGAGTATATCACACACTTCTCTGAAGAAGTACAGACAACTGAAATGTGCTCTTTGTTTGGGTCAGCCACACAGAAAGCTCTCGGAACCAACACCTTATTACATATTATTATCCTGCAGCTTTGCTTTGAGTCCTGTCAACACTTCATAGATGGCACAAGTCTCTCCAAACAAGAAATTTAGCAGGTCACAACCACCTCTGGGTGCAACTTATGGTGGCTGTGACATAAAGAGGAGTCTAGCAGTGGGAAAGGACAAACTGGCACTTCATAAGGAAAGCTAAATTTGTTTTTCATCTCCAGGTGGCTTATGTTATAGGGAACAAAAAGTAACACTGCTTTAGAGAACCATGCATGAAGAGCATATGTGTTTTCAAAGTAATATTTAACATGTAGTTGAAACTGTTAAAGTTTCCAACTTTATGTATTTCACAGATCATAATTTACACTGTTCCAACAGTAGAGCAGAAAAGATTTAACTCCTTCCTTGAAAGCCTTCTAAGACAAAATCCCCTTAATTACCATGAATTCCACTATGTAGAGTTACTTCTAAAAGCAATCCTGCTGCCACCTCTTTCATAATTTCTCCCACTTAACTTCACCAGTCAGAAGTGATTCCACTAATAACAGGTAAAGCATCAAGAGTACAAAGCTCACCAGCAACCAAGGCTGCATGACTGCGTATATAGTGAGTCATAACTGAGTCACTATACACTGTTTACAAGACCAGACTATGCATTATCAATGCACAGGTTGGAAAAAGACTGGAGATGGGACACAAAAAGTAAATCATCTAATGTCATTCATCATCTGGAATTTTAAAATGACCCACTAAGGGGGTCAATCAGGCTCTGAACACACACATGTCTCTTGGAGAGTGACTTGGCAGAGGAGTGTGACCAAGCTTGAGCACCTGGGCTCTGTGGAATGCAAATTAATAATTCCCATTAGGAATCCACGCTGGGGAAAAAAACAGTAAAAGACATCAAAGCAATCCTGTAAATTCACTAATCAGATTATGCTATTCTGCCTAGAGAAAGCCACATATATATAAAATATATTATTTCTTGGCCATAATGCTGGGGCAAGATAATGCAAAACAGCTTTTTCTGAAACATTTTTGTTCATCTTCTAAGAGAGACTGTCCTCCAAACACCTCTGACACTCAGCAAATCCCTTCCCAGCTCCTCCTGCTAATCTCCTCGGTGGCAGCAGAGGGCTCCCTTTGGCAGCTGTGGCAGTGCCGTGCCCTGGGAAGCCTCACAGGAGATTGTGTTTGCTGCTCTTGCTCAGGAAAGCAGCCTGAAAAGCTGCCCTGGACCTCTCTGCCTTCTCTCGCTCTCAGATGAGGTACTTTCCAGAAGAACTCAGTGATTTGTCAGCCTGCAACTCACTGCTGCCGAGCTCTTACTAGGATGCTGAAAGACATGATCCTTCAGGAAGGAAGGATGAAGCGAACAATAAATTACTGACCGGAGAAAAATTTGCAAGTTACTTTAATGCTGAGAGAAAGCAAAAAAAAGTACGTAACCTTTCAACTTTGGATTAATGGTGTGCAACTCAACTATCCATATTTTTAAAAAATACTTAAAACTCCCTACCTTTGGGAATGAATCCTGTGACAAAAATTCAAAAGCTTTTACCTTTAAAGTACATCAATTACAATGAAATCAGAGGGCAACACAGATGAATTCACTGATGCAGTGAATGGCAAACTGGCAAAAGTGAAAACAACAATTTGTATCTCCTGTAACATGAAGTAAAATTATTTCTTCTTCCTACAGAACTACATAAAGTTAAGGAATGTATATATTTGTGTAGGCTAGGATAATTTGTTATGTGACCTCTACTAAAAAAAAAAAAAAAAAAAAAAAAAAAAAAAAGCTGTTTCAATCAGAAAGTTTGAGGCTAGGAGTCCCAAAAGAAATAATTTCTATCGGAATAATACTCATTTTAGAAATGACTCACAGATTCCTCTAAAATAGTGAGTGGAAAATGAATTTAGGTCTCTTTTATAAGCAATTTTTTAAACAGATATTTAAACCAGCCTCTAAAAAACCCTTTTGTTTTGAAGGCTACGTGATGTAGAACTGTACAGGATGATTGCATGTTCCCTCTACAGTGCTAGGACCAGGCAAACACTCTTGGACAAACCCTGAGGTATGAGAGATACAGTCTGAAACTCATGAAGACTGGTAACAAAATAGATAGGAACTATAGATTTGAACATGCAAAAAGTAGAATGTCTACTCCTATCTGTCAAAATCAGTTATATTAAAAGAAAGCTATTAAAAACCCTGTAATACACATTGTAAAGCAGAAACTGAACACTAATAAATGAATGTGTGCCAACTTGATACCAACCATCACAATTACACATGCCATCAATTGCAACAGACCAAACTAAAAACATGGAACTAGGTATTCAGCCTCAAGACTCAAATAAATGTGTAACTATCAAAACTCATGGTAAATCCTATGGGTTATGTAACTAATGGCTAATGGTTATGCAACAGAACAGCAGGTATGGTGGTACCTAGCCAAAGGTGGGACTTGATGAACTTGGAGATATTTTCCAACTGAATGATTCTGTGCTTCCTTGATTCTACCTCTCCTGTTTGTTCTCCTACAGCTGTAGGATGCTGATGTTGGCCTCTGGCATAGATGAGATGGGGGACTACAGAGATTTCACCCTGATTAGATACATGAATTTCTAGAGCTTATTGTGGTCAGCTGCATTTATTAATAATTCATTAACAGTTATTAATAATTGAAGTTAATTGGTTTTGGTTTTTATTTATAGTAGATCATGGAGTTTTATCCTCCTACTTTTCCAAAGATCTTGCCATCCTAAGGATGGAAAAATGTATTACTTAAAAGGCATCCAAGGCTCAAACTATCTTGGCATCAAATGTAGATAACCTTCCAGCTGCCAGAGCTCTGAATGCATTATCTCACATTCTGTTTTCACTCAATAATTACATTTTTTTTTAAACCATGTATTGACCTTTTGAAGGCTCAGTACTTTGTGTACAGACAAACAGACTATGATACTGAATATTATCAGTCATACATTTACTTTTTCTAAATGCAGAGAATGGTTCCTAAATATGCACCACTAACTAGATTACTCTGCCCTATCCTCTAACTCCTGATAGGATCCAGCTACTCAAATCCTAAAAAATTAATTGCAGATTTAAAGTAAACTTGTTTGCCTTTTAAGCATTTTATATTGTCTTTCTTCTTGCAAGGTTTTATTTTTTTTAAAGTATAATTTCCATTAACTCCTGCTTTTAGTCAGGCTATAAATACCAGAAGAACAGCCTCTCTCCTGGTATTTTGGCACTTCTGTACATTTTCAAGGCCAGAAAAAGTAAGTGGAGATACATGAAACTGAAAAAAAATGAAAATAACAAAGAAAATATGCAGAAAAAGTTAAATAATGAACCCTAGGAATGCTCAGCAAAAAATATGCATCTTTAGATTCAAAGAGTGTCCCTTGTAGTACTTTGTTTGCTTACAAGAAGTTTATTCCAAAGCAATACTGCATGTGGTACTAAAACCTGTCTAAAGCTGGTCTCCATGCTTTGTCCTTTGGCAGAGCTCTTTCCCACATTTTAGCACGTGATGACACCAGGCTAATTCCAATTTGACTTTTACAGTATAAAATACCTGACCTAGGATGTTCTGTAGCTTAATTTAATCCACCAGCCCTGAGTCTACTTGTCTAGGATTCAGGTGATCTTTGACTCAATTCCTATCTCCACGTACTCGAAATGGGTGCCTCAGACCCATTTCTAAATCATGATTTGTAAGTATTTTTACTCCCTGCAAGCCATTACACAAATAAATCAATAAATCCCTATGAGATATTTCCATACCTCAAGGGTCTGTCACAGGGTATATTGCTAGGCTAGCACATTATTTCAAAGCCTGATAAAAGAACAGGACATTATAATGTCTCTCTCTTTTCTAAACATAACAAATCAGTTTGATCAAGTTATCTGAGTCAAATATTAAATTAAACTGTGATTCAACTATTATGTGTTCCAAACCCTCTTTTCTAACTCAAATTTAAGGCAGATTTTAAATTTTAATAAAATCTAAGAGTAACAGGAGTGTGCACACACACACTCTGAGATAAAACAGTGTGTGGGAAAACAAGCCTCTCACTCTGCACCATCCCCATGCAGTGTCTCCAGCAGCATCTGATAAAACCATCCCTGTGGTACTCACCATCAAGTACCAGTCACACCTGGGCCCTGCATTATACTTCATCATCCAGGTGATTCTTATCCCAACTTTCCTTTACACTCATTGCTCGTTATGGCACCATTTGTGAAGGCTTTCCTGAACTTACTGGAGAACCAGACAATCCAAATTATGTTATCTTTATTTAATTGCTAAGTTGAACATCTCCCTATAATGTTATAGAAAACATTCTCACAGAAAGCTGCCATCGGACTGCAAGAACAGGAACAGTATATTTTCAACTTAATTTTTATGTTTTTAAAACATGCTGAACTGACATCTCCATGCCTATTTTTTACACACAGAATATAAATATAAGAGAAAAAAAAATCTTTGAAGATGTCGTTAAATGATTACCTCAAGGGGGTGACAGAGGATTTCAGTTTCTGTGGCTCATTCAGTCCTGTGGCTTTCTGATGAACATACAACTGCAGTGTTATTTTCTCAGATATAATGCCACTCTAGTATATCTGATAGGCAGGTCACTGAACATCTGTCATAAGCAGTGACTTCCATTTGATTACTGTATTTCTAAATGACAAATTTCATCCTGAAAATCTTCCTGAGTAAAGGTCCAGCACAGAATTTCTCCAGATCATCATATGAACACAGTTGTTAGACACTTAGTTAGATTTCTGTAATTCACTTCATCTCCCGCTGATGAAATTCCTTCCTACTAATCATATCTTTATTTATCAGTGACCCTTGCTATCTTCAACCAACAGATACAGACATTTACATCTGTCTTTTGTTGGATGACTCCCTGCCTTATTCCTCCTCCCATTTTATAGTTCTGATAATTACTCTGAGTTTTCAAACATCATTATGCCCTAACCAAGCTCTCTCTGTACCAGATATGGTCACACCGCTCAACAACCACAAAAGGTAAAATGCTTCAAGTGAACATATCAAGATGTCTCATTTTCCTACTGCAACGATTTCCTGAATTTTCCATAAACCTATTTCTGCTTTCCCCTAGCTATAAATGACTTGAGTAATTAGTTTGATTTTGTTTTTTTTTTCACTGTCTTTTTTATGGGAAAAAATCCCTTGCCCTTGAAAACTGTCTGCTGTAACCACAGCAAATGTTTACAGTGTAATTGCATATAGATCTTTTGGGTTTCTGACTTTGCTAAAACCATGTCTGTCAGTTCATGCTCAATAAAATCTTTGCTGAATGCTAAGTAACCCTCACAAGACTTCCAGTGCACTGAAAGCAATGAGATGTAGCAACACAATGCCCAGGGAAGATAATTCCTTTCAAGTGAGTTTCTCTTTGATGTCCATGAACAGATTGAATACTAAGCTCATGGCAAAAGCCAAAAGATGTGTATGGGAATCTGAAGATTGAAGGTGATGAATTAAACCTATCAGATAATAGGGTCTTTTTGCTTTACAGGCAATAAATATTATAGTGTCTGCTAATCTAAAACTGAGATATGCCTAAAAAACTGTGTTTCTAACTGGGGTATCTTCTGCTCATCTTCTGTTCATTTAACTCACATCATGCATTAGCAAGGGCTGATCTCTCTTCATTTCCTGGATATGTCATATTATCAGTCCAGCTGAGTGTGTTTTAAAGATAAATTACTTCATTAATTCATCATCCAGGTATAATGACTATCTATCAGAGTGAAAGAGTTCAGTTAGGATAGTCTCCTTCTATGCTTCTGCACATGTCAGCTAAAAGGGACATTAAACTACTGAACTTTATGTTTGTTTTGAAACTGTCTTTTAATCCACTTAAGAGTCTCATCCAGATCTTGAAGAACAAACAAGCACAAGAACTGGATTCTATCATGATTAATTACAATGGAAATCAGTTCCAGCCTAAACATTTACTGAATGTTTAATCCCTGTTAATGTTTTTACTGAGTATAAAAGGCAGTTCCATTGAAAAATATATGATATTTTTATTATCACTATCCTGTTTTGTTGTTTCTGCAGCAAGTGCTTCCTTGGGAAAAAAGGTATCTGGCAAAAAATAGGAATAAGCGGTTTTGGTATCTGTATGTAAGAAGACAGTGTTGCCAACAGAGGAAATATTTTAGCACGGGATAAACCATGGAAACAGGGATAAAGCATGGAAATAGGCAAACATATAGGAGATTTATTTGATATGCACAAGCCAACTGCAGCAGTCAGCACGTGCAGAGCACCAGAACTGTGTGGGGAAGTGGGTAGCTGCAGGTGATGCCAGAAAGAGGTAAGGCACAGTGTGTGACAGAAATAAGACAGACAATCCAGTGTCAGCTCATTCTCTTTGTTTAGAGACTGGCTCATCTAACCAGAGTGCCCACTTTTCCTCTGCTCTTGCCACATGCATGACTTCCTTTCTTAGCATGTTGGGGAAAGTGAATATGCTTTCAGCACATGCTAGTTTTACAGCAAATACCAAGTGTTTTTGATCACCCATTATGTTAGAACAACTCCACAAAAAAGAAAATCTGTGTCATTTTTCACTCACTGTTGTTGTCTCTTCTTTGTCCTAACTTCCCAGAAATGCTAAAAAAATGGATGGAAAGGTAGTCAAAAAGCCACATATGGTTAATGACGTTAAACACTAAAATCTTATGTTCTTTGGGAAGTTATCCTTCTCATAGGATTTGCACTAGTTTCTGTATACGAGGAAAAAAAAAATCAAACCCAGAAAGTTCATCACCTCTTAAACATTGGATTTACTAAACCATGAAACCAAACTCCTTAAACTTGGGTGCTGCAGCTCAGCCCCAAGGCCACACTACGCCATTGAAAGACCACCTTATAAATGTGCTACCTTTTCTTCCCAGTGGAAGTTAAACTCCTCTATAACCACTTTGCAGCCAAGCAGCAGTAGACATTTTGTTTTCAGGGCTGCGGAAAGATAGCATACAGCACGAGAGAGAAAGATTTTAAAAGGTGAAATATCTCAAACTACTTTTTGCTTTATGAATAAGTTCAGCTACAGACACAACTATTAATCTCTATGCTAGCTCACATTAGGTTACAGCATTTTAAGTAGTGTCCATCTGAAGTCCTGATCTGAATTCTCTAGTTATGCATAAGTACTCTCATAAAGCACCACAAACCACAAAATTCTGCTAAGGACATTTCAAGTTCTGTAGAGTAACCCACTGTATACAACAGTGTTTAAACAATAGTAAGAGGAACATAAGCCAATCATCACCACACACTCAAGCCACTCCCAATGCATGTCTGCCTGCCAAACGCCTGGTTCCTACACGGATATACATAAATATCTGCACATTCCCTTATTTTGAGCAATTCAATGGCCTTATACTCACATGACTTCCTATTTGCTCGTGACCGCTTCCTCTCTCTAGGCACGGCTCGCTGGCTTGGCACTTGGGTGGCGGATTTGACGATGCGATCCATGATCTCATCCGCGGCGTCATCCGTCGCGTTCGGCGAGTCGTCGTTGCCAGCGTTCCACGAGCCGATACGGCCTGGAAGAGTCCAGCAAGGGATTTGGGGAAAACAAGAGGGCAAGCCTCTTGCGTCACTCTGGTTTTGCAATTGGGTTTTGGGAAATTACAGCAGGCAGCACAGTCATCCCGACTTAATTTGACCAAAGAAGAAGAATCTGTCTAATGGAGAATATTTCTAAATAATAGCCTAGACTCTGCTGCACCAGCAGAGACACAATTATAATACACATATATTTATATACACACTTTCTGTTCCTTTGAGCCTTGGTGTCTTGCTCTTGATCACATTTGCCTCTCAAATGCTTGCCAGAGGTTGCCTATAAGCCACGGATGGATAGTGTTGTGTGACCATGTTTCTCCCTGCTCCTATTACAAAGACTAGAAGACATGGCACATCTTAGAGATTGATGCAAATTGGAAACACAGGTCATTTTGGAGGGAGGGAGGGAGGGAGGGAGGGAGGGAGGGAGGGAGGGAGGGAGGGAAGGAGGGAAGGAGGGAAGGAGGGAAGGAGGGAAGGAGGGAAGGAGGGAAGGAGGGAAGGAGGGAAGGAGGGAAGGAGGGAAGGAGGGAAGGAGGGAAGGAGGGAAGGAGGGAAGGAGGGAAGGAGGGAAGGAAGGAAGGAAGGAAGGAAGGAAGGAAGGAAGGAAGGAAGGAAGGAAGGAAGGAAGGAAGGAAGGAAGGAAGGAAGGAAGGAAGGAAGGAAGGAAGGAAGGAAGGAAGGAAGGAAGGAAGGAAGGAAGGAAGGAAGGAAGGAAGGAAGGAAGGAAGGAAGGAGGAAGGAAGGAAGGAAGGAAGGAAGGAAGGAAGGAAGGAAGGAAGGAAGGAAGGAAGGAAGGAAGGAAGGAAGGAAGGAAGGAAGGAAGGAAGGAAGGAAGGAAGGAAGGAAGGAAGGAAGGAAGGAAGGAAGGGAAAAGAAAGAAAAATAAGAAAAGAAAGAAAAATAAGAAAAGAAAGAAAAGAAAGAAAAGAAGTAACAATTTCTGAGCATCTGTATCTCAACCTAGTGCAAAGGAGACAAGAGAAGGGCATAAATTGTGGTTTGACATGTCTTGTCCCCTTCACAATGAAGAATTCACCTCCTTATCACAGAGCTGTATGTGTCCTGGCATGACTGTGTGCTCTGTTATGAGTGGAAGAGTAATTGGCAAGCTGAAAAGCTGAAAGCAATTTTGGTTAAAACCACAAACAAACAAGTGAGCCATGCTTCTGAACCCAAGTCTCTGGCACTCCTTACTCCACAGAGCATTGTGCAACACATCTTTGGGTTCCTCCACTACTGGGTACTGTTCCACGTGTGTTTTTTTTTTTTTTTTAAATTATTTGAAGGCTAGTGTGCAGTGTGAACAGTGACAGTGAGCCCTGCAAAAGAGTGGATGTGGTAAAACTTCAAGCAGCTAAGAAATCACCAACAAGGTCATTTTATACCACATCCCCGAAATCCATAAACAGCTTTGATTAGGCCTTTACTCAGCTGCCTTGTCTCCTGGCTTTTGCAGGAGCAGTTCTATTACAACAATGCTCCTGACAAGCTCTTGTGTGGCTCACCCATCTTCTGCCTCTACTGTTTTACTGGGGAACACAAGCTAACTCTCACAATCAGGCCATTCTCCTGATTAACATTCAGTGTATTACTTCAGTTGTTCAGCTTGCTGCAGTGCCGATTGAATTATTTAATCTTCATACTTTAGTTAGCTGACTGGCTTCTTACACTGGGGCTGTGAAACTTCTGAATTAGCCAGGATCATGGTTTTAAACATTAGTAAACTACACACATACAGAGTTGGATGCTGTGGATATATTATCAGTTGTATAAAAAAAAAAAGGTATCAAGAAAGTGTCAAGAAAGTGTAAGATATCCAGATATGAAGGAGAAGAAATACCAGAAAATGAAGACTTGAATTTTGGTGTATTATCTTTACTGTGAAACTATCTTCCATGTATTGTAAGTATGGGAGTGGTGAGGGGAAGACAAAAGCAAGTAACTATTACCTTTGCAGTTCAGCAGGGAGGTGGGTAAAAGACACATCACCTTTTTCCTAACCAATTTCTCTCCAATCTCTCCCCAGTCATTCATAAAAACTGCAAGGCTTTTTCACTTGAATTTGAATTGCTACTTTCTACTTGTTTCTACTGAAAATAAAGAGAAAACCACATCCTGGATTCTCCAGATGGCCCATTTTGCTTTCATGATGACAGCAAGAACTGGGGTATTAGTGGGCTGTCACCATCATCATGCAGGGAGAGCTGAAAATTTCTGCAGGCTTGGACTCCTGATGCCCCCACTCTGGTGGCATTGAAATTTCAGGAAAACTCCTCTACATCCCCATGCCTCAAATCACTTCGACCATGAAAACACCACTGGGATGTTCCCCTGCCACGTTTTCATCTGTGAGTGCTACACAAGGGGGACTGACCCACGTTTGGCCAGTGTGTGGCTGGCAGAGCACAGGCAGCGGGCCGGCAGGACACGCCGGCGCTCACCTCGGCTGGCGCGGCTGCGGGTGCGGACGCCGAGCGCCACGGAGCTGTCCCCGGCCACGGAGCAGGTCTTGAGCACTGCCTTCATGTTCTCGTGCTCAGCAGCATCCTCGGCATACTGCAGCCCCTGCGGCTGGCTCTGGCATGGAGGGGAGCTGCTGCTGAACTTGCCGGACTGCGGGAGGAAAAGGATTTGTTGTTTCAACTGGGAACAGCATGGACAACAGGCTCAACTGCGAATTGTAGGGAAAGAAGTGTCCTCCCCAGCTTGGTTTGGAGTGCAGCTCTTCCCAAAAGAGCCCAGCAACAGTTGCTCTGCTCCCAGAGCATTCTGTCTAACCAGAAATAAACCTGAAACAGGGTGACAGCAGGGAGCAGACACAGTCAGAGGAAAAACAGATGCATTAGCTGGAGCTTTGTAATTTTGACCTTATGTCTGAGAGTAGAAGGTACAAAGCAAGGACTTGCTTTGAAACCTTCAATCCAGACTGGGCCTGATCTGGGGTCAGGCATAATGCTGAGAGGAACAGCATGAGACCCAAGAGAAAGAAGAAACTTTTTTTTTTTTTTTTCCTGTACAATGAACTTTCAGTAGTAAGGCAAAATGGGGACAGTGGTCTAGGCAGAGACACCTTTCCCTCTTGCTTCTCTACCTTGCTGCACAGAAAACTCTCAAACTGCTCTAAAAACAATTATCTAAAAGCAACTTTAACACACATTACCACTAACACTTGAAAAGTCCCTGGTCCCAAAGCCCTGAGACAAATTATTTATGGCCAAAACACAAAAATTGCAGTCAGAAGTCAGAAGAGCAAACAAAACCTTACAAGAGGCTGAGGAGTCTGCCCTCTGCTTCCAAGTCACCACCAGCACATGAACAAGAGCAGGGGCACTAGCTGGGCATGCACAGTGTGAGTATGCAGCAGCCCCAGTAGTCACCCAAACCACCACTAGGAAAGGGTGGGAGCAGCAGAAGTGAGTACGTCCTAAGGAGAAGGGCTTGCTGGGCTGCTCTCCTTTCCCAGACTCTGCCTCCAAAGGGCTTGGATGCTGGTATTCACCACTATGCTCTTATCTGCAGAAAGGTCACAGCACATTGAAAATACAGCCCTGACTGCAGGAAATACCGACCCTGTTGACAGCAAACAGGCATCAATAGATAATAATAAACCTCAGTACTCTCACTCATATCAGCCCAGCATCAGACACCAAAATATGTTTTGTTTTTCCTTTTAATCTTTCTTACTTTAATTCAGCACAGATGAAAGGACAAGTGCTGCATTCTCTTCTTCCTTTGCATAATAAACAACATTAATTATTCACTTGGTGATATCAAGGCAGTCAGTTAAAGAGATGTAAACCTGCAAAGCCCTTCTGTCAGAGAATGGTAAACTGAAAGAAAAGACTGGGCCCTACTTTTAGAGCTTTGATCAAGTCCCCATGTCAAGACTGTAACTTGAAAATGTGTAATCTGGAAACCAATGATAAGATGATTCTATTTTAACATAGTGACTTTTTGGGGTAAGATAGCAAGTTAACTGAGCAGCAAAACAACAATCCCTACAAGGCACTGTGCTAAATATATGAGACCTATTTTTGATAGTTAAAAGTTTGTTTTCTTGTTAAAAGATTAGCTTGCAACATTTTGATGTGAAAAGTATGCAAGTGCTAGAGTTTCACATGCGAAATAAGGAGTCTGAAAAATATTAGAGAAGAACTCCTATGAAAGGGCATGCTGTTTTTGCATTAAGACTACTCTCTTATAAAGAGAAAGTAGGTTGTTCAGTTAATCAATACAATCTCCAAAAAATTCCAAAGGATAAAGCCTCCACATAAGTGTTAGTTCCTGCTCACATAGGTTAGTTACATGTTGGCATAAACAGGCAAATTAATGTAATTTTCTTTCCATGTCCTAAACTATACAGCACAAACCATTACTGGGGGTGAAGATCTAGAGCCAAAAGTTTTATTTAATTTCCTTAATTTTCAGATGTTACCGTAAATTGCTGCCCAAACCTCAGCCTGCTGAGAAAATGACCACCTCTATGAAACAGTGAGCATTATGCCACATTGTTTATGTTCAGCAAATTGAAGAAAGCTCTAATGCTGAACAAAAACTACATTGCAAAGAAGATGCTCCTCAAATGAATAAAATTTTATTATTAATATTGCCAGAACATCACCTCTAGGAGCACTTTATGATAGATACCTGAACTACTCCATGGCTCACCTCTATGATGAATGAAGTGTCTCATTCTCTACTTATACAGCAAGGCAAACAGTTCAGATTTGCTTAACATCCCTATATCCTGATGCTTTTGAAAACTTTATAAAATAATACCATGTAGGGTTACACAGCTTAATAGTTATGAAATTATTCTGGTAATCAGTAGCCCAA
This sequence comes from Erithacus rubecula, assembly GCF_903797595.1. Taxonomy (NCBI): domain Eukaryota; kingdom Metazoa; phylum Chordata; class Aves; order Passeriformes; family Muscicapidae; genus Erithacus; species Erithacus rubecula. The sequence continues at coordinate 83,350,696 of NC_136689.1, read as the reverse complement.
GGTAACTTATGGTCCCCATAACATTTAGGTCACTGATGTTTTGGGAAATGGGAATACTTTGCAGTACATTACACACAGTAAGAAAAAGAAATAAGAAAACTTAAAATTATTAAGCCCTCAGATAAGGATATCCTTATTCAAGAGGACAGGCATGCATATGGTTAAAGCTGACTGTAAAAAAGGCATTCTTATAATGACAAAAAGATATGAGAAATATGTCATGGTTCATAGTTCCAGTTGAGCAGATGGAGTTGAGTAGTCCATACTATCTGAGTTAGAAATTAGATATCACAGCACACAGAAGACATGGGATGACATGCTTTTTCAGAGAACCATACCTCAACATCCTCTTCTTCATCAGTCTGCCACTGGAAACAAAGGACAAGGTGGAGAAGGACAAACAGCAAGATTTAGGAAAGACAGAATGGTAAAACCATGACAGAGTAAGAGGCAACCATGGTACTGTTTATGCAATAGGAGGACATAAAAATAGAAGACATATAAGGAATTCATTCCCTAGACAATCAGCTTGCTCTTTTTTTTTTTTAGCTGATTGTATGTAGAGCAGACTTCTACAGCCAGTAGGGTATGTACAAATTTCCTTATTTTTCCTTATAAAAATGGAGAACTGAAACTATCCCTAACCCATCCTATTTCTCTCCCTTAAGTCATGGGGTTGTTTGCCCCATAAAAACTGAAAACACTAGGTAGGACTCCTCCTTTTGCCAGCTCAGTGCAGCACAGGGAGGTCCTGGCTATTGTTTCTCTCAGTGCAGAGGTCAACTTGTTGGCAATTCCTTTTCTCTACACTTAAGTGCTTGTTTTAATTCCTTTTTTTAAGCTGGGGTTTTTCAACTTCCAATTCAACAGAACACCCAAATCAACTGCTGGGTAGTCTTTCAATAAATGTTTAAAGTTCTTCAGTAGCTGCCTGATATCTGGTCTGGAAATCTGAGAGCATAACAATCATCCATTGTTATTCAGGGCTTTCACCCTCTGTGACAGCAGGCATTTAAAGCTATCTTGACTAAATTAAATGCACAGATACACTAAAATATTGTGGGATATGGAGTAGTCTTAATTTTGGGAATTTACAGGGAATAAGCAAACTATTTAGATCTGTTTTCCCAAATGCCTTGGGAATTCTTCACTGGGCTAGAAGATGCCCCACACGGAAGCTTCTCAAAGTAAAACATAGCTTCTCAAGTATCTGGGCTCCTTGTTTCCATAATTTTCAGTTTGATTGTTTATAAAGTGCAAACACAGTCCAGAAATTTTATGCTTTTTTTTTTTATTTGTGGGTTTTGTTTTGGTTTTTTTTTTTCAAGAAGAAGCATTCCACCAATAGTATTCCTCTCCCTAGTGTTACTAATGCACATTTTTGACCTTATCTCCATCTCAGCTCTGATTTTTGTCTGGGATTGATACATACTGTTCCAGAAACATTCATCATTAGAAATGAAAGCCTTATTTACTTTGGCCCTCAGTTTAGTTGCAGCACAATCTCCATGAGAAGATTGGCTGTGACTGCTAAGCAGCACATTAACATGACTTTTTAAGGGTATGTTTTATGCAAAGAGTGAGAATGCTTATTCTAATTTGGACACAGTGGTACTGACAGAAACACAGGCAGTGTGTTTTGCAGAGGGACCATGGCAGGTATGTTCCCTTTGCATTAAAATTATCTGTTTGTCTTTTTTCCATCCCCTGGGAGGCAGGGAGTCACTCTATAAAGCAATTCTTCTGAAGAGGACCACTGTCCACTTTTTGCCATGAGTAAGAAACAGAAAGAAAAATAGGAAGTACAAACAGTCTTGCATTCTAATTCTATCTATCTATCTATCTATCTATCTATCTATCTATCTATCTATCTATCTATCTATCTATCTATCTATCATCTATCTATCTATCCTAATGCATGATTCTGCATATCCAGCTAATAAGTAAAGGGCAGTAGGAGAGTAAATTAAGCTAAACAATACAAAAAGGCAGTCAGGGCAAGGTAAAATAGTAGAGTACACGCATTACAAAGACTGTGCTCCAAACAAGAGTATTATAGTATTACTTTATATCAAGCTAGATTTTTACAGGGTGAAGTCCCAGCTGTTGGCCTTCCAGCCCATTAAATCTGGCTAGGAGTGAGATTTGCTGTGGACTCACTTCAAAGGCACTTCTCTGCTTGACTTTGCTCCAGTACCTGGGCATTTCTCTCCTGCTCCACATGGAGAGCACTCACTCCTAGAACCAGTGTCCTACAGCCAAAGCTACTCCAGTGCACAGGAGGTATAGTTCACCACCCCCTTCATACTTCCATGTCTGAAGAGGCATTTGCCTCTAGCAAATACTGACAATGGGAGTAAAAGCAGCAAAATAAATAAATCAACCTTGTTTCACAAGGGAATCTGCTCTTACCCCAGTGTACATTCTGCTTTGTATTTCCTTCTTCTTTTCATCATTATAAAATACTGAGAAATAGCAATAAATTAGGATTTTATAAAATGGAATATTATCCAAAAGCACTGAAAGAATAGTGCTATACTGAATACCACTCGCAGACACAAGACGTTAATTTGAAGGAAAAAAAACCAATTTGATTCTTCTGTCATTAAATACTGGATGTTGCAGAACATCCAGTTTGAGATCTCCCTCCTTCCCTTCCTCCTGCCCTCACATTCATATTTCCTTCAGGCCAGCATTTCTGTGCAGTGGATTTGTTGTTTCAAAATATTATGTCTAATACATAGCAATTTTGGAATTGAAACTCTTAAGTATCGTGAAAAGCAGAGCTTCATAAATCTGAGAGACAGATGCTTATATTACCTACTATTATTAAAAATAATTTAAAAGCTCAGACTTGTATCTATAATTTCATTTCTTCCCTATTTTGCTTGCTTGTTATTTTTAGAGTGCCTGAAATGAGTGCTATCATTGGCTAAAGCCTGATATAAGGTTACAGAGGCTAGGCAAATTTCCCTGTGAAACTGTGGCAAAGCACTGATCTTCTCTTTCCCTTATCCCTCTCCTCCACATAAAATTCCCCGAGATTTAAACTGACAGTGCCCAGTCCACTTCAGCTGTTAAAGAACATATAAACACCAAGATATCTGTGGTAAAAGGCTGAAAGAAAGACTGGAATTATTCCCCATTGTGCTCCTCAGCCCTGCTCCATGTGAGAAGTTGTTGAAGCTGATGCAAGTTCTCCATGCAAGGAGCCAGCAGACTCTCCACACAAAGAGCCAGCACCCCTCTGCCTTCCAAGTCTGCAGGGGGGACAAGGTTTAAGAGATACAGGCCTTCTCCTTAAGAACTGGGCTGGCTCTGGCTTATTCCTTTCCTGCTTTTGTTTAAATCCCTCTTCATCTGCCTAAAAGCAGTATACTGTGAGGTGATAAAAAGGAGACCCTGAGGAAACTTTCAAAAGGACAGGGAGGTAAATTTCAAATAACTACACATTACTTATAGGTCACCAAAAGCAGAAAGTAAAATTCCATATTACTACTGCATATTATAATCACTACAAAGAATTTCTTTCCAATGTCAAGATCTGAACTTTCTTCTATCAGTACTTTGTAACTAGTGAATTAATGTCAATGCATTACTGATCTACCTCCCCTTTCCAATCCTTCAAATATAAAACACTAAGAAAATCAAGACCAGATACAAGTCACAGCCAAAACAAAACTACAATAAAATTCCACGTTTTCATCATTCTTCACACATAAATATCTTCCATCCTGCTGACTTGGAAACTTGTTTTGAGGTAGATATAGCTTTGAAGTTCTCAGAGGAAGCCGTGACAAATAGTCTGATGCAACTTTAATTCAGTTTTACCATATACTGCAGTTCAAATAAAAGGTAAAGGAGGCCATATTACTGGGCTATGGTCAAAGAGATTTAGCTAAGTTCTGAAATAACTATGTGGCCACATTAATAACAGCTCCTTTAAAGAACATTCCAGTAAGGGCAGTTTTAAAGACTGTTGGTTTTTACTTGTGCAGCCTTTTTGGTTTCAAGCTAATAGGACTGTCCTATAATTATAAATTAGTGATAGACAAACTATGCTCCCCTTTTTAAGATCTGCAAGACATTTTTTGGTGTAACACTAGCTGTCAGATGGCATTTAATTCTTGCCAAATCTCAATACCATCTTGAGCTTAACAAGAGATCTTCCAATAATACTATTGCTCTGGCATGAGCCTTGATGCTTCCTTTCCTTCATGTTCAGGAACCATTGTCCCTGGTTCTGCCCCTTGCTGACTCTCTGACAAGCCTGAGACTTTTCCTGGTTTGAAAGGGTCCCATTTCTCTGCTTCCTGAACACAGCTGCCAGTGACCAGAACTCCTTTCTCTCTTGCACTTCTGCAGGAACAGGATATAGACAAGCTTTTTTTCCTGCCACAGCAGTTATTCTGGACAGATAATACATAAACACTACATTATACTGTAGGAACACAGTAGGAAAACAGTTACTCCTTTACATCTCAGTCTTAAACTAGTAAAAAGTGTCAAAGCTGTGTGAAGCAATGAAAATTTTAATTTATGAAACTCTTTGGTTAATGCTGTCTTTTGGCTTCTTTAGAACACATTGGGAAAATGAAGAAGCAATTGCAGAAAGTGATCTCACTTCTCCAGTGGTAGTTTTGAAAATTTGTATGACTATATTATATCCTTTGTATAAATCCTTAACCTGAGTCTATACCAAAAGAAAAAATCCTTTGATAATAATGCAGGTTTAACATTTTCTCTAGATGGGGCAGATTTCCAAATGTAAAGAGGATCTTGCCAGGAAAGATCTACAAATGATTGTGATTTAAGTACAATCTCAATTCGAGTCCCGACACATACACATGTATTTATATATTTATATTGATCCATGTTGCCTGAGCCATAAAACTGTAATCAGCTTTGGGCTTTTCATGCAAAAGGCAGGGTAGCTTCATATGCAATGAACGCTTGTATTTAATTGAGACTCCAGATTTGGATTTTGAGACAGCTGGAAACTTTTATTAAGTACTGGCACTACTTTTTAAAACTCTATTTGGACTGAGCCAAACTACATCAACTTAAAAAAAAAAGAAAAAAAAAAAAAAAGAAGATATAAAAAAAAACCAAGGGGATTTTGAAACCTGTTATGCTGAGAAAACGAATAGTATTTTAATTTATTCTATGAGTACGCAATCTTACAATCAAAAAATTTGCAGAGTAAACATCTACTGTGGATATCCTTGCAGAATCCCAAAGTAGTCAGTTACCATAAAATTGGCTGGTCTTTGCTTTAAATTTAAGAAGAAAATTGCTTGCATGCACATGAAATATATGTATATGTGCATATATATATGTATACACAAACATAAAAAGAGATATAATATCAAGACTCAGGACTCTATTAGAATATTCAAAGATGGAGGAAAAAATCCATTAAAATTTGGCTGCAATCACTTAAATGGCTACAATGATTCATCATCTAAATTATGTTTTTAATAGGGAGTCTAATTTCTAGGTTGTTTTTCTTTTTCATATTCTTGGTTGATCAGATACATATGACTCCTGAAGTCTTCTAGATATTCTAGACACTGTGCAGCACCCAGACAGGCGCTTTTTGGATAATCAATTTCAGTTTGTTTTGTCCTATACATTTTTTTGAAGCAGAAAATATACACAATCAAGGACTTCCAAGTTTTGTCTTCTAAGAGAGGAGAGTTCATTACTTACAGCACAAAGACCTCTAAAAATAAAAATAAGAGTAACAACACTTCATATATACCACATTGAGTGAAGGAAAGTTTTAAAAACCCATGCTATGGGAGATACCATTTGCCACTTACATCTGTTATCATTTTCCCTCTGGTCTTGTTTCTTTCCCTGTGGTTAGCTCGTTTCTGTTTTTGCTGCAGAACTCGTTCCCTGGTGGTGCGGTACTCCAGAGCAAATTCACTTATAATTTTACAGAACTTATTGATGTTGACTTCACGTATTGCGTAGGGAGGATGGCCCATAAATAACAAAAATGAGTGAAACCTGGAAAAAAAAATGAATTCACAAATGGGAAAAAATCTTTATTGTTGTTGTCTTGGAAAAAAACAACAACTTTATATTTCACTGAATCCATTTATTACTTTAGTAGCCCCCATCATTTCCTTTGTGCTACAGAATTTTCATGGATGCTTTGCATAACATTGGTATGTTTTATAATTAAAACCATGAAAGTCTAGCCTGTGATAACTTCATCCCAGTCTACTTTCCCAGGCTGATGCAGGAGATAAAATGTTTATGGAACTCCATCACTTTATATGACTAATTTGGCACATGAATGACCAATTTCATTTCAGTTATAGAAAAAATATTTATTAAGTTTCAATTCTATTTATTTGTATAAAGAAACTTCAAAGAGTCTGTTAGGATGTTGGGCAAAGTCTAGACAAGAAGAATGCAGATTTACAGGCTAGCAAACACAAGAAGGAAAGAATTTCTGGTTCAGAAAACTGACCATAAAATTATATTATCTACCAAGTACGTTAGTTTGGGACACTCTCAATTCACAGTTTTATTGCTTCTGTGGCATTCAGAGATTTTGCACTATTTGCAATTTTTCTATTGCTTCTATATTGCATGATTTATTGCAGCACACTGAATGTGCAAAAATGTATGGGAATTCTTTTTAACTGCATCTACATCACTGAGGACAAAAAGTCTTCCCAATCCTACAAAGATGAAATACATGAAAACATTTTTAAGAACTATCATAGCAGTTGCAGGATACCAGAGGAAAAAGTTGATATTTTTCTTATTTGCACATGCATATGATAAACACAACAGGAAACCAATGAATTCACTCCCACTGCAGTGTGGATTTCTGCTTACTTATGGCATGAAGCCTAAGTCATTACAAAAACAAAAGAGCTTAATCAACTTCTCAAGTGTATACCCATAAATTTGGGATCATTTAGAATCCAGTTCTTAATTTTGATCACAGCAATTTGGAAATTATCCAGAAATCAGAAAATCTCTCACAATTTCATTAAACCCAACTGCAAATCCTAAGGAGATAAATCTTAATTCTGCCTTCAGCTGGTATAAGAATAAAACACATAGTTGAAGATCTTGCAAATAGGAGTGGTTCTGCCTACAAAAAAACCTCATTGTACAAGACTGGTTTCAGCTTCTGCTTTTTATAAATTTGTCAATAAAACTTCTTTTTTTCTTTTTTTTTGCTACAATCTGTTCTTATTTATTAGACAGTAAGCCAAGCCTTTTTAAAGAAATTCAAGGGATAAACAGAAAATCTATCAACTTAACTATAAAGCTGCTAGCTTTTGGGGACTAGGAGGCAAAAGACACAGTTATTGCACCTTGGGAATTAATGATTGCCTGGATGATTGTTTCTTTTAGTCAAAAATAAAGACATTTCTGAAATGGGCGTCTTTCTTCAATGAAAAATATAACAAAGTATACATCACATACAACCTGGCAACATTCCTGGCAGGAATGGGCATTAAATACTTATAAACCACATATTTATGATGTCATTTTATCAAGACATTTACTATCAAGGTATTGCTGTCACCAGTATAATTCTGTACCTGTTAATTATCCTTCTATGAACAATCTTCAGGATTATGATTCTTTCTGCACAGTCTTTAAGGAATTCAGACATTTTTTGCTTTAGACTTGGCTTCATTTCATGCTTTGCTATAGCCTTAAGGTGATCCCATGATGCTTTGCACCGTCTTTCCATCTGACATAAGTTTTCCTGGAGTTGTTCAAAGTCAACCTGAAAAAAGACAAAGAAAAAGGTAACACTGGGAGTGAAAACACTGCAGTTGTATACTTGGATACCTGTGAACAATGCCATCTGTGTGTATGAAAGGGTCAAAGTAGTGGAAGCACAACATCAATTCACAGTATTAATCAGTATTAAAACAATAAAAAAAACCTCCTTTCTCTATCACACTATGTCTAGGCATGTAATGTTAGTAAGGAAAACTAAAAACAAAGAAATATGCATACACACATATTTGGTTTTATTCTTGGAGGCCTAACAGCTAAAGGGACAATAAAATATTGTGATGTGTTTTTTTCCCCTTGCTAATAACTTCATGTCTGCACCAAGCAACTGCATGACTCAGTTCTTTCTGAGGTAATACAGAACTTTCTCTTTTTCTTAATCCTTTTCTCTACTACTCAAAGCTTTTTATACCCTGTTTACTGCTCAATGTTGTACCATGCCAACAATTCTCCATTTTAGGAAGCACTTGGATCCATTCCCCAGTCATGCACTGACTTGCTAATAGATGATCTAGTTCTAATCACAAAATTCACGGGCCAGAATTTTTTAAAGCTCTATTGAATGTATGTGTTATTTAGTGATCTCAGCACTAACTTTCATCCCTTGATATACAGTATGAATTTACTGGCTTGTAACGAGATCATATAACAACTCTAAAAGTCTCTCAACACAGTTAAAATAAATGATTGCACCTTACAGTAACATTCATCAGAAGAGAAGCCAGTACATTCCACAGAAGGTGAGGAAGAGCTTCTCCTTTATTCATCAACCAAAAAAGGTGTTCAAACTGAAATACTCTACAGAAGACACTCAGGACATCTTGCTAACAACTCAACAAAGTGCATCAATGACCCAGCCACAGCACACAACAGATAAGAAAAATAAAACTACCCAACATTCTCTGGAATTCTGAAGAAAGGAAAAAATGATTTTATAATGCCCCTTCACAGTTCAGATGAACTCAAGCTATAAAATACAGACTTAGCTCTCAGATTCTAAACACATCAGTGCTTGGGATGTTACAGTCTCATACTCCAGTTAATTCCTTAATGCTAAATGAAAACCAGTGTCGGGCAGGTTTTATTTCATTCCTCTTAGCTGTGTGCAGCATCCACTGCTGAGACCTATACTGAGAATAACCATAAGAAATGCATTATTATTAAAAAGCTCCTGGTATTGATTTGATTTGTTTTTGCTGTGATTTATAAAGTGATGAATTTTTCCTCCTCTCAAGGAAATAAAAACATCCTTTGATCCACTCTGCTATTCAGAAGAGCCCTGCAGGCGGAGCAGCTGTGGGGTATTTGCTTTCCTTATATCCATCTCAATGCATATGTTGAAAAAAAAAAAGTCCTTTCCAGGTCAGTATTTTCACTGTTGATGATAAACACATTGCTGCTCTCCACAGATGGTGTATCTAAAACACACATGGGGAAAAATACTAGCATTCCTGTTAAAGAAGAAAAAAAAATCCAACGTTTAGGTCTTCTTAGCAAGAATTATCCAACCTGGTTGAGGAATTCTCTCAGCCTCTGTAGCTGAAAAATTTAAATTAATGACGTTTTATGATAGAATGAGTTTTAATCTATCAAAAAGCTCTGAGGTTCAGGCCTGTAGGGGTTCAAGAAATATCTCTGGAGAACAACAAATGAGGAGGGAAGATGTTTAATTCCTGGCCCCTTGGACAGTCAGCACATTCACAAGACTGGGAGGTTCCAGGCAGGATGGTGGCTGGCAGGTTGAGCTAAGGACACTCATGAGTTTTTTGAGCACAAACAAAAATTCAGTCCTCTGTGGAAGTCCTAAGGAGATTGAAGTAAGAAAAAAGCACCTGAACTCTTCTGGAATAAATCTCTGTGGAGAACAGGGTTTGGAGCAGCTGTAAACTCCTGGAAGGAGTAATGCAGGAAATCCCATATAGGATTATGTATTCCCCACAGGCAAACTGTGCAGCACCTGAAAGAATGTGCCAAACCTTCCTGAAATCTCTGTCTGCTGACTCTCTAGTGTTTGGTCACTTGCTTGTGGACAGAAAGGACTACACTTGCAGAAAAACATCCTCATGTGAAATATTAAAGTTCCAATTTTTCAATCAGGTACCCCAGCTGATACCCACTTTATGAAATGCTATTTCACCAGTGCCAATTTTGTGTGTAGACATAGAACCCATTACATTTCAGTCTGCTCCAGGTCTGTGGTTCTGCTCAGGGTGTTATATACAAACACAACAAGAGTGATGAGAAATCCCAAGTACAAGAGATCCCCAGTCATGTTGTTCACATGAAAAGGAGAACAAAAACTTGTGTGGAGTAATAATGACAATTATTCAGTATAATATGGATAAAGAAAACGTAAAAAGGCATTTCTAATACCTTTCTATCAGTTCACACAGCATTGCCAAGGGAGCATGGATTGCACCTTGTGATTTATGTGCTTATTTCCAATATTTTACTAAAGGAATTAATGATGTATAGTAATAGAGAAACATGGATCCCCTTCTTTGTTCTTTCTTTTCTGAAAGGAAAGATACACCAATTCTTGCCTGCTGCTGGATGGTCATGGTGAGACTAAGGAATTCAGGTGAGCTCAGCATAGGAGGAACTCAGATAAGAATTGCTGTGGCATTATTTTATAACTATGCTCCACAAAATAAAAGGAAGCAGTAATCTGAAATAGTCATTACAGATTTCTTACATACAGTACAGTAGTGTACAGATGTTGTACCTGGCCCAAGAATTTGGAGGAAGACAGAAACATACATTATTCTTCCTCCTCAGTACATATATGTGCAAAAAACATGCAGCTTGCTGGCCCTGCATAGTTACCTTCTGCTAAAATTTTTTTAAATTAATACATATTTTTTTCTGCAGGAAAAAGAATGAGTGGCCTTAGGCTGTTATGCAAAGTAGGAATGCCCTTTCTTTCAAACACTATGAAATGCTTATTTTAATTTGTAAACCAATTTAGAAAAAACAACTTTCTAAATGGTTCTGGAATATTTTGATGTGTTCATCCTTTCTCTAGCCAGATTCCTTTCCATTCACAATCACACTAGCTAAAAAATATTCAGAACAATTGGTATCTGTGAAATCTCTTGCTAGGACCACTGTTCAGTCTTCTGAGAAGTGCCTTAGTAGACACTGTTCTATCAGAGAGGAGCAGCCAGAGACAGTATATGCAAACAGGATGCAAAGACAAGTTGATGTGACAAAAGCCCTGAAGAGTCAGCCTCAGCAAATCACTGCCCTAAACTCACTAATGGGCAACTTTAGAATTAAAAATCTATTTTTCAATTTAACACACCACAATATTTAGTACAAATGACTCAGACCAAAGAATAAAACCTTCCAACCACATGCCAGAAACAACAAAACTCACTTTATATCACTATTTACTGCTTGCTACCATAGAAGCAGATGACTTTGCCATAAACAACAAAAAAAAAGAATTCTACCAAGTTTGTCATTCCACTGGGCTGAGAATTCAGTACCTCATGACACACCTACTTCCCAGACAGTTCTCACTGATTTTAACCTGACTCAAAAACTGCCACTACCATCAAACACCTCAGCATTTACATCCCTGCTTGTTTTGGTTCCCTGAACATTGGTCCTTACAAGGCCTATTTTTTTTCAAGTTCAACTCCATCCAATATCATATGCCATGTATAAAAGTTTAAAACTTTCTCCTTCATGAAATACAAGACCATGCTCCAATTATTCAGGCAGGACATGGATCAGGAAGCCTTTCTGATCTTTGGGCTGGGATGTGATTCCTCTGTGTGGCCATTAATACCTCAATACAGGAATTGCACGCTTTATTATTTGTTGGGAGAGAAAGGAATGGCTGCTTTGAGGCAACATTGGGAATCAAAGTGCCTTCCACTATATATTCCCCAAGGCAGCATATAGAACTCCAGGTATGCATTGCCATGCACTGCAAACAACTGCAGCCACTGTGAGATAAGGGGTCATTTTTCTTCAGCTTTCCCTTGGCTGGAATGTGCTCTACAAACACGTTTCCACTTCCAGCTAGATCTCCTCTAGTCTTTGGGCTAAGCTCCTCACTGCTGCAAGTACAAAACCATCCTCGAGTCAAAGATGCTGCACCTACATACACTCACGTTTCCTGCCTCCTGTGTTAACATTCAGCTCTTCAACAGGGTCAAAGATGTCACAACTGGATTGAAGCAAAAAGCCCCAAAACAAGTAAATGAATGGAAACTGATGAAGCACTTCTTTTCAAAGTCACTGTATCCAAAGTTTTGTCCTAAAGGCCAGTGAAGAACTTACCAGATAGCCTCAGCAAGCTTTTATAAGATTTCTGTTTGATACTCTATTGCTATGGCCTGTTTCTTTTAGTGGTGAACATATAAAATCCAGTTATTTTCTAAGGAAGATCTGCCTTTTTATCTTAGTCACAAGGTGCATTTAAGAGAAGATTGATACTTTCACAATGACATGTTGCCTTAAATGTATAATAAAATGACAACTATTTTATAGTACCTCATAGAAAGATATACATAACTACACACAAGCTTTCTCTTTTCAAAGTTCAAGACAGTTTCTGCAGCAGACCACAGTCTAGTCTGAGCTGTTTATAATTTAGGGTCAGACCGTTCATTCTCACATTATTACAGGGATGCGTTCTGGCAGGGAACATGAAATCTTCCTCTTTTCCTGAGTTGGTGCAGTGCCAAAGGAAATTCTGAGAATTGCTCCTTGCAAACACACTGTCATCTGAGAGCAGCGACCTTCTGTGGCACAAGTTCAAAACTCTGCCTCCTCTAATACTTCCACACTGGCTTCCTTCATCAAGTGTCACAGGAATTATCCCAAGCCCCTTGTTAGTCTGATCTGCACACTGTGGGCATGCATTTTCAGCCAGATAGATGCCAGCTCTCTAAAGCAAGCAATATATAAAGAAGATCCTCCTCAGACATTTCTAATTCTACTGTAAAAGGTGGCATCCTATGAAAATAATTTTGGAAAGGAGAAAACTTGAATCAACCCACTAACAAAAAATTAAAGGACAGGGGAGACAGAGGTGCTTACTGAGGTATGACCAGATGAGTCTGCTTAATTATATACACATCTCTACTGCATTTTACTTCATTAAACAATATCCTAATGGGATCTAATCCTACATGGGATCATTTTGCAGATGTTGTATTGCACTTCCCACAATCTGGGACAAAGGGGATGTAGGTCCCTTCAGATGGTGTTTAGTCACCTGCAAAAATTCCTGCAGTCATTTCACTTGGAAAGTTATTGAAACATCACAATGCTGTCAAGCACATGCTAAACTTCCTCTGCTCTCTTTGAGACAGAACCTCAAAGTCTCATTTGCCATGGAAGCTTGTTCCCCTTGCCCCAGTATGCCCTGCAGCCAACAGGATCTGCCTTTCCCTGCTCTACTTTCACCTCTGCTCCTTCTAGCCCATGTCAGGATCTGGGGCAGCTGCTGGCATCACAAGGAATGACTGCAAGAAACCTTGCATTCCTGGACTTTTTTCCATGGAAAATAATTTGACTTTTGGCATTTATTTTTGTTTGAAATAATGTAGGGAAAACATACTTGAATGATAACTGCACACAAATATTTTCTGTCAAGCAAGACAAGAAAAACCCACTGAAAGACTACAAGAGGCAGCATAATTTTCCCTAACTTTTTTTTTTCCCTTTCTTTTTATTCTTTCTTTATCCTTTCTCTGCTTTCCAATGTATCAGGCAGAAGCTATAGCATATCAAATGTCACTTGTGTTCCAGCCAGCTACTTTCTCCTCATGCCTCCCTGCTAAGGTCCTCAGAGGGCAGACAGCTGCAGGCTTCCTTGTCCCCTGTGTATGCCTTAAGCTCAGCCTAAGTTCTTTGCTATCAGCAATCTCTGCCCCCTACGTGTTGCTAACATCTCCTGTTTCTTACTTTTAAAAGCTGCCTTCTTCTCCACTGCCTAGTAGCTCTGAGTGTCTTGAGACCAAGTGTCTTGCTGCAGGGGTTAAAAAACAGACAGAAGTTGACATTTTGTAAGAATATTAAAATCATGGGAAGAAAATGACAATTATAGTTTACTCTGTGGAGCTGGCCAGTTTCAGATGCACAGGGGAAAAATTTACAGGTTAGAGAGAGATGATGAAAATTTTAATAAGGACACATTTTTTATTCACTGACAGAGAAGATACTGGGGCTGAGGCAACTGCCTCTTAAGGAAATTTCTATGAATAGTACTCAAGCTTAACTGCAGAAATCTGAGGGTCTGCTTCAGTATTAGGTACATTAGTTCTGGTACAAATTCAGTAAAAAAAATTACAATATCAAGAAAATAAATAGGGCAAGTGATTTTAAACATGTAATACTAAATAATCAGTGCTATGCATGACTTTATAAATACTTTTTTATCTAGAATTCTATCTTTTTCTCCAATTATTTTACTTGTGTCTTTTTTTTTGTGCCATTTATGACTTCAGCCCTTCAGTAAAAAGCCACAAGTTTTGCAATAACTATTGCATTCTGTTTCTGGTGTTTCTAGCTCCTTTTTGGTGGGGCAGCCTGTTTTCTTTATGTTTTGGAGGTTTTTTTAATAAACTAATGCTCAGGAAATTCTTATATGATGTGCATTTCAGGGGAAGGGGCATCTCTGTTTATCTACAGGATGGAAATTGTTTATCCTTTGTGGTTTCTGAAAGATGTTTGTAGGCAAAATGGAGCTCAAAATACAGCCTAATCCACAGTGAAATATTACTTCTCCTTTCCTGTCAGCTTTCCTAAACCAAGATTTCGCCTGTCTGCGAACATTCCCTGGAAGAGGGCATCTTGGATGGCTTCCACATCCTAACTCTTTGATTTGTGGCAGCTATGATCAAGTGGGAATTGAGCTTGTTACAGTAATCCATCAGTGGTTTAACACATGCAGGAACATCCCAAGGAGGGAGACCTTGGGCGACACGGGGAAGGTTAAGGCTATAATTTCTCCTAATGTGATTTTGTCTGGCCTTTTTAGATTTTTGTCCGCTTTGGGCAGGGCCACTGGATCAGCAAACCACAGACTGAAAGACTGTGCTCAATTTTGCACGCTCTTAGACCTAATATTTTTTTTTAAATGACAGCAGTAGGTAAAATTTTCTTCCACTTTCTATGACTGAAAAACAGAAGATCCACTTGGGAGAACACCATAACATGGTGGTGAGAATCTTGGAAAATAAAATTTCCCTTTTGTGGTAATTTTTCCTCTTAGTGATTAACTTGATACCAATCTAAGAAAAAAAGGGAAATAACTTCTTAGCAAAGAGAAGAACAGGAAATCAGAAACCAATATACTTAAATGTTAAGAAAGTAAGAATCACTCCAATTAAAAACAAAAACAAAAATATAAGAGAAAGTTAAAATCTTCCAAACATGAGAACCCAAACTCACTGAAGGCAATAAACCAGAGCCTAAGCAAAGGTTGTACGAGAGAAAAACTAGGAAAAATGAGATGGAATCTAAAGAGAAAATATCTAAGGATGTAAAACAAAAGCCACAAATTCCTTTATGGTATTAAAAAAAAACCAAAACCAAAACAAACGTAGGAGGTCCTAAATCACTGGGGATAAAAGAAACTGAGAAAGACAAAAATTAGAGAAAGGAAGCATGATACTTCTTTTCATCCAACTTCACCACAGAGGATACGGGGGAAAAACCTAATCTGGTTCCTTTTTCTGTATTATTATTATTATATTTTTAATAGATGTGAACTAATAGCAAGGTTTGAAACCTTACTAGCAGAAACACATGTTGGAGAGAGATGATATCTTACAAAGCAGTAAACAAGTAGAACACAATAATTCTGACATCAAGTAAAACAAAGAAATTGAGCCACTGGCTAAAATGAGGATGAATATGAAACTGCACTTGGTAACTTAAGAGAGTCAGAGGATAGCAAAAGTTTTGCTTATCCCTAGAAAAGAAGCGAAGTTGATGCAGAAGTCCAGGTTTTATTACTGCATCTGGTAACATGGCTGAAAGGATGAGTGAGAGGAACTTAATACATAAAAATAACCACTATATTCTGAATGTTTATAAAATAGGCAATAGGTAAGAGTAAGTAAAGAAAATGAAATTTCAAAATCTTTTCAAGAGCCTTGTGGGAGGCCACCTATGAATTGTGAGGCAAAGAGGGCAAAAGAAAAGAAGGAATACACATTGATTCTCATTTATTGACAGGGCTAACAGCAGGCGTCCCATGGTTTGTACTTTCTATTTCAAAATTATCTGGAAACAAGGAAGCACATCCAGAGGGTAAAATCTACAGATGGCAGGAAATTATTCAGATTAGCCCTGACTGAAGATTATTAGGGGTTTGAGAGATAGGCAGTAAATCTTAAGCAGATGATGGTCAGTGCTGCAGACTGCAATGAAGTGCAGAGTGCACAGCAGCTTCCTCTGAGAGTTCTGAATGCTGTGTCAGCTAAGGAGACTGCCTGGATGTCCTTGGGAACTGCCCTGGGACAACACGTGTCCAAAGGGGAGCAGCAGTCAAAGAACACAGAGAAAATCTCAGAACATCTAACAAAAGGTAGCAGAAGGGACAAACACACTAAGATATGACCTTGATAAGGAGAGGCTGGAATAATGCACTTACTATTGTTTATCACACTCTAAAAAAGTAAGATGAAGGAAAAATGTGGAAATGGTCTCATAAAAAAAAAATATATATATATAAAAGGATAATTTAAGACTTAAACTAGGATCTCAGCAGCCTAGTTTAATTTGGTTTTGCACTGAAAAATGTGATGGATCAAATGAACTCCAGAGATCCTTTCCATCTAAGTTATTCAGTTAACTAGAAAGAAAAAATATTTTGACTGCTCAATATATTCAGATAGTAAAACTGGCAAATTGAACAGAAGAAAAAAAAAAAAAAAGATTATGAATTCACTGTTGCAAGAAATGTATTTGGAGCCAAACAAAGATGTAACTTTTGCAGTTAAAAAAAATTGTACTATATAAATGTCCTGGGTTGTGGGGACAAACAGAGTTGTTTGCCCCTATACTCTCCAGCTCCTCTCCCAACATCCAGATAAGGTGGCCCTTGGAAAATAAATCTTTCCTATATTTGAAGCACATAATGAGAATTATGGGTCATGAAATAACATTTTTCTAGGAGAAATCTTTCATCCTCTTAGAAACTTCTTGTGCTCTTCTGTCAAGCAGCTGGTATTGGGCACTGTCTGAATCAAGACACCAGACTAGATAGACACTATAATTATCTGCTATAATTATTACCATTTCCATGAGACATGATGCCTAAAGAGAATCTTTGTATTTGCTATCTCCTATGTTTACTCCATTAATCAAGCAATGCACTATTTTAAAGGGTTATTCATAAAATCCAACACTCAGAGATTTAAGAGTGAGTTTACAGTGTTCCTATCATGCCTGCTCACAGCAGTAATAAATAATCTCCACACAGCATTGAGCCATTGACCAGACCTATGCATTAACTAGGGAACTACCATTCTTTGAGAAGAGATGCTGCCACTAGTTTCCTGTATTTCTATTTATGTTCCCTGGTGCCTAACTATGAACATTATTTTCAGGAGGAGGACAGAAAAAGAGTATTAAAATGTAGAAAACTTTATTTTGATGGTGACAGAGTACTGGAACAGGCTTGCCCAGAGAGGCTGTGGAGTCCCCTCCTCTGAAGATGCTCAAAACCCAATCCCAGCCATTCTGTGATTCTGTGAGTTAAACCAAGTATTTCAAGGACTCTTTAATTCTGGAAACAATTTTATTAATAAAATAACCAAAAAACATTCCTTCTATTGGATTGAAAATACAATCAGGAGTCTGCCTTAAAAAAGAGATTACCCCAAACCACCGAATAAATATATTTGAAGATACTGGTCAAATAAAGTTTTAACCTGAAAATAGTTCATTAATAATGCACATAACATAAAAATGTCTGCCATAACCATTAACTGTCTAAGAGTGCACTGATGAAGGAACCCTGTGACACACAGCAAAAGAGGAAATCTTTGAAATTCAGTGCTGGCATCTTTGAAATTCAGTGCAAATGACACAATGAACACACATTCATAAATAGTGCTGCAACCAGGAAAAATCAAAGAATAGAATAAAGTTTTAAATATTTCACTTCAAAGAGGTGTTATAAAAATGTGCACATAGACCATACAGACATATTTACCTACTGGACATACCTTGGCTGACCTAGTGATGGCCCCGATCTCTGAATAAAGATCAGTGCTGTCTGGGAACTTTTCTACCACCATAGTGCAGACATGGTGCAGGAGGGACTGTTTGTGCACTGTGTCCTTGACTTCTGGAACCTTCTCGAGGTAGCTCAACTCAAAAGCTTTGGCCTGTAATTAGAAAAAAAAATGAAGAAATTAAAAATAAAAACGCTTACTCCTTCCCACGCAGATTAGTAGACAAAAATGATGACCAATAAGGGGAAGAGGGGAAAGAAGAAGAATCCTACAGGAGAGGAAACTTATTGCTTTTATTAATTTTTAACTTGCTGAAGACTAGGCCTAAAATCAGTCCACCTGCAGTGAAATGACCCACGACACAATTCTCACACACTGAATGTAAAGCATCAACACCTTAGGGAGTTATACTAGAATAGTGCTTAGCTCCACATTTTCTTCAGATTGTGCTGAAAAGAGGCAACACACACCACAGAACACTCCAACACACAATAAAAAAACAGGTTCTATTCCCTAAATTACTTTTCTGGTACAAAATAAATAGTGGGTTGGAATTTTCACAATGGTTTTGACTTCTAGTTTTTTGAAGGAAAAAGCTGCAGGGGAAATGTTGGGACATCAGCCTTACGTTGGTTCCATTCAGAAAGTTCCCAATGGCTAGTAGAGTGGAAAGGATAAACCCCAAAGTTTTATTGTGCTCCAGTTGGTCCATTCCCTCCTTCAGGTCTAGCAGTGGTTCTGCAACTTCCTACCATAAGAACAGAAACAAGAAAGTAAAAGTTAGTTTTAAATTCTATGGTTTAGATTAATTACTGCAAAAAGTTCCTGAACTGGCGTCTTGCAGAGTGTAAACTGGCCATGTGTGCTGGCTTTCTTCCATGTTCCAGCTAATAAATCACATGCAAGGACAGCAAAAAAAGTACATAAAATATTTTCCTACTGTTGTTCCTTTATGTATGCAATTGCCTTACTTGTCCTGGGGATATTCTGTGGTTCCAAACAGGAGAATGCTGCTGCATTTCACTTAAATGCATGAATACACCTAAGCCCCAAATTATAAAAAAGTTTCTTAAAAGCATTTTTCTAATCTTTGAACAACAAATGGAAGAAGTCAGAAACCTTGCTGACTTAACATTTGTAGCTTGACCCTGCAGGTTACTTCAAATGATGGCAAATTCTGTGTTTTACATATGATTTTGTGCTTGTGAGAATTTAAAACTGGAAAAAAAATCTGCTGTAAACATCAAGCTTTACAAATAGTCTCATTATAATATTTTGATTTAATGCATCTTCCATCCACACACGTTATCTGAGTATAGATATGTGTACTGGTAAGGCTTGAAATCATAAATTCTGTTCCACTACCTCAGGGAGTGAACTACACCAGAGAGTTCAAAAGAAGAGAGTGAGGGTAATTGAGTTGACAGAACTTATTTCTATGTCTCTGTGTGAGGTCCAGAGTTATTTATTTTGTATGCACAGTTCACATTGTTTCTATCTTCAAATGCCATTCTAAGCATCCACGAGCAGCATTCTTTTCATGGAATCATAGAATGGTTTGTGTTGGAAAAGATCATCTAGTTCCAACCCCTGTGCCATGGGCAGGGAGACTTTTTCCCCCAATTTCCCAAATTGTTATACTCTTTATGAGCCAAGAAGACAAAATTAAGCTGCTATTTTAGACCAAGAGGCAAAGTAACTGTTCACTTTCTTGGAGACATACAATGGTTCCTTCAACAACTGTAATGATATTTTACCATAAAAGATGAATGAAACATATTTCTAGTCCCTGCAGAACAGTCTGTCTCTTGAAAAGAATATGGCAAATTCAAAACAAATTTAGAGATGAGATAGTGAGCTAAGTAGTTTACACATCAGAGGAGAGGTGCTAAATAATCCAAGACCTTATCAAAGTGAATTAAAATGAAATTGCTGCACAGTATTCTTTGAGTTGCTTTAAAGTCAGAGTTGATTTAGTTTGTTTTGTTGCATTATGGGATGACTCAAACTGCTCTGAATCTGTGGTAAACATGGGTTTCTGAACTATTTCATTTAGATCAATTTTCAACCTGTCAAAAAAACATTCCTAAAAGACTAGTTTAAAACATTCTCTAGGTGAATAAAAAGGTGGCATAAGAGGCCATACTGAGCCCTTCATTTAGCTATTTAGACAAGTTATCTGAGCTTAGACTTTCTTGCATATAGGACACATTTATAATTACTCTTTATTTCTTTTTTATTGTAGGATTAAAAAACAATAAAAAGAGTGTGCACGATACTGGACAATCAGAGAAATTTCTGAGTTTTTCAAATTTAGCCACAATTGTTTTCTATAAATCTCACATTTTACCTAAACAGGGCAGATAGATGAGGCAAAACAACTACATATCCTTGGATACCACATTTTTATTTTTCAGCTAAAAATTAGGTTTGAATGAAATTTGAGGATTGGTCCAGAACTTCTGTCTGAAAGACACCTCATAATGCCTGAAAAATGTTTGATGCACATGTACAAATTAACTCAACTCATTGTACTTTTTCCATTTCTACACCTGCTTATATTAATTTTGTGATTTTTTAAGTTGTCAGCAAAAAGGATATATTTGTCCGCAGTGATCTTAATAAAAAAAATCAGTTTCTATTCCTTTTTAAAAGACCTTTAATTTCCCTTTCAGATAATAAAATTTCACAATATCTGCGTAAATAGTTCCATATGAGGAATGGATAGTAAAACAGTGTAATTTTTTTAACCTCTTTTGTATTGGCATTTAAACTAGGATGCCAAAAGAAAGATAAGAGAAAATATTCTTCTGCTAATGACCTTTGGTAAGCATTTAAGTTAACATTTCAAAGCAGCATACACATTATCAAGCAAATAATTTGGAAAGGGTTTTTTCTTTTTTAAATTTTCTATGAAGTGCAAAGAGTGGGAATTTATTCATCCAGTTCATCCCTCTGCAGTCTAAGGATGCTCCCTACAAATGCACCCTGACTTGCTTTAGTTAATTCAAAGCAAGCTAAGAAAGATGATTTCTTTTATCATGCCTGAAAAGTGTTTCATAAAGATAAACAATGTATCAGTAGCCCATTTCTTGAGCAATTCA
Source organism: Erithacus rubecula (assembly GCF_903797595.1). Classification (NCBI taxonomy): domain Eukaryota; kingdom Metazoa; phylum Chordata; class Aves; order Passeriformes; family Muscicapidae; genus Erithacus; species Erithacus rubecula. Next base: position 83,329,599 of record NC_136689.1, on the reverse strand, counting down.
TATTCTTTCCTTTCAGGTTGTCAGAGATGAATCTAAGACTTACTTAGGCAGAACTCTGTTCTTGGCAGGTTAGCAAAAGAGTCTCATGTATGAGAACTCTGGTTTTACCAATAACTCAGGTATTTCACACTGTAGGTAACAGGGACCATCTAAAACTTCCAGCCTCATTGAAATAAAGGCATTCATACCTTACAGAAAATGTATGTGTGACTTGGTAAATTATATGAGTGCATTCTGAACTGCTATGAATTTTCCTTACCACAAAATAAGATTAAAAAAAAAAAAAAAAATCAAGCGAATGTCAGACTAAAAAAAAATGGCAAAAGCTGTGTAGCTAAGTGATATTGGGACCTAAGTTTCATGAAGGGTTTGCCCCTTTGGAGATACATCTTCTGCAAAAACATAGTTTCAAGAACAGAAGAATGTTAGCAGCTCAAGAGTTTCTTTTATCATCATAATCACTAATGCAAATGACTTAATTTTTTAAAACTGAATGTCACAGTATTTTATTTCGGTCTAAATGACATGTACATTTACTGGTTACCTGGAACTTAAACCTTAACCTTTTGTTACTGGAGACACCCAGGTGCTCACTCTCTCTTGCACCCCTGATGTCTGATCCTGGTTCCATGTCCTCACCCAAGATCCAAGATGCCTGCCCTATCTATGCCTGTCTGCTGGGCTTATCATGTGCTCCTCATATTTTAGCACAGTTATCACATGTTAATTCCTCTACCATTTTATGGTAAGTACTGTGCTAAGTCCTATCTACCTTCCAACAGGGATAAAAAAAAATTGGTTTTGTCTTCACTACTACTTCTTTGAGTAGCGTAAGTATTTGAGACATTTTGTACTAGCATCCATTCTACATGGATTTTAGCTGGTACTAACTAACTAACTCTGTGGCAAAAGGAAAACTCAGATTTTTTTTTTAGCTTTTAGCAGTGTTTCAGATACTGCTTTTTGATTGAGAGGACACTAGAAATTGTAGGTATATTCAGAGATTAACCACTATAGCTAACTCAGCTTACATGAAAGGTACAATTTAGCCTTGTGGTAACTTCAAAGCTGAATAAATAGCTGTACCAGAGTGAAAAAAACACAAAACAAACAACAAAATAAACTGGCAAAAAGTATTCATGCCAGATACAAGTATTTTGCTATAAAAGTCAGAAATTTTACTGTCTAATACTAAAACATTCAAATTAATTAAAATACTGAATATTCGTGTGACTGCATGTCCTAATATCTAAGAAAATTAAGTAAAGGTTGAGTAATCTTGACAGTATCACTTGCAAATCAATTCACCGTTACATAACATTAAATAACTATTCCTAGATAAACATAAGGCACTTTCACAAGTATGTCCCGCTTTTTAGAATCCATTTCACAAAAGTTATACTTATTTTTCAATACACACCTATGTGCACAGATACATATACAAAATTAATATATAGAGGAGAGAGCTGCTTTAATGGCAGTGCCAGGGGTATGCACCAGAAGTGCAGCCAGAAGGAAGCTCCTGTGCAGAGATTCCTCAAAGATCTTGTGAAAGGCAGCAAGCACCTGAAATCCCCTACATGGATTCATTCTGTCTCCTCTATGCACCAAGATTTTACTCCCTTTTTAAAAATGTTTGCCCATGATTCATCATTCTTGAAAGATACTCCAATTATAGTGTTCTTTGAATGAATGCCATCCATGGAGAACGTGGCAACAACTGTGTGACTGAGCTGAAATGTTTTATCTTTTGTTTAGAATTTTGAGAGCTATAAACAAAAAAACCTTAATGGATGGTGTTTTCCTTAGTTCAAATGGATGTGAGATCAATATTCTCATGATATAAGAATAAAGTAGTCCTCACTCAATCTTTTACCACAGAAAAATTTTCATTGCTCTGAAATAAGAATTTCCTGAATAACAACATCTGGAGAAGATGTGGCGGAGATTTAGCCCTCTTCTTTGTTTCAATATCATTAGTGACTAATTAAAGGAAGGAAGAGTTAATCTCTTAAATTTCTTTTATAGAAGGAAGAGATTATGAAGGATCTGTTTAGCTGTTTCCTGGTTGGCCACTGAAACAAAAGCAACCCATTTACCATTTCCTCAAAATGTCCATATAATACCAAGGTCAGGGAAAGATTAAGCAAAGCCTTGCAGAGTCTCCACCCATCCCTGTGCTTTCCCTCACCTTTTCCACTATCTCGTAGTCCATCTTGAAAGCCCAGAGCTGGAGCCTGGCAGAGAGCTCGCTGATGGAGGAGAGGGTGAGCAGGAACTGCTCGGCGCTGCCCAGGGGCACATCGGGACTCGCCAGCTGCGCCTCCTGGATCTTCTGCTTTTCCTCCTCCGTTGGGATCATGGTCAGGATTTTCTGTGCAGGGAACCAAAAGGCAAGCATCACTGGTGGGGCTGAGAGGAGGAGTGTGAGGGCTGGTTGCTGGGTGACCCCATGGCAGCCACAGTAGAAGTCCTCAAGTCCTTGGCTGTTAAATTAGGACAGAACTAATCCACTGCACAAGGAAGCAACGCAAGGACTGCTGTCTCACACACCTGCAGTTTGCTTAAAAATGTACCAGGATTAAAATGCCTTTTTATTTTTTTGACATCTATATTCACCAGATATGGCTAATCATGGGACAAAACACTGAAGGAGAAGAAAGGAAATTGGTTAGGACTGATCTCATCAACTTTCGTATGTTTAAGTCAGAACTTAAAATCTTTTTGCAAATTACATATGGAAGTAAGGTTAGAAGGAGAACAGTTGTGTGGTCTGTGATTTACAGCAAGTCAGACTAGATTTGAAGGTCCCTTTTAGTTCCAATATCTACAGATCTTCTAGCACACTTGTAAGTATACAGGAATAACTCCAATACTCCTGTCCCTTGCTGTCCCATAATTTCTTACTTTTTGTTCAGTTTGTTTTGTTTTTCTTATGGAACATGGAAACTATTGCAGCTTACTAGGTCACTCCTAAATATTTCTCCCTAACTGACAACTTCCCAAGGAACACGCATTGAATTCAAAGCTGAATCATGCATTGCATAACATATGGCCTTTTAAAAGTTTTTATCTGAAAAAGGATCTCAATATATTCAGTTTCTACTGTCAGTGTGGCTCAAAATATTTAAATTTTTCCTTTAATTCATGGATTCTAAAGACTTGTTTAAATGTGGCAGCTTTCCTTCTGAAACTTGCTCTCTAAGGTATTGCTCCTTAAACAGTTTTTAACACCATAAATGCACTTCAGGATAAAAAAGAAAAGCAGAACAACATAAAAGCATCAGATAAGTTGAGGTCTCTACCCTACTGATCAACGCCTCCTTAAAGCAAAGCAGATTTTTAACACAACTTATGTTTATTCATCTCAGGAATGACATGTTTTTGTTGTAGCTGTCTATAATGATAGAGGCTGTTTTGAAGGGGAGGAGAGAATAATAAAAATACAGCCAAAGAGCTATCAGACCTGCCAATCCAAACTACAGCCTTGTTCCAACACTGGACATAGCCAATTCATCAAAGCAGCACAAGTGCCCCCTCTCAGTGCCGACAGTTCCCCTGGCTGTGTGTACAGCATTGGAGCTAAGCATGGGGAGAGAGCAAGGGACTGTTCCTGCTCAATCAGGCAAAGAACAACAGTTAAGCAGGCAAGTAATGTCCAATTTGTTGAACTGGGACTTATTTAATTTCAGTCACAGCATTTGTATTGCTGCCCATTTTCTTCTGCTGACTTCCATAAACATTAATAGAGAAGCATTTTTTTTTCTGTTAATGTTGCCTCTCTCTCTTGCTCTTTGTTGTTATAAACAATGGCAACAACAAAAAAAAAAGCCTCCTTGCCTGTACACTCAAGATTCTACCTTAATAAATTAATATACTAAGTAAAAAATTAAAAAAAGAAGACGAAAATCCCTCCATACACTCTAGTGCTTCTCCTTAGCCTGAAAAGGACTATTTGGAAAATATTCTGATGTACATGTGTTACAACTGACAGCATATATGTATTAATTTAGAGATGTGCCATCCATCCATCCATCCATCCATCCATCCATCCATCCATCCATCCATCCATCCATCCATCCATCCATCCATCCACCCACCCACCCAGACATGATGAAATCTGTACCTTGGACTATACCTAACATAAAACTAGATTTATAGGTAGCTGCTTCATTGTCTCAGTGCTGAACCAATATTCATCTAAAAACGTCTGTAAAAAACAAAAAAAAAAAATCAACAAGCAGACTGAGCCTGAAACTCATAAAGAAAGGTGCTTTGCAGTGTTCCCTTGAAGAAGTCAGGCATCTTAGTACCTACTCCTCTCTTCCACAACAAGAGGAAGCTAATGCACCCTCAGCTGAGACAGGACAGCTTGTAAATAAGATATTGAACATCATACATGGAGAGTTTAGCAGTAGCCATGTGATGGATGTAAAAATGCTTCTGATGCATTTTTGAAGGCTAACACTGCAGCAGTATTCTCAATTGCCTCCTACAAATAACTAGGACTTTTGGCAGCTACCCAGGGATCCCACAAATATTTTGTGGTGGGGTAATGCCTTCACTCCAGATTTTGCACTGCTTTGGGGCATTTTAAAGAGAGCAAAGAAACAGCAAGCTTTATTTCCAAAGGGACTCTCCTCCTCCTTGAGCTTTAGATAAATACCACAATGCAGCTGACAAAAAATCATTCAAGTCCAAATTCTGCAAGGCAGCTGTGCTGCATTCTGCACTATGAGAAACAGAAGATGCCAAGCAAAAGAGCCTGTGCTTGTGGTGGCAGCTGCTGAGGATCAGCCCTGCTGCTGAAGTCCATGCCTTGGTGGGGCCAGAGCTGCTAGCAGGTCTCACACCATCCAGGGGGCAAGTGCCCCCGTAACAATGACCTACACCAGCACTCCTTGTCTGCTTGGGCAAATGATTCTGATCCTGCTGGTCATCATTGTTGGTGTGCCCCTGAGAAAGTAGTGAAATGCTCTTCTTAGGTGCTTAAGTTTTCTCATTTATGACATACTGGGGCTTCTCAGTGATGATGGGATTGCAGGGGCATCTTGTCTTCTGTGTTTGGTTTCACTGATCTTACCACGTGAACAACAGCCTGAAAAAAATTAGTAACTCAAATATCTTTTTGTTGTTGTTGCTGTGTCCAAAGATTTCTGTGGCTTGAGAACCACAAATAGGTAAGCTGCACAACCAAATACATGTTAGTGGGTATTTTCAGATATTTGACAGGCCTTAGAAGACAATCCAGCTCTTGAAAGGCTCTCTCACATTTCAGCTTCCCAGGCAGCTGTTAACAAGACCCACTGCTGGTTTACATTACCTGTAGAAACTCTGAGAAAATGCAACAGTATATAAAGGAAGGTCAGAACTCCACTGTAAGGGAAGCTACCTGCACTAATTTTATTGCAACTCTTCCAAAAATGATCCAATTCTGAGAAGGAACTACATCTAAAATACTGATGATCATGCCTGTAAATCAGGAACTGACACCATTGCCTCAGACCACCGCTCTTCCTCAGCTCTCTACAGAAATTCATGAACATCTGCTGGTCACAGAAACTGCAGATGATGTTTTCATTTGCTACAAGGAGAGAAAGTGTGGCATTTTTTCTTTAAATAAAGTCTAAAATAGATTAGGGCTGTGATATGCTGATTGTGGGTGTCTGGCCAGCCAGGCACCACTGAGGCCATTCTCTCTTCTGTCTAGACTTGTGAAAAGAGGTGTTCTTTCAGTTCACATGAACTAGCATCATTTGAAAAATCCCATCACTCTTACAAAGCATTAGCTAAACAATTTGGAAACTGCAAATGTTGATGTACCATGTCAATGATCAGAAAAAAACCCTTGTTTCCAAAAATCAGATTTTGATTTTTGTTTATACATGTCACCATCTGGCTTTTTTAACATCAAGCTCTCACTTCTTACCCTTTTTACACCTCAGGGCTATGTAGTCATTCCAGACACCAATACTTCAAATTATTTATTATGAGTATGCAGGGTTCAGCACACCTGGGTATGGAGGGTCGCAGCAGAGGTGGAAATATTTTTTCATTTCAAAGATTTACTAAAAGCTATACCTACTAATGCAAACACAAAGCCATATGTATGGCAAAAAACAAACCACGCTAATTTCCTCACTGCATTACCCTGATTTTAATCTGCTAAATTAACCATAGTCTTTGGTATTATTTGATTTTGGTCCACATTTCCTTACTGAGCAGCCCTTTACAGAGAAATCCACTCATTTCCCTTGCTACAGATAAGTACCAAGGACTGGTTTGTTGGACTTCTTTCTTGCAGTTGCCTCTGACACAAAAAAACTATGTGCCAGGATTTTAAGCTCAGCTCTTTTGCTTAACTAACAGCAAGACCTCATCCATGCTAAGGAGGCAGTTCTTTATTCTGCAGTGAGCTCTAAGTTGTTTGAACACAATGAATGCCAAGCCTTCAAAGAAAGGAAAATACAAACACTTTGGCAAAAGTAAGGTGGCAAATTTTTTTTTTTTTTTTTTCAGCTGGATTGGCTCATGCTTGCAAACACACAATGTGCATTCCTCTGAGAATATGTCTTAAACAGTGCCTGCTTTGCATACTAAGTGCACTACATCTTCCTTTCCAGCATCATGGCCTCACTTTCTGCCTTTTTTTAGAGCTCAGGGGTACCTAATCCCTTTAAAACCTAAAAATACGCAATATACTTAGGAATAGAGAGCTTTAAAATAACTGGAGTATTTTTTCCATTTAGTTATATATTTAAAGTTAAAAAGTAAAGCATGGGCTGGCTACTAGCAAGAGTTCAATGCCAAAAGCAATGCAGCATTCAGCAGGCTGTAGGGCAGCAGTGGAGGCCCTACTGCTGGTCTAACTGTGGCTGAGCAGATGATGAACTGGGCTACCATGAACTTGGACCTGCAGCCCACTGCATCCCTGCCTTGTTGCCAGCACTGCTTTACTCCACTATCCTTAAAGGAATGGCTCAGGTCAGTTCCAAGGTGTCATTTAACCCAATGCTCCTCAGCAAAGGGCATGGCACTGAGTTCACTGCCCAGGCAAGGGATGGCTCAGGTGACTTTAACACTGTGGGTACTCTGCTCTCTGCTGGATCTGACAAAAGCCCCCAATTACAGCTTCTCTGAAATTTTAGCAGTGAATGTTATGTTGTCCTGCTGTCTTTATATCTCTCTTCTGCTTACTGGGTATGACATCTCTTCTTGACAATTATGGTGCAGAAAGGCTTGAGTACCCACTGTGGTGCAATTTTTTAATTAGGAAAATTGCATCTTTTTTTCCTATACCAGTTCTGCCTCAATCAACCCATAGATAAGCTATCAATTGCATTATATAGCAAATTGCTGCATTATCTGTAGGTTTTTTAATAAATGAAGTTGATCTTACACTATTACTGATTCATTAAAAGTGGCTACCAATTGTATCCTTATATTTAGATACATATGAACCAGAAAAGTTTCTTAAAAAAAAAACTCTATGCTAACTTCAGGGCTAAAGCAAATGAAAAGACTGATAATAAGAAGAGACACAGGGAAGAAAGCTTGCCTATACTGTAGACCAAAGGGGCAATATGGAAAACTGAAGCAGGGATCTGCTGAGAACACAACAATGCATCTTTGTACCAACCAGTGTGCTATCTGGCCAATTCTGCATAGCTTAATCCAACCCTCCCTTATCACCATAAAAGTCTGACTCTGTAATATTCTGTAAGAAAAATATGTAATTTGGGATTGAAAAGGAAATCTGAATTCAGTGTAGAGTTTTACCTGATAAGAAGTAAATAAATATATATGACTGAGGAAAAAAAGGTCTCTTCTCCATAGGCATAATCCTTCCCCAACCAATCAAGACTTCATTCCTCAAAGTGCAAAGTACCTGGGCTCTGCTGCACTTACTTTTCCTCTTGATTTCAAATGCCTGAATGTTCACATTAGGACTACTCACATCCTTAGCTTCAAACTGTGGGGACAGATCTCAGACCTCAGAGACCTTTTATTTAGCACTGGGCAAGTATATTAACAAGTATACAATTTCCTGGTTTCTTGAATTCTTCAAATTGAACCCCACCTTCATAAGTATTTTAAATGAAATTACGGGTTCCTGGCAGTTAACAGAGAGGCCACCCAAAGGAGGGTGTGGTGGTACAAAGCACAGCTGTGGGACATCCCAGCAGGTGGTTGGCAGATGGACAGCCAGAGCAAATGTTGGCAGTGGAAAGGGTGGGCTGTGCAGAGCACCTGAAGCCAGAGGACACAATTCTAAGGAGATGATACACAGAGTTAATGAACCTCTTTGTCCCTATTTTATGTTGGACTTTGTATGGAAACACTGCCTACAGGACCAAGATCTAACTTGGCTTGGCTGGAGGGGTGCTTCTCTCCAACATTTTAAAAACTGAGTACTGCAGACTGCAGTGGTATAGGCTGGGTCGTGAAAAATTACTGGTTCTAGAGTGATCTGTCACCTTCATAATATGAGTAAAATATGCATGTAGCAAAAAGTAATGCAGCTTGGGGAAGAAACTATATTCTAGTGGGGATAAATCAGGTCTTGCCTTCTAGCGAAAAGGATCTTTTGCCTTAAGCGTTTCTTTTCCATGCAACTGTTGGCAACACCATTTCCATTCCAGGAAGCTTTTCTCATTTTCTTTTCTAGTCGGCAAAGTGAAGGTGGAAAGGGGGAAGTCACAAAACACAGTACCAAACCACCTAAAGATGACTGTGAATTAATACATGACCTCTGATAGCCACTGGTTGAGATTTTTAATTGTGAAGATTGCTCTTACTGGATGATACAGGCTTACTGAAAAAAAAAATGAAATGGATATGACCATTATGAAAAAAACAGTGGAGCCACAGGCTTCTTTTACACTTCACGGAAGAAAAATGTTTTGATAAAAAAAATAATAAACAGAGCTCATCTTGGATCTTGGTAAGAATATCTGCAAAGTCAAACATGTAGTGGTAAAAATTACATCATCTGTAATCTTTATACCAACTGCTTTTCTTCAAACAACAGTAACACAGAAATGCTATTCTGGGCAGAACTAGTCACTGTATTTGTTTTCCATTAGATATACAATCTAGAATGACTCCAACAGCTAACTGGGCATGAAATTTATTAAACCCTGTACCAGTTGCATCAGCCCTAGTAACTCACTGCCTATTTTTGCTGCTCGCAATATTTCAGACAAGCTTCAGATAATACTCTGAAAAACCTGACAGGAATTAGCACCATTGCTATTCAAACAAAGCAGATAATCCATGAGCATGCCCAGCCTCATGATACTTCCTGCTTCTGAGCCCACTGCACTGGTTTCACAAACTTCAACACTCAGACATGACATAATACACTCCCTTCTCCTTCTTCCATGACCAGTCTGGCCTGTGCCACATGCAACATGGGGGAAAAAAGTACTGAAAATGTAGACTTGAAGACATTGACTGTTCTTTCTTACCTCTATTCCTTCCTTATTTAAGGCATATTCATCAAAGTTCAAAATAGCAGTCTTGATGGTGCGGGGAGGGGGCAACACAGTCAAGCCAATATTAATGGCATTGCTTCGCTTTGAGTCCAACACAATGATCTCCTGTCGCTTCCCATCTGCAGCAGTTTTCTTGGGAAAAAAGAGAACAATAACATTATTCCTCTGGTCTGTTTTATAAAGGAAAAGTCACTCCTTTCACTAATGACTTCCCCCACTCAAGAGCTGACACTGAATGTAAACCTAATTTATTTGCAGGCATCAAAACAAACTGAATTCTTCTAGCACATCCTTATCCTATCAACACGAGCTGCCAGGATTCAGAGATCTAACGCTGCTGTGCAAAGCAGAGCTAGTCTTACACAGTCCTCAAAAGTGAAGTTTGGGGCAAGAGAAAACCACTTGAAATTGCCTCTGCCAGCCCAGAGCTCTGCTGTGCAGCAGGACTGATGGGGGGCTCCAGGGTTCAATTCCTTGTTGGATGCACCAGTCTGGACCCTCTCTCACTTGTGTGGCTAGCTGGAAACAGAGCAGTTCCCACCTGCCTGCCAGCATTCTCCTATGTTATAAATCTACCTCAGACAGTGGCAAAGGACACATAGGTGCCTTTTTGGAGGCACTGACATTGTTTCCTGACCTCTGACTGCCAGAGGAAAGGTATTCTACCTTGCTGCTCCTTATATGTCTGTCCTTCATAGATGCAGAAAAATTTCAACTCTCATGCTTTTTCCAAAGTTTTGGGACTAGCCATATCCTTGATCTTACCTCCTGTACAAATAATAACAAAATCACAAAGAACTGGCAACATATGCTTTAAATTCTGTTCTAGAGTAGACCCAAGAAATTTCTTTCTTCCCATCCTTATACTGGCAAAATGTGAATCAACTATGCAAGGTGAGTTGAAATCCACTTATATGGCATAATGTAGTGTTGAATGTGGTCTTTGGTTTTACACCTAATCATGTCTCTTCCTCTTATCATTCTATGTGAGAAGGTGTCTCTTTGGTAACTATGTATGGCGTGCTGGGTAGCTGAAAGGTGAGAGGACTCTGCTCCTCATACTCAGGTTTTTTTTCCTCCCTCTGCATATATGTGAACACTGTAAACATGTTTTCTGTGGTTCTTCTTCCTTTTCCCTATCAGAGATGGGCTGAAGAATGCTTTCAAGCACAGGAGTGTCAAGTCTCAATCTGTGTCCAGGATTGTTTTTTAGAGTACTGAGCTTTGTCCTTCATTTTCTTCAGGTCTGCACCACAGCCACTGAGACACAAAATACCCCACTGCCAGGCCCACGTGCTGTTTTGAATTGGAAGCTAGCAAATATGATTTATCAAAGCACCTCCAGCTGTGGACAGCCCATAATGGGGAATGCAGCTGTATCATTAAAAATATGCTTTCTTATAAAAAAATATGCTTTTTTTATAAAAATATGCTATTATGCTTTTTCCAGCATAGCTCAGAACCTTGCTTGCCCAGGAAGAGGTTTGCCCACTGGCTCCTGCAGCATGCCCAGCACTGTGTGATAGCATAGTCTCTTCATCACACCAGAACAACTAATATGGTATGATGCAACTTCTGGGATTGTAGGCAGGTGCTGTTTACAGAAGTTAGGAAATACCACATGTGTATAATCTGAGAAAGTAGTAAGAGGGTTGTTTAACTTAAAAAGAAACGATAATTTTGCAGTAAACAGAATAAATTTTAGGATAGCAAAGATAATATTTATTTTCAATGTTTTTATATTGGTTCTGTCAGAACTGATCTCTTCCTAACAACTTAAAAATATTCCCAAAGGCTTCCTGAACTTTCCCTTCTTTGAGTAATAGACTCCTCTTTTTCTTGGGGAGCTACCTGAAGGATGTGAGATGCAGCTTCTCCTTTAATACAGTAATTTTTTCTTCCTGAGCCACTAATCACATTCTCAGGACCATAGTTAGTGGCCAAGACCACATTAAAACCAAACAGGGCTCTCCAGAGACTGCTTCCTCTTGAGTTTGTACTGCACTAAGCCTTTTTTAAACCACCACTTTTTACCTTGTCCTTTGGAGCACAGAATTACACAGCTCCAAAGAATTTATTCAGAAGGGAAAAGACCAGGGGAAAGGAGTTAAATTTAGGCTTCTCACATGTGGTATGGGTAAGTAAGCCTCAAATCTTCAGCTGTGTTCTAGGCTCCCAAGCCTGACAAGAGAGACATATTCATCTGGGGGATGCAGGATGCTCACGGCTGGGATCACTGTGATCCCTATGGTGCACACAGTCCCTAGCAATGAGTCATGAAAGGCAGATGAGCTGCACAGGGCATCAGTACATGCAGGTATTTTCCAGAGCTATATGGGACATAAAATGTTGGGGTGAGTAATCCTTTTCAAAAACAGGGGCTGAAGAGATTTTAAATCCATTCTTGGGATGACGTCTGAGTTCCAAAGAGATCCTTTCCAAATAAATAAAATAGAAAGATTTTACTACTATGAACTTTACTACCTTACCACTAGGAAAAGAATTGCTTTTTGTCTGCAATGAAATTGCACAGGTGGAAGTGCCTGACTGTTAAAATAAGATACAACTACTAATTTCTACTATAATATTTGGTGACTTCAATCTGTGCTTTATAAATTCATTAAAATAGAGTGACTTAAAATACTTGAGGGAACAGTGAACTAGTGCACTTGATTTTATATTTTAATGTGTCAGCATGAAGTGTAATTCCTGAACTTCTGAATACTATATATACTATATTATTAGATGTAATTGCAAAAGTAATGATAAAACACAAACGTACCCGGTAATATAATCTGTGGAAAACAAACACTTCTGCAACATATTAACAATTATAGTGAATTTAGACCTTTACAAGATCTAACTGGTGACATTCTCTTGCCTCAGTTGAAGACTGGGTAGTCCAGACTGGATTACTTAAAACTTTTTACTATCCCACAGAAAGTGATTTGTAGTCTGATGAGAACATTGTCTTAAACATGTCTCTTTTATTTAATTAATATGGAAAGCAGAAAAAATTAAATAACTTTTCAAGTGGTCATATAAAAAAATAATTATATTATGAGCATCAACCCATAATCAACTGCCTTTAAAATTGCAAGAGTCTGCATCAGTAGTGAAAAAAAATCTACCTTAATACTGAGATGGCTTTTTCTTTATTTTTTTCTTAAATTTTATTTTATTTCTATCTCAATTAGCAAGGGTTTAATGCAAGAGATTTTAAATGGAATTGTTCAGCTGCCACTGACTTTTTTCAGGAGATCTGTATGTAATCTTTTTCAGAAATTCTGGTCCACATTTATGACTTGCCCTGGCATTTACTGAAATTGCAACAAATCCTTTCAAAAGGAATATGTGTCTAAGCATGTGTACATGAAAACAGATTCCTTCATTTTTCTCTCCTACTAATTTTTATGTCTGTGGGCACATGATGGATCACTGTATCCCACAGGGTATCCATGAATCAGCAAAATAATACTTTCATGCAAAACCAAGTGGATGGTAAAAGGGCTGAACAATAGCATTTGATTCAGGAGTGTCTGCATGTTTTCACTTCTCTTCACAGAAAAAAACCACTTTGAAGTACTTTGCCAAAATATCTGCTTTGTTTGGTGGAGTGAGAAGGAAAGAAACTGCACTGGTTTGGAGGGGATACCTATCAATCTTTCTGCTGGATAGTATAATGTAGGGTGCTCTATTCTGAAAATTAAACCATCTGCAATTTAAGGTGCTCCAATAAATAATATCAATGTGTAAGTTCCTCAGTGTGGCATAAGTTTTCCTAAAATTAAGAATCTCCTCTCCCAGCCCCCCAAATCCTGTATTATATCCTACAATTTTACATCCACTTTATTTTATTACAGTCTATTGTGTTTAATGAAAAACTTCTCATGAGCCAGGAAGTAGCTGTTTATAGCTGTGTGTTGTGGAAATCACAGTGAAGGATTAGAAACTGGAGTAAAATTGGTTACAGCTGTATGAGAGAGCATAAGCACAAAATAGAGCCAAGCCCCCCCTTTATACACCCTGACTTTGCTTTCCACTCATCCTTCTGGACTGTTCCTTTTCCATGCATCTACTTCCATCTCTTGCTATGAAAATCTAGAGATTTTTGATTTGTTGCTCTGCACTCTTTTTTCAGCTGAACCAATTGAGCTGTGAGTCAGACTTTAGGATATTATAGAATAAACCTGTTTTGGATTGCAGCCATTGGACAGGAGAAACTAGACACAACGGGGAATGTGCTCTCTGGAAATAAACCAAGCAGTCTGGAAAAATCGAGAGCTATCCTAATTTGAGTGCAATCTTCGTACCAAACCTCAAGTCTTTTACGGATTCGGTGGTCTGCTTAATTATTCCCACTCTCCCTTGATCTAAGGACCATCTCCTGCTCTGGAAGATTTGCTGGTGTTCATGGAAACCAGGCAGGAGTTTCAAAAGCCTGCCCAGAGTTCTACTACCATACTCCTCGGTCCCCATTGTCTTCTCTGCAGTGAGACAATGAGACTTCTATGTCTGTGTTATGGGACAGGGTGGAAAGAGAGCCAAAAATACAATGTCTCATGCAGAGAGCAGTTATTAGTCGCCAAGGGAAAAGCACCTAAATCATTCCTCAGACTCGCACTAATTTCAAAGAAACCTGCTCACTCATCTTCCAGCCAGAAGCCAAAAGTTGTGCCAAAGCATCAGGCAGGTTTGAGAAGCAAGTGTGAGGGAGGGAAAATGGCCAAGGGTAGTCTGGGAACATGCACGATGATTGACTGGAAAAGTAAACAAGTCATAATTCCAACAACTTAAAATTTTATCAAAATTTCATGTGAGAATAAAAAATTAGGAATCAGCTCCATTACAATTTTGGCACTTAGCACAAAGCTAAATTTTGGACATGGCAAATATGTTATAATTCCACATTCAATTCAAGGAATTAAATACTTTATGGATCTAAGAAAATGCTCTCATTCCTTCCATCTATGAACCATCTGTGGCAGATTTGTATTTACGGGGAGAAAGATGAGGAGTAGCACACCACAACGTCACCAGCATTCCTTCCCCAGCAGAAAAGGAATTAGAGAGAGAAATTAATCTCAGCACTGGCCAGATGAACAATCAGCTGAACACATTTTTACAGGTGCTACACCATACGTTTCAGATTTGCATGGATCTGTGTCACAAAAAAAATTCAGCTAAGAACAGTGATGGCAGGATCTACACAACCCATCTCTTTATGTACCTGTTGCTTGCTAGGTACTTGGGGGCTTGATTATAGAAATTCCAATGTTTCCACTTTGTCAAGAAGATCAAGAATGGCTATTATAAAATTATGAGTTAATAAACTGGACAAGTGACACAGAGAACCTTTACTGTGAGACATCCAGACTCCCCAAAGTAAGAGCAAACAATAATACCTATAATACATAATAGATATAACAACTTTCTCTGGATAAAGAGAAGTAAAATTTTGAAGGTGCTGGCTGTTTTTTATGTTACTATGAGACATACAGGCATATAGAGAAAACACACCAGCAATTCATTTATTTTAAGAGAGATGGACATTTTTTACCATCATTTTAACTGGAAAAAAAACATTGTTTCCCTGATACCAATTATGCTGCTTAGAAAAAAAAGAGTTTATGTAGCCACAAAAAACAAATGTTCTAATAACTTTTTTAATGCTACTTCAAGTTCCTTCTAAATGTAGCTATAAAAAGCTTCCTTTTGTTGTTGATTCTAATGTTAAACAGCCATGTCACAAGTCTTTGTGAGTTTATTTTATAACAAATTTAAGAGGGAATCCTAGCTACAGAGGTATTTCCTTTGCCAGCTTCCATCCTAAAATTGCCACACTGCATAAATTAAAGATTTAAAATATGCCTGTTTACCAGTATAAAATAAAAAACCCAACATTCCTGCAGAGTTTAGTTGTAAACACAGTCCAGCTGATAATTTGATCCTTCAGAACAAAGCACATGTGTAGACTCTTTGCAGCAGATGCAGTCTGATATTCTAACCTTTCCACAGAATGATTAGGAAAATATTACCAAGTGAAGAACTGTCAAATACACTGTCAGATATGAATCATCACGCTGTGACCTTTTTATGAATGCAACAGAAAATATTTCAGATTCCAATATCTAGTTGGGCACTCTGCTATGGACAATTTAATGTAAAATTTGTTGGTATTCACCACCTGGAGTGATATCCCACAGCTGGCAGACCTGAGACAGGAGGGCAACTTGGCACACCCTAGGCTCATCTCTCATGTCAGGCCATGGAATATCTTCCGTCATAGGCCAAGCTAGAAACACATCCAGTAATTTCCACTGGTTTGATATAAACAACATAAATCACCAGGATCTAATTCAGAATTAATACCAATACAATAGCAGAAAAATAGCAAACTGAATACAAGCTGTACCTTTGTGACAGGCAGTTCCTTGGATTTAGACTCAAAGAGATGCTCCAGTTTGGAAGTGTCCACCTTAATGGGTTCCAGTTTCGACCACAGGAATTCTCTGCAGCGTTTGTTGTTTTTACACTGCCACTCAAATGGCCGTACCTCATTCCAAAACAGACGGATGGTTTTCTTCTTCTTTATAAATGCTGGCTGACCCCTGGAAACCTGGGGTGACCCTAAACCCTGAGGAGAGCTGAACAGTGGAGGAGGAGCCAATAAATTAGCAGAGGGCGGAGGTGGAGGCGGACATCCGAACAAGGGGGGAGGCGGTGGAGGAGGCAAACCCAGAAAAGAAGGTGGAGGAGGAGGAGGGGGAGCAAGGGAGTCCCCAGGACCCATATCCATGTCCAACACATCTACATCATCCTCCTCCCCCAAGTCTGTAAAATCCATGTCTTTGATTTTCAGTTCTCGAGGATTAGCCATGAGCTGATCCCAGATATAATCAGATTCCTTCTTTGTCTGTGCTGGTGCTTTCTCGGGGACCTGTTCACTGATTTCATCTTCAGGCGCTGCTGTCCCCTTAGCCAGCTCACCACTGTTAAACTTTTCTGCAAAGGCTTTCACACTGCCTTGGTTGTCCAGATTTCCAATCTCCATCTTTTTGACACTTTCATCTTTGGCCTGCTTTGTGGCCTGAAGAATAGAGATCCTGCTGGCTAGGCTAGTGAGTGACTCCTCGCTTTCCTCCGTCTCCTTCTTTTCCTCCTTCGCCTCCAGCTCCTTCTCCTCTTCATCTTTGGGCTTTTTGTTATGGGCATACAACATGTCCAGCATGAACCGCTTGTTGTTGAGGATGTTGCTGCACTGCTCATTCACACCAGCATCCTGAATGGTCTGTGACCATGGACCTGCAATCACACACACAGAGACAGGAAGAGTCAAGGAAGGAATCAGAGCACCAAGAGCACTCTTCAACCATCCAAAAACATTCCCAGGATGCATGTACAACTACTCTTAAACTGGGCAGGCAGTTACTGTGAAAATTTTGAAGTAAGATACAGTGCTGATACATGACCTGATCTTGATGGGTTGGGAGTAATTCTCAGAAAAGGAAGGGGAGTAGAGAATAACATGTATTTTGGGAGGGACTATATAACTTTCAAGATTTTACTGTTCAGGTTTCTCCTGAAATCTGTCAGGTTTCATTTTGTACTTACTACCTCAGCTCATTTTATACAGTGCATAAATTCTCATAAACTTTGGTATTCTAGAATGGGGCTTAAATATCATGACAATGACACAAAACAGGTTATCATCATACTCTTCACCTGGCCATGTACTGGAACAACCTCAGGACAATATTATCATATGAAAGAGATCCTCCCTGCCTGATGTCAAGGTTGACATGTAGCTGTTTACTTCTCCTCCCCACACCCTGCTGGCTAGGGAAGGGCAGCTTTCAGCCCTAGCTGTTCCTCAGAACCCCCTGGCTGGGTACCTGTGCCATCTTCACAATACAAAATATTGGAATTCCAAAGTAGGCTGTGTACCCAGGGTACAGCTCTCAGGGCAATGCAGTGAGTGTAAGCATAAGCAAGATTTTAAAAGCTGTTTATAATACGAGAACTCATATAAAATAATTTTGAACATGCTGCTCATCAACCCCTGTTAACCTCCCTGATATATGTTGGTGTTGAAAGACTAATGGCCTTCCCACATCACAATCATTTAACATTTCACTGTAATGAAGCTTCATCTTTCTGACTACTGCTTTTCTCACCAATAATATGCAAAATACCAGGTCTGAGACAGCACCATAAATAACAAATTATAGTGGTCAAATTGTAAAAATATATGATGTAAGTGTCTCTGCGACTCCATTTCCCTGAATTTAATACTGCTAACCAATGTGGATAATATGTCTAATAATTATGGTGCTCCTTTTTCCAGTGGGCATCAGATAAAGTGATTAAACATGAAACAATGATAATTCTTCACACTTACTGTATTTCCTGTATGGAATTCCTTCTGTTCCCCATAGTCCTTACACATTTTATTATACGTTTTTCATAAACTCTGCTTCTTTTATTCCATCATTTTATTTCGATCACTAGCCTGCCTTTTTTTGGGATCCTTAAAGATTTTTCTTTTATACCTGCAGGTTGTCCTTTTTCTTAAATTCCCATTTTCTCTTGGTTTCTTCACTTATGCTCCCACCTTTTCCAATACCTAGGAGTTTAAATATCTTTTACGGTTTCCTCTTTGACAGAGCTGCTTTCTTCCCACAACATCTAGTCCTGTGCTCTGAGAAGGTGTCCTCTTGGTGAGATCTACATCCAGGGTCCCACAACTCCCTGTCTCCCCTCCCATAAAACACTGCATTAAAATGTAGGGCCTTGCAGCACAAGTGTATGGCCAGCAGTGATTCTTGTCTCTATTTAGATCCAGCTCTAAATCACATTTTAAAATCAGCCCAGAGGTTTAACCTCAGACAAAAGAAAAACTTTTTTTCAGAAATGGATACAACCTACTTTCCTGCAGGTGGCTTGATTGCTTCCATTATCTGCTCATTTTTCCTCAGACTTGACCCATGGGATTGCTTTTTCACCAGTACCTGTCACCTGAGGCAGTCACTTAGACTTCTCTCTGAGGTAGCTTCACTAGACAACACCACTAAACAACTCCTTCCCCACACCACAGATGTTACCCAGCTGTGCCCTTGCAAAGGATTGCCCCCTACTCCAAGCCTTTCCTTCAAAGATGTTCAAGATGGCTCCCAAGATCCATACCAAAACCCCACACAATCTACCCCCACCCAGTTTCACCACATGGGATCCTCCAGTGTTTAATCCCTTTGCAGAACTACTCATCAGAATTAGCCCAGATACAACCTCTAATTTGTTTTCCCCAATTCCACCCCCAACTGTCCAAGATGATCAAAGATAATTTCTGTGAAGACTCTGGCTACCTTGGTGCCCTCTTCTGCCCTTCTCTCCACAGGTAAAGCTTTTTTTTTTTTTTTTTTTTTTTTTTTAATTGGAGAAACAAGACTTGTTGGAAGCCAAATTTGGCAGGATGGCTAATGAAGAAGTTTATTCCTTTGCCCTCAATGCACCTGGGCAGAACCAACTGGCCATCTCAAAAATTGCAAAATGCATGTTCAGAATGTCAGAACTGCTGGAGAAAGTGCACTTGTTTTGCTTTCCAAAACTCCTCAGCTGCTAGAGAGCAAACAATTCACACTACATGAGTCCTCCTATACATACTACCAAATGAATCTTTGGTCTACTGGTATGACAGTATGACAATTTTAAGATGTTGATTTTAGCTTTTAACAAAAGTACATAGGAACTTTAATCAGAGTGGTAACAGGTTGGTAACAGACAAGATAAGGAGAAAAAACTTGCAGTTGTTCTCCTTTATTAGCACGTAAACTACCTTGGACTATGCACAGTGTAGCAACACCCTTCATCTGTGATCCTGCCCCAGCCTTTCCTACAGATATATCCATCTACATTCTTTATGAGTATAATAGAATTCTAAGTAACTCAACCTTGGTGCTGACTGAAAAGAAATTAGCTCTAAAATTTAGGATGTAATTTGTGTAATGCTTCTCAGAGAAAAAAAGTGACAGATCTAAACTTGAACAATTCAATCTGACAGTTTATGTCTATGGGGTAATCGTTGGGATTCAGAGCTATCTCTCTTCTTTCAGGATAGAGCAGGACTATTTCACACTGTGAAGCACATCTTGTTTTCTTATCTAGAATTCAGAAAATGTAGGACAATGCATTCCATGGCTCAAATCAAAGAAAACCAGGGAATCACATGCTCTAATTATACTGCATTCCTTTACCTCTCTATAAGAAAGGGAAAAGAGTAATCAACAAAGTCAAAATCTGATTTTTATTCCCTCCCTGCCTGGGCTGAAAGACAAACTCTGTTTATCATTATCTCTCTAGGCAGAAACTTAGTACTTATGGTGTTTCCCAGGCTGGGTCTTTCCAGGATGGAACCTGGTGATGCATGACTAGAATCCCTTAGCATCATGAAACTGGTCTTTTCCAGACTGGGTGTACTTCATGTACCTCCTCCACGTGGGCTAAAGATGGCCACAGACCAGGTCTATTTTCAGCAGCTCCTACATATTTATCTTTGCTGTCTGAAGCCTGACCAAGACAGAAGAACTGAAGGGAAGGAACAAATCTCTCAGCCCCCACTGCTCTTCCTTTTCCACTATGATGATGAGAAAAGGTATCTGGAACTTTGTGACAAATCATGTCAGCACAGCCCTTTGTCTCACTGACTTATGTGCAGAAAAAAACAAAATCTCCAGGAGCTAGGGGTGCAAGTCTCTGCAACATGGTGATTCAGTAGTTAATATATTAATCTTTGGGGAAGAAAATTATCTCAAATCAAATGAAATGTCATTTCATCAAGATGCTACTGTCCCTCAAACATAGCAACCCAAATAAAGTCTGGATGTCCAAGCAGAGTAGAGAAGATTTGGCCATGGTGAAGAAAGTTTTAGGAGGTGCAAAGGGTTTGTTAGCTAATTAACACAATATCAGAGCTGCTAGTTTAACATTTTTTTTTCCACCAGAAACCCTTCATTATTGAAAAAGCTTCACTTTACCAGTTTCATTGTCACTGGTTAACTTGTCCTCTCTCTCTTCCCTCTCTAAAGTGCTGCTTGCTGAGGATATACTGGATGCAGAACAGTTGTCTTTTTCATTCACTTCCTCATTCTGCCTCTCCTTTTCACTGAGTATTGCACTTTCTTCTGGCTCTCTCTCTGGTCCTTGCTCCACCTCACTCTCTGGTCCCACCTCTGTAGCCTCTATTTCCTTGGGTGTCTCCGTTCCCTGCTTGGCCTCAGCCTCAGCCTCCTGCTCTGGTTCTGGTTCTGTCTCTGTCTCTGGTTCGGGTTCACTGGCACTCACTGGTGGAGAGAACAACGGGAGAAAAAGATTCACTTTACAACAGAGCCATCTCAGGTTCACCCCTCTCAGGGTGAAAGCATCAAAAGTGCCTTCTGGAAAGAGAATAAAAGGCAAGCCCAGGGCATGCTTATGAACATTGGGAGCAACAGACTGATGGATGGTGTGTGACGACAGCACTGCACGTGAGAGTGGCCTGGCAAGCCCCTCACTTGCTGTCTGGAGCCAGCCCACTGGTTCTGTACAAACTTCCACAGCTGCAGTGTTGGACTTGCACAAGGATTTGAACGGACCAACAGAAAATGGGCATCTCACCTGAGCATTGACAACTCAGTGCCTAGACAGAGCCAGGAAAGAACAGATTAAAAAAAAAAAAAAAAAAAAAAAGCAAAAACAAAAATGAGGGTGATTGTGGCTTTTGGTTGAATTTTCTTTGGGTTCTGGAAGAGTTGTTTTTTCACCTGATGAGGAACACTTCAATGAAAAAAAAATACAAATATTAGTTTTAATAACACACTTGAATGGTACAGTCTGGAAACGGCACTGTCACACATTTGGCTGACAAAAACCATATGTTGTTTCATGCACATTTACTTCAGAATAGCCACATCAAAACTGAGCAAAGTTTCCAACTGCTTGGCATATGGCACGTATTTAGTTTCCAGTTGGTTGGCATATGGCATACAATGAGCTTTCTTATCAGTTGGCACATAGCAAACACTATTGACAGTACACTTGGTTTCTTCTTCCCTGCTTTCCCAGTAAAAATAATTCATTCACCTTCAGGGTTTTTAGCATTAAAAACAGCTTTTCACATGCAAATATTCTCTGCATGCTGCAAAGGAACTGAAGAGCATCCACACATTCACATCAAGCAGCTCACAGTTCTCTGAAATCTGAAATGGCCATGCAAAGTGACAAAAATGGACATGCACGTTAGCTCTGCATACTTCCCAAATTGCCTCTGTACTAAATCTTAGGTTGGGTGGCTGAACTATAATGATCAAGTCATACTTTTTTTGTCCTTCTGTTAACTATTTTTTGTTACAACATTGCTAAAGAGTCTTCTGGACTTCTCATTGTCTTTGGATTGCATGAAATACAATGAGAATTTCTTCAGGTACTACATGAACCTTTGAAGAAAAAAAAAATATCACACTGAAATAGTGGAATGCAATCCAAATATTTCAGTCCTCTGGTGAGCAGGTAAGTAGATTTATCCTAAGTAAATATAAGTCAAAATAATGAAGATCACATTATTCTCTATTGAGAGCACCTAAAAGTCTTATACTAGACATGCAAGCACCTCTGCCCATGCCTCATTTCTCTAAATGTACCTTACCTATGACTGTATCCTGGACACTGCCTAGGAGAGAATGAAAATTACAAAAGGCTGTCAAGAAGTTGGCAGACACTGCAAATCCCAGTGATGTGTTTCTCACCACAGCTGTTAGTGTGTAGATATAGAATGAGAATATTTTAAAGTCAAGCCAAGATTTGAGTATGACTGAGATGGAAGCTTAGGAATTCTTCAGGAGTTCCTGGAACTAATGTGGTACTTTAACAAGAAAGATTCTCAGCTTGCCATGGTTCAATGGTACACATATACAAATGTCACCAATTCATCCATGAATAATGATAATTTCACACGAATTTTAGACATTTTTCTCTAAAAAACCCCCCAAAAAACAACAAGCCAACTGTCATGAAATAACCAAAAAGGTCAACTCCAACAGCTCAGATGAAGAAAGAAGCTGATTAAAAGATAGCCAGGACTCCTAACACTTATTGCAACTTTGTCATTATGAAGCGACATTGAAGATTCAATAGAAAAAAGTCAGGGGAGATGTAAGAAATGCTTGAGAAAATTTGAACGTTCAGAAGAATTCCAGATACTCTTCCAACAAGAAATATTCCACACATACCAGAAATATGCAGCAAATTAGCAAAATCTATTAGGTAACAAAGAGTAAAGAGCAATTTACTGACATAGGCTGCTCTTTTGAGTTCAAGGAATACCAAAATCTAAGTACTAGAACAAAACAAGGATATGTTGACAGTCATTTTGATAGTCCCTCTCTCTCTTTAGGGATAATACCAAACAATCTATCTATAACCCAGATCCCTTGAAAATAGTGAGCTAAGTCCAGCAGCACTTCCCTTAAGAAGCAGTACAAAAATCAAATCTGCCAGGAAACACTGTTAGGAGAGCAAAGCCAGCAAGCTGGACATGTGTCCATCAGTTGCATTTCCATCATGCAAACCACTGCAGTGATATTAGTGAGAACTTCTGAAGATGTTAAAAATACAGTTCTCAGTGAATGCTAGGTCTATTTGAAAGGAGCTCAAACTTTCAGTCCCACATCTACTGGACCCATTTTCATACCAGATAAAACACTGCTTCAAGTGGCAACCTTACAGGTGGCAAGAGAAATAAATAACAGACCAGGCTCTGTCCAATGTCTTCAGACTTCTGCTAGTGGAGAATGCAAAGACTCAGGAAAGCAATCCTGGTCAAATCAAAAAGCATCAACAGCAAAGAAGGCAGGCCTGAGATGTTAAGAAACATGATACCTTTATAAGCTGATTCCTTCTGAAAAGCAAGCCTAAGAACTTATAATGCAGTAGAGGGATATGGACATTTCCTTTAATACTCAACTATAAATCAAGTTTGAAGCAGACACAAGATGCTGTATCCTGCTGATAAGAACTCAACCCTCCAGTCCTATAAGCCCTCAGAGAGAAGAAACATCCCTCTGGGCTCACATCTAATCCCCTGTCAGGCTAATTGATTAGCCAACCACATCCTCATCTATTTTCTCTGCTTTCCACTTGGAAGTGTGAGATACATATGCTGAGTGTCTCTTGTGGAAGTCTGAAAAATGTCTATGTCTGCCCAAGACCTCTTGGTTCAACTGTTCAGGCATCACCTAAAGTCTTTGGCTGTTATCTCCCTTCAGCTGCTCCAGCATAGGATTCCCCTTCCTCTGAATTCTGCAGGCACTCCTTATCTCTCACCATTCCCACTCCAATCTTCCCATTCCTTGTGTTGGAAAGAACAGGTGCAGACTGAACTGGCTCTTTATTTGTGCAGTCAGAAACCATCCTTTTTTGTCCTCCCACCCCAGTTCCTCCTCTGACTTTCTGCATCGTGGTTCCTTTGGCTCTGCAACTGGGGCTGCACTGGTCTCCTTGTATGCTCATGCTCTGCTCCTTCCCCATCTGCTGAGATGCTCTTATCAATCATTACCAGGGCAGTATTTGAACCATTAGTGCTCAACTAGCACTGTGTTCAGGTCTGCTCTTGTCTACAGTGTGCACTTGGGTTGGTCTGCTTACTTTCTCAAGTGCTAAAAAAGCTGCTTCTTTCAGAGAATGGTTCACCTGAAATTCCTTTGTAGACTGACTTCAGAGATGTCTCAGTTACTGTTGCTCCTCCTTTACTGCATACTTGCACTTCACCAAATATTCTCCAATGAAATTGCAAAAGAGTAAGTAGCTGCTCTCAAAAAAACCAATTAAGTTCCTTTTTGCAGTTACAGAACTGCCTTCATTTCCTCTGAATGCCATAACACAAGTTTTACAAGAGTAAGTCCCTACAAGACTTGATTACTTCAGTGGAACCAATTGTTTTATATGAGAAAACACTTCAGCTCAATAAGTCCAGATTTTTATATTGGGTAATGGTACTGACACACTTCACAGTGTGAGACAAAGTTCCACAGATAGAATCTGTTTCCTTCTTAATGCCAGTAGATACTGGATGGCCAAAGGATATTTCAGCACAAAAGGAATAAAATAAATCTGACTTCAAAAATTCCTCATTGTTTTGCTAGTAGATGAACACTTTGCCTCTGACTTCAGGTTCTGAATTCTGCAGATGAGTATCACACATCTGTTAACATCATTCTTGCAGAGTATTTACAGCATCCTATGCACAGCATCCTTTCCACAGAAACAAGGAACTGTTTTCCTACTACAGTTTCATTCCTGCTTGGGAAGATGGTGAACCCCATGTTAAAAGCAACTACTTGGGGTGCAAGTAATCTGAGTTCTGTCCATGGCTCTGTTTCAGCTTTTCTTACAACTGGCTTGAGCAAGTTAATGCTTTATTTTCTCTACTTATTAAGTGGGATTCATAACCCTTCCAAAAAACAGTAAAATTGAGATTTTAATTCAGTATGGAGCATAAGGAAGTCAAGTAATAGTACAGAGTCCATGGCACAGTGTCTACATTAAGCCTGTCCCCTGATATCCAATAATAGGGCACTTCCAGAGGTGTGTCCTGCCACATGCTCATGACTTCCCATGACCTCTGCAATACTTTTGGTAGGTCTGAAAAAGCAGTCATCCCCCATGCCCAGATCCTGCTGAAGTATGCAGATTTCAGGCCCCTGTTCAGGTTCTATCCTGGCCATGTGCCTGCAGCTGCCCTTGGCTGGAAGGCTACCCTGCCCCATCCAAATATACTCTCCTTCTGGTCCATGTGCCAGGCTTCCAGGTGCTGCCCTCCAATGCCCACTATATTGCCAGGAGTTTTAGTAGAGATGTCCTGTCTACCCACATGTTGATAGCTTTGCCATATTCTGGCTGTCTGAAGCTGCCCTGTACACCTGCTCTAAATGTATTCTCCAAATGGTTTGTGCTGCTCCATTTCATGCTGCAATTTTTTTTAATGCTTCCAAGAGAAATATGTTAAAATAATCATCACAAGAGATACTTGCTCCCTACCCAGCTCTGAAATCCTAATGGTGGAAAAATCCGGCGTATTTGCTCTAAAAGCAATATAGCACTAAATAAAATGGGTGTTTGGATGTTTCTGACTATCAGTATTGGAGGAAAATATCTGTGGTTCCTAAGTTCAAATGATTCCACTGAGACTCTTAAGGTTCCAAACAAGAAAACTGGGGAATATTATTGGGAAAATATATAAAACTAAATAAAATAAACTTCACCTACTTAGTACGGTGAGGACAAACATATGCAGCATTCAGTATTTGTACCATTTTTCTTAAATTGCCTTGCTTTATAGCATGCTACCAGCCATAACACCCCATAAAACCAAGCAGTGCAAGTTACAAATGCATTAATCCCCAATAGCATGTAGCAGGAAATCAAATAAAATAAAAATGAGTGATGGTGATAATTTGCCCTCAACATGCATTCTAGCTCCCAATGTTAATGCAACATCATGTGGTGCAAATATAAATCTGTATGGCATGTGTTGTTTTGAGGACTGAAGGAGAGGTACATGATGCTAGTGGCAGAATGACATACAAACACACACAAAAAGCATTTCTCTGTACACCAATAAATTATATGACAGCAAACCAACCGTGCAAACACTAGTTATACTTTCCTTCTTACTAATTGTCTGTGGTCTCTTTTAAGTCCTTTATGACTTGTGCTACAATTTTAAGAGTTTTTCTTGGTATTAAAAATAATCAACACACTCCCCCTGCCTTCAATTCAAGACCTGTTCAGTTTGTCACATTCAGCCTGTGCTCTACTGGAAGGTTATTATAATCTTGGCATTCGTCTGTTGCATTTCTTTCAGAGAATCCACATACACAAAATGTGCTGGCAGGAATACTGTTTGTCTAGTAGTCAGTAACTCCTCATATATAAGGAACATGACACTAAAATTAAGACCCTCTGTATTCTGTATTTTCTAATTATTCCATTAGAAGAGCAACAGACAATGATAGTATAAATCATAGCAACAATTAGCAGTGTATCCTATTATTGAACAGATTACATGATATCCAAATCAATGCAAAAAAATTAGGCAATTTAGGAAGACAGGATGGAACAATACAGGACCCTTTATTTTGGCACCTCATAGATGGTATTCTTGCATTCATGCATCAAAAATCATCACTATCCCAAGAGAAACTGTGATAAACCCAGCATTGTTTCCCCTGCCCTCATTTTCACTTACCTTCTGAGGGCTGAGGAGTTCCACACGGGATGGAAGGGGTCTTCAGCTCTTCCTGGGACTCTATGGATGCTGGGCTGATGCACTTGGGTACAGGTGAGGATGGAGCTGAAGGAGATCTCAGATTCAAGGACAGCTCACTTCTGCCTCGGCTGACACTCCGACTCTTCAGCTCCTTCTCATACTCCTCTGCTGCCAACTTCTCCAAGTATTTGTATCTGAAAGTTAAATTCCAGAGGGTTTCCGTAAAGAAAAAGAAGCCTGTGGCTGATGCTTGTTTATGGATGAAACACCTGCGGAGAATGAGCTGACTTCCTGACACAAGGGGTACAGCACTGAACTGACTGCTTGCTCAGTCTGCCAAAAAGTGCACACTAAAGCCAAGACTATTGCCCTGAAAAATGTTAAATTTCTCATTACAGCACAAAAGTAAAACTCAGCAGAGTTAAAGAACCTTTAGCTATAGTATTTTGTCTGCACGGTCCTCCTTTTTTGGAAGCATTTGTCTGTCCTCCTTTTCACCCTCCTCCTTCACCTCCTCCTCTTCTTCCTCCTCCTCCTCCTCTCAGCCCTCCCTCTCCCAAAACTAAAATGGGAGGGGAAAAAAATAACAAAAGAAGAAAAAAAACCCTCCAGACCCGGAGCCCCTTAATACAGATGGAAATTGCCAAAATCTGAGACTTTCTGTTAAGGAGAAGAAAATGCAGCAGACAAAAACAGATCTTCCTGAAAATAATACCAATAATAAACGTTTGGATAGACTATCTAGAGATTCTGAACCTGCTTCTTTTTGCTCTGAGAGCAATGCACTGGAATTCACTTTGTTCTCTCCAGAGCCTATAATGGAAAGTTTCTTTTTTTTATTCTGAAAAATTTCTCTGCCGGACTCAGACATCCAATAGCTTGTACCTGACGTCACATGTAGTTTATTCATCAAAGTCACTTTAAAAGAACAAAGATACATCTGTTTTGCATTTTAGGCAGGCAGAACTCACTAACTGTTTATTAAGACCAGCTACCAATCATATTCTTCATAGTATGCTTTATACATTTCGACCAAAATAACTTTTAAATATGTGCCTGTTCCAGATGTCTGCTAATTTTATCCACCGTTATTTGCTAAGGAATAAATTCATGAATACAGCTGGATTGGGCTTTAGACTGTTTGCCTTATCCACAAGTGAGCTGTTAAACAGGTTAATCAAGACTACTGCTTATGTCCCTGAAACACTCTGGCCATTCCTTATAACACACTGTTGTAAACACTTCATAACAGGGAACACCTCTCATCCCCACTTCTGCATCACTGACAGCCCAAATTAGTGTAAGAGGGTGCAGAAAAAGCAGGCAGGATAAAGAAGTCAGCCCTATGTGGTAACAAACATGCTTAGTACATATGCTAGCCACACACACATGCACATTTGCAAACATCCACATAGAGCACAGAAAAGTGTCTTTGAAGAGCAGTCCTTGTGTTTTCAGAGGCAATTTGCCTTATTGCAAACAGCAATAATGAAGAACAAACTCATTTTCTTTTATTCCTCCAGAGGTATGCACAGGCTTTGAACAAATTCTGCAAGAAAAAGAACCCCTACAGACTCTGGATGAAAATATAACAAGCTACATACTTGCATGGTTATAAAATAGGAACTGTTTACAGTTCTAACATGAAGCCAATTTTGGAGACTGAATCTTGCCTTTTCAATAGAGGGGGAAGCATTTCTCTGGCATCAACATGATGTTTTGTTACAGCTCATGGAGCCACTCTTTCCTGGCATGCTGGTCTCTCACATACGGTGCCTTCCACCTCCTCACAAGCAGAGCAGGTGGCACTCCAGACTCATGAGGAGCCATTCAAATTGATCACTTGGCACCAGCAGGTACAGCCCAGCTGGCTGCTGCCAAGGGGGTTCTGCAGTTTGCCAACAAACTACAACAAAGATCTGAATGGATCCTTCTATAATGGGACGAGATACGATGTTTTATTGTCCTCAGTTCTTTTCAGGTGCTTTAACATTTTCTGTAGCTTCATCCTCTGCCTCCAACCAGCAAAGCAGAGACTATCACCAAAAGGTGACTTTTCAAAATGCATCTGATTATTATACTGAAATAAAAAAGGGAACCAGAACAGCAACTCCATTGGCAGCACATCAGCAGAACTAGTAATCAAATGGGAAGCTTAATAAATAGGTATTACTGAGAAATAAAAAAAAAAAAAAAAAAAAAAAAAAGTTCAAGAATCAGTTATTAACTCTTCACACTTGATAAATGACATTATTTAGGTTATTTTTTGTTTCTGACAAATATCTTAATAATGAATGAATATTAGCAGCTGATTTGCAAGGTCTCATAGACCAGAATCTAAAGGAGTTGAAAGGATGAGCCACCACAGGATTGACAAACTGCCCTTGTATATGCTGTCATATTCTTTTAAACCTGCAGACATCATCTCAGCTATGCTGATTCTTCTTTGTATACAATGAGCCAAAAGTTTATGCTTATCTATTTGGTATTTCTCATTAGCATAACACTGGATTTATCATCTTCAAGTAGATGAAATTATCATTTCGAGTTCTCTAGGTATCTGAGTAATGCCCCAAGGGCAACTGAAAATATCAATGTAGCAACAAAGTAATGGAGGTGGGGAGCATTTGAACTGTACCACCAGAGAGAGCTTGGGAGGTCACCTTCCTTGGTTTTATTCTTTAATTACCACTGGAAAACATCCAACCAAGCAAGGGGAAAAGACCTCAAATCATTGAGCAGCAAGAACTGATATGGAGAAAACATAAATATCTAGTAAAAACTAGGATTTTAGGCATCTTGACTATAGGATTTTCTTACAGTCTATGCACTTTCCTAAAACAAGTTAACATGCATCTTCCTATAGGAAATAAAACTTCATTTGTGCACAGGTGTTTGTAAAAATGTAGTTACAGAATGCTGATGCAATGGACCACTGGTGCAAGACTTCATTTGCAGAAGTTTTCTCCCATATTTATGTGCTGTCAAAGCAAACATGTCTTTCCTCTCTATGAGTAGGAACTGATAGTTTGACATCTCAGTTCAAAAAAGCCCTTAAGGACAACAAAACATTACTAATGAATGGTGAAATAGTCTCAGATTGCACAGCAGTGATGGTGAACACTTCCCCAAAAATACTCCCATTGGCATTTTCCCTTACCACTTGAAAGTTCTGGAGAATTCACTTGTAATTTGTTTCAAAACTTAGAGATGAGCATGCTCACTGGAAAAAGGTTTTACTCAGCTTAAATCAGTGTATGATGCTCAGATGGACTTAATTTCAGAAAATGCTTTAAACTATTTGTAATTGTTTTGACTGGAAGTGCAATGGAAAGCCCATCCACCTTTTCTTACTCTTAGAGAGGTTAAATAATTTTTAATATTAGCTACTTCAGCCTCAACATACAAAACTCCAGTATGCAGAAACAGTCTCCTGTATGATAATTCTGTGTAAAAAATTCAAAACACAAAAGCATAAAAAAAAAAACCCCAAAAGACAAGTAAAAACACAGCAATACAATGATTTTTGAGATGGCTGCACTCTTATTTTGATAATATAATTCTTACTCTTGACAATTCCAAATTATCTCCAGAGAGTAACCTCAAGAGGATCATAAAAGCAGAACTGAAGCACTCTGGATGATTTTTCATCTATTTGTACAATAACTCGCATATTTTCCAGGTAAAAACAAGCACTCCCTCCAGGATGCAATTACAGGCAGAGGTAGAGATGAAGCTACTGAAAGGCAAAAGTCCTTAATTGAGTATACCTTGAAAAATATGGTTTCATAAGCACATACTTCCCAGCCTAGCCCAGACTTTCTAAACTTGTCCATTGAATTTAAAAAAACAAAAAACAAAATAAAATAAAAAAAAACCAAAAAAACAAACAAACCAAAAAACAAAACAAAACAAAACAAAACAAGGAAAAAGAAAACCCATACCCTCAGCCCTTTTAAATATGCTATTTAAATAAAACAAAAACAATGCCCCAATGATAAACACTGCTAAGCTTTGTAATTTACTTGCTGATCTTTAAAGAGATCGTCAAAGAAAACTTGGCATTGAAAGATAAAAATATGCTGAGAGTGGGTCAAACTGTTTCTATCAGCCTGTCACTGCAGTTTTGCAATGCTTGTGACCCCAATTTCCTTTATCCTCAGTTGCCTTTTCTGACCCTCCAAAAAGCTTGGGACCCACTGGGTGAAAAAGACAGGCTTACTCAATTTATAACTCTACTAAATCTGGGTAAATTTCTGAGGCAAATGGGGTAAGCTTATTTCCCACACAAATAGATAAAGGATCATCAATCATCCTTAAACATTCTTACTGCTCTTCATTTATTGCTGTGCTTACAGATGGACTTCATTCTGCTCTTTAACAACTTCTTTCTGATAGAAGTCTTTTGGAATAAAAGTGTTTTGTGTAAGCAGAGTTAAAAATGCAAATATATGACAGCTCCACAGTAAAGAATATAGGAAGTTCAAACAACCAGAGGGAAGGATAGGGAAGGATGGATGCATGAAATACAAACCTCTCTTCTCTTGCTTGTCTTAGTTCTTCTCTTTTGTCTAAATAATCACGGCTAGAAAGAGAATTACAGTAAATTGCAGAAGAAACCAGAAGAAAAAGGTAAGTTATAGAAGTAAAAGTACAGTAGGAGAAACCAAGAGTGGTAAACACAAACTGATGGGAGATAATGAAGGCTGTTGTCAAAAGAACTGTTTGCTTTTGCAAAAATTGCTGAAAAGTGGATACACATATCCATACATACACAATCAGATACGTAGTTTGGAAGGTCATTAAAAGTAATTACAAAAAACCTTCAAAAAGTGAAAAACTTGAAGCATGCTATGAAACCTGTCATCTGAAATGAGATTCAATCAACTGTACTTATCCATAGTGAGCAGGCACATGAGTGCTATTCAGCCATCCCTCGTTTGTTCCATCTCAGAATGCACCAAGACAGTGACTGCAGCCCCTGGCAGCATAGACTGAGGCAGTGAGCAAACCCACTGGCTTTCTTTCCAAGGAACCTTTCCTTAGTGGACTTTAGTTGTCACAGCTGGAAACAGGACAGCAGGCTGCCTTTACTGAGAAGGACAATTCTGCATTCCAAGAGGGTGTGTGCAGCATCACTGGACAGATAACATCCTTTCACTTCCTTATTTTTCACCCTGAGTTTTAGATAAAAAACTCCTTTTATGTCAGCTGCCACTCCCACAGATCCTCAAATAACCCATATATTTAACTTTTGCCAAGTCAAGTTTGTTGGATGGTTGAATACTATGATTTTGAACAGACCTGCCACATCCACAAACATGGATGCAAATCTAACTCGGAGCACAGCAGAAGCCAGTGAACGTCTCAATATCACAGCAAAATGTTTCCTTAAAATATATTTTTAATACTTAGTTGAATGGTCAACAGAACTAATGAGACCTTCACCTTATCTGCTAGATTCTTTCACAATGTAAGATGTGAGTACCAGAAAGTTTTTCAGAACTACTCCTTTTATTAATAACTCCTTTTTTCCCCCTCTTTATATTGTGTTATTAAATAAATTGCTTATCATCTAGTATACCAACAGCTATCAAACATCTGCTTGCAAGTGCTCTTCAAAAGTCCTTTAACAGGGAGCACACATTACTGTTTCAGGACATCCCCACAAACTTTGAATTCTGAACTGGTTATACTGTTACAGTATTTTAAAAGTATTCCAGGAAATCTTCAGCAGGCAAACTTTAACATTACTCTTTCCCCTCTGACAACTTTCACTATTCCCTACAGCTGAAAAATAGACACTTTATTTTAGGACATATTGTTCTATATATGCAGTGGGTACTGTAGTCCTTCTACTGACAAAAATGTTAATTCTGCAAAGTATTCCTTTGCTTAGCAGTAGCTTATGAAGCTTTGTAGCTCCTCTCCTAATCCTCCAGCTCTTTCACAACTAGTGATGCTCTCCTTTAAATTATCCTCAATTTGTCAATAATAGTGCCAGAACCTACTGCAATGTTCTTGAGGCAGAGTTGGAAAGAATGAGATAACAAATGAGTCATGATGGTAAATCCAGTACAGCTCACGAGTTTAAAGGCTGAATTGCAAGTGCTATTTTTAATCAAAAATACATCTTCAGAGACTGGGTTTCTAGCCAGACTGATGATATGATAATGAAATCCCAGGAACTCTTATGAAACTGCCCATGACTGCTTGCTGTGACTTTGTCTTCCTCCTGCCAGACTGTTTAATCAACTGGGATGCTGTCTGTTTGTGAAGTCTGGTGGCTTTGGAGACCCTCTGCTCAAACAAAAGTTGTAACTTTTGAGTGATCACAAAACTCAAATCCAAAAGATGAAAACATTGGGAATTGAAAAATAATCTTAAATATAAAGCACAATCATGACATCCAGTTAATCAATTTCTGACTCTGAAATAAAGGGATGAAAATGGACATTTTGAATTTTTTTTCTGACTTTAGGAAACTTCTTTTAGTGACAGAACAACTACTGTAGCCAACCTCTACTGAAATGTGCAGATCTGTTATTCAAACAGGCCAATCTGCCAAATGCCCTGTTGGCTTTTTCGGCCTGGGAGTTTCCTTTCTGAAAGATCATGTTGGCTGTCCATGGCATCCTGCTGCAGTCTGATGATACCACTTAGAGGGAGAGTTTTTGGAAGAGGCTGGAAGACTGCAACCTTATTGTTTCTGTTTCAGGAGAACTTGGGCAGCTGTTGGCTGCTAAAGATCCTATTATGGTGCTCTTCCACCTTCCCTCTGCCTCTTATTTCCTTCTAAACTAGCTATCTTCTGGAGCCAGGAGGATATCAATCAACCACTCGTGAGTTACTCCTCTTTCCAAATTCACAGAATCACAGCTTGTTTCTACTTCTTACTAAAGGGATGATTACAGTGAAAACAATCCTGCATACTAATAAACAAGTTAACATGAAACCCTCTGCCATCTTTTCCATAACTACCGATTCTAAGGCTGCAAAACATTTACATTACCATTCTTTAAGTGACTACATTATGTCTTTCAACTACTAAAAATAGCTTTGCTTTTCTCTCCTGTCTTTGAGGAAACAAATTGATTTCTTAGCGTGCACTCTTCAGACTGAAGGCAAGCAATTTCAGGTACAGATTCCATATCCATCCTTGGCCCACTGCAGTCTTTGTTAATGTTTCTGCTGGGATTTCTAGGCATGGACTGAAGAGGTTGAGGGGGCTTGTCTCTTACTATCCTCAGGCAGCACACCCTGGGATCCCACATCACACAGTATTTTCTCACATGTGAAAATGTGAAGTACTGCATTCAGCTACAACATTTGTCTGGCCAAAATTTGAACAGTTACTTTGGTCATTACCTTCTGTCAGCTGTTGATGCCAAAGGAAGAGACACATGTTCAGAAATGCAGGAAGAAGTAGTTAAAAACCACTGTGATACAGCAAGACATTTCTACTTCGCATAACTTAAAAGCAAAAAGATGCTTCAGTGCTGTTCCTTCCTCTCTTCTTCATACCTTTGTCCCACTGTTTCACCTTCAAGTCCTATGCCTCACTGAGATTATAATTTGGTGAGTATACTAGCTAATAAAACCCAGCCTCTGTACATACCCAGACAGTGTAATTGGTTGCCTTTAAAAAAGTAGATTTTTTTATTAAATGCCAAAATTTGTGATGTGTTTAATCTATCGGTTTTTAAGATACTTCAATCAAGAAAAGTATCTAAAGAGACAAACTATTCAACAATTCAATTATTTTGCAGTTGAATGTCTCAATGATTGGTCAATATATCACACATCAAAGCAAGATATTGAGAGCAAATTTGGGTCCTACTTGAATTTGTTTCTTTCTTCACGTTCTATCCTTTGCAACCTTTCTTCTCTCTCCTGACGCCGTCTTTCTCTTTCTGCTGCCAAGGACTCCTGGTGCTGCCGAAAAGATGATGTAAGGAGACCACCCAAAGCTGGCCTGCAGAAAAGGAAGATCAGATTTCTCAGTGACACTTTTATTGATTATACTAGCAAAAAATGAGTAGCAATCATTCAGCAAGTAACATAATCCCAACCAGTAGACTGACATGGCAATATTTATGTATGGATCTTTCAAAGCATAGGCTCAGTGTCTTCTTGCTAAATTGATTATAGATTCTGTGATGAGCTGAACAAAAACAAATTGGGTAGGCTTCCTAAAAAACCTAATTTTTGAAGCACAAATAAAGCATGTGTAAATTTTTTTCAGTTTATTTGAACTGCAATATTACCTAATTTTTTTTTTTTTTTAAACTTTATAATCCTGTTAACAGAAAAGCTGAATCCCATAATGGATTTTTGGAATTTTAAAGAAAAAAACTGTCATAAACAAATGTGTCACAAACAACTGAGAATCCTCTATACAGAAAAACTAAAGTAAAGGAAGATGTCACAAGTGCCCTAGAGAATTCAAAGATTCTCTTAAGTATCAGTTGTATTTTTCTTTTATACTATTGTATTAATAATTTGATATAATAAATTTGATTATCATGATTTCCCTGCTGCATATGATGAGCAAGATGAATTTCATATTAAAACATACCAGTAAAACACAAGGGGACAGTCTTCTCAAACTATTCTTGAAAACTAGTAGGAATGATGGCCTCTACAGTAAAGACTTTTCAAATATATAAAGCTCTATTTACATTCACTTATAGTTTGGTGTTGACATAAGATTTTTTAAATTGGCTTTACTATAAGCAGTATTTTGTCTGGGAGACTGGGTCCTCTTACACAACCTTCCCCCAACATGGTGGTATGAGCAAATGTGTCTTTCTTTCTGTCTTTTAGACAGGAAAAAAAAAATCTGTATTGTTCAGGGTAGCTTTATACAGATGCACACTGATTGAATTAGACTGATAAAATCAAAAAGACATAACTCATGTAGAGTGGTTTCTGTGCATTGTTGTAACATGAGTTTTGCAATGAAAGGATTAATGAGGGAAATAGATACTGCCTTTTGTGTAAAAAGAAACTAAACCCTGCCTGCCTAGAGGAAGGTTCCATAACCAGTAATGCAAACTTGAATAAATTTTCCTTGTTTTTAAGAACTCAGACCCTTTCCCTTATTTATTTACTTGCCTATGGCTGCACAGCATAGGCATTTAGCATAATGGCACCAGTTCACTAGTGAAAATAGGTGGAAAATAAGACAAAAATATTAATGAAAACCTATCTTCCCCCAGTGTCTATGTCTGTACAAGCAGGAACACCACAAAACATAGCCATTTCAGCCCCACTGGCAGCAGGGCAGCATGAATATAATGTCAATAATTTCGATAAATTGAATTTCAATATGTCACATCCCACCCACATAAACATTACATAAGATGGTATAAAACTTGATATTCTGTAAGAGTCCCTGCTGGCACTCCTCCAAAGCTACAGTATCAATGCTGGATCACACTCAAAACCATAAAAATCTCTAATATGCTTCAGCAGTAAGAAAAAGGGGGGAAAAATACTCAAACCCTGACAGTCAAGTACGTGTGGTGAATTTTCCCTTGAGCGTATTTTAAATTTATTTTAACTTTTGACCTCTTAGTGCATGTTGCAAGAGAGAGCTCTCAGCAGAAACAGTAGCACTACTGTACTAAAATTCAAAAGTTAGAGCTCCATCTCTATAGTAGCATGAAAAACCATGGCTATATGGTTGGATGTAACATCAGAAACTACTCTTGGAAGGGGAAAAATGAACACTGCCTCTATGTGAAGAGATACTGAAATTAACTGTGAGAGATGGCAAAAGAGGGTCCCTATCAAGTCTGTTTTTATCTGTTTTGTATATTTAGCTTGATATCCCATCCTGCCCAGTTGCCATGAAGTCTGCAAACTCCATTTAGAGTTAAAGGCTTAAAAGAAGACTGAGGAAAATTAAGGGGAAGAATGGGGTGATGCTGAGAGACTAAAAGAGTGATTGTAGATCTGCACATCATCTAGCAGGTTGGAGCCTTCAGCTCTGACTGTGCTCTTTGAGGCCTTACAATAAATGCACATTCTTATGCAGGGGATTACAGGGAAATCACATGTAGATGCACAGCTTAGTCCTGCAGATGGGATTCTAAGATAACATTGGTATTAAAATACCTCCCCATACTAAAACACCTTGTTTGGTGGTTTGATCTAGCATAGTCTGGCAAGCATTGCTCACTGGGCTAAAATGTGCAGATGTATGAAGAGCAGCACCACAATCTAAATACAAGATCCACAGTTGTATGCCCAGAAGAAAAGCCAGTGACTGAAGAACTGAGAATGAATCAAATCAACAATAATTATCAAAACCTGGAATTTCCATGTTTCTCACTGGTTATGAGTTCATACTTCAGCTGAATTGCAAGCTGCAGTATAGTGTGCACACACATCCTGGGTTCAGCTCCTTTGTCCCAAACACAGCCATATGCTGTACAAGTTTGTTGCATGAAGTGGTCAAATCTAAAAGCCAAAGCTGCTAGAAGGTTCAGCACACAGAGACCGTAATTAAACAGACAGGAACACAGTCAGCTGACCCCTTGTGTGATAGTGACTCTTTAATGTACAAATAGTCAAGGTTTTGGGTCTCCTGTTACATTTAGGAAAGGACAGGCAAAGAAACAGCACTGCTACAGCTGAGTTAGTGCTCTCTCAGTTGTTACACCCTTTCAACCACACACATCTGCCTTGGCGGGGACCACACCTCACACCAAACACTGAGACCAGCTGCCTTGTGGAGCCTCATAAACTCACTGCTGCTATCAGACACCACAGCCCAACTGGTGTTTGGGTGCACCATACTCTTTCTAATGTGAACTGCAACTGTAAATGCACAGTTTTAACACAGTTTGTAAATTCTATTGGTAATTTTCTACATGTGCATAAACTAAAGCTGGAGTAAGCAGGTTATGTTCAGGGTGTACAAACCTATAAAGCTGCCAGAGGGAAAGCAAGCATTAAAAGGTTTTCCTCAAACATTCTAAACAATTTGAAAAGGGATCTGTCCATGTACAGTTTGCAGACAAAATCTGACTTTTGTTTCTGCATTTCTCTGGCAGTAACACTTAAAGTAAATGTTCCCTTTCAGTGAACACACACTTGAATTGCAAATGGCAGCATGACTGGCCAAACCAGCTGGTGGGAAGGCTTGGGCTGAGCCTTTGGGTAATTTTGTTGCTTTGATGCTGTTTGAAGGGTGACAGTGCCTTCAGGCCTCATGAATTTTTAGGTCTTATTGCTGCAGGCTGTATTTTAAAAATGGAAAAGCAAGAGAAAGGCTAAAAAAACTTCTGGCATTGAATCAAAGGTGATAAGAGATTTTAACAGTAAAGAGGATGTGAATTCTCAATGAAAGCATAATAGAGTGATCACTCACAAAATGAGGTTATAGCTAATATATACCAGCATTTTAGTGCTGGTGTCATATGTTACCAGCTGGTAATATCAACCATTTGTTCAGCTCCACAAATACAATCCAGAAGGATGCTTATTCTGACTACTATTTTTAGTCTTGTAGAGAATGCAAGGCTATTAAGAATGGGCTGTTAATATAAAAAATGTTAAGAAAAGCTTTCTTATGCCTGCTGTTAAAACCAGTAAAAGCTAAACAAGCTGTGTTATTACTTTCTCATTCCAGAAAGAAAATACACAACAACAAAGCATCTAGGTCTGTAGATTTGTCAGTAGAGCTCCTCACCACATCAGGACACAGGGCCAAAGAGGTCATTAGTAATTTATCTTACTGGAAGAAGAGATAGGAAAAGGAAAGAATAGAGGGGAAAAAAAAGAGGAAAAAAAAAGGCAAAACATACATGAAGAGCATAGGATATGAAGCCAAAATGTTGACTGTAGACCAAAGCTCTTTGAAAGAAAAATTCAGCTAGCCTGACCTACAGCATTTAACACAGCAGTGAATTAGTAATCATTATTATAAACCCAAATTGAGGCAGACACAAGATCTATCACACCTTTTTGCAAGTTCTTGCAGTTTTCTGAAAATACTTCATCATGGACTATACACTGTGAAGGGGATTATGTGCCCTGAATTATTTTAATCTTGTTGCAAACTGAAAAAAAATATTTTTTGTCTTTCTGAAAGCAAAACTGAAATTCTGAACTTCAAATGTTCATCATTCACATAAGTTCAGAGGTACTCTTTCATGGCTGTTTTTTACTCTGCTTAGTTGAATTTTTTAAATTTGCCAAATAGAAGTGGTTATCTACAGGAAGAATATAAAATAAAAATGTATATTTTTAAGAGCTAAAAAAAATTAACAGATGACTTATGAGAGGAAATCCTTTAGGTCACAAGGTTAATATTCAGGATTGTCTTTAATACTACTTGGGGCAGAGTCATTAATAACTTTAAAAAGGAAGCACTAATTACCTGATTTTGCAAAGTGCTCCTGTTCTACAGGCATGGGAATGCTACAGGGAGGGTACAACAGTCGAAAGCTCCTACTCAGGCCTTAAGTAACTCTAAATGTCTCTTGGCTTTAACAAAATAAATCCACTTTCCAGCTTAGAAAGAGACAAAAAGGGAGGCAAAGCTGCCAAGAGCCATATTGCTTTTCACAGTTAAAGAAACTCCCTGTGTGTTATGTCTCCCTACATGACACGGCAAATTCAAAAGCATGTTGATATAAGACTTTGCAAACAGACTAAACATTACTTAAGGAATCTTTACAAAACTTCTCTCAAAAATAAACAGAAAATTGAGAGCTAAAAATACTGACTAATGCTTCCTTTAAGAAAGAAACTTGAGAATGACCAAGAGAAGAATGGATTAATGTTAGACTTTTAAGCGGAACAGGGACTACCCAAATTAGAGCTACAGCAGGACAGAGCTGCACAGAGACTGGGCAATGCACAGGCACTTTCTACATACATTCTCCTCTTCCAGCTGACCTGTGCAGCTTTTGCACTGTGCTTGTCTTTCTCCAGCCTGCAGCTTCTCATCCTCATGTGATTGCACCTTGCCTGGAAGTGACTTGCAGAGCCCAGGTGTAGATCCAGGTTAGGGTGGGTGTGCCCTGAGCAGCAGCACTGCACAGGCGTGTTCAGCCAGCAACACTGCAGTCTGAAACCATAACCAGTTCATGCTTCTGTTTAAATATATGCCCTAGGATGAAGTGCACAAAGCTGCAATCAAGAATATTGCTTACACAGTAGTTCGACAAGCAGCTAGGCCAGTGCAAGCCACCACTGCTTCCCAAACTGTAAATCATCAAGTAATTCCTAAGGTCATTTTCCCTCTTAAAATCTTAGCAATAAAGTTGAGGCTTTTGCCCTGGGCTACTATTATCAGCTACCAAGCTATCCAGTCCTCATTATGTTACTCAGAGTGAGAGAAGTGTTTGGCAGTTACCACAAGGAAAAATTGCCACGATCTCTAGTCTGAGAGCCCAGAAGTACACACAGAAAGAACAGAAAGCCAAGGAAAGAGGAGCAGTTCTTGGGACAACAGCAGCTTTGTAGGCTGCATAGCAGGTTTTGTTTCATAGGTTTCTGTTTTACCTTAGTGCTAAACAGCTG
Organism: Erithacus rubecula; assembly: GCF_903797595.1. Classification (NCBI taxonomy): domain Eukaryota; kingdom Metazoa; phylum Chordata; class Aves; order Passeriformes; family Muscicapidae; genus Erithacus; species Erithacus rubecula. The sequence goes on along the minus strand of NC_136689.1, from coordinate 83,289,264 downwards.
GAGTAAGGGAACTGCAGAGCACAAATCAGTGATAAATGGCTAACCAAAAAGAAAAAAAAAATAAAAGAAATAACCTGCCAAGAAGCTTCATCCAGAAGTATCTCCCTGGTGTTGCCAATTACTGAGAACTTTAATTTTAGTAGAAAATCTAACTGAAAAGCTGTTTGGCATTCTCAAGCAGTTTTTTTGGTTTTTTTTTTTTTTTTTTTTTTTTTTTTTTTTTTTTTTTGGTTTAAATAGAGAAATTTAAAAGAAAGCACCAGATTTCCAGCAAATCACTATTTCAGGCACCTAGAAAGGGAATAAAACTCAAAAGAAGAGTATCTGCAGACTTTTGCTGCACTTTATGGTTATACTTCAGGTATGGTGTTTAAGTGTCAGAGGAGAAAAAACCACCTATATTCTAGGAACGCTAATCTCACTGTCTGTTTTAGAAGTAAATATTTGAAGGTACATTTCCTTGAAAGATATAGAAGAAAATGGAAATGAACACTCAATATTCAAGGCACTGCATCACAGGACCCCAAGGTAATGTATTGCTGTAGATCACAAAGCAAGTGAGATGGAAAACATATTAAAGAATGTGAAATATATTTAGTATTAATATATTAATATTAAAGCCTATTTTCTAACGCTCTGGAAAAGCTGGAGATGCTTCAAACAGGAATAATCTGCAAACACCACTGCAGGCCTTTACCAGGCTTGAAGATTTGGAAGAACTTCTGAGGGACCAGCCAGAGGTGGAGACTAAGTTCACAGTGACTGGCCAAGAGCCTCAAGAAGTGGAGATTTGTGAGCTGAACTTTCTGGCATTTGATTTAACAGATAGAGGTGAGACCATGAACTCCTGTTCCTTTGGCAAGCAGTGCCCTAAGAAGGTTTTCTGAGCTAGGCTGACTGTACTACTGTTTGACTCTCAGGCCCAGGGGGAACCATCTCCTGGCAAATGAATCAGAAGAAACCCACCCTGGCAAACACACCAGCAGGATATTTTTCTGGTAGTGGAATGAATTTAAGCTGGTGCTGAATTTAGGATCTCTTGCCTTACAAGTTACACTCCTTCATGATCTCCTCTAAGGATGGCCATGATCAACAATGCAAACACTTCACCACCAAAAGGACACTATGAGGGGGTGTGAAGCTTTGCAAGTAACAAGTTTGATGTCCAGTGGCAGACTGCAGGCTGCAGTTTCAATTTGAGTGACTGTCTTAGATTCAGAGCCTGACAAAGCAGTCTGGCTAGATAGAAATACCCTAGGTGTGAGCATAAGGCATGGAAATACAGACAAGTCTTACAACACCTTCTGCCCCCAGGCAAGGTGCCAACTTGGAGGGACAGAAAAATGCTTTTCTCCCTGATATGTTTCAGTCATGTACTGCTCTTCCCCTTTGTTATTAGAATCTGTGATGTTATGAGAGTGATTTTTTATTTTTTAATAACTGGGGAGAAAGATTTAAGTTGTGAAGAGTGGGAGCAGTGTATTGTGGAGAAAAGTACTCTTTAGCATTAGAAAACAGGCAGACTGGGTTATACTACTTATGCACTAGAAGACATTCACAGAGAGATACAAGAGAACTGCCACACTCCTTCTTCTCTACCAATGAAGGGCTGAACAGAAAGTGCCCTGCAATTTGTCCTCCTTCAGCAGGATTCCCATGGCTGCAATATACACTTCAGAAACATGGCACTCCACAGGGGACCCAGGGAAATGAGAGAGAACAACAGCATTGCAAGGAGCTGCCAAAAGCATGCCGCTGTATTTAGAAACGGTAAAGTAAGCCTTTTCTTTTGCTGTACAATCAGAAATATATAGATTATGTGGATTTCAAAGAAAAAAATCCAGCTACTTTTACACTGACATATATTGCTCTTATGATTCCCTACTGATCTCGGCCACAGAGAGTTTTAAAAGTATGAATGTCAAAATGTCCACCACACTGCTTCTTTCCACCTAAGTTGCAGCTCTTGTTTACATAACAATATGCAGCCAAGGGATTGAAAGGCCCGTCAGGGCAACTGAATGGAGCATGAATCATTGTGCTGGGCACCACTCTAAATTCTGCTTCTTCCTTCCTCTTCACTCTCCAAGGTCAGATAAACAGTACCAGGACCTGCATCTGAAGCTCTTCCCTGCATGATAAAAGACAGGAATCTTTCTGTGAAGGCTTTGCATAACTGTAGCATAAGCTGAAACCAGAAAACACACCTTACAGCTCACCATAGATATGCATCTGTTTCTTATCAAATGTCTTCCTCTCCCCCCCACCCCAAATATTTTAACTTTTTTGGGGTGTTTGAATCAGCATAAATTTTTACCATCAGGAGGGAGAAAATAGTGTTTACATAATCTGAAGCAAACACCATTCATAGAAGACTATGAAAACTCCACAATACTTTCCACTTACTAATTAGTGCCAAGCATTGTGTCATGCACTACATGGCCTACTCTCCAATAAGCAAATTCCATCTGCCAAGCTCTACATGGACATTTCTTCCATGCATATCTTTCAGGACAATGAGATCAAGGAAGGCATCTGCCCTTCTTCAAAGCAGTCAGCTCTTTACAGTTTGCAGAACTATACATCTGCAGTGGCAGCACTCTCAAAAAGAACAAGAAATGCAAAATGGCATCTGAAACTTAATCTTAATTATCTTTAAAGAAACAACTGCATCTATTCTGCAGACAACTCGCAGCTGTGGTGTACACACTTTTTTCACAATTCTCAGAGACTCATATATAAGAAGCATCAGGATGTAACATCCCTCAAATACAAAAATGCAGAAACCCTGTTGAGTTCATGACCTACCATGAATAGCAAGTTGCAAATTTAAACAGGAGTGCAGAGATTTTTATCATGTGAGGTAGAAAGCAGCAAACAACCTGAAGGAAAGACAGGGATGCAACTCTGAGCACTGCGTTCAGTCACTTAGAACATGTAAGAGAGATCTGATGGTTGAAGGTAGAGCACTTTACAGTTTCACAGAAAAAAAAGATGAGGTGTGTTGGCTGAAAGATGCTGCTAGAAAAACTGGCTCCACAATATATAATATTTTGTTAGCAGTGATAATAAATATTGGAATGTTTTCAGGAGAAATCATGTGCTGCCACTTGAAAACACGTGAGAGTATAGGGATCTTTCATTTAGCTTCTGTAAGACCCATTATAGGTCACAACAGATGATTGCAGAACTCCCCCCTGGCCTGACTCTCCATGAATCTGCAAATTTTACAGCTTCATCCTGTGAGGCCAAGGCATTTTGGCTCCAAACCAGCAAGGCACTTAGGCACATGCTGAAATGAAAGCTGGCTCTCTCCGCTGGAGCAGGGCCAGCGCCATCAGCCTTGCAGGACAAGCCCAACCATCTTTAGCCATCTCAGCGTTGACCACTTTGGGATTTCTTTGCCACAGTAGCAATCAGAAGCCTACAAGAGCAGCAGCTTGAAAATCTTAAACTTCCAAAGCAGTGGGAAACTTGTAACTCTTGCTTATCTTGCATCAATTTTGCTGAGGTTAATGGGGGTGAATATGCTGGTGTAGAGTTTTTTATTATGGTTGCACTTGGCAATAATTTCATTGAGATCAGGAAAGACAAATCGAGGCAAGGTACTCCAGGAAGATGAGCAAATGAAAAACAATGCCTTTCTCCAAAGAGAAACTTAATGTAATTACTCACTTGAAAAAAAGGATTAAATTAATACCTCATGGCTAGAAATATATGTATGCTGGAAGAACCTAACTTGAACTATTCTGAGTGGTAGTCTGGAAAAGGATGTGAGGCATCATGTTCAAACATACACACACAAACACACATACATATACAGAAATATCCCAAGGGGTCATTAACAAACATTAACTGGAATACAGAAAAATGATCCTGCAAAAAATCTTAAGTTCAGAAAACAGGGTGGAAGATACAGCTTTTATGAATTAGAGGCCAGTTTGGAAACAAACAATCCCAATTCCATCTGGCCTAATTGGATATTATTTAAATTATTGTACTAAATAATTGAATTAAATTAATTAAAAACTTTTACCTTTTCTTCTTAAAGTCAGCATGACATCCTTTGAAGCTGTCATTTACTCTCAGGTTGTAACAGATTGTCAATTTCTGGTGGTCGAAACCTCTTGCCAAGAATTTCTTTCATGTATCCATAACATTTTCCTATATTTTTTCTTTCCCCTTGTACCTTACATAACTCAAAAGAATATTTTGATTGTTAAATTTTTTTTTTTTTTTGTGGTTTGGGTTTTTATCTCCTTTTAATTTTTTTTTTTAATCAATTTGATAACTGGTAGGTTATTAGGAGTTTGCTTTAGCTACAGCAAATATTTTACTTTTCATGAAATACAATGAGATATATCATGTATTTTCAAGAAAGGACAAAATTATGGCCTAGGAAATTCTGAGCTAAGCACATTTCCAAGATTTTGCAGTTGATTTAAGATGATAGAAGTGAAAATAGATCTATCTGAATTTATTTTTAAAATGGAAATAAAGAAAATGTGTTTTAATTCACCTTTTAATGCTTAGAACAGCTTATGTGTGAAGCAACTCTGCTTTATCCATTTAGGTGGAAGAAACAGGAGATGGATGGAAACACACCCAGCCTTTAACACCAAGTCAGACAGAAAGGCTTGAGAATGAGTGGGAAATGAACACATTTAGATTTTTTCCCATTTTTTTCTCAATGTTAGAAAAAAATCTGGCTAGGAGCTATTTCCAGTACTCATTCAGAACAGCTTGCATTTATCTCCTTCATCCTGTCTGCAAAGGAGCTGTTGTCAAAACACTGATAAATTTACAAACCTGTCCGATTTGGTCTCCTGAGGCGGTGTCAGAGTTGTCCCATAACGAGTAGTGGGTGTTGTAGGGGCACTCACACCAGCATAAGGTCGTGGAGAAGAGTAAGAGCTGCTGCCATAGCTATTGTATCTGAAGAAATGGGGAGAAAAGTAGGAGAAAGGGAGGGACAGAAAGAATCCATCAGCAAACAGTCAAGCAACAGTTAATCCTCTTGTTTATGAGGTGGTAGTGATCCCATACCCCAGAACTTTTCCAGCATTCACCTTCTGAAAATGTTGCTCTATTTCCAAATATGCAACCAATCTTGCACTCTTAATATCAACCATGGCATGAACATACATGATGAAACAGTGAGCTATTGGTATGGAAAATAATGAGAGATTTGAATGGTCCTCCCAAGTGACAACTCAGAACAGGAATACTTGAATTACTGCTCAGTTACTCAGAATTATTAACTGTTCTGGGAGCTGATATCCAGCCATTCAAAAAGGAATCAAACCAGCCCAAGACAGCGCTACTCATATCTACTAAAATTAAGGAAAATGGCAGCACTCCTGAGACATGATCTGAACATGGACATCCATGACTTGCAAATGCTTGCTTTTTAAATGGAAAAGCAACCACATTCTTTTCAATTAAAGCCAGCAGTATTTTCTTTCTCCTCCCCCAACATAAGTAATAGCTTATGTGCCATTTCTTACAATGTCTGTAAAAAATCATCACCATGGTTAAAAAGACATGTCTCCGGAAGCACGGCTTTAGAAATTTCTATCAGCCCTTCTCTCCATTAAAAAACCCCATAAACTCGCTTCACTTCAATGTGAGCTTGCTGATCAAAGAGAAATTGTTTCCAGGACTCCTGGAACGGCCACCTCCCCAGAGTCCCTTCTATCAATGTTTTCATCCTGGCTCCTGCACCGAATAGAAAAGGCAGTTGTATTGCTTTGCTGTGCCTTTTAACCATTGTACCTAAACAGCATTGTCAGGAAAGGACCCTCAGTTTGGGAAAATGTTAATATTTCTCTCTTTAATATTGTTCACAGACAATGCCATTTTCCTACATGGAAAGCATATGATGCATATGGTACTGAAGATTAGTACTCTGCAAGGCCAACTCATCCAAATGACAAAATTTATTTCAGGAAATAGAGAAACATCATTTTCCTTATTATAATTAATAATATATATCCTCCTTCACCGTATCTTTCTCTGCTGCTTCTTCCCTTGCACACATCAGCACTCAGCAATTTCATTCAGCAATTTTACTTGAAAAACCTGGTTGGTTTCCTTCAGCTCCATTTAGCACACTCATCTAGCCATGAAAAATTTCATTCAAAGTTTCAAGCTTCATTCCTTAGGATACAACAGCATTGCTGCCTGCCAAGGCTCATGTTAAAATCAGAGGTTTCAGCTAGGTGCTTTTATAATGGAAGGGATCGTGCCTTAGAGAACATGTCCTCTTGGACAGCAATTTCAGGTTAATGCTTTAGAAAACACTCCCCCTCCATCTGATTTTGAGACACTATACGGACCACCAACAGGGAAATAATGCTGAAAATAAATTCTAACGTGTGTTTCTGAGCCACAAAAGGAATTTTGCAGGAAATAATTGTTATCTGGGCCTTCTTGCTCTAGAAGAAAACTAACTAGAAACTGGAGACAGTGGCCTGCTGGAGGCTCTGTAACTGGACAGAGTGGAGCTTCCCTGGTAGCATAGACCCAGCTTGGGTCTTCTCTCTGACAGGCTCAGTCTAGAAAATGTTCTGATGTGCCTGTACTGAGTAAGAGATGAGAAAACTCTATTGTCCTGTTAAGAACTCAGAACTCATCTGGTATGTTCCTGACACAGAAACCTCCGTTTCCATTTCTATCAACTGCAAGGAGACCTTATCAACCATTGCATGTGCTTTTCTTCACTGCCCTATGAAAAAGCTGACAGAGAGCAGAACCCTTTTTCAGACCAAGGGTTTTCACTTAGTCCAAAGATAACCCTCATGAAAATTGAGATAACACACCTCCTATGGAGTCAGACCAACAACAATTAAAAAAATCAAACTCAGGGGACTGGTCGGGACACAACATCGTATCAAATTCAGAGGAACGGTGAGTTGCTGGAATAGGAACAGGGCAAGACCAGAATAATAGGGTAAGTCTGTATGCTGTACACAAAGTTTATCTTTCTAACCTTCCTGTGGTACTGGCTGTTGCTTCCATTTTCCCTTCTTGTTTCATGTACCAGTGTAGATGCAATAGTCTTATTCAGCAGCATTAACCCTCAAGACATTCTCCTCTTTTAAGGGAATATTACTGACTAAATTGTGTGGGCTTTGCCCTCCTTTTCCTACAAATAAACACAGAAGAATCCCCATCCCCACCCTTGAACCTCTATACTAACTGGAATCAGAAAAGATGGTCAGAGGAAAAAAAAAAAACAACAAAAACATTGCAGAAATATTAAATATTTCAGGATCAGGAGATATTTAGGAATCTACTCTCTAAAGTATATCAACAACAGCAATGAGAGACCAATAAATGAGTGCAAGAGGTCTAAGGGAAAAATGCACCTATGAAGGAAAACACAATTTTAGAGGAATTCCAGTCTTCAAGTTGCAGGTAAAGGAAAAATATGTGAACTAAGCCACTTGTCAGCAACTACTTGGATTTACAGGCTTTTCAGAAAAACAAAAAAAGGGACAAAACACACCCACCTATTAGGAGAAAAAGATTGAAAATTAAAAGGATCAAAGGAATCAAAACATTTGTTCACATGCAGAAAGTCAGAAGGACTGCTGGAGAGAGAAAGAAATAAATACGCATGCAATACAATGTACATTTTCAGCACCTAAGTCCAAGAACACTGACAACTGTGAGACACAGCAAAAAATCTTCAACCTCTTTTCAACGTAATTCTCTATCATTGTTTTTAGTGCTACTTACTGTCAATCTCTTTTACCTGAAAACAGATGAGACAAAACAATTTTTTTTTTTAGTTTAGATGGGTGGAATGGGGAAATTAAAGTTAAAAACTAAAATAAATGCATGAGGAACAAGTAAATTCAACAGATGTTGTGGAGACAAAACTGTCTATTCTGAGTGCTACGTCATCTTTATAGATCTCTTATTACAAGCATGAGCTGACATTGCACATGAGATGGACATGCACTGTAATCAAACAACAAATTTAGGATTTGGCAGTTCAGCCTTTGAAACCAGGACTTCACCCCTGAATTTCAAGTGCTGATCTGACCTGTCTTGCTTTTATAGCAGAAGAGCCCCATTAATTTTCATGAAAACATATCTTCAAATTACATTGCTGTAAATGAGAGCAAAATGGTTCTCCTTTCTGTGATCTCCCAAATCATGGGTTATTTAACTACTGCTCCATAGAGGAAGCCAGGATATTTATTAACTACAGACCTGGAAGAAGAGTAATGATGTCAGCAAAGACACGGGAAAAATATCAAGTCAAAATACAGGCTTACAGGGCTAAAATTGGCACAGTATGCTCTGGAAATAATACAACATATAGAGTAGCATTATTACCACTTTAAAGTTCTTGAAAGGTGTTACTCATTAATCTAAAAATTACTGTCAGCTATATAAAATCTACCTGTTTTCCCTCATCATTTCTGCTTCCTTCTCTTTCACAGATGCTGGAGATTCTTCAAAGTCATACGAGAAGAGGTGAAAAGGAGTGTGTGGTACATAAGGTAATTTCTCCACGGTTGGAGATGCCTTTGGAGTAATGGATGCAGAGGAATTTTGGGGAGAGCTCAGCAATGCTGTTGCAGGTGAAGATGGTGATGAAAGGACAGAATTATGATGAGAGACAGATGAGTCAGGCACAGAAGAGGAGTTGCTAGAAAAGCTCTTTGCTCTAGAGGAGGCGAGAGGCCTCTCAGCTGGGGAAATGGCACTGGAGACAGCTGAAGAGTCAGAACACTGTGAAAAGCTTTCCTTCACAGCCTCATGCACATCTGGAACCTCACTGCAGGAGGAAAAAAATCATTAAAAAGGGAAGAGGAGAGAAAAACAGGGCAAAAGGAGATAATCAATAGTATAACTTGCAGAAGAAAAAAACCAAAAACTAAAGTAGAGTTAGACAAACAAAAACTTCCAAAATTTAGACAAATAGCTCATCTTTTTAAATAAAGAGAACTCATATATTTTTATCACAGTAGGATTCTTCTCGGGGTTGGAAACATTGGGGAAAATAAGCAACCCATTCTAAAGGAAAATAAGTTTTAAACTATAGGCTTCAGAACTAATTTTTGTGAGCCTTTTCACACCCTTTTCAGAACAATTTTCGTATATTTCAAGTTAGGTTGTAAACATTTTCAGAGCAGTACAAAGCAGACTGAGCACACATAAAAATAATCCATGGAGCACAGATGCTTGAAGATACTGTCTGCAGGACTGCTTTTCAAAGTCCAGATATCTATCATCCTCCCTGGAAATTTGATCTTTTTACTAAAAATGTTCATCCGACAAAGATGAAAATAAAAAAAGTACTCAATTAGCACTGTTCTATCAAAATTCAAGTTTAGAACAATCTCAAAGCAAGACCTTATTAGTTATTTGTCCAGGTATGAAGGCATTAATTTCTGATTTCTCAGAGTGTCAGCATTCCATGCTTATCTTTCACAGAGACTTGCAGAATTTGCATCAAAAGAAACAGAAAACACATCTGCTTAGCTCTACTGAAGGCAGATGTTGGTGAGTGACAGAAGGCACAAAGCAGGTGAAAAGCCATGGGGGATCTGCACTCCAGGGTATCTGTTTTCACTAGTCACTCCTGCATAAACACTATGCACGGGCTTTGGGCTGGATCACTTGGTAAGTGGCTGATTTCATTCTCCAAGACCACTTTTGCAATCCCCAACTGGCATGGAAGGTACAGTTCTTATCTGAGGACTGTGGGCTTGGCACAGCATAGGCAACAAAAACACAATTCATTTTAGATATGGGATTTATGCAGTTAATCACCAGGTGTTTTTTTCACCAGGTAATTGTTCTTACAATGGAAAATCTGAAAACCTTCATCTATTGTACCTGCTGTGCTTGACAGGAGACACTGAAGCCAGGCCAGTCCTATCTGACAGCATCTAACACAAATAACCAGGTTACAGATAAATTTTGTTTTGCTACAGAGTCAGTGAAAGAAGGTACTCAGGAAAGTCATGGGAATATCACCCAATTATCTTAAAGAGGTATCTATATATAAAAGACCAATGACCTAAAAACACATTATGCTCTTCACATGGCTCTTCCTCACCTTTTAAAGCAGTATTTTAGTATACTCATGAGATTTACCAATAACTTGTGTCTTAGCTTTGATTTTTAAAAATCAGATTTGAGGAAATTATCGCTTAATTTTGAAATGTGAGGCAGCCATTGGCTAGATTTGTAGACTGGAAGATAATAATAACAACAGTACAGTAGTTTCTTTGGAATTCACACATTAAACAGCTTAGTTTCTTCCTTCTGTGCTGTACAGTGTCTGCATGAATGTGGTCTATGAAAAAAAAAAAAAATCCAATCTCATTTGCTGAGTTGCAAAGCCAAATAATTTAACCTAAATCTAATGGCTGTCTAGAACAAGGAATGTATTTTCTTGCTTTCAGTTTATTAGGATCAAGTTGCCAAATGCCAGACACACACACACATATATATATATATATATCAGAAATAAGTGGAAAGATTTACATAAGAGTACTGATAGATGATGAAGAATATTGATTGATGATTTGCTTATATCTGTATTTACACAGAAACACGGGCATTTTAAAATATTTTGTATGTATATTATAAATATATACACACACATATATATCAGTTTTTCCTCAAAGTGGTTCTTTGCTATTAAGACATGAACAAAAATATATGAAATCTTAGACAGCATTAAAAGAATGCCAATATACTGCATAGCAACAGATATTCCCAACAAGGTAGTACTATGAAGATAGGATATGAAAACCTAAGAAAGCAAGCAACATCCTCAACTAAGCATTGTAGTATTTCATCATTGGCTTAAATAAGAACTTAAACTAAACCATGCTTAAAGTTGTGCTTTTCACTAAAGCTTTTAGGATTTGTGAGCATTACATAAAGGAGTGAGTGCAGACAGTTCATAGTGCACTGAACCTATATAATTAAACATGCTTCCATTAGCACTGCCACCCCCCAGCCCCCTCCCCAAAACTGTTACATGCAAAATATTTCCTTGGGGGGTGGCTGTAAAAGGTGATCAAGGAATGTGAGTGAAAAGGTGGATGCTGCTGCACACTGTGCTGGTGGGTTCACGCCAGAGCCTGGAGAAAAGGTGGAGGGACAATGCTGAATCCTGGTACCTGGCTTTGACCTGCCTATTGGCCTCTTCCTCCCCCTCATCCTCAGTATTGGGCTCTGTGACTGGCTGTTCCTCTTCCTCCTCTTCATATTCGTCCTCTCTGAGGTCAGACCAAGGAAAGAGGCATGCAATGGGGTGGAAAGAAAGAAGGTGGAAGAGAAAACAACATGAGTTGCCAGAAAAAGAAATGCGAAGAAGTTAGAAATGGAAGGAAGAAACTGATGAAGAGGGAGTTATGGCCCTCCTATGTTAGACAAAAAGCCAACTAAAACTTCCTGCTAAGAATGTGTTTGCACAAGGGTAGCTACTGATATAAAGCTGCTATCCTATCCCCTATTTACATTTTTTACTATCATTTTAAGATTGAAAGCTGCCATTGATTTTTGTTGAGCTTTGCTTTCCATTTGCAGCTGCCCTACCTGCAGAGGCATTAATGGAAAGCATTCATGACATTAGCAATGTTCAACTCATTAGTCATTACATTGTCTCTTTTTGGCCCAAAGGACAGTACATGCTGTGCTGGCATGGGACAGCTGGCACTGGACATCGTGCTTTCTAAATTAACCCAAATAAAACATTCCTGCTAAGTAACCAATAGCTCAACTGGAAAACAGAACAGGGTGAACCATTGAGTTAGAAATAACAGAGAGACCAAATCAGTTCAGGACTATTAGCAAATAGCAATATTTAAGTTATCAGATGCCAGTACATGAATTATTTCAGTAAAGTCATTAAGTATGGTCAAAGTAGGCTTCAGTTCAGCAGTAATTCTGGCAGAAGAGGAGTGTAAGTCATGCATAAAGCCTCTACAACCTACAAACTGCATAAGTAAAATAGGAAAACTATATTAAGCATAATGAAAAAGGCTACACTCTCTGCTTCCCGTTCCTTATATCTATGCTTTTCATCTTCCAAACCAACAGACTCACAGAAGATGCATTTGAAGTTGATACAATTCTCCACTTGATTTAATGATGTATATACAATAGGTTATGCTTCATGCAAGAACGAAAACATACAATCAGTAATGAAGTTTGCAAGACACTCACATTCCTTGCATTTTCCTGAAAGCTTGTTTTCTTTCCTCTCATGCTGAAGGGATGCTCTTTGGATTTTTTTCCATTTGGAGTTAGTTTCCATGTTATAAGAATAATGAGTATTTACAGTGTAAAATCATGAACTCGTTGAATGCAATGCAAAGGGTCAATCCAAAATTTGTTGCATTTATATGGAGTTAGTTACAGAATAACCAGGAAAATGGCTGTGCCTGGATCTTTTCTAATACTTTGGCAAACCTTTACAAAGTAAACACTTTCAACCATTCCTAAGGTGGCTTAGTGACATAACCATCTCAGTTGTCATCTCTTCATCTCCCTGTCCTTCCCACAAATATACACCTCCCTTACAGAGACCCTCTCAACTTTCAGACCTTTACTCATTTACTGGAAAAAACAAAAGAAAGAATTGAACCAGGGAGCATTCATATAACCCCTTCTTACCAGTTAAACTTTTCTATTTCCTGTGAAGGGAAACTTCTGTATCTGCTTGTCTTAGAGCACTTGGATTTGGAAAATAACTCATGAAGCTCTCTGGGATAATGGCACTCTGAATTTGAAAGTATTTATAGCCCCTTAAAATAATGACAGTGCAGTTTATGCAGAGAGAACCAGCAGCTATTTAAGCTTCAGTGCTTTCTTCATTTCCCCTGATTGGGGGGGAGACACCTATCGATATGTTTTAATTCATATAAAAACAGATATCACCTCGAAACTGTAATAGGATCTGGACCTGAAATACTCATCAAGTTGTAAATTTTAAATTTTTATGTTATTATTACTTATCAGGTCAATAGTGAGCCAAACCCTACCTATCCATCAATGCAGTTCTCTTTAATGGTATGGCTTCAAAAGAAAATTTTTCTTAACCTATCTTATGTCTCTTCCTTTACTGCATTCCTCATGGGAACTTCCAAGATATTTGTACAAAGAGTAAAATTACAAATTTAACACTTTTAGGCATCTCCTTTAGAACCTGCTTGACTTATTGCTTCAAATCCTGCCTTCACATGAGAAACTAATGTGTTCTCCAAATCTAAAATAGCAGGTTAGATGTTTTTCTGATATTGTTGCCAAAGACTAATAAAGATCTGATGCTACAAATAGACACTACCTTAGCTACCTTTTAATTTCATAGATAAATCTTTCAAAAATCTCTTTTTTTTATATCCCATTTCCATTTTCACCCATACCAACCAAATTGTGAAAAGAGTTATTATCTCTCTCATAACTGATCATATGCCATTCAATGTCAAAGCACACCCAAATGCTAGGTAGCCCAGCTCAAAAGAATATGTGTATATACATACACTGAAAAGGGACACATCCACGGATATGTGCCTGCATGATTATCCTGGAGATGTTTTCTTTGTCTAATTTCATGCCTCAGTTGTTTTAAATATCCAAAACTAGGAACCAGAGATAAACATCATGGAGAAAAAAAAAAAACCAACAACATTTGTTTCTTTCTATTACAGCAATAAAAATTAACTTATCTTATCTGGGCCTTTAGTAATCTACACCACAACCTGAGTCTTACATCAAATGATGATGTTGAGTCTCCCCATTTTGCTGTTTCATACCTGTCATATCTCTCATCATATTTGGCACAGACAGCAACTCCAAGAGATGTAAAACAAACCATCCTAAATAAAATTAAATAAACTCCACCCATCACTGTATCTTTGATCTAAGCCATTAAGTATTTACACAATCAAATATTTTCTTATAGTGTTGTGGAAAGTCACCAGAACATGAAAGAAACATCATGACAAAAACTAGAATTTTTCTGTAGTAAATGTTAGAGAAAAAGAAAAGATTAGTTATGGTTTGAGATGTCTGAAAACATGGAAATCATGACAATAAAAAAAGAAGCCTCAACTGTATCTTGGACAAACCAACCCTGCAGTCCTGGCTCTACATGAAGCAATTTGAACAATCATTTAATAGGGCCCAACAAGCAAACCAAGGCCTGTTGGTTAGAAACTTGACAGGAATTCAAAGTTGAGCAGAAAAAATGCTTAGCATGAGAGGCTCAGCTGTATTCATTGTTTTCTGGTAAAACCAAAACAGCATCACAATCTCTGCCTGCATCTTGGCAATCTCAAAGATCAGAAACATGCATTCTCTAACAAACAGGTCCTTACAGCTTCTCAGCCCAGCTTTCCTTTATTTAGGCAAATATTTCCCTCTATTTTTCTAGGACCGTAAAGGGTGCGAAAAACCTTTCTAGCCTAGAAATTTGTGGGAAACTTTGGAATTCCCGGTGCTACTCTTTGCTCAGAGGAAGAGTCCTAACAGGCTTCCAGGCAGGACCCTAAAAAAAGCAAATTTCATAGATACATAATTCCCTGTTTGCTTCTCTGCAGCAGATACAGAATGCAGGCTCTATTCTGGTAAGTTCTTAAAACAGCAGCTCTTTCACTTGTTAGGTGTCAAACACAGAAATACTGACAATAAAGTTCTAACCATGGCCAGGTTATCCCCAGCTGAATGTATTGAGTGTTACAAGATCAATCTTTGCAATTCTTTGGATATTTTTGATAATATAAAACAAATCCAAGCTATGGAAATAAAGAGCAGAGAGTATAGTAAAGAGGTAAATACCTAATCCAAGCTATTCACAGCTTCATAAACCTCAGTATTTAATACTTTGATTAAAACAACCTAGACTGTAACTTATTCCATAGTGATGGAGTCATTCACTCAAATGCTATTAAGAGGTGTCAGTGTACATCTCCCAGAAACTCACTTGAATATATTAGCTAAGGTCTGGCTGACACAGCCCTGACACCCAGGGTGAGAGATGAGTATGGTCTCTGTGCAGTAATGAAGAAAGGGAAATGCACAGAAAAATGTGAAACATTAATTTGAAAAATGGGGAGGGACACTTGTTTCTGATTTGTGTGTACCGAACTCACAGCTGTGCAGTGCTCAAGACAGCACTGAGAACTTCTGAACAGGCTGCCTTTTACTCTCTGAAACCCAGTCAGGATGAGACTGAAAGACAGAGAGACAGCAATTTGCCTTCTAATGTTTATTTAGCCAGAAATCACTGCATACAATAACAACATAAATATGTTGGCAATATGTTCATAATGCCACTTCTTGCATTTTTTTTCCTGACTATCCATAGTGTGGCTGGAAAAAGCTAGCTTTACTTTAAAAAGAAAACAAACAAACAAACAAACAACACAACCCATGGAAGAATGTGTTTAAAAATCTACTGCCTAAGAAGCAGCATGCTAGACCACAGACTGAGAGCACTCAGTTTGGACCAGGGCAGAAAACCTTAGGAAGTACCTCCAGCACAGCATTTAAACATGGTGTTAACAGGGCTGAAGTTCCTGCCAGGCTTATTGGTGCTCTATGCCATCATGGTAAGAGAATGAAGTTTTAGAAAAGCAGACCTGCTGCTGATCAGGACAGGCATCTTAAAATATGCTGCAGTAGATACAGGCCTTTAAATCAACCTTCAGCCTTTCTTAGTTAGTAGTGTTATCAACTGCTTCACTTATTTATTTAGTAACTAACAGATACATCAGGCTGGGCTTTGCTCTCCATGAAAACTATGTTAACACAAAGCAGATTTGGATCCTTATTTATTTTGAACCACAGGCAAAAAAGCAATACAATTAGTTTGGAAAAAGGCTGCCAAGTGGATGAAAAAGGCCTGCAAGTTTTCCTTTTGGTCGCCCTCAGCATTTATGGTCAACTTTTCCCAGCCCAAAACACAAAGTCTGCTCTCAATTAGCCTGGCATAGATCAGACCAACTCCATTGATTTCAGACAACTTTTCTGGATATAGAGCATTGTGAGACAGAAGAGAATTTGGCCAATATTGTCTTCTTTTTGTTGTTTTACCGGCACCATGAATTTCTCTCTTTTTGGAAGACTTATCTGTTGACACAAAGCAGATGACTGTGGACAACCTGTTTGATGTGGTAAACAAAAGCAAAGCAATTGCCAAAACAGCTGGTGAGCTAGAAGGAAAAGAAACATGAACATTGTGGGAAGAAGAATGATGGGAAAGAACATGAACCTTCTACTGATTTTGGTACAGAAGTCCAAAAGTAACCTAGAATATTTCCCAAAATAAAATTTAGTACAGTGTAAGAGCGAGACTTCAATCTCTAACCATGTCCATCAGAAGCAATTCTGCTGGGTTTAATCCACTGTAAAACCAGACATAAGACATCTGCAGCCACACACAAAGCTTAGAACTTTCAGCTGGAACAACACAGTAAGATTATCATTAGTATTGTTACAATTCCTACTGGGAAAGAAAATGTAGTGAAGGAATAAATATGGAAATCCATTTTGTAACTATTTTTTGGGAAATACAGCACTGCAAAAACTTACTGCCAATTTTTTTTTTTCCTTTCTCAAGAGGGACAGGGTCATGAACCAAAAGGTCATTAGCAGATCTTTCATGGCTGAACAGAAATCACTTTCAATTTACAGAGGTAGTAAGCAATTTTTATCCATTTGTATAGATTCTTTTCTACAACATCAACAATAGAAGCAGCAGGGTCATAATGAGCATTTCTTTTGACATATCAGGTGATGCCTGCATCATGTTCTAACATAAGATTTAAAAATTTCAGTACAAATTGCCACAAAATCTAAACTTACGATGTTCCATTCAAATCCTTTAAACCAATAAATATCTTGCAAGATCATGTGCTCAAATTTGAAAATTTGATTCCAGAAAACCTCTTTCTGTTTAACTTTAATTCAAATTCTATAAATGTGTAAAAACCTTAAAGGACTCGTTTAACCTCACTATTTTTCTGCTTAGACATTAATGAACAGAAGCCATAAGGCTTTTCCTTTTTTCCTTTTTTTTTGTCTCAGTTTAGCTATCAGGTATAGAGATAGTGTTGCACACATCTGGACAATTTCACTGAAAGTTGAGACTTACTGGAATACGATAAAGCAGGAAGGCTGTTTTTGCTCTTCCTACCACAACTACAGATTTGGGCAGATAATGAATCTAAAAATGTGAAGGACAGAATCTGTTTATCTAAAAAGCTTGTTTACCAGAAACACTTTACCAGAAAAATGACAATTATAGAAGATCCAACAGTTGTCTCACTTCTTTTTATGGTAACTTAAACAACTTGAGCATCCTCAAATCCTGGACATACTTTGTAGTCTGCAATGTCCCATGGGAAATAAAATCTGATTTGCCAGCTACAAATAATATTCCTTGATTTCTTTACCTTTACCTGATAATAGGACTGGGGAATGGAGGCTGAAGCAGTATTTTTATTTAACTAATATGCAAAGTAAAGATGAGAATCACACACATTCATAATTGAATGCCTGTATTTCTTACAGAGCAAGGTGAGCAAGCTGAACATTCCAAATGGGATTGAAGAGAATTTAATTATTGTCCTACAGAAGATAACTGCAACATGAAATTAAAATTGACTGCTTAGATAAATACTTCTTTCTTGTATTTAAACTTAAATTATGCTTTAAAATATGTCACTGTCAATGACTGCGTGGAGCAGAACTGGATAAATTTTTTTTCCAAAAAAGTAGCGTAATTGAAATTATGTTATGTTGGTTTAAAAATATTTTGAAGAGCTTCTGAAACTTGATCTGTGGTGCTTTTATTCCCTCTGGACTATTCTAGTAAAAAAAAAAATTACTAAGTCATTAAAAAATAGCTCAAACACAAATTTATTAGAAGTTATCAAAGACTGCAAAATAAAGCCAGCAAGCACACACAGTAATAGTAATAAAACATATTAGTAGAAGTTGTTGTCCTGGATGGCTTCTATTTGTTTAAGTAATTAAGGGAATGAACAGTTTCTGCAGAGTTGAAGCATCTCCTCATTTCCAATCCAAATTCATCAGTTTAAAATAAGAGTCATATGGATCATATTATCATAAATATCTGTTCCACATCCATGGCTACAGATTGCCAATCATATTGTTAAGTCCTGAAGCAGGGCCCAAGGTCATGCACAAGGTATCCCATGCAGAGCAGCTGAAGCTTCCAGCTGTACTCACACTGAAGATGCTTTAAACTCATCCTCAAATGCACTGTCATCCTTGTTATCAGCCTGTAAGACCATGGGGCTCTCAGCTGTCAGCCCACTAAACACCAGGCCATGGAAGGTGATGGAAAACAAGCATTAATGTGTTGTCAAATGCCAAAAAAAAGATAAAATAGAAAGAAAATAAAGTGCTGTTTATGTGGTATACAACATGCAACTATTGTTTCAGTTTTCTGAGTCTTACATTTTCATATTGCCAAAACCCATTAAACTTTAGTCAACCCAACTCTCTTTACAAGAACTGCTTTACATGCAAAATAGGATTTTAGGGCTCTAAGTTTACATCCCCTGCTAGCCAAGAGAAATCTTCAACAAACTTCTCAAAAGTTATAATACAAGATATGCCCTTGCACAGACCACGCTTCAGTCTTTCAAACCGCATCTTCAGCATTGAGGTGACAGAGTCCAGCTTCTTCTGTCTGCAGCTTATGTATCACCACCTGAACTAGTCAGCCAGATTCCCTTTAGAATCAACAAACAGCAGCCTCAGAGCTTGATGCACTTTGGTTGAAATTTCAGGTGTGTAAAATACATTAGATAACTGAAGGCCCACCAGTGCTTGCTGCACTCCACTGACATCAAAGAGAGGAGAGCTGATCAGACATCTAACTTTGGTAAAATTACTTCCAGCCCTCTTGAGCAGCAGTCAGATACGCTGAGGATCTGTGGCTCCTTTTTTTTCCTAAGCAACCACAACCTAAGGCAACCATCACAGGACTGGCAAAAACAACATCTTCAACTGACTCCACTGTTGCAGACTGCTGCTCAGCTAGCCATTACTGCTTCTCTTTTGCTAATTATAAAACATTAGACATATTCACTACTATGCTGTAGCCTCAAAGGCAAATATTTATGCTGGAATGAAGAGGAGGGAAAAAAAAAAGAATTAACTGTAACATACACAGAACAAATAGATCTGAATTAATGTTACCATGCTCTTGTTACAGTCTTCTGTTATGGGAACATAGTGAATATAAAATCTGTCAATAGATGAAATTAAGTTGAGTTAGTTGCCATACCAAATGCTCTATCTCATGAGGTTTGGGTCCACTTACTTAGGGCGGATGGTGCCAAAGAACTTAACTATGTAGGTAAGTCACCTACAAATCCACTTCTTTTTGTGCCGCTGTTTTAACTCTGAATACACCTTTGGGTTTTTTTTTATTATTTTTAATTTTTGTTCCAATGAAAAGAGGAGGAGAAAGAAAAGGCTACCATATCAACGTGCAATGAGCAGAGGTAACGGGGGAAGGAAGGAGCCCGGCTCAGCTCCTGCCCTTACCTCTCGCTGAGCTCCTCCCCGCGCTGCCCGTGGCTCAGCACGAAGCTGGCGGGCCCGCAGGGGCTGGCGGGGGCCGACAAGGTGCTCTTGAGGTTCTGGGCCGAGTGCCTGCGGCTCCGCCGGCGCTCCAGCCCCCGGCGCTCCCCGGCTCCGAGGCTGGCCCTCCTCCGGTCCTTGCGCCCGCTGGGAGGCGGCTCCGCGCCCTCATCGCCGTCCTCGTGCCGCAGGGTCACCTGCCAGACGAAGCAACAGCCCACGCTGGCCTCAGCTGCCACAGGCCTTCACACCGAGGCTAAAAACGCCCTGGTCCCATCACAGTTAACTACTGTTGGCATCACTGCTTCTACAGCTACCCCTGAGAGTCCCTGTCTATCCATTCGTGCAGTCTGGCAGCTCTCACAATGGAATTATATACTGATGCCTTGCATACCACACTATAGGACCTGTAGCAACACATTTCTGTATCTCCTAATCTGTTTTCTTTTTAATGTGGGAATGAATCTTCAAGGAAGCTGAGCAGCCTTGGACAACTAGCTCTCTTTATGTCCTTCCAAAACACTTGGGTGAAGACTTGGTTCTAGTGAAGTCAGCAGGAAAAAACTCCATGCATTGACTGATTCACATTTCCTCATATTCAGACATGACATTTGCAGTGATTAAGTGGAAGTTACCATCTAGGGCGTGTTGGGAATAGCAGAGGACTAAAGCATGGGTACCACGCCAAATTGCTGCATGCCCCTGATGTGTCAATGTGCCTCTAATAGAAACAGAGTGTTAGCTTATGGTACATGAGAAGAGATATCCCTGGAAGAAACAACATATTAACTGGAGGCTCTTATCTGAAATGCAGCCTAACATTTAAATGATCACTGTATGAGAAAGATCCACTCCAATAGGCAGAGGTACAGAAAGGGCAATGTGTGCCAGCAGAAGAATGCCTATCTTCTTGTTTCTATTAGTCTTGTTATTCTGGTAATTTTTACCAGAAGTTTTTTTGGGTTTTTTTTTTTTTAAATTTTTTTTTTAAATAAATGGGGAAGCGAGATATCTCTGCTTGGGGTAAAATCTGTTTCTGTGAGTAAAACCAGATTTTTCAGGTAAAAAAACAGGACTGGCAGAAAAAAAAAGGAAGAACCTGCATAGACATGTTTAAATTTAATTTGGTCATCAAGAAAAAGCTGGTACCCAACTAAGTCAACAGTCAATTCTGCAATTAAGTCTTTCAGTAGGTGGAGCATGCACAGAAAAAAAAAAAAAATCCATCCTTTTAAGATTAATCACTATATTTTAAAAGGGTTTTCTAAGATGATGCCTCTGATGACGGAAAAAGAAAAAAACATCATTGAGCCATGTCATTCTCTTGCTCTTCCTATAAATTGCTGTAGATACAGCTTAGCACTGCTAGTTACTAAAGTGGCATGGGAGTAGAATTGATGGAGAAAATGGAGAATCAAGTCTATGAAAACCTTTGCTGGACTTAGGTAGAGATGAAGTAATTTAATTTTGTCACATTAGAACACTAGTTCACATTTACATTACAACTTCAGCCTAAACCTCCTAGCTCCAACACTTCCCAAAGTCTGAAAAAAAGGCTAATTATTAAGAAACTGGATATCTTACTCCTACATATAAATGCTTCAGAAGTAGTTATTTTATACTTAGGTGGTAAATGTAGAGTTCCTCATTACTCCATTGCTGAAAACTGCATAGGATCTGGTCCAGTGTAAACTTTTAAACATGGACTTACTGGATATTCTGTTGCAGAGCAAGTGGTATTTGTGAAGTTGAGCTCAGCTGAACCTTTCTCACAAGCTGAATACTTTTGCACATAGGAAGAACTTCTATTTGCTCCAGCATGTGTAACTAGCAGTTGCAGAAAGGAGGCTAGTAAATGTGCTGGTTTGCCTTGGACTGTGCTGCAGCTTTAATATGAAATGCCTTTGCATTAAAGGCAGCTATGTGCCACATCAGGTCACATATACAAATGTGTATAATACTTACAGCAACCAGATGTTTTGCTTTTAAAATAGGAGAGATAACCAAATTTCACCTAGGTTACATTCCCCCCTCCTCTCAGCTTTGAAGTTTGCACAAGCTGTAAGATGCATAAAACAGGGCATGTTACGTTACCTCATAAATGTTAAATTGCTCAACTAAGTCCAAGTCTGTTCCTTTCTTGTTCAAGTGTCTCTGTGAAATAGCTTCAATGCCTAGCTCTTCCAGACAGTCCACCACATCGTAGAAAGAGTCTTGATCTGGCAATCCTGACAGCGTCTAAGAATCAAAGGAAAAACACTTAAATCTGCTTGTTTTGAAAAGAATTAAACAAAGGATTTTAAAAGCGGGTGGCAAGTGGTGCTATGTATGATTTCAATAAAGTAAAACCCATGATGTGGGATTAGAGACACTGATAGAAAACAAAAAACAAGTGGCACAGTTTTTAACAAACAACTCTCTGCACTGTGTAGAAAAATGAATAATTGGCAAAACAAATCAATGTTGTTATTTTATACAAAAAGTACAGAAAATGTAGGCCTATAAAATACACAGATTCTTTGTGGCTGCAAGTACAGACTTAAAGAACAGAGAATGTTAACCATCAAACACAGGGATAAAAGCAATGACAAATAAAAAAACCTGAAACATAAAGCTAGAAAGAATAAAGCTCAGTTCCTACTGATTCCTGAAGTTTAGCCTTAAAAAGAAAAAGTCCAATGCACAGCTGTGTGATGTCAGGATAGAAGGAAATATCCTGCACAGTGTGCCTCCTGTCCTCCACACCTGCAGCAGCAGCTGTCTTCCCTGAGTACAAATTGACTTCTATTACAGAGATAGTGAATCCTCTCCTCCCTTTCAAATTAAAGTCTTTATTATACTGACTCCTTAATTCCTATTCCAGCTTGCTACTGATCTCTAGTCAGTCTGTGCTGGTTTTTTTTCTACTCTTTATGCATGATGCAGAAAAACTAGTTTAGTCCTGCACATGTTGAGCAGAATCTACTGAACACACTGTGCCACCTACATGCAGGACAAAACATCACTCACCACACAAAGCAACACAGTTTTTCTGGATTAGCTCACCAGAGAGTTTACTCTGAACTAGTTTTCTTTCTCCCATTCAATTAGCTAAGTAATTCATCTATATTCCTGACTCAGAGGAAAAAAAGAGCAAAGGAAAGAGATGTAAAACCCGGGCCCTTTCCAAGGAGAGTTACGTCTTCTCATGCTTGGGATGGGATGAACTATGCTCTGTGAATGCTGCTTTTCTGGAGCCCATCTTTTCCAAGGTGGCTCTGAGCAGCCCAGTGCAGAAAACAGCAGTCCCCCTGGGCTGTCTCTCCAGCAAGAATTATATTTAGAAAAATGGGTCTGGATTACATGACTGATGAGAGAGAAACAGGCAGATGATATAGCTGTCTTGTTAAAGCACATCTGTCCTCTGATGTAAGGCACTGAAATATCTGCATCAACAACGTACATTTAAATTTAATTTTTTTTTCCTAACTAAACACAACACAGCAATATTTTCTTCTTCAGTCATTACAGGATTATTAACTGGTGAAATCCACCACAACAGGAATTCTTAGCAACAGACCAATTAAGTATTAAGGTTATATGTTCAGGCTTTAATTAAGAATTTATCCCTTCCAGGACAGCATTTAAGCCTCTGTTTACAACCCACTGAAGACTATGAAACTAAAATGTCCTAAACAGTGCTGAAAACAGATACCACATTTATTTTGTTTCTTCCAAAATTGACACCTAGCATTGAGTAAAGAATCCAAGGATTCAGCAAATGAAGTTCTCACACTGAACGTTCAGTGGAACTTTAACTTGGATGAAGAAATTTTATAGTAGAAAAGTGCTCAACTATGAGGCTTTCAGTTGCAAATGAAAGACGTGGACAGTAACTACTCTGACCCAAATGTCTTCATGCACAGTAGAATGTGATATTTTATCTGCAAAACAGTGGAGGAACAGTCAGATCTTCTGAGCATTTACTTACAAAAATAACAGGAAATTATCTTAATGTTGATATGCAGATTACCCACCTTCAAGTATAGCTTTTTTAAAATCCAACGTAAGGCTGTAGACTGGAAAAACAGCAGCATAAGGTAGTATTTACTGGCAACTGCTGCTTTCAGCAGACTTTTATTGGTTATTATAATTTTAAATCACACAGCCGTGTAAATCAAATTTTCACTGCATGTTGTTAACCAGAACTGGGCAATTGAACTCCCAAGTATAGAAATAAAATATTTTCCCTTTGCATGGTTTGTCATTGCACTCACAGATCCACTTCCAGAGCCTAAAGCATATCAAATTCAATTTCTAACTTATCCAAGTAAAATAATAAAGGTTATACTGGAACTATGTATAACCAGAAGTATATCTGCACTGGGATCACTCTCATCTAAGAGATTCATTAATGCATAAATCCTCACAAATTAAGAGAGGGTTAATAAAATATTGGCATAACTAAATTGGTTAAGCATCAACAAAAGAGAGGGAGAAGATAAAAGGACTGGAGCAATTCTTATGTCTGGGCAGATATGTTTTCTGCTCTGGAGCAGGAAGGAAAACAATCTGTAAATGGATACATAGATAAAGAAGAGTACAAGCATGCTTCCTTGAGACAAATCCTTCAAGAGGACTTTGCCTGCACTGAAAACTTTGACATTTCCTTGTCTAGAGAAGCTGAAACCATCTGAGCCTTCTTTGTATTCTCTGTGGAGGAAAAAATTACAACTGTTACATGCTGCTTGCTGTTTTCTCTATAATCATGAAAAATATCCCATTAAAAACATCATAAAGCTGCCCATAAGCCAGATCATAATTATAAGTGTGGATTTGTGGGATTCCTCTCTTCCTTGATCTTCCTAACTGCCTTGCTCCTTTGACTGTGGCATGCTTTTTCTTTTTGTGTGTTTTTAAAGAACTACCTCCTCCTAAAAATAGCTTTAAGTGTACCGAAAAACTCAGACTAAAGGAATCAACTACAGGCTAATAAAAGTGTCAGCAGGGAAATTCTTTGAGCAAGTCAAATACCAGGTAGGTTACAACTGTGCAAATGATGAAGAGAACTGTCTTAGAAAGAGGAATCAGTACACAAAAGGTGGAAGGCAGAGACATTAATGACTAGTCACGTTGGCTTTAGCAACAGCTCCAGAGGGAAGCATACCTAACTGGTGAGGCTTTTCAGAAAGAGTACAGCAGCAAGGTAAGGTGGTCTTTTTAGCCTCAAGAGGAACCTTACTGCTGTGGAAGCAGGAACAAGAGTGACTCTAAGCATAAGTTCAGCAAGATCAGTAATGTCACCAGATTATGTTAGTCTCTCTCAGGCATATTTGCTAGAAAATATTTTCCATTAAGAAATCATTTTATAAAAAATAAAAACAAAAACCAGCCCACAATTACAATCATGTTGCCAAGAGCCCAATAAGCTGGCAGCCTGGTGTATAACCTCCATGAACAAACTCAGCATCTTCAAGTGAATACAATGAGTAATAATACTATTTCCTAATACTCTGCCCTATTAAGTATAACTATAAACCACATGATTATTTTGTTTGCCAAGGGTATGTTGGTCTTCTGTGCTCTTAAAAAAAAAAAATCTTCAATTTTAGTACCCTCCTTCAATTTGTCAATGACTAGATGCAGATTTTTAAGGAATTTCCACTAATAAATTTCTAAATTTCAAGGGCTTTCCATTTTGTCCCTCCCAATAGCAAAAGTCAATACTTCAGAAAATATTTGACTTTACTGCAAAGCTATGATTTGTAAATCTGGTCACCACAAAATATAAAGAAATAAGAAAAAATATGACCTTACTTTTTTAAGCAGAAACACTCTTACTAGCACTCAGCCCTGTTCAAATAATCATATTTATATTGCAGAAAAAAAATATTTAAACTATATAAATTAGAAAACTGTGTGATCTTTTCACCAGCACTTGCTTTCCTACTTTCCTTGGATAGTCTGTTGAGTTAGTTTGTCACGTTTTCCTTTAGCACTGCATTGTCAGTGCTGGGAGAGGAGCCATGTCAGACCACAATTCCACACAACATCCACCAAAATAACAATTCTGCTCCTGGCTGCTGCCTCTGGGTGGCTGCAGCACAAGTAACAGGAGTGTGCTGATCGATTACAGCTTGTTCTGCAACATCTCTGTGATCAGTCTCTGCCATCATATACCCTCAACAAGGAAGTTCATTACACAATTGAAAACACTAATATTATCTGCACCAGTCAAGCTAACAAAGTAAACAAACCTTGTTAACCAAGGTCATTGCATAAACCAGTAGTTCTGTATCAACTCCATCCTTCTCCTCCAGTATCTCCATGATGTTGGACCATGGCTTGGCTCCTAGAGAAAAGAAGAAACTATTGGTTATGGTGGTCAAAATGGAAAGCTACAGCAACAACACTCATCCAAGAAGTAGCACAAGTTGGAGAATGTGGCCAGGTGAAAGTTCAAGCAGAAAGATCCAGCTTTGTCTACAGTCTGCCCTACTTCCCTGAGAACAAAGTTAATGTAGACAGTGAAAACTACAGTCCAGCCTATTGCAGGGATATAGAATATGGCAGGTGGACTCTCCAAAGGTACCAACTTCTCTCCCCAATGACAAAGGAAGCTTTGTTATCACAGTGTGATAACAAATCTAAAAAATTCTAAAATTTCTAAATTCTAAAATTCTAAAAATCAGGTGACAGGAATTTTACCCAGCCTATCACAGGTTCACATAGGCTTTGATAAATCTTCATCAGAGACCAAAATGCTGTACTTTTAGTGTGCCTGCTGCTCCTATTTCTGTGCTGTTGCTGAATTGTGCTGCATTAAGGTAATGCAGGTTAACAAAACATTGTGGCAGAGAAATGGTTTTCTCAAATTACAGGTTATGTGTCTTGGAGAAAAGAAATTATCAATGAGGGGAAAAGATTTTTGCTCTGGCTCCTTCTCCAAATACTTTAATAGGAAACCTACCTACAGAACTTGCAGATATTATTCTCTCATTTCCCACTATGAAAGGTCAAAATTTGTGCTTTTAGTTATTTGCCTGATTTGCATGTTGATTTGAATTTGCATATTTCTCTGATACCTAAACCAAATAGTTTAGTGAGTTATTGTGCTAAAAACATCAGGCAAGCAACATACCACCCAGACTCAGCCTCTTGTGTGGAAAGTACCTTGTAAAACTGTCCTGTCTCACTTGACTGAATGGCAAGATGGCTGTATTTACCAAATTTTATCTAGGAAAGCTGAAATAAATAAAAGACTGCAATTCAGTGTTTTGTTTGGAGTAAAGTTAAAGGTGAGGACTAAGCAGAGAGCTAACTTTAGCCTAAATACTTACTCAATTCAACTACACAAACACAACTGTGACAGTCTTTCAGAGGGAAACATGCACAGTATTTCAACAGTCCACTTTCCCTTAACACTATACAGATTATGAGAATTTGACTAGAAACAGGCAGCAAAATGCAAATGTGCCATCATAGCCACCTGTTGCTGGCTGATCAGTCACCCCAAATTCTACATCTGCATTACCTTGTAACAGCCATTGCTTATTAAAGATGATATCATATATGTTCCCTGCTACTCAGACAAAAAAATCTCTGCTAACCAAGGATCTGCATTTTCAAGGCAATGGCAGTGGACTGTGTGGAAAAACCTGTCTAAAAGTGAATGTGCAGGCAGCAATATTTTTCTTTTTTTTCTTCCCCCTCAGACAGTCTCTGATCTTTACTACTGAGTCAGGACTTTTTTATCTTAAGCAAAATCAAAGGAGGAGGGGGACTCACTCTCAGCTCTCAGATGTATCTATACACATTGCTATTCAATACTAATTCAAATACATGTCTGTAATGAAAATACACTAGACACCTCCTTCTTTACCAGATTCTCTGTATTACCAGACATTTTGTACAGTATATGTTCAAAAGTCATGTGGAACAAATTCATGCAGCTTGCAAATGATATATGATCAGCAGGAATGATACTCTCACTACAAAAATGTTTTCCTGTGGTTTTCAGTGAAAAAAATGAAAAATGTAAGAAAATAGGAAAGAGAAACAAATTGGGAAAACTATGCAAGTCTGACTCAGAATAACACCATTTGGAAAAATGGTGAGTTTATAACAACATAAAACCATAATTATTTAATCCACTGAATTATTCAGTGATAGTCCTTTGTTATTGAAGGCAGGTTCTACTCTTATGGGAACAATCCTGGTTTGTTTTTTAGGCAGCATTCATTTGATTTGTTTTCTTTCCCTGAATGTCTCAATAATTCTTTATTATCATAAAATAATAATTTCATTGTCACCTTGTTCCTTTCCTACAAAGGTGATACATAATTTTCTTCTATCAATGCTTCTATTTTATTTCAGAATACAATTTTTACAAAAATTGTTAATCAGGCACACTTACTAGCAAGGCAGCCCTGTAACAGTTGATCTATCAAGGGCTTTCTTTTCTTGTTGTTAAACTTCCAAAATCTAGGCTCAAATTTCAAATTCTTCATCTATTCCCTAACTACAGGAGGCAGTACTATCAATGACTTTGACAGAGCTATTCCAATTTGTAGCAGGTAAAACCTTTCTTTCAAATGCTATTTCTCCCATTATGATCTCAATCTGAACAGGCAAGAAGTGAATGTGGAAATAGGTGTAAGGCCATTTACTACCCACTCAGGATAAGGCAGTTCTGCTGTGGGAGTTGCACCATGAGCTTCCTGGTTTGCTGTCCTTGAGTTAATATTCTTGCATATATATAATGAGAATCTATAGTTTCCAAGCTATGATCCATACAGCATGGGACATATGCAGATTCAGCTCAGCTCCTCCTTTCAGAAGTCCCTCTTCCAGACCCTGTGCATTCCAGTATGATTAAAGTGGAAAGAGACCTGCACAGATTGGGATCATGAGGAAAATTGCATTTGAAAAGAAAGGTTTCATCTGGTACCTACTGGAGTAGCTCTGCCAAAGTCATTGACAGTACTGCCTCCTCTTGGTTCTAGCTAGGGAATAGGTGAATTTCCTCCTTCACCAGATCCTGTTGAAGAAAAGTTATGATAGAGAAGAATGATGATGTAGCATCCCAGTGATTTTTCTGGGAGCAGATGGGGATGTTTCCATAAGGTTATGACTTTGATGCAGGACTTGTGGCAAAATCAATGGGAGTGATGAACCAGGCTCAGTGAAGTGAAACACCAGAAATTGAGTTTTGTGTGTTCTCCTGCCTCCTAATGGGTAAAATGAGAACTGTTTGACTGCCCTTTAGAGCCTTGACACTTGGAAGAGCTCTTTATCAGAACTGTTCTGACAGGGAGGCTGTAGCCTCAACTCTGATGCTACTTGTACTGTTACTAGTAACCATGCATGGTGTATGGACAAAGAACGATGGGGGGGCAACAATCAAGTCAATATTAAATTAATGCAGTCTATTTTCTGAATAACATTGCCTGTTGTCTTCTCTCAATTTCATCTTTACATATTTATTTTAATGCTTTTGTTCATGTCATACACAAAACTTTGACGCCACAACTACAAAACATCTGCACAGTTTGTATAAAGCATGAAATATCTTGCACAAAGGCAGAACCTTGCATGAGAACTTTCACTAGCTTAGAGACTGCCTGTGTTCAGCACCTATAGGCTGTAAGGGTAGTGATACTTTTGGAAAGACTTTGACATCTTGTACTTCTGGCTATTTATATATGAATGAACTTAGATCTTTCCATCATACCTACAGCATGTGTGCTAATTTAGTGGAATCTAACTATTAATGAAATTGCAGGAAAAGCAGAGAACTAATAATGAGGGCCATTTGGCTTTAATCTCTGTCCAAAAGAAGCCCTAGACAGCAGAGTGCAATGCCAGCTCCACTTCCCAGAGCCTTTGCAGTCCAGAATGCTGAAACTGAAAAGAGATCAAATTCCTCTGGAGTTCTGAAACAAGAAAGCATGGGAGAAGGGAGGGGCCAAATGGAAGTGCAAGTAGAAGCTAATTCCTACATGATGAGGGCCATGTAGTTACTCATTTATGGTCTGTTTGTAGCTCAGAGTAAAGCCAGTACTTCTGTGGATCTCTGTACTTCAGTTTGCATATGGATGTATTATTCACACATAGAAATCACAGATGGGATTGCTTTGAAACCAGGCTGAGCTAGTATCAGGTTCTATAAGTTAATCATGTGTGGTACACATGTTGAAGAATTATGTCATATCTCATCTCCTTGTATGTACATGAAACATTGAACTTTTATCAAAGCAGCGCTGAACGTAATTACATACCTGCAAGATTTATTATAATGGTTCAAGAAAAGGCATATTGCTTTTTCTCTAGTTCTGTTTTGTTTCATCAGTCATTAAGGGCAACTAATTAAAAATTATAAATTAAAATATGGTACATCCACATCTAAAAGAGAAAGGTTTTGACACTGTCTCCCACATCATTCTTCTGGAGAAACTGGCTGCTCATGGCTTGGGAGGGTGCATGATTCACTGGGTAGAAAACTAACTGGGTGGTTGGCCCAGAGAGTGGTAGTGAGTTCAGCTTAGCAGGCAGATGATCACTCTTAGGGTTCCCCAGGGCTCAGTGTGGGGCCACTGCTGTTTAATATTGTTATCAATGATCTGGGTGAGGGGACTGAGGGCATCCTCAGCCAATTTGCAGGTGACACCAAGTTAGATAGGAGTGTTGATCTCCTAAACGGCAACAAATCTCTACAGAGGGATCTGAACAGGGAGGATCAATGGAATGAGGCCAATTGTATGAAGATCAAGAAGGTCCTGGTACTTGGGTCACAACAGCCTTGTGCAGTGCTGGGGGCACAGGGGCTGGAAAGCAGCTTGTCAGAAAAGGACCTGGGATTGCTGGACAAGAGTGGCTGAACATGAGTCAGCTGTGGCCAAGAAAGCCAATGGCATCCTGGCCTGTGTCAAGAACAGTGTGGCCAGCAGCACTAGGGAAGTGATTGTCTCTTTGCACTTGGCACTGGTGAGGTCTCATCTCAAATCCTGTGATTTGTTTTGGGTCCCTCATTGCAAGAAGGACACTGAGGTGCTGGAGTGAGTCCAGACAAGGGCAATGAAGCTGGTGAAGGGTCTGGAGCACAAGTCTTATGAGGAGCAGCTCAGGGAGCTGGGGTTCTTCAGCCTGGAGAAAAGGAGGCTCAGGGGAACCTTACTTCTTCTCTACAACTCCTGAAAGGAGGATATAGGCAGGTGGAGATCATCCTCTTTTCCCACTTAACAAGTGACAGGATGATTTAGGATGGATATTAAGAAGAATTTTTCACCAAAAGGGTTGTCAGTTTTTGGAACAAGCTGCTCAGGGAAGTGGTGCAGTCACCATCTTCAGAGGTATTTAAAAGACATGCAAATGTACCACTGAGGGACATGGTTTAGCGATGAACTTGGCAGTGCTGTACTAAAGATTTCACTCAATGGTCTTAAAAGTCTTTTCCATCCAAAATGACTCTGTGACTCTATTATGTTTATGACGTAAAATGAAAACTAAATATTAAACCAGAAAAAAAAACCTGTTAAGGAGCTAAGTATAAGTGCTTAATTAAAACAATTTTAAAAAATAGGAAGAAAGAAAAACTGGGTATTTGGGCTAAGGTATTTGCAAGAGTTCATTAAATAATCCACCAAAGCACAGGTATGAAAATTCCTGTAAAACCTCTCATTATGTTCTTAACATATGCTCATCTAACTGCATGCAACAGTTTTTCCAAGTCTTGTGTTGTTACTTGTGTTATTACTTAGGGGCCTGTAAATGATGGTCCCTAAATGATGGCCTAAGTCTGCTCTATGGATAGAGAAGGGAATACTTTGTTTAGGGTCCTCCTTTCTCCTTTTCCTTTAATGACTACTAGCTTGTTAGTAGGTACAGAGCATTTTGAGCTCATTGAGAATACCACTGAATTCAGAAAGCTGATGAAATACTAAGAATGATGAAAAAAATGAGCCATAGTGCTCACAGGTACATGAATATTAGAATCATATCTATGCTTATTGCATTGTAAGGTTTACTGGTTTTAATTCAAAACAGAAAGCCAACCTGCAGAATTCACTGTTTTGAATTGCCCCTGCCTACTTCCCTGCTAGAAGAGATAATTTGGGATTTTCCTTTTCAACCCATTCAGATAACTGAAAGCAAAATCTGGATCTTTTTCCCTATTACTGGCACCACCTTTCTCCCCAGCCCCCAACATTTTCTTGTGTCAGTTTTACCATATCAAGTCTCTCAGACAAGTTCAGTATGGAGGCAGTTGCTACACAGAGGGAACCTTGCTTTCAACCTCCATGTTTGAGACCACAACAATGGATTTCCTAACCTCAAAAACTCTCCTTGAGGCAAAGGAATGTTTTAAATCAAGAGAGAATGCCCCAGAAGCTTAGTGATGGCTTTGTGGGAAGAACAAGAAAGAACCATTTTTGTTCTATTTATTTGTAAAAAATACAGTATACATATTCAAGTATTTTTCATGAGCCTGAAGGGTAACAGATTTCATAGTATAATATCTGCTCAAGGGCTTTATTTTAATGTAACAACAGATGGTTTTGCTTTTACTCTAAAGCCTGTACTATTACTGACCTCGTCTTTCTCTTCAAAGGGATTACACTGATTAGATATCATTTTCTCTTCTAAATCAGACTGCCTCTTCTCAGAAGGAAGTGGAAAAGTGGTCTTGCCCAAAGGAGCCTCTGAGGTCGGAAGATACAGGGGGGAGTTTACTCAGCATGTGGATGTAGGGAAAAGGCAATGATGCTGGAACCCCAGGAGGCAAGCGAGTCCTTCAGTTTTCACTCTTCACTTTCCCGTTATAATTAATTCTTCAAACAACCTTAATTATATAAATACTTTAAAAATACTTTTAAGAAATGAAGGGTATATTGGACAAAGCAGGCATCAATGAAAGCAACTCTAGAACCACTGAAAGCAGTGATAAAATGCTACCTTCATCTCAGTGGTGCTGGGATGTTGCAACTCCCTGGTAAGGTTACTCACCTCTCTTGTCATCCACAGTAGATACTGCCTGGATCAAAAGGGGTGCATTGGATTCTGTGTACTCCACAAACACCAGCAACAACTTCAGTGCTGTCTTTACCACCAGGCGAAACTGGAAGATAAGAATGCAACTTGTCATTCTCCAAACCACAGCATTCCCAGATGTGTGAAATGACACTGGGTAAGAGGCAAGCCCAGCAGCCCACATCTGGCAGTAACACACGAACAAGGAGAGATCAAGCTGTGACAGCACTGAAAAAATGAAAGGTGGCTGAGAATATCATTCACTGGACAGTGCTCTCCTAGAAAGCCTCAGTAGTCAATGAACCCAAATGAAAGCTTAATACTGCCACAAGTAACAAAAGGGTGAAGATTCCACCTTTGCATATCCCCAACATTGCTGCCCAAAGATTGATGTACACAGAACCTACTGAGCTAACAAAGCATGCATTTCTTTTTTTCTCAACACATTTATTTCCTCCTTTTGCTCTGAGCCTTTAATCCTGTCAAAATGCTGCATGATGGGATGGTTTCTTCCTTATGCTTCCTTCTCTTCTTATAATGCTACTATTTAATCCCTAGATTATTAAATAGATCGATCTTCACTATTAAACAAAACTTGGGAAGAAGTGTGTTTAATCTCCAGCTATCCCACACTGTCACAAAATGTGTGATTTACTGTAACTGAGCATTCTGCCTGCGAGTTTTCAAACTCAGCTTTTTGTACATCCTTAGGAGTGAGTGGTCATTGATGACTCAGCATGGGTAAAATGCAGCTACTAGAATTCAATAGCCAAACTATCAATTTCACCATACAGCTCCCATTTCCAGAGAAGATAATTTGATCAAAAGAACTGAATAAGAACTTTTAGGGATAATCAAGTATGATTACTTGGCATGGTCAGGTATGTGAAAAACCAACTCTTTACTTGAGGGGAGGATTTTTTAATAGAGCAGAGCTCTACATGCTGAGAGGGCTTTTACTGGGGGAATTGATATTGGTTCACATTGACTGTAATCTCAATCTAAATAATGGATTATTATATAATTTTTGTCAATATTGACTAATTTTAATTTTTACTTTTTTTTCAAGTCCACTCAATACAACTCTCATAAAGCAAAAAATCATTATTAATAATTTCATAGATGTACACGATTGCAAG
Source organism: Erithacus rubecula (assembly GCF_903797595.1). Taxonomy (NCBI): domain Eukaryota; kingdom Metazoa; phylum Chordata; class Aves; order Passeriformes; family Muscicapidae; genus Erithacus; species Erithacus rubecula. Next base: position 83,255,518 of record NC_136689.1, on the reverse strand, counting down.
ACAGTGACTATGTCTATATTTTAAAAAAGACTGCAAGTGCAACAGGTACTCAACTCAAACTACTGTGCTCACATAGCCACTCAGGGAGATGTACTGGAGATCACTTGAAGATAATGAGCTAAAATGCAGCTTGCTACTATAAGCACACAGTTCAGTGTCAAAAGTGAACCCAGCTATTTCCCTAGTGTCTTGGAGTTTACCCATTCATGCAGAATTGAGCTTAATGCAGACAATGGCACTACTAGCAATGCAAAATATTCTGCTGTTGAATCTAGACTTTTTTCAGACTTAATGTGTTGGCAAATTGTTGAATTTTAGGGCTGGCAGCCCAGAAATCCCAGTGACAAACCTGACCAGGTCCCTTAAGTTACTCTAATTTGCAGTTGTACTGCTGCCATGATACTTTATAGATACATGGGGTAGTCAAATTAAAGGAAATTGAAACCTGATAGCACAGCAAATTACTTCCCCACAATTGCACTGTATATCTGTGTATTTGCCTGTCAGGCCAACACCACGATGTTGCTGGTCTGCAGTGACAAATCTCTTAGAAATCGAGTTCAATTGCTTAATAAATACACTGAATAAATATCCAAAAGGTCTCCAGTATTTTAGTAAAGTTACTTTGTAAATCACAGTTATACCAGATTGCTATAAACTGTACTAGCATACTTCCCAGATAACCATTTACATACTACCTTCTAATCCGATTAGGGTTCTTTTCCTTAGAAAGGAAATCTTAGATATTACTTTTGATGGTTCTTAAAACCTCAACTCTCGGCCATGTGGTGACAACGGGATGAATTTACCTAAGTTCTGCATGGCAAAGTTCCCATATTTGACAGGAACCAGTGAGGGACACACCAGGTTTAAATCTATTTTTGCAAATCTCTTTTTTTTCCAGGAAGAACCACCTTTGGCAGTACCTTTGCTCAGACTGTTGCCTGCTGTCCATGGCAGCTGCTGCAATAAGGAGGAGCTGCTCTCTCTTCACCTGCCACGCTGCAAATCCTGTGAAACCTCAGGGCAGCCCATTGCATTGCACCAGAACAAGGCTCAAGCTGATTTTGGGTGCTTTCTGCAGGTATCAGCCTCCTGTGCTCAATAGGCTAACAGATGGCTTTGTGAGGAATAATGCCACTCAGAAGACCCAGAGAAAAGGAGGGATTAGAAAGCCATGTTTTGCTTCCCATTTAGGTCCTAGAAGAACAATCTAAATTCAGTTTGTCACTCTGCAAATTTTCAGGGCTTATCCAACTCCTCACAAAACAGTCTATCAGCCCTGGAAGTGGAGGTGCTTTCCACTGAAGGTGCCTACCATGGCTGCTCTCTTCTTGCACGCTAGCTTTGACATAACCTGCATTTAAAACAATACCGTTTCCTGCTTAGTAGAAAATGGCATTTGGGACCCCTGTGAGCATTTTTTAGCCTATCTGCTGCTTTGGACAAAGACAAAAGCAAAACACTGTAGTCCTAGTCTAAGCTGCACAATGCTTTACTGAGGACTTACCTAGCTAGCCATGACCCACACAATCTTTGTGCTCATCCTGCAGTGCTTTTCAGAACTGCTTTAACAGAGTTTCTTGACAGGAGCAGGCAAACATTGAGCAGCTGCACTGCCCCTAGGAAACTCAAGCCTTCAGCCAGCCAAAGCCCCTCTGAGACATCTGATAGCCTGCCACACCCAGACACAAAAACAGTCCAGAGCCTGGCATGCTCACACTAAAATCAACTCCAATTATCCACTGTGGCACCAAGCAGTTTCTGAAAAAAGGTCTGCTCAGGGATACCTGGTGGCAGGACTCATGTGAAACACAGGGAATTTTTTTAATGTAGCCTCCCATATGACATCCTATCTGTAAATGTTCACTCTGTGACCACCTGTGGTCCTAAAGTTCCCATTTGTGATTAACTATTTGACTACCAAAGTGGGAAGTCCTCACAGCTTCCTGTGGGAGTTCTAAAATGTGTTTGCAGGACATATCTTTTCAATTAATTGGATGGCTAGATTGCAAATAAAATAACTAAATTTGAAAATTGGGAGATTGCTTAACAGGAAAAAACAGCAGCAGTTCACTGGTTTTCTTTCTTCACATGATTTACCCAGATGGCACAGCAATGGGAGCAATAGAAAAAAGTTTAACATTTCCTTCACGAGCAGGTGAATTGCTAATAATCTGAATCACTGTTAAAAACTTCATGAAAGCTTTTAAGATTGTTTGTGGGATTTTGTTCTGGTACTCATTTACTAGTGAAGAGGGGAACAACTGCTTTCTGAATCTGCTTCAATAGTCACAGTTTTGTAAAAACCCATGGACCAATCACACTTCTACTTCAAACAGGACTAGAAAGGCAACAATACAGCTAGACAAGATAGCTCCAAAAAAAAAAAAGTCCCGTTATCATCACTTTGCAAACATTGGTTATTCTAGTTAAATCCAAACTTCCATCCTAAATATTGCTGCTTAATTAAAAAAGAAGGCTCATTGAGGCAATATTTGTAGTCACTGGCTTGGTAAAGTAATTTTTTAACAGTTCTGAGATAAAATCAGGATTCTCAAATATCCAAACACTGAAGCATCCAAACCTCTATTAAGCTAGAAAAGAAAGTTCATGTTGTGTTTTTGTTATCATGTGCAAGCCAATTTACAGAGAGGAAATGATGTTAGTATCTTCTGGCTAAAGATAAGAACAAGCCAGAAACGTAAGAAGAAAAATGATAAACCTTTTCCCTCTGACTTGCTTTACCTTATACAGTGCAGTTTGGCAATTCCTTTTCCTTTTATCTCTTTATATTTAGACAATTACAGACTCAGACAGGGATACCACACAACAGGCTGAAAAATTCATGTCTCATGGAAGAGCTTATCACAGTTGTTAATCACTTGTCCGGAAAGGCTTTAACCTTTACAAGGAATGTTGTCACAAAGTTCATTGACTTAGAGACCAAAGCAATATTTGAAGAGTTCAGATTGAAACATTCAGGATTCAATCATTTTTCCTTTTAAAAAGGAATAAAGTAAAAAAGGAAATTGAATAAAAATATTTTACTAGGGGAAATCTAGTTACTTTGGATTTAAGCTATTCAAATTCAAAGGAGAAATACTCATTGAATTTTTAAATAAAGATTTACTACAGCCAAATCCTCTGAAATCCAGGTGTAGACTTGAATTTACTGTAGGTCAGGTACTCATCCTCTTGGTAGGATACAGCCAGGCAGAGCTGCAGCTAAAGAAACACCCAGTACAGCCAGTGGTCCCTGCTGCACAGGGAAGCTGGAACACTTCTTTCTTGTGGGGTGCAAAGATGTCCCCAACTTCAGATCTAGTGCTGCAGGAAGAGCCCATTGGCATCCCACCAGCCCCTGCAATGTGGCTCAATTTCATGATTTCCAAGGGAAAAAAAATCATCTTCTGTTTACAAAAGGAGCAAAGATCTTCCTGGAATAGAAGGTTTTATATACATATTTAAATTAAATACATTATATATATCTATATCTCTATAGATACAGAGATATAGATATATATTTATTTATTATAATAAACAACAAATATATTAAATAAATATTAATACTATATGGCAATGTTGTAATATATAATATTATCAGAATATAATGTTTTCCTTTGTAATAATCAAGAAAAAGGAAATATAAATATTGGGCTTGAGAGAATCTCAGAGTAGTAATTTAAGTTGGAATGGCACTAATATGATTTTCCTTCTTATCTTAGGTGAAAAAATCCTGTTCCTTTCCTCATATAGCACATGCTCTACCCCATCTCACTGTCATGGTGAGCCCCACTGGACTTGCTCCAGTAGATAAATATCTCTCTCATACTGAGGAGTCCAACACTGAACTCCTGGTGCAGTCTTATCAGCAGCAGACAGGGAGAGGTGTTCACTTCCTTCAGCTCGGTGGCTACACTCCCACCAGTCCAGCCCAGGATGTGTTTGACCTTCATTCACACAAGGGCACACTATTAACCCCTGTTCCAATCCATATTCTCTTCTCAGAATAAGTAGACAGAATCACATGGTGTGATGTCAAAAGAAACACCTGTAATTTTTCCAGATTTTAAAAAGAGAAGTGGTAATGGCTTTAAACTGAAAGAGAGCAGACTTATATGTTAGGAAGAAATTGTTCACTGTGAGGGTAGTGAGGCACTGGAACAGGTTGCCCAGAGAGGTTGTGGATGCTCCATTCCTGTAAGTTTTCAGGGCCAGGTTGGATGGGGATTTGAGTAAACTGGTCTAGTGGAAGTAAATTCAGTGGCAGACGGGTTTGAATTATGTGATCTTTAAGGTTCCTTCCAACCCAAAATATTCTATCCTGTGATTCTATGACATCCCACTATTTTTTAAATTAAATTTTCTGAAATATCTGCAACAATATCATTTCAGTACTTCACACGCTGTTCACCTGTATTTATGTACAAGAATGTCTCCACTGTATCCAGCATCTCAGTGAACCTTTCCCCCATCTGTGCTGCAGAAAGGCAGCCAAGAGCTCCAGCACTGAGTGCAGGAGCAGGAAGAGGCACCTCTGATGTGGTGGCTGGAGATCAGCTGTCTCAGAAGCATACAGGGCTAAACATTGGGAACAGCCTTAACACCCACAGCAAGAGCTTTGGAAATATGCTGCATGAGTGCTTAGATAACCCAGAAAAAACTGGGGCTTGGGGTGCCAAACAAGCAAGGGGAAAGACATTAGGGGGTAAAACATTTGAAACTTCCTAATACTAGGATTTGCAAGTGCCTTACAGAACATAGAAACAACCCAAATTCATTCTAGTCTCTCTCTTCTCCAAAACTGACATTTGAGGTCAGTTACTTCACTCCAAAACAGGTGACAAGTCTATTTAGTAAATCAGTTTCTTTTTATTCATAGTTCCTGAAAGCAGGAGTGATCACAAGAATGAGATCCTTCTGTCACCTGAGCCAAGAACTTCTAATCAGCTTATTTTTCCTTAGAACTTTAAAGCAGCATCTTTTAAAGATGGAAAATTTAGAAATTCTAATGATCTATAGAATACCAAACAAAACTTTGTAAATGAGTGCTATCTTCCTTTACCAGAAGGAAGAAAGAATTCATATGTGTTGAGGCCCTAAAAGCTGCTTGATGGACTGCAATGAACACATGCCAATTCTTCCACTTTCTTTTCAGAGACACAGCATCTTCCTAAGTCACAGGTGTGCGGAGTACAGGGAGGATCACAAAGCTGGGAGACAACAATTAAATACAGCATGCACAAAATAGGTGAATAACCCCCACTATAGGTACTGAATATTGGGAATACCTAAGCATTTTATATCACTAGGGATGTAATTATTAAACAATCTATGTTTCTGTGGGCTGGTGTACCAATAGAACAAATAATAATGCATGTGATGCCATATCTGTCTTTTAAGCAATGATATTTTTTAAGTTTTATATTAAAATGACAGATTGCATTTTAATATTCAGCTATTGTTTCTCGAATCTTCAAAGAGGGATGCTTAAATAAGGCAAATGAACTGTTGTTAAGGGCTTTGCAAGCTGAGGACTGAAGCTGTGAATGGAGTTAGATGAGATGAAAACCTCTATAAGCTTAGATTCAAGGTGCTCCAAAATAATCAGTTAAACAACAGTCTTTTCATTCTGAATGTCCCTTTAAGTGTTTTTCATCCACAGAATGTGCAATGCTAGAAATGGCAGACAAATACATGCCTTTGCTATTCTGAAAATGAAGTTTCTCAGAACTTCACAAATGTACTGGGTAATGGTTACATGTTCTGTGCACTGTTACACATGTGGTGTGTATCTGTCATGTATCTGTGGTGAGAATTCTGATATGAAAAGGAGATCGTTAAAAAGAAATTCATCTGCCCTACTAACAAAACACAGGGATGAGCAAATAGTGATTAGTGAATGATCACCACGGGGAAAAAAAAAAAAAAAAGATCATGCCTGGAAATCACTATTTACACCATCAATCATGGTCCAGAAGAAGGAGGAGGAAATATGAAAGAACAATGGTACACAGAAGTAGGCAACTCATACAACAAATCAAAGCATACTGCAGGTCAAAGTGGCTCTTAGATGAACACATGCAGCTCTGATGGGAGCTTTGAAAGAATATGTTTGGGGTAGAAATCAGCCCTCTGTTAAGTCATTTCTAATGATGTAGCTGTGTTTCTCTTGCAGCAATTGCCACATCAGACAGACATTGTTTGAATAAACCTAAGGCTGCAGTGCTTGGAACAAGACATGAGATGCTACAGGGTATTTTTGAGCATTTCCCTCTCCTCCTTTTGGACTATCTATGACCATCTTGAAGAGGCAGGGGAGTGATTTTCTGCTTCTATGAAGTAATCTGAAACGACTGGGTTTTTGTTTTGTTTTTTTTTTTTTTTTTTTTTTTTTTTTTTGTTTTGTTTTGTTTTGTTTCATGACAAGATGAATGAAGGACCATTCACAGCTCTACAGGACAACACACAAAATGACAGCAATCTCATTCTGCTTTTCCTCCCTACAACCAGACCAATCCCCCCAGTGTCTCCCACGAGAACTGTTCATTGTGTAAAAATTGCATGTAATTATTGAGCTAGAAAGGAGGACAGGGTAGGACTTGAAGATTAAAGGACATAAAAGGATTAAACTTCTTTACTCTCAGGTGACTCCTGAGCTGGTGTCCTTCCACATTTGTCAGGGGCCCAACCACAGGCCTATTAGGTGTTACACAGTTTTAAATGATGTTCTATTTTGTCTTTCAGATATTGCTCAGACAAAAGGGTTTGGTTTCAATTAAAAGTTTTAGTTTTTTCCATTGCAAAACACAAACCAAAAATATTTAATTGGAAATTTGCCATCAGCCTGTGTCCAGACCAGGAATTATGCTTCGCTTGTAAAGATTTACACTCAGATTTAATTTTCTCTCTCTCTTCAAATAGTGCAGTTTCATTGTATCATCTGTTGATTATTTTATTAACCATTCCCAAACAGTGGTATCTTTTAGGACTACAGGAAAATAAACACTATCAGTACCTCTAGAACTGTCTTCTCTGTCTGGATAAAGATTATGATTGAATTATCTTAAATCAGGTATAAAACACTTAGCTTGAGAGAAACCACAGTAACATGAGAACCAATTTCTGGTTAAACTCATGCTTGTGTGTAATGTGCTATCAAACATGATAAGAAACAGACCTCTTTATTCTCTTTTTGTCTTCTACAAACATGGACCTTATTTATGGTAGCCCCAGATTTCTAGCGTTTTCCTGTTATGGATCATTGAGTAAGATTGTCTAGTAAAGTTTGCTCCTTTCATTAGACAGAAAAACCTTGTTTGAGAATATACTAATGTAGCTTTAAGCAAAACCACCACCATTATATTACAATATGCATAATGTCATTCTAATACAACTTAACATCTGGAAACATACTGCCTGACAAGGCCATTTTTTGGTACTTCCACCAAATCCATGACCCTAAAACCTGTAAGCCACAGACAAACATGATAGGCCTTCAGAAATCAGTAATATGTCTTTTAAATGAAATGTGTGCTTCTAATCAGCAGAATAAATAAAAAATAAGCCTGTTTCTCTTGAACACTACTCTGATAATCTGTTCAGCAATGGATGCAACAGTGAGATTTCATGTTTTGGTAACAGTAAGGTAAGTAGATAACAATCAGCAACAAGATTTGAATCCATGCAGCATCAGAATTCCATATTACAAATGTGTTTGCAAACTAAAATGGTCATAAGGATGGGGCTTGCCTACACAGGGGAAATATGATTAAGGCCATTTGGCATGGAGTTTTTTTTTGGCTTTTTTTTCCCTTATGACTGAGGAGTTACATGCTGAGTTTTCCCACCAGCTCCCTGAATTGATGTATGATGCTAGCCTTGAACTACGCTGTCCCTGACAGATGGTCATTGGGCTGAACCTCTGGCAACCGGATAGTTTTGAGAGATTGGCAGTTTCAGCAACTTCTTTTCCTTGGGCAGGGCCAAGTTGATATTTCCTCAGCTTTGTTACAAAAAAAAAGAAAAAAAAAAAATTGTAACACAAAAGGAAAAGATTTTTTTTTATGAACTTAATTGCAGATACGACATTATCTCCACTCCCTGCTCTGAAATCCCTTTCATACCACACTCTTTTGGCATTTGTAACACTGCTAAATGACATCTTGGTTTGTGAAAACATCTCATGTAATACAAGGTCACCTCACTCAAGAAAAAAAGCAATTAATTTTAAAGAGAGAAGAGATTCAATGACCTATTACTAAGCTATTTCATGCAAAGCATTTAAGGATCTGAAAGTCATCTACAATTCTATGATGCATGCTGTGATTGATCACATTTTATGTATGGAAAAGGTGAAGTACTGTACATTTAAAAGGCAAACAGAAGATCTAACATTGTGTCTTATTTCTTCTTTTAAGCCTCCAAGTGTGTTTTCAGAAATATTTTTAATTCCAAATTAAGTCTTTAGATTTAAGATCAAATTACTACTGTATCATTTTCTTGAGTGATTAGAAATCATGTAGAAGGAAGTTCTTTTGCGCCATGTCAATTTTCTGTAGAAAACGACCCTGTCATAGTCTGATCTCTGATTTATACAGCTGGCAATCAGAAATTTCCTCCTGACAGCAGCAGAGAGTGTTTCACAAGCTACAGTATGTTTGATATGGGAACTGTGTACAAAGCAGAATATCAAAACTCTGATGTCTTCAAGACATGAATTTTTCTCCTGGCCAATGCATAGAGAGGAGCTCATAGGTCACCCTGCATCTGATTGTGAAAGCCATCACCAATAAAATGAATGAACCATGGTCAAAGCCAGAGGAAAATAGAAAAGCCAGAACTATAAGAGTACCTTCTCTTGGAGCCTCTTTACAAAATTGAACCCACTGAAACACACAACAGCCATGAGGAGCACAGAATTTTCACCTTATTTTCCTCAGGCATCTGTGCTGTCCCTCCCACTGACAACTTTTGGACTCTTTCCTGTAACTATGGGATCGACCTGCCCACTGCACTGTCACACTTGACAATAATGGAGCTATGTTCCTACTCAGGTTGAAAAAGGCATTACAAAAGACCCCGAGTCAGCAACCTCATAAGAGAAAAGGAAGTTTCCAGTCATTTTGAAAGAGCCACAGCTAGAAAATCAGTCCTCAGTCCTCAGCCTTCCACCAGCCATGCTGCAGGCTGCCATTTGCACAAAAGAAGGCATGGGAGACACAGCAGGACTGAGCCACCAAGAGCATGTGGGATTGCAAGGAAAAAGCAAGGAAGAAGGAAAACAAAGATAACAAATTGCTTCATTAGTTCTGCTGCTTATGAAACAACTTGCTAGAGTTAGTGGCCTTGGCAATGTCCTATTTAAATAATATCAAAGTTGAGTTCAAGGACTCTAGGGGAAAAAACTATTTGAGTTTGCAAGTACAGTGGAAAACTAGTCTATTATTATTCTGTGGTTTTCTGCACGTGAAATTTGTTCTTTCAACAGTTTCATTAAAATGTACTCATATTAAATATCCAAACTATGCCTATGTTTAAATAACTTCACCTGAAAACAACTGTAAGTTTAATGATATGGTTAGCAGTCCTTTCCTGACACTTTACAAACTTACAGATGACATTTCAACAGCAAAAATGCAAAATCATAACAACCTATGAATAAAGTGTGTGGAAACGGTTGAAGATAGTAGGTCAACAAAGACTCAAATTAATTCCTTTCTTAAGCAATTAATTGTTAACAGGTTATTCTTTTTAAGTATCCTAAAAAGCAAAATGCTAGTGGTTTGAACTACTGAAATTATAAAACTGTTGAAAGAACAAACATCATACATCAAAGCACGGAACAAACTTACCAAAAATTATTCTTGAAAAAATATGTAATACAGTAAAACTAGAGAAAGGATATATATATATATTTTCCACTTATTACTATAATGATAAAAGTACTATTATTTCACTGCAGGTATAGACTGAAGATTTTTCTCTATTCTCAAACTTTTGAGTATTATCAGGCACAAAAAGTAATTCAGAAGCAGAGGTTTAACTGTAAAACCAGACACACTTATTTACCTTTGGACAACTTGCCAAATAAAGTTAATGAATAAAGATACTTTCTGGGGGACATGTGAACATAACAGAAGTGATCATATTTCTCCAGCAATCATCTGTTTGTCTGTCCCCAATATGGAAGAGGTTGCTATCCTCAAATCCAGTTCCCATCAGTGTAGTTCAGAGGCTTTTTTTTTTAAATCCAAAGAACTTCAAGATGAAAACAAAAATGTAATAGACCAGACACATTTCTAGCTTCCCATGTGGTGTTTTTCTGAAGCAAGTGGCAGAATAGTTCATAGAGCCATTTAGAACCTGATTTATGGGGCACAAGTCATTCCATATCAGCTAAGGCACTGCTTAATTACACAGCCCTAGGAATGTCACATTATTCTAACTCCCTCCTTTGCCAGAAAAGGACAGGGATGGAGATATTCTCAATTTTGGTTTTTATAAATGCTAGCAAGTATGCAGCTTCTGCATACAGCTGAACAACTGCAAGAATATATCATATTATTGTAGGATTCTCTCAACAGTGCTCTCATATTACAGTGATAACTGTTTTTTAAGAGTTACAAAGCTCAGTGTTCAAAGAGATAATGAAATTCCTCTATCTCAAGCTACCTTCTTCCTCTGACTTTTATAACCAAACTCATCACATCCACCCCCAATTTTACAGGAAATCAAACAAACTGAAAATATGTATGGTTGGTTTTGAATCACAGAAAGGTGAAAGAGCTGGAAAGAGACTCCTCAGACTCCTGCTTGGAAGAGAAATGGAATCATTTCTAAACAGCATTTCTGGTGATGTAGCAAAGGCTTCCCAGTACAGGCTTAACTCTAACCACACTCATGTCCACTTGTGTTCTAAAGATCTGCAGATTAGAGGAAGTTAACTTCAGCTTCACTAACATCCATGTCCAGATCCCAACTGCAGTTTGACTAAAAGTGAATTCCTTATTACAATTCATAAAAAAGATCTTTAAAAGGCTTTTACAGTTTTCCTCAAGTATCAAACAAATGTATGTGGGTACCACTACAGCAGAAAGAGGAGTAGGAAGTTTGGGTGATTCACTTAAGGCTTGAGGTTGGAAGGGATCTCTCTGGAGGTCATCCTGTCCAACTCTCTGCAAGGCCACCTACACTTAGTTGTCCAGGACGGTGTCTAATTTATTAAATGTGGCTAAAAATTAACAGATATAAAAAACATGAATTCAAAAATGCTGATTCTTAAATATATATTTTAACTATCCTTTATTTTTCAAAGCATGGGACTTGCAACTTATTTTCTGCTTCTCTCACACACCCATACCAGCCTCCAAACACACATATACTGAAAGAGACAAAAAGTCCGTAACACTTATTTTCACCAGATCACAGACTACCTAATTTCAGTATAACAAACCAGTTCCATGTATGTTAAGATTCAAATGCCCATACATATGTCCAAAATATAGTTCTCAGTTCACATATCATGTGAAGACAAAACCTTTTATGCAGTGAGATCCAGGTAGTTCTCTGGACACACACCGTGGGTTGGGATTACAGTAAACATCTGTGATATTGTATATTAAATGAATTACATTTTCTCAATCACTTAAGAGAATACTAAGTGGGTTCCTGAGGAACCTCCAATGACTCACAAGGTTTTGTGTCTCAGGTCTTCAGCAGCACAGCAATGATCACTTTGGGTCTAGTTTGACAGCAAACAGAAAGGGATAGAAACGTTTTTCTTTACAGTAGAATTGGAACATAGCTGTGACAAGTATTCAAGGCTTGGAAACTCATGTTCAGAACTGACAGGTCCAGCAGGGCTTCTGAACTAATCCATCTGCATATGTAGTCTCCCTGCAGTCTACTTTAGAGCTCAAAGACAAGACTGGACTAGGTTCCTGTCTCCCAAATAAGGTTAAAGGAGCCTCAGAAATGCAACAGAACATCCTTTGAAATCCTGAGACATGACCACAAGCCTAAAAACACCAAACAGCAATGGAATAAGGTAACTGAAGTCAAGTATTTGCCTTTATATTCCTAGGAGGCTGTAGCTACCAAGCTAGAGGTAGGTTTGCAGCAGCAGTGACCAGGACAAGGGATCAGGTTCCAGAGTCCTTGTTTCTCCTCATTTGACCCTTAGTGTACTGTTCTGGACCTAAAGACTAAGCACTTTTTACCAAGCCACTGCACAGTGAGATGTGCCTTCATTTGTGGCATTATTTCACACATATTTCAGTTTCTGTTTCATCAGAATGAAACATATTTCAGATACAGTATTTAAGAATTATTCAGCATCTGGGACATGAATAGTTTTTAGCCAAGTAATTGCCAGGGTCATTCAAAGAACTGAACCCACAGAAGCATGAGATCATAATCAGCAGTGATTTGACTTGCATCATAGATCAATTTTGAGCTGTTGTTTCAGTTCTTTGAGAGCAGTACAGACAGAAAGAGACGAGACAGTGGGGTGGGGGGGAGGGTGAAACCCAACAAAAAAATCCCAACTCTTTCTTTTTTCTCAACTAACCACAACAGATTACTTCCACTTTCTTCTGAAGTCAAGAGAAACTGCAGACAAAATCAGTAAATACAGTGATACCCTAATGAGGGGCAGGAGTTCACAAAAGCAGTAAAATAAACCACTGCAGAACATGATCCTTTGTATCCAAGAAAGCTCAGCTGAAATGCACTGCGGTAGCTGTGTAATGCCTGATGGGAATAGTTCCTATAGATTTAGCCAAAAGTGAATGTAATTCAGATTTGACCCTTTCAACGCAGTGGAGTGCACGTTTTGAGGAGGTGACTTTATTGAGAGTACTATATTGGTGTAATTTTGCTTCCTTTTATGAAGTTTTTCATGGTAGGCTCTCACATGGAGAAACTGTATGAATGGCATGAAAGCTATTTCCACAGTAACTATAGACACACCAGAAAAAAATTTAGGCTTTTCTGGTGATGTTTCCAATTCCCCCCCCAAGTTACTACATGACCATATTTCCTTTTATAAGAGCAAAATGTCTCTCCATATTTGAAATAATTATTTTAGGTTTTCACATAAGGATTTAGTTGTACAGTTCTTGAACATTATTCTTATAATTAATAATAATAGCAACAAGAACAGTTTTGCCAATGCTACAGAGCAAATTGAAAGTCTTGATAGACAGTCACCTGCTTTAACAGGGAAAATAATATCTCAGAACCTGGAAATGACTGGATTTCAGTCTTTGTGCCAGAGATCTCTCTGTACTGCCTCTGAGTAGTACAGCAGATCAGCCTAAATGCATAATGTTAAATTTAAAATTTCTGCTAGCTGGAAGTCCTGCTCCTCCTCCCTAATTACCGAGTCATGTTTTTTTGAACCTGTATATCCACAGCACAATTCATAGTAGAATCAGTGCTGCTCTAGCTCAGCATGACCAACTACAACTCATGCTCTGAAATCATATCTTTAATTGCAGCCCTGACGTTTTCCTTCCATCTCCCAGACAGCTTCCCACAAGTGGGTATTGCCAGAGCACTTCATTTCTGCCTGTGTAGGATGGCAGGATGAAGGCTAAAAGGCTGTGTAAGCTTACATCTTGGAGATGAACAAAATCAACCAAATAACAAAGTAGAGACAATTAGGCTACTGCAGAATCACAAATAAATTCTTCACATATGCAGCTCAAAAAAAAAGCTCTATGTTCTGGGCCCCCTAGGAAAACAAACATGTAAAACAACTGCTTTTAAAAACTTAGACATCTAGCAGCTGCAGCTTAACTATTTTATAATACATCCATCTTTTCCAGCCATGGGAGTGGGGCAAGGATGTTCTTGTTGGCCTCTTCAGAATCTGTGCTCTTGCAGTGTTCCTCAGCAGACAGCTGGGTAATTCCTCCCCAGCACCTCAGAGACAGATTGCAGACAAAAGCATAACACTTCATGATAAGTAATGACATTCCTCTGATTAAGCTAGGTGTGTTAGGAATGCATGGAGTTAAAAACTCCAGATTACGAAAAAATCCCAAAACTAAAGATGCATTTCATCAGACATGCAGGGAGATTAATTTGCTGTACAAATACCCCAAACTAAAGGACACCAGCAGCCTGAGGGAAGGCAGCACAACTCAGTTTATATCATTAACCTGTGCTAGGTATTAGATGGAATGGGTGTTTTGAAGCATGTAGCTCTGCTCAACATTGTATTCTCTCAGGAGCATTTTGCTCCAGTCCTGTCCTCACACTGTTTATTCACATCCATCTGTGCCTGCTAGGTGGTGCTGTAGGATGGCTTTTCTAAGGCAGAAAGGGCAAGTTGCTTTTTTCATTCCCCACACTGATATTTTTTCCTTCTACATGAGAACAGCTGCAGTGTTTTCTGTATCTTGGCTGTACAGGATGTGTCCTGTCAGGTCTCTTGTCGAGCACGCAGTGGCCACCTCTGAGGTTGCTGCTTCTCCAGAACAGTCAGAGAAAATGAGTGCATCAGCTTTCATCTGCATGTGTCCATGCAGGAAAGCTGGAACCTCAGATGGAGGCAGGAGGTATCAATATCTACTCTAAAATTTTCAAAATTTTCATTTCCCTCTGATTATAAAGATGAATTTAAACTATTTTCATTGAAAAAAGGATTTAAAATTAAATCAGACAAAAAAAAAAAAAAAAATCAAAAGCATGGTTTCAAAGAAAATGGAAAGACTAAAACTTCCTGGAAGTCCAATGAGTGAAATGTCTCTCTCTTTCCCTCTCAGACTGCAAATTATTTCTATGATGAATGACAACCTTCTGCAAAAACTTTGGAAGATAACCATTTGAAAAGGGTGATAACAAGAAGGATGTTGGTTTAGGCATCTCTTTTTTTCCTGTAATTAACCAACTCAAGTGGCAGGATGCTCTGAGTGCTATAATATCCACAATATCATAAATGGTGCAGACTGGGATTGAACTATTCAGACCTGTAGGTAAAGTAAGTCTGGTCCATCTGTTCCACATAACTTCATGTTGGTTTAGCCAAAGATGACGGATATCCTAACCCACCCTTTTGAGCAGAAGGGAAATAAAACAAAACAACCTCCAAGATGAGTAACTGTAGTACTATATCATATGATGACATCAGGAAAATCTTGTGCTCAGTTTTCAGATCCTGTCCCATGGCCCAGTGCTTTGGGACACTATCAGAGCCCCTGCTGTTCCTATACAAAAGCCACCCTAGCAAATGGCATGTGTTTTTAACACAGCCTTCCATTTCTGTGTTGTGAATTGACATTTTTTGTCTGATGCTCTGTTATGAATGATCTTCCACTGCCAGAAACTGAACTTGAGTATTCATATTGCATTCCTTCATCAGAGGAGAATGACAAGGAAACAAGAAGGGAAAATTTTGCAGGCCAGTGTCAAAAGTTGAAATATATCTTGATTCTAAGGAAGTTTGCCTCAAATCTCTCTATTGCACCCACAGCTATTACAGACATCCATCTGAGCAGTGCAGATCTAGAAGCAAACCTACTTTCAAGTGGTCTATCATGTCATTTCCCCAACAGCCATCCACAATCCTTACTGAAAAAGGTTCTACAGATCCTGTGTGCATGGAAGAGTGGCCCAAGAAACACCAAACATGAAAAGAGTGTGTATTTGTGGAAGCTAGACTAGTGAGAAATGGAAAAAGAAAAAATTACCTGAACAGAAAGCACTGCAAACCACAGAGAGTGGCAGTGACAGAAGTGAAATTCTACCTTCTCTATTTAATAAATATAGTAAAATATTTTACTGAATTTAATACACATAATATATATTATAGTACCTTTAGGAAAACACAGTCCCCAGGGATTAATAGTTTTGAAGCAACTCTATACATTAATAGGTGTGGGAATCTGTTGCCACTCTTTACTCTTTCTTTTCTACAAGAATGAAATTGCCATATGCAAAGCTTAACTGGGGAAGCAGAGGCTGTATGTTTGATAAGTGTTACATTTTCCCCTAAAATCATAACAATAAGATGCTTAGACAACCACACTGACATTTAAAGTGCAGTGGAGAAAAATGGCTTCAGAGGTTGCTTTAATTTTATTATTGAGCTAAAAAAGGAAGCAGTTACACACTGCTGGAAATTAAAGAGACAAAGCATAGATTTACTACAGTTGTGTGTCTTCTAATAAGAAGAGGAAATTCAAAAATAAAAGGGACTGATCTACAAAAATTCCATGCTGGCTGAGGTATTAACAGTATTTTTTATATTGAACATCACATTCTTGTTTTTTATTAATGTGGTCTTCAAAAAGAGAAAATAGTGGATAGATAGAGGGGGGCAAACCAGGAACTGGTTGTTCAATTGCTGTGATCAAAGAGGGTCAGAATATGGGAAGAGAGTACACAGCATGCCCAGATGAGGTTCATTTCAGTGTATCATGGGAGCCAGCTAGAAAACCTGCTGGTGTGCTTAAATTATTCTGATAAGTTTTATATGGTATCCACTCTTAGAGGACTGTGGAGAGGAAAAAAAAAAAAAACAAAAAACAAGAAAGGAAGAAAGAAAACCTATCAAAGAACCTTCCTTTTGATCTTGATCTTATGAAAAGTAATTGAGGACCACATATCTTACTACACCTCCTTCTTTCTAAGGACAAGTCCTTTAACTGAGGAGACCAACATAAAATCTGGGAGATAACCACAATGAGTCCTGGGCAATAACCTGGTCAGGGACCTGATCTGGTTGCAGCTCAGAGGTTCCTTGAGATGCACCACATGCTGAATGAATACAGAGCAATCATGTGTGTTTTGGTAGTTTCCATTTTTGATGCAGCAGTATTTTTTTCTGTTATCCAGCTAGTAGCCAGTGTTTTAAAGAACAACTACATCTAAATTAAAAAATGACAAACAATTTTGAGTGATGCCAAAAAAACAGATATGGTAACAATTAGTATCAGGTTCAACTTTTACCTATGTATCTGTCTTCACATATAATTTGTCCTTCTACTCCCTTATATTCTTCCTCCAGGGCTCTAAAATCCAAATACCAATTTTCCAGATGAAGAACCAAGGCGAAAGGGGATTTAAGAACTGGTTCAAGAATGTGTCTGGAAGCTGGATTCAGCCTGGGTCTCCCAATGCAAAAACTCTCTCCCTAGCTGGGCCATTCTTCCAGGCTAAGCTACAAGTAAAACACTGGTACATTAACTGCTGTGTTGGCTGAACTGTCTTGGATCTGGTTTACATGATGCTGCAAAAAATGTTGGATATCACCTTCCTTCCTGCAGGCAGAATTCCATCACTGCAATATATATATGGGAATGAGAACAGATACTGATTTAAGAAGAAAATTAGGATGAATTTAAGAGGAAAAATAAAGGCAATGAAGTATATACTAATTCAATTTCTGTTCAAAAAGAGGAAATTCATGAAAATAACAGAGAGAAGATTAACCAGCACAGGTCTGTAGGAAAAGATAGGTCCTAAATGCCTCATAGCAGTGGCTGAGGAGTACACAGCAGATTCAAGTCATACTTTTAGAGGAGTAAGAGATCCTTGTACAGACAAACATTTCAAGAGACTTTGGAATTTCTGCTACTTCCATGCAAACTCTCCCTGCATTTCTTCAAAATCCAGTGAAAAGGATCCACACCAATTGTGTGTGGCTCTCAAAAATCTTTAACAATTCAATGATCATCAAAATAGAGCTGAGAGGAAGAAGTAACTCACAAAGTTTACTACAAACAGTTGGAGAAACTGAGTGACTAACAAAAACAGTCTACCCACATCCTATGAATTAATTGAACTGTGCTTGTGACAGATTAAATATCATAGTGTGTTGAGATAAATATGTAAACTGAGCCCAAAGCTCTAGTAAAATAAGGATGGAATACCTGCATTCTTCAAATCTGATAGAATAAATACAAAGTAACTGCAATGCCCTTTCTTGAAGTCATACAATCTCAGAATGCTAACACCTACTCAAGAATGCAAAAGGTTGGCCACTTCCTTTCTCCTACAGGAGTGCAGGAGTTTTCTCAGTACCACTACTGCAACCCTCCACTCCCATATGCTGCTTTCTGCTGGCAAAATAACCAAAATCTCTGCCTGAAATTCAAGACACCTAAATAAATCTCGGGAGATCTGGATGCCAGGTTTGTTCCTTATACTGGTCTCACCATGCAGTTCAGATGAAGTACTGGTACTTAGTTGAAAAATATCCATTCACTATGGTGCATTTTCACAGAATCACAGAATAGTCTGAACTGGAAGGGACCCACCAGGATCATGAAGTCCAGCTCTTAAATGAATGGCCTGTTCAGGGATGGATCCCACAGTGTTGGTGCTATTAGAACTGTGTAACCAACTGAGCCAATCTCAGGGCATTTCCTTATGTTTCACAGTGATCTATCTCCTGTACCACACATACCACTGACATGGCCCTGTTAGTGAAGGCAAGAAAGAATGATTGAGTACAGAGAGTATTTGCCAGTATTACAGATATTTTGCAAATGCTTATTTTAACCATTAAATAGATTAAGAAAACTGTATCACTTGACCTTCACTAAAGATCTGAGCTAACAAATCTGAGTCTGGTGACATTTCAATGACTGTGCACCAGAAGAATGTCCCTGCTTCTCCAGCTAAACATTCTAATATTCCACATACCTTCTGTCAGGCACCACAGCCATTGTCAAGAAAGGTACTTCACTATAACGCCTATGAGCAACCAGACCAGAAAACTGCCAACCCTGGAAACTGAAGCATTATGCACTAGAGTCCACAAAACTGATCCCAGAGAAGGTGCATATGCAACTGCTTCTTTTAATTTTGAAACACTCCTGAAAATGCAGCTTATTAAACTCCTGAGTTAGGACTATTTATATTTCTACTCTGCAAAATGATAACACAGCTGTCCCAAAAGGTTTGGCATAATGACCACAATGTGCTTTATACTGGCCAAGTTGATTTCTGCATTTAGATATGCATAGAAATCTCATGTGCATACTACACCATAAGCCTGCATTATAATTAGTGTATTTTTATCATTAAAGCAACTCACTCTTATTTCTTCATTCTGTTTCCCCAGGCAACTTATTTTCTACTTTTTTTTTGGTCAAGCAATTGATTTTATTGTCAAAGACATTTCCCACTGGTGGCTTCAAGCATGTTGGATAAAGTAGGCTCCATTTCCTTTAGTCTCAGTCCTCAATACAAACTTTCCAACTGCATCTTCTTTCTCCTTTCACAGCAATGCTGGACATAATGCTTGTTAGAAAACACTAGGAGCTAATAGCAGATATAGATGTCAATATAATAGATAATTAATAATGATATATATATTAATTAATCTATTATCTAATTAATATAGATATTAATAGCTAGGGCGTGAAGCACAGCACTTTGCTCACAAATGTGAATGGTTACAGGGCTGTGACACTGAACTACTGTAGTGAGGGAGATCAAGGCAATTCTAAAAGCTAACACTGACTTTAGGGCTGTTTTTCAGTTTTCTCTCCACCTAATTCAAGTATAACTCTTGTTTTTTTCTCTCTTCTTGCCTTTCCTTCACAAAATCTGTGCATCTGCATAGATGCATGGTATTTTTTGGGAATAGTTGGACATATTTCACTTATCTGTAACCTGACACTTAAACAGTTTCGAACAGATGATACTGAGTGAAAAGTTGGGTCTGAGCATTTGCCACATTGCTGGCAGTTAATCATTACATTTTCTCATTCCCTACTTCAAACGAGTTGAAATCAGATCTCTGATGTCTTGTAAGGGAACTGTGTGTTTTCTAATATCTCCTTAATCTACAAGAGCTCATTTTGAACACAGAAAAATGTGTATTCATCCCTTCAAAATACTCAGAAGTCAATGCAACAGATGGAGCTACAGTTAGTGTTGCAGAACTCAACTACTTTTATGTTTGATGGAAGGACTCAGAAATCTACCTACAAATGTGTTTAGTAAAGAGCAGCAGCACTCATACCAGTCTGTCTGCTGAGTTGGAGAGACCAAAGCAAGTTCTTAACACAGTGCTGGCTAGTGTAACCTATTCCAAGTTTATTGCAACATCCTGATCCTTATCTTCAAAGCACAATACAATTCAAAATAAACTCAGTTCATGCAACAGTGCTGATCCAGTTTCTGAGTGAAAGAGGAAGAAAGCTCTCTGGCGGCTGGGGCGAGAATAGGCTCGAGACTTCGACAGGTAGGAAACAGGAAAGCTCCTGTAAAGCCAGGATTTCATTTCTCCATCCCATAGCCAATTCCATAACAACAGATCAATGGCCAAATGAACAGCAGATTAACTACTAGAGGCAGCTGCTAGGCTGAGCTGGATGTTTCAGTGAGCTCAATGCAGTTGTACCTGTTCACCACAGCCCAAAATCTCGAGTGCAGGGCAGCCCAGGGGTGAGACTGCCATAATTTAAGGCTTTGAGGGGAGATTTCAGTTTTGCTCTGAACTTTTCCAGGAAGCAAAGGAGTCAGAAAGCCTGTAAGACTGATACCTAGCTAACAGTTCCACCTGGTCTAGGCCTAAAAACAGAACACAACTAGAGGCTTGTGGCTGGAGGTATGGGAGCAATGATGCAATCTAAATAGCTTGTGCTTAAGTTGCATGGGGCATCTCATTTGTCAGAAGCTGCAGGAAGGTTTGTTAACCATCAGGGCAGCAGACTGCGAAGAAAACACGTGAAATTAATCACAGCAGGCCCCCCAAGCTGTGTAATTTTTCCTGGATTCTTAATTCTTTTAGATAGCCAGAGTTCCTAGATCACCTTCCAAAATGTTGAGAATAAAGCATGGGACAGTTTTACAGCACAATCTCCTGCTCATGAAAATTAGGCATATGAATAGACCCTCTGTACACACAATTATTTTTCAAAATATATGGCCAGAAAATGGAGTGAGATCCAAATACTTAGTATTTCCAAGATTCTCAGTAAAAGGATATATCATCCAGGTTGGCAGTCATTCATTCAATATGCTTTGGGGTTTGATATTACTAAAACTAGTATTTTGATTTTATAGTCCCTTAGAATTGTAACCTACAAACCAATTTTTGATATTTATTTGGAGACCAACTTCAAACTACAGTTGCATAAGATTGGGTGAGAAATTTCTTGAGGAAAAGATCAAGTATTCTCAACTTTGCCTTTGTCTTCAGTGCAGCACAGATATAAATTACTTGTGGAGACTAATTTAGTCAATTTTTTTTTTTTTTTTTTTACTGAGTATTTACCTCCACATACCTTAAGTGATTCATTTGTAAAAAAAAAAAAAAAAAATTATAATTTGAGTTTTTTTTGTGAATAAGAGTATTATTTATCTGAAAATTCTCCTGGAATAACTACCAACCACACGCATATTTTAACCTTCCCCAGCACCACGTAGAAAATGCAGTCCCTAATGGATTTGTTTGAAGCCAGGTTGATGGGGCCCTGAGAGGCCACTGGTCTAGTGGAAAGTGTCCCTGCACATGGCAGAGGGAGCCTGGAACTAAAATGATCTTATGAACCCTCGCAATGCAAACCAATTCTGTGGTTCTGTGATTCTATGACTTTTCTTTTTCAGTCAACAAATATACCCACTAGAACTACACTGTTCTACCTGAATGTGTTGGGTTTTGTTTACCCTTTTGCTTTGAAATAGGTTTTTGTTGCTTCTTTCTGACAGAATTACATTTTTAAACATTCAGAAAGCCATTTCTTCAATACCAAAGTGAGCAAAGGTTCACACAAGGCACAGGGAACAACTTGATAGTTAAAGTCTGTAGTTAACTTTGCAATCTAGGATTCAGACAGAAGCAAAGTAGGAAAAAAAATTAAAACAAGATGTGAGATAGGAATCTTTAATCAACCTCGTTGTATCAGCCTGGGCCCAGCATTCCACTCTGTCTTCTGAGGTTACCCAGCACCACTTTGAAAATGGATTATTTTCCACTGAAAACAATGCCAAAAAGGGGCTTTAGCTCCCCTGGGGGAAATTAGAACAGCCTGGATCATCAGATGGGAAAAAATAATCATTATCAGGAGCAGTCAGAAACAGGGGGAAAGAAAAGGTGAAACTAGACTCAGATTTTGGACCACTTTATGCCTTAGAAGTGGCTTTGAAAATCAAGATGGATTGGCAAAACTTGTGGGTTTGTGATGCAAAGAAACATTTGCTTCTCTGGATATATACTCCTATGTTTTTTCCAAGATGTTTGGTCCAGAATTTACTTTTTGTAAACAGTCAATAGCTAGTCCTGTAGAATTTAAAGCTCTGATACACTAAAAGTATTGTACACTTTCTTTTACTAGGTCAGAGGAATTACCAACACATACAAAAGTTTTTATTCACATATATACATATGTATATGTATACACATACATATATATATATAATGTCATACATGCCTACAGATGAGAAATACATTCTATGAACTTAATAAGATTTAATCCATACATTTCTTTAACCTGGTGTCCCTTCTTTTGGGTAAGAGAAATTTCCTAAGAGTTATCACCATTTACCTGCTGGTGTTCCATCAAAGAGCTCCAGTGCCAGCTGGCAGTATAAACAAATGCCTCAAGTCCATTTACAACCAGCCTAAATATATTTGCAGTACACAAAAACTTCATTCCAACTGGAGGAGCAGCAATGCATAAGTGGCAGAAATACTGAGAAAGTGGTGAAATATAACCTTCCAGGCATTGAGAAGTTGAAACACAAGTGCTACAGCATGTGGCCAGTTAAGGCATCATCCTTAAGAGGTTAGTTTAAAAAAAAAAACTAAAAAACCAAAAGATAAGAATGAAGGAGCAATTCTGAAAACACTGTTAACTAACATCCAATTGACTTCTAGTTTTATCTTCTAAGAACCAAATTCCCTTACACGAATGTCCCATGCTAGCACCAAATGCTAAAAGAAAAAAATTGGTTGACACTGATATTTCCTATTTACATAATTTGTAGCTTATATAAGATGGTTAGAGCCTTGGCCTTGCTATAGCCCTCTTTTGCATGCCTGCAGCAGCTCACTGCTGACCTCAGCTATGTATTAAAGCTATCTGGAAGCCAACAGCATGTAACCATACACCCATAATTGAATACATACTTGAATGCTTTGTCAAACAGGGAACCACTGATGAAACTGATGAATTGCTGCCCATATAACTAATGATGAAATAGTAGTTGTGTACATTTACATTGGGATTATGCTGCCAATGTTCTATGCCAGGAATTCATCAGCCCATGATGACTGGAAAGCAGTGTACAGGCAGCATGTGAAAGCCCCCTGCCACACACTGGTGTGGTCACTTATGCTTGGACACATTTTGCAAAGGATCAGCAGTGGGCCTGAGTCTGGGATGTGCCAATAATGCTCTTATCTCTACATAATATAATGAAAGAATGGTACTGCTACCATCACACTTCCAACCTAGTGCCTATATAATACCAATCTGCAACAGAAGGTTCTTTCTGTGCCATAGCAAACAAGTCAGCTAAGATTAAATTTCTTCCTGCTTTCAGTTCTTCACCCTGACACAGTTGGTGCCTCTGAACTGATACAACGAAGCAGTGCCAGTGCAGCCACAGCACCGGAATTTTAACTGCCTCTCTAATAATTTTATTCTGAGCAAGCTTAGATAAAAGCACTAAAACTATAAACAACTTCTGATAATCCATCAATATAAGCATTCATTGATACTCAGAGGGGTAAAACTGCAGTAGAATTAGGAAGAATGTGGAATACAATGGCAACAATCTGGAGAGGCTTTCAGTAAATTGCTTATAGTCCTTCTTTCCCACTAATTTAAACTTTTATTTCCCATGTTTTCCCCCATCCCTATACAGAAGTATTGCTGGGTGCAGAAGGTGATCTTGGAGCTGGGTACCAAATCACAGCTGCTGCAGTGCTGACTGTGCCAGCCCCAGAGGTGCTCTGCTGAACCCCTGTGATGCAACAATCCACTGCTCAAGGTGAGCAAGGGTGACAGAGCCAGCAGCCCCTACAGACAGCAGAGCAAGCAACAGCAAAGGGGCAAAACCACTACAGATTTTGATAAAAACAATACAAAATATCTATGAAACAGATTCAACAACCTCCTCTGCTGAGTATATTAAACACAGTCAGAGATTTTGAAAAGGCAAGAAACCATATGTCACAGCAGTGGCAACTGAATAACTATATGCCTCCTGCATCCTATTAGAGGGATTTGTCCCAAGACTTAATTGGCAGTTTCACTATTCCTTTTTTGCTCAGCAATGTTAGCATATTTTTCATCATCTTTGCTGTGGAAAAGCACCAGCATAGCAAGGCTGAAAATCAGACTGTAGGTGCATTGCAAATTCCAGGGCTTCATTTTTCACAGAAAGGCAAAACCACCCTTAAGTGAATAAAGCAGCTGTCCCACCACACTGACAGTGAGCCTGCCATACTTTCAGCTAACTTCTGGCACAGAGACAGGGACTTAGATCTCCTCTAAGACAGTCGAAGAATAATGAAAAAGCAACTTTGATGCTACCTGAAACCAAAGTATTCAAAGCACATTGCCTGCATTCCTCAGCTGCAGGCACTGAGCCAGGACATGGAGATAATCATTCAGGCTGGCTATGGGGGAGGGAGAAAGGAGCTTAAGGACCCAAGAGCTGAAGTACTCAGAGCAAGAAAATCTAGAAAGAATTTAATCTGCAAGGTAGCAATACAGTCATGTTTCTCTCCCATTCCACCCCCATTATGTGCTTTAGAGAATTAAAACAGTCATGGATATGGCAGTATTTTGGTTCCTTTTTTGCTTTTTTATCTGTTACATAGGAAATGAGATCTATATGAACCAAATGGTTTCTCTCTCATCTTGCACTGCTTTTCCACTGCTTTTTAAATCCCATGTTTCAAAAGGACAAATGGCCCAGCATAATGCCTAGACAACAGTGGAACATTTTATACTGGGGTAAAGTTTATCTTTTCCAAATCATGTAGTCTGCCCTTTAAGCCTAAGATTTGATAACCATAATTAATTTACTTTTACCAATATTTACCAATATAGGTATGTCAACCCAAGATAAATCAGTTCTCTCAAAAATTCTCTCAATCTGTTCTTTGACTTGACACTGCTGGAGCAGTGAAGTTTGCACATTATTGAAAAAAAATCTAGTTAAAAAGAAAACCCGTCCTGGGACATTGAACTCTTTCTCCTCGTGTTGCAAGAGCTCTCAGAGGAACGTGGGAGAGCAGCAGCTTCTTCTATGTCACTGCAGTACCCAACAGCAACTTTCTGTGACTCAGACAACACTTGAAAAATTCTTGGAAACTTCTTAGTAACCATAACTATGGATTCAACTCCAGCAATTACAGCAACCTTTGAGTTGTAAACAAAAACTACCATACTCTGTTCTAGCTATTGTGTCATACATATCTATCTATCTATCTATGTACAGGCCTGCATGGTAAGAGCAGCAGCAGCCCCAGGCAGGCCTCAATAAGCTTCCTAAAGCTTATTAAGAGAGCCAACAGCCTGTAGAAGGGTGTGTTTGTGGGTTTACCCATCCTATGGCCCCTTAGGATGGCAGGTCAGTAGAATCTGTGTTCTGCTTGCTTTTCAAATTCCAGCTTTAAAGGTAATCTGTGCATTATATAAATCACTATTCCACTGGAGAAGACCTACCCAAGTTACATATATTCCAGCTTTCAGCTTTTGTCTCAATATGTAAGGACCAACAAAGAACACCCTGCAGGCAGGTACCAGACTTTGCCTTCTGGGGCTCTCCAGGCAAAAGAAGACTTGACTTTAGGAAGCATTTCTTTACTGAAAGGGTAGACAAACACTGGAAGAGGCTTACTGGAGAGGTGGGCAAGTCCCCAGTGTTACAGAAGTGTTTGAACAACACAAATACTGTCAGGCATTTGGTCTAGATGATTGCTGTAGATAACTTCTGAACTTGCATATTCTAGTTTAAGGAGGAGGTTATTGGATTGTCCTTCCCCAGTGCTCAGCAGAGCTGAGCAGTGTAGAATGGTGAGTAGATGGTTTCAGAGAATGCCTAGGGAACTGCAAGTACAAAACCAAAAAATTTTCTCTGAGGTCAAGTGAAATGGCAGCACAGACAGTAATGAGGGCATCTTTGCTTTTAAGAGCAGAGTACAAAAACAGCAGAAAAGAAGTAACAGCTCAGTGTCATGTGGTTTCCATGCAGAATATTATGGAATATTTTAGAGCCTAACACACAGTCTACTTATACCCTAAAAGCATACAACAAATAAAATGCACTTAAAAAACCCCACAACGGGAATTTTTGAGAGTCTTACCTTGGAGCCAATAAGCGTGTACAGCCATTGGATAGTTTCATTATGATTTATCACTCCATTCATGCCATCAACATAAAGCATTATCTGGCCCAAAGCTATTGCAAAGAAAAGAGAAAATATAATCAGAGCTGGTGAACACTTTTTTATAATTCTAAGCATTGCTGACAATTTTCTCTAAGCAGAGTTTACCAGAGACCTGGGGAGTGCAACTAATGAAAGATATATTGGCCAAGATTGTGCTGGATGAAATCCTGGGAAACTGCACTAACTTTACTGACTTTTCCTGAAAATATAAGTGTGAATTTCATCCAGAGACAAGCCCACTTGTTCCTTCCTAGAAGATGCCATATTTTATGCTCTCAAAATATGCAAACAATACTCTACACACTGCTTACTGTCCCAATGGTTCCTTCAGCTATAGCACTTTATATATTGTGAGCCAAGATTTTCACCATTTGTTTCAGCACATAATGTTTGGAATTAGTATATTTGGATTGACAGTTTCATTGAATTCCAGTGATATGAACATAAAACTGGCCAATTAACATCAATAAGGACATCAGCTATTCACTACTGCACAGTGTTCTCTTGAAAACAATTCTACATTTTAGTAAGAAAATACAAAAACTAGAGCATGGTTATTACAAAGTAGCATCTTTATTAATTTCTCCTAAAGCTTTTACAACAGGATTACAAAATATAATAGTAAAATATAATAGTAAAAAAATAGTAAAAAATTCCACAGTTTGCAATCCTGATAGAATGAGACTTTCGAGAGGCAACAGCTATTAAACCTCTTCTGACTGATAAGGACAGACATTTTTGTAAGGATTATGAAAAGTGAATTAGTACAATTCATCTATCATCTTCAAAAGTTTCCACTGTTAGATCTTCTGCTTTATAGCAGGAGATCAAAGCATAGTGGGATGAAAAAGAAATCACTGATGTAACACCTTTTAGCACAGGCTGTTGGCATAACAACTCAATTATTTAATGCACAGCTCAATGAGCCCCTAGTACACCACTTTATGGGGGGAAAAAGGAAAAAAACACCCACAGGGTGCAGAAAGTTATGACACTATTAATCTTCCAAACACATTCTGAATATTTGCTAACTTTTGCACAGGCTGTGCACAGCGCAGAGCTGTTTACCTTGAGGGCAGATTTTCAAAGCCATGAATGTTAGGCAAGCACTGAGGTACCCCTATAGCCAAATAGCTAACAGTACTTTTCACACCATGTCCACCTTTATCCTTTGGTCCAGTCTGCCAATTTACAGTTAAAAACCTGAGGTACTATTTTTACATACTTATTTATCTAATCTGTCACACAAAGCTAGAAGGAAAGCCACATTCAGTGAACACCACACAATCAATGAAGACTGAGAAAAGCAAGCAAGAGAGCTCTGGCACAGAGATAACACATCTCTTAGGCAGGCATTGCCACTGGGGTATGCCAGGCACTCTCTGCTCCTCCTCTCCAGGAAGTAGTCAGTCACCACCCTCTGAAGACATGTCTCTGAGGTGCATAAAATCAGGTGGGAGGGACACAGGCCCAAGTGTTATGGTGAAATAAAAGGTGTAAGTCAGACAGTAAAAAGAGATATGAATTACACTGCCTGAATAAATGGCTGCTTTGAAGCATTTCATTGCAGGTAGAGGAAATGCTACTATCCCAGCAGTAATCAGAGAAAGTTCTTAATTCTTGTTTTAACTTCCTTTCAATGCTGAAATATTTGGCACTGGATCAGGATGAGATACAGTCATGATAAGGTCAACAAATCCATTTTTCCCCCCTGCAAACTCTTTGATTGGGGATGAAGGGCTTTAATTTGAATTTGAAACAAATGTGAAACAAATTTTACTCTTGGAGCATGTTTTCCAAATTAATATAGAAATCGAAGACAGCAAAAAGTTTGCTTAAAAAATACATGTACACAATACAAAACTACTCCACTGCTTATACTTAAGACTAATTAGACAGGATGCCTCAATGAGATCTGACATGCATTTGTTTTGAGCCTTTTATATGTGACTCTTCGTAGCATCAATATGTTAAGGAAATTAGTAGACCTTAAAAAGAAGCAAAACAACATTTTAGGGATTCTTGAAAACACAAGAAAAAAAACACTCCACCTTGTGCTTGAACTAGTGGCCAGTAAGTTTCACAGGGCAAGGAATTACAATGCCATGAAACAACCAAGATCAAAAGAGTTAGGTGCCCACATCTAAGTCACATCTCCTGTAGTTATCTGCCACACATGAAACTCTCAGCTGCTGCCAAACCTTCATACTGCTATTTCCTGCCTTCAGGGGTCAGAAAAATGAGACAAGATGGGTATGGTTGAGGAGAAATCTGTTTTCATTAAAAGGTAGAGTAAGATAAGAAGAATCTGTTGACTTTGTACAAAGATGAAGCCCCATAAATTCTTAGGAAAAGAAGGCCACAAGAAGACCTAAGAGAAGAATGATGGTTTTCATACCCCACCAAGTGTCTGTGCTGAGGAAGAGAAGGTATTTTCTTTACCATACCCACACCACACAGCTAAAATGGAAGATACCACCAAAAACACCAGTGTAGGAGCAGGCTGGTGGACTGGAGGTCCTTGGGCCCTCCCAGGACGTGTGTCTAGCTGAGTAAGACAGCAAAAGGCAGTTTGGCACTAAATGGAGACTGATAGAGGACCTTTGACATTCTCTTTACATTTACGTTTTCTACCCAGCTGCTGTCTCAGCTGCCAGCCCATGACTGTACTCTGCTGAAGTGGCAGTGGCTGAAGCACAAGCTCCACACGCCCAGCTGCCCACACCAACACCCAGGGCCTCATCTGCAAGGCAGGTCAGAAGGCCAGTCTAGCTCAAAATAATTAAAATTCACATTTGTATATGCCTTTAACCAAACTATTTTTTTTTTTGTCCTTTACCCAAAAATGAGGAGACTATTTAATCCATTTAATCCCATCCCTCAGCTAACTGGAATTCTTCTTGGAAGTATATCAACAAGCTACTTGTATTGGGAAAGTTTACTATTGTGCAACAAGGGGCTGGGAGAGGGGAGTTTAAATACAAAGCAGACCTAATTTGGAATTTCTTTGTTCCCACTACCCTTGTCAAACCCTTAATCTTATGTGAAAGTAGTGTGTGACTTTACCCATAGCAATTTTCAAGTGGAAAATTGCTGGATTTCTTAGGAAAGGCTTAGGCTAGAAAAGGACAGACCAGCCAGAAAGCTCAGAGATTTCTGTGAAGTAAGAGGTTTAAGAAAGCCTCTAAAAACTTGCCAGTATTGGCACTGATATTCTCCTGGGATATAAAGGACCAAAGAGTAAAAGCTCTAGAAGAAAACATCATCGCAATGAACATCACTTTAACTTAAAGTCTGTTTTTCACACTCAGACTGAAAAAAGTTTCAAAGCTGTTCCTTGCCTGTGCACACACCTGCTTCTCCAGTCTGCTGTGCTTCCATTTTACCACAAGACTGACTTAGAGAAAACAAAATCACTGAATGAGCAGAAGACCTACTTTCTTACAATTTCCAATGAGCCAAACCCCTACTCATCATGTCAACAACTATGGCAGGGATGTATCTTGTGATTGCATTTGTTTCCATCAGAATAAGCAAATGTATAATGAAGCAGGACAAAGACCATGTCACTGCAGGTTTCAGCTCCCAAGAAAGCTTCTGGCCCAAGTTCATCAGGAGCTCATACCCAGCAGCTGTGGTGCACATCAAGTGCTGCGTACAACAGACAGAATGGTGATGAAACTATACATAGAAAGAAGTTACAGTTTGTAGCAACTAATGGGGAAGAAGAAGCAGCTGCTAAAATTCATCTTTTCATTGCTAGCCAGAATCTTATCTTCAGTGAGAAATCGAGGATCTTTGTGATTGCATTCATTCCATTTGAAAACTGATTGCTAATTTGGGTATGCTATCCCAGGCATCCAAAAGGCATCCTCCATCACAGCAAACTTCCTGATGAAGAAAAACTCTATGTCTAGTGAAAGATCCCAGAAAGGAGATAGTACAGTTACTTAATATACTACTACAGAAAACTAGCTGGTGATTCTGAA
This sequence comes from Erithacus rubecula, assembly GCF_903797595.1. Classification (NCBI taxonomy): domain Eukaryota; kingdom Metazoa; phylum Chordata; class Aves; order Passeriformes; family Muscicapidae; genus Erithacus; species Erithacus rubecula. Next base: position 83,225,155 of record NC_136689.1, on the reverse strand, counting down.
GAAAACAACCATATTGCAAACTTCTTTCTTTTTGTTTCCTCATTAGAGAGAGGCAAGACCCCAGCTACCAAGTGGGACCATCTTCAACAGAACATCTCCAACTCAGCTCAGCCCCCATATGCTGGATGTCAGGAGCTGCTACTTCTGCCTGTAGCACAGTCCCACCATGCTCGTATGCAAACCCTCAGATCAGAGCTAATTGTCTCTATAACATGCAAGGATATTTAATTTTCCTGATGAGAAATCATCATTCAATACAACTTCTATACCATCCAGCTGCTCAAAAATTAGCAAAATCACAGAAGAGCTCCTTCTTCTAAGAGTGACATGAAATAAAATAGATGACCTGGACTCTCCACTGCTCCTGAAAATGATCTTACAAAACACTGTGGCAAACCTCACTGAGTCGACAGCACAAGGACCACCTAAAATTTGTACATACAGGGCTTGGTTTTATTTTTTATCTCTGTTACCATTTGTATGGGCTGGTTCTAGCTTCAGTGAAAAATATGCTATTTATAGAGCTATTCCCATTTCTTTACTATTGTTGAAGCTATATGTAATGTAGAAGCTAAAAACAATCTTGGTATTCGCCACACATGCATGAATATTTTTTGTTTCTTATCAAAGTTTTTTTAAATCCCAACTATTTTCTTAATTTTGCATTTTTGTTCTCTGTTCATTTCTTCTTTCTGCTATAACACACATCATAATTGAAACAGGATAAGGAATTGATTTTCAGAACTCCCATATTAACCATGGGCTGAACTATCTCAGAAAAATGACATTGCAGAACTAATGCTATGAACCAAAGATGCAGAAACAATTCTGAATAGATGTCAATGCATAATGTTGCTATTATGCTTCAGAAGTTCTTATGCTGGTCAACATTACTTTAACTTTTAATCTTATGCACTTTGGGAACGTCTGCAAACTAGTTTCAGACATAAAGTATTATTCAAAGTACAAATCTTTTGCAGAGACAGCACGTTTCCAGATCAAACTTGATCTTCATTTTTCCCTCTGTCTACTTTACAGAAAATACATACACCACAAGTCCACCACCATAAAAACATTCCACAGAGGAATTTTCTCCTCTCCATGTTTCCTTCATCACCCTTTTCCTCTGGTGTTTTTGCCTTTAAGAAAGGACAGAGTAAAGTCAAAGGGGATACAGCACCTTTAATCAGCTGACATGTTTCATCAAAAGCTGATCCTTTATACACACTATGAAACACCTGTGGTGGTGCACAGTCCCCACCAGAGCAAAGCAGCTCCTCTTCCAGTATTTCTTTTGTGCTATTTTAAAAAAATTTACTTGGGTGCAAAGAAAGAATGGACTCTCACTTGTAGTAGTTGTACTTGTAGCAATTAAATTACTGAAAGCCTTTTAAACTACTAAAACCTGGCTTACATATATGCATTATAAAAGATTTGCACGATTAGTTGCAATTGTTTTAATCATTATTTTATGTTGCAGTACTCAAGCCTTAAATGCACTATGTTCTAGCATGTTTTGCAAGATTAATAACACAGTTGTGTAAAATAAACTGGGTACAGCTTATACAGCAATAGGCAAAATTATTTTCTCATGAAGAAGAAATATGTAATTAAAATACTTTATTAATAAGTGAGCAAATATAGGTGAGAATTGGACTGCTATTTTGCAAGCTCACTAAAAGCATAGAAGAATGAAAAAAGAAAGAAAGAAACAAGACAAAAGGAAGAATTAAGGAAGGAAGAAGATGGGAGAAGGAGAAAAAAGACAGAAGAAAAGAAGAAAAAAAAAGGTTGACTAGATGTTTTAAAAGATGCTTACTCATCCTCAGTGCTTCATGAAACAAAATACATTTGGAAAAAGAGATGTGTGGTAGCCTGTAATTAAGATGACATACATGCAGATACAGAGATGGATTAAGGCAGCTGCTTCTTAATGGAGTCAATACTGGCTGTAACACTGGATAATGTTTATCCAATATATACATGAAGTTACATATTTTTCTTAAGAACTGAGAATTCTTTTGAGTTTTAAAGCATTTTCTGAGGAGACTTCCTCATTGGCCCCCAGAACATAACTTCTGAGGGAACAGGACATGATGAGATTGCCAGATTTTGTTGTGAAGGAGAGCTATTCTGCAAAAGCATCATAACACAGCAGGACATTGCCCATGCAAATACTGAAGACTTTTGTCCAATGGACTTACCTCATCTCCCAGCTATGGACTCTTGCACTGAGCACTGATGCTGCAGCCAGTGAGAAGTGGCTTGGTTTTAGGGCAGAAATAAGGATCAGTTTCAGGATTAGGTATCTCTTCTTATCTCTAAATGTATTTTAATCTTTTAATACGGATTTATCATGCTAGATGCTGCCTAGTCCAACCCGTTGCTCAAATGAGAAAATCCAGAGCAGGTTGTACATGACTCTGTCCATTTGGGTGTTAAATGTAGCTCCAGGTAGTTGTTCAGCCTCTCTAGGTAACCTGTGCCACTACCCTCACAAAATTTTTTATTAATTTTTAAAGTTTAAATTAAATTTCCTGAATTTCAGCTACTGCCCATGGATGGCCTCTTGTCCTTTTATTGTGTACCTCTGAAGTCTGGCTCCATTTTCACTCTCCCAGTCATATATTCAGTCCCTTTCATAACACTGAAATGTAATTAAACTGAATTTAAACTGAAGCTTAATGCACAGTCAAGAAACAAAAACTACACATTAAGCTAGAAGTCTCAAAAAAAAGTAACTTCAATTTAGAATTAAACTAGGGAAATTTCGTGAGTCTTCCAAGTTAAGAAGTGATGCTTTAGCCCTTGTATTTGGGAGTTGATTGAGTAATTTAGCCTGGCAATGTGCTAGATGTGATGGATTTCAAGGCCTTTCCCTCTCCATTAATCATCATGAACATAAGCCTTCTGTCTGTGTAAACAATACTAATCCTGACTTTGAAGGTACAAAGAGGGAAACACAAACCAACCTTTGCAGAATGGAAAAGATAATTTCTGCAGCTCCATTTCTTGAGCTCCTCAGACACCCTGCACAAAGAATGGTCCTGCAGGTGCAAGCTGTCTTTTATCAATCATTATCAATTACATACAGCACATCAGTTTGGAATTCCAGCATCTGCTTTACATGCCGAAAACCTACTTTTTGAGAATGAACTCAGCTTTTGGACTAGGAAACATTGTAAAGTAAGAAATGGGTTCAGAAGAAAATGCAATCAGGACTCAGTCTCAGTAAAAAACACAAGTTATTTTGATTGTTGGACCCTGTGTGTCATTGCACCTGGGGCAAAGAAGAGGGAATAAATGGATTTTTTTTTTTCTATTATATATCAGCAGGATCTTTGCTGACTGCAAGTAGGCTCTTTTGCCAGTGACTATGGAAAAAAAAACCACTGTCCTGGGGTTCCTGCCTTCTCAGGCAAGTAAAGTGTAGCACAGCTGGGCTGTTTAACAAATGGAATAACACTAGAGCAGAAAAAGGACATATGGTAGGGTAAAAGTGTTCACATACCAAACATTTTTAGTCATCAATAAAGAGTGTTTCTTCTCAGTACAACTGTAAACCTTCCAAAACAAAACCTGTGGTTTCGAAGTGAGCAAGTGATAAATTCTCACTGACAGCTTTTTTCCCATTTCTCTTGCCGGGGGAAGCCACATTTCCTAATATTTATTTTTTTTCCTAAAAATAAAGAAGATTCTAAGGGAAGCAACAGGGGGAAAATCAACAATCCCAAGCATTATTGTATTCCTCTTATTACAGGAATATCTTACTACATTTCTATCAATAATTTATAATACTCATATTTCCATGCAATTCTTATTAGAGGAATATATTATTGTATTCTTCTTATTAGACTAATAAAAGAATGAGAAAACAAGACAACTGTGCCAGCTGAAATTTCAAACACTGCCCAGCTCCATCAGCACAGTCTTTGTAAAATATAACATTGATCAATGATTTCTTGCTATCATGCAGCAACAAGTTGATGCTATCGTGAGAGCTAGTGTTACCCTAGATAGCAGTTCTTTGTTTTCTAAGCTTAACTTCATTCTCTGAGGTCCAGGTAAACATGGGCTCAGCTTGGCATCCTGGGACAACAGCACTGCAATTAGTATGGTAGCTAAATACACTTAAGCCAGTGTTTGGCAGAGAGGCTTACAGAGAGTTGCAGTGATTTCCAGGGGCATGTAAATTTACCTCTGCTACTCCCATGCCAACAACCAGTCTCCAAAATTCATGTACTGTGGTATTCACTCAATAAGCCTGGACCTCATAAAAGGATACAAACTGTATTCCTGAAGAACAGAAATTCACTGAAAGAAAGATGAATGAAAACCACTGAAAACCGTAATCCTACCACTGGTGTTTTACATCACTTCTCACAGAGGGTTTTGCAGGAAACAAAGCGTGCTGCCAAAAGTGACCCTCAGGAAGCCATCCAATTTTGAGCTAAATTCAAACACTGTTTATTCTAGCCATTAGCATAGGTATGATTGGGGAATACCAGGGAAGAGATGCACTGAGAATAAACATACAAGTAAATTTCTCCAGCTATTTACTTCAACATAAAAAGCCATTTTCTTAGTTCTCACATAGTTCCTTCACCTGGAGATGTATTCCAAACACAGTTCCCTCCTCTTCCAATGTGAAGTACCAAATGTCAAAAGCACAATGAAAAAAAGATTATTTTAAGAAGCACTAAAAAAAACTTTACGTAGAATCACCTTTGTCATTTCTTGTTGCTTGACAACAGGTACGTGATTTTAGACAAGTCCAAAAGTTCCTCTAAAGGAATACATTGGCTTTCATCATGCCAGCAGACAGGAATGCAACAAGTGAACACACAGCACAGATGCATTAAGATCATTCCAGAGCACTTGAGTAGTGCTTGAAATGTTAGTGTCAAAAAAAGGCAAAGAAGCTCTGCTTCTTAAACTTATGCTTTTTAATATAAAATTGAGATTTCTTCAATGCTTTTATCATATTGAAATCAACTGATTTAAAGAGCACTGTAGAGCAACATAGGAAGTCATATTTTTCTTAACCATATTCCAGACCATCCAAAATCCTTGAATAAAAGTTTCCTCCCCCGGTCAGAAGGACTGACCCAAGGGCAGAAATCAGTAGGATAAACAAGAACTCACTATGCTTTAAATTCAGCAACTAAATTAAAATATTTCCTAAGCGAGGTAGGAGAAGAAAGTGTCTGTTCAAAGCAAAGACAAGACTGGAAGTAAGGCATTCTCACAGCATCCCAGCCTCCTCTGCACACTGTGTTGGCTAAAAATTAATCAAACCAAATGGCCTGAAAATAAAAGCTGTTTGAATCAAGATCTCTGTCATTTATCTCTTGAGGGATAGATCCCAATATCCAATGATTTTATGAAAAAAAATGCATCTATCACTTTTTATCCATTTACCTGTCTTAAAATCAATACTGAGTATATCTTTCTAATTTTCTTTATTGCAATTATACCATGACAGATGCTGAAACTAAATTCCTGCTATACTTTTCAGATATTTATTGCTCTTCAGCATGCTCAGCCTGTCTTTAATGTTTCAGATAGACTCCACCCTGCAGTAATGTGCATGCCATTAAAGAATTCACTTTCATCTCTTGAATTTATGCTTGTTAGGGCAAATTAATGAAAGACTCTATTCTTTAAGTACTGGCTAAACAAAGCCAAAGTCAGCACTAGAAAGCAAACCAATACAACACTTCATTAAATGTGCTTTTTATTTCTTTTTGTTTCAAGTATTTGTGCTGCTATGTGAAATTTAGGGTTATACAGTCTCCTTTCAAATCTCACAGTAAAGAATGTGCTCAAGTCACAAGTTCATATTTCCCATTTGAAGTGGACTTCCATGAGAAAGGTGCAAGGAAGAGACATAATTACAAATCCCTTTAAGTACAGAGCTCACACTCTTCCAAAATATTGACTGAAAATGCTGTTTTGTGTCTCAGCTCATTCATATCAGATAACGAGCACAGATTCCTTCCAAATTAACTGCAATTCTCTTCTAATCCCTCTATTCTTTTTTCCCCCCTTCAGCATGGTGATAGTGAGAGCTCCTTTGAATTCTGAATCCCACCTTATTACAGCAATTCTTAAAGAGAAACATAATGAAATCATCAGTGTCATGCTCAGACTTTTCTGCTCTCTGACTCAACAGGTAAGCACAATGCAAACCAGTCCTTTACTTTTGCCTTCTCAAAATTTGCAGTTGACATTTACAAAATTTTTTTAAATTCTCATTTCTGATTGACAGAAAGACAGAATAGAGAATCTCTGCTTTAACTTTATTTTCTCTAGCATATAAAAACATTAATAAAATGGATTCAAGAAGAAAAGGAAAATATTTGGGGGCATAAGCTTCATCTGACCAAAGAATGTAAGGTCTGCCACCAGTAACCAGATGTCATTTTTGTGCTGGCAGGGAGAGACAATCATGTAATATCTGAATATGAAGATGAAAGTGGTGGCTTTATTCAGGTTTGACCATCGATATTTCTTATTTATCAGTAACCCTGTAAATGAGAAATGCAGTTGAACAATCATATTTGATTTAAAAAGATTATTTTGGGGTGGTTTTATTCCTTTTGCTGATTATTCTATGATTCAATGACCACAGCATTATTGGTAATCCTCATATGAACCAAGCACGTTTCTAAGACTGTATTATTGGTCAGCAGCCCCTTGGCAGGAGTTACATTGTATTGTTATAGGATCCCAGGATAACAACACTGAAGAAGATGGTGCAGAGACAATATGGAGACAGGAGTGTTTTACAGCTCCTTGTGTTGGTTTGGAGCAAGGTTGCTGAGCTCTGCTCTATGAGCAATAACATCAGGCTTCACATGGAAGCAGCTAAATTAATTCCAGACCCAAACCAGTCCTGGAAGTATCACGGACACTTCTGCACAACACTTCTCCAGTAAGTGATGTGGACTGAACCCAAACCATCTGTGCATAACTGGTGTAGAAGGCTATGCATCTACAGGATAATTAGTCCACAAACAAGACAAATCCGTCATGGGCAATTAGCTGTTTCTGGGTACTTAGAATGAAGTTAAAAGACTATTAGGTACACAAAATTCAAGCACTTGAAACTTCAAGAAATGCCAGAGTTAAGATTCCTGCAGAAAACTTCGTTCAGTCTACTTGATGCACAAAGTTAACTGTGTCAAGATCAATTTCAAGAAACATTATTCCTGAGCTTTAGAATACTTCCTCATTCAAAGCAAGTGCTGGAAAGTACTGTCTAGAAAGCACTCTCTCATTGTGTGGTCCTAGAATTTTTTTAGTGCAAACCTGCTGTGAAGACAGAATATTTCATTTCCTGCAGGATGATATTCATCAATACAGTGAGTGCTTCACAGTTCTGAATACTTTTTCTGCATAGCACATTGATGAGGTAAAAAAACCCCAAAACTATGCTGCAGAAAAGTTGGGGCTTCCATTAGCTCTGGATGTCACATCTGAGAAACCTGATAATCTGATTTGTATTTGAGAATGCCTTTTGGTATAATAGTATTTTGAGTTTAGGTTCAGCTCTGTGCAATACAGTCTCATATTGGGCCCCCAGAAAAAATAAACACACCTTGACAGGGAACATAATGCTACTTTCTGACAAGTTGAACTGAAATTAATTTCTTAGCAAGTATGACAGATACTAACACTGTGGCAAAGTTTCACTTAAAACCTCCCCCCCCCCCCCCCCCCCCCTTATGTTAGGAACCTTAAAATGTGAAGCACCACCATCCCTTTACTCTTGAACTTTGAGCAGCCTTATTTCCAATGTCTGGAAATCTTGGCTTTATAAACATTCTAATCCTTTAAGTGTTGGACTTGATGATCCTTGTGGGTCCCTCCCAACTCAGAATATTCTGTGTCATCTGCTTTTTTATCAGATTGATTTGTTTTGGTTTTGAGGAAAAAAAAAAATTAAAAAGTGTGTGTAAATGAATATCTCATTATGCTCATCATGAGTAAGTGGAATGAAACAGTGAAGTTCATCACACTAGGTTTTGCCATTTAATTTAACAGAATAAATACTTAATAAATACTCTCATTAACTTTTTACACATACCCTAAAGCAACAAACTAATCTACAAGCTATTTCTGGTTTATGATAGAAGTCACATTGGCAGAAGTTGCTTCACCAGACACGATTAAAAAAGTTTAGGACATCATTGCAACAATACTTGGAGCTTGAAGAAGCAAGAGTTATTTCAGATGGAGAGTAATTCGTGTGGCATACCTAGAGGTACTTGGCAGATCAGCTTTGATACTGCTGAGCTTCCACAAAACACCACCCATCACCTACATGCACACCTTTTTCATCCTCCAATCTATCCTCTGGACTTGGGACACAACAGCAACACTGATAAAATGTCACAAAATGCCAAAAATTTCTCATTACCCTACTGAACTTTAAGAGAATGATGAGCATCCTTCTGCTCTACACTACAAATTCTGGCAAGTGCAGGTTATGAGACAGAGAGAAACCACAGACCTGTGATCTGCTCTACACTGCTGTTCTTCAAGGCTGCTGCTCTGTGGCCTCCTACTTGTCCTGGATGGGCATCTTTAGCTCCAAGCACCTATTCAAAATACATTCCACCTTGTTTTGGGGCTGGTATTTTTATGTCTGAGAGAATGCTGCCAACAGTTTGATTGTTACCATCCAGAACAATCTGTTTAACAAAAGATTGTTAAACAAACTGGATAAATTGCTTGTGAAATGAAATGGGTGCATGCTGTCTTCAGCCTTCCTGGTCTTCATAAAATGATGCCTACTTTCTCTAGAATTGTTACTTTTATTTCATAGTTGCAAGGTGTTTTTTTTTATTTCATAGTTGCAAATTTTAATTAATCTCATCCCTTCTGACTGCTCAAGGCCAAAGGGTAATTTTTTTACTTTTCATGCAGTACAAATAATGGAAAAATTAAAGAATGATTAAAACCTCTGAGTTGCTTTATTGGTGTAGAATATAAAGTGGAACTAATAAATACTCCTTTTGATTCACTGCTTGATCTACAGAAATTTCTGCTAGCGCAAAGTGTAAAAGCAACAGAAAAGCTTGAAAGCCAATAATTCACATTTTGTAGGCAAGTAGAAGAAATAATAAAAGTAAATAATAGTTATCAGCTAAATGAGGACAGCTGTTTGCTACTATGGAAGAAAATTTTAGAGTTTTACAAAATCAACACTGCAGTACTATAGCTGATATAAACTTGTAAAAAATTATTTCACAACCACTACATAATATATGGCACTGAACTATTTCATATCTTCATAATAAAATATTCAGACTCCAAAATACCACTCTGTGTGAACCTTTAAGAGCTCCATTTTTGCATATCAACTTGGGAAAATGCTTCTAAGTTAGTTACATAAATAGCTTGCCTATAATGCATCCAATCCAAGTGACCTTACAAAAATAAATAAAATATGAAGTGGTGAGAGAAAGAATCAGCATTTCTGGTACAAGCACTAAAAAAATAAAGCCTATTCCTTCCCACCTCCCTTAATTTCATTTCAAGTTTAACATACAGAAAGGCTCAGAGCCAGAATGCTTATCCAAACTACATAAATCTCTAGGCAAACTCCCCATACTATATGGTCCTGTCCCCATAAAACCTTGCAATTCTTCTTAATGGTGCTTTCAAGCAGGAAAAAACTGGTAGAGAGATATCTTTTCTCACCAAATCTCTGATCAATCTTTTCCTACCACATATTTCCTTAGAAGAATGAATCTCCTTCCTCGCAATATGTTTATTAAATGAAATGGAAACAAGTCCCCAAACCTGAAGTGAACCCTATAGCAACTGGGTACCCCACACTGCTGCTCAGGCTGATTCTGAGAGAGACCCAATTAATTTCCTTATTCCCTTCCTGAATTCCTGAGCAGGGTCAAAGGGAGGCAACACCACTTACTACCACAGAACCCATTCCAGACAGCTGGTCCAGCTAATAATGTAAACATGGTAACACCTTGGAAAGGTCAATCAGAGGAATGGTAGCATTAGCAAAGCAATTAATTCTGGGTTGACCATGCATATTTCCCTCTCACTTGATTCTCCTCCCTTCCTTCCCCCACCTTCTACAAGGAAACACGAGGAGGAATTTTCACTCATCTGAACAAAAATTTTCAGAAGGTAAGAGATGGGATTTTCTTGATCATTGAGAATGCCTTATTTTCTTGGGATGACTTCCAGCACAATATTTTTTTAATCTGTTGCCAAAAGAAACACTTTTTAGTTTTCTCATTAGCCAAAGGGCTTTAAGAACACACTTGAGGGAAATGATCCAACTAACAAAACAAGTAAAATCTTTCCCTGCACTTCACATGCTCCATGAAAAGTGGACACTTCATGGAATCAGCACCTGTAGAGCTAACTATTCAACCTGAAGTGTGTTTACTATCTCCTTAACAACCCTCATTCATAAATGCACATGGAAAAGCCGTAGATCCTATCAATCTACCTACCTACCTATTGTTCTATGGTTCCATTGTTTTTCACTGAAGTAAATTCAAGGAAAAGGCAAAAAATGTTCTAAACTCATGAGATTCAAAGATCTTCTTTAACTTCTCTGAGGGTTTAATTACGTGACAATTCAGAAAGCTGGAGAGTAAAATGTAAACCAGAGACAGAGCAGGGCACCAGAGTCCCAGGTGGATTTCCAAGGTCACTCTGAGCTTGCCTGCACTCAGAGCCCCCAGAGCTATAAAGATGAAATCAGACACTGCTGCATTTACCTCCTGTCTTCTTTCACCACCTTTTTTTCTTAAATCTAGACTGCCAACTTTAACAAGCCTTCTATATGCATCACACACCATACACATTCATCATCTAATTGGCATGGATATGGAGCTTATAGAAGGAAGAACTCAAAGACTAGCTATGTAGTAGAGTCTCTGTTTTTAGAGCTGCCATGGTGCTCTCCTGTTGTAGCTTTTGTACTGTGTGTTTCCTTGCACAACCAGTCACAAAAAATCCAGATCTAGCAAGACCTGTCAGGACTCATGTAAAGAATTGAGCCTTTCAAATAGGGTAATATTTTCCCTTAGTTTTCCAAACTCACATACATTAGCACCTACAATTATGATTAAGGAAATAAATTTCAGATATCTGGAAGATTAGGAAGTATTCAAATGCAGATTAAATGCATTATGCAGTGTAAATCACTTCTTCCAGGTCACTTCTATAGTCCAGCAATGCTATTTATTCTCCCTGAATTGTGCATTAATACTTTTGGGTATTTTTTTCACATATCCTTGCTTTTAAATATACAACATGTTTACAGATGCATATCTTCAGATAAAAATATTTAACTGTATGTATCTGAATTCACATATCCCTCTCTCAAAATTCTTACAGTATCATAAAAAATTGGTCACTTCATGATAAATGCTTTCAAATGTGTATAATTAGTTTTTAAAAGGATTGGTGTTTATTTGTACAAAAACTTTCAAATAATGTTTAAAAAGCCCAGACATTCACAGTGGTTTCAGAATTCCATTCTTAGAACAAAATGCATGTTACAAACATTGCCTTGTTTAAGGCCCAAGATAATTATGCATGTGGAAAGGAGATGTTTCACACCACTTTCACCACCAGTTCCTACTTGAATATCATTTCAGTGCCTGCAGAGGAAGAACCAAAAAAGCTTAAGAAAATTCCTAAATCCCCCCTCACCGAAGTAGAAATATTTTTCTCTTTTAAACATTTTTCTCTTTCTTCATTTTAAAACCAAATGAAGGGACATGAAAACATGTGAGCAAGACCTGTAATTTCTCACTTTAAAGAGGCCTAAGTGAGATAACATGAGATACCAAGTAATGGTTCCTTGTTGCAGTCTGCAGGATTTATCAGCACTCAGTGCTGGAAAGCAGGATTTTGTGTTCTGTGACCTGTCTCATTCAAAGTAGGAAGCCTGGCAGAACAGACAGTAACATGAACACAGCACTAATAACACAACTTTAAATTCCATAGTAATTTACTCTGGAGTGCTTTTTAAATGTGCAATAGAAAGGCCTGAGGTAGAGAATCAGCTGTCATTTTTGCAAGTCACTTGTTGCTTAAGGGGACCCAAGAGTGCTAGATAAGAGCTTTATTTTGAGACCAAAAACTTAGCAATTCTGGCACAGAGAACATCAACTATACATATAACCCCGGAGAAGTAGCCCTACAACTCTCCAGAAAGTGCAATGCTAACTGCACTATGCTAGATACAAAACCACACTGAAAAAAAGTTAGGAACCAATGGTCTCTGCACTGTATTAAGAATACCTACAGAACATCACCACCTCTGATCCTTAGGAGGCTAACTCAAAGCAGTTAAAACCTGAAGAAACATAATGGGTTAGGCATGGTAATATGGATGGCAAGGCCATTTTGCCTTCTTTCCTAGTCAACATCTGTAATGCATTAGAAGGCTTCACCCTCCTTGGACTTTGCATCTCAAAAACCTGAGTAGAACTGGATTCAAAAGAATGGATGCCAATTTTCCTTTTTCCTGAGCAATGAGATTCTATTCAATATCACTGCTCCTGAAAAGAGTTAGATGTCAAATAAAATGGAACCTAGCAGTAATCTGTGTCTCATAACATGAATAACTTAATCGGATAACAGAAATCAAACAACCTTAATCCTGCTTCACATTTGAGTACTTAAAACAAGGTATATGAATTCCTGAGGACATCTATCACCCTCCTCTCTGATGCACTCTAATACATATATTATGCCTATTATGCATTGTGTTACTATTTTGAAATAATTTACTAGTTCACTGACTTGCTTTAGATGAATTCTACACTTTATTTCCAGCAGTCATCTCTCGAAGTATCAGCTGGCTTTAGGTACCCAAGTGATTCTCTGGCTTCTCTCCTGAAACATATGAATAAAACACTGGCCTTTCCTCTTCACAGTTTTCTTGAGCAGTCTGTCTCTGTCAGTCACCTCCGTCAGTGGCCCTAGGGAACTTACCTTCTTCATTTAGTTACTAAGTGTGCAGTGTTGAAAAGCATAAATACTTCATCTCTATTCCATTTTCCAAAGAAGAGAAGAAAAATATTAGCAAAGGCCTCCTTCCCTCTAGCCCACACAGCCTTAATATGAGCACGTCCCTAAGGCAGCAGACCAGTAGAGAGCTCAAAAAGCCACAGTGTTACTTCCCTGTGCTAAAAAGCACAGGCTGGATCTGACTGTGGAAACAAAATGATGAGAAAAAGCTGAAAGGGTGGTAGCAATCACTGGAGATGTGTTTGAGCTGTGGCAACCAAGAGCTGCTCTGCTTCATCTCTCTTGCAGCAGCTGCAAAGAAAGTTCTCCAGCCACTTCCCAGCTGTGCCATGGGAGTCTCCTCCTGCTCATCCAGCAGCAGAAAGCCCTGGTGCTTCTGCCCTCTAGCAGCATAAACCAGTTCTGACCACAAAGGAGAGAAGTGCTAGAAATACTAAATGGTTTAGGTTGGAAAGGACTTTAAAGATCATCTTCCAATCCCACAGGTATGGGCAGGGAAACCTTCCACTAAACCAGGTTACTTGAAGCCCCACCTAACCTGCCCATCAACACTTCCAGGGATGGGACATCCACAATTTCTCTGGGAATCCTGTTCCAGTGCCTCACCATTGTCATTAAAGAATGTTTTCCTGATATCTAATCTAAATCTACCCACTTTCAGTTTGGAACAATTATCCCCCTTGTCCTATTACTACATGTCCCTATAAAAAAATCCCCCTCCAGCTCTCTTGTAGATCCTGTGTAGGTACTGGAAGGTGATCTAAGGTCCCCTCAGACTCTTCTCCAGACTGAACAACCCAAGGTCTCTGAGCCTGTCTGCAGTGTGTCTGTTCCAGCCCTATGAGCATCCTCATGGCCCTACTTTGAACTCACTTCATCAGGTCAACACCTTTCTAGTGCTGGGGGCTCCAGAGCTGGATGCAGCACTCCAGGTGAGGTCTCATGAGCACAGGGTAGAGGGGCAGAATCATCTCTGTTGATCTTTTGGCCACACTCCTTTTTGATGCAGACCAGGAACATGGCTGGCTCTCTGGGCTGCAAGCACACATTGCCAGGTCGTGTGCAGTGTGTTTTCTATCCATTTTTGACAAAATATTGTGAATATATAATCTTGCTTACAAACTCTTAAAAAAAAAAAATAAAAGAGAATATAATAGCGCAAGGTTTTACAGATGGTCAGATTGAAATAGCTGCAGTCAAAAGTGCCTTACTTGAAACCAACCCCCAAGCCAGTAACAGCAGAAAGAAACCAAAGGTGTCTCATTCAACTGGAGGAAGAATTTTCACTCTGAAATAGCCAGTGCCACCACTGGAAGATGATTTCCCTCACCCACTCAAGGGAGACACTTAAATTTGTACTGCTGCAGCTGTTGATGTATGGCCATGAATAAACAGCTCAAGAACTGAAAGAGTTTCAGACCCAACAAATGAATAGGAAGCCTAGACCAATGAAGTGGATGGTGTGGAATATGGGAACAGAAAGCAACCATGCAGAAGGACAGGGAGGGAATGACATTTTGTTCTGCTTTTTTGGAACAGCGAACTAATGCTTTCCCTATGTTCTTCCAGCTAGAGGAGAGGAAGCAGAGGCTGTCTTTTAACTGACAGACATATTTAATAGCCCACACTGTTGCAAAGAGATGCCAAAGGAAAGCTTAACGCTTGTTACAGTGGAAATATTGCTTTGTTAAAGCAAAGCTGTATCTATGATTTTGATTTGCTGGATGTTATCTGCTGGCAGTAATGATGATGTAAAGAAGATGTGAATCATCATGAAGAGGAAATTAAAAGCTGAAATTTTCTTTTCTTTGACTAAAAGACTCTGAATTTCATTTGACTAGAAAAATGGAACAAAAAAAAGAGAATTTCCAAAAATATAGCATGCAATGTTCTTCATTAGCAGGAAGAAGAATATAGATTTAAAATTCTTTCAAGTTATTAGCTAGCACATATAAAAAGGCCTCAAACACAATGTGGTTCTTGTCATGAACACAAGTGTTGGGGGAAAACCAGAAATGCCAAATCAAAATATCAATCACTCTATTTAGAGAAATCATAGTCTGTATATAAAGTATATAATAAGACATCTACTGGAATTTCATCAGTAGCAGAAATGTGTTTGTATTCTCACAGGATAGTTCAGCAATCTGCTGTTTTAATCTAAAGACTTTTTAATAAAACTTAAAAATAAACATGAAAGAAAACAATTGAAAAATGAGTTCTTCAGCTAAAGCAGCACTGCATTACCCTAATTATTTTTAACAAACTTCAGAGCATTTACATAAAAAAAGCTCTTGTGTTTTATAGTTCCTTTAGAAAAGAAAAATGGCCAGGAAATGTTGATACAACATACAGGAAAAATAAAGACTACTTTTTCAATATGAACATATTTATCAAGATTGCTGTGCTTTTGTTTTGGTTTGCTTGAACATTACAAGTGACAGGCAAATAAATATGGAAGACTAGAAAGACTCTTATTTTTAATTATTTAAATATCTGGACCAAATTTGTGTTTTACACACATGTCAAGAGTCAACTACTTGTCATGTCAATAAACAAAAGCACAAGCAAGCTCACCAGATCTTAACCTACTTTGTAATAAAGCTTTGTAAATTACTGCTGGTAAGAACCATCCTGGTTTACAACTTTAAAGGCAGAACTGTGGGACTTGGTCATGATACAGGCCTGTATGCTGAAGCAGCTCTTTCAAGGGACATTTGCAATGAGAAGAAACAATACTTCTTGCACCATCACCTTATAAGGAGCAGCAACCTGTTTATGTTTTAATTCCACAGCAATCTGTTTATGTATTAACTATAAGCTCAGGTTTTGAGTGCTGTCATTAGCAGACAATCTCATCCATGCTTCTTGGTCTTTTGACTGCAGAGTAAAACTTAGAAATATTATACCTCTTCCATGTAGAAATCATTCTGAAAATACAGAGAATCCAGTACATTTTATTTCTAATAATTCAATATTATGTAAGCTTATCTTACAACTTCAAGTATTAGTGTTCATCATGACCTCCCTTACTTATGCTGACAAAAACTGCTGCTGAAAACACATGCTGGAAAAACCAGCAGCCTAGATATAAATAAGTGTCCTAGGAGCTTATTTTCACCCTAATTCATACATATGTTTAATCCAAAGGCCAACATCGTTACTGCCATGCCCCTCCATAGGCTTCAGGAGAAACAAAATTTTAAGGCACTGTGTCAGAGCCTATGTACTGATTATAGTGTTGAAGCTGTGCTCAGGTTTGGATCATTCCTCCTGGATCCACTATGATTTGGTGCATGGCCCTTCACAATGAAGTGAAGAGTAGAGTAGTCACAACACTCCTCTGCTTTCCTGACAATTGCAAGTACAGAACGGGGGGAAGAAGCCATAAATCAAAGAGAGGATATGTGTTGCCTTCACATTGACCATATATCTATAAATTTCAGATTCTTGAGAGTGACTGGCAGTTGTTCTTCAAGTACTCATGCAGCACTTGAGCATTTCACATTTTATCCTTGTAGTTTATTAGGAATAAGGAGCTTCAGTCTCTCAAGTTCATAGTGCTTTCCTGCCCCAAATATATCTTACACATCCATCTATCTATCTTGTATCTGGTCTTGTCAGAAACAAGCACACAATGCCAAATGCCAGTAGTGAAATATTTTAGGATAGAAAAAAGCTCAAACAAAAGTCCTGACATATTTTTACTTTTTGCCACAACCTTTGCAAGGGGATGCACCTAAGAACACCCCTATGTGGGTAAGCACAGCCAAACATCTGTCTGGTTGTAACCAAGCAATATATTCTGATACACATCTGGAAGAAGTCTGTGAATACCTCCACTACTAGTTAGCTCACATGAAGTTCTAATATCACTGAGGAAAGAGGTTGCTTAAGATCAGTGGCTGATCACTGTGATCAAATGAAGTATCATATAAAGAGTGCAGGCCATGACTTCTTGAAATTCACTCACATAGACATTCAGAAAGTGTTTTCTCAGCACTGTCTGGGAAACAATCCAAGAGAGGACTCCATGAACATCTCTAGTACTTTCTCAAATCTACAGGCAGGACTAGTTTTTCCTCATCTTTCAGCATGTTAAGAGCCTTGAATAGCTCTGAACTAAAGACAATTGCACAGGAGGACTAAATCTGGAATGCCTGTGAGAAAAAGCTCAGGGGAGTTTAGCTGTTTTACATGCACTCAATAGTAACGGATTTGGCACCAACTGTGCAGGCTTACAAGGTGTTTTCCAACAAGACTATTAAACCCCAAGTCTTGAGCAGGCTGTGGCTGAGCTGCCCCTGTCCATGGTACTCAACCAACTGGCTCTGGGCCAACACAGGTCACTGTGTGCAATGACATTGGGTTTAGGTGGCACATCCAACCACTCTGGTTGCCAGGTTTGGAAGACACACACTACAGTTTTGCTAGCATAGTCTAGTGAATAGGATTGAGGCTTGCTCTTCTGAAAGACCTACTCAGGTCTTCCTTCAACTGTGGCAATGAGGCTAAAACCCCTTTGAAATAACAATTCTGCCATCTGTGAATGCCAGTCATAGAAAGTGACCAAGCTCAGCTTTTGACAATACATGGCTTTGGGTATTATTCAGTTCCAGTGGAACACGGTATAGAACACAGGATTTTTTTTGACTGAGTCCTTTAGTGCAGGCAGACCCCTGTCCTGACCAGTCTGATATTCTCAAGTATGCAAGAAGAGTTTAATGTACTCATCAGAGATCCAGAAGATCCCTGA
Organism: Erithacus rubecula; assembly: GCF_903797595.1. Lineage (NCBI taxonomy): Eukaryota > Metazoa > Chordata > Aves > Passeriformes > Muscicapidae > Erithacus > Erithacus rubecula. The sequence continues at coordinate 83,207,367 of NC_136689.1, read as the reverse complement.
TTTTGAGGGTGGTCTAAATGTCTTTCCCAACTTGCTCTTTTAGATCCTTCTCAACTTATTTTTTTCAGAATCAGCATGGTAAAAGGTATGTATTACACAGGGGTGGTTGTTCTATAGTGTGTATTCAATTAGGATAAAATATTACAAAGCTGGCTCCTAATCTTATGTTCTTGCACAAATTCCACTTCCTGCATGTCTATAAAGACCTAGGGAAAGGTGACATTCACAGGATATAACTTTGGCCACCAAATACAGGAACTCAGTCCTCCTGAGCCCTTAAAATCAAAGGCATAGTCTTGCCCTATTACTAGGTGATTCAGGGAACCCAGTAAACACATAATGGTGCCACAGTTTTTTACAATAACACAGATTATGCCTATCAACTACAACAATAATCAGGTCACATAATCAGAATTTCTAAAGCCTAAAGCCATAAAGCCCAGGTGTTTATACTGTCTGATTTTTGAGCTCAGGAGCAGAAAATAGGATTTTGTGCTTCTTTTCTCATCTAATCCCACCTCCAAATACATACCAAATGCAATGGAAGTCACTGAAGAATAAATACTTTTCTTAAAGCTAATTATATATCAGCTTATTCAACCTTTTCAAGGACAGGCAGATGAGGCTCATTGTCTGAGGGAAATGACCACTATATTCAGGCTGACACTCTCCATCACCCATGGACTTCTTGTACAAATGAGGACTCCTACAGGTCCAAAGTGGTTTCTGCCAAGTTCCCTCAACTGGCCTTAAGGAAGAGTTCCAATTAAAATGAAACAAATTACATCAAATACTCAAGACCTTCCATGTTAAACTATAAGTTTAGACACAGACTAAAAAAAATAAAAAAATTGAGAAACAAAAGATAATAGGAGATATGAAATAAACTACTGATCAGGGAGAAAATCCAGTTCAGTTACAAGAGGGCATTAGGTTCTTTCCTGCTCAAGGAGTCCACCTAACTACTTGAGGCAAAGTAACTGGAATTAGGTGAGATGAATTCTACCCTGTAATCTAACTAAAAGGCATTATTTGATACTTCCTACATCTTTAGCTTTCTTATATATTCCAAAGAATTCATACATAAGCAAGATTCCAACACACAATTCTGATAAACACTTACTTGTCCATCAGGTCTTACTCTACAAGTTCACAATGAAGATATTGCACAAGAAATTAACATTAACACAGTAAATTTAAAATAAAATATATATTAAATAGGTCAGTTATTTTTAGGCAAAATCCAAACAATTACACTCTCAGTGTAACTGATTCAGTAGTCACCCCATCAAGTCACCTTACTACAGCAAAGACCAGAGTAAAGCAACAGAAGCAATTTCACACTTCTAGCCAATAAGCTCCCTATGTATTTTCAGCACTTAAAGTGAGCCATCAGCCTCATAACACAGAAATTGAAGGCACCCTTCAAGTGGAACAGTCTGCTTTTTTCTAAAATAGCCTTTTAGTTCCCATAAAAACACTTTAGGGTTTAGCTGTCTATAATTTCCTCAAGTTTTAAGTTTGAACCAAAACTTTCCCTGTGGTGTTTGAAATACACCACTTTATTTTTTTTAATTAAAAATGTCCAACACTCACTATATTTGGTGTGGGTTTCTAAAAGGCAGGAAGAAAAAGGAGGAAGAAAACTTTTCACTGGAGTTGAAAATACTGCTGAAAATATTTTTGGAAAGATGAATATTTTGGGAATTTGAGCTCTTTGGAACACTCAGAAAAGTTATAACCTCATGTCAGTGAAAAGCTTCATACAGAAAACATTAAAATATGCCAAACTTCATGTAACTAAAACGTTTTGAAATAGTTGTTGTTTGACACTTGTAACAACCTCTACAAAACATATGCAATCAGCCAAAATCTCTGTATACTCCATTTTTGAAGCTCAAAATATCCCCATAATGCTCCCAGCTGCTGCCCTCTGAGGATGGCCAAGGCATTCAAAGTAAAAGCAGCAGCTTGTGAGGGTTTTTTGTTTTGTTTTAAAGAACTATCTTCTCTACTCAGATGGTAAGAAAAGGAATTCTAATATGAATGCAGAAGAAACAAAATATAAACCTAGAAATGTTCAAGGAAATGAAAGAGGAAGGAACTCTGACAGAATACCCAATAAGTATCTGAGAGTTATGAAAAGAGATAAGTGACTGGTATAAATGAGGGAAATAATGGGAAAGACTAAAACTATTTGGCTGGAGGAAACATACAGTTTAGGGCTGATGTAAGTGATGTCGAGGAAAAATGTACAGAAGATGATACCAAAGACTGACTAGATCCTTGAGAGTGACACTGCAACACTCTCCCTTATTGTTCATCTCAGATCAAAATCAGGATTTTGATGACACAGGAGTTTGTGTCCCATCATTAAGAAGTGGACTGAGCAACTCAACAGTACTAAAAAAAAAAAGTCCAAAACAACAGCAAAACATTAACCTTTTTCATACCCATTTTTCAGATGAACACATTCCTCTGTCAAGTTCATTACACCATCACATGAACACAGCTGTGCTGTCAGAACTCAGGACAGACAGTGCAGAGGTGGGAAGAAAAGGCATTTAAACCAGTGAAGATATTAATGCAAATGAATTTATGAACGTTGTTGAATGGATTGATGATACAAATAAACTGCTAGACTGATGGAGGCTAAAGGAAGTTGATGTAAAAAGTGTGAAATTGAAACAGATCAGAAAAAGAAAACTAGGACAGACTGGGCAAGAAAGAGTCTGAATAGGAAAAAAAGTCCTAAGAGTAATTATTAAAAAAGAAATAAACAGAAAATACCATGTCAACTTTGAAAAACCAGCCCAAGGACAAGCTCCAAACCAGGACTAAGAGTTACTGAATCTTTCTGAATTCAGAATGTGTTTTCAAGTGCCTCATTTCCTTATCTGCCACACAAAGATAATGCTGCCCTTTGAGCTCCTGGATAACATCTAGTGACAAAACGCAGAAAAAATCCATAAGGAAAACAAACATTTTATAACAGAGTTTGCACAGCATGAAATAAATTGCAAACCCTGAGGAAGGACTGCTGATAAGAGCAGCTCTTTAAAAGGTGTTCAGTAAGTACACAGGTGTGATGGGGCTTGTTGGCTGAAGCATAGCAGCTGAGGAAAAAACTGTACCACTGTGCCATCAAAGGCTGGATCAACTGCCACACAAAGGGGGCAGGCATGTCTGCAAAGAAAGCTCAGACAGGTATTTCTAATTTTCAAGAGTTTTGTTTATCAACCATAACAATAGCTTTAGTGCCTTTGTCCATAATCAACTTAGGAAAAAAAAAAAAAAAAAGAAACATTTATCACAAGCACGTATTAAAAAATGCCCTTAGCAACCAATACATATTGTTCATAGACAATATAGTCAATGTTTCCATTACTGATGTTGACCTAAATACTAAAGCAAGCTTATGGTCACCCACTACCGAATTTTGGGAATATGGAAATGGTGTTTAGAAGTTGCAGCTTTAAAAGCAGAATTTCTGTCCATTGAGTGGATTTTGCCTGAGTGAAAAACAGTGTCTACCCCTAAGACTGTTCCCTGCATGCTGGGGCAGGGCACTGAGACTGGGAATACCCAGGATGTGAATCTGCAGATAGGGATCCCTGTCACTACAGAGACTTGCTGCTCATCAGCAATAAGTGCTGTGCAACCCTGCTGTAACCAAAGCCAACCTGAGGCCTAAGTTTAAAAATCACAGGGGTGTCTTTGAAAAAGGGAATTGCGCTGGGGGGGTGGGGGGGGGGGAGGGCGGCTGGGGAAGGGACAGAGAAGGCAAGAGGAAGTTGAGAGCCTTGTCTAGGATGGTGATAACATATAGAAGGAGGAAGGTTAAGAAAGAGGAAACAGGATATTGCCCCGTATTGGCAGAAACTCTTTAAGACTCCACCTGTCATTTAAATAAACCTACTTAAAACACACAATAGACACAGCATATCCTGAGCAGCACTTCAGTGACTCAAGAGAAAGTGCCTTAACAGAGCCTTTTGATGGCACTCCTCACAGCACACAACAGTGTTTTTAGTGCTCCTTCACTTCAGGGAGCCCAAAGCACTTGTAAGGTCTGAGGACAGAAGAGTATTTGTTTTCTAACTGTAAATAAGTTAGAGAAGCAAAGGAAAAAAAAAAAGACTTATTTTACACAGCACCTATATCAGTAAACTCTCTTCACTAAATTGATTGGGAAGAAACTTCAAAGTGATAAATTATTGAAAAACACACCCTAAACAACAGAGGTGCTGTATTTTTAGCAGCTAGTGTAGGCCAGTATCCTGTATTGCTTGAGTGCAGGGGGTAGGCATGAGTCTCCTTTCCTGGCATGACAGCACTAGCTCTAGTGCCAAGAATCTAAATGGAAAAAGCTGGAAATGCCTCACATGCTGAAAACAGAAAAAAAAGAATCCTTATTGTCAGGCAATATGGAGAGAAAGAAATCATGTTACAATTAATAGTGTATCAAGCCCCACTTTTTGGAAAACTGTAGGAGTGGGATAAACGTCTGCTTCCCCCCACTGGAGGCAGGCAGCCCCAAGCACAACTCTTCTCCCTTTGGCTTGCAAAGGGAAGACAAAATATCCTGTCTGATTTACATGGCACCTGAAATTTGCTGCCTTACCCAGCCCCTGCCTGTGCATCCACTGACAGCCTTCACACACATGGGGGAACACCAGCCCCACCCTACTCTTGTCACTCCAATGCCACCTCAGTGTCTCCAGCCCTGTGTATGCAAGGAGGTGGAGAGGGCAGAGGAGGGTAGCACGTAGTGCTGGCAGAAGGTAAGCTGGTCCTTACACTTCATTACAAAGCAGCAAAAGGGTTTTACTCTTTTCTCATTCAACCCATGTACACGGGCACCTGTTTGCTAGTTGTGCTTTCCTGCAGCAGAAACCCTACACAGCAGAAACTAAAACATTAATACTGCCATGTGTTCACTATAATTGTCCTTCACTGTCATCAGTCTGCAGGTATTCTACAGTTTTTCTCAGACACCTATGCATGAACACAGCACTTATGGCCAGTTAATAATTAACACCATGCCAATACATGCAAGTCCTATGGCTTAGCTTTTAAGTTCTTCAACCTACAATTTCTTAGTATTTGATGCAGTATTGATCAGAGACTTAAAAGCAGGTCACTGCCTAACAGTAATGAAAATAAGTATTTTAAGAGTTTAAAATTCACTGGTCCAGTTTCCTGATTGCCTCCATGAGAATCTGATTGATAGAAATCCACACACGTGCACATTTGCAAGAAAGACAGAACTAAAACATGACTTAAAATAACACATCTGGATATGGAAATTAACTCCGAAGATATTTGAAGAACCTCATTTTTGTCACATCCTTATATCACACAGTAATCACCTTCATGGAAAAAGCAGCCAGAACTTCTCAATTATCTTACATATTTGACTTCACCTCTTCCAATTCTCATTTAAAGTCTTTAATTTTCCCTGGTTATATATCAGGATGGAACACTCTGTGTGGCACTCTAGCAACTACCATCACACATAGCTGTGGAAGTCTCTAATCTCGAAATGAGAATAATAAAACTCTCTTTCCCAACAATATTTTAACATGTTTTATGTGTGCATATATTCAATGAAAATAATTTATAGTGAAATTAGCAGCAGCTGTATACTTTGTACAATTATTCATGTCTGTGCTGGTTTATGAATGTCTTTACATGTTTTCTCCTTCTCTACTTGGGCTACTACATTACTACAAAAAGGCAAAACCACTCTGCAATATGCTCATAACCAGTTGGAATCAGTACATTGTTTTCAAGGCTTGTTCATGAAGTTTGAGTAGTTAAAGCATAAAATATCCACAATGGCTTTAAAGGCCTCTGGGAGTACTTTCCAAGTACTTACTCTTTGCTCACTAGGATGTGCAGTTTTCATGTTCAGGTCCTCATTTTACATGAAGTCTGCATAGCCTGAGGTGTCACATTTCATGGGAATTTCACAAAGCATTAAAAAAAAATTACTCAGAACCTGAAGACTCATTTTCAGAGACAGAAAGCAACTCAAAGGCTCCCAGCCTCTGTCAGCTTTAAAAACATGGAAAATCCATAATTTTATGGTGGTATTACTACTGAATTCCATGTAGACCCTATATTCTCCCCAAGAGCAGTCCCACCAAGAAAGGCCATTTCATATAATGCACTGCCCAAGGAACAGCTCAATTTTTTTGAAGATGTGTAAATTACTATAGAGTGTTTAAACTTTTGAACTCAAATTTGCTTCGATGCCAATTCCCATCCCAGACTGGGAGGACTTGCACTGTATGCTCTGTGTGAGGACTATCTGGCTCTGCTTCCAGATGGATCACACATCACAGTCACATCCAGGGAGAAGGGAGGGAGAGAGGAGGAGGACAAAGGAGAGGGCAGTGCTTGCCTAAGGGAATGCCTAAGGTTGTATTCAGTAGGGAACTCAGGGTAATGCATGCATAGAACAAGTTTAATAAATATAATTTTAAAATATGCTGATTAGAAATGAAGAAAGGAAATGTTAGAAGTGTAGAGTGGAAAGGAGAGAGGATGTTCTCCTTCTTTTTAAAATGCATGGTTTCCAATGTCAAGCTCTCCCAATACCCCCGTACATGTTAAACAAATGCATTCGGTCTTAAGGAGGTAATTGCAAAAGTGAAAGAGGATTCACCTGCTCAGACAAGGAGGTTTAGTGTTTATATTATTAATTATGGAGATAGTACAATGTGCCCTCTTTTTCTGGTATAACAAAGAGCATTGCCACCTCATTCTTTCTAATCTAAAAGGTTCATGCATCAGGATGCCAAATCCATTAGTATTTTTTCATTTCATGGCTTTTCAATAAGATGCACATCTTGAGGTTTTTGCACATATAACAGAAAGAGGTTCTGATCCATCAGGTATGTAAGTTATTTTTCTGGGACTGCTACTTTTGATCTGAAGTACAAGAAATGGTACCTATAAGGTTCACTGATGGCAAACTGGCAGTGTAGTCCATTTCAAGGGAGATGGCATGGCTGCATCCCTGCCTAAGGTACAGCTCAGTAGTGCTGCTCATTAACAGGTCTTGTTAGCTCAGCTACACTAATCTGCTACTAACTTGCTCATACAGCTGTGGCTTGGTTTAGTGTGTTTTATTTCACAGCGTTTTTTGGTGGTGGTGGCAGGAAACCTAGGCTGTATCTCCATGTGGAGCTGCCCTGTACTATGTAGGCATGACAACTTCCAGGTAGATTTGCTATCTGTTGGTATGGTTCCATTGGAACTATGGTCTGATGTCCAGCATAAAAGGATTCATGAAGGATATGAATTTTAAAATGACCACAGAACAAGTGTCCAATTTTGATAAGCTTTCTGAAAGGTCAAAGAACTGAATTTACTGGGAGACTGTGCCAGCAAATTTCTCTCAGAAGCAATAGTCCCAAGTAATCAAGCTACAGGCACCCAATTTCTTTTTAAAGTTCAGGCTATTACTGCAGGTAGTTTGTTTACACCATTTTAAAGTACTGCACATAAGAAGACAACTTCAATATGTAGAGACATATATAGGAACTTCACAGTTGCATACTGATACCTTCACACTGGAGGTTAAGAGAAAAGAAAGAAATACAAAGGTAAGCCTAATCAAATATCTTTTCCTATTTACTTGGGGGCTGGGATACTTTTCTACAGCTGGAAAACCTTAAGCAGTTCTCCAGTTCACACTAAAAAAGGAATATTGCAGAGATATGGAATATTCAGTATTAGCTCCTTTTCACTACTAAACTTACATTACTACCATCTGTTTTACTGCTGCAGTACCAACCAGCAAGACAGGTCTATTTAGGATGGAAATAATCTCTCACAGACTTTATTTCTACTTGTTTACACAACCCCTGCTTCTGATATAGACATGTACTAAAGAAGAATGTGCTTCTCTATGCTAAATGCTTTATAATACCTAACCTTTAATGCAAAAGCCCAAAGCCACATATATTATCAGCTTGAGGGAGGAAAGTTCAAGAGCACTGGAAACATTCATGTCCTTGAAAATAACGAGGGGTCTTTCTGATAAAAAAACAGCCAGCCAATTCCTGGAAGCAGATCATCCCCCCATTATAGAGAGCATACTTACAAACCCCAAGCATTCCTAGTAGGAGTTGGCTCAATGCAGAAATGCCACCAGCTTGCTGATATCTTCATGCCTGGCTTTCAGAATGAAGGGGTTATCAGCAGCAGCTTCCACTGCCTGCTTGCAAAACCTCATCCTCACCTTCGACTTCCTCTAGCTCCCTGACATCTTCAGGCACACACAGTGTCCTGATGACAGACAGCAACCAGATGGTCTTTTACCATCCAGCACTGAGTCGTTTCAGGAATTTAATCTGATTTCTCAGAATAGGCAGCACAGCCCTTGGTTCCAAACTTGGCATGCAGGTGGGATTGCATGCCTCAGGCTTTATAAATAGGCATAACTGTTGGTGGCTTTGGTACATGCCAGTGTTTGAGCTGTTTGCCTGTTAGTTTGGAAAATCTGACCCCCTGCCTGGGCATTCATTTGTAGCTCTGAGTGACTCTGGTGGCTCCTGCACATGTCCAACCATCCTGTCAAACAGCTCAGCATCTCCTAATTCCAACAGCAAGGTCACTTTCTGCTTTACAGTCTAGTAGCTCTTATTGTAATTTCTTAGCATTTTAATTGTTGTTAGCTACACTGTACTATATAATTAAAAGTACACTGTACTGTATAATTAAAAGCACATACAAAATACAGATTTAGAACCATCTTGCTGCAGTAGGGAGCTAAGGCCAGTAAGAGGGTAACTACCCAGATACAGCGACACTCATTCCCTTCATCCATCCCTTTGCAAAGGTTTATTCCCATTAACCAGCTATACAAGTGAGGAATCAAAATATTGTCCCATTCTTATGCCTCAGTGGGGACTTAGAAAGCTTCAGGCTCCTCAGTTCTCATTGCTCTACCTTGGGAAGTCACTGCTCCTCTTGGGAACTTCTACATCACTGGCAGTTCAGTGCATTGTAGTTATGTTTCACATGTGATTTTAGTGTTTTAAGACACTCAAGTTTTTTGGGGTTTTTTTGAATTTTTTTTAATTTACATTTTAGGACTCATATAGAATCTTTCTGGTAAAGTCCCTCATAAACTCAGGACTTAAAGGTCCTAAAAAGGTCTTGGAAACCCAGAAAAAAAAAAAAAACAAAACCAAAAAAAAGCAATATTATGTACTCATTCTATCGTCATGAAAATAAAAGCATACTTGTACAAATGCAGTTCCAAAACAAACTACATTTACTATTTAAAGGAAAAAAATGCTTGGCATAATAATAAAGATGCTGTTCTATCAGACTTAAGATGCTGCTGATTTTGTGCACAAACTTATCAACCTTTAATCCTCTTAAATGGTACGTCACTGTTCCTCAGAGTATGTCATGTCCCTTACTCAGGACTACTACCATTATCTTCTGTGCATGCACCAATATCTGTAGAAACACACAGGACACAGGACTTTAGAAGTGCAGAGGTTCTGCGACAGGAAAATGGTCTACTGGTTCTACTGCAACATAGTGTTCTGTCCAGATCATTGAATTAAATATAACTTATTGAACTTTTGCCTATGGTGTCTTTGGAGATACTTAAAGGATGTGCAGAGATGGTGCTTAGGGACATGGTTTCATGGTGGATTTGGCAGTGTTAGGTTAATGGTTGAACTTGTTGATATTAAGGGCCTTTTCCAATCTCAATGTTTCTAGGGATCTACTTATCTTTAATTTTATATTATAGTAATGGTTTGAGATTTTAAGGGAGAGGGGTTAACTTAAAGCATAAATATTGCCTCAAATCATAACTCGCTCCTCCAAACACTCATTTTTCTTTATTTCTTCTTAAAAAAAAACCCTTCATGAGAAATTCAAAACTGCCAAAACAAACTGAAACCATCTCTCATCCAGACTTGACACTCAAATTGTTATTCTCCATATAAGCACACAGCCCTCACTAAAACAGAGAGCTGCATCCAAAAGCTGAATTTGAGTCAAGCATAGTCTAGTATGAGCACTGACTGCTGTCCTGTTTTTTTCACCAGCCTTTGCTCCTTAGACCTTGCAGCAAGGTCAAGGCCTTTGCCTGCTCAGACTGAACATTTGGTTTGTGCTTTCAGACCACAAGAACAATATCTAGCTTTCATCTAATTATGGACACCTCTAAAAACTGATCTGAATACATAAGCAGCTTAATAGAGACCCAAGCTCACAATTACACTCTACAAACGAGGCTGGATGACCTTCTGACAACCTTCTCATTTGATCTGAGGGACAGAGCACAGGACCACACTAGGCAGAGCCCCTCACACCACAGTGCCAGCAAAGTCATCCCTGAACCCTCATAGCTTATTCAGTATATCTTTAAAAGAATTAAGCCTTAGTCTAAAGAAGCTGCTTTCTTTCCCTCACTTTCCCAACAACATTGGCTAAATTACCAGAAAACATGAAGGCTACCGTGGCATTCCATGTGTTGCTTTCTCATTCTGTGCAAGGAACAGATGATCTCAACATTACATCCAAAGAACCTTCAAAATTACAGTAAGATTTATATTAATCCTCATCAGTTATGAATATTTTCATTACCTTTAACCCATTATTATCTGGTTTTGAATATTTAGGTAACATCCAACATACTGCAATCTTTTAACTAGGACAGAAAATTTTAACTTTGGTGCTATCAGTGAAGTTTTTCATCCTTATGGAAAAAAAAAGCAAAGAGGAAGGAAAGAACAAAAGGATTTTTCAAAGGCAGGGCCTCAAGAGAAGTCCTGGCTGTTGTTGTTTTCCAGTCTACAGCCTATATACTGACAAAAGGGAACACTCTGGGAAAGGCACAGTCAAACAGTCCTAGATCAGGGGACTCGAGCAGAAGCAAATAGTCATTCCTTAGCATTCAACAATAAACTGTCTGGATTTCTCAGCACTGTATGTAAAAGCCACTCACCTTCTCTTCACTTACCCATTAGAGTAAGTAAAATTTTCATGACTCATATTTAATAGTTTTTTGGCAGCTCAGTCTGACTTGAACAAAGTCAAAACCCCTAAGCAGAAATTCACAACCAGGAAACATTAGAGTGAAACAATGTGAACTTTTGGAAAAAGAAAAATAATATCCTCAAGAAATAACTTGTACCTGGAACTCACTGAAGCATCTACAGCCCTTTAGCATACATATATTTCTAGCCTATTTCCCCCCCGAGGTACAAAGCTATTTCTTGATGAGTGCAGGCAAACAAGTTGATATGTAACACTGGGAAACTGCTCAGTCAGGATAACAGTTTCATGTAGGTGAGTCCTCAAAAGAAAGGAGGCAATGCCTTACCTAAGGCTGCCATTCATTGTTACAAGTCCTGCAAACTGAGTTAGAATTGCCAGAGAAAAAGAGTGAATGACAACAAAGATGCTGGAGAAATGTCAGAATATGGAACTTAGGAGAAATCCTGTCTATTTATGATTTATGCTAAATGCAATGAAAATAAGGAGAATATATTCCACTCCAAAAGGATCTGCAGAACAAGGACATCACAGCAAGAAGACACAAAATCTCTAAAAAAAGGACTACTTTTTACTTCTCAAATTTCCACTACTTAACAATAAGCTTAGAGCTTACAGGACCACCTCTATGCTAACTGTGACGTACCTTCAGTAAAATTTATTCACCTATTTAATAGTACTCCAGGTTTAGTAAAATGCAGCACTGCAATAGGCACACACAAAATAAACCCCCTAACCAACCACTATGATCTTCCAAAAATAATATACCAGAAACACTCTTACATGATGTATTTAATGCTTCTTTTTAGCACCCTTCTCAATGTATTTGGATAAGATTGTTTGGCTATACTGTACTTCCAAATCTATCTTTATCTCATTGCACACGCAGACCTATTCAGAAAGTACATGCTGGCTCCAGGAACTGCAAATCACCTGACATAATTTTGGAGTTGTAACAAGCTTTGAAATTCCTGAAAGACAATCAAGACCAAAACTGAAATGAATCCCACATCACACAGAAAAAAAATTGTATTATTCTAAAGGATGCTAGGATACTCTACACAAAAAGAAACTTCATCTTCACACATCAGCAATGTAGGGAAGAAAATGACCTGATTTCAGAAGTTACCACCCCTAAGAGTATCTTCCAAAAATAGTATTTTTACCTTTATGGCATACTTCTACATAGTTTTTGTTAATGTTGTTTCGTTATATTCATTTTGAACAAGCTGTAATCACTTGTTAATAACAATGCAAGAAGATGAGTTTGCAGTTGCATTTGTATGATGCCATGGACATTAACACTAAGGTTCTGTTTTATTACTCATTGAATTCACATGAAAATTTCTAATTTTAGATCATGGAAGCCAAGCTCTTGAAAGAAGAGACCATAGAAAGACCATTAGAGACCACAAGAAAGAGGTCACTAGATCTCTTTGAATGCTGGATGCATTAGGATATGGGAAGGAGAATGGATAGGCTCCTAGACTGAAGGCCAGACTGTCCCATACAGCACTTTTATTTTGCTTCCAATCTGAATTTTCTGCGAGCATCTATGGTCAGTTTTCTCCCAGAAACTTTTAACTGCACATGTTTTGGTGTCCTTGTCTTCTATTCAAGTGCTGTGACTGCACAGCTACTGACCTGGTCTTATCTTAATGTCTTTGCATGAAGCCTCACTTACTGTCTGAATACTAGCTATCCATAATTCAGCATTTCTGGTTCTTACAAAATCCTTCTACTTATTTTTGGTTGGGTTTTTTTATTTTTTGTTTTTTTGTTTTTTTTTTTTTTTGCTCCTCAATGTGTAGTTGGAATTTTAGCAGCTAAATACATCAAAGTGACATTTTTAAATGCAGCTATATACGTCAGTCTAAGAAAACTCAAATGAGCAATCTACCACAACTATGCATTCATAAGCAGACTGCATTTACAATGAGACCATCCAGTGGCAAAGATCCCTTGGAGTAACTGTTATCCCCTCAAAATACTGAAGAAACTCTCCAATTTACAGCTTAGGGTTCCTGGCTAGATTAAAAACATATGCATCCATTCAGGGACAATATAAGAAATCAGCCTTCTAATCACATAGCACACCTTGTCCAAATCCCTCTCCAAACCCTATCTTTGCCAGTTATCTTTTAAGTGCAAAGAACTGAAAACAAAGCTCTCATTACCTGTTTAACTCCAAAATGTCAGATAGCTAAAAATTGTTTCCAGCCAACTAAACCCTTAAGGTATGATTTTCTCCTGGTTTATTCAATAGATGCTGCAAGATATCCCAAGATATGGATGATGCTGCATTCTGCTGCACCACAAGAGAGAGGTAATAAGAAAATACATCTCCCAGCAGGGTGATGGAGCAGGCTGGGTGCTGTCCCTCTCTGTTTCCTTGGTACTTTTCATCTAAGTAGCATGGAGAAAACCCTCCATGCTGCTTGGGAAGTCAACAGCTACCCATCACTCCAAGAAAGGAGAGAAACACAGCTCACAGAACTACTCCTGCTGTGTCCAACCTGCTCACAGGAGCGCCTTTGTAAAAGATGACCACACTCCAAGAAGTTATTTTGTTCTGTGCCCTCTGACACAGTTATCCAGTAAAGACTTTAGAATGCCTTTTTTTTTTTTGTTCTTGGAATTAGAGATTTGCAGTGTACTCTACAAGAAAAGGTGAACAACGAGGAGACTGTCAAGATTCCAAATATTCCAATTCGTTGCTCAGTAGTGAGTATTAATCTTCCCTTAACTCTCCTGCATAATATGGAAAACTTAAACTTAGAAGCAAGTTCAAAGACACTTTACACAGAAAGTTGCTGCAGACCCGTGAGAGCTTACAAGCAAAAGAAAAGTCCAACTTTTGGGTGCATTTCATTTACCTCTCAGGATGTAGTTCTGATAATTCTGGTCGGCTTCTGCCCCCACTTTGATTAAGCAAGTCAGACCTTCAGCAACAACAAACTCATGAACCAAGTCCTTGTCATCCTGTCAGAGGAGAAAGGAAAAGATGAATTAGATTTTTGAAAGACAAAGAAACAGGTTATTCATAATGTAAAAACAAATGCGTGTCTGCAACACCAATTTTATGTTTCACAGGTTGTAAGCAAGTTGATATGAAAGCTGTTATAGAGGACCAAAAGCAGAATTTAGAGTTTTAAAATCAGAATGAAATGCATCAGTGCAAAGCAAGAAAAAGCAAATTTTAACCTTTTAGTCAACTGCAGAAAGTTAAATTCGCAAAATACTAATTTTATTTATTTCATTGAAGTCTTGCAATTGCTTCTCCGCAATACTAAATCCCATCATATCACATAAACAAATATCCTTAAAGGGTCAGGATCAACAAGAGAATGCCATCTCTATTCCTTAGCATAACTCCAGTTTCAGTATGTTAGGTGTGTACAGCAAAACTTTAAAACTGGTTTTATTGCAAATTAATATTATATCTATTACCTTAACATAATATTAATTCATTATATTTAGAATGGGAAAGCAAAGTGTTAAAGATAAGAGCACTAGTAGACAATATGTTCACACTGTGATGGAAAACAGCAAATACAAGAGAAAATTTTTCACCATCAGTTCTTTCCTCAGGGCAGCAGAACGATCCCATATCACAGATTGGAATGGCACCAGGGAGAGGAGGGATTTTTTGGGCCTTACATGGATAACTACTATGCCAAGGGACTATACAGGACCACATTTAAAGCTTGTCTACTCTTAAAGAAGGCTCATGCAGACAAACAAAAAGCTACTGAGAACTGTATAAAACAGCCCTTAATGAATTAGCTATGCAAATTAGGCACAAGACCAATTAAATATATTAATGGGAGAGAATTACTCTACAGACAATCCCAGTTGCCGACTCCCTTCTTTTAAGTAATCTTAATTTATGTTTTCATACATAACAGTAGAACAGACATAAATTCCAGCTTTCCAATGACACAACTCCAAGATCCATACAATACATTTGTTGAGAGTGATTTTTTAATTCATGGCAAACACTTAGCAAACCACCAAGAGAAATTAAATAATCAAGCCCCTTTTAGTGAGACATTTGACTTACTGCAAGTTTCTTTTCGGATAGTTTATTTATTATTAATTTCCTTCCTTTACTAGAGATAATTTACATAATTCCTACAGTCTGACCAAACGGGATATTAATAACTGGAAGGTGATCTAGCAGTTTGTGAGAAGTTTAAAAATTATGAGAAAAAAAAAAAATCAATTTCCTGTTTCAGCTGGTCAAATTTGTTAAAACAATTTAAAAAATATTATACAGTCATGTATAGATACACAAATTCATCACATGCTAAAGGGGATTTATCTTTTAAATAAAGTACAAAAGTATACAAAGTGGAAGCATGCTATCATACCCCACATCCTGGTGAAAGTACATTGTAAAAGGCCAAAATACATAAGATAAAATTCACCTCTGCACCCTTGAGCTAATTTTTTTTTTTTTTAATCTATTAGTCTCAATGTTTTATCTTATAAGAGTGCTATTTTTTTTCAGAAGCTAGATAAAAGCCTTAATAGTGTTTTCTGAAAATCTAAGAAGTTTACAAATGCACATGTCAGACCAAGGCACTACAGATGCAAGCAGACAATTTTATGCAGACAAATTTCCTCTATGCATTTTCAGCATCAGGTGATTTATCCCTTTGTTATATCATGTTTTTAACTCAAAGAGACCTGAATAATTTCTTCTTCTTTAAGAATTTTGAGTCCTGTTTTTCCTAAAACTCAAGAGAGGAAACATATCCATAGAATCTCCCAGCTAAACTTAATGTAAAGTATATTAAGGGTTCAGATAAACTAAGGCTATGTGTCATGGCAACAAATTGTCTAGTTTAAGAGAAAAAATATACATAACAAATGTAATTATGGAGTGAAATAATCACCATTTTTTTCAGATGGTAATGTTATCCTAGTTTTAAAACATTTCCTTTTTTTAAAATACCTTTTTCTGATTCTTAAGCATACATTTTGATTTTGCATCAAGTGTGCTTGCATCCTCCTTGGAAAAGAGGAATCTATTCTGGATTGACACACAGTGAAATAGAGAACATTGTAAAAACAGGAAAAAGCAGGAATAACTGTGGTCTGCAGATTCTGACTTTTATTAATAGACCTATTAAATGTCTGTTTGGAAAAAAATGACATTTGGATGACAAAGAAAAAAAAAGAAAAAATGCATATAGCAGAGAAGTTAACAGTAGGTCAGTTTCAGTCTTTCAGGTTGAACACAAAAAGAAAATAATTTTTTTAATAGCATTTAGCAATTAAGAGCTGCTGACATTAAGTGAAAGATAAAAACTGAACACTCAATGTAACTTTTGGATGTTTCCCCATAATCTTAAATAGTGAATACACATTAGTGCATCACCTGTGGAAAAATTAGAAATTAGCATTCGATTGTCAAAATTAATCAAGCTAAAAATCTGATTTTATATTGATGATAATAAGCAATTAATTTGTTTAGTTAGTCATTTAATAATTTATTTTTTAACATGGACCTTTTAAAAGCAAATTTTGAGATCTGTCTTCTGGAACTTTTTCAAAGCAACCAAATCATAGAGTCATCCTAAATTGAAAGGAGATATATTGCAGGGGAACAGCAGAGGAAATAGAGGGGATGAGGAACTCCAACCAGACTGCTTTTGGAAAGCACTGAATAAACAAATCAAACCTGAATGAAAAAAAAAAAAAAAAAAAAGCTTTTAAGGTACTTCTTTCCCAAATAAAAGAGAAAAAGAAGGTGTAATGAAGTAGAGTACAAACACATCATGCCTTAGACATAAATCTCGACTCAGCACATTATCTATCCCATCATGTATATACGATGAGAGGAAAGAAGCAAACATCTGGAATGTGCAGTGAAAGATGAAAGGCACGCAAGCCCATACGTTCTACATTGAAAGGAGAATGTTTACATCAATTTTGGTCTAGGATAATCTTTTCAGACCCATTAGCTCACTGACTTGCCAAGTTAGGTGACCTCAGGAGTAAAGGCTACTCTTTGGCAGTGGTTAAGAGGTTCAGGTTTCCAGGAAGAGAGTGTTCATTGTTCAGAATATATGGCATGAGTGTAACAATACCTACAAGTACATGCCACACGTGTGTGATAACAGCTAGGAGGAGGCAGGGAAATGTTGCCATTTCCTATGGAAATGGACTCCTCTGCTAATATTGCAAAGATTTATGAGCTCTTAATCAGCAGGCATTAAGGCACTGATGAGAAAAGCAGCAAAACAGTCAAAGCTCTCTAAGCTTACTGCTAAGCTCCTGCAACCATAAAGATTGTGCAGTGACACAAATGCTGGCTACTTAAAGTCTTCATGAAAATATATCATTGGCCTCAACAGATAACTATATTTTGCTGTTTATTCACCAACTTGAGTTAGATCATGTCTTCTCCTTTTATTAGTGATCTCAAAAGAAGACAAAACAAGATAATGCATGTCTGTGCAATAGACGTCTATTTTCATCCAATATATAATGGAAAAGACACTATACTCAAAGTGGTGACTTTAAAACTTGCTCATGTGGCTGACAATCTGCACAAACCATACTTTTTCATCTCCATAACTCAGCCTAGCAACTAAAAAGACCCCACAAACCCTGTGATCAAGCAGTCTGTACCACAGGCTGCTGTGCCACTGGCAGAAGTAGTGGGGGGCATTCTCTTCTTTCCCACACATTTGTACCATTTGATATATTTTCTAATGTAGTTTTGCAGGGTCTCACCTGAAGATGAAGACTGAAGACGTTTTTCTAAGGAATGGCAGTTTGCAAGAAGATGTTTTGTCTGATGTACAGCTTCCATGTGCAAAGATAAATTGTTTATGTACTGCTTAAGATAAATCCTTCTGAAGCCTGCTATTTCTGTGGGCCATATGTTCGAAAACTTTTACCCAAAGCATCATTATTTTTATGCCACAAGAAAGTTGCTTCATTTCTTAATAAGAATTGAGGTTTTGGAACATAGTTTCTCGAGGGGATTTTTTTTTTTTTTTAATCTAACAAGCACTGCTGCAAACTTCATTCCAAATATTTGGGGAAACTGAATTAGTAAGTAAATATTCACACTTGGATATGCACATATGTATTTCTTTCTTACGTGGCTAACAGCTGTGCAGAGTACTGTCTTTCCAAGGAATCATAAAACAAAGCAAGTTGCTTGTCTATAAGATTTCCACCCAGAAGAATCTCATTTTTATGTTTTGAGCTTCCCCCTCTTCCCTTAATAAGCTATTCCATTGTTTCTGTGTGCTTAAGCATTCCCATATTTAATTTTATCTTGTACAATTCTCTCCTGTTTCTGTTACAAAGTTAAAGAATGCACATTTTACAATGTTCATTTCTTTGAATAAGGAAAACCATGCATTTCCCATGATTTTCAGGTTCCCCAGCCTGTGCTCTCCACATGACACATTATTGAGAGAGCCAGCAATCACATTCCGCACTGACCAAACCTTCCAAAATGCAAAAGTTGCTGTGATCCAGCCTAAAAGTGAGAGGAGCACAGGCAGACAGAGTGTCAGTCATAGACAGGAGTATCTCCTTGCTAAGCTTTGCCTATGGGTTTACAAGAGGGGGTTGCATTCAAAATGAGATCCACTGGTCCATGCATTTCAGTGTCAGCTAGGGAATGAGCTTCCCTCTCTGCTCTGTCACTGTACAACATCCCTATTAAGAGAGATTCAAACTCTGATTATCAGGTCAGCTCTGGTTTTGTCTGTAGACCAAAAATTGCAGCTTCACAAAGACATACTGCATTCACATTTCAACACTGTGATAATTCACCTAGGCAAAAGGTAAGATGAATGTTGCCAATTCACTGGGCACCATGCACACAAGGAGAAATATATATCCAACTTAAAGAGGAGGAGCATCCTTCTCTGCTGCCTGAAATCTTTTGGGACAAGATGCTGGCAGCGTATCAATACAGTATCCAAGCAGAAAGGGCACAGCTCATTCAGACACTGCCTGGCCTGGCTCCTGAAGTAAACGTCCTACTTTTCAAGAGGGAGAGCTAGTGAAATTTTGACTCACTGCTATGTTCATCTATGAAATAGTATCCTGGCAGAGTGCACTGTCCCCAGTCCACATTATTATGTCAGAGCCAGGTCTCCTTGGACAGCCCTCTTCCTCAGATTCCCCTGCCAAGAGTTCACACTGCACAGCAAGGAAACAAATGAAACAGAAACCCCAAATGATTATGCTCAATGTGAAAAAACAAGGAACAAAGAAAGCACATTGATCAATAAAATGCCAGTGCATTTTAGCCCTCTGAAAAACATAAAAGATGGCTGCACTCTTTAGAAGTTAAAGCACTTTTTTTTCAAAGAGCCTCCACTCCCCTTCATTTTTACTTTTAATCTCCTGCGAAGTCAAGATAGGATCACGAAGTTCAGCTGGTTTTAGGAGGATTAAGGTTTAGGGATTAAGCTTCATTCATTTGGGGATGTAAATCAGCGGCAGAGGGACAGCAGCTGACTGGTGAGGAAAGGGAGGAAGGAGGAGGCAGGTCAAAGAGCAAACCATGCAAGACTGCAGGCTTTTGCTGGCATAAATCTCAAATGACAATGTATCTGGCACTCCACCACAAGAAAGTAAAATAGAGGAATATTGGCCAATATACTTCAAAATCTTTCTCAGTTACTGAGTGCATAAAGGCAGAATGATAAAATCCAGGTTTCTATTAGCAATAGTATCAATGATTAGTAGGTCCGTGCTCCACCCTTCCTATGCTTAATAGTACAAGGAGAATAGAAACAAATCTTTTTCCCTAAGCATTCCTCTGGCTCTGGCAGACCCTCACATACACAAAAAAAATCCCAAACCAACCCCATACTTTGTTCCTGATTTGACTGCCCTGGGCAGCAGTAGCCATGTGGCAGCACAGACCAGAACACATTCCATGCCCTGAGAACCTGCATATCCACAGGTTTGCTATATAATTTCAAATTCTCATATGATTCACCATTCCAGCAGCAATGGCAAATTAACACGCAATTCATCTCAGCTGCCCTTTCGGCTGCCTACCTCTGCAACCTCAGTGACTACATTAGAAGTAAATCACAATTAAGCCTCCACAATAATATTTTTAACTATAGCTACCTGCCTTCAGCATGCATCACATCTGCTGAAGTTACCAGCAAAATAATTACTCCCATTGACAAGACTAAAGTGATGTAGTAATAAAAGTTATGTCGTGCTCTATTAGAAACAGAAATCCCAAAGCATTTCAATAGTCCAGCTTTTTTATTGGCTAAGCAACAGGTTGCATTTTACAGATCAAGATTGGCTTGCAATGTTTGCCATTAGAAAAGCTCACTCTGGCTTGAAAACTGAGTAAACATAGTCAGGAAGTGATTGAAGGAGTACTGATTGCCAAGATATAATTTATAGTTACTTTCCCACACTTCAAATTATAGTTCTGTCCTCTGGACTCCAAAATTATCAATATAATTAAAATACTAGTTTGCCAATCCAGAAGTGTCTGATATTATCTAATTCAATTGTCACTGTTTATTTCAGTCCATTTTAAAAGTCAAGTTATCTATTGCAAACAAACCTGGAAATAAATCATTCCAAAAACATACACACATGTATCCATACATAAACTGAAGTCCTACAAGTCTCTCAAGACTGTGTTGCCATTTCAATCTCAATTATTTATGAAGTTGCAAAACACTCCTATGTATGGACCAGATGTGCCTGTGGTTAAGTATGCAAGTCTTGTACTAAACATGAAACCTCAGCTCTACTTTGTGTCAGCTCTACTCTTAGAAGATGAACTAAACACAGATCTGAGAGCCCTCTGCTGTCACAGACTCCATTTGTCTTGGACATGCATTTCCACCCCCTGATACTTGGTATCAGAAACTACCTGAAGATAGGTGCTTGGCAGGTTCACTTGCTGTCTTTCTTTTGTCAAATTCCCACCAGCACACCTAGAATAGCTCCTTGAGAACAAGATTGCCCTAGACTTGTCCAGGACTTGGGATGTCCCAAAACTGCTCAGCTGCTAGAAATAAATGAGGTAGAAGAATTTTAGTGGTAAAGGGTCTGCAAGGAGCAAGCAACTGGTTTGTATCTCAATGGAAGCTCCTTCTCCTTGCTCTACTCGATGACTGCAAATGCACTTTACCCACTTTACAGACTTCAGCAGCTCTGCCAAGCTTCCTCTTCCTTCCAAACTTTTCCCTACATTCCTCCATACTGTGGCTCTGCTCCTCAATTTCTTATGTTCACCAGTTTTTATATCTTCCCAACTCATTTAATGTACATCTATGTAGAAGTATGGCCACAACATGACACAAAGACATCAGTATTTTGACATTGTTCCCTTTTTTCCTATTCTTCCATCTATTTATATAGAGCAACATTTTACAGCAGCATGCATGGAAATTGCCATTCTCCCTTACTTTCAGTGAGGCAATATACTTAGCCAGCCTACACTGTAAAGTTTGGCTTCTGGTGGTGACAACAATGAAAATTTATCCCCATTCTGTTGCTGGAGGAAAAGGATGTCATCCAGAGGGTCCTTCACAGGTAGACCAACACAAACCCCATGGAGCTCAACAAAGTGACCTGGATCGTGGCAACTGCAGATACATTTACAGGAGGGGCAGAGAAGCAATTGACAGCAGCAAACTTGGGTGAAAAAATGTGGGGGAAACTTGGGTTAATGAAAAACTCAACATGAGCCATCAATGTGCACTGGTAGCCCAGAAAGCCAGGTGTATCCTGGGCTGCACCCAAAGCAGCAAGGCCAGCAGGGCGCGGGCGAGGATTCCACCCTCTGCTCTGCTCTGGTGAGACCCATCTGGAGTGCTGTGCACAGCTCAGGTGTCCTCAACATAAGAAAAATATGGAACTGTCAGAGCAAGCCCAGAGGGGGCCATGAAGTGGATCAGAGGACTGGAGCACCTACAAAACCAGACCAAGAGAGTTGGGGCTGGTCAGCCTGGAGAAGGTGTCATGGAAACCTCATAGCAACCTTCCAGTATCTGAAGAGAGCATGCAGGGAAGTCAAAGAGGGATTCTTCAACAGGAACTGTAATGATAGGACAAGAAGTAATGGGTAAAAACTGAAAGAGGGGAAATTTAAGTAAGACCAAGGAGAAAAATCTGCTTGCAGTCTTTCACGTTCACATTTTTCTGATAGATAACAAGTCAGTGAAAAACATTTATTGGCACCTAACACGTAGGGAAGGAAAGAGAAATTTGCACGACTAAGACAAAAAACAGATTCCTTCAGTGGATGTAACACTGTGGATGTAAAAACTCCAAAAATTACTGTTGTCTTAAGTTAATTAAAGACAAAATTTAGAGAGGAAAGGGTCCTTAGCCTGCACAACAAAGTTGCTCCCATGTCACACATTCTTAAAGTTTTCTTTCTTCAATTACCAAGATTGAATTATTGTGATCCTGCCTGATCTTCACCACTATCTTCTTCAAAAAAGTTTTATTTCCCCTTTACTCTGAACACGGTGCTTTCCTTCTTCTGTTACCTCAGTCATTAACTTCATTACTTCCACATAACCTGCCTGATTCCTGCATCTTATGAGGAGCTGCAAGTAGAAAGCCACTCTATTGTGATAATACAATGTTTAATTCTAGTGCTCACAGTGAACTTTGTAGCTGGGATGATGCCATGTTCCCATGAGAAAAATCCCAGAGTTATCATCAAGGTCTACTACTGAAAATGTTGGGCTGCCTTTTTGGGTTGTACAGAACAATAAACTGAGAGAGAACTGAACTGTGCTACAATTCTTAAAACAGGCTGAAAGAGAGAACACAGAAAAGAAACTGTGCTCCTATTTAACATGTTGAATAATTGGTAAGCACCTCTCTGCCTTCAATATTTAATTTTTTCAGTTACTAAGCCTAGATGATTAGAAAATCTTTTTTTCTCTTATAACCTCCCCCCCCTTCCCCGTGAGTGCAAGAAGCAAATAAGCAAAAATAAGTCACATCTCAGTCTCACATTAGGTTATTGGATTATTAGGCAGAAAATCTTTGGTTGCTTCCCCCCTCATAATGGCATTTAGTGGGAAATTAACAAAAAAAAAAACTTCTGCTGTACCTATCTCTGTTTACCACAGTCTATCTCCTTATATACACTCAACCACCAGATAAAAACAGCGTTGAAAGTAAACACATTTTATGCCACTGACTTGATGGGGACAGAATTTCATTTTTTGCACCTTTCACAGATAGCAGATACATCAACACACTTGTATTTGTCCTCCCAGTTAACAGCAGAATCCAAAAATTCCCAGAAAAGTCACTTGGAGCAGACCCTACCAGGAATATTCTTCATGGAAGACAAGCAGCACATCGAAAAACATTAGGGCATTGTATTACATATCTGAGGAAGGTAAAGTAGACAGGGGATCATACTAAACAATATTTCCTGTTCCAATTCAAATATTCACTTGTGATTAGAGAATGAATACTGGTACCTTCCCCAGTTTTAGGCTATCTTTATGGTATAAGAAGTTCACATTTTTTTCTCTCATTAAGAACTGTAACATTATCTAAATATGAAGAAGTCACTCTACCTGCTAATTAAATTGAGAAACTAATTTTGTCATTTAATGTGTCATATCTTTTTTATTTATAATCTCTAAACAGTAATGAGACATCTCCTTCAAAAAGAGGATTAAATAGATGTGCAAACTTCTACTTAGAACTATGGTGAATTTGAGTTGCGAAGGAAATGAAGGTTTCTCTTTTTCATGACTTAACAAGAACCCTTCCAAGAGGCTCTTAAAGGGGAGAGGTGGCAGGCAGCCTCCTCACAAGTGATGACAGCAGCCCCTAAATCAAGTGTCACACAGCTTCAAACCCTAAGGAGTCATCAGTCATGCCTGCAGGAGAGGAAGGAGCAGCCTCCTTCCTTGAGATCAATGAGGCAAACACAGAATACTCCTTCTGCACTCCTAAGGATGATTGATGACTCCTCAGCAGCTGAAGTGTGTGACATTTGATTTCACTCGCTGATAAGATTGTGTCTTCTAAACACCTTCTAGTTAATGTTTCCAGGGCCCCCACATAGCTGTTCTTTGTGACATTTTTTAACACAAAGCTGAATTGTTCAATGATTAATGAATTTCTCAACAACAGACTAAAATTCTGTAAGAGAATTTTGTAACTGTGTCCCTTGATACTCTGATCATGACACAAAACAGGAATCTAGGCTCCTTAAGAAAAGTAATGGGAGATCTTCTGCACCTGTCAAATGACACTTGTAGGCGAAATAATCCTAAAAAATAACTATTTTTTTTTTCCTGAAGACTTTAACATATACACTTGAGATCTGCTATTCAGAAAACCTAATGTATTGATATTGATTAAAAATATTTTCCAAAACTTTTAGAAGCAATTTTCCACAAGGCTATTGATACCAACATACTTGCAATGTACTTTATGGCTTTTTTATTTTTCTTACAGCACCATATTCTTTTCCAGTTATATCCTTTTTTGAATTGATGCAATCAGCATGATTTGAAACTATGCTTTGTAACTACAAGGTAAAATTCCTTATAGGTTCTAAAGCATGCCTGCTTTGTTTTATATCCTGTTGTATCACAGGCCATGTTTAATAAACTTTTTTAATAATCACTTAAATCTCACAGCACTATTTACATTTATTTTTGTGGTATTGCTCAATTTTTTTTTTTTTTTGTTTTTTTGTTTTTAAGACTGATATTGAATTAAATGCTTTAAACAGATGCATTTTTAACTCTCTTATGAAAGGAAGAATGTTCTTTGAGCCTGATTTTCTAAGTGCCATGTTTGGCTGGATTCTGTTTAATGCCTTTGGAAGCTGAAGCACTTTGCACAAAAATCATGAGCTTTTGATAAATACAAGAACCAGGCAACTTGGAAGTCTGTCAGAAAATCCATTCAAAAGGAGAGAAACTGTAGTGGTTGTCAATCATATCTTACTCTGTAGGTTTGTTTGTCAAAAAGCATACTGGTAAACAGAGGAAGAAAACTGCAATACAATCCAGAAAAAGATGATGACTGTGGCTCTCTCACCCTTCAGAATGAATGACTGGAACAGAATGGCAATGCTGTCAAAGAAAAATGCTCCACATAACCTTTATCATTTTGCCAAAAGCAGCCCACCAGAAGAAATCAAAGAGAAATTCCAAGTGTGGACTTGCCAAACGAATCTTTCATCTAAATTTTGAAACAAAGGCACTGCTCTTGCCAAACACTGCTAAGCTTTGCTGAGGACTCACGTGAAAAATCAAGAGCTCCGACTATTTGGAATCCAAATTCAATGTAAAACTTGGGCATATTCCCAATTAATGCAAATGAGAGACTGCACACTACCTTGAAGGTCTTTAAATTAAAAGTGATTCTGACATAGAACTGTGCCAAACTAAGTCAGCAATGATGAAATTATAAAAAAATGCTGTTATAAACTGTCCTGGCACTTAAAGACATGATGAAGTCTCCATAACACTCTGAAAACTTGTTATTATAAAAACACTCTTTTTAAGTCAACATTTTTTTTCCAAAATTTTACACTCTCAAGGAATTTGAAATACTGTCTATAATGGCATACAAAATAAAAAAATATATTTATGTTGAAAAACACACTTTAAAAAACTTTTACAATAATGATAAATTTCTAATGCTGACATACTTACATGTCATATTAAAAAAAAAAAAAAAAAAAAAAGACAAAGAAAAAAGGAAAAAGAAAGAACTGCAACAGCTTTTCTTCCTAAAATTGATACAAAAATTACATCACATTCTCTCTCATGGTTCATTATGAGATAGACTAAAACCATAATCAAAGGACGCCTTAGCAATGCTATTGTCAAGGACAGCAAAGCTGGCAGGCAAACCTGGGTTGATGGGGCTTGTTTTCCAATTGAAAGTGTACTACCTCAAATATTTGAGCATATTCTATGAATATTCTCCAGCCTGAGGAACACCGTCCAAGTGTCCCCTAAGAGAACCTGTATTTTAAGAGTATATGTAGATTTTTTAAGGGTATGATTGCCCAGCAATTAGCCACAGTTCCAACAGAAAGAGCTTCTTTATGTGCTAACTGGTAATTCCCAAATTCCTTTTCATACCATATACATTAAAAAACAAGAAAGTTAAGTTCTTCAAGGAAAATTATGTCCTGAAACATTCAGAAAAGTTTCACTTAAAATTAAATTCAGACACAGATATGGGTCGTGTGCTTCACTTTCCCCTTCTCTCTCATTATTCTTCAACACGGTCAACTCCTTAAATTAACTAGGATAAATATTTAAACAGCATTTTCATTAAAATATCTGATCAGCTAGAAGTGGCGGGTTCTCTGAGAGCACTGAGCACTTGTGTTCAGAAATTTCTACTAGACTTTAAACAACCTATGGGGAAGAGGAAATTTATGAAAACTGGGAGAATTCATGATGGAAGTGCATGGGAGGTGCAGGATGGCTGGGAAGGGAGGCTTAGCACTCATTGCTAAATATGTGTGAGTGCCCAGATTATCTGTGCAATGCATAAATGCAGAGAAACACAAATATTTCCCAGAAACAGCTGAGGTGCACAGAAAGAGAAGAAACCAGAGAAGACTCTTGGAAATCTGCCTGATTTCCTGTGAGCACACAGTCCATATGCTTGGCAAGCTCACAGGGAAACCCAACTTGCATCCTTGTGACTCTCAAGCAGTCTCCCTCTGGGAATGAGGGACAATGTTTCTTGAAGCGACAATGGTTTTCCCAATCTGCACTCATGAGATGACAAGACTCTTTTGAACTAGAACTCCTTCTTTGTCCAAAAACTTCAAAATTTAGGGACATTTTTCTGACCCAGACCACATCTTCAACTACCAAAATTGAGCATTAAACAGTCCACCCTTCACCACTCACTCCTATTGTTTAGAAAATTTTAATTCTGGCATTTTCTAAAATCTAAATGCTTAACTTTGAAACCTATAAAAAGGATTATGTGCTTAGAAAATTTGCAATTCTGCAGTCTTTCAGATTTCTTAAATGTTTTTATTCTTCTTAGAATAAATGTCTATTTAAAACAAAGCAAAAATGTTCAATTACAAGTTTGAAATCTTTCCACCTATCCATTATAGCTAAAAAAAGGACTGTAGGTTGTCATCCTCCATTTGGATCCATAGTAAAGAAAGAGAAGTGCTCCTCTTATTCTTCTCACTTATATTTACTGAAAATATAATGTCTTAAATTAATTCCATTTTAGAATCACATTGTGAGTGTGCTCTAATTCTCACAGATGGGGTTTTCTTTCACTTTTCCTGACCTCTTCTCTCCAACAAGTTTCCTTGCAGTCTCTTGCAATTTTCCCCCAAGTCTCTCTCCTTATCCAATAAAACCAATCTGAAATCCAAGATTTTAATTCAAGCAAATTTCTTACCAACCACACCACTTGTCTATCACATCATCTACTTCCCCACAGGACCCAAAATCCTGCAGATTTCAGGTTTCCCGCATAAGTGAACATTCACATTTAATTCCATGCCCTTCCTAAAAATGATCAGTCATCACCGTATCCTCCTCTGTTCAATCAAGCATCTTTCTGGCTTATGAGTAAATCTTTTCCTCTAAACTCAGTCTAAATTCAAACACATTCAAAGACCTCCCAGTGCATTTTGGTTCCCCATTAGAACTGTTGCATGTCTCCCACAAGTCTTTTCAGTTTTTGATGTGGCTTAAACCCAGGCTATTTGTCCATTATCAGGCCAACACTGGGCCATCACCCTAACCCATGGTTTCCCTGGCTCACCTTTTCAAATTTCCCTGAGTCTTCCAATATTAAGATATGCCACTGTCTAAAGAGCAGTCTAAATTTCCACCTAAGAGTTTAAATTTTCTTGTCTTCTCTCCTGACAGGTTTACACTACTCATTCTGCCATTACACCACGTCTGGTCCTTCTGCCATACTGAAGGAACATGGGAAGGTTTGCAGATCATAAAAATAAAAGACCCTAAGAAGGAATTCGCTAATTCCAAATTACAAATGAAGTCTTAAAAGTCTCTTTTGCCAGAAACTGTAAGTTATTAACTAAATTTTAAAAATACAAAAGAAAATTCAAATTCATGTTCAAATCACAGAGTACACAGCTATTACTTGCTCACCTGAAATATTTGTTTCAAGGAAAAAAGTGCCCGTCTCAGCTCCCGTCCACTGGAATTGTAAAGTTTTTCTGGGAAAACAAAATAAGACAACAGAAAAAACGTCAGCATAAACAAAACTGACAACACAGCAAGAATGTAGTACAGCTTCTGAAAGAATCATAGAATCCACTTCCCATCAGGCAGAATTCTCTTAAAAAAATTAGCTTTTAAAAATATAGATATAGGACTTATTCATTAAATCAGCATGTAAACAGGATTTAGTTGTTTACAACTCAAAATGGCATCTCCCAGGTAAATTCACAATAACTTCAACAAGATCAGTGAGAAACAATTATCTCTGGAGTTTTTGAAAATGCTTAGAAATACTGTTCTTTCTTCATTAAGGTAAATTTAGGGTTTACTGAAAGTACCAGATTAACCTCAAAAGACTCGGCTGAGACCCCTCTTTGCCTTTGTTATCAAAGTAGAGCCACTGAATCCCATCCTTGACTGGCTTCCCTCTAGACATTCTTTTCTCATGTTCTCATTTTTCTATTGTTAAATCCTTTCTCCAATAGCAATGAACGTTAATACCAGAAATAGTCGGACAGTCTGTTCTTAGCATAATTCAAAACAGTGTTTTATTCTCCTGAAAACTGATCTTGACCTTTTTCTAAATGAAGCAGAAGCCTTCTTTTCATCATCCAATACTGAAATGTATTACTTCATTTATTCCCCTACTAATGCATTCCCACAGAAATAATTTAAAGACAAAAGCAACTCTGCTATCTTTTTGAACCATGCTACAATGTTTGTGCCTTTAGAAGAAGTCTTGGGCTGTGCATCTCAAGTCTGTTGTTGCAAATTTGTGACTGTGCAGGGACAGAGCAGAAGGTAAACTCTTCAAATCTTCCTGATCTGCTACACTTAGTGTATCTGATAGAGACATTATGCAACACTTCTAGAGTCCTAAATTTATTACACTACTGCAATCTAAGGTCAATGACAAAGGAATATCAAATTTTCTCAGTGACATACTTTGCCTCACCCACAAATCATCATGAAAGCCCCCTCTCTGCAATGGATAGTGACCAGTAGGCCCTGAGATAAAAGCTGGAATGCCCATGGAATGATAATATTCTTATTAGAAAATTAAATTCCAAACCTCAACATTTCATTTCTTACTTTATCTTGTCTATTTCTCTTTCAATCACCACTTTACACTATGGACTAAATTAAATTTTATTGCCCTCAGTCAGAAGTTGCAAAAAATGGACTACCATTTGAAGATTCAATGCATTTATAACTCAGTCATCATTTTTTTACTTCAATCAAGGTAGGTGGTGTTCAATTTTAGGAAAAAAACATTTCTTATTCCCAACAGTCATCTTCAACCAAAGGAAAATTATGAGCTAAAATGTCAGCAGAACTAACACTTTTTTTTTTTAACTTTGAAAGTAATTTTGTTCATCCCTAATTGCCTCTGATTTCAAAGGCAGAATGTACAGAGCTGGCAAAACTATTGTTGTTGTAAGTTGTCTCCTTTCTTGCACTTTTTATAGATCCTTGACAAAACATTGGAGGAACAGATTTCACTTCAAGCCATAAACTTAGAGGCATACTTTAATTACTCTCACTTAAAAATGCACTGGCATGTGGGACCACATTTCTTGGCAGGATAAAGAGTAATTTTGTCAGGAAAGCCTAAAGAATAATAAAGATCTTCTAAGACCCAGTCCGTCAACTTTACGTGCCACATTACACAAAATATTCCTTTTTGAAAGTTACCTCCATCTGGCATTTGTTATTACTAATTTCCCTCTATTCATACATAATTCACCAGCATCATTATGAGCCGAATGTCTCCAAACAAGGCAGTGCATTATCATCTTAATTAAGAGAGGCACCACTTCTTAAAGTCCTGGCAACTTTGTACATAAATATCAATGTCCTAACAAATGCCATCTGTTGGTCTTGGTCTAAAACAGAAATCATCATCCAGCCTGGGGTGAAGTCCTAACAAACCATTGTTATGATACCATAACACTGGTTGTTTCATTGGTGCGTGAAGATTTTTGGTACATCTCAGAGGAACAATGCTGAACATTTTTTCTCCTTGGTCTTTTCACAGTGCATAACCTCATCCTTGGCAGGCAGCACAAACAATGCTCTCCCTGCTCGTCTGTAGCAAAGAGGACAGAAGTTACAGACTGCAGCTCAAAAATGGAGTCTGTTGTTAGAGTTAAGAACCAACAACTACAAGTACCAAGTCTGACAACAGTTGTGGCACGTGTCACAAATGTTTGAGGTGGGCTGAAAATCCATCTGAGGAGTGTCTGTCCAGGTAAGCCATCTCACTTCTGACATCTTCTACCAGAGACAATGTACTCTCACAGGTACCTCCTCACACAGAGCTGACCTTATTCAAGCAGCTCAAAGATACAAGTCCACAGCATCTTCACCTGTTACTCTACACACAGGAAACACACTCTCTGCATAAGTCTTGACATCCACTTCTACAGCCACCAGAAACATTCACTGACCATAACCCAAGAAGGAAAGTGAGGTGGCCATGCTACATCGGAAGATGCTTTGGTTTAGAAAACCTCAGTCCAGGATGAACCTCACTCAGAGCAGGAAAGCCTGTGTAAGCCAAGGTATTGCACTGACCCTTAAAAAAGCTTGTACTTTTATTGTGTGTGCTGTTTTTCAGATTACAGCTGGGAGATTTTTCAAGGCCTTAGAGAATTCCCACTTGTTAACAGTAACTTTAGCATCTCATGCACCTCAGGCGCATTCTGAAAGCTCTAGACTGCAACTGAAGCTACAAATATGCATCAGCAGAAACTGAAAGGCAAAAATCAGTTCTGAACTCTTTTCCTATGGTATAGAAAAAAAAAATAAACAAAAAAAAAGAGAGAGAGAAAAAGCCACATTTGCTTACAATGTTTTCACATTGCAGATTCAGAAACTAGATAGCAAATGCTTTTTAATGTTAGTTTTACGCAAGCAGTTTAAATGTTGCCCTCTGAAGCAGACTAAGAAATAACTTTCCATGTTAAAGCACAGAGATCCCGAATTCCCATAGTACCTCCTGGGTAAGTTGTGTGTAAGTGAAACACATGATGCCTACAGCTTTGAAACAGGAGTCTAACCTGCTACTATCCCCAAAACCAGACAATTCTTAGGAATTGTGCTCCAAGGAAAGTTCACAAGACTCACATGTGCACCGCTTTGCTAAAAGGTGTCAGATAAGTTTGAATATGTACACCAAGACTGCTTTACATGAGAAAAACAACCTCTGAATTTCAAGCAGGAATATGTGCTGCTACCTCTCCCTGCAACTTCTCTGGCCCTTTGGTAAAACACATTTCCTGTCCTTTGCCAGGCCAGGTGCAGGCTGGAGACATTCTACATTCATATACTTCAGGGTAAGACAAAAGTGGGAGTTTGTGATAATAGGTAGACTTCATCTACCTATTAAGGATGGTGACAGCTGTGTGCTAATAAGTGCAGCCACTTTTACTACTTTTCTTCAAGAAATGAAGAGCTGCATCCGCAGCTGTGAAATAGTTTTAATTGCATATCCACAGATGACAGAAAATTCCCCTTGTGGTTCCCTCTGACGTTAACACTAGAGGGCACTGCTTATTTTTATAAAAGAAAAAGCATTCTGCTCCTCCATGAGCTTCCCACTGATAGAGCAACACTCTTTGGGATGCAGAGTTGGTTCTCCATTAACCTTGAAACCCTGTTTTTAATCTGTAGACTGTAAGATATCCTATGAAATTAAAAAGCATCAACACCACCAATCTCTTTCAAAATCAGAGTAAGCTTTTTTGAAACTGATAGAAAACCAGGTGGGATTGAATTTTATTTACCTTTCTGCAAAAACCAAGAGTCACATTTATTAAACTCTCCTTCACATCATAGCAGAGAGGTGTATGTCCTTGAAAGAGAGAGATTCCCTTAGCTCAGCACTTGTTTCTAGAGGCAGAGAATCACAGATAACCAGACTTGTGGTAGAGACAGACACGTGTGACAGGTAACAACTTCCAAGTGACCATGGTTAAGAGAAACATTTATGCTCTAAAAGAAAGATACTATTCATTACTCTGTATTTTCGCTTGTTTTTACTTTTGTGAAAAACAACTCAGGCTAAGAGAAAAGAGATTCCTATAGGTGAATTTGGTACAAATGTAGCATTGGAGGGAAGGCAGTTTGGCTTGAAATCAACATCTTTTCAGAAAGGAAGAGAAGTCTTTACAGATATTTTATCAGACAACTTGCAGCTTTCAAACTGATTCTATATTTTCAAATATGATTGTCAGAGGCTCAAACTTCATTGGGTTTTCACCTCCTTTGACTACATGGGATTTTAAAAAGAAAATAATAATTTGTTCTTATATTCTTAATTAAAGTACTGACTTTCCTTCTGCCTCCTATGGGGAAAAAAATGAGTCTTTTCAATCCACAGTAATAATAGAAAAAGTGGAACTGACTGAACATTGCTTGGTTCAGTCCCACGTGTTACACCTGACCTCTGACCGACAGGGTACCATCCTCCTCCCTTCCTCTTCCATCACACCCATTGAATTAGTCCCTGGGATATAGTAATTTATACAGCATCAGCCTTTTGAGCTGTTGGCAAAGGCTTGTGAACATCTGGCTGAGCACAAATGGGAGTTGCTCTGCTTCACTTACTGCTGCCTGAATGACCTCCATGTCTCCCATCCATGCCTCTTTTCTTTAAACTATAATTTCAAGATGAAGCTCCTTTCCTTACAAAAACATAAAAGGGAGATTAACTCCATATTTGATTACATTAGCAGAATACCTGGTGCAGATCCCCTTAAATGACATTTGGAACATTTCCTGCCATTCATTTTTACCTTGCATTGGACAGAAGTAGCAATATTCTCTGGCTTCCAGTACTACTTGCAAATTAGCCAGTACTTAGAAACTAAAAATTTTAATTCCTCCCCTTGCAAAAAGGAATAGAATATTATTTTAAATGCTCACTAGAAAGAAGTATTAGTGATAAAATTGAAAGGCTTTGAAAATTTAAATGAACTGCCTATCTTTCCAGCAGCACTGATAGGAAAGAAAACTTGAAAGAACAAAGAAAAGTGTTTAACTGGTAAGAAATTTTGGCATTTATTCTTTCTGTGAATACCCACACCCCATTTCTAAATTTATTACTGCACTATTCTGATTTTAAATGCATTTTATCTGAATGAATGCATATAATTGCAAAACTAAAATTCTGAGCAATACAGCAAGAAGTCAGGCAAATGGATCCACTCCTGTGAACAGGCATCAGGAACCAGCCTGGTAGACTTCACCCGAGTAGGCCCAGGGGTACATGCAGCGCTGCAGATCTATAAAACAACTGTATATAAAACTAATTAGCATAGTGTGCCAGTCTTTCACTGGATGTCAAACAAATTAAAGCAGTTCTCTAAGAAAAGACCTGGTCCTATGCCAAGAATAGGCTCCTTTCTTAGTTTTGCTTTTGTCCACGAAAGTTAGTCATAAATGTGTTGGCCAGACAAGACACTCTCCTTTTCTTCCCAGACCCTCTAGAAAATGCAGGAAAGGGATTCATTCACAGGCATATTGCCCACTATTGCATTAACACAATTGCTTCTTCTGCTTAGATTACTTTGTTTTGCATATTACAAATTTTCTTTTTTCCCTCTGAATCTGATCTTATTTTGTCTGGATAAATGGTTATGCATTAATTAGAGGACCATGTCACATGTGAACTCAAGCTACATATTCTCCCACTGATCCAGGGATAAATGATTAGCACTTAGCACAGGAAAGGAACTTTCTCACAATAAAGGACCTTAGGCCAAGCAAGTGGCTGCGTACAGATTTTGGGAAGCTGAGCCCACATCACTGTCAGCAGCGACTGCTTTGGAGGAATGTACTGGCTGCCTCCAAGGAATGCTGCCCCAGCCCCCCGGCAGAGAAAACCCTCCCTGCTCTCCTTTTCATTCAGACACACAGCAGCTGCTTAGCTAATTATCTGGGACAGTGGGTTCCCTCACTGAGCAGGGTCCTTTGCCCCCACTGGGAGAGGGGGATCCTTTGTCAGGAAAGGATCCTATTACGCCTGCATATGAGAAGAGCTCAGCTTCAAGCCTGCATCCTCATTCCCTTTCTCTGTAAAGGACCTGCAGGTGGGGAGTGGGAGGAGGGATAGACAAAATAGCCTTGGACACCCTTTCCTATCCTATACCCTAAAGCCATGCTGGCAGAGGCTCAAAGTAAAGAGTGCAAAGAGCCACCTGCAAACCCCAGGGAGCCTGTGGGTTTGGACTGACAAGCAAGGAGAACTCCAGGGCAGGATCTCCCCTGGGAATGAAAAATACCCAATTCGGCCAGCACTTCAGAGCAATTCTATACACTCATGCATGGGATTTTCTGCCTCTTTGAGAGCAGAAGCCTGGTTTCCTGACACTGCAGAAAGTACCCAGCACAAACAGCCCCTGGATTTCCACATTGCAAAACTCCCACTCTGGGAAGATGGGTTGGAGCTAATATTTTTTGAGTATTTCTCTGAAATGCCAAATATCTTAACTTCTGTCACAAGGGAATTAACATAAAAATGTCAGCAGAAGAATGATTATATGTTTAGATCCACCTAAAAACGTATCCGCTCCTGCAGGTGCAAGTGTCATCCCTCACTTCTTGCTCCTGTGTTTCTAAGAGATATGAAATGGCACTCAATCAATTGTGGGAAATGAGTAAAATATAAGAAATGTCTAGAGAATAAAGAAGAAAGACGATGACCCTGAGGATGAGCAATCAGAGACATGCAACAACAGGTCCTTTTCATTCTGAATACATAATTTCTGAATGTCCTGGTGACTCCCTTATCCTTTGTTCCAATTAGTCAGAGCTGGAGGTTCAGCATAAACTACAGTAACATGTAAAATAATTCCATGAGATTTAAAAGAAGGAGGTTTTTATGCAGATATCTGGTAGAAGGGACTTTCCAATCTTTATCGTACTCCACTGTCGTGGTTTAACCCCAGCTGGCAGCCAAGCCTCATGCAGCTCACTCCCCCACCAGTGGGATGAGGATGAGAATACAAAGTGCAACAGTGAGAAAACCTGTGGGTGAGATAAAGACAGTTTAATAGTAAGAGAAAAAACCACCCACACAAGTAAGGCAAACAAAGAATTCATTCACCAGTTCTGATGGGCAAGCAGGTGCTCAGCCATCTCCAGAAAAGCAGGGCTCCATCACACCTAACAGTGACTTGGGAAGACAAACACCGTCATTCCCAACGTTCCCCTCTTCCTCCTTCTTTCCCCAGCTTCATATGCTGACCATGACACACTATGACATGGAATGTCCCCTTTTGGTATGTTGGGGTCAGGTCTTGTGCACCCCCAGCCCCCTCGCTGATGGGGTGATACAAGAAGCAGAAAAAGCCTTGACTCTGTAAGTGCTGCTCAGTAGTAACAAACACATCCCTGGATTACCAAAAGAGTCTTCAGCAGAAATCCAAAACTCTGTCCCAAAATAGTTACTATGAAGAAAACTAACTCTACCTGAGCCAAAATCCCTCTGGCAGTGTAATAGAATTACAGTAATCTCTTCTCAACCATTTCTACTAAATTTCTGCACATTCTGCTTGTTTTCAAGCAAACCACATATCATGGATAAACCATTAGCTAGAGTTTCCCCTTTACAGAGCTCTAAATTACCACCCTTTTACCTCCATAGACCCATCCACATGGAACAAGGAAAAACATTTGTCGTGCTATCTGCACACATTATGGCAAACAAATGCCAATGATTTACACTAAAGGGAGATGTTAAAAAGCAGTTTATATAGTTAAGTGCAAAAGGAAACCTTAGTCTTCATCTGCTGGATGCAGGTGTTTACAGCTGTGGAAGATGGGGCTCTCTATGTATGTTGCACTGCATTGTGTTAAGATCCTAAAAACTGAGGGTGTCAAAACTTTGTCTTACTTCTTCCATTTCTAAATTAGTCTGTTAAGGCCCAGCTTGCTCATAACCAAGAGAAAGGACGTATAAGCTGATGTGAGCTGAGAGCAGGGTGATGTTGCTTGAGAAAAAGGGTTTGCACTTTTACTTTTAGTTTTATATGTCTATGCTCACTACTGTTTCCCCAATTCTCTAATGCAGAAACCTATGTCAGTTGTCTTTGACTGCTGCTGTGGAAAAAAGGACATAAGCAGTAAAGCCCAACAGCAGGAGAGCACAACAGCAGGTTCTACCTAACATATGAAGTAAAAATCAGAGTGGGACATTAAAACACAGTGTCAACAAGGAATCACTTAATTAAACAGAAAGCAACAGCAACAATCCCAAGAAAGGTCAATAGTTTGAGAATTTCAGTGATTCAAACACACAGGCTTTCAAAGTTAGTTGTGTCTGGAGATATAAAGAAAATGCATAGGGTGCTCATTGCCAAAAGACCTTTTTTAAACTGGATTTCAGGGTCTGGCTGGGGAAAATATTGCAGGCCAGTGTCACAAAAAGTTTTCCTGCTCTCTATGAGCCAAAAACTGTGACCGAACAGCAAGTCAGCTCTGAATCCACTTCCCACCTGGTTATCACAACAGCCTTTATTTCCAGTTCCAAATTACTTCTCTCATGGATCCCTTCTGATTTTGTAAGCTAGAATACAGAATTCGTCTTTATAGTTAGTTACATTTCCAAGTGAGTCTGATGCCTACTGATAACTTTGAACCCATGGGGACACTATGTAGGTCTATGCACACAGAACAAACTGCTCAATCAGCTCAGTCTTCTTTCTTTCCTTGAAATAAAAAGCCATATTAAAAAGTTACAGCCTTTTCAACATATTAAAAAATAAAATAGGTTGCCTCTTCAGCCTACTTATTCTAGCTATGGAACAGGCACTATAGTGTACTTCCCTACAATGATTTATTTATATAGGTCCTCTCCACTTGAATGCAAAAGGCACTAATATGCTCTTTAGCCCTGAAGTGCAGGAAACAGTACTTTGACAGCTTCAAAGGAGGGCACTTCTGCATGTCCAAAAAATGCTATGACTTCTCTCCTGTAAAAGTCAAAGGGTTACAAAAGGGAAAAGGCTACATAGCAGGGTCAAACATTACGACACCGTATTAGAGCAAGTGGTGATGGAAAAGACTTGAGAGGTCATCTTGTTCATCCTCTGCTAATGCAAAATTGTTCCCTAGAGAGTAATACAGCAGGAAAGTAGTTGTTATGCTAAAATATAGGTTACATAATTCAAGAGAATGGGGATGGGGAAAATTGCTACAGAAGAAAATAATACAGAAGAACTTACTGCTTCTTTAGAGATTACTGCAGCATAACTGAAGCTAAACCATAATTTTAAAAAGTATGTGGAGACCAACCTTTAATGTTTGTTTCAGTTTACAGCTCGGTCTCTGAGTTGCTGACCTGTGTGCTTGTGCCTAAGCCAGTACCTCCTGGATAAGAAATAATTAATAAGAACATGCTAGCCACGATTTGTCAGGTTTTATTTTATTTTAAACACAGTGCCAACATATTGCTCTGCTAGTATTAGTAAACAAAGAGCAACAAGAAAATTATAGCAACCCATCACTAAAAAAATGACAAAAAAGTGAGACACACCCTTACTATTCCTTAAATTATGGATGCCTTATCTCTGCTGACAGCTTGGCAAAAGGCAAAACGTCTGAGGGCAAAGACATTGCAGCTTTGTGCCAAAAACCTGAATGAGCACCTGAGCTTAAAGCTCATATCAAGTTTTACTGTTGCACAATACATGACAAAGTATGTCAGATGCTATCTCCAAGATCAAGTTGTTGCAGTGATCCTAAATCCAGCCTCAACAAGTGCATCAGAATTAAACTAGTCATTTCACTTCAGAGGATGCAGCCTCCATATTAACTGCATGCATTGAAGCATCAATTTGTTCAAAAATTTGGAAAGCAAGGATGAAGCCATTCATCCGATAGCACGGCAACAAGCAAAAGAGTAGCAGCAGTTCATGTTGAAAACCTGATAAAACTGCTTCTCCCCAGATTGCTGCTAGCAATTAAAACGTTGCTGGAATTTTTAAATACCTGAGCCTGCACTGCCAATGTGCATAGGAAACTCCCCAGTCTCACAGCCATGCTGCTGAAGGCAACTGATTCCAGCTCAGGAGTTTTTTGACCATTTGAAATGGCCAAGACCAAGAATCCACCACAAAATCCTCGTACACAAAAAACAGTAGATGAGCCTGTGATTGCGACACGCTTTCAGTATTAAAGATTAGTATTCAATTGTACTTCAGCAACTCTCAGAAACATCATCCACACAATCACAAAAATCCCTTCTGAAAAGCTTCCAGAGGTGACACCTAAATCCAGTGGGGCTTCATCTTTAGAATTTTTTATCACAAAATTAATTTAAAAAGAGAATAAGCAAAGAATTCCAACGTGATTATCATACCATCTTCAGGATATTTATTTCAAAATTTCATTAGATCTAGTGATGATAATATTGATTTCTAAAACAAATGTTTATAATTTAAATTCAATGTACAGACTTCCTCAGTCTGAAACTCTTGCAATATCCCGGTATAAGAGCCTCTCCTTATGTTAAGAACTTTGCTTGAAGCTGATCTTTTCTACCCTTCCTGTTCTTGTGTACATCCTCTAATCAATTCACATCTTTAAATGTGCAAACCCAGACACAGCAATACAACTAAGTCTTCACTGATTTTGATTATAGAGGACAAAGAGCATTTCAACAGACAAAGATTTGGTTTTGCTTTAGTGCTACAGTCACACAACAAAGAACAATTCCTTAAGTAATAGTCTCATAGTTCCTAGCAGACGTGATCTCAGTCAAAAACAATAAGCTCATCAAGCAGCTTTGTTCTAATAACTTAAACTGCCTTTTCCCATGTGTCTTGATGCATTTTAGAGTTTTTTGGAAGTGTTCTTCTTTAGAATACTTGAAGGATATAGTTAAATTAACAGAAATTAAATTTACAGAGATGGATTTGCAACAGAGGCAGAATGAAGAAATATCAGATGTGCAGAAGGAAAGACTGCAGCACAAATACTTTTAGCAGATGTCAAAGTAATTCAGGGTCAGCAAGTTTCCCATCATTCTGAAATTGCTGGGACATATGAAAAACGCACCATTTTGGCAACTGAAAAGCAAACCCCACAAATAAACTGGAACAGAACCACTAAGATCTCAGGCTAAATCCATGCCAATGCATGACTCTCATCTGGTGCAGATGCCAGACCAAGCACATGGCCAGTCCTCCTGCAGTAGGCTGGGGAGGCTTGGAGATCCCTGTTATCTGCTGGAGAACTCACTTCCCAGCATTCCTACTGCTGCTGCACCCTGTGCCTCGCCAGCTCCTGGGTCACACTGGCACAGGGGGGATACAGGTGGCTGGCACAACCATGACCCATCTGTTGCCCCATGTCTTACAGCAGGAGGGACAAGAACAGGCATCCCAGGAACATGGCACAGGCACCCTGAGCAGCCCAACACAAGAGGAAGGAAGGTGACACCCTGGGAAGCCAACAGTCTGGAGCTTCACAAGCTGCACACAGCAGCCCTGCAAGAGAGAACTGCTGCTGTCCTGTACTCCAGAGCCATCTCTTTGTCCTTCAGTTACTATCTTTTACTACCACTCACACTGTTGGGTATACAAAGGCTTTCTCAGACCTGGAGACACCTTTGTATTCTTTCAAGGACCTGTACATCAGACTGTGAAGATTTAACAGCAGAAGTACTTTGGTGTTTCACATCCACATAAAAATTATGTAAAAGTAGAGTACATCTGCACTTTCCAAGTACCATGATTAGGGTGAAGAGAGGTGTCCAAAGCTACATGTATTAAAATCAGGAAATTACTGATAAAAGACTGCGCTCCTCAGATAGAATTTTCCATTTTGGAAATTCTTCCCCATTTTCATAACTGAAAAATGTCTTAGATTTCCCAGAAATAAGACATATGATGCCTGTAGGGTCCAGAACAGTACAGTTGGATCTTCGAGAGAGAGTACAAAACCAGTATTGGATCATTTCATCCCTATTAACAAACACAACAACTATACACCTCTGTGCCAGATGCTTCTCTGAGCTCTGTTTGGAAAACAGTGAGTTCAGTTAAGTGCATTTGCAGCTGGAGAGAAGCTGGTATATAAATCCACCCACTGCTCTGGCAACACATTTTCCCTTTTGAAACAAAAGCTGGCTGATGCCTCTCCAAGCAATGGTGTACTGCCCATTGGGGCATCAGCTCTTCACCTCTCTCTGTCTGCAGAGACAGATGTAAGAGAGACCTTGGAGTATTCCTAGCCTCACTTGGAATGATTTCCTGCCTAAGTTTCCCCCTCAACATCTTCACACCAACAGTTTTCACAACAAATGATTTAAATGAAAAATCACTCAGGCCATGAGGTTCCTTTCCATATGGCCCCATCCTCGGCTGGATGAGGGCAGCTTCCAGGCAAGTGCAAGTTTCCAGTGTAAAAGGAAAGGCTGTCCTCACAGTGCTCCAACCATAGCACTCTGCCATGCATTTACATTTTCTAACATTCCTCAAGCACAATTTCTGTTTACCGTACCACGCGGAACCCAGCCCAAACTTGTTTAACACATGTTTGCGTTATTTATCCCAACTCATTCATCACAGTTGTAAAACATCTGGCAGATGGTGGAGCTTTTCCAGTGTGTATCAGGCCCCTTGCTTAATTCAACCGCTGATTATTTACACCTCTAAGTAATTTGACCAAAGCCACACGAAAGCATTCAGCTATACTAAATCTTTCTCTGTTTGTTATTAACTCAGTCACTGGCTGTAAAGAGCTCTACCTCTCTCTCTACTCATCTAATTAATCAGAAGAATATCTATATACACATGTATATCATATATATTAACACACATAATGTATACACATTATACACTAATGTAAAACACTAGTTAAATAAATTATATATTTATATATATACGATATGCATATTCTACTCATATAAATACAACAGTTTCTTTTTAGGAAGCTCCATGTGATAAGAAAAGCCTAATTACTACATGGATTGA
This sequence comes from Erithacus rubecula, assembly GCF_903797595.1. Taxonomy (NCBI): domain Eukaryota; kingdom Metazoa; phylum Chordata; class Aves; order Passeriformes; family Muscicapidae; genus Erithacus; species Erithacus rubecula. The sequence continues at coordinate 83,166,140 of NC_136689.1, read as the reverse complement.
ATTGTCATTTATACCACAAACACATCCAGCTGCTGTGCAAAGTGTTGCCCCATGCAAAATGCACACACTACAACACAAATTAGACACATTCAGCTACTTACTGTGAATTTTTTAAAATCCCAGTTATAGGAAAAACATGGTAACATCAAAACCATGAATTCACAAAGTCACTTAGTTTAAGCACACCAAATCAGTGGGTTTTGAATCAGATCCTGAAACTGGAAAGTAAAAACTGTTCTTTCTGTGACTACTGAGCACAAGCATAGTATTTATCACCCTTTTACATCTTGCCTCTTGCAGAAGGAAGATATTTCACTATTCTTCTTGGTGTTTTTTGTTTTTGTCTTTTTTTTTTTTGCATACTTTCCATTGCTCATTAATCATACTGACACAAGTCCAACTATGAAACTAGAAGCAAGTTAACAGCTAAGACCTGCAAGAACATTAAAACGACCAAATCTTTTCTTCTGTCTAGGTATCCTAGATTAAAAAAAAAAAAAAAGGGTTCAAAAGTGTCATATGTGCTGCAGAAATTCAAGATCTGTTCACTGTTCCTGGCAAACCCTCAACTGTTTGCTGCATGGTTTGGTTGTCTCATATATTACTTTTTCTTCCCCTTTGGAAAACTGCATTTAAAACCATTATGAGCTACATCATCTCACTTTCACTTGACAGCACAGACTGGGTAGTGCAGACCTCAGAGTAAATAATTAAGTCCCTGTCCTGTCTCATTTCAGGAATCAGATGTGTCCTGGGAGTGTGAGACCAAGTAAAAGCTGGGGCAGTAAACCAAGAATGAAAGATCTCGGCTTCTCTTAAGTCAATGGTATCATGCCACTGCCTTTGAGAATCACTATGTTCCAAGGGCTAGTATGGATTTGACCCCTTTTTCTCCCTCACTTCCCACCCTATTATTATTTCTAAAGCCTATGCAGAGAGAATGGAAAATAAGGATGATGACAAGGGATGAGTACAGAAGACAGCTCTAGCAAGAAAACAATAGGGTTTGCACATCTGATTATATTCTATTACATTCAGAAAACAGGAAAATGTGGCCTCTTAGAAGAAATGCAGGATATATTATTACTGTCAGCTACAGAAGGAAAACCATGAAGAAATAACCAGTTGCTCAAGGCTGCCTCAGTGATGTTCCTGGTCTGCAATCACTACTAATCTTTCATACAGAAAGTAGGCAGTGAAACTGAAGGGACAAAAGACTTTAAGAAAAAGCCCAACAATATCCTTTTATTCTTCTAACTGAGGAACACTTTCTTACTGTATACCTCCTTTTTATGGCTCTTGGCCAGGCTTTTTATGCAAGTAAGCACCCTACAGCCTACTGTCATGCACTGTATATAAGACAACCTCTCAAGTGTGTACAGAAAACTTAGCTGATGTAGAATTTGGCAACTTGTTTGTTAAGTGGCACTTTAGTTCATGAGCATATTAAATTCATGATGCATAATCTGCTTGGGCAGCCTGCTAGTTTTAAGATGTTAGTCTAGACCCATAAAGCCCTAAATGTCTTGGGACCTATTTATCCAGGCATTGAGCTTTTTTTGGAGGTTTTCTGATGAAACAAAAGTTGTAATCAGAAAATGTCAGTCACTAAATTAGAAACACTGCATTCAAAGTCTCCTGCAGCCAACAAACTTCCTTTAGATTCAAGACAGGATCCCAAAGAAATTTTCCCATATTTATTGTAACTGAGGACCCAGGAAGAATATGATCTTCAGCCCTAAGATTGGTGATGTGGGAAACTGTGGGAGCTGCACCATGTTGAGGCAAATCAGATGAGAACAAAACTGCAGGTCCTAAAAAGCTGAGAGCTCTTGGAGGCCAAGCTGCACTGCAGACAGCCCAGAAAGCCCAATCCTGAGCACAAGAGCCAAAAATCAGTCACAAACTTCAGAAAAGAAAAATTCATTTGTACTCAGACTTGTTCACGTCAATATCAATTTTCTGCAGAGGTATTAGGATGGTATTTCCTGAGTAGTTTCCGAGTCGTGCCACAGAATATTGGGTGTGTTTGTGAAAGCTCTGTCACTCCTCACTCCCTGCAACTTCAGGGTTTTGCATGTCTGGAACAATCTTATTTTTTTCCGGTGTTTCATTAGCAGCCCCTTTCTGAGAAATGCCAGGTGGCACCATGCCCAGAATCACTTGCCAGCTAATCTCAGAGGATTGGGCATTATGCCATTTGAATTAAAAGAGCTCAACTCTAACTCACTGATAACATTTAGGAATCAAACCAATAAAAATGGGAAAACAAAATGAATACAAATAACCTCTGAATGCACACAGATCATAGCTTCTAACTGAAAATGCATACAATTGTGAAGAAAGGGGGAAAAAAGAAGATATTAGAGGTCTTTTTCCAAAACTTAAACCAGGGTTCAAGTGAGAAAAATCAGCTATGATTTCATAGGTTCCTGAAAACAGCAGAAAGAAAAATAAGTAATTTGCACATTTAAGTACAAAGTTAATGTCACAGGATTCCCTGCAACAGAGAGCTCAAACTTTAGGCAAGCTGTGGTATGCCAATCACCCCATGAAGTGCAGAGGAGAAAGAGGAAGAAAAGAATTTGCATTTGAAGGGAACAATGGAGTTTCCCCCTCAATCCCTTCATTCTGACACTTTGACATGTCCTTCCTAAAATAAAAGTGACATTTAATTTATGAAGACCAATAAAATCATAAATAGCCAGTTAAAAAAGTCTGCATAATCCTAATGTTGTCCACATCAACAATAAAATATGGGATACTCCAGCATGTGCACGTAGATGAGCAGGCAAGAACACAGACTAACAATTTTGTAAATTATAAACTCTTTTTCCATCATGAGCTTTTCAGTTTTACAGGCTAGAAATTCCCACGTACAACATACTCCACAGGAGGGGTAAGGGAAGGAAAAACACAAGGCTAATAAGGATGTGACTATTAGGAAATAAAACAATTCAAAACCATTTCCTATAACACAGTTAAAGAAAAATATGGGAGGCAACTTTGGCTTACTCTGACTGCTGTCTTTATAAAAGCATATCTGTGTTATTTACATCTTTTCCTCTATTCTTTCAGAGATCACGAGTCAGTACAGGACAGTCATTTTTCCTTTCACTTCATCACACATGTCTTGGAGGGTCAGAAAGCACTGGTCTTATAGTATTTCATAGCTAATTTACAGAGATAGCAGCTAATCAAGTTAAATAAATCATACAGAGAAACTGCCTTTTTCCTGTGGCATAACAGCATCCAGCAATTTTTTTATAGGAGAAACAACTGAGATGAGAGTTAGCAGGTCTCTCCCCATCTTACAAGCAAGGATAAAGCAGTTTTAACTTTGGTCAGAACAATCCCCCAACAGCTCAGACAGATGAAGGCACACAAAAGTTGCTTTGTTTTGTGGCTCTGTTTGCAAAGCAAGGACATCAGCCATGGGCAGACACTTCAGCACCCTCCACACTGAGGCAGATGTTTCAGAGAGGTGCAACCCTGCCATCTCCCTGCCTCTGCCCCTCGTGTGCCCCACTGACTGTGGGGGGTTCAGGGACTGGCTCACTCGTGCTCCCAAGGGACAAGGAGAAGCCAAGTGTCCACTGGGGCTGTGAGAGTCAAAAAGGAGTTCTGGCCCTGGCAGCACACTGCGTTTGACCTGTGCCTGAGCAGCCCTCGCCACTCCATGAGCCTGCCCTGAGCAGCAACACTGGCACTGATGGAGCAGACACCTAAGGATGCAAACACACACCTCTGGCTCCTGCCATCCACCCTCATGTCCCTCCACACACAGCCTGACAGCCCAGCCAGTGGAGCAGGGGAAGCAGAGGGGTAGAAGTGAACCCTGCAACACTCCTTTGTTCTTTCTCCAGGCATGGCTTGAAGAAATGACCACGTTAGAAACAAGTGAAAATGCAGATCACCACAGAAACACTGAATTTCATCTGTAATATCTTAATTTACAAAACACACATTTCTTCTAGTAAGAATCACGTCTGACTTGCTACTGATCCAGGCAGAAATTCAGAGGGAAAGGGACTAGCTTCTGAGGTGCTATCCATAAAAATGCCTGCTACTAAATGTGTTAGCTACTAATCCTTCTGGGTTTCTGGGGTGCCGTATCAACTCTCAGCAAAGCTTGCTTTTGACAACATATGCAACAAAGCAAGACCAGAAATAAATCCTTCTCCAATGAGATCAGGGCAGATGGAACATAGAAATTAATGAAGGACAAGAAGTGGAATTACAGATGACATTTGTATAAGGTCACTTCCACACCCCAGCAGTGTGTTTTTGTACAGATCTTTTAGCTGCTGTAGGGCTGGATTAGTTTCAATGCTTACACCAACAAACATAGTCAGATTTATGAATAATTCCATACATCCCATTCTTTCAAGGACATTAAAACACCTTACAGAAGTCCTCAAGACATCAAATGCTATGGATAGCCAGAAGCTACCCAGATTTGTCCTCTGTGTTATATCACATTCATTGTCAATACTAAGCAATCATATAAGATGAATTTGCAAGAAACATACGCACACATACAAACACGTACATATAATCAAAGTCTGTTGTATCATTTGCATTTTTTGGTACCTTGTTTTAGCCAGTCTTTTGATCAAAATACTATGTTGTTTTTCTCTACCACCAATATGACTGGTAATTTATCAAATACTTGAATACCAGAAGAGACATTTCACTGAAAAATTATATGCCCTGAAAGATGTAAAGCAATACCCACCACAACTGCTTTTGCATGCTGGCCTTTCCCACATCATGAACTATGACAACAGACAGATTAGAGTTTACAGATTGTAAGTAAAGTACCCTGGATAAAGAAGATAGCTAACTATAAGCAATCAGAAAACCATCTCGCTTCAACATCTCTGGCACTAGAAAACAGTAATAAGAAAAAAAAAAAAAAAAAAAAGAAAATAAAAGAAATCCAAGTTCCTGTGAATAATGCCTTGGTTTCCAGGCATCATGAGAAACAACCTAGGATCTGAACTTCCGATTAAATTACACCCTAAGCACTGGATTCACAGATAAGCAAACATGGTCTCTCTAAAGATGTCCAAAACAAATGAGATTTTATCATGCAAATAAAATCAGGCATGATTTTTCTATGCCTAAATCCAAATTTGCCTAAAGAAATCAACATTCCTAAAGCTGGAGCCCTCTAGCCATGCTTCATGTCCTGTTGGAGGCAGGTTAAATCAGTTGGGAATTCTAAATGCTAGTATCTGCCTTCAATTTTCCCTGGTATTTACCTCATTAGCACTAAACTGCACTGTATCAGTACACTGCCAGCCATGTTTCTTTTTCCTTCTCTTTTTGAGATGCTGTCCTATGAAAATCCTAAGTAAAATAAATGTTTTGCAGGTGGATAGGAATTACTTTGCAGGCTACAGCCTTCAAAACATTGCTGCACTATCTGCCCACCAAAGATTTTTGCCACTAGATAAACATGTTTGTGCGTCCTTTGGTCATGTTTTCATTTTCTCTCAGACTGCTTTCTAAAGGACAAAGCAAAAGACTGAACAGATTTGTGTAAGTGCTTTGGTATGGGAATGACTTCACACAGCAGCATTTCCATATCATCCTGATGGGGTAGGACAGTGCTGGTCCAGCAGCACAAGCCAACATGACACCAGTTTGTTCTGCCTGGAGACAAACTGCTCCCCCTCCCAAGAGACCAAACCTGCAGAATCCACAGACACAGTTCTGCCTAAATCAGAAGAGATTAAGTGACAGCAAAAACTGACTTCTTTATTTCACCTACAAGACAAGCACAAAAAAAGTCACCAAAAAGCTACAGAGATATGGTATGCATACCCTTGGATTGTGCTTTCCTCCCTTTTGATAAACTTTTTAGTTTCAATTAAAAGCAGCTTTCATGACAAGTCCTTGGTTGAAATCTTTGAAACTTTTACTCATTTGGCTCACTTAGATGAAAGCCCAAAACACAAAAACTTTTGTTTTCATGCCATCCCCAGCAAGCGGAACCAAAGCAAAGACTTGACGGCTATTTTATGTTTGAAATATTGGCTTCAAAGCAATGGGGACAGCACAGTGTGGGTGGGCCTGAAACTACAGCTGTCTTAAAACAAAGAGCCTATATATCAAAAAAAGCTCACAAGAGACAGGATTTACCCGGAAAGAATTACATCCAACAGAAATGAAGATGAGGAAGAGAACATGCATGCACACATGTTCAGGGAAAGCAGGGGGGAAAGGGTAATGGTGCAGTTAAAAAAACTAAAAACAAACAACAAAAAGATACTAAAGAATGTCGTATCCACTTGCAGCTGTAACTGTTTCCATGGAAAGCATTTTTTAAAGAGCTTTCTGACTGTATTATACTATCAGTGCAATATCATAAAAATGAGAAGAGTGATTTGAACTAGTAATGGGGCAAAACACTCAAAAAGGCTCTGTATTCAAATGAGATATCCCATGTATCTATAAACTAACTAGGAATAACACAATTCATAGGATAAGTGAATAAAAATGTCAAAGAGGTGGCTACAGTTTGCATTATTCTTTTCCTCTCTATACTCCATTTCAATGGATTCAGACTGATTTTGCTGTTTAAGCAACAGGAAGCAGCAAACATTAAAATATCACACCCACAAAATTCTTGCCAGCATGTATTATCAAAATAATAGACAGCCTAATTTTAAACAGATGAAGATTATAGGGGCAAATCATTGCCACAATTGTGATGGTGCCTGAGTTTGTCAATGGAGTTTATGACAGGTGAATATTTTGACTGCAGCAACAGTTTAAAACATTTGACAGGCTTCCAAGCACAGGGAGCTGTAAGTTCCCAGAGTCTAGATTGTCTCCTCCTACTGTTCCAACTGCTGAAGCCAGTGTGCTCACACATAGCAGCAGTGTCTTCTATGCCTGTCCCAACAAAAAGGCTATCAGGAAGTAAATCAATGTGGGCTCATTTCTGTGCCTCCCTCCTGGGACTGCATGGGACAATACAACACAGCTGGACAGACCTGCCTCACCTCTGAAAGATCCAATTTGAAAATGAAAAATTATGAAAATGTTACCTGGTGCTTTGGAAAGGCCACTAGGGTGCCGCAGTACACACACTGTACTTGAAAATGGCATTTCATCAAATCTCAGAGGTAAGCTGGTTCACCTTTGGGACACAGGCATTGCAGATTTGAGATGAAAAGTGAGAACTGTAAAGACACACACCTATGTGATGCTGAAATCAGTTCCCTGAAACCTCCCTCTTGGAAAAGACAGGGCTCTGGGTTACACTGCAATGTGTCAAACAACACTAGAAGCCTCTCCCTTGGAGCTGGAATTTTGATGATCCACACCAAACCTACCCACTGCTCTCAATGACCTAAAAGAGCTGTGGGTTTTTTGGGCCAGCAATAAAGAACACCATCAGAAGGAGCAGAAGCATTAGTTTAAAGCAAATGTGTATATCTTTGTATTGTAAATCTCTCTCACACACACATGCACAAAACTTGCTATTCACTGTCTGTTCAACAAAACTATTTCTGTTTAGAAGCTGGGACCCTTCAACTAAGAGTAACCATTTGGTGGGGGCAGAGGGATCTGCTTGATACCTAGAGACAGAAGACATCCATAGCTCCATTTGCTCCCCAAAGGGCCCTTTGCTTCAAGGGCCCCCATGCTGATGAAAGCTGAGAGGTCTGAAAGCAAACCTCTCTTTGTTTTGTTTTTCCCCTTTGCCAACTATGATGACTCCAGAGTCATTGATAACAAAAGCAGATGTTTACAGCCACATGGGAGGCTTCCCTGTATACAGTGGCTACTGCATTACACTTCATTAATCACTCCATGACATCTACCATATGTATCACATTGATTAGTAGGCATTTTAAATCCCATTGACAGTGTTGGGATTAGATGTGCACAAATATTAAAATGTGAACTCCTTCCCCATATAGTGATTGTAAAAATGATTCTCGACAACACTGGCTTTTTTCAGGATTCCCATTTTCCCAACTGAAAAGTACGGATGGTTAGAGATCTTGATGAGAAACAAATATGAGGCTTTCTTAGCACTTAATGCAACTGCAGCATCTCAGATGAAGCCTTCACACTGTCTTTTATGTATTTTTTAATAAATATTAGAAACCAGAATTTTCCTTTTATTTTGCATATTTTGGAAAACAGTACAAATACATCTATCATTCAACACAACTGGTAACCTCGGTAGATTTCTCTACTTTATATATCTAGAAAAGGCCTTCTGAAAGAAGAAACAAATATTCTGAAAATGACTCACTGGTATTCAGATCATTGCTACCTGTCCCTGGATGGCAAAACTCAACCTGTGCACTGCTTCCTGCCATCTACTTAGTTTTCTTTTTGTTTTCCTCTGGTTCAGTACAGATTATTGGTCTGATGCACTGATTGCCTTTCACATGATACCAAACCCCTCCATTCTGACCATCAGTTTTGTTTTCATCTGTGCCGAACCAAGTGATGGGGTATCTCATCTTCTATCAGCTCCATCATAATCATTATTACAACTAAGGCCTGTTAGCGCCAGTATAAATGCCAGCTCATTGGAAAATTGTGGGTACAATTTACAGACTAAGCATTTCCCTGAAATTGCAAGTAAGGCATTAAATCAGCAACTCACACAAACATCACTGCATTAAATGGAACGGAATTACTCATCAGCTGAGACCAAGACATCCTCAATAAACCTGCATTAGACATCCATGCACATGAGTATCTGATTACCCTATGCTGATGGAGGTGCAGATTTCATCTATCAGATGAGGATGGGTATAACACGTGAAACTTTTCTGGTGGCATAATTTACAAAGAAGACTTGGTATATGGCGCTGTCTGAGATCTGCCATTGTTACAACAAAATCTTGAGGAAATTACTTCCAAGAAAATATATCTTATAAACATCACCTATTACTGCAAGCTCTGTGATGCTGACTTCCAATTACACATTTATTTCCTATGGCAAACAGAAATGTGAAATCTTGTATTATTATCTGAATAAAACTTCTGGGGATGTTGGGATTCAGATGTTGTAGCTAACAAAGTCCATTTTTAGCGTTTTAGCGTTCATATACTGTCATAATGGGAACAAGCTGTTTTCTTTACAAGGCTGATTTCATGCTCGGCATGGCCTACTGCAGTATATTCATGAGGAACAATAAAAGTAGATAAAATTATCAGGAAAAATCCTTGATCTTTCCTACAAGTAACTAAAGGGTTACAAAATCAGATACAGAAGCTTTTCTTTTTTATTAAAATATAATGAAATAGCGTAAAATAGCTTTTTGTTTGTTTGTTTTGTTTTTGGGGTTTTTTTAAATAAAACATTAGGAAGTAATCTAGACATCCTGGTCCATTTTGCTGTACTGCAGCATGCACAGCCTGCTGTGTCTCCTGCCCATCTGCCTCGGGATCCAAGCTCTAATGTGAGAGACAAACAGGACAGTTCCTGCCCAGCCACCGCCAAAGATTAGGGTGTTTGAGATCTGCATGTTGGCAGGGCTCCAGGAGGCTCTGCAGCACACTAGTGATCTGGTAAGAGTAAACACCTGTATTAAGTCTCAAAATGCCCCTGGCATAGGATAAATATGCCAAAATATCCTTGGCACAGGGTAATAGGTAACATGAGCATCTCTGCACCTTCTATCCCTTCCTTCCCCAACCCAAATGGACAAGAAAAGGCATCTTTGCAAATAACTATGTATAGGGGTAACTTTTTCTTAGCAGACTTCCTCAGAAGATGTGGGCTTTTCCTGAAGAAAAAGGGGCAACTCAAGTTTTTTGCTAGGCTGAACTCATTAGGACTGACTGCATTAGGCTGACGAGCAGCATCAAAGGTCTGTCTCCTCCAGTATCCCCTTCTCTTCATGTCATGCAGAGAACTGTTGGGGCTACAAACTCAATGCTGTGTTTCATATCATTGTACTGGCAGTAAATTTAATCACAGCTCCCTAGAAAGCACTCCTTGTGCTGCAAAGATAGGAGAATAGAGCATTTACATTTGGGAACGTTTTTCTCCATTCTGGCGCAATTTATGCTTCGCATGACAAAACAACGCTGCATGAAAGACAGCGGCTGTGGCTGTGCCAAGTCTCAAGCATGCCAGTGAACTCTGGATAAGTTTTAATTTCACACTAAAGAGCTTGTTAAGTCTCATTGGGACCTTCCTATTAAGTATTCCAACAGATAGATTCTGCCAGCTGCAAGCTAATCCCATCGAGGTAAGCCCTTGCTGCAGCTCTCAAGTGAGAGAAGTAGGGGATGCATCTGGCTGCACACACACATTTCTCCTTACAAATCAGCTACTGCCTCACTGGCTCTTAAATTTATACCACAAGCATCTTCACAACCCTTTCTCCTTGACCAGAATTAATTACAAAGAAAGTGATCTAGGAGGTGAAGAACTGAGGTACACTTGGATAAACCCAACACAATCAAACTCCTGAGAGCAGACTATGCCTTGACTACTAAATTCCTCAGCACTTGCAATTGTGAGCAAATCTCCAAAGCAAAAAATACCATTCATGTGGAGATTAAGTATTAGTCTTTGTTTAGCTATTTTTTTTTATTTTGTCATATTTAAAATTGGCAGAACAGTATTTTCACAGTTAACAGAAATTCAGATATAGCTTTGGAGTAGGCTACTTTAAGTTGTTTCATGACAGATTTATTTGTAAGGATGAGTCAAACATAAATAGATTTCTTAACTAATGCAGGACGGCACCAAAGATTTGTCACATAAGGAACAGATTAGTTTTACTTTAAAGGGAGCAGAGGCAAAGCTGACACATCACACACAACTATGTAAAATGCCAATTTCCAGCCCAAGACGTATGAGATTTGCTGTTAAGCCTCTTTTACACCTAGGTTTTCAAACAACTGGATAGTGGAGCCAAATGCCATCACAAATTTTGTTGCACTTGGAACTTCACTTAGCTGCATGGCCAGCAATTTGCTCACTGTTCAGACCCTCATCAGTGACCTGAATAGCATCTTGCTTTATTACTCAGCACATTTTAGACTTGAAAATAATTTTAGAGTAGTAAGGGGGGTGCAGGGGGAGTTGTCTAGATGCTTTAGCTCCAATGGCTATGATCTAGGATTTCAATCTGCTATTGAAACAGCATGATTCCCACACAAGTCCAGCATGAGAAGTCAAGCTCTGTTGTTCAGTGGCACCGCTCCTTCCCTAGCAGCAGACACTTGGAAACGGCAGAAGGTGCAAAACCCAACTGACTCCAAGTTCTCCAAAACATTAGAAAAACACGAATCTGAAGCTCGCAGCTGCATTTTATCAGATTTATCCATATAAATAGACCAAACCCAAAGTGGATCCAGACCTGAACTTTTCACCTTGTGTCCCTCTGTGACGAAAATGTATCTCATTTTGTTACTCAGACTAGAAATTCTTTAAAGACTTATATTATATTTCTAGTTAAGGAATGACGCTCTCACCAAAATCCTACTGTGCTATGGTGCCTAAAATAGTTAGCTCACTAATACTGTCCAGGTTTGGAGGTTACATTCTGAACAACATGTTTTGACTGAATAAGGATTTTTTAATAATCTTTTCAGTTTTCTCCCATCATTTATCTTCTTGAAGCACAAGCACTCTGAGCCTGGACTGGTTACAAGTACCAGTGAAGAGAACACTGCTCTCCTGTGGGCACTACCAAAACATCATTAAGAGAAGAAGAGATGTTCAGGAGGATATCACAATTCTTTTTCTGGTCTTCAGTGTATCATATACCTTGGAATGTCTCATTAACTCCTGGATAAATGTCTCCCATAATGCATAATAAAATTACTGATGACTGTTCAACTACCCTTCTCTATCCAGCCCTTTCATCAAAACCAGACACTTTCACAATGATTCAGCAGTGTTTCTTCCCCAAACTTAAACCCCAACACTCCCCTTTCAAATCCCCAAATTGAGAATTTTCAGACATCATTTAAAAAAAAAAAATAAAAAAGAGTACAAATTACAATGGAAATCACATGCACCAAACACAAACATTGTCAGTATATAGGTTTTGGGGGGATTTTAGACCTCAGAAGTTAGTAGTTTTGGTTTAATTAACACCTTTTGCTGGAGCCACCTCTCCTTTAGTTGTCCTAGTCTCGAATGAGGGAAATGCTGATTTTCTTGTTAGAGAAAAAGCATGGGTAATGTTATGCTTCCCAAGTTCTACCTCAGAGAGTCAAACTCAAATAAGCTTTGTGATGCAATCACCACTGTGTTCAGTGTCAAGGTAACAAGAAAAGACAGAAATGTCTGGTGCTTTAGCTACTGCATCCCACTTGACTGAAGCCAACCTGTACAGATACAATGTAGGGAGCTCCAACTGGTAATACAAACTGGTTAGTTTCCTTATAACAAAACCAAGGTGATTTTTTTACACAATAAATATTTATAGGCAGATGTCCACTTTTTAGACTTACTCAGTTCAAAGTTCAGAGCATCTCCAGACAACTTCCAAATACTGAGGATTCCTCTTGACAACTGAAAGGGCCAGATAGCTCAATACAAAGGTACTGCAAACACAAAGCAGCACCAGAGCTTGCTATAGTCACAACTGGCTACTGTGCTGTATTTAAATGGAAGATGGGCCATGCTGGTCAATCACTCTATGTGGGACAACTTTCTTTAAAATTAGTGTAAGTTGTGAGTGGATGGCAGGATTCAGAGACAGTTATTTGTTTTTTTTCTTTTCTTCTAGGTCTGTTTGGAAATCCATGTAATTTAAAGCTTAATGTTCACTATTTAGTTTTGTGGAAACTGATTACTAAGCTTCATAAAAAGCAACAGTCTTGACTCAGTGGAGATGGTTGAAGCAGACTGCTTTTAAATGAAGTAACAGCTTTCTAAATCAGTTCTGGAGAGCATACACTGTGCCACTCATTCACTTGTTCTCTGATGAACTTTTTTCCTCAACTTAAATTCACCACTAGCTTATTTTTCTTCCTTTGGTAGTGATGGGAGCCAATCCTACCAAAACATAGTTTTTGTTAATTAATAACTTTACAACTATTGACAGCAGTAAACTTATGTTTGTGTAAAACACACTTACAAATAGCCAGTGTTTTACTCTACAGATACACAAAAATAGAGGAAGCCTAACATACAAAAAAGAATAAGCAAGTCCTCAAATGATCTGCTGTCTGCATCTACAGGGTACAATCACTGGAAAGCAGAAAGTATAAAGGAATTAATCTTTCTATCAATGACTCAAAACAATTCAGATTTCACAACTTCTTAAATTACTTAAGATATCTGCCCCCCACTCCTCTTACCAAGGCTTCACTGCCTGCAGCTGTGTCCCCCAAACAGATTGTTACAGTCCCCAAATTCACAGTATCTACATAGGAGGTATGGAACTCAGATGTGCAAAACACTGTACTTAATACATAAAAAGAAGATTCCAGCTCCTTAATCCAACCCTACTACAAACTAATTAAGAGCAACACTGGCTACACTGCTGTGCAGGATGCTCACAGATATTAGTCTGGAGAACCTACTCTCATGTTAGTCCATGAGCAAGCAACACAAAGAACACTGAATTAAAACAATTCCAAGCTGGCTACCTGCACTGAGAGCCAGGAAAGCAGAGCTCAGTCCTTACAGAGGCCTCTCCCATTTTTTCTGTGCTGCTGTAGATGCAAAAGCAGCAGGTCCTGCTGAAGGGCGAAGGAAAACATGGGAGCAGCAGATCTCCATTTATGCTACACAGAGAGGAGTGGACTTTCTCTCATAACAACACATCAATGACTGTGTCAACCAAGAGCTCCTCTCATCATCACCATGGCATCATCCATCCCTGCTGGGAATCCTGACCTAACTTAATTACAAAGTGCCATGGCTTCAATTTGCCATACCTGCTAACAGTAATCAAGGTGTAAACATACTTCTACACCCAACTCAGAAAAAAAAAAAAAAAAGTATAAAGTTACAGAGTCAAAAATAATTTAGGCTTCAAGTGAAGTCAAGGACACCCAGTCCAAAATCACCCACTCAAAGCAGGGTGCCAAAAACTTAGGCATGAGCTACCTGCTACACTGTATACAATAAAAGCAGAAAATGTCACGACATCCACTTCCAGCTTCCACTTTAGTGGGATCTTAGCTGGCTACATCTAGTTGTGAAGTCTCCATTGTCCTAAAGAAAACTATCATATCCTCTTTCTTCCACTGAATGTTCTCAAATACAAGGGACATATCATTTAAACGGTTGTTTTTTTCTAACCAAAGACATCAATTACACCCAAGAATCTGCAGCTGTTAAAATTACTTAGGCTCCTACACTGAAATAGCTGTCTGGCTACTCAGAAGCAAGGGTAAGACTCTGCAGGATGGTTAAAAGGGAGCCCGTATTTAAACATGAGAGATAAAAATACATACACTTGAGCTGAAAAAGAGAGCTGATCAGAAAGGAATTAGATATTTTTTTTTTTTTTTTTTGCAAATGAGAGAATAAATATCACTGTAGACAGTGATCAAATTATGGGTGAAAAAGAAGAAAAAAAAAGAAGAAAAAATATCAATAATGGTTGTAATTTTCTTGTTTCCAGACTTTGAAATATTTGAGTAAACAGTAAAAATAGGGGTGCTTTAGAGATAAATGACCTTTATCCTATCTCTCTGTCACTCTCATTGCATGAGTTTAAAATGCCAGTGCTTCTCAGTACTATATATAAAAGGCAGTGACTCCAGAGACTTGCTCACATTGCTATGTCAAGTGAGTATCTCCAACAGTTTGCAAAGTCTATTCAATTCACATTTGAAGTTCTCCATGCAGGCCTTCTGAAAACATGTCATATGTGAGCAGATGGCAGAACAAGTGACAAACCCCACTTTTACTGAAATGCAATGTATTGCTTCCTGTTGTTCCAAGAGCTTGCTTGCGGCCATGAATACCAGGTTCCTTTACTGGTCTGCCTATCTGAATTGCTTAAAACATTGTTTTTTGCTTTAACATTTTCCTCTGTGTCCTCTATAAGTATTTGAGTTCTGCCCGAACCCTAGTAGTTATTTTATTACTGCATTAATTAATGCATTAATGCATTAAGCATACAGCTTTTGGGATGTCAAAAAACTTTAAAGAAATTAATCTATATCCCTTGCTTATGACACCAACCAGACTTTGTGATTTCCCATTACAGCTGCTTTCCTAAAGTATCCCTCAGTTACACTGTGTAATTACTAGTTCTGTACTATCTCACAGCCTAGACTTATTTTCTAATGTCTTTCTCACCATTCAAATGTTTGCTCTAATGAAGCAACAGACCTTCAGCTACTTTGCCACAGGGAACATATCCTGGCATGAAGGGTTTGGGAATGACTTCCAACCAGAGGTGACATGGGCTGGAACCAAAACAGAAATGCTCACATGCACCTGTTCTGCTTGTGGACTCTGTGGTTTCCAGACAGAAGGGACAGGATATTTCACACATAAACCCAAAATGCCAATTGTGCAATTCCTTACAGAAAATAAGCCTCTGGCCACTCAGATTTAGTCCCATCAAACAGCTGCCAGTGGAGCAAAAATAACCCAGCTATCCTGCAGAGAATGAAATAGTGAATGTTACCACATCACATTGGAACCTCAGCACCAGCAGATGAAGACAAACCACAAATACTTCAGCAACACCTTTGGTGAAAGTGCACATTCAGCCATAACTAAGCATTGAAACAGAATGTTGCTATTTAGGTATTGTTTCAAATGTCATGCATTTAAAACGCCCACTTTTAAAAGGTCTCCTCAGGGCATACGAGGAGATCAAGTGTCCCACAATGAGGTTGCAGTTTGGACAGACAAGAGAAGAAATGTGACTCTGCAATTGGATTTTTATAAATAACCATCAGTCCCATCATGCAGCAGATACTTCCCATTTTCAGTAAGGAAGGGTGCCATTTAACTGAGAGTAGTCCATGAAGAAAATTTCTGATTCCTCTGAGAAACTCTCTGGATAGGCATGCCTGGATCAGTGTTAAAGGTTGAAAAATACTCAGAAGGCATGCTGAAATAAAACATTTGAGTTTAGAACCTTGCAAATATCATGACCTGATAAATTTATGACATCTTTACAATTTAAGCACTTAAGATTTAATGTCATAAAATCAACATCTCACATCTGAACTCATCCATAATCAAGCTTTTACAAAGACAAACTGATATATACCTGTTATGTACCAATTTCAGATCAAACCACTGTTTAAACGCCATTGATGAAAGTTTCTTTATGAAATTCTCATGTTTCCTGAAATCTGAAATCCTTCAAAGGATTTTTTTTACAGACATATAAATAAAATATTAATATATATATATTATATATATTAATATATATTATGTATATAAGTGAGTAATCAAGGTTAATTTTCATGACAATACTTTTATTCCAGTTCTTAATGTAAACTTATAATTATTGCCATATTACTGCCATAAATGCAACACAATTTGGGATTACAATTTTCCCAACTCTGAAATTGCTTGTGCAAGTCAACAGTTGAAGCTGCTTAAAACATTTTCTAATCCTGCATAAAATCCTATAACTACAGAAGTCTTCAGATTTTCTTGTAGTTGAACTCTCTATCCAGTACATTTGAATTATTTCAACTTCTTCTCTGTCCTGAATTACTTTAGCTTCCACAGCAATGATGCATAAATACAGTTAATACAGAGAAATTAGAAGCCATTTTGAAAAATGTCTTCAAAAGTCTCAGCAATTGGAACAATGATTCAGATTGAAAAGTGTAGCTCCCTAAACCAAAGTTGTCACAAAGGTTTTAACTTCCTTTCTGCCCCCATTCTTCCCTTGGAAACCCAGAAAGACACTGCTGCATGGGCATGTTATAGCTGGGGAGATAAGCTGCATCTCCTTAGCGAGCTGTGAATGTCACACAGCAATTTCAGGTGGTTCAGTCCTTGTCAGCAACGCTGAGGCACCCACTGCATCTGCCCTGCATTTCTGCTGATATCTGAGTAACTGTGTGTATGTGAGCGAGGCTGCGTGCAGTTTTCACGCCTGAAGCTCTGCTAATGCCGGTCAGCATTCGGCACACACCCCTGATGACATATTTTTAGGAACTGTTGAGAGTCTTAATGCAAACTTGCTCTCCCTCTGCTAGCCATAACACAGTACCACAAATAGCTTAGCAATTGGCAGCACTTTCTATGTCTCATAAAAAGTTACTTCTGATCACAGACTGGGCTTTTCTACACGTACTTTTCTGTCCAAACAGGCAAAATATATTATGGGTGTACAGATATCTTTTTGGGCAAACATCCTAGACATAATTTAACTTTTTTATTATTTTTTAATAGTTTGATCTAGAAGTGCAGCCTGAAGACTCAATATGAAACTGCAGCAAACATTTTTGTGTTACTTCTTTCATGGCTTATTCTATATTTAGAGAAATTTCACAACAGCAGGGCTAAGCATAACATTTATTCTCATCACCTTTTAAGCTGCAGGAGTTATCTGTCACATCAGATCCAGTTTTTTACTTATGATTTTCTCTAAAATCACCATATATCTATTCGTGGCCTTAGGTATAGGATCTGAAATCCCACTCAGATACAAGAAATTGACAGAAAAATACTGGAAAACTACCCAAGAACAAAACTGTACTGGAACGTCATCATTCTTCCCCTTATTTCTGACTTATTCCTTTCAGCTCTCAGTTACACACAACCTTTTGTCTTCTCCACTGCCTACAGCAGAACAAAACTCGCGCACAGCTCAGCTGCCTTCTCTAGAAGAGAGCCTGGGGAAAGCTGCTCCTACAACTGGCTCGCTGTTGGGAGAAACCCATTTTCCAGCCACCACTAAAACACAACATGTGAAAAAGAGCAAAAGTCATCAGCCTGAAACATTCACAGAAATACGTGCACAAGGAAAGTGGCTAGGTATTTTAAGATACGATTTATGTGATCGTATTCCTGTGTTCTCCAGGTACGGAAATAAAAAACAGGCATCTGTCTTATTTAGTAAAATATGAGAATACACTGAAAAGTTTTACCTCAAGGCTGTAAATTATGAAAAGAGGTCTTGCACAGCCTGAGAAAACACTTTAAACTGGCAGTTGAAGTGTTGTTTCTCCAGCTCCTCCAGTGTTGTGAAAACTTGAATGAAGAACACAAGCCAAGGCAGGGTCTGAGGGTAGGGGGTGTAGAAAACTACTAATATTTTCAACTCAACGATCCCACTTTTTTTTTTGAGATGTAAATTAACAATACGTTGAGCTACTCTTAATAGAAAAGAACAAGGAGTTGTGTTATCAGAAGGCCACAAGGTAAAAGAAATACCTGTACCAACTCCAGCACAGGCTGTGCAAGGGGGACAGACTATTTTATAGATCTAGCATGTACCAACCAAACAACTGTCACCACTGACAAGAAGTATACACCTAGTCAGTGCTCTCAGAACACAGCTCAAGGAAGTTGCAGTGCTCCTGGAGCATGAGAAGCCCTACACCGAGGGCCAGCAGTCATCTCTTCAGATGAAAGCTAGCCACTGAATCCTGCTGCCAGGATGTCCTGGGGATCCTCATTCCCCCTGACAAGAAGCATTCAATATTCTGGGGAAAACCACTTCATTCACTTGAGCCAACAAATCCATGAATATTACAAGTGACTTCAATTTTCAAACAGATCTGCCTTTGTAAATTTCCTGTACACTGACCAGTTTTTGTCAACAAATGAGTAAAAGGCTCAAACAGGTATAAACATCTTAGCCATATACTTATCACTCTCCTACTTGTTTCTCCCAGATAATGAAAGCAAAAGTGATAGTGGACCTGCAATTTCCAAGATTTACCAAAGCCAAGTGGTATAATAAAAACTGACTGTAGGCTTTAGGACGACTTGCAAAAGCAGTGAAGTGACTTAACAGCTAGGGTCAAATTCTGAAGAAGTGATCTAGGATACGGATCATAAATGCTTAAGTGGCAGTAGGCAAGAGGCAATTCTTCTTTTCCAAGCCAGTGGTAGAGCATGCTGCTAGGAGCTGAGCAGAAGCTGAGTCAGTTCCTGGAGCTGACACCTCTCTCCAGGTGCTGTGCACCCCTGCTTCCAGGGTCACTGCTGAGCCAGGCATCATCTACCCATGCACCATTGCCCATGCCCAGCTTGTGGATACCAGCTTTGGGCATGTCTGCAAGGGGAGTTGGAGGCTCTTGCATTCATGGAACTTCAGACAGAACGTTCAGCTTTCAGACAAGAATCTGTCCCAAATTCATTGATGTTTTGATTGAGCTGTCAATGGAGAGAGAAACACTTATGACCCAGCTTCATTATAATTATGTGAACTTATAGACTCAAAGACTATTGCATAATACAAAAATATTCTTGAACAACAAGGTTTATAGGTTTCTCTTTTTCTTTTTTGTCTCTAGAGGATTAAGTCAAGGTAGTTTTCAAACAAACACTGAAGAAAGCAAGGAACGTGCCTAAAACTCCTGAACTTCAAAATTCAAGGAAAGATGTCCTTCCAAAGTCAAGATATGAATAACAATCCTTAGAAATGGTTGGTACATCTCATCTTTTTCACTCTACACACAAACACACACATTCATACACTAGGTTGCTGGAGCAGCAGCCCGTCAGCTAAGAGACAGGATTTTCCAGACCTTAGCTTTGTGTAGAGACCCACTGCTCCATTCCCACAGGAAATTACAACTTGAGGAGATTGCATGTATGGTTAATTCCAGCTAGCAAATTATTTTATAACAACACTAACACTCAAAAATAACTCTTACTCTGAAAAAAATCAGACAGCGCTGCAATACATATAAATACAGGGACCTGAAGATTTTGAGATTGAAAATAAGAACAGAACCTAAGCTGCATGAAAAACAGTATTTTGCCAAACAAACATCAATAATAACAATGAGAAAACAGAGAATATGGGACACATTTGTAATTTCTACTCTGGAACCCACAAAATGATCTTTTCTAATATTCCTTAGAAAGACTGAGACTTACAGCTAGTGTTAAAAAGGAAAAAAAAAATATTTTACTTCCATGACAAGTAAGATGAGCACAGATGTTCTGCAAAAAGACCATACAAGGAAGTAAAGAGGTAAAGAACATGCCGTGTATTTTCTAATTTTTTTCAGCTATTGTTAAATTAATTTTTTGGCACTTGAATCTTTATAGAAAAACAATACAGAAAATGGTGGAGAACTGAACTTACTTAAGGAATGCTTCTCAGCTTACAAATCAGATTTTTCTTCGTACTGCTAGAATTCCCAAGACTTGCAAACATGAGCAGCAAGGGTGACATCTCTTGATCTCAACTCAGGTCTTCACCTTACAGAGTGGGAAATTCTCACTGGCAAAGAAAAGTAAACCTAGGAGGATAGTCTTATTTTGGTATGTTGTCCACCTTCAGGATTTTCTTTTTCCACAGTATTTAATAAACTCTGCTACTGAATAAGAACAGGGAGTTGATTTCCTCACCTCCTTTCTCCACTGTTGCTTCACATTAACTGAAATATTATCATTTAATAATACTTCTCTTTAGAGATGATCATGGTAAAAATCTCTTTTCGCTTTTGCATAGTGTTGTCATATTTGCTTTGAAACATAACAGACAGTCTCACAGACCTTAGTGTGGGAGAAAAACAACATTAATGTTTCTTTTACATTTCAACAGCTGATTAAATGCCTTGGATGGAAATTATGTGAAATTTTAATCAAGACTAAGCTGACTTACAGCAACAGAGCTCATGATGACACTTTTGCAGGGCATGCTTGGTAAATGTACTCTCTATTTCAGCCACCAAAAGAACATGGGCATGAAGCTCCTTGTATTCCCTACTTTGCTGTACATACTCATGGCTTGGTTGCTTAGGTTCTGATGGAGGGGTAGCTGTGCCGACATCAGCATTTTTCAGATACACCTCCGAATACTCTGGTCATACTTAAGAGTGGCTTCAGCACTGCTACCACATAGGAAAACTGAAAAAACCCAAACTCTCGTATGGCTCAAGACTGTAAAGACAGAAATCAGCATTCTGAGCTGTAACAGGAAGAGGCTGATAACTGCATAGCATTTGGAGGAATGATGGAAAGCAATTCAAGAGAGTTATGGAATACACAATGAATAATTAGTCTCCATTAGCCAGGCTATTTTTAGTGACAGGATAAGAGGCAATGGGCACAAATGGAAACAAAGGCTCTATCTGAACATCAGGAACCTCTGAGTGTGACTGAGCACTGGTAGAGATTGCCTAGAGAGGCTGTGGAGTCCCCATCCCTGGAGATGCTCAAAGGCCATTAGGACAGAATCCTGGAGAACAAGCTCTAGGTGTCCCTGCTTAAGCAAGGGGTGAGACCATGCAACCTACAGTGGTCCCTTCCAGTCTCACCCATTCTTTAATTCCATTTCTAGCATTTCTGTGTATTCTATGTATATCCTTCACATTGATGGTTAGCTTCCTGCCAAAATTAAGACAACGGCAGATGAAGACTAAGCACCAGAAATGCAGTTATTGAGCATAATTCCAATCTAAGACCTAGTCTGTGAATACATGGTTGAAAACAGAAGCAAGCACTTTGGTACAAGGCTTCATTTCTCAAGCTTGGACTGGGGCCCAGGCCAAAGTGCAAGAGTTAATATAATTCCCTTACAATGTAAAAATTAATGTAATAGGCCACTGTTGTTCTCATGTGGAAGAGGATATAAGGCAGACCTTGTGAAACAGAGAAAAAAAGATGACCTAAAATGCACAAAAATTAATGCTGTGATTCAGACTAAGGGAAGGAACTCCAGCTAAGAACTGGCTGATGCAAGGCTGACAGACCAAGTGGTGAGTGGGGGCTTGGGGGCTGAGACATGAGTAATGAGAAATTCTGAAAGTTTGAGTTTACAAGGCTTACTAAAAGCACACCACAAAACTTGTATAAATGTACACTTACTGCAAAAAACTGGCACACAAACTATACTCTTGTGCTGTAAAGGATGCTTGTTAGGCAATTCTATTTCAACCACCAAGAAATATAGGACAGGAATCACTGAGCCAAAGCCCAGCTTGTCGAAGCAATTACAGAGACCTGCAGGGCTTTGCTGCTGAACAGCCATGGTCCATTAATGAGGAGCTGAAGGATCCATCCTCTAAGGTGAAAAAGCTCAACACAAAAACAATGTCCCAACCAAGACAGCAGTTACCTTAGGAAGTTGAAGGATAATGCTCTCTGAGTTGCAAACCCAGGGCTATTAGGTACCTGTATCAGGTAAATTCTCCAAAGGCTGTATGCAGCAATGAGAGCACAGCTTCAGCACAGCAAGGCTCCCACCCACAACACAAAGCACACAGAGGATTGCAGAATATGCTGAGTTGGAAGGGACCTATTAGGATCATAGAGTCCAACTCCTGTCTCTGTGCAAGACATGCTGTTTTCTCCTCTAAGGGGGTTCAAGAACAACCCAAGATCAAAACTTTTCTTGCAAACCTTCTCGGTAGGAGTTGAATGATTTTTGCTGAGTCTATGCAATTCTGTGAAGATGAACCACTGGGAAGTCACTAGCAAAGAAAAAATTCATGTATAGCTTTGCTGTAAGGTATCTTGAGGGAAGGGGGAATGGAAGGGAAAAGGAAAGCAAAAACCTTAAAGAAACAAAGACTGCAATCACTCAAGGGTTATTCTTTCAAAAAAAAGATTCAAGGCTGTAATGGCAATAAACACTTTAGTTATATGCTTACTGTATTTCAGATTAGCAGATATGTTAGCAGTCTGTCATACAATAGCTTTAGGGGCCAAATAGTTTGCTCAATTCAAGTATCTACTCTGAGACCCACAGGAGAATAAGTAAAACAATTTGAGCCAAGTATTTGTGTAAAATACTTATTTTGCCAGCACCCTAAAGAAAATAAGCAGAAAAATCTCAAATTGCAACCTAAACACGAACATCTATTACCGTTTCCTTGCGGTCTATAAATCTAATCCTACTGCCCATACATCAGACTTAGCCATGCCTTCTGCAACTTCTCAAGTGTCTTCTCTTTTAAGAAGTCTTAATCTGTATTAGCTTCTCTTCCTCATGTGCATTTCAGACACAAAACTGCACCTTGCTTCCTGAAGACCTAGCAATGATTTTTAGTTTTCACCTTTTCCTAATGTAATATATTAACATAAATCTAATCAAAGAAGCAGTGTGGCAGCTGTTCTGTGATGGATTCTGATGATCAGCAAATTTATCACAAAGCCAAAGTACAGTGAACTTCTCCAGAGAAGTTCAGTGAGAGCAATTCCAAAGGCAAAAAGGTCCATCATCCTTTCTGAAAGCACTTCTATTTTGTCCATGTCAAATTACCAAAAGGTGAAAATTGGTTTTGATGTTAAAATTCTCCTTGATTTTATTTTTTTTTCTGCATTGTTGGCTTTTTAAAGCAATTTTTTGTTAAGAGATAGGTCTCTCCAATTCCTAGACTACCACTCAGAAAAATGTTTAAACAGTCCTTTCTGAGGAACGTAAATATTGGTCTGGGTTTTTTAATACGGTTAAATAATTCATCTAATAAAACAATGTTCTGTACTCATCTTTATGACTTTATACATTGTATGCCCATATAAGTGCAAATTTCTGAATTTCAAACATTTGTGAAAACTACACCACAGACTAGTAATAAAAAGCCCAGAATACTTAGCATCATGCTTAGATAAATAAATTAATAATGAAAAAATAACCTACCAATTATGAAAATAATATCAACATAACCACTTACTATATCCTTACGTGTATCCTAAGTCTACAATTAGCTAATAATAAAATTCCCTTTTGCCTTTATTTCCAGGCAATGTTTCCCTGTGGTCAACAAACAGTACAGAGGAAGGATTAGAAAGCTATCCCACAGAAAGCAGCATGAATGCTTATTAACCTCAAAAGACTGACTCAGAGGAAACTAAATTCCAAAACTTGACACATCCTACTTCTTGTATCCCAACCAGCTCTGTGGTTTGCACCATGATTTCTCCATTCTCCAGCAAAAACATCCAACTATTTGGAACCAGATGCAGTTCAGACAGTAATGGAGATCCCAAAACACAGCTTTTCTGAGCCATGGATAGACATCATCGTCCAGGACTGGGCTTACGCAGAGAGGCATGGTTAAATGCAGATGTTATTCTACTGGAGAGGCAAGGGCTTTGA
Source organism: Erithacus rubecula (assembly GCF_903797595.1). Lineage (NCBI taxonomy): Eukaryota > Metazoa > Chordata > Aves > Passeriformes > Muscicapidae > Erithacus > Erithacus rubecula. The sequence continues at coordinate 83,141,970 of NC_136689.1, read as the reverse complement.
AGTTTTCCAACTTGCTTAAGCAAGTTGCTGCACAGTAAGCATGCTGTCAGAATGCTGTCATATGCAACAGTGACACAGATGCTCACAAAACATCCAAAACCACAGCTTCAAATTTCTCTGCCTGCCCTTTGTCAGCAGGACACAGTGAGGCATCTATTTTTCTGAATGTAGGACTGTATTTTACAACGAGTTGAAGAATAGGAGTGATTTAAAAATCTTTTTTCCTATGATACTACAATGCAAACTCCTGATCTTGTAAGATATTTTTGAGGCTTCCTACTTATTATATCTAAAGCATAAAACCCAGTATATCTTTTCTTTGAAAAACAGGTTAAGTCACATGAACAAAAAGCATATCAGAAAACAATTAGTGCCTCATTTGACAAACACTAGCATGATGAAAGATGTCAGACTGGAAGTCAATATAAATATCCTTTAAACAAAAGTACTTCAAAAGTGCTGAACAACAAAAACCTAGAGAAGATGACTGTATGCTAAAATATATTAGTATTCTACCATCTGTTCAACAGCTGCTTGCAAAAAAAAAGTCTCAAAACCTTCCAATGATTAAAATAATTTCATATTTCCAAGGAATGAATGGAGAATATATCTTAAAATAAACAGATTCAGCTTCCATTATCTATGTAGTAGCAGCAGAAAACAGAGAACACCCGGGTCCTTCACAGGGAAGAGCTGCCAGTGAGTTCTTCCTCCAGTCTGTGCTTGTGTCTGGGATTATCCTGACCCAGCACCTTGCCCTCAGACTTGTTCAATCTCATGAGGTTCCCATGGGCCCACTTTTGATGTTTGCCCAGGTCCCTCTGGATTGCATCCCATCCTCGTGCTGTGCCAACTGCCCCGCTCAGCTTCCTCCCATCTGCAAACTTGTTGACAATGCACTTGCTCCCTCTGTCTGTCTCATTGACAAAGATCTGAAGAGCAGTGGTCTCAAGACAGAGCCCTGATGGACAACACTCACCACCAGCACTGGCCTCAGCCTGGACATAGAGCCTCTGACCACAGCTGCCGAGCTGTGTCCTTGTGAACAAGTAATCCAGCCTCCAAATCTATGTCACTCCAACTTGGAGATAAGGACATCATGTGGGAAATGAAAGATCATCCCCATCCATTTTAGATCAGATTTAAAAGTGAATTCTCCCAAGTACTATCTTGGGTTTCTAAGTTCAGCATTTAGAAAGTTTCTGATATGGTCAGAAATTTTATGTTCATACTAGCAATGACTGCCTTCTTTACAGTAAACATTTTCCATAGCATCCCATGACATTTAAGCCATTCTGTTAACCATAGAACATATGCTACATATTACTATTTGCAGTAACAATCTGTTTGCATCCATAGTCTCTTATTCTGGTTTATCAGTGAACCTCTGTCACACAATGCATATTACCATCAGTGGTTTTGTTTTTTTAAATTTTTTTTTAATCTTGTCTTTGTTAGCTTGCTTCTTCTAAATTTTTGAAGTTTACAATTAAAAAAAAATAAACAAAAAACATTCAATGACATAAAATGATAAGTAGAAACAAAATAATGCTATTGTGAAATTTCAAATACACAAAATCTAACAGTTACAGTCTCACTTTTATGCTCTCAGGTCCCTGATATTGCAGAAAATAGTTTGTTATAGTTCTCATATTTTATCTGCACACACTAATGCTACCACACTTTATAAATTAACATAATAATTTTAAAAATATTTTAAAACACTAGGAAAAATTATAAATAATAAATTCAGCACCAGTTTAATGAATCCAGTACATCCCTTTTCATCCTTCTAATGAATTGGCAATTCACTGAGGCAAATAGTGCTTGCTGTCCTCTCTTCTGCTTTCCTAAACAGATCTGGCAGAATCAGACTTCTGCTTTGCCATGGCCAGACAGACTTGATTTTTCTGACAGCAAAATTCCTTATGATTGAATTAAGGACTTCTAAATGAAAGCCAGCCAGATGATTAAAGCTGCTTCTGTTACAACAATGAGAAATACTTAATTTGCCTAAATCAGTACCCATGCACCAGCCACAGAGCCCATCATCAGCTCACACAAAGAAATGAGATGCAGCATCATCTACTTGAATGCAAGCAAGTAGGTATCAGGAGGGTGGAATTGGGCAGGGAGCAGAGTCAAGGAAAGGGAGATGGTGATTTAGGCAGAAAAGGCTTCAACCCTCAGTTTTGGTTTCCCTTTCTGTAAGATGCTTTGCCTTTGATGGGAGCAAAGAAAGCCAGAGAAAAATCATTCAGCTTAATGGTCACTGTCTATTCTGTTGCTGCTTTAAGCATAAAGAACTTGTACTACCATATGTGTTAAAAGTAAACAAAGCAAATTTTTTTGCAATATATTCTTACTTTTGGGTTTAATCAATTTTAAAATTTTTAAAAATTGATTTTTTACTACATTCCCATTGTCCTTTACAGTTCATAGAGATTGCTTCCCTCAGCTTTTCTAACTGCATTGCTTTTGGAAGCAGCACATGATAACCTGGATGCTGTCCTTTTGGCCTGCTGTGCTCTTGCAGTAAATTTTGAGAAAAAAAACACTACATTAGCACAATTTCAGAACTCAGGTTCCTCTGCAAATTACAGGAAGCAAAGAATTTTGCAACTTGGCAAAGCATCAGAGGGACATCATTATAGTCAGGAGTGCAGCAGTTACAGATCACAGAAAAGCCTGAGGACATTGAGGGATGCATTTTCAAGGGCATGGGTTTTACCATCACAACCAGATAGTGAGCATGGTGTTTTCCAAAAGAGGCCAATGGGATTTTTCCACCCTGTCACTCAATATTATAGAGTTAGCAAACATTTTTAATTGATCTCTCTGGTTGTTCCCATCCTTCAAATAACCTCTGTTGACCTACCACTCTAGGCTATATACTGTAAACTTTGTGTGTCTGCAGAGTTCCACATTAAAACACTGCTGGTTTCCTCTGCAAATTAAACAAAATCCTTCTAACTGCACTTTAGGCAATATAGCACCGACACACATGTAGTCTTTTAGTCAACAACCTTTCAAAACACACACTTTTCTCTCCCTCAGAAAGTGTTGTTTAAATCTGAAATACTATATCTCTTCTGAAATCCTGGAAAGCGTTCCGCTTCCCTTCACCATCGCAGCTCATTTATCTTGCAAGAAGTTTCCGAGTGCTTGCTACAGAGAAGAAATTTTTAAAAGGCACAGAGAGACAGAAAATGCCATGGTGCCTGATGCTGGGCTCTGGAGCTGACTCACCCAGGCTGCACCTTGGGGATGCTGCACTCAGACTCATACTGGAGCCATCATTTCAGCTGGCCACTACTTTCACACCCGGACTTGTGAAAGTGTGAACAGAGGCACCACTAAATTATATGCTAGTTTTATTCGGGATTTAACAAGCCTTTCTCCAGAGAACAGTTTTGTTTCTTTCTGACCTCCACCCCAACATACAGAAATTTTCAAGATAATTTTCTAGATACAAGAGACCTTGTAAGCTAAACACAGAATGCAGTGAGCAGAGACAGACCCACAGACAATGATCTTTTTTTTCAGTTTCTCTTGTAGTCACTTCAATCCTATTTTTGAAAGCAGAAATTCTTGCATTGAACACCTCCTCCTGATCGTCTCCTCCCACAGAGGGTAAAAAAAAGTTTAAAAAAATGAATGCATTGTGATGTCTGGCATAGTCATGGTTGAGACACAGCTAAGGGGCATTTAGGTACTCAAGACAGAAAAGTGTAAACTTTTTTAAAATATGAGTTACCCACTCTTTCCTCTGAGGCTGAATGGGAACACAACCTAGAACTTCCTGTAGCCTTGCAAGTAAAATGTAAAAGTAGTTAAGTGTCTGTTCATGGCCAGTAAAAATATATCTTCTTTTTTTTTTTTTTTCTTTTCAAAATGAAGAGAAACCTCCACCTCATGTGAAGCTGAAAATATTCAACTTTAGCCTTTATCTCAGTCTTCAAAAACTTTCAATACACTGGCAACAAAAAAAAAAAAAAAAACAGAACCTTGTATGAATGCAGCCAAGTGAGGAATATGCATGCAGCTCTGAAGCTTAAGTCACACTGATATGACTTAAATATAAAAGATTGCCACTTAAATTCAAAAGGAATAGAGAGCAACATAAATAATTAACCAATCTGAGGTGAATGCTCAAAATGCAAACAGTTGGGTGTGAGAGCCACCAAGGCAGGGTAGGATTCAATTTTGAGAGGATCAGCTGATAGCACTGAGAGGTAATGAATGGAAAAGAAAAACTATCATCTGAATGCTCATTGAACTTATTTTCTACTCTGCTGAGTTTTTCTTCTCTAAACTCGTTTTGGCCAAATACAGATATTTACATAGATCTCATTTTGCAGCATGATAATAAGAGAAAGTCTTTACATGTGAAAGTTTTTTGGTCACTAATTACAAGATTCTTTTTAAAGTTTTTTTTTTTCCCCCCTTAGCAGTAATTTCATTTTTCACCATCTAGCCAGACACACCATCCTGTGAATTGTAATTCACTCATCACCAAGCAAAGGCAATCTAATCCTTATCTCGTTAGTCAGTACTGGTTCCTCAGCTTCATATATTATTTGTCCTGTCTGAAATACTCAAGATGATGGATAGAACGAGGAATTAATATGGGGAATTTTCACAGATGCATATAAACATTTAATAAGGCCAAGTGACGTGAAAGCTGTGGACTGGGTCCAGTAATTAGGGCCAAGGCATTGCTTCTGCAAACTCTCAGTGTATTTGCTAGAGGAAAGGGGTCTGCAACACCTGTAAAACATTCATTTTCAGAAAACTCATTTCTTAAATCACCAAAGAAATTGAGGAGCAGTTGGCAGTACTGCAGCATCTGCTGGGCACCCAGTTCTCATGCTCCACGTGGCTGTATTCCATGTATCTGTTGCCATACAGGAAAGATAGAAGGCAATGAGATGGAAACCCCTTGGAACATCAGAGTTCTTTCTGTCTTTCTAACATTTGTCTTTACATCAAGGGAAGTTTTGTTCGTTTGTTTTCTTATTTATTTTTTTAATACAAGGACAAATATGTTCAATTTGGCCAGGGTCTGGAGCAGGCTCCAAAAAGACCATGGAAAATGGTAGATACCTACTGACAATATGTATATAGGCCTCAGAAAGCACAGAAATTTGGACACTGAGTTTTATTAGAAAATTGTGGAAGGGCAAAAATCACCTTGAATGAAATTACTCCAAAATTACTGTGGCAACAACTTTCAGGAGGAATTTAAATTTTTAGTGGGGAAGGGAAGAAAATAAAAGGGGTAAAACAGTAGTACCATTTGAAAAAGAAAAAAAAAAAATCTTATTTAAGAGGGACAAGCTGCACTCAGACATTGCAAAAATAAACTTTTTTTTTTTTTTAGGACCTCAGCTGGGGTGGAACTGTCTCCCATTCAGGTAAGTTAAAGGTGCACAAGATTTTATCTCATAATGACAGAAAATTATATCTTCTGAGATTTAATCTTTCAATAGATAAGCCTAATGATAACAGAAGCTCGAAAAAATTAGAAAAATCAAAAACATGTCAAGATTTAGCTACAGCTTAAATGCCATCCTCATTTAGAGTACATGTTTAAATCACCAAAACAAGATATGAACCACTCAGCTAGAATTATTTAGGAATGATAATTTAATCAAATTATCTATTGAATACAAAAACTGGTCATTCTAGTGTACAATGTTGCAAAATCAGCTCATTATTTCAACATGTTTTCTCCTGTTTTTAATTGCTACAAGGGTTACTATGCCATTGACTCTGTATTAGCATTAGGTTTTCATAGCTAAAAGAAATATACTGTGCTATAGCATACAGCATACTATAATATAGTAATATATTATAGCTTATACTATGCTGTAATATAGTTTTGAAACTACTACTCTCTTAAAAGACATTTCTTACCATCCTTTTTCAAGTTTTGGCTTGCGTTAGACAGTTAAAATTTTTATTAAAGCAGAGAAATAAATTATAAGAAAACATTTCTCAGTTCTGCAGTAAGAAAATTACTATAAAAATCCTGTAAAAAACAACAGCAAAGAAACAAAGAGCTTTGAATGTTTAACACTCTGTTTGGGCTTGAAAAACTCTCACTGAAGAAGGCAGGGATTGTGCGTCAGCAGCTGAACTTGAGACTGGGTCCAGGAAAAGCCACTGTGCAAGCGTGGAGAAAAAATAAAAAGAGCACAGAAAGAAGATTAACAGCTTCTCAAATTAACTACATAATAAGCTACAGAACAGAATGTCATTTCCAGAAAAGATAAGAAGCTATTGCTTTTTGGTTACAACCAAAGCTTAGTCTAAGATTTCAATCTAGCACATAGTTGCAAAAAAACCATCTAAGGCGAGAGCAGGATATGGGCAAAATGCTTTGCTAAATGAATTTCTAAATGTTTCATGAACAAAGGGTGATTTCAGAAAAATGGAACAGTCCACATTTGAAGAGGCTTTTGCATCAAGACACCATACATAAATAAGATAAGATTTTGAAAACTGGATTGAACCTTGCAATTCTGCTAATAGAGTTTTATGCACTGATGAGGTGCCCTGGCAGGGAGTGCACACAGGCTGCATCCCCTTGGGCATCTCCAATTTTGGCTTCTATGGAAAAGTAAGTAATCATTTGTTAATTCAGCTGTTATTGCTTTGACTGCTTCTGTTTTCTCAAGCACAAATTTTGACTGGCTAAAAAGAAAAATAATTGTTACCCAGGAAGGAAAGGAGCATATATTAAAACACTTCTCAGGGAAAGACATTGTTCCTGTATGGTCTGAAATGAGACCCAGTGAGGGAAGCATTTCATGAATGTTAATCCAGGTCCACTGAGTCTCAGTCCAATACCCACATGTTTGCATACATCAGTTCCACTAAATTACACTTCTATGCCTGTCTATCTGAGGTAATAACACGATTTTCTCTTCACCACTATTCTGCTCTGGTAAAAGTTATACTAATTTATGTATGTTTATTTTACATACAAGTTCCTTCCATCACTCGTCTAATAAAATATATATTAATTTTTTTCTGCAGAACATGGATGCAAAATAAAAGAACAACTTAGTGTAATTTCCACCTAAAACTTGACAAATCACACTAGGAACACTAAAATCAGAGATGGCAATGCAAGACTAATTTTCACTCCCCTTGGTCTTTTCTTATTAAAAAAATCCTGAGGACAAGAGCCTTTAACTTAACTTTCATATGCTTTTTTAAAGACCATGTGCAAATGGGCTTAATAAATATGATTTCGGGGACCTCATTTAATTTTTTTCATACCTGCTGCAACTTGAATCTGGGGTATGTGTTTATCCTGGAGCTGTAAGACAGAGTGCACTAATGCCTGATACAATGTAAGGAATGCTGCTGTCTGCATAGTTTACGTATGAACGGGGGAACACCAGCTCCTACCTGGAAAGCCAAGTCTGCAGAGCCCATGCCTTGGCACGTATCTAAATGTTTGACCCTGAGACACACTGAAACCTCAGCAAGTGCTGGTGCAGTCAGCAATGGCTGTGGTTCCAAGCGCTCCGAATCCAGCGAGCAGCAGCCACTGAACCAGAGCCAGCTCAGCCCCTTTGAGAAGGCATCCATGGGGTCCAGCCTCTGAGCAGTACTGGAAGAATGAGCTCCAAGAGCCAGCTCTGCAAGGAGACTTTTGTCAAATGTGACAACTGAGCTATTATCCTGAGACACTCTGGTTAGCAGGCATTTTATCTCATCTTTTACTGGCTGTCCCTTACTTTCAAAATACTCCAGTAACATCTGTCATACTATTTAGACACCCTAGAAGTGTTCTCTGCTTTAAAAAAACCCCACATTGTCTGAATTCTAAAACTTGGAAGAGTAAAGTACCTGCTATCCTGTGCAATATGGTAGAAATGCTGAAAGAAATGACTGAGCAGTAATGACTGGACAGCCATGGGGTTGCAAATGTTCTTCAGTTCTGTGTCAAGAATATCACATACACAATTAAGCTGGAAGATTAGAACATGAAAATCTAGGATCCAGATGCATGAATTAAACTGTAATTTTAGGACACCAAGCCAGAAGGTCACCATTTCCAGGCACAGGACCAGGGCTGTGCTGCAGAAGAGATGGTCTGTAGTGTGCCAGCTGCTGCCAGGCAGGGCAGCAAGCAGCTTCTTCCATGAGGAGCCTCAGGGCTTGGGGAGCAGGTTCATTGTGAGAAAATTCAGACTGTCACTGTGAAATAACCTAAAACCGATCATCCTGTAATCACACTGCCTTGTCCCTTCAACATTCACAAATTTGCCTTTTTTACTTCCATGGTGCTACAGTATGCAAGTGAAAGGATGCCTTCCTGCTGTCAATATATCCACATCATCGAGTGATGGGGCTCAACCAATTTCTTTTGAAAGAAAAAAAGAAATGGAATAAAAGGATATGTTGATTCAATAACTGGAATGAATTATGTTATTTGTTCCAGAAAGGCCTGACAGACTTCACTTTTTCAGCTTTGTATTTCTCTCATATATTTTATTTGAATTGTATATATTAATACATCTTAAAAAAAAAATCAACCAAAGCAGGTACCCACTTGCCATAGCCCAGTGAAAACCAGATTGAAATCAAATTTATAACTGAAATAAGACACTAAGATTTTTACTATGAATTTTTGATTGAGGAGTGGACTTTCATCTCATAATTCCCTGTGATGCTAGGCACAGTTATTGTCTGCTTGTCTGTTAAGAAGTTACATTTTCAAGCATCATTGCTTTCCGTCCTGGAAAATCTGGGCATATTTCCTTGAAGGGAAAACACAGAGACTTCTCAGCAGCAGCCTCACATAGCACCAAGACTGTAATGCAAAGTATCCTTTCTCAGAAGCAAGTGTAACACAACAAAACATATTTTGAGAAATAATATTTGTGTAGTGGTCTGTAATATTTTAAAATGTTCTGCTACAGGGAAAAAAACCACAACAAAACAACAAACCTCCAACTTTTAACTTGCAATGCAGCGGATATTTTAGCTCCTCAAAGTATCATATTATCTTACTCTCAGACAGCCCAGCCACCCAGCCTGTCACGTTAAATATGGGAGTAATTTACAGGCCAGACTTCAGTCTGGTTCTACAAAAGCAGCCCCTCAGCAAAGGGATGTCAGACTCACTGACCTGAGCACTGAGTGACAAACTTCTCCACAAAACAGGAGAAGGGAAAGAGAGAGCCAGAGAGAAAAAGATGAAAAATTATGTACTCCAATATCCATAAATGCTTATCCTCATTTTCAAAGTACACTTAAAGATAACTTTTAATTTTTCCCCTGTGGTTCTAGCAGAGAAGTTACACTGTTACCTGCTTTTCATGTTTTGAATCTCTAGGAGGATTTGAATAGAATGGTACTATACTCTTTCCAGTTCAAATCTTTCTTCCTCACATATAAAAAAATCCTGTAGACGATTGAAGACACTTGCTCATCACAGATATTCCACCCACCCCCAGGGAGAAGGGTGCTAGACTCAAGCTCTGCTGACATGTCAGAGGTCACAAGGGCTCAGGTAGGTTCGTGCAGCTGGAGAGCCTTGGCAGAGGTCAGTGCTGTGCACAGATCCACAGGCATGGACGTGTGCTCTGGACACCCACTAGGTCAAGTATGCTTAAGGGATATAAATTCAATGTGGAACTTAGCACAGTCAGTCACAGCTAGCCAATTCTGAGCCATCCACTTCTGCTCTCACATCTTCTGCTAAGGGGCAGGTAACAGGTTTAGCTGAACATGGATTTTCAATCAACTTGGTTCCCTGGTCTAGTTTATTATTGGCTGGACAAATACTGTTTGGTAGAAGGAGGACAGACAGACACTGCATTTCTATTACATTGAAGCAATTCTGGATCCAACTCCATGTTACCAGAATTCAGCTGTGCCTGCACTTCAAGCACAGCCAGGAATACCAAATTTTAACTTCACTCAGTGAACCAAGGCCACATGCAGTTCTGGCATATTAGAAATTGGTTTCAGGTTACCAAATACAGCTGTAAGCAAATATTCAATCCGAAAATGGAGATATTTTCATAGTACTTGATAATTGAAAATTAAAATCTTGTTCAACTGCTATAGAAATTAAGAAACCGATGGGAAGAAAGGGTGGGGAAGACGAGGGCTGCCCATGGTGAGAACACAATGGGTTGTCTTAGAAGTTCCTCTGAGGAAACCACACTGAAACAGTAAACCTCCAATACGGTGAGCAGGATCACTGCTAATGTACAGAGCCGAAGGGCCAAATTAATTCCTTGTGTAACCCCAGTGACTTCAAAGGAGTTAGTCCAGAGATGAGTTTGGCTTAAAGAATTTTGAAATGGACCCTAACCAATTTTCCCTAAGTAGATTTCAGATCTGTGGCTTCTTGTGTTACAAAACTGCCTTGGCTCTGCACAGTTACTGTGTCCTTTATCAGCATTTTTATTCATACAGAATGACTAAGAGCTCCAAACCAGTAGCACCACCTGATTAATATCAACCACTCTTCAAAGCATTTGTCTTAACACCAGGGGTTGTTGTTTTTTCAAGCTGGTGGGTCTCAGCACTGATGACTTCATTGTGTGGTCTGTCTGGTCAAATTTGCTGCTGAAATCCAGTCTTTTTGCAGCTGAAGGGTAACATTTTAAGTTAGTCATGAGCAGGGATTGAATGCTAAACTTGACCTCTCCACCTTTTCCAGTGTGTGTATTTCTGTGCTTCCTCTGCAGCCTCTGGATGCCCATGTGCAGTCTGCTTCTTCTGGCTCCCAGAGAGAAAAGATTAATATTACCTTGTCACATATCAATAGCCAGCAGTGAAACATAAACAGCCAAAAAGCTGTAATGAGTCCTACTTGCTATCTTTATATAAAACAGGATTTATGGCAACAGATTACATTTCCAGCAGCCAAAAGATGTGTAAAGAGGGATTATACAGTCTATTCTGACTGCTTGTCTCTGCTTTGGCTCTAATTACACTTTTGGGTGGCTTGGACTAAACACACTATTTTTACACACTTCTCCCCTAATTGTTCAAAAAGCAGCATGTCTGCCAAAAAACACCTCTGCAGCCAAAGTTATGACTGTAATGTGCATGAGTGCATTCAGGTGTGCTTCACTGTTGAAAAAGTACCAGTAAATTAAGGAGGGAGAAAGGAACTACTCAGGGCAGGTAAGGCCATCACTACTGGGGCCACAGGCATCTATACAACCCTTACACTATAACCTGTATGTTTTTTTCCATGTTCTGAGTAAAACTGCATTCAATCCAGAACATCTTTCCCTTCAGAAGTTTCCTATGACAGTGTGGGTGGCTGAAAGAATCGTTTGAGTCTGCTTTTTCCTCCACATTGCTTCTTTCGTTGCAATTTTTGCACATCTTACAGGATATTCTGTTTTTCATCAGACAATGACAGACTGCATTGCTAAAGCCTGATCAGCCAAACTCTAGAAGAAAATATATATTAGAAGTGGCATGAAAGTAAAACCCCTGTTAACAACATATACTCATGGCTCAATTTCAACTTTTATCATGTGCCTTGTACTACTCCATATAAACTCATTCAAATTCACAGCAAAAATCAGTCATTATTAGCCAAACAAATAATTTAACAGGGAGCAAAAGGCATTCAAAATACTCAGTTTCCATGCTCAAAGTGCATGGTAAGTAGGTAGTTTGTGTGGTGAAAGACCTATTTTCTATTTTGATAACAAATTCATTATGTCTGGCTCGTTGCTTTCATTAAGTAAGTACATCTGGCTGCATTAAGGAAATCTTGATGAATATTTTATACATGATTTTGCTCATCATTTCAGAAATAAGTGAAAATCAATTCACAATAGAAGTCAACTGAAACTGAGGAAGACAGGAATTGCTGCATTAAATCCAAGTGGAAGCACTAGCACTTGACAGCTGTACAGCCCAGCTGCTCGAGAGACAGCTGCAAGACCTCCATCACAGACAGATGTGGGATAGTCAGCCAGCATCCCAAGGCACATCTTGATCTCCAACAGATAAGAAATTGGATTATGACAGATAATGGTTTACTATATCTAGAAGAACAGTAACCAGACACATATTTACAGGCAAATGAGGATTCACAGAGAGGGGAGAGCTCTAATCCCATTCCTTTGGTATTTTCCTATGTTCAGAAGCTTAGCAAATGCATCAAGTAAAGTCAGGAATTTCCTTCCCCCTCCAATTCAGACCTAGATGGAGCATAAGAAGAGAAAGCATCCTATAAATATGAGGATGTCTGGAAACTCACTACAGATTAAGGAGAAAGTATGCACTCCTGTCTTACTCAGGGACATATCTGTAGGACCTGTAGAGTTTTTCTCTTCTCTCCACATGCTCTAAAAAACTGAAGGAAAATGAAGGGTGTCTCAGCATTGAGCCGAAAAAAAAAAAATTTCCCTTCCTGTCTTGCTAAATCCATTATCTGAAATCATTGTCCACATTGCACGTCTACCTAAATAAAAATTAAATGCAATTCTCACATACTTAACTAGGAAAACACACATGTGCCTCACTGTGGTGCTGTTATCTACTATCTAAACGACTTGGAAAATCACCACTATCAGTGTCCTAACGCTGATATATTATCCCTATCAGGAGCAATTATTGGGTTGCACATGCAGAGCTTCAGTCAGTATCTGGGGTCTATGCCAATAAGCATCAACATCAAACAAAAGGGCAGTCATGATACAAGCAGGCCTTTACCATTTTGTTACAACTATCAGAAAATCTCTAAGAAATTTGGGGCTCTTCTTTAGCACAAGATTCTTTAGAAAATACAAAGTGACAAAAAAACCCCAAAACTTTTCAATGTTTATTAATTCCTGGAGAAAGCTGAGGTTTCTCTTTTCAGCTAGGCATCTAATAATTATCTCAGCAAACAAATGCATAGTGATTTATTTCAAAACATTGAACTGCATCACAATCCTTTCTAGTGTTAAAATTAACAAATATACTATCAAAGTAAACTATAATATTATAAAATAAATAGGAATTTCTTATATGATGTGCTAACAGGAATGGCTCTGAGTTATTCAATCTAACTAGCTTAACCTTCTGAAATTCCTAAATCAGAGCTATTTATAGCTGTTTTACTGCAAATTATCTTCTTTAAAGGGTCCTACAGGAAAAAGCAAAATTTAGTTTGATGAAATAAAACATGACAGCTATAATTCTGCCTTCAAACATCACAGGAAATTCACTGAATGGGACTAAATCACACAAGTTGTTTTGGTTGGTTAAGATTTTTTGTTGGTTTGTGGCTTTTGCACATAAACATTTTATTACTAACCCTCTCCTCCAAAATAAAGCTGTAAGGCCTCTCTCAGCTTAGGTAAGGAAACAGAACTGCTGCTGGATAAAGAAATCCAAATAATTCAGGTGTACCATTCATCTGTGAAAAAAAGCTTTGTCTCCAGTGATTCATCATGTTACTGGTCTGAATTTTAACTTTTTAGTCAAATTTATTTTGGTGAATTGTAGGATAGGAATAAGGCAAACCCAGTCCCCTAGTTCCTTCAGTCCCAGGCCAAGCACCAAAGCAAAAATTCTCATATACAGAGTTATTTTACTGAGGCTAGTAAATAAATGGACAAAATCAAGTGATTTCTCATACTGAAGCCATTGAAACTAAGCCTATTGCAAAATGAAGATTCTTTTTCTCTACCACAAACGATATGATGGATATCTTCAGCCTTCCTAAAGACAAAAATGAAACATCCCAATTTTGGCCCCTGTACTAGACTTCAGGAAGGCAAACCAGTCAATGCACAAAGTGCAGGTCTCAAGAGCATGCTACTTGTCTTTTATGTATCTGGATCTCCTGCAATATGTAATTCTTCATCTAAGTATGAAATGCTATCTACAAGTTACATATATCAATCCAAAGAGATAAAAAATAAATCCCTTTCCTAAACATGTAATCACCCTAGATATTTTCATATTTAAAAAAAAAAAACAAACATTAGTTCTAGAAATTATACATTATATCTGAATCGTTATCAACCCCTTTCCCACCCTTTATGCTACAGGACGACAATGAAAACTTAATAATTCCTTGAATTAGTAATTAAGGTCTGTGTTCCTACCAAGGTCTTCTCCATAACACCATCAAGGCCAGTGTCTCAGTTTTACATCTCTATTCTGCAGAGCTATGTGTTGATGTTTCATCTTGTAGCATTTACACTGCTAGAAATGTTCTGTCAGCTCCCATAAGAGTCAGATGATCAAATATAACTCCCTTTATGAACTCATTCACTGTACATAAATAAATATGGTATAAATAAATATTTGACACACAAGTTTTATTAGTTACTTCCACTGAATCCTCACCAGAATCATGAGAGCACTGTATACAAAAATAGATTAGTGACACAAAAGTAGGGGACTCAGAGAGAGACTGGCTGGAGGAAGACAGAAAAGTTACACATAGCTTATCTCCCATATTTGGTTTCCAGCCAAATGGTCCTCCACTCTGGAAAGTTTTGTTAATACCAACTTTCCAGAGGGAAATTAGATTTTTACATTGCAAAATACACAACAGTGCTCTAAAATACATTAAACCTCCTTTCTGGGTTTCCTCATTAATAAAAGATGATAAACTCAACATTATACCAAGCTGTGACAATAACACAAGGTTAAGATTTAGAGAGTGTTATGGAAACAGTTTTATTTGAGCAACCTCAACCTCCTGTTCACAAATTCAATCTTTCAAGTGACATATGTCAAAACACCACAAAAGGTAAGGGTGTATGTTTGTGTTATCAATAATAATAGTTTCACTTACTAAGTGATAGGTTCTTCGGTGCTACCTAACAAACAGCTCCAGAAATCAGAGTGGCTGCTATTAAAACATAATTTATATACAAGATTTAGCTGAGTGCAATTGCTTCATGGGCAATGAATGCATGTGCTTCTGTGCACATGTAAATGCAGTTGTGTAGGGTGTGGTCTACTCATGCATGTATGTGAATGCACACACATTTTGTTAGGATCATGCACAAATGTATTTTTGAGTAAAATAAATTTAAATTTAAATTTCTGGTTTGATGTTTCTAAAGGGAGTTGGTTGGTTGCTTCTGATTTTTAAATGAGATAGCAGCGTATTGCACATAGTCATGATGGGAATACCCAGGAATGAAATACCTCATACAGAATAAACCACATAAAACACAGTGAATGCTTTTGCAATATCAGAACCAATCTCCAGAAACTCTGTGCAATATATGCTGAACGTAACCACGCAAACAAAATGAGATTCTCTAGTGGGACATAAACTCTCCCTTCTTCTCAGCTGAAGTGCCTTAAGGCAAATACTGTTTCTACTGGAATTTACCAGCTACTCATTATTTTTCTGTTTGTGGGTTTGTTTTTTTCCCCTGAACTGTAAACATGTTTAAGCAGCAGGACAGTGATCTAAGAACACTATGTACATCTATGTAAATTTGTGAACAAGAAGGATGACGATAAACGTATCAGCCTATTAAAAAAAGGGAAAAAATCTGAATTTCTAGAAACTCTATCACCTGGTCAAACATGGAACAAAATATTAAAATACATCACAATATTTCAAATACTGTCTTTTACAAAGTTCTTATTTTTCAGGTCATAATATACCTTATTATGGTACCAATTTCAGTATCTCAGAGATTCATTCAATTCAGTAAAATTTCTGATGGCCGAAAGGTATAATTGATGTTACTAATCTTTTTCACACCAACCTGTACATCTATTTAGCTTTAAAGCACATTTTGATGGTGTCTTATAATTTTGCTATTATTATATTATAAATATATATGTAATATTACTATATAATTTTTCTATTTCTGCAAAAGAAATATTTGCTGTGCAGTCAGTAGTCTATGTCTAAGCTGCATCTTACTCTTTAGCCCTTTATTCAAAAGACCTTTTTTTTCCATATACTGGAGTTAATGAATCACATTTTGATTTTTTGTTGTTGTTGTTTTTTGGTTTTGTTGGGGTTTTTTTGTTTTTTTAATGCCTAGGGTAGTAAGCAGGATTCAGATTTTGGTAAAGATTGAGCATGTGACTACACTTGCTTACAACACTTAAATATCAATACATAAATAATTAGCCAGGCTAATTGTGCTTTGGGGGATTTCCACAGGCAGTAAAATTCAATTCTCTCATTCAATGCGAAAATGCTTTTTGGAGTTTTTGGTGGTACAACAAATGCCAGTTCTTTCAGTTTTAGCCTGAATTTCTGAATCGTGTGGTACTTTAGGCTTAATCTATACACAGAAATCTATTACTTACAAAAATTAGTATCTGTGATTTTTAAGTATAGAGAAAAGTGTGAAGCAAGGTCAAACACAGGAAGACTCCATAACAACAAAACTAAAACAACATGAATCTGTAGACTACAAGTCTAAGATCCCTCTCACTAAATTTAAAACAGAAAAAACAAAGTGAACCAACACCACCAGACTGCCCATAAGTGACAGATGTAAGAAACCCCTGCATTTTCAGAGTGAACTGCTGTCCCATGTATGGAAAAGGACGGTGTTTGCAGGACCATCTACAAGGCAGGTAACAGTACAAGCAGAAAGGAGTCTTTGCATGCCAAAATCAGTGCTATGTGCACTGCAGAAAGAGCTGTGCAAGCACCATCTACTGTAGCCTAAAACCAGGTGCGTGCTCTCCTTCAGAAGGGTTCAGACATGGGAATTAATGGATTTTTTTTCGTTGCTGAACAATTCCAGTTTGTCTTTGTGTTGTAGTATAATTATTTACAGAGTAGCAGCAAAATTAAATTCATCTGTTTACCAAATGGAAGTCAAATAAAATAGTAAAAGCTCTTGTGTAGGATAGACCATTTACTCTGACTACCTTTTAAAAGCTTATTCATCTGCTACCAGACCCTCAGGCCACCATACATTAAAAATCAACGACAAGAAAGAACAGTTTGGCTGCACTCAAGAACTGAGCTCACTCAGAGCTGAAGTGGAAAGTTGCAATGATTAACAAAATGAATGAAAACTACACCAGTTTCTGCAAGCATATTTATAATTTAAAACACAGACATTGATATAAGCATAAAAAAAGGTGAACAAGAATCATTTCACATTCATTATTTGCCAACATAGACGTAATTCCTTTATTAAGACCCATGATATTACATCCAGCTCCACTGTAATTTTAGCAGTAAGGATTTGGCTTTATTTTTAGAAGACCTTACATATATTCTTCAATAAAATGTGCTTTCTTTTACTGTTTGTACTTCAAAGTCCCCACGACATAAAATGGATTCAAGCAACAGAAGTGGTAGTTCATGGTCAGAACACCAGCACACATTTTGATAACTTGTTAGTTTGTCTGGCAAGTCTTTTTCTTTTATTATTTCTTAATGATAATACTGCAACCATGAAAATTGAAACCATTGTTATTTCCAGACACTTTACCTAACCAAACTTCTCAGGAGGGACTTAAACTGACTAACAGCAAGCTATTTTTAAAAGAGATTAATTTTTAATATATCTAGATAAAGTAATTTTCCAACAGAAACTTGTTAACTTGCTTGAAAATCTTTGCAAGGAATAAAATCATTACAGTCTAAAGATAAAATCAGTGGAAAATCCTAACAAAAAGTTGGCCAGGAAATCTACTCAGCACAGGTGCACTACCATAATCAGAGTGTGTTCTTGTGGTGCTGGAATGTGGTTGTCTGTGGTCAGGAGAAAACTGAGGAATGTGGATTAAGGCAACTACAGATCAGAATTCCTCTTTGCATTAAGTAAACTTTTGTTAGCATTACTGGACAAATATCTGAGTCACCTCATCCCTCATATGGTAAAGGAAAAAATATTTTTTCAGCTTCTCTGTTTGACACTGGAGGTGTAAAGGATCCTTGGTCTGAGAGAAAGCCATGGTCAAGGTCAATTTTGTGAAATCAGTGATTGGTGTCTCCTGGGTAAGTCTGGTTAGCCCCATAACATCTTCCTACCTTGCAAACCCAACAGACATGGGGGAATCAATATGGTTGTGGCTGCTGGAATACCACTAAAAAAAATTGGCCTGGATTTGACACTCAGTGATGTTACAACAACCTATATTTCTTTTCACTTAGATTAACTAAGACAAAAAAAATTAACTTGTGATGCCTGGGATAAAGGTCATCTTTCACAGCCCCTATGCCTGCAACTGGGGAGTTGGAAAATCAGTGCTTCCCACCTAACCCAACACCTCTGTTTGGCCCTACTTTTGCTCTTTCAAGGTACACAGCAACATTTACGAGATTTGCAGTGCTTGTTTTTTCAGGTCTAGACCAGAAAAGATCAATGAAATGGCTGAAGCATGTCACTTACACACTCTCAAATGGAAACAGCAGCTACAAGCCAGGTTTCTGTGTAGGTCTTTATCTACAGGTTTGACACTTGACTAGAAACTTGGATTCAGTCCTAGGCTGATTTTAAAAAAAATAAAAATGAAAACTAATCTGGGACCCCTCTAAGGTTTCCCCAAACTCAGAGACTGTCAATATTTCCTTTTGTCTCCTGTCACTATCCTGGCCCCTTCCAAAATGCCTGGCAGCCTTCTGGCACAATGCCAATAACCTCAGACTCTCCTGGATTACTCACCTGGTCTGCCTGTGCACTTCTCAAAGACTAAATCTTAATTTAAAATCTCTTTTTCCTTCCATTTTCTATTCCAGCCAGCTACTAAAAGGAACTGGATTTTTTTTTTTTTTTTTTTTTCCCTTAGAATAACTCAGAAATTGAGTTGCATGAAATTTCTGAGGGGAACTGGTAGCTATTTTATACCTTCATCAAAACCTTATAATTCACCAGTTTTACACAGATTTATTTGTTCATTCTCTTTTGATTTCTTAACTGCATTTTCCTTTATATGCAGTTGGATTGAAAAAACAGTTGGTTTTTGATAGCCAAGTGGCAACACCAGTCCCAGCACTTCACTTGCTCCTGCCTCAGGAGACTTGGTGGAAATGTTAAGCATCCCACACAAATCAACAGAAAATGCTCCCAGTGCATTGGGAACATTTTCAGTACTAAACAGATAAGGGATTTTCTTATATTTTTTTTGGCATCTATACGAGCCTTTGATATGGTTGCCTTCCTTGTTTTCTAAGACTACATTAAATCCGAAAAGGCAGCACGTCTAAGAGAAAACATGCATCATTGAACAGTATTTCTGCCACTTATGCAATTTAAGTATATTAGTTTCAGAAGACAATATCTGGACCCAAATAAAACTGAACTAAGAAACAGGCTTGCAGGCAAACTCAGAGATAAATTTTAGTTTTATTGCAGTCAAAATTCAATAAGATCTTGAATGGCAAGAATGAAGAAGAGACTGTTTTGGCTGGATCTCAGTCATGGGGGGAAAAGACAACTCTGAAATGTAGTTAGAAAGAAATAGTAGGAATTGGTTCGACCCTTAGAAGTTGAATCAATTTTTCTGCTTTGAAATATGAGAAAGAACAGATTCACTTTAAGTTGGTAGTAGATTGCAAGAGCAGAAGCAAAGCATCTGACAAAATTGTAGCATAAATCTGAGTGACAAAGAACACTCCTCCTCTCTTTTCCATCTTTGTCTTCATGAGCATCAAATGCAGACAACACCAACAGCAGCATCAGTGAGTGATTAACTTCAGCAGAAGAATAATGCTGCCCCAAACCCACACAGTACAGTTTAGAGCTTTCTGCCTGTCTAGACTCAAGGGAGCATGAGACTTATCATAGATTAATAAAGCTGCCGCTAGATCTGGCATGACTGTGGCTCAACCACACAATGCCAAGTTGTCAGAAGAACATTCCCACATAAACAGACCCTGCTTTCTCTCTGGTTTTGTGCTCTGAGACCCACCATGGGCTGCAGCCTCTTACTCTTTTTTTTTTTTGTTTTGGCTACAAATACATGACAGTGATAGTATTTGCCATTTTCAAATCCTGCCAGTGCCCAATGCTGTCAAACTGCTGCTCAGAAATCTAAATACTGTTTTGTTTTAAGAAGACTGAATCTTCTCAAAAATTATCAATTTGGAGATTATTTTATTTCCTATTTAATTTCAAGTTTTAGGAGATATGCACAAACATTTTCACATGACCTTCCACAACTCTGAGAGTCAAAAGTTTTCTTCTAATAAAAATTTACCCCAAATTTTCACCCAATTTTCTTGTGAGAGTGATTTTTTTTTTAAATAATAAAGGAATTTGGGTGCCAGCAAGACCCCATGCATGCCTAGAATTGCACATCCTCCCTTAGGATTTGGAGCAGCAGCTCGCAGAGGGTGAGGGGCAAAGTCTGTGGCACTCGTGCAATGCTTGGGATTCTATCCACCACCTCTTCCTCTTGGTTTGAATGAACAATGGGCTGATTTAGGGTCTCAAATATGGAGTTTAACATCTTTATTGATCATTAAAAATACTTCCCCTATTGAAAGGGCAGCAAGTCTTAGGAAATTGCAATCAAGTGCAAAAGACCTTATTTATTTAATTGCAAGTACTGAATGCTCCTGAGACTTCACAATTAGTTGAGCAGCTGTAGTGTTAAGTTTTGCACTGCTCTTCAATATTTTAGCAGCATTTTTGTTCCTTAGCAAAAAAAGCTTCCCCCACAGAGCACAGCCTGAGGGGAGAAAATACTAAAAAGAAAAAGAATGCAAAACAGAAGAAGGGCAAAAAGTGAGTTTAGTTCCCCCAGATAAATGTACTATTTTCCATATATTATGCTAAGTATTATTCAGCACATTTCCAAGCTGAGATAGGGAAAAATTATCTATAGCAGAAAGTACTTTCTATCAGCATTACATAGTCTGTATTATATAAAGCTATTTGTATTCCAGGAATGAAGGGTATTCCCGACTCAGGGTGGTGGAGCAACCACAGCTCCCTGTGTTCCCCAAAGCAGAACACTTCTATCACCTGCTCCTCAGCCATGGCAAATGAAGGGGGGCAACCCCAGCTACACACAAACACTCCCGAGCCAAGGCAAGGACTCTATTCTGATTTGTTTCCATCAATAATACTTCAGCCCAGGAGCAGTTCCTAAAACCGAGTTGGAATAATCATGACATCTGTTTGCAGAGCTGAAATCAGTAAATTCTACTCATTCTGTTTAGTGAGATTTACAGAAAAGCCAGGAAAAAAAGGAAAAAAAAAAAGACAGATTCATATTTCACTCGCTCCCTTGAAAGTCTGACATGAATAAAAAAATCAGTGCAAATTCCAGTTAATTACTCCAGAAGAAACAGCAGCAAATCTTGCTCTAGGTGTCTTGACTACTTAGCCAATGACATAAGAGACTTCTGAATGCAAAACTGAGTTTTAAACAACAACACAAAAATATCCATCTTTAGCAGCTGATTGAGATGCAGAGGCCACCCACTACAGTGAACACCAGGTAGAGCCCAGCCAAAAATAAGCTCCAACATGTCCCAAAACAAATCGCGATATATGAAGAATATACATGCACAACACAGAGCAAACAAAGAAATCCAAGCTGACAACCCGGAATGGAAACCACAATATATTGATACACAGAAGTCTCTCAATTACTCTATGTAAGGAAAATCTTCCCAAGTGGATTAACAGCCTGATTGACAGCTGCCACTGGGCTTCTGGCCCTACCAGCTTCTGCTCAGAAATGGCAGTTCAGCTCTTCCTCAAAAATCTTTCCAAATAACAAGAAAACAATGAATATGCTCAAATGAAATGGGAGTGTGATGAGAAGACTGTCAGACAGTGAAAGGTGAAGGATAGGGATGATGTTTACAACTAAAGAGGGAAGAATACGAAAACTAACACTGAGCTGCATGACATGGAGTTCATAAACACCATAAAATAATGAGCCCATAAATACCATAAAGCCTGCTTGCAAGCACATATTCAGGAAGGCATAAAGAAGTAATCTCTGTCAGAAACTGCAAAAATAAAACAATGCACTATGGATACCACTAGTTTTGTCTTCAAGGAAAAAGTATTCCAAATCTATCTGACTACAGTGGAAAAGCAGTTTCCCCCAGGTTTAATAAGCTGTATTCTCTTTGCTTCTTTTGTTTCCATCCTTTGTTACTGACTCCATGCCATTGTGGGAAACAGGCCAACAGTGACCACTGATCTATCTGCTTTGGCTGAGATGTCAATGTATTCCACTCGAAGACAACCTGACACAAACATAGTTATTTCTCCATAATCTATACTAATTTAATGCATATTAGCTCTACCAAAAGACAATATAAAATAATAAAAAAATTAAAGAAATATCTGCTTTATATTATTTAAATAAAAAGTAAAGCCTGTTAGAAAAACAACTTTTTGTACAATATCATAGTTATATATATATACACTAAAAAAAACCCCACAAAGCCAAACAAAACCATAACCTCAAAAAAATCCAAAAACCAACCACCCGACACTAAGGATTTTGATTAAATGGCATTCTGACACACACACATGGCTCATTCCAGGATGAGAAAAAGCTCTTGCAAGGAAATATCAAGTAAAATATTTATTAGCCTTCTCCAGGTTGCAAATTTCCCAAGCGCCCACATTTTGTAATATCAGGAAATTGCTACTATAAACAGCCTAAATCTGCCAAAAATTAATATAATTGGGGCCAGCTAAAGGTTTCTCATCCCTCATTTCCTATCCCTTGAGAGGCTCCTGCCTCAGGGACACACTGAGCACAGGTGCTGCCTTGACACAAGTGGAGGCAGGGGCTGCAGAGAGCTCACCTCCTCCTGCCTGTCACCCCAGGAGAGCTGTGAGGAGATGGCACAGGCAGCAGTGGATGGCTGGAGCAGGGTGCGAGCCCCAGGAGCTGACTGAGCCTCCAGCCAGGCAGGCTTGTGAGCAGCTCACCTGGAAGGCCAAACTTCTCAAGTACTTATGTGCCCTTACACAAGCTTTGGCTGTTAAACGTCATGTGCAATGCTGCTTTTTTTTTTTATCTGAATGACAAGATTTAAAAATATTCTTATTGGTTTTTTTAAGTCAACTTCACCTATTGCTGCACTTAGACACAAGAACAAGTTGACCATTCCACAGTGACTTCTTCAAAATTTCAAATCACATACATTCAGTGGTTTTATTTACTCAATAGTTCAAAGTTTCCTTTCATATCAACATTGCCCCAGACAATCCCTTTCATTATTTTAAGAAAAGCTAAAAATGGAAACTTTTCATGTAGCCCCCACTCAGGTTATTGTGGCAAGGCATGGCATTTCCACCACCCCGCCAACACAGACGCTTTGTTAAAACATGGCCAGACAAAGGCAAAGCAACAGAGCACTCATTGACTCCTTGCCAGAGCTATTTGGGCAGGCAGCAGCCTCTGACTGACTGGGCAGAGCCTCTCCAAAGACAGGCACTTGCAGAGGCGCCAAGGGCCTCCCACACAAAAGATGCTACTTTACAATGCCAATTAGAACTCAACTTTCTTCTTCCTCAAGGAACCTAAGTCAGGGCAACATTAGCAGAGAACACCAAAGACTATTCATTTCTTTTGGAGGCAACTGCCCTAAGAACATGTTGTCCAAAATAAATTTCCTGTAAGGCAGACTGGAAGGGTCCAGGGGAGCTGGCTGGGCTACCACCCACGAGGGACGGCCAAAGGGGATACCAAAAGATCAGAGCAGAGACAGGGACCCAAAACATCTATGCCATGATACATATATTTTCAAGTGCTCAGTCATCACTCATGGAAACTGAAAACGACCTTGAATTAGATATTTCCCTCAAACTAAAATCAGATGGAGGGGGCATCAAGCTTCTTTCTCAGCATCACTTTGCAAACACAGCTTTATGGAACAAAACATTTATCAATTATACATAATATTCATTGGAATAACTTCATCCAAGTATCTGGCTATTTTCTTTTTCAGGTATTTTGCTGGACATCTTATTTCCCTTTGTCTTGAGCTACCTGTGTTTTGTAGGTTGGCATCACATCCCAGATAGTGGTTTCTTGTCTCAAAGAAGCATGTGACTCCCCCAAATTAAGCAAAAAGTATTTTTGGATTCT
Organism: Erithacus rubecula; assembly: GCF_903797595.1. NCBI lineage: Eukaryota > Metazoa > Chordata > Aves > Passeriformes > Muscicapidae > Erithacus > Erithacus rubecula. Next base: position 83,117,958 of record NC_136689.1, on the reverse strand, counting down.
ATAGCACCTTAAAAGTTATTTATTGCTACAATTTTATAAGCAATTCAGATAGTCTGCCATTGTCTGCAGTTCTGGATCCACTGTCTATCGTATCCACCTCTTTTATTTTAAATCTTTATCTTGCATTTTGCCAAAGGTCATACAGAAATTTAATGCAATGGATATTTCTTTTTGGCCTCTTCTTGGGGAAGGTTACTTCCACAAGCACATTATTTCAACTGAGTGTGACTGAAAGAAAAAAGATCAGATAAAATGGTATTTGAGTGAAATGATTTTAGGACCTCTTAGTTATAAATACACCAGAGATGCTAGTTTATATAAACATAAGCAGTAACAGGATTGCAGTCACCTCATTTGCTCCTGCCTTGAGCTTTGCCTGGAATGATCTCATCAATACATCTCAGGAAATTCATTTTTCCTCTTCAAATGCTTCTGCAAACAGTATCAGATCCTTCTAACAAACTATGAAAGCCAACATCAACATGTGTAAATGTATGACAACTCAGCAACATCAGCACAATGCACTGCTTGAGCATTTACTAGTGCTTTTCTTTGGCTATCCTGTATTTGCTGTCCATTGCCTTCTCTGCTCCTGATCACCTCCTGGCTGTGGAGTTTGCTGCCGCTGGCACTGCCCAGGCACTGAGGGAAGTGCCTGAGAGGTGAAAGAGCCACACCATGCTGAGGTGTGCAGTCAACTGGCAACAGAGTTTTGGCTTCCTGACATGGGCAGCCCCATCACCACACAGCACCTCTTACAGCTGCTGTGTTGTTCCATGTTTCACCCCATCCTCATCTGTACAACCTTCAGCGCTCTTCCGCCACCCCTCCCTTACACTCTGATTTAGGTTTCTAGAGTCCTTAAATCCAGCACATACTGGTATCAGTGATTCAGAGGCTCAGCTATGCTTTCAAAGAGGAATTGGCAAGTTTTATAAACCACTCTAAGCCCACTGTATACTCATTCACACTGTGCCTCTCACAGCCCATGATAACTAAGTCTACATTCCTCTGCCCCAACCTCTATCCTCATTCTGCAGAGGCTGCCATGAACAAGCTCTGTATGAAACAGAAATAGACCACCTCAACTCCAACATTCTGTGTTCTATCAGAAAGCAGAAAACATCACTGAAAAATCTTCATCTACAATGGAACTGGATGCAGGGACTTATAAAAAGGGGAAAATAAGAGCAGATTCACAGAGGAAGATGCAAGAGAAAGTCAAATGATATGCAAGAGCAAAAACAAATAGTTGCACACAGCATGAAGGTGCACGCACAACAGGATCATCTCTGAGAAATTTCTCTGGGAAACAAACTCAGCAAAAATTATCTATAGTTAAATAAGGCACACAATGAAAAATAAATTTTAAAAAATTTATTCTATTTGCATGGAGAAACAAAAACCTGGCCACAACGCCCCCAAAATAACAAAGATTTTTATTAAATCAGAAGTGCCTGCCAAGTAATAAGATTTCTAAAAAGAGCGGGATTTAAAAAAAGTTTTAAAATAAGAAGAGGCGGCAATTTGTTTTGAAACATGAATCCAGCTGGCTTAGCATCTGAATGAAAGAAAATTATAGATCACAGTAAACATCATGTGTAAAAATAAAGAGTAATCAGAGCCCGTCTTAAAAGGAAAAAACGTCAGACCAAACAAGCTCTCCATACAACCAATAATTCTGAGCCACTTCCATGCCAGCTGTAATTGCCACATTGCAAAATACATTTTTCTTAACGATACTCAACTTCTTTGCGAAGTTCGCCAAGTAACTATTGGAAAGCAGAAAGAGCAGCATGGGATTCTCAAGAAAATAAGTTAAAAGTATCATTGTAAAAAGAAGTATTATCTTGTGGAATTCAAAATATATGCCACATGAATGTTAAATGTTACAGGAGAAAATGAAGAGGGACTGTACTCTTTCTTTCAATGTGGAAACATACAAAAATGCCTCAAGTCAAACTTACAGCAACAACAATGATAATATTTAATGGCAAAATGTCAACCTGAACACAAACCATTTGCTTTTAGCATGGACAGGTCTTCAGAAAGTCCCAGATGAAGTCATCTGGAGGTGGAGAACCAAACCCATATGGGACAAATTAACTCTACAGTTCCCTCTCCTGCTAGTTCCAATCCAGCACCCTCAATTACATCAGAAACATAGAAATCAATACAAACATGAAGTTTCCTTGCTTTGTGGAAAGCAGTTTATGGTGCAGAACCAAGCGGAAAGGACAAACAGTGCACTATATATTTCAGCTGTGTAAGAGTCACCATGGAGTTGAACTTTTTGAACCAATTTAAGATAGAACATAAATTAAGCAGACCAGAATCACAAGCCAGCACTTCTTAGGATACAGACAGTCTACAGCTTAATTTCATATGGCCAATGGCTGATTTTCTCTATGCTGTCACCAAATACTACAAAATATGTGTTACTACATGGCCTGCATGTATTAAGGGTGTCCAAGAGGCTTCCCTACCCCCTTGCAAAGGAGCTGGTTCCCTGCTTCTGGTCTACAGCACATGGCAGTAACCCATGCAAATACCAACAACTACCTGACAGCAAGGCTAAAGAAAGAATTTCATGCTCCAAGAAAGATACATATGCCATAAAAATTTCTAAAATACAAATTATGAAAAATCCCCAGTGAAAAGCACATAAGTAGATATATCCCAGTGGGTTCAATCTAGATTTGATAGGCTTTGCTATTATATAAATATTTGTTGGACATTTAATCCTCTTTTCCCTGCCCTTAATCTGCCTTCTCTATCCTGACCTTCCCATAGTAACAAGTTTACAAACCAATTTTAGTGCACTCTTCAGAGTCCACTACCCTTCTGGGAAAGGATATGTAAAATATGTCAGGTTTGCATAGAAAGATGCCCTGCTCATAACAGTTTCTTAAAAACTAGTCCTACTGCCAAGATTTTGATCTTTTTTTACAAACTGGTCACAGCTTCTCCTAGGAAGTAGTGGGATGAGATGGAGCAAAATTAGAAGGGGCAGAAATAAAAGGGAGCAGAAGGGGAAAATGGCCCTGGTGCAAAATTCCCCCATAAAATCTTCCATTAAAGTCTTATATTAAAATTCTGATATCAGCAACTATCTATATTCTCAGACCTCCAGGTGCATAGCCCTCCCTTTTTCAAAACCTGCAGCAAACAGTTTACTACTGAGTGGTAAAATGTCTTAATAACCCTTACAAAGATTAGGTACAGAACACAGATTAGGTAACACAGATCCAGAAGACAGACTCTCAAGATTAAGATCTAGATTTACCATCTCTATGTCTAAGGTGCTTAGAAAGGCCCATTGAAGGGAAACAGTTTCATGTCTCTGAACTGGGCACTGATTCTCCTGGTGACAAATGTCTCCAGTGTTCCAGCTGGGACCCATCCTCAGCTGCAAATCAAACAGTTGGCATGAATCAGTGTCTCTTCATACACAAGCCTTCATCCCCACAGAGGAGAATTAAAAAACATGCAGGAAATCCAGCCTTTGTGTTTGCTTCCAAGGCAGATAAAATGAGCTGTCATCCTTCCTCACAGCAGGAAAGAGTAAGGCCAGCTCAGATGAAAGTGCTGACAGGCCTGGCGGCGGGTGCTGGGTGATGGGACTGTGAAAGCACTGCGTGTTCATAGAAGACCACCAGCTAGCAAAATAAATCATTGTTTAACACCAGGTACATTTACAATGATTAAATACAACCAATTTACCCAATGTTACTCTGTTCCAGAGAATTAGCTTGTTTCTCTATTTTACAGGCTATCACAAAAGAATAATAATGAAAACATCAAAATAAAAAGCTGGGTGTTTTCTCTGTGTGTTCTCACAATCTTTATGTTATCTCCTGTTTGAGTGACCAGGAACCAGTTAAAGGCTGAATTGCCCTTTTAAGTCACCATCAAAAATAATTCACATCACACTAGTTCACAATGAGTGGTCTTGCACTGCAGTACCAGTACAGTAAAAAATATATCCAAAAATGAAGACAAACCAAGTGAAAACACCCTGCAGCATCAGCTCATAAGTGCAACATTTTCTGAGCCAGCTGGACTTCAGATGGAATTTTTAGACAGTCATTTTAAGAAGTTTAGTTCTAATGCTAGAAAGCTTTGAGGAGAATATTCATCATGGATGAACATTCATCACCAATGGTTTGGGTACAGGTACCAGAAGTCTGCCAGAGGAAATAGACTGTTACTTCATGACATGAGATGGGAAAGTAAGGATTGATGCTCCAGAAAGTACTGAATAGTATTTCATAATGACTGGGAGAAATTTCATGAGTCAGCACCTATGTCTGCATACAACATTTAAAAATCACTAAGGTTGTATGCCAAAAAAAACCAGAAGTCCCATTAAAACTCAAAGTAAATTGCTAACAATTTTCACACTATATAAGCAGCAATATGGATTACTTGAAATCTTTTTTGAGATTCTTGCTCGGTTTAGGCAGATCAAAATTTGAAGTTGCTTATTTAAAAAAAAGCAAGCAAAAAGCAATATATGGACTTACGCTCCCACCCAAAGCTGAGATCTCCGATAGGAACCACAATTCCAAGAGCTGAAGTTTTAGCAACTTCAGTTCCTCAACATTTCTGACTGAATGACATGAAGGAGGGAAGATTTTGAAGTTAAAAAAAAAATAAAATAAAATAAAACCAACCAGAAAGCATAAAGGAAAATTGTACCCAAACTCGTCAGGAAATTACAGGAACTGAGTTTTCAAAATGCAAGAGTGCTTAACTGACCTGGGTCACAAATTACTGTTCCTATTCTTTCCTTTTCAAACTGAACAATGCCTTCATAAACAAAAGATAATCTGTAATTTCAACTGGTTTAAAAGAGAAGTTAAACCACATGTTTTGTGGGTTCTTTTTAAAAGCAGAGAAAGAAAGCAAACTGATACATGGGATGAAATATATGACTTCCAAGATCCTTTGCCATCCAGACTGGATTCACCTCTATTCTAAAAACCAAGGACCTTTTACAAAAAACACAGAGTGACAATAAGATAAGTTCCACACACAAAATCTCTTCCCGTTACCTCTAATATACTAAAAACCCAAGAGGCTCCAATGCTGAGATGTTCATTGCCATTGACCTCCTCTGACACGCAGATGAATCACCAGAGACAAAGAATGACCCTTCTCCTTCCCATCCATCAAAGCTGAGGCATAGCAGCATTCAACAAAAGTCCAGGCATGACAGGTATGGATGCTTTTTAGACTTACACCTTTCTGCTTTGCTCCAAACATGGGCTCAGTTACCGAGATGCTACTAAGAAATATGGTATCACACAACTATAAGCTCCCTATTGGCATCACTTAAAGATAAAACTTACCAAATCTATATCTGGCAGCAATCTGGTGTGTTATTTTGACAGGCAACATGAAAGACTGTAAGCCTTTTTTTATCCAAAATGTATGTAACTGGACTGTATAAAAACCTTACAACCAGAATAAATTGTAACTACTTACTACTGCAAATGTTTATCTTATTAAAAATCATAGACTTCAGATACTGAGACACTTCAGACACTCACAAGAGTTTTTCCCGTAAAACACAACCACATCTTTGCTTGACAGCATCTCTACAAGACTTCACAGAAGGACCACACTTTCTGAATAAAGGCAGAAATCAGTCACTCTGAGGTTTACTCTGTGGAGCCCTCAACAGAATACCAGCATTTGCAATCTCAAGCATTATCCACATGTATTTAGAATACAAACATGCCTTTGGTAGATGCCTCACTGTAACTGCTGGTGTATAAACACTGCAAGCAGTTTCTCTTTGGTATGACCAAGCTTAGCAGATTGTCAGAGCCAAACATCATCCTTGACCACTGGACAGCAGCAGGCAGAAAGCAGAGATAAAAAATGTCTTCAAAACCCATTTGAAAATACTGATATTTCTGCTGCAGGCTGGGAACAATGGGCCAAGGGCAGCACTGCTACCTCTAAGCCAGACATCCCATAGGACTGGGGCTGCTCTCAGCTGAGGCTCATGGCACTCACTGCCCTGACACTGCTCCCAACACAGAGCAGTACCAGGTGAAATGACTAAAACAACTGCTCTGGTTTAATCCCACCCATCTCATTATCTTTCAATCCATATGAAAGAATTTGAAGCAGAGAGCTCTCCCTGTCTAGGGGCAAACATGGTTTACAGAGAAGAGATCAAACAAACAGACTGCTATATCATTTCTGTGCTGGCTCTTCACACCTTGTCCTGACAGCGTGAACACTGATTAAATCACTAAGTTGAAAGGATGTGGTAAAGTTACAAAACGAACAAATTGACCTCTAAGTTAGACAGCACACCTTAAAGCTTTCATCTAATTTTTTCATCTTCTCAGTAAGACGATTCAATGTCTGCTTACAAACTTTTATAGTGTGTATTTGTTTAGTTATCATAAGAAGCTCACAACCACTACTCTTGATATTATGATTCTGTCTCTATTTCATAAGAAACCTACCTCCCTATCTTCTTTACTGCTTCCCAGAATTTTCTGACTTCTGATCCTAACAAGAAACCATCAGTAATTTTATCAGCAGCTTGCTTTTGAGAAGATGATGAAACATTCTGCATGCTGCACATAAAAGAATTGCAAGCTGTTCTCACAGCTCAAGCCAGCAAAACAGAGGGCAGGCGGCGCACGCTTGTTTCCAGCAAACAAGAATACACATGCTTCAGGTGGTTACTGCAGAGTATGATTTGAAACCTACCTCTAGTGATGTGATTGTCACTTTTTTCTCCCCTATTTCAATAAAGAAATCAAAAGTTTGATGTGTATGTGTAAAGGCTGCCATTACTTTCAGAAGCAGCAGACCGCACAAGTTTGCCTTGCTTTCTCTTTCCCTGGAGTTTACACACAACTTCTGAACGGCATAACAGACAGAATGGAGTGAATTAATCTACCAAAACTATTTCCAATGTTTATTCAGTTTTAATGTTTTCTTTTGAGGTTTCTCTAGCTGGCTGACCTGAGACCTGTTTCCCCCTGGAGCCTGTGTTGTGGTGCCAGCCCTTTTATTACAGCAGGTTCACATCTAGCCGTGAGAGCAGAGGAGGAGGAACTGCAAGCTCCCTGCTGCTGCATTTGGTTAGCAGCCTCCTCCTCCTCCCACTCTTCAGCAGATGTTTCTGCTGTTTTACCACAACGGCATCTCTTCATATCCTCACAATTCCTTAAGCAAACAGCAGGCAAAATCAGAGATCCATCTCCAAAGAGCCACAACAAAAGCAGTGACCCAAACTACCACCACAATACAACTGGAATAAAACCCTTGGCCCTTGGCAGAAGAGGAGGTTGTACACAATGTCACCAGGACAGTGACTAATCTTTGGCAGATCATGTGAGAAAGCCCTGAAGTAGCTGTAGTGACAGAGAACAGCATGAAAACAAATGGATGATTCAGATGTGAATAATATTCCTTGAAGTTATATTATCAGAAGCTCACATAAAACATTACCCAATCTTTTTTTAACATTCAGAAAAGTCAGTGGCATTTACAGCCGTCTTCCAGATGTTGTGCATTTTCAGTTATGTGAAGTCAGTTATATGCGCGTGAAGTCAGTGGGTTCAAAACAGGTGAGATTTCTAGAATCTCCATTTGAAAACAAATTCCTAGACACCACTAAATGTACATCTCAAGGAGTAAGACAAATCAACTTTCAGACTCTGTGCCAGGCTCTTGCAGCTGAAGTCGAGTCCATCCTAGGAATTTTCTCACAACAATGGAAGCAGACTGGGAATGGAACAGTTATTCTCAGGTTCCTCAGGTCTCAGTGGCAGCGAAGGAAAGAGGTCCATCCAGATTTAAGTATAGCTATGTATGCCAACTAGTAGAGCTAGACACCCTTCAAATTACTGATGTACACACAAAAGGCTCTATATCAAGGTACTCTGAAAGGTATTTAAACTAATTTGCCCTATTCCCTGCCCTCCGTCCCAAAAAATCATATTAATTAAGCCTTATTTCCAGTGGTAGGTAAAATAACACCTACGTGTACATGCAGAAATAGACATCATATTGCTTTGTCTTTTAGCCTTGTTGGATGCAAGTCATTTGTGGCACGGCTGTGGCTAATACAGCAAATCCAACATAGTGTGTCACTGTCATGTATTTACTGACAAGAGGGCATCTGCACCAACCAGTTCAGGTAATAATCAAAGCTATGGCTGTGGCTGAGCTAAGGTTTTTGCCTGCACTGCACTGCTGCTATTGCCTGCTTTGAAGAAGCCACATGTGAAATGCTACGAGGTGATGTGAACACTACCCAGACCTTCCATCTGGTTTCAAACACTCCTCAGGGCTGAGTGCGAGCACATGTGTGCTGTACACAGATGTCCAAAGAAACTCCACAGCCTCAGGCTGGCCTCGTAGCACATCCTGCTGCCATGATCTCCACTTAACACACGAAGGGCAGCGATGCTCTGCTGCCGTTTCACTCCCCCAAAACCAAAAGCCCTCTCGCTCTCAGCCAAAAATCTATGCTTGCTGCTGCTTATCCACACAGGTTTCCTTAGATAGCTGGGTCTCCTTATTCTTCCTCAAGTATCTGCTTTTCTTTGATGTGCAGAATCATCTGTTTGGGGAAGAAAAGCACAGTTGAAGATATTCGTAGGAGAGGGAGTTGGATGCCAACAGCATGCCAACAGGTGGAGGATGTCTGCAGGTCAACTACTATTTTCCTCCTGATCTTTAGCCTGGAGGTGGTTAAAGGGAAACTGAATGAATGATTTCCTTGTTCTAGCAACATTTGCAAATCCTGTGTAAACGAAGCTATCTTTGACAAAATCTTGGTGAGCCCTAAGTTAAAATAACATTGGTGATGTCATTGACCGGGCAGTACTGAATGCTTCCTACAGCTTCTGTTGAACTGTTCCATGAACACCATACCGGAAAACTCCCCATGTTTCAGCCATCTTTCAAAGTCTGCAATTTGAGTTCACCAAGTAAAAATATCTTAAAATTTTTAAAAACTAGCTGTTTTTTAGATGATGATTAAACCCAGAACCAATAATTTTTGAGGTATCAAACATTTAAAATAATACTAAAAACAGGTATGCTGAGTTTAAAAACCTGATTTTTTGATTATGAAGGAATTTTATTCAGACAATTTTAAGAAAGATGAGCTTTCATCACTTGTGTTGCATAGACCTCCTAGTGAATATTTTGGTGGGATTTTCTGAAAAAATGCACATTAAGTATTATTTTGAAAGCTTCTGCAGGGAGAGTTTTGAGAGCAAATACAAATATTTACAGTATAAATGTACTTTAATCTTGTGGCTCTTACTTTGGGGAACAGATCAGAGTACCACCTAATCCATGGGCTTTATAATAGAGGTCAACAACACAGCTTGGGATTTGAAATATTGCTCTTCATAATAGATTTCTCACAAACAAGATGGAGAACAAGCACTATCTGCAAGAGTTATGCTGACTCTTCTACATTAAATAACTGAAGATTGATACAATTTTTTAAATTGCAGATTTCTTACAGACTGAACTGTTTTCTTATTAAATAATTCCTTGCGAGAAGATTTATTAGTGTACCAAAAGAACACTGGTAGAAAAGTATGTTCAGCACCAATAAAAGATAAAGAAATAATTAAAAAGCTCAAAACTGAGTTGAGGACTCATTATCACAGAGAAATGAAAACTGAACTGCTAGATAACAATGAAGACAGTAATTTGTATCCAAGTTATAAGACATGACACAGGAATTCTTCAGGGTTTTTTTTTTGGTTTTTGTTACTTAAATATTAAAGCTCAACCATTACTCAGAGGATTAGAATAACATTTGAAGCCTTTTGTCTGAAATTCAAATTCTTACATCCAATGTATTCCTCAAGACTTTATTTTTGGATGGGTGGTGTAGCTAGATTATTTGTTTCAGTTTTTGTCTTAAATCAGTAAGATATTTTGATACAGGTCTCACACTATGGGTACAGTCACATTAGTGCCACAGAGACCGGTCTGCTTCATTCTGTTTCAGTAAGGAGTGATTACTAGTACAGGATGACATTATTGCAATAAAACTGCTTTGGCTATATTTGGCAAGGTTTTACCACACTTAGGCACTTACATGGGCATACTGTGAGGGTCTTTAAATTCCTGATTCAAATATTTTTCCTTTTATATGTATCCTACAAACATACGGAGCAAGGCAGGTACATCCAGAAGGCAGTTGAGAGCAATCACCTTGGATGTCTAAAGCTTGACTGGTGTTCATTTTGCACAAAAGTATTTTATGTTTTAAAGCATATTTCAACTGGCCTAGACCTCAGAGAGATGAAAGATAAAAGTGAAATTTTAGGCATCTCAGTTTTAGGGACAAATCTCACTGGAATCTAATTTTCTAAAGCAAAATATTTGAATTTTCTTAAAATTAAATATCTATTATTTTGAGACATTTTGGAGGCACTCAATTATTAGTGGTTTGCTATTACTTTAAATGGAGTATATTGTTCAAACCAAAGTTTATAGAGAATGATTACACAGTAATGGACTCAATTAGGAGATGGAAGGAAACACAAAGGAAATTCAAATGTTTTTTCAGGCCTAAAATAGAAGTAACAAACTTCCAAGATAAACAGCTTGAGAGTAACTGCTTCAAGTTTAATTTGATAAACAACATTACAAAATTACTTTATAATGCTCAGCAGTTTGATGGCACTAGAGATATCTGGAAACAAGGAAAATCTGAGCCTCTCATGAGAAACCTTCCTGCTGTTTAACATTTTAAATGATGAAGTAAAAATAAGGCAAGAGTCCCTAATACTACACTCTACATTTCTGTCTTAGATCCCCTACACTTCACTTGAGCAGTAATTAGCAAAATGCATCAGTAGAACACGTGGCAATGACTTTACAGAGATAATGAACTGCATAAAATGCAGTATGCATTAATAAAACTCTCTGCATTTGTTGTAGACAGTGAATTTGAGTCTTAAGCTTTGTGTATCCACTGCTGCAGACTCATGAATTCAACTGGAAGTTACTGCAGCCTGCAGCCTATGGGTCAGCCTGGCATAAAGGTATTAAACCTAATTAACCACTTGGTGTTCTAATGATAAGCTAAAAGATCCCCTACCATGTATTTTATTTCTTACAATTATATCCCTACTTTAAAAAAACCCATTATTCTACAGTATGTTCTTCTCAATACATCAAAATTCAGTGAATCCCAGGTAAGTTCTGTTGGGACTGTTAAACTATTGACTATCAATTATAGAATCTGTATTTTCTTCAGATCTGAACCAGACAAAATCATTATATATGTTCAGCAAATTAAAATGAAAACATTTCAAGGTGAACAGCTCAGCCATGGTACTAGCTGCCTGCTAGTAACTCCTAAAAGAGAAGACTGGGGGAATCCTCTTCCCCATTCCAATACTGCTACCACTGAGGCACTGACATTGAGAGTGAACACTTTCACTGCATTTTCTCTGTTTCTCAAAACACCATGATTTCCTGAGGTTTGTGACCAGCTGAAACTAACTCAAGTACAAAGCTTTGAGATGTACCATCAGCTTTTCAGCAGTCCCAGCCATAAACAGAGCTCAGACACCAGACAGAGGAGCACAGAGTTTCATTATATAGAGATAAGTTCATCATTAGTTATGAAAATAACTACAGTCCAGCCCCAGAGGCTGGCACAAAGCTGCATTAGGATTTAGGTACTGTTTGGGCATGCAAGAGTTTGGACACTTATTTATATATCACTTTAAAAAATTGTCCCATCAGACTTCCATCTCTGTCTACATATTTATCACTGAACAGCCAAAAACTCACCACAGCAAATTTTACCAAAGTAGAACCAAAGTACATCATCATCTGGATCAAGCAAGAAGATCCACAATAATTTAGACAAAGTATGAAGGAAGGCTCTGAACAATGACATTTCTTAAAGTGTGATGAGATTGGGCATCTTTCTTTGTTGCCTGGACCTCAGAAGACAAATAAGTGAAAGTACAAAGAATAAACAGAAGTAGAAATAGCACTGTCACAAAGAATTAAGGCACACCAGTACCCTATTCTGTATGATGACTGATGCAAGTAACATGTGAAATACACCCAGAGAAAATTAAAACTGACAATAGCAAGCCTGCATTTTTTGAGCCATTCAGCAACTTAAGACATTAATCAATTTCTTTGGGACTTCTCTGCTGTTCATTACTTCAGCTTATTCTTCTTTATGCCTTACTACTATTCATTGAGCAGCAAACAAACACAATAGCACACAGGAAGCAGCAAACAAAAGTCCTTTTAACACTTGCTCACACTATTTGCTGCACTTGTCAAGGCTGCCCAGAGGCTACTGGTTTACATCCAAACCCAGTTTTTTGGAACACATAGCAGAACAGTACCCCACTTTGGAAGTCAAGAAAGTCTAAGAAAGTTGGATTTCTTAGAAGTTGAGGGAACAGGGTAGAAAACAGACAAAATCACAGTGCTGACACAACCGGCTTCCTTTATGTTTTCTTTATTTAAATGTTCTGAACATTCCATTGAATTCTCACCAATAGTTTTACTGGAGGCATTTGGCATACCTTTGCTCTGTATTCACTTGCTCCCCTGCTAATACTGACATTTCTTGGTGTTAAATCATTCTCACAGATGAAGACACATCACAGACTGCCCGTTGGCTTTCTAGGCTGAGCTCCCAGAAAACCCAGAAACCAGCCACACAAAATGCTCCTTTTCTGTTTGTATGGAAAAAACAAAACAAAACAAAACGAAAAAACAAACCCCAAAAAACCCCACAACCACAACAACAAACAAGCAAACACATCAATAGGTGTGTTTAACAAAGTCCCATGACAGTCTAGATATCCATTCTGCAATTATTTTCAGAAATCCAGATTAAGTACTTACGAAAAAATATTTATTTAGGAAATAGTACTGATGTTTTACAGTGGTAAAAAGGTTAGAAGTTATTTTTCAGTTTTTCTCTAAGTAGCAGCAGGTTCCATCAATACTGCACAGACTTCCAATGAAAACTCTCAAAGACTCCATTAAAAAAAAATCCATGAAAGCACAAATTTGAGAGAATTTATCACTTTGAAACTAACCCATCACAGAAAATTCTCTTGCAGACTATACCCAGAAACAGCATTACCAAGGACAGTTAATACAGCAGGCATCTGATTTACACTGCTGTCTTGTGCCAAATGTTTTTCCCCATCAAGTTCCAGCTGCACAAGTTGTCCTGCCTCTCACAGGAGAAAATGTTAGTCAAGGACACACACAGTCCTGCTTTTGCTGGGTGAAGTTACAAAGAGAGAAAGGCATTTCTGTACTAGTGTCTTAAAAGTTGTTATAACGTCTTTTTGAAATGAAAGGAAAGAGGCAGGATAAACAAAAAAAGCCAAATCCTTTTATTTTAAAATTTTGGTTATGAAATATTAAAAAACATGTTTTTTCTTCTTGTTGCAAATTAACACCATGGATACAATAATGAAATATATCAGTGGCCTGGAATTTGGCTTAGATTTTTTTTTTATCTGTTCTGCAGGCAATAGCCAAGCACCAGCAGGGCAGCTTTGGAGTAGCTAAACTCTTTTGCAAAATCATGGAAATTCTTTTGCAAAGGAGAAAATTAAAGAAATTAAAATGGTGATGGAGTCCAGTACCCATCAAAGCAAGGAAAAACAACGAAAAATTCATTCAGAATTCTAACACAGGGCATTGTGTTAAAAGCAAGATCCAGGCAGAAAGACTAATCTCCGTAAACAGTCCCACCACATTTCCATTTGTCTTTCAAGATACTCTTGAAGCCAAGTAGCCCTGAATATATTCCATACTATGCTATCAGTAGAATAAGTAAATTTTAAAAGGTTCAGGCTGTTTTGGTTCTTCTGGGTTACATTTTTCTCTTTTTAATTCTGTATCATAGCTTTGTCATTTTACAGCTTATTAAAAAAATATAATTGAATGAAGCTATTAAAAAAAAAGTTCAAATTTTACAACATTTTATTACTGTTTGATTTTTGCAGAAATGCTTTTTCACATTTAACCCATAGTGTCTTGGCACTTGTGTGAGGGAGAAATCAGACAAGAAATAAATATGCCAAAGCAAAAAAAACACAAAATAAATCAACAAACCAAATCTCTCTCTCGTAAGTATAAAAAAGTATCTATGTGTGTGTGGGTGTGTATATATATATATATATAAGAGGCTCAGTATATCATAGCAATCATAAAGAACAAACCACCTTATGAAAGCAAATTCTGACTCTGTAAGACCACCTCAATTCAAGCTAGCATCAAGGGAAGGGAGGAAACAATTAGGAGAAAATAAATATTAGTCTTATCCTAGGAACATGAACAGCATTGGGGCAAGGCACATAACTCACTTTCAGGTTATAGAAATGCATCTCTATTCACAGCCAGCACTCAGACAATATACCCCCTAAACCCCCTATCATTTTTCTAGGTTATCTAACAAAGTAGACAAAAACATATTCCACCTGCTCTCTCTGTGCCTAATTTCCTCCCCTTCACTCCCCTCCCTCTTGCCCCTCATCCTTCCTGGTTTTATATAGATCCAAAAGTCATGTTTCAAACCAGTATAAGAGGCATGGAAAGTGCTACCACAAAATCTTAACATGAATTACAGTCATATGTTTCAAATAACAAAAAACAATAGCAAAATACAAGGTCAGGCCCTGAGCCTCTTTTCATAAACACAAGCAGAGCCAAAGGATGGCATGCATGTTTCTTTAGGACCCTACACAAATGTTTGCAATGAGAGATACAGACAGACTGGCCAGCAGGGCTATGAGGACTTGCCACAAGTGGGAAACCTCCTGATGGACCCACATTGTCACTCTGTTACCAACATAAGGGCCAGGCTAAGTGCTCCGACATCAACCTCAGACTTATGGAAAACCAACATGATGGTTTGTCTTCCAGCAAAAGGGGGTATATAAAAGACAAAAGGACTTGTAGCAGATGGCAAGGACATTTCTGCAGACCAATGAAAAGCCAGCTGCATCGGGAACATCCCGAAGCCTCAGAAAGTTGAAGCAAAGTTGGCTGATGCAGAATAGTGAAAGACTTGTTCAAGAAATACAAAAAGGATCCTGGAAAAGAAATTCTATAGAGAATGAATCTTGCAAAATTCACATGCTTCCCTAGGAAGAGTGGCTTCAAATGTATCAGCAAGAAAGGTGAGCTTGTCCAAAGGTAAAGTCTTGAAAGCATTATGGACTTGCTCATTGAATTATTCTCTTCATTGCAAGTTATTGTCAAATTGATGCCAGCCCATGATTCTCAAAACACTTAATTATGGCAACAAGTCAGCCTGCACACAAAGTTCAGACCTGAGCTGTGCCACCCCCACCTAAATGCTTCCATCACATCACTAACTGGGATGAGTTAACATCCAGCTTATGTACAGCAGTTCCTTCCTTCCTTCTCCTTGTAAGTATCTGCTGTTAGAGAAATAATAGGAAGAAGCACAAAATATTACCCAATTTCTTAAGTACACTGCAAAAGATGCTAAACTCAGACGAGCTCATTTTCTCTCTCTCTCTCTCATACACATTTTAGTGAGTAACACGAGGTACTAAAAATCTGTGGATGAGTTGGTGCTTTTGTTTTGTCCTCTAGCCTCTAGAAAGATGTTCAAACACTACAGTATAACAGGGCTGCTGTTTGAAAAATGTAATTTCAGGAGTGGTTAATCCGTAATAGATCATAAATTCCAACAATGCATCAGGCTTTTCAGAGGACAATTTTTTTTTCTGATCAGTTCTCCTTAAGCAGTAGCAGATCCAACACAAGCAGGATTTCTCAAAACACCTTTCTTTATAGTAAAAAGAGAGGTGCAAACCCTCATCAGACTCTTTGATATACAGCCATGCAGAGGGGAAAGGTCCAACCAGCAATGTTGCTGAGTTCTCTTCCTAAATTCCCTTTCTTCTCTCTGCTTTCACAGTATTTCTCAGCAGCTATATAGCAGGTTAATCACATCACCCCATTTTATTCCTCTCCTTGCCAGTGAGGGAGAACAATAGTGGCAGAGTTATAATGTGTCAAACCTTGGCATGTACTATTTCATTTTCCAGAACTGCTTGAAATTGTAAAACACCCTTATTGTTCCTATTGTTTTATCTTATTTAGGATTTGCATCTCTCTTTCTGCATGACAAGCAGACACCACAATTTCTACAAGTCCAGTTGGATGAGCACACTTAAAACCCTTCCTGTTCCCACACGGAATTACTGCAGGCAGGAAGATGCCACAATCAGCTAACAAAGTGGGTATTCTAAGTTTCTGGCATCATAGAAATAAAAGGAGGAAAGACATCCAAGCTTTGACTAAGTCACTGCATGTGAACTGACTTTTTATTATTAAAACATAAACCTCTTCCACTTTTCAAAAACACACTTAGAAAATATGAGAAGCCAAGTGGATAAAACTGCACTTGAGGTCCATTGAAGGTTCATGACAACCCCTGCAGGATCATTACCACCTAGTCTCTGCCTCTAACCATCCTTGGAATTTTGCCTAACACACGAGACCTCCTGATAAATAGGAGGCAGCAAAATGTGGGTACAAGAAGAATAGAGGATAAAGCCAAACAACTGGAAAGAAAATATATTTTTCCCCAGGAATATGAAGTTTCAGTATTTTCCACATAATTTCTAGCAGCTAACAATACGTTCAAAAGAAAATTCAAATTGGTCAAGGTTATTTTCTCTTTCAACTAAAGTAGGAGAACTAAAAGGACACCTGAAACAGCAACTTCTAATTATCATTCCCATAAATCTTCTTGTAAACCAAAGAATAACTGTTCATGGCATTCACACTAAATAAACATCATTAAGTCTGGAAACAAGCAAGCAAACAAAAGACTCCACCAAAATACTTTGCACATGTGAGCCTAAGCATCACATTCAGAAGTCCTCTAAGTAACCCTTTGCTATCTGTAAACAGACCTAGAAAAGAAATGGCCACTTAAATGTTCCATGTGCTATCTTACTAGAAGGTTACACAGCCCATTCAAAGGTTTGACAAGCACTTCCCCAGCTTTTAGTTCATCCTGCATATGGTATAACTACACACACAGACACAGAGCAAACATACTACCAGCTTACATACCATTTTAAACTGCATTTTGGAGAAGGGTTTTTAAGTGTTCCTAGAATGATAGAATGTCCTCTATGGATAGCTGGAAGAGACCCTAGGAATACTGAAACACAGCTCCTGTTACAACAAACACCTTGCATTAACTGCAATTAACATAACCAGGAAGAGAGATGTCATACATCTAGCAGTGACTCAAAGAGACAAAAATCTTTACCCAAATTACCACATTCTCTTCCTGGATATTAAAGATAGCAGAACTTCTTCATACAAGTGTTCTGAAATATATTTGGAAAAATCTTCGAAAGGCATTTAGAGAAAAATGCAATTATCAGGCATAGTCAACATGGGTTCACAAAGGGCTAGTCTCTTCCAACTGAAATATTATATTATATGCAAATATTCTTAATGTACTCAGTATTTTATGATCTCCAAAAGAGGTTGAATCCAAATGCAAACCATCACAAAAGTATTTATTAACATTTTATTATAACATCTTAAGAACATAAAAGCCCAGACTACAGAAAACTAGATCAAAGTTGGGTTGTATTCATAGAACAACCACCCATCACAGAGAGAGGTTTCTCATTCACAATCTGGTTATGCTCCAGCTCTCAAGGTGACCAAGTGAAGTCAAGCCCATGTATAAACAGGAATTGGGCAAGAGATACTCTCTGAACACTGTGATCCTTGAATTTTAAAAAGGGTTAGAGCCTTGAACCAGCTTCAACATGAAGAAAGATGAATTATGTTCACTGCCCAGTGCAAAATCCCAGCAACAATTCTCACTTGGGAAATAGCATGTGCCAGAGGATGCCATCACAATACAGCTTCCTGCAAATCAAGACATTCTTCTGCTTGTGAACTTCTCTTTTCAGAAATTCATGGAGCAGGAACCTACCCTGTGCATCATAGCTAACACCTCTGAAGCACACTACAAGGGCACCCTACTGATTAGGCTGGCTGGACTCTGAAGGTCTGTTAACAACACAAATAGAAATTGTGTGGCAAAATTCTCACTATCCACTCAAAATTTACCTTTAAAAATGTTAAAGGCATGGATACAGAGAAGGTTATACTAGATGTATAATTTTCAAAGCTAAAGGAAAGCACAGACAAGCCATGTATTTACTAGAGTGCAACAAACATATAGCCATGGGCCTCTGTCAGAGTCTGACTTCATCCAACACTAAGAAAAATGGGGAGATGGATTTTTCTGAGTTTGTTTGAAAAGGCTTGTCATGTGTCAGACAGATTTTAAATATTAAGTTTCACCCTGGCAAGCACGGTATTACTGTGGAGGTACAAGAGCCTCTGAAGAAGGATAATACTGTGGAAGTGCCTTACACATGCAGTACTACCAATGACAATTAATCCCTGAGAAAGTCTGCTTGGAATCACTCCAGTCACCATTCTGCAAGAACATGCACACACAATGCTGACCCACAAGCCAAACATGCTCCATTAAGGGCTCCAATCTATGCAAAGCAGGAATAAATGAAATGAGATATCCACAAGCTACTTACAGACAACCTGAAACTTGCACACTGTGGCTGCCATGGCAGATGAGTAGAGAAAGGACACTTTCTTTTTTGTCAACACAAGCACTGATGCATGGGTTACTGGAACAAGTAAGCAGCAGCAAAACCCCGTGCTTGTGCACAAGGACTGAGCAATATACTTACCACTAATGTTTACTGCACAATATTATACAAAATCTTCACAGGCTTGGGCTGTTTTTTTGTTGTTTCTGTTGTTGGATTTTTTTTAAGCAAATATGATAAAGAGGAAGATAAAAAGACCTATGTGAAAACACTATGAAGAATATGCATACAGGACCAGAGACTTGAGTGATTATTGTACATGAAAAATGACTGCAATATGCAGTCTGTATTTCACCAGCTAATGGAACTGTGAAAAGAGATGTTTTGGGTTTTTTTCCCCCATGAAGCATCCAGGTAACTTTAGAACCTCTTTGTATAAAACTCCCTGCAAAACTAGAAGCTCTGAAGACATGGACTTGACCATGCTTTTAAGAAAGAGAACATAAACCAGGATATGGAAACAGATCAAAAATTACTTATTTCAATGCCTTTCCCATCCTGTGAATACAAACTACATCCTATGCTTTGCCACTGACCTTGTGCCTTCACTGAAACCTTCTCTCACAAGCTCACACTAAAATAAAAACATACAAACAGCATCTGCATTTTTCTAAGAAAAATTTATTACATGGAAACTTTGGTTAGTGATATGTCCAAGATCGTAATTAAAGAGAGACCAATCCGCTCAAAAGCGTGACCATTCCCCCGGGAATGAGGAGAAATCCTTCTTATTGACACAAGAGCAGAAAAATAAAATGGAATTCATTCTTGTTTCTGGCAAGAAATGCATTTCCAAATCCCATTTGGTGTTGTAATTCTAACAGCTTCTTCTTTCAACACTACACTGAAGTACGTTTAATCTTTCCAAGACTGTGGCTTTTTCATTGTCTTCAACAGATTCATACACATATTAAACATGAGTACATCCATCCATACACATATCCCTCCCTTTTTTTGTACATCCTACTTAAGTTTGTCAAATAAAGGAACTGAACTGAGTAACAGACTGATCTGGGAATCCAGAGGGCTCTTAAACTGTGAAATCAAACCTGCTGCTACTCAATCAAATAATGCTCATGACCTAACATTTCAATCCCCACCCTTATCTGACTGATACTAATTTTACACTGACATCCAAAAAGGTCATGATTTCAGCTGGAAATCACTTAAGGAGATTTTATTTTTTTCTGGGAACTAAAGACATTTAACTCCTTTCTGACTAAGACATACAACTTGAAACATTCCTGCCTTTAGTATCACCATGACTTCAGCTCCACAGTCATCTTAAATGACCATTACTGATCAGCACTCAAAGAACATTCAGCACAAATAATGCTTTTCACTGTACCTGAACTTTGGGGCAAATAGGAGAATTTTTGCAAAGTGAGGCTCAACAGAGAATTGGGAATTAAAACAAAGTAATATTCCAACATCTACAAACTCCTAGAACTATATTTTTTCAACTACCAATTAATCAGCTAATGGAAATAAAGTAGTTATGTGACTTAATTTTCTTCCATTTTCCCTCTGAATGTACTATGGCGTCATGATACTTATCAATAAAATAGGAATACTAAGAAAACAGAGGGAAAATTTTTATCTACAGCTGACTTCAACCGGTTACAATATGAGCTTACAGAACAATTTCCAGCCCATGTGTTTTTGTCATGTCAACGGTTTCCAAAGATAATAAATGCTCTTCAGTATCATGCCTGGCATAACTAAGCCAGTGAGCAGGCTGCTAAAATTATATAGAGAATGTACAAGTGAACTCTTCAAGCAGCTCTCTAATGACTTCAACCCAAGAGCAGCGCTCCAGCCAAACGGAGCAATCTGGGCAGGAATGCAGACTATACAGTAGGCAGCTGTAAATAGAACCCAAACTTGGTCACTGCCAGCACCCACAGTCCCTGCATTATGCTGCACGAGCCCGGCTCCGGCCGGTGCTCCTGGGCTCCGCACAGCTCTGCTGCGCTCCCTTGCATCCACAGCCCACCACAAGGGCTCTCAGGTGGATACATATATATACACACACATTTATATATACATATAGATATAGAGCTGTGGAGAGAGAGGGAGAATGTCTTTATCATCTTTTCCTACTTTTTACTGGCAATTTTCAAGCCTTGCTCCATGGACCATATGAAAAGGTTGCACAAACAGCAGTTCAGAAAAGTGAGGCTACTGAGAACTAAGTCATGGTGCAGGTTGCTGCTCTGGGCTCTACAGCATCCACAGAGTTGTGGCACGGATGATTCCTCATTAGCATGATGTAAGGTGGTTTGCAGGCAATCCTGCTAAGATTAGACTATGCACGCACATACACACATATATCTATACACTAACTATGAAATAAAATGTATTAATTTAGCATAAGATAACAGAGGCATAAGAAGACATGTTGGGAAACCACATTTACAAAAAACCAAAAAAATTTGGAATCAAAAATATACAAACTTTTCCAAACAGACAACTGCAGCCTTAAGGCAAGATTGCAATGCAACTAAAACTAAAATTACAACTTTACAACCCATTTGAACAGTACTTCACTTTGGACAAAATATTATTTTCTGGAAGTTCCAGTTCCTGCAATCAAGAAACTGCATATGAATTTTAACATTATAAATTAATTAAAGTGAAATTAATTAAATAAATAAAATCACCTCAATCCCTGAAGCTTGGAGACAGAAGATGTGTTACTTACTATCATGTCCAAAATACCAATCATCCAGTGAAAAATGTCTCAGCAGGCTTATGTACCTGTTATATGCAATCTACTGTGAAGTCTTAAACTGGGCACCCAAGGGACACCCCAGACCCAGGTGAGACCTCATCTCAGGGCTGAATTACACCCACTGATGATGAAGGGTCCACAAAAGGCTTTCTCCCCTGACAGCATGGTCTCCTTGACAATTTCTTGAAGGACTCAGAAATGCAACTTCTTGAATTTCAAAGCTTTCTCAGGTTTAATCTTCCTGAAAGCTGATTTTTCAAGGGTCTGATCCAATGCTCAGGGTAGCAAGTGGAAAGACTCCAACTAACTTCAGTAGCCTGTGGATTGGGTTCTGCCACTGGAAGAGCTATTCTTCATTAGGTTTTACATTAAATACAATACATGCCATAGGAAGCATATATAATCTTACTGATCAAAATGATACAATCTAAGAAGACTTTAAGATAAAATTTCTACTCAGTTACATCCTTCCTTTAACTTTTAAAACATTAAAAAATATAAAATACATTATTTTTTCCTTTAATCCCTTCCTTTTCTTCCTTGGCAAGCATCTCTCTATTTCTAGTTCTTAAAAAAATACAACCCACCCCCTACAAAAAAATATTAATTTAAATGAATGTTATGTAGAAGTCAATACTGTACTTTCCAAAACTCATATTAATTGAAGGCAAGGTATGGTCTTAAAACATAGAGGGGTAATATTAAAACCACTGACAAAGTTAAATTTCTTCCACCTTTTCTGAAGAATTACAAACTATGCTCTTAAGCATCAAATGGTCAAAAGCAACCTATCAGAAATATATTATTACAAGACAGCAGTATTGCCAAAACCTCATTTAAGTTGCTACAGCCTAAATAAATATTCCTCTTAAGGACTTTTCCACCTGCAGCTAAAAAAAATACTCTTTAAAAAAGCATAGGCTAAACTGGTCTTTGCCTCCATCCAAAGAAATCGAGAGGTGTAACATTTAGACTTTATCCCACCACACACAGCTGTAAATATGACACCATTGATTCACTTCCCTCATGCAAAAATTTTAAACAAAAATAATGAAACAGACCACCAGCAGGAACTGTAGTCCCAAAGAAACATCTTCTTACTGCATACTTTATCAAAGAGAGTTACGAGTACTTGCTCCTCTTTATTCATTTTTGTTCAGTGCACCAAAGCAATGAACAAGGAAGACATATGAAATTACGTCATTGCCTGTTGTTTTTCTGTCTCCATTTCAAAATAAATGAAGCATTAATGGGCTCGTGTCTACAGCATCCACAGGTAGGCTCAAAAAAGAGCAACAGTCCACTTGCAAACAGAAATTCTCATAAAACCCACCACTAATAGGCCATCTGAACTTCAAGGAAACATTTATACTATTATACTTTCCACCGATTTTATGTTGACGTGTTTCCAGTGATGGGGTAATTTCAGCATGGAGAAATGCAGCCTGCATGCTGATCCAAGTGCAGCATTTCTCAGGTTGCTGCCTTTTGTCCCTGGTGCAGTTAGGTGACTGCTCATGGGGCTTGGGCTTGAACAAAGCCAGCAGCACAAAGCCCCGATTGCTCTGGCTGTTTTCCCACAGCCCCCTGTGCCAGGGGTGGCAAAGGCCTTTCAGGGGGTGCCCTGGGACTCCCAGCTGCCATTTGACATGCAAATGGCATAAAAAGCTTTCAATCCCACCTCAAGGAGGGAAGATAAAGGCAGCAGTTCCCAGAGGAGCCCTGCTCCCAGAGCAGCAGCCCTGCATCTCTTCAGGATGCTGGCATTGCTGCGCACAAAGAAATCATCTGTGAGGTTATGTGAAGGACTTAAAGAAAGCAACTGAGGTAAATTAGAGAAAGGTACTTCAGGCTACAATTCTTCTCCTCAAGGCTAACAAGAACTCATTTTAAGAACTTCACTTTTATCTTCATATATAGAAGCACACGTTCAATAATTCCGGCATTTCCATTTTACTTAGAGATCCAACACAAAAGGTAAAATTCACATCTGAATTACAGGCTCCAATCACTCCTTGCATCAGTCCAGCTTCATGGACTAGTATTTTTCAACCAGTTTCAGTGGAAATCAAACTCTGTAAAGCTGTGCAACTTCACAGACCCCTAAGTCATCCCACAGGTAGCTTACAAGGTTTTCAGAGTTTCTACTCTTATCTTCAACCCAAACAATTATTGCATCACTTATACTATAAACACACCCAAAATCAAAGGACATTTTTCTTCTCCAGTTTAATACGACCTTCCAATCCAAACTCTTTCAAACTGGAGGCTGAAAATTTAACCATTGCTGAAATAAAAGTTGAGTAATTTTCAAACTCTCAAAATAAAGAAACTTATTCCCATGACTTTAACCAGAAGAGCACCAGGCAATCCTTGTTTGTAAATTAAAGCTGTTATGATTAGATTACTAAAAAATGACATAAATATGTCCAAAAAATATTAAATATTATAACTACTACTTCCTCCATAAATACAGGAATGAATCTAAGTTAACTAAACTCTGAAACTTGGAAAAAAATGTGGAAAATATGAATATGAAAGAGAAAGAATGGTGGGAGCAGAAATAGCATGCATGAACAGATCCTACCTACCATAGTATTTAATGGAAAAAGAGCTTTCATCTATACTCTTTCCACACTTTAAATCTATTTTATAAAATGTGCCTTATTTGTAAATTCATTTATTACTTTCATATTCTCTTTATTATTTTTCAGTCATTGAACAGAAATGACATGTTACTAAGTAACATTAATGTCAAAATCAGATGACAAAACAAAACGTGACAAATTTCTTGGGATCAAACACTAAACAACTTTCAAAGAACATATTTATTCCTTGCTTCCTGCACACCTTGAGAGAAAAATTGCTGTCTTCATCTCAGTGGCATTAGTAAGAATAAAGATATGTAAAGAGCTAAGGAGAATCTGAGCACATCACAGACATACACAGAACTAGATATAAAGTGATTGATAAAACCTCACCATGGAATTGATCCAATGGTTTCTGATCTCCTCATAAGAAATACATTAGTCAGACAAACAAATCTGATACTTTTACTATACAACACTTAGGAAAAGGGCTAACAAGTAGCTTGCCTAGATTCTCCCTTACCAGCTAATCTTGCCTCCTTACAAAACACACTCCATGTCTGCATTTCTAAATACTCATTGCAACATCACAAAAGGATCTGCACTGATTTGGTGAACAGCTTTGTATCCTCCCAAAGTACTTTCTGCAATTCAGATGATAGTTATGGATAATTACTGAAGGCATTGTTGTAAGAAGAATGCACAAATACTCCTGTCTTAAATTCAGAAGTTAGTCATAAACCTTGGTGGGTTTTTCTCCCCTCACCTTGAATTTCAGCATGGTCACAGACTGTATGAAAGCTTCCTTGGCCAAGACTTTGAAAAGACTGTGGTAAAAAGTCTTAGCTGAAAACCATAAAACAACATTGCTAGAAGAGTTAAAAAGATTGTTGCTTACCTTATCGTTCTATCCACTCATTCGTTTGTTGGTTCTTTGATCAAGTTGTTATGTTCTTTTCCCCAGTTAAATGTAGTCCCTATGTAATTCAAACCCTGGTTTATTGTATTTCCCCTATCCCAGTTACTTCCTCCTTCCGCCCTTCCCCTTACCTCATTTCCGGCCTTACCATTTCCGCCCTTTCCCTTACCTCATTTCCGGCCTGCTGCTGCCTGCCTATCAAGTTAGCCACACCCTATATGTAAATCTCCAGAAGTTTCCCAGTACCACCATTACTGGAAGTTGTTGTTGAAGAAAAGATTCACAAAAATAGTCAACCAACACCGAACCCAAGTTCACAGATCATCTCAACTAACAAGCCAAGTCACCTGCAATATGTCCTTTGTAACTGTTTAATAACCACAACCTTAAGGGCAGTTAAGAAGAATGACACCCCCAGACCAATGAGCCACTATTGAGATCTCGGACGTGTCCGTGAGGCTGAGACTCCCATCCCTACGTTCGTCGGGATCGGCAGGACCTCCTCCCGGCGTTGCCTGGCAGCAGCAGCAGCAGGCGTAGGGCCTACTCCCTGTGACCCCCCATTAATAAAGAGCTGTTTAATAAAGGCCTTGGCCCTGCTACATTCATTACAACTTGGGGGCTCGTCCGGGATAGGCCACGCCCAGAAGAGGACGTCGGAGGGGGAGGCGCCACCCCGAAGAGGCCCTCTGGGACAGCTGGCCACCCCGGACCCGGAGCTGCGTGGAACCAGGACAACGCCTGGAGCACCGGTAAGTAGACCGGTGGCGGGCACGGGAGGCGAGCGAGTGTGGTGTGGATGAGACGGGGGCTGGCAGCTCAGACCCCCGAAGCGAGTGTGGACCCCTGAGTACCGCGGTTCCGGACTCCCGCGAGGGGGCCGGCCGGGAAAAGGGGGAAGCGAGTGAGGCCTACCAAGGCCTACAGCGTGAAAGAGGCGCCTCCTTGGGGCCTAGGCCCAAGCTTGGGGAAGAAGGAGAACCTTCGCTAGGACCCAGCTTTCTGTCGGTTGGGGAAGGAGGGGAACCTTCGCTAGGACCCAGCTTTCTGTCGGTTGGGGAAGGAGGGGAACCTTCGCTAGGACCCAGCTTTCTCTTGCTTGGGGAAGAAGGAGAACCTTCGCTAGGACCCAGCTTTCTCTTGCTTGGGGAAGAAGGAGAACCTTCGCTAGGACCCAGGTTTCTGTCGGTTGGGAAAGAGGAGAGAACCTCACTAGGACCCACCACTGTGTTTATTTTCAAAGAAGGGGGGGTGCAGGAAGGGGCAGCCGGCGCCCCGCTGGGACCGAGCCCCCCAGGGACGAGGGTTTAGGAAGGGGTATCCGGGCCCCGCTGGGACCTTACCTGACTCCCACCGGTGGAACTGAGAAGAGTAGAGGGAGGGGGCGACCGGGGCCCCGTTAGAGACCGGCTCTATCTCAGTTTAACTGTGGGCCAGGAAGGAGCATAGGGAGGGGGATATAGGTAAACCCCAGTAGTGACCAGCTCTTTCCTTTGCCCTGTTTTAGTTGCCCGTCATTAAATTTGCTTTGAAGTAGGGGCACCGTATATTTTTTTTTTTAAAGAAAGAAATTATACGTTAAGTTAGAAAGGGCCAAATTTTTTGTTGAGTGTGTCTTTAGTTGCCTGTCAGTTGTTTCCTTTCGAGTAGAGGCACAGTAAGTTTCTGTTAGGCCCGTTTGAAAAATCACTATGGGGTCTTGTATGAGTCAAAAGAGTAGAGCGAAAGAGAACAAAAATGTAAAGAACATCCCTCCTGATAGCCCTTTGGCGATAATGTTAAATAAGTGGGATACTTGTGAAGCTACTAAAAAGTTAGATAAAATAAAAATGATCCATTATTGTGTTGAAGTATGGCCAAAGTTAGATTTACCAGGAGCATGGCCATGGTTCGGTACCCAAGATCCATGGATGTGTACAATGCTGAATCAATATTTAAAGACTTGGGGAGGATCAAATGTGGAACAACTTGAATACGCAGCTTGTTGGAGAGGGAGTAGAGCAAAAGAAGAACCAATAAAGATATGTAAAGTAGTAGAGAAAAAGGGACAAAGGAACGAGGAAGAGAAAAATAAAAGTAAATGGGACCCCCTTGATTATCTTCCCCCTCTTCCCCCGCCTGTCAATAACCCCAATTACCCACTTCCTCCTCCTCCGACCGTCACTCCCCTTCAACCTCCTCTTCCTCCTCTTCCGTCCATTACTTCCTTCGAACCCCCTGCTGTTTCTCTACCCACCAATGCTTCCAATAACCTTCCTTCTGCTCCATCTGTCAATTCTCCTCCTACCTCCTCTCCACCCACCAACACCCCCACTTACTTTCCTTCTTCTGTTCCACTTGTCAATTCTCCTCCTCCTCCTCCTCCTCCTCAAGCATCTAGCATAACTCCCCTGTCACCACCTTCCCTTAGTACCCCTATTCCAAATCAGCTTTTTTTACCTATGTGCCCACTTCCCAACCTGCCTTCACCCCTAGTATCTCCACAAACCCCAATTCCTCCTGCCTTGGTTCAGGCCCCTCCACCAATAGGTGTCCCTTCACCTCCTTCCAATTGGGAACTGAGTCTATCTCCATCCAACAGTAGCTCTTCCTCCAGTAATCAACAGAACCCTGTACCGGCACAAGCAGAGGGACCATATTATAATACGAGGTCAAGGGCAGCAAAAGCAGAAAGGATGTTTCCACTCAGGGAAGTCCCTATGGGAGGAATAGAGGGCAGACTTGGGTTTGTAGACGCACCGTTGACGGCCTCAGAAGTGAGAGGATTTAAAAAAGAAATTGGGAATTTAGTGGAAGATCCCGTAGGCATTGCAGAACAGGTAGATCAGTTCTTAGGACCTAGCATTTATACTTGGAGAGAAATGAATTCAGTTATAAATATACTATTCAACCCAGAGGAAGTTAGGATGATTAGAGAAGCCGGCCTACGCATATGGGAGAGGGAAAACCGGCAAGGACCACCGGGTGACTATAAACTACCTCTCACAGACCCGGGATGGAACCCAAACCAAGAAGAGGGGAGGCGGAATATGATTGACTATCGAGCTTTAATAGTGAGAGGAATAAGAGAGTCTGTTCCTCGCCAAAGTAACACCAAATTGGCCTTTGGAGCAGTACAAGAAAAAGATGAAACCCCATCCGCGTGGTTAAATCGGTTAAGGAAGAACTTTCAGCTGTACTCTAGTATAGATCCTGATAGTCCGGATGGCCAAGCAGTATTAAGAGTACATTTTGTCACCAAATCTTGGCCTGACATCCGAAGGAAATTAGAAAAGATGGAAGACTGGCAGGAAAAAGGGATAAATGAACTACTTAAAGAGGCTCTAAGGGTGTATCTGAGAAGGGAAGAGGAGAAAGCGAAATCGAACGCCCGAGTGATGGTAGCGATAGCTAGAGAATGTATAAATGCAACTGGAAATAAGCTAGAGAAGCCATGTGGATCTAGAGAAGGAGAACCTAAGATTGCGCCAGGCGCAGGAGGTTCTAATGCCAACCCTTGGCAGAAGGTCGGAAAATTTCAGGGCAGATGTTATTACTGTGGTGAAGTGGGTCATCTCAAAAGGTACTGTAAAAAGATTGCCATCGATGAAGCAATTGAAAAAGAACAGGAAAATTTAGAAAAGATTCTGAGAGGGGAAGATTAGGGGTGTCAGGGGCTCTTCCCTTTAGGGGACCCAATGAAATATCTAGATGAGCCCTTGATAAACCTCAATGTTGGTCCCCAGAATTTAAGTTTTGAGTTCTTAGTTGACACGGGAGCTGATCGGTCCAGTTTGAAAGATCTTCCAGTAGGAGTCCATATTAGTAATCGAACGTGCGAAGTAATAGGAGCTGAAGGGACACCCTTCAAAGCACCAATAATTGAAGGAGTAGAGTTAAAAGGAAACTTTAAACAGTGTGTGGCAGAGATGATTTATTTACCACATTTAGAAAAGAATTTGTTAGGGAGAGATTTACAAGTTAAGTTAGGAATAGCAGTTATTCCAGAAAATGGGAGGATGGTTGTGCGTATTATGAAATTGACCGAAAAAGATATAAGTGAAATCAATCCCCAAGTATGGGCAGAAGAAGGGAAAACTGGCTTTTTAGACATCACGCCAATAAAAGTGCAAATGCAAGAAGGAACTACCCCAGTCAAGGTAAAACAGTACCCAATATCAGAAAAGGGTAGAGAAAGACTAGCCCCAATTATAGACCACCTTCTGGCGGAAGGTGTGTTAGAACCATGCATGTCCCCCCATAACACCCCAATTTTAGCAGTCAAAAAGGCAGAGGGAAAATATAGATTAGTCCAGGATTTGAGAGAAATTAATAAAAAAATCATCGCTAGACATCCTGTGGTGTCTAACCCTTACACTCTGTTGAGTAAAATTCCCAGGGAACATGCATGGTTCACCACCATAGATTTGAAAGATGCCTTTTGGGCGTGTCCGCTAGCAGAAGAATGCCGTGACTGGTTTGCATTCGAGTGGGAGTACCCAGGAGGGAAGAGAAAACAACAATTAAGGTGGACCCGTCTACCTCAAGGATTTACTGAGTCCCCCAATCTTTTCGGACAGGCTCTAGAAGAACTATTAGACCAGTTCACCCCTGAAAATGAGACACGAATCCTCCAATATGTAGATGATTTGTTAATATCTGGAAAAGAACAACAGCTAGTTAGAACAACTAGTATAAAACTCCTTAACTTTCTGGGAGAAAAGGGTCTAAAAGTATCCCGGAACAAATTGCAGTTCGTTGAACCAGAAGTGACATACCTTGGTCATATAATTGGAAATGGATACAAAAAGTTAAGCCCCGAAAGAATTTCGGGCATACTAGCCATTTCGACCCCAAAAACTAAACATGACATTCGAAAACTTTTAGGCTTGTTTGGATACTGTAAATTATGGTTAGACAAATATACTCAAAGTGTAAAATTTCTTTATGAAAAATTAGTAAACCCTGAACCCATAAATTGGACTGCACAAGACGAAAAACAATTAGAAGAATTAAAAGAGAAATTATCTTCGGCCCCAGTCCTAAGTTTACCAGATCTCACAAAGGAGTTTGAACTATTCACGAACACTGAAAGGGGAGTAGCTTACGGTGTACTAACTCAGGAATGGGGGGGTTGTCGAAAGCCAATAGCTTACCTCTCTAAATTATTAGATCCAGTAGCAAAAGGATGGCCACTATGTCTCCAAGCAATTGCGGCTGCAGTAATTTTGATAGAGGACGCACAAAAACTGACATTTCAGGGAAAACTTAAAGTATATTAAGACTATCCTCAGCCAAGGGGCCCAGCAATGGCTAACAGAAGCCAGAATACTAAAATATGAAATTATATTAATGAATGCAAGTAATTTAGAATTGGCCACCTCTAAAAGTATTAATCCGGCTCAATTTCTCTCAGGGGAACCCTTGCCAGAGCTAGAGCACAATTGCCTGGAGCTTATAAATTTCCAAACCAAAGTAAGGGAAGATCTACAAAGTACACCGTTGCCATATGGAGAAGTATTGTTTACCGATGGTTCATCTAGAGTAGTAGATGGAAAAAGGGTATCTGGGTATGCAGTAGTAAAAAGAGCAGAAGGAAAAGAGCTAGAAGTGATAGAAAAGGGGAAGCTACCATCCAATTGGTCTGCACAATGTTGTGAGATCTATGCGTTAAAAAGAGGTCTAGACTCATTAGAAGGAAAACCAGGAACCATTTACACTGATTCAAAATATGCATTTGGAATAGTCCACACATTTGGAAAAATCTGGGCAGAACGCGGGTATTTAAACTCAAAGGGGAAAGATTTGGTACATAAAACCTTAATAAAATCCGTATTAGAATCCTTGCTCAAACCAACAGAAATTGCAGTTGTGCACATAAGAGGGCACCAAAAGGGAAATACCTTAGAAGAAAGAGGAAATCGGTATGCTGACAAAATAGCCAAAGAAGTCTCATTAAGTTCCGAAGGGCCTATAGAAGTCTTTAAATTAAATGAGATACCAGAGAAATCAGAAATTACAAAGCCCATTTTTAGTGAAGAAGAGTTAAAGATAATAAAAAAGTTAGAAATACATCAAGGAAATCAAGGAGAGTGGGTAATGAAAGATGGGCGCAAATTTTTAAACAAAAGTCTAGCCAGAAAGGTATTGGCAGAAATCCATGAACTGACCCACTGGGGTGTTCAAGGATTATGTGACCACTTCCTCAGAGAAAATTTTTGTATTGGGATATATAATCTGGCTAAATCAATAACTAAAGGGTGTTTAATCTGCCAAAAAGCTAATCAAAAAGTTATGCGAAAAATTGAATATGGGGGAAGGGAATTAGCATTAAGACCATTTCAAAGTGTTCAAATTGACTTCACCGAAATGCCCCCAGTTCAAAAATATAAACATTTATTAGTTATTGTGGACCATCTTACCCATTGGGTGGAGGCCTTCCCCACTATTAAAGAAACCTCAGAAGTGGTCATAAAAATAATCCTTGAACAAATTATTCCTAGATATGGATTAATTAATCACATCGATTCTGATAGAGGCCCACATTTTACGTCACATATATTACATCGAGTCATTGAAGCACTGGGAATGAAATGGAGGTTGCATACTCCATGGCATCCCCAAAGTTCCGGCCGAGTAGAAAGAATGAACAAAACCTTGAAAAATGTATTAACAAAATTAATTGAAGAGACCCAAATGAATTGGCTCAAATGCCTACCTCTTGCCCTATTACGCATTAGGACCAGACCGCGTGCAGACATAGGAGTTTCACCCTATGAAATGATGTTTGGGCTTCCCTTTTTAATTACCCCTTTTAGCTCTGCAAACTATCTAGAAGGAGAAGCTGCCACCCAAGAGTATTTAAGAATCATTGGAAGAACAATAGAGCAACTAAAGAAAAAAGGATACCTGCCCCAAACCTCTCCCTTAGATTCAAATGCTCATCAGATCAACCCTGGGGACTGGGTTCTTGTTAAATCCTTAAGTCACACATCTCTATCTCCTAGGTATGAAGGCCCCTTCCTAGTCCTCCTAACTACACACACTGCTGTAAGAACAAAAGAAAAAGGTTGGACTCACATATCACAAATTAAAGGACCAATTCCACCTCCCCCTGGTGAATCGGACTCCACAGTATTTCAGCCAAAGGCACCTGAATGGACCATTACAAAAGGAACTACAGACCTCCAACTTAAGTTTAAGCGAAAAGAAAAAGACAGCTGAAAAGACTTAGACAGTTCCAATTTGAAAGCAAAGTGTTACTGTACGCAGTTTATGTTAACTCTAGTTGTTGTTATAACGTTGTTGTTGCACACCTGCAGTAGTCTTTCAAGTTCCCAGTAGTTCACTAAAGTTCTTGTTGTTACAAAATTGTTGTATCATACATCCTTCTCCGATTGTAAGTATCATTCAATCCTCTGTCGAAATCCTCAAATTAGAAGTTTGCCAAACCATAAAGACCAATTCCCCTACAGAACACTTTCTAAAAACACCTAAATTAGTATAAAAAGGGGATGAGAGAACTCTGGGAAAGTAAAATCTTACCTAAGGGGACCCCCACCTCCAAGAGGCAAGCCCGGGTGAGACTGAAAGCAGTTCATACCGGACTCTTGAGAGGAGTGTTGCTGGCCTTGCTAACAAATAACCTGATAAGCAGCGAAGAGGTTAAATGCAGCAAGTGTTACCATCGGATATATGATGGGGAGACCCAAGAGTCCCTAATAAGAATTCACACCAACGTGAATCCCAGCTGTTTCAATCATTCCCAGATCTCCACTTGTCAAGAAAGTGGAAAAACGTATTGGATTGCTAAGAATACTGCCACTTTTCGGCAGCGGTTGCTCGGAGAATGTCCTATAGGGGAAGCCTGGTTTTGCTTTGAACATGAGAATAATCAAGGAGAATTAATAGATTTGATCAAAGAAAAACAATTAGTAATAAATACCAAAAAGGAAAACGAATTGGAAATACCTTTAGGGAAAAATTTATTCATAGATTTAGTTGAAAGAATTAGTAAAGAATTAAATATAACCAATTGCTGGGTATGCGGTAATACACAAATGTCTGAGATTTGGCCATGGGAAGGGATCAGTTTAAGCCCATTGGAAATTCTAAAATGGAAGCAAACTAACCAAACATCTCAATTACCTAAGCAAAAACGAAAGAAAGAACAATGGAATTTAAAATATAAACCTATTGGAGAAGAATGTATTAAAAGAGTTGGAAACCCATATAGAACATTTGTAGGAACTATGCCCTGCAAAAGGTACCTAACTATAAAAAAGTCAATTATAAGGTGGATACCTAAGGAGCCAAACAAATATTGGACAATACACCAAAAGGAAAAAGGATGTGTTTATCACGAAGGATATGATTTACATGAATGTGCTGGAAAGAAAATAAATCCCTTTTAGGGATTAGAGGAATTATCCAAGTATTGGTCATGTCCCACCGAAACCAACCAAACCTTTTGGACAGCACCCGAGTATCTATTCTGGATATGCGGAGACACTGCATATACCAATCTTCCAGGAGATTGGGCCGGGAGCTGTACAATTGGGATTATAAAACCTTCATTCTTCCTACTTCCCAAAAATTCGGGGTCTAAATTAGGAATTCCCTTGTACGATGATTTGAAAAGGGCTAACCGAAAGAAAAGGAGTATGATTAATTTAAGAAGTACTCAAAAATGGAAGGGACAAGTGTGGACACCTGAACGCATCATGGAAGTATATGGGCCAGCTACGTGGGCACAGGATGGGTCGTGGGGATACCGTACTCCCATTTATATGCTGAACCGAATCATCAGACTCCAAGCAGTATTAGAAATAATATCTAATCGAACAGCCCTCGCATTAGACCACATTACCGAACAGTTAACTCAGACCCGAGCAGTGGTCTATCAAATTCGGCTTGCAGTAGATTATTTATTGGCCGATGAAGGAGGTATTTGTGGAAAATTTAATACATCCGAATGCTGCCTGGAAATTGATGATAAAAGCGAAGTAATACGAAACATATCTAAAGAAATCCGAAAAATAGCATATGTAGGAAACCAACAATGGACCCCTCTAATGGACACTAGCTGGTGGGATGACTTCTGGTCCCTAAAAAATAAATGGTGGAAAAAAGTAGCCTTTTTAGTTGCAAGTGCAGTCATAAGCTTTTTATTTTTACCATGCCTACTCCCATGCCTAATTAGGCTTATAAATACCACTATACAAACCAGTATAAGGAATATGACTGATCAAACGAGAGCTAAAATTTTGATGATCGGAACCCAAAACCCAGAACATGATTCAGCTAAAGAAATTTTAAACCAATTTCTAGAACTACAAAAATTATACCCCCAAGAAACC
The DNA here is from genome assembly GCF_903797595.1 of Erithacus rubecula. Lineage (NCBI taxonomy): Eukaryota > Metazoa > Chordata > Aves > Passeriformes > Muscicapidae > Erithacus > Erithacus rubecula. The sequence goes on along the minus strand of NC_136689.1, from coordinate 83,083,660 downwards.
GAAAATTGTGATTTGATGCGGGTCAAAGACCCGATCAAAGAGAAAGAGGGGGGATTGTGGTAAAAAGTCTTAGCTGAAAACCATAAAACAACATTGCTAGAAGAGTTAAAAAGATTGTTGCTTACCTTATCGTTCTATCCACTCATTCGTTTGTTGGTTCTTTGATCAAGTTGTTATGTTCTTTTCCCCAGTTAAATGTAGTCCCTATGTAATTCAAACCCTGGTTTATTGTATTTCCCCTATCCCAGTTACTTCCTCCTTCCGCCCTTCCCCTTACCTCATTTCCGGCCTTACCATTTCCGCCCTTTCCCTTACCTCATTTCCGGCCTGCTGCTGCCTGCCTATCAAGTTAGCCACACCCTATATGTAAATCTCCAGAAGTTTCCCAGTACCACCATTACTGGAAGTTGTTGTTGAAGAAAAGATTCACAAAAATAGTCAACCAACACCGAACCCAAGTTCACAGATCATCTCAACTAACAAGCCAAGTCACCTGCAATATGTCCTTTGTAACTGTTTAATAACCACAACCTTAAGGGCAGTTAAGAAGAATGACACCCCCAGACCAATGAGCCACTATTGAGATCTCGGACGTGTCCGTGAGGCTGAGACTCCCATCCCTACGTTCGTCGGGATCGGCAGGACCTCCTCCCGGCGTTGCCTGGCAGCAGCAGCAGCAGGCGTAGGGCCTACTCCCTGTGACCCCCCATTAATAAAGAGCTGTTTAATAAAGGCCTTGGCCCTGCTACATTCATTACAAAGACCACTACAGAACTTGCATCATTTATTCAGATTGAATGAAGCAAATGTAGGCTGGCTAAGGGTTTTCTGTTTATTTTTTTTGCATCACATCTCAGCTTCCAGCTTTCCAAAAGCTTCTAGACTGTTAGACTTGGTCATCATATTAGTACTATCAAAGCAATATTCAAAAATAGTATTTTAAAGCTTTAAGTAAACTTACTGAAAATGAGAAATTCAAAGACCCTGACATTCTGCCTAGGCATCACAGTTTGTGTATATTCCTGAAAAGAACACACAATGTCAATCTGAATTCACTCTATATTTTTAGCTACTGAAAAAGCCCAAACACAATCCAGGGAAAAAAAAAAAAAAAAAAAAAAAAAGAAAAACAAAACCAAACAAGCCACCCACCCCATTCCAGTAAAATTAAAATGGAAGTGTGCAAGAACAAAGCAGGTCCAGAATCCAGGGGCAAGGCCATTTTAGTTACAACATCTAACTCATTTCAATACAATTTACAGTTGCACATTTACAGGCAATGCAAACCTAAAAATTAAGATACTGAAGAGATGCAATAATGGTATTTTTCAGAATAAAAGACACAATAGTTGTGAAATAGTTGCTACATGTTTTTTCCCATATGACAGACTCCAACTCCACATTACATATACCACTTTAAATTACAAGAGTGCTTAACTCAATATAGCCCTAAACCTCTGTTTGTATTGTTGCACCCTTCATAAAGAGAAATTCCATGGAGTCAAGTACAAATCCTTTATTCTCTAAATTTTCTCAAGACAAAGAGCCATAGCATAATTAAGAACCGAATGGGTAGTACAGTAAGCATTCTCATGCACATATTGGAAATATTTAATAAACACACACAAATTACTACCAAAAGAAGGAAGAAAAATGAGAACTATGAAGACTGCATTCTTCTTTATGAAGAAATATACTAGACACCACTCCGGTTTAGGCATTTTTCAATCCTACAAAGCAAGAATTCTTTCTTGCAAGGTGCAAAATTTCAGGTTGATGGCAAATCAACTCTGCTGAGACCCTCATCCGAAGAACAGCAATTGCACAAGAGTGCCCTGAGCACAACTGCTGAAGTCTGTTCATATGCTTAGGGTTATTTATATGCACCAGCACCCTGGGGATTAGACTCACTACACAGACCACTTGTAATCTCTCTGGGTAATTACATAGTGAAATGATGGCAACTAGTTCACTTGGAACATAGAAACTTTTGGGCATGTTCACTATAATTAACCAACATCCACTTCTGTCTTCTGACGTTAAACTGAAAATAACTATCTTGCATCTTGCTCCAATTTTTAATGCTTTAATAATGAAGTTGATGTGAAAATAGAAACATATAAAATAAATTTAGTGTGCTTCTTTGAGGAATTTTTGATGCAACTCTCATGTTAATACAGAAAAATATACATAGTTGTATATCTATATATACTCTATTGAATACATGAAAATTTAACCAAAAAAAGGGGTTGAAAATCTGCTTGTAGAGGGTGAGTGCTTATACACACCCAGGCTGCTTTTACATAGCACATGACACATTTGGGAAACACCAGGTCTGAAATAACACTCCAGTACATGTACTTGCATTTCCAGTCATGCTGCCTAACCAGCAAACACAACCCACTGCCACAATCTCTTTAAATAACAGCCTGACATGGAAAGGTGCAGGATCTCCCTTTGGCCTACAGCCTGACAACAGCTGTAGCCAGAAATGTAAATGAGCAAGACCTCTATTTCACTGAACCAATGGTACCACCTTGAAAACAGCAATAGAACATTTTCTGGCCGATAGTAAATCATTACCATACCCCCAGAAGGAAATGGCATGGCAGTACTTTGTTGAACAGCATTTCTTTTTAATTTACTGCATAAGCAACACTGCTAGATGTGACAGGCTAGATGGAAAACTACAGCAAAGCATTTCCATCAGTTGAATTTCTGCAACTTCTCTTGACAGCTAAATTTGCCTTTGATAGCAGCTGGAGTTATTTTGAAAGAAAAAAAAACCCAGCTTGCTCTCACTAATCATTCATTGCTTTGGTTTACAGAGCAGTTTTGGTGTACACTAACATATTCCTTCTTTTGGACATAAATTAAACCAGAAGTCATGGTCCAGACACACAACTAATACATTCTAACTCCTAAGGACAAAGTGAAAGTCCAATCAATGACTGGTCTTTTGTACAGCTGTGAGTGACATACACACTAGCATGAGAGACTCCACGGGCCAATTAAATGCAATTTGAAGACTCTGAGTTGTATATATAGGATCGAATTAGAGGCCTCCAACACCAATCATATCAGTGTCCACATTTGATCATACCCCACCAAATTACTCATTCATTTGGACATAACTGGAATCTTGATTCTAGAGGTCCATTTATGATCAAGTAGGAGTCAGGACTAAAATATCCAGCTTTTTAAATAGCATCTTGAGGCATGTCACATATTGTAAATAAAATCTCCTGCTTAACTACTTTCCAGAATTATTGATAGATCTCAAAATACAGTAGGCCAAACTGCCTCAAAGTTTACAAAATAATGAACTTACATTTGAAATAAATCTAACAAGTTACTAGTACCATCAGAATCAATGAAAGAATCTGCTCTCACACCAGTTATATGACAAATCAAAATTAATTCAACAGCAGTATGCAGAAAAAAAATCCACTGTCCACACTCTGCTATCATTTTCTGAAAGTTTCCTACATAGTAAAATTAGCAACTGATGAAACAGTCATTACAATGATCAGAGATAGTGTTAGTATTTAAATATAGTGTTTCAATAACATACACAACCTCAATCTCTAAACAACAGAGGATTACAAAGTTGCACTACAGAAAGCCTCCAGATGCCTTTTTTGCCCAAACCTCTCTAGGACTCAGAAGTAAAGGAGCATAGACTGCGTGTTTCCCCATACCACAGAAAGCTATGCCTGCTCCCATTTTTAGCAGTGCAACCAGAGGAGACCCAATGCAAGAGAGATCAGTCTGTGCAGAGAACACATCTCAGCAAGGCCAATTTTGTGCTATATACTACTGAGAGCTGTAATGCCAAGGCCATGCCTCTGACAAAACTCTTGAATTCAGTAATAGCTTAGAATTTAAACTGCATTTTATTACTTACTTACCAATGTAAAGACAAAAATCAAAATATGTATTAGGGAATAAGCAATGCAACTAAGTGCAACACTAACACCAGAGTAAATAAATATTCTCAACACTTCAATAGAGAATTAACAACTGAAGGACACAGCCAAACATATTAACTTAGAGAAAGAAAACTACATGAGAAATGCCTTCTGCTGTTGAGGGCTGCCCATGCACCCCTCCTGTGCTCAGCCAGAAGATACTGGAAGACAAGTGCTTGTCAGCCCACCAGGAGTGAGACCTTTCCCTGTCACTACCCCACTGTGCATCAGAAAACAAGAATCATCCCTGCTTCCTACTTGAAAAAAGCCTTTCAGACCTTCTGACCTCATTTCACCCCCACAGACAGATTTCCGCCTGCGCACCTCCTGCACGTGGCCCGAGCCAAGGACAGAGGGGATTTAGGGATGCAGGCTGTCCCCACAGCTCCCAATAGCCTATGCACAGTCTCAGCCACCATACAGTCTGCTGTCATCCATCACTGGCAACACTTGAAGGTCCCTTTGCCCCAAAGGATGGTGTGACATTCAAAACTAAAACTTGGGCAGAGCTCTGCTCCTGAAAATGAAGCACTGGGACATCACAGGGCTGTGCTGAGGAAGGCAAGGACAGATGTTGACGCTGGGTTTTAAATCTTGTTCTATCTTTACTCAATTCTTTTAGATAGGATTGCTAAGTACAAGCTCTCTTATCAGATATTCCATATCCTTTTGAGCTTTGAGAGAAGTCCTACCTGGCAGGTTTCAGGGACTGTTAATACCAAGGAAGAGAACAATTCCCTTTTGTATGCTGACCACCTGTACAATCTGTTAACCCTCATGGCAGCTGTTCTATGCATAGACTTGTGAGTAGTCACAAAGAGCAAGCCTATTAGAAAAGAAGATATAAGACAGTAACAATGCTGCATCAACTTTAATTGTAATTTAACCTTCCTCCACCTTAACCTGCCTCTATTTACTCAAAGATCTGATTTCCTTTGACAGACACATCAACCCACTAGTAGCCATCTAACTGCTTCAGCAAGGAACAAAATCTGATTACCTACATTTGCTATCCAAACTCTTAAGAAAGTAAAGGAAAAAACATAATATTAATTTAACTATTTATTTCTGCTCACTCTAATCCAGGATGCTTTTCCGTAATCTGAAAAACTAGTAAGGGAAGAAGAAAATTAGCTGTAACAGGACTCTCTTGAACTTCAGTAAGGTAATTAGCAGATAATTAGGGTGCCTGATATATGGATCAACAAAAAAGTATTTCCACAAAACTTTATAGAATTTACCTGTTAAATATTTACAGAATTGTTGCATTGCTGTGGCACACCAGTATATGGCCACTGCAAATTCAGAAGCTCATTGATTTTGAATGAGCAACAAGCTCTTTGGTCTGTTTAAAAAAGAGCAAACTATTTCAGAAAATGAAGATAAATCTTCACCTGACATAAGGATATCTATCATAAAGTCTGTCAAAGTTATGAAACAAATAAATCAACAGATTTTATAAAATATGATGTACAAAATAATCAGAGTTGATAAGTAGCAATGCAAATTTTAGAATATAAAAGTTGCTTATTCCAAAGGTTTAGCTATCAGATTCTCTTATAGCAATTTTTTTAAAATTTATATATATTAAGCTTTTAAAAATAAACAACCTAAACAGAGCAGTAAAATCAAACAGTAATGTTCCTGCCTTTCTCTTTCTTCTAGAAGAACCTTTCATCAACAGAAAAAAAAAAAAAAAGAGGCAAGGCCTTTCTTCTTCAAATACTGAGATTTAATTGATGTTCTCATTTACTAAGTTCTTTCATTGCTGTCCTCTTCTGCAAACAGGAGTATAGTATTTCTCATAATGCTGAACGTGGATGTACACATCACTGTGTATGTACACACACCTACAGGTCTCTTCTTCTTAACAGGTGATCTCTTTTTAAGTACCATAATCCTTCCTGGAGGTGGATAAACAAAAACATTGCCTTAATGACTTTGTATTTTCTATCTGATCCCCAAAACATGATCCAACAACATTGTATCCTACAGTTAAAGGAGGTGAATTTATAATACTGTAGTCAAAGTGTGTTTAGCATAGCAGCTTCACTATGCAGTTGCCACAGAGCAATGTGAAGTTGAGTAAGAAGCATTTATAAATAGAGCTTGGGGATTCCCTGTCCTGTGGAGCTTGATTTTTTATTTGTTTTTCTTTAAGCTGTTAAGACAGAAATAACGTGGGCAGGGAAACATAGCTGCTTGGAGACAACAGCAGGAACTTGCATGCCAGCCAGATTGACTGTCCTTGTGCTGTAGGGGTGATCCAAGAGGACACTGAGCAGCATGGTGTAACACTCTGCCTCTGGGACAGATCCTAAGGAGGAGGAGGAGGAGTGGCAGCTCAGCACACAGCAGGACACACTCTACCAGCCACACACAAAAACAGCATCCTACAGGTTACCACCCTGGTCACAGGCATGTTTCAAAGCTCCAGTCCAGCTCTTTAAAAACATCTTTACTCACCACAGCCCCTGGGGGATGGCTGCTCTTCCAGAGCATTTTCCATAGAAATGAAGCCCATGGCAGAAGCAAGGAACCAGCCTACAGGGGACTGCAGAACACAGAATTGGCAGAACAGCCATAAAAATTTGGCCTTAACAGTGGGAATCAAGCTTTGGAGGAGTAAAGGGTCCTTGTAATGCCTGCAATCATCAGTTTACAATGCACTATTTTGCATTTCTCTCAGCCTCTTATTTAAGACTTCCACAGAAACCAGATCTCTGAAAGGCTCTATAAGATATGTCAATTAGAATACATATGGCTGTGTGCATCTCCTGAAAAGGGGTAACAGTGAAGAGATAGAATGAGATACAATCATTCAGTGAGCTGCTAATACCTGAGTCATTAAGTGACAAAATAATGAAGTGATACAACTAGATAAAATTTATATTGCAATATCCATAGCAATGTTATCCATTTACATTTAATTCTAGGATCACATACACAATTTCAGTCATTTTTATTTCAAACAATAATAAAACCTCTCACCTTCCCAAGATTGTAACTATGTCTAGAAAACCTCATGAAGAAACACACAAATTATATTTTAAATATACTGTATCTCCACTTCTGTCTAGTTTGCTACACTGGAGAAAATATATTAATTTATTAATTCATTTATTTTGACTGAAATGTAGAGTATTTTGATTGCCAATTTTTTGTGTATCAATACACAGAAGAAACAGATTTCTATACTCCTGCAGATCATTAATATAACAGGGGTGAAGTGATGGGGGATGAAAAAGGAAAAGAAAATAAATGAGGTTAACCTGAATTGAACCTCTGACACATAACCTAGACAATGTCCACCTTGAGCTGCAAACAGAGCAAGAAAGTCCACATCCAATGCTTGGCAACTGAGGGATTTGTGTTTTGACATGGCACTTATCCTGCAATAAACTGTCGGCTGGAGGTACTGGCAGTCACACATGGTTTACCTCCACAAGAAGTCCTTGGCAATAACCTCCTTTTGGAAAGATATTCAAACAGTTGGATGTGGTGTGGTCTTAGACATCGACTCAGAAATAACTCAAATGTGTATGCTCGTGCAAAAGCTTTTCTTGCACAGTCTTTATACTCAGTGGGATCATTTACAGCTTTTGGTAACTACTGTCCTAAATATAAAGGAAAGGAGGGGAGGGGTTCAACAGTGCACTCTGCCAACCATCTTCTTTTCAGTTACAGAAATGGAAGAAAGTTACACTTGTTTTAAGCTACACTTAAAATTACACCTGTTAAATTGTTATTTTAATGACAACTTTCCCCTAGTTCTACATGCTGATGGAGAAAGCAGCTGTTTTATCAGTCATCCTTAGCATCCTCTGAGTGACTCTTCTGATCCAGAAGATCATCAGTAGGTTAGCAACAAGTCAGTCTGGTAAGCTTTGCTTCTTGTTAATAACACCTAATGTTTGTTTTTGTAAGATCCTACTCTTTGTTGTTTTTTTGTTTTTTTTTTTAGCCAAACTTTAGCCATGTGGTCTGCTGTCTGGCCCCTCTTCTCTCCCCTCCTGGGAGGCAAAGAGGCAGTCAGGGAAAGACAAAAAAGGGAAAAATGGTTCAGTCATGGAAGAAAAACTTTACTTTGTTCCTTTTCTCCTCTACCAGTAGGTAGAAAATCTAGCTACCAAAACCTCCAGCACCAGAAGTTAAATCTGAGTTTGTCAGTATCAACATGCTTTTGGTGCCTGCAAATAACTGAGAAAACCACTTGCAAAATAAGAGTTCTCACAGACAACTTCAACCTCCCCATGCCATCCATTAGTTCAATTCCAGCTGTGCCAAGAAGTCCACAACTCAGATTCACTTAAGTCTCCCCAGAAACCCTGCACTCAGCCTTGGATGCCACAGTGCAGAACTTGACAAGAGCCTTTCTGCAAGCTGAACACAACTCTTAAGACTATGCCATGCTTAATTAAGGAACATATCAAATCTGAGAAATGCACTGCCCACCCTCACTTCTAGGCTGTGATTACAACTGCCAGTACTTCACTCTTCCCTTTAATTGCCTGCAGGATGGTGACAAGTGTGCCACAACCTATGGTATTTGCTGCACAGGTCCCTCTCACCCAACATCTAATGCACACAGTTGTCTGAAGTAGCAGGATCTGAACTCCATAAGCAATAATTCTCCTTCAGCCTTTTTTTCTTTTATAGTATGCATAGCCAAGAAAAAATAAACAGATAAAAAGTTCTGAAATATACTATCATAAAAGCTTTGAAGTCTATTGTAATTCCACAGTTCTTAAATTTTCAAAGTTTAACTCTTAACCTTAACTGTTTTAAGTATTTTCTGGATGGGCAATTAGGCATTTAAACTACTTATCCCTTTCTACATTTCTGTAATCAAAAAATAAATGCTTTGAAGCAAAGATTATCCTTTTTAAGTATTTGGAAAGTACCTTGCATGTAAGCATATAAAAGAAATTATAATAGAAATAATGCTTTGTTTCCACTTTTATACTCCTTACTTTTGGTGTTACAGCCAAAGACCTCCAGGAAGGTTGCTTTTGATTCTAGCCCTAGTCATGTAAGTAGTGTCATGCAATACATTTGTCTCCTGCCCTAATTACCTTACTCTGTTTCAATCTCTTTCCCAAGCTCTTGCCTGTCTGTTGCAGCAGTATTTTACCTCTGCTCAACCGACCTATCCTCTAGGAGTGAGCCTGTATTGAATTAACTCAGCTTCATTTCAACCCAGGTATCTGTTCACAGCAGCACTGAAAGCTTCCCCAGTAATACCATCATTTTTTCCTAAAGCAACGAGGATATTCAAGTGTTCCATTTCGATGTGGAGATGATCAAGTCCACTGCAACGTGTATATACACCACTTAGACATTCCTCATCCTCAGAAGCTGGCATTCCCTCAGGAAGGGAGGGAAGGGTGGGTTGGATGGGTTTTATCCCCTTGAGTTAGCTTAGGAGCGTCGATAGTATTTCTATATCCTCAAATTTCCTTCTTTGGTGCCAAATAAACCTACTGTAATCCCAGAGTAAGTCTGCAGTGAATCTAACTGCCTTCACAGCTGATCCTTTAGAAATCTGCAGGGTATGCAACACATAGCATCCAGCACCAATGTGTCATAATTTGCTCAAGATAAATTGCTTGTGTTCAGGAATTCAAGATTCGTGAACAAACACGTAGTCTCTTCCTTCCCACCACTCTCAACATCTGTCCAGTGCTGCTAAGTTGTCAATATTCAATGAACACATGCCTCATACAACACTCTGTTGATTAAAATCAATGCAAAGAAAATATACTCAGCATAAAACTAATTCTACGGAATCCCCAAAGGAGAACTGCTGCTGAACAGAAATGTTCAATCTGAAATTTGAGCATGAGACCTTAATTAATCTTTGACTGCTGATCTCTACCCCAACTGTGTTTATCTTAATTTTATTCCAATCTCAGATTCCACCTTGGAAGCTCCTTGCTGCTTTGAACCCAAAATCTACAGAGCAACAGCAAAGGTCAGCATAATATTTCACATCTATACATGACAGAAATGACATACAGGCTGTACCAGCTTCTCAGCTGACTTACAAAAGAATAAGTTTGCATAGGCTGAAGATCTGATTCAACAAACTCAGCTGTTCCCAAACTTTGGATGCCAAGTCAGATCAGCAGTAATTAAATCTTGGGCTGCAGACCTAGCAGAAATTCAATTTTATCCCAGATCTACAGGGTGAACTTAGAAATTTATAGATGCAACTGAAAGCAAAAAGAGTGCTTGTTGCAAAGTCCACGTATATTAAGTAGGAATTTTGTAGAGGAGATTATGAAATGCAGGATAGAGAGGACTGCTCTCAGAGGATGCCCTTGCCAGTGTTAAATCCTTTCACAGAGACTAACAGAAAATAAATACTTGTCTAAGTGATTTTTACTAGATGTGATGTAGTAAAGCAACTTTAATACAGAACAGTGCAAAATAGCACATTCTTTATAGCACGCAGTTTAGAAACCATGCACAAATTTTCAAATTAACATCCATAAACACCCTTGTGCATAAAAACTAAAGCTACAGGGGATTCTTTTTTTCCTCATGGAAAGCAATGCTTATACCTATGGGTCGCTTTATATTTCTGATACATACAGCAGATTCGCAGAGACATTTTGTGAGTTTCCATGGTAAACTGATCTCCTCTGTACACAGAGTGTATCAGCTGCCCTTGCTGCTCAGCAGTAATTGCCCTCAGAACCCTCATACTTTGCCACTGCGGGTCAGATTTGCACATGCAGACAGGCTGTGAAGCTGTAGGATTTTCAACTCATATCAAATGGGAATTCACAATGACTGAGCAACCAAGTAAAACAACTGAAGTCACATTTCCTGCTGGTGAACAAGTACCAGTGAATGAAATAAACAGCCCTAAGAAGCTGCAAAGCAGAAAGGGGAAAAAAAAAATCTTCAAAATATGAGTATTTGGCAAATAAAGGTACTTATTTCAAGATAAAATAAGCTCTCACAGCTTCAGCATCAATTAATGGAACTGTTTCTGGCTTGAAATAGGAAAAATATGTTCAGAGAGTGAAAATAACAGGAGGACAAGGAGATCAGGAGTTTTAAAACATGTTAGATATAAAGCAGGACAAGGAACAAGTTTCCTCAACAGAACATGTTAACTGGTTTGGATAATGCAGTCCCAGTTTGCACAGGTGATAAAGACTGCTTTTTCTTAATACTCTGAAATTTAGCACCTACTTGAAAAACACTATTTTTTTAATAGCATCTTTTTTGGTTAAAATTGAGGAATGTATAAAACATATTTTAGCACTCTGTGCTTGGAGTCCATCCCCCTCCTGTGCCAGGACACAGACTGTGATTATTCCTAGTAATCCCACTAAATTCTGCTGGATCCACAGTCTAGCAGAGGCACCTGTGGGACTGAGAAGATGGCAAAATGTGGAGGGGCAGGGGGCAGCAAAATCCCCCTTGGAAACCACAACCTGAATTTAGCTAATCCTCAATACGCACAGGGTCCTCCAGCTCCCCCAAATCACCAAACTGATCAGGAGGTAGAAACCTATTACTGTATTTCATTTTGCTTCCCATACGCACACATGACGTGATGTTAGTGGTTAGGACACCACACTGATCTTTCTTAAACCCTAATTATTAAAAGTCATCAATAGGCTCAATGAATTGCAGGACCTTTCCAAAGAGGAAAACCTTCTCAGCAAACATCTGCAGAAAATTTTTGCATTGAAGCTTTATGAAAGTACCATCATGAGAGAGAAGAGAAACACCCCTACAAGCACTTTGTCAGTTCAACAGGTAGAGGGGAAACGGCAGTGACAGAGGAGTGGTGTTATTTCTGATAAGGTAATGAGCTCATAAAACAAAGACCTGTTTTCTGGCAAATTACAGTCATTATTCTAACTAAATAACATTAATTGAAATTTACTGGTGATATTCAAGTAATTTTACTTGAACAATCTCAGATTTCAGTCAAACAGGGCAAACCTTTTTCTTGAGTCTGTTATGGATTCATGAAAAATCAGTGATGAGCAAGCAAAAAGAGGTATTAGTTACATTTTGATTAGAATGAAAAACAGATGTGTGGTGATTAATCACATTCAAGTTAAAACAAGCCAATCCTGGAACAATGAACACAAGGGTTAGTTCTGGCTCCTTCAATACACCTAAACATGCACCTTCATTTTCACATCAGAAGAGATGTATTAGGGCAAGTTCAGATCTTCATTAACTCCTCAGAAAGTCCAGAGCTAAAATTATATCCAATTTATACTTACAAAATTTTAACACAGGGTCTAGTGAACTGATCTGATGAACTGGCCCTGTGCTCATCACAACAATCATAGAATGTGAACAAAAATGTTACAGGGAAAGGGAGAAACATCTGAATAAATGAACAAAGGAGGTAAGAGTTTCAGCTATAAAGAAATCACAAAGGAACACCCAGTACTTACTGGGTAATAGAAGAGACAGATGAAATTCAGTGCAGGGAAGTGTTGTATATTTGGTGTGGGTTTTTCTGGTTTTGGGTTGTTTGCTTGGGGGGTTTGTGGGTATTTTGATGGGGTTTTAAAACCCTCCATATAGTGATGTCCTTGAATTGAATTTTATCTCTCAGAAGCTGCTCAAAAGACACAGTTCTGTAGCACTGATGCTTTTCAGCTGTTCCAGAGCAGAATGATCTTTGGAATTATTTTAAAAGGAACACAAAGAATAAAGAATCATTAAAGTCCTGTTTAAAGAAATTGTGTACCCATATTCTCAATAAAAATTACAAATGAGACCCTGAGTCTCAAACATTACACATAATTGTCCAGCTTTTCCAGTTTTGCCATTAGTCAACTCTTTCATAGCTGGTAACTGTTGAAGTATTTTAATGAAGCATAACACAGCAAAGACAGTCCAGTTTGCACTGAAGTCTACTGCACTGGACACCCAGGCCATTCCTAAATACTTCACAGGCATTTCCCATCCTTTATGGGCATTTCCACTCCTTAAAGAGATGATCTGGTGAGAGTGTACGAGAGTAACTGAGAGAGACAGCTATCAAGATTTCAGCAGAAGGCGAACAGCAAACCCCTTTTCCAAAAGAGCTACAAAAAAAATTACAGTTTCAAGTACAAAATAAAAGAAACTTTTAAAGCTCTAACAAAAATGAAAAAACAAAACAAAAATCAAACAAAAAATAAATAATGCTCTTCCTCATGCAGATACAGTTGAACTGTTTGAACTCATGTTTGTGATATTTTCGACACACTAAAAGTTTGAAGAGTGTCTCAAGTGTAGGTGAGCAGGTTCCCAGAAGGAAAATCTCCAGAGGACAACAAACTGTAAAGACACCATCTTGAAGATACCAGCTTTGAGTCCCTGAAGCACAAAATGGCCAGAGGATGGAGAACACTCTGGTGAAACACTGTCACTCTTCTTTATATTCTTTACTTCAACAACTCAAACTAGCTGTTGCAGAGAGAAGCAGAAGGATTGGGGAACCGGCCTAGATAAACCTTTGATCTGATCCAGCAAAGGCCATTTTCTTACACAGCCCATTTGTGAATCTCCTCATGCTTGCCCACTCTAAGAGGGAAGATGAAAATCAATCGGAAGTTATCCATTGGGAATAACTTAATAATGTCTGTAAAATAATCATGTACAAAATAAAACAACCACCTTCATAGTTTCTTTCAATGCTTCAGTACACCGTAAGTCAGTTCTGCACTTACTTGCACTATACCTGTACACCATATGTCCTTGTAAACCCATTTTATTTCCTCAAAGCACAACAGCAAGACCATGTTTGCACAACTTTCCTACAAATAACTGTTTCCTGTGGATGCTGGAGTCATTTACCCCTACATTATTATCTGCTTAGTTTTCCAAATATGCAAATCCATGTTGCAAGGGGTGGATATAGTATTATTTGTTCTACGTGGTTCCTATGGATTGCAAAGTAGTTTTTCCCTTTAGAAAACAGAGTAAGTTTTTATACTTTTACCTCACTTGCTAGCAAGGAATGCTCCCACAGATCCTGCCTGTAGACTGTTTTCTACCTGCACAATTGTCCCCAGGCAAGAGATGCTAAAATTTTTCCTACTGCACATGTGGTTCCACTGCAAAAGGGAACAATATTCAGGTTTCAGTAGATGATCAGAGAGAATGTACACTTAAAGAAAGGTGGCACCTAAAAAAACCCAAAAAACCCAGGCTGGAATTTTTCAGAGCTGAAAGCAGAGAACCAAATGTCTCTAAGCAGCATTTGTTTTGCAGCTGTCCAGAGGTGTTCGTTCATCCTCTGTGAACATAAGCAGCAGAATATGGCCTTCCTTCTGAAGCAATTCAGAGCAGCCAAAGTACCAGGCAGTTACAAAAATCAAGAGAACATGGAACAATAAACATAAGATGGAGAAAACTGGGCTATCCACTAACACATCTTTAATGAAAGTCTTACAAATCAAAATGGGAAAGAAATACTCATTCTTGGGAAAACTCATTTTTCCAAGAAATGTAATCCTCTTATATTTGACCAAGACTGTCAAAGAAGTTAGCCTGAGAAACATAATCCTAATTACCTCATAAGAGAAAAACTAATCCAGTCACTTGGGGCACATGTGAGAAATCCACAGAACAAGAACAACACCTTGTTCTCCAGCGTGTGTTTTGTTCAGTCCGATTAAAACCCCTGAAAGCCACAAGCAAGCTGCCTGCTTTGCCAGGTATGAGGCAGCACTCCAGGAGCCTCAGGCTCAGGGGAAGATGCCAAGCTCTCAGCTGCACACACACTGCCCCATGAGAACCATGGTATTACTGAAAAAGCACTAGACCAACAGAAGGAGATGGACCCGGCTGCTCAGGCCACTGCTGTGGACAAAGGCAGGGCTGAATGCTGAAGGTGGGGATCCACACCAATTTACACTGGCCAACAAACTTCCTTGTAACACTAAAAAACTCAACTTCCAAATCAGATATGGTGCTCAAAATGACAAACACGCATCTGCAAGCAAATGCCCATCCACAACAGCCACTTTTATTCTGAAATGGGAAGTTGGTAAAAGTAAATGTAAGAGGTTCCCTGCATAATTCTGACGTTACTTAACCCCAAAGTATTCATGAAAAGAAAGGGTGGGCAGATAGGAATTTGGGTTCTTTGTCCAAACTGTGCTACTGTTTTTCTTCCTGAAGAAAACAAGTTAACCCTGATAAGAAGTACTGAGGTGTAATGCATTTCATGTACTATCAATGAGGTAAGGAAAAAAAAAATTAAAAGCAATGTTGTCATGTATGTAAAAGAATGTAAACCGTAGCAGTAAAGACAGATCTGAAGAGGTCACTGGGATGTAGCTGGGTCACTGTAATGCTGTCATATCAAGAAGGCAGAATTGACAGGTGTAAGTCACAATTTCATTATCTACCAACAAGACAGGGTGAAAGGGGTGAATGCTGACATGTGCCACAGCCACCTCTGATAAGCTATCTTATTTAGATGCCCAGGACATTCAGCTGATCTGAAAACAGACCCCTTGGTTTTTTTGGTGGGGAGAAAGCAGGTACAGCTACAGCCCACAAAGCGACTCTCTCCTCCTTTTCCTTATTATTCTTTGGAACACAGCAAAGATCTCCCCAGCTGGGTGCTGAATGCCGAAGCTGAGCTGACCCACAGAGGCAGGATGCCGGGGCTGCCTGACCGCCTGACACCGACCCATCTGTCAGCAGGAGACACAGACAGCCAGCAGCCGCCTCCAGAAGCTGCCAGCTGCAGCCATCAGGCTCACAAGAGGAGCAGGCAATGCCAGAAAGCAACTCTTTGGCAGCAATAGGAGAGACACAAAATCAAAAGAAATCCCCTTTTTAAGCGTACACAGCTTGGCACATAGCATGGCAGGCTCTGAAACACAGGAAGCTCCTCACTTCCCCTGAGGGAGGTCCTGCCAGAAAGACCAGAGTAAAACTCTTTACCTTTCCTCTTCTCCTAGGAAGGCATGTACCATGCACATCTGATCCCTGGGAAACTGGCTGGTACAAGTTATCAAAAACCACCATCTCATTTGAGTGCAAGGCTGGGTTTTTGTAAGGGTAGAATGGATCAACTTTCACAATAAGCCACCTTTAGGGGCAAAGGTTTGCCCAGAAAGTCTTGTGCTCCAATGCTGATAATTTCTGTCTCAGTCTTAGCAAAGCTTTCAGTACACATGCAGAGGAGACTCCACTTCTATTTGATTCCATGTGATGGGCTGCAGAGCCAATGGAGATAGCACACAGAATCCCTGAATATTACTTGCTCTTAACAAATTTCTTTCCAGCAAAACTTCAGAATAGTTATTCCAGAAAGTAAATTTGCATACACAAATTATGCATTAGCTCCTGACAGGAACTAGGAAAAACAAATCAGTGCAACTATATTCAGAGCTTGGTAAGGAACCCAACTTCAATAAAAAGCTGCCGTCATTTGAGAATGACTATCAGGACTCTGAAGACAGAAACCAGAAATGGGCAATGGACTGTATGCATTCCTCTCAACCAGGCAATTCCTCTCCCAAATCTGTTCCCTTTATGGTCAATGGAGCAAGAGCAATTGAGGGCAGGACCATAACTGAGATGCTCTGATGTGCCCTCTGGGCTGGCTCTGCTCCTCATGACAGATGAGGCTCCGTGGCTGATGCAGCAGCCGAGCAGCGTGCCTGGCATCACTGGGAGGCTGACAACAAGAGAAACCCTGGCAGTGGTACAGCAGCAAAGCTTCACCTAGAAACAGGTTATTCCTAAATAGTTAAAACAATTTAAACAATATGAGAAAGAATAACTCTCTGATGACCTGAAGCAACCTGGCAGCTGAGAAAAGGCTTGCAAAGGTCTTACTGCTTTCCTGCCTCAAAGAAATGAGGGAAGAACTAAATCCATGCTGTTTCCTTGTTGCATTTGGAGGGTTTGCATTGCAGGGCTCTCCTGAGTTCTGGGTTACCTTTTTTTTTTTTTTGGGAGGGTGGGATTTTAAGAGTAAGACTGAAGTCTTCACAAAACATACAATTGCAAAAATGCTTTTTCTGCATAGCACCTGCAGTTTTTCTGTTTAGCTTTTTGTTTTGTCTTTTCCTACTGAGAGATTTAGAAACTGGCATTTTCTGTGTTTGAATTGCTTCCTGCCTTCTAGACAAGCATCCCTAGGGGTCAGATGGAAACATCTGACCAGCACCCCAAGGTAAAAGACAGATAGTCAAAACAGGTACTGCCAACTCACAGATGGTCCTTTAGGTCCTGCTAGTTGGTACCAAATTATATGCATTTTCGTGGCTTTGAAACAAAAAGATTAAATCTCACAGCTGTTGGATTAGAAAAACTCCTCCCAAAGTCCTAGTAAAGATCTGCAAATGACAGAATGTCAGCCTGAAACATGCACTGTACAAAGGAAGACCACACACAACAGCTGCAGTGTACAATATAAAACAGGAAGACCACAGTGACAGCAATGTGCAGACTAATAACTTCAGAGTGAAAAGCGGGAGACTCAGTCACTGCTATCAGAGTGCCCCAGAGTGTGTTGTCTGGGGTAGCTATTGGTGCTTGTTATTCATCATTTGTACTCACCTTGTGTCAAAAGCACAGCATGGGCTCACACCCAGGGCTTTGAAGAGCTTTTCAGAGTATCCTTGTAGCACCCTTTTCCCCAGTTACACCACCCCTGAGAATACTGCAGTAGTACCTGGCTATTGTGGCAAATATATAGGGGGGATTTTATTTGCTCGCCCACTCTGATTCCAAAGTATTGTTAATGTACTGTAAATTTTAACATATGAACATTCATAAAAATTAGTAAGTTGTAATATACTGTTGTTGAAGAGAATAATACAGCAGAACTCCCTTGTGACGTATTTGATAAAGTTTGTGTGGTTAGTTACTTAGGTGCTAGACCTTTCATGCAAACATACCTACGTTTTCTATAGCAAGTTTTTCCTCAGCACAACACCAAGCATTTCAGTGTAACAGCATGGAGGGGGAAAAGAGGTGAGGAAGCCTCCTGATGTATTTCTGTTGCAGCTAGAAGGAACCCCTTATGCCTGCCATGAGCAGCAAGAAGCAGAAAGGCAGTCACAGCTGGCTGCCCTCCTGCCAGCATCATCACCATCCTGCCTGCCCAGAAGGGCTCATGCAGCTGCCCCACATCGCAGAATAAGCTCTGCTGTTGAAAGGGCTGAGGAAAGCCCCAGCCCCTGGGCACAGGTGAGATCAGTCCCAGGCCTCTTCCTGTGCCAAGCCTGATAATAACCTTTCCACACTCTCAGCTTTCTCTATTTCACATAAAGTCAGGAGAAAGCAACTGTCTCCACAGGCATCTGATTCTGAATAGGGTTTTAAGTGTCTGTTGAACCTGAATTTAAGACTATGGGAAAAAGTAAGGAAGACATCCAATATTTATATTTCACTCCCCAGTACATAAACAAGTTAACTGGATATGCCAATTTTTAGATATTCCGGCCCTTAAAGCTGATGTCCAAACCTTGTGGACGGCCACAGGGAAAAACAAACCTGCAGAAACCGGGTCTTTTTTAAGCAAAGAGTTTACTAACATACTCCTCTTCATGTTTTAATAGAAAGACAAGAGCTAAATATTTAATGTCTGAAAGGTTAAAAGAAACCTGATATATAACTTCATACATACCAGACTTATCTCAAACTGCTAAATATGAACTGACACAAGCTTATGACATCCTACAACTTACAATAGAATGCTGCTCAGCCACAATAACTGCTGAGGTTCTAAATAAAGAGTTTGTAACTTTACCTCTTCATAACCTAAATTTTTATGTGCTTTCTTGAGTCATAAGCAAGGAAAGAAAGCCTTAAAGAAGCTGTTATCGTTTTTAAAATACAGATGCTGCACATTAAAAACATAAGAAAACCAGCCAACCAAAAATAACACCAAAACCAAACAAACTCTACCCTCCTCTCCAAACAAAACACTCACAGCCACAAAAGGACAGCTCATACCTAAAAACACTTGAAGGCATGAAAAGTTGTGAAATAAAGCCAAATTTCCACATTACATAATATTCCAAATTAAATATTGCCATCTCTTTCTTCTCCTTTTCCAGACAGAGATACCATGATTTCCTCAATTTCATCAAGTTCATACAAGCACAAAACCATAGTGAAAATGAGTGGCGCTTCTTCCACCACTCATGACCACATCTGATCATGGCATGTTCTGAGTCCAAGATGAGAATTTAATCTAAATGCTTCCAGAGTTACTGTAACAATATTTTTCATGTTAGTAAACACTTGATTCTTGAAACTGAACCAATTCAGTGTATGTCACTTGACAGTCTTAGAGAAAACAACATATATTACATCAGGGTGCTCTGCCACCTGTTTAAATAAAATTCCTCAGTCTTTGAAGCATTTCTTTCATGAAAGAAATAAATAAGCACACAATTAACAAATTAAAACATCTTAATTTTTACAGAAATAAAAGCAGCTGGACATGAAAAAGATGAAAAGAATGTAAATGGAAAAGGAGTAGAATAGCTGAAAGCAAGGAAAGAAAGTAGACACTACTTGAATGCCATAATGATAATCAACAGAGAGCAACGATTTCTTGAGAGCTGTATTATGAGATAGTGCATTTATCTTTATATCTCATTGTGGGAGAAAAAATTTATTAAACCTTATGAAAAATCAGTTGAACATCATTATGAAACCACATGTATTTTATATCATCGTCCACAGTGAGATCTTCAAATGGTAACAAATGGTAACTTAATTTTCCTTTCAGTAAGTAAAAGGACTGAAACAACATTGTCCTGGTCTGAAATACAACACTCATATACCTGGACTTGCAGAAAGTTCACAAAAAGTTGGCAAGTGGCATTTGCTTGAACCATCATTGACCATAAGTTTGCACATTTTGTTTACACCACTTTCAAAGACAGTCAGTCTGACAAAGTTCAAACATGCATCTCCTGACCATGCATTTCAATGACATGCATAAATTTTCTTTTTTAAACTAATATGACATAAGCCATCATAAGGCATCAAAAGCTTACATGTAATGCTTAATTTTGAAGAGAAGCTTCCTTTCCATAGTAGCATGGTTACCTCTTTTATGAACTAACAGCCCTTTTTCCCTTTCATTTCACTACATGTACAGGTCATGCATCTCAGAACACCTCAGAGAGGAACTAGATTTAGCCTAATTCCACTTCAGCAAAATCAGCAACCTTCCCTTTCCTTACAAACAAAGCTAAATCAGAAGTTGGGGTGAAAACAAATCACATGGAAATACCAACATTTCCTATTCCAAACCCACAGCTTTTAAGTAACATCTTCTAATTTTTCTTCTATAGTTTATGTCCTTAATTTTGTTTTACTATTCTGCAGGGTAAAACTTAAAATATTGGAGTGTGCTGGACTGTTTCAAGAGAACTAATCTGAATCCAATTCACTTCTTTGGTTTATACCTTATGTATAGACAGTTTTACATGGAGGCAGGAAACAAACAATTCTGTTCTTTTCCAAATGTAATACTAGTGTAATTTATTTGAAGATATTTAATATGAAGTTTCCCCCACTAATTAAGGGCTTGAATATGCTATACTTCAGTCTACAGCAAAATGAGTTGAACAGTCAACACTGAGTATAAGAGGAAGAACTGCTTTGTCTGTCAATACAAGTATTCTACAAAGTATGTGGAAAGTGCAAATAGCTAAAAAGGGAAACTATATGAAAACTATCAACAACTATTGTTGTGCTATAAACAGCACTGACCTAATTGACATAGATATAACTGTCTTTATCAGTTATTTTCAGGGGAGTCCATTATAAGCAGCTATGAACAGTTTAATTTTTTATACAGAATATTTATTAATATTCAAAAAGACAAGCATTTAAATTGCAGGTGGGAAAAATCAATTTACAAAAATTCCAGGTATCAAAAAATCTGAAACAAATCTAAATGAACTCCTGATGGGGAGTGGGAAGCAAAGCATCATACTAATTTACCTTCCTGGCTTTATGAGGAGATGGTTCCTTTACGGTACCATTGAAAATGATTGAGGAATTTTTGTTGTTTTCATTTTGTTTAGAAATAAGACTTGTTTGAAATCTTGCTATGTATTCAGAGTCAAAATTCCATCTTCCTTGCAGATTTAGGGCCAGAAAGAGGATATCTGAATTCAAATACATTTCACTCATTTTCTGCAGCACTTCCCACTGTAAGTTCAGACAGCCAAGCTTTCACATTTTAAAACAAAACTTCCCAAGACAAGAAAAGCATCCCACTAGAATGCCCCACAGATGTCCTTTCAAACCTGGAACAAGCCCATCTAATACAAGAATCTTCCAGTTTCAATACAAAAATGCCACTGCTAATGGAGGCATTATCTACTCTACAGCCTCTTGGTTCTTCTTACTGCAAAGTCTGTTCTAAGTACTACAAATTAAATATGAGGGACACACATTGGAAATCTACCTTTGTCTGAAGCAGCTTCTGAGATCCTTCAGGATTGGCCCAGAGCTTTCTCAGTGAGGTAACAGAAGGAAAATCACAGATTATGGGGAAGTACCATGGTTCATGCCCACAAAGGAGGCTGACTAAACGTGTGCAGGAGGGGTACAACAGAAATCTAACATTTCAATTTAAAGAGGTGTACATTTTTAAAGCAAAACCACAAGTTATTTATATGGATGGATTTTTTGCAAAGTAATCTGATCTGGGAACCAGGGAATTTTACTTAGAGCATCTGTGTTCCACATTCCCAGGAAAGAAAATTTAAATAATCCTAAAAGCTGAAAAAGGTATTTTTATCACAGCCTTTGCAGCTATTTCACATTTCACTCAAAGAGTTGAACCAGATATCTCAAATCACATCTGGATGCAGGCTCCAATAAGTACTGTGTGCACTGCCTGAACTAGAACTCAAATCATTCTATTAAAAAAAGCCTAACCCTTGAAAAACTCCCTCCAAGTTCTGGCATTTCTTTTCAGGTTTTTTCAATTTGTGTGATGTCAGTTTACATCTAATAAGCATGTTGTTTATTATCTTCATTTAAGTCAGGACTTTTACCAAGTTACAGCAAGAGTCATAGGAAGCATATCACGATTACAAATCCATAATGCATGCAAGATCCCCGTGTAGCACCGTTAAATCCATTAATCACAGTCTTTTTGGTCCCAATTATGCTAAGAAGATATTCGATAAAGCAATTTCAACTCACCTCTCTCTCTCTCCTGTTACCATCAGTGCAAAGAAGGCAAAACCACAGCGCTTCCGACAAATTCTCAAGGCACCTCTTTTGTTCCCTTTAAATTAAATCTGAATTGGTTGCACGTTTTACTGAACTGCTAATGCTCTCCACATGTTCCTCTCTCCAACTGAAAATGTTTTCTATTAGGAATGAACATAAAACTGTAAAATGTCTTCAAACAACCCAAAGTTCCTCTCTTTCTTTGGAATGTACCACTACTTGCCCAAATGAAGAGCTCACGGTCCCACAATTAAGCTTCTTTTAGAAATGCTTTTTAATGAGACTCCTTTTCTTGGTGGTTCAGAAACTCCCTTATCAAAAGAAAGATGTTTGTATTAAAATCCATAAGTTATTTCCTTTAAATAAACAAAACAGAGCAACAAGGTTTTAAAATATTTGCTAGATGAATTTCACATTGTCTATGGCCATGGAAAGCCTACTCCAGCACTCAGCAAATGCACCAATTCCAGAAAGATGAAATGGGGTAATGATATTTGCAGGGAAAAGCGTCTCATGTAAATCAGTATCAAGAATATGGGTTGTAGGCACAAGCTTAACTTTGCTCTTAGAGAATGAAATGCAACATGGTTTCACATTTCCTTAAGCATAACAGCACTGACTTTTCAAATGTTATACTCTTATGAGAAAAAAAAAAAAAAAAATTTTTCCCCTCTTCAGTCCACACATCTCAACTTCTCTGCAACAAATGGCCAGGTAAAGTTACAGACTCAAGACAAGATGTTTTTCTTTTGAAAGCACTGTGGTTCCACTCAGGAGGAACTTGTCCCTCCACATGCTTGAGGTGCAAGTCCTACCAGAAGGTCCAACAGATGCAGAAATAGTTGCAGAATCTAATCATATCTGCTCTAACACATCCAATAAGTGCACATAATGGATAACAGAAGGGAAAACTGTACATGGAAGAAAGGACTATCTGCATAGTTCAGCTATTACAGGACAAATAAAAACAGCTGGCTTCTACTAGCCCCTGGTTACAACCAGCTTAGAGCTTCCCTCAGGTATCCCAGAACAATACAGGCTCAAGAAGATATTTATGGTTACATTTCTTAAAAGATACTAAGAGCAAGGGGATATCAAAAAGATAATCCCAAGAGCTGTGTGGAAAGGCTGGGTTATTGGTGCTAACACTGCTGGTTTACACAGATGCCCTGACAGTAGGGGCTAGAAGGAGCTGCTGTGCAGCACAGCAGCACTAGTGTCCCAGAGTTGGGAAACTCACCATGGAGGTAACTCTGCATCTATTCACATGCAAGAGCCAAAAGAACAGGATTACAAAATGGTTATATTAACTAATACCGAAGCTACATTACACATTTTGCAAGACTCTTGCAATAATATATTTGCACTCTGTTTAGGGCCCTCATTGGATCAAGCTATGAAATGCAATATACACAAATATCTATGCAAATAATTTTTAATCTATTGTCAGAGCAAAGAAAACTGCACAAATATAGGAGAGAGATATAACCATACCAAAAAATGTAATGTTATAGTGAGAAAGCATTTAAATAACTGACTGGGGGTCCTGGGTGTGTGCTTTGGTTGGTCTTGTTTGTTTATTTGGCTTGGGGATTTGGATTTCTTTTTCTAACAATAAACTGACACAAAAAGGTAGTAAAATTTAAAATATTCCTTGCAACATTTGCTGACCTTCCAAGCCACAGTACTCTAAGTAATCCCAGGTCAATACATTCACTCAGAATCTCATCAGCTTTTGTTATTTGCATTCTTCTTGTATTACATTGTATTAACAATTGAAGCTTATATCAAACTTCTTTTGGCAGAATCATTCTAAGTCATTGTCATGGACCCTCGTGCAAGCATCATTCTCAGCATTGATTGCAGCACTCCTAATTTAACATCACAGGAATAAGCATCTTAGAAGAGAACATGGTGCTCTCTTGGGCTAAATACAACATCCAGATATATAAGAGCAAATGGTGCCTTTTCTCTCAGAGATCACACCAGATTTAAAAAAAACAAACTATGAGGCAAGGAATAAAGAAATGAAGCAGGAGCTGCAAACAGAGCTGGCCAATCAAGGACCTAATGGTGAAACTGAGTCCTTCTGCAGGAAAAGCAGAGCTGGTAAAAATCTTTAAAAATTCACTGTCATAATGTTGCTCTGACTAAAACCTTCCATTTACTTTCAGGGGCTAAAACTTTTGACATTGTTGGTGTACACTCTTTACAGTTATATTCTCATTTACATTAGACTTTATCAAGGCTTCAGCTGAGCCCTGTAATTGTTAAATATATACAAACTAAAATAATGTTAAGACACAGCTAAATACAAAGTCATATGGTTGCCAAAAATACTAAAGACTTTTCCCACAAGGGTAGTAACTCACAATAAATGTGATTTGAATAAAAGGTCAAATTTGAAAGCTTGTGGGAAAAAAACCATACAGTTGACACTAAGGAGCACTCAGAGCCCAGAAGGCCAACCATGTTCTGGGCTGCATCAAAAGTGTGGCCAGCAAGGTGAGTGAAGGAATTTGGCCCCTCTCCTCTGCCCTTGTAGACCCCACCTGGAGCACTGCATCCAGCTCAGGGGTCTCAGCACAGGGAGGACATGGACCTGGTAGAACAGGTCTGAAGGCACAAAGATGCTCCAGCCCTTTGGTCACCTCTCCTGTAAAGGCTGAGAGAATTGTGACTCCTCAGCCTGGAGAGGACAAGGAGACCTTACAGCAGCCTTGCAGTAATCAAAGCGGTCTTTTAGAAAAGAAGAAGTGTGACTTTTAATATGGGCAGCTAATGATGGGACAAAAGGCAATGGTTTGTAACTGAGAGAGGACAGATTTAAATTAAAAGCTAGGAAGAAATACTTTACTGAGAGAGTGGTGAGACACTGAAAGAGGATGCCCAGAGAAACTGTAGATGCCCCATTGCTGGAAGTGTTTAAGGCCAGTTGTTGAAGGCCCCCATGGCAGAGGGTTGGAACTAGATGACTTTTAAGGTTCCTTCCAACCCCCTCTATTTTATGATTCTGTGATTCCTCCACTAAGGCCTTTGGGCATCAATAAGGACAAAAATGTATCTATAATTTTCAATTAGTTATGTTCTCTGAACAGAACTGGTTTTAGTAATGATCTTTTCATATAAAGAAACATTCTAAATATTGAAGCCTGTATTAAAACCACTTAAAAGCATTAGCTATTAATTAATACTGATAATTTAATCAGGATTAAGCTGAAATGGGAGAATAGAATAATATATAAATGAAAATTTGTTCCTTCATGTTGAAAGTCCTTAGTATGTACATAAGAAAAGAACTTAAATTGAAAGTTAAAAAAAAAAGAAAAAGAGAGAAAGTATTAATGCATTAAATTAAGGTATTTAAGAGGGACTTGTATTTAACAGGTAGAAAATAACACAGCTTCTGCACTCAAGTTATTAAGTATTATTCCTTCCCTGCTCTGCTTAAAACAGAAAACCTTACCCCATTTGACATGGGACTTGCTAAGTCTTCCCAGGTCTCAAAAATATTGGTCTATAGTGAATACATCCTCTGACACTTAAACCAGATAAATTCTCCAGAGATTTGAAGTCATTAATGATGGAAAACTTTATCTGGACATCTGAACATACACACTTCTGCTATTTCCCACAATTTAAAAGTACAATGAGTTAGGAAGAAGGAAAGAAAATATTGATGCAACTTCGAAATGGGCAAGTTTATGGCAGGAGGGCCATTTCTTTACACCTATCAGCTATTAAGAACAAAGTAAAATGCTGAATACAAAGATAACAGGAGGCTCTGCAGAAAGGTCACTACATAACAAACCACACTTCTGAGAAAGCAGCCCTAGCTACCTGTTGGGGACTTTGCAGAGTCAGTAACATTGCTGAACACTAAGCTTTCCATGGAGACTGTGAAAATCGAAAACACCCAAAGCATGACAGTTCTGCTCCACATAACACCATCTCAGATTCCTCTAACTCCTGGCTTCTACTCCAAATATGCAACATATCTTTTAGCATCTAAATCTAATGCTTGCATTTCAAAAGAGATATTAACAGGCAGCTGATGTGCACAGGAACACAAGCAGTACCCACTGTGTCAGTGAAATAACCCTCTTATACTGTGACAGGTTTGACTGCCAGGCACAGCTCTGCAAACAGTGCCCATAGTAAAAAACACAGAATATTCCCTGACTATCAGGGAATTCAAACTATCCCATACCAAAAAATAAGACAAGTTTTCTATGTAAAAATGAAAAATAAAATATGAGAAAATAAATTACACTACATCAAGCTAGGGGTTGAAACAAAAACTTACCCCAAAAATCTAAACTTCAGCAGGGGGGATGAAAATTAGAACCAGAACTTGCATTTGGCTTTTCTGACTATAATGAACCCTGCCAAAAGCCCATATTCAAACACACCTCTTCTCTAGGAGTTTAAAATCTGGACTCGAGTTTTGCAGCCTGGCTTCCTCTGTACTCACTGCTGAATGCATCACTGCTGCCAGAGAGCAATAGCACCTGACAAGGGACTACACTTTCATACAGGAACAATTAAGATACATGTACAGTACTATGGCTAATTGCCCACAGTAAGCTTGAACGAAAACAGACAACAATGTAACAACACATCAAATCTCACAACTTTATGTGCTCCAATTCCTCGATGGCTGCACTCTGGAGAAAAAAAATTACATGAAAATTCTTTTTATAAAACCTCAATCCGGGAAACTTATCAAATTTTGTCTTGCTGCACTGGTCTGTTTTGCCAAATATACTTCAGACCTAACAAGAACAATCTTCTCCAAGCTGTTCTTAATTTCACTCACATTTATAAAATCAGTTTAGACTTTGCATCATCTCTGTTCCTTCTCTAACACTTAACACGTATGCTTGCTCTACTGTTCAAGTCAATGGTAGCAGAGGAGAAACTGATCCTGCACAAGGCAGCCTAGAGATCATTCTCAATGAGAGGTATTTGTGGAATTCTGTAGGTTGCTTATACTCAGTTCAAATTCTCAAAAATGCCATTTCATAACATAGCCTGGGGACAGGGGAAAATGTTTAGCTGTATTTAAAGCCTGAATCCTCCAAAAATCACTGCAGAAATGACACAAAGCTTTGACTTTCTCCTCCTCCTTTTAAGGAAGATATCAATATTTCAAGGCTTCAGCTCTGATCTCTTGAAGCAAGACCTAAAACAAGTTAAACATAATTAGAGTGTTGAATGTGCTACAGAGAAGCTGAAAACAACTATGGCACAGGATTTAATTTTTTTCCCATGGAATCTGTCATACTGCCACCAGGACATTAACATTAGCTTTGCCACTGACACTCAGTGAAACATTCTGCTCTGTAGAATACTGGAGAACATATTAACACTATCCCAGACCATCAGCCTCCATGCATGCAACTCTAAAGCTCTCTGACACGCACATTATGACTTCCATTAGACTTTTCCTTGTGACAGCATTGTTTTAACCAGGGTTTTTAAGACATTGACACTGTGATAATGACAAATATGCAGCCAAGATCTGCAAGATATGAAGTAATAAACTTTACATGCTATTAAAATATAGCCATTAGCTGTCAGCCAACAATTCTTCAGATCCTATTCCCAATCCAGAACACAGTCTCTTTCAGATGCACACAAAGGTTGTGACAAGACAGATAATTGAACCTTCTCCAAAGCACCACCCAATCATCTGACTTCACTGTCAAATGCTGCACTTCCCTGTGGTGTTTAACATGTTTTAAGGGTCGTGTAGCTAATACAAGCTCATTTCAGCATGCAACAAACAAAATAATAAAATCAATTTATTGGCCATTATCATCAATTTGGCGCAAAGCCAAGTCCGATTCACACTCCCCAGATTTGCTTCTTGGAAATTGATTCTGTTTATTTAATCTCTTTCAGACACATGGAACTTAACTTACCAATGCAGGCATGGACTCTCACTGACAGCTGGGTCCTCAGAATTATGCTGTGCTTCTTGCCCCTCCTAAAAAGAGAACAAAAGCATGTAAAGGTATGCTGAGGAAGAGGAGGAACTGGAAATAAACAAGTCAAGTTGAGCCTAGGAAAAAAACGGTGGGAGGGAAAGGAAGACAGTAGAAAGATTGTTTTATCTATGATAGCAATGGTTAAGTGATCTCTCCATCTTAATCTCAAACAAGTTTTTTTTTACCTCATTTCCCCTGCCTTTTGCTGAGGACAGGAAGCAAGAGAGGCATCTATGTGGGGAATCTGGACACTCACCAAGCACAGCCCACCACAATGAAAACTGTATTAGAGAATTATCTAGTGATGACTGCACATTTCAGTTTTCATAGAAATACTTTAACACTAGGTACAATTAAGCATTAAAAGCAAATCCAAGGTTAAACAAGAGGTTGTTGACACTTTCACAGATCTGCCTTCATATGTAGCCTAATAGGTTTTTAAAGCACAAAAGTGCCCGTATTTTTCATGCAAAGAGGAAAAAGGGAGGTCCTTCTTCACTCTGACTCTCAGCTCCATATTAGGCTTAGATGGAAGTACTATTTTAATTAGCTGCTAAATAATTTGGTTTTCAGTCAAATTACCATTAGTTGCATTTCTTCAACCTGGACAAGAGCAAAGTACTTGATTTTTAGGTGCTACATGTGCAAACTGGCATGAGGGCACTGACACCACCTTGTCTCTGCACCCAAACCTGCCCACCTAATGGAAAGTGGGAGGGTAAGAAAAGCCAAATGCAGCAGCATATTCTCCTTCTTTTCTCTGAAAGTAAAAAGTGAATTCCTGGACAAGTGGTTCTAGGTAGTCCAGATGACCTCCAGAGGTCCCTTCCTACCTCAGCCATCCTGTGATTTAGTGAATCTATTGTGAGAAAACACTCATGAAGGTAGGTACACTCTTTTCAGAACACAATCAGATGCAGCTTAGTTTGTGTCATGTGAACCATAGACCCTCCTCTACATACAAGTTAGAGCACAAACCACCACAACCTTTCTCAGTTAAATACTTTGCAACTCTGCTGAGAGGCTTCAGAGCCAAACCCTTTACACAGACACCCAGGAGAATCTTCTACTGGCTGTAACTTAAAACAATTTTCCAGTAAAAACAAAAGCTCTTCCCTACCTTATTGTTATCCTGCCCACAGTTATTTCACAGAACAAAAATATTTTTAAGATTTTAATTAAAAAAAAAAAAAAAAGCCAAAATTTTATGTTATTTCTCTGAAAGATCTGTAGGGGAAGAAAGGTAAGGGAAGTATTGACAAGTATTTTCAGAAAAATATTGCCCCTAGAAAAACATACAGGAAAACAAAGAAAAGTAAGGATCTGCAAAAAAGTGGTTAATGTGGATCTGTGTACCTGCTAATAGGGGACTTGGTTCCAGTTTCAGAATGGCAACATTTCTCCATACATGAGGAAAAAAAACCAAAAATGAAAAAACCAACTTAAACATAAATTTCTTAAAAAAAAAAAAGCAACACAAAAAAAAATTTTAATTTAAATTATTCTCTCGTCCTTGATGGACTTGTGGATACACCTGACATACACAAACCCTCCAAGATAAAATCAGAAAATGGAAGAACTGAGTAAAGATTGTTTATTTCAGATTTGTAATAGGATAGCCAGAGATAGCAAAGAAAAAGAAAGTCTATATCATCAGACATTGTATTCTTCCCATCCTGAAAAATTAATCAATTAAAAGAAACTGCTAATTTAACAAATAATGGACACTACTATCGTGGCAGTCTCTGGTGTTTTAGCAGTCCGTAGGGTACAATGACTCACCAGCTCTCTGCTGAAATCTACAGCTCTGTGGTGAATTTGCTGAAAGAACAGACAGCAGGTAGTGCTCAGCCATCAGAGAGTAAATAAACACAAGGACCTGAGAAATCAGCACTATTGCAGGCTTGTAGAGATTCAGGCCCATTACAGATTAATACAATTTTCCCTCTTTTCTAAAAATCTAATGCATGATGTTTCTCAATATAAACAAGGCCTTTTTTTGGGTAGTTTCAAGCTTCAACAGTGCTGCTACTTCCTCCTCTACCTCACTTCCTTAGAAAGACCCCTGAAAACTTCAATCAAAGCTTAGAGCAAGATCTCTTCTATAGGTCCTGTTCTACACTATTGTTGCAATTCTAATGCCTCCCAGGACAGAAAATTCTCACACACACAAGCATTAATTTTTATCTCCCTCTGGCTGCATTGGTAACTTTTCCAGCCCACCAAAACCAACATGATTCAAGCCCCAGAAATTACAAAGATGAAGACTCACTTATGATGGTGCATTCCTCCCCTTCCCCCCAGCCACACCATTACCATCACTACAAAGGCATTTTGTGGGGTGTAGGCAAACTAGATTCACCATACAGCAGCTAATTATAATAAAACCAATTACATGTAAAGTAGTAGAAATTACACAATTTCCTGATGAATACTTTGACTATCATGCAATATGAATAACCCTTTAGCAAAATGAAGATCACCTCTGCAAATTACTACATCCGTGACTCTACACATACCAATTTGCTGGAAAGCATATTACAATAATAAATGCCAAAAAAAAAGGGTAACTTGAAATCCATCCATGATTTCACAGACTCATGAACTACTGGCCAAATAGCACTAAAAAGCATGCCTGTAGGCAAGCTTGTCTTGACAGCAGGTCAGGAAGGGGAGGTGCCATGGAACAGAGAGGCCATTTGCTTTAAAAACAAAGTAGATTAAAAAATACACAACAAAAATACTGTTTCCAGCAAACAAGATTCCTTTATTAAAAACAAAACCTAGACATGTAAGAAAGTTTGTAATCAATTCCTAACTGAGGCTTATATTTTTATTGATATGACCTTTAAAAAAATATTCCAGCAAGTGCAAGTGGCAATTATTCATTCTAACAAAATCAAAGAAGTATTTAACAGAGTTAATTTAATAGCTGCAATTTAGCAGTAGAAGAATAGGCAAATTTCACATATTGTGCTGACATGGCATTCTGTTGATCTGTGTTGAGATCAGAATCATTATTGCTATAAGATTAACTTCTAGTCTTTGGAGTTACCAAGACACAAAACTTTTTCTGTATTCAATTTATCTAATAAATTAAAGTAAATAAGCACATGCCAACAGCTTACTGAGTGCCTGTCCTATGGAATATAAATGCTTTATTTTGTCATTGTTTATGTATCATAATAGTAATAGCTTTACTCAATTATACATTTTCAAGTCTTGATTTAAATGACATTTTGAAAATAGTACCTCAATTGACTGTCTTAAACAGTTACTTGTTTTGAAGTAAAGCCTTTCTATAAACCAAACAATCCCTTGACCAGAAAGAAAATACCGAGGATGTTGTTAGGAGTGCAGAGGGAAAAAAAGTATTAATAAACAAAATAACAATAATTTAACCCCAAAACCACACACATAAGTTAATTCCAAAACCAACACATCATTTTCCTCTTAATGCTTCAAGAAACTTTGAAAGGAAATTTTAAGAGAGTCTATATTAATAAGACATGACATTCTTCTCCTCACTAAAGACCTGCTGGTATCAAAAATGGGATTTTTATGTAAATATCCAGTTAAGATTCACTGGTGTTATTAGCAAGACAGACCACAATCATTTCCTTGACAAAGGTCATCTTTGTATAAGAGGGGAATGCATCAATTAACATACATTTTCTATTTCAATGTTTTCTTTCTTTCAGGACAGCAACTATTCAGACTTCCTAATATTCTTCCTAAGGCCTAGATATTTCAATTCAATAAATTTAGCCCCTTTAAAACCATCTCCCACTTCTGAAAACACATTATTTTATCATTTAAAACCAAAGTAGAAAATCACTTTTCTTACTTTCTTAGTGATTGCTTAATAACTCAATAAAGAAAATCCATTAGATTAAAGTGTTAATTCTATAAAAGGTCATGCTATATGCTTCTGGGGTCCTCCTGTTCTATTTTCTATGCAATCTATGACAATCATGGAAAAAGCTACAGTTTTATAGCACAGCAGCAGACAAATTGCAATGGTTTTAATAACACTCTGTAGACGTAAAGACAAGCAAACTTACTATTCTTCATTGTATTTACTCAAAAAATAAAATCTGTCGCTGACACCTGAACCATCAAAAGGCCATCATAAGCAGAATCTGAGTTCAATGCTGTTAGATGTCACGATTTCAGCTCATAAACAATTTGGATTCAGCTCACAAACAATTTCAGTTAATGTAGATAAGAGAATATTTAAGTTTTGCTCTTAGCTAGGGTCTGTACACTCTTCTATTTGTGAAATAATTAAAGCACACAGAAAAACATTTCCCCATAAAGGCAAACTTGGATTTGAATCTTTCATGCAGTAGTATACACATTCATATGGCAACACAGCAACTAAGAGGGATGCATCTTGTTAGGGCGACTGGCTTTTTTTGTTTTCTTAAATAAATAAATAGATTATA
The DNA here is from genome assembly GCF_903797595.1 of Erithacus rubecula. Lineage (NCBI taxonomy): Eukaryota > Metazoa > Chordata > Aves > Passeriformes > Muscicapidae > Erithacus > Erithacus rubecula. Next base: position 83,051,035 of record NC_136689.1, on the reverse strand, counting down.
ATAGGCAATCATATCCTATCCTCAGAGCAGTTTTCAAGTAGCACATTCCCATGACTTTCATTTTACTCTGTTTCAAGCAGGGATTTCATCTATTAAGATTAGTGTTATCATTCAGTTTTAGACAGGGATAGTTCTTGAGGATAACTCAAAGAGAAAAATCACTTGCTGTGCTAGAAAGGCAATTATGCAAAGCCTTTGAAAACTACAAAGTAGTTTGTTTGTGCACATAGAATTTTTGATATTTAAACTAATGAGTATCCTTTCCCTCAGATCCCAGCCAAGATTCTGCAGAGATAGCCTAGATGTGGTGGAAAATGAGTACTAGAAATTTCAATTCAAATGGGCAACAGCAGTAAAGGGATTGTAAGAATGGGGGTCCAGAGGATGGACCCTACTTTTCCCCTTGCACTGGGCTAACAGCACAGCTGATGCCCTTCCTCATCCTGCTTTAGAGAAGTGCTGTAAAGAGCAAGAACTTCCCAGCTGCAGCCTGCTTTTAACTTGTGAAACTACATAAAAACTACAGGTTGTGTAAGGTTTGCCCTCTTTTAAGTTTCACCAAATCAAGGAAAAGAAAGGAAAATAAAATCGCATACTGGCAAGCAGTATAAGGTACCTTGTATTTTCATTATTCAGTTGTTATTAGATGGGAAGGTTTGCTGCTCTCCCCCAGCCTCCAGCTCCCCCCATATTCAGTTTTTCACACTGCTATGAAGTGCAGTATCAGTCAACCCCTCACAGCAAGGCCAGCTATGAGCCAGTGGGAATCAGATGAGCCAGGCATACCTGACACTAAGTCTCTCTCGAAATAATCAGATGATTTTTTCATAATCCTTCAGAACCCCTACCCAAGCAAACACAACATGTTACTGAACCCAGCTAAGCTAACACCCTGAGCTGTTGCCTGTTTATCCCAAAGAGGGCAGAGGTTGGATGAAAACTAACTTCAACCTGATAACACTGAAACTATTTGCAGACTTGAACAGCATTTAACATCAGTCTAACCTGACAAGTTACCCTATAATGATTCTGCAGTGAATTCTGCCTGATGTAGCCATCTAACCATTATGAAAACCTCTCTACCACGCTGCTTTCAAAATACACATGCACAACACATGCTTCACATTTTGTTACAGCTTCTCATAGCACTCGGGTTTCTTTGTGGGCCATTAACCATCTCCAATAATCACATCCATGTTTTCCAACAAAAGTGGCTTATTGAGAACAGCATCCAGCAACATCCAAGCTCAAGAATGAATCATAGACTCCTACAAAAGAAACCCAGACTACAGTATGACACCAACACATGGCAACAGACCTGCTCTAGAGTGCAAAACTTGCAAATAGGTTTTGCTTTTTTGTTGCAGAACCCATTTCAATCTTCACTTGCACACACCTTTTAGGGAGTGTAAAATACTTCTGCACTAGGGTATTGCCTCAAACTGCTTCATAGTTTAAAGCACTCCACATGGAAAACAAACTCTTCCTTACTGAATGCATAAAGGATGAAACTTTTGCCTGAGTTCAAGCACTTGAGTCTATCAGGTTTTCCCTGAAAAAGATCTGCAAACCAGCACACAGAGAATAAGGAAAGTGTTTTTTAACCTGTTATTACTCAGACAGATAAATCCTAGGCTTTGATTTCAAGGCTGTTAAGATACTGTTTGACTGATGTTTCTCTATGATATGCTTCTCCATTCAACTGCATATTCAAGAGATTGAAAAAGAACTGTCACTTCTAAAAAATATTGTATAAAAGCCAAGTCTTTTGAAAGTGAGAGAGCATACATGTGCATGGAGAGTGGAATTAACAATCTCCCCAAAACTTACCTGAAAATCTTATCCAAATAAGTAACCTTTTTTAATTTCTTAGGTGATTATTATCTAAAGATCCAATTGCCATGTCAAAGATCCAAGCTCATTTTATTGCAATTAAATAATGGAAGTAGAGGAGCTCAGGGAATAACATAAATAATTTAAAAAGCCTTTTAGATGCTAATACTCTTCAAATGGATGACAGCACTAGCAAACTATTCTGGTATATGACAGACTGTTCAATGCAAACACAACACTCATCCTCATAGAAAGTCAGTGAGCTTTTCATTCTTACCTATTTTTTCCATCTAAAAAATTAGGGTGAAGTCAGAATGTGCCTGCATCCTGTTCTTGCAATACACTTGTAAGTAATCTAATTATTGGAGTGGCTCTATTCAGAGCAATCCTAGATCATTTACCAAAGTAACAATCATTTGACAAGAGTGGACAAAAATAAGTAAACTAATAGCTTCACATTGCATTAAAAAAAAAATTTAAAACTTGGCAGGCAAAATCTTGACAATTATTAGAGCAAGAAACGGCATACAAAATAACAAAGTATGCTTAGATTTTTACATTTGTTTCTCTACAAATTATTGCAATATTGCGTTATGTTTATCAACATGATTTTAACAAATGATGTCTCATTACCACTAAAAACCTATAAACCACCCAGAAAAGTTACATCTGAATGCCAGTGAGTGGAAGAGCATCCTGGCTGATATACCATTGTCTTTACAACTGCTCAAATAGTGACGACCTACAGACTGTCACTACCAAGGTGCTGGGTTTATATGTCCCCCTAAATCTTCACAAGTACATTTACTAGGCAGGGCTGTCATCTTTTCTTAAGTTTTTTCTCTCCTCTTTTTAAATGGAAACAAAATGGGATAAAAGGAGGAAGAAAATGAGAAACTCAAAGGCGTTGAGTGAAACAATGAAGGGATTTACCAAGTATGCACTATCAGCCACATGAATAGCACCAAATTATTCATTACTAATGTATTCTGAGTATAGGTCGGTAAAAGGTGCAGTCTTCTGCATATCTTACCACAAGGTAATGACTTTTGCCAAAATATAATGAATCACTTTTACACTCTAAAATAAAATGAGCTTAAAATGGGGGAAACATTTGTTCCATTTGCCCTTTTTAGCAGTTTATGTGCAAGCAAACTTCAGAAGCTGTTAAGTGAGAATCCCCTCCCCACTTCCTCCCTGTACTTTCTGAATCATCATGCTGACTCTCTCAGTTACTTATGGCTCAATTTCCACACATTAAAACAAAAACCTTCCAACAGCCCCTCAAATATTTGAGGGTTGACTGCTGCCCTCACAGTCAGAAAACGACCACTCCTCAAGAGCTGTCATTCATGAACAAAACTATGTTCCTTCCCAACCCAAGAGCTCAACCCATATTTCACCAGGATGTTTATTCTCACATTCTGTGAAACACTGGTGGCATGATCAATTAAATCTTAATCTTATGTTTTTGTATTATGAAAACACAAATTTTATGAGTTGGAAAATGGTGAACAGAATTATATTAGAAGAGCTATTTTACAATAATATTGTTTCTGGGTAAGACACAAAACCAAAAGCAGTGTTTCCATATTTCTTGTCAACCTCACATCATATTCTTCTTCAGAGAAGACACATCACTTGGCCACTGCTTTCCAGTTCTTAGGTTATATATTTCCCACTGCTGTCAGTAACTGTCAAGCTCTGCACATTCCTCCCAGGAATCTTTACACCAGGTAATTTCTGGTCATATGGTTTTGCTATCACTTGTACTTTGAAGTTCACATAACATGAGGATTTTAAAACCTCTTCACACTTTGAGAAACAGATGCCTTGAAATATCTGGATTTTGGGGGGGAAAAAACGTTAGAAGAACTGGAAACCTACAGGACAAGGGCAAGGAGGAAAGTGAAATAAATTAACCTCCAACAGCTGAATCACTTCATGTTTAAGGCAGATGGTCCCTCCAGTGCTCCGAGCCACACTGTGGGACCCACAATTTTGGTTCCAGACCACTGCAGGTGGTCTGGGTGCATTAGGAAGAGCATTGCTAGGTGGAGGGAGGTGATCCTGCCCCTCTATTCAGCCCTGGTGAGGGCACATCTGGAGTGCTGTGTCTAGTTCTGGGCTTCTCAGTGCAAAAGAAACATGGAGAACAACAGATGGCTACAAAGTTCCTTAAGGGAGCACCTCTCTTATGGGCAAAGACTGAGGGTGCTGGGCCTATTCAGTCTCCCTGATGAGAGGATCCCATCACTGTCTGTCAGTATCTGAAGGAAAGGTGCCAAGAGGGTGGATCCAGGCTCTGCTCAGTGGTGCTGAGCAAGAGCCAATGGGCAGAACCTGTTGCACAGGAAGATCCAACTGAACATAAGGATTAACTTCTTTACTGTGCAGGTGACCAAGTACTGGAACAGGCTGCTCAGAAATGTTGTGGAGTCTGTTTCCTTGAAGATATTCAAGAACCATCTGGACACAATCCTAGGCCATGTGTTCTGGGATGATCCTGCTTGAGCAGGGAGTTTGGACCCCAAGTCCCACTGTGGTCCCTTCGAAACTGAGCCATTTAGTGATTTCATTAGGAGTTCCAAAGCTCCAGAGCAGAAACAAACAGCACCTGAATAATAATTTTCTTTGTTGCAAAGGCCCCTGATACCTGATTTTAATCTGACTTACAGTTCAAAAAGAGGCATCTATTTTCTTTTATAATTAAAAAAAAAAAAGAAAAAAGAAATTGGCGCATTTTGTAGAAAATTAGTTTTAAGAACTTTTCATAAGCACTTCCCTTTTACTATAATTCATTCTCTACTCCCTTAAGGGGAAAACCCTAATCTTTTATGGTTTTCCAATTTAATTGATGCTACTAAAAAGATGACAAAGCGAGGAATATATCACGCAAAGCAGTGCAACACATTTCAAAGCAATGCCCTACTCATTTAATTCAATTTATGCTTTATTAGCCTGTGACTATTTGAACCAGAGTCAGTGAGAACTATTTGAAAGCTGCCCTACCTTGCAGCAAAACATGCATATGTGTATATAAGTACATAAAAATAAAATCTACTTTGCATGACCAACATACTATTTTGTGTTTCTTTCTGCTTTTGGAAGTTTCTCATCAACATCATATTTGGCAAGGGTTTCTTCCTAACTTGATATACAAATTCTTAAACATAAAATACTGTTTTCAGGTGTGTAGAGTTGATATGGCCAGAAATGTGTATTCTATCACCATCTGTTGAAAGCCGGATGGGGCAGTGATTGCTTATCTTCGTAGCACTATTACCTGCTAATGGGCCATCTTTAAGAAAGATGGGGCAATCATCTTTATCTTTTCCACAACCCATCCTCCCTCCAGGAGGATATCATCTGCTAATCGGCCATTAAGTCCCACTATATGACTGATAAAATTACATCATCCCACTGGGAGATGCTCCAGCCAGGGGGAGGAGCCAAGCCTTTCCTACCTAGATAAAAACGGAGCTTTTGGACAGCAAAATATCTTCTTTCCACTGGATTCCAGAGGAGAAGCTGGACCTTTCCACATCATCCCTGGACCTTCAGAGGAGAAATGCACCCTTCTACAGGAGCACTGCTTCAGCTGAACCACACCTGCCACTGCAGGAGGACTGTAGCCACCATTTGATCAGACTGCTACCAACACCCTGACTGACAGGGTGCAAGGTTGTATTCAGACTCTGTCAGGGTTGGGTTTTTTCTATTTTGGTATTTCTATTTTAATTTTCCCAGTAAAGAACTGTTATTCTTAATTCCCATATCTTTGCCTGAGAGCCCCTTAATTTCAAATTTATAATAATTTGGAGAGAGGGGGTTTACATTCTCCATTTTCCAAGCGAAGCTTCTGTCTTTATTGGCAGATAACTGTCCTTCAAACTTATTTCTCCATATTAATTCCACTTTGGAAATGGGCTTTATATTTATTGCCAGACCATCAATGCTTTTGCTAGCAAGCACAATTACTGAGCGGTAAATGTGAAAAAAACGACTGTTTTGCTGTACTGCTGTGGTCTCAACTGTGGCACTATTCACTAATTTTCATGGCTTCATTACTGGAGATCCTGGCTAGTCACAGATTTGCAGCAATTTAAGCTGTTAGCTCACAATTGGAGGTTAAATTGGAGACACTTATTTGTATCAGAAGCAGATTACTACCTTAGTTTAGTCAGGGGTAAACCAAACAAACACACACCACACACCAAGCACACAGACAAATGGATTCCCATGGGATAAAAGCAAATGTGAGCTTGCCTACACAAACTCCTGCATTTACCGCTGGGTAGGAGCACACACAGGAACAGTTGCCATGGAATAGGAAGTGCAACTAATTCACAGCTTTTATTAATTACCCAGCACAAATTCCCTCAGCTGCCTACATGCTCTGGGCAATACTAACACTGGTTTGCTCCGGCAGACAGTGAGTGCCCACAGTGCTGGTGTTGTTCCAGGTTTGGATTCCAAAAAATCAGTGGTTCTACTCACAACATGAGTTGAGTACAGAGCAGCCCTGCAGCCCTTTCTGGCAGCCCTACCTGAAGACCCACAGATGATCTGTTTATGGAGAGAGGAAGGGATTTCCTCCTCACAAATTGAAGGGAAACACATTTCCAAGCCTCAAGAGCCGCTCACTTAACTTGCAGCCTCGTCATCGAGGAGGAGGGCAGAGTGCAAACACAGCTATTAAGCAGCTTCAATGTTAATAAAATTAAATGGTTTTAAATAGAACATCTGGCATCAGCTGTTTCCATAAGCTGTTTTTATTTAAGTTTCCACCATAAAATACTGGACTCTTCAGCTATTTTCACATGTAAACCTGTATGCCAAATTAGGTTATCTTTAAAAAAAGTTGTCCTAGCAAAAACTGTAAGAATTATTCACACGCTTTTTGGTTTGGCACTTTATTCGGTATGCAACAGGCTTGGGAAAGAGCTAAGCACAACAGTATTTTTGCAACACATTTTGCAGTGGAAATTATTTTTGAATAAAAATACTCTTACTGCATTCATTTGCCAGCAGTAATCACTAAATTAAAAAACAGCAAATCTTCAAATGTTTCCATAGGTTCCTTGGTAGAGATGTAGATTTTTCCCTTTACAACTGAGTAAACTCTGGGGCAAAGTAGGAGAGAAAAGAGACACAGCTGCTGCAGTATTGACAAACAAAAGCTGTAAAATCATGGGTCAAGCTCTTAAACCCCAACATTTAAACACCCTCACCAAAAAAACATCCACAAAAAAACCCCATATGGCAAAACCAGACCACAGAACACTTCAGAACTTGGTATTTGCGGTGCTGTTTTATGCCCCAAAAGCCACCATGAGCTTGAACACTACTCTCAGGCACAAGGATTTAGAGCACTGTGCCCCTTCAAATACCATAAGCATCAACTCCAAGAGCTGCCCGTGACCTGCCCCAATCAAGTCTACCAATCCCAGGCTCCTGTCCACCCCAAACCAAAATCACACAGAGGGTAAAGAGCTCATGAAGCCTCCTTGTCCCACCCAGGGGAGTCACTGTTATGGATGCTGGCTTTTTCTCAATTGGAAGGAGTGCAGTAGTTTCCAAGACTAGGGCACTTGGAAAAGAGCAAAACCAACTCTGCTACCCTTCAAAGGACATGTTAAGCACATAAGTGAAATGCAGAATTGCAACTTTTTTTTGTAGGCTACTTGCCTGAAGGTTCTTCATCTAGACTGGAATGAAGCTGAAAGGTGCACAGACTGCACCCCCATCCCCATCTGACATGGTCAGACTGCTACTACACACAGCAAATTGTGATCCCTGTAATTTCTGTGCTTACTGTCACAGTCCAGACCCCTCCCAGACAGCACACACTGAGAAAGGGCAGCACAGTTGCTTTTCAAAACCTCACACAGACCTTGCATCTTGTGTCTTCAGTGTGAGCAAAGCAGCTTGCAGTTTCTGACCTCAATATATGCAGAGCAGATTTACCTCTATACCATCAACTCTAAAGTGGAAATTGTCTAAGAAAACAAGGCTTGGCCTGCAGGAAAATTTATTCAAGTTCATTATAATTTTAAAGATGCTTGTTTTCTAAACACATTTTATATTCACAAATCAGTATTCAGTTTTAACTACAAAAGTAGTAGCATTTTATTATTAGTAGGAACCTTAATTTGTCAATCATTTCTTGAGAAGATACTTAGTCAAGGAGATCTACTGACAAGAAATCCTTGTCTTCTAACTGGTGAATACTTTTCATGGTGGAACTTTCAACTATTAATTGCCTCCATCCTGCTTCCAGAGCACATCCCTCAGTCATGTGTCTTATTTGTCAGGCCTAAAAAACATATGCACATTTGTGTAACGATTTTGGTTACACGTTCTGAATCGGGAATGCTCAGAGCTGCCTTGCCAATTGTTCTGTACAGGGAAACCAAATAGGACCAGAAATTCTATTTCATTTTGCTATCAATGGTTATTGCAAGATAACTATGAAAATGAATTGCTACAGTTCCACCTAAAATATTTTACCTAATTTTTTTATATAAACAATGAAATTCAGGATTAAGAAGCTAAAAAGCTGTATAAAGTTTTGAAAATATAGGTAGCAATAGTTATTGTCCTCAATCTTTTTGAGGTAAATAAAAACAGCATCAACTTAGTCATCCTTAACAACCAACGTATTTCTTCAGAAATGTGGAACTTTAATCTGTATCACCCTTTATTTTGCAACAGTACTATTTTAGCTAAACATCCACTTCAAAATGTGGTTCAGCATATCAATCTGATACATTTTAGACTGGAAGACTGCTACCTTGGAGGAATTCTTACACCTTCCAAAAATTACCATAACCTGTCAGCCCAGGTTTTTTAGTTTGATGTTTCTAGGGAGCTGTTTATCTTGTGTTTTTGTTGGGGTTTTTTTCTTGATTTCTGCATATTTCTTATTGCGACAATCAACTGCATTTTTCAGATTCAGCATTTCATCAAACCTAATAGCTAAATATCACAAATAAAAATATTTGTGATATATTCTTCACAAGATGAATAAATAATTTCAATAAGAAGTCACAGTTTCCTGTTTGTAGCAACACAATGACTCTCTTTCCCTGGTACCTCCCTTATTTTTCTTCTTTTTGGCATTGAGAAACACAGAAATTGCATCAAGACAAAACACAGAGAGAAAACTAACAGAAGTTGAGAGCATTTCCCACCCATTAATAAGCAGAAATTTACATTCTGTTCAAAGTAATAGAAAATCAGCATAGAATCTGCTAGATTTCAGTACTACTTCAAGAAATGAACCATACCTTTTTGTAAGACAAAAACTAGTAAAGTAACTTACATAAAGAAGGTGGGAAGCATTTGAAAGTGACAAAAAGTTATCATTCTCACAATTGTGCTATTTTCAAAGTCTTAGTGGGAAAAAAATACAGTACATAAGCAGGAAAAGAATGTTAGAGATCTTTGCCAAACTCCATCGCCTCCAACAGATTCTGAATCAAGCCCAGAATGAATAGCACCATCAAGAGGGAAAAGGTCTGTCATGGGGCTCACACAGCCAAAAAGGCTTGAGATAGGGTGTCCAGAAAGAATGCAAAAATATTAGCACTTAAGCCATTTATCCGAAGTACTTTAAAAGAATCCCTGCTGAACAGAAGTCTTGAAAACATATTCCCTGAATAAATTTTCATTGCTCATAGCATACTGCCTGAAGAAACTCATGTTCTGCATTTCAGGACTGCATTACGTTGTGGACTGCCATGAGGGCCTGTTAAGACATATCCACAAAGACAGCTTGAGCAATTACACGGTAATTTAAACACATCAGCTTCTTGATGATTCTTGCTTTCTCTGTAAAACTTCAAGGAAGCCAAGGAAAGGATGTTTACCTGCCACCAACACCTTAAAGCAGCCAGCCTATCTAAACAACCTCTACTGTGTACTACCCCACACAATTAACTCTACAAAGTAACTTGTGTTGGAAACAAGAGAAAAAAGCCAAACAGCTAAGCAACCCAACAAGCGAGCGAGCCATTAACACACAACCCAGACTTGAAAAGAAAGGTTGTTTTCCTACATGTTCCTACTGACCCTTTATGCTGGCTGCAACACCTTCTGCAGGGCCAGCCTCATTACTTGGCCACATGTTCATCCTGGCTCTTCCAAAACCAGCCCCCATATAAAAACAGTAAAATTCTCCTGAATCCCACAGCTATTCTCAAGGGTGCAAATGGCAGCAGGTAAAGTTGTGGTGATCAAAAAGCAGTCCAATCCCCATCCATGTTTTAGTTAGCCCTCCAGGGTACAAAGGCACATGTATTGGCTCTTCCCCTTCACTAGATAGAAATTTCATTGTGCTGGAGCAATTATCAAAAGCCTATTTTTACTATATTCAGTAACAGAACAGCATTCATTTAAAATTGCCCATGTGCATATGTTTCTTATACAGGTTATTTACAGATACACATTATCCTCCAGCAACTGCCATTATTCTCTTCTTTCCTTCTGAAGAAAAATCCTTCATGTTTTCCACTATGCTCATCCAATCCCTCCATGAGAAAATAAATACCTACAGCCTCTCAAACCAATCAAAAATTTTAAGACTTTGCTTCTGCTTGCTTTATTTACAGGTCTCCTTTCAATAGTATTTCTAAAATAAATTAGTATTTTTTCCCTGGATGAACAGGAACTTTTGGCAAAGAAGATGCTGAAAAAAGCCAGATTACAGGACATTCTGGTCACTTTGAACAGAGTTCACAAAGCTAAGGTTCTAAAATTTTAAAAATGCCATGAATATCCAACTACTGAAGCCTTCACTCAGTTCAGCAAGCTTCAGTGACCCCGATGAGCACAGCAGCTTTGGCATGGCAGAAAGGCAGGTCCTGAGGTAGCCTAATCTCAGAAAATTAAAAGCTTTGAAGATTAAGAGCAGGACCTTGAAATGACCCAGACAGAAAAAGAGAGAGACTAAATGGTCTCTGCGGCCAGTCCCTCCCAGACAGCAGGCTGCTGTTAAGCTCCCAAGGTCTGCAGCCAGAAGCTCCAGCTCAGGAGCACTCCAGCTCACTGTTTTTGGTCTAAGAACTGCAAGGGCCAAAAATGGAGTTTAATTTGCTAGAAATACAGGACAGAGGAAGACATTACTGACTGCATTTGCTACCCTATGTCTAAAATATTACATTTTTCTGAACAATTTCCATAAGCTGCATTTACTGTGAAGTAACAATGTTAAGTCCTACAGAGAAGCTTATCCCACATACTTCTAAAGCTCTGGTGCTTCTTGTTTGTCTTTTCTTCCCTCACAAAACATGGACAAAAATGAAATGCAGAAATCCATCTAAAGCCTCACCAGTACAAAACTTCAATCAGCAGTTCCATGTTTTTTTGTTTTGGATTTTTTCCCCCTCAGGATAGCCACCACTAAGAAAATACAATTAAAACTGTATTTCAGGAAAAATTCATATAGTTGATATTACATGCACAAAAGAAGCATAAAAATAAAACAAGGTGGACAGTAGCTTCCTATTTCAAGAGGAAAGTCTGGCAGGAAAAGGACCAAATGGTCCCTCATTTGTCAGATTGCTTCGCAGTGACAAATTGCTACTGTGGGGCGTTAAAACTAATGAAGTTAAAATTACCAGAATTATCACAGAAACACCAATGGAAGAAAAAAAAAAATATAACAAATTCAAAATGCATTGCTACCAAAAAAAAAAAACAAAAACACACCAACAAAAAAAAACCCAAAACCAAACCTTTATATTACTTGCTTTCAACTCATTATTAAGTTTGTTGGAAATATGAACTTGCTGTTCTTTGCAGGGATTTTTATCACGTATGCACAAAACTGAACACAGTATCAGTTTCTACACTCAACACTCCTTTTGCATAGGAAATGAGGCTCAGCTCAGCTTGTATTGGCTACTCTGTCTATCCATTAACTTTATTCTAACTGGTTTCTAACAACAGTTTTTATCTTGTAGTGGTTATAACACATGCCCAAAACTGGTATGTGTGAATAAAATGTACACAAATGTACACATGTGAATATCTGGAAAATATTATTGAAAATCCTTCTCTACATAAAATAATCTTCAGAGGCACCATTCAAATTTATAAGGCATATTCAAAGGCATGACAGCTATCAAAAAATGCAGAAGGGCCATATGCATAAGGGCTGCATCTCCCGCTGTTAACAAACTCTGACCAATTCAAAATTCAGTTAAACACATCCATAAAATAATCACAACTATCCAGTCCAATATAGTAACCAGAAAGACAAAAGTAGATCTAGACTTCCTATTCATTTTACATCTTAAGTAAGATAATCACCTAAAAGGACCAGAAGAGAAATTTTTTTCAAAAAAGCACATCTCTTATTTGCATTTACACAAATACACATTGATGCTAACTTTTGCTTTCACTTCAGTTCCCAAAGAAATTACTATGGAAAGCTGTGTCACAGCAATTCACGTGTGCCAGCAATAGCTAAATATGAAAAACAAAAACCAAGCGAGGAGAATACTCAAAAAAAAAAAAATACACCACCATCCCTCAGAATTGCTCAATCAATTCCAGGAGTAAAAAAAGAAATCAATTACAGATCTTTTATTCAAAAATATAAATGGAGGGTTTAGCTACCAAAGCAAAATAAATTGAGTTTATAACTTCAGGAATACCTCTACATGACTACTATCATAAGAAAGATCTCAGTTCTCCAAACAACCCATCCCCATTTATCAAGTTTCAAAGAACCACAAAATCTTATTGGAGTAATAATTCATAATCATAGATTTCTTTACAGTCATATTTTTGAGAAACTGTAGGAGTGAACATAGAGAGAGAAGTCAAACTTCTTAATCATATAAAGGGGCAGACATACAGGCATACAAGGAAAAGACTTATCTTTTCTGCTCTTATTTTGACCTGAACATATGAAGTTTACCACATGGTTATTTTTAAAAATTTAGTACACCTTTACTTACCCAGCATCCTCCTGGAAGCCTTCTAATTCATCTCTTTGCTCTGCTAGGGTGGATTCTAGATCCAGATAGGTACCATTATGAGACAATTGTAGGGTGCAGTCATCAAGCTGTAGAAAAAAAAAATCCAACCATTAGATTAAAGCAGCCCAACATACCTCACATTGCCTTCCCATTTTCCAGGTCCCCAGACAAAATCTTCATAAAGCAAACAATAGGTTGGGAGCAGGTCAGAAAAAGTTTTTAGCAATTTACAAAATCCCAAACCCATGTTCTCTAGACCATTCTTGCTCACAACAATATCAACTCAACTAACAAACACACTGAAATTTATTAGAACGTACAGAAGAAGATTAGAGGGCTTTAGCACAATGTCTTTAAAATGTAATACAGAAAGAGACAATTTCAATGTCTATCTAGGGTATAAATTACCATTCTCAGTTCTTACAATACAGTTGTAAGAGTTTCTGAGCCTCTGGATGAAGATAGAAGGAAGAAAGAGCTGTTTTGTGAGCCACTGAATGGCCCCTAAAAGGACAGATATAGACAAGGGCCAGCCTAAAATGTGGCAGCCAAAAGTTGGGGCCCTGCAGTGAGGGTAAGTACAGTAAACTAAGTCGCAGCTTTTCTGGCATTCTGCTTTTAGGGCCAAGCACTAATCAGTCACAGAGGGTGCAGGAACATTCCTAGGCACTGGGTGGAGGGAGAACTGGAAACCTGTGCCAGCTTCCTGCAAAGGTACTGAGGTAATCAAAGATCAGACCTGAAAGCAGAATTCTACCCACGATGATGCTTTAAGAGGAAGAGAGGAAGAAATTAATAAATTGGTTTTATTTCTTTTCTGTCTTCCCTCATTTTCAAGTTTTCCATTAATTGTTCCAGCTGTTGTTAAAAAGAGCCAGGTTTGATCAAAGTTAGAAAATAAATTTTCTGGGGTTTTAATTGCAGGGTGCTCATCACAAAAGAAGATGTAGGATGAATCATCCCAAAACTCTGGCTAATTAATTGACCAAGAATACAAAATTATTACTGATTGAGAGGGAAAACTAAAGAAGCTGGCAGAAGAGCTAGAAAGGAACATGAGCTCCTCTCTCACCATGACATAACTCAGTGTCAAATAACAAATAATGAGGAAAAAGCCTTCCCAGGGCAGAGCAAGAGAACTAGATGACATTTACCACAGGGCAAGTGAATGTACAGGGTTGTCCTCTCTCACCACTAGGGAGGTGAGTGACAATATGCTCAGAGCCCAGCCCAGAAGCATAAAAATGGACATAAGTGAGTCCAGCTGGGATTGGGACCTTCATGTGCAGCACTGCACTGGGAGTCCTTTTTGCAATTGCTTCCAAGCTCACAAATATCCTAAGCTCCAGATATGTTGTGCTACAAGACACAAAATCCAATCTGACAGTCAGACAAAACAGAGAACCACTAATGTTGGAGAAGGCCCCTAAGATCATCAAGTCCCACTGTTAACACAGCACCACCATGTTAACCACCAAAGCATATTCCCTCCATGCCACATCCACGTGTCTTTTCAGCACTGCAGGGATGGCAATTCTGCTACTTCCCTGCAGAGCCTATTCCAACACCTGGCCACTCTTTCAGTGAAGAAATTGCTTTCCAATATCCAAACCTTTGCAGATGCAACTTCAGGCCATTTCCTCTTGCCACAGAATCACTGAATGCTTTGGGTTGAAAGGGACCTTAAACATCCCCTACTTCAAATCCCCTATGTCACAGTTTTCCTGCTGCACAATGGGTTCTCCTGTTTGCTGCCTATGCTGAATGCAATGCACCACTTCATTTGGAGATCAATTCCACTGCCTTTTCAGGAGAAGAAGCTCCAATTCCTGCATGAGCATTCCCAGGTGCTTCCATAGTTTCTAGCATATCAACAGCCCTTACTGCTACATGGATCCCTACCACTAACAAGACAGCAGACCAAAGGAGCTCATTAGCACACTGTCTCTCAAACAGTGTCATGCTGCCTCCAGGTCTGTCTTCAGTGACGGTGACTTTATTCCCTCACCCCCTTCAAATCTTGTTTAAACCTCATTCACTGAATGAGACCTGCTAACTCCTGTGAAAAGACCCTTTCCCCTTTTGAGATACACATACCCTGTCTCCTGCCAGCAGGCCCAGTGTCATGATTAGAGAACCCCAAACGAAGATGTTTCATTCCTCTGGATGTAACAGAAACAAACTGACAGGTTCTTTGCATGCCTCCATCTACCAAAAGGCAACCATGGCAATAGTGGTGTAACCATACATCCCTGCTGCAAAGGCCACTTTGAGAAGAATTAAATATTTAACACCATAATTAAGCCCATCTTCTGCCACAAGTGGCAGCCAATGACTCTGAAGAGATAAGCAGGGGTCTGAAACAGCCAGTGACTCAAGGAAAGGAAATGTACCACCCTTAATTATTCACATGGCTTTTTCTTTCTGCTCTTTTCAATACTTAGAAAGAAAATCAATTAAAAATCTATCCTTGATGAATTACCTCTTTTAATTTCCCATCAAATTTTGATTCTCAGTACCTGTTCAGGAAAAGTGTAAGAGGTAACCACTCATCTTATCTGGCAGTCAATACCTAAACTTAGTCACTCAGTTTCCTGCCACCAATTTATATACAAGAAAGAAAGACAAATAGTGTATTCTGGATTAGCCGTGTTGGAAATACTGTAGAAAATCAATTACAATTAGTGATAGAGTGCAACTTCTGCAATTTGAAAGAAAAGTTCAACCTCTGGAGAAAGGGTAGAGAGAGGAGCTAAGTTTTATTTCAGCCTTGTTCCTTTGTTTGTTTTTTTTTTTTTTGCTTTTCTTTTTTGGAGTTTTCCCTGATGAAAGAGTAAGCCATTAAATAATGTGACATTTATTCTGATTCCTAGGGATTAAAGAAAGCAAAGAACCTGCAAGGGCAACCCCTCTGATATTAAAAATTCTATAGTATTGCTACTCTGTCTCTCTCCAGTTACAAAGGATATTAGTAATCTATGCTAATTCAAGGACACTCTTCAGAGAAGAAAGACAAAATACTACTCTGGGAAACTTTTTCCAAGTAGTTCAGGGTATGTAATGAAATGCTAATTTATTCAAAGTAATGCCAAAAGGCAAACTACTAATTAGATAAATGTTGTGCTGTCTCTATGGAGATTAGGAGATTTGCCCACAATTTCCATTTATACTGCATAATTAGAGAAAAGAAGTTGTGCTTTACTAATATCTTGTGACTTTAGCATATAAAAAGCACATTGGAACAGGAAGTCCTTCACGGTCAAAATAAATAAGAACAGCACATTGTACCTATGTTCACCTCATTTTCATAGTTTCAGCTGAACATGGTATTTATTCATACTTTAAGGCACTGTACATTGCATGCTGTATTTGCTAATAGGTGTTATGATAATGGGAGAAATGGCAATATCTCTTATTTCCATTACTTAATGCTGAGTCTTGCCAAAAGGTTGGGGTTTATTTATTCTCTTTCATGTGTACACACAAAGATGGAAGCGATCAAAATAACACTTCAAAAGTTAAAGTGTTAAGGAAATGAATGCTTAAGATCTTCCTTACATAAGATCACTTTGCTACTCTGCCTCCAGCTTCACTTGTACACATATATTACAGGCAGAGGACAAAAAGAGAAGCCACACCATGAATTATTTTTAATTAGTAAATTGCCTGCATTTTTCAACACAAAGGATGGCTGATGTTCTCTCATTAGTGCTTATTAGCAACAACTCAGGATGTTGGTCCCTCCCCTCTGCTCAACGTTAATCCCAAGTTTATCCGTTGTACATCACTTCACCTGTCTCTGGAGACTGTCACAAATAGCCCCATCTAGTTCATTCATTACATGCTTCTCCCACTGATCATAATTCACACTGAAATCCTTATTAAAAAACATCTTCTCTTGGGAAAATCAAAAGACAGAATTCATACAAACAATCTTTTAAAGAATATTTAACTGAACTGTTTTACATCATGAATGATGCTTCTATTCAGCTTTTTTTGAAATTATTTTATTTAACCTTTTTCTTTAGAATTTTCTTGAACTGTTCAGTATTCCTGACTAGTCTCAAAATTCTGATTTGCATTTTATTATTAAACTGCATAATTCATTTATACTACTGCCAAAAGGTGACACTCTCCATGACCTTTTCAAAATCTTACAAAACCGTTTGTTCTAAAAGTCTCTAACCCATCCCTTCAAATGGTTAATCACTTTTTGCATCACACTTTACCAAGTGATTATTGCCAAGAGTAAATAAGTATTGCCAAGAAAAACCAAAAGGTTGACAGAAGTAATTTAAACAGGACTCATCCTGTAAGGTTTTCCATACTTTCCTATAATCACATTAAAAGAACACTACCAGTATTGTGGAACCATAAACAGAAATAAGCACCATCAAATGGGACAAAAGCAATGCTACTTCTCACAGTCAAACACAGGGTTACTGCATCATAAGTCTTCTGCAAGATTTCAAGGTTTTTGATTTTAGTACAAGCATTAAATGGCATAATAAAGCCATAAAAAAAAAAAAAACAAAACTATGAGTTCATTTCAATTACATTCTCATCTTAGCAAAAGAACAGTTTATTTGGAAAACTTCCATTGTATAGTTTTGAATCCCAATGAAAATTTTTGAAATCTCTTGTGTCTACAAAGAGTGGGACTACATACGAGTGAGTAGTCTCATTCACAAAAGTGAAGAGGCACTTGTAACAGTCAACAAAATAAGTGCTTTAGTCAGAATCAATAGCTGTGGATAGTCAAACCTGTCCACTGGGTTCACAGGAAGCAAAGAAATTAAGACTGTCCTTATGCAGGTCTTCCTCATTAAAAATGTAACTGATGTGCTAATTATCATCTTCAGTTTCACACTGAAATGGTAAGATCTGTACTCTGTCATGACAAGATCAGTATTAAAAAACAGTAGTTGCTTAGGTGTTTATTCACCGATTTATAGTTGTCATTTTGGACATGAGGAGAACCTGGAAAAGGCTTCTCAAGCAGCACTGACCTCACTAGCTACTCACTGATTTTCCATTACTGACCAGAAACATAGAAATAGTGAGACAACCAGATGGTTGTGTACAACAGCCTGAAATGCAAGTAGAGGTACTAAATTAAATCCCTCTTTCTGTAGTAAAAGTTCTAGAAGAAGAACAGAGAGGCGCTTGAACTCTTTCAGAATGTAGCTGGTGTCCACACAGTGCTAACTGATCCATGGCATCCACACTATAGTACCTGTGCTGCAACCAAAACAGGCGCAAAAGGAAAACCATGAAAGCACCATGCACACAAACCTAAATACCACCATCCAAACAATACCATGGATATGGAATATGTATACCCATATATATGGATATAAATTATACATGCATTTTAGATATTGTCCCTGCAGTTTTAAAAAAGGTAACAATTGCCTTAATTTGACAGACACATCCAGACATATCCAAAACAGCTGAAGAGAAAGTACATAAAAAGATCATAAGATTGCAAACAATATTTAGATTTTTATATATTTATACCTATACTGATCAAAGTTTCACTTAGAGAAATTGAGCACTACAAAAGCAAACATTTGATTAAAAACTTAATATATGAGAACATTTTAAAGCAAAGCTTCCTACTCCATCTTTTTCCATCTTCCCCCCTACAGAGTGATATAGTGCTACACAAAAGGATAGGGTACTCTGGCTTAAATGATTACCAAGAACAAGCATAACAAGGTCAGAGCTGAAGAGCTTGATCCTGGTCCTGATTTAAGGGTCACCCCCACCCCACCAGCACATGGAGAGCCTCAGCAGCAGCACACACATTTGCAAAGTGAACACACACTTTGGAGAAAGCTCCATACAGGTTGGAGAAAGCTAAGCAACCCACTCATGCAAGTGTTCCTTATAGGTTACCAGTAAATCAAGAACATAGAGCAGAAGCTCAGTTTGTCATCTTCTGTTTCAAGTAACCATATCTGGCTAGTCCCATCCTGTGGGGCCAAAATAGCTCATATTACAAGACCAACAAGCTCAAGAAGACTCAAAATAGACCAATAGTAGTACACCAGTGATGATTTTTTTTTCTTCATTTCAAGCACTGACTCACAGAAAGAGGTAACACCCATTTTTCTTCATAAGGAAGTCCTTATTGCCATGCAATGGGAAAGCTCTTTTTTTTTTTTTTTTTTTCAATTTCACAGTTTAAGTACATCACCAAAAGGAGCAAAGAACCTCAGAGGAAACAAGCAGCAAGAAAAAGTGTTCATCAGCCTGCTAGCTGGTGCTGCTAAAGGACTGCTTTCAGAACCTAGTTGAAGTAACAAATAACAGTAAATAAACAAAAAAGTTCATTCAATCATTGTTTTCATCAACTGCCTTTAGCTTCTTACAATCCAAGAGAAATACCAGGACACCAAGCACGAGGAGTGTGAGAAGAGAAGAACAGAGCAATTCCCATGTCCACACACAGACTGAGGACTGCCCTGTGCTCCTCCTCACACACCCTTGTGAGGCTCCACGCACACACCAGTCTCCTCACTCAAGAAGCCCACTGGGCACATAATTCAATGCAAAGCCAATACATTTTACTGTGCCAAAAGAAACTCCCACAAATCTGTTTTCTCTTCCCAAAGAAGGTTTTGATGCACGAGTATGCATCCAAAGTGGATGTTCCTTGGGTTTAATGTCTCTGTGTCATGGCAGCAATAGGTTGGCAGATGCACCCTCCGGTCTTTTCAAAAAGGCACAGCAGATCCATATGCCATTTTCCTCCTCTCTGTTTATTCAAAGACCACAGAGTTGTACTTTTTCAACTATCATGAGAAATGCTCTTTTCTCACCTCAAACTCCCTGCCCTGAGAATCCATTCAGAAGGATGTATTCAGAATAAATCTCTCTAAATGGTGTGACAGTAGATTGGATGAGGTGATTCTCCACCTGTGCCTATCAGAGACCCCAGCTGGAATGCTAAATCCAGTTCTGTGGCACTCAACCTAAGAAAGATGTGAACCTATTGGAGGGTTCTAGAGGAAGGCCATGAAAATAGTCAGAGGGCTAGAGTACCTCTCCTGTGAAGACAGGCTGAGACAGCTGGAGTTGTTCAGCCTGGAGAAGGCTCCATGGAGACCTCATTGAGGTCTTAAAGAGCACTTATAAATAAAAGGCAAAGCAGCTTTTTTTATGGGTAGATAGTAAAAAGACATGGGGGAACAGATTTATACATGAGGAGTTAAATTAGATATTAGAAAGAAATTCTTTACTCAGCATCTTATGGTACTCAAACAAGTTTCCCAGAGAAGATGTAAATATGACATCAGTCAAAATGTTCAAAGCCTGATTGGATGGCCTTAAGCAGCCTAGTCTAGTGGGTGGCACTGCTACCTATGGCAAGGGGTTGGAACTAAATGATCTTTCAGATTCCTTCCAATCCAAACAAATCTATGATAATTGCGAACAAAGCGTTACCAAGTTGGAAGCCAAGTGTGTGCCAAGATATAGCCAAGTATCCTATTTAGATTACCTTCTATTTAAATAAAAGTAGGAATTGCATTTTATTGTGCAATACAGGACAAAGTGCCCTAGGCATGAGATGAGAGGAAGTGACTCTTGTTTACTGCTGATAGTACAAGTCACCCCAACCACTCCGCAATCACTCACTGGAACCACAGCCAGCTCTCACCAGATTTCCAGTAATTTGAGCTGACCCACTGGACAGATTACTTTGTTCATTTGGTTGTTTCCAAAATTACAGAGAAAGGGAGTGAGGAAGAGATTAGAGCAATCCACTATCAAACTGCGGAAATAAAAATCCCTCTTCAATTCTAGCCTTTGGCACAGCCTCTGAAAATTATCTTACTCAAATGTCTTAACTCATCTTTCATTTAAACATGATTGGGTTACAATTCTTCTTAGTGGTGGTGCACTCCTTATTCACCTACAGCATGCTCTGCAGAGTAGGGTTCATGAAAAGGAAAGTTTCTTTACGCTCAATTTTCCCTTTCTAAATCCAAAGCCTTGTTTGGCTTTACACATCACGAGTCTGACACATTCACACACTCGAGCTATGCAGTTCTTAAACACTCTCCCTTCTGGTTCAGCTGTTTTCAGCACAATGGGAATCCTGTTACCAGGGCCAACAAGTCTCAGTTTTCCCTTACCATTCATTCCCATATCCTCTCTTCTTTAATAAAGCAAATTACTCCTCAGGAAAAAGCAGAAAAAGTAGTTCCTCCTACTCACCAGCCCAAAAGTATTCCATATTTCTAAGCAAAGTACTGCAAACTGATTGGCAGAAATAAATATTTAATACTGTGTCATCCAAGGCTAAGCTTCACATGAGAATGATCACACTGTTTTCAGAATGCACTGTATTTTAATGCTTTTCAAATTTTAGTGCAGATAAGCAGACTCAGGTTTTCTGTACTCACATATAGCCAGTGGTCCTTTGGTGGCACTTCAAAATGTAACAGTTGCTGTCCTATTAGTTGTCACAGACTAATAAAAAAAACAAGAATGGAGTTGCATCCCACAGATCACAGCAAATCCAACAATTATTTATCTGGCTTCAGTTACAACCAACTGCTCTCTTGTCTCTCCCTTCTCACGTGAGTAGGTGCTACCTGGTCTGTTTCATGCCATCACCACTTGGGGCAATATGATGGAGAAAGAACAAAACACCTAGGCCAGGGCTGATGCCACACAACCCATCTTGGGTAAAAAGCCTGATATTCATGAGAGAAAAGGAAAGCAAGTAATCTGTAAGTAAGCCACGTGTTAGTGCCCAAAATTAACAGTGGATACCAAAAACTACTCTCATTTTAAAGTATGACAGCAACCCCACACACCTTCACTATCTTGATCTAAAAGCCCTGTGTGCCAAGTAGCTCCACTGCAATTACTTGAAATAAAGCTATACTCCTTCCCTCATACCTTTCTCCTTTTTGAAGCTAATTTTGTAACTCAAAGCACTTTCTAAAAAAAAAAAAAAAAAAAACAAAAACCTATCCCTTAAAATTCCGATTAAACCAATACTTCTGCGAGTCAGAGTTTTAAAAGCAAGGTCAGGCACAGGGGCTATACGGAAGGTCATTTTTGGGCATGTACAACAGTATTCCCGATTTTTTCAGCTCTTTAGGACTGATTAGCATACCTTGCAGGAGTAGTTACTAATGCTAATGGACATGTGATTTATTTTTAGCACAGTAATTGCCATTGTCAAAATACTTCATAAACTACATTGACTCTGCAGAGCTTATGTGCAGTCACACTGACCAAACCATGCCTCCACACAAGGATAACCCAAAGGTTTGCACAACTGGAGGTAGGGATACAGGAGCACAGTCACTTTAAAAGGAGCTGCTACTCTGATATGGCAATGGTGGTACTATGAACATAGCCTGCACTCCTAGTCTGAAACAGCAGCTTTTATCTCTGGTCTGGTAGACGCCACAAAATACTCCTGGGGTCAGGTAATACAGGGCATGAAGTGAAACATAAATGCCACATTAGATCCTCAAGAGCCACTGGAAAAATACACTGCCAATAAAAATATTCTGCTGAAATAACAAAGACATTGAAAACAAACACAGAAAGCTGTTATATTAATATTATGGGTTTGACTTAAGAATAACAAAAGGAAGTTCAGAGTTCAAAATTCTGAAACTGCTATTTCAGGAGTCTCAAATACAGACAACACCACAGCAAACATGTACTGAGTGGATGCCTACCTGGTGTTATTCTTGGGGAGCTTTGTCACTGATTCTCAGACCTTTTGCTTTGGGATTCCCTTTAACATAGCGATAACATAGGGAGCAACTTAGAATTTATTACCATATCTGCATCCAAGTGTGACACCAAGGCTTCCAACAGCAGCCACATGGGCATTGTTAGAAAGCATACAATTGCTCAAAATATCTATAACCATGGAACAAGATAACCAAATTAATTTAGTGTTATTGCAACATTTAGTATTAACTTTAAAAAGTTAACTGAAAAAAATCAAATATCATTACATTTCCACATTAAAAAAAAACCCTGAAAATAGCATATGGGATGGGGAACTAACACACCTAATTCTACCATCTGAAGATACTTAAATTTGAGATGACACACAAACCAAGCAGGCAAAGTTGAATTCTGACCAAAAAGCTCCATCTCTAACTCAAAAAAGCACGCTTTTCTCACAGTAAAGAAACCAAACCTATAGCATGAGAATAACCTAACCTCTGAATCCATTCAAACTTTTTGGCATCTAGATTTTTCAAATCCCTTTCCCCATCTGTGTTTAGCTTTTCCTAATTAAGATGACAGAGTTAGCTCTCCTCACCTTCACGATAAAAGACATCTTCAGCTGAACAAAGGAGAAAGGCTATAAAAACAGGATTCTTTATTTGAATGCATATACAGCTTTTTGGCCAATACACAGGGGATGCCTACAGTTGACAAGCTCTCATTAACATTTGGCTGGAATTACTGTGAAAGTATCCAAGGAAATGGAAATAATCTTAAAGAAGAAGATAGGTCAAGAAAAGTGAGAGGAGGAGGAGAGAAAGGATTAGGTTCAAGGAAGTTTATCATCTGAGGAATCTTTTGTTCTGAGTATGTGTATGAGAAGCACTGAGTTACAAATCTCAGAAACCATTCTTTTAAAGGTAAGTAGTCATCCAGGAAGGCAAAAATGATAACTACTTCATGACAATTCCATCTGTCAATGTATAAATTGCAGTCTTTTATTCTTAACACATAACCCTGAGAAAAAGTTTTCTAGTGATATCCTCCAAGATTATACCATTGCTATTCTAACTGCATTGGGGACACCACAGGTTGCTCACTATTCTATCACAAAACTAAATTACTGGAGTACTTCAGAACCACCCACACAATTTACAGGGACACAGGAGCACGTGTAGTAAGTGATTGCTCATCTTTGACTGTGGTGGCTTCATTGCCATAAGCAGCTGAACATTCACAAGAAAATCCATGAGTGCTTCTCTATGAAAAATCAAAACTAAGGAAAAATGAGAAACTAGGGACAAGATACAATGCCACTTGAAAACCTGAAGCAGGAAGATCCTGAGGGAGAAAAAGACAACTTCAGAGAAAGTGGAGTAGGGAATGGTCCTGGGACAACAGCAGTTCTAGTAAAATTCACAACCTTTGAGGGCCAAAAGAGATGGGGAGTTAATGACAGTTGAAGACTGAGACAGTAAAAGATGTAAGAAGCCCAGGATAAAGTGTCTTGTTATAATCAAACTCTGAGTCAGAAGCTTCTGATGAGGTGTCTGAAAACTAAACCCAACAATAACAACAAAAACTAAAAAAACTAGCACAAACCTGTAGGTTTAGATAGAAGAAAATACACTAAACATATTCACACAAAGGATTTGTGTGAAATACAAAAGAAAATAAAGTATGGCAGCACTATCAAAGAGAACATCATACATTTGTCAACAGAATAATTTTTCAGACACAGCCTGAACCTTGGAGGTTTAAATGAAAGATCTGCTCTGCTAACAATATTATAACGAGTACAGTCATCAACTCTTCCCGATACTTAGACTGCCTCTTAAAGGCTTTGTGGTTTCTAAGCCAAACATCAATTGGGCTGTCACTAAAAGAGCAAGATTAAAGTTTATGAGAATGAAACCAATATAAGAACATGGGGAAAATACATGTACCCTGCAGACTCTTCTTAATTTCAAGATTTTATAAAAGCACAAAGGATCTCAAGTCACATTTTCTACCCTTAAGCAGAATTTATTTGGCACATGTGCTGCCTTTTTTTTTTTTAATCAGTCATTTCTTCCTTGTTTGATTAGTTGCCAAGAAGTTTCAACCCTCAGCTTTAAAACAGTTGTCTGGACTAGAACAGGCAAACAAAAAAAATCCCTCTGAATGCATTAGGATAACATCTGAACAAAAAACACACTCTTCAATGCAGTAACAAGTAAAATAGTAAGTTTGTGGGGAAAGAATGAATGCAGCACTACCAGCCATATCTCAACAATACTCATTCCTTACTTACACTGTGATCACCTTGTTTCAAAGTTCATCAAGAAAATGAATAGAAACAAACATCTTTAATAATAAATGCCTAATCTATTTTCCTTTATAGTGGAGAGACTCTAAAAGATACAAGGGAGGACTAGCTGATGCCCAAAGAGGGAAAAAAAGCCTGGAACAGTTTGGGGAAATAGCAAGTGAGGATCATGGTACTCAAGAACACCAACAAAAAGTTAATTATGCTTTTAGCTGTGAAGAAAGGGAAAACTGTTTAAAAATGAACATTCAAAACCATGCATAATTGGCCAATAAAACTCATAATTAGAGCAAAGCTCAGAGATCAAATCTAGTTCAATACTTTTAGGAATAGCAAGGCTAACTTTCGGTACTTAAAAGTACTTAAAAGTTTCAAGACATCAGCCATCCAATATCTATTATTTAAATTTGTTTGTTAGGATGGTGTCACAGCAAAGTTGAGACAGATAGGGCTGGCAACACCATCAGCCCTTTCATTGGCCTAACTTACCAGACTTCCTTCACAAACTCTACACATTTTCATCTACAGTCTTTATTCTCATATAACTCTGAACTCTACACATTTTCCTCTTCAGACCTTACACTCATAAAACTCTGTCTCCTTTTTTTAATCAGCCTCTCTGTTAATTCTGTACAACTCTGACTCCTTATCTTATAGACCTCTCTGTTAATTCTGGCTCCATTCTCTTATTAGCAGCTTGTACTGATTCCTTTACCTATGAGCAGTTTCACACATCTTTAGTTCCTGCTTTCAATCTGCATAGCTGGCTGACCCCAAGCCATCCCTTTCTCAGCTGCTTGACCCTGGACTGTCCCTCATACAACACATGCTTACCTTATCTGGCCTTTACACAGCTGTATATCCCTTGGCTCCTCACAGCACAGCCAGCAGCCTTCTGACCTCTCTGCATCTCCAAGTGCCTCTAATCAATGGAAAGCTGGTCTACTTCTTTATATCCTGTAAACTGATTGGCTGGGCACGGATGGTTCTTCCTTGGTAATCAGTACAGCTGTAAGTTATCCGGGAAGATTCCCTCCTGCACTACCCCATCTCTCCACCGAATGTTACTCCATATAGGTTATAGACTCATAGGATGGTTTGCATTGAAAAGGACCTTAAGCATCAAGTAGTCGTGCCATAGGCAGGAACACCTTCCACTGCACAAGGCTGCCCAAATCCCCACCAAACCTGGCTTAAACACTTCCAGGGATAGCATATCCACAACTTCTCTGGGCAACCTATCTGATTGCCTCACTGACTTCATTGAAAAGAATTTCTTCCTAATATCCAATCTAAACTTACTCTCTTTCAGTTTAAAGCCATTCTTCCTTGTCCTATCACTACAGGACCTTGGAGAAAGTCCCTGTCCAGGTCTCTTGCACTCCATACAGGTACTGGAACATGCTATAGTGAATCCCTGCAGGCCTCTCTTACCCTGCCTGAACAACCCCAACTCTCATAGCCTGTCTGCTAAGGAGAGGTGTTCCAGCTCTCTAAGCACCTTTGTGGCCCTCCTTTGGACTGTCTCCAACACATCTGTGTCTTTCTTATGCTTGGGGGCCCAGAGCTGGATGCAGTACTCTAGACAGGGTTTCACGGGAGCAGGGTCCCTCTGGATGGCATCCCTTCCCTCCCCATGACACAGCTGGGTATCATCCACGAGCTTGCTGTGGGTGCACTCAATCCCACTGTCCATGACACAAACAAAGATGTTGAACAGTGATGGTGCCATTACTGACACTTGAGGTACACCACTCATCACTGGTCTGCACTTGGGCACCGAACTGCAACTCTTTGCAAAGACTGCAACTCTTTGAGCAAGACCACCCCACCAATTTCTGATCCACTCAGTGGCCTGTCCATCAAATCCATGTCTCTCCAGTTTAGAGAAAAGACTTTGTATGTGACTTGTTGAATGCTTTGCACAAGTATGGGTAGTTGACATCAATTGCTCTTCCCTCACCCATCAACACTAGAACCCCATTGCATAAGGTTACCAAATTTGTCAGGCATGATTTGTGCTTAGTGAAGGCATGTAGGCTGTCATCAATGCCCTCATGATTTTCCATGTGCCTCTGCTTAATTTCCAGGAGGATGTGCTCCATGATCTCTCTGGGCACCACTCTGAGAGTGACAGATATGTAGTTCCCTGGGTTGTTTCCCCTTTTTCAAACAGTGAACCTTCATCAGAACACCACAGCTTCTCAGATACAATGGACAGCTGTTCAGCAACATCATTGCCAGTTTCATCAGGACTCGTGAATGTATCTCATCATGTCCATGGATTTGGGAACTTTCTGGTTCTTTAGATGGTCTCAAACCTGATCTCCTACAATAGGCAGCTCTTTCTTCTCTCATACCTGCCTTCTGTATCCTGCGTGGCATGGCTGGAGCACTTGCCATTAAAGACCAAGGTAAAAATGTAATTGAGTATCTCAGTCTTTTTCATATCTTGGTTCTCCAGGTCTCTTGTTTCCTTCTGTAGAAGGCCAATATTTTCCCCAGTCTTCCTTTCAAAACTGATGTGCCTGCCGAAGCTTTTGTTGTCCTTGACATTCTGTCAGGGTTTTAGTTTTCATAACCCAAATCCTGGCTGCTTGGATGCTTTCCTTTTAATCCACCCACCTTCTGTATGTTTCTTTCCTGAGCTAGAATTTGTCCAGATGCTTCTTGTTAATCCATGAAGATCTCCTGGTGTTTTTGCTTGATGTCCTTTTTTGGGGATTCATTGCTCCTGAGCTTGAAGAAGGCGAACCTTTAGTACTAAACAGCCTCTCTGGCTCCTTTTTCCTCCAAGGCTTCATTCCTTGGAAGTCTACTAAACAGCTCACTGAAAAGGCCAGACTTTGCTCTTCTGAAGTCCAGGGCACAGAGCTTGCTGCACAATCCCCTGGCTGCCCCAAGGATCTTGAACTCCACCAGTTCCTGCCCACTGCAGCTGAGACTGTCCTTGAGATCCACATTCCCCACCAGCCCCTCCATGCTTGTGAGAACAAAGTGCATTACAGCACTTCTCCTCAATGGCTCCTCCATCACTTGGAGAAAGAAGTTATCATCAACACATTCCATGAACCTTCTGAAGTGCTTCTGCCCCACTGTGTTGCCCCTCCAACAGACAATGGGATGATTGAATTCTCATTTGAGGACCAGGGATTGTGAACACGAGCCTTCTCCTGTCTGTCTATAGAATGCCTCATCTACTTGGTCTTCCTGCTTAGGCAGCCTGTAGCAGACCTCCACTACAATGTCCTCCTTTAATCCTGACCCATGAACTGTGTTGTGCCCTCACCTAGACAGAACTCCATGCACTCCAGCTGATCATTGACTAGAGGGCAACACCCCCTCCTTGCATCCCCTGCCTGTCCTTCATAAGAGCCTGCATCCATCTATTCTAGTCACGATTTATCCCACTGTGTCTCGTGCAAGTGGCCAGTTCCTGGCAGGTCTTGGCACTTCCCGGGGGTTTCCCCATCTCAGGAAACACCCCCTGTATGATGTGATCTCCCACTCTGCTGTGGAATGTACCTGCGTCACCTCAGTAATCCCTCTAAACCACCTGGCATTAGCTACTGTAGATCAATGACATCAGTTATCATTTTCTTCTATGCACAAAAGAACTACCAAGTACCTGTACTTTGTTATAATCATAAAATTTCCTATAAACCAACCTACTTGTGGGCCCTTGTTTTCAGTGCTTATTGCCAACATTAAAAAAAAAAAAAGCCCTTATAGGCAAAATGGGACAAACCCACTAAGACTGTACATGGCTTGCTGCAGTATTTGTCTGGACTTACAGAAGTCTAACAAACAGATTTGAAGTGTATTTGCCCACAAAAAAAAAGATACTGCAAATGGTTACAGACATCTACAAGACCTATCTATGTACATGGCACTTTTATGTAACTGTGTGTTACCATCAGGCAAGCTGGAACTTGGTCAGCTTCTGAGCTTACAGTCTCATGTGTGTACTCCAGCCCCTGCCCAGCAGTTGCAACTTGTAACAAGGATCATTTTGACAATCTACTTCACAACAAATGGTTAGGTTTACTTGCAATGCAACTGGGCATCAAGCTGTCAAAATAGCCCAGGATCAGCTGTTTGGAAGGGTCTGATGCAGACTTGCCACCGAACCCATGTATCATGGAAGAACTCTCCTTCAGATAGCTGAGAACAAGCAAGGGAGGGGAAGATGCTATTTTGAAGACTTAGTCTTCAAAATTATTTTATAAACATCAAGGGCTACTGTACAGATCTGGTCCTTAGGGGCATGCTCATATGAGCTGGCCTAGACCACACACAGTTCTCCATTCCCAAATTAATTTATGTAATATTTTGTACCACAGATAAGCCTTCATACCCATGTGGTTGAGTTCAGATGCTCCCTGCTGCTGCCTGCAACAAAGCAACTTGGAACACTCTATTACTTACAGAATAAGCCCTGAGGCTGTATGGATTATCGGGTCTAATATTTCCCAGAAGGTGAAGGAACAGCATCCTTGCACCTTACAAAACTAGGGACTTCTCAACTTTGTGGGGCAAGATGCTCTTTTGGGGGAGGGGGGTGGGGGGGGGTGGGGGAAAGAGAGAAATTTTTAAAAAATCCTCAATAAGCACACTGATTACACTGATTTAGGATTTTGAGTTAAATGGGAATGTGGATGTAGCTTATGAAGGGAATACAGCTGCATGTAGACACCTTTAATACTAAAAGCTGAAAAGAGTTTTAATGTTTTCACATGGAAAAAAAACATGCCCGATACTTGAAGTTTGAAACAAAGATAGGAGCAAATTTAAAACAGTGGGAAGAATCACACTTCCCACAGCAGAGGCAACCTTAAGATGGTTAACCCACAGTCACACAGCAAGCTTCTGGCACATTCAGAAAGAGCAAATGTTCTCCCAAGCCTTAGATCAAGGCATTCATCACAAGCTCATCCCCTCTTTCCAAACATGGCCTTTTGGTACTTGTTTTGAGACCCAAACGTCTCAAAACAAAAGTATACGCTTTATTCTGACACAATAATTAATTCTCTATTACCTTCCATTTAAAAAGCATCATGTTAACTAGTAATGATGAAAAAATAGATTTTCCTTCCATAAAGCCACTCTAACCTCATTACAAAGTACCTGGCTCAAGTAAAATGGCAAACTCCTCCCTCTGATAAAAACAGCACTTATTTTGAGCAACTAGTATGAAGACATACCTGTCTCTCACTTCACATATTCCGTCTATAATCACCACACCCTTAATTGACTTTAAAAAGCCAGTAGCACAGTGATAAAACACAAAAACAAGTAAACAACACATAAAACAACAACAAAAAAAAAACAAACCCACACAAAACCAGCCATTAGTCTCTCTCTTCAGAATTGATTTTACTACAAATTACAACAAGAATTAATTTATCTTCAGAGTGAGCTTAATCACTACTATGCCGTAATAACAGAACTTTACCTTGGAGCCGTCGCTTTTCATCCTTCCAGTTTAATTCACTACAGACAAATGTCTCACATAGCTCACACTCTCTAGTGGGAGCTGGCTAAATCAAAAACTCTGAAATACGAAACACAAAGGTCTGTTTTATTCATGGTGCTTTTGTTCGCCAATTAATTTAAAGCAATTTTTACAGTGGGAAGAGAAGCATGGCTTGGTTAAGCTGCCCTCTTAGACTACACAGTAAAAGGACAGATGCATAACCTCTATATAATTTTAAAAATTAACATATAAACAACTGCAGCTTGCAAAGCATCAAAGCTTTTGGTGCCATTCTAAACTCACAATGTATACACCGGTGTAATTTAATCAGCTCTCTAGGGATGATGTCATCTTCTCCAAGAGCTTGTAAGTGAAATAAGAAACTGGTTCTTTCAACAAGCAAGAAGGCCCAATCCTTTTGTTTCGCTTTCACAGAATCATAAAATCATTTAGGTTGGTAAAGACCTTTAAGATACACCTAAGTCTAAACATTAACTGCACTACTGCCAAGTGAACCCCTAAACTATGTTGCCAAGTGCCACATTTACACATCTTTTAAATACCTCCAGGAATCATGACTCTACCACTTCCCTGGGCAGCCTATTCCAGTGTCTGATCACCCTTTCCATAAAGAATTTTTTCCTAACATCAAACTGAAATCTCACTGATGCAACTTGTGGCCATTTCCTCTTGTCCTGTTTCCTGGGAGGAGAGACTGATTCCCACCTCACTACAGCCTCCTTTTAGGCAGGTATAGAGAGTCATTAGATCTCCCAAGCCTCCTTTTCTCCAGGCTAAGCAACCCCTATTCCCTCACCTGCTCCTCATAAGACTTGTGCTCCAGACCCTTCACCACCTTCCTCTCCCTTTTCTGGACCCACTCCAGCACCTCAATGTCTTTTTTGCAGTGAAGGGCCCAGAACTGGACACTGAAGGTCAGTGTGGCTTTACCAGAGCCAAGTATAGGGGGACAATCCCTGCCCTGCTCCTGCCGGCCACACTGTTACTGATACAAGCCAGGTGCTATTGGCATTCTTTGCCACCTGGCTCATGTTCCGCTGCTGTCAACCAGCAGCCACAGGTCCTTTTCCACTGGACAGTTTTCCAGCCACTCTGTCCCCAGTCCGTACTGCTGCCTGGATTGTTGTGACTCAAGGGCAGGACCCAGCCCTTGGCCTCGTTGAACCTCATGCAGTTGACCTTGGCCCCTTGATTCAGCCAGTCCAGATCCCTCTACAGAGCCTTCCTACCCTCCAGCAGATCAACAATCCTGCTCAACTTGGTGTTGTCTTCAGACTTTCTTAGGGTACACACGACCACTCATCCTGCTCAGCAATAAAGACATTAAGCAGGACTGGCCCAAATAATGAACCCTGGGGAACTCCACTTGTAACTGGCTGCCAACTTTGTAACTCCATTCACCACCATGCTCTGGACCCGACCACCCACACAGTTTACCCATTATGTTTTTTCAGTGCACACACAGTTCCCTCATGAAACACTAGTCCTTCTCTATTTATAAGGGGCAAAACAAGGGCTGAATATTGGGGATGCATTCAAAAGGCAGTCCATGAAAGAGGAAACAGTTTTGAAATTCTCCACAGGTGCTTTGCTGTTGTAGTTGGTTGGTACACAGCCATGGAAACCCTGGGCACTCAGGAGCATTCCTGTGGCCATGGATACTCACTCTTTTCCTGCCTGCAGTCCCTCTGGGCTATTTTTCAGTTCCAGGGCAAAACATAAATTAAAAAAGAAAAAAAAAAAGGCAAGAAGCAACATTCCAGCCCATCCTGGCAGTGGTCCAAACTAGAAAACCCAAATAAAAACAAGCCAACAAACAAAGATACACACATTGGAAAAATGCTGACAACCTAAGTAGCAGGAAGTTTTTGATAATTCAAAAGCCATTGTGAAACCCAATTAAGAAGAAAACAATAGCTATGGTTGCTCAGCTTGCCCAGGCAAGGAATAACTGGCTAAATCATCCTAAAACAGAAGAGGAATGAACCTTTTTGTCATGCATGAAGAAGGTTCAAAGTAAGAAGTTTAGAATACAGTTTTTTCCCTTCATAAAAAACAAACAAACAGCGAAAAAAAACAAAAAACAACAACAAAAAACAAACAAACAAACAAATAAAAAACCCCCAAAACAAAATGAAAAAAACCCCAAAAAGAAAAAAATCAGAAAATATTTTCACTGTGTCTGCTCAGTGCAGAAAGCAACTGAGAATGCAAGACCTTCCTACTCTTCCTTTATTTGGAAAATGATATTTTAATTTCTGCAGCAAAAGTATTTCAGGTTGGGCTTTTTACTGAAGCATTTCATTGCTCTTTGCTGGTAGAGCAAACATCCTGCTAGTCATTATGTTTAAATACATGCTTCAAACAGTTTTCAGGTTATTTGGATTTAGACAGAGAAATAAGCCCCAGATGTTTCACTGAGAAGGTTTTCCACCAGGAAATTCATGGCCCTTCCAGATGTCTCAGATATCTAAAAGTCAAAACTTGTTTTTTTCTTCATGACAGGCATGAATATGTTCTTTCCAACAAGTTGCTTATGAGATTATTATAAATGTAACCAGAGACTATAGGTGCAGACTGCACCAGAAGGATTTGGGATTATTTGAAAGAGTGAGCAGCAATAAAATCTTCCTAGTCCTTGCCTCTTGGAAGTGTTCTGCCTATCTGTATCCTTGTTTAGCATATTACAGCAGGCAAAATTTAACAGGAAGAGTCTAATTAATAAATACATCATCTCTATTTATAATACAGGAAGTAGGTTGAAATAAAGGCTGGTTTCATATTTATAAACCTTGGACAGTCTTGTAGTTTTAATGATGTGCAGACCTATCCTTTAGGTAGTAAGATGCAGAACCTTTCATGATCATGTTATTTCAGTAGCCAAAATTCATGTCTCTCTCTGCTTTCCTTATTGATGGGTAACTTTTGGATGTCTTGCAGGCAGCACCTGCTGCTGTTTCTCCCCCCCTTTGCTAACATTGTCCCTTCACCCCAGTTATCAGCCATCTTCCCTCTCAAGCTGTTTGTCAGGTTAACACGATCCAGTTAAGCTGTCACAGAGTGCTCTGACATTCCAGCCTCAGAGTTCCTACTTCTATTTCAGACCTGAGGAAAGGCTCACCATGTAAGAAAAGAATCCTACTTCTCTTTGCAACTTTGTTTTTCCTGAGACAGTAGCGCAAGAATTCTAAACAAGCAACACTGGAAAGAAAAATTAATACCACATGTTTTTGGTTTTTTTTTTTTAAACAGGAAATATGCCAGCTGTCATCTTGGGAAGAACTATACAGCTCCAGGTTTGCAGGTTTATTTAATGTACTCTTGATGGATTTTTCTGGCAGCAGCACCTCCTACTCCTTGTAGATACACAGGCACCATTCCCAAAGAAGATACTGGGACTCTACATGGCCACCTGTAGGAACAGAGAGATTTCGCAAACAGATTTCTTGAATGGCCACAAAAATAAATTGAGAAATATCAAGCAGAAAGAGATGAAGGTCACGATTTTCTGGAAGCAAACAAAAAATTGTTCTCAGTGGAACAGGAGTGGGGTCTCTATCAGACTCATGGTTAGACACCAACTTCTCATCCAATTCATAAGTGCAGCACTTCCATAAATCTCCACAGAATCAGCTTCAATACCTCCTGACTCTCAGAAAAAAGCAGAAAGCTCTGGCAACACAGTTTACAAGGATTTGCTTCGTGTACCTTCAGAGCTAGAGCTCTGAAGGAAGTCTTTTCTTGTTTCAATTACCTGTTTTTCCTGGACACACAGAGAAGACACCATATTTAACTGATTTATACTTTTTATAAGACCAAACGTACAAACTTGTATCTTGAGCTGCACTAGGAAAAATTTGAAATCTTAATTTTACATTCATTGGGGCACAAAACACTTCTAGTGAGAGAATTGTATCTATGACATTTCTCTTTTTCTCTCTCCTTTTCCAATTAGGCATAGTGTTTCTGATTATGAAATTTCACTAAGTTTGTAACAAGAAATTGCACTGATGGATAATTGCAAGCCCTATGAACCAATAAAAAAGTTAATAGACACAATTCATTTGTCCTGATTGCCCTTTCAGAACCATATGAAAATATTGATTACTAGTGAATAAACAGTCCTTCTTTAGAAACCACTTATTAAATAATCGAGGTGGGAGGTTGTAAACAGCGTAGGGTATAGATCTGCAGTCAATTTCTACTATACTTTGCAATTATTATGTAAGTGGTAACTTTGTCCTTATGCTGGAGGGGAGCCACAACTCAAAGTCCATCACTGAAAACAAAAGCCAAGAATGCTGCAAATACACAATAGACAGAAATCCTGCAAGTGAAGCTTTGTAATTTAAGCTTATGCTGGATCTCTCTATCTCAGCATTAGGTTCCTCTCATTAGCTTTGACAAAGAGAGTATTAAAGATTTCATCTGTTGGGCATATGCAGTAACTTTTGCAATGGTACTTTTTCAACATTGAGATGGTCTAAACTGCAAAGATACTGTATACCTTAATGGCCCTGTGAGCTGTGTGGGTAGTAGGGCTCCCTTCTAAGCAAAGGCAACCATTCAAGCACAAGTGACAGAAACAGCTCAGTCACCAAACCAGAAAACCGATTCCACAGAATAACAACAAGGACTTCACAGCACAGAGGGTCCCACTGCAGTAATGCATGTAAGAGAATCTATAAATGCATAACATGAAAAAGGCTAATCCAGGTATCCATACTTCTCTCCCACAACAGCCTTGGTTGGAATTTAGCTTCAGGTGACACAAGTCAACTTGAGAACAGTGGTACATTTAGCATAAAACATTCAAGAGATTCTTTTCCCTGGTCATAGATCTTTTAGGTTTACTATGATCATCTTTCAAAGAGTGCAATCAAGTCATTCAGCAATTTCTACTCCAGAAAGATGTGATTGCTAAACAATGGTGTCATGATGACAGGCTGACCCTGCTTTGGCCTGAATAGACATAGTGGTTGCTGAAATCTCAACAGGATGTGAAGAGAAAGGAATCCATAGTCATTATTAGCTATGGTGGATTTTCTGCTGGGAGGGCTTTTGGTTGACAAACCACTCTGCTGAGTTACCCTTAAACATGTTCAGCTGCACATACTTCTGTATTCTTTGGTAGTATTTCATTTGTTTGCCAACCTCAAAAATATAAAAAATACAACAGATTTCATATAAAGCCTATAGCAGCTGTTAGATTACTCTCATTATAAGCCTAAATGATGGCTTGTGACAAAACAAAAATTGTAATACCAAATTAGGGTATTTACTTCTTCCAGGAAAAAGAACTACCAGGTTCAATAGAAAAGTAGAAACCAGAAGCTGTTTATTTTTATATTATGAATACTGAATAATTTGACAGCATGATGAAAAACCACTAACAAAGGGGTAACAGACAACAGAAGTACATAATCACAAGAAAAAAGCAGAATAAAGCATGCATACAGGCACTAAATGCTTATTCAGTAACCAAATGACATCTACAATATATTTGAAAAAAGTACCTTGGCTTTGGATAGTAAAACAATCACTGTAATTTACACAAGGATAGTGCACAGAAACTTACTGTTTAAACCATTATTTCACTATAAAGAGCTCTTGGAAAAATAACATTTGAGAATCCAGCTGAACTGCATATTACTCATAGCCCATTACTCCACCACATCCACTTCAAGATGATTTAAACTTGCAAGAAAAATGTCTCCTCTGACCCATATCTAGAAAACCTCAGTGGAGATAGCTAAGCAAGTAGGAAAATGGCTTTCAAGTACCAGTCATTCACCACTGTGCTATGGAGACACACAGAACTTATTTTAAGATCTAGAGTCAAAGTTCTAGCCAGCACTGTGTCATCGAGAGCATGAAGAAAATGTCCCAGCCTTTGATAACTGTCCTGCTACACTATATTAAATAAGATCAAAAATAATTAAAATATATTTGTGCAGAGAGCACCTTACATATCTAGAGAGTCTTTCACCACATATGCCAACATAGTGTGCTCCTTCAAACAGCAAGTGTATTGCAAAAAACTATCTTCCCATCATTAATTTTCTATGTGTCTCCCAAAAGTGAAGGTAGCTAAAAAATCTTGTTCTCAATTAAATTAAAAGTTTAATTTAATATGATATTTTTCTTTAGGTTTCCATTTATATGTTCCTTCTTTACTTTCTTCAGTTTAAATTACTTGAATCAGATAGCAAAAATAAATTCTACTTTTTAAACAGTGTTCTTACTCATTAATACAATCTCAAATGTCAATAACATTCATGAGAAACATGGCAGTTAGAAGACAATCTTAAGTCCATTAAAAGAAGCGTATCCAAAAGGGAAGTCTCATTAACACCTTTTCTGTATGAATGATAGTATTCAACATGCCAAAACTAGGATGATTGTAGCTTGCAGAATGTGTCATATTGTTAAACATCATCACTGTCTTGTATGATGGATTTCTATTTTTAATACAAATGTGGAACGGTCCACATTTAACAGTGACAGCCCTCTCCTTAGAGGTGAAAAATGGATATAGATCCCTTCAGGCAAAGGAAACTGAATGTTGGGTATGAGTCCTGTCCAAAAATAAACTGCTTAAGCAGGTACTGTCACGACTCTCCTGACAAATTCTGTAAAACTTTTCGGCAAAAAATCTTTTTCCAACAAGCACTCAACTAACTACTTTTAAACACATGAGGTTTACACTCGAGACAAAATAATCCATCTAGATACAGTTTTATTGCACTAACTGGGCATTTTTAGTACATTGAACTAGCATATTAAAACCATGGCTTAAAGATGTTTCACCCAATATACAGTAAAAAGACAGTTTTCCTAACAGGAGCTCTAGACCTGCTGCTCAGACACTGATGAGACTATGATGTAAATACAATTTTTCCTCCGGACAAATAAAACAGCTGGATACCAACTCATAAGTGAAATGAGTTGTGAAAGTTTCCTCAGGGGCTGGCTGAAGTATAACAGTTAATTCAGGGAAGATGGGTAGACGTCGTATCTTTTTCCCTGGCAACAGACATACTTCTTAAGCTTATTTTCACTTTTAAAAGTTTGAAGAAAATAAAGACAACAAAATAATTCTCCTGCCTCCAAATCATAAACAATAGATTACATACAAATCTTTTCACTCCTGAATCAGAACAAAACAAAGTGCCAATAAAAGATTGCTCATCAGCTTAGTACTTTGTTTGTACTTTAGGAGACTATGCTAAGGTTGTAATATAACACTCTAAGGAAAACGGCATAAACAAAACATTAACTCTACAACCTGCAGCACCAGTGTTGCTATATCAATGCCATGCCAATTTTGCCATTAGAAGACATTCAGCTGAAATGTTTCTCCTGGAATCCCAGTCATTGCTCTGCTCTACCAACCCATTCATGCCTGCACCCAGAGAGATAATGCTCCAAGCTTTGAAACCTTTTGTGTGTCTGGGAAGATGAAATGGCTATTTTCCAAGACTTGGTACTTGGAAAAAAAAATTTGGTTTGCATTCTTCATTATACCACAAACATACACATGCATCCAGGGGTGAGGTAGACTTTCTCTGTATTACAAGGATTTTATTTGGTTCTTTCCTTTGGTCTAGCATAGCACCTCTATCAGTTCTGCCCTTCTATACTGATGTGCTTCAAAGCTTCAAAGCTTCTCTACTTCAAGTAGAAGCTCTACACTTAAGTGGCCTCAAAAAATTAATAAATCATCTTTATGTGACCCACTGCAAGCACGTCTGCAACTAATAGTAAGCATTCCCCAAATATAACTCGGGAATATGGGCAGGAGTACAACAAGGTTTTCAATACCAGGTTGTACTGCACAGTTCAAATGTAATTTCCTTACTTGTTTATCCTTTTGTTAGCACCGGAGGTTACAGCCATACCCCTTTCACAGATAGCTCTCCAGAAATTACTTCAGAGAATCAAGCAATTACAGCACTCTTTCTGGCTTTTACATAACCCTTTTCTTTAAAAAGAACACACTTTCCTTCCTCTGTGACCTACACTGCAAGGAAGGAGCAAGCCCTGGTTACTCAAGACAGTTGTCCCATGTACCAAATGCCCATCACCATGGTGTCACTCATGAAGAGTAACAAGGTAGTTATCATCAATCACCAAAATCTGTCTCCTGGAGGAGGCTGACTCAGAGCAACCTGCAAACCCACATCAGTTTTAAGCTGAGCTTGTGCCTTCTGACACAGCACAGGCTGCAATACTGAAAAGCAGAAAGGATGGGTAGAAAGAATGAGACATGGCACAAAACACATAGCCCGATTTGCTACACAGGCCTTTGTGATTGCCCAAACACCTCCACGTGTTTGTATAAACATTCTGTGGTTGGGGATTTGCACTCACCTCCCTTCTCCACAAGACAAACAAACTAAACACAGTAATTAGCTCCAATACCACCTGATTAAGTAAATAGGGTTTCCCGTTTCCATTAGTAGCTCATAAAGGCAGACACTAATATGAGCACCACTCAGGTTGTTGCCCAGCAGTGACAGCTTTACAGTCAAGCCAAAACAGGTTCCACTGCAACAGCAAACATCAATCAAATTCCCTGGTAGGACAAGCACAAGTTCACACAGCTATGCTGTTACAGGCTATGGTAAGAACATTCAAACCAAAGCTCTCAGGCTTGCCCAATTATCTAATTAGAATTTCTCACAACAAATCAATATTTAAGAAATGCAAAAAAAACTCCCAAGGGGTTTGATTTGCTAGAATAGATTCTCCTTGATTATCTTGACATAACACCTATTCTAGTTACAAGTGGCAAAGTGCAGTCTACTAGAGATACTAAATTTGGCTAGCAACAATGGTATTCTTGTTTCTGGTCCAGGAAAGCTTTATAGACTTTCTTTTCCTTCTTATCTACTCCATCAGTCACCGGTTGTCTCAAAAATCTACCTTCAGAAATAACTTGAGCCATACAACTTATTAGTAGCCACATGGAAATATAGCATGAAATCAGTCACTTTATTTAAACTGTCAAACATCCAGCTGGTTAAAAAGTACCACAGGGACACAGCTTCAATAATAAGCCCTATGACTCACTTACAGCACACACTTTGGCCTTGACTTATTTTGAAGAAATGGATAAATAATCAACTCGAGAAAACAAAGGTAGGATTAATATTACTTTGATTGCATCTACATACACACATGCATGTCCAAGAAAGTAATCTTTTTACAGTAATTATTTGTAGCTTACTTTCCCTTCCCTGATTTTAACAATTTAAACACAAAGAATGTCAGCCTGCATCCCATGGTAGCTCCTTCAGAGGAATTCACTGAGGAAAAGTTTCTTTTTTTCCTTTTAAGTATTTATTCAAACCATATTTTATGAATTGGTGCTTAATTATCTCAGACATTTAGATTACTGTTTTTATTTCAAGAAATCCAATTTGGTGGATGAAGAACATGAAAGCGCAATTTTAATCAATCTCCTTGAAACTTCTTAAAATAACACTAGCTGATGACTACTCAAAAGATAGTAAGCTATTTCCCTCTTCTCAGCTGCATATATCTTTCTGAAATACTTGTTGGAATATCAGTGACAAACTGTAATAACATGAAGGAAGTAAATATAGCTCAACTTACACTGCACTGAAAAATATTTCCAATCTCCTTTTTGTCACTCAAATCACACCTAGCTGTAATGATTTCCAAATGCTATGGCCTAT
This sequence comes from Erithacus rubecula, assembly GCF_903797595.1. Classification (NCBI taxonomy): domain Eukaryota; kingdom Metazoa; phylum Chordata; class Aves; order Passeriformes; family Muscicapidae; genus Erithacus; species Erithacus rubecula. Next base: position 83,010,985 of record NC_136689.1, on the reverse strand, counting down.
TACCAGTGGCTTTCCCACAGAAGCAACATCAATCTAAAGAATAGGTTTAAGGCAAGGACATTCTTTCAACAGCCCACCAGAACTATCGAAGAATAGTATAGTAGGTCATTTATTTGAGCTGTAACCATGTGAGCCAAATTCATCAAGTTAAGAAATTACCTTCCTCAAGCATTAAATCCTAGAAATCATGGGACAGCATTCTGCCTATGGCCAACTTTTAATTATGTCATGTTACCAACAGACTGCCAAAGTAGAGTGCAACTGATAGCACATGGCATGTCTGAGTACAGCCTATTTTTAGCCTGCAATTCAATCAGCACTCTTACAATGGCAAGGATTAATGTCCAGGACAGCCACATTGCTGTATACAGGCCAATGCAATTACATGTTGAAACATGCTGAGAGAATGTGGTGGCAAACGGGAGTCAATGTTGGGAGGAGCAGCACCAGACAAGCAGCTGCTCTGTGATAGCCAATGCCTTTACTGGCAGAGCACACACTCCCATCTCACCCATCTTTGTTAACAGACCACAAAGGAACACATTAAAACAAATGACAGTTTTACCCCAATTCCTTTCAATATGATTTACCACTTATGAAAGACAGACAACATTCTGGCAATCTTGAAAATCAATATCCTTCCACCTTCACTGGCAGGTGTTTGGATGCCTTTAGCTTTGCTAAGTCTGAGCAGTCCCCTTCAATCCTGCCTGAGAATGCTGCCAATGAAGAGACAACTCTGTCCTCAGTCTGGCTCTCCTGAACTCTTGTGCTGAGGGAGGAGTTACAACATTTGCAAGGATGCTTTTAAATACCTGTCTTTTGTTACTCTGAAAAAAAAAAAAAAAAAAAAAAAGATTTTTAAACCGATATATTTTTACACATTCAAGAGCTAACTCTTAACTAAAAATGTTGCTTGTGTTTTTAATCTTGCTGTGTTTTTAATCTTCAGGAGTCACATTTTCAGGCTTTTCCCATCCAACTATACAGACATTTCTTAATTTTTTTTTTTTAAAGAACCTTGCTGTGTAACAGACAGGATCAGACTTAGGACCTGTAGGACTTAATGCTTTGAGACTATCAAAACAAGAACAAGTGACACAACAATGCAATCACTTATTCTCTAGGATATAGTTAAATGATTCATCTAACACTAAAGACTTTCAGACACTGAAACTATGGCTGAATACAATCAGTGATGTGAGGAAGCTTATGACTGAGTTCCATTACCATTTTCCCAGGACCATTAACCTTTTTTGATACAGGCTCTGAAAAGTAGCCTAAACAGTAAGTATCTTCTTCCTCTTCATCTTTATACAAATGATCATTAGGAAACACTTCCTTCAAACCTCTTGATGAGTGAAAGAAAAAGACTAAAACGTATATACATATTCAGAGATACATATTCTGAGGACTTTCAAGCTAAACACACATATATAAATTATGGGCACATCTAATTACCAAATCAAGAATTCTGTACCTTGAGATAATTTTCACTCCGTTATAACCAATTCCCAGATTTCAAATGTACTACAAGTGATCATTTCTCCAAAGGGCACATTTTTGAGTGCTGATTGCTTCTCTTTAGGCAAGATGAAATGAAGGCACCAAAAATACCAGATTTGGAATCTCTGAATAACAGCTTCAGAAAATTAAAGCAATGGGCACATCCTAGGGTTAACATAAATTCACATTGATAACTGGTGGCTTTTTCATCCACATTTCGAAACTAAGCAAAAAAATCATTAAGACAGGAAACCTAACAGCATAATTCAGCAGCATCTGAACTGAGACACTCATCTTAAGTATCAGAAACTATACTTCTTTAACTTCTAAAAAATGAGGATTTTCTTCCACCACTTTCCCCCACATCTCAGCTTTGTCAGAAAAATTACTCATTTTTCTTCCCAGACTAGACTTCTCAGTCTAGAAGAAGTGTAACTTCAGTAATGCACACATGAGACAGAAGAACATCCAGTAATCCTACCATACAGTAGTTGAGACAATACTGCAGACAAATTGACTTTTCAATTAGTCTAAAAAAAGCAACAATTGAAATCAGCGCCTAAACAAGAACACACTGCTGTCTACAAGGCAAGTATAACAAATCTAAGTGCATTACTTGGAGTTATTCAAGCTCACTTCTGTGCAAAAATAAAGGGGACATAACCAAGTAAAATAATGAGCAATACTGCAGTACAAAGTGAAAGCTGTATGTAAGACACTACAGGAATGCTCAGGTCACAGGCAAACACAACTGCAGATACTAAACCCAGAAGAGTTGCTTTTTTTTCTGCCTTGTGTAATCACAGACAAAAACACCTCATGTATTATAATCAAACCCGAACAAAAAAATTTACAGTAAGATGAGAGTCCTTCAGCTGCGACCAGCAATGATCATTGCAATACATTAATAATTTAGAATGCTCATACAGGATAAATCAGTTATATGTGTCTGAAATAAAATACACTGCTTTTCTACTTGTGAATGAAGCCTGCCTTACTCATAGTCACTGGGGTTACAGGCTGCTTCCATTTATAACTGAAGCTCAAATCAACTAGTAGCATAATAGAGTACTTGAAAAAGAATTATGAAAACACTAAAATAACACATGTAGAGACTGAAAAGCACAAACAGTGTAATTTAGCAGCACCTTTTCTCCCTCAGTAACACAGGTTTTTGGTTTTTTTTAAAAACACCTATTTTCAAATCACATTACAATTTCCTATAAAGGTTCCTAAAGGAGTGTGATGAAATATACCTCATGAGGGGGACTTCTGAAATTCAGAAAGCCTCAGGACCAGCACAGTTACATAATGAGATGTATGAGCATCTGCATCTCCTTGGCACTCACCACTATAAAGCTTCCCAGTCCCTGCACCCTTTTGAAGGTGATCAGCTTTAAAAAAATAAGTAAACCCAAACTAAAACACAAAGAAAATCCTGCAATTCATTTACTATTTACAGACAATAGTCAGACAATGAAGTCTTTCCTGTGAGGCAGGGCAGCGCAAAAAAAATCTTACAATTTCAGGAATCTGAACTAGGTATCCTTAACTCTCTGCCTGGCAAACCTGGAAGTGTCTTCCATGAGATACCAAGACCTCCTATAAAGAGGGCAGAGGACTCAAGATTTTCACAAGCCAAGTCCCTCACAATGCTAGAGCTGAAGGGGAAAATAACAACCCTTTGTGTGTGGAGTCAAAGGTCATGCTCCAGGGCCAGCTGCTGCAGTAAGGTAATAAACAGAACATAGATATGTGGCTTTTTTCAATTTCTTCACAACCCGTAAAATGCCAAGTCTTTCCAAGTGCTAGAAGTCTATTAATGTCTACCCCATAGCCAGAATGGGTTCATCACTGGTACTTGGAGAAAAGTCAAAACTTTTATTCCACATTGAGAAAAAGCAGGCACAAGTCCCCATTTGGCATTTCATTATCCCAGATAAGATTCCTGTTGGTTTCCTGATTGCACACTCCACTATTACGTTCCTTCCCTGCAATCCTTGCAGTAATGAAGTAAGAAAGCAGACACAATTCAAAGTGCTTTTTCAACTATCTTTACCTGGCATGTGACACTCAGATAAGCAACCTGGCTGGCACAGCTATGAGAGCTACAAGCACCTTCTTTACCAGCCCCCAAATCATGCCAAATGGTTCACACTGAAGATGCAGAGAAACCCCACCAGACAGAGCCCAGGGACTTCATCTTCTCCTTGTCGACAGCAAAGCCATAAAAAAAAAAAAAAAAAAAAAAAATCCACAGGCATCTCACCAGCAGCTGGAGCTTTACCTCTGATGCTGCTACTTATGGCTGAAATAGTATATTTACAATTCTAATGAAAATACTTATATTCTCAATTTCACTTACAAAGTTTGAAGAGCTCATTAGTAAATCTGAAGTAACTAGCTTCAAGGAACAGCACTGAAACGTCCTTCACTTTTATTTTTTAACCAATATCAAAGATACTTCAGCTACAAAATTATCTTTTAAACTGGTATAATCTGTAGCTTCTAGAAGAGAAGACAACACAGAAACCAAGATGAAAGTAAGTTTACTTTCTTTCCTAAATAGGGAAATACAAGCTAAGTAAGTGCATTTTATTCCAATATAATCATGCATGCTGTGTACAAATGGAAAAGCTTATTGCTTTTGTGACTGATGAACGTGAACCTTCAAGCCATACACAACCCTCCATTACTGCATGCAATCACACATAACCTGACTTTACTTTGTATTACAGGTTGTTTATTAATGCAGCTTCTTATCATCAGGATATTAAGAGTTTAAATGTTAGTAAACACGAGACTTTAATTTAGTAAGCATTAAGACAACACTGTCTGTTTCACTTTTCCAAGTATATATACATTGTCATAAAAATCCCTCTAGAACTACAACTAAAATAAAAAGAAGCTGCTTTTCCAGTCAGCCCATCCTTTCTGTTCAGCCTAATAATCACTATCATGTAAAATGTTGACCAATATGACCAAAAGATTAATAACAATGCATTGCCCCTATTTAATGATAGCAACTGTGCAGCAAGACCAAAACTGGCAATTTTCCAGGATTTTGTGGAATAAAATAAATATCCTCCTCACAAAATAGATGGAGGGTCAGTTGAGAAGTATGACTAATAAATAAATATCCTCCTCACAAAATAGATAGAGGGTCAGTTGAGAAGTATGACCACTAAGGTCAAATAATCATACTGAAAGTAAAGGAAAAGGTCTAAACTTTTTTTTTTCTTTTTTTTTTCTTTTTTTTTTCTTTTTTTTTTCTTTTTTTAAGGCATTCTTAAAATGCTGGGAATGACAGAATTGCTTCGTTTTGACTGTTTGGAATTGGAAACTGCAATGCATTTTTGTGGTATATATGTATTAAGCTGATGATGTGGATAGTGAACTTCCAAGTCTTCAATAGTTTCACATGCCAGATAGTTGCAGATGTTTCTAGGTAGCTCAGCCTACTAGAGAGCTCACTGCTACTATTGTCCCAACTTGTTCCATTGCTAAAAATATGTAACAGAATTCCTTGCTGCCTTATTAATAACTGTAATACAATATAAAGTTAATATTAATATAACGCAATCCAGGTTGTGTGGAAAGTGATGACAGAGGTGTAAGTAGCTGGCTCTCTTTCCTCTGAGCTGGTAATGAAGTGCTATCTTAGCACATGGGTACAGCCTACTGAAGCAGCATTTACCAAAGGAGCTGTATACCCCAGCCCAGACCACTCAGGTCACTCAAAAATACAAAACACCTTTTGAAAGAGTAGAGGTACCAACCTGTCCTGGCTGAATTCCAGAGAAATGGACTGTAAAACCAAGCAGGGTTGTCATCAGTGATAATGTGATGGATGGGTGAGTTACAGCCCGGCTGCATTGCATTCGCTTGCACAAAGGTTGTAACTCTCATCGTCACAATCCAGCGAGTGAGATCAGACAAAAAAAGGGATTCTCATTTAGACCCTAATTACTGACAAAGTAGGATGGCTGAGGATGCACTAGGAACTGAAAACTCTTGTAAAACATTGAGAGAACTTTTGTTCTTATTTAGAACAACACAGGAAGAACAGGAGATTGCAACATGCCAAGTCACACATCTCTGAGTGTTCCTTTACCAACATAGATATGAACTGCAGTTGTCTTAGTTTGTTGCTCAGTTAATTCACTACCAATCTTCACACAAGAAGAATTTGGATGAAATGAGGTATCTACAAATTGGTTTTGAGAGAAAGCATCAAAATTTGGAACTGCAAGTACAAGATTTTAATTGGATAGCAGCAAGGTCAGACTTCTTCCTACTAATCTCCTTTCTTTGACTAATAACCTCCAGGGAACACAGGGTGATCCAAGTTTCCAGAGGCTGTATATGTCAAATCTGTGATTTAAAAATTCAGTGGAATCCTGAGAACTACCAGTACATTCTCTCCTATCAGTCTTGTCATGAAGCTCTAAGAAGGCTCTTGAGCTATGATTAGCCAAACTCAGTGACTTGCAAGAGAAGTCTCAAAGTCAGGAATTGAATCTCTGGGATAGATGTAAATGCCTCTGCTTTTACAACACAGCTTTTAAGCCTAGATGAAACAACTGAATTGAAGTACAACTTGTCCAAATCATAACTTGTCAGAGGAACCTTGCAAGAACTTCAAAGTCATCTTACCTTAAACTGCCAGAGATAAAGCCATGCATTTGACAATTACTTTGTATCTGTTCTACAGATATTTCTTCTCCTTTGAAGGCCCACCCCACAGAAGACAGTAAGCTGGTGGAGACTGAGAAGCTTTTCACAGTTGTTCTTTAGGGCAGGCGTTTATAGTCCCCCAGAAAAGTGTGCTTCACACAGGACTCTGATGCAGCTTGTGCTGTCAAGTCAGGAGACAGAGCAGTATCCTACCCCGCTCTGCCCTCATAAATAATTCCCTGGAAAATTCAAGCACATGCGACTGCTACAGGGTAAATCTCTTGAAGCACAGGAATTTGTCAACTCCAGGAATACTTGACTAGAGTCAGAATACTTTGGAAACAACCTTTGCGTTAAATCCCCTCTTCTCTCAAAGGAGGAAAAAAGGCTGATTGATGTCCACCTGCCTCAGGGAGAATATGAAAGACCTATGTGTCTTGACAGCCCCCTCATCTAAAATATTTCCCAGTCCTCAACAGTGACACTCGCAGAAGATATCAGCCAGTTTCCTTTAAGTGTGGGTTCATTTTCTCTGGGAAAATGACAATATTCTAGTCTTCATCTTCTATTCTTCAGCTCCCATTAATGTGATAATGACTAACCCAAAAATGCTCTCTTCAGAGCTGCTCTATTTACCAGTACCTCCATCAGGATCAGAATCCAAACCATACTTTCTTATTTTTCTGCATATCTTCTATGGACCAACACATTATTACTTAATGCCAAGGAAACCCAAGGAAGAGGAGCCCTCTGAAAGTTTTACAGCCCTCAGAAAACCTGAGGCTGCTGCCAGGACATAGCCTGGCACAGAGTTCAATGCCAGAGCTGATCTCCATGCCAGGACACAACCAGTGCAACTACTCCTGCTATCAGTTTACATCACACCATGCCTCAGAGTGAGCCCTGGCTCTAATGTAGGGCTAAATCACAGCAGCTGAAGACAGAAATGTGGATGGCTTCTTTATGAATGAAACTCCCAAATCCCTCTAGCGCTCACTGGATTTATTTGCTTATACCACTATTTTCTCAATGACACTGTTCCTAATTACAAATTCTTGGAAGGAATTTAAACACACAAGTTGTTCTCCAATTTTCTCAGAGGGAACAGGAGGTCAAAACAATTATCGTTATGGCACTATAACTCTCCTTTTCACCATCACCACCAGTACACCATACACATGAAAAGATCTATTTTTGTTTGTTTCCCATTGTTACAGAAAGTATTTCAATTATGTTTTCTTGATAAATTAGGTAGCATGATGTCCTGTATTATTATAAAGATGTATTTGTTACAGAGTTGCCCTAACACTGAATGCTACTGTGGCATGTGAAAGCAGAAGATGGCAACATACTCAATATGCTGTAATTTGTAATTATGTGAAAATTTATAATGAAGCAGATCTCTAAAAAAAGCACAACACTTGACATTGGCCATGTATATATAGCTACTCTCCTGAGTGACCCTGTGTCAGCAAGTTGTAAGTATCAAGTAACTCAAAGCAATTCAAAACCAACAAACCCAATGCACCAAATTAGATTCAAAGAACATTATTGGCACAGGGCCTGAGCCACAAATTTAGACCCAGTTCTGAATTTTCCCAAGGTTCACAGAAATGGGCAAAAGGGATATCTGAAGTCAGAGTCCAAACTACATTCAGTTCTACTTCATACAACAGACAGTAAGAGTGACTTAAAATCCTCATAAACAATAAAAGCCAAATTCAAAATGGCACCTTAGGCAGCCAAATCAATATAGGCAAACCACAAAAACTCTGCAACGTGGCATAGTTACTCAGCAAGAATTTGCAGATGTGGCTAAGAATACTGTAACAGAATTTGTGGCACTTCATTGCATCGTCAACTAGGTTGGTGTGTTATCGTTTAGGACCAAATCACTCACAACCACGGGGGATAGCTGAAACAAGAATTCCTGGTGGCAGTGCCCTGCCCCACGAGGGGCAGTGCTAGACAGAACTGAGCACAATCCAATGAATAGCAAGCTGTTGTGTCCAGAGATGTGGATCTAGAGAAAAGTATGTGCACAGAGAGAAGCAGGGGAAAAAAGAGGAAAGAGGATATAATTAGCCACCCAATTTCATGTGAAACAAAGATTGTAGACACTCTTATCAGTTTTCCCTATCAACCAGCTTAGGTGTTCCACATTATTCAGGGTAGTAAAGAGCAACCCAGACATGATTCTGAGAACTCAGTTTCTTAACTTCCCAGTGAACCTGCATAAGTATCTGAATACATTGCTGCTCAGAAGACAGTGTATAGATCTAGACTTGCATCCAAACTCAAGTAAAATTGTAAGTTTAAAGAAAAGAAACAGTAAAACCAACATGTGAAACTGACTTATACTTTCAAAGAACTAGAGTGAAGAAATCCTGCCCTTTGGAGTCAAACTAGAACATCTGTTGGTTACAAAAAAGTTACTAATGACATACCACGACAGGTCCGAATGTCAAAGCATTTTTCGTTTACTTTTTAAATAGTTTTCTTAATAATTGTTTATAATGTTTAACTTACAATGACTCGCAATATACAAGTTGCTTTACTAACTACAAAAACACCCCTTTCACTACACTGCCCTCATTACTAATTTCAAGACAGCAATGGTGAAATCTGACCCCACTGAAATGAGTTGGATTCCTGCTACTGACTTCATCCTATCAAGTACATCCCACAGCAGTACGTCATCTACAAGATGCACAAATCATCCAGTGGTGTGAAGGCAACAAGCTGGCAGCTCTATTCAGAAAGTAAGTGAATGCTCACCTAAGTCAAGAGATGGCAACTTAAAACTAATTGGAAAAAAGCCTACCAATGTTCATTCAAACCTGCTGGCAAAAAGGACACCAGTTTTTAAAACTTCAGAAATTATTTAGACACTGGCATTCCTATGCATTTCATCATCATTACAGAAAGGCTTGGATTGAAAGTTCCAACACTCCTGTCATGGGCACGGACACCATTTGAACTAGAAATTCCTAGGTCTGTTTCAAGATATTTTGCTCTACTAACCCTGATGATACTAAATGGACCATCAACCCATTAGCTCACTAATTTCCGAAGTAATTAATCAATCAAACCTCAGATGTGTCAATGTGAACCGACACCTGAATTTCAACCCATACTCTGCTTTGACAGCTGCATTCCTCTGGGATCAGAATTTGCCCTGATCTCTGGGTGAAATAGAGCAAAATTCTTCTTTGTCAAATAATGTGGTGATCTTCTGTTGACCAGTGAATATGGTATTGAGAAAAAACCACAGAAAGTATATGCCCATCTCCCAAAAAGAAAACAGAAGAAAACAACACAAATCAGTTTATTCTACAGAATTACAGGCAAAAAGATGTAATGCCAAACACAGAAATGCTACCCTAAGTGCAAGTGCAAACACGGAACTATGCTTTCATTATAATGACCAAAGGTAAACACGTCTAATCAACCAACACTTTTTTTTTTTTTTTTTACCTTGTAGAAGCCAAGAGATAGCCAAGAGACATAATTAAGGCACTCTAGAAACAGGCAGCGGCTCCACAAACACAAAGGTAAATGTAACCATGTAAGCGGATTTCAATGAACCTGCCCACACCCTCACAACAGAAACGAAGTACTTGGAAGAGCCAGAACCTCAGATTAACAAATCACTGGGCCAGGACTTGCAGCTAGCAGAGCAGCTATCTTTCAATACTTTCAGAGGTTTACAGCACCTCTGGGGACATAGGCAATCTCTCACCCAAAGTCTGCAAATTCATTTCCAAACATTAATTAAACTTGAGAAATGCTGCACGCAGAAAGACTGGGCAGGAGTTAAGCATGTCCAAGTGGCCATGGATTTTGGCTGGCTCCTAAAACACTAAACCAAGGTGGTGGTAGTGGTGTTAGCGTAAAAAGTTACAAAAAAAGTAACAAAAAAAGTTACAAAAAAAAGGAAAGTATTCAAACCAAAGCAAAACATAACACAGTGAAGTACCCCTAAAAATAAAGTTGAACTAACTTTAAATCCAGATTTTAAACTATCTCTTTATTTACTTCATTAGGTGCCAGAATCTGTCCTGCCTTTCTTTTAATTAGCTCTAACTCCAAAAAAAAAAAAAAAAAAAAACGCCTCCCATGAAAACAATGGGACCACTCTCTGAATTGGGGACGACTGAGCACATGAAAACAGAATTGACCCAGCGCACCAAGAGCTTCCAAAGTTTTTGTGCTTTAGGCAGAGCTCTGTTCACTGGATGCTGTATCCTTGGCAACTATTATGCAAGGAAACCGTTCTACAAATGCAAAACTTCTGTCTGCTCCATGAGCTTTTCTCTGAAATACTTTTATGGGGTTTTGGATCTCCTTAAATCTAAGGGGACACACAGCCCTTTGTCATCTTTCCGCAGGCTCCCATAAGCATAATACAACAAGTGATGTTAAGAGAGTATTTTCCTCCCACTTCATCACAGAGCAAATAAAAGTTTTACAACTTTCATTTTGTTGGGAAAAAAAAGAAAAAAGTGGGCATTTTTTTCCTTTCTTCTTCAGTGCACTCCGCAGAACTAATGTACAGATACAAAGTAATAATAAAAGGACATTATTATTATGTCAATCAATGGCATTGCTTTGAAAACTAAAACATTCAAGGATAATGCTCGGGTGCCTGATTTCAAGGGCAGAGCTACAGATGCCAGCACATGTATTAGAAGAAACATGCAAGAAGAGATAGGTAAGACTTGACAAGGGCCATGCAGCACCGATTGTTTCAAGGGCAGCAGACGCTGCTATTTTTACCAAAGCCCCGGCTGGAACTGCCTGGCTCATTAAAGCTCACCGCGGCAAAGCCCGGGTGCTGCCCGGCCGGCCCGACACGCCAGCTCATCCCGCAGGATCCCCAGACACCCAGGCAACGCCAGCGAAGGGCAGGCACCGAGTGCCCGATACCCAACCCGGCTTTGGTTCGAAGAGGTTTTCCTTCTCCGGGGAAAAGCGTGAGGCAGCTACGGCTAAAGCAGAGGCGGTAGCTGCCCCGGAGGGCGTTCGAGAAGGCAGGAGAGCAGTAGAGGGAAGCCCTCCGCCGTCCCCCGGGGCCTCTCCCCAGGACTCGGGGAGATGCCGACACTGCCGGAGCCCGGGGGCCTCTGTTCCCCGCCGGGCTCTTGCGGAGAGGCCGCTGCCCTACGCCCGGTGCGCCCCGCTCACATCCCCCTGCCCTGCCCCGGTACCTTCTGCGGGGCGCGGAGCAGGCGGTGCACCCCGGCCAGCTGGGTGGCGAGCGGGATGTCCTCCCGGAAGGTGTACAGCGGCGGCCGGGTGGGCTCGGGGAAGTTGGTGCTGTTGAAGGGGTCGGTGTCATCCAGCAGCTGCACCCGGCACACCAGCGTGGCCATGGCGCATCCATGCACCGCCGCGGCCAAGCGCGGGCGGGGAGCGGCAGCCCCAAGTCAGCGGCACCGAGGCGCTGCGAGCGGCGCTCCCTCCCCGGCGCAGCCCGGCCGGCAGCCGGCAGCCGGCAGCCTCTCCCTCCGGCTCACAGCCGCCGCGCCTCGGGGAGGCGGCCCATGGCCCCTTCCCCGCCGGGATCCGCGAGTGCGAGCGCGCTTCAGGCCGAGCGAGGAGGAGGCGGCGCCGGAGCCGCGGGGCGCGGGCAGAGCGGCGGCAGCAGCTCCCCCATTCCCGGCCGCTGCGCGCCGAGCGGGCAGCGGGAATGCCGCGGCCGGCACGGGCAGCCCCCAGAGCGAGCAGGGCCCGCAGCGCCCCCGCGCGGCCGAGCGCCGCCGGCCCGCCTCCCCCGACCCGAGGAGACCTCCCCGAGCCGGGCGGGAAGGGAGCGCGCCCGGGAGATCCCGCCTCCGCCGGGGCACCGGGGAGGCTCCCGGGGAGAGAGACTCGGGGAGACACACCGAGAGACGCACCGGGAGCGACTCACGGGGAGAGAGACACACGGGGAGACGCACCGAGAGACGCACCGGCAGCGGGAGGGGGGAGCGGCGCGCCCGCCGCATCCCTCTTGGCTCCCGGCAAACGGGCGCGTGCACTCTGCTCGGTCTGTGCTGTCACAAACATCCCAGATGTCCTAAATCTTCCGTGTCGTATTTACCCCGTTCCAAATAGAAGCTTTAAAAAACACCCGCTTAAAAAAAATAAAAATAAAAATAAAAAAATAAAAGTTAATAAACTTTCCTGAGACGTGGGTATTCGGCACAAGATCGTTTTCCTGTGCTTGTGCAAAACCCCTTCTGCCATTAGGGCTGTGCATACCCGAGGTTAGTTTGGCTTCCCAGAGCATAGGGCCCGGGCAGACTTCCCATCCTGACAGAGAACTGCCTGTCTTTGCATCTTGGCTCTCTCTTACCCCAGGCCTGCTCTTTATTTCTTTCTTTCAGGGAAAATGGGGACAAAGTGCCAAACCTCTGGGTGGGCACAGGACAGAGCACCGCACTCTTCGAGGTCAGTCTGCGCTGTTACCCTCCCTGCAACCTCATCGCTGGGGATTCAGGATGCACACCCTGGCCTTGACTACTGGGCTGCAGGCAAAGAACCGTGACAAAACTCACAGGTGAAATACAGGGAAGGAGTGACTGTGTTTGCACAGGCTGAGTGTCCGCCCAAGGGATGCACTGTGCTTTAAAGCCCTGGTTTGCAACATTTCATCCTTCACAGACATGGCTGTGGGGCAAGACCTGTAGCGCTGCGAGAACTGGGGGATTTACCACAGAAATGTGTCTTAGGCAAGAAAGTATGACCTCTAGATCATAGTGTTTGCATGAAGCAATAGCTCCCTCCCAAAATGATGACTGTCTTGGGAGTATTTGTCAGAACAGAGACAAAAGGGGATTTCTGTCCACACATGGTCTGTCCTTCTGTTTCTGTTATTCTTGGGACTAACTTGTCATGGTTCAACTTTGCTAGCAGTTATGCATATTTTCAGAAAAGAGAAGTTGTATGTGGTCGCGATTTTTGCATCTAATTAATTTTAAATTCCTATTTTGCAAAGAAATCTGTTTTCACATCTCCTTTAGTAACAGGAAGTAAGTTTCCAGGGAAAACAGTACTGCTGTATATCTGTCTGCTTATTTATGTTATACATTTTTTGTTGCCATGTGAAGTGAAATTTAAGCAAGGTATTTTGGTTTAGTAAATAATAATTTCCTAAACTGCCATTCAACTTCCATTCAACTTCCAATTTTTACATTTGCTGCTAATCAATGGTTAATATGAGGTGGCATAAGTTTATCATCCTTGCTAATAATTTGATTAACCCTGATTTCTTTGTAAATTAATATATGGCACTGGCCTTGTTGCAGAGGCATTGATACTTGGAGGGCAGTTTTAAATAAATCATGGAAGCCAAGATTTTAAATAGAATCTATGTGACAGCACCAGCTTCTCTTTCGTCCAATACTGGAAAATGAAAACAAAGTATAGCTGCAACCCTTGGAGCTAACAGAGATAGGATAACATTGAGGCTCAGCATCTAGCCACAGATTCTAAATCCCATGTGGAAGAATTCCACCTTATATGTTACAGTCTTCAACTGGATTTCCAAGTACAAGGTGGTCAGGAAAGATACATTTTGTTACCAGGAAGGAAGGAAAATAGAGCATTACAACCATGAAATCATCCTAAGTTAGCCAAAGCTTTTTTACAATTATTACTTAATTGTAAACACCCCCAAAAAAACTATGAATTTCAAAATCTGGGTTTTACTTGAATTTTAATTCAATTTATACAGGTAGAAAGAGAAAACAGATCTACTGGATAAAACAGAGTAACATTACAAGGTCATTAAGTGTGAGTGTAGAGGGAGAGATACATACCTAAATTCTATATTAGAATGTAGAATTTTCCCACCTTTCTACATATTCTTCACCCACCTTCCTACATATTCTGCAGAGGCCTTCTGAATCTGAAGTCTCTTTTCATCAGCCTGAACAAGGGCTGTGTGCATAGTTTGCTCCCTCCTCTTCCAGTCAAGTCTATGTTTCTGCTGCAAAGCTGTACCTTTGAAAAGTCCTTTCCTCACACACTGTCTGCTTTTTCCAACAAAATGCCCTCTCTCCTCTCTCCTCCCACCTCTCTCCTCTCTCTCCAGGTTTTATTTATTCAATACAGCAGCTAAACCAAGGCAAGCAGCCTAACTTTCCTTCTCTCTGTTCCACTATAGCAGAATGTGAGATGTTTTTAAAAGACCTTAACACAAAGTCAAATGCAAAAAAAGCAGTCAAATCCTGCCTGTTAGAAGTGTGGGGCATGAGGCACTGTGGGCATTGCATCTGGAAAGACACAGACACAACAAGAACAACATAAGTGACTGCTTCAACCTATTCCCCACCATGGAAGGGGTCATCCACATCTCTCTCTGAGAGAGAGAGAGCATTTACTTCAGTCATGCTGGAGAAAATCAGTATTCAGGAGCTCCAAGGAATTGTCAGCAAAGTTCAGGCTGTGTTCCTTGTGCCTTCATGGTACCGCGGGCTACTCCCACTCCTGGAGGAGGCAGCTGAGATGGGTTGTGTTACTTGCAGACCTTGGGGTCCCCCAGTGGCATATTGCACACCCTTTCCATGAAAACGACTTGAACACTATCAAGGAAAGTTCAGCTTCAAGATCCCAAGGTTTTTTTTTTTTTTTGTTTTGTTGTTTTTTGTTTGCTTTGTTTTGAGGAAATCATAAGGGTAAAGTACTTCATGTGCACATGTTTCTCAGGAATGAAACATAACTTACAAGTTTTCATTTAGGGATGATTTATTCATCTCAACTCATCCCATTATTGGCATTTTTTAGAAATACATTGTTGAATGACTTAAGATGGTGTGTCAAGCTTAAATTTGAAATTCATTATTGTTGAAACCTCAATGTTAAAATAACATATGTTTTTTTGTGTTTAATTTCCTCTTTTTTATTAAAAATAAAAAATATATATTTCAGGGGAAGTTATTGAAAGCATATTTTTTTACCCAAAGACCACCCAGACACAATGTAAATGTGTATTTAAGCAGTTTTAAAAAATTATACTAGTATCAGAGCAATTGAAAAAGCTCCACAGGAGTATTATTTTTTCTGGTGCATCATCATGTCAATACAGATCTAAATGCATGATGGTGATATATTGAATTCTAAGTATGTGAAGTGGCCAGTCCTTTGACTTTATCTCTTTCTTTTGGACAAATTGAATTGCTTTCCAAATTTCATTGTTTGAACTTCAAGCCAATTTTAGTTACGGGAGAAAAAAGGCAATTCTTACTTGCATGATTTATTCACTTAACATTAATAAAGCTGAAATATAGCAGTCTGTTTGGTAATGGTAATCAAAATGGGCTTGCAAACCACTGGAATTAAAGTATGGTAATGGAAGTGCTGACAGATCCTCTGCTGTAGTGATGGGAACAGTATTTCTGCCTTATCCACACTATAATCTGTAAATAATGCTTTGTTCTCTCGTTGAAGTGTAGAGAGTGATTTATTGTCATTGTTAGTATGGACAGGCAAATAACCTAACACACTATTCAAAATAATGGTGTGTAAGTGAAATCCAGTCTGTCACAAGACCAAAAAAAACCACTGTGGATTTTGGTGTTCACCATCTGAGGATCTCAAAGCGCTCAACTACCATTAAATGGTGTGTGCTGATTGCCACCCTGCAGATGGGGAAACTGGGAAGCTGACAGATCAAGAATACAATACTTATATGACTGATTTTTTTTTTTTTAATGGTCTCAATGGAATCTGAACTGGGTGTCATATGACTGGGTTACAGAAAACATCCACAGAAGATTCCATGGTAACAAAAACTTTTTCTTTGGTAGCTAAGGACTTGTAATAGTCCCAAAGTCTATCAGTGGTCTTCATCAAGCTTGAATTGCAGAATCACACATTCCAATTCTGCTGAGTTGCACTGAAAATTATTTTTCTGTGGTGGCTGGCTAATACTTTATATGAAGTAATACTGTATGCTATTAACACTGGCAAATACTGCAGTCTTGTGATGAAGCTCAAGGTTCACAATTCATTCAATATTCATAGATAATGCACAGATCTGTAAAAACCAAGTCCTGGATCCATGGATCATATCACCCCAGGAAATAATGTATTAGATGTTCTGGTGGTGATCATAATGGTCATTTTGTGTGCAAGGTCTTCACCTAAGGCAGCCAGGTCTTAAAAGATGCAACCACTGCTGAAAGGGCTGAAAAGTGAGGTTTCTGTGATGTGCACACTTCTCAGTGCCATTGAATACAGTCTTGGGTTACACAAGCACACTTGTGGTCTCCTGAAGGACTCCTGCCTTTTTCAGCACAATGACCAGGGGTCTTAATTCATGCATGGAGGTATTTTACTTCATCTTCACTGTTTGGTGCTCAAGGCCTCCTGCCATATCCATTGCACGCTACTTAAACTCTGTTCTGATGACAGAACCAATTTCCTCAAGAGATTTGCTCTAGTGCTTAGCACTAAAATAGACAATTGCTTTGCAACTATTTATTAATTTGTTTTCATGGCAGTCCTCTGCATAGAGAAGGTCATTTCCCCTCACCCTTTGATGGTTGGAGTGTTACCAGACAAAATGGAGATGAAGTCAAAAGTAATCTCTGCTGTTGGCTCTTCAGTCCTGGGCTGCCTACAGATCAGATTTCAAAATTTCTAGAAACATTATGTTTTGGAAGTGCAGCTGAGAGTGACTAGGCTGCACAGAGGAGGAGGAAACAAATACAATAAGACTCTGAAAAAGTTTCTGGAAGTGATTTTAACTACACACTGGAATTTTACCATGGCAGCATTTTTGAGGCTCGATCATGACACACCCCTGAGCCTAAGCCTCTGGACTCATTCGCCTTAAGTGCCCCAACAAATGAGGTGGTGAGCTTGCAGAAACCAATGTTCTCTGTCACTCAGACATGATTCTTTCTCAGAAAGAAAACATGTACATCATATGAAGCTGTAAAGTAAAATTTATTCTGAAAATACTTTATTGTGCACCTGTGTAACTCTGTATATCCATGTGCCGAAACTTTTTTCAAAGAAAATACTCACTACTGTTTACTCTTAATAACTATCCATCAAACCTCCAGCCAAGGACTATCCATGCTTTATCAAATTTCAGATAACTGTAATTATTCAAGCTCTCAACCCCCATGGTTATCAGTGAGGTCACAAACATGCCTAAGGTGTATAAGGACATAAGTGTAAAACAATGAGAAAAAAACAAGCATCACTTAAGAGCTACTTCTTGTGATGTCTTTTACCATTTGCAATGTTGCAGAACTGTAACCACACATGATTTTTGAAATGTGTGACTGATTCTCCAGAGATGACCATCAAAATCAGACAAAAACACAATCTTCAAATCAAAACATTCATTTTGTCACTTGGCTATGTCTTTTATAGATTTTCTGACCATTTTTCATTATCCTTTAAAAAATCAGAGTCTGTGTAGATTCTTCCAGGTGACATTAATGTTGTTCCTTTCTGGGAATTGGCTAATTAGGATGAAGGGGAGGAAGTTGCACAGCTTAAAGGGTATGGCAAGGTGGAGAGTGAAGGTCCCAGGAGAGACCTCAGACCCTGTAGATCATGCTCTGATGGAAAGGTTGCTGAGTTGGGCCACAGAAGAAATGGAAAGAAAACCTGCTAGGAAGCCTAGGGGAAGCCATAGAGTTTGCTGCTGCTTAAAGAATTAGTGAAATGAGTGAAAAGAAAACTGAAAGCCAGCTCTGATTTAATCCTGCCAACACATTGAAAGAGGAATTGGCTACAAGCATTTTCTATTTCTGCTCTGGGTTCCTCACTTTGAGTTTACTGGAAATATACTGGCCTATATTCTAACACAGTCTGGCTTTTGAATGGAAAAGCCATTTGATCCATTTTGGAAAGTTCACTTTGGGGAAGGGGGTAGACAGAGCTTGCCTCACTTCATCTCTCTCCTCATTCTGCCAGCCATGCTGTACACTAAAGCAGAGTGGTGACAAGGGTTTCTGAGCTTTGCCTTCAGAGGGGATATGAGGCAAAGGCTATTTCCAAAAGCAAGGTGAGACTATGACGGACCAGTTGTCCATCCTACTATGGCAAATTCCGTAAGAACCCCCAAAGCTTTCAGTAATTTCCTGCTAAGCAGTTAGTTGAAAACTTTATTTTTTTCCCTAGCTCAGCAATGGTTGTTGATTATTTCTTTTTAGTGGAATAAATAATAAATCACAGGTTTTTTTCTCCATTATAAAAGAGCACCTGAATTGAAAAAATAACCACATACAGCAGTGAGTGTGGTTGTTTAGGTGCATCTTATTCTTTGCCACATGAATTCTAAACTAAGCTGACATTGTTTTTTTCAAGTATAATAATCATATATAATATATCATATGTAATATTATGATATATATAATATAATATAATATAATATAATATAATATAATATAATATAATATAATATAATATAATATAATATAATATAATATAATATAATATAATATAATATATTACAACATTATTATCTTGATAGTATAAGATCTTGCCATAAAATTCAGTTAAGAAGCCTTTCTTGGAATATGGGAAGACACTGCCATAGATTATATTACTTAACAAGCTAATTATATTTTTTTTGTGTAATTTGTGTTATTGCTTTTTAAATTTTTTTCTTTTTTCCTGGAACAGAAAAGGTCATGTTTCACACACATTTGTACAAAAAGCCTCTATCATTACAGGACTAGGATAAGAAGGAACTGAGATAAAATAACCTACTTACAGACATGCTGTAGCTGTGGTGGCCATTTTTGCATTTTCAGCTCAATAGAAACAAGTACCAGACAAAAGCAGTGCAGACATTTAACAGAAAGCAGCCAGGAATGTGGTGGCCATCTTCTGGCATGTGACCACAACTGACCACTACTGAAAAACTGTCAAGACCCAGTCCATTTTTTAAAGTATTCTCTAAGATAAGAATTGCAACTTCTTGAGTAAAACAGTCCATTTTGGTTTGAAATCCAAGCATTTGAAATTTGCTTTAATTTGTCTGTTACCCTCAGCATTAACCCAGTGATTAATTCTTACCACATTACTTTTATCTCATAAAGTAATGCTGTTTTGCCTTAGTGGCTTGTATAAACTAAACTTTGGACATTTTAAATTTTGAGTTTCCACTTTGTATTGTGGATGTTCATTTGATGCAAATTTATCTAGAAAGTGGGAAGGCTAATATAAACAGATTTTACAGGGAAAAGTGTTTACGGGAAAAAACCTCAAATACTTGGTGTGACAAGTAACTTAACACTTTATCAGTCCTTTTGTCAACAAGCAGCTTTAAAACTTGTCTTCATAGTCGGACATTTGCACCTTAGGTTAGTTAGCTGCTGATTCAGATACTACTTAAAATGTATTTTCCCCAGTCAGTGTATACACACATACAACAAGTGTATTCCAGGATTGGATCAAGAATAAATATTTGTGGTTTGATGAAAACACAGGGGAGTGTTCGTATCAACTTTTATAAACAGTGAAGTGACTGTAGATAATCCAGCACTATTTATTTTGACGTAAAGAGTCCTATGTTGATATAAACATCCTCAATGCAAAATTACTTGTAACTGGTTTTGTAAACACAAGATTATAAACAAATTTCTGGGGACAGCTAAAACAGGAGAATATTTAGTGACCAATATCACCTCCCCCAGGATGAATAACAGGAGACTTCATATTAAGAAATTGCAAGATAATTTGTACATACTTTTTAATGGTAAACACTGTTTGACAGATGACTTTGTATATTCCACAAGAGTTTCGGTTTCAAATATTCTTCTTTCATACACTTTTCTAGGATCATACATTCCCGTAAAAACAACCAATCCCTCCTTTCTTGAGTGGAGGCATATATTTGACCTTGTTGCACTTTCACATTAAGAAGTTCCACAGACTAAATATGGATTTTTAAAGTCCTTCCTCTTCATAATTTTAGAATTCCCCTATCTTAAAATTTCTTAAAAGCATACATTATTAGACAGCTGCATAGATACTAATATGTTTCCTTTTACATCATTCATTGTTTAAAATAGTTTTTTCATGTTTTTTTTTAAATCCAATTCCTTTGTAAAATAAACATGTCGAATATTTTCTTCCTCTTCAATTGAAAATTTTACATTCCTTGCTATTCTTTAGTCTGTCTCTGAGCATGCTGTATGTTTGTCTTGTATTCTGGGGAGTGGAAAATTGAAAATTGGACAGAGAATTGTAAGAGTAAAAAGAACTGTCTTCAGAAAGCCATTGTAATGTTTTCTGTATTAGTTTTTATCACATTCTTTATGCATCCAAATAGTTTTATTTATTAAATGTTTAGCTTTCCAGCCCCTGGTGTACGTAGACCAGGAATTTCATCTATCTTTTCAGAGTGAATCAATGCTGTTTTTCTGGAATGGGCACAGTTACTATAGAACCTAGTAAGACTGCACCAGATACATACTGCTTCTTCCTATGTACAGCAGAAACACATTGCATATTTTACGTTTTCTGAATAATTTGTTGTAATGACTCGTCTTACCTCATCTCTCTTGTGTATATCAATCTGCTTGTAAATTTGATTATAAATATTTGTATCCATAGCCAAACAGAGAACTCCTCCATATCCCACGCTTATGGGAGCAATTAAACATCCTTCTTGAGTTGCAGGTGGCGATTTTGAACACAGGCTTTTTGAAGACATGCAAAATAATTTTCTACTAGGACTCTTATTTAGAATCTCCTGCCTGGGGGCTGAATGGCACAAGAATCCTGATGCCTCTGGGCCGGTGAGCTGTTTTATATTTTGCTACTCTGAAATGTCTTCTACCTCATCTGTAGCCTGAGGTTGTGACTTGCAAGTCAGTAAATGTCCATTTTCCTTTCCCTGAGGAAACATGAAGGGATCCCTGTGTATTCTGGTTGGATAGAAACCTGTTCTGCTGGTTAAAGCTTGCAGGCCTAATCCTTGGGCCTGTGCCACTTGACACCAGCCAGCTAAGGAGTTTGCCTTTTTGGATATTACTTTTCAAATCAGTCCTATGGACTTCTGCTAAGGAAAAGTCCAACAAACCTGCAGAGAGATTGCTTGTCTGTCTCCTTGAACTGTATTTGGTTAAGAGGGAAAACAGTTACAGCTCTCTAAGCATTTCCTTGGAGGAATGGCAGTGCCAGGTAGTCACAACCACCAGGTTCTTCTCCAACACTCCTCACTTTTCAGTCTGTCTGTTGGCAGATGCCTTGGGCAGGGATTAGGTGTTGGAAAGCTCCTGATGTGCTCTGAGCCCAAAACTTGGAACTGTTCTCATTATGTGAGAAGTTTTCTATCCTGGTGGACTAGTCAGGCTGAGTAAAACACAGAGGCAAAATTTGTAGGATCAGCCAAGTGTTTGTAGGATGCCAGAATTCATCCCCTTAAAAGAAAGAGTGATAGCAAAATCTCCTGTGAGTACTTCATGTACACAGAAAAAGATTTCACTTTTTGAAAACATAATTTGGTTTTTATCAGTATTTTTAATCAAGAGAAAGGAGCTCCTTAAAGGAGCTTTTTGTTTTGTTTAATTTGTGCTAGCCTTAAAACTCTGGGTACCAGGATATCCTGCTTATCACTTGAACTGTTAAATCAGAAGGCATTACACCATATATTTTAATGTGAACACCCTTTCCCATTTTCCATCTTCAGAAAGCACCCCTAAACCAAACCCACAATGTATAATTCTGTGTAATTCACCCGATATCAGCCATCTGCCAGCATCTGAGGCAAGGAGCAGAAATGACACACAATGATTTAGGAGGACAGAGCATTTTCTTATTTTATCATGAAGCATTAATTTTACAAAATATTTTATTACTAGCATTGAAAATGTCCTCTTGAAACTCATTTGCATCAGCATGCCACCCTCTCCTCTTGTTATTCTTTCTACTGTAGAAGAATACTTCTCAATGTTATCTGTATGAAAAGCTTTGAGATTTACTTTCTTTAGTTTGTGGGATTTTTTCCCCTTAACTGCTGAATAGTGCAAATAACCTGTAGATCTCTGCTGAGATAAAGAGTAGTGAATGGAATTTTTGCTCAAGGCCACTGTGTTCAAGCACAGCAGTCTGGGCACCTCCTACAAACCTCTGTAACCAAGATTCAGAAAATGACCTTGCCCTACCTCTGCCTTCAAGCCCCCATGTGGATGCATGTGAGACTGTGGATACTGAAAGTTAGTGAGGCTGCAGCTAGAAAAAGTCGTGTAAGATTGTGGATGAAGCACAGATGGCTGAGGAGGATCACAGACAGCTTTCCTGTTGGAGAGAACGCTAGGGGGGCTGCAACAAATTTCAGCCAGGATTCAGTAAAGGTGGATAGAGTCCTGATACCCAGTGGGATACAGGAATTAGGCTGATGGGCTCAGTCTGTCAGTCAGCATGAAGCAGCTCATTTTCATCACTGCATTAGCCATAGCAGCTACCCCAACCTCTGCAGTCTCAGTGCCTCACACTGCTGCAGTTGTGCATCCTCAGATATGCCCAGATGAAGAAGTACATGCACAACACACATATTTAATGTGAATTTATTATGAATGTTGGATTGGAGGAAAATACTAGATTGGCCAAGTGACTGATCATGGACTCTAGAATTCAGGGCAGTAACTTCCTTTTTTTTGCTCTTGGCACTGAATCTTGGTATTTGCTTAATACTGATTTTCTTTGATTAAAATTTTGTTCAGGTATCACTGACATCCTTCCAGTCTTTCTGTTCTCATCTTAACTTTAACTGCCTATGTAGCAAAAATTAAAAGAACAGTCAAAACCCATGAAACTGCAAAAGATCTGAAGGGCAAAAAGTTATAAAAGTTATAAAGTTATAAAGTTATAAACTCCTAATTATACACAGTTTGTTTCCTTCTTGATTTTGAGACTGACTTTCATACCTACAACAGAAGCCACTGTTTTTTTTTTGTGTGGTATTCAATTTAATTTTAATAGTCAAAACCAGTTTGGAATACTTGCCCTTGATGTGGTCACATATCTTCCAAAAATGAACAAACCAAACTTGAATATGATTTTGTAGTGTTGGATAGGTAATAGATTTGTCTTCCTTTCTTAGGGTGTAATCTCTTCTACATGTTCAGAGGAGATCTGCAATCAGATTCCGTGACAGAAGAGTTCAGTGCCCACCAAAAAAATAAGACCTTTCAAAATTCTGCTGAGAGTTACCTTGTTATAAAGCACAAGCAAAGCAAAGAATAAAAACTTAAATATTCATGTAAAAGTGATGCAATATCAAGAATAATAACAGCATCTGGATATAATTTCTTCCTCTGAAACTGGAAATTATGATTTTTAATTGATAGCTTTTTTCACTTGCCCTATCTGCTGTTTCTAAAAGTAAAGCGAGGTTAAATGCAGCTGATAACTCTGAAAGCCAAGAGCCAATCTGTCAACTGAATTCAGAAGGATGACAAAGCAGAGGCATCATATTAAAACAATTAGAAGATTCACGGCAATTAGTTATAAAGAATGTCCTTACAGATGAGCTCAAGAAGGGAGAGTCTTGTTGCAGTATTGTACAGTATTCTAGCAAGCAATATATCCTAATTGGCTTTGTAACTAATGAAGAATGACACAGAATGCAAATCTCTTATTAATCTGGATTAAGCAGAGAAAACAAACTTGTTTTAAACCTAGCCTTATAAACAGAAGGTCTAATCCTGAGCCTGCTTATATAGGGGTGTTAAACTAAATACAGTAGGAATGGTGTGTTTGCTCAGTGGTGGAGAACAAAGCAGGAGGCAGCCTTACATACTGCCTCTGAGGGGGTTGCTCTGCAGTGAAATATGAGTCACGGGATCACACACACAATTAATAAGCCAAAATCAACACAGGCGGGAACATTAGGCTCATTTGTGTAATTATTCACTGCAGGCAGAGTCTGTTGCTCATTTGATTTCAGAATCTGGGCAGCACCCTTTTGTGCTGGATCAGTCCCCATTCAGATCTGCCTCTAGACCAAACAGGGAAGTTTCTGATCCAAGCAATGGCCACATCTAAGAACTTTGGATAAAGTAGTATTTAACTTTTGTCTAGGAGTTACGAACTGTCTGCAAGGTATAATGGCTTAAATTGACACATGCCAAAAGATCACTAAACTTTCAACAGCTGTATTATGTATCAAGAAGCATTTCTTTATATAATATTCACAAGAAAAACAATATCAGACTAAAATCAGATTCATTCAAACACAAGAATTCCATGAGATTCTTGATTATTGTTTTTTTAAGAATATTTATGCCATTAAAATATACCATTTTGGCTACAAGGAAACATTACATGCAGAAGTGTCAGTGTTAACAGAAGTTTAAATGGGGTGTTTTATCACATCAATAGGAAAGTTTTGAAAAGATAAAGCTTATTGGTTTTGATCATCAGGATTTGTGTGGCTGGAGGCAATTTTATTCTGTGACATTGTTCCAAAGACTTGTGTTCAGCTTACTGTGAGCAAAAAGATGCTCACACCTCATAATTCATCAGGAGACTGAGAAGTGATCTGGAAGCCATCCCTACAGGGCAGTAATTATTTTGCACAAAGGGAAACTAAGGTATCATTTATCTTTTGACCATTAAACACTGCCTGATAAGAATCCAACATTGAATTTTACTATTCATTTATTTTCTAAAGGAAAGGCGAAATAAGCTAGTGTCCTTTGGATATTAACAGTAGGATCTGACCACCAAATTAACTCAATGTTTGTGTGAGAGAATGGATGGCAAATGTCAGGCATCAGCTTTTCTGCAACAATGAAGAAAATAATGATTACTTAGATAAAACTGTTACTAGCTCAATATATAGGCTAAGCTGAGTTAAAAGGAAGCACTCTGCCCTGTGTTCCTGTGAACATATTCAGGCACTTAAGTACATGTCTGGATGTTCAGGAGTCCTGACCTCTCTCAGCTGGTCTGTGGATTTCAGTATTTAAGTAGCTGAGCAGGAGCTTGCAGGCTCAGCACTTCTGTGCATCAGGCCACCTGTTGAAGTGCCTAAATATAGTCCTCTGAGCTTAACCTCAGGCTTGACAACCTTGGCTATTACAAACTGCTGCTGCACCTCTAGCAGTTATTCAAAAAGCAGTTCAAGGGTCCTGTGGGTCAGGAAATTAGCAGGAAGAGAACTGCAGCTCTCTCCTTGTGGAGAGAAAGGCAAAGCTGAATGAATTAGCAAATAATATAATGGGATTTGGCAAATAGCTGAAGCGTGAGGAACCACCGTGTTGCCACTTAACACTAAAGCTGATGCCCAGCCAAAGCTTGCCACTAAAGAGCTAACACAAAATGAGCTGAACACACGTCTTTTATTGGCTGTATCATATTCAGGCTACCAAAGGATAAAAATCTAACTGTAGTATGTAGCTCAAAAGTGTAAACTCACAGAATTTCTCTGTCACTGGATTTCTTTGTCTCTCCTGTTAAACATTGATTTGGTTAGGGAACTGGAAATGTGGCTGGAGAACAGATTTTCATTATTGGGATAGATCAGGTTGTCTCTAAGTTTAAAGATAGAATTATTATGCACAGGAATGCTTTCATGTGACCATTTGATTTTTAAACAAGACAATTGCAGCAGCATTAATAGATAGATCTGTGTATACAGCTGTAGTGTTATTGAGGAGACTCATACCAGCCCAGTTATTCCATTTCTGCTGAAATGACCACTAGCAATCCTGAAAAAAATATCCTTTTATAGAGCTAGGTCTGCAGAGATGTTACATTTCTGTACATTTCTGAGTATGTTATGTAAACAATGCCCCTAGGCTTAAAGTGAACACAGCCCTTGGATTAGCAATTTTCACAAGATCATCAGGCAGACCTTGTCGATAGGATTAGCTCACCTCATTTTCATAGTAAGAGAGAAAATAAGAAACTGGTGTTTCAGCACATTTGGTAAGCACAAACAAAAATACCACTGCAGTACAGTCACTTCTCAGTTGAAAAATAATATTGTTTATCTGTCCTGAATGCCAAGGACCCACTGAAGAGCATGTGACCAAACACCAGAGAGGCATGCAGCGATACAAAAGGAAAAGCCACTGCAGTTACAGTAATGGATGTGCTGCTCTGCTGGGGGTCCTGCTCGCTCTGGAGAACACTTTCAGCTGGTCTTAATTAAACAAAGACTGGCAGTACAAGTACTGAGATCTATTTCCAGTGAGATCTTTGAACCTTGTTTATGGCTAGCTGCCCCCAGCAGCAGCCACTGACAGCGGGTGATGTTTCCCCTGTGTCTGCTCCCATACCACGCAGCCAGGGAAGCACAGCATCCAGCCAGGACACCAAACATCACTGCCATCTGTACATCTCCACCACGCTCCTCTTTCGTACCCTGGAGACCATTATAGCTGCAGAAAGTTGCTCCTCAGAGATACTTTGCACTCACAGATGGCTGCCGGAGTGATATGCAAATAACTCCTTAGCTACCAACTTTTATCTGCAAATATTTCTCAATAAACCTTACACTTAAATTGAAATGATGAAGATCACGCAGTGTCAGGCTGCAGGACTTGTCAGGTGAATTGCAATATCCTCAGAATAGAGATTTTGGTCCTATTTTACCTCCAGTTAATTGATTACTAATTAACTTGAGTTAACTGAATTCAACTCTAAGTGCTGGTCTAGACATGCCACAAATGTTTGTTCCAGAGCATTCAGAAGAAAAACCACAAGTATTTGAATCCTGAAAGAAAAAATGTGTGGAATATCTAGACTAGCATTTGCAATTGTGCTATTAGGTCAAGTTAGCAGTGCAATTAATTACTGTGGGGTAGAGGGTACTAAAAATGCTGGCACTAACATTACCTAATAAATTCAGTGTTCCAGATTGTCACTGACAGAAAATTAATTTATTCATGTCATTTATAGCTGGTAAGTAGACATGTGAGAGAATTCACTGATCTCAGTGATCTCATGTAAATGTTTTGGGTAAAATAAATTTAGCTAAAAAAACATTAGCAATTTTTTGTTTGTAATTTCTATGTGTTACCTAAAGTTCTAACAATGTATTTACATTACATCTTTGCTTAGGTATGTTAATTAACTTAAGCTTAACAGTCATAAACCACCAGGAATGCAATGAAGAAAACTAGTATTTGCTTTACTACCTTTTTCCATACTTTAAAATATTGATGTAAGCTCAGTTTTTACATTGTTTGCTTTTCTCATCTTTTAAGTCATCCCCCTCTCCCTGCTTTGTCTTCTTAAATCTTTGTTCTTCATGGGTGGGAGCATGTAGCTCCACATCTCAACCTTTTCCAATTAAAGTAATATTAAAATAACCATTGTAATATTTTCTTTGACATCTTCCAGAAATAAGTGTTATGATCAAATGATAAGCCAGTTCCTGCCCCATGCACTGCACATTTATGTTCCTAGCTGCAGCCTCCCACAGCCCAGCTGCCAGCCAAGTGGGATATCTCGTGGAATTTGCAGTTTGCACCTAACATTTTATCCCCTGCCTTTCCATGAGCAAAATCCTAGTTTCCTTGTGTTATGTGAAAAAGCAGTGGCAGATGTCTGGCTCTTCCACAGTCATGTAAATCCCAGAGTAATTCAGAAAGTCCCCTAGAGCACAGGGCTGGAAGACTCCTCTCAGAACCCACAGTGAAGGGGCACAGTACACATCCCACACTGTGCTTGTAGGGTGGGAGCTGACCACTCAGAGTACATGTCCTCAGAAGTTGGGGGAAGATGCTGTCAGAGAACTTACCTAATATCTAGGCTGACCTGCCATGGACTAACTCATGCATGGAAGATCCCACCCCCAATACCAGCTTCCATAATTCCTTTCTGTTTCTGTCCTGTACATGAGGCAAACTCTCACAGAAAATCCCTGTGCCCACAATCCCACATGTAAGTCAGATGGTGAAAAAAGGCATGACAGCAACCTTCCAGTACTTAAAGAGGACTTGTAAAAAAGGGAGAGGGACTTTTTACACAGGCACATAGTGATAGAACAAAGGAGAAAGATTTTACACTAAAAGAGGTAAGGTTTCAGTTAGCTGTTAGGAATAAATTCTTTATTCAGATGGCTGTGAACCACAAGAACATGTTGACCAGAGAAGTTCTGGATGCCTCATCCCTGGAAGTGTTCAAGACCAGGTTGGATGGGGCTTGGAGCAACCTGGTCTAGTGGAATGTGTCTCTGCCTGTGACAGGTGGTTTGGGACTAAATGATCTTTAAGGTTCCTTCCAACCCAAACTATTCTGGGATACTCTACTATAAAATGAGATGCATCAAGCAGCAGTAAGAGCAAGGGCACTCCATGAGGAAGAACAAGCTGGGAGATGAGGATGACCACAACACAGACAAGAGTCTCACCCACAAAATACAGCCCTTGAGCAGGGACAGTCAGAGAACAGGGGAGCTACAGGCTTCACCAGGACCCCACTGAGCACAAGGAGGTGGAAAAAATGTCACGTCCAACACCAGCTCAGGAAAACCAACAGCAATTTAGAAGGACCAGGAATTGGAAAAAGGAGGTACCAGTCAAATCTTCAGCCCTGCTGGCTGCTGAGGCAGCAGAGCTTCTGTTGAAATAAGTTAAAGTAAAAAACTCTCTTGCATTTGATATTCTGGCTGCTTATACCTAAGGTTTTGAGGTGTGTTATCTGGGCTGGTGATGGAAAAGGTCTGGGTGATATGGCTTTAGCAAGGAAACATGGGAAAACTAGATACATTTGTGAGGACTGTGGGTGCTCAAAGAAATTCATTATCGGATTGATGTGATCAGTAGTGGGAAAAGATACCATATGAAAATGGCCTGGTTTGGCAGATGTGTTTTCTAGAAAGCTAAACCTGGCTACCTTTGATAGAAAATGTCTAGAAATGTGTCCCTGCTGGCTGTCACAAATTCTTCTGGCATTATTTATGAGAAGAGTATGAGTCTGATGAATTAGAGCAAGCAGGCTACAGGAACGTGGAAAGGGGTAGGAATATTTTGGTGGTAGAAACTGAAATGAACAAAGGATGGAGCTTATGGTGTGGGTATGTGGATATTATTGTCATAGACAAAATTCTGGCTGTTGAGGGGAGATAACCAAGCCATCTTGGAGAAAGCTCATGTTTTGTAGAGATTACAAGTGCTACAGGATTTCATTCACCCTCTGTGGGAGTGAAGGAGGAAAGAATAGAAATCAGCCTGCCTGACTGCTGGCTTCACAGAGCCACAGAATAGCTGAGATTAAAAGGGACCTTTGGCAATCATCTTGTCACATCCCCTTGCTCAGGATCATAGGCACATGTCCAGGTGGCTTTCAACACCTTCAAGGGGGAACACAGTTTGAAGATGGTGAAATGAGGACAGGGGAGTTTATACTGGGACAAGACCCATGAGTTTCTTCCAATATTTGCCTTTGTCTTGGGCCTTACCAATTCTTAATGATGGGGCAATTATTGCTTATTAGGACCTTTGGGACACTGGTGTGATTCTGGGCTTCCCCCAAGTAGAATAATGGTTACAAAGGAAAGCTAAATTATGCTGATGGCTTTTCTTTTTCCTGAAAATCAACTGAAAAAGTGCTACCTGATGCTATTCTTGAAAGCTGTCATGTAGAGACTGTTTAATCTGGAAAGTTCTTCCACTTTTGAGCCCATTCTGCTACTTTTGAGCCCATTGCTCTTTCTGTGAATTCAGGGAGATCAGCTTCCTGCCATTTTTTTGTACTGTCCAAATCAGGTTACCTGTTTGCTAATGTTTTCATCAAAACAAATCAGAAGCTGCAAAAGCCTTCATGTCCTTTCCCTAGAACATATTCATTGTTAGGCATTGCTAGTTGTATAGCTTTTTTTTCATGGAAATGTCCCTCTTTCAGAAAAGGAAAAGGGACTTCATGCCTTTGGGTGAAGCTGATAAACTTCTTAATTCCTAACCAATGTTCTTATTCAGGATCTGTGTTTGTGTCATCAGGTAGCTGTGCTTCCTGTCAGCCTTGTATCCATACAAATACACTTACTGCTTATTTTCTATGTGACCTGTTCAGATCCAGCTGTATTCTGAATAACAGGATGTATGAATGACAACTCTCTTAACTTGATTTTGGTTTTCTCAGATTTTCTTTTACCTATAGAATTTCCTTTTACCTATAGAGCTTCAGTTGGACTCCATTATAAATCAAATATTAATCTTTGAAGATAGCAAACAAGCAAATCTGTGGAAACATCTTCCTTCCAGGTTTTGTTATTATTGATAAGCTTTTCCTCCTTGATTTCATAATAATGCCAAGATGTCAGGGGAAAGTGGGGTTCCCAGTGATGTAAGGCTCTTTCCAGATGTGTATGAGAGTGTCTCCAATTAAATTATTACAATATAAAAGCTGAAATAGACACAAAATGGAAAAAAAAAACATTAAAAAAGGAAGCACATGCTCTTTCTGGAGCTCTGCAAACATGGGAAGGCATGGCAAGGGGGCACTGGGAAGCTGTTTCACCCTCAGGTATGTGTTGTAGTATGTAATTGTCTATGCACACGACCTCCCAAGCAGCCTCATTCAAACTGCTTGTGCCTCTGCCTTCCAAACACAGGGAAGAATATATTAAAGAACTGGATATATATGAAGATTTAGGTGCCTTCAAAGCTTCAAGTCCTAAGTATGGAAGCTGCAGCTTTCTTAACTGGAGAAAAGAGGTGTACAGCACCAGGGGCTGATTTTCATACATGTTACTTCAGATCAGTAAAATGCACAGAGTAGCAATGCATGCAAGATGGTTGTGATGATAACTTCCTTTTAGATAAGGGTTGTTATTTTCTACTTAATGGATCAAACACAAGCTTTATGCAGCTACTGTGCTTGGAAGAAAGGGAACCCATGAGGCCTTACTAGGCTGGAGGTGACTGATTTCTTTACTAGGTGTAGAGTGCCACCTGCAGCACCAAGCTGAAAAGGAGGGAAAAAAAGCCATAGCCATAACTGAAGTGAATGTAATATTATTATTTACACAGTGTAAGGGAAAAATTCATAGGGCTGAAATTTAAGAACATTAAAAAAAACCTAAACAACATATCAAGGTGACTCTTATTTTTCTTTAAAATAACATAGGGAAATAAATTAATAATCAAAATGAGTAAATTAATTGACAAAGTCAATACATCATTTAGTAAGAATATATGTTGTTATTTCTTAGGTGGGGTATGTCCAGAAATATATGGGAAAAGACATAATAAATGTCAAATACATATTGGAAGTTGCATTTATTTCAAGGAGTCCTTAATAGTCTTTTAAGATTTCTTAAGACTTGGAAACTTACACTTCGATTACTGCTAATTTAAAAAGATATTTGAAAAAATTATTTGAAAAGATGCTGTTAATATTCATCACTGAAATAATGGAAACTCCTTAATTCCTAAGTATCTAGATGGGGTCCAAGCTTTTAAACAGATTTCATGGTTGTTTGTATCTATATGTGGACAAACTGCCATCCCATATTTCCACACACTTGAAATCTGAAGGAATTGAAACCTGTTACAGATCCAAGCTTTAAAGCTTGCTTTAAAAATATTTACAAATTAATTTGGAAACATGTCAAACATATTTTACTTCAGCAGAGTAGTGCATGCAGTCATTAAGTAATCTGGAGATTGAAGATGATCTTTTAAGAACTCAGGAGTACAAGAAATCTGCAAAGGAAAAGGAAAGGGCAAATGGTGGTGGCAGCTCTGGCATCTTTTCTCTGATACCTTGTAACTATCATATCTCTGGCTTTGAATGTGAAAAAGAAAGCAAGAAAAGGCACTTATATAGTAAATATGCACTGGACTAGAGCCATGGCTTGCAGATGCTGACAGCATATTGCTGAGGATTTACATAGAACAGTACAAGGAAACTACCATCTAATCCTGAAAAACCTTGGAGGCCTTGGGAATTCCTCTATGTTTAAGTTACCACCAACCTGAGTTTGAGATGATGTCATTTAAAGGCCAGTGGCAATTTTATTGTCAAGGTACAAGGACAAAAGAATTGGCCTGTATTTTTAGGGCTGAATGGAATCAGATACTGGTTCTTTAGCAAAACAACCTCTTTGCTGCTGCAGTCAAAGAAAAAAATATAAATTATAAAGCAGTGGTACTCAGAGGTACTCAATTTCAGAGACAAATTGCAGCTTTGAGATTCAGTGATGTTTGTAAAAATACCTGTTGTGATCTACTAGTCTCAGAGACACCTTCCATTTTTATGAAATACCTTATGCAGGATTTAAAAAAAATAAAATAATACTTCCCTTCCATGTCAATATTTCTGCTGGCTTCTGGGTTAAACAAAAAAGATCCCCAAAATCTTACCTGAGAAAAACACTGTCATTAAAATCACCTTGGGAGCTAGGTGGTGTGAATAAGTCAAGAGGACACTGAAGACATCAGTTTTCTTTTGATTAGGGATTTACTATTTCAAATTGAGCAAAAAAAGCTGAAAACTCTAATGAGAAACTTAAATGGAAGTATAACCAATGTCTGACATATGGATTGTTTCTAAAAATGTCATCTATTTCTTATCTTTATCAAGCAGAGCCAGTTTAATCAAAATAAGCCAGTCATGGTTAACATGGCTATCAAGAGTGCAAACACATTTTACAAGTGCAGTTACTCAGAAAGGACAGAATGAAGTGCTTTAGGTTCTTAATGAAGAATCTGAAGAAGTGATGTCATATTTCTCAAAGAAAAGAGTAGAAAAATAACTCTATCACTCATTCTCATAAAAGCTTTGAAACCATAAAAGTGGGTTTTCAGTGAATACAAAATATTCAGCAAATAAAAACTGTAGCAACTTGCACTTCTGTCCCCTTATTAGTGGTTATCAAATGTGAAAATTCCCACTTTGCAGTCAAGGTAGAATTGCAGTGGAAGATTGAAATACATACTGATTTTCTTTTCCTGTACTTCCAATTTTAGCATAACGCTGATTTTCTATATATATATACATTCTTGCATTATGTTGGGTAACATTCAAAGAACCTGAAACTGCCAAGTGTAAAAGTCTAGGATAAAATACTCAAATCTAAACAGCTTGTAGTAGTGTTATAGCTCTATCTCTTACACTGCTGGTGGAAAAGAAGGGGGGGACCCTTTTATCACACAAGAACAAAAACCTAAATTTGTGATAAGGATATTTCACTAATATCTGACTGTGATATGGTGGAAAAACTGTAAGTGTTAGGTAGGCTGCAACCCCAGCAGATTTTCTGTTTCTTTTATCTGACAATGCACAGTTTAAAGCCTTGCAAGCCAGGCTTGGGTAGTTTAAGCCACTTAGGTCCATGTGCCACAGATGGGGAATAATTGACCTTTAAGCCACGTGGCCTTCCCAAACCCACAACTCATCAACAGTAGTGTCCCCATCTTTTCCTTTTACATTACCTGAGGTGCAAGGTGTTCCCTGAAGTTCCCTGGAGAGAAAGCCAGGCAGAGCTACTGCAGAAAATTTTGAATGGGTCTCTTGGGAAAAAAAGACCCATCCCTGTGAGAGCAGCTGATTGTGACTAAGCCTTAGAATAAGAAAATCTAGTATTAGAATCTCCACAAGAGGGTATTATTAAATATTAAAAGAGCATTAGTTTACAGACCCTGTGTGTGGAAGTGCTGGTGACAATATGATTCATGAAATGCAATTAATTTTAACTCGGTTTTTCATGGGACTACCCAAATTCTGAGATTAAAAACTCCCAAGACTGAAATAAAGGCAATAAGAAGTAGCAAATATCAGCCCTCCATGTTATCTGTAGCACAGATTGTGCATGTACTATTGCCAAGTCACATCATCCTGGTGGGATGGAATAAAGATTATAAAATGAGATCCAGGGGGTGAATGCTCAGCAAAAAATAACCCCTGCCTAGCCAATAACATGAGGCTGTGCTTAATACTAGTTACTCTTTTAGAAGACAATGGATTTATTTGGAGATACAGGTATATAGTTACTTCACTTGTTGGATTCACCCTCAATTGGGTGACAGCAGCGGAATTTGATCTTGTGGTAGGAAAAGCTGGAAAAACCTAGGTAAAGGGAAGGAATAATTAGGAAAAATAGGTTGTGATGTCTGAGAGGGAATTGTGCCAAATCTTGAACAAACAATAAAAACACTGAAGAAAGATTATGAGAAAAATACAACGTAAAGAGGTGTCCTTGGTGTTTTAGTTATTGTCAGGTACAGAGGAGTGCCCGTGTCCTCGACTGTGCTTGCTCCAGGTGGTGTTCAGTGATGGGCACAGCCATCTAGTCATTCTAGATCCAGTCATAGCCTTGTGCCCTTCCGTCCCACACAGTCCTGTTTACTTGTGTATGTGATTGCTAGCCCTGATAGCTCAGCCATGTCAAAGGGTGTGAATTCAAAATTATAAGGAGAAGAAATAAATGGAAGTGATTACAACAAAGAAAAAGAGCTCCAAGGGGCTTTTGTTTATAAAGACTTTACAATTCAACCATATGGTGCATTCTGCTTGTACCAAATGCTTTTTTTCCATGCAATAAATGTTGCCTATAGCCACTGAAATTCAGCCTGAAATTGCCACAAGAGTTTTCTAAATTGCAATATCTTTTTCTCTTGAAAGAGTTCATCCAGAAAAAGCAAAGGCTTGAAGCCAAATTATTTTCCCCTGCTAAAGAATATGTATACACAGAGCAGCACTGTGCTGTATATCTTGTTGATCAGTATTTTCTTCTTTGGAGTACAGTTAAAGCCACTAACAATCACAGAACCTGAGGAAAATGTTCCCCAGGTCCCATATTACAATATCGTTATATTCAATTGTGCAGAAGCAGCTCCCTGCCACACTTTGCTATTGGGTCTTTGTTAAAATACTTCCATTTTTATTGCTCCCTCTCCCACCTGATTTATTTGTTTATATATTATTTTGTTAACTTGGAGGATTTAACAGCTTCTGGTGAATATATAGGACTGGCTGAACTTAAAGTAATTATTTTTCAAATGAGTTTTCATGCTCGAATGATTCCCTCTTGTGAGGAGCTTCCTTTGGCTCTGAACTTTTTTTTACATAAGCAACATTTGAAAAACGACTTGCAAGAAATGATTGCACCCTTCAAAACTGCTCTTCTAATAATGCTTCTAGCAAATTTGCTGTGAGGAAAATTGTTAATATTCTTCTGAAAGAATTAAAATGTATAAACTAAACTGACCTGTTTTTTAATGGGAGGGGAATGATTACGCTTAGAAACCTTGTGTCCTAAAGGACTGAGGGTGAGAGAGGAGATATTTTCAGTACCTGTAAGGAAAAGATGAGGCTGGATGCAGCCAGATCATCACCTTGGTTGTAAGCAACCAAGATTGAATCACAAAAAAGTTAAATCAAATCATCTTAATTATAGAAGAGTAACAGAAGGAAGAAGTACCTGGGCTTTCCCTCTTCAGATAAACCTGAAGCATCTGGTGAGCTCTGCCCACAGGTTGTGATTGCCTGAAGAACCCACTGGGCTGACATGAGAAAGGGATTACAGCCCTGCCCATCACTGGTATCCTTCCCCAGGGATAAATACCTTTATACGTTTAAAAGGCAAATGTATTCTGCTTGCTTTTGCTGTTTCTTCACAATTTCTGGTGGTAAACATAGCACCTCCGTCTCCACAGACTCTCTAAAGCAACCAAAATTAAAAAAGAGAATCAATTTAAGTTTTCCTCTTTTTTCTTTCAAAATATGCATATTCTCTCAGCTTGTCTTTTTTGATATCAAATGCCAAAACTTTTCATTTGTGTATTAGAGGGATTTTTCTACTTGTAAAATGTTGCAAAGATTAAAACTATTCTGCAACATTTCTAGTATTGTGGTGAGGAACATCTTAACTTTGAGAAGGAAAATTCTAACTTAGTGCTGGGATTTGCTACTTGTTTCTTCTTGTTGTGGGATCATTCATATTAAAATCCCTTTTAATATAGAAATACTTCCATTTTTATCTAAATTTTTTAGTGATTATTTTTGCCATCTCTAAGCACCATTCCATGTAGTATTACCCAGGCACCAAGAGTAACTGAAGAAAGCGAGAATCGGTTCCACATAGCAACAGCTATAGCATAGCTGACATATAGCAATAATAACATTCTTCCCTTCAATTTGGAATTACTCATGTATAAATTTAAGTTAATGCACAAATATTTTCAGGTGAAAACATATAATAATAATAATGTAAAATAAATATATAGAAATATATATATTCTATTCAAGATGTTTGCTGCCTGAAACTTCTTGTTAGCTTTTCTACGGAAGTTGGTCTTTGGGAGTGCAATGGTGTACAGTTTTGCTGAGAGTGGCTGTATATGGGCTCATTTGGTGCCCTTGGGTATTTTCTGGGTCTATCCTAAAAGTCGTGATTTGAACATAAAATGTGCGAATATGTACAAGGATATTAGAAAAAAAAAATTGAATTGGATTATAAAAGGAAACTGTTATTTTTTCACTGTGCAAGCTAGCATTTGGAAAGGACAGGAGTCATCAAATGAAAATAAAGAGTAGTCAAAGTTGCAGGATGTGGACTGAGAAATGAGATTACTCTCTGTATTGTTTGTTGTAGCCAGGAAAGCCAGTGTCAAAATTCCGTGTTTTTTCTGAAGATGTATCTTCAGCAGAAGATGAGAGCTGGGATTAGTTCTAACAGTTTTGATTGAAGAAGAAGGGAAAGTTTTGGTTTTGACAGATATTTGATGGACTGTAAAAAGCTTAATTAAAAATTGAGAAAACATAGCAGTGACAATAGGTGGCAGTGTCGTCTCGGAAAAAAACATTTCTTATATTTTTGCTTTTGCTAGAATTTGCTCTTTTAAGAGGAAGGGAGGGAATAATAACCCTCTTGCTGTGGAGAGCATCAGGAGTCAGGAGTCAAGATTATTACTAGCTTTCATCTGAGGTTAATTTTCTTCCCCGCTTTTTTTTTTTTTTTTTTTTTTTTTTTTTTTTTTGTCATTATCTAGAAGATTTGTGTGAAGATCTCCTATTTGGAATCGACCTTGAATCCTACAGTTACAAATGTAGACCAAAAGGTAGTTTTTAATACTTGGTCTGTATTCTGGGATTTGAAAGCCTGCAGGGCTCAATCAGCTGGAAAGCAATTCAATTGATTAAGGGATGAGCTGAAGTTGTTTAGGATGCTCTGCCTGCCTGTCAGCTCTTCTGGTGATTCCTTAAGGTTTCATATTTCCTGGCTTTGCAGCAGCAGTCTCCTCTCCCCTGCTGCAGTGTGAGACCTTGCATGCAGCAGCACTGGGAAATGTCACTAGGCAGACAAACAAAAAGTATTCACAAAGTCGGTAACACCTGAGAAACAACCTGCCTTCCAGGCTCAGGAAAGAAGTAAAGCTTTCCCTGTACTTTTAGTTACAGACTAAAGGAAAGTGATGGACTGGGGCTTTTAACAAGGTTCAGGGCATCTCAGCTCCTCATGCTATCATAGATGCTTTTCCTGGTGACCTCTGGCAACTTGCCTAATCTGCCCCTCTGCTGCTTAGCCTGTACAATGCAGATAGCACTTTAATTTGCCTGACTTCAGGGTAATGCTTGTCTCTCACTCTGCTGTCCTCTGCTAGAGGAGTTCTGATATTGAGTTAGACTTTCAGTTGTATAATATGAATAAAATTAGCTGTATCTACTCAAGGGTTTCCAAGATTGAGGGGAGAAATAGAAGCTGAATAAAGGCAGCACATGGGTGAAATCACCTAATATGGAGTGCTTAAGTGGACCAGGAAACCAGAAACTAGACCACTGAGCTAGAATACAGAAAGAGCTAGATTAAATTTTCTCCTCTGCCTGAAAATGTTCAGAGTTTCCAAATTACCTGAAAGAGCATTGATTGGTAGGAAATGGGATATTTATGGAAAATAGGGCTTGGTATCTTCTCATATTAATTTTGTGCACAAGAGTGAAAACCTTCATTTATTTACATACTTAGATCACTCAGATGAGTAATAAGAATTATAGCACAGGTCTTACCTGCTCAGGCTGATATAAAAAGTGCTGCTTGTGGATAGGTAGTAAAAGCACCTAGATATGATTGAAACTGCCCTTTGTTATCTCTCCTGAGGCAAAGAACTCAGCCTTGTTTGCCTTCCCCTGCTAGTTTACTGCAGAAGGCTATGTTGGGTAAACCCCCTTTTTTCTTTCCCAAATAATTTGGGCATTCAAATTCCGCAGAGATTTTTTTCCTCTTTGTTACCACTGCAATCTTTTTTCTGGGCACCTCCTGGGTTTGGGCTAGAGTTAAGGTGCAGTTCCTACATTGAAAGCAGAGTTTTTCATATGCCTAAGAGGCAGTGGGCTACCTGTTCTGTATTGCCTTTCTGGTACTGAATCTGCAGAGGGTGTAGAAAACTCAGGTATCAATGCTGCTGTGATGGCTGATGCTCAGTTGCAAGCACTGAACACATTACGCTCTGAATCCTATGGTGAATTTAGGTAAAAGAGGTCTTGCTCCACTGGCTGACCTGAAAGCTGTAAACTGCTCCTGTTGT
This sequence comes from Erithacus rubecula, assembly GCF_903797595.1. NCBI lineage: Eukaryota > Metazoa > Chordata > Aves > Passeriformes > Muscicapidae > Erithacus > Erithacus rubecula. The sequence goes on along the minus strand of NC_136689.1, from coordinate 82,972,361 downwards.
GAAGAGCTGCTGATCCGTGTGGCTAAAAATTAGGCTTCTCATATGTTTCCCTGTCAGAGTCTTGAAGCTGCTTGGTGTGCAGTGGGAATTAAGTCTCACTGTTGGCATAATCGTTTTGAAATATCACCCTGTGAAACATATTTACTATGCAGTGTGATGAATTCTGGAAAATAATTGAGCTTTTCTCTGGCTGTAGGTTTGTGCACTGGGTACTGCTGTGATTACAACTATTCTTAAAAGTGCTTGGCACAGGGAACCTGGTGTGCATTGGTGGAGAGAGCTGACACAGGTATCACCCACAGGTTCCATCCTTTGGGATCCTTTGTCACCAGTTGTGCTCTGCTCTCTAGGAAAAAGTGTATATGAAGGCAAATGCCTTTATGACTCTATGAAAAGAACTCTTCAGTATGTCACTGCTGCAAAGGAGAGAATTTCTGTGCACCAGATCCCTGCCAGTACAATAAACCCAAATAAATACAGAGAACAGAGTTATTCTAGGCACTCTGAACAGCAGTGAAATGTGGGGTGCTGTTGGGAGAAAATAATCACTTCTTAGCTTATAGATTTTGGACAGCTGTGGTAATTTAGATATAATATGATTATTTTCCAGACTAACAATCTTTTGCCATGCTTGATGCTTATGAAAACTGTATCTCCTACTGGAAGGACTCCTGAATATTTACTTTCTTTATATCTTCTCTCCCTGAAGTCTGTAGGGATTCATGGATAATGACTGTTTTCAAGAGACCCTGAAATACAAAAATACTTAAATCTCACACCACTTGCAAGAAGAATTAAGTACCTAAACATATGTGGGTATCTGGAATCTCAGAATAGTGTTTTTAATTAAAAATCCCAGATAAAAATATTCAGTTTTAAATTAATATGAAACTAAGAGGAAATATATTGTTATTATCTGAATTATTATAATATATAGCACATAATATATTAATCTGTATGCTATAATTCATGCTTTATTATAATTGCATATGAATTATGAATACGGTATGATATGAACTAATATGAAATCTATGGTTAAATTTGCACCAAGCTCCACCAAGTTAGATAGCTGTAGAAAGAGATGTCTTTGCCCTGTTCCAAGCAGGAATGAGATAACAGAAGACAAACCATGAAAACTGATATTCTCTGGTTCTTATTTCCTCATCCAATGCTATTTAATTTGTGTTGCTGCATTTTTCACCATGGAGTGGCTATTTGCAAAGGATGAGCTGGTTTCCTGAACTGTTTTCCTTTAAAGCATTGCCCAAAGTAAATGGTGACAGGGAAACTCTCACACGTGGGACCTTCTACAAAAATACTCTCAGCTATTGATATGAGTCAGATACTTGAATCAGCTATGGGATCTTGGATGTGTACTATGTATTCCTGCTACAAAGCAGTTATGAACAATTTTGCAGGGTATTTTTGCAGTAGAAGAACAGGAGGAAGACAGCAAAAAGGTGAACTTGCTAAAAAATTCCCACCTCACAGCCTTCAAAAATATTACTCCAAATAATTAAAATTATCTGATAGTCAGCACTAAACAAATGAATCATTCCTTATTGTTCATGTCAGTCCACTGTGTCTGCATTCTTTTGCATTGTTTCTTTCAGAACATATTATTCTGTTTTCTGTTTTTGTATGAAGTCTGAAATTGTGTTTACCATATCTGTCAGAGCTGGCCTGGAGCACTTCCAGTCCTGTCTAAAATCTTGATATATAAAGGAGAATGTAACTTTATTATACTTTTCTCAGTAGAGACAAACAGCATTATTGGTTTTCTTCTATGCTTCTTTCTTTTTTTCTTCAAGCTAGGGAGTGGGAAAAAAGGAAAAGCAAACTTTTAATAACAGACTACATTATAATGTGTATTAAAGTCATATCATTCATGTGTTGATGTCTGTTTTATTACTAAAATAATGTCTTCCAAGAGCTAGATAAAGTATTCATAATATTTCCTTGTCCTAATACTTAGAAATGTTGGTAAATGATAGAACTATTCCCTTGTGTAGATCATACTGCTAGCTGCTAAAGCCTGAAAATCTCCTAAATCTTTACTCTTAAGAAAAGTAGTATTGTACTTAAAGCAGTAAGCCTTTAACTGTAATCTTCTCTCACTTATCCCTCCCATTGCCTCCCATTGCTGTGGCCCCAAGTTGCACCATGACAACTTAGTGTATTTGAGAAAAGTTAAATAAATAAGTTCAGTATACTTCTGTCTATGTGTAATTACGATATTGAGGCGATTGTCAGCAAAAATACCAACAGATGGTAAATCTTCAGTTGATCTATCTGTGAGTAAAACTTGTGGCAGATTTGGTAAAATAGGTGCCTGTATTTCAAGAATTTAAGAGGAAAATGAGAAATATTATTATAAGCTAAGTGAATTTTTTTGAACTTGACTTTTAATGTTTTATCTCAGGTCCAAGCAAAAACACAACTAAATATTTGGTCTGAACTAGCCTGTCTCAAGTGCAAATACCAGTTCTTTCATATCTCCACATGTCTGCTTGTTCCTGATCTAATGTGCAAGCACATTCCCTGCCAAATTGCTTCTGCTTATCATCTGATTACCAATAGTCCTTTCTGTAGCAAGTGGATTGCTGATTAGAGGTATAGGTTGACTAAATTCTGTAGAAATCTGCCTCGGAAACCTTGCTGTGAGCATTCAGGTGGGAAGCCTGAGCGCTGGAATAGCTATTTCTTTCATTAATATTTAACTACTTTCTTGGAGGCTGTTATAGTTACACAAAGTAAGTAGCTAAAGCTGTAATTTCAAGTCTAAAATACATCCAAATACAGCTTAAGGAGAAACTGCTATCAAACCTGAAATGTGCGTGTACAGGCCAGGTTATGTTGCCTGTCTACTTCAAATGCAACCTTTTTCCTTTCCTTGCTGTTTCCAGTCCCTATTTCTCCTGTTTGCTGATGACTTGGGGGTATCATTTCAATACAGTAAGCATTTCCTAGAAAATAATCTTTAGCATTCTGTAGAAGCAGAGGTGGTGACACTGGAACTGAGCTAGCCTGCCTCTAAAAGATAAAGTTTAAATGAAAGAAATACTGGCTTCTAGGAATTGCCATGTCAGGCCAAAAGTACCAGGAAATTGTTTCAGTTGTTAAATTCTGTATTTCTAAGTACAAATGGGGAAGATTGGTTTTTTGTTGCTTTGGACAGTTGTAACAAACTACCTATTTTCCTGCATCCCAGACCCACTCTTTGGAATGCTTTTGAATAAGTACAAGACTGTTGCTTTCATGTTTTTGATTTTTCCCTCCTGCTCTGTGTTGGCTGAGAAGAAAAATGGATTTCCTAATGGGCTAAAGTGAGAAGGAAAAGGGAAAATATGATTCAGGCACCAATCTTGTTGTCTGTCAAACTTAGTAAAATCATTTAGAGTGGCCTCATGTATGGATGCATGCAGATACCAAATTACTGTTTTGCTCAATTTTGGGTCACCAGGTTTGGAACACTGTAGACTTTATCCTTGAAACGAGTCTCTAAGCCAAATGCAGACATTGTGTACTAAGTATAGTGCTAATTATACAATATATATACAGTAATTATACTGTAGCACATGCAGAGTTATTTAAGTTCCACATGTGACCAAGAGGTGAGGTACTGAAAAAGAACATTTTATTTTGCAGGATTATTTTAATTACTTTCCTTGCTGTAAATGCAGCCCTGCATCCATCAAGAAAGATGCTCACAGTAGGGTTCTTCCATGTTTTCAAAGTCTGCACTCTCCCACTGTTTCCTTAACAGCTATTCTTTGAGGTCTTTCTCGAGCACCTGTGCAAGGAAAAGGAAAAACTGATTTGGGATTTATTTTCCTGTTCAGTAGGGAATGAGAATGACAGGATGGGAGGAGGGAGGAGGGATTAGTCCTTCTCACTGTGGCACTAATGAAAGTATGCTTCTCCATGAAAGAAATTTGTTCTGCTTTGAAGTCAGTGGAAGAACTAATGATATGGAGGAGGTGACTAGTGATGTGTAATACCATGCAAATGTCTGTATTTTAATCTTTATACTGAAAGCTATTAGTGCCTTCTGTCTTGTCTTCCAAAGAGGCATTTTTCTGCCACCTGCTGTGGATATTGTTCCCAACATATCCTAAGTATACATAGTACTTCATCCTAACATAAAGACCTTTGGTCTAAGCATGGTCCCTGCAGGCATAAATTCCAGTATTTCCAACTTTTCCCTACAAAAGAGGATGTGGACAGGACTAACAATGTTCTGAAGGAAGCAAATTTCCAATAGAATGAGTTTTCAGAGTCTTTTTTTCTGGGACTACTAGACCCAGGAAAGAAACTCATGTCAGTTTTGTGGAAAATAATCTGAAGTAAAGGGCAAAAAGCGGCACCAAAAATGCAAAGTGTTCTAGTGGTGCTTCCTGCACACTGTGCTGCTTTGGCCAAATAGATGGATGCCTACTGATTGTCACTTGTTTAGTGGCAATCTCTCTGTTCCCACCACCTCTTCTTTCCCCATTGGAATAGCTGCAGAAGTACTTCTTCATTTTAATTTTGGTTTGTAATAAAGGTATCAGGAGCAGTTCACTCTGAACCTTTTTAAAAACAATTCTACTACATATCTGTGTCTAGGGGGGATGGAGAGTAATTTTACCCATGTATTTACCCATACCACTTTTGCCTTTCTTAAAAAGTGAACTTCTGCAGTGAAGAAAGCTTCCTCTGAAAGCCTTGGTTCTTTTTTCCTAGTACAAATTCCAAATAATTCTATATTGAATTTAAAGTCTCAACTGAGCCTAAGTTCAAACAGGTTTATAAAACTGTCTTTGTCATGTAAAAAGCTTTAGGCAAGATTTTACAGTGTTTAAACTTCCCCCACAATTGGGAAGGAAGAAGGAATTCAGAAAATCTAATTGCCTTAGCAAAAACTGAGCAGCCAAGGAATACTTTGGAGTTAAAGTAATAAAAGAAAGATGACCCTCTTTTTTTGTTAAAGAACCAGAGACCTTGCACTGATGGGAGCTATTGAGAAGTTTTATATTGTTTTTGCTGAGTTTTATGCTTAGACTGGATTTCAGACATCTTCTTCCTTTTCCTGCCTTTTCTCTAGTGGACACATTATTCAACTGTTCTTGATAATTATTTTTTGAAATACTACTTTCTCATGCATTTCAATATATCTTTTAAATGCATACTACATTTTTTGTATGTATTTACTACATACTACATAGTTTGTAACAAACTACTTTGTAGTATTTCAACTACAAAGTGTTAGGGAGCGTTAGTGTTAATTTGAGCATAGAAAATGTGCTCATTCATTTCTCTTATAACCTATAAATATTTCCACTTGATATTTTACTGTGAGAAGTATCCCAATCTTTAGACATTATGTACATTTGTCTAGGACTCCTTCTAGCAAGCTCTGTGTCAGAGATATCGCTCATTCATGGAAGCTTCGAGCAGCCTCAAAGGGACAGGGAGCAGATTTCGCATATTTAAGGTCAGGAAAGCAAGATCAGGAAGGAAACAAAGAAACACTAGCTTAGTTTCCAATTGCTACTCATGTGAAAGTAGTGTGGTGCTGAGTAAGGTAATATACTTACAGAAGAGGCATTTTGCAGGTATCTGTCAGCTCACTGCTCCTGGCTGCGGTGCCCAGCTCACTGGAATACAGAAATGGAGCTATCCTTCCCAGCACAACAGAGAAACACACGAGTTGCTCTTAAAAATGTCAGCAGGGGTGTTGCACTTGAGGATGCACACAGCAGTACTCATGTTTGGATGGTGTGGCATGTTTGTTTGTTCTTCATCTGGCAAGGAAGACAAGCAACTGCTCAAAGCCCTTCCTACAACCCAGACACTGGGACAGCTCCCTGGGCAGCAGCTGGGAGTCAGCTCATCTGCAGCCCCACTGGGCCATATGCTGGTTTTGTGGTCTTCAGCTCCTGTGAGAATAATGACTTCAGCCTCTTGCTGCCCCCTGACAAATCACTGCTGTAGGTTGTTCTCACTGAACTTGGCTTGCTGGCCACCTTCTGCACTGAACCCTTCAGGTTCTGTACCACTTTCCCACTGAAATTTTACTCCAGGCTGGGAAAGTTACCAGCTGTACCAGCACTCTTGTGTTATGTGCTCTAAGCTCTCTGTCTGATCACCTTGTAGGAGCTCCTCCAGGCCTGGAGCTAGGTATGTGTGCTCAGCAGTGGGTGTGTGGCCATCCCACTGTGCTCCAGGAGCTTGCATTAGCTGGGAGCAGTGCCATGCTGCCGGCTGGCACGCATGCAGTCCAGAGAGGGAGACTCTAACTTTTCTGCCTCTGGGGCTCTTGAATTAGTAGGAGTGATGCAGAGATGATGCAACCAGTGTTCCCAATTAAAACTATTTTGAAGCCATTATAACAACATCTACAGAAAAATCCTGATTGCTCTTCAGGATGTAAATAAGTGTCCTGTTTCCCAGGACATTGATACCATTAATTTAAAGTCTCTTTGTCTCTCTGACCATTGCTTTAATAACTCCTTTCTTCTCTGAGCATCATCTATGGATACAAATTTCATACTGCTCCCATGGAGATGTTTGCCACCTGATTTTCAAATCAGACAGCAGACAGATTGTGGTTTTGCTTTACAGAACTTGAGCTAAATATTCAAGCTGTTGCCAGAGGTGAAACATCTTGTTGTGCATGGGTATTCCCTACTGTTGTAGCTGAAACCAAGACACCCTTCCATCACACAACCTATCTTCCCACCACTCAGCTGCATTGTTGGCACCCCTGCACTAACAATGGATTTTGAGAGGAGGTGTCACATATGGGACACCCCCATGTGGTGTCTGTTCCCCCATCACCCCAGTTCTCTGTAGCACTGCCTGTTTCTATGTATACCAGGCTGAAGTCACTTGCTTTGCCATGAATTCTTAGCCCTGGGGACAGACACATGTGATGATGGATGGTGCATACCTTAGGTTATATGCAGAACTGTAAACTCCTGCTGCTGTCATGATTCCTCAGATTAAATGTTCAGCAATCCAATTAAAGCATATGTCCACACAGCTTGCAATTTCAAAATTACAAACTGTTCACAGACAGAGAAACCTAATGCATAATACCATCCACTCCTGTAAATGCTAAACATCTGAAAATGTTTGTGTAGATTTCTAACAGAATTGTACATCTGCTGAATTTCCCAGATTTCACTCTAGCTGCCACTAAGTAATTTATTGTGAATGTGAGACTGAATTCAAATCCTGTTTATGACTGGTGTGAAAGCAGGGGTGATAAAATGGGAGATGCCACAGTTGTCTTGAGAACATTGGATGCTGCTAGGAGCAGTTACAAACCTGGCTGTACAGTGTGTACCTGCTGAGCATTACATGAAGTAACAAATCTGTCCATCCTTGCATCCTTGGTTGCTGGATGTTACAATCTTGTATCTCTTCCGTTCCCAAACTTTATGATAAAGGCACTGTAGTAGCTTTTGTGGGCTGTAATGTGCCAAATGGGAGCTACAATGCAAATTTTATCAAGGCTCATTATAGGTCATCACTCTCAGATGCTGAAATGTCTGAATATGTTATTTCCTGCTCTTATTAGAAACACTATGACAAATCCAATGTAAACAAAAAATTTCATTTGAGCTTGATGAGAACCCAAATTTATCAAATCCATATGTCCCACTTCTCCACCATCTTTATGCCTTTTCAGGGATATCTTAAATGTAGATACCTTGTTAGTTCCCTGTTGCTGTATTTACCCTGTGCTGCAGCCTCAAGGAGCTGCCACCACACTGCCTGTGGGTGCTGGATTTCTGACACAGCAGCATCACAGACCCCCTGGCTGGAGTACTGACTTGATTGCCTGCCTTCCCTCTAAGGAGAAAGTTTATAGCCGGCTGCCTATTTGTATCATGACAGTTTAGAAATGCTAGAGACTAGAAATTGGACCAAATGTGCCATTTGTAGGGTTACAAATGGGAACCATTTAACGCTAAAAACATCTCCTGCTTTTCTTCCACTCTCTCTTTTCTAAAGGTCAAGGTATTTGTATAGAAACATTAAGCCACCTGTAGAGAGGCTGCAAGACCATTCCAGCTACACTGTGATGTGATTTTTATCTCCCACCCAAACATGGAATGCCAGTCATAATTATTGTTACACATAAATTTCTCACTGGGATTCAGGTTTCACATGATTAGGAACTAAACTATGTAGAGTGCTTCCTTCTGACTCTGTAGTTTCAATTAACAGATTCAATGATGAAAAACCACAGTGAGAGATAATGGCTGAGGTCAGAGAGGTTATCTTTTTTTATAGCAGTTGTCATCTTACATGAGAAAACAAAAACAAAAGAGAGTTTCATTAACCTGAGCAAGGAAATGGCTGCTGCAGATAGTGTGTCAGCAGGAAAAGTGTGATCAGGACAAAATCTTTCCCATAGCCTTGGTCACTGCTGTGATCATCCTAATCCCCAGTGGGTATGGTGGTGATGTGCAGTACAGGGCTGCTGCAACCTAGCTCTGTTCCATTGATGAAGCATGTAAGCAGATTATTACTAGTCTGGTCAGTGCTCATGACGATCAAGAAGCTCTTTTTGCTTTAGAGCAAAGCATAAGAAAGCCAGAAGATGAAATAAATACTGCACAGAGACAGAAATCCACCACTTTCATCCAGGAAAGTGACCCTGGATTTCTTTCTTTTCTTTCCAAGGGCCTTAGAGCTCTGGAATCCCATCCTAAGAAATAGTCAAGAGATAGAGTATTTAAAGGAGTGAAAAAAAAAATACAATTATAGGGCTGGCATGAGCACTGGAAAAGTAGGTCTGCCTGGGGCAGAAGACTATCAGCAGTAGCAAGGCACACAGACATGCTCTATGCTTGGTCTGTGTAGATTTTGGGGAGCTGTGTGGGGTGACAACCATAAAGAGATATTGTTATGAAAATGATTCGCTGTTGGAAATGGTGATTGCCAAGAAATAGAAAACATCCAAAGAAGGATCACTTTGCCTAGGCATAAAGATATTGACGTGACTGTAGCACCAAAATCTATCTAGAAAAGCCTTATCTTACGGAGGAACAAACATGTTCTACTTCTCATGGCTGTTTTCACAGTATGGCTTTCTTCCATGGGTCAGGAACTTCTACCTGCCATTTCTGCTTCTCTCTTTTCCTTCAGGAGACCAGGAGTGTGCTGACTGGAGGGAAGGGATATTCATACCTTCCAGGAGCTGCTTGATCCAAGTACATGAACTAAAGGCTATGCAAGTGTGTCATACAGATGCTGTCTGTGTGCTATTGTAAAGTCTTAGACCAGCAGGGAAGAGTGGAGTAGCTTTCTTGTTCAATAGACTCCTCACTACACAAGAAGGCTTTGGATATCTCTGCCTTGAAAAATCACTTGTAGGTTGAATGTTAGAATGAGGAGGAGATGAAGAGTAAAAAAAAAAATCCCATTTTTCCTCATTTTAGTCACTGATGCACAGTGATCTCTATCAATGTCACCTAGTACTGGCACAGAGTGACTTTTGTGTATGCAGATAGCTCAGAACTTTGGCTGTTTACATCTTTCAGTATTAGAGCTCATTTTGCATCTATATCTGTTCACCTTGATAATTGCTCTCTGTCACATGCTTGGAGTGGTCTGCAGTTCCCAATCTGCATCACCTGGCTCCTCTGGCTGATGTTCAGGCTATCTCCAAGAAGAATGCTAATGAAATAAGGTTATAAAATGAAAGATCTCTCTGCTTTCAACATTGATATGTCCAGAAGACAGATGAGCTTTGAATTTCACTTCTGATTTTTAATGACAATGAATAACTGAGTAAGAAAAATAATTTTTTAAAACTGTAACTGCTTACAATTTAAGGAGAAGACTGAATTGCTCTTTTGTCTCTGGTTGTAGTCGTCCTTACTGGATGATTGAACCTGGTTACCAGCTCCTCTTGAAAGGCTGTCAGCTCTCAAAGCAGACCCCTAGCACTTCTTCCCCTTAATTCAGTGGGAATCACCAGATATCTCTGGGAATAGTGAGAGCTGGATGGATTTTATTCCTAAATCTGAGCTTTTTTTGTGGTAATGGTGGGAGAGTGGAGAGTGTTAGAACAAACTTACTTAATCACAGACTTCCTGACTGTTATGAAGGGTCAACCATAATATGGGAGGGCAGATCTGAAGTTACAGGTAGAGAGCTGCTTTCATTTGAAAGTAGCATCATTAAAAGAAAAAAAAAGAAGGAAAAAAAAAGCTAAAAAGCATTAAGCACCTGAAATACATTTTAGAAAGATAGAAGTAAATGTGAGTTCTAGTACTTTTGCAAGGAGTTGTATCAAACAAACGCTTTCAAGCAGACAGCATAATGGCCTATTACAGAAACACAATGTCACTTGTAGGTGGCTAGAAGTACAAAGCAGGAAGCTGATAGTGTCACTAAATGCTTTTTCCAAATTGCAAAGATGGGTGTTCACTGAAATGTTTTCTGGCTGAGTAAAGGTACAAGTGCAGATAGATGGGGGCAGGAGGAGACAAGCAGTCTGTTTTCCCCAGGAGACTGTCTCCTGGCCCTTAATCTTTATTCTGACTCAAGCATCCAAAATTTGTGAGTTCTTTGCTGAGGCTTTAACATCATTCAGCTATGAATAGATACCCAGTGACCAGAGAGAAGTGTCCATGTTTGTTTCTCTCTCCCTTTAAATCATTGTCCACAGTGCTATAATATTACTATTATTTTGGGAGAGGAAAAAAAATCAGCAAAAATTCTGTTTCTGGAGTATGGGGGAATTTTTTAGCTGTTTTATTTTGGTGGCACTATAAAAAATTAGGCATATCTCTAAGGTGTACTGCAAAATGCAGTATAGGCTGAGGATGTCTATGCTAATTTAAAGGACTCAGCTTAGAAAATCAGGAGTTATCTAGCTGTCACTGTACAGTGCTCTGCACTGACTCATATTGTCATGTTATTCAGGCAAACTACTCGTCAAGAGTTAACTTGGTAAGTGCATCACCTTAGCAACCAGAATATGAACACACTACAGCAGCAAAGTATAGCCAGTTTACACTTTGATTTCAGGCACAGGAGTTTGAGATGGTGATATATGTGCTGTAATGTTGTGCAGGATTGGGATAAAAAGTAATGGTAAAGCTGAAGGACCAAATGTAATATTTATTGTGTATCTAATGCTTAGGCAGTTCTGGTTACTGGAGTGTTCTCAAAGCAAAATAAATAAATAAATAAATAAGTCAAAATAATTCATGAGCCAGAATATATGGGCAGATCACTCCATATTCTCTTTCCACTTCTTTGCCTAACCTATTTAATTTTACATTTTATTCCTTCATGAGGCAAAACCTATCATAAACTTTTCAGTGTCCCTTATTTTTTTCCAGTCATTCACACATTTCTTCCAATATGTAAAACATATTGCCTAAAAAGAAAATACTTTTAAAGCAGCAAAGATGCAGCAAGCAGCAGATACCTAGCAAAGCATCATCTAAGAGAATAAACTGAGCCTTAATATGACTGAAAGACAAGATCTGTTTTAATTTTTAGATGACTCAGTATTTTTTTGCATATGGATCTGAAGTATTGAGAAAACCACTATGAAATGCAACATTTATTATTATCCATCCAGGACAGAACTGATTCACCTTGTCTTCCGCTTGCTGCAGCTGTAGGTACACTTTACATTATTTCCTGAATCCCAGTCTGTCCCAAGTGGACTTTAAATAAAGTACTGTCTGAACTAAGAACAAACAACTGTATTCCATCTCTGGACAGACTGTTACTTCTTGTTCATGTGACCCATTATTACCATCTCCAGCCTTGGCCCAGGGAGGTGAGTGTGACTGAGTTCCACTCGTGTTGAATGCAGAGAACTACCTCTACTTCAACATTTATCTCTCATTTTGAATTCAAATGCAAATCGAAATGGGCATGAGCAAACCCTAGTGTACCCTAATGGCTGCTCTAAAGCCATATAGAATACATTTATAGAACTCCTCTGATGATCAGCCTTGCCACAGCTTTATGTTTCAATTCTGTTTTGCCCAGATTTTCAAGTCATGGTGTAAAAAACTTGCTCTGGCATTATATCATCACAACAAAAGTATTCATTTGCCTCTATGAAACAGCTCTTCGTTTATACAGACATTGTACATCTGAAGCCTGGGATCATACCTGTAATTTCATTTAAAGAAAAATTAAAATGTGATTTTAATTTTTTTCTTTACATTGTTTCTTATTCACTCCAATCCTAGATGCAAAAGGGAAGTCTTGAATTCTGTTCTTTGAAGTCTGACTTGGTCTATGCAATAGGGACCTAAACAAAAGCCTGCTTAAAATTATCTTGCATACTTTGTTTATGTCATATATGTAATGCTCTTTTGACAGCCTCTTTAATATTGTGTTCTGGTGATACCCCCAGAACTCCAGGCAGTTTCACAAACCTGTATGAGATTTTCAGTGAGGTGCAGATTTGCACACATGGAAGCAGATGGTAAACCAACTAGCAGTTCAGGGAGTCAGGCATCAGGAAACTACAGCAGTGGCAGAAATTAAACACTTAGTGCCATTGGCCCAGTTTCTTAAATGATGTGAATTTCTGTATGTGATGGACACTGTATTATAAGAACAAAAGGAGAAATGGGACTAGGGACTAGATATTGCATGTTATGGTTGATCTTTTAAAATAATCTGGTCCCTAGGCACTAAATTTCCTACAGTAAAGGAAATTTCCTACAGTGGTTACAATGAAAAAAGGAAAACAAGAACAGCAAAATAGAAAACCAGCAAAAAATCCCAAGAAACACAAAAAAAAACTAACCAAGTCTAAATTTTGAATTTTTTTTTTCTTTAAAAAATTTTGTCCCTTGACACATTCTTTAACTTTTCCACAAATATGACTTGCCACTTTGCTCTTTTGGGAAACACTGAATGTATGACCCAGAAGGACTCACTTCTAGGAGGCTGAAGTTAGAATAAGGAAGTCCTTGTGGTGGGTTAGAGAAGCAGTTTGATATAAAATGTCTGGAGATGCATGCAGCTGAGTCATAAGCTAAGAGTAAAAAATATTTCATACAGGTTTTCCAGCTCACCTGATTTTATGTCTCAGATAATGCAGCTGTTACAACAAACAATGCATTCTAAAAGTAACACAGGCAGATCCTGAAAGAAACAGTTAACTTCTTCAGTTTTACTTTCTATATAGCTCTTTTCAGGAAGGAGGAGAGGGTAAGGAAACTCTTCTCATGCATCTCTAAGTAGTCAAGACCCCATCTTTAATTATTTTCTCTCTCAAAACATCTTCTTTGCCTCATTTCTGGTTCTTCAGAAAGCAAAGAAGGTCACACTGCTGTCACAGCCAATTCCTGCAAGTGCACATGGTGTACATATCCTTTTTCCACGTATAGCAAAGTAGTATTTGGCATGTGTTGATGCCCAGCATCTGTGTTTGTGAAGCAAACCACTGCCTTCTATGACTCCTGTCAGGCATACTGTGGAGGAAAACTCTCCTGTTTTCATTCAAGTGACAATAACAGCTGGGGAGAAAAGATTGGGGATGGAGAGAAATGAGTGGGAGGAGGGTGTAGAGGAGTAAATTGCATTTACTTGATTGTCAGGGCAGGGGGAAGGAATAGTAATTTGAAGGAGTGGTGCTTCAGGTTTCAAGCAGTCTTTCTGATCTACAACTGGAAGCCATATGAGACTTCAGCTAGCTTGGATCTTTGTCTAATTATATTCAGACCACAAATTCAGTGGAGACTCTGCTTTATACTAATCCTGTAAAAATCTGGCTAACACTAATGGAATTTTTTTTTGGGTTCAGCAGAAAGCAAATACCCAGATATTTTGGATTTTGCATAAAGCTGAACAATGCTGCACTACTGAATAAACACAATAGTTCCTTTGAGCATTATGGTGTTAAATGTTTGTTTGCTTGTTTGGTATTTTTTTTAGAAAATCATTTCATCAATGTGAATAGCTTATTTTATTCTATTTTCTCACCCATTGCTCATTGGGTGGCTACACATGTGTCCCACCATTTATGGAAAAGATAGAAATCTTAATTCTGGGGCTCTAAACAGCAGTTCTGCCCAGGGGCTGGAAACAAGGCTCAGATTATGGATCAGAATAACTGTGATTTTATTGGTTTCAGTTTTACAGAAGTATTAAAATCGAATGCTTTGTAGACCACCTACTTAAAATGAACGCTAGATTTGCTGAGATTACTGCCTATTTCTGTTCCCTTTTATGACATCCACAAATTGATATATGACATCTCTTCCTAATATGTATGTCTGGCTTGCAATGGACCCTGAAGATTTGGGTTCCTTACATTAACCCACATTCTGAGACCAAAAGCTCTTCCTGAAAGGTCTCAAAGCCAACCACATGGCTAATTAGTAATAAAGAACTACTCATACTCTTTAAATGTCTCTTAGATTCCTTTGACAAAGACATGTGATAGCTGTCATAACTCCTTAGAAAGTAGCATCAATTTAGTAATAAAATGCTTCTGGTTATTTCAAAAAGTTTCAGTATTAGAAAGCATGGGTAATTCCCTCCCACTCACAGATCCAGCATATACTTTTCCATGTGGTTAGTTTGCTTCACAAAGAAATTGCATGAAGAAGCATTAAATGCTAATTCTGCTTGAAATTAGTGCATCCTGATAATTATTATCCTGTTCCTTTTTGATTGTGGAGTAGAAGAAATAATAGTCAAGTTAACTTTGCTGCTGATAACTGTCTATAAGTCCTGAAAGATTGTTGGGGAAAAAGCCATGGAAAGGTGCAGAAATCCCGTCATTTTAGGAATTTCATTCTTTTCCCTAGAAAGAAATGAGGAACATAATTTCTGTAGAAATAAGTATTAAATTAATACTTCCTAATCAAAACCAGGAAGTGCTTAAAATTGAAAAAAAACCTCCAAAAACAGTAGACCAGTTGAGTTACACAGAAAAATTGATTATGGGTTAATCGGAATTAACAGGACATTTTGACTGCTCCTCCTAGGTTGTTGATTTTTTCCAAGAATAGACTTACCCTGGAACTGTGGGTGTATATGATAAAACTTTGTTTAAAAAGCATATCCCACTGAAATTCATAGCTCTAAGCTGAATAATTGATTTCTGATTACCAGTGGCATGGATTTATGAATTCATTATCTTCATTTAATCATACAGAAAAAAGCCTCTTAATCTGTGTGGTTCACAACTTCTGCTTTTCATCACAAACTAAGACTGATACCAAGAGCACAAAGCTAAAATTCTTGAAATAATAATCTTTTGAGGATTTGCCAATGACAATGGTTTCCACTCAGATTATCAGCTTTGCCAAACATGCTAATTTTTAGCTTAGTATTGAATAAGAAGAAAATGCTTCTGTGCATGTTCATTTATTGGAAAATTAGTTGCTTTGAAACATGATTTTGCTTGCTACCTGTTCTTTTTGTAACATTTCACCTAGTTTAATTAAAAATGTCAAGATACTCCATCTGATCGGGTGGATGTTTCTAGCTGTGCCTTGGAAAAAATCCGTTTTCACATCTATTTCTTCTTTTATCTCTGAAAGCATGCAGTTGCTGTCTAAAGTTCTCATGCATGCTACATGAAATCTGTGTATCTAAAAGCTATATTTATTATTCCCATTAGGGTACATTTGGAACCAAGTAACCTTCAGAATTTCCCTAGCAAAAATTATATGAATTACATACACCTTTTATGTAATTTTTTTGCCATTGCTCTGATTCTCTTTTTGTTTTCTATAGCATTAGGGAGATGTCTCTAGTTCCTCACTGCATGGAAGAACAGAAACTCTTGATCTTTTCTACAGTCCATCTGTGTAGCATTAGATATCTGCCTAGGCTGTGGGGACCTCTGCACAGCATAGCAGAGAGCCAGCCTGAGCTAAAGCAAAGATTTGTTTGGTCCAGCATCCTGCCTCTGACGCTAAAATGCCAGAGAACAAGAGCAGTTCAAACTCAGCCTTTGAGGGTCTTACAAGCAGCAACACTGAATGCAGCAGGATGATCACATCTTTTGACTGGCTGCTCATGCTGTGTTTGAGGCAGCCCAGGGTGGGATTTGGTCTTTGAGCTGTCAGGGCACACACACTGCTCGCTCAAGCTGCTGCTGGTCCTTTGTGGGCCCCACGATTTAAGAAGGATGTGAAAATCCATGAATGCATCCAGAGCAGGGCAAAAAAGGTGGTGAAGGGGCTGGAAGGAATGTCTTATGTGGAGCACCTGTGACCTTTGGTCTTGTTTGGTTTGGAGAAAGGAGTCTGATGGGCAACCTCATTACTCTCTGCAGCAATCTGAGGAGGGGAAATGGAGAGGGAGATGCTGAATACTTCTCCCTGGATTCCAGTGGAGGATGCATGGGAACGATTCAAAGCTGTGCCAAGAAAGGCTTAGACTGGACATTGTGGAACATTTCTCTATCAACCAGGACATCTAACAGTGTAAAAGGCTTTCTAGAGAGGTAATTGATACCCCAAGCCTATTAGTTTAATGTTTAAGAAACATTCAGACAATGCCCTCAATATGCTTTGACTTCTGGTCAGCCTTCAGCTGGTTAGGCAGTTGGATTGGGTGATCACTGGAGGCCTTTTCCAAGTGAAGCAGTCTATTCTAGTCTAGTTTAGTTTAGCATTTTTAGCACAGGGGTTATATGCGTTTGTGTTGTCTAAGTGGATTTACCTATGAACTTACCCAGTAATTTTCTCACATTTGATGTAAAATTTAAATTTATCACATACCATAGTATGTTCTATACCTTCACTACCTGCTATGTGAAGAATCAGGCCCTTCTGAATAGTCTAAATTATGCAACTAAAACTTTATTGAAGGCATGCAGCCCTCCTGCCCATTGGCAGGAGAAGGGAGCCTGTCTATCTACCTGTCTATCTACTCCTATCATTACACACAGATTTTACAGGCATCTTCCATATCCTAATTTGTTTGAGTTTGTTTCTTTATTTGTGTATTTCTTTTAGAAACCATTGCATATTTTAAACCTTCTCTAAACCCCCTCTGGAGGGAAAAAGAAGGCCAGTGTTGCCTATGGTGTTCAGCCACAATCCTGCACAACTTGAGAATTTTGTTATTTAGTTATTTCTTAGTAATTCTTATCATTGATTTGCTTTTCTGACCACTACTGAGCAGAAAGTGGATAGTAACCCCAAGAGCACATTCTGATGTCTGGAAACCCATTGTTCCATATGTGAGTATAGAAATGCTTTCCCCATGTTGGTTTAACTGTCATAAAGATACTTCATTTCTCAGCAACTTCATGAGAAATCTCAGATGTGCTTCCTTTTGTTCTAAGGGCTGAAAGTCAACTGTAGGAGAAAATCAGAGAGGAATCCTTAAGGGCACAAGAACTGAGTTTAAGCTGGTTTTATATTCTGTAACCTCCAAGGGGCATCATATTATAAAGTCTGTACTTTACATTTGTTTTTTTGCCTCTCAAAACTCTAAACTTCTGTTATGCATCCATGACATTAAATGCTGCCTATGGGCAGCTGTCAATCTTTTGCTGCGTGTTTGTGCATTAAATTTTATGTACTGTTAGAGGTGAAATGGTGCCATTAAGAGTAAGCAGTCTTCCTTTCAGTATAATGGATACAAAAGTCTGAAAAACAAAAATGGAAAATGAATATTTGAAAGAGACACAGGATTTAGGCTGTGTTAGCAAAACCTCTGCTGAACATTCAACAATGTCCACCTATATCTCTGTCTTTTTAATGGCTAGGCCTTCTGAAATTTGGTCTATTTTGCACTGAGCCTTGCTCTGTAGTACAACTCTTGTGTAAATGGTAGATTTTGTACCTGAAATATCAACAAACCTGGAAAATAAGCTATCTTTTTGAGGATGACAGACACATCAAGTTGCCAGGTGTGTTACTGGGACTATTCTGCACATAAAAGTTTGACTGCTTTATCAAAGTGCCATCCACCCATCCATGTTACAGGGGTGCAGTTTTAAAGTGGGAGGAAAAAGGGAAAAAGATAAAAGGAGACAAAATGTTTTATTGGCTTCTGGAAGCAGACAGATTTTTGTAAAATCTCATAAATAGCTCTGTTCCCAGCGTATGGACTTACAGAAAGAATTTTTTTTCTATTTCTGCTTACAGACATCTGTTCACATTTTCTGGTGGGAATTCTGGGATTTAAAAAGCCATCTGCTTCCTACTGTAGCAGCTCAACAACAAAGGGCATTTTCTCAACTAACAAAGAAGAATCTTTGACTAATACAAAGGCACAGTTAGGAACATATGCTACTTTTTCCTTTTAACCTTAGTCAATACATTTTTCAGTCTATTTAGATTACACCAATTTACCAAAACAAACTGAATAAAGCATTCAATATTTCACGCAGGGAGTCAAAACTTTAAATAAAGCTGCAGGTGTGCAGCTATTGTGTGCCTCTTCATGAGTATGTTGCTGAATTCTGCAGTTTAGTAAAGATGGAGAAATTCAGTGGGGTTGTGCTACAAGCTTATATGTTTCAACAAGACAGGAAAATGTCTACATGGCTTGTAGACCAGAAAGCAACCAGACCACACATGCCTAGGAAGCAGAAGGCACCTGGGAC
This sequence comes from Erithacus rubecula, assembly GCF_903797595.1. Lineage (NCBI taxonomy): Eukaryota > Metazoa > Chordata > Aves > Passeriformes > Muscicapidae > Erithacus > Erithacus rubecula. The sequence goes on along the minus strand of NC_136689.1, from coordinate 82,953,799 downwards.
CTGTATAGCTGTCTGTCTCCTGTTTCTCTGAAGTCTAACTGGTAGCATGTTGTATGAGGCTTGTAGGGCTAGACAGTTTCTGACATGTGAGCTTGTCTCTGCAATAATCAGACTAGACAACCTTTATCATAGGTTTATAGGCAATATGTTGTGTATTAATTTCCTATAAGTGATACATATTAATTATAGTATTCAAAAGGTCAGCCTTCCCTCCTTCTCTCTCTCCCTTTGAGGGCATTCCAAGTATTATTGACAGTGCTTTGTATTATGTGAATAATCATTTTACACTTCTAAGATATAATCTATCCCTGAGCCATAAAGAAGACCTTCAAGGATTAATTCTGGGACAGATTTCCATTCAAAGTAAGTAACATGTGAACTATATATACTTAATGAATTGAAATGAAGCTGTAAGTTACTGTCAATACAGAGGAGATTAAAACAGAGAAGAGCTAAAATGACCCAGAAGAACTTTCAGTGATAAAAAGAGGATATAACACAAGGTCATGCACAAGAATTTCTGCCATACAGTAGGCATTTATTAAATAGAAGTATGTACTCATTAAATCATTCTGATTCTGGGATGCAATTTTAAGTTGTACCTAGGCACATTTTTCCACTAGTCACATACAGGACATCTATAACCCTTGTGATGTAGCGTATGTTGATTTTGTTACTGCCCTTAGGAAAGATATATTCCAAACAAACGAGAGAAGAGATAAAAGGCTAGTCAGAAGAGTGGACAAGACTTAAAATTATATCATCACTGGCTAACAGGAGGTTAAGAAGGCATGAGCATACTCTCAATACATTCAGTGGGGAACAAGTAGTAGGAAGAGTAAACTGTGAAATAGTCAGGAAGGTGATGTTGGCATGAGAGCAATAGGTGTAAACTAGACATGAAAGCAATGTTTAAAGGATATTTCATTCTGGAACGATTTTTTAGTGAGAGTGGTAGAAACAAGGAACAGCAACCTTCAGAAAGACTTCAATCTCTTTGTTTATGAATGGGATCAAATAATATATTTTGTTACAATGACCCACAATGGTTCCCCATCAGAATTTGTGGGAGGTGTCCCTCCTGCTCTATTGTGATCTGGAGAAAGACTGAGAAATTATTTTTGATGGACTTGCCTTCAGAATGTCAACATACACATGTTGTCTGTTGTGGCGTTCTCTACCATGGTTTTCAACCTTTCTCCCTGCTTTTTTTCTTTCCCTTCTTTTCTTTTTTTTTTTTTTTTTCTTTTTTTTTCTTTTTTTAAATCCTTTTCTAGGCTCCATTTGCAGTTACACCTCTTTTCTCCAACAAACATTGCAAGGGTTTTTTTTTTTTAATGTATCTCCTCTCCTCCCTGCACCTGTTCTTCTTATCCAACTCTGCAAAACTAGGTTCCTACCACATTAAATCTTATACTTGTGTTGCTTACTTACTTGTGGGTAAATTTCTGTGATACAGATCCATACTTCAACTGTACTTGTTCAAATAAATAAAATTAAACCCATCTTAGAATACCAAATTTTAGAATGTATAAATTTGTGACATTACTGGGGACAAAACCTCCACAGTCCACTCATTTTTTGGACTTGACCTTGGCAAATGAAATCTAATACAGAACCTTGAAATGCAGTGAAAGCTCTCTGAATGAAGGGCTTTTTCATTACAAATTTCTGTGAGTCTGCTTTATGGACTACTAGTGGGAAATAAAGATTAAAGAGCCATGGCCAGCCTTATATGAAAGGTCAATGGAAAAAAAAAATATTTTCTTTGGTCTCAAACTACCCGTAGGAAGGTCATAGAATTGAGCTTTGTGTTTGCACTCCAAAGTATCTCATTGCTGGAAATTCCCACATTTTTCCAGATTGACTTCAATTATGAGTGACATCAGTTCTACCACAACTAGAGGACCACCTAAGAGAAGATATGTGCCTATTCTGCTTGGGAATGGGCACATAGCCTGGAGTTCCTGAAGCACTTATTGGCTTCTGAGGAGTTAGGATTTTATAAAAGTACTGAACCCTTCACAAACCTGCTGTTTTCTTACCAAGACGACCTAGAAGTAATAATTAATTTTAGCTCTTGGTCTCTGTTATTCAAAATGATCTTTCTCTCTGTCCACTAAACACCTTATGAAGGTACTGTACTATGGCAAGTGGAACAGCTTGTCAGTCAGAATACTATTCACTCTGGAGTCCCTTAAAATCAGTGGATCTTGGCTGGATGGGTTTTGAGACCCTTCCTCCCACTGGTATCAGAAATAGAAGATTAGGTACATCTCCTATCTAGGTACTTCTCTTTGGTGTTGGGCCCAGGGAGAGGAAATGAGAAAAGTGACCTTTTTACTGCACATACAATAAACAAAGATACTTAGGAGAGAAAAGATATGCATCTGTTTCAATAAGCAAAACAAGACAATTAAAAAGAAAAAAAAAAAATGACCCAAAAGAATTAAAAGTACTATCAGATGAGACTAGTCCAAGATGCTGCTGGGATCCATGTACATGCACAGAGACCCTTACACTGAATTCTGAGAGGTTACTTGAGATTAACTGTCATTTCAAAACCAATAAAGTTGTCCATGCAAATCCACATTTAATATCCTACTGAGAGGCATTTAAAACCCATTAGCAAGATAATATTCATATGCCTCATAGAAAGGACATGAAAAGAGTAGATTTTTAAAGAGATGAATCGTCACCAGTTTTACTGGGATCTTGCCTAAGGAAGGACAGAATAATCATTTCACCATCTCTGTCACAGCTGGCAAATGGAGCTAAGGGGCCAATCTGTTTTGGCAACCAGGTCTTGGCAAAGAGGCAAGCCTTTGATTTCTTTCCTCTCAAAGAATTTCTCTGCTGCCCCTACCCAGTTAAACAGGCTTTTCTCATCAGAAGCCCATTTACTCAGCTTTCCAGATTTGGAGCATACTATTCAAGGTCTTTCTTAGGAATAGTCACAGTTCTTCATTTGGTTGTGTGTGAATGGTTCCTAATAGGTCCTGCTGAAATATTTCAGGCCTGATCCCCTGCTGGTGATCAGAATCTTTTCATTAGTCTGAGCAAGGGAGGTTTGACTCTCTTATTGGTTTATCTTTGATGCATCAAATCAATAGAAGAGGGAGAGTCTCTTACACATTAATGAGTTTTTTGGTATCACAAGAAGGTTTACTTATCTCCCTAAACAAAAAGACTGTATGTTTTTCACAATCACTTGTTATCCTCTATTTCTAACTACAGCAGTCAAATTCTATATGGAACAGGTTTTTGTAACTGATTTCTCTATTATGTTCTTATGTTACTTCAGTATTTTTAATTGTGGTGCTCTCTCTATGTTATGGTCTCATTTGCTTTATATAAACTGCATTGTTGCTCCACCACTGTTTTAACACTTCTCTGAGAGAAGTGTTTTATCTGTTTGGATGCCTCTTTTCCAATTGTTCTTGCTCTTGTGAGTTTTTGACACATGAAGTAAACCAACCTTCCTGCACTAAAACCAAAATCAGAAAAAATCTTAATTAAAGTGCAAAGAGAACATTTGGTTTAGACTGATAAATAGAGCTGGGTTTCTACAGGAATGAAAAACATGCCCTCTATACCAGAGCTGCACAAAAATTGGTTTATATGGTTGTTTTTCTCTTTGACCATTCGATTCAAATCCAAAAATGGAATCCTACAAGACAAAACTGAAATTGTGTTTAGAAATGTACCATTCCAATCCTGAGAGCTGAAAGGAAAGTGAGAGAAACAGTGCTAATTCCTTGAAATCTGGAGTGAGGAAGAAGTTCTCTCTCCACTTTTATCTGTAGCCCAGAAATGCAGGAATTGTGCAGAGGGATGAGCACCATTGCTCTAGGTGAGATAGTCTTTATTTCAGGAGTTTCACTTAATTTAATGTCAATTAAATAACTTCTATTTATTGATTTGGGTACTGAAAAAATCCCAAGAAGATAAACATTTTCTGAAACATTTTTCTTCTTGCTTCCCCAGGCTCCATTTCAGTCCAATACCTCTCCTCCTCCCTTTCTAGTCTCAATTCCTCTTGTTTTTCCTGTGACTTATGTTCAGTCCCCTCTCAATTCCCTCTGAGAGGCAACAAATGGTGCTGGAGGCTGGAATCAGTGCATAATGGTTTCTATCAGCTGCTTCTTGCTCCTTATTCTATTTCACCTCCACTACTCTGTGCCCCTTACTTAAGAAAACATCGAACTTATGAAGTCATAACAGTTTGAATAAATATCTATTACAAACTCCACCATTTATTTCTACACACTAGTCTACATAATAATACAGATTTGCATTACAGACCTATGGCCTTCTCTGTGCAACACTCCCAGTCAAGAACACTAAGCAGTTTCATTACACATGCATTACAAATTTCCACACTTTATTGCTGTAAGGGGGTATCTCCTTTGCAGGAGCAAGAGAATTCAGCCATCGCTGATGACAAGGTCATCCTTCTTCTGCAGGACAGCTTTTATGAGGGGAATAGCCCCAAGTTTTGCAGATCAATTCTTTCTTAAAAACATAATCTCTAGGCCAGCAGCATTAGTTGTGTCCAGGGGGAATGTAGATCTCTTATCCCACTAAAAAGCAATAGGACAAGAAGAAAAGGCCTCAAGTTGTGTCAGGGAAGGTTTAGATTAAATATTATGGAAAGGGCACTGCCCTAGGCCCATTGTGTGTGGGCTGTGGCCCCTCAGGGCTGCCCTGGCCTCAGCTCATGGTCCTTGTCTCCTCATGCTCCTGTCCACGTGCCTTAGCTGGCCCCTCTGATGGGTGGAGACTCTGAAATGGGTTTGTTCAGCCACAGAGCCATCTGCAGCTGACTGCAAGAGGCAAAAGGTAGCACACAGCCACCCTCTGCCCAGGGGTACTCCATTGGGACTGGGGAGAGCCAAACTCAAGTGTCTGAAGAGCATTCTGTGGTCCTTGGAACAGGGTGCTCTATAGCAAGGCTCTGGATAGGGGCAGTGCTCTACTGGCAGCAAACATTGGCCAACTCATCACTGGAGGGTTGGTGAGCCCAGTGAGGTGTCATGGTCACTACAGCTGGAGGAGTCTCTTCCATTGCCTAGAGAACATTCCTGTGATATGACAGAAACTGAGGAAACTGAGGAAACTGAGGAAACTGAGGAAACTGAGGAAACTGAGGAAAAAAAAAAAAAGGGAAGCTGTGGGAGCCCTTGGCCAGCAGTGGTGCAGTCAGAGACACAGAAGGTAAAGAACAATGTAGAGAATGGTGAATGCTGCCATTTCAATTCAGAGTCTGGTGGAATGAAAAGGAAACAGCCAGCAATAAAAGGATTAATCTTTTCCTCAATTCTGGAGGAAAACTTGTGTTTTCCTTCTGCAGTTTTGTAAAGTTCTTTTTGCTATAGTTTTTAGATGGCAAGATACTTTTTCTCACTAGGCCTATTTGTTGTTGGCAGCTCCTGAGTGATTCCCAAGCTGAGTGCTCCTTGCAGACCACAACACAGGCTGCAGGGTAGTCCTGTGCAATTTCATTCCCTGCCCTGACTCTTTGGGAGACAATGACAAACAGTTGTCCTGACTTGGCTGTCAACAAAATTGGATCCTTACTTACCAAGAGTGATGTAGTTTTTTAAGCTGCAGTCTTATTGATCCTATTAGTTTTCTTAGCAATTCATGAATATTTATGGCAACATCCCAGCTGCACAGTTTACTGGTTCCCTTAGAGAGAAAGTTATATTAAATTGGACATAGTTCAGTGACTTAAAGACATCAAGTATTCTCTAAGCTCCTGAGCTATGCATCTCAACAAAGAGGAAGTCAGGCAAAAATGCCAGGAGGAACAAGGAGCTCTTGAAGCAGCTCAATCTCCAAAAGGAAGCCTACAAGGGCTGCCTACACAGAAATTTGCTGAGCAGCCAGGAATCAGGTTTGTCAAGCTAAAGCATTGATAAAATTATATCTGGTCAGAGACATCAAGGGCAGCAAGAAAAGCTTTTATAGTGATAAAATGAAGACTAGGGAAAATGTTGGCCATCTCTGAAGGAAATGGGAGACCTGGTTGCCTAGGACATGGAGAAGGCTGAAGTATTCCATTACTTTTTTACCTCAGTCTTCACTGGAAAGTGCTCCAACCACACTTTCCTCCTACTTTCCGAAGGCAAAGGCATGGACAGGTAGAATGAACTAGTTGATGTAGGAAAAAAATTGGTTTGAGACCATCTAAGGAACCTGAAGGTGCACATGGCACCCACTGAAACAAATTCATGGATCCTGATGAAAGTGGTTTAAAGTGACTAAGACACTGTGCACCATATTTGAGAAGTTATGGCAGTCCGGTGAAGTTCCTGCTGACTAGGAAAGGAGAAACAACCCTCATTTTTAAAAAGGGAGCTACAGGACAGTTAGTTTCACCTTGGGGCCTGGCAAGATCGTGGAGCAGATCCTCCTGGAAACTGTGCTGAGGCATATGGAAAATCAGAAGGTGATTAGTGACAGTTAGCATGGCTTCACTAAGCTAATAGTGTCTGATATATTTGGTGGCCTTCTGTGATGGGGCTACAGAGAAGTTGTTGCTGCCCAATCCCTCAAAGTGTTCAAAGCCAGGGACACTGAGCAACCTGATCTAGTGCAAAAGGTGTTGCTCTAAGGTCCCTTCCAACCTAAACCATCCTATGATTATGATTCTGTATTTTTAAACTAATGTGTTTATGCAGACTTAGTCTCCAAGTTAATATACAAGTTGCATGCTTTAGCATCTTCCTCTTTCTTTTTTCAGTTGAGTAGGCTGCCTAGAAGTGGATTTGCTGATCTCAACCTTAGTCAAATCCTGATTTGCTTAGAGAAAAGAAATTAAGCTGTTCTATAGAGACTCTCCAAAGTGTGATGGATTTTAGGCCTGCTGCAGGTTTTTGCTTCTGTTGGTATATATCTTTAATCCTGTTATCTTTTTTCCTGGGAAGTTCAGTTGTTTCAGGTCTCATGGCAGGAAGCAAAGTGAGGACTATATCCTCAAACAGAGCAGGAAATGACACATGTAGCTGACTGAGGGTAAGGATTGTGAATGCAACTCAAAACCATTCCTGCACACTCCTCATCCTTGTGCCTTTTAGAGTTTGAATCATCAGCACTAAGCAGAAGGGTTCCTCATGTATGCAGCACTTGAATTAATATGCCCTTCTCAATAGCTTGCTTGATATGCAGGAAGCTTTAGAAAAAAATTGTAACTTCTGACACATGTAAGCTGCAGACTGAAGCTTGAAAAGGTGTCAAACAGACTTCAAGCTGTATTACAGAAATCCTTTCTGGTACTGAAGATGCCTCTGCACATGCATATTGCAAAGATAGCAACAGCAGTTCCCAGTATCTGAACTGCAGTGCCCTTCTGTGTTAGATGCCCTTGTGGCTACCTGAACACCCCCTCCCATCAGTAATTTTTGCTGGGTTGTCTCTTGTAGACAAGTTTCTGCCACAGATGGTGCTAAGGCATTGCTTTTTGAATCTTACTTTGGAGATTTTTGTTTGCTGTCAGAATCTTCTGGCTAACTACTGGGGCTGAGCTGAAATGATTAAAACTGAGCAATTAAAAAGCAGGGATAGCAGGGAATGCAGCCCACAGAAGGCAGCCTGCTACTGCAGTTGTTTCACAGCTGACTGCATAAGTGGATATCTGACACAACAAACGTTGCTTTGAGCTCTGCTCTCTGCTGAGCCATGGCAGTGATTCCATGGAGGCTTTCTTGTGGGTTATTGTTATTAAAGACTTCTGATTAGGAAATTAAACCAGCGATGTTCTGACTATTCAGAATGTGTCTTTGCAGAAAGGAAAGAAATAACGAGGTGAAGACCAGCAGGGAGGGGGTAAGACTTTTGGGACTACTGTAATGATATAGTTTCTGAGCAAGCTCATGAAATTTGTTATTCTCCTGCCCCATAAGAGGGCTGAAATCCTCAAAGGGAGAAAATTTTGAGAGTGTTTGTCAAGTCCATATTTCACAGATTAAAAATGGAAAAATTAAAAAGGAGGGAAAACCAAAACAAAAATAAGAAGAAATAGACACACCTCTTTCTGGGAAACCAAACTTGGAACCTCTGGCTGGCAAATATGCCAAAGTCTGTCAATTAAAATTCAATTTTGCAAAATTCCTGTACAACTATACAAAATGTTTAGGAGAGACCAGGCTAACAGAAGGGAATTCAGCACAGAGGCTGCAGGAAGTATTAGTCAGGGAGGATGAGAACTAAAGGTGATGGTGTATGTCAGTGCTCTGAAAAAACATTAAAAAAGCAGGGAGTGCCAGTCAGTTCAAAATTGAAGAGAAAATCATCAAAAATCAATGTATTTTATTTATTTATTTTATTTTACTTACTTTTACTTCAGAGTTATGAGAAACACATTCTAATTTCACCTTTTTGAGGTCACAGTGTATTATTGGTCTTGATGAGAATATGGGCCCAGGCATGGAAATGTTTATTCTTATCCTGTGTTAACAGATGTTATGGGATGACTTTTCTCTGGGCTGTTATAGACAGTAGTGATGCCAGTCAAAATCTTCTACTGTATCACCACAGATAAAAACCCCAGAATACTTTCTAACCCTAATAAGTAGCAGCTTACATGCATTATTGTATGAGATATTGCAGCACTGTTTTGATATTAAGATGAAATAATGAGAAATAATGGAGGTCTAAACCTTAGAAATGACTTTTTGTCAGCCTAGAGAAGGAAAGAACAAAAGACAGAACAAAAGCTGTCATTTTACAGGGGAAACCCAATGTTATTTTTATTTCTTTTGTAGTGAAGTAGATGATGGTAATCAGTTTGCCCTCTGTTAAGTCATTACTGCCTTTGCACGCACTCTTAATTATGTGTTTGGAACCTCTGAATCTATCTGAAACTGTAACTTCATTAGTGGTGGCTGGAACTTGGACCTCTTTCACAGTAAGCCTACTTCAGTATTAATTCAAAAAGGATTTTACGCTTTCAGCAGGGGAGATATGGATAAATTTGTCTGAAGGCAGAACTTTAGTAGTTTAGAGTGTCTGTCTTGTGAGATGGTGGCTTGCTTCTAACCTGAGTACAGTACAGTGAGTACCTGAAAGCAAAATGTAGTCATGTCTTCTGTCACACACACATATTTCACAAAAGGACATATGGGCAAAATGGTGTGAGGAGAAACTTTAGAAAGCTGTTTTAAAGTAATACCACAGACAATCCATCAGTGGCTAGAGTTATTTAAGGAAGTGGTGACATAAATGCTGCATTTGGCCTTTGATCTCTTAATGCAAGCTCTTTTAGACAGACTTTAACCTTCCTTTTCAGTGTGTGTATTTATGTGTGTTTTGCTCTTCTTCTACAGTGACTTAAAGAGTTTTTTCCTCACAGGAATGGCAGTCACTACTTCATTCCAAAAAGCCTAAAGGAAAGATTGATTTTTGAATTTTTGGACCCAGATACATGACAGCAGAAACATCAGATTGCAAGAGGGGAGAAAGGGCACAGAGCTAATTGCCCTTCTTAAGAAAGTATCTTCCAGGGATTCTTAAATTAGATGTGCAAAATGATCCATTTTATGAAAAAGTAGGCTTCATTTGGGAGACTTCCCCAGATGAAGCATAGGGAAAGTGAGTCCCTCTTTTCCTGTATTGGGAAATAGACTGAAGCAGCAGAGAGGAGCTCTTTGCCTATACAAGACTGGACTTAAAGTAGCTTTTTTCTTTTAATTTTCCTGACAAAACCATGGGAGAGGAGTCCTGAGGAATTAAATCATGGAGAATGATGCAAACTGTCACAAGCTCAGACTGCCTTGGTGACCTGCAGACCTTGGTTTTGCCACCCTCTGTGGAACAGGAAGGATGAGATGTGCCTCTTGACAAAGTTTCAAGTCAGTCCTATTTGAGTCTGATTTTTATTTGGAAGAAACTGGAGTGCCAGATAACATTCTCTATTTTAAAGTAGACTTGTGAATGTAAATGCCTGGCGTTTTTCCTTTCAGGGTTTATATTCTCTTAAATCTTGTATCACTTTCACACTGTTTTGGTTTTGCAGTTTGGATAGGGATTCTCTTGCTGACTGAAGCAGACCAGAGATTTGAGTCTGACCAAAACACTTTAAAAGGGCAAGCAGTTATGTGAGTCTTTGAGGGGATTTGAGGTCCTTTAACTTCTCTTGGGAGGATTTAGCATATCCTGTCAATTGTACTAGGAGCCACAGTTGTCCTAGCAAAGGCTGTCCTTGATGGCATAACAAGCTGGTGGATATTCTTGCCAATTCAGCATTTCCTTAGAGCTCTCTCTTTGTGAGAACACAGCCTGTTGAAAAAATAATTAGCCAAAATAGCTCATCCAAATAACATACTATGTGTGGACAAAACCATAATCTAGTGGAGATTTGAATTGTGCTCTTGGGGACGATATTGGGGAAGGGTAAACCATTCTCTCCTAAGATTACTTATGCTTTTGCCTACTATGGGGATAATTAAGATAATGGTAGATTGCATCTTAGTGGCAGCCATGTATCTGTCATGAAGCATTCCCCTCAGACACCTTTAGTGTATTTTTTAATCCCTTCTTTTCTCTCCTTATGAAACAATTTATTATACCTTTCAAAGCACAGCCATCTCATCATGGAGTTTAATCATTATTGTATAACTTGACCTATTAATTGGCTGATATAATTAATGTGTAGTTCTTCATTGTTTTGTTAACATAAACCTTGGGAAATGTGGATTTTCTTTTAAGGCCATCACATTGTTTATTTTCCCCAGCCTAAGGTTTAGAGTGTTATAATGCTTTTAAGTGCTTCAGAATTCACAGATGATGGTAGAAGCAAGGCTCGGTAGGTAGCTAATAAAGATTAGCTTTTTTCTTGTGACCTTCCTTTCCTCCATATCTTCCTTCACAGAAGCCTTTACTATACAGAGTTTGTGTACATCTTTATATGCATCTTCTGTTCTAGGGAGTACTTTTTCAATAAGTACGAGCTAGAGTAGCAATATTTTTAGGCAGCAATCTTTGGCTAATGAATGGAGCTCTACACTGAAATTCGAGAAATGGAAAGTGGTTTAAAGTGAAACTTTACAATGGAAGTGGTAAAAAAAGATTATGCTTTCCTTATTTACTGTGTTTGATTTTAGACAAAGCATGCTCAGTTTTAAAACAGAGAGAAAGGAGATGTGTGAATCAGTCATCCCAAGTACTCCCTTTGGGACCCGGAGGTCGAAGTGGTGCATTAATTTATGAGCCATTACTGACACCAGAAATTTCCACTGGCAAAGTTATATAGTGTCCTGTGTCTTCCACCTGATTATACAAATGAAAAACGGAACCTGTGTGGTATGGGAGGCTTTATCCATGATGTCTATTTATTCTGTGTACTATTCTTTCGCATTTTAAAGAATTATCTGCCTATAGCCTGAGGCAAAGAAAGAGATCAAAGAGGATTCACATTATATTCCTGAACTGGGACTTCTGATTGCCAAAGGGGCTGCTGCAGGTACTTATCAGGTTTAAATTACTGCTGAAAGGCTATCTTGAATGCATCTGGGGAGTTGTTAAAATGTGCTAATGGCTTGTGGTTTTCATTGTGGGGCACCAAGGTGGATGACTTCAGTTCCCACGACCTACATTATGTTCTGTGCAGGTGCAGAGGAGACAGAAGAAATTTTTATTTTAGTATAATTTACTTGAGCTACAGCTTAAGCTAAGGCCTGAAAAATACCTCAGTGGTATCGAGATACCCTGTGAAGGGCAGCTGTTAACTTTTCACACATGGGAAGGCCAGGCAGGCTGGAATAGCCTGTTTTCCAATTGTGCCCTATTACACCTGTGACCATGACTGTGTGTCTGCACTGATGAACTTAATTGTCTTCAGTGGGACTGGGGCCTATAGAGAGTACTTTGGCTCAGCAGGTGAAACCAAGGAATGTGCTGATGTGTCAGACTTTATGTAGTCAAACAAGCAGGCCATACTTCCCTTACCTGTGGCTATGTTGGTTTTGCAGTGTGTTTAGGAGTAGGAAACTTTTCAATGAGTCAATTCAGTGAAGACAACTCTGAATGTTTGTGGAATGCAAGTCTGCATAGTGAGTAGGTGCCATCTTCGCACAATATAATTGTCTTTTGTGGAGACTGGAGGGTGGGTTTACTGAAGGAGAAGGTACAGCTAAATTGTCATACTGCTTCAGTGATTGTGCTGTGTTTTGTAGCTGCAGGCATGGGAATGTGCAGCCCCTCTCGAGAGGATGAGAGTTCCTATCTGTTTAACACAAGGTTCTCTCAGTCTTGGTGCTTGCACAGATGGGATTAGATTAGTTAAGAATAAAAGTGTATGGGTGGTGTTGGCTATTGTGACTGCAGAAGTGCAGGTAATGTATTTTTGTTGAATTTGTTGAAATAGAGGTTCTTTTAGATGGAGCTCTGAGGTGAGTTTAGAATGAAGCCTGGCTGGAAGGGCTGTCTGTGGGCTTGCTTAGGAGAAGGCAGGAGGGGGATGTTTTTAATCTGTTTTTATGAGGAAGACATTGATAAATGAAGGTTAAAGGATGGTTTGATATAGAAAGCTGACTTCTTACTGTTACAGAATCTCCAGACTACTATATCTGGAAGTGTGTGTGTAACCAAGTAATCGTTTGGGTTATTTATGTCTGCTAATAAAGGAATTTCATTTGAGAATGTCTTTTTTTTACCTCTCTTTTGAAAGTCCTGTCAGATGGCTTGAGGCAGAATCCATTTTACTATAATTCTTGTTTTGTCATTTCTTGAAAGCTATCTTTGGAGCAGGAAGGACTGTTCTCTTCTAGAGATGATATAAATGCTTGATGGCTGTAGAGATGAGGATGTGGTCTGCTAACAGTGATCTCTATAGTATACTCAGTGGTATTTTGAGAGAAAAATAAAACAGGGACAGAGAGTTCCTTACCTTTCTTTTTTGACGTGAAGTTATTCCACAAATACTCTGTTTGTGAATATACTCTTCATTCTAAAAACACTCTGGAAACATTAAAACTGAAATAATGATTCCTTTTTTCCTTTCCTCAGTTAAATAATGGACCTTAGACTGAGAAACCCCTCTGGGAGCAGGGTAATGGGGCTTACCAGATAGATCTGACATCAGGAATAATAATCACTTTGTGAATGGACCCAGTGGATGAAATAAGAAATAATATAAGCCTTTTCCTATGAAAACCAAAGTATGTCTGCATAGGAAGGCATTCCTACTGCTCTGTAGAGTGTCCTGGCTAGTTGGAACTGGAAAAGACAGGCCGTAATGGTTTGGTGTTGTAATCCGATGGTATGCATAGCACCTCAAGAGGCTGATGGTGATGCTGATTTGGTAGCCTAATAGCTGGGGCATTGTCTTGGAAGAAAAAAAATGAGTGCCTGGTTTAAAAGCTTGAGAAATTGCCTTGTTCAAATGTCACAGATCAGAGTAGATCAGCTCTGTATTGATACTTCCTGGCCTGATAATTAGCTATACTATTTCTTGTATTAAAGGAACATAGATATGGTTAATTCTACAGAATGTGCTGAGGAAATCAGATTTGCTGTGGTTAAGCTTTAGATTTGCTCTTAATGAGTCATGGGTATGTAAACTATATCATGTTTTTGTTAAACTACTTCTGATAATTTCTGTATATTTTCAAAGAATTCATCTGTAACTGTCTCCTCCCAGTCCATACTGAAGATCACTTGCTTTCCTTGCACTGAAACAGCAGAGTGCTCAGGCAAGCACAGAGCAATTCACTCGGTATGCTGCCAAAATACCTGTACAGTTTACAGCTCTTGCTGCACAAAGAGCTATACCTTCAATGCCTACCTGACACAACCTTCATATTCTGGTTAAAGAAGGTTTTCAGGTATTGTGTAGGAAGAGAACACAAACTCTGGAAAAGCTGGGAGAAATGGTCTGAAAACTAAGGCTCAGATTCTAACTTAAATGGTAATTTGTCTTGCAGAGTGAATGCACCTCATGTTAGTTAATTCAGAGTCCTGCTGCATGTCTGGAATGTGGAGTTCAGTGTAGATGAATAATAAATGAATGTAAGAATGTTAAATTCAGAAGTTAATTTTAACAGCATCACATGCACTAGTGACAGCTGAAAAAACTGTGTATGAGTTTATATTCTGCAGAGATGTGACAGTTATTTTATGAGACTCCTCAGCATTTGCAAATGTTTAACTTAGATGGTGCTCCCTCTAATTTTGATTCTGAGCCTCAGTTAAAAGGAGTTTGACATAGGGGTTTTGTAACTCTAATACTATAGATGTGTGATGTAAATGTGTGACAGCTTGTTCACTCCCTTGAAATATTTTGTGATGTATTGCAGTTTACATGTCTGGTTAAGTGGATTTAAACACTATATGACCTACTTTTAGCTAAACTAACCCTCAAAAATAGAAAAGTCTATTAAAAATAGACAAGTCTATCTTAAAAAGTTCTCTGCAAAGAAACTTGTTGATCAAATATAAGACTAATAATTGAACAAGAAGAAAAGGGCAGAGCTGACACTTCTCCTAGTTATACTAGAAGCTCTCAGCTGCATTATGAGGTGAAAACAATGATGTCCTTACCAGATCTGACAAGAACTTGGAAAAAAAAATATAAAATTGTAGAAATAAACTGATCTTTGAACTAGACTTTTGAATTGCTGTATCACAAAGTGTTGAACCAAACTGACAAAAATAATAAACCATATTTGATCACAAACTTATCTCTAAAATAATTGAAAAAATTAGTTTTATTTTGGGGGGAAAGCAGTAAGGGGTTTTTATGCTGTTAATAAGTAAAAATATAATTGGAATAGCGATTATTTAATCCTTACTTTAATTTACATTTTAAAATATGTTTTAGAACGGCATAATATATTAAGAGTAGTACATGTACATAAATTTTGAAGAAAAGACTCTGCATATATTGGGAGTACATGCTGAAATTTATTTACCAATAAGCATATATGAGAAAGAATTGGAAACTGCTGAACTAGAGAATAGAATCTTGAAAAGTAAATAGAAATTAGATCATTTACCTTCACTCGTTTAGTGTCTTACAACACTCTAGATTGCTGATGTTGTGGGGGAATGGAAATTTTCCTGTGGTTTACCTCAGTTTGCTTCACATGGGATGTCTCAGAGGTGAATCAGTTGTGTCATGTACAGAATGCAGTGTGATGCTGCTGTTACTCTGAGGCGTGTTGTGCAGTGCCTGAGTAATGAATTCAGCTTAACAGTCTACATATTAACTGCTGGTATTTTGCTGAGTTCATTAGCATCCTTTTTAAGGTTTTAGCTTTTTAAAGTGAGTGGCTTTGACTGGAGTGATTAGCACTAACCTTGGTGCCAGTGGGAAGGTTAAAATGACATAAAATGTTTTGGAACACAAACTTTGTCATGGTCCTCATTATGTGAAATACTGCTGTATAAGTCAGCCAAGGACACCTTGATTAATCTGTAACACCCTTTGATTAACATTTTCTTTTTTCCCCAATGACAGATATTTATTAATACAAGCTATATAATGAAGATATATTTCTTCTACAGAACTATATACATGTTCTTGTATTTCTGATTATATAGCAATTTTTGAATTAATGGTAAAAGACTAATGACCTGAGGAAAGATCTGTGGAGATGGAAAACTTGGCCAACTCTGACTGTATAACATGGTGCTTTTTATGTTGGTTCTACATGAATGAATGTATAATCATGTATTTAATGAAAATATTGGACATTACTCTGTGGTAATGAATTAGCACATTATATTGCACAGGAATTGCACAGGGAAATGCAATCAATGACATTTCATATTCCTTTCATCAAATGTCGCTATTTTTGTAGTCTCATTTCAGTCTTTTCTTTCACTTCCAAAGTCTAGTGCTATTTTTGCTTGCATGTTTTCTTTTCTAGTAGTTTTTAGTCATACTTACTATATTCTATTCAGAGGAAGAGATAACTTGGGCATAACTCAAATCCATAGACAACCAATGAATTATTTGTTGTTTCATCTGTCTGTGATCTTCCTGTGCATTTTCCATCTAATTTGCTCTGAAGGCAGTTCCTTTCTACTTGATCGGTTATAAACCTGGGACATCTTTCCTGTATCCACTTTATCTACACCTGTGCACAATTGTTCTATGCTAAGGCAAATACTTTGCCCTGCAAAGCAAACTAAGGGTCAAACTGACCAAGCGTCTCCTCTGCGTCCACCACCCTCTGCACTGATGAAAAATGTTGTGCTGGTGCTAAGCACCAAACAGGACTTCTAGAATGGGCTATTTCTACCATGCATGTCTAGAGCTATTATCTAATGACAGAGGGTGGATGGTGTGTGTGTGTCTAGAAAATGTTGCATTTCTGGACTTGCTCAGCTTGTCCTAAAAAGAATTCATGTATTCTTTTCAGAAAGCAGGAGGAAATTTTATTGTTACTGCAGTTTGCTCACATTGTATTGTTAACTGGTGGGCCACCACTGATTCTCTTTTCTAGAATATGTATTACTAAAATACTAAGGTCTGCTGGGGAGTGGAAGGTGAGCAGAATGAATCTTAGTTTCAACAGAAACCTGGAAGGTTATTTACTTGCCACTCAATATTGGGAAGGTTTTCTACCTTCTTGTTTTAAAACCCACAGCTTCCAGGTTTTAAAAAATAGTTGTACACTTTCCAAATCTCTAGTGTAGTTTAACTTGCCCCCTGCCCCGTTGTTTATGGAAGACATTGGATCCATTCTTTATTTTGAGACTTATTTGGACTCACAATGGCTTAGTTTTGTTAAGGAGGATTGGCTCTACTTACCTGTAAGATAACTTTCCAACAGGTTTTTTGCATTTGTATGTTTTCTTCTATTTTGCTTCAGTTACAGAACCCACTCTACTTGGAGTTTTATTTCAATTTTGAGATGTGTTCTTCCTACTTCAGTTGTGTTAAATATTTATATCAAATAAAGAGAAATAGTGGAAGAAATGGACAGAGTTGAGATTAAGTTATTGTTATCAAATAGTACCCTGGAGATGCAATGAATAAGTCAGGATCTTTAATATGAAGGAGTGATCAGTTTAATTTCTGAATCCTTCACATCTGTGTAATCATGTAATTTATCAGTAGTTAGCACAAAATGTCACTGGTGATGATGTTATAAACAGATTTTAATTTACAGACAAATGTTACAATACTGAATATTAAGGAAGGAAATTGAACTCCATTTCCCATCTGCTGATATCGATTCCCACACATATGTTAGAAGTGCAGCAGCATGGGCATAAATTATGAGTAAAATGTGTTTATTATTTAAGTAACACATAGTGCTCAACTTTTAACAGAGCTCATCTGGTTCTAATTTTCTGTTTAATGTTCAGTTTTTAAAAGCATGAAGACTTAACTTTGAGGTTTGAAGTATAACAAATCTAGGCTCTGTCCTGTATTTCATCTTAACCTTGTGAGCTCTTATTTTTGTTCAGAATAAAGCACCAGTGAACTGTAATACCAAATCCTTCACTCTTGCTTTTCTCTCAGCCTTAATTTCCTCCATTCTCTCTTGTGTTCTATTGTAACTCTGTGTGTGTTTTTCTTTGTTTTCAAGCTGAAGCAGTAGAGTAAGTGCAGATTATCATTCTTTCCTTAGGCTCTACTTTGTTATTGTGTTACTTGAACTGAGATGATATGAACACTTAAATGAGAGCAGAACTTTGAAAAGAATAAAGTCTGGTTTTATGCAGATTTTTGCTTCATGAAACATGGCTTTGACAGCAATGGCAAAATAGCATAAAAATGGTCAGGAAAACATCTTTACACAGATTTTCAGGGTTCTAGTTTTAATAAGTCCCATCTTTCACTGCATTTCTGTCTTGCCTAATCAAACAAGAAAAGGTTCTGTCTCAATATTAATATTCTGAAGTTTGCATTGATTTCTGCTCCCTGAAACTCTTCTTAGCAGTCAAGGTTCCACAGTGCTTCTCAATAAGGTTCTTGATTAAGATTTTTCTGAAGAACTAGTTAAATATTACATATAAATAAATGCTTGAATCAGACAAAAAAAAAAGTCTGATATTGTGGGTAGCTGTGGATACTCCATGTATCAAGATTTTCAACTGACCTTGATTAGATGTGAAGGAAAAATCTCCTGTAAAGTTCATGTCAAATTTATGCCTCTAGGACATTCCTCCTGCTCTGATGACAGTTTGAGCATTGTTGTAATTGAATGGCTGTAAGCAATGTCTTTGCCATAGTTCTGTACTTTTTCCTTGTCATACAGAAATGTCTCAATTTTTGCATTTTTGAGTTGGGTTTTTTAATGTTTTAACACATCTAAGTGCAGACTGACAGTAATCTAAGACCACGTCCTTTGAAAAAGGCCTTGCAGAGTGGTGAGAGAGTATTTCTGGACTGCCATGGTTCATAAATTTTATGTGACTGATGAATTACACAGTAGATATCCACCTCATACTTTGTATTTCCTGCTGTGGATAGCGAAACTTCCTGAGATCTGTGGTAGAGAGGGACAAATAATTTATTGGCTTTTCTCACTTCTGAGTTTTGTACGTGAAAGACTAAAAATATTTCTTGCTGCATGACAGGAAACCAACCTAGACTTTTCCCTAAGTCTGTTATTAAACCATCTGGGAAATGTTTGTTCTACCACAGAAAAAAGAAATGCTATTTCATTTCACTGCAGTTGAGCAAACTTGGAAGTCAGGTTTTCATGTATAAATGTCATTATAAGAAGCATGTCTCCTGTAGTGCAAGTTCATTTTTAACATCTAAGCACTGTGACTGGGAAGTATCCTTGTCCTTCATGCCTTCCAAAGGAACTTATCATAATTTAAATTGTGGGATGCCATAGATTTACTAACCTTGGCCACAGCCAGGAGTATCTGGCAGCAGGATGTTCTTGGGACAGCTGGGTGCCTGAGGCACTGCCCCTGCATCCATGCTCCCTGTGCTGCTCTCTCAGAGGACACTACTCAGGCTCAGGGGGCTGTCTCCAGGTCCTCTTCCCACATCCCATGGGACAGCTCCTTGTGAAGATTGGTCCCTCTCTTGCTGCTTCCATGCCCTCTGCATCTTCCTGTTGAAACTGCTCTTTGCCCCCGTGGTCTTCCAACACACCTTGGAACACCTGGCTTTTGCTTTAGTCTTCCCGCTTCTTCAAGGCTGAGAAACTCACAGGTTATTGAAATTCTACACATAAATATGTTGGAGTAGACTTGGTGGAATGAGTTTTAAAGGATATTTTGGAAGTAAACAATAAAATTATAAGGATATATTTGAAGTCATTAAATTTCTTTGTGGTGAGTGCTTGCATTTGGTTACAGGCATCTGAAGTGATGCACAGAAATGAGCTTTGGATGGGGCTGACTGATTTTGTCTGTATTTTGTAATGGATATGCAAAAAACCCAGTGCTCTTAAGCTGTTTGACATAACAGTGAAGATAGAATAGAAAATAAAGTAATCATAAACCTAGTTGTTCATGTACATTTTAACTTCTCATATGTGAAAAGCATAGTTTCCTAAACAGTAATTTTCTTTAAAATTGTATTTTTTTTAATTCTGAGTTAGACTATGCATACATCTCCATCTGTTTATATATATTGCCTCAAGAGCAAGTAGTTCAAGGATAGTTGGGAGGCTCATAGCAATGACAGGAATGATAAACCCTAGGGCAGGCTTACAGAAACAGGAGAGAGCTCAGAACTGTAGGTATTGCCAGCAGCCCTGCTTGACTGGGTGGCTAGGAATGATGGACAGCTTTATCACAGGTGAGTTCATAAAGGTCTCTATGATTCTGACAGCAGTGCAAATTTATTTGTTGTAGGTGCAGTATTTTAGAGGCATAAAGTCAAAGAAAGGCTATGTTCCCAGAAGGGATTAGAGAGCAATAATATCATATGTCCAGAGTGACTGTCATTGGCAAACAAGCTAGGGATGTCTTAGTAATGGACTTAGACTGAGCAAAACACTACTGCAGGTGACATGTGCACCACAGCTGATCATGTTATCAGTTTCAGTGATCATTAGAGCTGAAGGAAAATCAAAAACTTGCAGGTGTATGTTTGGAGAAGTGATGTTTAATTCCACTGATTTGAGATTAAGTGAGCAGGAACTTTTGCAATATTGTTTTAGAGAAAAGCCTCTCTCAGGCACTTGTTTAATGAATTACTTGGGAATATAAACTGTACTCTTAAAGCAATAGAAACCAGTGCTTTTTGAACTGTGAATTGCAGTGCCAGTATTTGTTTTAAAAATATCAGATTTTACTGGCTAGTATCTTTGCTATCCAAGAGCTGATGGTGATGTGTAGAAGTCTAATTATTGCCCATTCCAAAGGTATGCATTATTTGAACTGGCCAATTACAAGGAAATAAGTGGTTTTTTTTCCATGCCAAGAGCCCTGAAAAATTGCACCACAGGAGCATATCTATGCATGTTCTGTGTTCTTGCCCTATCTCTGATAAATGGCTGGGAAATATAAACAAGCTAAGAATAAAAGTACGTGACAACTGTCTACAATACATATTCCTGATTCTTGTCCAATTTTTGCTGATAGTTCCAAGGAATTTCAGAGCCACCTGTGATTTCTCCACAGTTAGGTCACCCTTAATGGATTGGTTTTCTGTGATTATGTCCACTCTCTTCTTGAATTCGTGCAATTTTTTAATATAGTTCTATCATTGTCAAGGAATTCTATGATTTGTCTCAAATTTAAGTAGCAGCTGACTGGGGCTGTGAAGATGAATACTTACTCAAGGTGTCAATTTTACTGAAAGTTTGGAAACTACACAAATTCAATGGAAAAACATTTACTTTGTCTTCTGCAGGATGTTGACATACATTTTATGTCCAATATTTGCCTGCCTTACACATTTCAGCATATTGATTTACAATCTGACTTAGAGTGGAAAAGGAGTGAGAGAGTGGAAATAAAAGCAAATGCATGGGATATATTGACTAATACTGCTGAAATTTGGGGTATGTCAGCCTGTTCAAATCAGGGTGATGGCTGTGACTGTCAGGAACCACACCTTTGAACCGGTGTGTTGAGACTTGTGAGCCAGCAGCTTTCAAGAGTTTGTTGTGGGAGCTGTGGCTGTAAATTAGTGTCATGGACAGGAGGCTGAAAGGGACTGAACAGCCTCTTGAATATTTTTATCTGGGATGAACTCAGATTTCTCCATCCCTGAATGGGGGATAAGATGGAACTGGAACATGCAGGAATAGGACATGCTAGGCTTTGAACACTTTCCCTTTGTAAGCAATAATTGTCTCATCCTTGCCTTCTTAAGTGAGGTATGTCTTGTGTTGTGCTGATGCAGCCTGAAAGAATAAAAAGATTTGACTCTCTATAAAAATGTTTAGATAAAATGCAAAATGAGAGAGAGAAATTTCTACAAAACTCTTTCATTTTACAGAAACATTGACAAGTTTTGGTTGACTTTTTACAAAATCCATCATAAAATTTGGTTGTCTCCTTACAGAAATGAGCAAAAGGAAAGGGTGAAATTGGAAACTCTGCTGCACTTATAAAGTGGCCCTGTCTGACAGCTGCACTTTGTGTTCTGTATGGCTGCAGAGGGGAGAAAAAATTCTGAGAGAGGTGTTGGATGCTGGAATAGGAATGAGATGTTGACTTTGGGAACATTTATTTTGTTATTGCATCATGATTGAATTATTTTACGGATCAAAATGATGAAGACTGCTATGGGAGCTTGGCCAGTGAGGAAACCTGGTCAGATTACGTGAGTATGAGTTGTGTAACTGCAAAGGGGCCTTGGTCTCAGCTCAGGTGGTGTAGATCCTGGATGGTTGGAAAATGAAGTATCATTAAAAACTATAATAAAACATACAAGTTCCCTCATACATGGTCTGGTGTCTTTGTACAACCTGAGCATCACTTGTCCCCTTGATGGTTTGTGACCCTGCTCCCTGCTTTGTAGAAATAGCTGATTTTGTTGTTCACTGGTTTCCTTGAGAAGTGACTCGTGTCACCAACTTAAGGCTGATCTGGATTAATTTTTGAGAATGTAGGGTGGGTCTGAACATATATCTTAAAAGTACTTCTTGTGGTATTACATAACCTGCATTTCTCCTGGTGCTCAGAGATCTGCAGGAATGTCAAGGACAAACAAGAATCCATCTTTTTTATTTGTGTAGAAGTAAATTCAAGTAAGTCTCTAAAGTTTTTATTACCCTCACTCCATATTTGTAAATGAGGAAAAATGTCTCTGCTGACAGGTTAATAATGATGAGGATTCCAACTCTACTTTGGATTTCTTTGCTGTGTGCAGCAATAGCATACTACACCATTGAAATCACAGCTGAATATATGATTATGGATAGTGCAGACAGTTGTGCTTGACACAAGTCTATACTAACTAGAAATCATGCCTCATCTGTTGTCCTCTTACAGTGAGAACATTCACCTTGATTTTTATGTTTTTTAGTAGTCTCTCTAGTTTGGTGAAACAGGTGGTATTTTATTGTGGTTATAAAATCATAATTTAAAGCTGAAATGTCCTGGAATGTTGTTTTTTTCCTTGTACATAATGAACCTTGACTATACCTGAAAATACACATAGATGTAAATGTCTGAAGATTCTCTCTGCACCAAAAGCAGACTGTTAATTCAAAATGAGGATGGACTGCTGTTATATCTAATAACATTTTAAAAGCCTCTCTAAACAGTTCCATGTCATTCAACAAGAGCATTTCTAGGGGAGTGTTATTTTAGGAAAAATTACTCAAAAACATGTTGAAATATGCATTGGAACTGAATACTTGATATTGCTGTAGGAATTAACATTCAACTCTGCAACTCATTTTTCTGCAGACTTGAAATAACTTTATGGTGGTCTCTTCTTTCCAGACCATCTTTTGTGAATGCATATGTGTGGTGTCTTGTTTACTAAATTAGAAATCCTGTTTTTTTTAATGAGGTCTCTTCATAAAAGAGTTCAGAAAGTGCTATCATATTAATGTCAATGCCTTCAGTTGAGCCTAAGAGTGTAGTGGAGGATAATATAGAGTGTAGTGGGGGATAATATGAACCCTCAGAAATTTCCAAGTTGTTTTTGTACCCATACTAAGGCAGCAAATACTAAAAAATTAATATGATTTTCATTGGTATTTCAGCATATTTCTCTTTAGGTATCTCAAAGCACAGTACAAGATCTTGTGATACACTGGTCCAGATGATGTTTAAGGTCCCTGCCCATCCAAACTGCTGTATGTTTCTATGAAATATTTTTATTTGGGAATAAATGATCAAAGCATATTCCTTTATAGACACAAGGAAACTTTCATGGTGGGTTCAGTGCTTGCCAAATTTCCAGTACATCCATTAGAATTATTTATTCATTTCCAGCTGTGAGATAGGATTAGGAGGAAGGCAAAATGGGCTCAAACTTTAAATGGTATAAAGGAAAACTTTATTAACAAAACTAAAAGAATAATAGGAATTAGAATAAAACATTCAGAACACTTCTCCTTCCCCCCATACCCTCTTTTCTTTCCCATTGACAATGTACAGAAACAAATCAGTCAGTTTATCACCTCTAGAATAGTCTCTCTTCAGTTCATTTAGGGAGAGGAGTCTTTCTTGTCATGCTATGGAGACTTCACAAGAAAATAGCTCACTTTTGGCTTTTAATTTCCATGAAGAGCAGCTGCCTGGGAATCTGCAGTCATGAAGTCCCTCTCATCTTTCAAGCCTTCCCACAGCTGTGTTCATGGGCAATGTCAACTTACGGGTTACTATTTTAATGATAAGCTCTTCAAAAGCAAAGATTCTCTTCCTCTATCTCTGAGGTCATCTTCATCTCTGAGAAGAGAGGTTGTTTTCTCCCCTGGGGGCAAAGGGTCTTCATCACTCTTGTCTCTCTCTGTCCAAGCTTCTCATCAAACCACAGCTCCTTCAACATCTACTTGCTCAGCATGGATGCCTTTGCTCATGTGTACAATGTGAATGTTTCATCCTCCCATGCTTTTTCCGAGATTTGTAGGCATAGTCAATATATCATAGTTCATCACCATGGCTTACAAGAGAATTTCAGCCTTAGACTAAGGCATCTCATTCTCTTCCCATCTGGGACCCGACTCCTCCTTTACTGACCATGGGGGTCTTCATGTTGTATACGTCTTCACTCTGTCCTCTTCTCCCATCAAGAGAGGACTGACGGTTTGCAAGTCTCATCTGTGCACTGAAAGAGTAAATATCTCACCCAAGGCCTCCAGATAGTCGTGTGATCCCTGCTGGGTGGGGGCTGGAGCTGTGTACAGTGGAGAATTCTTTGATGGCTGCTGTGTGGGGGAGGCCAGGATCTTAGCAGCCTGACTAGAGCACAGCAGCTTCATGCTGTGGGTTAATGACTTCCCCTTCCCCTGCCCGGTGATTTCTGGTGAAACTCAGCGGCAGCAGCATTTCAGCTGAGCTATGGGCTGGGCTGGCCATGCTGGGGGAAGGGGGATCTGGCTTGGGGGATCTGCCAGGACAGGGCCTGGCACACTCACCGGGAAAGGGCCCGGCCTGGGGCAGAGCCGGCCTGGCCATGTGGGGAGCTGGGCCAGCCTGCTACCTGCCAGAAGAAAAAGAAAAATTCCCAGGGTTAGTTACTTTTAAAATGTGACTTTCACAAGGGTGTGTTTAATTCTTCAATTGATTTATCAGCATGCCTGTTCTCAGAGCCAGCCAGCAATTGGTTTTGCCAGGCACAGAGGAAGATGTTAGCAACTTCTCTGAAAATATCACTTCCATGGTTAGGGTCATTCTCTCCTCACCAAAATTCAATGAAGGCAAAACCAGCACAACTAGGAATGCTAAGGGGCTCAAAAGACTGCTACATGGCTCTCTCTTCATCTTTCTGCCTGGAACCAGCCTCGCCTCCAAGATGCTTTTAATGATCCACCTAGGGTTAGGGTTAAGCCTAGGGTTGGGGTTCAGAAAACCACAAAGCTCCAAGCTCTGCAGTTTCAAAAGGCATGGCAAGGGGGAACACAAGACTGCCAACATGGGTCCCTCTATATCTTTCTGCTTAGTCCCAACCTGAGCCCAAGATTGCTTTTACTGCACAGCCTAGCGCTAGGATTCCACCTAGGCTTAGGGTTCTATGATTAGGGTTCAGTAAATCACAAAACCCTGAGCTCCAAGCACACTGGTGCTACAAAAGGCCTGCCAAGGGGAACACAGGACTGCCAAAGCATTTGCTGTCACTAGTTGTTCCTTTCTTCTAAGCGAGTTAACAGCACCCCTATGCTTTTAATTTATTTTTCTTAGACAAGAATATCTGAATTTAATGAACTTTTATCTTGGGAAGGATGCAAATGGGACTAAAACCACTGAACTAATTTGTGATCTTTACTTAACTGAGATACACACAACCCAACTGTTTTTTGAAGACCAAGGTTTTAGGCTCACTTATTTTGCCCTTTTCTTTTGGTTCACTCTGACACTGTTGCTTCCCCAGCTGTTACCAAGTAACAGCCAGCAAATTGGCCTTGTCTTTAACAGGAGAATGCTTGAGTATTGTTTGGGTGAAGATGTTTCTTCCTGCTTGATTCCTTTGAAGACAGCAGTAACTTCTACTCATTTCTGCTAGGAATTTCAAATATGGAGACTGCTTTGAAGATTTTTTTTAGCTTGTGGATTTTTTGTTTATTAAATTAGTTGCTCTTCTTCATTGATTCTTCACACTGACACAGACTGGGTTCTACTGCATCTGCGACTTTCAGTGTGGATGTGGTTGTGTTGAGAAGTTGTATAATGCTTTATCTTTGCTTTCTTTTTTCTTCTATTTTTCTTGTGAGGGCCACAATCCCAGAGTTCCAAATCCCTAAACATAAAACCCCCAAACCAATCCTCCCACTCTGTTGTGAAAACTGTTGTACGCAGTTTTCTCTTATCCTGCAACCCAAGGGGCGTTTTAAAAGCTTAATGCAGATATTAGCATATTGTTAGAAATCCTGGCCTTCTACCTGCCCATCAACCCTTCTTACCAACAAAACCTTTAAAGTTCAAGCATCTTAGTTTGATAACCTAGGAAACTATGGCAACTTCTAAAAAGAATTTTAAAAGTTCTTTCTACAGCAATAGTTTTAATTGTAGTATTGTAATACCATTATATCCTACTTGGCATCATCATTGCGGTGATCTTGTGAAGAGACTGACACAAGAACACAGGTCTGTAGGCTAGAGGAGCCAGGACCATGTCTGGAAAGTGGCAGTCCATCAGTTCAATGGTCATAAATGGGATTACATCTCAGTGAATGCTGTGGAAATGGTACAGCCTGTAGCATCTTAGGAAACTTTTTTCATTTTCATCATAGTATCTTTATCTTTGAAGGATGCTTAGAGAGTCTGTTTCAATAAGCTGCACTTAACATGTGCAGTTTTTTTGACTATTTTGTGCTCATAAATGTATACTCTCCGAGGAATGTTAAGTGGGTTTTACCAGATAAAAATTCAGACTAAGACAAAATTAGTGATTAGAGAGATGCTTTCTTGGGCAACTCTGTTTCAGATATCTTTTTCTTAAGAGCATTAAGCTATGTGTGCTGCCTTTACTTCTGAAAGAATGAGTGAACTCTGCTGAACTGAGTGGTATTTTTGCCACTGCTCTGAATATTTTGACAGAAATATCTGTTTTGACTAAACTTTGCGGGAGTCTGTATCGGGATGGATGGTTTTCCGGGACAAACTCTAGCGCTCTGTATAAGCTGGTGTTAGAGTTGCAGTTTATTGTGAGGGCATGGGTATAGAAAGTCCTGCTAAAGGCTGCCAGCCGCAGCCCTGAGCAGGACGGAGAGAGAGTGGGGGTAAGGGAAAGAGAGAAGCAAGAGAGGAGTGGTGACTGTAAGAGTAAGAGAGGGTTTCCCATTTACAATACAATAAATCTTCTTCTATGTTGAATATTCTAATTTTCACTAACCAATCTAACATGAAATACAAATTCTATAGCATTTACATACAGCCTATCAGAATCATTACACTACTATAACATGCTATACTCTAAAAACTACTCTTTGGACCCTAGCAAGGTCTTCTCTGACCTTTGGACCTGCTGTCCTGCAGAAGACATTGCTCTATCGAGAGGGGATTACTTTCAGCTGGCCATTCTATTGTCTTCTGGTTATTCAGTAACTGAGGTTTGGTATCTCAAAGATGGCTTTCATTTCAATCTCGCTCATGGTTTCTATATTCTCAGAATCTATGCATTCATATTTGTAAGGTTTTCCTGTTTCATCCTTCCCAACAAAACTTGACTGATCTTTCATTCTTGTATGAAAAAAAGTTCTTTCCTTATCTATCTTTTTGATACTTACTTGTGTCAGGCTATTTAAGAATGTGGCTCCATTGGTTGTGGACAGGATAAAGTTAATTTTCTTCAAAGCAATTTGTATCATGCTTTTTGGATTTGCTTACATAGTCTTTTCTGTTTATCCAACTGTCCCACCAGCAGTGGAGTGGGAGTGCCAAAGAAGTTGAGAGAGGACACAACCAGGACAGCAGACCCCAGATGACCCATATTGTATACTCTTACCCGAAGGCCCAAGGGGAAGAAGGAGGGGGAAATTAAGAGGAAGGGGGGTGACCTTGGGAGTGATGGTGTTTATATTCCCAAGTTGCTGTTAAATGTGATGGAGCCCTCTTTTTCAGGGAATGGTTGAACAGCTGCCTGACCTTGGGAAGTGGTGAGCAAATTACTTGTTTTGCCTTGCTTTGCATACCTTTGCATTCTTTTGTACCTTCTAAATTGTCTTTATCTCAACCCATGTGTTTTGCATTTTTATCTTTCTGATTCTCTCTGTCATCTCACAGTGAGGAAGTCAGCAAGGGATTAGGTGGTGTTTTGCTGCCTGCTGTGGTTAAACTGTGATATAGGCAAATTCTTTAAATGAGTGGGACTGATGTGCACTGCCAGTGCTTTAAGTACTGTTTCCCACGGTTTTGTCCAGCAAAGCTGACTAGGGCCCCAACATGAGCCAATGCATTCTTGAGGGTGTCACCTTTTAATATGCAAATTCCTTTTAAGAGAGCAGGTGATAAGGGCTAGCACAAATATTATTTTTTTTACTTCAGCCTCTGTTCTAATACAGTGGATGTAGTATACCCCAGCAACGCATGAAACTGGAGTAGAATTTTTGTGTGTGGACTTAACATTGTCTATCCTAGAACATACATGCAATAATGTGCCGGTTTTCTTACTGCCCTCCATATCACTTGCATAGGCAGAACAGCTTTATATTATCTGCTGACATTTTTATGGGAAGTTATATTGGGCGACTATGCTATGACGTTGTATTACCGTCTGAAAGTGGTACTATTACTTATGTCAAGGTAGCTTACTTTGTAGTCTTTACACTTTCCTTAGTGTCTAGAAAGCTAATGATTTAAAGATAATTTTATATTTTAAAAGAGACTTCTGTGGATGACATCAGGATTATTGAGGTAACTTTTTGTTGTCTAAACTTGTCATGGACTTTCATTGAAGGGCCTTAGAGACTAAATCATGTTCATATCAAAGGAACTGAGTACCTAACCTTACTTTCTTGAGTTCTTGTTTGAAAATGGTCCATTTTTAATGATTTGAAAAAGGAAGTGTGTAGTTAAAACATACTACAGAGTGGTCCACTCAATGTTGTAGGAAATTATTTATTAGAATAATTTATTAGAAATCTCTTCATCTTTAATCTGCTAGTCTTTGTGTCTCCAGAATAACTATGCTACAAACACACAACAGGCATTGCATTAAGACCAGATGATAAGTGTTTTTCTTGTTTTTGTCCCCATTTGTACTAACCTCTACTTTCAGCTTTTGGGAGCCTGGGAGTATTTCACCTGTGTGGAAAAGAATCCCACAGAGCCCCCATGCTATAATCAGATTATTATGCAAGGGTCTGAGCACCCTCTGGTTGGGTCCATTCCAAGGTGCAGAAGTAGCTTTTGATGTGTTTGATATTACCTAGGAAGAGAAAGGTGACAAATCTTATCCACTGTGAGTATAAAAAAAATCAAAGCCTAAGATGAGCATGGTGCTCTGTGTCCCAGAGCATGTTGGTATGGGCTGAAATGAGGTAGTGATGTTGCTACTCCCCATTCTGTTTGAAGTTGTTGGGCAGCATCTTGAGAGCCCAGCTGGCTGTAGAGATGGGTAAAACTCACAGGCATTATTTGGCTACTAGTTTATCCCTTTATCCTTTCCTAACATATCTTCTTCCCCTGATGCAGTAGGTTTTCCTCTAGGCACTCCAAAAGTTGAAATTCTATTTCCATAACTTTGTAACTTGTGTAATAAAAGTTTTGAAGGCTTAGCCTGGAAATGTCACTTTTCTGCTTGAGAAACCTTGTTTTTGGAATATCCGATTTTGGTATGTAGTAGGAGGATTTATGCTTGCTGACAGAGGTAACTGCTGAGGCATGGCAAAACACATTTACTTAAAATTTTAGCATTTTTTTCCAGGTAAAGAAAAGAAATAGTATGAGCAAATGAAGTGAGGAATGTTTATGAATTGGATGCGATATAAAGAAATGAATTTTTACTCAACAGCCTGAATTGCTGCAAATGTTGTTATATTAGAAATGAATGTCATGTGTGCCCTTGTCAATATTAAATCTTTGATATAAATACTATTTCTTGCATATACGCTAAGAACATGGTAGACTCTTGAAAGGAATGGAACTAATCTGTAAGTAAGCATGGTCTTTAATGATTGCATGTGGTAGTGTAGGCTATTCTTCTTAAAGGGAATTAAGCAAATAACTATTTTCTTCTTCTAGAATTTTAAGTGTGAACTAGTCTTTTCTTATTCATTTGCTTTCTGCTTCGTGAATACTTATGCTGTCTTTGCCACATGTCTGTGACACATTGATTCCATTAGTCTTCCTGGTTAACCTAAAAGGCATCAACATTTGCATACTTAGCCAGCTTTCTTACAGGGGTAAGGCCTGGGAAGGTTATGGACTATGTTGTCCAGTTCTACCAGGTTGTTTTTTTGGAGAGAGCATTATCACTTCTTTAGTGGTTACATAAAGTCTGGGTGTACCAGCATTGCAGCAGCAATGTCATTTAATACTTGTCAGAAGTCCTTAATACTGCAAGTGAATCAATAATAGCAGTTCCTGCTGCCCTTAGAAGGTATTTGGACAAAGAGGTTCTCAATAAATGGACTAATGGTGAAGTTTGTCTGGTCTTCTAAACTGTTGCTTAAAGTTGCAAGTGAAGGAAGAAGAAAATTTTCAGTGTGAGATTTAAAATGAACACAATTTTTTTTCTATCAGAAAGAAAAAATAAATCCTTTACTGTTTCATTCTATTGTTTCTAAATGTAAGAAAACAGATACTTGATCCAGTTCTGCTGGGGTTTTTTGTTCATTTGTGCTTTTTAAAATAAAATGATGAGCAGTAAAAATGTAATACCACTTATCTCAACAGTATTTTTTCCCTTGAACTTGTTTTTTCTGTGCATTCTCAGTTTATCAGTTCCCATTCCCCAAATTCACTGTTACCGCTCAAATTGTTGGTCCTGTTTTATGGGATCAATAACGCATTATTCTTCTCTTTTTAGTGTACCAATGTCTTGTGGAGGGATACACTTTTCAAATATGAAATCCAAGTAGTAATGATCATTGGTGTGTTAAACATGTCATGCTGGTAGGAAAGATTTTGAGAAGAAAAAAGATAATTTCCAGTGTGTGAATATGCTTGGATAGAACCATTTCTGAATGATTAAAATAGAATGTATTTATTGATCTGGTTATGGTCAACCATAAGAAATCCTCTGGTGTCCTATTGTTTATCTTTTGAAGTGGTTCATATTGTAACTTGACTGGTGGGGGGGGGGGGGGGGGGGAAGAAAAAGAGCTAAACTCATTCTTCAGAAGTTAAAAATACTATCTGAAGTTTCTCCACTTATTGCTACAGTACATTGGTGCTGTCTTCCGTTTATGCTAATTTGTTGGCAAGATGATACATGAACACTTAACAAACCCAACTTGAAAAATCTTCATTGAAATAATAGCTTGATTCAGGAAGGAGAGATAGAAAATTAAGCCAATCTAAGAAAATTTATATTTAACTGCCACCTCTGTAGCTAAGTTTTTTGTAACATGTGGAACTATGGTTTTCAGCTTCTCCAAATTTGTGACCCCTTATGTACCTTTTATTTTTAATTTTATTTTTCTTATGAGAGTAATCAAGTTGATGAGTCTGAAAGTAGTCTTTTAGTGTAAAACTCCCTCTAAATTCACCCTGATGGCTGTATGCTGGAAAGTGGTTAAGGGGGAAGTAGTCTTGTGAAAGCACATCCTTGCAGTTGTGATTTAGAGTCCCTCTGTAAGTACATGCTCAGTGATCTTAGGAAAATAAGTCATATGTGGCAGATAATTTAAGAGAAAGCAAATTAGCATGAAAAATAAAAATCATTAATAATAAAAGAATGTTACTGAGACTTTAAATGCGTGTTCCAAATTTGAGATTAGAGGCAGCAATATTGGTTTTACCTGTTATTCCAGTTGTGATCTTACTACCCTTTTGGGAAGGATCAACACTTATGAGTAAGGTTATGTGGGTAAAATGGAGAGAGAATATAAATAACTCTTAGTGTTTGTGAATTTTACCTTTGTTCAGACACAGTTGTTTTCATAAGTATAACTGTTGGAGATTTTTCAGTCAATTGGCAAAATTACTTGAACAAAAATCTTCCTTTTTTTTTTTTTCTTCCTGTTTTCTGCATTGTTATTAGATGCCATTATTTCTTTGACTTTTGTAGGAGGAAAATGCTGTATTTAAGTAAGGTGGCTCTATGAAAAGCTTGGATATGTTTCTTGCTTTCTGAATGCAGTATGAAATGGTTGTCTGGCACTTCAGCATATTATTACTCTGCTCTACTGCCTCCAAAGAACAAATCTTGTCTTATTTTCTTACTAGAAAGAATAGTTCGTGTCTTAGGACTGTAACTAAAAACCTTACCTTAGGGCTGTACAACACTTGAGGGTTAAATAGCATTGTCTTGAGTCACTGGTCCTTTGAGATGTACTTGTCATTGACTATGCAGCATTTGAATTTAAATTTGGGGAGTTTTGGTTTTTGTTGTTTACTGCCTAGGCTGTACCTCCTTAAGGCAGTTAAATTATTATATTTTGTGTGCATTTCTAAGTTGTTTGTAGGGTGTACTCTATATCTTCTGTATAGTTTAGCTGAGAAGGAGTTTTAAAGGAGTGGCATGCATTAAATTTTACAACTGATCACTGTTTCTGTGTTTCGTGAAGACTGATTAGAATTGATTTCATAATTTTACTCAGAGAATAATCCTATGTCACGATACAGATTTCTAACAGCTACACCTTGATTTCAGTGTGTACACTTACTGGTAGATATTTCCAACATAATCTGCACAAGTCATTATCATGCTCTAGTTTAGTTGTGTTAGGGATTTTTTTTTTTGTGATTCCCTGTGCTATTTTTATTTTTATGTTGTAATTTTGTCTCTTGCAGAAAAGAGGAATGCTGCACTGGCTTACTAATGAGAATGAGCAAAAATTCATTCTAAAAATTCATGACTTTTGGGATTTCCAAGTGTTTGGGTTTTTTTTAAACAGCTTGCTACAACAATGCTCCTAAATAAAAGCAAACAAACAGCTCTGTGAATTACACAATAGAAATGCCAGGTAATATTTTGTTGCTTGGAACTCTGTTCCAAGGTCCATAGCTTTGTTGGATGGCTTGCATTGACTCTTCCAAACAGCTGTAACTTTACTGTCTTCTGCACAGACAGGTATTGAAAGATCTTAAGGGAAAGTGGTTGTTTACTTGTAAATATTTCTGACAGTGCATCCAGGAAATATTTTTTCCATTCACCAGTGCTTCTCTATTCCTTTGTATCCATGGATTTTTTTTTTTTTTTCAGAACTGCAGCTGCTTGTATTGTACCAGAGCTGCCAAAAGTCTCAGTTAAACACTCCAGTGTAACACAGAAATTTCAAGAAAGTCTATTCAGAAATGCTGTAACATTTCAACCTACAATCTGAACATCTTTGTATCTTTGCACATGTTTGTCATGGAATACATTTAGAGTATGTCATCTGAGACTGTGTTGGACCTTGGAGGTTTCAGACAGCTTCTTGGTTCCTCGTTTTCAATGATCTCTAATTACTATAAATATTTCAACCCATAGATATGATTCTGAATCCTTTTTTAACAGCGTATAATTTGCCATCTTGAAGTCTTCTAAAACATCAAAAATCACTTGAATTCCTATCTCTGCTCCTAGAAAGGGACAGTAGAGCAGTCCTCCTTTATTTTGTTTGTATCTGAGAGCTGGACATAAGGAATAAGTGAGCTCGTGCCAGGGAGAGCAGTGGCCATTATGGTGGGGAGGAAGAAGAAATTTCTGCCTTTCTTTGAGGAAAGCTTGTTGCAAACTTGTCTTTGGGGAAGTGGTCTGTCACCCTGCAGTATTGGTATCAGTATAGTGCTGGAAAAAAAATCTCTCAAGGTAATAATTGACTGCAAGTATGGCACTGCTCCAACTACCCCTGTGATAGGCACAGCAAATAAATTATGTCCCTTGTCAGTGGCAGTAAGTGAACTCTTCGGATCATGACAGAATTTGACAAAAGAAGTATTTATCCTCTTTCTCTGTGGGATACAATTGTTCCAAACAGATGTGTTACCCCCTGCTCTAAAGCAGGCCACGGTCCAGGTTAGGATGAAGCTGGGAACCAAGAATAAAATTCATGTCAGAGCATTTACAGAGGGTTTAATGTGCTGTACCAGCTCAGCTGTGGCTCCCTCAGTGCCCTGCCCTGATGTGCAATAGGGCTGCAGGGCATCTCTGCTACCCCAGAAGCGCAGTCATAAGTTCAGAAAGAAACTCTCATACCAGGATGATTCATGATTGTCCAGGAGAAGCGAACAGAAATTCTGGGATAATTTTTCATTCTGAATGCTCCAAGAACAGGACTTGTTCTCTTTGTTTTATCTTGCATTGAGTATTTTAAATTTAGCTGTCAAAGTAGAATGCTTTTTAGGCTGCATTTTGAGTGACAAACTTTAAAGTCAAATGACCACCTGGCAAACACAGAAAATGTGGCCTTCTTTGAAGGTTCTCCTTGAAATTTTGACATTTGCAGTAATGTATACTTATTACCTAAAATTTCAAGACAACAGTTCATCCACCTTGCTTTTTTGGGTGCTGCAGTTTGTTTGGTTTGTTGTTTTTCTTCCTTTGTTTTTATTTGTTGTTTTCTTCCTTTCTCAATAAATAAAATTGTTTTGATGATGAAAAATTGTAGACTCATAGAATAGCTTGGGTTGGAAGGGACGTTAATGATCACTTAGTTCCAAGCCCCCTGTCATAGGCAGAGATGCCACCCACTAGAGAAAGTTACTCATGGCCTTTCCAACTTGGCCTTGAACACTTCCAGGGATGGGGCATCCATGGCCTCTCTGGGCAACCTATTCCAGTACCATCACTGCCATTTGAGTGATGATTCTGAACTCAACTGGACTGGGTAATAATAACTTTTATATTTTTAAATTTTTTAGCCCTGTGTTCATAAGTTCAACTTGTGTTCTCTAAATACTTGTAAGATTTTTTTTTTCCAAGTTCTCTTCCCAGTGCCACAGCTACATTTACAAACCCTTTAAGGAACATTCAAGGCAACCTTGTAAATAACTGTACTGACTGTATTTGATTTTTTTTTTTTTTTCTGAGACATTATTCTGAGGAGTGCAAAAGTAGTTCTTCCAGGTAGCTGTTCTGAGGGCTAGTCTTGTCATGTTGATTTAGGCTGTTTGAGCAATGGTTTTTCTCTATTGCAGGTATTCTATGTGTAGGCAAACAGAAAAATACATGTGTACTCACTTTTTCAGTTCACTATTTTACCTCTTATGTTTTTGAGCAAATCTAATGGAATTTTGCCATTTCAAAAATAATGGAATAAGTTTTCTCTACTTGGTAATGGGACAACTCAATTTTTTAAATTTTGAGAATTTTTTTCCCCTTTTTTAGTAGACCAGAATTACTTGTTTAAATGTGGTGTTTGTTTTAACCAATTTGTTTTGGAAGTCAGGCAAAGGCATGGTGAGAGGGGTAAACTAAACATAGAGGTGTATACCTAATATATAAATATACTGAAGCCCACTATTTCTTAAGGACCAGAACAACACCATCGTTATATGATCAAAATATCTCTGAAAATTTACACCTGTTCCACCAACAGTTGAGAAAATCTTGTTAGATGCTTCATGGAACCCTTGAAAGTATAAAGATCAGTTTATACTTTGTAACTTGATGATATCTGGAGCCAAGAAAGGAATGTTTGTCGACATTTCCCCTACTTATAATTCTGTATTTTTCTAATCCCTGCATAAGATTGACTGTCCAATTTAGGCTCTTTGAGATACTTCTGAAGAGAAGTGTCTCAATTTTCAAATGATGTGATTGCCCAGATCTTAAATATTTAAAAACCCAATGCCTCTGGAAATGAAAGTCCTTTTGGAAAAAAGAAATGGATTATCAAGGAGTATTATTGACACGCTGCATTTATTTTTAGACAACATGTTTGCTTCCAGCAATGTGCAGTTATGGGCTCAGTACAAATACATCTTTCTTTTTATATATAAGGAAGGTTATTTGGTTTAGTGACAAACAGATTTCATCAGATTCTTGTCTTTTGCTTTTGTCAGATCTATGCTGTCCAAAGGGAAGGCATTGGGGTTGCACTTGCCAAAACACGACTGCGGATGCTTTGTAGATTAGGTTTTCCCAAAGTAATGTAACAGCATGAATCTGCTCATAAAATATCACAGGAATAAACCTAGAACTTTATTCAAGTATGTATACCAATAACGTGCCATAAAAGATGATAATTTTGACTTTATATGGACATAAATCACCTACTGGTGAGCAGTGCCTTCTTGTGAAAGTGGCATCATAAGAGTAGGCAATAACCGATTGGAAAGGTAATTTGATAAACCAATAACTTCAGGCATCTGTTTATTATTGACATTCTTCTTTCCTCTCTCAAACAGAAAACTATTTTCTTTATGTCGCTCTCAAATCTCCATATAAATTGCAAAGAGTAGCCAAGTACCTTGGCTTCAGGACCTGTGGATATTCCTCCCCTTTTTGTCTGCAGTTTCCAGGTCCTGTGAGGCAGATTATGTGCTTCCAGTTGGTACACCCACACAATACAAACACAAATTTTTTGTACAACGATTAAAACAGGGAAAAACCACTTTTGGGGACCTCCCCAGAAAACATGAACAAATCTGCTGGCTCCCCCTGATTCTTCTCTTTAGCTAATTTGGTTTAATGTGTGTTCATGGAACACACACTTGCATGTATCTTCACTCAGCTCATAGGACTGGCATTATTAAGGGGGTTTATTTGGGCACTGCTGATCTTGGAAGGGTTGTCTCTCAAAAGATCTCCTACTTCTCCCTCAATTAGCAACTGAATTTTGGGCATTCCTTGCACAGCTTCCAATTCAACCATCTGTGAAAGCATCTCTTAATGTGCTTTCAGGAACATGTAAGCAGCTTGATATTATCCATTTATGGACACCAATTTCTTATGTCACCTCAAGTAGTTTCCCTATCAGGTAACTAAGTTACCTAACTTAGCTGGCTCAGTTAGGTAACACTTGATTAATATGGGATTAATTTTCTGCCTCCAACCTTAGCAAGATTTTTTCCTTTTATTTTGTGTCCACTTCCGTGTATGATACTAAAGGTTTTAGCTTAATTCTAGGCCATTGTTGAAGAATATCTCCCATGTGAGGCTACCTGATCTGCATTTTAATGTACCGAGTAAATACCATCTGCATATTGTAGTTTAGGAATGGTATCCCTAAATCCAGTGCTTCCACTGAGAGTGTCCCAAACCACACACTGCTCTCTCACACCTGCCTTCCTCTTCTCCTTCCCACTGCAGTGGGATGAACTTGGAATTGGAGGCACAAAAGGTGAAGATTACAGGTTGAGAGGTAGATCACTTTACTTAAAACAGCAACGAGATAAGGAAAGGAGTAGTAACAGCCACAATATTAATAACAAAAATGTGCTAAAGAGAGTGTAATTCACATGCAAAAATGCTCACCATGGACGCTGAGACAATGGACAATGGTAGACAGCTTTGCCACTACCCTGCACTTCCAGGCATGAGGTGTCCACAACTTCTCTGGGCAACCTGTTCCAGTGTCTCACCATTCACTCCAGCAGCTTCCAGTCCTGCTGTATCCAGCAGAAGCCCCGGATGAAGCACTGCAGGTGGGCCCTCAGCAGAGCAGAGGGGCAGAATCCCCTTCCCTCCCTCCCCTTCTGCCCACACTGCTTTGGATGGAGCCCAGGACATGTTTGGCTCTCTGGGCTGATTGCACTTTGCTGGGTCATGTCCAGCCTCTCATCCCCCAGCACCCCCAGGTCCTTCTGGGCTGGGCTGCTCTGATCCGTTCATCTCCCAGCCTGGGCTGATACCGGGAATTGCACTGACCCAGGGGCAGCACCTTGAACTTGGTCTGGTTAAACCACATGAAATACCTATTGGCCCACTTTTTGAGTGTGTCCAGATCCCTCTGGATGCTATACCATCCTACTAGGGTGACAACTCTACCCCTCAGCTTCCTGTCATCTGCAGATTTTCAGGGGTGTATTTGTCATTAGTCAAAATATTAAGTAATACTGGTCTCCATACAGGCCCCTGAGGGACACCATTTGTCACTGTATCCATTGGGACCCTGAGCCAGTGACCACTACCCTCTTGACATGACTGTTCAACCCCTTCCTTCTCCATCTAAAAGTTCATCCATTGAACCCAATTCCCTTTAGTTTAGGGAGAGGGATGTTGCAAGGAATCATGCCAAATGCTTTATAGTAGCTCAGATAAATGACACCTGTCACTCTTCCCTAGCCCATGGATACTGTCATAGACAGGACACTGACAGACTGTCACAGAAAGCCAATGGACTGGTCAGGCATGACTTGCTCTTGGTGAAGCTGTGCTGGCTTTTGAATAGCAGCGTTGGAACAGATTCTCTGGATCACATTTCTTGGTGTAGTTTTCAGTATTGTTACTTCAGGTTTACTTTATGGAGTCTAGATTTCAGGGGGAGAATCATTTATTATGCTGAGAAATCCAGGTGATTCTAAACCAAGTGCCATTTAGGCCTTAATATTGTTCTGTTTCATATATCATGAAGTTCAACTAAGCAGAACACAAACTAAGAAAAATTAGTATCAGAGGAAATCATGGAATTTTTGATACTTCTCTTTTGGTTGTGAAGGGAAGACTGAGGAAGGAGGATTGAGAGAGAACAATTGGAGTAAATAGTCAAAAATCAGTATTTTGTTTAAAAATAGTACATAATTATGTATTTATTCTAAAAATATGAAAAATCTACATGACATTTAGTAAGTAAGCAGATTTCTTTCAACAGATGTGAGGATGCTCTTCATCTTAATTGTGTAGCATTGTATGATATTGCTTGGCATTCAATATCTTCCTGTAATTATTTTTGAGATTTGTACTTCCTTTCTTGTTTAGAGAAATTTTGTAGTTTATTTGTAAAGATTATATTCTTGAGATCTTTTTGATGGCCTTATATATTTTCATTCAAGCTTTATGTACTGTGACAGAAACTGCTCCTGAAGATCAGTTTCCTTTTTTAAAATTTTTTTTTCTTAAGTTTTATTTTTAAACTCTGGATCTTGAAAATCCCCACTGATGTATTCCTGTGTACATGAATAATGCACATACACAAAAATTAAAAAATAGATGTATGTGTAGAATTTTTAGCCTGATGGAGAATACACCACTTCCTCAGATTTTATAAAGAGCATTTATTTTTCATTATAGCTATGAATTTCCAAATACATCTGTTCAGGAGCAGGTGCTTTCTGTCTCTCATCTACTTTCCTAAACTCAAGTGTATGAAACTACCAGAGAGATAAAGAAAGATAATATTAATTCAAACATTTTTTTCAACATCAAAGAGGAATGAGTCAAAACCTTCTCTTAGTTGGCTTTAATCTAGAGCTGCTTGACTAACTTGACTAGTTTTCATTGACGTTGGAAGTAGAATAATTACTCAACTATTGCCAATGAACTTAAGTTAGACTTGACTCATTTTCTAGCACAAACTTCTCCTTCATGGGCCTTTCAAATTATTCATTTTCAGAAAAATAACAGTCAGTATGGTTTTTTCACTCTTAATGAGGTTAAAAAAAAAAGTGTACACATTTTGTCAGTAATTATGTGTTTCTGGCACTTTAGTTTTCAATATTTTAATTAATTTAATTAAAGTATACTAGTTCTCTTCAGGCTTTACTTCCATTTTGTGATATTTTTGAAATATTGTCGACTTGGGAATGTTTGGTACATGGTGTAATAATAAAAGTTCTTTATATATTAAAAAAGTATATATGGTAAAACTTAATATTCACTTCATATAGCTTTGACCATCTATGCAGTACAATTCAACATGAAGCTGTAGATTCACAGAGGCATGTTTTTTCTTTTTTTAATGTAAATACGGGTTAGCTTTGACATTGGTTAAATGGATCACCTAGAAATTCCAAACATTTTTTTTAAGATATACCATATCTATGTGCTTATGTTACAGGAGGTTATGGAAGATCCAGAAATAAAGAACATATGTTTTAGAGAAATGTCACTTTTCATAACATGAACAGACTTTATTTTTATAGGCTGGAGAAAAATTCTGCCACGAGAGGGGTAAATAATTAATTTAAATGGTTCTGAGAATATTTAGATGCAAAGATCCAGTACATAACCTTTAATCTCCAGCAAGTCAATGCAAACTGACCACTAAAAGTGCCAAGTTCCTATGGGACTGAGATGAAATGCTGCAACATGTACATGTTATTTCATTCAGTGGGAAAATGTCAGTCTTATTCCAGAGGGACCACTCTACTTCTCGGTGATCATGAATGTATAATACATGGGAATATTCATATTCATTATTTAGGAAAAAGATGTTCGTTGCATTTGGGGAAATCTGAGTTACATCAATTTGTGGATCAAGATAGGCATATTCTTGATCATTTTTTTCTGGACACATTTTTAAGAGAGCAAGCCATTAAAGCAACCTTTCTGTAGTACTAACCTAAGTGTATTTGTGGAAATATAGACATTAAAAAATTAAGATTTCCATTTACACTTTTAAGTAGGTGTGGTGGGTTGTCCCTGGCTGGATGCAGAGAGAGAAAATACAATTCAAGACCCATGGGCTGAGACAAAGGTCAGGAGAGATCAGTGACCTGTTATTGTCATGAGCAAAACAGATCTGGCCTGGGCAGGTTAGTTTAATTTATTGCAAATGAAATTAGCGTAGGGTAAGGAGAAATAAAATATCTTCACCCCACTCCTCCCTTCTTCTGGGCTAAGCTTTACTCTTGATTTTTTCCACCTCTTCCCCCTCAGTGATGCAGAGGGGTGGGGAATGGGGCCTGCCTGTGGCCAGCTCATAATGCTTTGGCTCTGGTGCCAGGGGACAAGAGGCTGACCCCATAATGCTCCCTTGTAGCAAAGAAGGCCAGAAGCACATCGGGGAGGTGATCCTTCCCATCTCTTCAGCCTGAGAAGGCCCAAGGGTGATTTAACATGTATGGGAGGGAATGAGGATGGAGGCAGTGTGTGCAGCAATGCCAGTGAGGGGACAAGAGGCAATGGGCAGAAGTTAATATATACAAAATTTCATCTGAACACAAGAGAACATTGTTCTGCTGTGAGGGAAGCCAAGCAGAGTAACAGATGTTGTGGAGTCTTCATTTGGACACACTCAGGAGTCAGTTAGACAAATCTCTGGACAATGTACCCCAGCTGATGCCCCTTAAGCAGGGGGTTGGGGCTCTACAATTTTGAGAGGTAACTTTCTAATCTCAATGATTCAGTGATTTGGTGTCTCTGATCATAGCCATCACAGTTTTCTTAATTTATTTTTAACCTAGTACATCTTAAATTAGTTCAATTAACACATGCATTTAAGAGGTTTTTGGTTTTGTGCTTTTTTGTTTTTTGTTTTTTTGTTTTTTTGGTTTTTTACTTGATGAGAAAGATTTTATTATTAAGCAATAGAACTCCTCTGGAATGTGCAGACCAGCTCACAAGAGAGATGCTTATTTTTTTCTGTTACATGCAGAGTTTTGAAAATGTACATGATTTTTACAGTCTTGTCTTTGTAGACTTGAGTAGAGACATTTCATCTGCTAGAGTAAACCCTCTAGAAAGCTTAAGGTGCATTTGTTCTCTGAATTTGTTACATTATTCACATGTTAAAATGTAGATTGGGTACCTACGAACAAAATACATGCAGTATCTTGAAAGTTTTTCTGGTTTTCAAGCTTTCTCACACACAAAAAAAAGGAAAAAAATTGGATGACGATACCTCATATTCCTTAAGGAGAAACAACATTAAGCAAAAAAAAAAATTGCCCAGTACAAAGCATTTCTACAAAGATGGGGAGTTGATCTTATTTCTTCTTCACTCTGAAGTCATAGGTTTAATTTATTTGGATAGATAGGATGGGCTAGACAAGTGGATTTAAGCCAAAATTTAGACATTTTGATTAATCATAGCTTTGTTTAAGTAATTAGCATTTCAAAAGATCCTGGAGACTTCCCCTCATTGTGCAGATTTGTGTCAAAGATGATTCAAAGTTACTGGCACCAGCCACCTTGAAGGCAGATGTCATGAGTAACTCCTTTTGGTCCTTTAAGATGTCATTCTCTTGCTGTATGAGGAATTCAAAATCAACAGATATGGAGCTTTGGATATGTACAAGAGGAGCTGACAAAGCAGTGAAACTACAGGTACAAGCTTTAGGAGCCCCATCAGTAATTTGCAGCCTCTAGATCTGCCACTGAGGAAGAGACAGAAGTTTTATTTTTCCTTTTTGAGTACAGAAACTCTTACATTTTTATATCCTTATTTCTAGCAGCCCACAACTCTGTGCAGTTGTCTTCTTGTGGGCAGCAAGAAAATACCTTCCACTGGAGATTACTCAAAAAGCTGGATGCAAGTTTTTAAGGTGACAGATATTTTTAATGCTAAAGAGAGAGTTGGTGTTCTTAGAGGAGAAATATAAATCATAGAAATACTATTGTTTTAAAAGGATTAAAAGAAACTAGAATATTTCGTGAGGAATCTATTGGTCAGTAAGGACCTATCAGTCAAGCATCCACCTTATTTTCTAAGATTTAGCCTAGTTAAAATGGACATAGAGCAATTAAGCCTTTTTGTGTTGTGTTCTAGTTTTAGATCACTATATTCTAAGTATGTGAATCATAAGCAGCATTTCTTGTACCCAATTACCAATTGATTGGCAATAAAAATAGCCACAAGGTGACAGAGAATTTATGAGGGGACAGGAGGCTTTTCTGAAAAAATTAGCACCTAGTGAGAAACACATGAAGAATGTGGTACCTCATTACTGTTACTGCAGTTAATACTGATATTTTAATTGGTTGTATTAATAGCTAAACTGTATTGCATTTATCCCAGTGTCTAATTTTACTTGCAGTTATAATGAATAGGAGAGTTATTGAAAAGGGTTTTTAGCTGAAGGCTTCAAAGTAGATACCTTTACACCATGTAAGTTGATCAACAGGACAATCATGGCATAGAGTTTAGCATTAAGTCCTTTCTCTCCAGCTATGTGAAATGAATTATTATACAGTTGTGTTTGGCTGCTCTCTCTAAATGGAAATAGGTTTCTCAGTATTTGCATGGCTTAAACAAAATGATGAAAATAAATTTTG
This sequence comes from Erithacus rubecula, assembly GCF_903797595.1. Taxonomy (NCBI): domain Eukaryota; kingdom Metazoa; phylum Chordata; class Aves; order Passeriformes; family Muscicapidae; genus Erithacus; species Erithacus rubecula. The sequence continues at coordinate 82,911,066 of NC_136689.1, read as the reverse complement.
CTTGTAGCTCATGCCTTTCCAGAGATAGACTGAAGAAAACAAAAGAAAAACAGAAGGGGATAGAAAAGCAAAGCCTCAGGGAAATAATATTTCACTAGCAGATAATCTGCTTAAAATTTTCACAGAAGTTTTCAAGGAAAAATGCCTTTACCATTAACAAGGATTTTTTTTTTTTCTTACTGTACTGTATGGATAAAATGAGCCAAATGCATTAGTATTAATTGTGTACTTTGTTTTTTGGTTGAAGGTGTAATGACTATCTTACTATAGATTTGTGAATACATGACTGCATAGGTCTTGTCTAGCAAATGAAGTTAAGAATACCTTAGTTGGGGTGTGGTGCTAATACCACCAAGGTTGTGAGCTTGATCCCTGTAAGTTCCATTCACTTAAGACCTTAAGGGTCTCTCTTCCAGCTCTGAAGGGGGTGTGAAAATTGTTTAGTCATTATTGTTCTCTAAATGTTTTATCTTTCAGGATAGCCATTGCATAATTGCAAAAAGCTTTATTGATGGTTGTATTTTTGCTTTCTTTTTTGCAAAATGTCCTGGCCATCCAGATTAATGTGTACTTGTACATATTGTGCTTATGCTAAAATACTATTTTGTATGGTAAATATAGTATTTGTTGTTAGACCCTCAGAATTTCAGGCTTTTATATTTGAGCAGCCTGCTTTTCATAAAAAGTCTTTGGTTTTCTGAAATAAGGTATACTTTGTTTGGAAGGGCACTAGCTACAAATCTGTTCTCAGATAAAGCTTTAGAATTTGTGAAATTATGGCATTGGCTCTGATGACTTAAATGCTCCTTCTTTCTAATCTAACATGATACTGACTTTTCTTGTGATTTGCTGTCTTAAAGAAAACTGCACCTTATCCTTTAAAATTACTGTGATGGTGCAGGTGCAGTATTTCTTGAAGTATGTCATGACGGTTGCAATTTAGCATCTTTCGCCTGATTCACCTTAATTCACTAAATATACACTTAATAATTCACTAAATATACACTTAATAATTCACTAAATATACACTTAATAATTCACTAAATATATCACACTTAATTCACTAATATCACCTTAATTCACTAAAAAGGTGATATTAGTACTTGACTGCATTTTATTCTGATTTTGAAACATTAAAGGAAATGGGAATGAAAGGTCATTTTAATACACAGACCTTAAATTGGAGGCATTGCAAATCATTAGAGAGAAAGCTCAGTATTCTCTGTGTAATGTAGGTAAGAAGAGATAATAGTGAGAAGATATTTTTCCACAAAACCATAGAGGGTGCTTGCATTGCCTGTGAATCTTAATATTTCAAGAAAATGTTTCTTAAAAGAAAATTTGGCTTTTTAATCAGCAGTATTGAATGAATTGTTAACATATTTCTTATATTATGTGCCCAATGTTCTCAGTGTTTGATCTTTCTACATGATTGTGGTAAAACTGAGATATAATTGTGGAGAATAAACTAACAGTGTAAAACTTGCAAATTGGAGCCTGAAATATAGAAATTCTTTGCCCTCTGCTCCTCCACAAGATTTTGTATGGATTGAATTAATGTTGTTGCTGAATTTACTTTGTAGTTCTTACTCCACTTAGTAGTGAATAGTGTAATGTACAATCTGGGCAGCATATATATTTTAGTGTCTTAATTTAAGCTATAATAGAGTAGAGTCTCCTTAATCCATACCAAACGGGTCTCTAACATGCAAATGGACCTAAGGACAATATATTCGTTTATTCATGGAAGCTGGTTTTATGAACGTTGAGGCTGTGTAGAGTAGCTTCAGAAACTTGACGGTAGCCATTAGAAATTGATATTAGTTGTTGAGATGATTTCTTGTGAATGTAGTGAAGCATTAAGCTCATTGGATTCAAATACCTTTGATTTTGTCTTGCAACCTCCAAGCATCCAGACATTTCTAACTGTGTTAACTCTGATTCAGTAATGCAGAATTTATTTAATAACCAGGACACCTGTCTGTAACAGGATGTAGAATGGTGAAACAACGTAGGGCAGTCAATAGCTAGCATCAAGTTACACAAGAATGAAAGAAATTGTGGGATCACAGTGTTTTAGCAGTGACTGAACAGGCACACGACTTTGAGTTAATGCTACAGAAGCCAGTCAGCCATTTCCATAGGCATGCAGCTGTCTTCCATACCTCTCTCCCTTGGTAGCAAAGTAAGGCTAGCACATTGAAAAGTCAGATATAGAAACAACACAATTAAAATAAGAAAAATACATTATTTATTTTTATTACCTTGTTCAGTTTATTTTAATTTCTTGTAGCTTGAAAACAAAACATCTCAAATAAAAATGAAGGAAAGAATGGCATCTACATGCCTGCGTCCCAGATTTAAATCACTCTTCAAGTAATAGGGAAGATTTAGGATTCACAACAGACATTATTAAAAGAGGATGTACAGAAAGAAGTTATCAAATCAGACCAGAAGAAATGCTGAAGAAGGAAACTTGATGCAGATGAGCAGTGAAGTTGCCTATTTACAGCCCCAACTGGTTTTCTTTTTTGGGGATAGGCAGCTATGTTTTCACTGCTTTGTGAAGCCTATTGGAAGGATAAAGAGAGATGAAGCCGGCTCTGGCTCTCCTTCCCTCTTTAATGTGTGGAGCAGTAGTTCAAGATGCAGGAGTCTAAGCTTTGGTTGGTTTTTTCCTTCTGCCCACATACAAAATGAATTGGTAGTGTGTGCCTTTTAGGTGTTGGGCTTTAGTCTAAATATAATGCTGGAAAACATAAATCAGTTTGGGAAGAATCTGTCTCTCCTGCTAAAGCTGACCAGTTTTTCAGCCATGGTTTCAAGGTTTATTGACCAGAGTCAACATGAGATAAGGAACTTTATATTTAGCCTACTCATGAGGACATCCAAGTGCTGGAACAAAACTAAGGGCTACCAACAGGGCTTCTGTGGTAGGTATTTTTGTGACAAATGTAAGACTTGCTGAAAATTGGCACCCATTTTTACCATCTTCCTCTATCTATAACCCTCTTGTTCTGGACCTCAATATCAAAAAGTAACCCACATTCTGACAGATATTGGAATGAGAAAAAACCACCAGTATAATTTTGTGAAGTTGCTGGTAAATATCAGTATATTTTTTCATGCATTCCACACAGTTTGCATGTTATCAGTAAGTCAAGTTATACACATTCCTGTGGAAGGTATATGGAAGGTATATTGTAGCCTTAGACACGAATGTGGGAAACTGCTGAAACAGAGGGCTGTAGCTGCCTTTTCTATTGAGGTAGTACCACACACATGCCTAACTTAGAGTTTAAACATAATATTAAGAATGTGCTGTCCTTGTGAGGGGATGATTTCCTGAGCAGTGAGTGTTTCTATTGATGACAAGTCATGTTGATCAATGTAACTTTTTACTCACTCCAAATTTAGGAATTTTTTTTGTTAACTTTTACCTCCTTTTAAACTTTACTTCCTTGTAAACTGCATTTCTAAATAACAGCTATAAGAAAAGGGAAGTTGCAAGTATTTAGAAAAGTAGGGAAGTCTCATATGTGTGGTACTGTAGCACATAATTTAGGCTTCCAGTAAAGTACCAAGCTGAATTCCCAGTTTAAGACCAATTCTATTGATGAATAACACTATCAAGACTCGTTTCACCCCTGCATATGAGAATGGCTCTTCAGAGCTGTTTCTCTGGAGTTTTCAGTAATAATTTTTTAAAATTACCACTGACTGCTCTAGTTGAACTGAAAGCTGCTGAGAAACTGTGATGCATAGTATTACTTAATTTATCTTTTCCTTTCTCTTTTTTCATGCCCCTGTTCTTTCCTCCACCTCTTCCTCCCTTTTCCATCCCTACCAATCTTTAAGTTGCAGACTAGTCACAAAATAATTGTGTGATTAGGGCATCTCTTCTTATAAGCACTGTAGGGATTAATATCTGCCTGTTTCTTCAAGACTACACATCACATACACTGAGGCAATTTGGAGGCACTTTTTCCAGGTGTTGAAGGTGATGGTAACATCTTGCTTGTTTTACTGTGACTGTTACAGAGGGCTATAGACAGCATTTCCTATTGCAATGTCATTCAATTCTTGCCCTTTTATTCTTTCAAACTCTAGGATGTGTGTGGGGTTTTTCCCTAAGTAATTTGGATTTCTTTAGTTTTGAATTGCAAGTATTTCTACTGGGGACATTGGATGGCATTTATCTCTAACCATGTAAATTTTTCCTTTACACACATTGCATATTTCCTCTGTGCATTGCCTATACCTAACACTAATCAACTGATATTTAGAGTGGTGTAAGAGTGAAACAAAAAATATATGCAATAAATGTTTAAAGGTTACTATTGATTGAAGCAAACTATTTTACAAGATCTAAATCACAACAATTAATTAATTTGAAACAATGAACTTGCTTAAAGACAAGGTCAAAAAACAAAGCGGTAGATCAATAGGGATCCAAAATTTCAAGTAATGAACTGAAACATCTAAATCACAATTATTTCTACTGTGTGTGCTGAATAGATTGGCAGTGATTGCTGTTGATGAGTAAAAGCCTGCCTCCAAAACATTATGAACATTTTGCCTCTGGCATCAAAAGTGGTTAGGATTTTACTGTTTTGTGTGTTTAGTAAACACCCAGAAGTTCATGACTTGTCTGTCCAGGGAACAGAGAATAAGACACAGCTATTCTCCATCCTGGTGTCTGTCATAAAATACTCTTCCTTAATGTTTGAAAATTCTATCCTCCTCCTCCTGTTGCATCTTCTGAAAGAGAGCTATTGCAGCCTGAGAGCACTGCATAAAGGACTATTTTGTAATCTCCTCCTCTAAGAGTGCTGTGAAGAGATATGTTGCATTAAGAGGAAAGGAGGACTATTTCTGTGCTGTTTTGCTGGGATGGAAGGGAGTGTAGAGAAATTAAAAAATAAGCATTATACTAGCTTTCTTTGGCTGTTCTGCACAGATATGGCAGCAGTTGTTTCCCAGAAACCTCTTAGGACAATTTTTTCCAGCGATACGAGGCAGCTGTAGGTGAGCCTCTTTACCAACACTGAGATTTTCAAATGGAATCAAGTTGTTAATTCTTTTAGTTTCTTTAAAAAAAGGTGGAAAAAAGAAACGGGGGTGGATAGCAGAAAATGGAAAAAAGCCATTGTGCATGTCTTGCTGTTTTTTAGACTGTTATATGATGCTAAGCAATACAACCTGATGAGTTTGAACAGAGGCTCAGATTGTTATTAATGATCAATACAGGAGATTTGAATGTTTAGAAATCAATGCTGAATATCAATTTTGTTCAAATTACACCAATAATGTTTTTATTCTTTTCATTCTCAAAATAAGTTGTACATCTTTTGTTATCTTGGCTATAAAAAATTTGCTATAAATTGGATAGTAATTTGACAGTTACTATGGTGTAATTTATTTACTTTTTAGGATGGCACCTTTCCTGGGGATGTAATTGAGTAATTTGTTTTGAATAACTGAAATTTATTTTCAGCCATGTCTCAGTAGAATATACGTATTCACAGAGAGAACGACCTCTAATATAAAGCTTGCCATGTAAAAAACAAAACAACAAACTAAAATCATATTCAGTCTCTATGCTTCTGTAGAATTCTGCTTTTATAGTTCTGCAGTGTAAGCTGTAAGATATTATCCAGTTCTCTATATACACCTCTATAGGCAAATGATATTAAGTTACCCCCATTTAACAAAGGGAAGAAATACCATGCTAATCCTCCTTAATAAGTAGAAATTCAGACTTAACTCACAGTCAAGTAAATTCACAGCAATATATTGGTAATAATTAATGTTAGTAGTAATAATATATTAGTAGTAATTAATGTTACAATGATTTTTTTTTTTTTTTTTTTTTTTTTTTTTAGGAATAGGTCCCAGATTGGTCTGTGAAAATAATTTATACTATCCTAAACCAGCAAATTCCAAATGTTCATTAAGGTAGTTGAATATTCATATATCTCAGCATTATCAAAGGTGAGGGAAAAGAAAAAGGAATGTAGAAACATATAAAGAATGTGACAAAAAGACAATCTAGGAATGACAGAGTGTGTTGCTTTAGTTACTACAAATGTTGGCCAACAAAGAGATAGAGAAAATAACACAGAGAGTTATCTATGAGATCTTTTAAACTGTTATGGAACTGCTTTAACAAATGCCTGTTCAACATTTGACAAATGAAATATTTTTTGTCAGGTATGAGCAAATATGATTCTGTTAAAATTATCACTGAAAAATAAATACATTTTATCCCTTCCTTAACTTTTATTTGTAGCATCTGTTTAACTGAAAAGACACTTCAGATGGAGAACTTTATGATTTAGGCCGGGCAGGTGCCATTTAGGGATAGTTGTTTACATAGCCTGGAAATACAAACTTATTCGTGTTCTAGATGTCCCAGGTATTGGGCTGCCTAATGATGGATACCTAACCTGAACACGTCCCTCTTAATAATGCCTATTTATGAGGAGTTAGCATCTGGGGTATATTCCTGGCTTCTGAACAGTCTTGAGCATAGAATTCGTCACTACATAACTTCTATTTTTTTTTTTCTTGTTTACTTGAATAATTATAGCCGGGAATTACAGAGGAGGTACAAATAAAACCAGTTTTTTCCAGGTATTCTAATTTTCTAGTCTCATGCTTCAGATCTGGTTGATTAATGCCTGTAGCTATTGTCTAACTTTACTCTTTCACCTGAAACTAAGTCATAGCTACACATTCAGCTTTTGTAAACTATGTTAAGAACAGTCACGGTTTTCATAGTGAATTAGGATGTGCTGACTAATACATCTTTGGTGATTAAAGTGTGCTGGAGGCAAATTATCATCTCTGAAAGCCCTCTGTGGCAAAAAGGGAATCATGCTGACAATATGAGCAGAGAGCCCCTCTCCCTGCCTCCCCCCAACACAAGTGTGATTTGGCTTACTATCAGGATATTTCAGTGACTGGAGTGGAATTAATTTTCCTACTTTTCCTATTGCTAGGCAGGTGGGGAGGACCTTCCTGCAACGTAGTTACTGCAAAACTGCAGCAGCAGCTGTGTCTGGCTTTGAAAAACAAAGTATCCATTCTGAGGTAACAAGGATGAATGATGTTTGGTTCAATTTAAAATTGTTTAAAGCTTGTTTTTCCCTTTGGGAATAATGGGAAAATATTTCATTATATTTTCACTTAAAATATTGCACTTCCTTGTTTCTATATATTTGTACATGTGTTTTAATAGAAGTACAGGGAAATTGAACCTTCTGGTTTAAGAAGAAAAATTCTACTGTTCTGGCTCTAGGAAGTAAGGTTTTGGTATTGGGAGGTGGGAGCAGCAGGGATGGGCTCTGAAGGGAGATATCACAATCCTCTGTGCTGGACAGAGCTGTTTCCAGCCCTCTCTGTAATGGACTCACTGGAGAACCCAGTGAGCACATCAGCCACCGTGGGCACCTCTGGGAAAACTTATGTAAGACAGGTCAAGAGCAAACAGATCTGAGGGTGGAACCGAGATAAAACTTAGCATGGATATCCTGGCAGTTTGGGAGCATAGAGGACTGTGAATGCCTGTTTGCCAAAAGATTTTAAATTAAATATATTTATCAATTATCAAGGATATATCAGCTCTGCTCCTTTTAGATAATGATGTATTTCTTTGGTGAGGACTTAGCTTTGTACGGATTGTAAATAGAGCTAATTAGAGTGGTGGCTTGTTTCTGTTGTTTTTTTGTTTTTTTTTTTTTTTTTTTTTTTTTTTATGCTTTCCTTTCTACCAAAAAGAATAAATTCATTTACTACAGTACAGGAAAGCATATGGATGTTTCACTTTTTTTTTTTTTCACATTCCACAATGTATTATCTTGCCTTCATTAGTATTTTGAGTAACATTTCTGTGACACCTCTGCTTCAACACCTTCCACATACACATAATAAACCAGTAAACAAAGTCACTATGAGACCACAGGGCAAGAAAACACCTTGGTAAGTACATATTTGCTTTACAATTATGAGCTAACTATATGGAGATACTGAAGTGTTTCATGCTAATTTTACTAAATTATCATATGATTACACAGGTAAATTGACATCTGCAAAGTTGTCTGAATGCCAGACAAGCCCAGCAGCAACATATTGCATAAATTCACATTTTAACAGCATGAAGCTCAGTCCCACAGGTCTGCCATTCACTTATTGTTCCCAATCAAGCAGTTAGTATTATTTGGTGTGATTCAGGTGCTTATATGTACTAACATTGCTATATTATCTCATTCTGAAATCAAAGAAGATTAGTATACACCTAAAAATGTAAAATAGGATTATCAATTCAAGTAATTATATGCTAGTATACATTACCAATAAAACATTTAACTCAAATTCCCATCTTCATATATACCTCCTTATTGACTTTTATTTGTCCCTTCTAGGTCCCATTACTTATATCTTTCCTTTTGTGAATTAAAGCTAAATAATTTTACATATAATATCTTACATGTTATGAAAATTATGCAGAACAGCTTTTATCTGTGAGATATTTAATCACAATATTTTGTACACAGAGAATTTAAGACATCAACAGTGATTTCTAACCTTTTTCCCTCACCAAACAAGGGGAACAGAAGACTAAAATTAAAAATTATACTGATAGACATTGGTCCTGCCTGAAGGTCCATCAGCTGTGACTCTGTTCAGATGCACATGGAATTCAAAGGCACCTTCTGTGTGAGCAAGATGTAATACCATAAGATGAAGTAAACAAACTTCCAGCAGGGATAAGGAAGACAATCATATTCATTATTCAATCATTGTCCCAGGAGGCCATAAACTCTTCATGCTTAGTCCTTATTTCTTTCACTGAAGGCTGTCCTTGCCAGCTAAAGGCTGTTGAGCTCAGTTCTTCAATTTACTGCTAACGGGAAGCAGCCCACATATCTGAAGAGGGCCAATAATCTGTTTAGTGTTAGGGGTTCAATTTAAATAAACTCTAGGCCTGCCCCATAGGTGGCCCTTTTTTTGTGTGGGCTGTCAATATGCTAGAGGGTGGGAGGGCTCTGCAGAGGGATCTGGACTGGCTGGAACAATGGGCAGAGGCTAATTGTGTGAGGTTCATGCAAGTTGTATAAGGCAAAGTGTTGGGTCTTGCACTTGGGTCAGAACCAGCCCCTTGCAGTGCTCTGGACTCAGGTCAGAGTGGCTGGAGAGCAGATCAGCAGAAAAGGACCCTGGTGATGGACAGCAGAACATGCGCCAGCAGTGTGTGCAGGGAACCAATAAGGCAAATGCCATATTTGTTTGTAGGAAAAACAGAGTGGCCAGCAGGAACGGGGAAGTGATCATCCCCCTGGACAAAGCACTGCTGGGGCTACATTTCAAGTATTTTGTTTAGCTTTAGGCCCCTCACTAAAAAAAAAAAAAAAAAAACATTGAGGAGCTGGAATGTGTTCAGAGAAGGGCAATGAAGTTGGTGAAATGCACAAGTCTTATGAGAAGTGTCTGAAGGAGCTAGGGTTGTTCATGCTAGAGGAAAGGGAAACCTTATTACTCTATAACACCACCTGACAGGAAGTTGTACTGAGGTGGATTTCAGCCTCTTCTGCTAGCTAATAAGAGATAGGTTGAGAGGAAGTTCTCTCAAGTTATGTCAGGGAAGGTTTATTTAGGTATTAGGACAAATTTATTCAGGGAGACAGTGACCAAGCATTAGAACAGGCTTCCCAGGGAAGTGGTGGCATCACCATCCTGGACAAACTCAGAAAATGTGGCTATGGCATCTGAGGACATGCTTTAGAGGTGAATGTGATGCTGGTGCTAGTTGAGGGCTGGTCTTGATCTTAGGTCTTTTCCAACCTTAATGACTTTGCGACTCTATTGAAATGCAGATGAATGACAACTGCAAGCTCTTTTCCCTCTAAAGTGCACTGCCACTGGGCATGTAGGCTGTTTCTTCTAATCCTCTTTCATTATTGTGCTGGGCAGACTGGGAATCAGTTCAAGCACCAGCTCTCAGACAGGACTGACAGGCAGATGGTTTGTCTTTCTTGGGGAAAATGGCTGTGTTGGTGTTTCAGTGTAACACATTCAGTAACTGCTTGTGCAGAAGCAGTGAGGAATAAAGCTCTGTTGGGATGAGTGATGTCTGAAATCATTGATAAGTCTGTGAACAAAGGGCCTGCCAAATGCCATTCTGGCATCAAGTCTGATACCCACTACTCTTTGTTGTTCCTTGTTTTTGGTTCTTCTCTGTGTGATATAGTAACTCAGTGATTGCCAATTTGGTGCATCTGGTGCTCACTCAGGATAAAATTCCCAAATCTGCTAGTTTGGGAACATTTTACCTATATGGAATATCTCCTCTGCATGACAATGCCTCAGATGTTTTCAGTATTTATATCAGAGATCAAGCAGGCTAAGAAGGAAGCTTTGACCAGTGAAAGAATAGTGGTACTGTTTGTAGTGAATCCAGCTGGATTATGGTGTTGGGCTCAGATGAAGTAGCTTAAACTTTGGTACAATCATCTGCAGTGTTTATTCAGTATGGTCTATCATCATAAAACTATAGTTTTATAAAGCCATAGGAAGGGCAATCTGCATGCTTCTACTGACCTTGATAAGCAGGAGAGTTTTCATACTGTACAGACATGATAAACTTCTTTAGAGTCCCATCAGTCTTCAAGATCAATATATGAAGTGATCAGACATTTGCAAAAGGGGGAGAAAAGGGGAGTGAACCATATTCCTGAAAAGAAAGTACAATTTTTGCTGGAAGTTTCTCCACAGTTGAAAAGGCAACCAGGTTTTTGTTTATTTTCATGATAATTTTCTATTCGGTAATAAAGCACAGCAGGTAGGTTGGTTCTGCACAGATCTCAAAAGAAAATGTTCCTCTGTACCACAGAGCATATTTTTAGGAAATGGTGCTTTGTATAATGTGATTACTTTCATAAATATAACTTCTAAATGTCTATTTTGGAAGTCATTCAGCTTTGAAAGAGGTTGAACATGATATACTTATCAATTAATAGCACTTTTTCAGAAGAGGATAAATAGCAGGAGGGCATATTCCCACAAGGTCTAAATAATAATATTTAAAGGAGCTTGTAAGATGAAATGAAACAAGACAAATCTGTGCACCAATATTTGTCTTTGGAATTTTTGTGGTCAATTTGTTGACTCTTCAGGATATTTGAATGATGGTTCATAGTTGTGGTGGGCAACTTGTTTGATTATGGTTTCAGACGTTTTCTTATGTGGGGGCTGAGTGTCACCTACAGTTCTAGTTCCTCTGAACCTTGTCCTGAAAATTGTATTCAGAACACTGAATCTCTTGCTGTGCTAAACTGGAAAGAGTTTGCCTTTTTAGCACAAGAGAAAGAACTGTTATTCCAGGGTGTGTAAGTTTTTGGGTTTTCCCTGAATATCAGTTAAATATCTTTAGTACTTTACTGTTACCTTCAGGAAAGTATGCATGCAGTAATTTAAGAATCAGTTTTAAGTTAATTGTAATTAGGATGATCTGTGCTGTACACTAAATATGAAAGAAAGGGAAAACTGGAAAGGAGGAATTACTTCAATGTGCAACACTTTGCTTCTAGTTCTACAGTTCATATCCATCACTTGAAAAACTAAAGTCCAGCTTCTGTACAGAAATTTTGTCTCAAATCCAATGTATTTAATAAAATATTTATAAAATTTATTTCATCTACAATATAGAAATTAAAGGTGTCTACAGCTCTAAGTCCTATTTACATAGTTATCTATTTCCACTTCTGCCTTGTTCTGCATTGCAACTCAGCCACTCTATCCCACTGTCTGCTTTTCCTGCTCCCATACTAAACACCTTCTCTGCTCCCAGTGGGCCCTTGATTGCCTATCCTTCTATTTGTTTTGACCTTACTGTAATGTCATGACCGAGTTTTTAAATTTTTGGGTGTAATTTTCTTCAATAGCCATTGAGTTGTGTCAGTACAACAATTTTCACTGATCCTCTTGCCACTGCTGTTTTTTGCTAGTCTCATATTTACAATTGAGCATTTTTGCCTTGTATTGTCCCATGTACTGTGTTCTCTTTCTGTGATGATTGTTTTTTAGACTTGATATTTGGAGTACTCTTCTGGCTATGCTTTTACTTTTCTAACACAGATATCATCAGCTTTCATTATTTCTCATGGTTCTTATAGTCCATGTCAATTTTTAATTTCTTTTGTGATATTTAGTCAGTAGCAATGCTCAAGGATCAATATTGTTTAACATTGAAGGTTTGAGGTATGTCCCTAGGATACTGCAGCTCTGTGACATATCTTTGAATGCCTCATTAATTAAGTAATTTAAAGCAGCCCTGTAGAAGTGAGATGAGTTGTCGGAGAAGTCGCTCCCTATTTCCCATTTTTCACTTAAAAGTGTTTCCTTTGGGAAAGATGTGAAGTGCCTAACTTTTTTTTCTTCTTTGCCAGTTGAGCAACAGTGTATAGAATTGAAAAAGTCAGTGTTTATTCTGGTGTCATTGTTTACAGCACAGTGAACAGAAGTCATTGCTCTTATCACCTGCACTGCAATGTGAAATCACACTTTTTAAAAATTCATCTGTCTAGCCACAATAACCAATCTATGGTTACTTGAAATCCCCTTCTATTAGTCTGTGATTGTCATGAGTATTTAACCACACGTTTTGGTGTTTGGCTAAAGATTTCTTTTTGTCTTGTCTCCATTTTTTTCACCATTCTCTCCCTTTCCAAGTTTGAAAGTTTAGGAACTTCCTACTATAAAGCATAAAAACAGAAGAGCTAGCATGGCATTAAGAACTTGGTGACCCCTTTGAATTGATCATCTGTAAATTGTACATTAAATGTGTGAGAGACAAACTAGCAAGATGCTTTGCTTTTCACCTGTGTGTTTTCCAGGTACGTGTGAACCTGCTTTTTGAAAGGGTGCAGGAGAGTAGAGAAAACTTTAGGAGGATGAAGGGGTTCTGCATACAGACACTAGCACCTTACAGATGGTGCTAGGGCTTAATCAGTCTTGGTCAAAGTCCCTGATGTTTTTGGTAATATAATACATGTATAGAAGAAAAAGCCATTCAATTTTTGTTAAATGCCATAAACCTAGGGAGCATCTAGCTGCCACATGCTTTCTCACTCATTGCATTTCATTGGTGAATGTGTGAGCACCTTTGTTAATAGTGGTATCACTCATGATGGGTACATAGTGAGTTTCAGAACTCTGAAACTGCAGCAACTGCTCAAGTCTCCATGCAGGGTGGACTGTATTTTGCACCTGGAATATTATCCTGCCATATGTACAACATCAGACAGTTCAAGAGTGAATAACAGGCAGCACAACTGTTAAATATTGCACCAGTTATGTCAAATAGTGTAAAAATCTAGCTTAGTTTTATTGTTTCCTTTCAACAGAGCAAGTGCTATGTATCTAATTATTTCTTACCTCTTTGTTTAATTGTCTTTATTACAAAAATGAGCAGGTTTTCTGCAAAAATAATAAGAATATAAATTAAGCTAATACAAATAAATTTAATTTGAGAAATTACAAAGCCAGTATTTAATCAAATGAGAGAACTGTAATGAGGTTTGCAACATTGGAGCTGAGCACACAGATTAAAATGTTCCACTCCTGACTGAAAAGATGCACCCTCAAAGTCTGGGGTAAACCAGTGACATTGAAATGTGACTTTGGGCTTTCTGGATCCTAGAGGCTCAAAAGATAGCTGAAGTGCAAAGTTAAAGATAAGTCCCATTTCTCCTCCTGCTTTTAGGTACATCTGAGGCTGCTGCTGGGCTGCAGAGGGATTTCACAGAGAGATACCCAAGGAATGTCTATCCCAAGAAGTGTTCTAGCGCATAAAGCCACATCACCCAGATACAGCTCTGTAGTTCTGTTGATCCAGCACTAAAGCTGAGATAATCACTCTGAGGATATAGTTTGCTGAAGTGCAGTGTGGGAGAAGTAGAGCTATACTGCTCCTGCCTCTGCAGGTACTGTGATTTTTCTCTCCATTTTCTCTGTCTTCACTGCAATCAATAAACTTCCAAACCCAGCCCCCCCTTTTTTTTTTTTTTTTTTTTTTTTTTTTTTTTTTTTAAATTTTTTTTTTTTTTTTTTTTTTTTGGCTTTAAGTGAAACTTTGGTAAGTTGTCTGGTCACATTTCTCAAGGAGAGCTTTAGATTTGTGCCTTTAGGTGGAGCTCCATACTCATCTTCTGCTGAGGCAGACTCACTGGTGTGTAAGCAAACCAAAAAGGCAAACCTTAAAAGACCACTTTTAAATACAATATCCAATTTGTAAAATTTTACAGAAGAACATGCTTAAAATTTTATAACAGAATGTTTCCAGTTTTCAAAATAATGAGAACTGATAGGAGTTTTGTGGTTAAAAAAAATGCTGTTTTTTTCCTTTACTTGCTCAATCATCTCAGTAGAAGCAATTTCTTCCTGTTTAGACACCTTATTTAGCCTTTTAAAATTTTAAATCTTAGTCAGAAAAATCTAGTAAAAACCCCTTTATTTTTTCTTATTTTTAGAGGCTTCTCTAATACAAATGTTTAAACACAAGGCTATGACTTGCTTCCTGATAAAAGGATGTGTCAGCAGTCTGGTTTTATCCATGATTTTCTTCCATGAAGCATATAGCTGTAGCAGATATCAAAGGACCCTGGATTGGTCTTTTGCATAACAATCCCCTATTTAGCAGGAAGGAATTTCAGTCACCTCTCTCCCAGGGAGCAGGTTTAATGGAAGGATTTGAATTCTGTCATGAGAAGAACCAGTAAAACCATGCTGTAGAATGTACTGTTATTCTTGTAATTAGCTTCTTTCTTTCTGTGGGGACTAGGAGTTAAAACTGAATTTAGGTTGTGATGTGGGAGTTTACAAGTGATTTTTCACCTATGTGAGTTTCAGATCTTCACTGAATGATCTTTTTTTTGTTTGCTTGTTTTCTTACTGTTTAATCACAGTAAAAAAAAAAAAAAATCTCTGTTCCTAATGGGTATTATTGTAAGAACTGTGTTTTTCCCTTGTTGGCTTTTCAATGAAATAATTTTTTCCATTCAAATATCAAGATACAAATGCTGCAGTTAAAAGAAATCTCCATAGTGACTTTATCCATTCTTCTCCAGAAGAGTAATGGTGATTAGCTTTTAATTTGCTTGGAAGAATGGATGTGAGTAAATCACAGGTATTTGGAAGACAAAATATCAGAAACCCCCAGGTACAGGCTCAACACTGTATGCTGAGTGCTCCTAGTGTGCAAGGAGATGCATATTGGCTCATTTAGTGTACTGTTACTCCTGTACTGTTACAAGTTATCCCATAAAACAAAACAATTTCTTCTGGGACAAATGATATTTTTTTAAGAAGAGGCAGCAGATATGTCTTAAAGTGCTAAGTTTTCATTTTGCAATGTCTTTTTTATAGTATGGTGATATTGTCCATTGACTGCATTATGCTGTCAAAAAATGTGTATTCTTCCTGGAATGTGTTTTACAGAAATACCCTTGCAGTATACAGGGGCTACATTTATGTGGGTTGAGGGATTACTTGTGTGCCTGTAACATTTATTCCTGTTGGAAGAAAAGAAAAGATGGGTAAGATTTCAGAGGATACACAAAAATCCCCTTTCTCTTTTTAGCATTACAGTTTTACTGACAGTGGTTGTTCCAGTTTTTGAACACCTGAAAGAGAACCTATAACCTTGTTTACAGATAGCTCTTGCTGTTTAAATATTTAAGAGTGCTAAGATAAAATTTCCTGATTTTCAGCGACATAAATGACAGTATAGTGAAAAAGCATTAGATCCTTAGAATCAGGAATAAAAAACCCACATTCTTCTGAAAATAGTGGGTAGCCTAATTTTGAGAAAAGGAATGAAAATATAAGATAGTAAGGGTAGGTGGGAAAAAACTTTTGCTGACTTAAAAGTGACAGCTTGATAACATATCTGAAATGCAGTGTGATATTTGTTTTCACAGGTAAACAGACTTGTTACTGACATGGTTTTGACATGAAAGAGGTTTTTTTTAAACTTCATATATATATATTAAATGAACACAATATTTCATGTTGAACTGACAAGGAAAAATCTTTCTGTGATGTTTCTCTCACCAGGGCTGTAATGTTAGGGAAGGTTTTGGTTGAAACCATTCTGGTACTGGTTTATGGATTAGGAGTAAGACTTGACATCTCAGCTCTATTTTAGTATTTTACTCTTACTTCCTTATCTTGTTTTTGCCTTTACAGAGTTCTCTTTACCAAGCTTCACTTCAAAAGTATATAAAATGAAGGTTGCATGTATTTCTA
Source organism: Erithacus rubecula (assembly GCF_903797595.1). Lineage (NCBI taxonomy): Eukaryota > Metazoa > Chordata > Aves > Passeriformes > Muscicapidae > Erithacus > Erithacus rubecula. The sequence goes on along the minus strand of NC_136689.1, from coordinate 82,894,758 downwards.
GAAGACACAATATATTCCTTTTTGCCATCTCTGGACCATGGGTTAACTGGTTCTACCTTCTCTTTCCTCCAGTCTAAAGTTGAGGCTGCAAAGGCTTGTGATTGAGGTAAACATTTTGCCCTCTAGATATAGATTCACCCGGTCTGTCTCCCCCACCAAATTATTCATTTTAGCCTGTATCTTACATTAAAGATATAGATATAAGGGATTTGTGACCTGTTTTAAAATCCTGCAGACTGATTAGGACTGCTTATGTTCATTTGTAACTTTTCAAAGGGGCTGGGACAGGCAAATAGATCATGCCAGTGTGTTTCATGCTGATAGTGCCTGGAAGCAAGTGAATGCTCTGGGTGCTAGGCTATGCCAAATCTGTCTTATGGGACTGATGCTCAACTATTAGAATGCCAATTTTACTCTTCCCCTGTAGAATGGATGTTTCTGAGGCACCTTGGGGAGTGAGTGTATTGATATATGGATGACTTTTGGGAAAAGAACAGGAGCTCTAGAACTGACATAAAATAATGGAAAAAAAAAAAAAAGGTGGGGAGATCCTGGAAAGTGAGTATACAGATCTGGGGAGAAAAAGAACGGAGATACATTAAAAGCAGATTGGATATTTTCTTGCTCACAAATAAATGTTCCTTTAGTTTTTAGAGTATGTGCTGGATTAATAATAAGAATTGTAATTCTGAGTGTCTCTAAAAATAGTTATATACTCCAAGGTTATACACTATGACCATTTATTCATTTTCAGTGACTTTTTGATCAAATTCAACTGCTGGTGGCAGTCTGCAGACTTACTGTAAGACTAAGCCTAAAGTGTGTGATTTTGGTGATACAGTATTGATCACACTGTAGGAGCAGGAATTGAAAGGCTTTCCCCTTTCTGTCTCTAATTATTGAGTACGGTATTTTGTTAGTACTGTTTCTTCACCTTCAGAGAAGGTGGAATTCTATTAACTTGACAAGCTTTGAATTAAACCCTTAATTAAGGGGTTATTGTTTGTGTCCACTTGCATTGTGGTATAATTACATTTATACATTCTTAATGTATTTGGCCCATAGCAGTGTTATATGGAATAAAAATCAAAATGACAACAACAAAACAGTTAAGGATCTATTCCAAAGTACATAGAAGTCACCCAAAAGAGTCCCATTCCACACAGCGGCCCCACTGCATTATGCACCACTAAATCAAAACAAAACAAAAAATTGCATAAATAATTTCCCTTCAGAAGTTCTTATTGTATGATACAGTGTTTTGATTATGGCAATGGAATTTTCTTTAAGAGATTTTATGAGCTAGTCTTTAAAATTCTATATGTTATTTGCTCTAAAGTTCATAAAATCATTTCTTCTATCCTGTTGTGGAGTCTAAACCCTGTGAAATTCTGTGAAATATTTCCATTTGTTGTGTGCTTAACACAAGATCAGAGTAAATTTTGTTGATATCTTCCTGTAAAAATTTGTAGCCATAAATCATTGTTTTCTAATGACAAAAATAATTAGCAGTAAGACATATTAATGACTGTGTTATCAGGTAATGATGTCTTCATTAATGCATGACTCTAATCTCTGAAATAACATTGTCAGTAGCTGCCTGTGGAAGGAACACTTAGAGAGGAGGGAATGCTTTGATGTACCCACTGTCCAAATTCATTAACTGCATAAAACTCAATCCTGTCTATTGGATGATGAGGCTATACCTCAGGTCTTTAAAGGCCAGTCTTGAAATCCCTTGAATTTATACTGGAAACTCTGAGTGATACCTTTGGTCTTATATGTACATGCGTTTGTTGATTTCAAATGCCATATTGGCTGATCAATGAGAGCTCATTCTAGTATCTTAGGATTGTGAAGACTAATGTGCTAAAAGAAATCTTTGTTTGGATTTTGGATTGAATTTTTTATCACTGCTGTTTTTCTAATGTGGACTGAATTTAACTGTTATATCCTGGATCTTAGAGACAAGGAGAAATAATGAAATTTGTTTATGCTTTCCAATTGGTTTGAAACAATCTCTTTTTTCTTTTAATAAAATATGCTTTTCCAGGGTTATCATGGAGACTGGTATGAGAACTTGAAGGGATTCAGTAAAATGACTAATACTGTCAATATAGCAGTAACTTTGAGCAAGTTGATATTGTTTACAACTTTGCAAATGCATTATATGTTAATTTTGTAGTTGATAGAAGGAAACAAAACAGGGAAGTCCTTGTGTAATTAGTTTTTCTGTTCTTTATTTAATAACGTTTGTTTAGGACACACATATGCTTATGTTCCTTTTAATATTCAAGTTCCTCCTCTTAGAAATTCTGCAAACTGTAATTGTGTTCTAATTATTAAAATAAGAGCGAGTTTTTGTTTGCAATTGCTTTTATAGAAGATATTCACAAATCTGGAGTTACCTGACAGAATTTCTGTAACGTTTTTGAGCTGTCAGTTCATAAACTGAATAGGATTCCATTGTAAGTACCTTTTTGAATGGAATGTGCAAAACATGTATTGACTTTATATTCTTTCAGAATTTCATTGGAGGTGCAAAATTCTAAATAAACTATTTGATGTGAAAACAGTAATTTTTTTTTTTTCTTCAAGGTTTTTTTGGTTTGGTTTTTTTTTTGTGTTTTTTTTTTTTTTTTTTTTTTTTTTTTTTTTTTTTAATCTACGGCCTCCATGCTTTATGTAAGAAAGAGATTGGGTGTTGAGCTATTCTCTCCTTTCACCCTCTGTTCCTAAATGCATTTCCTTCAATGTCTGAAGAATACCCAACATGAAAGCCTAGCATCCAAGGTCAAAAGGTAGAAGCAGCATGACAGGTAACAGATGCAGGTGTGAAGATTTGTTGTGTATTTTTTCCTAGTAGTAGCATCTGTCTTGGCTAGTTTCCCCATAGTTATGTGGAAGACCAGTGATTTGTCATTGTTTTTGTTCATGGAAGTGAATACTACCACTTACTCTTGTGAATTCTAGACTGTTGTTTTTCTTTTATATTGTCAAGTGGAGTGTAACTCACTTTAAAAACTACTCTGTTATATTTGATGTAAATCTTTTGTTCCTATTACAAGATCAGAGTGTTCTAAGACTATTCATCTGTGAATACCTATAAAAATATTCACAGGTTTCCAAAAAATTCTCACTAACCCTTGAAAGTGTAATGGTCTCCTGTTCAAAAATGTTGATTTATGGGAGGTTCTGAAAATGTAAAACAATGTTTTATCGGAGATGATTATTGATTTTGCCATCTGACTTAAGTATAACACACAGTTTTCTGAAAAGTGGGGCAAGAGTCTATTGTTTCTCTTTTGCAGCAATACCATCATTTAAATACATCTCTGAAGACAAAGAAAAAAGAGGACTCCTATATCTCAGGAATCCTGTATCTAATGATGGCAAAACATGGAATTCTAGATTTTTCCTGTACTTTGTATGGGTGGTATTTTCTGAGGCAATTTCTTGGGGCCTTCATACTTTGGAGTTTCACTTGCAGTTGACCAAGTAAACATAGGACATGGATATTTTTTTTAATAGCAGAAATAATTCCCTGGGAACATAATGATAGGCCAAGTTAATGATTTGAGAAGTGCTTTATGTTCATTGAACGTTACATCAAACATTTTGCCAAAGTCTTTGGTTTTCCTAAGTTGCCAGTAAAATATTTTTTGTTGTTTTGACCTCTGCAGAATATCTTCTTGGCATTTCTCCTGTGTGTCTAACACAGAGTAAATGAACAATAGTAAGCCCTTTAAAAAAAATATCATTAACTGTTTTGTTTGGTTTTTTGCTTTTTTTTTTTTTGCCTTTTTTTTTTTTTTTTTTTTTTGAGGAGAGTCATTAGCATCCTGTTTCACAATTGTTTTGTGGCTGGAAAATAGTGTGAGGACAAGAATAATTAAAAGTAGATTGTAGTGAAAGTGATTAAGGCAGGTTATGAGTTGTGTCTATTCATGTGCTGTGGATGGAGTGAGAATAAGCACAAAGATGAGAGAGGATGGAGAAGACACCAGAAGATACCAGTACTAGGTCTGTGTTTCACTAAGCACCTCCTGCGCTTTCTGGGTTTCCTTAAAAAGTGTGATTTTAAGGGGTGAAAGTAGCTTGTTTCTGGTTTGTTCACTCTCATAAAGTTTAAATTGTGTAGTCCCTTGAAATAACTGAAGCTGGATGTTGGGCCTTAATATCATGTGAAACTCACTAAAGAACATGTTTTTCTTCATGTAGCCTTCTGAGAACCCTTTCCTCAGTTTCATTATGCTCTAACTTATAAAAGAGATTTCTTTATGGTGTGCTGACTAACTCACAGTTGAGAGACTCCTTAAAATACAGTTTCCAGGATCATTAGATCACTTAAGGACTGTAATTTCCTTCATTGGAATCAGTGGAAAAAAAAACCATGCTGTTCTACACAACATTATTAATCTCTTGGAACAGGCTTTTGTAACATAAAATAACTATGGTGTAAAACAACAGAGAAAATCTCTATTACATATTCAGCACATAAATTTTGCTCCTTTTCCTGGAAACTGATAATTATTAATAAATAAAGAAGAGTGAATGTGGAAAAAAGATTGTTTTTTTGAAATGAGGAGAATAACTTGGTGGCTTAGTAGTGTAAGGACGTTTAATGATCTGCCATCAATTCCTGATCTAAGCACAGATAGCTTTTTATGCCTTTGTTTTACATTTATTGTTCTTGACTGGCAAACAAAGAACATGTTATTTTAAAAGAACTGTTATTTTTGTCCTTTGAAAGCATTTTACCTTCAGGGATAAAAAAAACACTCATAAAAACTCCTTGTTTTGTGTTTTGTCCTATATATTTTTTTTAAAAAAAAGGTCCTTCCATATGATAAAGATTAACCAATATTCCATGAAAAGATATTTTCCTTTCAAAAAGCTTGTCAGTTGTTATTTTATTAATAATTTGCAGAGTCTTGAGCAGCACCTTATATGGCTGCACATGAACTTTGCAGTTCTTTGAAGACAACCAAATTTATTTTGACCAGTATTATTCACCAAAAGTAGGCAAGTACTTAGTGATATGTACGTTTTTCTCATGCTTTGTCATCTTAAATTTATTTTGTTTTGGAGCCCAGGTGGAGCCTTGTATATAATTACCCTCATAAACATCTTGCTGAATAATGTTGGCTTTTGCAAGAGCTAACCCTGCTGGTTTCACCGAGTTACTCTGGCTTCTTTCTAAAAGTATAAATCCTACAAAGTAACAACTGAATGCTACATGTTTCGAGTGTACAAGTGTATTGGGGAAGTATTATTCCTCACAAAATCCTGTCAACAATCTCTGTAAATAAAAATGTTTACACAGATGTTTTGGACAAGGAAGCAGAAAGGGATAGGAGTGTACAGATGCTCTGTATCATCAGGTTCCAGCAAAAGCAAGGCTGAGAATATGTTGCAGACACACAAACATAAGTAGACACTATGTACATGCATGTAATGCTCTTCATCTATATTTTTAAATGTATGCTCTGCCTTTTGGTTTGAGGGGTCATTTTCTAAAGGTGCTTCAGAGAGCTGTCTCCATTTAGTTGATCTTGGGATTCATGTCTGGATTACGGGGCTGATGGGCTCTCCTGGGACAGGCCTGGGGCAGGCTGGACACCCTGGAGAGGACATCCTCTGGGTTCCTGACTGTGCTGATTCTTCTATGCATATCTGGACTTGTGGAGATGGACCTGGGAGGAGCTGGACAGGGCATTTATTATTCAGGTTGCTGCATCTGCTATTGTCTGTCTGTGCTTCTCTTTCTGTGTACAGATGAGTTTTTTCACATGACAAAACACTAAGAGACTCAGGAAATATATTTTTGCTACAGACCACCAATACTTGTCTAGAACGTACTTGATATAAGACTATTAATGACACTTAAGCAATGCAGCCTACTGACAAATTATTTTCTGCTGTTTCTACCATGCTGATGTGACCCTGTCTATTGTTAAGCTAAAAGCTGAGCATTGGTGTTGGCAGTACGCTAACTAACAGAAGAAAGAGAGCTGACCCTCAGCTCCTTTACTGGAAAGCCTACTTTTCCATAAGGGATATTACCCACAGGCTTTTGACATCAGGGGAAATAATCCTATTGATCTATTGCACAACCATTATGTGTATAAACACTCTTGAAACTTGATTTTTCCAAACTGTCCCCTTGCTTGTCTGCTTGTTCTTATTGTGTTATCCACTTTTGTGGGTTTTGTGGGGTGGTGGTTTTTTGGTTTATTTATTTTCTAATTTGTTTGGGTTTTTTAATTTATTTTTTTTTCACCTGTGGTAGGCTTGAGTGTGCTGTCTTTTAGATCTGCATTCTATAGAGAATCTGGTGGCATTCTCAATTAAGGTTGTGTAGTTGGTGTACCTGTGGGTGAGGCTTGCATAGTTTCTTTGGTCAGTTTGCGTTTATTATCTCATGTCAGACTACTCAATACACTCTAGGATGCTCGTGTCTCTTCTTTTTCTTGGCCTAATTCCGTTCTTTAGCTTGAAAGGTTCTTGGGAATTTAAGCTATTATGAATTTGTGTAGAAAGTCAAAAAGGTTGCTGGTATCAACTGTGAAAGACTAGTTTAAGATAAACAAACAAAAAACCCAAACTGGACAATTACCTTGCTACAAATCCCTTTATCTCTGAATGTGGTTTATGTACACTATTACTGCACTTTTATAGTCTTTGCATGTTTGTTGCTGGTATTGTTATATGTGCCTTTAAATTTTATTTTATTTTTTTTTATGCAAGGGAAGTGAGACAGAAAAGAGAGATTCTGTCAATTTGTTCACCAGGCTGTACCTTTTAAGCAAGTTCACAATAATAGTATAATTTCAGTTTTCCTCCCCTTTAAGCTACAGAGTGCTAGCAACAATTGTCCTGCTATAAATGTTAGGTGTGCTTAATGATTTAAACATGAGCAAAACCTCTGTATATAAATATTTCTGGTTGATATAAAAACAAGAGTGAGGATAACATAAGTGGTTGTGTATCTTCTATGCATCTGTAGCACAATTTTTTTCAATTGGTCAGTTGAGTGCAAGCTCCTCTGCTTCTAATTTAAGACATGTGAATGAAAAGAAAGTGACAAAAATTTTCCTTAAAACACTGTTTGGAGGCACCATGACACTAAATAGATGATATGCTTCCCTGTGAATGCCTAACATAATTGCCACTCTGCTGCTAAACTATCCCTGGACCCGGCTAAATAGTATTGATTAGCTCCTATGGCTGAGTTGGTATCTCTGCCAGGTTCATCCATTCCTGAGAATAAGATGGACAAATGCCTGAGTGAACCTCCAGGATAAGTTGATAATGTACAGAAAAAGAAAGTTTGTACTATTAATCTGGCTTAACTGCCATAAAATCAACAGTAGAAACATGACAATCTTAAGATGAGAAACTATTGTAACAGCAGATAAATACTTGCAGTTAATCCTTTAATGGACAGCATCATGGGAAAACTACATAAAGGCTTTGTCTGTGTACAGTCTTTGTGCTAACTAAATTCCACATCTTATACTTTAAAGCTATGCCACATGTAATGCTCCAGTGCCGTTGTTCACCTAAAATGTAGGGAATCACTGGTGATTTATCTTTATTTCCAGCCTGACATTTAAATGTTGTTAGATATCTTTTCAAGCCTTTTCTGGTTTCCAAATGCCCAAAACTGTTTTTCATTATGTATGTGCAATGATATAGTTGTTTTTGTTGGTTCTGCTGACATTTTAGAAAATAGTATCTACTTTTTTTAGCGAATTTTTTTATTGTAGGTTTTTTTTTCCTTGCTTCTTTATACTAAAAGAGGTTATTAATGCTTCATTAATCAACTGTTCAAAGTGTGATTGCTCCTGAATAGCTCTCAAAAGCTGGCTTTTTACCACTTACTTTCATTAGTGCTTAATTAACAGAGGAGATGAAAACTAAAATCTTCAGCCCACTCAAGAATGAGATATTGCTTTGCAGAAGAGGGATTCAGAAAAGGTCTGTTTTGCAAATGTGTTGCAAAAATGCTGTAAATTTAGACCAACATTTTCTGTACAGACTAGAAATATCCCTGATTTGTACTAAGAGGAAAAGTGACAATATTGGGCTATCACCTTAAATTATAATATATAACTTTGCTGGATTCATAAGCAACTGTAAATGCCTGAGAAAACATTCCTAGATTTGGAAGCAAGAATTGCCATTACTAGATTTGGAAGCAAGAATTAATATTTAAAATATTAAAATATTCCCTCTGTGCCCACTCTTCTTAGCTAATATACTGATCTACTTGGTCTGAATAACACAATGATAGAAAAGGATATAAATGTTTGGGGAGTGAATGAGCTTCCTGAGCATCTTGCTCTGTTGGTAGCTCAAGAGAGCCAGGTTTGTGTGACAAATGTAGCCTCAAATAACAAGCATCATGTTTATGGTTCCCCTTATTTGTCTTCTTTCATTGCAACTCAGTGTTTGACACCTCACCTGATTTCCTATAATAGAATTATAGGAATTTAAGTCACAAACAAGTAGATAAGATGCATGTCCTATGAAGGAATTGACTGTCACACTCTTATAATGGTTTTAAAGGATTAGGACTTGATTTCCTGCTTCAGGATTATTGATTATTTTAGAGTCTGGTCCAAATTTGGTCAGTACCACTGACGTGCTTATCCAACTAAGCAATGGGACATCTTGGCCTTAGTTGCATATAAAAGAATAGATGGTCTCTATGTTCCATGACAACAAAAAATGTTATGGATTGAAGTGGCATTCTGTGACAACCTAATGTAATAAGGAAAATTACAAGCAGTGCATTTTAAAATATTACCAGATATTAGAATATGCACGTCTTTAGGACTCACTGTCATGTTCTTGTTTCAGACATTCATGTTAAAATATTCACTCAAGTTTCAAATACTTGAATCTTTTCTTGTGGATGCAAATTAAGGAGCATTCTTAAATATGGCTCTTCACAATATAAGAATGCTTTTTGATTTTTTCTACTTCTCTGTAGGTGCATATATAGATATGTTACTTTCTCCTTTCTATACTGTTCTAAAGTTTACTGTAGCAAGTTGTGTACCAGGATGCTGGTAGTCAAAGACTTTTTTTTTTTTGTCTTATTCTAATTGCTGTGTTTTGATATGTTCTTGCTTTAGATGTACGTTTACAAGAGAATGTATGTGAGAAACTCTAAGGTATAAGACTATAATAAATTTTATAATAAACATTCTATAGCCTGACTGCAAATAACTCCATCACCTTTTAGAAGGAAGTTGAATATAATGCTTTAACTTACCTAAAAACATCAGAACTGGTTAGGGCCTCAGATCATTGGATCTATACATGTTTATCTTCCTTGAAACCTATGATGATTAGTTGTGGAAACACATTTAAAGATTTAGCCTGATATTTGGAAGAAATTATTCTTTAAAGGTATCCAGGCACATGCGTTAGCTGCCTTCATGGTTATGTGTGGCCTGCCCTGGTGTTCTGTTCCATAGGCATTTTTCATCTAAGAAAGAAGAAATTGCCAGCCAGGGTAATTTTTGAGAGGTGGTGACAGAGTAGGGAAATGGTCTGACAGGAACTCCATGAGGTCCATTAAGAAGTGTCAAGTCCTGGGCACTCAGTTTTCCAAAGAAGGCCTGGGAGACTTCAGTGGACAGTAGGGAGACATGAATCAGTAATGTGTCCTTGGTGCAAAGGTGGCTGATGATGTTCTGAGCTGCCAGTGGCAAAGTATGGGCAGCAGGTCAAGGGAGCTGATCCCTCCACTTTGTGCAGCACTGGAGAGTCCACACCTGGAATGCTCAATCCGGTTTTGGATGCTTCAGTACAAGAGAGACGTGGAGATGTTAGAGGTACAGAGAAGGTCCACAAAGATGCTTAAGGAAATAGACAATCTCACATATGAGGGAATTTGGACACGGTTCTGTTCAGCTTGGAGAAGAGGAGGCTCAGGGAAATCTTGTCAGGAGATATAAACACCTGACAGGAGGATACAAGGAAGACAGAGCCAGGTTATTTTCAGTGGTACCCAATGATAGGACCGAGGCAATGGAACAGGACAAACTGAAACATGGAACATTCCATCCAAACATCAGAAAATACTCTTTCACTGTGAGAGTGATTGGGCACTGACACAGCTTGCTCAGGGCTGTTATGAAGTCTCTGTCCTTGGAGATACATTCCAAAGCCATTTGGATGTGGTCTTGAGAAACTGCCTCTAGGTGACTGTGCTTTAGCAGGAGTATGGAGCACATGACTCAGCTTCAATCCACCTGTGATTTCATAAAAATTCTTGTAGAAGCCATTTACTGTTTCTTCTTGAGACTAGTTGCCTCTTTATAATTCTTCAATCTGACTTATGGTGCTATGGGTCAGATGCTCTTCGTGACCTCTTGGTGCGATTTCTCTTTCCTGAAATTTTTGTGATTTAAAGCTGCATAGCTGTTGGAAATGATTGGCATGCATAGGGCAGCCATATGTCATGGTTGCAAAAGAAACAAATATTTTTAAAGTCACTGGAGGTCAGGTGACACAGCACGCCTAGACTAGTATTTTCTCATTCTAAATTACTCGAGCATATCTTTTTCTACTTAATTGATACTGGGGGGTTTATATGGGAAATTTAATCAGTCAGGCTTTGCCAATTCTCAAAGACAACCCTATGGAACAATATTTATGTGGTATTAAACTGCTAGGAGTTGCTGGAAAGGCTAATTAAAGCAGAGTTATCTGTTAAAGCTATATTACACTTTCATATTTTTTTCATGTCTGAGGTTTTAAATATATGTATGGAGGAACATCAAAACAGCAACTTATGTGTGTGTGTTCATATATTCTGTATTTTAACTTGTATCATGAGGCAGAAATAATTTGATCTGTGAATTTTGGTTTTTGTTTTTTACATGAAGGATGAAGTATTTGCACTCTACAGGACCAGGGGTAATTAAGCAGTTAGTGTTTGGCTTGTTTATCCTTGGTGCCAGAAAGTGTTCCATATCAGCTGATCAGGGTTGGAGTATGGTTCCTTATGTATTTTCATTTCAAACCAACACTAAAATGCAAAATAATTTTTGCATAGTTCAGCAGTACTAACACTCTTATTGCAGAATGGAAATATTTACTTTGCAAAAGATGACAAGGAGCTAATATAATTTACTGCTTTAAAGTATGGCTTCAATCCTCAAGACTTGTTTTTTTGTATTTTTACAGGAAGGGAAATTTTTAGTGACCTAGAGATGGAGTAATAGGAAGACAATCTCTGCACTGTAGACCGGAGTCGAAATGGTGATGGATGATCTGGCAAGATGCATTTGGCTTCAGGGTAAATATGCCTGTAACTGCCAAATAATTCCTTTCTTCATGCTATTGACATGTCATTCAGTAAACCATATATTTCCATAAACATTCACATTTTACTGCAGACTGAAAGCTTAGTGTTTGATGAAGAAAAGTGAAGCTAAATAGTTTTCTCATAATCAATGACAGAGTTGTAAACATAATATAAATAAAAAGATGTCTGGAATACATTTCTATTTATGAGTAGCTTTTAAAAAGACAAAAACAAAAAAACTGTATTTCTACAAGGGATTGCTCAGGTGTGTAGTGGTGTATGTATATGCCTATAAATCTGAAAAGCTGGTGAATTCTTCCCTGACCAGAAGAATGAAGTTTCTGATGGAAAGACTTATATGTTTTTGTATTAAGAATACAAAGATGAAGTAAAAAAGAAGTCACAACTCCCCTGATAATTATGGGATTTGTGTCTTTTTCTTTCAGAATACATGCTGATATCTTGTTTTCCTGAAGGCATCATAAGTAAGGCAAGCACTGCATGTAGTAGTCATCCTTGTATTGAAGTAAAGCCTGCATGACTAATGTAGGCTTACTTGAATATAGAATTGCTATTGATATAATCATCCTATTGTTTTGATGTTTTAAAAATGGCACAGCAAGTGTTTCTCAAATATTCACATTTTAAGTGAAGACATATACACTGCAGAAAATACAGAAAAAAAAACCCCAGACTTTATTAATCACAAAGCCTCAAGTAGTAGTTTTGAACTAGTTTCTTTATCTAGCTTGAGTCTTTTCAGTGGCACTGTTACATGTCATGACTTCAGGTGAGAATTCATGGAATTGTTTAACTTAATGGAGAAGAAACTCCCAAGATTATAGGTGGTGTTATGCCCCACTTATTCCAGAGCTTGATGTCTTTCTGCTGACTTTGTCACAGCAGTGGTTTGTGACATTTACAGTAGACAGCTGTGCAGATCAGGTGTCTGTTAAAAGAAACAGTTGCATTTTTATCCTAAATCTGTGCCAAGGTATGAAAGGAAAGTGTACACCAGAAAATACTGCCGTATGATTTTTTTAGTGTTTTTTAGACTGGTATTTACATTAAGTCCTACAGCTTTGGTCTCCGGAAAAAAACCCACATTCTTTGTTTGAAAATGTGGACTGAACATGACTGGCAATTAAGCTCCTGTCTAATAATGTATTCACTCCCCTACAGCAGGATGGGTAAGCAGAAAAACTTGTGGGTTGAGATAAAGGGAGTTTAATCAATGAAAGGGTAAAACAAACATACCAAATTATGTGAAAGCTGCCACTCATCACCTGCCACTAGCAGACCAATGCCCAGCCTGTCTCTGAGCAAGGCTACATTGGGAAAACTGCCACCTGACAGTTTTATAGCTGAGCTTGGTGTTATGTGGTAGGGAATGTGTCTGGTGAATTTGAGTGAGGTCTCCTTGCTGTGTCCCCTCACAACATTTTGACAGTGTTACTCCTCTCATATGGCTTCCACTTCAGCTGTGCTTTTGGGAGCCATCACTCTGGTGTGCCATGCAAAGGTAGGCGGTCCCTCTGCTCCAGGGCTTCTTTTCTCCAATGATGGCTGGCATCAGACTGCCTCAAAGATCAACAATTTGCCAGCCAGCTACTGGGACCCCTGTGCTAACAGAAGGCAGTGAGGCAGCTTAGGGCATCAGGAGGTCACTGTGATGATCCTTCCCAGGTATTGGAAGGACTGGTTCCCTTGTTTTTTGTGCAGCACTGTGACAGTGTGTACAGCCTGCATGCCACAAAGCCCATGCATCAGGGACTGCTGCACCATCAGATTGCTGCAGGCATCATGGGGAATGCTTACCTGAATGGACTCTAGTCCCCCTTGGATGAAAACATTCTGTGGTGACATGCCTTTTTGCATAAGGAAAGAGCCCTCCACAACTGTCTTTGCTGCCAAGTCACTTGCAGTCTGATTTTCCAAGACCTGTGCAGTTACAGGGATCTCCTTCCCATCTTCCATGTCAGCCCCTGCCTCTATTCTCTCCTGCCATGACTCTCCACAGCCCTTGATTTGTTCTTGCTCCACTCCAGTTGTAGGGACAAATTTTCTCAGCACTCTTTCAGGTTTCTTGCCTAACCACTTCAGAGAACAAACTTTCTGAGTACATTTGAATAACTGCAAGCAGCTTCTGAATTGGAACATGCAAGCAGGTGTCCAGGAAGCACCTGCTTTTCCATGTCCTTGGGTACACAGAAGCTGGGGAAATATGAAAGAAACAGCATTGTTCTTCTGTCAGTAGCTTCTTAAGGGAGAGTAAAAAACAAGGAATTAGAAAAGTGAGTAATGAGATCAGTTGAGAAATGTGTAGAGAAACTAATTATTAAAGTTTTATAATTAGGAGCTCGTTTCAGGACCAGGTTCAGTTCTTGGCATAGTCAAGACTTTTCTCCCTGGTTGGCACAGGGTGTTTGGCAGCACTCTTTTTCAGGTTTGCAGTAGGAAGTTGGGTTTTTTTGGTTTTTTTTTTGTAGTTTAGTAGGTAACCTATACCATTTCCCTTCCTTTCTTCATTCCTTGATGTTCAGTCTGGTGATATATATATATATATATATATATACATATGAAAAAAAGATAAAGTTAACCAACCCTTAAAACTTAATGGTGTGTTATTTTGGTCCATTTCCTGAGAGATCTGGGAGACTTGGTCAACAAAAGGAGGTTGAATACAATGTCATAACAAATACCAAGAAAAACAAAAATAAATAGGTACTATCTTAAATGCTTTTAAATGTATGGTATACCTTATGCATATGCACATATAATTCATATTCTTTACTTGCCTTTACTATTGATGTAATAATTTTAAATTTTTAGCAGCTGAAATGAGTTCTCAGTGGTTTAGTTTTACCATTTTCTGCACTGACAATAAATATTTTCTGCTTTGTTTTCTCGGGCTTGTCTAAAGAAATCTGTATATCCTGGAATCTCTTGTCAGAAATTCTAGTGCAATGGATATGGCCTCAGAAAGTGAAAGAAAGGACTCAAATTTTTTCATCAAATAATTTCTGTGAGTTTTTACTTCCTATTTCTGGTTTCCATGTTTAAGGAAAACAAACAAAAGCCTTAATGTGAAAACAAACCCTTTTAATTTAAAAATATTCAATAAACAGGAAAGAGGCATAGTTTTGAGAAAATGTAAATATTCATATTATTGAACTTCTTTAACTTTTTCAGATGCAACTTCAATGTGAAGTTACAAATGGACCAATGTATACTTCACAAAAATGCTTTCTTTATATTAACCTTGATCTTTCAGTGGCTTTTTGAAGTCATAACCTTGTTCCAGTTTTTTTGAATTATGCTCCAGTAGTCTATCACAAAATAAAGTACATAATAGATGGAATGGCAAACCCATTTCATCCTGATTTATAGTATTGATCTTGTATCACAAATTCATAAACAAATTGAAGGAAAATTCTCACTTCTGTGTAGCTTGCAAAGCCTCTTATTATATAAAGAGGCAAAATCTGTGTATTTTGATTTGTCACATTTTGTCCAGTGAATTTAAGGAAGTTTGCATAATTTGCATACTCTTTGTACTTTTCAGTATCTTCAGTTTGCTGTGATGCTGCTTCTCTTGGATCCTTAAAAGCCTCCTATCTAGGCGTTACAAAACTATACTAAAATCCACAAACTACATAAAATATTGATTCAATGCAGTCATATTCATTTTTCTAAAGTTCTTTTATGATTATTTTTCCTTCCTCCTTTTTTAAAAGTAGTCACTGAAATGTCTGTCTTCTCTTTATGGATGAACCATATTTTTTTGGTATATCATAGTACGAGAGAACAAAAGTTTTGTCAAAATTTTGACAGAAAATTGCTGGATTTTCTAGTAGGTCTGCTCTCTACTGGCTTTTAAAAGTGAGATATGTAGACAGCTCGTTGATAAAGAACCAATTTCCACTGTTCCTGTGAATTTGTTTTCCAAAATGCCCCTGTGTGTTTTGTCTCTAAGTTTCTGTATAACTTACTGTTTTGAAGTCTTTGGGTTTGAACACTTCAAATTCAAATACTTTTAATCACAGCATGTGGACTAGAGAAGACTTTTTCCAGTCATGATGGCACCATGAAGAGAAATTGTTGCATTGAGTTTTAATAGCAAGTCCTTGGTGGGGGATGACTAGACCAGAGAAATATAGCTGAGAGAATCTCAGAATGAGGAGCACAAAGCACTTCTCTTAATACAGCAGTCATCACATATGTAGCAGTAAAAGCTCTGGCAACAACAAAAAACATGAATAATTGTGGATAATTCTAGCATGATTTGCTTGTCTATGTTTCTTGGAGAACTCTGTTCCTGCAAATAGTAGTGTTTTTTTGTTTGTTTGTTTGGGGTTTTTTGTTGGTTGTTTGTTTGTTTGGGTTTTTTTTTTTTTTTTGGTGTTTTTGTGGAAAGGCTACAATATTCAGTTTACTTGGATTGATAAGCTCATGTTATTTCTCCATGCTTGCTGTTACCTTATAGTAATGTAGTCTTTGGTGTTCTTAATAAATATGGCAATGAAAAATCAGTTGGCAGCATTGCTGTGTGTTACAACAGTTTATTAAGTTGTGGTGACTTTTTAACTTCCTTTGCTAGTCATGTATCTCTGCTCTTGGGTTTATTTTTTTGTTTTGGCATCAAAAAGAGTAAGCAAGTGGTTGTTTCTTTGATTGAAACTGCCAAAAACGCCCCTGAAGGCTGTACACTGAAACACCTGTATTACTGCCACCTGTTTCACTATTCCAGCAGTGCCAGAACATATGGTGACATTCACTTTGCACTTCTTTTGTATTTTTCAAGGCTATGCCTCAATTTTTGAACTGAGGCTTATCAACAGGAATAGCCTCCTTATACCATGCCATCTTTCCATCCCGTTGCTGGAAGGTTTGGGTCTTTGTTTTATATAATTCTGTGAGTTCCAATTTCCAATGTGTGAACATGCAAAGTGAAATGTGCCAGTTATAGCATGTTAACCAAGTAATAGAAATCTCTTAAGTCAAGGAGTCTTGGACTTGCTTGTTTTTGACAGTATAACAGGAGTTCTGTGTATTTGAGGAGAAAATTAATGAAGGCTTTCTGAATCCTGACTACGACATCTGTGTTCCATGTCCATATCCATATCCATTTTTAAATTAGAGAAGTCAATATTTAACTGGAAGGTATAAAAACACTAACAAGTCTGTTTTGTGTTGGAATTGCTCTGCTTTCCTGGAGATATTAGAATGTTTAATAGGCCATGTACTGGAACATTACATCCACTCAGACTGCATTTTGTACACTTTGCCCCTCATTGTGTAGTGATCTCAGTGGATAATCCTCACCATGATCTCTTTCCTGTTCATTTTATTCTCCCTGCAGAGTGCTTTGCTTCAGTGTGAGAGCTCCTGTGACTCATTTCCATCAGATTAGATCCTGTCAGTTAAATAAAAAGTGATTTCTTTTTATTGAGACTTTAATAACATGATCTGGTTCCAAACAGAACTTATTTGAAGAAAATATTTTTAGCTGTGTTTTCCATGAGACTCACAAACATATCCTCATTCACTTTCTCACAAAACAATTATAGCATCAGCTTTGCAGGCAATTAGCAGTAACTTGTATTTTGTTGTGTATTTTTCCACTAGGGGAGTGTTGATGGCTGAAAATTATTATATTCTTGTTGGTAAGGAATCTGATGCATGGGTAGTTTCATCCTATATTTCCTTTCCTCCATAAAGCTTAATTTCAAGCAGATGTTCTATGCCTTCAGACTGGTACTGTATAATTTTAGGCATGTGGTAGATGTTATGAGTGGCTTTTTGGGTACGATCAACACAGGTGTTGTAGGATGTGTTGCTCTCAATTTCTGTAGGCAGTATTTTACTGTTGGTGGTATTTAGCTTGTCCATGCAGAGTGAACCAGCAGGCTTTGCCGGGTAAGAATAGAGCTATTAACACTGCTGTTGCTGCTTCTGACAGCTTTGTTAATCCAAACCCTGGTTTCCATTGACTTTTCCTACAAATTCCTGAGAATGAAAGTTTTCAGCTTTCTTACAGTGCACTGTTTCTTTCACTTCCCCAAAAGTAGTGTGTTTTGGGCTTGCTTTTGTCTGAATAAAAATGGATGCAAAAGTCTTGGAGAACAAATGGCAACAATTGCCAAGATCTATATTTTGGTTCAGGAGGTATACCAAAATGCAAATTTACTTTTTTGGTCTTAGTCATACAATTTTCCAAACTAGTAAGACAAATATACTTGTTTCTTTCTTTCCTTTCTACAACCTACAATTTGAGATTTATATGCTTCTTTACTAACACCAGAAGATTTTTCACCACAAAAGTGGTAGCTTTGGTAGGAGGTACACTGTAAAGTGGGAATTGACTTCTACAGAAGGCCACAGGGCTCTGAATTGATACTTTTGGTGAAAATGTAGGAACTGTGTCCTGAGGTTTGCATTGTCATCATGCTTGCATTGTAAGTGTTTATTTGGTTTGTGCTGAATATGGGATGAGTGACTGGGTGAAGGTTTTTTTCTTGCTTTTATGACTCTGACTTCTGAAAATATTGTGGGAAGTATCCAACCTGTTGACATATCCTTAGAAAAGTTGCAGTGTTTTATCTAGAAAATGTCAAAAATAAAGCACTTTGACTTTTCAGAATGAAATGTCCTATTTTGAAAATGTTGTTGCAAAATGTATCAATATTATGAATTTCCCCCTTTCATTTAGGCTAAGCTGCTTTGCCCAATTTGACTTGCAAATGCGATCAGTTTTTCTTTAAGACAGGGCATCTGATTAATTTTCTATTCTGTGATGTGTTCTTTGAGCTCTAAAGAAAAAGTCTGTTATGTTTTTCTATTTTTTTTAATTATATGACATATATAATTTAATTTGGTCTCCTTTTAACAGTTAAGGACTATTGGCAGCTGTAGCCTGTATTTATGCATATATAACATGTGGAGGTAGTCTGCTATTTTGAATTACTTTGAACTGATCATTTACATGTTTAAAAGGTTTCCCTGCAAGTAATTAAAATTAAAATGTTCTTTATTTTTAAAAATAAAGCCAAACAATACCAACTTACTTTGCCTGTATTGTGTTGTGGTCTATCTGTAGCTTCCCTTTTAACATGAAAATTAAATCTGGTGAATAGAGCAAAGCATGATGAATAATATAATGCCTCTTCTCTTTTTATTGAAAGAAGAACAGGGGTAGTCTCCAAAGACCAATGAAACCAAGGAAAGAGAGAACATTTTCTACTAGAAAATGTCGAACTGCCCTACTCCAGGTGCAGGACCCTGCACTTGGCTTTGGTGAACTTCAAGTTTCACATAAAGCCACCTCTCAGCCCTGAGGTTTTAAGTATTAGAAATCAGTGTAACAGACACGTCTGTCTCCTTGCTAGCTGCTTCATCATTATCAAAGAATTATTCTTGTCCTTAGGTATAAATAATCCCTACTGAGTACCACACCTGGAGGAAAGGAGAAAGATTAACAGGTCATTCACGATGCTTTTCTGTGTTGAGTTGCATTGTACAGCAGAATCAGTTCATTTTGTCACATTACAGAAATTTTTGTAGAATCTGAACACTCTCAAAAAACCATGCTTGACTACTTTAGCTTCTTATTAAGCTATACACTTGATTAAATAAGCTGACAAAAAGCATCACTTTAAGAGTTTTTTACTTTCAAGCCACAAAATAGCCAAGTGATTGTAAGTAATAATATATTGTTAGAAAAGTGTGAGAAATTTTGGTAGTCTTTGTTTTTTCTTCACATTAAATTGATAATTTAATTGCAGAGTTTGCTGTTCAGTACATTTTAGTTTAGAAGTAAGATTTACCATTCACTACTGCGTGCTTTAATTGGAAGAGTATGAAACTTCTAAATTAAATTGTTAAGCCTTTTTTACATACTGTACATGGCAATACAAAAGACAAGTTGTCTGAACTAAAATGGGAAAACTTGTGTTTAAATGTTGTATTGTATATACTGACCTTACTGCAATTAATGTTGTACTAGAATGTATGATTTATTTATTTTACTTAAAACAAAATTTTCACACTTTTATCTTACTTGTAAGTGCTACAAATTCTAAGCATTTGGTGAGTTTGACTCAGATCTCCTATATTTATATTTTCTTTATGGTGCAAACATAAAGCAGTCACTAGCCAATTTTTTAACCATAATTAGTGAAGTCATGCTTGTCCTTTTATTTGTCTTTGAAGAAAATGGGGGAATAAAAATGAAAGAAATTTGATGGAACATGCATCTTTCATTGATTAGCTTGAAAGAAAGATTTCTGTTGTGGTATGACAAAATTAATTTCTCTTTCAATATGGATTCAATGTATCTTTTAAGTATAATTTTTGTCATTGCTCCTTGAGTAGAATGTAACCTCAGTAACACTCTCAGTGCAGTTTAACAGGGTTGCATGGTACAACTGACTACAGAATTATCTACCTAATACAAATCCCATGAAATAGATTTGGATTTCAGTAACCTTCAGCTGTGTCTTCAGAACACCAACTTTACATAGTATGAAAAGCAGGATCTTCTTCTGTTACTTGTACAGTACTGCAGTAGTCAGTGCCAAATGAATTGCTGCAAGATCGAGACCATCATTATCATGCAGACTACCCTTCACCCGAGAAAAGATTTCTTACAGAATAATTTAGGATATTTTTTCCTCCATTTTTACAGTGGGTCACTCCTTTTTTCTAACCTCAAGCTTCTCTGCTGACAGAAATATATTTTCCAGTTAAGAACAGTTCTAGGCTATGGTAAGTGAGAAAGCAGACTTCTTGTTGACATCAAGGTTTTTATATGAAATAATCATGGATGCTGCTGGTTTTTCTTCTCTGTGGAAAGAAGGTCAATGATATTCCTATATCAAGTACCCTAGTGGTCAGAGGGCATGCTGTTGTAAAGAATTACTTCTTATTGACAAAGGCTCCAGTTGATAATGGGAAAGTGTGAGAAATACCCTCCCAGCTCAGAGTGGCAGTCTGTCAGTCCTCATTTTCTATCTCCAATAGTTTCACGGGGAGGTGTGGGTTAGGGAAGGCTTTATGCCCTTGTAGATGGTCTCTGCTCCTTTGTCCTTGTGCTTTTTTTCCCAGGATCTGCAGATTCATCAGACATGTGAGAGGGTGCATCGTTTTAGTACATGACAGAGTACAGAGTTCCTGAATTTGGCTAATCTATCATTGAGCCTTCTAATGCTACTAATTCACAGCCTTCTGTGGCAGCAAAGTCTCTGTTTGCTGTCCAAAGAAACATTTTTATGTGCTTTGGGTTATCTCTCTCCCTCTGCTTTTATCAAATTGCCATCTCATTCTTGTACTACAGGATTTGCTGAATCATAGTTTATCCATCGCTTTTGTGACTTTATAAACTGCAGTCCCACCTTCCCTCATGCTACTTCTGTCTAAAATTGGGCTCCTGGGTTGTGGTGGTGTTTTTATGTTTGTTTTCTTTTTGGTTTTTTTTTTCAATCCCTGAGCTCTGAGTGTGCAGCCAGCTTGGTTACCTGTGCTCTGTTCGTGAACAAAGTTTGTATAGGAGGAGCCCAGCCGTATGATTTTGGACACTCCTGGGGTTACAGGGCTGCTGGTACTGAATTTCAGATATGGTCTCTGGAGAGCTACCAAAGTCTGCCACCTCTTAGCTCAGTGAAACAATAATGTTGTTTTCTACCTCTGTAGAAGTTTTTATAAGAAAATCTGAAATGTTTATACACTTATTAAGGAGCTCCTCTTTAAATGAGGGCTGCAGTAAGAAAGAAAAAAGAAACAGTATGTTTCCAAGTATAAAATCCTAAAGTATACTGTACGTTAAATGATATTTTGCATTGCCTCATTCTTTTTATATAAACCATTAAATCTGATTTTATTACATTAGAAGTTAAAATTGCTTCAATCAAGACATAGCTTGGGATGCTTTGGGATTTCAGGGTTTTTTAAACTATGATTTTTTTTGATTATACTCTTAAAATCTGCAGAGAAAAAGTAATTAAAATGTTATGTTCTGCATATGTCCCCCAAGTACAAAGAGTTTTTACCACTAAAATAGGAAAGTCATGACATCATTATAAGAGAGCCTATATATAACCTCTACATAAACCATTTAATACAAGATGTTACTCAGCAAATGGAATTTAAGTCAGAGACCACTCTGGTTCCTGTATTCTAAATATTTTTAGGATTTCTATTATGAGTAGGGTATTACCAATGTTGTAGTTCTTGAGGTACAACAACTAAATTTTCCAGCTGACCACACAAATGCTTTGAAAATTTCTTCTTGAAGCTTAACTGAGTTCTTGTGTCAAATTCAGGAGTTGTCCACATTTAAATATAACCCTCAAATTTAATTAAAGTTACTTGTAAGAATATTTTTTTACTGTAGAATAATAATGAAATCTTGATCCTAGAATTATTCTTATTATCTAGTGCCATGACATTGTAAAAGAGGTTATATGGAAAAGGAAGATGCTCTCTGATCACAGTGTTACAACAAACTAACCTCTGAGCTCAGTTTTTTTGAGAAAATAGGTTTCTCTAACTCCAGGAATGTTCACAGTCAAAGATGGGAAATGTGTTGGGGTTGGTTTTTTGTTGTGTAGTTTTTTTTCTTTTTTCTCTTAGCATAACAGAGCCCACATGAATAGGCTGATATAGAAAGGGTAAAGAGATATCACTGTAGTACTGCAATTCAAAATAAACCTGATAATTAAATTACTTTCTGCTATTGAGAGACCAGATGACATTGTAGTACTGCCATACCTTTTCCTATGTACTGTTTTGGAAGACATTCATATTTAATGACTCTAGATATTCTGTAGTTTTAAGTATTAAAGAGGTTTTCAGCTTTTCAAGAGTGCTCTAAATTTCTTAAATGGGTGACCAGCCCATTTTCGGCTGTCTCTGTGGACCTGTGGAACTGTGCATGCATCTGCATTATGCAACTGATCATGGAGCAGAAAGCCAAGGTTATTTCAAGAAGAAAGAACTGTTTCTTAAGGTGCATCTTTGATTTCATGACTCTATGTTGCTCACAGACGCTGCAGGTTTCCCAGTCTCTCCTTGTTTGATGGTTGCTTACACACTGCAGTTTTATTTATTGATCTTCTCCAAATACAGCTTTGTTCTTGGTAGTGTTTTCCTTTACCCACTTCTGTGAGTCTTTGTACATGTGATTTCAGACTCTGGACTGCACTAAACACAAATCACTTGTCGGCACTTTGGTTTAAGAAAGCACTTGTTTGCTCCAAGAAGAACTTTCTGCTTAAATGCAGGTGTTGAAGAGATGACTTACAAATTTACAGGGAAACCTTTTGGGTTTAGGAGAGAGGAGGGATGGAGTAGGGCAGAAAGAAGTCAACTTGGTTTTAAAATGTGTACTGCTTTTAAATTTCCCTACTGGCTCAATGCATTAGTTGGCATGTCACTCCACATTTTGTGAGCTTCTTTGGATTATGTCACACAATGTGATTGAGATAATCTTTGTGACAAATCACTGACGTCAGTGGAGAAGTAGGAAACTGACAGTTTTCTGAACAGTCCCATAAAAATACTCAATAGATTTATGTAAAAAGCATCAATTTAGAAAGTTAGAATTTAGAAATGCTCTTGCTAGAAGCGGTTTCTTCAAGCAGACTAAGGAGTATTAATTAAATAAATTAATAAAAAAGATGAAAAAAACTGACAAGAGAGGGGCTCTGGATGCTGCATGGGAAAAGCCTAGACTGGAATGGGGAAAAGGGGATCCAGCCCCAGTTTTCCCTTCTGTCCTCATGGCACAGCTGTCTGAGATATTAATTCCATGTTCCTGCCCTGCAGTTTTACAGTCTTAAAGCTTCTCATTGGAAATTACACTGACTCCTGGGTAGCTCAGGAGCAGCTTCTCTATGAGGAGAGACAGAGGGCAGCCTGTCAGCTATACTAAAATAAATACCTGATATGTGCCCTGAAACACTGGCAGGCTGGATCAGTAGGTCCTCTCTCCCACCCCTTTTTCTATTTTTGCCCTAAATAGCAGTGGAATGTTTAAGCTTTCTTTCCTGGTAAAATGCTGATGTTTGTGTATTTCTACTCATTATTTGTATTCATCGTGGTTTGCAGTTTCTATTTCAAAGACTCACCTTTTGCCTTCCTAGTTTTCTATTTAGAAAGTGTCTCTGTAACACCAACAAAAATGTTTTTGGTTCTTGGATGGCGCAACCCTGCAGCTGTTATAAAAAGAGAAAGATATTAGAGGTGAACTTTCACATTTTGAATAACCTTTGCTGTATATTTTACCTGATTTCTCTTTAGTCTTCTCTTTTGTTTGTTTTGTGTGTGTGGTGTACACTTGAAAACTAACCAAAGGAGCACATATCTCTGCTCAGTCTGTGCAAATCTAGCTACAGCATTCTCACTCAGATTACGTGGGCAGCCCACAAATTTAGAAGTTTGAGAGAAACCTTTTTCCTGAAATATAAAGAACCTATGGATAACTAGAACTGGTGAATATTTACATATGTAATAGGCTCTTAATATTTTCAGTGGTTCTTTCCAAACAATAGGAAACAAATGGTTGTTGCTAAAGTTATTACATACAAGCATGAAACCTAGAACCACTGATATCCATTGCTGTCATTGGTTTCTTGTAATTTTAAAATTTTAAATGAAGTCAACTGATTGATAAAGACCTCAGGCTGTTTAAAAATAAAATCATGTTTCTCTGCTACAGTTGCTTCTAACAGTTTCTGTTTTTCATGTTCCTGAAGAGCTAAACCAGTAGCATTGCTTAGGGGGCTTTATGAGCAATAGGAAACTCACCTATGGGTGGCATATCACCCCTTGTTTTTCATTATTGTTTAACATAAACAAAAGATAATATTATAGCTCCATCTATCTAGGCTGTGCTTTACATTCCCTAAACCAAAAATATTGCAGTAGTTGGGGATGCTATAGCAACAGTGATGTCTATCCTAGTCTTAGAAGTTATGATCCCCAGGTTAGACAGCACTTCCATCTCCGCTATTACAAAGCAATCATCTCTGGCAGAGGGGTTATCTCTGGTCATTTGGAAGGGATATCTGAAACTCTTGCAGATATAGAGATTTATATATATGTGTGTATGTGTGTGTATGCAGAGTTCCATTTATTTTTATGAGTGAGCAAAAGCATCACTCTGTTTTTGTACTGAAGCCTGAGAGGATGAATCATTCTAAAATGTTTGCTTTTGTAGAACTTTTGTATGTGAATAACATCTGCATCCCCATTCTGCACTGTGAGGAGGTGGGGGATGAGAGGGAGAGAAATGCTGCAGGCTTCTTTTGGAACCCAGTAAGAAAGACCTGACAACAAATGGAGTAATAAAAATAGCTGGTTTAATAAGATAGATAGAATAAGAAGAGGAACACAGATAGCAAGAAAATCTTACCTCCATTCAGATGCTGGGAACTGCATTTTCATGCAGCATCAGACGGATCCTGAATGGAATTTCCCACAGCATGCTGCAGAGAACATGTTCATGGGGAGCTTCCTCCTCTTTTAAATGCTCTTGTGCCTTCATTAACTAACTTCAGAGAGATTGAATGCTATTTTTAATAATATCCACTGGTCTGCCACCGGGACTGGCACAGAGTACCCTGGCAGGGTACCTTACAGCCTTGCCATACATGCCAACATACAGATTTCTCCCAAGATATAAGAATAGGTAGAGCTGGCATTGCCTATTCAGGACCAAAGTATTCTACAGTGTACTTAGTACAATCTCCAGTGGATGTAAGTTACTGGTTTTCAGGACAGTGTTTTTAACTAGGGCTGGGTTGAACATGCATGGGGAGGAGAGGCTGGAACCCTAGGGAAAAGAAGAAAATTACACTTTTCCTGGATTCTTCATGAGTGGTCACTTGTGAACTTGAAAAGCCATAGTTACGTGTTTTGCCATATAGTTATGTAATTTTCCTACTGCAGTAAATCTTGACTGCAAAGCAGTCTGTGATGGAAACAGCTCAGGGATTTAATCTTTGATCAGATAACTGCTAACAGTGA
Organism: Erithacus rubecula; assembly: GCF_903797595.1. Taxonomy (NCBI): domain Eukaryota; kingdom Metazoa; phylum Chordata; class Aves; order Passeriformes; family Muscicapidae; genus Erithacus; species Erithacus rubecula. The sequence goes on along the minus strand of NC_136689.1, from coordinate 82,869,404 downwards.
GTCAGAGATGTATTTCTCTACTCCCAAATTAGTTTTCTGTAATGATGAATCAATTCCATTTGCTCATGTTGATTCTGAAACATGAAAATAATTTGTTGAATGACTCTTGCTGATGCGATCAATATTTAAGTGTTCCTACAAACTTATAAAATAAGCTTCTGTTCTTTTAGAAACATGTTGCAATTTGTAACTTATACCCAATCAAAATTTGCACTTGTACATAGGGGAAATTCAATAAGGTGTATGTGCAACACAGACTATATAGGAGTTCACCATATTTTGGGGAAGAAGGATAATTCAGTATAATGTCCTGTGGATCTCTAGTTGTCAAACTTTAATTATCTCAGTTTTGTACCCATAAATTTACACACTTCTATCAGACTAGGTTCTGATATTAACTTCCTTACTGCCATTAACAATCCTGTATATATCTTCTGGAAGAGAAAAAATTTACAATTCCTTGCATTCCTGTCATTTCCTGTGTCACTAATGTAAAATGGTTTCAGCAATATGTTATCCTCTCTCCAAGTGATCAAAATCTGTGGTTTTGTTTGTTAGTATAAATTGCTCTCCATAAGAAGATTGCTTACAGCTGATTATGTGTGATGTTTGCCTTGGTAAAGAGAACCTTATTTTTTTTCATCTTTGCTACTTAATACTTAAGAGCACTGTAAGCCATTATGTGTCTGAAGCTGTTAGGGGAAGGCATAAAAGTAATGTCTTTCTTCCTATTGTTCAGTGGGGATGTATTAGGAGTCACTTCTAGTGCACAAGCTGTTTCTTGACCTCTTACCTGGCAAGTCTGTGCAATTCTTTGGACTTCAGCTGAACTAGGACTTTTCCAAGCCAATTTCAAAGTCTGTGACAGCACCAGGCATTTGAAATTTAAGTACTCACTTTCAGCAGTGGGAATACATTCCCTCACTGGTAACCATCCTGTTAACCCAACCTCTCTTCCATGCAAACATTAGTTGTCATTGTGCTTTGAAAACTTCTAGCTGAGCTGTATCAGGGTACATTGGGATATTTATGCTGCACTGTACAGAATTGTATAATTGTTCCAAGTGTGTTATGTCCACACAGTTCTCTGATATGCTACTATAAATAATACTTTCCTGATTTGATTTTCACAACTTTTCCATGTGTTTATGCAGCATCTTTGATACAATAAATTTCTTCCAAAGCTGAGATTTTGCTTATTGCTCTATTTTCAGTACTCATTATCTTTGCTGCTTCATAACTGTTTTAATTTTCTTAGCCTTACCCTGTAACCTTAAATTGGGTAGGTTTACCACAGCTATACCCAATAGTAGCATGATATACTAAATTTTGTTTTGATTTCCCCTTTTTTTTTTTTTTTTTTTTTTTTTTTTTTTTTTTTTTTCTTCTGTGTAGTGGGTCAGTGTGCTTTTTTTTTGTGTTATGAGATTGCATTAAAGTTTTGGTGAACGATATTTTGGCTGAAAATTTTATCAAAAAAACAAGTTAAAGCTTAACTAAAATATTATTGCAGTTTGGGGTGTTTGAGACAAGGACCAGTTGGTTGAAAAGCATCTCATAAAGGATGAATATATATTTTCACTATTCAAAGCATTTCTGTCAGTTTTTAGTATCTCTGCAGCTATCAGGAGGGGCAATTTAGTGTTTACATATGTGGCATGTTGGTTGTATGCTCTGTGGTACATACTCCTGACCCCCACAATGTCCCAGAGGAGGTGGTGTTACAATCTCGCATATGTGTGTTTGAAATAGTAGTTATTTCAGATAAGTATTGTTAGATATGAATCTTGTTTAGAAAGCATCTTCCTACAATGTATTGCTTTTTTTTCCTTTCTAGTTTTGATGAAATCCTGGTTGATAATATGTCAGGGATACTTCTGATGACTTTTACTTCTTCAAGGGGATTAAACCCACAGGATCTGACTGACTCAGCAGTTTATTCTGCATTTGGCTTGGTCTTTCTGTCTTCTGTTTAGAATTCTGTTCTTCTCAGACAAGTGTGTGTGCCTTACTTGCACTTTGCCAATTTTTGCTTTATTCCACTTTTCATTTTGACAGCTGTGTTCACCAAGTGAGATTTCTTGTTCATTCTCTTTTTAATGATCATGAATAATTGAACATGCCCTTTGAATTTTTCTTATTCCCCCTAACAAAATATGGGAGGAAAAAAATATTTTGCTGGATTTATTTTGCTTTAACAAAGTTATATTTAAAGTCAGAATTGATGAAATTTCTTCTCTGTTTGTTCACTTGGAGACTTGTTTTCCAAACTGCACAAAAGTTTGACTTTTGAATATTGCATGACAGTTGAGGCTGAATATAGTGGATTACACTTGTTTTTATGTATTCACAATATTAAATGCAATGAAAATTTGGCACATAGGAAATTCAGTGCAGGCCTGCTTTCCTTCATGCTGAGTTATCATAAACTTTTTTTATTGTTAGTGATTTGAAAGGTTCTGGTAATGAAATATGTTGGGAAATTTCAGTGTCTATGAACATGTATGTATAACAAATGTCAGAATAATCCCATTGATTCTGGTTGTTTATATCAGGTTGAATTCCCCTCATTAACACAGAATTTTTTTTTATTTCCATGTTTGCAGAGGACACTGTGTTCCACAGTGTTGCAGAGATATCAGTAAAATAACAGGAGTGTCACTGTCAGTTGGATGTTGGTGCTGCATATCTTGGTGATAACTGACATCAGATCTAGCTGGAAAAATGGCACTGCTGTGATATATTTGAAGATTTTGAAACTTTTCACATGAGCAATGGAAAAAGCCTAAATTCTGTGTAGTTTTATGTAATAAGATTATGCAAAATACTGGAATCTGAACCATTTATTTCCCACCCAGATATTTCACTCATGTACTTTGAGCTTGAAAAGCTCTCCTGTTGTAATTTAAACCTATTTTTGTCAAAGTTTTTTCTGAAGCTTCTGGGACTTATACTGGAAAACTACTAAATAAGTGTAGCTTTTGATTTGTTTGTCAGAAACAATAACTGATCATTGCAGTTTCAAAAGCTGCACAGATTTATGGTGTTCTGTATTTCATCCTGATGGCAAAGCCAGCAAGAGTGAGTGGATGAGTCTGTATGGATGACTGGCAGGTGTGATGTTCCATTTTTTTCCCTCTTCAGATTTACTTAATACTTTTGTTTCCAAGTTTTTGTTGGTTTTTTTTGGTTTTGTTTTGTTTTTGTTTTCTTTTTTTTTGTCTTTTTTTTTGTTTGTTTGTTTTGTTTTGTTTTTTTGTTAGCATGTCAAAGACTTTGGAGCCATTTTCTGAAACCAAGTATATTAAAGACTCCAGCAGTCTGGATCTGGACACAAGGGCATATTCCTTGCATATGGCTTCCTTACTCTGACTGCCAGGTAATTCCTTTAAGCATGAAATCACACTCTGTGCAGGTTTTATTTTTGATATTTTTAATGTATACATTTACATGAAATTTCTATCACATCTTCAAGCTCTAGATAATAAGGATAATAAAAAAGCAAGAGAACCATCTGGCATAAATTTTAAAAAGAGTCTAATTGGTCAGTTGGAAAAAAGAAAGAGCAGGAAAAATTGGAAGGATAGGATTGTATGAAGACAACCAATATATTTACCTTGAGGTGTCACATCTTGGAGATATGAAGGAACATCAAAGTTTTAAGACCTTTTGTTTTGATTTTCTTCTTCTCAGATCTTTTTAACACTGAATCCTGGTTTTTCTTGGCACTGGCTTCACAAATTCTTGAGCACCTGAGCTCTGAGCTGGGAAACAAAGTCCAGTTAAGAATATGACAACAAAGGCTTTGGCTGCCCTGAATCACATGGGAGGAGGTTCAAGCAAAAATTGTTTGTTGGATTTCAGGTAAAAATTCTTTTCAGAAAGCTGATAATGCTTTTTGGCAAAAGGGGGAAACTCTCCTACACTTACCTATCAAAATAAAATACCCTGTGGCAAACCACTGAGCAGGTAAAGAAGGAACAGGAAGCCTCAGGACACTGGGTTTGAAGCACAGGAAACCATTACAGGCAAGGCAAGTTGACTGACTTTGTAAATGTTCACGATTATGCAGTGGGCACACTGATTCTTTCAATGTCATTGGTATTGTGGTGCAATGAGGTCATGATAAAACACTCTGTGGGTTTACTTGAACAGCTGCCTTGCTTTGTAAACAAAGAAGTAAAGTTTCAGGGGATGCACAGCTGGAGAAACATAAAGCTGATGAAACATGCCTGGGAAGAGAAGATTACTAGAACAGCACTTCAGGCTGAAAGACAACTATTAAAGGTGGGAAATCTGAATAAGCCTTCAAGTCAGTAACTTATATAAATGGATTTGTTTTCCAGTCCTTTACTGAATTTCAGTTAATGTTTGATGTCCATACTGTTTTTCTCAGCTTCTGTGATGATCCATCAAGATACCTTGACCTCTTGTACTAGATATTTGTTCTGTTTGTCTTGTACTTGATATTTGAAGTGTTTGGGAGTTGGCACCAGGAGGTGCTGCTCTGTTATGACTGCAGCAACAAAGACTCTTAAGAAAGGTATAATTTAAAAAGTTATTGGAGTTAGAAAGTTAATTGTAAGTTAAATTTAAAAGTTACATATAATAGTCCTTCTCCTCCAAACTTCAAACTAGCTGTAACATTGGTTGGTATTCCACATAGTGCTTGTTAAAGGAACCTAAGCTGCATGGGAATAAACATCCACAGAACAGCTGTATGCAGAATGAGTAAATGAAAAAAATAGTATGCAACCAGGGTATTTTTGAATACTCCTTTTAATCATGTTTCCTTTGAAAAGTAGTGTGTAGGCAGCTTTTTTGGTATAAATACTATTTATTGTAAAATGTCTTCTAAGCAACTTAATGCAAAATGTTCAACCATTGTTACTTGCGGGTATGTTAAATTAAGCTCTTGCAAGAAATTAATGCTTATCTTTTGTTACTTTGTCAGTGTGGCAGTCTCTGTGGGATGTTGGATAATTTTATTCTTTGTTCTACGTTAAAAAAAACGAAAAAACCAAAACCCTAAAAAAGGAATAAATTACACTAACTTTCTTGTGCACAAGAGAACAAAGTTGAAGTGGTGAAGAAGTCGTTTGTCTCAACATTTACAGTGTGAAAAGAAAGGGAGGAAGGTTTGTACCTTCATTACAACTCGTTGATTCCAGAACTAGTATTATGTAGGCAGGATGATTATTTTGTTGCTGACATCAGTAGATGGCATAGCTTTGAAAGTTTTTGCTCTGGCTGTTTGCCATGGTTCATGGAAATGACCTTGTGTTTGCTTTGTGCATAACCATGGAGCACTCACAGTATCTGAGTTTGAACTCCCTGTGCAGGTTCCTGTCAGGCACAAGGTCTGGGCCCTTGTGAAGAAAATCTCTAAACACAGCTTGAACAATACAGATCAGCTCCTCCACCAAACTAACAATAGAATTGGAGAAGACTAGTCTCTAGTTATGGTGTTTTTTTTTTTTTCCAGGAGTAATTTTACAGTGGCTTAGATCAGTATTGAAAATTCTATAATTCATAATAGAAAAAGAAGTTTTTGGTTTGTTTTTTTTTTTTTTTTTTTTTTTTTTTTAAATTTTATTTGCACAGTATAACCTGGAGAAGTGAATTATTATTTTGGAAATGGTTGCATTATTTGACATTAGTCCTGGATTTATATTTTCTAGACAATACTCCTAGAAATACATTGAAAATAAACATTTCCTATGTTGGAGGGGGGAGGGGAAGAGGGACCTTGTGTGTTTTTGTTTAAGAATTTATTTATGCTGAGTGCTTTTTAATATATTCTGTGCTTTAAATAGCTGCATGTAAGGGGAAATAATAAAGAAATTTCTTTCTGGAAGTTCTGCTGCTATAAATAGTCTGTCTTAGTAGCTGTTTCTTCTCTTAAAATCCCCATTAGACAATATCAGCTGTATTAATTGATATGTGCATTTGGCATGTCTAAATCAGAAACTGGATCAGGTCTGAGTCAGGTTATTTTAAAGTATCTCAGATACTGATGAGCAAACAGGTTTTATTGCCAATTTTCTTACTTACGTTAACCTTAATTTAGTGCTGCAGATCTCTTTGTTTGTTCTATAATGCCTGCCCTTGATACTAGTAAAAATATGATTTGAGCAAGCCAAACAAAAATAAGAAAAATGAGGTTTAGAAAAACCTTTCTGTTGGTTTTGATAAAACATTCTGTGGGAATACAATTCTGCATTTGGGCTATGGAAAACTGGAAGTCATATCCAGTTTTATTTGAACCTTCTTTGTACCATGAAAAGTCAACCTGCTCTGTGCCAAGAGGATTGTTCCTAGCACTTAAATTGAGTGGGAAGCAGATGATGGTAAATGCAAGAGCAACATATGTGTGTGACCAAGCTTGTCTTGTCTTCTGACAGCAGCTATTTTTAAGGAAGGGTAGAAGAGCTCATTCTCAAAAGAAGAGGGTTCTGATAACACATGGCTTTTGCTTTCAACCAGACAAGTGTAAGATTAATTAAAGACATTTTTTCACGTGCACAAGCCTCATCCGAACTTTTCTGTGACGTGTTTTGTAGTGAAAGAAGGTGTTAAAAATGCTTAAAGACAAGTAATGAGCAAGCCTATTTATCTGAATCTGCAACTTTAGTTCTAAGGCTGTGTCTAGCAGAGTGAATAAAGCTGGCTGTTTGCAGGTCAAGCTGTGTGGGGAATACCTGGACAGTTGTTTGTGAGCACAGGAGAGAAGCAGCTGGGAAGGCTGCCCAGAGATGTTGTGGATGTCCCATCCCTGGACATGTTCAAGACCAGGCTGGAATAAGGCTCTGAGCAACCTGGTCTAGTGGGTGGCAACCCTTCCCATGGCAGAGGGGCTGGAAGATGATCTTTAAAGTTACTTTTAACACAGACCATTCTATGATTCTAAACTTGCTGCTTTGCTTGGTGGCTCTTGTGTTTGCTATTGTTCCTTAGAAAGCCTTTATTTTTGTTGAAGTTAGATGCTCTGTTTAATTCTACTGCTGCTTATTCCTCTGTCTGAATAGTCTGGACTATGGTCTTAAATATCCAAACTAGAACCAGGCATGAAAGGGACTAATTTTTGTAATATTTACTCTTTGCCTTGCTGCAGGGCATTAGGTTCCAAAGGCTTGTGCTAACCTGCAGCCCATTAGCTGAAGATAATGCATAAGACCTAGACAACATTCTAGCCTGCAAAGCAACATACAATTGTCTTGTTCTTCATTACATGTGATGCTATATGTTAGTCTTTTGCCAATAGATTTTTACCTGTTTATTCTTGAGTACAAAGTCTTGTATTTACACATAAACATGATCTAAAGAAAGCTACAAATATAGATTGAGTTGCATAAGAATTAAAGTCCAAGAATATGGTCAGGCAAGGATTAATTCTTTTAGAGCAATGCTTAATTTTATTGCAAATACTGGAAGAGGATAAGAAAAGAAAACAATAAGGGCCTGATAGCTCTGGAAATTTTGAGTGGAGTTCAAGCTGGCCATATTACTTTAACAAAGAGGTTTGCTCATGTTCTCATTTGAGGTTTTAGTTTTAGTTATTTAAGCACAAAGGTTTTCAGTAAAAATTTGGTTTTCAAAGTAGTTACCATGCTTTAGATTGGGTTTACGATTTTATCTTTGAGGGAAATTCCTTCTCAGGAAGTATTTGCAGTAGGTATCTGAGGCTTCTTCTGTCAGCTATCTTCCCGTTTGTCAGGGGGAACATGGAAAATAATTAGTGTTCTGCATGGAGCTTTGTTTGCTGTGTATGTTTTCCCTACCTATTTTTGCTTGTAAGATAAAGGCAAGTAGGGCTCAGTTTGGAAAGGTTACAGAAGGCTGCTTTGCCAGCTTACCTGGAGGATATTTGGAGGCTCCAGCTGTTATAGAATGAAAGTGAACCGCTTACAGTCCTGCCTAAGAGACTGCTTATCACCATCTTGCTGAGCCCACGACTCTTTCTGTGGGAATGGATAAGATTGTGCCAGGTATCCAGTTTAGAGGACAAGCTTCATACTTTTTAATACAAATGGCATTCTTCCTCTCCAGACAATAATCCTGATAGAACAACAATCATGAGAAACAATTCCTCTTGCAGGAGGAGAGAGTCATTGATGAATAGGGAAAAATTTTCCCAGATGTATTCAAATCTTCTAAACTCTCGGTATGAGAGAGCCCAGAAACTGCTGAATTCTTAATGAAGGCACTTAAACAAAAATAGACATTTTCATCCAGCTTCAGTGGATCTGAAACACAAAAGTTTCCAGTTAAAATATGGTTTTCAAGCTTGTTACCATGTGGGAAATGGACATGTCTCTTTTGTAGTGGATCTTGCTTTCTATTGCTTATTTTTAATTAAAGAAGAAGCACAGGAGCTGGTTGTAGGCAAATAATCAGGAATAGGGAAATAGTATCAGCACATCAGAAGAGTATTATATCTTTAATTTTTCGTTGTGTTCTTTGTGAAATAAGGACAAACAAACAAGAAAAAATCATTAAGGAAGACAAGAAGAGAAGATTTGTCCCTTTATCCCCACAAAACTACTATATATTTTACGGGCAGCATTTATCTTCACAGATAGAGCACCCGAAAAAGTCAGTAAATAAGAAAGACAATCAGTAAACTTTTTGAGATAGCTCCTTCTCTTTTATACTGGATGTTTCAAGGGCTTTATCTATAGGGTAACTCTGTTTTAGTAGTGAAACATTGCAGTGCCTCAGACAACATCTGTAAGAAAAAGCAACTGTAAGCTACTGGAAAAGGTTCTGTTGTCTGCAGAGAGAATAAGGGACAGACTTCAGTAAAATATTCAAGAAGTGACAGATATGTTGTGCTGCTGTGTGTTGTGAATGCACTAAATAGTTCCCTGCAGAGATGGAGAATGAGATGAAGGGAAATCCACAAAACTGATTATGCTGAAACCAGTTCTGCAAAGACATGCTTGAAAGGAGAAGGGGCAGCTGTGGGAGAAAGTCTATGTACCACACTTCCATATTAAAAAAGTGAAGGCCAAATCTAAAGGGCTTTGGGCAATTGAATTTGTCATTTATTTTCATTCTCTCCTGGTGTCCCAAACCATGTGTGGCAGACATTTTTGTTCTCAAATGTTCTAAGATCCAGGTCTGGGCTTCTTTCCTGCTATTTGCCATGGTGTTCACCTTTCCTCACAACAAACAGGACATATTTGAGGGCTGGAAGTAGATAGTCTGTGTTATTTAGTGTTATGGTTATCTTGCTGTATTTGGCTTGGCTTTTTGCTAAAGCTTCTCTGTATTCTTAAAATCTGGAATAAATTAAATCTGTGTAATAAACAGTTTTAACAAGCAGAAAGTATTAAAGACACTCATTCCTTCAGCATTTTGGTGATTTTTTCAGTTATTTTTTTTAAAGATGTGAATTGAACAAATATGATTTTTTCAATGTAGTGCTTATTTATAATCATCTTTCTGATCCCTATAGGCAGGTGCACTATTCTCTGGGTAAAACACTGACTGGATGCCTGAGCCCAACTCCACCTGGCAGCTGGTCAGAAGTGATGTGCTCAGTGTTGTGGCCAGTTCTGTATCAACCAGTATCTTTGTCAACAACTTGCATTCTTAGCATTAGAAAAAACAAAGGTCTGAGCCTGTGCATTGTGTGCATACATGAGTTTGACAATAATTAATTTGGCTCTGAAAATACACAAATTTTCATTGGAATGTGCATTTCTAGAGTCTGCATTTCACTCTCAATGTTTGTCTACCACTGACCTGTCCTCTCCTGTTCTTCCACTGCATGGCTCACTGCTATTATTCTCACATTTCTCACGCACTTGAAAATATAGCACTTAAGGTTAAAAAAGGAGCTCTTTCTTGTTTCATTAAGATCTCTTTAGTTTGCCCCATTAACTGGTTGAAGGGCATTTTTGTCCTTCAGCTGACTCTTCCTTTCACAAAATGCTTTCATTCCTCTTAAAGGCATTTTCAAATCACAACTGGATTCTGCAGGCTTTAGCTTGAAAAACTAAGGCACTTTGACATCCAGATTGCTGTTCTGCTCTCTGCCTCATGAGAGCCCTTTCCTGCCAATGTGTTGGGTATCAGCTCCCCCTGTACCAGAGTACCACCAGTGAGTTTGCCTTCATTTGTCCCTCTCTTGCCTTGCTCTCTGCTAAATTCAGTGTTTTATCACTTGAATTAAATGAAATTATTCATTATTGTGAGTTATCTTCAAAATTTTACATTTTGAAGAAAGTGGCAAAGAAGAAGGGGCTTCAAGACTTCTACAAGTGAAATGTGTCAGACTTGTAGATGAGTCTTAAAAAAATTGTTTAGGGAGAAACACATGGTGGTTGAATGAACTGTCAAAAATGGTCTCATGTGTTTTGGTTTTGCTTTTTTTTTTTTTTTTCTTCTTTGTTACGACTAATCTAGAATTGGTTAGGGTGATGACACTTCTTTTTTTCAGTATGATTTGACAAATGAATGTATGAGTATTTCCAGTGCTTGGTCAGGAATCAGCTGTGATTGTGTAGACACAGTGAGGGGCTTGGAAACTCTTGAGAAGCTCCAAGAATGGTGTTTCCTCAACCTGTGCAGTAGAACTAAGTACAAAGGAAGGAGCAGAGAGCAAACCACTCTAAACAGTAGGGTTGAAATACCTTAGTAAAGCTGGTTTATTGCTGCTGCAATTACTGGTGGTAGCAATTGCCATCTTGGCAATAACACAGCACAACTTTCAGCTTTGATTCACAAGCTTTTTACTGGGAGGAATAAACTAGAAATAGTTCTGCAATGTTTCCTCTGTATTGGTTTTAGGACTTGCATAATGTCTTTCTATTTTTTAATATGCACCTTTGCAGCCTTTAGGTTGCTGGTTATAAAACCCTTATATTTTCTTTTATCAGTGCTTCTAAGTCACTTATCATCCAAACAATGTAATCTTCAGCCTGTTTATCAGCATCTCTCTCACTAAACACAATTCCATTGACACCCAGTGAACTCTGGGGTGACAGCATTCTTGGAGGAAATAAACCAAACCAGAAAGCAGCACTCTGTCTTGTTTAAATTATACAAAGATTCAGGAATCCAGTACCATACCTGACTTCTCATCAAAACTGGAGAGGCTAAACATTCCTGTTACTGAAAAAAAAAAAGAGCCACCAAACATTAATACAGCCAAGACAGACAGAAAGTATTCAAACTGAAGTGCAAAACTGGTAACAAAAAGAACTAGGAATTATCACAAACCCATTTGTCTCACTGACACAATTATATCTTGTGCAGCACAGCAAATACACTGGTAAGAGTCCAACATAAAACTTGTTGGATGACAAATCTCCTCTTGACTCCAAAAGAGAGATTTTAATATTTTGGTTTCTTCTAGAGCTGGCTGTTAGAAGTCAAGCAAGGCTGTTGCATGAGCAGCAGAAGTAACATCTCTGGTCGTCTATGGACTTGTTCCTCAGCCCCTAGTTTTCCTTTCTTGTCCCCACTGCAGCCCTTCTACCTGATACACTTGGCTGAGGAGAAACCACAACACACATGTACAGCAGCATACTAACCACTACGTGCTTAGTGTCTGGGGGATGTCACTTGATTACACAAAGACCTAAGTTATAAATTATTCTTTAATGATCTACTCAGCTATTTATTTAATGAAACCTGTAAGACTTTGATTGACATATTTAAGGCAGCTCCCTTTATTAAATGTATTCAAATGTGGCTAATATATTCAAAAGATAGAGGAGAGTGAAGTCTCTTATCATAAAGTCAATCTGAATGACAGAACATCTTAGAAACCTTCATTTGTGCATCATGCAGTGTGCTCTTGTATGCTAGAAGCTTGCTGCCACATCTGGGTAATTATTGGTAATTATGGGTAATTATTCTTTAAGGACTTGGTAGCCTCACAAAAGTGCATCCACCAGCACCAAAAGTAAGAATTGAAATAAAGGAAGAGCAGCGACTGATCTCTGAAACTGAAAAAAATTATCTGCCTAATAAATAAAGGACTGTTAAAAGTGGCAAGTGAGACCAATCTACCATTGCCCTTTAGGAGACTGATTTTTCATAAATACAGATTTGCATTAATGTTCTGTCTGGCTAAACAGAATAGTTTGGATTTGGACTAATATTTGAATTTTTGGTAGTAATCCACAGTATGCATTTGCTACCTTTAATTGACAGAAGGAATTAAGAGGGAGATAATCCAAATATTGTAGAGATTTACTGTCTTACATAAAAAGAAATATTAAATGTTCATTGCTAACTAGTCACATCTTTCAGTAATATAAATTATTTGTACTAGTTCCTTAAGTGGGTTTGTTGTAATTTGAAAAACACAAATTTAGTGTTTAGTTTTAGTTTTAGATGTTTAGTACATTGTCTGTACTTGGTTACTTTCTTTCTGTCAACTTAATTGTGTAGAGGAAGATGTAAAAGACAAGCATGAAGAAAAATTGTGTGAGGCACACAATTCAAATACAGTGGGAAAAATGATGATGATGATTTTCACTTAAAAGTAAGTTAGTGACATGCTTATAACCATGATCTGGGGTCTGGCACAGCATTTTAGCAATGGGGTGTATTTCTCTAGCTGTTTGTAGTTTAAGTAGCTGCAAAATACTTGGTGACTCCCACACATCAGAAAGTCACCAGGCTTTAATGGAAAATGCATAGTAAACAGTCATCATTATAGAAACTCTTCCCTCCTTCTGAAGCTGCGCCATGTAACCTGTCTAGGTCTTCATGATCAAAGTAGATACTCTTGTAGTAGGAGAAATGCAGAGTGACTTTCAGTAAGTAATGGTTTGTGCAGTCTTTGAAACTGCAGTTTGGTTTCAAGAAAAAAAAACCCCAAATGCTGCTCACTTCAGATCTCCCTAGCTGAAGTGCTCTTCTTTAGGAAGAGATAAATAATCCATGGAATTGTTTTCACAACAATTTTGAGTAATACTCTCTTGTTTATATAAGATACCGTTTCAATAAATCATCCCACATCTGAATAAAAATCTTTAGTTCAATGTGAGTGTGAACAATAGAGCGATTTCAAACTCTGTATTGCTTTTGGTGTCACTTTTTGGGCTTCTTTGTTCTATTCTATTTTTCTAAATGTATCTTAGTCTGATTTCCATGGCTTAGTTTTTGTTTTTCAATTTTCTATTGTTATAATTCAAGTATTTTTTACTGTCTTTTTGAAAGCAGTATAATCAATTCAATGTAGTATTAAAATATTTCACTATATAATTAACTTCATGTCTTTCAAGACTTGCTTCTTACATGAAATAGAAAGATATTTTCTTTATGAAGTCAATAAATTAAAACTCTGCAAGCTTAATGAAATTTTGGTGGAATGCTGTTTTAGCACACATGGTGTTTTCTTCCATTCTGAGTTTTGACATGGGTAAAAAAAAATCTTATATTTAGGAAATATCTTTGCAGAATATAAGGAATAAATAGAAGCTGCATTAATGATTACTGGTTAATGATTGTTCCTTGTATAAACAATTGAGCAATATTATTTTTTAGTTTTATTGACATTTTTGATCTGGAACATCTGTTTCAGTCCCTTAAAACTACCCTATAATGTTGGAATTAGTTTCACCACTTACTCAGTGTGTTCTTTTGGTGTTAATTTTACTTTTTTTTTTCCCCATTAACTGTCTGGTTCCTTAAGTAAGAAAACTCAAGCACCCAACCCCCAAAACAAAACAACAAAACAAAACCCAAACAAAACAAAAAGCCACAATCCAAAACCAAAACTGAAAAAAAACCCATCAGGAAGTGGACTAAGAGGTTGCATATCTGAAGTGGCTGCAGGAAGTAGTTTGGTTTTTTGATATGTAGTTTATCAAGGACCTTTCCCCTTTCTGAACCCTGTAATAATAGAAATGCACAGGAGCCTCACAAAGCAGTGAAGGGGAGGAATGAATTGAAGTGCTCAATAATGCAGATTACAAAAAGGAAGATTTGTATGAATTGGTTGGTTTTCTGGGGAGTCTTTGAGTAACCTCATTAGGTAGCATGTTATATTATAAATGTTATATTATAAAATGTTATTTCTAGCTTTTCTGAGGTGTTTTCTTCAGTGTTTTATCATGGCACAATTTTTTGTTGTTTTTCACATTTAAAACAATAAATCTTTAAATTAAAAAGGAAGAATAAAACAAAGAAGAAAGTCGTCGAGTACTGGTCAGGGGAGTATTCCTGTTTTAATTTATTATGAAATACATAATTTCCAAGACTGTTGGAAGTTGGTCGCCACCTCCACCCTTTTTCCTTTTCTTTTTTACCTTTTGTCTGTAATTCCATGCTACTTTTATGCAGCTACATTGGATAAGACTGTAGGTCCATCCTTTTGGCATAGAAGGGGATAAAATTTTCTGTTGCCCAAGGAGAGATTCTTGTTTACAATTTTAATCCTTCATAATCTCCACCCCCTTTATAATCCTTCAAATTCTGCAGAATAATTCAGATGCATTTCTAGACTCAAAAGGGTTGAAGGTACATTTGAGATTTACTTTAACTTTTCCTCACAATTGCATTCTGAAAACATGAATGATGAATGAGTTTTGCCAGCCTACTCAGTACTGCAGTATGAGGAAGGGCAGTCCTTTCACAAGTTAAAAACTGGAGGCTAAACAACTTGGATTTCAGCCTTGTGATTTTTGAACATGATTGCCAATAGCTGAATCCTGACTGATCAAACTGGCAGTTGCACTGGTAATTGAATGGATGCAAAGTGAGAACAAAAGCACATCCAAGGTGTGTTGAACTATTTAAGAAAACTCAGTCCTCTGCAAAAGTTATCCTTTTCCTAGTCAAAGTCAGAAAATAAGTAACAGCTTACAGTTAACAGTCACCCAGCCCACCAGGTTTGATATAAAGATTTGATCTTAGATAGAGGCCTAGCTAGTCGTCATTGTCACATAATTTAATAACTGAGTATTTCTGATCATTCATGTAGATGTGGCCCTGCAGGACGTGGTTTAGTGGTGGACTTGGCAATGGTAGCTTAACAGGTGGAGTCACGGATCTTGGAGATCTTTTCCTAAACTATTCAATGGATGTATGACTAATGATTAAGTGTATTTAGAATAGTCATATATGCATGGAGCAACTTGGAAAGTGTCACAGAAAGGCACACAGACAAGAAAAAAGAGAATAGTTGAAGGATGTATAAAAGTGGAGTGAGTTTATAGAGGAGATCATATTAAGCAGTGTATGTATGGAAAATTAGGATGAAAAGGTATTTTGAGTGCACAGTTCACAGTTCACATTTACAGTTTTTGTAATGGCTCATGAGTGAACCAGGAGGAGATGCGAATAGAGGATGGCCTTTACATCAGTGTTTTGAATGTGCTATGAGAAAAAAAAAAAAAAAAAAAAGAAAATAAAGCCGATAGGCAGCATGCAAGAAATGAATAATAAGGATAGGATTAGTCTTGATCTGGCTTCTGCCAAGAAGTTGGACATGTAGCTTAGTTTAATTTGCCTGGACTTCATCAGCGTACAGTGCAACTCTAAGGAACAACTAATCCTATATTTTTAAACACCTCTTTTAAAATGGAGTTGCTAGTCTTTTGGAAGTGACTGTTTTCTCTTTTTTAAGAAAAAAGAAGTCTTAAATGGTGGCCTTACATGAAACTTCTAGCCTGTGGGCAACTGTAGCTAAGAGCCTCTCATCCTAAAAGAGGGTTAATAGAAGAATGGCAAAAAAATTGCAGGGACAAGGGAGTGTTGGTGAGGTTCTTGATTGCCAGAAACCCCAGTTTAGTTCCCCAAGTTCCCCAGTTTATGATTAGCTGGACACAAGTATCTGTGTTCTGGCCACAGGAAGATCCAGTTAAACTGTGACTCCAAAGGCAGAGCTCATTATGATATAACCTGAGGCACGCTCCTTTCCCAGGGGGCATCCACAGCTTTCCACAGGATTTAGCATCCTTGCCTTAGTTCATCTGAAGAGTCTCTACATTCAAGAACTATTCTTTTGACATTTTTGAGGAGTTAAAATCTCGCTGCTATTCGTGGCAATTTCTCCAATGTAAAAAAGGCACCATTTGTTATTGGTTGTGTATCACCTGACTCCAAGGTTCTCTCGCAAAGCAAATCAATAAAAGCCTTAAGTAATCCACAGAGATTTCCTGCAATTCAGTGGACTAATCTCTATGAAAAATGAAAATGGAACTTTATCTAAAACTTAGAGATATATACTATATATTTCATTAAGTTTTCCACATACTGCATTTTCTCTGCTTCTATTTAAAATGTCTTTTTGTGAGAAATATGTTCCCTGGGTCATTTTAAATCTCTAGGGTCTTTTGTTCTGGAGTGTAAAATATTCCATTTCTCATATCTTTTTTTAAATTTAATTATTATTTTTTTTTCTTTCCCCTTCAAATGGCATTTTTTCTTTCATAATTTTAGGGATCTTTGGTCACTATCATGATAAGTAACAGAGGATTAGATTACTTTGCAGCAAATTTGTATTCAATGAGCACAGCTGAATTAATGATAAAATACACTAAAAAATTTCTTGAAAGGTGGAAGAAGGTAAGCTTTTTCTTATGTTCTGTGGGAAAAAGGCTTCTGTAGCCCTTATTTAAAATCCAACAGGCTTTGTTTGCAGAGAAAAGAACTGATATATTTTTTCTGAGCATTTTTTCCTGGGCATTCAAAAAGACATGGGATAAGGAATCTGGCTTGACTAAACCTGCATTTTCATCTGGGGTAGCTGAATGATATTTCATAAAAGAATGATGTTCTTACTCTTTGCTTGAGCTTTTCTTCTTTTATGAAAGGAGCTGTTCCAGTCCTTTCCCTTTTAATCAGTTCCCATCCCATCACAGGACTACTGCTGTTTTCCCTCAAGGATACCATGTTTCCCTACATAAACATGAAATTTCAAAAAATATCTGTTCTGGATACAAGGAGTTCTGACTGGCAGAGTTCAGATCCTCTAGGCATTTTCCTCTAACTCTATTACCTTCTGTATTATGGGAAACTTTTATCCCATGAGCAACTTCTACACACAAATGCATTATCTCATAAGTAAATAAATGACAATTTAATTAAGTCTAGTTGAAATCAATAGGAATTCACCTCCACATGCCTTTGCAGATGCTAAAGGATGGGTAATTTAGTATTTGGGAATAAGGACTATAAATCAAACCCAAACATTCATGAAACATACTTGGGAGTTTTTTCTGGTTTTACGTTAACCGCTTGTCTGCTCGCAGGGTATACTTTGTCAGAATTACAGTATTTTATACAAAGTGGTAATTCACAGCCAATTGAAATATTTGTCTTTTAATGCAAAACAGGAAATAAAAGAATTTTTAAAATTTTTGGATATTCAGGATTACACCATCTAATAAATATAAAAAATATATTTTAAAGAAACGTATTCATTTGCAAGATTTAGAAGATTCCACACTGAGACATAGCAGGTCTTACAAAATTCTTCTAAAAGATTAATTTAAAGTTATTTCCAATTCAAATGCAAAGTTGATGTGTTTTGTCCTCCTTTTTATAAAATTTTTGGAGCAAATTATTATTCATATTTTCATTCTTGTATTTTTCTAGGTGAATACTATTTCTTGTTTATATCATAACTGATAACTGTGCTTTTACTATTAACCCATGATATTAACACATGACATGTTAGGAAATTTTTCTTTGAAGGACACTGAATTTTAAAGCATTCCAAGAGTGTTGATTATTTAGACAATAGAAAAAAAATTAAAATAATATGATGCAAATCAATCCATCTGTATTCTTGCATTGAAGTTCTGTTGAAAATAAACTATTTTCTTCATAAGAAGAAGGAAACCAGACTCAAATTCTGAAGGGAATAATTGTTTAGAACATAACTTCATTAAACAATAGGTATAAAAGGCTTGTCTGTGGACAAATTTGGGTATATTTCATGTCAGATTAATTAGGAATAAATTTTTTTTTGGCATAAAGCCCCAAGGCTCCATTAAATCTTCCCTTTTTAAAATTATTTATCTGAATATGTTGACTTAGGCTTTCTTACATTAACTGTCTGTACTTTTTTTTCAATTTTTTATATTATCTGTTAAGGTAGATCTTGATTTCTGTCATTATATTAAGAAAACGGTGAACTTCACAAATTTAATTTGGAGGCTTCCCCTGAGGTATTAAGACTTGTGTGCTTTGCTGAACTTGTATGTAAGCTTAAGTTTTTAAGCATAGCTTTGCACCTCATTTGATAGGTGTTTGGATACCAAAATAAAATAAAAAATGCAAACCCAATGCCAATAGCATTATGTATTTTTAAAACGCCATTTCTGACAATTCTGTAGAAACAGTATCCCATCCCTCTTTTGAGACAGGCAAATTGCAAATTGTGTTATGTAACAATTTCCTGAATAGAATTTAGGAGAGCAAATTGTTTGTAGCTGCTGTTTTACAGGTAGGAATAGCTCCCCGCTGTGGTATTTAGGTTGGCATATTTAGATTCTGTACTGATTCAGAGTGTAATAAGAACTGGCTGAAGGACTTGAAAGAAATTTCATGTCAGCTCACCTAGAACACTCCCCTTACTAACCAAGAAAATTTTCAGCCAATCAGTCCAGTTAATTAAATGATGAACTATTTTATTAATAGCTCAGAGCAAGATTCAAGTGAGAAAAAGTAATAAAAGAGCAGCTGGAAGAATTACTTGCTCTTTGGGGCACTTTTTAAAGTTTGTGTAATTGGAATATTTAATCAGAAATTGGAGGTGGCAGTTGCAGATTTGATTAAGGGATGGAATGAATAGGAGGTAGAAATTCATAAAAAGGAACTTCAGGTGATGGATTGCAGGTTTTTTTCTGCAGTGCATGAGCATTATCTGCATGTTTAGTAATCTGAAATGAAGCAGTAGCAGAAAATTAGGAAGCAAGTAATGAAGAATAAAATAGAGCAACGTAAGAATTATGAATTGTGTGTGTACTAGATATGAATATTGCATGAGTATCTGCATTTCTGTCTGCAGATACACATATTGTTGCCCAGATCAAATTTCAGAATATTGGTCAGCCTTGTCATTGTCACCCATTAGCTGTCATAAGCACTATTTTGATATTTATGAGTCCATTAGTTCTTTTTTTTTTTTTTTTTAATTACTGTACAAATAAAGTGTTGCATTATTTGAAAGATGAACCTGTGACAAAGCATCACCTCATTTGCGGCATAATTTTACATCTTGTTCTGAATACTATTGAGGCATTCACATTGAGATCATGGTGAATTTCTACCATATGGAAATCTGCACTTGATTAAATTTGCATTTTCTTGACAACTTTACAACTTTCAGTGTTTGTGACTTGTACTTCTGATAAATTCTTTCCTCTTGAGAGAGTGAGAGGTACTTTTAGAATGCTGCATTGTGGATGCTTCTGTGCCAAAAGCAACATGTGGCACATGTTCAAAGCAGTTTTATCCTACTCTGAAGACATTTGTTTTGCTTACCATCAGATTTAGCCTGAGTTAAATATAACTGTTGTTACATACTTCTGGAAATTATATGTATAGTGAATGGGTTGACAAGGTTCAAAAGGATTTTCCTTTTCCTTTTGGTGTCCAGCATACAATAATGGGTTTTTCAAATATTGTGCTTCAACCACAGAGAACAGCAATGCCCCACTCGGACACTTGCTCACTCTGCACCCCTATGAGGGGCAGGTGAGAGAATCAGAAGAGTAAAACAGAGAAAACTTATGAGTTAGGATAAAGAAGGTTTATAGTGGGAGGAAAATCCATGCATGCAAGCGAGCAGAACAAGGAATTAATTAATTTCTTCCCAAGGACAGGCAGGTGTTCAGCCTTCTCCTGGAAAGCAAGGTTCCATCACACAGAACAGTGACTTGGGAAGACAACACCATCACTCCAAACATCCCCCCCTTTCTCATTCTCCCCCCAGCTTTATATGCTGAGCATGATGCCATATGCTGGGGAATGTCCCTGGAATCACTTGGGGTCAGCTGTCACAGCTCCCTGTCCACCCCAGGTTCCTTGCTGGTGGGGTAGGGTAAGGTGAGCAGCACAAAAAGTCTTGTCTTTGTGTAAGCCCTGCTCAGCAATAACAAACACATCAGTGTGTTATTAACACTGTTCCCAGCACAACTCCAAACCATGGCTGCAGATCGCTGCTGTGAAGAAAATTAGCTGTACCCCAGCAAAAACCAGCACAACAGCCACGTGCTGATGGCAGAGAACAATGTCAATAATGAACAGTGAACAGCCCTGAACAAATGTTATGGTATTAAGTAGAAGTCAAGGATTAACAGGTAACTATTGCTGGCCTTTTGTTATACAGCTAATAATATTTAAAAATATTTTCTGTTGTTGTGTTCAGGGTATGAATTTGGTTAATGTGCTCACTCTAGATAGGATTAAGAAATGGTAAACTACTATTACAGATGTTGCTTCAGGGCATTATTTTAAATCATTGGGCATAAAAGAGAGGTGCATACATCAAGGAGATAATTCAAAGTCATGTTGTTCTCATTGTTGGTGGGTTACAACCATCAGGCCCCTGGGCTCACCAGCAGACTCCAGGTGTCTTGGCCAGCCTGTAACCATCCAAAGTCTACCAAAGACACAAAACTTTTTCAACAGTGATCTTCTGGCTCTTGGGGGTATTGCAGGAGGATGTGGTTGCAGAGAAGGAGGGCTGCAGCCTGGCCAGGGCAACTGGAGACTGCTGGCACATGCGGGTCCCAGCATTGAGGTGGAGAATTAGGAGTTAATCTGCATAACACAGAATTTAGGGCTAAGCGTTTCTGTGGACTTTAGCAGTTTTTGAGTCTGGCTTTAAGGCAGTTACAGGTGGCTGTGCTTCCTTACTTAGCCCTCTTTTTAAAGAATACATGGTCTCTCTCTCTACCCTTTGCTAGTTTCAATGACCAGCATTTCTGTAGGAGAGGGAGGTCTCATTTCTCCCTTTCTGCAAACAGATGTGTATTGCAAATTTTTACATTTAGCTTGTAACTTCAGTTAATTTCATTGCTTCATAGAATTTAATTTGTGTTTATTTACATTTGTATGCAGTCCTAGATCAGACTGCTAATAGATTATTAGTTCATTATCTCTATTTAAAGGAGGCAGTCTCCTGCAATACTTGCAATATGCTTGCAATACTAGAAATTCAATCTGCAAAGTAATTAAGTGCTGAAGTTCTGGGGGCTTTTCTTCAGTGTTTCATGTTTTCTCATATATTGATTATTCATAGCCCCTGAATTCTTAAAAATGGTATAAAAGGATATTACAGTCTACTGCCTATTTTTATGATGTCTGAAGCACACTCTAAGAGGTTTATTTGTGTTGTTAAAAAGTAATGGGAACAATTAACTGATAAAAATTTCATGTTGAGTTAATGACTGAAAAAACGTTCTGTTGTCAGATTTTCTTCACTGATAAAAGTGGGGTAAAGATTTGTAAGATGGAATTTATGTAGACTACAAAAAATGTACTGCATTTGCAATATTATATGGTCGCATTATTAGCCTTTTTTATAAAATGTCTACATTTGAAAAATTAGAAGAAAACATGGTAAATCTGTTGTTTATTTTCCAATATAAATTTGTCTGCTTCCTACTGAAACTGTATTAATATCAGTAATTTTAAGTTAATTCTCTTGTCATGTGTCACAATTTATTTTTATCTTTGAAAATTTATTTGGCTTTACTGGTTATTTAGCATAGGAGGAAATACTATCTAACCTTTCCTAACATCAAGTGTGTTCTTGACCATTGTTGTCTTGTTTGCAATTTGAATAAGGAAGGGATAAAATAATAGTTGATGGTAACAACTCTGGACTGGTTAAAGGGGCAATGCTAAAATGCAACTTGATACACTAAAATGTTTCCGGCCACATGCAATCACTGTGATTGTTGCTGCAATAAGGTTAAAAGAAATCACAGGATTTCACGGTGGGTTGGTTTGGCTTTTCTTCTTTTTTTTTTTTTTTTTTTTTTTTTTTTCTCTAGAAGAGCAATCTAAATGCAAATTTTATACCTGAATAAAATCCAAGAAGTCAGTATGAATGAGGCTTGAGGGGAAATAAAGTCAGTGGCGATGACACTTGGCAAGTTAGTCTGTCATGCACTTTGGATGTGAAAGCATATTTTTTTCTCAATTCATCTTACATTTGTAAAGTAATAGAATAAAATCAGCTTTAATATGTTGATCATCTAAAATTATATAGATGCATGCTGGGTGAACTAGTCTAAACTAAAACCCAAGAGAGTTCTACTGTGACACTGCTATGTTAGAGTTCTGAGTCTGTGAATCAAGTTTTCTGTTGATTTCATTCAAATTAAATTTGTAAAACACAATTTAAATAGCAAGGTCATAATAAGGAAACTTAAAGAACAGTATTCCTTGAGTTCTAGGAATGTGGAAAAGATTGGAGTAGATTATTCCAATGCTTTTCAAGTCTGCTTGTGTTGTATTGAAAAACACAACCTATAAATATTCCCTTTTTCTTCCTGCTCTTCCCAGTCTGATACAACACTCTAACTGAATAATGTACCTTTGGCCCTGGAACTCTTCAAAAGAAATAACTCAGTGTTATCTGAAAGATATGGGTTCCATGCTTAATGTATTTGCCACAATTCAGACATTACAAGTACTTCTTCAGCTATTTCTGGAAGCAGTATGTTTTCTCAGAACCCCTATTACTGAAACTCCTAAATCAGTATTGTTTTGAGCAAAGACATGTTTTGTCAGCTTCTTCTGCATCAATTAGCTGGGTAGCATGTAGAAAGTATTAGGAATTGCCATGTGTGAAAGTCACAAATATAATAGTGTTTAACTGTTAGGAGCAGACTTTTTGCAAGTTAAGCCAATTTAAGATAAAAATACCAGTTTAATATAGTTGCTTACAACACTTGATACTCCATGCCATATTTGCTATGAAATACAAAGAGGGAAGGAGAGAATGTCAATCTGTTTTATTGGGGTCAACTTAAACGTGGTCCTCTCTTCATTTTGTGTTCAGTTGTGGTTGTGTTGCTGCAGGTGTCAGGGAATCGGGACACGTCATCACTGTTCCCTTAAATCACAAAGTATATCAGACAGAACAAGTACCTGGTGAAGAGTAATGGCTACTCTTCTTTGGAGTTTCCACGAGTTCTGTTTACATCTGTTTTGTCTTCAGTAGAGCTCTTTTTCTTTGGAAATTCACAGGAAGTAATCTTGCTGATTCTGACCTACCTTTAGGACTGCCCTTAATTTTTAGAGATACCAATGCTGTTTTAACAGATCTGTTGTAATCCCTGGTAGAAGACTGTCTGACTAGTACCTTCACTTGAGGCAAAGTAACACTTTCTTTATAGCAAAACAATGTCTGTATATATTAATCATATTTATTTAGTGTCTCAACCTGCTGAATCTGGTATTCCATATTGATTCATGGAGATTGAAATGTTTTATGTGATCACATAAATCGCACCTTAATCAATGGCGTTTTTTGCTTCACATTTGGTATGATTGTAAATAACCACTGTGAAATGTAACAGTTTGGGGACTTTTGCTGAGCACCTTTCACAGAACGCCTGGGAGACTGACTGATATGGGGCTTATTTGTCAATATCTAAGGGTTAGGATGAGGATCGACCACACAAGCACTTTCATTTTCTTCATGTTCTTTAGGTGACTAGAAAATAATGAAGGAATCAGAGCTTGCCTCTTCCATTTTCTAGAAATGTCTGTACCCTTTTGCTACTAGATATCCATATTTTTTTAATTTTTTAAAAAATATTTTTATTTTATTTTGCATTTCTTTTGCTGCATACTTTGTGAATAAAATATAGCAATCTATCAGAAATAAAATTTTAGAAGAATGGATATAGAAAAAGACAATGTTTTTTACTTCTTCCTTTCCCACAAACAAATGAAGAAAACCCCCTATGCAAACAAACAAAAAAAAATGCATACAGTATATGCAGCAATATTTCAGTCCCAGCAGTGAACATTGAAAGTTTTTTTGTTCCATGTGTGAAACTCTTTTCCTATCTATAAGTGAATGATTCCTGAGGATACATCAAAAAGACTGAGGGAAGGGAAGATGCATCATAGATTGAGATTTGAGAACCTTTGACACGTTTAATTTAATTAGTTTTTTGTAAAGAGATAATTTATACATGTGCAAAGTTAATGAGTCTTTTTGTGTTCTGCTAAAGTAAGGTTGGATGAATTTAAGTTTTAGGGGTTTTTGAAACTGATTTCAAGTTCCTCCATTTTTGTTTGTCTCGTCATATATTGTTCTTCCAGACCTACAGTTTGTCAACATGTTAATCTACACATTGTGAGAAAGAGACTTGATTTAATTAAGTTATTAGATAGATCTCATTACACAATAAAAGATAATTTTAGACTTTGAACTGCAAAGCCCACATAGAATAACATATAATATAAAAATATAAAGCATATTATCATACTAATAATTGTATTTCAACATTTTTTAATTGTAAATTTGTGTTTACCAATTAAATTTATCTATGTTCACGAGCTTTAGAGGTTCTTTAGTTGTTTTAAAATTTTTCAAAAATTGTCATTCATCATAAGGATTTAAACCTCTTGGTGTCATATGTACCAAAAGCACTGATAAAATCTAGTTGGTCTAACTGTAATCCTGAAAAGGAAGTGGCCTTAGCTGGCTTTGTCATTGTTACCTGTCAAAGTATCCACTTTTGATGTGACATGATATGATATTTTGGCTATTGAATATAAACTTTCAAATGTCAAAAGTTCTTCTAGAGCTTTTTGCCTTTAGATTCAATGCTGTGAATATATTGCAAAGATGAAAGTTCATTCTCTGTTGCATCAACTTGTACCTAGCTTTGCTTAAAGTATTGGATGTTTTTTGAAGGATTCTGAAGGATTGTTCCAGACACAGAGCTAGGATTCAACCAACAGTTGCTCATTTCTGGTCCTATAAGAATGGATGTTTAAAAATTTTATCTTCACTTCTTGATTGGTTTGTATTGGTTCCAAATAGACTTCTCTTCAAGTTAATTAGCTAACAGTAAAGATGGTCCCAAGTCAAGAAGCATCCAAATTTCTCGGTTAATGGCTTTGATAACAGAAAGCACTAGCATAGAAACAATTAAAATTAATTTTTCTTCCATTTTTATTCAGAAAATCATGTAGAGGAATGGGAAAAGTAATTTTACATTTGAAGAAATTGAAATGAAACATTCACAATAAAATTTCTTGCAGTGTACTTATATTAAAAAAAAGCCCAACAAATTATGCTCTGAACCAGTTCGTTGAAGAGCTGTCTCACCAGAATCAGAATCTCACTCCTGGCTTCAGCAGAAAATTAACTTCTCTGATATGTTTTCCTTTTTTGTTGTTGGTTTTTTTGGGGTTTTTTTTTGTTGTTTTTTTGGTGTTTTTTTTGGTTTTTTGTTTGTTTGTTTGGTTGGTTTTTTTTGTTTATATGGACACCCTGTCCAGACTCTTTCTTTCCTGTTGCTTTGAGCCTCAGCTCTTCCCACAGTGACTTATTGTACCAAAAGGTCAGAATGTCTGTCTTGTCACTTTGATGTAGTCTAACTCTCTATGTGAGATACTCATTGTTCTGGACAGAACAGGGAAATGGAAAGGCCATGTGCTTTTCACCACATGGCTGCAAGCAGTATGGAATGTTGGTAATTAGCTTCAAGGGACCTGTGCAGATTCAGTTGTATCTTGAAATGAATTAATTGAGTTTCAATGATCTTGAAGGGGTTACAAGTGCAAATATGGACTGAGAGCCTATCTAAGATTATACAATCAGTCAGGGTCTAAAGTTGTCTGAGATGGAAAGTAACTGCTCAGGAAAAGAGCAGGAGGGTGAATGCAAAACTTAACTTATTTTGAACAGAAGAAATAGCTGAAGAAAAAACAATATGAATTAAGAATCTGACTGAGTAGAAATGATGAGAGTAAAAATCATCAAGTCTTGTAAAATCTTCCAGTAGTAAATAGAATAAAGTTTTTAAGTGAAAGTATCCTTAGCAATGCCCTATTTTACCCTTGTTCCTTTTTAAGGGATGTAATTGAAATCTCTAAGTATGTGAAAATTGCAGACTGTAGTTGATAATTTCCCTTCTCTCAGGAAAACAGTGATGGACTTCATGTTACAATAGATCCGGGGCTGTCACAGAACTTGGGTCCTGCAGGGCTGTGAAACTCCTGTTATTACTCTCACTGATTGCTTCTTTCCTCTTGCTACTTGAAGATAGAAAATAGGGCATGCTCTATTTCAAAATTTTTCTTTTGTATGAAGTGTTTGCTGGGAGTGGGCATACAGAATGTGTCCCTTCATCCACAATGTTTTGTGGTGCATATGGATTGCTAATGGACTTGAGAACTCATGCCACCTTTGTCAGATATTTTTTAGTTTAGGAATGGTTGGCTCAGTTTCCAGTGTGTTTGCAGAGACAGAGAGCCACAGCCAGTCAACAGCTGCAAGTTTTCTAACAAATATGTACTTGGACTCATGCCCAAGTGTACTTCCCGGGTAAGGTACAAACGTTACCTCTCAACAGAGATGATGTTTTCCTCAGAGTCTTGTAAAGGGAAAGGCTTCACAGAATTACAGGATGGGTCCTGTACACTATGGTCCATGGTTCCATCTGGGTACACTATAGCGGGCCATCTGATCCAGCCTTCCTGCTCAAGCAGGGTAATCCTAGAGCACACGGCACAGAATTGCATCCAGATGTTTCTCAAGTACCTCCACTGAGGAAGAGTCCACAACCTTCTGGGCACTGCTTCAGTGTGTGTTCACCTGCACATTATAACAAAGCTTTTCCTCCTTTTTTCAGGGGAAACTTCCTGTGCATTAGTTTTAAAAATCTGGGGGGAAAAGGCTTTTATAAAACAAACTGTAATGTATATGCCTAGTATTTTTTCTCTCTTTTGTTGGTTTTTGCTGCATTTTTGTTCTGTAATTGGATGATAAAGGGGGCACTGAGAGACTAAGATCTGGAGATCTAAATGTATTTAAACCCTAATACCACTGAAGTAATTAGAAATTCAAAGCTTAGATAGGAGCTGAATGGTTAAAATCCTTTGTAGGTTACCCATGTGATTAAATTGTGGTTTTGCATAAAAACATGAAACTTAATTTTACATGATATTGAGCAACAGCATAAACAAATGTCATGATAAAGGACTACTTTGGTACTATAACATATGTACTATGAACATTAAAATTTAAAACAAGTTTGTGCTTGTCACGAATATATTATATTTTAAAGAAATACTAGTTTAGGAGTCACCTCTTCATGTCCTGGAGGAAGTACAGCGATTGCTGTCCTGACTAGCTATTTCTGAGTCTTACATTCTCTCTTGAAGATGTTCCTTTTGCTCCCATACTCACTTGAATAGTTGGAATTGAGATTGTTAGGGCTGAAGAGATGAACAAAACTGAAGGGATACTCTTGGCACTTTTTATGCTGCCTAGGAAGGGAAAATAGCCATATTTTGTTCCCTAAAATAATTTTTAGCCTAGATCAGAGTTAAGCAGACTGCCAGTCTTAAAGAGAGTTTTAAAACAGTCTTTTTTTCTTAATTTAGAAGTATGTATTCCTACTTCATCCAGAATTTTATTTTCAGTCAGTAGGAACATTGCATTATAATTTATTTTCCTTTTTTTTTCTTTTTTTTTTCTTTCCAGGAACAAATACATCTAAACCTAATACTATGTTGCTTCTTTGCAAAATTGGAGATCATTTAAGACGCTTCCAATTGCCTGGCCTGTATTTTTTAAATTCTAAAAGAGATGTCAGTGTAAATAATTTTTAAATGTAATGTTTTCCATAAACAGTAAGCATACAAAATATGTTAGTCTTACTATGACTTTAGGACATGTATTTGTAGTCCTTAGACTTAATAAAATTGAAGAGTTACTGGAGGTAATATATTGTACGTTTTTCTATTAATAGCAAAGACAAATATCTTGTAAAATACAGTACATCAATAACTTTTACATTTAATTGTACTGTTTAGAGGCAAAATCATATCACTCTAAATCAAGGGCAGGTGAATGGATAGATGAAAAACTAGATGAATTCATTTGGTGAGTGACATACTTGGAATTAAAAAAAAGAAAATAAAAAATGCACAGCAAAGAATGCAAACTGCATCTCTCATGTATTTCCCATGTTCATTAAAAGAACTGAGATGAAAATTCCTATAATGTGTGTGTACATGGTAGGAAAGCAATATTAGAATGAAAAATGTTTCTGCAGGACTTTGTAAGGGAAAAAAAATAATCCCTGGGACCTTTCATGCCTTGCCTCCTGTTATGCACTGGCAATATTTTTGAAAGTGGAAAAATTATAAACTGAGATTTAACATCATGTTTTGATAAATATTCTTAAAAAGACATGGTTTGTCAGCTTTTAAGATGTTTTGGGCATGTTGGGGGAGAAAAAAAATGTGGATTTACTTTGATCTAAGGAATTTCCCAAAGATCTGAACAATTAAGAGCAGTTGAAATATATATCAAGTTAAGAGAGAGAAAAATTAAAGAAATTTTCCAAGAGATAATAAGAGATCTTGCTCCAGAGCTTGTACAGGGAGAAAAGCAAATAATCTCTGATAAAAGGAGCTGCTTGTGTGCAATCTTAGCCTTCATATTTGGATCCTTCGCTGACCCAGTGAAAGATTGTCAAAGGTCTTAAATTTCTACCAATTACCACGGCTATATGGCAGAAGTCAGGGTCTAGTTTTTGAAGCAAAGGGGAAAGAAAGTAGGGAGTAATTTGCAATAAAGTCAAAAGATAGTAGAAAGATCCTCTGTAAAGACATTGCAGCATTTGCTAATAATGGTGACAGCAAGGTGAAAGTGGAAAAGGACAATAAATGATGTCAACTTTTTTTCTTTTTCCTGAGTTTCATGGTGGAAGAGAAAATTGCTAGGCATGAAATTACATATGTATAAGAAGAGTATTTCTGTATATCAGACATTAGACATTTATTGCAATATATTGCATTATATTGTAATATCATAATATACTATGTTGTAATATTATATATTATATATATATTTCAAATGGATTTATATCTATAAAAATTCACTAAGACTCTAAAATTAAAATGTAGTACATGGAGAATGTACAGCATTTTTGACTAGTGGCATAAGTTGTAAAGGAGTTAGAAGAGAAATACTGGAAATAGGCATCCTCTTTCTTATCCTGTAGGTAGGAGAATAACTGAAGAGAATGGGAGAAAGTTCAATTTTTGCCCAACATATTTGGTTGCTTCTGACTTGTGATCAGAAGTAGGTTGTCTGCAAAATAACTGAAATATTAATAAGTTGGCCTACCACAAAATGAAAAACGTTGAATGGGGTTTGAATGGTGGTTAAATGATCCCTGAATGCAGAAATGAACATTGGGGTTGTTTTAAATCACATTTGTTTTATTTTTCTGTTTAATTGCTGATACTTGTAGATACTCAATTTTCTTCTGCTACAAATTTAGAATTATGCTCATCTATTTTGGTAAAAATTCACATCAAGCCTTGGGAATGAAGGACAAATTGTTTCTTTATGCCAGACAATAATTTGGAATAAACAAGAATTCTCAGCTTTGTTTGCTTGTAAATTGGAATGGCTGGAGTAGTTTGAGGAAAGAAAAATTAATTTCTAGGGAAAAAAAATAAGGTGGTAAAATACACTTTCAAAAGAAACTGAAAAAGAAAGTAATATTAAGCCATTTATATTATGAAGCAAAAAGGTGATGAAATTTTTAAAAAGTGACTGAAATGACACTAAAAGAAACAAAACCCTGAAAAATCCTGATGAATAAAAAGCTTAAACAAGAAAGGAAGAAGCTGGAAAATATATATTGGAAAATATATATTAGTGTGCAAGAAGGTAACTGGAAATTCTAAAGACAATTCTAATTTGGTTGAAGACAAAAGTGAAGAATAGAGAAGGATGGAAAAGATCAATTTGAATTTTTTTCAGAAATGGTTTCCTGGCGCAACTGCAAGTGGTTGCCTGAATTCTATAACTGGTGTAGTAATCAAATTTTATTATAATATTCAGATGAAACAAATTATGATATTACATAAATATGCAGTTGAAGAACACTAATAACACATCAGGAGCTCATAGTATACCAGTAGGGATCCTGAAAGCAAGAGGACCTTCTGTAGTAAAATTGCTTAATCTTTGGATAAGAAAAATATAGAATAAATGGATGTCTGGAATTTAAATTATTTGTTACTGGAGTTTAATTCTCAAATTACTCCATTGGAGATTAAGTTTTAGATGGTAAAATTAAAAGCACATTTTAGTAATAAACTATCTCTCAACCTACCTTTTCAGAAGAGAATAATAATTTAAAATACAGTTTTACTTCCTATTTGTGAGAGTGTTAGATACAATCATAATTATATCTGGGCATGTATGTAGAATCCAAACATTCACAATACATTTCATAAACTTTCTTCAACAGCTGCAAGTCTGATTAAGATAAAGGTGTTTAAATGTGGTATTCATTCAAATATTGAAAATATAACAAGTTTGAGAGCACATGAATGCTTTGGTATTGCTCAGTCTTAAGAATAGAAAAAAACCTTTATTTGTTTTATTGGAGAAGTATGGAAAAGAAATAAGCAAGGAGGACTTAAAGAACACAATGAGAGTTAAAAAACTCCTCTGTCACCTGTCCCAGTCTTGTACATTTCCTGTAATTATTTAATTAACCAGTATTTTGGTGTCTCTCCCTTGATTGCTTCTCTATCCATTTGCCAAAGAAAAGTTTAAGGAGCTGTTTCCTTTCAAAGGAAGTGAGTTTTGACACAGGACCTGGAAGTCTGTATCTTACTCTCTCTTAGTCCCAGTTAATGTTAAACCAGGCCATATGCTGGTGCTCCTCTCTCTGTTCAGTCTGGTCAAATATATTTGACTTTGTCCCTGCTCCATATAATTATGTTCAAGCCTCCCATTGCCTTTGTTGGATTGCCCAGTTCTCTTAGACTGTGGCTTGTATTTAACTTTGCATTTTCTACTCCTGTTTTCTTCCCTTGGTTTTCTCTCTTATCTTGAGATACTTTTTAAAAAACTTAAGAGTCAACTAGTCAGCTAGCATGTATTTTGACAACACTCTAAACCTTCTCAGGGAAGAATCCTCCATAGGCAGCCTTTCTTCACAGTTTCTCTTTTTCTGTTTTCTGTAGAACTTAAGCCATGTTTGGGAAAAGGACATGTCAGGTGAGTAACTTCTGTAGCAGAACGAGAAATACTAGGGAAAAAAAAAAGTATCTTTTGTGTGCCAAGGCCTTAATTTTAGTCTTAATAAAATGAAAAGGCTTGTGATTATTGTCCCAAATGTTTGAATTTATTGAAATTTAATTAATTGAAATTATTGTCCCAAATGTTTATTTGGAGTAGATTTGGTAAGGCTAAGCAAAGACCATTCCAGAAGGCACCCAGTTACCTTTCAAGGTGTATCTAAGGAAACTATCTTTCACTTGCTTTTTTTGGGTTCATTGGTACAGCTGTCGTAAAACCACTGTGGTTATCCACTTAGAGTTCTCATTGGTGATACATTCAGCTTTCTTAGAAGCTTTTAGAGATTATTTTTTAAAATAAATTATCACCAATACAAGTAAAACTCCTAAATTCTCAATTAAACTGTTCAAGGATTTAATTTTGATAACTTGTTTTTGTATCATAACATTTTCCTTTTCATGTACCATGCAAAGAGGTCCAAATCTGTTTTGGTAGCATCTTTTGAAGTTGTATCCTGTACGACCTTTTCAGATAATTGAGTAAATATGAAACATGAGAAAATCTCACATTGTGAACTTGGAAATCATTTAGGGTGTGCTACACAGCCATCTAACCTGCAACCTGCATGGAGATATTAGAGTGATGCTGTGTGTTACCTCTTGCAAGGAAAACAGCATTCTGAAACTCTGTGACTTGAATAAAATAAGAAAGGAGAATATTGGTGCACACTCAAACAATCGATAGTTGGCTGCAAAGATGAGTGTAGGGTTTTTTTTCTGCATTAGTAATATTTCATTGTAAATCAGTCCAGAAAACATACAGTGGTTGCAAGAAGGCCTCATGCAAATCAGAGGTTTGATTAGTCATGATTTCTTCATGTCTCTGAGTAAGCAGATTCAGCTGGTGGTGCAGTGTAACCACTACTAAATCTTCCCAGAAACGCAATTATGTAAATACAGAGAGGCAATTAACCCTTATCAGTCAAGCTACCTGCAGCAAATCCTCACATGCTTGTGATAAAAAATGAAAGCCAGAATTTATCATAAGGCATTGTTTTGGAGCCTTTGCTTTCGTATATTTCTCTCATTGACACTAAATATGCCATTTTTTCATTCTAATCAGGTTTGCTACTTTCTACTCCTATGATGAACGGAACAGGTATTGCAACAAACTTCTGCTGTACTCTAATAGTCTCAAATGTTTTCCACAATAATTGTTGTTTCTAATCAGCTCCTTAATTCTTTCCACTCTAATCTTGAATCTACTTAGAAGCCTTTTTGTCCTGGATCCATCCCAGAAGTGGGGGAAGTCATGGCAAAGATATTGTTTTGTTCAATACCATCTTAGTCATTGCCAGGGTTGGGGGAAAAGGGCTCTCTCTTGCTTACAAGAAGGAGAGTGTTCTTTTCTAGTTGGGAACTAGGTTGGTAGGGTGTGGAAGACCCGATTGGTATTTTGTTGTGGGCTTTCAGTGTAAATAATTTTTTTGTCTTACACCTTTCATTATTGGTATTGTTGCTGCTCATTTTGTTATCTCATTGCTTTTTCCAGTAAATTATTTTTATCTTGACCTGTGATCTTTGCCTTTTTGTTCTAAACTGGAGACTACAATTCCTAAAATGTGACTCTTTTCCAAATAGACTTTGCTGGTTTCACTTTCCTCCATAGTCATAAGACACTTCTCACTTATTAGCTTATTTGGCTCCAAGGCTAACAAAAGCATAAAAGAATGTATTAAAACCAGTATGCTTAAGCAATGAGACATGATATAGAAGAAATGCATGAATATTTTATAATACATGTAAGAAAGTGGCTGGGTTTTGCAGCTGCACACTGCTACAATATTTGAAGACAGAAAAAGGACTGCATCAGTGTGAATGTGGTGACTGAATATAAACCCTGCATGTGTGTGGGGGAAAGAACGGCATCTTTTGAATAATTGAATATTAAGAGTTACCTAGAAACTAGAAAACTAGTTTTCTTTTTTATGCTTGATCTCATTAATTTTAATAGAAACAAAACCCAGCTTTTTATATTGTTTCTAGAAAAATATGCACAAAAAGAAATTAAATATTAATTTAGATAATATTGGAATGCATTTATAATTTTCTAAATGCTTATGTAGATGTTTTTCTAAATTTTATTTTTTTGTATTATTTTGAATTTGAAGACTTTC
Organism: Erithacus rubecula; assembly: GCF_903797595.1. Lineage (NCBI taxonomy): Eukaryota > Metazoa > Chordata > Aves > Passeriformes > Muscicapidae > Erithacus > Erithacus rubecula. The sequence continues at coordinate 82,835,997 of NC_136689.1, read as the reverse complement.
AATTGTGAATTTACTAGATTATGTCAAAACATTGCTATTTCTTCTATTACTTCCCCCCTCCCTTATTATGGATAGCTAAGAATAGTGAAGTATTTAATAGAATGCATTTTCTTTTCTCTTCTCTGCGTGTCTGCAGTTCATCCACTTTATTATTCTACAAGGTTTAGCTGCATTTGTTTTCTCAAATTGTCTAAAGCTCAGATACTCTTGTCCTGTTGAAGAAAGATCAAGTCTGCACACAATTTCAAGATGTACAAATTGGTACAAATTAGTTCTGCATGAAGCTCAAACTGCTCTTATTTAGTTTTGGAACATTCCTTCTGATGTGGTGACTGTCAAATATGAAATGCTTGTTTGTGAATTAGTTTCTATTTATTTTGAACTTGCAATTTTTATTGGTTGTCAAAATGCCCTTTCATGCAGTTGTAAGAGTAAGGAGAAATAAATTCATGGCATAATCTTAAACTCAATTTGAACTCTTTTAAGGGCCAGTTTTATCCTTTCATATTTAACTTTGAAAGCCCTTAGGCCTTAGTATGTATCATAATTGAACATATGCCCTATTTAGACTATATAAATATAAATTTATACGTATTCTTCTTTGATGTTACAGAAGCTTTCTTACTGGTGCTACTGTCCAGATGGAAAATTATTTATTTAGTAAACTGTTTATGTAAATGTTTTGTAAACTTTTTGTTGATATTTTCTAGAATTTTGAATACCAGCAATTTAAAAATTCTGTTTGTTATTGCCATGTCCTAATTAGCAGTGCACAGTTCACATTCCAAAGTTACCAAGACTAAGCCTCAGAATTAATTTCCTGGGAACATTTCTGGAAAGCACTATAAAACTTCAACATTATAATTGTTCTGCTGTTGTTCAGCTTTGTGCATTCATGTTCATGTATTTTTAATATGTTTGCTAATGTCTTTTTTCTTATATGGTGTCTGAACAGCTACTAGCTGCTGCTTATTTTGATTGTGTATAATTTTCATGAGTAATTATGATCTCAAGCTCCTCTCTCTCTTTGGTTATAAATGGTTTTTCAAGCAGAAGAGTAACCAGCATGAATTCAGTGAGCTGACTCTCATTTGGTAATTATATTCCATGTATTTTTTGGTTTTCATTGTACATAGGTAGCTGAAATTTATATTGTGTTTCTTTTATCTTATATAAAACTCTGTATACAGGGTATTGTTATGGTCTGTATATTGTCCAGGAACACTCAGCTCATCTTGACAGTACAGCTACTAATTTTAGTATAACAGAGGTAATTCTCCAGAGATTTGTGTATCTCTACATTGCAGGCCATTATTCCTTAAAGCAGTCTGAAAACAGGAAATTTAATGGCTTTATGTTTTTGATCTTGCACTACTTTGGAAACTGCTGTTTATACATCAAATCTTATGGTATCAAAATGCTTATGGTCTGCCCAAAGAAAAGTATATTATGAGTCTCTCATCTTTGCATCCAGAATTAAATAGTTATTAAATAAGCATTTATCTTGGATCAAGTTGCTGTTGTTAGTAGTGGTAATCAGTTTATTGATAGATAAACCAAATAATTTTCAAGGCATCAATGTTGGTTCTGAGATTATGCTATAATATGAGAAATGAAATATATCTCATTAGGGAATTAAATGTTACAGAAAATATAAATTCTGTTTGACTGTGAATTCATAAATTATTTCTAGGTGAGAGACTAACTCAGCCTTAATCTGTGAAGAATTGCAGTGTGTATTTTGAAGGACTTAAAACATGGTTTGCTTACTTTGGAATGGAAATTGTCCTACATTTCACCTACCCTTTAAATTTCTTACAGGCTAACAGTTCTACAGACATCGTGATTCATAAATTCTGCTATGTATGTTGCTGCATACTTGCAATTCAGCTACAGTGTCATTTTTCAGTCCTAAACTAAAGAATAAAATCCAGCCTTTCTGAATCTGCTTTAGGTGGTTTTTAGACTTACAACTGAAAGAGATTAACCATCTTGACTTTATTTGCTACATTTTTACACTGAAATGCTTAAATCTCTCCCTCAAATAAACCCCAACCTTACAGCCTAAACATCTTGATATTCTGGATTTAACTTCATATAGTTATCTTAATGGATTTATCATCACTGATGAGCTCTCCATCAGAGGTAACTCAATATTTTTATGCACCAAAGAACTTCTTGTCTGGTTTTTACAGGTTTGCAATACCTGGTTGTTGAAGTGGCCTCTCTGGTGTTGACATCTGAGTGGCATGTTTTCAATAGAGAAGGAATAAGCAGAGAAAGAAGGAAGAGAATATGAGGAATAAAGGAGACTTCCTTCTTATCACACTCCTTTTCCAGAGTATGTAAATGTTTCTTTGTTTTTTTTTTCCCTCCAAACTTACGTTGCATTTTGCTCTACTTACCTAAGAAATGGATTTGGAAATTGTATACCAGGGTTTGTAGGGAGGCAAGTTTTGGTATTTACAGTAGCTTTGATTTCCACATTGTGCACAACATTCTATTTTATAGTTGGAGCATCTGCATCTATTGTCAATCATTCCTTTGCTACTCATGGTGCCATCTAAAAAATTGTGTGAGCCAAGGTTGTATTTCATCACTGTGCAATATACAGATAATAGTGCATGCTCTTGATCAAAATTACTGTTTACTCTTAGTAGTAAAATAAATGGGATTGGAGAAGATAGAAGGTGCTGCACTAATCTAAGATGGTATGTGTGTATTATGCTAGGAGCTTGCCTAAGCCAGTATGTTTCTTCTGACTTTTTGTGGCTTTAAATCCTAGATTAGTAAGAAAACATTTGCAGTTTTTTTCTTTGGAAGCATATCTTCAAAATGCCTATTCTTTCCTATAAAATTATGTAGAAGGATGTGATATTAGGCATATTTAAACTGCTAGGAAAATAATTATTTGGAAAAATTACAAAGGTCCTGTTTAAGGAAAGAGTTTTTCCAAAAGTGTAGAGATATAGTACACTACTTACATGTGTTGCTATAACAAACAAATCTGCATCTTTCCCATTTTAATGACAAGGGATTTTTTTCTCTTAATTTAAATCATACTGTGGTTTTAATAAATTGTCTCTAGAACTACCATGCTATTGTATTAAATTCATTGATGTCTGTCCTGTTACTGGCCAGAAGAAGACAAATTTTTGCAGTGGCCAGGAGGCAGCATGGCTAGGAGGAAGAGGTCATCTTATGCCACCTCATGCCTTGCCAGGACCAAGGGAAGGACTCCCAGTTGACAAAACTTGGCAAAGGGAGCCACCCAGTATTGTCCATTATTGTTTGGTTGGGTTTTTTTTGTTCTGTGTGAATTTCCTTATACCCTCTGTGACTAGTATTTTTGTTGGTTCTGTTTGTTTCTTATTTCATTGCTGTTTTCAGTGAATTGTTCTTATCTTAACCTGTGATCTTTGCCTGTTTAGCCTTCAGTTCTCCTCTCCAGTTGGTTGCAGTGGGAAGGGGGATATGAAAGCAGGAGAGAAGGAAAAAGAGACAAGAATGTGCTTTTGGAGAGTCTCAGTGGGTGCACTGTATTGGGGAATATCATTGCCAAACCATGAAAATGTCACAGAATTGAAATGAAAAATAGAGGTGTTGAACATTCTTCTGTTGCTGTTAATCATGTGATAGTCCTTTCACTCATGGCTTGCATAATTTAAATCCCTTCTTTCTGTTTATTTATCACGATAACCATTTTATTATCAAATAAAAAGAAATACACTTGCTCCTTTAAGTAGTGCAAGGCTTTCTGGTCAGCAAAGTCTAAGGCAATAATGTTTAAAGGTGTCTTTTCACCGACTTTCAAAATTTTTCTATATGGGTTAGAAGCATTTTAAAAGTTTAATAAGCTAGTATGCCAGAGAACAATAGAACTTGTATCAGCCTGTGTGATATTTTGTACAGATATTTCTTAAGGTTTATCTCCAGACCTCTGAGAATGCAAAATGTTCTTTGTCTATTAAGGATCTTAGGAAAATAACCAGACACACAACAACACCACCTAGAAAAGCACGGTCTTGCAATTTGTTCTATCTAATCTAGTTTTGACAACATTTTGCTAGAAATGAATTTTTTTTTATTCTTCTAATGAACGCAAAGAGAACACAATAGAGCTCCATTACACATGAAAAACAACGCCAAACTACAACAGTATACACTTGCTGTCTTAGAGAAAATTAGAAAACCTTTCACTCCCATGTAATTTTTTGAAGTGTTACTGAAACAATTTTGCATTGGGTTGGGTGGCAGTGGCAGTCTCTATCCAGTGTCTGGAAATAATTGCTGGCAGGTAGGCAACAGGTGAATCTGTAGATACACACCCAAAGTAAATTCCTAAACCATATTTGGAAGAATATTTTTACAATTAAAATTGTTCTATCTATAGTTCTTGTATCAAATGATAGAAGCTGTCAGACTGTAGGACTCAGTGATGACTTACATAAGCATATTTTTTGCTTTAAGAGGAAATTAAAATACAACCCTGTACATGAGATCAAGATATCCACCCAATTAAAATAATTGGCTAATTATAATTAGATTAGGGAGACCTGGAAGACTAATTTATAAAAAGAATTAGATGAATTAAATATGTTCTGGGTAATCAGATGTCCACAGAAACATTAACTTAAATATCAAGGAAGGCAGATGATTATTTAAGGATAAAAAAAGAAGTCATGCTAGTTTAAATAATTCAATGTTCAGTCTAAGTAGCCAATAATTATCCTGGATTGAAGAATTAGCTATGGGAAGTGGAATCAAAATATCCTGTGTATTTAAAATTAGAATCCATAACATATATATAAGCAATCCTGTACTGGGATGAAGGCAACCAACATGACACTGAGTGTGATCAAAGTAGTGCCTTTTGAAATTTTTTTTTTGTTGCATGATCATTTTTGGCATGGGAAATAGCTAAAAGTGAAAAACCTGTTAATCTTGGGCTCCGGTTTAATGTATTTCTTCACATCACACACATTTTAGGTGCCACGTGTTTTTTTACACAAAATCAGAATCACTACAGTAGGATACTGTATATAGAGGAGATATATGAAAGGCAGCTCCACAGTAATCTCTTTAGCAATAGAGGCCTTTTAGGCATGGTAGCAGTGTTGTTTTTTTACTTACATTTGCTATATTAGTAGATAGGATCCAGATAATTATTTAGTTCCCCATAAATGGTCTTGTTATAAAAATGTCAGTCATGAATTCATCCTATTTCCCGAACTGGTAGTTTAATTAGATAAGCAAGGTAAACAGCTGGAAGGTTCAACATGAACAAAGAGAAGTAATATGCTCTGTGAACTGTAAAACTCTTTCATTTCTCTTAAAGAATCATTGAATATTGCATCTGTAATGGAGTAGATCAGAAATCTCCCAAAATCCAGAAGTCTGGGCTGAAATGCAAATGTTTTGTTTAATACCTCCTAGTCAGTCCAATGACAGCAACCAGGCTCTAGATTCTTTCAAAATGTATTTGTGCTCCATTAGCTGCAGAAGCTGGAAAGCTTGAACAAAAACCATAGAAAGCAGCAATGCTTTGGATAAGAAGTGAAACTGGAGTCACATTGGTACAAACAAGACACCCACCCACGTTAAATAGGTCAAAGGAATTTAAATGCACGTTGCCATACTGTATAGCTGATAATGTATATAGTTTCAGGCTATATAAATTTTATGTAGATGTACCTAGTAACTCATATCTAGATTAGAGAGTACTCCTTTATAAAGAGATTATGTGTATTTAATGTGCACTGATTAGTCATGTTGCAATACCTATTTTTAGAATAATTAGATGCTCCAAAAAGAAGTTAATTATCTGGAATAAAAAATACAAACTTCTGATATGTTATAGCAGAGAAGAGGTTTTCATATTAAACTAGATTTGTTCTGAAGATTTACTGTGCATAGAATACAAATTGTGCTGTTCCTGACTGGTCTTGTCTCAGTCATGAATGATGGTAACTATACAAGAATCTAATACCAATACTGCATATTAATTTGCATTCTGGATTTGTTCTATAGTGAAGAGCTTACCAAGAGAAAGAATTCAGGTATTTGCACATTGTTATTTGTTCCATTTGTCCAACCAGAGCATCACAGCAGAAAGCAGAACTCGGCAGTGACTGTGTCCTGTTAGTACCATGGCAATCACTGTGAAAAAGGAAAGCAGACTCCCTGAAAACTTGTATTGATTTGCCCCTAGATTACAGTGCTTTTATGACTTACAAACAGTGAAAGGAAGGTGTAGGGACTGATCTTCCCCCTCCTGCATTGATTTGGTTCGACCAGTTGAAAATATAATTAAGCCATCTCTAGCTTCCTTCTGAAATCTTGGATGCTTTTTCCTGTCAGATAGGCAGTTGTTCTTCTGTTCCCTATAAATCCCAACTCTAAACCACCTCTTCTTCCAGTAACATGGTAAATCCCCTCTTGCTGTCTTTTATCCTGTATGATTTGCACTAGGGTCTTAAAAATATGCAGCTCAGTCCTAATAATTCTAGTTACTGATGTTTGGCTGTTTTTATGGGCAACAATGAAAGCAGGATGGAAAAAAGCCCTAAAGATCCTTTCTCTGGAAAAAAGGATTTTATAGAAAAATAAAGTTTAGTGGCAGAGATGTAGTAGCATCTTCTCCAGAGAGCAGTAATATCATCTACACACAATCATATAATAATTTAATAATTGTGCCATACCACTTGCTGACCATACTTGCAATGTAACACTTGCAGTTGCTACTTTTGTTTTGGTTCATGCCAATGATTACTGTATAATAATATCTACAGGTTTAATTACACGAGCCAGAATATTTCAAAGTACATATGGTATGTTCTATGATCCTAAACTTTGAATAGGTGAGAAAAATACGAACGCAAATAACAAATTAATCTCCAGCTCTTGCAAGTAACCTGAGATTTGACTAATAAATGGCAATTGCTTACCATAAGTTCTGTGACAGGATTTTCACACAATTATAGTATTGTTTAGGTTGGAAAAGGCCTTTAAGATTATCAAGTCCGAGATCGGCATACCACCACTGTCAGGTTCACCATTAAACCCTGTCCATTAACTTTGAGCATATTACTTGTTTGAAGACAGAGGATAATTAATTGATAAGCACATATTTCCTGCAGGTTTTTGTTATAACAAGGAGCTACTGTTGGGTTTCATAACATGAAATCAACCTTTTTGGTTTCAGTCTTCAGTGTTCTACATTTCCAAGGAGGATGAGGCCTCTTCTAGATTTGTCTGAATAATGCACATTAGCCAACTTTTCTTTTTGTCCTTCTATTAGTCACAATTTTTTTTTATAGAAAGACCTCCACATCCTTGAAACCATCAATTGAAAAATAAGTAGAACACAGGAAATCAGTAATATTGACTCACAGTCCTAATCTAGGGTCTGCAATATCATTTTATCTGTTTGCCTTACAACTATTGACTTTTTCTGTGTATCTGGAATGTTTTTTTCCTTTCTTCTATGAAGAGTTTATGAGATCAGATTTATAAATAATTTAAAAGTTAAAAAAAAAAAAAAAAGTTCTTTAAACCCTTAGAAATGTACCATAGCTAATATTTGCACTAATCTCTGCTCTCTGCTGTGTGACAAGTGCCATTAAACAACAAAAAAATAGACCACTTTTCCTTGAGGAAGCTAAATTTGCTGCTATCTGTGATACCAAGTGACTTAGGTGTATTAAATGATGGCAGTGCTTTGAAGGTGCTAATCTAGTGAGGAGGAAGGTACTGATGCTGTTAATGTCTCCCTGAGGTACATCATGGTAGATTAACACCAGACGTCTGGGAGTTGTGTTGATGACACAGCAAGGAACAAATTATTAACAGGGATAGTTGTCCTCCAACAATATACATTGAGCATTTCTGTGGTCTCTGAGGACACAGAGAAGAGTCCTGTTTTATTATCAAAATTAGGCTATAAAATTTCTGTGCAGTTTCTAAAAAATTATTGTTTTGTTCCTTAAACAACAGGGTTTAATTGTTTGTATTAAAATAAAACACTGCTGTTGAAAGCCAGCGGGTAGCTTTAATAATATGCATCAAATCATGTAAATATAAATGGATGCCCTAGGGTGTGAGCTGTAATCAATTCATCAGAGATTCCTAATAATGGAGCAATTAATTTGATATGGGTAAAGATATCACTTGCCTTCAAGAGCTGACAAGTTGCATTTCAGTTCACTCCTTTCTCACTCCGTCCTTCCCTCCTCTCATAGCTGAGTTTTTACTCACAGCCATATGTGTCAGACTTGCCATCTGTCAGAGTATTGGTGCTGCCTGAAGAAACACTGCACGAACACTCATATCTAAGCAGTTTAACCAGAGCAGGATGCATGCCATGCACTGTTAAAATTGTATACAAAACTGTTTGCCTTTTATGTCATGCTTTTCCAAAATAACAGTGCCTTTAGGAAGGAAAAAAAGAACTAAGCCAAGCCAACCAAGCCCCCAGTGGGCAGTGCAGTTGCAAGATATATCACAGCTCTCAGTAAAGGCAACAAGAGCATGGAGGAGAATCTGATCATGTAATTAAGGTGGTAATGAGATCATTGTTATTTCAAGGCTTACACCATGATGATGTATAAATTCAGAGACTAAATCTTAAAAATAGGATGTGATAATTGAGTGCAAAATGTAGGTGTGCAGAATTACTGCTAGTCTTCTGGACAAATGCAACTGCCATGTGGAGCTGTGTGTTACATAGCAAAAGCTGCTATGCAAAAGCAACTTGTATCTGTGTTATAATAATAAAATCAAGTACTCCCCAGCTGAACTGGAAGTAGGCATATGCATGGCCTTAGCCAACCTCTTTTATATCAGCAGTGAGAGTGGCTTTGGCAGGCGAGTCGACTGTAATTGGCTGTGCTCAGCACCTTAGCAGATGTGTTCAGCACACATCAGGATCTGACTAGTTTGTCTCAATGAAGCAAAACACTGCTGAAAGCCACTGGAGGTTTTGCTTGACTAAGGTTTCCAAATTGGCCATTGGGTCTGTTTTCACTCATAAAATATATGTAATTTTCCCCAGTATTTTTTTTTTTTTTTAATTCAGAAATATTCTTAGTCTAGCTAGTGTTTTTTGTGCTGAATTGGAAATATCCTGAGGGAAGTATGGCTTGTGTTGAATTTGCAATTTTACAGGTTTAAGAATGGTGTAGAATGATTAAGATGATGTTAGGTGATGTGGCAGTGGGGGTTTGTTTTTCTTAAAGGACCAATTATAATAAAGGAATAATAAAGGAATTTATTTTCTAAGGAATTCTCTTTTAATTCTAACACCTCACAGGCCTATTCCAGCCTTAATGATGGTAATTATCACAGAATCACTGAATGTGCTGAGTCAGAAAAGATTCATCAGGATCAAGTCCAACTCTTGGCCCTACGCAGGACATCCTGAGAGTGACACCTGTGGCAATGTGCCTGAGAGCATTGTCCAAACACACTTCTTGAACTCTGCCAGGTTCTGTGACCACTTCCCTGGGGAGCTGTTTCATGCCCAACCACCCTTTGGGTGAGGAACCATTTTCTGATATTCATCCTAAACCTTCCAACTCGGCTTCATGCCATTTTCCTTGTCATGGTCACATTATGGAAAGCTAGAGGTTATACTTGTACAATATTTTTGTAATTTTATTATGCACTTAGCCACTGTATTTTTGTGTAGTAATAGACTCTTACAGTTATTTGTAGGATTATTGTGTTGTTTAAAATAGGTAGAAGGACACAATTCCAAATGGTGGAAGTACCATCCAGAAGCACTATATCTTATAATGAGTAATGTATAAGGTGGTAGGATTTGAATTCTCTGAATCCTTCTTGTTATTTTGGAATCCATTATTACTTCTTCACCAAGCAATATATTAGATTTGTTTCATTTTGTCTGCCTGAATTAAGTTATGGACAAAAGATAATTGAAAGTGCATTGCCAGATGGATTGGCTTTGAATGCTCCTAGACCAAGAGATTCAGCCTGTCTCCAGCTAAAAGTAGAAGGAATATTTTCAGTGAAGTTTGGTAATAGTTAGAAGAAAATGTTCAATAATTTACCTAATTAGTAATAACAGTGAGTGAAATAAGTGCCAGTAAGAATCAGACAGTAAGCTGAATTTATAAAAATCCACAAAGTATGATTTGACATCTCCTGCATAGCTTTGCTAAATGTCAATATGAATAGAGGAGACTCCACTCATAATGTCCAGTATGCTGATCAGATTTCTTGTTACAGCCCTTGAAAAGCTCGTGTCCTCTTCTTCTGGCTCAGCTCCAGGGCAGCGGTCCTGTACCAGTGCTAATGCCAGACAGATCAGTGGTTGCAGAAAAATGATTTTCCAGCACCATCACATCTATCATCTGCATCTGTGAAGTTGATTTTTGCGCCATCAGTCTCTGGAGACTCTTTTCTCTACATGCATCTTTTGAAGGCAGAATTGGTTTTCAGGCCTTCAGCTAATGTTTTGTTTTTTTGTTTTTTTTTTTAATAGGGAAGTTGTTTAAGTGCTGGATTATAGATGATAAATAAGTAAATTATATCAGACTATATTAATTGTTGACTATTATGAAAACTTGCTCTTGCCATGTGTATGAACTTTGTGGTACTTGAAAGAGTTTTTTATCACAATATGCAAATATTATTTAAAATCAGGTTTTCTGCAAGGTAACATTGCCTTCATGCACTTATTCCTAGACATCCTTGCATTGAGAACCTAACTTTACCCTCCATTAATTTTTCTGAATGAATTTATAATTATTTTTTAGCCTGTTAGCCCAGAATCTTATCATACAGCTTTAGAGAGCAGAGAGTGCCCTTGCACCCATTATTTTTGCTCTCTGAAGATGACTTCATAAATTGAGCTGTACTGTCCCTGTTCTTTTTCACTGGCTTAACTGTTTCCTAAAATATTTTATTTTTATAATAATGTATGTTATTTTACTTGCTATGAGCTTAACCAAACTGTGAGAGTTGGGCTTAATTCTTTCTAACTCCTGTCTTGCTCCTGGTTTCTCAGCTCCTATCTCATGTGGATTAAACACTTTCCTATTACCCTCACAGGCTGTGAGATGTGTTAGTGCATCAGGGTTATGCAGCTCTCCATGTGAGTGTTAGATAAATCAGACTATGTCTCCACAAAGTCTTTTTATGCCTTACTTGAATTTTGGAAATGTTGTGAAGGGAGAGACAGAAGACAATAGTCAGGAGACAATTTTTTTTTACCAGATCTGCCTACGGATTAAGATAAAACTGATGAAGAACAACAATGTCAGTGGACCCAAAAATCTTAACATGACAATTTTCAGAATTAGAAATGACAAAGATTTCTTTAGATTCAGCAAGAATCTTTATTTCTCTGGGAATTTTGGAACAGATTCAGTTATTGTTGCTGGCTTTCTTTATCTAGAGAGATGATTTTCTCATAATTTAAACATAAAGTGCCAGAATAATTTGTCTTCAATGATTTCATCTTCAGTAGAAGCATTTTTCTGTGGAAACATACCATACCTTAATGCTTGAAAGCCAATTAACAAAAATAAATAAAATTTTAAAAACCCCACAGCCCACAAAGCTCTCTGAACTGTGGAGAACTTTCAGGTTTACATAGATCTAATCATAGATATTTGTTACTTTACAATATATCTGATCCCAACATGATCTGTGTGGAAATACTTCTCATTTTCCTGGTGTCATAACCTTTTTCAAAATCAAGGCCAAGATAATTAAAAAAAAAAAAATTACTTTGAGGGGAAAAAAACCCTTCAAAATCACCCTAAGAGCTTTCTGTTGAACTCAAAGTATTAGAACTCATAGCAGGACAGAAAAGAAATGTAAACTTATTGGCAGATACAGCTGTGAGTTTTACCTCAATGTGGCAGGTTAACATCACCCTGTGAATGATAATGGATTAAACCTGAAGGTAGGAAATGCTGTAATCTCTCCTGTGACTGGGAAATCAAGAAGGAAAAACTGCATTTCTGATATAAACCAGGCACTCTAACAGCTTTTATGGATGGCAGAAAACTCATTCTCACACCCAGGAGGTGTCTGGGAGCTGACAGCTTCTGTGTCAGGTCAGGTATTTCACAGTTCTGTATGTTTCTTTTTTCTTTCTTGTGGTGTTGCTCAGTGTTTAGAAAAAATACAACTACCTATTTCAGCTAAAGGATTCATATATTAATGGTTAGTAAAATCATAAAGGTCACAGCAAGGTAAAATAGTTTCCAACAGAAAGAATATCGAGCACCAGATGATGCAGGTTTAACGTTCATACCTAACTTATGGTAGTTTTTAACTTACACATGGCTTTTAGGTAACCTGTACAAGCCTTTGCTTGTTGTTGATACTTAGGACTTACGGAAAACAATAGATAATTTTCCTAAATAAAGGAATCTATAAGTTTACTTCCCATGATGGCTAATACATTGCTTCTGGCTCAAGATTTCACTGAGCTGCACATTAGAAAGTATTCAGAGGGAATAGAAATGCCTGCTTTTTTTCTTTCTTTGTTCCCAAATTCCTGCCTAGCCATCTTGTACTGACCACTGCTGGAGGCCAAGTACTGGGATAAGCATAGCTTTGGCTGAATGCTGTTTTGCAGTAGCATTATGTCTGTAAGGCTCAGACTAACCAGGCTGCTGGACAGAGGGTTTGGCAAGGTCTACAGCAGCATGCAATTCCATGAAGTAGGACAGGATCTTTAGACAGGAGCTGAGAATACTACAAGGACATCTATGTTATACATTACTCAAGGTTTTTCTCTGAACTAGGTTTAATCTCATCATCTGGGCTGCATATCCCCTTCTTGTGTGTGATCATGGTGTACTGGACTCAGTAGTAGGGAATAGACTGTGGCTTGTGTACTCCTGAAACACAGCTTCCAGTTTGATTTCCTGCAGAGATAATCTCACCCAATCTATCCAGTGTGTTGAACCAATGTACAGAAAGAGGGCACAGCATGGGATTTGTTTCAAATCTGCACTGATATTCTGAAACAAGATATTAATGTAACTCAGATCTGCTTTGGCTTGGCTTCTCACAAAAAGACTTCTCTTTCCATTTGTATAGCTGGTAATGGCTTCTGTTTCAGAATGTCTCTCCTATGATATGTGAGGCTGAACTGATGGCACAGCCACACAAGTCCAGTAATTAGTTAATTAGCATTGTTAATGTGTGTGTTTGACAGGCATGCCTGCAGAAATAAGATAATTAGCTATGTTGGGTAATATTACAGAGCAAGTTTGTATCAAATGTTGCTGAAGTCCATCCTTTTTCTTGGTGACAGGAGTTTCCAGTATGACACAGCTCACTGAAGAGTCAGGAACAAATTCAACAACATGATGATGCTATGTTTTCTGTCTGTATTTTTAAATTACATTTCTGTCACATAACAGATCAGCTACAGCCATACAGGCACTGCAGACCAGATCTGCAGAAGCTCATTTACATTTAGGTGGAGTAATACTGTTGTCCTGAAGCAGTGACAGAGGAAAGATCTTCAAGGAGGCACTGAAGTGGAGGAAAAAGGTATGAGGCCATGAATTCTGGGGAGACAGGGACCAGAGCAAATTTCCTTTGGCTTCTCTGCAGGTAAAGAGGTTGGAATTTCCATCAACTTTGCAGGGCAGGCTGGTTGGTTAGGGAATTGGATTGATAATTGATGCTTGTGGCATTGGGAGGAAGAATGTGGATGCCACTTTGAGGAGAAGAGCTGGTCAATTATGTTTTGCCTCTTCCAGCAGCTCCTGGTGAGTTTTTGCAGTCACTGAGGTTGCAGTATAAAACAGGTCTGTGGGATCTCATCAAACCACAAATAATAGCATCATGCTTATATGGCGGGAATGAAGGGTCAAAAATATCACTTGCAACTTCTGTTCTTGTGTTATTCAGATATATCTTTGTCTTTTTGACGGAAGGTTTTGGAGAACATTAATTATGGAAATAATCCATAATTAAATGTAGCAATAATAATAGTCTAAATTCTGAGCATTTTAAAGTCTGGAAGGAAATGCCTGTTCTAATTACCTGAAATAATGGGAATTATTAGGAGTAAAGTATTTTGTATTTTTTCAACAGAAAATCACATAGCTGAAGCAACAGCTAATGATTTTCATCATCATCATTAAAGAAAAAGATTTGTTGTCCCTCCACCAATGAGAGCCTAAACATCATCAAATTCAAGCCAAAAATAAGTATTTTCACTTAAAAAAAAAGTGTTAATATTTGATTAAATTTCATCCATTCAGATAAAAATTACATATGCAGAAGGGATTTTATTTATCTTATTTTCTATTTTAAAACTTATGTTTTATTCCGAATTTTGAGGGAATCAGAGCTAATTTAAGGAGGATATATTTAAGGACTTCTATGTGACACATTACTACTGCTCAAAATCTTTGGCAGTGTATTATAATTTCTTTTATATAATCTTAGATTGTTTGAGTACATAAAATGCAAATTCTGAGTTTTGGTGATTGTTTTAGGGATCACTTCAAAAGACTTTCTGCAAAATACTTTATGAAGGTGACTGAAAACCTTGAACACCTAATGAAGTCAGTAAGAGATGAGGGTTTCTTCTGAAGATATGTCTGGTAAATTTTAGAGTTGAGTTTCCTCTGGAAAATGCACCCTACTGTAAGTCTGTGCAACAGCCTTTTTATTGGCTGATCCAAGACCTAGATCTGACCTTAGATTTAATCAAGGTCTTTGGGTGTTCATCCTTGATTTACAGAGGGTTTATGTTCAGGTTAAGAGGAATAAAATGTTCTTCGGTTTTAGGGCCTTCAGTTGGATGATGTGAATAAGAGTCTTCAGGTACAAAACATTTATTTTTATGCAGTAAATTCATGTATTGATGACTTGGAGTGCCTACCTGAAACAGAGAGGCTAGACAAAATTAAGAGAACAAAAGTGGGTATTTATTAAAGGCCTTCTCTAGGTACCACGGGCAGTCAAAAGCCTCTGAGAGGGGCCACACCCAAGATGGACAATGGGCATGAGTTTTTCATGCAGTTATAAGTTTGGTCCATTTACACGTCAGGGGAAAATCCTGACCAATTAAAGTTTCAGATGATGAAGTCATTTACTCCAAGTTTGCCTCCCACCCCATTCACTGTTGTTTACATCCCTTGGGGCCTGAGATAACAAGGTGTCCTTGAGCTTCAGGCCAAGAGAAGAATTGTTTTGTCTGGATAAAATGGGAGAACAGTCGCAATCAGTCTATTATACACTAAAGCAGTACAGGATCTGAAAAATATAAAAGCTAAATCCTGAGGCATCACAATCCTTTATTCAACAGCACAGGCAGAATTTGCAACAACATCCAGGATGTAGTATAACTCTGGGGTTTCTTTAAACTCAAAACTGACACATATCACTGGCATAGTCTAAATAATACCTTGTTCCTTAAAGGTTTTCCACATTAGACTATTACACTCTAATGATTATAGCTGTACTTTACATAGCAATACTGTCATAATGTGTGGTAAAAGAATAAGTCATGCATATATAAGTTTGAGCTAATTCTAACTTTCGAAAAATAACCATTTACAAGTTTATAACCTCATTTGATGCAAGAATGACTCTCCTTTTGCAGTAATGTTCCTTTGAATGATGTGAGATAACACCCATACATTCTATTGGGCAAAGCCACATGTAAATACTGGGGGGTTGGTGTGTGCTTCTGTATGGACTGTGACCATACAGTAATCTCTCCCTTTTACAATGTATGATAATCAGCTCAACATTTCATGCATAATAGTATTGTGGGTCTGTGTAATGGAGCAGAATGAGATACTTTTGTTTAAATAGGTAATTTTTTGGCTTGCTACTGAAATTCACCTTGCTTTAATGCAGTCAAACATTTTGGGAAAGTATTTCTGGATGCTTGAGCATGACAGAAACTTTGCAAGTTTTTGGGGTAAGTATTGTTCTGCCAGGAATTAAATTCATTTCCATTAGTATTTAAATTATGAAAGAAAGGAAAACAACAGAAATTCTAGTCCTTGGTGAAGCTGTAACTGCTGTTTCATGGAAGAATGGATTTTAAATATTTAATGCTAATAAATTTTGTGTTTCTCCATTAAAAAAAGCATATTTAATATAAGCCTGAGGAGAATTTTTAGAAAAATACCAAGAGAAACCTTAAAAATTAATGTTAGAACAGGGATTTTAGGGAAATGGGAGGCAAATATTTTTTAGAACTTATTAGAACTGCCTTTTTGCCCCACTCTTTTTTTTTTCTTTCTTTTTTTTTTTTTTTCTTTGGTGAAAATAGTGATTGAATTGGACATACTACTATCTGTGTCATGAAAGAGATGAATTTGAGAAATACAGGAATCAATTTGGCTGAACTAGAGGTGTTCAAATGACTCCCAAGTCTATTAAAACTTTCACACATCCACATTTCCAAAGTAGTAATAGTTGACATCACCTGTCCCATCCCAATGGAGCTTGTCAAGAGGAATGAGAACTGGTGTAATCTGACAGCTGCTTTAAAGTATGTGAGAAAAAGTGCAGCTGCTGCTGCTTCCCTTGATTGTAGGACATGGGACAGAATGAGGTGCATGAGGTACGAGAGAAGGCCTTGTCTGCAGAGAAACAATTGAGGAGGCAGGAGAGAACTGTCTGAAGGCATTGCACATTTACTGATCTATAAAAGAATTAGTTACATAAGGGTGGGGAGGGAGGAAGAAAATAATGAAAAGAGGAAAAGTGTATGTAAAAGATGCAAAGGAAGAGTAGTAAAGGTACACAAATACAATAGGAAGGCATTAACCTCAAGGTGTCACCTCTGATTAATGAGAACCACATTGCTGGAAGCTGAGAGAATAGTGCAGTAATGTATCTCACTGTGTACTGTATACATTCCTTTCTGTGCTTTTCTTGCAGTTTTTTGATCCTAGCTGTTTTTGGAATAGGGCATAGAAGTAGATGTTCATATGATGACCCAGGAAGGTTGTTGTTTTATTATTTCTGTGTTTTTCCATAGTAGTGAGGAGACAGAAACCTGAAAGCAAACAAACAATAAAAGGAGACAGCCTTATCATGAGCAAAGTGTATCCTTAAAATTCAATTTCAAGTTTGCTGCCTGAGGATGCGATTTGGAAACTGGCCAAGAAATAGGAATCTCTTTCTGCCAGGTCTGAATTTAGCTCTGGTCTAGCCTCAGGCAAATTATATCATCTTGCTACATGAATGACAAACACAGAACAAAAAATACAGACCAGTCTCACCCGAGATACTGAGGTGTGCTTATATCAATGGTTATGTGAAGTGTATGTTGTGCGCTGTATAAAAATTATTACCATGATTCCATTATTCCCAGTTGAACTCCTTATAAAACTGTGATATCCTGGTGGGAGGGCGTCTGGGAATTTGCTGTTAAGGTCTGCCTGCCACCAAAATGAAAGCAGGGTACCCTTGTGTCAAGTGGAGTTCAACTGTCTGCATTTGTACTGCCAATCATAGATTCATAAAATGGAATTTTTTCTTGGCCTTAGTTAAAAATATTTCTGGAGTTCATTTCTCTTTGCTGTCAGAACAAATAACATTGAAGGTAAGGAATTTAAAATTAATTTCATTGGCAAGAGATGTCTATTTCTACATTGTCTTTTGCAAATATCTTTATGTACAGGCATCTTTATGTTCTTACATTTGTAAATAATGTAAATTATTGAATGCCCAGATGGCTTATTTTAAGCAAATAAGAATACAAATTTTTTGTACATGTACACAAACACACACCCTAATAAAAGTTTATGTTCATTTGTGGACGAAATGTGTTTCTGGCCTCTTGTGGTATCACCTTGTAGTATCCTACTGAGTTACTGCTCTGGGTAAGTGCTACACCAGGGAGGAAGAGCCCCAGTCCCAGCACCTGCTGCCATTCTGGGCTGTATGAGGAGAACTGATCCTTCCCCCCTGTTCAGCACTGGTAGGTCACACCTGCAGTTCTGAGTCTGGTTCTGAGCTTCCCAGTATAAAAGAGATATGGGCATGCTGGAAAGAATTTGTGCAGGGCCGTGAAGATGATTAAAGGAACTGGAGGATCTCATAGAAGGAAAGGCTGCAAGAGCTGTGGGCATTCAACCTGGAGAAGGAAAGCCTTAGGGAAAATAATTTCAGGAATATCTGAAGAGGGAGTGCAAAGAGAATGGAGCTAGGCTCATTTCAGTGAGTACTCAGTGACAGGACCAGAGGCAAGGGGCATTAAGAGAAGCATGGGGGCTTTGCTCTGGGCAGTAACCACTTCCACACTGTGAGAGTGACCGAGCACTGGCACAGGTTCCCCAGGACACTCATGAGTCTGCATCCTTGGAGAAATGGAAAAGCCATCTGAACATGGTCTTGGGCAAACAGCGCATCAGTCTGCCCAGACGTAGTAAAGCATGTTTAAGCAGCGAAAAAGAAGAGCCTATGAATAAGTTGGCTTTGATTATTTGGAACAGTTATCATATTTCTTCTTCTAAAGGAAGATATGCACAAACTCATGGCTTCTCTCATTACTGTGGGAGACAACAATGTAAAAGAAATAACTCACAGTAGTTTACTACAATAAAGATAACCCCCTGATTTTTATAAGGCTAAATTGGCAATTTACTACAGTGGAAAAGAAGAAATGAAATCTTTTGTAAGCTTAATTCAAGGAACTAAAAATAATGCAAGTCATAAAAACAAATTTATTTTTGAACAGGTATAAAAATTCTATAGATGATTTTACATTTGAGAAGAATGAACCAATCTGAGGATTCCTCATTAACTTTCAAGGACCGTTTGGCAGGTAATGGAATTCATCCTCTGAAACATTTATTCTTTTTGTCTTACAGACCCACATGCCTGTCTCTGAACAACACAGTTAGTCAAAGGAAAAATCGGTTTCTTTTGCATAGAAGCCAAGAGGAAAAGCAGGAGAGAAATTAGACAGGGAGAGGATTAAAGTTGAGGCTAGAGAGAGAATATATAGAATAAGTAGAAAAGAAAAAAAGTGCATTTGCCACAAAGAACAAGAAAAATTAAAAACTACTAGAGGCTTACATTTTTTCCCCCTTTGTGGGGAAAACTCCACAAGGCTGCAATTCCAAATTTATGGTATTGTCTTAAAAATATGCATCTTTTATTTTTATTTGAAATCCTGTAGTGATATTTAGCTAATTATTTTTAGTGTGGAACTATGGAAAACTTGATACTGGTTTGTGTCTCTCATCTCCTCTGCAAAAGCTTGGCATCCTTTTGCTGTGGAAAGAACAAGCATGTGAGTATGTGATTTTACTAAAGCTGACATTGTAATGATTGAGAGACTTTTCAGTGGAAAACAATGGATGCTGCCATTTCATGTTTTGAAAATATAAACTGGAAACGTGACTCAAGAAGTGAAATCTAAACAGTAACAAAATTTATACTTTGAAATAAGAATTTTGAGGGTTTTTTTTTTTTTTGGTGAAAAGAAACTCAAAGCTCTTTATTTATGAACAAAAAGTTGCAGAAAATGGGGTGTTAATTTTTTAAAAAATATACATAGTACTGTTCACGACTTGAAAATATGCAGTCCATAATATTTTACACAGTGAAAAGCTATACAGTTGTTTAATTTCTCCTGTTTTCTTTCTGATGCCCCTAATTTCACCAACTCTTTGTGCTGAAAACTTCATTTTAGTTTCAACACACATTGAGAAAGTGGAAGAAAATATAGAGTGAATGTCTAGCTCTCTGAGATGTTATAAATCTGTACTGTGCATTCACAGAGGATGGGTATACACCACATCTTCAATTTTGTGTTAGAACCTGTTCAAGAAGTATTGTCTCTATTTATTTTCATTCCTTTCCATCATCACCCATGGATTCCAGTCTTCAAGTATCAAGAGATTACAATTAGTAGAACGACCAGCAGAAATGGAAATTGGTCATCCTGTGAATTTATTCTTATTGCAATATATTTTTGTAGGTATGGGAAGTGGAAATGATTCATCCAGCTACAGTGAGTGCTCTTAAGTACCTGCACTTGACTTCAAGTTTTCCTGCCTAGATTCTGTTTTCTTAGATAATTGACCTAAAGTGTCCTAGCCTCTCTTAATGAAGGAAATAAAACCCCGAGTTCCTCTTCCTGTTCATACATGTGTCTCAGTTTGCCTTCTTGACTGTCACCCTCCTCATCACCTCTTCCTTTTGCAGGTTGTTTCCCCATGTGTCAGAGACCAGCAGAGGAAGAGTATTAGCACCATTGAATAATAATTTACTTGGCCTTTTGCCTGTCTCTAAAACAGTTCATGGTCTTAAGTTGCAGGATGAACTATATACCTGACACATGTTCTATGGAGAGGGCAAATGTTCACAAATACTGCCTATGGAGTTGCACTGAAGTGAAAATATGATCTTGAAATTATATAGATTTTATAATATTTTATAATATATATATTTAAGTAAATGTGGATATTCTGTACACTGTCTTTTCTCTCCAGAAAGAGAAAGAAACAGGTTATTTGGTAACACCCTAATAAGGGTGTTAGCAGACTGGGAAAAATGGAGGAAAGGTGATTTAAGCCTTGTAAATATCTTTGTGTGCTGGGTAGACAAGTCCTAGGGAAATAATGTACAAAGTAGAAATTAGAGACCTATTATGAAGGGGCTTAGCAAGAATCTGCTGTTCTGTGTAACTATTTCTCTTCAGGCTGCCTCCTGTTAACCACTGTTAACCATTTCTCAAGTTAACCACTGGACAACTATTTGAAGGTAAATAACTTTCCATATGCCACAAATCATGTGTACTGATATCTGGTCTTTGGAAAGGAACTCAGAAAGACTTTTTTATTTCATCCTTATGCTTTTACATATAGGTGATTTCTCTTGTGTGAAGACAAGGGTAAACTCAGAACTTCATTATTTAGTCCAAGTGTATCAAATACACAGAGCAGTCACCAGAAAATATATCTGTTGAACTAGTCAGAGATGTAATTATTTTTTTGTGTTAGGACCTGCTACAACTTTCTTTTTTTTTTTTTTTTTTTTTTTTTTTAACAGAGTGTGATGGGGATATGAATGAATATGAGTAGTACATTATGTTCCATTTAAATAAAAAGTAATTCAATTAATCAGTGTTTAAGGACTTGGAAGGTTTATTTAGCATACTGACATAAGAACTTATATGATACAGAATTCTGTCTTTAAAAATTTTTTCAAGTCCTTCCTGTACTTTCAGAGAATACTTACTTTGTACTTTCAGAAAATAAGGTTTGAATGATGAATGCAGAGGGTACATTTGAATTGCAGTAACATCCCAATACCTCATTCCTGGTGGAGTAAATGAAAGTTAAATCACAGCATGTGTCCAGTCAGTGTTCCAGCAAACACGAATTCCATGGTAATAACAGTCAGAGTACCTCACAAACAATAGGGAATGGTTCAGTTTGGGACTTGTATATTTATGTAGCATTGCTTTCGATTCCCTCAGGAGTTCAAAATTTATGCAAAGAGTAACATTCTTCTTTTCATAGTTTCTTCTGACCCTCTGATAAATTTGATTGTTGCACAATTTTAAAAGTCTATTGGTTCTGAAAGTTTTGGCCTACTTTAATAAAAGCTAAACAAGCCCAGCCTAGTCTGTATAAGCCTCATAAACGTAGATGATCCTTTTACCAAATGTTTTTGTGACTCTGAATTTATTCAGTGCTGGTACCAGCAGTGCCATTTAACTGTCTGTTTCCTGGCCCACTCAATCTAATATATATTTAAAACTAGTTTGATGGGATTTAGTGCTTTAACTTATCCAATGTGTATTTTTATTGCAGTTGGAAATTGATGTGTTGACACTTACATGACCAAATTCTTTCTCGCAGAAGACTATTTGTTTTTTTTTTTTAAGTTAAGAAAATTAGAAACAAAAATGTACGATTTATATAATTTTTTATTACTTTAAAAATAGAGTTGTATTCTTTTCAGCCTCACTTTACATATTTCACAGTGCATTGATTTTTTAAGACCCAATCCCAAATCTGTGGGAATTTTTCTTGTATACTTCTTCTTAAATGAATGTTCTATGAGGATTCTGAAGTTTACAGATCCAGATGAGCAAGCAGTTGTATTTGCTCAGATCTATGTGGAGAAATTTATGACAATCCTCATCACGATCTGAGCTTTTTAGTAATGGAGCATGACCTTCTTTCAATCTGTCAGACTGCACACAGGACAGATGACTGGAATAAAGAAACATATTTTGTAGTGGTATTTCTGTCTTTGTAACAAGCAAAATTACCTGCACAGTGCAGGTGTGCTACTTCTTATTTTATATATTAAGGAAAGCAGAGAAATACTTTCAATTACCTATTTTTTGTATTGGTGGTGACACAGCTGCTGAGTGCAGACATGGCAGATGCATCATGGACACAGAGAAATTGAGTGGGTCAAGATGGGCTCATCATGTGTAGCTGGGTACTGTTGTCAGCTGTCCTACTTCTCCTGCTACCTCCTGCCTGCCTCTACTTCAGTGGTTATTCTGCCTCTTGTTGCTTGTAAAGGCTTGTTATCAAGACTTGACAGTTTGAGATGAGACTTCAGGAAAAATGATACACAGTTTGAACAGTAGGATACCATGAGAGGAGGAGTTAAGGCTTTTAAAAAAGAAGGTTGGTAAATTAAAACTTATCCCTTGGTATGATTTTAGGTAGAAATTTAAGCATACATTAAAAGATCCATCAGTTCCATATATTATGAGGAGAGTGAGGCAGGTAGAATTATCTGTGTGCCTTAAACAATTGTTCAATATGAAAGTGTTCTCCTATATAAAGATATGCTTTTAAATTTTTTTTTTTATTTCAGAGATGTGAGAGTTGGTTACTTTTCTGGTGGTGTATTTATTTTCCTTGTTTGATTGTATTTTTTTAATTTGGGACATCTGATTCACCTATGACAAAGTAAATAGGTGTATGAATCCATTCATGCTTATTAGATATTTTCAGAATATTTTCAGAATTATAAAAATTATAAAAAACCTTAAGTACTTGTTATGAATTTTAATCTTAAATTAGTATGTAGTCTTTATTCAAAGAAGAGGGATGGCTAAATTAATGTTTCATTCAATTTTTTTCTTGGTCAAGTTTTTATGAAACTGTGTATTATCTTGATCAGCATCCTAGGAAATGCTGAAGTTTGTTTTCTCCTGGATGGAGGTTTTCAGAACTCGATACCTATCTGTAATTGATTTATGAATTATCAATTGTCTTGTGGACAGATCACCTTCAATGTTGCCCTCTGCTCCAAGTTCTGATGAGAAGGCTTTTTAGTGTTTTTACCATAAATGACTTTTTTGTTATGAATACTTTTGTATATGCACTCTTGTACATTATTAAAGGGGGTGAAACGACTGCATATAGTTTCAGAAATAACCAGCCATCATATGCAAATTTAACTGGTGGATATTATTGTACTGTATGTGTAAACAAAGTGTATGAGCAACCCTGCTGATGATCAACAGGAAAAGAGTTCAAAGTCTCTGGTTGAGATAATTACTGCTATTCAGGTTTTCCTTCACACTGGTACTGTGCTTTTGTGTTCTTGTGCTTTGTGATGGTTCATGCTTTCTTACTTTATGGAGATGTGAGTGAAACTGGACAGACTGCTCTTCTATCTATTGTTTAAAGAAGGAGATTTATTTCTTTGCTCCAAAAGGTGAAAGGCAGAGAAGGGCACACCTGTGTTCTATGAAGATAGTAGTATAATTAGACCATAGTGTCTTGACATGTGGTGCATATATACTTATATAGCAGAAATGAAGAACAGAAGCTGAAAATTCAGTAATTCTTTTGTCTTGATTGTGTTGTTGTCCCAGCTGTACTTAGGTAGGGTAATTTTTGCTTTTCAGTGCCTGCATTATCATACGTATTGCAAATAAATCTTTATTTTGTTTTGTTACTACTGCTAGAAACTTGTATTTTCTTCTCTCTCTTTATTCCTTCTTGTCTCTTCCAGCAACATCACAGAAAACTCCCAAGATTACAGTTTCCTTTATGCTTTTCAAAGGTTACAGTTCAGTTGTCATTCTTTGCCCAATCTCCTAGTGTCTTTAAATTCAAATTCTCTGAATCTGCCATGGGGTGACAGGGTGTGAATTATGATGCAATCAAACACTGATTCTTATCAAGTATAAGGCTAGAAGTCAAGTACCATTAAAGGCAAAAATGTGTGAATCATTATGCCATAAGTCACTTCATAATATATTGGGTGATTCTAAATTGGCCTGATGCAGTTCTTTACTTAAAAAAACAAACAAACAAAAAAACAAAAAAAAAAAAAAAAAAAAAAAACCCAACCAAAATATAAAGAAAGTTTAGGAATAATTTATTTTAAATTATTTTGAAATTACTTTATTCAATAAAAATTAAATGGGTTAAAATTGCGATAATGCGTTCTCTATTTTAGGTTAACACTAAAAAGTCTACAAATGGATTTAGCTGGAAAGGAGCATAGATGTGCATTTTTAAAGCTAATAGAATCACTGTGTTGTGGAGAATGTGAGTCATGGAGTGATTTGGGTTGGAAGGCATCTAAAGATCATCCAGTTTAATTTCTCATGCCATGGGGACACCTTCCACTGAATCAGGCTGCTCAAAGAAAGCCCCATCCAACCTGACCTTGAACACTTTCAAGGCTGGGGCATCTACAACATCTTTGGAAAATCTGTCCCAGTGTCTCACCACTCTCACAGTAGAGAGAATCTTCCTCATATCTACCCCATAATTACCCTCTTTCAGTTTGAAGCCATTCCTCATTTTCCTATCACTACATTCCCTTGTAGAAAGTCCCTCTCTGGCTTTCTTGGAGGCCTTCTTTAGGTCCTAGTAGGCTGCTATAAGGTTGTCAGAAAACCTTCCCTAAATTCTTTCAAAATTGTACCATTAAAACTCAGAAGCAGAAATATATGAGGATTGTGAGCATCTAGTCAAATATAAGTAGTAAAGACAATTGATCCTGCAGTCTTTTGTTACCATTTGTTCTTGCAGTGGCTGTTCAGATGTTGATCAAAATCACTTTATAATATAGAAGTGTGTGGTTATTTTCTATTGGTAAAAGCACTATTCTAAGAAAAAAATAAATATTTAGAGCTGTGTAAGAGCTAAACACAGGTAGTTTTTATGGGTGATCCCCATATACATGAAGCCAAAATGTGTTGACTTGCACTGTTCTTACTATGGGAGCACTTGCATTCTCAGTGAATGTGTTCCAATTCCTGACATTCAGTAAGTGGTGGAAGCATGGTTAATAGTAAAATAACAGTCCTCCATCTGAAATAGAGAAATCTTTATTTTCACCACTTTTACTTTAAGAAAAAAAGTAATCAAAGTTTATAAAACTCCCTTTGGAGGTGTAATACCCAAGACTCATTTTCATGAAGATGCTTCCTTAATTTTATATATTAAAGGTCTATTTAAGCATATCCTTCCCATTCTGACATTTGGATTTAGAAAACAATGGCTCCAAAGCTTGTCTAACAGCTTGTCAAATGTTCATACCATAGAAACAAGGGAATATTGTCACATTACATCTAGTTCTGGTTTTGCCTGCGCCAACATCAAATCACAGCACAAAAATCTGAGTTAGAGTTAGAAATGAGATAAAATAAATTTTAAAAATTTAAAATTAATTTAAAAAATTAATTTTTAAAAAATTGAAAGAATAAGATGTTTTTTTATGGTTCTGGCGAAGTAGGCAATGGTTATTGCATTGTCCCATCACTGAGGCCAGATTCTGAGAGATGTCATTCGTTTAATATTCCAAGATAATTTAATGTTCTTGAGAAATTTTTTAGATGTTTTTCATGTCTGTTCTCCTATGGATGTATTTTCTGGTTAATAGATTTTATCTAATTACTGAGAGTGAAGATACAATTTTGTGTGCTGGGCTTTTAAATTATGCAGTTCCACTGCTATTGTGACTACGCGTACTTTGAGCTCCTTCTTATTTTTTCCTTTCTCTTGTCTCTGGGCTTCTGAACACTAATTTTCATTTTGGAAAGGTATTGTGTTGCTAGACCTGGTGTTTGCAAGACTACTCCTTTGCAATTGTATTGCCAGCTCAGAACTGAGCATCAGGGGGAAAAAGTGAAAAGTTGGAGGTGGGTACAAGTATCCAGAAGCTTAAACATGGAGGATGGGTTTTAATGGAATTTCGAAATGTACTTATTTAGTTCAGGTTTTGGTTTTGAGATATTTAAAAGGAGTAACTCAACTGGCCTATTAGATTAGTTATTTATAACATCTTCAATTTATATTTTGCCATATGTGAATTTTCAGCTGTGCTATTATAAGAATTCACTTCACAGTATGTTTGTTTTTTACTGTGGCACCTATAGTCTCTTTTTTTGTTCAGCAGCCAACCTTTCTGGATTCAGGGACTTGTCCTGAAGTCCCTGACAGAATTTCATAAAATTAATTTAATAAATTTAGTATTGAAATACGTGGGGCTTTTTGGTTGTTTGTTAGAGCGCTATTGATAACAGACAAGATAATAGATATGTGTATATACAGAAAGTAGGTCTGTGTAAGATTTGTGTCCTTAGACACTGGATTAGAGAACAAAGACCCCATCAGAGTTTGCCATTCTCTAATGGTTGCTCTTACCCCTTAGAGAAATAACCAGCTGGCTGACAGTTCAGATGGACACAAAGCACATTCAGTGCTGATCTCTCCATTGGCAAATTTGAGTCGTGGGATGTGTGTTGGCTTGGCTGTGTCAGAGATAAATGAGTGAAGTTTTTGATTCCTACCTGTTGAAATATAGCCCAGGTACTATAAGCTCAGTTTGTAAGAAGACTGCTTACCTTCATGGGGTTATTAACTAGGAATATGTTCTTTCTCTCTCTCTCTCCTTAGAGAGCTCAATAAAGAATTGTTGGGCATTAAAAAGCAGGCTGTTTTTGAATAAGAAACCTGAATAATGATCCTGAAGTTGTTATTTTTATGCAAATATAGTTATTATGATGAGGATGAATATATAAATTAATGAAGCCTGATATAGAAATAAGAATTAATCCAGCAAAAGCTGCAAAGAGTGTTTTTAATCTTTCAAGGGAATTGCAGGTAATTTTAAAAATTATTTTCGTTATCTTCTTACTTTTTCTCACTTCAAACTCTTCAGAGAACAATTTGGCTCTTAATGTCCAGCTGAGGAAGCATAGAATAAAACAATTCAGTAAAATCCAAGTATTTTACAGTCTATATAAACTAAATAAAATTGTGATTACAATAAATCGTGGTTCACCAGTCAGGTTCAGATTTATTGTGTAGCTTTAAACGGTAGTTGCCTATGATAAAACTTATTATCTGTAGTCCCAGCCAAATTGAAAGAACTCATGCATCTGTTTCTTCAATAGAGATTCCTCAGTGTGAGCCTTCTGTTCCTTGCAGGTGATAAAGGGTTCCCTTGAAAAACATGCAAAATTTATCTACCAGTAGAGTTAGTGAGGATGTCTCTTTTAACAACTGAGAGAACAACACTGAGAGCATCTGTCCTGGTTTCAGCTAGGATAAAGTTAATTTATTTTCAGTAGCTGTTACAGTGCTGGTTTTTGGATTTGGAATGAGAATGGTATTGATGACACATTGATGTTTTGTTTTTTTTTCCTGTTGTGTTTATCCTAGGTCAAGGACTTTTTTCCTGTCTCGTTCTCTGCCATTGAGGAGGTTTGTCAAACAAAAAACAAACTCTGAGGGAGCACAGCTGGGACAGGTGAGCCAAATGAACCAAAGGGATGTTCCATGCCATAGAATGCCATGCCTTATGAAGTATATAGTATATAAACTAGGGTAGTTACCTGGAAGGGTGGCCAATCTGAGTTCAAGAGCAGGGATATGGCATTGCTCATTGGGTGGTGGACACTTGCATTGGGCACCACTTCTTGTTTGGTTGGGTTTTTACTATTTTTTTTTTTTTTTTTTTAAATCATGATTATTAGTATTATTTTACCATTGTTATAAATGCCTTTGTTTTCAATTATTGAACTGTTCCCATCTCAACATACACGTTTTACTTTGATTCTTCTCCTCATTCTACCAGGATGGTGTTTTTAAGAGGGAAGGTTGAGTGAGTGGCTCTGTGGTGTTTCATCTCCAATTTGGCTTAAAACAATGACAGCATCTTAAATTCCTTCCTTAAATTCTTGTTTATACACTTCTGATAGTTCTCGTTTGTTTTTTTCATTCAATATCAAAAGAATCTAAGAAGATCAAAACATGTCTGTCTCTATTCACCCCAGTGTCAAACATTCAGTGATTTCTTGTGGAGGCTGCTCTTTATTGGATCCCCTTGTAAAGGTAAAATCACCTGAGATATATACATGGCAATAGGGTGCTGTCCTTCTCGAGGGAACTGTCCTTACAACTGTGTGCTAGTCCACTTGTCTCTCATTTAATCTATGTTTTCTTGGCTGCCCAGAAAGGAGGATGATGATTATTGAATACTCTTTCCAGGAAAAATCAAATCAGTGTTTAAAATATCTTGATGTTGAATTAGTTACAAGGGTTGAATGACGTAGTATAGCAGTTAATATTTTTTTTTTTTTTAAAGAAGCAAACTATGGTTTTAACTGGTTGTAGACAGTTGTGTAACATACCATTCATATACTGTTTATGATGCATTTTTATTCATTCTGACAAGGACATCTGCTGGAACATATTTTGTCTAGTTCTCCCTTTCCTACTTAGTGAAAGCATGAATTCTTTTCAGTTCTAAAATGCTATCACTGGATGATAAGGGTACCCTGCTTTAGCTGTTTGGAATAGGAGACAATGACAGCAGACACTCATGATGTTTTAGCAAATAGTGGTACTTTCAGCCCAACTTTAAAGTATGTCTTTGATTCATTCTAAAATATCCTTGTCTTAACAGACTGAGTATATGTGCATGTTCACGCACTTTTTGTTTTAAGACCTGTATTTGTTTCTTTAATAATGTTTTTTTCTTTAGCTGTAGATTAGAAGTATTTAAATATAATACTCTGAGTTTGAAAAATGGGAAGATATTGTAGTTAGAAATTTCATTAAACATATTAATTTCTGTTTCCCTTTGTTTAATGCCTATTTTTATATCTGAATTTATGCCATAAGATTTAGCACAGGAAAGAAAAATTAACTGTTTTCAGTCAAGTGGGTTCATAACTGCCTTTGTTACAGTGGTTCTACAGAGGTCAAACTGTAGCACAATGACCCACCACACATTTCACTACTCAAAGTTCTTGTTGAGAGGGTTGATATTAGGCAGTTGTGGTTGATAGAATACTTTTCCTAGCTGGACAACTGTGCTGCCAGAAGCACAGTGCATTTTCTTGTTTCTGAGTGTAGCGCACACACACACATTTCCAACAGATATGAGGAACACTGGGTAAAAAACTGACTGGTCACATTTTAATACCAATGGGTTAAAACTGATATAGGTGCTAAGCTGAGCTGGAGAAGGCAAAGGCAGTGTTGCTATGGAAGGATGTGAGAGAAATCTGGCTTGTATTTAGTGGTATAAAGATGGAGAAAATGTATTCTGAATATCCTGAATTCATCAGTGCACCAGCTGCTGCAGAAGAGAAATTCCTTAGGCAAAATAACAAACTTAGGAGATAAATAGATATAACATAAGCATTAACACATTTTTAAGCTGAAAACTGGAGAAGTATGGTGACAGAACAAAAATAATAATTGTGGAAAAATGAATTAGATATGAGCATCTAAATGATTTCTAAAATCTATTGGAATGGGCTCTGCTATGCCTTTCCATTATGACTACCTGCAAATATCAGCCTTGTTGAGAACTGTGTCTCTCCTGAGCTCACACAGAACATACAGAGTTCATACAGACAAAAACACATAGGATACTGAACTCTCTGGAGGCTCTGCAAAAATTAGTGTGAACAGAATCCCAATGATATACACATATAAAGTGAACTGCTTACACCTTATATGTTGCTTTGTAACAACCTCTGCATGACACCTAGAAAAAAATTTAGCAATAAGTAACAAATAGCATGAAAAAATCACTACACAGGGGAAAATTGTCATGAAAAGAATATTCAGCTGGATGAATGGATAAGCAAAAAATTTTGCTGGTGAATGAAAGACTTTGATTATGAAGTCACAAATGAAGTTTTAAAGGAGATTTGTTCCTTGTTTAGGCAGTGGTTAATCGTTTTTTCTCAAAGCAACAAATATAAAGCCTGAATTTATCGGAGTATTGATGTGGCTTCCTCTAAAGGAAGTTTGTCTTAGGTGAGATAAATGACATAGACTAAAAATGGGCTCTTTCTAAATGTAGTGTTCTAGTAATTTAAAAATGATTGTGTATTTTGACATGTGGGAAAAGGCAGAAGCAGGGACTGTGGTGAGGATTATTGATTCCTGCAGAAGTGAGTACTTCCTAAACAATTGTACTAGTAAAAAAAAAGAAAGAGAAATCAATCAAAGAAGTTGAGAATTTGTAAAGAAAACTACCATTTCTTATTCAACATATTAGCAAAGTTCTATCAACTTGAACAATGGCACCTGCACACACAGGTGTTGCTTTTCATGCTGAGAATTTGGCTCTCTGGTTATAGTACTACATAGCAGTGATATTGATGTTCACATAGTACTGAACAGTTAAGTATTCCAAAACACTTTCTGTCCCAAGTCCTTTCATTTACCTCCTTCAAGGCATGAAAAGCCAAAAATAAAAACTATGTCTTTCCCCATGTTTTACAGTGGCTTTCACTTAGGTTTTTCTTTTTAAATGCTTAATTCTGATAGAGTTTTCCTATGGCAACCATTTACTTTACACTGGGTGATTAGATGACCTGGAACCATGGATCAGCTGAGAAATAATTTTGTTTCAAAGCCAAACTACTCCCTTTTGGACTTCACACTCTTCTGTTATCTTAGATTCCTCTGCTTCCATTTGAGTTTTGTCTTCTACCTTATTTTCACGTTTTTCCTCCTGAGTCTGGACCGGTGAATTTTAGTGCTTGGATGTTTTTTCCAAGTACTATTCATGGCCTCGTGACTATGCAATTGAATACTTTTGAAATTCATCTACTCTATTCTTAATTTCATTTTGTATGGGCTTCCTGATACCTTCTTTTTTACTTCTTATATCTTCTGGTAGCAACTATTTTCTTTCCTTCTTTTTTTTTTTTTAAACTTTTTAAAAAACAGATTTAGGATATACGAATAAAGTTAGGCATTGTTTTCCAAGGGAATAGCTTTATTCTGGGGAAAAAAATGCAGTTTTAGCCAATACAAAACTTTGCAAAATTGGGTGAATACTTTAGGACCTTCAATTCAAAAAGTAGTTCCACAGTAACATTTTTTGAAGTAGATCCAAATTATTTCACTGGATTCATTAGGGACTTAACAGCATGTACAAAAACATTTGGAGAAGCTATCTGACTCTTTTCAGAAGTTGTAGTCACTGAATTTACTCATTCTTCCAGGTATAAGAAGATGCATAAAAATGAAGAAAGATAGCTTTGAATGGGTTTTTCCTGTTCTTTCCGGTTGAAACTGTTCTGTATTATTAATTGTATTCTTATACTTCAGAAAATATCAAAGGAATGGTAATCTGTGAGGTCAGAATACCTGAGCTTTGGACCTTATTCAAAGAGTATTTAGATGGATGACATAAAGTAAGACTGTTTAAAATGGAGACAAACATGCGCCAGAAGACCTGACATTTCAAAGTTTGGGGAAAATTTCTGAAGGTGGGAATTTGTAAACTAGAGAGAACATTATAACTCTCCTCTCTGAAAGTTTTAGATGTGGCTCTTGGGTGTGCAGGTTTATCTCTTTGTATATCACCTAGTGCTCCACTTCAACCAAAAAATGAAAAGGTAATGAAATAATTTCTCTCTAAACTTATAGAAACTTACAGTTTTAAATGCAAAGTATTATGTCAAATCTTACTTTTGGCTGTGCATGAAATACATTTTCAGTACTTTGGCCATTAAATAATAAAAATCAGTCATCCATTGAGCACAATCTAGAACCAAAAGATCAGATCTGTTATCATCTTTGTCAAATTCTTCAAGTGATTATGTCAGCAGCAGCCCTGTTACCTTCATTAGAGCTTTAGCCATGTATTATATCAAGCTCGGGTGTCTGGAAAGAAAATTCATCTCCTTTAGCAACAGTACTTGGCTGGAAATTGACTTTTAAATCTCTACCTCCATCTCATCTCTTGGCTGAGAGATCCCAGTGTGCATGCAGTAAATATAACAAGATAATTATTATAGTGGCTAATTTCTTGTTTTTCAGAGGGAGCAACTTTGGAAAGCTTGTTATTGCTATGAAGGCAAGCTATAATATTCTCTTTTCTTCTATGGTAAATATAAAAACCACTTTCTATAAAAATATACATAATTCTCAAGTCTATTTTTTCTATTAAAAAAGGTATTCACAGAACTTGTAGCAGAATGGATTTTCTTAGCTAGGTTGCTGATGGCATAAGCCATAAAGTAGCAATCTATGTTCATGGGTCAGTGAATACTTTGTGACTGGAGATATATGAAAGTCTGCTGAGAGAGCACATCACACCCTATGCTCATTCTAACATCATTCAGTTATTTTTGAGAGGTGAGAGATTTCTATTTTCCCTATCATACCTTTTTATTATTTTTAACACCAGCTTTCTGAACATGCCCTTTTCATCTCACCCTGTGTCCTTGTTCTTTTTTATTTGCCAGGAGAGGTGGCTGTGTGGAAGGAAAGATACAAAAATGCAACAGTGACAGGATGTTGATACAGACTGTAATTTAGATAATGAGATGCTCTCTCTGTCCTCTGCTCCCCTTTCCTGTGTGCTTTAATACCAGTGTATTATACAAATAACTTTACCCATGTTACCTAGAAGATGGTTTGATAAGCCTTCCTCTTCCTCACTTAATCTCAGGGAATTTCTCACTGCCAGTCGTGTGACAGGCAGACCTTTGTTTATGCAGTCAGGTAGATTGAAAGAACTGCCTGTATTCTGATATATTCAATTTGGTTACCAGAATGTCTGATCATATTTGGATCATTTATGTGTCATGGGATCCTCCTAGTTTACACTCCAGATGCTTGCTTTTTCTGGCCACAAAGCTATCAGAATTGTGGCTGTTTTTATTTTCTGTTTTAACATTTGAACAACTACAGAAAATGCTTTCTTTTCTGTTGTGCTTTAATATATTCCTAGACCACACAGATATATGGTAATTATCTTTATGCAAGTAAAAGTTCCCAGTCTTCTCGAAAGAAAAATTCAGACTAGATGGTATTATTAGTATAATAATAGATTTTTATTTAGATATCCATCAGTCACAAATGTAATGGGAAATTCACATTTAATACTTAGTCCTAGATGAGAAAAGAGCTAAATGCTCACCCTTTTCATTGTTAATTGTAAAAATGTTGTGTTCTTATCAATTCTTTTAGTGGAGATAAAATAAAGGAGGGCAGATTTTGTAGTGGGTGGGTGACACTTAATCTGAATCAGAGGTGGATCTTCCAGTACCATTAAAAATTGCAGAGTTTGGATTTCAAAACTGACATAAAACTTATTTTTCACACCGAAAACCTATTGCATGTAATATATTAACTCAGCTATTGTTAGTTTAGTTAGGTGGACTCTGCTTTACACAAGAAGAATCATGATAGATGTGCTATTTAGAAGTCCTAAATTAAAGTGCATTAATAAATATTTCTAAAGTGATTATACATCTTCATACACATGGACAATTATTTGACAAAATGGACCATGCTCCTTGTCAACTAGGTCAACATATGCACAGAATGATACAGAATTTTTAATCTTAGGGTTTATTATTTTTCTGAAGAGTTAAGTCTCTAAATAAAATATATCTGACATAATCTATATATTCTTTTTTAATATTCTGAATGTCAATATCATGTTCTAATCAATGTCTCTGATAAGATCTGATTCTACATAAACTAAGCTAACTTAAAAATGGCTCAAACAAATTGCTTTTTCATCATATAACTGACAATTTCTGAAGAAATATCTATTGCTATGCTACTATTTTGCTTTTAAATTTTTTTTATTCAGTCTCTGTTCAGAGGTAGGGATTGTCAACTCATAGAAGCAGAGAAGTAGTATACAAAATAATTAGCAAGATGATATATACAAGTATTGCAAATTCTATGTTCACCTTAACTCTTTCTAATTCTTCTCTTTTTTTCCCCTTCAGAAATGGTTTTATTTCAGGAAGTGGAATTTCCATCAATTCTCCCTGCCTTAAGAGGGTTTTGGATCAAAACTCCATGTCAGATCTAACTGCTATTTTTTAGAAGGGCCACCTGAGTTGACACAAGGAATATGAGTGTCATTTGAAATATCCCAGACTGGTATAGTTCAACACCTGAAATGGAGCATTTTAGCACTACTCTCCTATACATTCTGTTCTGTATTTTATGTATTTTGCATTTATGTTTACAGGTTATAATACCATGCATAGGCAATGAGCTCACATTTTGGAAAATATTTTGTGGGCTAATTTAGTTTAGGTCAAATGTTTAGACAAGATCCAAGTAATAAAAGATTTTAATGAAGGATTTCTGCTGATTTTGGCCAAATCCTTGAACTTTTTATGGTTGAAAATTTGTCTGATTCTTTTTTTTCTGTGTATTTTTAATGTAGCAAAAGTATTTGGAGCACTGCAAAATTTTCTGTGAAGTTAAAATTTATATTTTTTAGTTTTAAGTTTTACACTTTTTTTTTGAAATCCACATTTTTATGAAATTCATCTGGATTGTCATAAAGATTTGAATTCATAAGGTAAACGAGCTTGTTTTATAAAGTAATATTTTTGGGGAAGAGGAGGAGCAGGAAGTGGTGCTGTATTCTGTGCCAATTACTCTGAGTTGCAGAAAGAGAAAAGGCTTCCTTTCTTTGGGAAAGGGGATGGAGAAAATGAGAAAGAAGGTGGTTACTTGTGAAGCACCTAGCAAGGGAGACTGGAAGGAGATATTTTGGACCAATTATCCAAAGCACACAGTTTCATAATAATGGAGAACATCACCTAGAGGAGAAACTATTTGGAAAAAATAGAGCCTACAGCAAGCTTTTGCAAGTTCCTTATAAGAGTTTTCTCATACAGAAGTAGCAGAATCTCCAGGCCTTTCTGTCATTGGTTGACTACTAATTTTGGGCTTACTCTTACCTTTTCAAGTGAACAATTTTAATCTATTTTGAGAAAAGACAAGTGGAAGAATATTAAATAAATATATAAACCTACAGAAAAAGAAAAGCTCAACCCAGTATACTTTAAAAAGACAACTATAACAAATTAACAAAGACCTAAAAAATGAA
Organism: Erithacus rubecula; assembly: GCF_903797595.1. NCBI lineage: Eukaryota > Metazoa > Chordata > Aves > Passeriformes > Muscicapidae > Erithacus > Erithacus rubecula. Next base: position 82,800,678 of record NC_136689.1, on the reverse strand, counting down.
TCCTCTAAGAAACAAGCACATGGATATAGGGAGTTCAGAGCAGCTGAAGCTCCTCTGAAGTACAGTAATGGTGTTAACTTAATTGTTTGCACTCCAGAGTAAAGGTAATGCACAGAAAAGGAAAGTAGGTAAAATTATATATGCATGAAGTAGGAACACAGAAACAAACCCTGAACGACTGAGGCACAAGTGGAAACCTGGCTATTAGGGAAATGAATTTTATAGAGCCCAACAGCAGGGGTATGTTCAGTTCCACAATGGCCTTTCATAGGACTGGTGCTATTTAATTCTTTCATGTACATGTTGGGTTTTCAAAAGAAAAGCTTTTTTATTAATGCACAAATTATTCCTCTCAAAATGAATAATGCTGGGAGAGAAAATTAGAATTCAAGCTGATATTGCCAATTTACAGAAATGTCCTAAAAATATGGTGAAATCCATTAAGGTCAGCACAAAATTTCCTGCTAAAGTAGGGCTAATTGATTGTGCAAATGCAAGGTAGCTAGGTAGCAGCTCTGCCAAGTTGGATGCATCAGAGCTGAACTGTGAGTAAGGTGTTGCAGACAGAGAAAGGAAAAGGTGATACTGTATTGGGAAGAGCTAATAATATTGTTTTCAGATATGTGAATCCATCCACCCCCTGCTTTTGCTGTCTGTAAAGCTACAGTTGCAGAACTGCTTTCAGTTTTAGGCACTGCTATGCAAGGAATGCATCTTGGATTATTGAATTAAAGACTCATCACCACATATGGGCACAAAGAATAACAGAAAGATGGTTATAGGCAGGGGAATTCTAGTAACCCTGATAGAGGTATGAGTTTCTGCCTGGCTCTTCTTCTCACAAAGAAACCACCAGCTCTTGTGCCAGCATGAATCAAAGGGACTGGTTTTTCTGAACATCTTTTGAGACTCTAGAGGCTATTGCTTAGGAGGTATGGGCCTTGTTGTGGAAGCAAAGGGAAAGGTATCTCAGCATTGAATATGACACTTACTAAGAGAGGTCTAAGGAAAGAATAAAAACCAGGAAAACTCAAGGAATCTGTGAGGTTTGGGGAGAAAGAAGCTTGGGAAAATTGAGAGGATAATAAAATGAGGCTGTTGTATGTAAGCAAGTTGCTGACCAGTGTGCTTGTCTAGCTGTGCCCAGAGCTTCGTCATTGTACTCTGCACTGTCTTCCTGTCTGGCTTGGTTTTAAAATATTTTCCAGGGTAAAAAAGCTGTTTATTTTCAGTGCACTTACCTCTATGGAGGTCAAAGTGCTAGAGACTTAAATTGGACCATGAAGGGCCTGTGTGGTTTTGGAACCAGTAGCTGAAGAGACCCAAGTGTGTCCACGCTGTGTGGGTGTCTATGTCAGTATGTAATCACTAGTTGGAGCCAAACTGGTAGTCAGTGAGGAAGATGAAGCTTGGGAGTCACACACTGGATTGTCCATGAGTCTGGAGAACCTTGGGTGGTCTGTGAGCTGACTAGTGGAGGGACCAGGATGTTTAAGCCAGCTGTTGAAGAGAGCATGACCTCTGGGGTACAGCTTCAGGAAATGCCATAAACGTGGGTCAGCAGCCAGAGAGATCTGGTTGGATATGTTTGTGTCTGTGAGTGAGACAGCTGGGAGGCCAAGGCAACAAGGATACAGGAATTAGACAGACTGAATGTCTATGACAAATTCCTGAAGACATGCATATTTTACACATGTGTGTCTGTAAATATGTATATTTTTTCACCCATGCAAGGAAACAAGTCATTTGTGCTCCTTTTGTTTGTGTGAGTGCTGTGCTCAGTGGTCCTGTATCTGTGTGGCCAGTTGTGTGAACCTACATGTGCACTGTGTGTATGTCTGTTCTGAGTGCACTCAGAATACCTCACTGCTGGCTGTGCCTGGGGTGCCTGAATCCCAGATTCAGCAATTTGTGATAAGTATGTTTGGAGAAACCTGAGATACAGACAACGAGACAATGAGAATTTTGAGAACTGGGAAGAAATGAGTTTTCTGGGGAAAAAGAAAATTAAAGGAGAAAAGAGTGTACTTTAGAATGTAAGAGGAAACACAAAGTGGGGAAAATAATCTGGGGTGCAGATTCGAGTACTTGCAGTAATGTTTTACTTTTAATATTAGGTGAAGCTCCCTGATAGGTTGCAAAGCCAAAACTCATGTCGTTTGCATAAGTAAGCTGTTGAAGCTCTACCTGCAAAGTTTTTAAGAGTCGGTCCTAGAGTCTTCAGTGAGGAATGTTTTTGATCTTGTCTTTAGCTGGGGAATAGTAATAATTTCTTTTGTGATTTCATGCTTTAATCTTATGTCTTTTAGAAACTTCTGTGTTCAGATTTGACATTGGAACTATCATGCTTTACGATACTGATGTATACCAGTGACAGGAACTTGAGAGATTTATCCTGATCAGCCTCTAACGTCCTGCAGCAAATGGATGAATTCTGAGTCCCCTGCAGGTGAAAGGTTCAGCCTCAGACTCAAGGTTTTAGAAATTTTGGGGATTATGGTGGTCTCTGACTATGAGCTTTTTGTAAAGAAAACTAACAAGTCAGAACCTGAAGCGTTTAGACCTCAACCTATTGAGGTTGAATAGCCTTTTTTTTTTTTGTTGATATAGCATTTCTCAATGTAAATATAATTCTCATTTTCCATTTTTCTGCATCTCTTTCCTTGGATGAACATTTATTTCTTTGCAAGGTGCCCTTATTCTGTGTGAATTGGCTTGAAGCACAAGACAGATGTTTCTTGCACATTGATGACAGATATTTAGAAGGTTGAGGACTATCAAGGCAGGATTCTTCCAACATCATTGGTACTTATCTGTCTCGTCTGAGTAGCTGTGCTAGTGGTTCATGGTGCCCTGCTATATGAAGCAGTAATTATTTATTGATTTAAGTCACTTCAGAAAGCCCTCCACATTCGACCTGTGAGATGAGAAAGGAATCCTTAAACCACAGTGTCAGAGAAAATATCTGAATGATGACTCCAGGATAAGCCACAGCAAATGGGCTGTACTTCTAGCACTGGACACTGGCTGAGGCATCAGGTTACTTGGAAGTAGACTCCCTTAGAGTAAGGGGAGAAAAGATACTTGTGGTTCTCATGAGAAAGAAGTAGCTGTGAAGGTTTTGCAGGATGAGGGCCATGAAGTTAGGTCTGCACCAGAACACTTTACAGTTTGCTTCTTCCATGTTTGTTGGGCACATTCATCAGGGCAGCCCTCATTCCTATTATAACTCCTCCTGGAGATGGAATCACTTCTGGTTTGGTATCTAGAATCACTGGTATATATGCATGAACAGCCCCTGCTGCAGCCCACATGGAAACAGGAGCTACATGAAACATAAAGCTTAGATAAGGAGACAGTAGGCACCTAAATTGTTACATGATGCAAAAGAATAGAAAATAATTTCACATATGATCTAAGGTTTTGTTTCCAATCCCTAGTGAGCACACCTGAAGAAGAAAAAATACGGTCACATGAAGTCAAAGGCAGTGATATTTCCTGTAAAGGACACAAGAATGGAGGCTTTATATTTGTCCCATATTATTCCTTTCTGCCATAATTGAGATTATGACATCAGACAGCTTCTTGCTTTACTGTTTTGGAAGTATCAAATTTCTGTGCTGCTTTGAGACCATGGCCTTGCTGGCACAGTTGGAAAGTGGGCCAGGAAACATGGGAGGTTGGACTCACATCATAGTCTAAAACAGCTACAAATAAGAGGCACCATCTTTTGCTGAGAAGACATTATACGTGCATATATTAAAAGAACCATGGATATTACAGTATCACCACACTGCTCTTAGGAGCAGCTTGTCAGTTCCTGCCCTCTCACACCACTTCTTAACAGGCCAAGTGGCACAGCTGTGGCACACCGAGGATTCAAATGTGGTCAGTGAAGTAGATGTGGATATAATTTAAGTAATCCTATTTTGTGGTTTCTAGGGAGAAATCTGAGAGTAAGACACTTCCAACTGCACCACTGTACTGAGAAAGCAACACAATAGAGAAGTCTCTGGCAGAAACCTCACTGAGTGTTTCATGAGAGTCCTCATAGGAAGGGTTGCTGCTTGATGCCAGTGAAATCAGAAAATACTTGTGCCTTGTTCAGAAAGGAGCAAGGAGGATTTGGTGCTAGTCTTTGCTCATGGCCAGTCAAGATATTATTGTGGATTTTATTGAGTGTGGCTATTATTGTAAGTGCTGTTCAGTACAGAGCAAAAAATCTCTAGTATAGAATGCAGGTAAATTTTCCCTGCCTCTGGGAGGAGATTTTTTACTGCTGCTGGAGTGTAGGAGATATTGGAGGAATAGTAAAAGACACTGTAGTGTGTGATCTGGGATGGAGATCCAATTGGTCAATCCTTCTTTGTTAATGTGCACTGGGAGAGATCTTCTTTCTGAAAAGCATCAGGAGGATTTTTTATGTATTTCTTGCCCATCAACTAGTCTGGTGTTTCTATCCTGACTTAATGCAATTTTGTGTATGATCTGCATCTTTATTGATTCTAGACAGGCACTGTAGCTTCTGCCTACTTTCTTATGTGATAGTGTTTGGATTTTTAGGGGAGCATCTTAGTAAAGTGATTACTGAAGAGCTCTCCTGTTACTGTAATGTCTTTTGGAAAGAAAACACCAAAGTTCTCCATGAATTGCATGAAAAATGAAGGCAGAATCCATCTCTGTCTTGATTTTCCTGAGATTTAAGTTGAATAATGATCTTTTAACTTAAATGTTTATGACAGTGATGTGAACACTTATGGGATAGATTGTTCAAGATAGATTGTGCAGGTTCAGGGGGCATGCACATACTTCTTAAGAACTATAAACAAACTACTTTTTCTTCAACCAAAACTGTAAATATATTCATACATTCAAGTGACATAAAACTGGCATATCTGCCTCAATATGTAATGTGGGTTTCTATTAGCTAAAGTATATCTTCACAGTAGCTTTATTGTTGCTCAGTTACAGAGCTTGACAATCCAGCCTGATGCCATGAGAGGCTGCCTGGAATAGAGTCTAGACAGAGTTGATGGAATAAAGTAGGTATTTATTAAAAGGCCTTCAGAGGATACAATTTGGGCAGTAAAAGAGCCCAGTCCAAGATGGACTCCAAGTCATGAGTTTTCACCCTTTCATAAGTTTTGGTCCATTTACATATCGGGGTTAATTGTCCAATTGCAACTTCAGTCCCATCCTCCCAGACTGCTCTCCTTAATTCTCTGTGGTTTATACTGTCTGGGCCTGGAGCTGCAACAGTGTCCTTGGTCCCAGGCTGGAAAAGGATTGTTTTGTCTAACTAAACTGTGAGAAGAACTTCCTGACACTTTATATGAAGGTCAGAGTTACATACTAATGCAAAACAGAATCTGGAAAATACGAAAGTTAAAACTTAAGGCATCAAGCCTTTGCTCTAAAAGATCTGAAGGTCAGTGTCTTGGGAGAGAAGGCACCTGACAGAAACAATGGCCTCTTTGGAAGCCGTGTGTGTGCTTTTGTTCTGTTACAATGAAAATGCATCTTGACTGAGATGTTGTTGGCAGTCTCAAGGGAAAGGGGAAGTTCTGATTTACACTTTTTTTCTTAAAGAAGGTCTCTCTGGCAGAGCAGGATGCAGAAGCCCCTCCTGCCATGACTTGCACTGTAGTCAGTCTGTGGGGAGAACAGATGAGTTCAGCATGCAGGTCAGTTCATCCTTGTGCTCAGGAGCAGATCTCCATCCTCACCCCTTCTGAGCCGCCTGGCAGTGCTGCTCTCAGCAGCGGAGTGTTTGTTGGCATGCATACTGGAAACAATAGCAGACTGTTGGGATTTAAAAACATTTATTTGCTGCTTTGCAATGCCTCAGCCTGTCAAGATATATTCAGATAACAGTAAAGACTGTCATACAGTGTGTGACATGACAACATAATAGAATCGATAGAATTCTTCTTGACAGGACACAAGTGGATAAGCCAAACAAGGATAGCATTTTGGTTTTTTTCCTTCTCTTGCTGCTAAAGTTGTCCTGATTCTAGGAAAAGGAACTTCTGGGTTAAAATCAAAGAAAAGAAAGAAGCTGGCCCGAAAGTGTTATGAATACTTGGAAATACGGGAAAGTTTGTTTTTTTTATTAAAGTATGTTAAGCGAATTATTCACATAGTCTTAGTAGAATAGAAGTGCATTTTGTGTATGATATCAGTGTCCTCTACCAAAATGAGTCACTTTCTGTGCTGAAGAAGGTGACTTGAGGTTGGCCAACTTTTATTCTGCACTGAAATGCCCTTGGCATTGTGGCTTCAAACAAATAAATGCTGTTTGTTCCTCTAACTCCAATGAAAATTTTGTGTGCTTTTGTTATGTTACCATGGAAAAATGCATCTCCCCTGTTACTAGGATGGTTGATAGTCTCAAGGGTAAAGAAAAGATCTGATTTACACTTTATTCTCTGAAAAATGTCTATCTGGGTAGCTTGCATCAATTTAGGAGAGCACAGTATGGGAGCCTCTCCTGCTGTGGCTTCTACTGCCATTCCATTACTCATTACACTGAAATCCCTATAAATTTTCTATTAAATAGTATTCAATTAGACTTTACAAAAAAAAAAAAAAAAAAAGCAAGTTAAATAACACTAGAAATTCCTATAGTCTTCTGTTCATTATGCATGGAGTTGTTAGCTGTTTTTAATCCCAAGGATTCTGCATCTTATTAAGTCATATTGTTTAATACATGTTATAGAGTGCTTATAATTATCTGAGTAGTCTTTATGATTTCTTTTTATTACTTCATTTATATGTAGAACTGCATTCATTCTTACTGTCTATCATGAAATCAGAGCTAGGAATTGCTGACTAAAATCCTTGAACAAAATTAGAATGAATATAGAAAATAAAACTAGGTAATTAACTTTTCTGTTTTTACTGTCCTTTTTATTTGTGATCATTCAGAAGGGTGACATTTTGCTTTTTTCCAAAGCAATATTTTTGAAAATCTGAATTTTGCCTCTAGGTATAAATATATTTCAGTGAGCACATTAACATTGAAATGCTGTAGAGGCTTCTTGTAAGTAGTCATGCAGTATTTTAGCATCAGCTCCATTTTGAGCAGAAATTCAGTGTTTAAAGGGATTATTCTCAGAGATTTGAGGTTAAAAGCAAATTTTAGACCTTTCTTGGTTCATCAATGTGGCAAGATATGGAACTGGAAAATTTGAAGAAGTATAAGAAAGACATAGGTTATTCCGATGTTTTGTTTATAATTGGTTTAAACTGACTAAGATAAAACATTTATTACTTTTTACCTGAAACAAAATAAATAATCAAAACCCCATACATCTTATTAATTATCTAAATAATTATATGCACAGAAGCTTCCAAGAGTCTGTTTCAGAACTTTTCATACTAATTTTTATTTTCCAGTGATTCTCCTGCCAGCAAAGTAGCTCATGTACTGAGCAGTAGCACAGCTGTGTCAGTTGGCAGGCCAGTTACACAATCCAAGCAATGGCAAAACAGTGATTTTAAAAGTAAACACAGGATAAATGTTGCATGAAAACTCAGACATTAACTTTAGGAAAAAAAAAAAATTCTAGTGGATCTCCTAGTTATTCCTTTTTGCCAAGCATTGTTTATATTTGCCAAGAATTTTTGGTATATAGGGATGGTATTCTTTTTTGCAGGAAACTGGTCTGAAAAACTCTTCCTTTTTTTAATCCTTCTCTCTCTTTCTCTCTTATTTTTACTCCTTCATTGTTTTCTGAAGAGGTGGAAGACCTGGATATTTTGCCAACCTCCATTTGGATATGAGCCAAAATCCACCAAAATCAGTGAGAGGCTTTACACTGAATTTTGTAGTTACTGAATCACACCTCTAATTCTTTGAACAGTATCTCAACACAAGCAAATTAATTTGTATTAGTACAAAATATATATCTCACATCTATTGATATATTTTCAGGAAATAATAAATGCATGTTCATCATAAAGCGTACAGTTTAACTGTGCAGAAGTAAAGTGTGACTATAGTATTCTTCTATCCAGCTAAAAGGGAAGCTTCCATCTGTTTATTCAGAAGTAGAGTTTTGTGAGATAAGTAGAGGGTATGAAAATAGAAGGAAAAAATACTAGGAAAAATATCTGAGAAAATAAAAAAAGGAATACTTTACTGCATCTGCTTGTATTGTATGATGGGTGAGATTAACTAGTATTTAAAAGCTAATATCTGGCAATGAACTCAGATATTTTATTGAGCACTGAATGTTTCCAAAGAGTCCAGAGGTAAAGTCTCCTTTATTGGATATATCATAATTGTGAAAGCTGCTGTGTATGAGGCTACCAAAAGGTGATTTGGAAAAGTATATCTTCACCTGATTTAGTCAGAGGCCTGTCTGAAGTTATTTGATTTTCTTTGAGAAACAAATGGAACTCTGGGCACTAGAGGGTTTGGTCCTTAAGTAATGTATATTCAGTGGTTGAGAAATTAAAACATTGTCTAGGAAATTTGTCTCACTTGCTGCCAGGCGTCCAAATACAGAAGGATTTTGGGAATAACCTTACAGAAACTCCTGAGTGAGTGACAAGTCAGATAATGATTAAGGGATGAATTAAGACACACGAGGCCAGACTGTGCTCCTGATTACTCCCATGGGGATGTCCAAAGGCATCTCTACACAGGGATTTGGGGGAAGAATCAAATTTGCTCTGCCTGTGTTGCCAGATGCATTCAAGCATTAAAAGTCTTAAGCCTGAGGTGCAATTTGTTATGATATGAGGCCTTATAAATATGAAGTGGGCTTGGGGTATTTTTGTTGTTGTTGTTACTGCTCTTTGAATTTGCTACATCTGTTTAAGATTGAAGTATTAGAAAGAAAGCCTTCTGTCTCCAGTGTTACATCCCTGTCTAATTGCTGGCTGCCACCTGGAAAGGCATAGTAGAACAAGAAGTGACAAAATGTAAATCTGAATTTTTCTCCATTTCAGACCTCTCTAGCAGAAGTAGGCATGATTGTTCTTAAAAAGGAAAACAGTAACAAGGACTGTGTTGCTAACCTTTGTTTCTAATTCTTAATGTCAAAACCTACCATAATATTATAAACATTCCACAAACTGGAGAAGTGCTCCTATTTAATCTGAAGTTATGTTAGAGATGTGCTCCTAGAAGACTTACAAATTGTCTGTGGGCAAACTTACAAAAACAAATAGATTATACCTACCTTGATTTTCTTGAATTACTGCAAATTTGAAATTATTTATTCTCTCTCTTTTTTTTTTTTTTTTTTTTTTTAAGTAAAATAATGGCGAATGGAGCAAAAAACATTGCCATTAGTGCAATCAGTCACTCTCATGTATTGTAACTTTATGTCACCACAAGATACGAGAGAATTGAACAATATCTCTCAGGAGCTAAATGCTGACTTTTATTATGTGATTATTTTAAAATTAAATGTTAGCTTTAACATGTTGCCAAGTTTCTGTGAATGTTAGGCAGTGCAATTTCAAACCAAAAATCTCCTTAATCTCAAAATAAGGGTTGAGAAGAGCAGTAACCTTCTTTTAAAGGAGTTTCCATAATTCTGGCAATAAAGGAAATGCAATTCTCAATCACATGATGTAACAAGGTCTCTTCCAGTCCTGCATGCCTTCAGGTGAGGAAAAATCACACTAATAGTTTGCATAATCACCTCTTGGTTACCATCTAGGAGGGGGTTGGATTTCTGTTCTTTGAACATATGGACAGAAAAGAAAGCAGGAAATGGGATAGAAATGAAGGGGGAAGGTATGGTACGATTTTAGTGTTTGAGCCGACCAGGACTCAGAGGTGATTTTCAATTCCAGGTTTGACAACAGCTTCAGCAGACACTTTTTCATTTCAGATTCTCTTTTCCCTTAGGGATTTCTGTTCTGTAAGTAGAGAACTCTTCTGAGGGTCAACTATTTTTGGATCAATTGCTGAATACACAGAAGAGAGGGAGAACTAGTGACAGAGCAGGGGCAGATTAAGAAGGGTGAGGTGAGTGGGCAGAGGGAAACATGACTTAGCTGTGAAAACTGGGAAAATTGAGGGACTGTGATAAAAAGTTCGGAATGGAATGAGTGTTAATGGATGGTAAGGGTGATAACTTAAGGAATTAGCACAAGAACTGAGAAAAACTGCGACAAAATGGGGAAGGAGAGATTAATGATTAGAAATATTACCAGCTGTTGAGAACCAGGGATAATGAACAGTATAAGAAGTAGGAAAAAGGGCAAAATCAGCAAAGAAATTTAAGTGAAAGCAATGAAAATTAGACACACTCCAACCAGCAATTGTTATTTTTTTAATAACTCTTTTCAACCACAGCAATAGCAACATGGTGTCCTTAAATATGATGTCTGAAGCCATTCAAGATCATTATAGTGAAGGCTTTAAAAAAGAGCTGGCCAGAATGAAAAGGATTCACACTCCGTCTGTCATAAAAATATGAGAAGCAAAAAAGCTTTCTTGCTTTTTATAACATACATTTCTGTATAGGTATACTGATTTTTAATAGCTGTATCATGCAAATGGCATCAATTTTTTGACTTAGAGCACTTTATCTTCTGCCTGATTCCTAGTTCTCCTGTGGAAAACATGTAATTTGCTAAAATTATGCTCAAGTAGGTTGCTGTCACTGGCATGAATGGAAAACATTTTACATCATGAGGAAAGATTCAGTGCTTCTGGAAAAATGAAAACTGAAAAGCTGTGCAAAATATTAATGTCAAGTCTGACCATACCACTTAATGGTATAATAGTAACTAATTTTAGTGTTATGATATTGCTGGGACTAGGGATTGCTTATTCATGAAAATATTTCCTTCCTTCAAAGTATCTTCAACATAAATTCCTGTCTTGGGCTTCTCATGGCTAATTGTGTAACTAATAAATGAGTAATTAGACAAAATACAAATTGCCACATCTCTGTGATATCCTTTTTTGATTTAAGGGTTCTGTCATGCTTCACAGTGAGGATGAAAGTCTTCTTTAGCTTTTATTTGTCCTTTTCTGCCAGTATTAAAGCTATTTTTGGGCCAGATCAGAACTCATGTCTTTTTCAGGGCTTTTCTGCTTCTTCACAGGCTCCCACCTACATGACAACTTTCTGAATGCCTGTTCTGCTCGCTCAATCTCTTTCTGGCCATGGATTTCCATCTCAGTTGCAAGACGTAGCTGTTTGGAGTACAGCCAGTTCTGTCTGTCAAGGGACAAGGTATTTCTGGAAGTATCAGCTGTGAAGTTCTTTCTCTTCCAGGAGAAAAAAAACCCAAAACACTGACAGTAAAATATGTATGATGGCTGAAAAGGGTTTTCTCTCTAAGCTGACAAGCATTTACACTACACTGTTATGTCCCTTTCTAAACTGCTGCTAAATCTACAATTGGGTAAACATTTCTATGTGGTGATACTACAAACATGATGTCAGTGGGTCTGATTGGTAATTTTAGGTAAACAAATTTTAGCTGTGCTTAAATCATTGTGGCTCAATCAACAGACCTTACAGCTGAATCTCAATGTCGCTTTTAGGAAAAATTTTATCACCTTTGTTCAGACAGTGATGCTGAGATTCTGAGGTCCATATTTTGCATGACTAGTGACAACAATCTGTGCCTGCAAAATATAAATTATTATAACTGAGATATGCCATATGAAAGAACAGAGAATTCTGGGCTAAAATCAGAATGCTTAGGAAGAATTGCAGTTCTTCAGGTCATGCTCCAAAAGACAATATTTTGGATGAAGACTATTAATTTAATTTCTACTTCTTTCTTAATCTCACGCATTAATGGAATGTCAGTGATTATAGTGCAAAGACACAAACCATCCAACTGTACATTTAAATCCCCTTCTCATTTCTTTAGTTAATTCATTTGAAGAGGAAATACACCTTATTACATCAATATCAGGCTTGATATGGAACAAATGACATATGCATGAGTGCAAGACACAGCATTAGATCTCCCTGTCCTTGTGGGTTAAGTAGAGTAGCACAATTATTACTAAGAAAGCAATTTATCTGTAACTTCATGGAGTTGGCTTTTAGCAAAGTTTTCAAGACTACTTTAAAGAAGATAATATATTCATTGAAAAGAATGGATTTACTTCTACATTTTCTTAAGCTTCTCTCCAGGCAACTGCCTGACAATTTAATAATGATGGGATGATATTTCATGTTCTGCATTAGTATTTTTAGCACCAACATTTCTAACGATTGTCTTTTGTAATCACCATGTGAAGAATTTTCCTGAAATATCTGTGAGGTAATTTTTATTATTGTTTTCTTTTAAATGGATTTCATTTCTTTTGCAGTTCTGAGTAATTCACACAAAGTAAAAAGTTATTTTTAACTTTCAGAACAGCAGGTTCATTTCTGCTATCCTGTTTGTTAGGCAGACCATTTTACATACTCAACAATCAAAGGAAAAGAATTTTATTTTTATTTACCCTATTAAATTCTTGAAGAGTCAATGGGGATTTTATTTTCACCTTCCAGATCAATCAAATTTATTCTTATAAATTTGAGTGGGGCCATCAAAAAAGAAAAATCTCAAAATAATAGCTTTTGGTGGTTCTTGTTATTCTGGGGAAAAAAAAAAATCTTTCTCATTTCACTTTTTGAAGTGTTTTGAGCCTTCTTTGATTTGGTTTCACTTTACACTTGATCTTCCTAGATTTGCATTAAACCTTTCATATAATAATATTTCCATGTATTTATCTGACCTCTTTTTTCTTCATGTCCTGATAATTGTGAAGGTCTAAACACTTTCTTGGCAGGACTTCTTTTAATCTCTCACACTATGTTTCTGTAGTCTCTTAAATAGTCTCTTTTTTTCCTTCTACAGGTTAACCTTCATAGAAGCCCATCTTTAAATCCATTATGCATAATGCTATGAAAACTCAAAAATTCTCTTGTACATAAATTATTACCATGAAAAGACTGAATTAGCTCAGAAAGACTTTAATTTTGCTGCTGTGCTTTCAGTCTCTACTCTGTGTAAGTAATTGCATTTCCTCAATATGGTCATGGCAAGCTATAGAGAACAAATGAAAATGGACAAAACTTGAAAACTGACTAAAATTAAACCTTTAAATCAGTATCTGAACTTCTGTTAAAATCTCCTTATTTTTAAAGTTGAAAAGACGTATTAGAATTCATGAACAAAAAACTATCTCAAATTAAGGCTCATTTGATTTAATGCCTTCTTTAACGTCTATTATGAAGAAGTGAGCATTTTAGGATCCCAATTTTTATCTGTTTAAAATGCTCACCTATGCTTCTTCTGAAAGACATACTTATGTGGTATTAATCAGACTTATCAAAAATAACTTATGTGTTGATTTCTTTTTTGAAGAAGTTGCTGCTTAAGAAAGTTTGTTTTATGTTTTTTTAATTTTTGATAAAAAATTAAGGTGAAAGTGAGATAGTTAATGGGGTATAAAGCAAGTTCTGTGCTTTAGGGAGCTCTTTATTCTCACACTGTATATAGCAATGGAATTGCAGGAAGATTACGAAAACACAGTGTAAGTAAAAAGTATGTGCCAAAAATCAGAGGGTGGAAAATACTTTTCTTAATAGAAAAACTTGCCAGGAACCAAATAAAATGAGTTTTTGAAGACAGCTTGTCTCTTTATCCTGTACCTAACTGAATGTCTCAGACTAGACTTTACATAAGCATATTGTGCTTACAGAAACAATTAATAGACCCGTGTGAGTTGTAATTGGAAGACTTGCATTATTCTCAAGCTTTTAAAGTGTAATTTGGATAAAATCTTGTACTTTAATTTAGCTGTAAATCAGATGTTACTGTACACAGTTTCAGCTCTTGCACAATCTCCTGGGCTGGGATTTGGACTATTTTAATCCTGAACTGCATGGAGTTTAAGTAATTGTAAATGTCATATTTATTTCTGGAGCACTCATTCCTGTAGTAGAATAAATACTCAAAATGTGTTTACAAGGAATTAATGTACTCAAATTTCAATCTAATCTGAGCTACTAAGAGATTATGGGAAATGTTCTCCCTTTATCACCCTACAACTTCTATCTCTGCTGTTAAGGAGTTTGGGCTTTTTTGGGTAGACCATATAAGAATTTATCACCTGGGTTGGTTAAAAGAAAAAAGTATTACACATATTCATTACACAGTAACATAGGATAACAGATTGACCCAGGATGTACTCTAGTGCACCTCATATGCTGAAAGCCAGGTTGCTCAGGACTGTGTTTGGTTGAGTTTTGCATACCTCAAAGCATGAGCACTCCACAACCCCTTTGACCTGTTCCATTGGTCAATCATATTCACAGGAAATCAACATTTTCTTCTTACACTTAAATGTAATTTCTTGTTGGGATTTTTCCCCCAGTTTTTTTTCAATTTATTCTCAGAAGCTCTTGCTCTGTCAAGGGCACATTGGAGGAGAGTATGGCTTCATTTTAGTGCTATCCACCATCAGGTACTTGTACACACTGGTAAGATCCCTTGTGACTCCCCAGGTTAAACAATCCCAGCTCCCTCTCTCTGATACATCTCTGTGTATTGGATGATGTGGTGATTTACATGCTTTTGTGTTACTTTTTCTAGTTCACCAATACCAAGATGCTTTCCTGGAATGATATGGCATTTAGATGCTCCTTCTGAAGTGATATAATTCTCCTTTTTTGCCTACTTTTGAAAAGAAGCACACATGAAAGAAAAAAACTATAAAAACAAATGGTGTAGCAAGAGGAAAAGATAACCTGCCAAATCACTTCTCTAATGCTACTCTAGGTAAACACCAGTCACCAATCACAGTGAAAACTACTGTATGAGGAGGAGGATGCTGAACATTCCTCCTGCCCTGGTCCCTGAGTCATTAATCAAGGTTTAGATCCTACAAAGGTTACCACCTATGGATATCTGGAGACTTACTTTCAAAGCAGATGCACTGCACATGTATGCCTGTAAGTTTTCTCTCCACAGATTGAATTACTCAAACCTTGATATTCTTGATCTCAATAGCAAAAGTCTTAGCAAACTGAGAGTAACCTGGATATTCTACTGTCTTTTTACTGAACCAGCTGCTCTCAGTTACTACCAGAAACACTGTTCCTTGCTTTCACTTTCCCGAGTGTCCATTTTTATACTGCAGATTTTAATTGCTATTAACTGTTCACATCACTAACCTTTCAGGTTTCTTCTGAGTTGCTGTCATCCCAGAGTTTCACCACTGGAGTTTCTAGTCCACAGATAGGAAGCTGGGAGGAAATTTTTGTGTTTCCCAGAACATGCCCAGATGAGAGCTTGGTAACTGGAGAGCTTATTAAGCTCAATGACAAAGCTGTGTAGCTTCACAGTCAAGGGGGCTGTGGAATTCTAAGGCATCTGGAAATCATTTGTCTTATTTATATCAAAGCTTTTTATGGAGTCAGCATTGTGCTGTAGAGCACCCAGATACTGTAGAGTCAGCATGTCTCACATGAGACTCTCCTAGTAAAATATTTTCAGCTGAATCTACCACCTCATTGCATTGAGATAGAATTATTACAGAAGTGTATTTCATGAACTGTGCAATTCATGGGCAATGAAATTTTAATCCAGCTGCACAGTAATTTTGATAACTGTGGGGATTTCATCTTAACTTTATATCCCTGCCACCTTGAATCCTGGCCTATGCCTATGGAGAGTGACCATTTAGATTTAATATTAGCTGACAGGGGAAGACATGAGAATAAGGGGAACAAAGTTAGCTAATTGTGAAATTTAGGGATTGAACCCAACCTTTCCAATCTTCTTATCCATTACTCTGTGAAAGAGAAACTGGTGTATTTTGCACACAGTTTGAATACACTAATCAACGATTTCCTGGTTGAGAATTGCACTAATGAAAATAAATTCCAAGTGACATATTAGCTGGAAACGTCAGTGTGTGTGTCTAGGCCAGACAAATTAATTCAAAACGTAGGCAATGGGAACAAATACCAGCTGTATCTCCAGACCTGCACAAACAGCTAAATAAATGAAATATCTAGCTAGGGCTTTTCAAGGTGTCTGTGAGTATCACCTGTTTTGATTCAATGAGGTAGCTGTCAAGCCATGGTGTTCTCCAGATGACTTAGTGAGCACCAGCAGGTGCCCAAAGCACATCCTCAGTGCTCATAGTTGTGTTGTCATCGGCAGAATGATCATTTTTTTAACAGAGTGAGCAACATATCAGCTTTTAAGATGAATCTGGAAACCTGCCCAGATTAAACACCTGTTTGTGTGACTTTCACCTCAATGGGAAGGTAAAGAGCTTTTAAAACTCCTGTATTGTTTTTCTTGAGCATATGCAATTATAATCAATAATTGTGACTTTTTTTTCTAGCTCTCCATTTCTCCAGAAATCCACAATTCCACCTCCTTTATCATGCTAATACAGAGTTCAGCTGAGGCCTGGCTGATGTTACACATATGTACGTGAGTGGAAGGGCTGTAAATTGTTGATGTACTGGCAAGCAGCAGTTCTAGTGAGCCAGCTGCAGAACCAGTTGCTTCCTGTAAGTTGGTAGAGACACAGGGGAAAGCTCAGGGTTAGCATCTGAATCAATATCTTTATGCCTGTTCATGCATCTCAACTTACATATCTTCTTGCTGCTCCTCTTTTTTCCCCCCCCACTCATCTATTTCCTCTTTTTTTCCCTTTCTTTTCCCCTTTTGAATAGCAGAGTTTTGATGTTTATTGCCAAAGCTATTTTCCATTCCTGTTCTGGACCTAGATATGTTGGCAATAGCAAGTTTTTTGTTTGCATTTCAGGTATGCACATCAACAATATAAATGTAGGCGTATAAACAGGTCAGCTTGTGGATACACTGTTGCTTATTGATTATTCTTAATGGATTGCACCAAGCAGATCCTGCCTTTTCCCTAAGTATCTCCATATCTGCAAAATATGGCCTTTAATAGTGTAAATTTTAAGTCTTGCATTCTAGATACAAGTGATGCTAGTTGTACTTCTAGATACAATTTTTGCTATTTTTCAAGTTTGTGGGAAATTTCTCACCTAACTGAGGCAGAGAGTTGGGAAGGGTGGTGTTGCTCATAGTTCTACCCATAGTAGCACACATTTCAGAAGTGTTCCATTTGGATTTTTAATGGGGAATCTAGCATTTATGTACCAATTTTTTATGCCCATATAAATATTATGTATATAAGAATCCTCCTGAGTTTCCAGATCATGTGAATCTGAGTCTGTGGGCAAACCAGTTCCAAGTCAGGGCATATTTGTGCTACTACTCAATTGCCTAAATTGGTTGACTGGATTAAGTCATCCGAGAGTATGGGACAGTGATTCTGTTGTTGTAAGATGTGATGGGTTGAGCCAGACTGGATGCCAGGTGCCCACCAAAGCTGCTGTATCTCTCGCCTCCTTTGCTGGGTGGGGGAGAAAATAATTATATATACACTTTTGCAATGTATAAACTCATTTTCTTTGTCTCCAAAAGCAGAGTTTATTCCATTTAACAGCCTTGGTAGCTGCAGATTAGAAAATTTGGGACATGGAAAAGGGAAAAAAAATATTTCTGTGAGGCATTCACTATATAGTTCTTATAATGAGAAAATACTCTCTTGAATTTTGGGGTGTGTCTGGAGCACCTTATTTTAAAAAAATATTGATTACTTTCTCTTTTGAGGATTTGTCAGCTCTTTTTAAACTAATTTTTATGCTTGGCCTCCACATTCCACAGAGATTGCATTGCAGTTACTCTTCCTTTTGATGGAAAATAACCTCTTTTAATTTGCTTTAAACTTACTGTGTGATGATCTCATTGATCATTCACATGCCCTTTTCTCAGAAGAAACAGCAAAAAATTATTCTTGACATAGTTTCTCTACATCATTCAATGCTTTAATAACTTCCAACATTTTATTTTTTTTTTAAACTAAACTACGTAATTTTCTGTACTTCTGATCACTCATATTTTGTCTGTTTACCATCCCTCTTCTAGTTCTTTTGCATGGATCCTATCCTTGTATATGCTGATCAGAATTAGGCATATAATGAGTTATGCAATATCAGATTGATACTTGTGATTACTACTTTTTTTAAAACAATTGTAAATGTTCTATTTGTCCTTCTTTGGTGGAACTTCAAATTTTCAGAGGACTCAGGATGACAGGATATCTTTTTTAATCAGTAGAGTAGGTCACTCTGGATGTTAATGTTATTTTTCCACTTGTGTTATATGCACTTTTCTATATTTAGTTTAATCTTATCCTGCTTTTATCTCTGTCTTATCTCTGAGCTCCACAAGTACTGCTTTAAGCTTCTATTTTGATGATCCTGAATAATTTCTATCTTCACAAGTCATCTCTTTTCCCAGACCATATATAAAGATGTTGAGGTGAGCAGGCTCATATAGGATCCTCCTGGTAACTGCCTTTCTTCCTCCACAGAGAGTAGTTATATAATTTTACCCTGCAATCATTTCTTAAAATAAATTAAATTAAAAGAGGCCTTTTCTTTATCCCCAGACAGCTCATATTTTAAAGAAATGTTGATGACTTGAATCTTAAAATTTTATGAAAACTCAAGTACTGAGTATCTATTGATTGTTTACAGATGATGCTTAATGAAGTTTCTTCAGCACCCTACTTCAAAATTGAAGAAAATAACCCGAGAATATACTTTATGAATCTTTTAATGGAACTCCTGGATGTGTGTCCTGAAGAATTTGGAAACACAGCTTCTGTGGAACAATCTCAGTTGTAGAATATTGCTGAGGATTGAATCATCAGTCCCTAGCAAATTTAGGTATAAAGCAAATACCCCTTGCAAATTTAGGTATACTAGAGTATACATATAGGTATAGATTTTAGTCTGAAAAACACGTGTCTTTAGGTGTGGAAGAAGATGTAACTTGCTCTCCCATTTATTAATAGTGTGGTGCACTGCCATAAGTCGAGTTCAAAACCAACCTTATAATTTGGAGGTGGAAAATCATAATTGAGGGATAGCAAAACTTATGTCATCTATAAACCATAACTCTTTGGAGTAGAATCGTGCCCTAGAATTGAGTCCTAGTTACAAAATTACAAAGGGTTAGTTTTACACAGGACGCTTTGTGTGTGTGTTTGATATTCCTGGGAAAACAGAGGGCTGTATTTATGCATATGTGACAGAGAGTGATCATGCTAGTGCTTTATCAGTTGATGATCAGAGACTGCTGAGAGCAAGGTGTTGGGGTATTTAATGCTAAGGATTATCAAATTTTGCAATCAGGTGTTTCTAATCCACTGGCATTTGGTTACTCAAATAATGGAAATATTTTTAACTGCATTAGTCATTACTCATTTTTAAGACCTAGATAATAATGTAAGCATAATAAAAATTGGACACTCCTCAGGCATTATCTCACCTTTCAGGGCAGGGAAAAAAAAACTTTGTTTTGCTCTGTGGGATGCTTTGTTGCTGATTATCATGCAATGAGAACAAATGGCATGCAACTGGCACTAATGTTTACTTAACTGAGCTCCACAACTGTCCTGCAGTGCTAAGGTGCCAAGCATATGGCAGGCAACTGCTAATTAAGCAGAGCACTTTGATTAATATGTATCCTTTCCAATATGCTGCACAATTTACTTGATCTCTACTTACTGCAACAATGGCATTTATTCAAGTGTCTACTATTTTCACTGTCAGTTCTGCAACCTTTTCAGGCTGTTTCATGCACTAGCAATTTCTTTTGTGGTGGCAATCCTTCAGAGACAGCTGGGATTGAAAGATGCTATCTTTCCCTTATGTAAGTTCTTCTTAAATCTGGATTTAATGCCTAAAATCTCAAGATGCTTCTGGTGGACAGGTAAGAAATTCAGAGACATATACAACCTTTAGTATATATGACCACTTATCCATTAAATCAATATTAGATGCAGTAGAAAATCCCCGCAAAAATAAAACAACAACCCTCCTCTAGATTTCCCTCATCTCATTTTTGACACAATGGAAATGTCCATCTTAGAAACCTAGTGGCCATGCACAGTCTTTGTAATTAAAAAGTAGAAGGAGAATCACCTCCCTCTTTGACAGTGTCTCAAATATTAATATGCACATAATAACAATGTTGTGGGTTTCTTTGTCAAGCCAAAATATTGTTTGAAATGAATATGAAATGGAGCTTGTGGGGTATTACAACTTCTAACCTGTGACTTATTTTCAAAGATATGTTTTCAAACATACTTGCAGTACTGATTTTGGAAGCCTGCAGTTTTAATACCTGATGATTAAGCTAAAATACACTCAAGTCAGTAGGAGCTTTTATTCACTTTTTCATGTTTTATATTTCACTTCCTAAGGTGCAAGTTCTTGTAATTTTCCTTTCTAAAATTATGTTGGAAGTTTTGGTCCTTCATTACTGGAAGCTTTCATTTCAGCTAAAAATTTCTTATACATTATTGTCGAGTTTTAGTGTTTTATCTTTTAGCAGATACTCTCCCTAAAAAAAGTAAAGAAACAAAAAAAAAAGCTTTAAGAAACTTTATCTCCATTTTCTTAGAAGAATACAGTTGCTTCAGTGGCACTTTTTTTGTAGTTCATTTAAAAAGAGAAATAGAGAATCAGATATCCTCAAAATGAATGTCTGAATGAAAACAAAAGTTTCATTGTTTTTTTTATTTTAATTCTGTAAGCTGTGAAAAATTCAAAGTATGCCTATCCTTGCATGTGGAAAAAAAATCAGGAAAAATATGTAAACATCCCACTGAGCAGGGCTGTGAATAGTGTTAAAAATACAATTTCAGCTGGGCAGCAGGAATGTTAACAAATGCCACACCTTCTTTAAAAAAACAGTCCTAACTTATATATGCATTTATTGGAGACAAGTCCATGTGTTTCTTTCTGTTGTGTGCCTCATTTTGTGAACTGTAATTTTTTTGTTCTCAAATACAGTTGTTTTAGTTTTTTTATCTTGGTTTTGGATTATTGTTGTGGATGCCTACCACTATTCCACATAAAGTCCATTCTTGTAGGGACAGCAGGTGAAAACATTAATTTTAAATTTCAGTGAAGAAGTGGAATTCATACAGCAACCTTGCCTGGAATAATGTCTTGATTTTTTTTATCTGTCTTGCCTCATATTTGATAGCATACTTTGAATGATGGCCAATTGAAGGAAATGGTTCCATACAGAAGACCCAATAAGAATATGATATAAGAAAGCATGAAATTTGATTTTTAGAGTTTGTATAAAGTTATTAAAAGTGATAGGAATACAGTGATTGCCAGTTTTGTTTTTTTTTGTACTGAACTACCTGAGGCTATTTACTGAATTAATTTTGGATGTTTGTGGATTTCTGGGGAGAAGTGGGTGAGAATGCAATATTACAAACATATCCTTTCACTGACCCAAGAACTTGTGGGGAGACTCTTTAAATAGCCTGGATTTCATTTGATGTTAGTCTTCTGAAGGCAAGTTGAGTACATTTAGGCTTATAAATGTTATAAAGATTGTATATCATTAGAAAATCTGTAGAATTTGATGCATCCTACAATGAAAGCCAGTGAAGAACAGGATACCTCTTTCCTTTTTGCACAAGGCACAATAATCTGCACTTAATATTTTTAAACTACGATCATATTTAAAGTGTGATTGTTAAGGTTGTAGAATTCTTCTAAATAAGCATTTCTTGATGACATCATGTAGCAGGAACTTTTCAGTTTTGTGTCATATTAATTGCATGTGCTTTTTCTGACAGTGTTGATGATTTCTTCCTGTAGGTGAGGATCAGACTAGGTTATAATAGTGTCTCTTTCTGTCCTTAAGATACATATATCTGTCATTCCCTTTATGCTCTAGTCATATATGATCTAGGGTTTCTGCTGAGTGGAAATGCTTAGAGCACAGCCAGATGTGTTTTAGGTGATTTAAAGGAAAATGAGAAATCTCATCAGAAGCTGTCAAGGGACCTTTATGGCTTTGGTGTCACAGGATTGAATTGTGAGAACTTTTGTGCTTCTTGTGTGTGCATTCAAAATCTTCTAATCTTTCAGGAAGCCTCTCAGCATTGGTTTCCCTTTAGACCTGGTATCTCAGAAAAATAATCTCCTTTCTGTAGGCAGTTGAGTATATGGCCATCATGAATTTTGGAGATATGTTGTTAGGCACTTTTAGTGTTAGGAAGTCTTCTATAAGATGTGATCATACTCCCCTTCAGCTTTTGGAGTCCTTCCTGGCTGAATTTGTCTAAAGCTCAAATTGAGATCAGTCGTGGTGTGCACATCCAGACTCTACTGAAGGCAAAAGATTCCTGAAAAAAGTTTATTCTGTTCATGATGATCCCCATTCATGTTTAGCATGTCTTGCTGTGCATAATTCCTTGTTCACAGAAACAGAGAAAAGATTGTTTTGTTCACTGCGGCTGCCTTTTGTATTTGAAGCTATAATCACTGTCCCTCCTTATCTTTTCTTTAGTCTAACACCATTCTTTCAGGTTTTCTTTCCTAACTGCCTGTTTATACACCTGATTAGGATATTTATGTTTTCTTCATGCTATTGTTGATTGTTGATTTTTTTTTTTTGGGGGGGGAAGGTTTCTATGCAAGTAGGTGATCCTAGGCCTATAGTTTTGTTATTGATTATTCCTCTCTCAGCTAAGTACTGAATTTCTCTCATCCTAAAACAAATCCCTCAGGAAATATGCTCACTGCATCTTTTAGTTTTGAAAGGCAAGCAGCCTCCTGGTTGTGTTTACCACTGAGCTTTGCACCTACTCTCTAGCAGTTTCACCAGGATCATATTTCCCTATTTAGCTTGTGAGAATGCTGACCAAGAGCAGCAAGAAAAAATCTTTCACTAGGTCAGTGACTGTGTATCTTTCTTATCCAAAAGTCATTGTATTTTTTTCTAAAGAGACATATTTTTCTTGCTCACTCTAGATGATGCTATTTCAGATGTAAAATAGACTGTAAAGGATGGAGGCAAAAAGCAAAAAGAAGAAAAACAGAAAGGACTAAGAATTGGTCTTTTAAGGAAATGTGAAAGTATCACATTCTCTCTTTCCTTAGTGAAATTTTGACACTAGCATGGATTTTCAGGCAAATAGTTTTCTTGTTTACTGCATTCCCTAAAGCAAATTTTTGCACATGAATCCTTTGTTTGAGGGTTTTCTACATACCTTAATACCAGGAAATTGCCTTTGCAGCACTTTTGGGATACATTTTTTAGGTAATATACACACCTATTTTATTTTTGTCTTTTTCTTTCAGTTGGTACTATGCAGTAGCCTGGTTAAGAGTTCTCTAACCATCATAATGAATAAATGTCACACAATATAGTGTGTTTCAGCAGGTCACAAGACTTCCCTACAGACTATGTCATTTAAAGTGAGCTGTGTTACCATGTTCTGTAACATGCTTGTTAAACAGGATTTATATTCTTTATCTGAGGAAAATAATAAAATAAACAGGAACAGCCCTAGCTAAACAGATTATAGTTCCATTGCTAACACAGTTTTTCATATCCAAGTAATGTTAAATAATTTCTGGAAGAATTAGTTCAAATATTTTTAAT
The DNA here is from genome assembly GCF_903797595.1 of Erithacus rubecula. NCBI lineage: Eukaryota > Metazoa > Chordata > Aves > Passeriformes > Muscicapidae > Erithacus > Erithacus rubecula. Next base: position 82,777,158 of record NC_136689.1, on the reverse strand, counting down.
GTAACAATTGAATTTAAACATTGGGAGTTTTATTATGCAGTCAGTGACAAATTATCTCTCTCACTGAGAAAAGGAATAGCTTAGCCTGTTGTCCTGGTTTAGGGCAAATTTGGGAAGAAACTCCAAAAGGAGTCCCTCTAGAAAAGCAGATTAAAGGGGCCCCTCCTCCATCTGGTTCGGGAAAATATTTCCTAGGAGAAAAGTGGAAAAAACTCTTTATTTAATAAGCAAGGTATTCACGAGCATAAAAATGAATAATATTGAACAATAAAACCTCTCAGTATTCTGAAGAGACAGCAAATTCAGAAAGTCCTTGTTGTGTGGTGCAGCTCGACTCTCTCAGCCTCTCTCGGTCCCTCCTTTACTGGGAAATGTCACATCCCAGCCCTGGTGGGACACAGGTGTTTGCTCCTAGTGCTCTTCTGGGTTTTCAGTCCAGAGCAGGGCTGATCAGTGCCAAGGAAAAGAAAAAAACAAAACCAAACAAATAAAAAAACCACAAAGAAACCCAACACGCCCCCCCCCCCCCCCCCCCCAAAAAAAAAAAAACAACCAAACCAAAAACCCCAAAAAATCAAAACCACAAAACCCCACAGTCTGGGGAACTTCCCTGCCTCAGCTAGCTAAGAACACTACAAGCAAAGGAGAGCTCTGTCCCACTGTCTGTCCGTGCTGCAGACAGCACAGTCTGTGAGAAGAAAAACTGAAGCTCTTATCAACGTGTTGTAAAAATGATTGCTTCAGACATTACAGCACTTCTCCCCCTCTTCCCTCTCAAATCTAGTTTTAAAGGTGCAAAACTTATTTCTGGGCTAAACAGATGAATGAGGATACAATTCAGCATCATAAAGTCACCCCAGGACATCTGTACAGAAAAATGTATTCAATATTAAGATGATACAAATCTGACTTCCACAGAGATGCTTCTTGCTTATTTACACAATTTTAGCACAGAACACTTATTTGGAGACCTATTAAATTTACTGAATGCCAAATTAAGTTTCCTCCAGCAACTGTGAGCACAGGGTAGCTCATATGCTAAGGATCTTGTTGCTTTCATTGACATGACATAACTTTTGCTACAAAATTGTACTATATTCCAAAACATGTTTATGTGGACAACATTCATGTCTTGAGCTGCACATTGCCCTGGTGTGCTTTCACCTCAGTGGGCATTTGATTCAAGCATTATCACAATAGGTGTAGAAAATGTTTCTCTTTGCAGAGAAAAGTTCAAATAATGTTTCTTCTGCTTCAAATAAATCTGATGCTAAATCTCCTTCTCAAGTGAAAGACTAAGAGGCTGCTGATAGTCATGTAAATGATGGAATAGATAATTGAGAGACTATGACTGTGATTCAAAATAACAAAAGAAAATTTTTCCACTTAAGGTTAAAAGTGTACTCATAATTTTCCTGAATGGATGACCACATTAGATAGGCATGTTTTGATGCTGTCAAACTCCACATAAGAGGAACATCAGGTCTTCAAGGCATTAACATCCACACTGAACATTAGTTATTCCAGAAATTAAGGAAGAGAAGGATTAGGTTTTTTTTACATGCAATGTACATTACACATCACACACTGTCCTTTTCTTTACCTGAAGGGCACAACAGTGGGGTTAAAAAGAATTTATTTCAATAGAGATTTAGCATATTTGCTGTGACTGAAGGAGTAAAAGACTATAATGGCTACATTACTTAGTAACTGGAAGATGTTAATTTTGGTGATAGTCTTTTCTTCCAGTGTAGCATTTAATAATTTAATGTTATATAAATATTCAAACTTGTATTCCTACTTGACAATTAAAAATTCTTTAGTAATGCACATATGTCAAGTTATTAAGATATGTAAGTTATTCAGTTAAGTTTAATGTTATTGCACATCCAGTTTAAAGTCTTCTTATGAAAAATTGAATGAGAAGAATATCCTGGATTTTTTTTTGTAATAATTTAGTTAGAAATCATGTCAGATTTAACTAAGATGATATCCTCTAATTTGCTTGTAAGTCACCATAATTTTCTTCTGCTTCTTGTCAGTGACTTGTAATGAAGTTTGCTTAAATAAGTGCTACTGCCTTTGTGAAACTGACAGGGTGAAATAGTAAATACAATATTTAGGTAACTTAAGCTTTTATATCTCCTGAGACATGAGACATTGTTGTGTTACTCTACAGTGTTGATTCCTATTTGGCTTTTTAAGATTATATTTCTGTATAAATTCAGTTTTACCTCAGATTTCTTTCAGCTGGAAAGATCAACTTCAACATTATTGCTGTTCTAATTCATCTCTAGGTGTTTGAGTCTTTTGTAGCTGGCACTAATCCTCTGAAGCAGGGAACTTAACTTTTCTTAATGTGACGTGTTAATGCCAATATAATAACACTAACAGTAGGGAGCCCAGATTCATGTTCTCATAGTGATTAACAAGGATTTAAAGCACTTTTTCTTAAAACAGATAATTATTACCATTTACAACGTTCTTTTAGACCTTAATTATTTATCAAAGGTACCATTGAGGCACCTGACAGTGTTTGCAGTAAATCCCCTGAGGGATACTTCATACATAGTATATCTCCAACTTCAAAAGAAACAAACCAAAAATATGTTTCAGCTCTAGTAACCAGCTCTTTCATGCCTCCCTGGCAGAATAGTGTCATGGCCTGGAAGTGGGCACGATGTTCACATTTTTATCCTTTAAAAAAATAAGAATAATTGTTTCTCATCACAAGACTTCTTGCATGCATTCCTACTCATTGAGGCCTTCCTCAATGGCACAGAGTGTGGGATGAAAGGAATGGGAAAGCATCTGTGAAAGGCAGATGTGCACAACTTCTTCATGCTAGTATGAACCCATTTTGCTTCAGCTCCTCCTGAAGCCAAAGGAACTAATTCAAGAAGATAGAAGGTACTGATTTATTTTGCTGGCTTATTTCCTTTGTGTGGATAAGTGTCTGTACTGCTGACCTCAGTGTCCTGTCAGACCTGCAGTGTGTGTTTACTGAGAGGGAAAGGATTCCTCCTGCCCCAGTCTATACTGCTTTCTCCAGAGTGGCAGGCACTGCAGACATGCATGAAGAGGAAACATTCACAGTTCCTAAGTGCTGAATCCTTCTTGTGGGATTGAAGGGCAGATTGCAAGTCTGTCTATTCACAGTTTGTCTACAGAAGGAGATATATGCTTTTTTTTCTTGTAAATTGTCACCTCTAGGTTTATACCTGGCTGTGTACTAATTCATTTCACACATGCACCTCATTTTTGAAATACAGTGAAGTATTTGTAAGGAAGCTTTATTTAACTTCCTCCTTAAACCCAAGATATATGATACTGCAGCTGTCAAATCCAAGAGCTCAAAAATTATGAATAAGGTTTAAACCATCCCCTCTTGCTTTAAGGTTATTATAATCACAAGAATGGTCTTTTTTTTTTATTTCTGAGGTTTTTTGTAGGATGTCTTCTTCTTGTATTAGAGTGTAATTTTATTTATTTATTTTAAAAATTTGTTTTCTTTTGGAGCTTATAAAAACCCTTCTGTTTCTTGATATGGCATAGATTTAAATCTGCACTATATTTCATATCAATAAATATACTTCAAAATATCACTTGTTAATATTTATTTTCTTAAGAATCTTGCATAGAATTTTAAGAATATTGAGAAAACTCAAGGAATTGAGCATAAGAATTAAGTTGTTCATACAATTTTGACAAGAGATTGAACATAGAATTGGCAGTACAATAGCAGTTCTACAACAGTGTAGAACCTAACTACTCTGTACATGCTCTCCTGAATATTGCATGGCTGCAATATTTGAAGGCAACATCCTTGAACAAGTCAAATGTACAATTTCTTTTAAATATTTTGAGTATATTCAGTATGAGGTAAACTTATGCTCTTGTGCTCTTTAACTGAAAGGAAGAAAATATTTGTGAATTATTTTGTTTAACTCTGGCATCTGTTAGTTCTTACCACTGTGTGAACGAGCAATCCCAAATATTATTAAAATATTTCATTTTAATAACAAATATCAAGGGCCAACAAAACCTGTTATCAACTTTCTTCGTTGGTTTAGTGTGATTTGTCACAAGAAAACTCTATTATGCCACATTAAAACTATTAAAGAAATGAACTTCTATGTTTAAATTTCAAGCAGAATATTTGGAATGCAACTGTGAAATACAGAATGAAATTGGAAATGTTGGCCTTGAAGACTTGTAAAACATATTTGTTAAGCAAGATAAATTAAAAAAAAAAAAAACCCAAACAGATAAAAAGATCAGGGATTTAAACATATTTAAATATGCCACGATTCCAAAGCAAAACACTAAAAGGGGTTATTCTGTGTAATTCAGAAGCTATTCCTTTGTGAGCACATGAAGAAAATCTGATTTCTAAACAACAGTAAGTTTCAGTTTTTAGGAATTTTGTGAGTTAAAAAGTTTCAAAACCACTAGCACCTAAATAGTTGAGGTTTAAGTTAAGGTTTAATTTTTCTACAAAAAGGCTTCAGAGATGGGGAGAGGGTTTTGTGTGGTTGCTGATGGGGTAAAAGCATCTCTAGGAGTAAAAGAAACACACAGATTCTATACTACAGCAGTTGTTTCCAAACTCACAGACTTTTTGTTTTGCCTTGCCTATTCTTCAGGGATTTTTACAGCCTGTCCTTGAGGTAGGACATCCCTGCTAAGAATACCTGGTGTAGGCTTACTCTTTCCTTTATCTTAGAAAAATATATCTTGTGTTACTCATGATATATAGTAGCATTCATAAAATTTGTTGGGCCGTGCTTTAAAATGTTTGTATCCTAACTCATTTCCAATTGTTTTCTTTTACAAAATGCAGCATCTGGTTGGAAGGGACTTGCAGAAGCATTTTTTAAAGAGATTCTGAGGAGTGCCTGGGGATGTGATGATATCAAGGGAGGTGGATTTATTTATGAATTTATGAGTTTGTTCCAGTTTTTAGTGGTGTTTCTTATATCTACGAAAAAAATAAAAAGTACATTTCAGGCCATGATTTCTTAGTTTTAACATTAGTTATATGTTTTTATCTAAATGCTTCTCATTAGAAGAGTCTTAACTTTGTATTATTTGATGACAACTAGCAATTTATTTATGGATGTAACTTTGTAAATAGTTATCTGTTTTTCAGAAAACTGTTTCTATTTGATGAGGATATTTTAACGTTTTATAAAAGCATATCTCAGACTTGTCAGACAATGTATTTTGCACAGTTGATATTTAAAAGAGATTAATTAACAGTGAAGTCAATACTTTTTAAGTTGTGCTTTGGCCTGCTGTGTCCTGTCAAAAGGCAGATGCTTTCTTGGCTGATACAAATCTTAGTAAAATATACACTGGTAACATGAAAACATCTGTATTATTATTGATTTTTGTAGGATCCCTAGTGGTTAGGTGATTAATTAATATTTTTATTTGATTCAATTTTTTCCACAGCATTCCATTTTAGAATTATAGCTGCCTCCTGACTGCAATCCTGGCAAAAAAAAAAAAAAAACAAAACAAAACAAAACAAAAAACCAAAAAAACAAAACAAAAAAAAAAAAACAACAAAAAAAACAAACCAAACAAACAAAAAAAAAAAAAAAACAAAGGGAGAAAATGCCAGCCAGTAATCAAAAAACTGTTAAGAAATAAACAATAATTTTCAAGCAATTATTCTCTTGAGATAATAAAGAGAAACTAATTGCATGTAAAGTGCATGCTACAGACAAATCTTACTGGCAACCCTACCTTGTTCTGTATCAGGGTACCTCAGTTTTTGGTGTGCTGTTGCATCACCTCTGTGTGTCTGTTAGTAACACGTCTTTAACTCCCATGGAACATGATCCAGCTTCAAAAATCCTCTTACCTGATTCTTATCTCTTGTTAATGGCACCTCCTCTGCATTTCTCCTGATACATGTCTGTGCTTTTTCAGGAAAATGCAAGTATATCCCCGTTATGTATTCTGTGGTCTTGTGAAAAAAAAATAAAAAAACCCAGATCTATCAGACAAACTTGCACAGTTGTCTGGGCAGCATGAATCCCAGAGTGCTTGTCAGATTTTTGAGAAACTTCTGAGCAAGTAATTTTTGCAAAGGTACCTGATGATACTTAAAGCAGAAAAATATGTCTCCTCTTTATAACAATACAGAATATTTTGGGAATACTTTTTGACCTGAGTTTTCTGTAAACTTAAGAGATTACTGACTGCCAGTTATTGTATTTAAATATACATAAATAGGATATCTACTGTTTTTTTATATTGTCACAGAATTCTCACCCAGAGTTTAATCTTATTGGCATATTGAGGTGCCTTAGAATTGTAGCAGAACAGGTGGAAACGCCTCTCAAAGGTGCAATCTCTATCTAAAGATGATATTTTTTAAGTAACTTAATAGAAATGGAACAGAGCTATATCTGTAATGACTTTATTGCAGAATAAGGCATCAGTTTAAAACATTAGGTGGCAAAACAATAAAGCATGAGGGCTTGCTAATTTCTAGGTTTAGAGTTTGTTAGGTTGGAAGATGAATATTAACTATTTGCAAGCTTGAAGTGTTTGAAATTGTATGCTATTTATGAGATCTCTGGGGTCTAAACAATGTTCATAAGCTAGGAAGACTCATGAAGTAAATATGTGTTTAAAGAATGAAGACAAGTACCTCAAAATTATGCTGCAGTACATTTATTTGTAAGTTATCATATGTGTAAGATTGTATCTGTGATGTAAGGACACATAATTTAATATCCCTTGATCACCTTGTCATGCCAGGTAAAGAGGTTTTAAATGCGAAAGGGATAGTAAAGTATCACCAAGCATTTTCTCTGTAGGCATGCTTGTTTGATTATAGCAATAATGAATGTTTGCTTTCCCTCATAATTTCTGCTTAGCTAAATCTATGATTAAAAAAACAAACACAAATTAGTGCTATTGGTCAGAAACAAACCAAGCAAAGAGTTTAAATACATTAAATCTAATTTCCATCATGCCTGGATAAGTAGAGAGGTCTATGTGCGCAGACATTCTTTCCTCCACTACCTACAGATTTTCTGCACTTCTGGGGAATACTCTGGGTCCAGTTCCCCTTTCAGATTCTTCTGAAACCACCAGCCCCTCTCAAGGCTTTCTCTGACACTGATGTTGCTCTGAAATATCTCTGTCAATCTGCAGGGGCAAATATTGTTGCTGAGATTTGTAGTGGGCATTAAATGTAGATGCACTAAAATTGGTGTGAAGGGTGAATGAAAGGGATGTGGAATGTGGAAGCAAGAAAGAGAAGAGGAGAAAGGCTTTTAGAGTGGCTGGTATAGGTGACACTAGGTTATCCACAGAATAACAGTGTGACAATTCTCAGGGCAGCCAGTCTGGGAAAGCAGAGAAGAAACTAAGAAAAGGGAGCCTGCTCTCAGAGCAGAACAGTCTCAGGCCATTAAGAAGTAATGATAAAAAGAATGAGAACAGAGTTGGAGACTTGACATACTTCAGGAGACTAAAGGAAATTCACAGAAATTAAAGAGGACAGATGCACAAATTTTCTTAATCATTATTAGATCAGAACAATGCACAGTCTCCTGTCTAAGAAAAAAAAAGCAAGTTGTAATGAAAGCTTGATAAATATTTTCTTGCCTTCCTATGTCATTGCATGAAATTGTGGCCAAACCACTGGGTACATACAAGTTGTGCCTGTATGCTGAACAGTCTTCTTGACATCTCAGGCCATAGGAAGGCTTGGCTGTATTGGTGCCTTAAGTTTTAAATTTCATATTTTCCAGACTCTCTACTGCATTAGCATGTAATTGTGAACTTCATATAAAGTGTCAGCAAGCTCTCTTCACAGTTTAGTTAGACAAAACAATCCTTTCCAGCTCAAGAACCAAGGACACCATTGCAGCTTTGAACCCAAAAAATGATAAACAACAGATAATTGAGGAGAGCAATCTGGGAGGATAGGACTTCATAACCTGAAGCTGTAATGGGACAATTAACCCTAATATCTAAATGGATCAAAACTTATAAAAGTGTGAAAATTTGTGACCTGCCGTCCATCTTGGGTGCAGCCATGGCCAGGCCCTTGCACTTCCCAAGGTGCATCCTTTGAAGGTCTTTTTAGTAAATACTTACTTTGTTCCTTTAACACTGTCTAGCCTCTGTTCTAGGTAGCCTCTCAAGGCATCAGTATGAGCAGTGCTGGATTCCTTTTAAAATATTTTTTTTTTCTCCTTCTGCAACTGATTGCACTGAACATTGCTATATGGTTGCACCAATTTTGCAGCATGTTTTCCTTCACTGTGGAAGTGATTTTTATTTCTTTTAATGGTTGCCAATATAATTGTTTGAAACAGAAAATCAGTAGTATAACAACAAGAGGACTGGCTGGTGTAGCACCCATGCATGTATGGTTGTCTCGAGTACTCCACCCCATAGAATGGGTTCCAGAGAACACCTCTGCAAGGCACTGGTCATTTTGAGGAGAAGGTGAATTACTGGGAATGCATTTAATGGAGGAAGCCAAGGATTTTAACACTTTCATATATTAACCAGGTAGGAAAAGTATATAGATAAAATAAAGCAATATAATGAATGATAAAATCTGAGTGTTTTGAGGGAGAATGAGCACTGTGGATTTCAGAAAAGGGTTATAAAAGATTTATGTTTCAACATTCCTTTAACCAAAAGGGTATAACATGAATCTTTACTTTAAGCTAATTGTAGAGGTTTTCATCCCTAAGTAAAACCCAGTTGTGAAGCCTAGAGCATGCTTTCATTGTGAGTTTTCAAAGAAAAAACCTGACTAATACAGAAGATAATGTTTTCTTTGCAAGAAAGTATGAATAATAGAGCTATAACTCTGTTGTAGGAGAGGGAAAACTGTATTTGTATGAAAATAGATAATCTTCCTGACACCATAGTTATAAGGACCCATTGTTCATAAAGAAAGTATAAATTCCTGTTGAGGTACTTCAGCCTGGGAGAGCACAGAGGGAGTTTGCTCTGCACTTGTCATTAGAAGATGAGAGATTAAATGGGGCCTTAAAAAGGCAAATATTTCTGTGAACATTTATATCATTCCATAACAAAGATCTACAATAGAGCTCCTAAATCATCTTGGAAGTCAATGATTAGTGAAATTACCTAGGATCTCAAATTTATTCATGTTTCATAGGTTTAATAGAAAGACACTTTCTAGAAAGACAGAAACTCTTTCTAGAAAGATGCAAACTTTTACAACAAGCTTTTCATATGACCAAGCTGTCAGGGCTGTGCTGGGTGGGTATTTTTAAAAGCTGTGTAGGTGTTAAAAAATTTTTAAACTTACTAGATTTTATGAAGCACAGATTCTTTGTTCTATAAGCACCTAAGTATGCTCAGGTTAAAAAATATTCTTCCATTCCAAGAAAAATGCTTGTGCAAAAATTTATTCTTAAACTTTTTAAGTAATATACATTTAAAATCAGGGGTATGTTGAAATGCTTTTTGGGTCTGACACACATTGTATTCAAGTCAGGTACTACATGTATTGCAGTGATGACAAGAAGAGTGAAGGCATGTTAGAAAGAGTATTAAGCAATAGTCCTGGACTAACAGCCTGATTGCCTGCACTTTCAATGCTGTGAATGTGCATCAGTGCTGCACTAGGAATATGCAGCAATGCCAGATCATTTTCTCCATAGTCATTTGTGCTCTGTTTACTGCATACATTGCATGGTTCAGTTTTCCTCCCAAAATGTGTTCCCAGAAAAACTGACAAGTAAATTGAATTTCTTCATTGTAATCTACCCTATGTAACCAGTCATTGCTACCCTATGAATGGGATTTTACTGTATTTCTCTAGATACTGCTCTGTACATGGATGGGGGAGATAAAGAACACCACGTAATTCATTTCTGCATAAGCAAGGGCAAGTAAATGTTAATTCATGCTGAATAGAACTGCTGTGTCCTCTGCATATATACACATGTATATATATATATGTGTGTGTTTGTGTGTGCGTGTGTGTGTCTATGAGGAACTAAAACCTGCTGGAAAACAACCCAATTGCCCAGTTAATTTAGAGGAGTTTTGAGATCTACACTGAACATGGTTCAGTTACAGTTACTAAAATCAAGTCTATTATGTCAAGGAAACTTACTTACAAAAGAGTGATACTCTAGTTGAGGAGAATATTCCTGGTAGGGAATGTATGGCTGTCACTACATTAATTTATATCCCCCAAGCCTTTTAAGATACTGAAATTTTGATTCACAGTAGCTTTTTCCCTGAATGCAGATGAAAATAATAATGAACTTTAATGCTTTCTTAACCTGATGCTTAAAGCCAAAAATGCTTTTTCACCTTTCCAGCAAAAATTTGCTTAGAACATACACATGATTGGGATCTTCAGGTTTATTTTGCTATGCCACATTTCATAAAAAACATTGTTCTCCATTTTCACATGGAGGTCCTGGAGCAGGTCCAGCAGAGGACAGCAAATGTGATTAAGGGACTGGAACATCTCTCTTATGAGGAAAGGCTGAGAGAACTTGTCCTGTCCAGCCTCAAGAAGAGACAACTGAGAGGGGACCTCATCAATGTCTGTCAGTACCTGAAGGGAGGGTGCCAAGGTGATGGATCCAGGCTCTGCTCAGTGGTCCCGAGCAACAGGATAAAAGAGAACTGGCAGAAATTGATGCACAGAAAGTTCTACCTGAATGTTTTTCTATATGTCTGCTCTAAATACTCCAGACTCTTCTCCCTACAGCAATTTTAGAGCAGCACTTCACAGTCTAGAAGGTTAGATTACCTCAGGCATAGAAGACACTATCCTTGAGCAGCAAATTAGGGAAGCAGTATAATGAATCTTTTCTCCTATGTAGTGGAGAATAAAATGGGAAGTAGTTATGAGGATTTAATTCCCTTTTATATGTAAAAGAGCTTTGAACTCTTCAGCAGGGTGCCCTAGGGTTGAACAATTTTCTATACTGATGTGCTCCTGTGCTTTATTTCCCAAGAGATTAGGTTACAGTGATGGTTGGGATAATAGGCAACTTTGCACTCAGAATGAGTGGCAGAAAAACTTCTACAGCTTGGTTTGTAGAACTGTGAATTTTATTCAGAGAACAGAGAAAAGGAAAGAGGGCAGGTATGTGCTGTGTAAGATGCTATATAATGAGATGGAATACGATTTCTTAGTTCCTTCTTTTTTGAGTCTGGGGTAAGTATAGAATACATCGACTACCAGACTAGCCTGAGGTGTTTAGTTAACACAGCTTCCTTGGATTTTACTCCAGCTGTAACTTACTCATCAATGGCCTTCCCTTCAAGGCAGTCCCTCCTGGACCTTCAGGGTGTGACAAGTGTCTGTGCAAGACTATTGGAGTCAGGAATAAGTGAACATTTGTACATCAGGATCTCTAACCACCCAGGCATGCACAAATTCTGGAAGGATTTCCTTGAATGAAGAAAAGATGACAGAAAACCCACACCCTTCAGAGCAGCTGAGGTTATTGTATCTATCTACATCCTCCTCTTCTACATCCACCTCCTTTCCTTTCCTGAAACACTAGGATCTAGATTGTTCATCACTTTCTTCCTTTGTCAAGACATGGTTGCCCAAAATAGCTACAAAGTGGGTTTTGGTACCCATCACTGTTACTGTGATGACCACCAGATGATTATCTTATTTTGTTTCTCAGAAACAGCTGTCACATTTTTATGTTTCCTGGTGCAAAAATGCATTATACATCTGTCAACTGGAAATCACCCCTAAGTGTTCAGTTTTGCTGGGATGCCTATAAACACCAGAAGGGCATCTGATTTGTTATTCCTAATTCTTCCTTGAATCTCCAGTGTCCCACCATTTACTCTTTCCATTTTTATTTTGTTTCCCCAGGATCTCAGAAGATTTGATTTTAAACTGTCAGCTTTGCATCATATATGATACCTTTCTATTTACATAATTTATCTTGCCTGTTAGAGAACACACACTTCTTGACTGAAAACCAGAGAAGTGAATTGCTAAGGCTTGTGGCTACTATTGGAATACATACAAATAATTCTTTGCATTATTTCATCAAAGGAGAATTTGGATCTCTCTTGGGTGTTTTACCTACTGCTTTATCTCACACCATGACAAACATGGGAGACCCTGGTCTCTGATGTGTTTCACAGCAAACATTCACTTTTCATTTCTTGTGTATTTCCACATCATTATGTAATATGTACTACTCATTTATAAAGATATATCCAAATGTTATCCCTCTCTTTAAATGCAGTTGGTTTTCTGCATTATTCATTCTAAAAAAATTACATCCTAGCTAGAAATGTTTTTATTGAAGATATTTGCTCATTGCTTTCTTTCAATGCTCAATTTTTTTAACAAATGACTGGGTGATATTACACTGCAGGCAACTTGAGGCTCTTGTTGCAAGTCCAAATCTGTTGCAGATTTATGCATAGAATATCCTGAGCTGAACTGGAAAATTTTTTTTCCCTAAATTCTTAACCTGCTTTTGCTTAAGGCTATTTTTGTCTGTCTGTTGGGATTTTTTAACATGCTGTTTCTTAATTTTATTGCTAGAAGTAAAAGGAAAGTCAAAGTTGATTACTTTAAGAAAAACATTATTCTAGTTGATGTATCAAAGGAGTATATTAAGTAGGTAAAAATAGTCTGTTGAAATAAATCTATATTTTTTATTGACAGCACCGCATGAACTTTGACTTCCTTGTCCTTTATCTCCTGTGTTAATCTATTTAGTCTTGACCCTTCAGGCTTTGGTGTTTTTTTTTAATATAGATGAAGAAATTTTTCCATAAGTTTGAATATATTTGAAAATTCTCTTTTTTTCTGTTTGAAATATTTCCTGTCTCTTACTAAAATGATTTTTGAGGGTTTGTCTGTCTTCTGAGGGTCAGAAATGTTCAATCACCATACACAAGTTACTATATATGTGGTCACTGTGTAAAATAATAAAAGTAAAATAGGGTGAGGAGAGTTGAATTGATAGGGTCTGGACAAGACTCAGGGTTAGTCTCCTAAAAATGCAATTTCCTAGGTTAAGGTCTATTTTGCTATAAGAAACTTGTGTAATAAATAGGAAGCATTGTAGAATATCCTTCCATTCACAATTCTGTGAATGTAGATGCCTGAACTGATTTTGGAAAATTCTTTCACTTATTTACTTCATAATAGAGGAATATTGAGTGACTAGAAGAATTTAACTTTGCTTTTCCAGTGCAGGAAAAGAGGCAATGAAACTTGTTTGACAAACAATTTAATTCTGATTAAAGTTGACCTGTTGGTGCACTTTCCTTATTTGCATGAATGTTTGTAGAACATGGAAAGACTCTGTGATGTGTAAGTCCTGGATACTTAAGCACTTTGAGTCAAGTATTTTGTTTAGTTGCCTTATAATCAACTTAAGAGCTTGATTTTAAGTGCTGAAGAAAAAAAAAAACCCTGCCTCTAAATTGTGTCTAAATTAGGAATAGGGAGGGAGTAATGTAAGGAAAAACTGATATTAATTTGAAATGTCCTTGCCCCTAAAAGTAAGGAGACAAAATACATTGAAAATTCATTTGGCCTGTTTCCATCTCTGTGGTATATTTTTAATATGACCTTTACTTATGAGAAGTGTATCTGTTTTGAAAGACCTTCCAATTTTAAAATATCCTCCAAGATAAAGTTAGCAAATTTTTCAATCGATAGTCCAATATTTTTAAATAAAGAGTTGCTGTTTAGCACTTGTAATTCATATCTAGTTGTAAACCTTACAAGGGTTTTGAGATCTTTTTTCATAACAAGTAATTCTGAAAAATGTGTTGAGATTTAGGCTGCAAATGGATCAGCCTAATCTCTGTCAAAGCCATTGTGCATTTCTTTCCTCATGATTTTATAGGGCAGGACACCTGAAAAATTAGTCTTTATCATATAGTTGGTCCTATCTTTAAATCAAATATTTTCAAATTTGAGCTGAACTGAATTACATCTTTCTTTTAAAGGATGTCAGAAAAAGAAGAAAGTAAATGCAACTTTGTAGAATTTCATTTCACATCATGAAACTCCCACTACAGAACCAAAGTGCAGACATGTCCTGTTAATTCAATCTCATGCATGTCCTTGATAATGTGATAAATTTTTCTTTAAGTGCCCATACTTTTAGTGTAGCCATTATAATTGGATCTTTAATAAGTTGCTTTCAGGAGGGGGAATATATGTCACAGTGTTTTGAGAGGCTTCAGCTCTCACGGAAATTATTTTGGCTGATTATCAAGGAAGAAGAAAATAATTTCATTGGTCTTTCCTTCTAGTATCATCTGATGTTCTGACAACTACTCTGACCAGTCTGCTCTAAGTTACCTTTGGATCTTGAGTTTTATCAGCTGGGAAGTTTGAGGTATGTCAAAATTCTCTGGTTTCACTCAGTGAAGTCTTGAAAGTATGTAGAAGGAGAAAAGTTACTCTTTTGGCTGGAAAATACAATGTGTGCTAGAAGAAACTTGTACTTAGAATAATTCCATGGAAATGTTCAAGGCCAGATTGGATGGGGATTTCAGCAACTTGTTCTAGTAGAAGGTGTTCCCGTCCTAAAACACCCAAGTGAAAAATCCCCAAAAGAATCAGAAACTATTTGAATTGAATAGATATTATCCTTTGGGCATTGGATTGGTTAATACCATATTGAGATGATATGAGTAAGGAGCTGCATTATGTTAAATTTGGAAGAGAAAGTTCTACATTTTGATATTATTTCCCCTGAGAGACATGTTGATACTCCTTAAAATACATAGATCAATAAAATGTAGAAATATATAATGAAGATAAAAATTTTGTAGGAGTTTACATAGCTTCTACAAAATCATAAATATTCTTCAGCTTCAATATCAACCAGCCCCTAAATAAGATTGTTAAAGAAACTTGATTTTTTTGTTCTTGTTCCTGTTGCAGTGTAATAAAAGATCTGATATGGCAACAAACCAGTGCTTGAATATTTCCATCCCATTTTTGCAAAACCAGATAAAACAGTATTTCTGATTATCAGTTTAATATTTCAGAAAATTCTTTTGATGATATAGAAGTTTGTTACACTGTGGAAATTCACCATCACTGGCTGACTCACACCTCTAGGACTTTCAGTAATTTTGGAAATGTGCTCTTGATTAGCTGTTCTTTTATTTCCCTCTTCCTTTTTAAACATACTTTACATCAGTGTTCAAATTTTGTAACTGCTACCCTTTGAGAAAATACTTCTCAGAAGCTTCGAATCATCCTTATTCCACCATTTATGACCAGAAAGATGTGCCATAAAATATTCTTTTATTTTAAAATTGTACTTGTTTGGAAGATGTTTATAATTATGTAGAATGAGCTAAATTTATAATTACTGTAATAAATAAGCTCAAAAAATTTCACGTTTCCTTTTGTTTTGTCATACCTTGCTGATATTTTCATTTCTGTGTGTACTGTTTTTCAAATAATATGATTGATCACATGTTAAAAAATATTATTTTAATTGCATTTGTTCTCCTTTTAATACCAATGTTCATATTAACTAGTCATAATGGATTGAACATTTATAGCACCATAATTGGTAGTATCATTATGGATTTTCTCTCTTTTTCCTAACAACTGATATTTCTCCTTCTTGATGGTTGTTGTTTTTGATTTTTGTTTGTTTGTTTATTAATTAAAAACTTTTTAAAAGCCTGTCTTGGATGAGAATAAATCTTATAGGCATTTAAAGGTTTAAAGACAAAGTAATTTTTTAAAAATACGAACTTTTTACCTATACTCTTTTTAATATCTCATTCCTTTTAAAAATATGCGAATTAAAAAAGAGTTTCATAAAGGAGTTTATACCTCTTGCCAAAAAGGAAAATATTCAATTATGGTTCAAGACAATACCCAAATGTCTTAATGTACTTCATAGAAATAGTCAGCAGAATTTCCTCCAATAGATGGTAATTAATGTGTTCATGAACATCCTTTCACATACATTATAGCTTCCTTTACTGCTCCCTGTTCCTAGCTTTCAGCTATCTAATTAATTTGGTAATGTAAGACTTGACAGGTGGTTTTAATTTTCTGCACCACTGAGAGGGAGACATGAGATTGCAGTCAGGGAATACAAATATCACCATGGTATTTATTTTAATATGTTTGTTTTGTTTGGTTTTCTTGAGAATGTGTAAAGCTATTTTATTGGTTTGGAACAAATAGGGATGAGGGATTCAGGCTGTTCATAGTGTCAGGTTGTCTGATCAGTAGGATAAGACTCTTTTACAGAAAATAATTCTCTAGTGCACTTTTTCTGTCTTATGATTTTAGATGAAATAATATTTTTCTAATGGATAAATATTATGCTAAAATATTTTGATACAATAACAAGGGTTTTGCAAGTTGGAGACCTTCTTTTAGTATGTGTTTCTCTGAAAAGGGGGATTAAGGACTTTAAAAATGATACCTAAATAATACAACACTTGTAGAAATGCTAAAAGCTGGTTATTCTCTTTCCCATCTCTGATAGTGTCATAATATTTGCCTAAATGTCCTTGAATGTCTTACAGGACTGGAATGAATAACTGGATATTTCATTCAATTTTTCCTCACTGCTGCAATAGTGAATTGTCTTGCAATTCTGGATGAATGGTAACTAAACTGTGCATGAGAGGCAAGAAGTATTTCATGCTCACTTACAGAAAATTGAGATATGGCATAGATCAAGTGGCATCTTTACAAGATATAAATGTTAGGAGTAATAGAGGCAGCTTTAGGTGAAAAACTCCTAAAATCAGATTTCTTGATTTTTTATGTATTTCTCTATTCACAAGAAACCCTTTCTTTACACACTATTTTCCTACTCTTAAGGCAGAACTAAAGCACAATAGATTTTATTCCATTTTATATTACTTACAGAAACCCAGATTTAAAATTACTTGATAAGTGAATGTTTCTGAAGTATTCTTATCTGTGTTCCAGTCTTCTGCAAAGCTCATGTGTGGTAAGCTATGCAGCTTCTGAATAAAATAAAAAGACTTAGAAGAGATAAGCTACTTGTACAATGCAGCAGAGTATTAAAGAATAAAAGAACGACAGCAACATTCATATAAGGTTTGAACTCAACAGCCTGGTTCCTTGATTTGTGACCTGGTTGCTTACCCACCACATATTGTCATTTGAATATCCCAGCCTCAGATGACCTTGGGAACTCTTGCCCAGTCCTACACTTTCAAGAGAGGGAGGCAATTTATTTCTTATGAACACTTAAGGACTCAATCAGGTAGAGGAGTGGAGCATTGCTAAGCACTGCCACAAGAAAATGCAGTGGAAGCTAATTTTCAAAATTTCAGTCTTCTGTGTAGGGGAGTAGGTTGGGAATATAAGAGATTATTTAGAGAATATAAAATCAGGTTTTTCTGAGAGGTTCCTTAAGATTGAAGTTCCAGATCTTTTAGATTAATCCTAGGGGAAAGACGATTATGCAATGGGGATTCCCTGAATTCAACAGATTGTTGCAGTGGCATCAAGACACCACCCTTCACGAAGGCCTGCAACATCTGATCAAGGAAGTTATGTTCAAAGTGATCACAGGGCCCTTTAAAATTTTCAAATCATCTAGGCTGGAAAATACCTGTAAGATCATTGAGTACAACCATTAACTTAACACTGCCGAGCCACCACTGAACTGTGTCCCTCAGTGCCACAGGTCTTTTAAATATATCAAGGGGTGATGGTTTAAACACTTCCTTGGGTAAGCTCTTCTGATGCCTGACTACCCTTTCCATGAAGAAATTTTTCCTAGTATCCAATCTAAACCTCTGCTGGCAGTTTCCTCTTGTCCTGTTGCTCTTTTTTATTTCTTGGAAAACAGACAGACCCCACTTCCCTAACTACTACACCCTTTCAGGTTGCTGTAGACAGGACTCCCCCTCAGACCCATTTTCTCCAAACTACAGAGCCCCAGTTCCCTCAAATTAGACATTTTCTGTAGAACCTTCACCAGCTTTGTTGCTCTTTGGGCACACTCCAGCACCTCAACGTTTTTCTTGTATGGAGGCCACCAAAACTTAGCACAGGGTTGGTGCTATGACCACACCATGATGTCTGTTGTAGTCTGGCTAAAAAGACAAGGAGATCCTTTTCCACTCTCCTGTATTCATTACAGGTGATGTAAATGCTGCTCCTGTCTTTCCATTCTAATCTGATAGCACATTAAATCTGATGTGGCCATAATGACCAAAGATGTTTTCCCAAATAAAAAGCTCCTTGCTGCTGCCCTGTGTATTGGCTTTAGTTATGGAATACTTTACTGGTGCAATGCTTATGAGCAGCACTGTGAGGGTGTCACCTAAGGATTGATTATCTTTGAAAACCAGATTTTATTTGGAGTGTGTAAAAATGAATTGAAAATTCAGATGTGAAAATTGAATGCATTTCGAGTAAATGGACAACCTTCCCTGTATGAGTTGCAAAAAGGCAAAGATAGTAAAAAAGAATGAATTGTAATACATATTTAGTGAAAACTGATGACATTCCATCCATACATGTTCATGAGTTTGTCACAGACTAAAGGAAAAAACCCAAAAGTTTTGTCAAAAGTGTCACCAGTACATAAGGCCATGATAAACTTTTTTACAGAGCTCAAAGAGGACAGGAGTACTACTTCATTATTTATCACTGTACCCTGTATTTGAATTCAGCAACACACACAAAATGGTAGAGGGACTAAGGAACTCATCTGCAAGACTAGAGAGGGGATTCTGCTTCCATGATAAAATATTTTTTTTAAATCAACAAGGTTCTGTTTGTCATACTACCTAGGTATTGCCCTAGGTATTTTGCTTAAATATCAATCTATTATTAAATATTAGTCTAGAGTAAAATTGCAAATTAAATCACACATTTGATCAGTGTCTCTGCATATGTTGCTACTTAATCATGTTTAAAAGCATGTTCAGCTTTTCACAGTTCAACCATCAGCTTTGTTTCCATTCTCACTTTCTTTCTTCCCCTGTTTTCTAAAGAAGTGGTTTCTTGAAATTACTTCATGACAGCTTTCTTTTTTAAAGGTCTGTCAGGCCTTAATGAACAATCTTAGGTATTTTGGCTTTCTGTCATAAGAACTTGGACAAAATTCCGGTCACTGTTTATCAGTGGCATAACTGTAGTGTCAGATCCAAATTACTCCCTTTAATAAAACACTTATTTTAGGAGCAGCTAAATAGCTGTCCTTGTAAACTGAAAGCTTGTGTCCTTCTAACCTCAAGAATCCCAGAATAATTCTATTTCTTGAAAGACAGAGCGAAATGTTTTTCTAGAGAAGAGGTGGCCAAGAACAACTGACCTGAAAGTAAATAGAAGAGAAATGGCTTCAGTAATTTCAAGAGGCTGAGGGGATCCTTAATAGTTCAGAAATAAAGAGATAAGGAAAATCAGTATTCCTTGGAGCACTTCCTTTTTGAGCTACAGTGAGCAGCAGATAGAAAGAATACTGAGACATGCAAAATTAGGCAGCTGCCTGTTAAAAGGAAATCAGAGCAGGCATTCCTCTCCTGGAACACAGTTGGATAGAAATAAGAGTTGCCTCTCTCCTATTGAGAGGCAGCAGTGAAAATGCATGAAAAATGATGCCAGTGAAGAGCTTTAAATTTGCTAAATGTACACCTGGCAAAAGAATGCAATGAAGTTATTTGGGCCATCTGCTTTTGGACAAATAAAAATAAATACTTAATTAGAAAGCATCAGTAGATAATTGTTTGCAAATGCCATCTCAAGTAAGATTCTGGCTCCTCTAAATTTTCTAAAAGCAGACATTCTTAAGGAAAAATGTCATATATCTTACCAGAGTAGAAGTTTTTAATTTGTGATTAAGAAGTGATTAATTTGTCTTCAGAGCATCTAAATTGCTTTAGTCTTTCAATATTAATGCTAATTTCTTTAAAATAGTATAAACTATGATTTGACCATTCTGCCAGCTAGCAGGTTTGGCTAGTAAACAAAATGTGAATAATCAATATAATTTTTTGACGTGGAAATACAGTGGATTTTCTACGGCAGAAACCTTATTAGTAGACTGCCAGGAGATCTTTTTTCAATTCAGAGCTACCTTAATTGCAAAAATAAGGCCAAATATGCAGAGTCAGTTGAGCACATGGGGCATTAAAGAATAAGGAAAAATCACTGTGTCTCCTATTCAGAAATGAAAATGCTCGATATGTTAACATAAGTTAGGGATAAATGTAAAACATGCAGTTATTGCAGTCCAAGTTTTGAAAAATATCAGTAATAGTTTCTCATGCAGCACAATTGATGTGTTTTCTCCTTGGAAGAAGTTCCTTTACTTCCATTCACAGAGAAATGACACAGAATCTCTGTAGGGCTCTACTTGTCTATTTGAAAAGAGAACAAGGAAGAGCAGAGGATTGCTTATATACCACCATTCCTTGTTTTCTCCTCAAAAGGAGGTATAGACACATGGTGTAGAGGAAAGTGATATGTGAGAAGCTTTATTTTGGAAACACTAGTTCCTTCATTGCAGTTTGCCACTGCAAAGGTTTTCTCCATAGCTATTAAAACATTCTGCAGCATCTTTAAAGATCAGGAAAGCGAAACTAAGATAATAAGTAACAAAAGCCTGTCCAAGCTGTGTGTTGTTGCTCCTTTAGAAAATGGCATATATGTAATGTGGCTGACTTGGTGGTCAAAATATTAATGGGAGCGGAAGGGAGTACAAGGAGTCTTGGAGTGAATGGGCAGGGTATGGAAGGGGACACCCCTGTCATCATTTAACTTTATAGTAGAGCTTCTTATACTGCCTTTTGTGTTTAGGTATGAAAGCTTTAAATTTTCTTCATGTTTTCTTCCAAGGGATTTAGTGTTTTTCATGCCCAGTTTTCTTGCTTGAAATCTTCTTTCAATCTGTGTCTTATATTTCACAGTCATAAACTTCTCTGATGAATATAATGAGACCTTTCTCACGTGTTTTCTCATGTTGTAAGAAGCACAGAGGTAATGAGATTCCACCCTTTCCTTCTTTTTGTCCTGATGCCCCCCAAGGCTTCCCAATGCAGCAAGAATGGCTCACTCATCATTACACCTCTATGGTCAAATCAATATAAAGTGGTTCACTAAAGGTATACTTGCAGTTTGAATCATCTCTACCTCTACAACAAGACATGTCCTGTTATCTCAGGGGCAAAGAGGCAAGTGAACAGTTTTCTCTAAACAGACACATTAATTTTATAGCTATCTAATTGGGATGATGTCCTTGGTAATGCTAAGGGTTGTATGCTTTTATTGTATCAATATTGTCCCCTTCAAATTTTTAATATTTCAGGGTGCAGTTATATATTGAGAAAGACTAGTATTCTCTCCCTAGCATGACTAAAGGATATATATTTTTCTCCAGTGGTTTTATAAATGTCATTTAGCAAGTCTACAAATTCAGATCTGACACTCCTGAGTTGATCATGCAATATTCTTCTGCACATGCATGTTTCTCAGAATAGTGCAGCAGGTACAGTGGTTAGTCTTGTAGATACAAGGTGCTTGTTGTGGGTTCTTATTCCACTGTTTTCTTTCCTCATAAACTGGAAGAATTCTGAAACTAAATTTAATATCTCTTTTTCTCTGGTGATGTGTGAGAAACTAGCTCTTGGGACTCTCTGTCAAGCCATGGCTTGAAAACAAATAGGTCATAATGTAGAGAGATCAAATATGCTGAGAGGACAGAATAGCTGTGGTTCAAAAGCAGCCTTGAGAAGATGTGAGGAACTCAAACCTTATTATTATGTGTCCAAGGATCACTGCTTGGTGTTCTAAAGCATGAGACACGACTGAGCCAGGTAATCTCCTTCTCTTCTTCTCATTGATTCCTCCTACTTTCTTTTTTTCCTAGCACTTCTGACTCACTACCTATTCCAGCAGCTTTGCTTTATAGTGCAACCTGAAAAACAGTGTGAAAGATAAGAGTTCTAATTCTCAATTTTACACTGAGAAGTAACCAACACTAAGAAAAAAGGATAAGGAGAATTGCAAAAGAGGACAAATAAAGGACAGAGAACTCACATATTAAAATTTCCAGGTTTTCTTGTATGATCTAATGCATATTTTCTGTTGGCAAAGAGATATAGGAGAGGAAAAAAATGCAGGAATTTAAATGTAAAAGATGCATATGTTTAATGACTATGTAAATGTTATTGCACTAAGAATCTAATTAATTATCCCTAATTATAAAAATATATTTCTGACTTTTTATTACTGAGTAAGTTTATAAATAATATATTTATTTTACAAAAATATTGACATGATAACACTCTCCAGACTTAAGTTGTAAAATTGATATATATTACAGAAACATGATTTTCACTAAATTCCTAATTTATTTCCATCTTTTAATGGCATAGTAGTTAATTAAGCAGTCTTGAAAATGCCCTCTTAAGTCTACACATGTTAAAAAAGGAGTATTACATACATTTATAAAGATAAATAGTAGTAGATGATACCTTCCATTGAGTTCTAAATACGTGCAAGTCCTCCTTAAAATATGTCTTTGTTTCATAGATATTTCTAAATTGGATGACATCCAATTAAAGAGACCTGAATTACAAAGAAACAAACAATAAAACTATAAAAGAGCAGTCTAATTGGGTTATAAATTTGCTTATAGGCTGGTTGGTCTTTCCTTGTCCCATCCCCAACCATAAATTGGAAGATGTTTTTAAAAAAAATCCAGACGTTTATTTTCACAGTGATGTGTATATTAAACAAATCAACAAAGCTAAATTTCTAGCTAAATTTCATTTGTTTCTTCCTACAGATGTTAATAGATATATTATCTTAATAGCTCACCTAATCAAAATAACATGGATTTCTGATTTTGTTTGATAACAATCCATTCACATCTTTTGTGAGACAATTACGTTGAGGATGTCAGAGCAACAATAACTTCAATTTGTATTGTGTATATGTGGCTTAAGTACATAAAGCAAATTTGTAGTGCAATATAGTGAAAGCTGTAAAATATAACAATCTTATTAAAGCAGCCTCCTGTCTTCAAGTAAACATCCTCAAACTGATACAAGACTGCTCCTTCAGCTTCATTGAAAATATACCTCCATTTTTGTGTTTACAATAGGAAGGTTTGAGGAGCTGTTTGTGCTCCCTCTGCCTTTCTTTTGCTGCATGTACTCAAAAAGTCTGAAGTTTTGATTCAGGAAATATTTTCTGCTATCTGGATTTCTGTGAGAATGTCATAAATTGAGGTTTTTCTGTAGAATCAAGAAAGTCATGGCTGGTGTCTTTTATCAATACATCTGACAGTGTTCTATAAAGGGTTGTTTTTCCCAAAGTGATGCACAGAGAAGAGGAGGTTACCAGGGAGGCCAGAGGCTGAAAAAAAAAAAATGTATTGACAGTCTTGGTTCTTGTACTGCTTTTTCTTCAGTCAAAAACTCAGAAATAGGTAAGATCTTGTGCTTGGGCTTTTACTTGCTCTCCACCTGCATCGACAAACCATAGTAGCAGACTTTACAAATTCCCTGTGTTGTGGAGTTGGCTCTTTTGCCACCTGGAATAGCAGATATTTTATACTGTATGTGGCGAGGCTGCTCTGTGAGAATAGGAAGGAAAGAGGCTGGAGCAGGAATATTAGCTTCTGCTAGACAAGTGCATGTTGACAGAGCAACAGACCATATGCCATGTAGTGTCTTTGGGCCTGAAAAGCAGCAGACAGAAGCAGAAACAGAAATTAAACCCAGCTTTTCTGTCAGTAACCAGATTTTTTGGCTTGTAGAATACCTCTAAGATATAATCCTCAGTGGGATTTCAGATAGATTTAGACTGAGCAGTTAGCAAACATAACTACTTTTCCTGCTTCCTTAATTCCCCAGTTGACCCCAGCCTGCTGCACTGAGCTGCAGCTCTCCCAATGGGAATGGAGGCAGGGGATGAAGGGCAGTCCTGGTCTCCTGCCTCAGAAAGCTGTGGTGCTGCTGGAGGGCATGGCTCACAGTAGGTCCTTGGAAGCATGCCACAGCCCTGGAGTGCCTTGGGTCTTATTTCATAATTAGCCTTTGCAGGAGAATCCCAGCTCCTCTGGAAGCTGTCGGCACACACTCCTTGTGAGTTCAGAGAACAGCTGAAGTGGGCCAGGGAAAAAAAACTGGAGTTTCTGTCTTGTTCCCCTGTGTTTACAGCTTATTTCTTATTTTTTAGGGTGCATAGGCTATGTATGACATACTTCAGCATGTGACATTCTCTCCCTAACACAGCATGTCAAAGTGTTTTTTCTGGTTGCCTTAATGTAGGCTTTCAGCACCATTTCAAATGGCCTGTCATGTCTCTCCTGATTTACAGATGTTTTTTCCAAAGCGTACAGGTCTCTTGTAGGTTTTGTATGATGACTGAAAGCCCTGTGTCAATGTCTTGAAGGCTCTAGGATGTATTCATTGTCACTCAATGTTCATATTGAGATTACAGAATTGTTGTCTGTATTGCTAAGAGACCATTTTCTTATTAAAATATTACCTTCCTGTACCAGCAATTTATTAATAAAGTAAAACAATTCAGTTCAAATGCAAACCTTCTGCTGTGAAGCTTGTTTTATGAACAGAGATCCAGGGTTCTTAAGCAAGCATCCTTCCACAAGGTGCCACCTGGGTAAGAACTAAATGGTGTTGTGGGTGATTCTTCAAGTCTGTCCTGACTGAATTAAGAGACAATGTTTGTTTTAACAGCAAGGGCTAGGAGGTTTGGAGGATGATCAAATTCTTTGTTTATAAGATATATCTAAGAAGGTCAGTGAGCTTCCCTTTTTATTGGTTTCTTATTTTTGTTGATGTGACTAGTAAAAAAAAGTCAAGACCAAATTTGGTTATACAATTTTACTCTGGGGTGAATTATGTAGTTTATTTGCTCTTTCTTAATTATGCTCTGTGCTGGGTTATCTAATTTGCATGTCAATAAATTTATTGGGAGAATCCTTTCCAGCAGCAACAGCTGACAAGAGTCACCTGGCTCACAGTGGATTCTAAATAATGTATACACCTGATTGTGTACAAGGAGCCTTGTAACATGTAAATCAGAATTATGACAGGAGAAGCTATCATTCTCCAAACATTTGTGCAAACAAAAAAGAGGTCTCTAATATGAAAGTGAAAGATGCTGCACTTCTGTGGCTGCCTGACATTCACTGTTTGGTGTGTTTTTTGCTTGTTTTAGATAGCTGCTGCTTTTCATTGGTTTGAACTGCCTGTATATTTCTGTCTCTGTTTTTATTTTTTTATTTTCCTCTTTTGCTGACTATCTTGAATTACTTTGATTGTCTTTTTGGGTTATGCCTCTGACTAGCTTGTTGTCTTCCAACTATCTTATTTCAGTTTTGAAAGTATCCTTGTAATATTTAATGGGTATTAAAGAAGTGTTGTATCTAAGAGCTAATACAGAGCACTCTGAGCCACTACAGTGCTGTCTTTGCATATCACCACTCATTTTGGGATACATTTGGGATACATGGTATGCCAGTATAAATTTTGTAATTTATTATTATTTAATTTTAAATATTTCACTTTACTTGCTTCTGATCAGTACTGGTGCAATTGAGAAAAGTGTGTGCAATTATAATATGCCAGTGTGTAAATCCTCAAAAAAAATATGGCTGGGGGTAAAAATGGTTGAAATTTTTTGGAGGAGTTTGAATTGGTTTGCTTATTTCCTAGCTGAGGTTCAGTAGGATTTCTGCATCAAGGACTACACTGAATTTTCTGAAATTCAGAAAATATAGAAACATTCTAGGTAGGTTTCTGACCCTCTGGAGTAGATTGCATTAGCATTAGCCAGAAATTCACTGTGAGGGCAGCCACCACACAACACAAGTGAATACACCTGCATGCAAATGTTTATTATTGCTAGTTCTCCTTTCACACTAGATTGTTAGCACTAACCAGGTGATTGTTCCAAGAGATTTTCAAGGCTTTGCTGTTGCCCATTTTTTATTTAATTTTCCAATCATCACTGGAAGAAAAGCTTAGTGAAAAGTGTGACTTCTCTGGGAGCTTCAGCTCCCTCAAGCAAGTGTGTGCAAAGGCAGACATAGAGAAAAAAAGTGAGTCTGAAGCATGATGCTAATACCTCACATACACTTGTCAGGGAAAGCAGTTCTTGTCCACACATCCACTCTACTGAAAGACAAGTCAGTTTAAGTCCCCTGTGTCCTGATTAGCTTGAAAGTGGAAAGCACTGTGTCAGTAATGTCAGCTAGAAGGTCACAAACACTGCACTTTGGAAACTCAGTGCCATAGGTGGTCAGAGGAATCCAAGTATTCATTCCCTACGACTACTGTGCGAAAGTCAGCTCTGTTTTCCTGCAAACTGGAGCAGTAAAGTAGTTTTCACATAGTCGAGGTTGCTGTCAGGCAAGAAATTGCAGCTGCCTCAGCAAGCCATTTGGCTGTAATACCTCAGTTTTAATGTACTTTCTAATCTGGATACAGTAGTGAGGGTGAAATAATTCCCTGAGCCAGCTCTTTGTGCTTCTGCCCAGTCCAAACCTACCATGTAAACATACTGAGAAATTGAACTATAAATGCATAGATTTGCTTGACAGATCTGTGTTTCAAAAAATGAGAAGAGATGCTCTCAAAATTAATTGCCTTTTTTTCCAAAATTCTATGCCTTCAAAAAGCTCATGAGAGTAAAAAATTTCTATTGAACTTTTAAACATCAGTGTTGAAATATTTATTATTAATTTTGCCTCTTCTTTTTTGATTTGTTTTTCTCCAACTTTAATTGATAGAAAAAATTGTCAGAAAGTGTTTCGTGTACTATTTCTTTACACTGCAATTTTTTATTTTATCTGTGTTGAAGTGTTAAAAATGCATGGCATCTAAAATAAATTTCAGTTTTTAAATGGGTACCAAATCCTAGGAAAAGACTTCAATTATCTGCATGCTATCCTCTCTCTGGGAAAAATAAAGGTGACACTTTTCAGTCTTTTGCTTTGCAATTGAGTTAGGGATTAGGATAATGAGTGCTAGCATTGCATAGTGTTAGTTTAGAGAAACAGTATGGAAAAACAAATTAAGTAGCAAAGGGAATAATTGCTGAAGTCATTCACTGGAACTTCCTGTTATGTTTGATTTTTCTTTTTCCAATGAATTACAATAAACTAGCAATATCTTTATTTAAATACATAATTAAAGAAAAAAAAACAAAAACAAAAACAACAAAAACCAACCAAACAATAACAAAACCCAAACAAATGATTAAGTTGTGGCTCTACCTGGTTTATATTTGGATGAGTCCAAGGACAGGATCTGGACTACAGCTGAAAATTGTCTACATTTACCTCTGCTGTCTTCTAGTGGGTCTAAATAATTTCCATGGAAGCCATTCAGGCTGAGCTCCTTCAAGCATCATGGTTAAATTGGCATGCATGCTGACAGAGGTATTTTCATTCCTTCCCTCTGCTTTCTGCACCCACTTTATGCTGAGGTGAGACCAAAGGCTTCACTGCTCCCCTGAGATAAGTGGGAATCTTTCAGGAGACTCAGGGGGTGATGGATCTCAACTTTATTTTGGTTGGGGGTTGATACATTTAACCCAGTGTACACTTGAATAACTTCTAGAACAAAAAAGAGTTTTAGTACTTTTCTTCTGTGCTTTCTTTTTTGACCTAAATATTTTTTAAATTCTAAACAAAATCCTGTTCACAGTGCATCCAGTTTTTGCTTGACCTGAGTTTAGCTGTGTGAGAAGTCATTAGATCTCTTGCTCCTTTCTGCTGAAAACCTTTGCCATTCAACAACTTTTCAGTAGACAATTGGCCATGGTGCTCAGTCACAGACAAGTAACAAGAGCAAATGAGCAGATGAGCAGCAGATAGAAGGGAAATTAATGAGCTTTGACTACAGAAAATATTTAGCTGAGCTGTATTTTTGCAAATAATAAGCTTTGGTGTCAATTAAAAATCACAGTTCCAAGAGAACTATTATTTTTATATCGTTTAGGAATTTTAGCATTTTACAGAATATAACCCATATATTACATCATAGGATCATAGTGTGGTTTGCATTGGGAGGGACCTTTATGATTGTCTAGTTACAGTCCCTGCCATGGGCAGGGACACATTCCACTAAACCAGGCGACATCTCCAATCTGTCTTTAGGTGTCTGAGGGATTTGGCATCCACAGATTCACAGTTTCTCTGGGCAACCTGTTCCAGTGTCTCATCATGCTTACAGAAAATACTTTCTTCCTAATATCTAATGCAAATCTACTCTCTTTCAGTTTAAAGCCATTATGCCTTGTCCTACCACATGTCCTTGTAAAAACTTCTCTTGGATTCTCTTATAGGCACTTATAGGTATTGGAAAGGGCTCCAAGGTCTGCCCAGAACCTTCTCTTCTCCGGGCTGCACAACCTCAGCTGTGAGCACTCCAGGTGAGGTCTCACCAGAGCAGAGCATCCCTTGCCCTGCTGACCTCACTGCTTCTGATGCAGCCCAGGACACATTGGGCTTTCTGGGCTGTGAGTGTGCATTTTTGGTTCATGTTGAGATACATGTCCATCCACAACCTCAAGTCCTTCTCTCCAGAGTTTCTCTCCATCAATTCTCTGCCAAGCCTGTTGTGCTTGGGATTGCCCAGACCCAGGTGCAGGACCCTGCTCTTGGCCTCATTTAACTTAATGAGATTCACACAGCCTCATCTCTTGGGCCTGTCAAGGCTCCCTGAATGTCATCCTTTCCCTCTAGCATCCTTTCCCTCTTCCACTCAGATAAACTTGATGACATTGATCCTACCATCCATATATAAAAAAAGAGGTCAAACAGCAACAGTCCCAATACCTATCCCTGAACAATGCCACCTTCACTACTCTCCACTCAGACATTGAGCTAAACTGCTCCTATCAAGGCTATCAAGTTCAGCTCTTTGACCATCCAGCCAATTCCTTATCCAATGAGTAGTCTGACCATCAAATCCATGTATCTCCAGCTTAGAGAGAAGGATGTTATATGGGACAGTTTAAGATGTTTTCACAGAATCACAGAATAAGCTGAGTTGGAAGAGACTCACAAGGATCATCTGGTACAAATCCTGGCCCTGCACAGCACCATCCCCGAGTCACACCATGTGCCTGAAAGGATTGTTCAAACACCTCTGTCAGGCTGGTGCTGTGGCCACTTCCCTGGGGAGCCTGTTCCAATGCCCAGCCACGCTCTGGGTGTAAAATTTTTCCTAATATCCAACCTAAACCTACTCTGACACAGCCTCAGGTCATTCCCTCAGATCCTGTCACTGGTCACCACAGAAATCAGATCAGTGCCTGCCACTTCTCTTCCCCTCATGAAGAATTTGTAACTCTGATGAGGTCTTCCCTCAGTCTTCTCCAGGCTGAACAGATCAAGTGACCTCAGCTGCTCCTTGTTCAGTTTCCACTCAAGGCTCTTCACCATTTATGTTGCCCCCTTCAGACACTCTCTAATAATTTAATGTTTTTCTTTTTATATTGTGTCACCCAAAGGTGTCCCCAGCACTGGAGATGAGGCTGCCCCAGCTCAGAGCAGAGCAGGACAATCCCCTCCCTTGCCTGGCTGTGATGCTGTGCCTGATGCCCCCAGGACAGGGCTGGCTCTCCTGGCTGCCAGGGCACTGCTGGCTCATGGCCAACTTGCCATTGACCAGGACCCCCAGGGCCCTTTCCATGGCACTGCTCCCCAGTGTCTCATTTCCCAGTCTGTTCATACATCCAGGTTTACTCCATGCCAGGTGTAGGTGTCTCTGAAGGGCCTGTCTGCCTTTGCACTAGTCCAGATAGACAGGGATCAGCAGAAAAGCAATGTTATCTTCTGTCACACTCTCATAAAATTTCTCAGGTTCAAACACAGTGGTAATGAATAACTAGTAGGATTTTTCTTATGCAAGAAAATCTTTTCGGGTAGCAGTCAGAATAGCTGAGGTGATTTGCAGGAGTGGGAAAATGAAGAGGAGGCTAAACACACATGCTGTACTATGGTTGTTATCTTTCTGAGAGAAATGGAATAGAAAAGATCTTGACACAAATAAATCCACCCCATTTTTCCTGAATTGCAGTAAATACAGACTCAGACATGTCAGAGCCCACATAATGGTTCTTTCCTCAGGGCATAGGAGTTTTCATATGTGTATCTTTTTCCTGTCTATAAGTAATGGAGAAGAGGAGAAACTTTGTTAGCTCTGTGCCTCCTACATCACATTATAATGATTCCTCCAGTAAAGAAATCTTAAAAAGATGGTGAGGTTCTAGTACTGGGGAATAGGAAAGAGGTGGATTTTTTCTAATGCTTGACAACTCTCCTAAACAAGTGCACATTGAGCTTGGACAGAGGCTAAGAGCAATCTGGCAAAATTCTATTGATATAAAGAGGATTTTTCATTTTTTATTGTAACATTTTATGAAACAACAGAAGAAGTGAGATGCTCCCAATACAGCAGAAGTCAGGAAAGGGAAAGAAAAGTCAAATAATAAAAAAAAGATAACATACAAGGAGAACTTGTGTCTGCTCCTTAATGCAATTAACTGTCATCAAACTCCTCATCACACTGGATGAGGCTGTGCCTCCTGATGTTTACAGTAAGCCAAGAACCATTTTGAGAGATAGAGAGCAGCATGATTGGTTCAGCACAGCATGGGTGCAAAGAAGATCTATAGTCCAGTGATCTTTCATTTATAAAGGCATTTATAAATCTTTTTCCCTGAATTGTGTGTACTTGCCATGTGTGCAAAAATCTACTGAGTTCTGTGTGGAATAGAAAAGCAAAGAGAAAATGTCTTACTCATTTTGTCTCATTCATGATCTGCTTTTGCAGACAACTTTTGGCAAGTGCAGAATATAAATCATCCTCCAAATGTGGTGTTTAGATCAGAAAAGCTTTTATAGTTGAAGATTTATTTGAAAATCAGCTTATCAAAATCAATCAAATTTTTGTGTTGTCTTTAGGTCAGTATCAGTCACTGAGAAGTTAAAGGAAGAGTAAGAGAAAAGCTAAATAACCTACAGGGGGTCTTGGGGAACTCAAAATGGTAATGGGGAAGTGTAAAAGTACTAATAAAATCATGGTCTTTGCCTCCTTCAGACACACCTTGCCCTTCCTACACCTTCTCCAGACTCTCTTTGTTCCCATCAATGGAGCACCTATTAGCACTGTCCTTTGGGAGAGGCAGCTCAAAAGGTCTGGTTTTCTGCATTAGAGCTGTGAAGTGCATTCACCTGAGATTGCCTTAGATGCTTATCAACTTACTTGCAGTCTAATGGCAAATTTTAAAAAAGGATTGGAAGCTTGATAAAAGCGGTGTATTTTTTTTTTTCTTCCCGTTGAAATTGAGTGAGAAAGTGAAAGGTAGCAAGAATTCAATTAATGCTGTAGGGTCTTTGAAATTTATTTCTGACATGAAATTGTCGTGAAAATGGAGTCTTGTACATTTTATTGACTGATCAGATAGCTATAAAATCAAGTATGTTTAATATATGTGTTTGTAAATATTGCTGGAATAAAAAATTCTAGGTAAGAGATTTTTTTCTTCAAAGTTGTAAAACCAATAATTATTTTGGCCTTCTCCACAGTGTGCTACTTATATTATTATTGTGCAATTATTTTTGGAAGTAGTTGGAAAATAATTTGTGCTGTTAATCATTATATATCTCCATATATCTCCAATACCAGTTGCAGGAACTCACTACACTTTTTGATATAATTTATCATTTAATTTGTGACTGTGTAAAAGCAGTTGCAATGCTTTGTTCATGAGATTTTGTTTGAGAGAGAAAATGTTCTGTTTGCTCAGTTAAAACTAGAAGTATTAAAGCTAGGTGTTATCTGAGTATTAGTTTATAATTTTCAGATTGATAATATTGTGGAGTCCAGACCTCAACTTTAGCTTTTAAAATATTTAATGTCTTAGATCCCCTGCTCACAAATACTATCTTTTGACATATAAATCAATCTTTTAGTGACTTAGGTCCTACAGAGAGGGGAAAACAACCTGGACTTTCATGTGGAGGTTTCAGCAAAAGCCATGTGCAACATTCAAAATATCTCCAGTCTTGGCCATGGCTTGTTTGTAAAGTAAAACAGTTTCAAAGCACTGTAATGTGTTGAGTGTCAGTAACCTTGTTGATTTAGAAAACTGTTCACATTCTGCAGTTCAATATCTCAAAAATTCATTAGCTGTTAATTAACTTAAGGATTCTACTTTTGATAACCGCTTGATATAATAAAACAAAGAAAATGCTATTAATCATTGAAATGTCCTATAAATTGATATTGTTGCATATTAAACATAGCAACTATATTTGGATCAGCATTGCTGCTTTGTAAATGTCTGCTATAGCCTTTGGTTACTGAAATCCCAGATTGCCTATGTATTTGCATGAACTGTTAATTCCAGAGTTATAGCAAGCTTCTATATACTCACCATTTGTGCATCTATTTTTCTCACAACCTCAAAAAAGCTCTGGCTAAAACAGGAAAATTCAGTTACACAACATAATATGTAACTCAATAAAACAACATACAAGCTAGAAAGATCTGGCAAACCAGTGTATTTCCTGTTTTACTCCTTGGTTCAGCAGAGAGTTCTCTTAATGGAAAGGAGTGAACAGGGCTTGCCTGAATGAATATCTCCCTTTTTGGTACTGCTATGGATTCCAGTACCCTGAGTTTTGTGGAGAGGCTTTGGTGGGCTTTATTGAACTGGGACTTGATAAACAAGATGGTCTGGGCATCAACTATTCCACTTTGATAGAAATATTCATGCTTACAAAAGACACACATCATAAAACACTGTTTGCTCAAAATTATTGTTTTCTGTGCATGCAGACTATGAGTACTACCAAATTTAATGGAAAAAAGCTCTCTCATTTTGACTAAATGCTCTTCTAATCAAACACCCTTAGTGTTTTTATCTCTTGGGAAAAAATAGCTAAATAAACCCAAACAATCAAAACCAAAATCTACTTTCAATAATGTTTTTAAAAATATTTCTATCAAAAATACTTCTTCAGAGTTAAGTCCTTCTTAGATGACAAAATATTCTAAGGTCAGATGTATTTATTTCTGTCTCTGCAAAAGCCTCACACACTTTAATTTCTCTTCTTGGATGCTCTCCAGTGTTGTCTCAAAAGAAATATGGGTTTTCCGTGTGTGTATTGGTATTCTAACAGTCTACTTCAAAATTATAATAAATAATAAAGAAAAGACATTCTGGCTGTTGCTCACATTTGCCATATGCCATACAGCCCCAGCTCATACTGCCATTTAAGGTAGTTCCTACCCTGAGGGAAGTTCTGCTCCAGGGCAAAATGAAAACATTGCTGTAAACCCATGCTGAGAGCTCTGTTTACTGATTTTCCAATTCTAATAAGGAAGAGAGCTCTATTAAGTGGAAAAAGCCAGACAATTATGCTGTGGAAGAATTTAAGTTGAATATTTTAGAAGGGGTTTAGGGAGTTGGGTGCCTAAGCTCCCTTACCTGTCTCAGGATATTACACACCACCATGTGTGAAGCAGAGTTGACACAACTTTAGTTTCCCTATTGCAATATGGAATTGTAGGATCTGCTTCCAAGGATGCAGTAGCTATTTCCCTTCAAATACACCAGAGGACTGATGTGTAACAACTCTGAAAAAAGAAGTAGTAGTTATGTTGCTTGGTTCTGGTGTCAAGGTTGGATGGGGCCAGTTTCCAAAGTAACTGCAGTTTTCTGCAAATAAGGGCAATTCTTAGGTTAGAGCAGGACTGTAGGAGACTGTTGACTGTAGTGACCTTAGCAATATTCACTACTATGGCCTTAATTTTGGGTGTGAAGTTTTTTTAAAGAATAAGAATATTTTTATTAAATATAATCCTGTTTGTGGATAATTTACTTTGCAATGAAGTCCATGGACAGCTACAACTTTGTTTTTACAAAGTTTTCATGAGAAAGTGCAAGTAATGTATTTACAGTTCATATGTTTCACCCAAAACATGCTGAGAAAAAACATAGTATTTTTCTTTGCAATTTGTCAGTGCAACATGAAGATTAACTAAGAAAATGGTATTAAAGAACTCAGTTTGATTGACATTTTTCACCTTGGTCAAACAAACAAACAAAGTCCTAAGCAAAAAAGAAAGGAAACCTTTGTGATTATCACATTTCTTTAAAATAAACTAACCAAATCCAAATTCCCCAAAATTTACAATGCCTATAACCTTTGGTTTCTTCTCATTAAAAACAAACAAACAAACAAAAAAACCACAACAACAACACAAAACAACCAAAAAAAAAAAATAAAACAAACCAAAGAAAAAAACCCACAGAAAACAAAATAGAGCAGGAATATAAATGAGAGATTTTTTTTTTTTTTTTAATATAGTTTGGAGAAGATGAAGGTAGAAGCTGCAAGTAAATTTTGAAACATTGCAAGCAGTAGCTTTGAATTTAATCAGTTAATATCTGGTATTACAACCTTCCTGAAAAAAAAAAAAATCAAATCTTTCCATTCACCACTTCTTGAAACATTTATAGTTTTGAGTAACTGTAGTAAAAAAAAAAAAAAAAAGAAATTCTAACTGTAGAAGGCAAAATGATGCATATAGGCTGTTGCACAATACGTTAGTTAGAAACCGCATTTCTCTTCTGGCAAAATACAGTTTAAAACTGGCAAATAATTGTGTCTATTTTAAGTCTTTGCTTCCAGTTTTCAGTGACATAATGATTTTAGTTAGATGAAGCCTAAATTGTAACTCATATGGTGTTTGAAATTAAATAAGATATTCTGTTTTTGCCAACAAACAGAATATGACTTTGCCATCTTCAAGGGATCTGTATTGTCGGTGATTAATGCCAGATAAGTTCCTTTATTATGACTATTAATTTCAGATGTAGATCTAATTTTATTTTAGGCCGTCTGTGGTAGCACGTATAGCTGTCTGTCACCAGTAGTGATTCTCAAAGACAAGTGCTTCAAAATCATGTGTATCTCTTAATCTGTGTATCATAAGTCTTGTTCAGAAATATTCAAGAATTTCATTAGACTGCTTGCAATTCCATTCAAATCACAATTCCAAGACATCTGGAGTCAAAGTTATTTCCACTAACAAGTGCAGACATCTGCTGATTTCCAATGTGTAGATATAATACTCTCAGGAATATTTAATTCAGTGGTCCTATTTTCTTCATACAGGAGTCTATATTTTCAAAAGTCAACTTGGTACATGGAGCCAGTGTGCAGGAAATGCAGTATTTCTGTTATTAAAGTTTGGTGAAAAACTTTCTATTCCCTTCTTATGCTAGGATCAGATTTCTCTTGTTGAGGCAGAAGTTCACTGCCTTTTGTCTTTAAGTATGATACATATGAATACATTCCTAAAGCTATATCATACTGAAGACTAGTGAGACAAATTTCATTTTTCACTTGGACTTTGTTTTGTTCTTTTCCTCTCCTTTTTTTTTTATTGATAGCAGTGTAACAAAGAACTTGTAAAGTCTTTTCATGATCAGAATATATTCAGTGTAATTCAAGCTGTTACAAAATTTTAGTAAAGCTTTTTGGGGAGGTGGTAGAAATTTGTCATATGACTCTTAGGGTAAAAGCAGGAGTAGCACTTTATTCAGACCTTTGTACCTTCTGCCATCACTTGTACTTCCTTTGGCTTCATACTGGCTCCCTGTGGGGGAGTTATGGGACAGCACGGGGAAATCAATGCTGCTTTGAATGGTTTTAGTGGGGGCTATTGCAGAACTTTTTTGGGATGATAAAAACAGGCATATATACCTCAGGCACTGAGGTCTAAACACCTCATATATACCTCAGGCACTGTTTGCCAACTAGCAGTAGAACTGAAAAATTTTCTAACCTTTCTGGAAAACAGAAGCAAAAAGTCTGAGGACAACCTAACACAATATAGAGAAGAGTAAATTTAAATAATTGTTTCTTAGATTTTTATTGTTTTCCTTATATTTTGTAGCTGTTTTGGGGACAATCTTTTGGTTTCCAGTGAATAATAAGTGATTTATAGGCTAAGAATTAGGTTGAACCTTTATGACTTATATAGTACCAACCAAAAATATCAATCCACTGTTGATAATACTTCAACTGTGCCCTTGTGAAAGAAAAGGTAAGAACCAGGTAACTATTTTGGGGGCTAAAGAATCACTGAAGTAATTAGTCTAGGCTGTAAGTAGGTAGTATCTGTGGTTAAACTCTTTTTGAACAAGTCCGACTTCACGTGACTGATTGGTAAGGACCCAAGACAGTAAAATTTAACTGGTTTTTTTTTGTTTGTTTTTGTTTGTTTGTTTGTTTTTTCTTAAGTATATGGAGAAATAGGAAAATCTGAAAAGGTTTTTGAAGTGCTGACCTAGATTCTATGTTTCTTCACAGTACTTGACTCTACTGTGTATGGGGAGAATTTGTCAGGTGCCTGAAAGTGTGAATGTTCTCCTCCTGCATTACCATTATATAAGGTGGAAGGTGTCCCTGCCCGTGGAAGACTGGTGGAACCAGCTGACCTTTAAGATCCCTTCCAAACTAAACTATTTTGTGATTTTGTGTTTCTGTGAAGGTTAAAAGACTGAAAGAGTGGATAGGCCACCTTTGCTACCAAGGGTGGTAAAATAGCTCTGAATGAAAACATCTGTGAGCTTGAGTGAAGCCAAGTACAATCAGGCAAGAACTAGAAGACATATCTAGATTTGTGAGCTTTCGTATACATTCATATCCAAGCAGAAAATTCAGAAAAATGCTGTTTATTCATGCTGCATGCAAAAAGAGGGCAAAATTTGACAGAAGTTATTGGTAAAGAGAAAAGAGGCATCCTAGTGAGTCAGTCATCTGATCAAGAAACATATCAGAAAGCAAGACTAAGGGTATAGCTCCTAAGAAGGTGTTTGCTGAGTCTATACCAACCTCTGTTGTGTAAGTCTGGAAGAATGTTTATTTTCAGTTAAACTGATGCAGAGGACATTATGCATATCCATCTTTCTTGGAATATGCATGATGAATTATGCAATCAAAGTATTTTTCAGATAATATCTAAAGAGTTTAAAAGGTAAAAATTTTAATATATTGTCTTAATTCTTAATTACATTTTGTGCATAAAATTTTTTTCACATATAGTATCAAATGCAACAAGATATTTTAGTGGCTGCCCTCTTTTGTGCAACCTACCTGCTTCTCTGGCTGCTGCTCTTGTTGGGCCACTGCAAAACAGGCAGTCACAGCACAACTGATGACAATTAACTGCCTTCCTCAGAAATCTGTGGGCTTTGTTTGCCCTGCTTATGGATTTTTCATTTAAAAAGCAGTTTCTTTTAATAATGTCATAGAAGTACCACTATATATACATATATATCTATTCGTATCTATCTGTCTAGATACATATCTATTGAGAATTTATTATTTTTAAAGAGACCTAAGCTCCAACATTAATAGAGAAATCTGGACAGTATTTGTGACAAGATAATTTATGAATATACATAAATGAAAAACCTCCCATACAGAATATTTAAAGACATAAATTCAGGTTTCATGCTTTCAAATATTTCAGAGGTATTACACAAGAGTAAGAAAATTTTAAAAAATGTTGCAATAAAATGTTGGAGGTTTTATTCATAATTGACAATAATTGCATTGATTTTATAGCTCACACAGCTTTCAGAATTGCATCTTTTTGTTTTGTAAGAAGCAAAATGATTGCAGCTTTTTCTATGATACAGGCTATTGTGAAACTTAAACAGTTATTTGTACTTTCTCTAGTGCCTAATTTGCAATTTTAAGCCTCTGCTATTTGAAATTCTCATTGGATTTCTGATTGAGCCTTCTCATCCTAAACATCCACAGATTGTCAGGTGTTCCAAAATGATCTTTTGGAGCCATATCAAGACTGCTTCCTGGAAAAAGCTTATAATACCTGATGTCTACATTTGTTTTATATTTCTAGTTCCTTTCTTGAGATTCAAAACTACTTTCAAATTGACTTTTTTTCTTGATTTGTTCTTCTGGTTGGCTGGATGCAAGGTATGAATCTTCTGTAAAGCACCAGAGCAGAAAAGCATTTGGGAAGAGTACAACAATTTTATCAGGTAACACCTTCAATCAGGCACTGAGATTTAGGAACAAGAGTCAGTCTTATTGATCATGCCTCCATTTTCTTTCATTACCTTGATTTTTTCCCCATGAATGACAGACACATTTCCTTATTTTTCTCTCCCTTCTTCTTAAATGCTCAAGGAGAATCTGTGAAGAGAAGCAAGGTGTTTCCTTTCGTCTCTGAAGGCCTCCCAAAATCATGTGGAGGAAAGATTTTTCCTCCTGTGTATAAGTAAATATATTTACTGTGACTAAATATCATTCTCTAGTAGAATCCTGCTTGGTACAGAGTACTCAGTAAGGGCAAAGAAAGTACAAGAATAAATAGTAAAGAAAATCACTGTGCTGGATTTCCAGTTGTTGCCTCTTCCTTACAGTTCTGTGCTGGATGTCTCATAGGGTGATTCACTACATCAGAAAGAAGGTAATTGCTTTTCCCAAAAGGGATGCTCTGTTAGGAGTACTACTGGCTGCTTCTTTGAAAAGGGCTCATAAGTTCAATCATTATGAGGAATAAGAAAAGAAGGCCTGTCTTCCTTCTAGCAAAATTCTGAATCTGTCTCATGAATTTTTACTCTCTTGATATTAGGAGTTTCCTTGCTCTGTTTATGTGTCTTCACTTCTTTTTTCCTCACTGCTCATGGTGTGCAACTCCTCCCTTTCTTCTCCCTTACTCAGTCTTGATGGACAGTTAAACATCAGTGTAGCTCTGGGAGAAAAAGTCTTGTCTGGAAGCAAGAATTCTCATAATTTATGACAGCTGTCAAAACTTCAGGCACTGTGTTTTCAAAAGTCTTTGCTGATAAAAGCCCCCACTTACAATAAAGTCTGACCTGTGTGAGTAGTACAGTGAATTTTTGAGCTTTGCTTCCATGCCTGAAGGCTACCACAAATCACGGGCCTCTGAGAATTTAGAGACAGTAAGAATTGTGCCAAGAGACTAGATTTCTTCCTTTTTTGGATAAAATTCAGCTTTTTGTAAAATGTCAAACCTCATAAAATGCCAGACAGAAAATATTTTGATGAAATCTATTGGCATATTAAGAAACTGAAGTCTATTGACATATTAAGAAACTGAATACTTCTTTGGGCAGAATTTTTTTATTTCTCAGTAAGAGTGCACTTTTTTTAAATGACTTGTGTCTGTCATAAGATGTTTAATAGGGAATGTACTGAGGTGCCTGGTCAAAGGCAGATGTGCTCTTCTTGTTTTGGTGGGATGATGGGAAGAGGCTGGAGGTGATGCCTTGCTGCTTTACTCTCTTTGTAATTCCTTGCTTGCCTGAGCCAGAGTCCACTGTAGTGAAACTACTGGACACCAGCAGCCATGGGCATTTAGGAATGTTAAGCACAGAAGAATTCTTCATAATTCACAGGAAGAAGCACTTCTTCATAATAAATAAAGCACAATGGGTTTAAAAAAGTAGAAAAAATTCTGAAAGTTATTTCTTCTAGCTGTTCTTCTAGTGGGGAAGCGTTGCCAGTTTAGTGATGAACTGTTCTCCAAGTCACCTATCAGTGGGCCCAAACAGATATGAAGGAAATTTACTGCACATTTTTGTTAAAACTGAAACACTCAACCCAAAATATCTCTCATTTAATGTTTGCAGTTGGCAGCCCCTTTGTCTGTGGAATTAGGGGTAGATACCTTCACACCTTTGGTATAGTACTATTTGCTCTTTCCCTAATTAATCTGCAAGCAGTTTATACTATGTCAATGTAATGTATTTTTCTGCCAGGGTCTACAGATCTAATCTTACTTTGAATATTTGAAACTTTCTTTGAATATTGACATTGAAAATATGTTCTTGTAGTCGTAATTCTTATGTAATTGGCTACAATTTTTCTGCTTCTATTTATGCTCCAATGCATGGCTATATTCCACAGTCTTTAAATGTGCTTCTGTAATTTTTGTCTCAATTCCAGAAACCATCAAAAGTGAAAGATGCATGCAGTGAATTACATATCAGACCTTAAAACATAAACTTCATAAGCTGCCTGATCCTTCAATGATTGGATGCAAATGTCAAGGCTAAAAAAGCCCGACAAAGCAGTATTATTTCCTTCTTAAGAATAACTCAGGATTTGGACTGAGAGTCATGAGATGGCTGTGAATTTCACCACCTATTTTATCTATCGGGCCTAAAACAAAAGAGAGCAAATATATCCTCAATTCATTCTTCCATTGCTAGTGAAGTCACCAGGAATACAGAGGGCAAATAATGAAATGCCACAGGTGCTTGAGGGGACATAAAGTTTGGGTCATGTTTTTCACCATAGTGCCCTTAATTCCAAGTAATGTGGTATTTCATGGTTGGCATTCTCTCAGCCTATCTTACTGAAACTATTGCAGGTCACATAAAAAATATGCATATTTATTTTCTGACTGAAAATAGAATGGGTACTTTGGTAGTAAGGGTATGTGGGATGCTTATTCAGTAATGAAGGTTTCTGTTTCAGGTAATTTTAATTCTTTTTTTTGTGTGTAGAAAACATAGAGAAAGTTTTTGGTGAGATGGAAGAACACATAGATCTTCAGAACAGTCTACAGCCAGGTGACTGGGCTTGAATGTTGGAGAAATAGCCCAAACTAATTTTGGTTTAGTGCAAAATTCTGTTTCCCAAGCTAGGAAATGGGGATGAAACCATGCCTCCTCTTTTCTTCCTTCCTCCATTTTATTGAGAACATTTTGAGCTGGACAAACAGCTTTACTGAGGCACTAATGGCTGAATGAAGAGAGCAGACTCATCCAGGCACGCGAGTCTGCAGGAAAAGATAGGATGAGTTCCAGACACTGAAGCTCTTAAAAGTGTCAGACTCTTGACAAGTGATTTCAGTGCCTGATCCTGCTGCATGTGAAGTGATGCTTTAATTTGCAATTGAATGACAAAGTCCTCGAATCATCCTTATATCCTGAGTAATTGAAGAAAGACTCTGCAATGTAAAAAACTCATTATGATTCTTCTGTGTCATTTTGCACCTTTTGAAAGGAATTTGTTATCATTACACTGCTCTCTGGCATATTTTTATTAGCAATGAGCTGCAAATATGAGATGCACACCTAGATTATGTGCTTGTATTTACAGATGAAATGGAAGATTAAAAATAGAATTCATATTGGATCTGTGATAATTCCACAGAACCTCTCTGCCATTGATCTTTACACTTTATAATAGTTTCTTTCAAGCTCGAATGAGAAAATAAAATATGACCATTCTTTATGTTATTTGTTGCTGTCCATACCAGAGGAAGAGATTACTTTATAGTCACTTTGCAAGTGGAGCCTAATCTAATGAAGTAATTAGAGTAAGTTAAGATAAAATCTTAGATGACAATCTTTGAGATGGGAGACAGAATATTTTTTATTGTCTGGTGTGCATCTCTGCTTTTCCTGGAGCTGGAGAATGTTAATTTTTGAGCACTTCATGCCATGTTAGAATTTAAAAACAGAGCTGGAAGCCTTTCTAAAGAATGTTTTCTTTCTTTTAGTAATTTGAGAAAGGAAGACTGGTAACTGAGACTTTCATTAGTAGAAAGTAGATTGCAAATTAGCTGGCAGCTCTTACAGAATTATCTGTACGTGTAGTGGGGTAGATCCACTGATAGGCTATGAGCATTTTGTGCTATTTTGGCTTAGCAAAGGAGCATTCATGACTGCTTAATTGTTGTTTTTTTCCCAGAACATGTGACAGAAAGTAAGACATACCAGCATATTCTCTACATTACTTGTGATATAATTTTATAAGTTACCATAAGAATATGCCACACACAGAAATGAAACCCACAAGAAATAAGGAAAAAGGTGAGAACGCATGAGGGTCTGAAGGAATATGAGGTCTTTCTTCTGAAAGGGAGTTATAATGGTGCGGCTCCATGTACTTCGAGTCTCAACCTGTGGCTGGATGCATCAAAGGATGAATTTAAGGGAGAATATATAAGCAGTGGAAGCATAGGATCCCCTTTGTGATTCTCTGGATCATGACCTGAAACACGTCCCAGGATGAGTTGTGTAGCTTTGAGGTAGAATACATACATGTATTGCCTCTAAAGTGTTTTATTTATTTTCTTCTTTTTTATCTCCTTCTAGCTGTTGTCCTGTCTCTGCATAAAATATTTACACTGATCTTAGCCCCTAGACTGTTGAACTCCAAATATGTTCTTGATGAGTCCTGTTTTCCTTTACTGTCATTCTTCCTCGGGCATAAAGCAACTGTGGGGCTTTATTTTTGTTTATAATTATAAACTATGCATAGAAATGAGTGTCCCCACTTTTTATGTGTCTTTTAACAATTAACCATGATACATTTACACCACATTTTGTTGTTTGTGATCATATGGCTGTCATGCAGTGGCTTCTGCATTCCTTAAGGAATTTGGTCTACAAGTCATCCCCTATTCTGGAAGTCTAAAAAGAAGTGCAAAAGAAGTTTTAGTTGCTTTAAGAGAGGGGTTTTGTTCTTCACAAGAACTTGTTCCTGGGTGACAGCATTATTTCCATGTCTGTACTGCATTGGTCTATTTGCACTGGAACATAAAAAGATGAATCAAAAGTTAAAAATATTTGAAGGTAGGTATTGGTAGGTATTATTTAATGTTAGAAAAGGTCTGGTATTTGGGGATTTGATAAACCAGTTGAGAATTGCAGCTTTTGACTTGTTATTTGAATTTGTGTTAATTTTCTTTTCATGCTTTATAATCAGTTTTATTGATTGAGGAGGCAGGTTTAGCTGTACCTTAAATTTGAAAATGATGCAGAGTAAATCAAATCAAAATAATTTCTCAATTCTTTTCTGCTTGTCTGGGAGTAATCAGTATAATATTTGCCTTATGGGAGTGATAGGTCTCTGCACAACTGCCACAGCACATAGACTTTTTGGTAAAACTCTTTTAGAGTTAATGGTTCCTGAAACCTGAATGATGGGGACTTTGGAAAATGTCCATTGTTTAACCCCAGCTGGGAACTCAGCCTCACACAGCCACCTGCTCACTCCATCCTGATGTGTTGAGGGAGAGAATTAGAGTAATAAACACAAGAAAACTTCTGGGTTGAGGTAGAAACAGCTTAATAGGTAAGGAAAAGTCATGCACACAAACAAAGCAGAAAAAATAATTAATTAACCCGTGGGCAGGCTGGTGTTTAGTCATTGCCAGGTGAGCAGGGCTCCTTTACCTGTAACAGTGGCTTGAGAAGACAAACACCATCACTCCAAACGTGCTTCTTCTTTCCCTAACTATATTTGCTGAGCATAATTCCATATGGTATGGAATGTCCCTTGGATCTACAGGGGTCAGCTGTTCCCTCTGTGTCATCTCCCACTGTCTTGTGCCACCCCAGCTCTTTGCCTGCTGGGGTGGGGTGGGGTGAGAGAGAGAAAAGGTTATGTCTCCATGTAAGGAGCCCTCACTGCTCAGCAGTGAGGGAAATGTCTTTAAATTATCAATAGCATTTCCAGCACAAACACAGAACATGCTCCCATACCAGCTACTGGGAAGGAAATTAACTCTACCCACCACAAAACCAAATTACTCATGCAACTGCACCCTTAAATTTGGAGAAAGTGCTGTGCATATCTTTGTCTCATCAGTACAGGGCAGATATATACATGGCCTGACCCTCAAATGATGGAAAGGAATCTTGTGAGTTGATTAAAAATTGCCATGCTATAATGTCTTTTTCCCAAGGTAAATGGGACAGGAGACACAGTCCGTCCCCTCTGACACAGTTATAATGTTAGAAGGATGATCATCAGCCGTCAGTTCAGTTCTTCTGGAGCAAGATCACATTCCCTGTGACTATCCTGGTTTGTGCTTTCCACCCCACTTCAGGGCAACATAG
The DNA here is from genome assembly GCF_903797595.1 of Erithacus rubecula. NCBI lineage: Eukaryota > Metazoa > Chordata > Aves > Passeriformes > Muscicapidae > Erithacus > Erithacus rubecula. The sequence continues at coordinate 82,733,231 of NC_136689.1, read as the reverse complement.
GTCATTCTGTATCAGGCTCATGCATTGCTGACAAAGTTAATAAAGCAGATGAAGTTTATTACTTTACCTCTGAACAGTCTTTCCCTCTCAGACGCACAGCAATTTGGGTTGAATTTAAAGACTGGTCAAATTAATGAATAAAATTGAAGTATCTCACCTAATTACAAAGCTTTTCTCAATCTGGGTGCTCTGCTACAGCATTCCTCTTGCAAGTGATTCCCTGGGGAGCCAAATCTCTGTGCATGGCCCCTATGCTGCCTACCTAAGAATGAATGATGTAACCACTTCTGCAAATGTGCTATAAGGATTGCTGAGCATAACTGAAGATGGATATGCCTGCATGGGTGAACTGAAGATAGATATACCTTGCATGGCTGAAAAAGATATTTATCTCTATTTTCTGAGATCTTAATCCATCTTTTCATAGTTCTCTGAGACTGTGAGTTGCCTCGTGCCTAATAGTTGCTATGGTACAATAAATAGTAAGGAAAGGTTGCTGCTAAAAGATTACAAAATTGTTATTATTCCTGAAAAGTCTTGGTTTTGAAAAATCAAAGTTGAGATATAATACATAGATATTGATCATTAAATTAATTTTTATTAACTTTGATTCAGTCAGACACAGTGACTTGAAAGTTGCAAAACTGGTGAAATAGCTGTGTCTTGCTGTGTTTTCATGTTTGTATATGAGGAGCATTGATTTATACCAAGAATTTCAGCCAGGTTGTCATGTTATAGACTCTTCTTGTCACTCAGTAATGACTTTCTTATCACAGAGTACCAGAAGAGCCCTTGTCACTACTTTCAGATAAGAGTAGTCTCTGGTACAGTGGGTCACCAGTCACCACTGCCTCTTCTGGGTGGTTCTGTTGTCAGCTTGGTTCTTCTGGAGTGCTTGTCATCCAGGCAGGTTGGAGATGCCTAAACCAATCAGGGAGTTCTCATGGGTCCCCCTCTGGTCATGGGCACAGATCTTAGGGTCATTGATAGCATTAATGCACTTAATTTTTTCCCTCAGCATTGCCATTTAGAGATGTCTTACTAAAATTTGGTTCCTGATGCCACTCATAATAAGCAACAATGTTCCTCTCATGATCTCCGCAGCTGGAGCAGGAGTGACGTTACAGATCTGCTCACTTGTGCTGTCAAAATCAGAGCACTCAGAGGTGACAGGTCTGGCTAGTAGAAAGGCTCTGGAGGGAATGTTAAGGAATTAATTTTCAGTATGATTCTCTGTAACAGGGCAGTAGCACGCAAAGATTCATAATTGAGGTATAAAAAGAAGTTTTTTGGCTTTGTGTGTGAAAGTGCATTTGGAAAACCATCTCTATTCAATACATCAATATTTAATATGCCCAGTTATATTTTAAGGGAATTTTACAAGACATGTTCAGCAATCTGTGTTGTTGCACACCTGCCTGGCTTGGCAATGGAGCTGAGCAAAGCATCGACCACTGGCCTCCAAGTGATTTTCTACACAGCAGAACATCTACTATCCAACCTAAAGGAGAAATCCAGGCTAATTCTTGAGTAGGAAATGATGTTATGAGGAACATAGAGAAAAACTAGTGGTGTTTTCAAAAGGACCCAGATTTAATCTCAGCTAGCTTGATGTCTTTGTCTGGGGCTTCACCTCTCAGGAAGGCTGCTCAGCCCTCACCATATTATATATTCATTGCATGTTTACTAGCTTGGCCTTAAGTCCAGACTCCAGCAACATGGTTTTGTTGAACTACTTAAGTATTCAGCCAGCTTGTCCAGAATGTCTTTATTGTAGAGTATATTCATAACATCATGAAATTATAATTATGCAGCCTGAGAAGGTAATGTGAGACTCTGCTCTGGTTTAAGTGATTGATTCATTTTTTTGCTATCAGTGTAATTATTCATCACGTTACATCTTCGATGTGGGTCAAGCAGTTCAGCAGCAGCTAGATTCTCAGTTGTACTCATATTTGCAGTCAGTTGCCATGACTCTTGTCAAGTCCAAAAAACTGAGATTTTGGTTTAGACAAGGGAGCTCTCAGTTTTATTTCTGCCTTTGGCAGTGCCTTGGAAACTGGAATTATTAAACTAAGCTTCTGTCTCTCTATTTCCTTTCCCTCCCATCTTTATGTGCTTTGCAAGTTAACAGTGGCATTGTACTCTTTCCAGTGGCCATTTCTCACTGGCATAGGAGGTTCCCCTGGGGCAGGATCTCTGGATGTGCTGTGTGAGATGCTGTGGGTCAGGTGAAAGGCTTGTGGAATGTGGCAGGAATGGCTCCCCCCCAAAGAATGAGGCTTGTGCTGTGGCTCTCACCACGTGTTACACACACACAGTATTTAATCCTGGCTGCTCTCCCCTCCAAGGCACTAAGGTAATGTAAATAACAATCACAGGGGCTTTTCCTCTGACAGCTTAAAAATTTGTTGCTTTAACACTGCAGAAACTAGCAAGAATGTCTGCATCTTTCTTCTTGTGGCTTTGGTGCATTGAGGAGATTTACTCCTGGGACTGAAAAGATGGTTGAGAAAGGCTCTTTTAAGGAGTTGGCTTCATAGGATTATTTTAATCGCAATGCAAATTTTAAGGTACACTGGTTGTATTTAGTATTTTGAATTATGTTTAATGATTTCTGCTTTCCTCTTGTGCATACTTATTTTTATCGTGAGTTTTGCTCTGTATTTAAAGGGCCTGGGGTGCCTCCACAGACAGGTGCTACATAAATAAAGTATATTCTTATTTTAATAAGCTGCAGCAGGGCAGCAGTTGGAAAATTCTGTATGTTCATATTATCGTTCTAATGGTTCATATTGCCAAGACTTACTGTTCAGGGATAAAGGTAGAGTAAAAAGGAAGTTCCATGTGGGAAAGAGAACTTGCCACCCTCTTCTATATGCATACTGAAGAAATATTTCCCTGAAGACATTAAAACAGATGCAGTAGAATATACATAGATATATATCTTCAATCTTTCTCTCCCTGGCTCTTGCAGTATTTTGGAAAGAGTAAATAGCAGCAGCTAAATGTTTGGCTAATATGAGAGATTTCAGGAATCTGGTGAGTTTTGTGATGGCAATACAGCTATGCAGGAAAACATTTTGAGTTGTGATCAAAATGTTTGTCATGAGTGTACAGACAGGAGTGTTAACATTGTACCTTGCACTAAACATCTGAATCAAACAGTTCTGAAGGGTCAGAAATATTCTACTAGCTGGTATTCTACTGTTTATTTGTTATTGCTGCAAACCTCTGTACATCCAAAAGCAACCCAAACAAGTCTATGATTCTATGAATACTTAAAAGATGAGAAAACAGAACAACTCATGAAATCCTGTTTCCAGCTGGAATGCCAGGAATCTCTTGAGAAATTCTGGTTTTCTGTGATTTTCACTGGCAAATAGAAAGTTGTGGTACAAAGCTGCAGGTGTCAGACTGCAGCAGCAGTCTTTTAGCCAGAACCTTGGCTAAATGTCCTGGGGCTGACTCACAGCTCCACAGTGTCTGGCAGGACTGGCTCATCTCCAGCAGCCACTTCACTGCTACTCTCTCTTTTTCTTCTTGGACCAGTGACTGTGTCTGAGTGTGTGTTTTTATGAGGGTATAGTAGAAAGTACCCAAGATCTAAACTGATGTCTCTGCTCAACCAGAATTCAAATAATCACTTGGAAATTTAACTGTTGTAAACAATAACCATAAACATATTTTCTGGAGACAATCTGTGATTCCTATTTTGAGTTTCTGGCTCAGTTGGAGTTGTTTTTTTATTTACATGATATATTCAGACCAGATTCTGATACTTTGGACACAGTACTTCTATTTGGCACATTGTGAACATGAAAAACTAAATAGAGCTACAAAGATTTTATCAAAATTAATGTCTTTGGTGATCTAATTTGAAAATTGGGCAACTTTTTGCCTGCAGTCATGTGCAAAGTGGTAAACATGCATATAGGCATGCCTACAAAGCAAGTCTGTTCTACAGAATGTATTTTATTTCCACTGGAACTCTTGCAGGCTTTCTTCTTTTTTTTTTTTTTTTTTTTTTTTCTTTTTTTTTTTCTTTTTTCCTCACCCATCCAATTTTTTTTTTGCATGAACTCTGTAATATTTACAGTATAAAAGGTGCCTAAGGAATATTCTTTTACTTGCTGGAAGATAGACTCCTGCTTGGAGACATTTGCCTCCTGCAGAAGGAGGTCAGGCCTGTCTGCCTGTTGATAGTCTGGCTGACCACAAAGGAAGAAATGCTGGGACCAGCAATGATATATCATAGCTGTATCCCAGCACTGGGGCCTGGTTTCCTTAATGAAACTCACCTTAGTGTCTCACAAACATGGGAGAAAGATAGGGAAATACAGGGTCCCACAGGAGCATGTCACATGGCTGAGACCTGGGCCAGTTTTAATTTGCAAGTAGAATGAAGGGTAAAACTCAGCATTTGAGTAACAGTCTTATACTACAAAATTTGGTTTGTGAAATAAAGAATTTTGGTATTGCTTAGAACACTTGGTTTAGTTGCGTTGATTGTTTTGGTTTCATTAAGTTCAGAAATTGTAGAAGTGCTGAATGCTTCTTATCACTGTTAGAAACTATTTTTTAGAGATACAGAACTTTTCTAGCACTACATCATTGGAATTAATTGCTTGCATTGTATTTCTGCCTACATGCCTTAAAAAGAAGTAATGGCTCAACTTTATCTCTTCTTCTTGTCCCTGATGCATTTGAGTGGCAACCTAGAAGAGAGGCTAGACAGACTTAAGAGAATAAGTTGGGTTATTTATTAAAGGCCTTCAAAGGATACACCTTCAGCAGAGGTTACACCCAAGTGTAACCTCACAGAGGTTACACCCAAGACAGATATCACAATGGTTTTCACATAGATGTAAATTTGGTCTATCTGCATATCAGGGGTTAATTCTCCAGCTTCAGATAATGAAGTCATATTCCCCCAGCTCGCTCCTCCCCATCTCACTTTTGCTTAGGCTTTTTGGGGCCCGAGGCTGTGATGTATCCTTGGATTACAGGCTCAGAGGAATTGCTTTGTTTAACCAAAATGTGAAGACAGTTAACTACACTTTAGATGGAGTTTAGAGAAATGCACTACTGCAGTATATGATTTGAAAAATGTAAAAGCTAAAATCTTAAGGCATCATAACAACAAGCTGGATATGCTATACCTCACATACCAAAATGTTGTATCTCTGATGCATCTTATTGTTAGCTAGGGAAGTTGTCTAAATGCAGAATAAGAATAAAAAATGGTCATCACTCTGAGATTGCATTTGAGTACCACTGGCAGCTGCAGGCATATGGGAAATGCAAGTGACCATGTTAGTTAAGATGATAGTCAGGATCCTCAGAACAGCAGAACTGTGACTGTCATTGTGTTATACAGGCATTGGGAAAGGCAGTGATCTAAGGAGATTTGGAAAACAGCAATAAAACAGCATGCAGATGTTTCTGAAATGCTGGAAAGGGGAATGTGATGGAGCACAAAGGTGATTGTTTTAAAATGGAAGGAGAGTTCAATGGGGACTGGCAGGAGTTCAGTGCTGCACAGCCATCCTATTCATTTTTGATGATGCAGAATGGGAGAAATATGTTATCCAAAGGACCAGTTGCTATCCTCTCTCCTTCTGCAGCATCTAGATGCTGTCTAAATTGTGTCACTTTATAACAAACATGTGTAGGACATATAGAATACCTTTTACCCAGAGGAGAAGTAGAAGTATAGGAAAAAAAGACAGCAAAAGCAAATTAGGCAGAGAAACAGACTGTATTATCTTCATAATTTTGGACGGGACAGAGAGAGAACAGGTAGAGATGAAGGAGCAGAAATTCAAAGGAAAATTGTTACACACACCAATGTTGAGTCTGGTTAAGTAAGGTTAATTCACTCATTTTTTTTCCTGCCTTCTAAGGCTACCTTGACTGTGTTTTCTTGAAAATGGGTGTTTTGCAGCAGCACAGCATATTATAGATCATTCCAGTACTGTCCTTTCTGATACAAAAGTTTAGCTGTGACTCATCTTTCAATTTTGTTTTCTCTATTTACTCTTAATGCACATTTAAAAAAATTAAATTCACTTTGAAAGGAGGGGCTTATTCCTGCAAGTGGAAAAACAATGTTATATGTTACAGGTTTCCTTAATCTATACCCACAAGACTCATCTGGCAGTGGTGCCTTATTCAGCATATCCCAGGAATGAACAGTTACCTCCAGATGACAATGTGCTGTGCTCTTATGACAAACAATATTTTGTCATGGAAGCTTTAGAAGCCAAATTTAGCAACATTCTGGCAAATGCTTTACAAAAATGTAAGCGTAGCAAACTAAATCTTCATCTGCAGATGATTGCAAAACCTTTGTTTTAAAAGAGGCCAAAAAACCCATGCCACATCTTTCCTCCTTGGTTCCACACCTACACATGCTACACACTATCACCTGCTAGATCGCTACCTGCATTACTAGATGTTTAAGTGTTTGTTTTGGGTATTTTATTTTAACTATAAAAGGCAAATAGATGCAGTTGACATTTAAAAAAAAGAGCCTTTTCATACTAACTTAGGCTCACCAGCATCATCTGTGTCCCCGCAGTCACTACTTTGGGTTGCAACCACTTTCAATTCCTATTCCCAGGTGCCACAGGGTGGTGCTCCTGACTCTGCATTGCTCGGAGCCCTGAGCTGGCTGAGAGCAGTTCCAGATGCTGTGTGCTACCAGGGCTGATTTGGGAGGGAAGGCTGCACGCAGCTCTGCAATGAGGTGAGCCATGCCATGGGATGGGGGATGCACGTTTCTCCCAGGACTCAGCTACCAAATCAGATATGGGAAGAAAGAGCTGAATGGTGTCAGCTGATAAAAATCTTCAGTATTGTGCATGTACACAAATGTATACTTAACCGCTTTTACAGTTGATTACTATGTGAATTTTGCATGCTGGCTTTGTTTTGATCGTTCCATGACTTCCCATTTTCTCTTTGCTCAATAGAAGACTCCTGCAATTTCACAGCTCAGTATGCTCCTGGCAGCAAGGATAACATCCTTTTCTCCAGATCTTTGATAAAAATGCAAAGAAGCAAGGCAGAGAGAGAGGAGATGTGTCTCTTTCTCTTTCTAAGGGGGGACCAGTACAGAATCAGGAGCTGCCTCACTGGCCCCAGGCAGGACCCCCAAACTGGAAGGAGACCTTTTGTCAATTTAAAAATTTCTTTTTCTCGTAAGAAAATCTCTATATCCAAGGTGACATTCTCATCTGTATCAAGCCTACTGCTCAGTAAAAATGACAGGAATTATTTCACTGACTTGCAGATACTTTGAATCTGGTCCTGTGCCCAGTAGTGATCTCTCAGCTAAAGGTTAGCTCTGTGCATTTAGGAGTTAACCTCCCACTGAGAGTTTCTGATATCTTTCCTAAAACTTTGATCAGGCGTTTAGATATTTATGTGAATCTAACTTTTAAATTGTGTGAAGTCATCTTTTTGATTAATTTTTATAAAACAGTTGAATGTGTATCTTAAGAGGATAATTACTTGTGTCCACCTTTGATTAATTTGTTTCATTAATAAAAGTTTGTTTATTTTATATAAAAAAATAATAAAAGTTTCATTAGATTTGTATAGTGTACCGTGCTAGTAGGTGATCTAAAAGAGGAGCTCTAACAATGTCTGTGTACATTGGACCGTATGAAATTTTTGGGACTGGCAGTCATGTTATCTATATAAACACTGTATTCTGTAATGCATTATTAGCATAATTTTTAAAGTTTATCTTTCCTGTCTTTGCATGTCTTTGCATTATTTACATAAATAATTATCTCTTCCATAAAGCCATAACCCAGCTATTGAAAAAGTACCTTAAATTAGTCTTCCATTTATGGGCAAATTCAATAGCTTTATGTGATGGGATCCCCTGAATGTAAAGAAGCATAATTAGTTTCTGACATTACCATTTCCATAATTATCCATTGTGTGTGGTCTCTATAAAGACCTAATACTAAACACAATTCTTTAAAATTGTGAACAATTCTCCAAACCTGAGTAAGTGAAGATTGCAGTTGGCAGCTGGCCTTTGCTAAGAACTGAGACATGTCTAGACATCCCCAGGAGGCACCTCTGCACTAAATAAAGTGAGACACCAGAGACCATGGCAGGTAGCACTAACCCTGCCCATGTTGACCAGTGACAATTATGTACTTCTAGTGCAGCCTTACATATCAAAGACAAACATAGAAAATAATTAAATGCCATTAATGTGGAAACTACATTTTGATATTTTGAGTGAGTTCGGTATGAGAAGAAACAAATAACCAGGGTTACATTTACAATGAATGGTGTCTCTGATGGGTGGTGGGTATAGACAGGAGAAAAATCTCTGCTGAAGTCCAGCAGGCTTGAAAATTAACCTGCCACTTAGCCTTGTTCCTTATCTTTCTTAAGTGAACAACTCATACAGAAAGAGGTGACATTAAAATAGTCATACAAAGGGACATATTATGATATTTATTCGGTTATTTCATTGCATAATTTTTCAAATGGAAGTGCCAGCTGATATACCAGAGCCAGCTACTTGCATCCTCACAGGCTGATAATTTGCTATTGATTGTATTTTGTGAATTGCTGAATTGAATTTGTTCTCACTGGCAAGAAATCTTGAACAAATTTTCTCCTTGAGATAGCATGAAATGGAATCACCCAGACCAATCTAGAGACTTCTTTGTTGAGATCTCTTTATTCTGTAACTTCTTTATTCAGTAATTATGTACATTTAACTACAAAGTCAGATCCTAATGAATACATTAAAACATAAAACCTTGGTTCCAAGGAAAGATGTAAAATGTGCATAGGTTTCTATATGTGTAGACTTGTAGAGACTTGGAGGATTTATTTCCCTTGTTTCTCTCTTCAGAATGGATTAAAGGATTAGTATTTTACTGACTCTATATTAGAAAATACTGTAGAGGATAAACTGCAAATATTGAACTTGCCCCCTAAAGATGAATTCAAGAAATCATTAAGAATGCAGATATCTATGTAAGTGCAGTGCAAGTTTAGAAAAAAGCCTAAACCCACTACTGCCAATATATCCTGATGCAATCAGAATTGTTTTCTGCACTGGTTCACAGCTTACTTTTAAGACCTTAGTGCAAATTTTTACCCATACCTTTGGTGTCTTCCTGTTAGGCAAGAACTACATGTTCAAGCATGCCTGAGTGCACTCCTAGGAAGCACAAGGATCAACCCTTATAGCCTAGCAGGGTGTACCCTTAGCTCCTGCTGGAGCACAGCTCAGTCTCTGCCCATAACACTTTGTGCTCATCCCCTGCCTCCAAGGGGACAGCACATCCAAAAGTCTGCTGATTTCATCACATCCACTGGCAAGAGACAGCTTGAACAATAAAACATACAGGTTGTTTTGCTTAAATGAAGATAAAGGGTTGGAAACAAAAGGTTAGAAATAAAACAGTTTTAGTGGGTTTTTTTCTCTATGCCTTTTCAGTGGCTCTGACATATTTCACTGGGATTGCAGTTCTTGGGGTTAGCAGTTGGAGGTCTGGCCATCCAGCTCTCTCACATATATTCTGTTCTCTGAGTACTGAATAATTTTCTCTCTTTTGCTTCTAAATATACTACACTCAGCTTCTCCTTGGTTCCCTGTAAATGGAGTGTTGAAGGCTGGGAAAGAGAGAAGGGTAAAAGGGTAATGGTCAGGAGGAAATACATTCTGGCTGTTTTCACTCTGCTCTCTTGATGCACGAGCGTCCCTGGATATCTTAGTACTTTAACTTAAAATTATTTTTTTCATGTCTAGACTTTCTTGTATACTTTCTTACACTATACATCTTTATCTTTTTTTTCTTTTTCTTTTCTTTTCTTTTTCTTTTCTTTTCTTTTCTTTCTTTTTCTTTTCTTTTCTTTTCTTTTCTTTTTCTTTTTCTTTTCTTTTCTTTTCTTTTCTTTTCTTTTCTTTTCTTTTCTTTTCTTTTCTTTTCTTTTCTTTTCTTTTCTTTTCTTTTCCTTTTCTTTTTCTTTCCTTTTCTTTCCTTTTCTTTCTTTTCCTTTTCCTTTTCCTTTCCTTCCTTTCTTCTTTCCTTTCTTCTTTCCTTTTCCTTTCCTTTCCTTTCCTTTCCTTTCCTTTCCTTTCCTTTCCTTTCCTTTCTTTCCTTTTTCTGTATTAAAGTAGTACACATGGAAAACATCTATTTTCCATAATATCTGTCAAGCTGATGGTCGCTTTTGCCAGCTTCCAATGAGATCACACAAAGATGGTTTAATGAACAGATTTTGAACAGACAGAGGACACTGCATTAATTTGTTTGTCAAAGCCACATATCTTTGTCCTGCATTTATTCTTAGGATTTGTAGCCTATATCAGTATTCTTTCCTTGGGTCCCTTTTTTTCCATACAGGGAATATTACACAGGATTGAATGATATTTCCAAAAAAATAAGAAGTTTGTGTGTGTTCATGTGTGGTAATAGATTTTAAAATGTGACAATGTGAGAAGGAATAGAATTTCTTCTGCATGGAATGAAGTATTGTCACATAGTCAACAGATGACATTTAATTATTGCATAGCTAAACTTTGCCTGTCTCCCTGAATTTCTGAGAAAATGTTAAGTAAATTCATATAATGTACTTAAAACAGAAGCATACAAAGATACAGCTATAAATCTTATGGTCAGTTTCAGCATCCAGAAGTTTCATCTGTTCTGTTGTACAGGTGTTTTCTGGATTCTGTGTATGACTCCTAGGATCATATACAGGTGGCAGAGAGGAAACTTCTATTGAACCGTGGATGCTAAGAGAGGAGAACTGAGACTTCAGTGGGTAGAGGTTCCTACCTTAGAGGCACCTGTGTGGGCAAAGAAGTCATTGTGAGGTGAGCCATTAATCATGGGGCATACCCTGGGAGATGCTTGTTTTGAGATCTAGAAAGTATTAATTACTCCTTTTATTGTAGCAGTAGCAGAGCAAACAACTTAGGAAATAATGTTTTTGTCCACAAAAAATATGGTTTGAAAGGAAGCTAACCATGCAGACCTAGCTCTGGGAAAAAGTGTGGAAACTGAATGACTAACCCAGGGCTTTGAAGGCACACAAATGTACTTAGCTATCTCATTTGGGATCTCAGAGATTTTAATGCTTAGCCTGTGTGGTTTCTCTATGAGCCAGATAAGTTCAGCATCAAGGGAAAAAAACAATGCAATCTGTCCCCAAACCACAATACTAAGCAACTATGGCTACAAGAACATATTTATTGTTTTCAGTGGTAGGATTAGTGTATGAGCTCCTTGCAATGCAGTTATGTATTTATAAACACTTTAAAATCTGATGATTCTGCAGCAAACTGAACACATTTTTAAATGTTTCATCCTCATATATGCACATTTATATGTGCATTATAGACATGTGTTTATGAAAAATTGAAAAAAAATCTCTATGTGTGTGTGGTTCTATATGTAACTATATATATATGCAAGATCCATGCAAAGGGTTGTTTAAATATTTTGGTCAATGAACTTTGAATGAATATTTGGTCAATGAGTTCTTCTTCATGACTATTATTCTTGGGGCTAACAGTTATGTTTTATGTTTGAAGTGCCTTAAATGTATTCTTTTCAGATGGAGGAGTTTATTACTCCACAAGAAGGTTGTGTCTCTTGCTCTCAAGTATCTGATAGTTCCAGTTTGTGAGGGGATGTCATTCACAATCATATTTTCTGGTCTGAAGTTCAGCATTGCTGTTTGCTCATGTGTAAACAAAGCTTGAAGTTTTATCTTTCATTAATGAAGTTGAAATGAGTTAATATAAAGCAGAATGAGAAAGCCAGAAGCTGCCAACATTAATTCTTTTTTTATTGCTTCTGGAGTAGAAAAGAATGAAAATATCCATTATCATAAATTTGTTTTGATTTCCTTACTTTTCCAGGAATGGTTAGTTTTTAATCCAATAGTTCATTTAACACTGAAAATGTCTATAATTAGCACAAAAATACATGAAGTCGTGGTCAGCTTTAGGAGACTCTAAGCATAATGTGTTGTTTTGTTTCCAAAGAAAATGCAAAGTCACTTACTAAGTCAAAAAGACTTCTTTAGTATGATGGTGGTTTACATTCCTGGGTTCAAAGCAAACACTAGTTTCTGCAGGTTTAATGGTAAATGTTCATTGCTATTTAATATTCATGGCAGTTTATAAGAATGATCGAAATAAATTGAGCCCATTAATGATAGGACATAAGTCAGTCTGGCTTCTGGTGTCAGGATTTTGTTAAAAAGATTATTCTGAGTTCACTATTTATCTCAGCTCCAACCTTAAACAATGCACAGCTCTTTTTTCCTCTGCAAGTTCAGCAGTGGCCTCAAGTACCCCCTGAGAGCATCCTTCCCTAGCACATTGGGACAGGCTGGTCTGTCCACAACACCCGGCCTGTGGGAGGAATTCAAGTGGTGCTTTTGCAAAATACCTGCAGTGTATTGTCCCTCTCCTTCAGTGATGGGGCTCCTATTCCATCACACACAGGCTTAATTAATGTCCAGTGTGAAGGCTCATAGCAATCCAGATGTTTGCAAATGACTGAGCTGGGGAAGTTTTCATTTTTTCATTTTCAGTGAAGTCAAATTGCTGTAGTTCAATGTAGGAGGCTAGGTTTGTACTTTGTAATGCCCTACCAGTTCAGGTAAAGTTTTGCAAAAATAAAATGAGAGATTAATAGGACCTTGTCTTCATTTTTATTTAAGCACAGAGGTTCAAAGAAGAATAAGAGAAAGAAAAAAAATCAAATAGAGGTGTTCATTTTAGTCTGAGTTATAGCTTTTATGAAATTCAATTTTAATAATTTGCTATGGCAAGATTAAAAATAATATTATTCTGTGAGAATTTTAGAGAAAATACATATTTCAGAAAAGTTTTTAATCTCTCTGCGTCTTTCCCTCCTTCATAATACCATAACCTTTTACCCTTTTCACTAGCATCTGTACTTTACAATAAATTTCATGCTTGCTCTTATTCTTAAGAAGCTCAGTGGCCAGCTCAGTGTCAGTCTTTGGAAACCACAGCATGCATACAGACCAGATTCTTACCTCTCTTGTAGATTCTGATGTTTCTGGGATCACAGGAACATTTTTTTTTTTTTTTTTAATTCAATTAATTACTGTTCCATGCTGTACACCTTCCATACAAATTGTGCAACCTTGAGAAAAAAAACCTGAGAAGCAGTTAGTAGAGAATTCCAAAACCTTTAAGGTGAATGTCTCCGAAATGAATGCTTTGTCTAGTGGGAGAATGACACATACAGGATGGAGTAGCTAGTTTTATGTGAATGCAGGAGAATAAATGATCTGCTTATACTAGTGGCATCTTTCTGGCAGTAACATATGTCATACCTATTTTATAGAAACACACCTCCAACTTGTTTCACTCAAGGCTTGTTTGTGTCAGATAGCAGGAGTCAGAAAGCCAGGCTTTGGAGGAGCATGTGAAGAGCTGCCTGCTAGGCTGAGAGTTTTTAGAGACATGAAAGCTGACAGATATGGCACAAGCACATGAAATTGAAAATAAACCAGTTATGTCTCAAATACAGTCCCAAGCAGTTTAAGTTCTTGGTATCTCTGCTACTTCTCATTTTTGTGAATGACTGTAGGAGACAGAGGATGCTGTAACACCTGAAGTGTTTTCTGCTTGTTGTATGATGGGAAGGAAGCACATTCAGCAGCCTCCAGGTGAAGGAAGTGGGGGCACTGCACTCTGAGAGTTAGGGACATGCACAGTCCATCGAGGTGAAAATCTGTGCAAAGGGTGGTTTAGAAATCTTTGTTAATTTTTGCCATCTGCTATGAAAAATTTATTTTCCTGAGATCCTCCAATGTGGATATTGGTGGAGTAGACTTAGAGGTGCTTCAAAGTCAGGGTTTCAGTTTGGGAGACAAGAGTAAGAAAATGACAACAGCAATAAAAAGAACAACAACAACTCCAAAAAAACCAAAAAACCAAAAAAACAACCATCTATCAAGAAATGGGTAAAATTCTTGAGATTACTTCCCTCTCTGGAAGGGAAAAAAAAATAATGAGGAGTTTCAAATTAGAGGCAGAATTAAAAAAAAAAGTTATAAATAAAGAAATAAATGAGCTTTGGAATAAAGAATAACCTGCCAATTGTCCAATTGTCTCCTGTCACATAGAGCAGTCTCTGTAGTTCTTTCAGCATGTGCACACATATGCAAGATGACTTCTGCATAAAAGTGAAAGCCCTAGATACAACTTTTTTTTTAAGGAGGTCTATATGCTTTCTTTTTATTTGAAAAATTAATTTACAAGAACATTTTCCTTTTTATTTGGTGACAAGAAAATGAAGCAAGAAAATGAAAATAAAGAAGAATGGACCATGCAGTAAGGTAAGAACCTGTTTTCTTGTTTGCATTAGGTTTTGTTGGGTTTTTTTTCTTTGTGCTAATTACACGAAACTAATCTATTTGACTTTCAAAATTAAGAGAGTTTAAAACCCCAAAAAATGATATTTCTTAGATATCTGATCAAGCCTGGGACATATGGTAAATAAAATTTTGCAAATGGCTCTAGAGAGAACTTTCTTAATAGAATACATTAATTCAGAATTTAGCATTAGTTAAATATTTCTTAATAAATATGAATGAATGCCAAATTTACCTAGTGCAAAGCATAAATAAATAATTTGCATATGATTGGAATTTAAGGAGTATCTTGTCTGAATGTGCATTGGTGTAAATCAAACCTACTCTTTTATCAGGGATGAGATTGGTCTAGATCTGGATATTGAGTAGATTTTGACTGAGAATCCCACAGGACCTGCACATAGCCTAGCAAAGAATTATTAACAAAATGGATTTTCCACGTGTATCTCCCACATAAATGCAATCTCCCATGAAGTGGAATATGAAAGAATTAATCATCAGGTTTTTGATGAAAAAAATCAATTTTACAAAAAGCTTTGAATGAAATTAAAAACAAACATACAACAAAACAAAAAACCAAAATAAAAAAAATCCCTAAGAAACTGTGGCAGTTATAGCCAAAACAAAGTAAGGAAACAAGTAATATTTTAACTAAAATTGCTGTTTTGAATTGCTATTTAGAGTACTTGAAGTTCTATTTCTTACACTATTTTGGACTATTAACTAGGCTGATATAAATTGCTACCAAATATTTGCAACAGCTACAGATCTACGCTGTCACCTCTGTGAAAGAAATTGTCAAGTTACCGGGAAAGTGAATCAAGAAAGGGAGAAGAAATGAAGAGGAAAATTATAGACCTACAGCATAGTAAATTATATCCTCCCCAGGGCAAATGATCTGAAACCAAAATGAAAATGAAAATTGACCTTGTCTCAGATCTATACATGTGGCTATACATCACATGTAGAGACTCACCTAAGCTTTACAAACGAGCAGTTCTTTGCATTTCAGCTACACTGCAAAGATGCTGATATTCCTTCCCCCTCCATTCACCAAGAACATAGATGGATGATAGGAAGCTCTTGGCCTGCTGATACTGAAAAAGAGCTTAGAAGTTTTCCTAATAGAATTCATAATTCTTATACAATTCAAAAGACAAGAATTACCAAGACAGATAAGAACAAAAAGTAAGTTTCTATTAAATAACATAGATGGGGAGAGTAAAATATTGAAAGCAATCAATGGGTTCTCAACTAGAAATAGCCATCCCACTAAAAAAACTCCACAATTCATCTGTGGTTGAAGTGATAGCTGCTTCAACACCACAGTGTAGCCTCCTGCTTTCAGGTCAAAATTTTCAACTATATTCTGTGAAATCTATTAAATAAGGAGAGATTTGGGATAGCTATATGATTTCAGTGTGATATATTACTTGATTTATGACTAAATTTTCATAAATATCAGCATTTGAAATAAAAATAACAAAAAAAAAAAAAAAAAAAAACAACCAAAAAAAACCCAAAAAAAAAACCTAGGAAGAAGTTCCACCCCAGATACTTCACCCTATCTGGGAGTGCCAGTGAATCTGACAAGCACATGTGGACAGGTAGGAAGTTTTTCAGTTTGGTTTAAATCATACTGGAAAGTAATTCTGCTAAAAACTATTTCCTAACAACAAATCTATAGGATTTCAGAATGATATTAATTTTTGGTGAAGATATTCTAGCAAAATTGGTCTCCACAATTAAATTCCCAATTTATAAATTTCAGTTGTTTTGTATACCCTGTATTTGGCTATAAATTTCAACATGGAATAAATCTCTCAATTTTTATCTGCAAGCCCACAACATCTAAGGAAGAGAACAGGGGTGTTTCTGCTGCATGCAGGTGCTGTGCTGTGACATTGAAGCCTGCTGAGTGACTCGACAGTAACAGGTCCTTCCCTGTGAGCCCCATGGGTAGAGAAGAGCACCAAGAACTGCAGCAAAGGGTGGCAGCACTTGGCACTGATTTTAAAATATGTGTGGTCCCCAACATTCAGGTGTTCCTTGAAGGGTTAAGTTAACAATTAAATCTTTATTAAGTAGTATGCCTCTGTGAAGAATGTATGTAAGATAATGGAAAAAACTTAGTAAGGACTTAATACTTTCTGGGGAAGCCTGGAAAAGCAAATTGCAAGATAAGAGAGTTGTTCAGGGCCCTGACAGACACCTTCTTAATGCAGTATTTCTTTTCAATGCAAAACAATCCTCTTTCTAACATAGGGTGTGACATTTAACTGAGATGGTTTATGACAGAGTTGCTCAAAGGTGCAATTCTATACAAGTTTCTTTCCCACCCAAATATATCAATGACAAAAAATGAACATAATTACATTTCAATTATTCATAGCAAATCTATTAGATATACTAAGTAACTTTTATTTCCTGTGCTGTAGCTTTCACTATAGACTAAGTTAAATTTAATCTTCCTATCCTATTAAGACCATACACAGCAGCATTTGCCCTAATAACTTGACTGAGTTTTAAATTAAATTTAAACAGCTCTCCTCCTTAAGAGCTGTTTGTATTCCCGTTGTGTTTACTGGATGGGAATATTGCAATAATGGAAATAAAAATATAATAATAAAATATCTTTCTCTTTCAATCTACTTGTAACCTCTCTTACTTAAGGTTCCCTTTCTCCACACTGCCCTTCAAGAATATGAATGACAGGCTGATTTCTCCACTAAGAGCATCTGCTGTGGTAGCTTAGGACATTGGTTTAGGAGTGGCTGGAAAAGGTCTCTGCTTTTCATCAGATGTGACTGGAATTCATAATGTGTATGTATTTGCTATGAGAGAGAAAAATAATCTCCAAACAAAAGCAGGTTGGGTTTTTTTTAGCTTTGTCAGCACCACACCAACACATGGACCCTTATGGGAATTCATGTAATATTCCTCATTCAATTTTTTTACTGGTTCAAAGCTTTTTTTTTAACAATAAGACATTTTAAGAAGTATTTTAGGAGTTCAGATATGGGAAATCAACTACTTGAACCATAAATGTGTGCATACATTATCTGCTTATAGTGAACAAAGCGAAGATTTTGATGTAATGCCAGTACATTTTGTATGCTTGTAAACCGTTTGATACATAACTGATTGCATAAATGTGACCATATCCCTCTTTTGAATGCATGAAGTAGGAATTTCAGTGTACCATGGTCATAATTAAGTCCCTGCTGGTCTAATTGTCAACCAGTTCTCTGTGGAGCATACTGGAACTGGTTAGAACTGTATTTTAGAGCACACAGAAGAAAAGGTATGGGGTTGCAAAAGACACCTGCTAGGAGTACAGTTCATTGCAAAATGTTGGTACAGCAAAAGAGTCCTGAAATCATGCAGCAAAGCTCTCTTCAGTGTGTAGATTCAAGTTAAACCTGGCTGAGGCACATTCAGATTTATGAATTCTTTAAAGGTCCAGTAAGTTTGAACTCATTTGCAATTGAAATAAAGTGTTATTTGAAAGTCATTCTCTAAAAAGGGGAAAGAATTAAGAAAGAAGAGCTTTTCTGCTGAAGAGACTCAGGCAATTAATTAAACCTCTTCAGGAAATAACATAAGGGCTTAAAAATAAATAGTGGTTATTATCAGGAACAAGAGCAACAGTGACAGGACAGAGACATTACTTTCCAGTGACAAATTAATTGATTTTCAGAATTTTTTTCAAAGCATAATAATATAACAGCACTAGGTACTTTAATAAGGAAATAACACAAATTGTTTCATTAGCAGAGTGGGGTTGTTATTGTACATTTATTCTTATTCCTTTTAGATTCTTGAGTGGAAAGACCACCTCTTGCTCTACTAGGAAGTAGAATTTTTCAAGGTTTCTTTTTAAATTACTTTACAGGGAATTATAGACAGAAAAATGGATGCAGAACCTGTTTACCCTGTGTACTTGTAGAGTTTTAGATGCAATACAGATGGAAATATTCCTCCCATTTTCTGATTTGAAAAAGTAGGGGGACAAACAATCAGGAGAGCTGTTGCATGTTACACGGGCTGTCAGTAATAAGAGCACTGGAAGAGGAACATTGAACTGATGGATTCTGTCACTGATTTTCAGTCTACTGTTGTAGAGGGTGTTTAATCAGTATTACCTTTTATAGGCTGTGGATTATTTTTGCATCTCTCAATGCATGCACTTTCAGCACTTTAAATCAAAGTTGTCAGAAGTTCTGTGTCACTGCAACTAGCTCACAGTAGGACTCATTACACATTATTTATCTAATAAGTTAGATGTGTCATCTGATTTATATATCCCTATGGTAAAAAGGGAATCTCTGAAAATTCCACTCTGTTGACAGACATTTATACAGGGTAGGATGAATCACTGTGTGAAGATCTCTTTCTCCCACTGCCTACAGAAAATACAGGACAATTAGCTTAGATTAAGCATAATCTTTAAAGTTCATGTGGGATGAACAGCATGCTCAGTACAGGTGAAATAGCTATGATGTCCTGAGTAGTTTTTGTCAGTGCATTTGGAATTTATTTTGTTTTGTGGATGTATGAAAAGCTGTTCACTACACACCAGACTTTCTGTATTCCCAGAGGTGAAGGTATATGCCCGCTCTGCCTAGAGAATTTCTTTACCTGGATTACTCTCAAGGTTTGAGATTTTACCTTGTGCTGAGAGGGTTTTAAAATATTTTTTTGAGTTTTTGAGAATTCACTGCAATGGTATGGAAAATGGATACCTGAAATTCTTCTCCATAGGACAAGAACTCTTTAGCTTAAGAGTTTCCAGAGCATGAGAGCTTTGCTGGTTCCAGGGGCCATACTTCATTGGTAAAAATGAAGTATGTATGAATGAAGTATCTGTGAGATAAAACTGCAAATGTTTTTAGACCATCTGTCTGCTCTATCAGGATTTACGTAGCAGTTTTATAGCTTTTGCTTTCCTAATAATATAGCTCTTAACACCATCATTTCTGAGAAGTCCAAACTGACTTTTAGGTATAGTTTTATTAATGTGTTGGCCCCTGTTTTCATTATCTTATATTAATTTTTAGTATGCTTCTTTCATTTTATTGTGTTCAAACCTTAAATCAATAAAAACATAAAAGCTGTGTCGTTTGAGATTGGAGGAGCTGTCCAATTTTACTAGCCTCTTTGATGATTTGATCTAAGCCATAAGTTATTATCACCATTATAGCCATAAGAAAATTTTATTTTTTGTTTTTATGGTGTGGTATGTTTCTTTATTTGGAGAACGACTATTAAAAAATTCAATATGGCAATGTGAATTGACAAGCTTCATTTTGCAGTATTAAATTTAATTATATAAAACCTGAAGTTTCCCCATTAGAAGTCTAGGAATAATGTAAAGTACTTTTAAATTTGATATCTGCTGTAACTCTTGATGAAACATAAAAGTTAACAGTTTAAGTAGGACTTTTATTTCCTTAAAGAACTACTACAGCTCAGAAGAGTTTTGTGAGTGTTGTAAGCAGGAACAATTCTTAGCATTGTAGGGAAGAGCTGATATTTTATAAAAAAGATTAAGTGAGATGTATGCTTTAACAAATAGATAGTTGGTCTTTTTTTTTTTTTTTTTGTTGGGGGTTTTTTGTTTTTTATTTTTTTTTTTTTTTTTTTTTAAAAATCAGCAGATATTGCAAAAGAAAAAAAAAGACATACAAAAAAGAAAGATTATGAAGCAGCAGTTTATCACAAAAAACTTATTGTCTTCACTTGACATTCTTTCCCTGTTTTGCTGTTCGGGTATATTTGAACACTGGGAAGTATTCATGAGAACTTAATTCAATTGGGAAACAGGAATGATAATTTGACGTATTTTTCACAATCCTATAGCATAGAAGATTCTCCTTGCAATATAGAATGCTTCTGAGGACATATGAAGAAGATTCTTTGGTGAAAAATGGGGGAGTTCTGTGGAGGAATGGGGAAGTAACAAGCGCTTTAGTGTCTCTAATGCACTCTGTTTAGTTTTTACTATTAAACCATCTAATTAAAAACTTTTGAGACTGTAGTCTTGGATTTCACGTGCAAAACTCAAATCTGGGCTTGAAGGAAAACATTAGGCAAGCTAGGCAGACCCAGGGATTTGGGTCTGGTCAGTGCCAGGAAGCAGAGTACAGAGGTCTGAATGTCATTTAAATCTTTCTCAGTTTGAGAATTTTGATTTCTGCATTTTATTTAAGGTCCGTCTGGATTGGACAGGTACTAATATAAACACTTCCCAAGAAGAACAGGTAGAGTCAAATAACAGAGTGCCCCTCCAAAGCTGCAAAACCTATGCATATCTGCTAGTTTTACCATAGAACTTACAACAAAGATACATGTGTGTGATGCTGAGTGTCTCGATGAACATCAAAGTAGTTCAGTACTTAGTATTACTGCTGATTAAAGTGTTCCAGCTATTTAATAATTTGAGAATGGCTTCCAAAAAGCAGAAAATATTAATTATATTTGACATTCCTCTGGGTGATTTTTGGAACCCCATCTTTAAATAATTAAATGTTGAAAGGCCTTTACAGGCCAGTAGTTAAGAAAAGTTGACAGAGAGAAGTAAAGTGTGGTAGAAGCTTCTCAATTTCTGCTTGCTCCATTCATTCTCTTCAGCTTTGTCACTCAACCGTCACCATCATGAGCAAGGCACTGATTTACATATGTAAGAAAAAAAACCCCTATTTTTAGTCAGCAATATTCCTGTTGCTTTCAATTGTCTATGAGTAATATTCCTTGAAAATAGCTGCATGCATGGGAAATTTTCTTATAAGCAATTATGCCACTACAAGCTTTGCTTGTACTACCAGTTGTTTTTTATTTTGCTTATGAAGCAGCAACATATTTATTTTATTTTATATGCTTTATGTATACTTATGCTTAAGTTTTCCTTGCAGAAAATGTAGTTTCTGTTCTATTCCTTCTTTTTAGAGAAGTCACTTACCATGTCTAGCTATGTCCCCTACATAGTGCAGAATAAAATATTACTTAAAAAAAATTTATTGGTAAAAAAATAAGGAGTGAAGAAATAGTTTCTAATCAGGTCTAACCACATTTGTATCTAAATCATTTGGTTTAGTTTGTTCATGACCAACAGGAAAAAGGGAAAATCCTACTTGACTTTTCTGTGTTTCTTGGTTTTGCTGTGAAAAGTGCATGTGTAAGGTAAAGAGAAGATTTCAGATCTGTCACCAGCCCCCTTTGTCCTCTTCCCAGACATTTATTCACCAGTTTGTGCACACTTGTTGTTGCTATTTTGGAATATTTTGCTGATGGCAGCATCATCTGCATTTGGTGACAAAATTTGGGCTTTCATGAACACCATGCATGTGAGAAGAAGCTGCCACTCCTCAGCTCCACTTCCTCATGAACTGCTCATAAGTTCCTGTCTATTCCCAGCTGAAAATATTAGCACAGTGCTACTGAGAGTGTGAGCATGCCAGCACACTGACACTGCAAATATCAGCAACAGCTGCTTGGGTGGCCTTTTGGTCTGCATTTGATAGAAACTCAGCCTTGAGCAAGACAGCTCAATTTTCAGGAAACAGGAAAGTTTTCTTGGAAGGGTCTCAGGCACTCATCTGTAGGAACCAAGCATGTTGAAGTTCTGATTAATAATCTCTGTAATTCAGTTTGCTTTTAGTTTGTTTTTAATTAAAGGCATCAACAGTGCCACAGAGATAGTGCAATTAATGGCTGCATATAAATACTTGAGGTTTATTTGTTTGGCAGTTGTGGTTCTCTATGTTCTCCTTTGATGGAAGATCCTACTCTACAGTTACAAAATAGGTCAAGACCATGACATACAGGATTCTCCAGCCTTGGGTCTTACTACATTGCGAGTTATAAACACCTTTCTTTCCCACTTGAAAATTAATATTTTTGCAGTAAGATGCTTATTCCAAGAAAAGGTGAAAATTTTCTCTGTAGTAACAATACTTATACTTCCAGGGAGGAAAAAGAAGGGTTGTAAATTATCAAATTAATTTTATGGTGTAATTCTTCTTGAACAGATTGAATTCTTTATAGTAAGATGAGTTAGTGATTTCTGATAATCTTTTAATTCCTGTCTTTGATAAGGCAAGACTAAATGAGAACAGATTTGCATACTCCTAAGCTAAATAAAGGAAAGGAAATAATTCTTTCTATCCATAAAAAACACATTTTTAAAAAATAGTTCTGCATTACAGTTGATGTCTTTCACATCTGAGCTGTGTTCCCTGCAAAAATAAAAAGGTATCCTGAAGGTGAAGCCCTTGGATCACCTGTAACAAGACCTGAGATGTGGTGAGCCATTTGAGTGCCATGGGATTGAGCCAGTCCTTTCCTCATAGATTGCACATTTTCATAATGATTTTAGGACAACATTCCTGAATCTGTAAAGATGCAATGGAAGCCTCTTTTCCAGGAACATCATTTAAAGTGTCCTTATTCTGTCTCCATAATCCTCTGCCTTCACTGTCTCCCACAGCTATCACTTTGTCACAAGCAGTTCTGTTTTTCCACTGCAGTTCCTCAGAGGAAATGCCTAGAAGGTAAATATTAGATACCTTTGCAGACATCTGAAGAGCTGACCTGCTCATTATCTTCCTCTCCCACATGCAGCTGCTTTGCTGTACTCCAGCACAGCTTGTTAAGTTTGCATTCCAGAAACTTCTGGAAAGAAAAGGATTTACCTGTTGACTTCAGTTGCCTGCTGCAGTTGACACTTCTGAAAATGTAAGTAAGTTAAGTTTGAATTGCTGTAATATTGACCTTTTAGTTAAGAGATGTGTATTGTTTGAGATGCAGCTTTGTGCATGCAACAAAGTGCATTTTTTCATGCTCCCATGTGGTGATGGAGGAGGTAGTGGCTCAGATGCCTTTAGTGATGACAGTGTGACCCAAGGAGTGCAGAGTGTGGCCTCCCAGTAAACAGTAGTTCATGTGTTCATGTATGCAGCATCAAAAGGTGCAGAGCATGGAGCTATCACCTGCGGCCCTGGGAAAAGCCCTGGTGCCACAGGGTGGAGCTGGGACAGACACTGGGACTGTCACCTCTCCATAGCTCAATTGCATGGTTTTACTGGGACCCACACATTGGTGACCTGCAACTTTCTCCTGGTGCCAATTGCTATTTTCAATTTCATTGTTCTTCAGTTTTTGTTTGAATAGTTTGGGGTAGTCCAGAGGACCAGAGTGGAAGGAGAGGTTGCTTTTTTCTTGGGGGTCAGAGGGAGAAATTGTAAAAGCCTCAGCAGAGAGACCTATAGGTCAAGTGATGAACTTGGGAGTGCAAGGAGGTTCTGATGGGGAGAATGGCCTGAGGATTGGAGAGATGAAGCAGGGCTTGCTACAGCTCAGAAAATGATTGAAGTCATTAAAATTGAAAGTGCGAGCAATGTCTGAAGGGACTGTGAAGAAAAGAACAATGTATCCATCTTTTATATTTATTCAGTCTTCTGGTCACTTTGAACTTTCTCTGTTTAAGAAGTTACGTGTTCTAGTTCATATTCACATAAAACCTGGATTTTTTTTTTCAAGTTTTAAAGTCTTCTGATCTTTGAGGTTTCGACTGATGTGAACTCCCGTCATTCTGCTCTGTGAAATGAGCATAAGGTCTCAGGTGTGGTATTTGCAGCTAAGAATATTATTGCCCTTGGTAGCTGTATAGCACTAAAAAGTAATTGTCATAAAGTGTAGCAAATTAGGGGTAGAAATATATTTGCTGCATTGTTGATCATTACTGTATATTTAAAGTACACAGATAAGCAGAAGAGTCTTGTATTCTGTTTTGTTAATCTCTGACATAGGGAGTATATGAAAATAAGCAAGAACATATGATTAAACTCCTAATAAGATTTAAGACATGAAAATATTGACAAATTTATTTGTTTACTTCTGGAATCTGTATTATGAAATTACATTCATGTGAGATATCACTGATAGGCATTGTAGAAAAAAAGTCACATGGTAAACTGGATGGCAAAGAGAAAATACCCTAACTTTATGGTATCTTGCTGGTGGTAGTGACACATAAAAATCCCTAGCTATATTGTTAGCCTGAATCAATGGAGGTTACAGATGGAATTTTTGAAATTCCATTAAAACAGTACACTTTCCTTGATCTCACCTACAAGAATATTGTACATGTGTACAAATGAAAGACCTGTTTTTGAAGAAGATTAATGTATTAAGCATCTCAAAAATCATTTAGCAGCAGTTTGTTTAAAATAACTATTAGAAACCCATGGACCTGTGTGCTGTGCTTTTCTCCTCTCTGCATTTAAATAAATGAGAAAAAGAGGAAATATTTTTAAATTTTTTATTTTAATAGTACATGGCAGTGTTTCTGAATAATTTTTCTGATATATGACCTGCCAGTTATTCTCTTGTATATGATTTGGAGTGCTTAAAAAAGTGTCATAGAAATAGAACTTATGTCTAACCTATTTGTTTGAGATTTAAACACAAAAAAAAGCCCAATGTGTGTATGCATAGATAAAGCCATGGACTCTCTTCTATGGTAGTTTTTCATATGCTTTTAAGTGATCTCAGCCATCATATTTCCTTCTGAGATACAACTCTGTGAACTGTGATTAAAGATAAAGTGCACTAGCATATCTTTGAATATGTGTGAATGAGACGACAGTCAGACACGTATTATGCATGGTCTAGGGGATCTTTCTTCTGAAGTTTTCTTTTTGACAACTTCTAGAACAATAGCTGCTGACAATAATGCTATAAAGGAATAAATATACTTTTTGGTGTTTACCTGGGGTTAGCACATGGGGTTTGTGAAGGGAAGGAAGTGAAGAGATGCTCCTAGAAGTATGCACAGCATACAGAAGCAAGTAAGGCTTGCTCTGTTGTGGCTGCTGTGGGAGAAAGGAGACGTCCCTGTGGTTTGTGGTCTGCTGCTTTCACACAAGAGAGCTGGCACACACACTCTCACGAGTCAGAGTGAGAGAGACATGTTTCAAATTGTTACTCACTGGTACAGAGCTTTTCACGTCTTGCCCCCAGCACTACATTTCTACTTTCTTTAACTATGTGTGACTCAAAACAGTATGTTCACTAAAAGGTGACCTTCATGGTACAAACAGATAAAAAAATAAAAAAAGATCTCCCTCTTTTCAGAGGAACTTTCCAGAAATTCACAGAGTGAAAACTAAACTGCAAGCGGACTGAAATGTGGGGGGAGCATGGAAATAAGTGGGTTCAACATTTCTGTCTTTTAGAGTAAATATCAGTTACCTACGTTAGGGTGCCACAGTGGACTTCTCATTTTGTTTGAGATAATGGTCCTGAAGATGAGGCCATGTTGTAACTTTGCAGGTTAAAATGAAAAATGTTTGGATTTGGGATCTCACATATTTACAAGGATCTGCTGTTTATTTGTTATCACCCTGGATCTGTCTAGATTTTAATTTCTTGAGCTACTGAGGCAAGGCTGTGGTCCTCCTGTCTTTCTGGACATTTAACTCACTTAAATGAAAATGTCACCAAGATGGAAAACTAAGCCCTTAAAAATATTCAGTCTCTTTTTATTTCCCTTCTGGAAAGTATTTTGCTTATTACAAGCAGCTGCAGAAAATTGTTATTGTAGATACTTTGAGTGATACAATTATTGCGTGCAATTTGCTGTTTGTAATTATTTTATCCAGACTCCTCTAATTAAAAGCTTGTCTCCTTTGCACTTCTAGTGATTCAGATAAAACTGATAACAATAAAATAAGTTTTAACAAAAGTATAGAATCCAGTAAGTCAAGTGTACTTTGCCACTAAAACAATGTGATAAAGACTAGCTGAGTTAAACATTCCCTCTGTTATCATTATGGTATGCCCAGAAGGAGCAAAAAGATGAAACAATTCCATCTGTTTATAGATTAATTTGATTTTATTAGAAAAGAATTGTGGGGACCTCAAGGTCACAATAAAAAGAGACAACAAAGAAATGTTACCATTTCCTCCTTCTACTACTTCAGCCTTGGGTCTTTCAGAGCCTACGAAAAAGTGTCTCTTATTTGTATCCTCTTACAGTGTAAATCTTTTCCATAGGATTGTGGTAATAATCTGCAGTGTTGTAGAATGGGAAATCCTCCTTCCATCCCTTAAAATGCGCTAGGCAATTTAGTGCTTTTATAGGTCACTACATCATAATGTATTCTCTCACTCTGTTCTCCTCCTACCCCCACTTTAAATAAGTTGTAAATATGTAAGGAGCTCTGAAACTCCGTAGGGATTCTCTCTAAATGTCCATGAATCAGGAGTGCTTATGCTGAGCCCATAACCCAATGCTTGGTGTCTGTTTACCTCTTGCCTTTTTCTTTTCTGTATTGACCAATACTGCAGTCATCAATTACAGTGACTTAGCACATAATTCCAATAGTGTAATTGAAACTGCCAGGTATTCCTAATGTAAAAACATGCAAGTGCCTGTAAGACCAAAAACTAAAATCTTGCATTATCCATACCTGGTTAAAGAAGGCGCACATTTTCATTGTTAATCAAGGATGTCCAACCTGTCTTTGAAATAAGATCTGGTCAAGGTTCTAGTGATAAATTCCAGGGGGAATACAGAACAAAAAACAACATTGAGGTTTGCACCTGTCTAAAATCATCTATTGACACCTACGAAAACATTTGGAGAGTTGCCTTGTTTGGCTTTATAATTCATGCAGGTGTTTCAAAACTTGTGTAGTTATATTCCACACTGAAGAGACTTTTGTTTCCCTTGATTTGAGAATTTCTTTGAGAATTGTGTACATTCCATGTTTTAGCCTGTCTCTTACCCTATTCTAAGCATAAATTTACTTTTATATTTTTCAAAATGGAACTTGACCAAATAAGCCACTTCATTTATTTTTTTCCATATTGAAACTGTATTGAAGCTAATCCAAAGTAAACTGCTGTATTGGGTCTGGATGGAATGGTGTTAACTTTCTTCATAGCAGCCCCTATGGTGTTGTGTTTTGGATTTGTGACTAAAGCAGTTGGTCAATGTTTTGGCTATTGCTGAACTGCACTTCTACAATGTTTTCTCTTTTCTTTATTCTTCCCCATATCAATTAGTGTGATGAAGGCCAAGAAGTAGGGAGGGTAACTGCAGTGACAGGTGATGTTAACTGACCAGAGGGACATTCAAACCACATGACATTATGCTCAGTCATAAAAACTCAGGGAAAGGAGAAGGAAGTGGGGGGAATAACTGTGGTTTTGATATTTGTCTTTCCAAGGGATTTTTACATGTGATGAAGCCTTCCTTTCTAGGAAGTGACTGGAGAGAGGTTTGTGTAGTACCACATTGGGAAGTAGTGCATAAACACTTTATTTTGCTTTGCTTTGCTTTGCTTCTGTGTTTTGCTTTTGCTTTAGCTGTTGAACAGTTTCAATATCAACCCTTAAGTTTCCTCACTTTTACCCTCCTGATTCTTTGTCCTAGCCCTCTGTGGGGAAGTGAGCAGCTCAGTAAGTACCTAGTTGTTTTCTGGGCTCAGACCATCACAGAACTACACATAGGATAGGAAACAACCACCAATGCCACAATAAAATGTTTCTCATAAAGTCAGCTAAAAGAAACAATAGAAATACTGCCCTCCACAGAATATATCAAAATCTGAAAGTACCAAACACAAAGATCAAAGCCAATAAGGGATTTTGATTGCAAAGAACAATGTAGGTGGAATCAGTAGGTAAGTCATACAAAACTACGGTCCAGCACTTTTCTTGCACTCAGATCCTGCTTATTCTGCAAACACATCTTTGATGTTCCCAACGATTTGCTGGGTGTCTAAGGTGGAATCTCCTCCTACTCATAGCAACAGAATTCAGTCTAAGCTATGTGGTCCTGCAGAGCTCTAGCAAGTGACTTTTGTAGAAGGACAAAAAATAGATGCAAAGAATCTCCAAAGCAGTTGTAGAATCAATCCTTTTTAACTTACATTCTTCTTTGAAAAGCAATAAGATGACTGCAAAGCAAAAGAATCAGTGGGGTTTAATAGGTCTTTTCCTACAAATCCTAGAACAACTGAGCAGGAAACAAGGTACCTCAGTTCAAATAAGACTCTGGCCTCAAGGAAGTTAAGCCTGTATTTCTCACATTCCCATAAAGTGCTAATTAATATACAAATTAGGCTATATATTGAAATGAGAGATTGAGACATGGAGAGCATTAGTTTTCTTGTGTTCAGCATTTACCATTTCCTGTCTCCTGCTGGTGTGGCAACTGCTTATCTTATCTCTTATTTATCTTTAGCCACACTTGGTCTATAGTTATTCTCACTCTCAGCATATTTGTGAGAGAATTTCCATTTTCCCGTGCCTGGGTACTAAATATATTCTTTTTATGTGCAGCACTGTCCTGAGACCCATTTCACTGGAAGAATTTGAATGTACTTAGAACAGAGGTGAAGGATTTAGCCCTGGTGTCTGACACACCTAAGGGACTGTTTGATATAAGAACTCCATGTCTCTCTCTTTCACGGTTTGTTTTCATTTGCTTTCTAGTTTTTGCCTTGAAGACTGGCATGTGAGTGACTTGCTCAATACATTATCACTTTATTTCCATTGGGTTCAAGCCTTACCTGCGTTATTTTCTAATGAGGAGCTGCTCTTTATTGTGCAACTTGCTCCCTTTATCATGGCACACATCTGCACTGATTTGCTGAATATCCTTTGAAAAGCTGACAGTGAGTTTTAAAAGTCTTCATGAGTAGTTTACTATTCATAGTTTTCCATCCTTGGGTGTCCTTGGCAACCTCTAGACAGGTTAACACTGTTGCAGTACATTTCTTTGCAAAATGAACCCTCTTTGCTCAAGTCATGCTGATGCATGATCTCTGAACTAGCTGAAGCAAGGTGTGGTATTGGTTTTGCTGTTTTAAAATGTTAGTCAGGATATTTCGGACATTAACAAATATGTCCTAATTGGTAAAGTCAACTACTCACAATTTCAGCTAATTTTAATGCAATTTTGGATTAATTTTCCAGTTTCATTTTATTGATATTTTTTGTCATGTAAATAAAGATGAGGACAATTGACATGCCAGGCAGAAAAAGTTCAGTCATAATCAAACAAAAAACTCAAACATAATTTGAGTCCCTTCTGACTTGGTCAGTGACACCTTCCAGTAGACAAGGTGCTCCATATCCCATCCAACCTGACCTTGAACACTCCAGGAATTTGCAGTTTTTTTCTCTGAAAAACCTGTACCAGTGTCTCACTATCTTCACAGTAGAGAATTGCTTCCTAATACATAATCTTAATCTAGCCTCTTTCACTTTGAGGCAATTCCTCCTTGTCCTATCACTCCATCCTCATTTAAAAAGTCCTTCTCTAACCTTTTGTATTCCTTCTTTAGACACTGGGTGTTTAGAAATATCCAATGTTCTAATGTTTAGAAAAGTTGTATGTGCTACTTGAATTTTCTGTATATGTATTATGGATGAAAATTTTTAAAATTAATTTATATAGGGCTATAATTTTTTTTTTTTACACTTGTCACTATAGTGGCTTCAATTGATTGAGGGGTTTTTATTTTTACTTCTATGACACTGAAAATTTCAGGTATTCCACTTGCAATGTATTTCCATTTCAATCTTGTCATCATCCAGTCATAGTTACAATGTTTGCAACTTCATTTGCTAAAAGACTGGGCATTGTTTTGCCCTTCTGATGGCTATTCCTCCTCTGTACTTGTTTTTGTTTTTCCTTTCTTTTTTTTTTTTTTAGTTTATTTGTTTTTAATATTACAAAATTTAGCAAGAAGTTAAATCATACTGAGTAATCAAGATTTAATAATTAAAAAAAAAAATTTCCTGACATTCAATTCTAGTTTCTCTTTGCTGCCAATGTAAACACAACTTAGAAGAAAATTGCAATATACCTCTATACTGTAAACACTATATTAGGAAGCTAATTATTATGCACTTACTGTGCTGAGAACATTTGTTTTTCCAAAACAAAGAAGAGCTTTGGTAAGCTTATCCAGGCTTTCCAAGCTGAGGAGCTGAGGACATTAATCTAGAAATTTTGCTTTATATTTTCTGATAATTGTGAAATAATATAGAAGCACTACAGTGCTTCTTCAGATTTAAGTAGAGGCGCAGTTTTTGGCAGAAAAGAAAAAGTAGTTTTTGAGGTTTCCTTGATGCATAGAATGCACAGAATTTCATATTTGTTATATAATCTTCCTGTTAATCTCAGATTCGAAATTCAAACAGCCTTTTTTTCTAGTTATGGAATGAGTTTAATATAGAACCCATTCAAATTGAAAAAAATAATCTCAATGACAGTATGAAGAATCTATTTTATTCTACAAACTGAACTCTCCAAAAATGTAGTTCTTAAACATAAAATTAATATCAGTTATGAGACTACTTTCCAGACTAGCAATATCTGTAAAAGTAATTTTGTAATTAAATTTAGCACTACCTAGCACTTCCATAGGGAGAAAGTATAAATCCATATGCAGAGAGAAATATATTACAATATACTTAGAAATCCTTTAGCTTATCTCTCTCAAATACATTGTCACATTTACAGACATAATAGGGAGGCTGCAAAGATTTTTTTTTTAGAACTTTTTGTCTTTTCTGCTTTCATCCAAGATCAGTTTGAATTACAAAAATTTTTGACAGGGCCAGGTTCAAAAGGAATGTTCTGGAAGTGGAAAATGGACAACTAAATTTCTTTAGAATCCCCACAAATGTCTGTTTGGTAAAAATAGCTTAATGGAATATTTTCAAATGATGCTTCTTCTGAAATTTAAAATCCATAAGAGAATTATCTTATTAAGCCCAGAAAACCTGCTTTGTTTGGATTTTGGTTTCTCTTTAGTTAAACTTAAATAGGGAGTGTTAAGGTTGTCCTTAAATAGGGAAATAATATACACTATTCCCATTGAACTGTTTCATAGGAGTTGAATCCTAAGTTCAGACTCTCTGTTCATATCTAACAGATGGGAAATATAACACTAACCTTTTCATAAAGTACTTTGTGATCAGATGATTAAAGGAACAAGCCAATATTAAAATTAAACATTACTTGCTGTGATGGGGCCACTATCAAACATGACAGAAGCAAAGGAGCTGGGAAGTGATGTAGAATAGAAACTATAGTAAAGGAAAAAAGCCTGAAGCAGAAGACAGACAAGAAAGACCTTTAGATAAGTCCCCAATGACTTAAAAAAAATCCTCAGTGTTGTTTAACACCTGTGTTTTGAAAGTTGAGCAGGGCAGGAATCATTGTGGTGACTGGGGAAGACAGAAAGCCTTGCAGGCACCTGGCCCCTAGAGCCTCAGGATTTGTCTTGGTGGAAAAGGCTGTGCTCTAGGGGCAGTCAGTGGCAGAGGGAATTGCCAGGGGGAAGGTGTTCCTCAATATTCAGGTAGCAAGCTGCTATCCCATGTCCAGAGAGGGCAGCTGCTCTGCTCCCCCTGAGAACTGTGTCTTGTCTGTTCAGTGGAGGCTTTGCTCCTGAGGTTTGCTCCTGACTGACAAGTACACCTGAGGGTTATGCAGTGGTTTGTGCTGTGAGGAAAACCGTGGGGGGTTTTTTGACAAGGAAGTTGTGAAGCTTGTGTAACTGGAAAAATGAGCAAATCACATATTATTTGCTGCTCTTAATTCCAGTATAACTCCAACAAATAGTTTCATCACAAAATTAATATTTGCCTAATGGCTCCAAGTTTTGTAATGCTATTTAAACTCTTTCCTATTAAATATGAATAGTTTCTCAAGTACTAAGAAGTACATAATCAGGGAAAACCAATGACAGCCAGACATTATCTTATGTATCTCTGCTGAAGTGGCTATTACATGCAAAAACATCCAATGGAACAAGATCATTGGTAGGCAATATCAACACTGATTATTTTTCCTTTTAGAAGACTAAGAATTAAGTGCTCAGAATTTTCCTGCTTTGTATTATGGAATGAAGGGTTTGTAATAGCAAAATTCAGTTCGTTGGAGGTAACAGCTCTGAGGAGAAAACTTGTAGGATAACATGCTGCTGTGTAAGTATCAGGAAAGATAGTGACATCAACAAGACGAGGAACACATGGACTGTAGCTCTTCTCCTGAGACATTATCTCAGGAAAGACACAGGGGGATAAGCTAAAAAACAAAAAAAGCCAGATTATCTCTTTCTAACTCCTTGTTTCACTTCTGCACCCAATTCCTTCTCAACTTTTGTTTTACTACATGGAGTGGCAGAACACAGAGGTCTTTTTTTAAGATTAATATGGGATAAGAAGGATTTCTGGCTTCTTCTCACTCTGAGTGAAATCAGAATTTTCTTTCCTGGCTCATAAAACTTAAAAAGACCTACCAAGAACACCCTCCACCCTGCATTTGCCTGGAACACCCCTTTGTTTTTCCTTTTCAGAGTCACAGAGCAGTGCTGTTTGGGACTCTTCCTTCTCATCTTGAAAAATGTGTGACTTCTAAAAAGAGAATGAAGTAAAATCATACAAGTCAACAAAACATCTAAATGATAAGTAGCCTTTAAAACTTTTAACTCAGATAAATGCTGATAAAAGCCTCAATAAAAGTTAATGCTCCTGGTTGATTCTGATGGAAAAAAAATTGTAAAATGTCAGCCTTGTAATAAATGCACTAAAGGGTGAATGCCACATTTAAATAAATAAAGTCTTATGTCTGAAAAGCAGAAACACTAAAATACATGAGTACAGAATAAGAATGTATTAACCTGATGGGCCTCATCTGCTTGCTCAGAGGACTGTAAAACAGGAGTAAATCTGAAGAACTGGAGAGTTACACATGCATGAAATAATAAAAATGAAGTTAAATGGCATATAGGAACCACAAGTTACTTGGACATCAGCAACTGATTTTTTTCCCCAACTGGGAAAGTCTCTGTATGACAACATTTTTTTCCTTATTTTCTGGCATGGTTAGATATATGCATGAGGAAAGTTTTTCAGCATTTTCCATATCAGTGAGAAAATTAAGATTTTTAGTATAGCTATAACTTTTGCCAAGGTTTGTGCAGTCAGCTGAAGATGTAGAAAATAGTACATGTTAAAAGTTTGAATAGCTACATTGTACAGGGAGATCACAATCTGGTTTTAGAAATTACTTTGTGATTAACAGTTGTAAGGTTCATACATTTGGGCTGAAGAATAATTGAATGGCTTGACAAACACCACATGTATATTTGATGACTGTATCTCAAGGTTTTGATGTTTAAGAATACCCTCTGATACTCAGTTCACTACATGTTGTTACTCATTATTCAATGCAAATATCACCCTGCTGTGGTATATTTATTATACAACCTCATCAATGTGTAACAATTTGACAGCAATTAATAATTTCATTTCTTCCTGATTGTTGGCCTTGATTCATTTACTTTTCTCACTCTTAACAGTGCTTACTTCAAATAACTGAGGAATGAGAATGTCATAACAGAAATGTATTTTCCAGTCTCAAGGAACAAATGCAAATTTCTTCCCCTTTGATCAATGAAAATGCTTCTGCCATCATTTGATGTGCTTCAGTTGTACAGTTACTGTTCAGTAGTAGACAGGCATTCAGCTGTACTCCAAGGAAATATCCTCCTCCTTTTTTTAAGACTGGAGAGCCCCTCTTCCATTCAGACCCTCAGAATCTGCTGAAAGATTTCCATGCTCACTTAGCTAATGTGGAAGGACTTCTCCTGTGATTTTGCCCTTCAACACTCAGGCTTCCTTCTGCCCTTAGGTTTATGTGAGATACAGAGTAGGTAATGGACTTCCAGAGTAAATTATTTCTGGAATAGCACCTGCTGCAGTTATTCTCAAATGCTCTTTTCCCCTTCAACTCATCTGGTAAACTGTATGTGATATGCCACTCTCTCAGTTTCCCTTACTCTTTGTAAGTTCTCCTTACCCTGTTCTCCACCAAAGCATTAAAAATTAAGCTTTCAGGAAGATGGTGTGATTCATTTTGGAAAAAAAAAAAACCAGAGTCCAATGGTATGGAAAATGAGTAAATGGACCCACATAATACAGTATGTGAACATACAATAGCATAAAAGTTTTTTCAGTGTTTGTATTTTTACAAGTGTTCAGGAATAAAGCAGCTAAGTGCAGAAGAAGGCAAAGAAAGAGGGATTTTTTGAGTTGGAGTTTGGATACCATCTTAGAAGCTTTTCCCTGAGTGGCAAGTGTATACTGTTTGCTGTGTCAAGCATTTCTGCTTTTCTGAATGAAAGAAACTTGGACACCTGAAAGATTGCTCTGCTTCCTTCTCCTCCTCCCCTACTTAACTACTAATCTAAGCTTTATGGCATTTGTTGACTTTCAACCTGTTGATGTGACACTGACTCTCATAAGGTAGGGAAGATTTATTGTATAACAATATGATTTGTTGATGCGTAATTTTTCTTTCTATCAGTAGATTACTTTATTGAGATCATAAAATGAAAATCAGTTTTTCATTTCAGCCTCCCACTTGTTCCCCCTTAATTTATTGAAACAATCCTGCAAAGAGTAAAAGAGATTCATTTCCACTGTTTTTGAAGCAGGAGAGCAGTTCTAAGGACAAGAAAAAGTGTTTTACAATAGAGACAAAAGAAAAGTTAAGAAAATGGGAAATTGAATGCCCTCACAGTGTTTTATTGAATATGTTCAACTTTGATGAAGCACAAAGGCATTGCCATATATTTTAAGTTGGCAGGTAATACATTCTGAGGGACAAAAGAAAATACAAATTAGAGTAGTTACTTTTTCTCCTTTCTGATCTGTTGGTGAGAGAAACATGCAGTGGATGTCATTAAAAAAACTGGACATTATTTAGATATTCGTAGTAATTAAACCAACCATAGATATCTTAGACTTGGAAATAACAGAAAGAGTGCAGTAAAAATAAATGTTTAATGGTGCTGTTTTGTGCTTAAACAGAGTTTATACTGCAGCTAGAAATGACAGCTAATTACTTGACCATCAAATAGGAAATTAACTATGCAAATGTGATGTCATTTGGTCACCTTCTTTGTAATTAAAAAGGTTTTTTATATAAAGGTCCTCTTTCTGATGTCTCTGTATTGATTTCAGTTGAAAGGTGATATGACTTTTATTGACAGATGCCATGTCTGTGATCTCTAAGAGAGAATGCAGATGGAAACAATTTGGGTGCAAGGGCTGTCATTCTAGTGTGTTTGCATGATGCCTGAAGGAGTCAGTCAGCTATTTTGGCTGGAGGTACTGCCATAATTATCATAAATATTGTTCAAAAGAGTGACCTACCATCTTCTCTGTGTGTACAAAATCTAAATGACAGAAAGCACATCAGGGAATCAAACAAGTCTTTTAATTTTTGGAAGTTAAAAAAATTTTCTGATTAGAAGGCAAAATGTCAAAGGAAAACTGAGATGGCTGCTAAAGTTATTGTTAGAAAAGTATCTCCAAGAGATTTTTTAAATAAAAACATTTTGAAAGCATAGACAGATGGAAGAAGCTCCATGATGTTGATGTCTGCAGGACCTGAAGGAGACAGATGGTGAGCAACTTCAAATGTTGAGTATTTTCAAATACACATGGGACAAAAAAGAAAGAGAATAAGAATCCAATGGATAATCAACCCTTGATGATCATAAGTCTCCCAATTACTTAAAGTGTGTGAGTCAACTGAAAGCACTCCCATTCAAACAAAAAACTTCATGGTAGGAATCAAGGCTCACTAGATATCAAAGATGAATTGGAACTTCACCTGCTGCTCATGAAACTACATATTTGCATATGAAGATGACAAGTTAAAACAGAATTTTGATGGGACCATATCTCAGAGAGAGATTAAAACCTATTGACTGTAGATGGCCTGACCCTACAGAAGGAAAATAAAACAGAGTGAATGTACAGTATGCCTTACGAGTTAATGAAAATACTGAAAAATATCTGTCAGAAGAGCAAGCATCTGGATAGTCACTAACAAGTGCCGTAAATGCTGAATTAATGATCTCATACTCTGGTAAGAATGAAAAAGAAGGAGCATGGAAAAGATGAAGAAATACCTATAGTGATTATGAATTATGACTTTAATCCAAAATGTAGGACATGTATGTGCACCTAGGAAGAGTGGCTTTTTTTTTAAAAATTATGGCACATCAAGATCTAATAAGTAAAGGAGTATATACCAATGATAAAAAGTAAATTGGTAATTAAACCAAAACTGGCATCAAAACTAGGCTTGACTCTGATATAAACCATGGAAACTGAGGTACCAAAATGTTTTGAAAAGATCCTGAGTATTTTGTTTTAATCATTTATTTGGATAGTACCTCGTAGTTAGATTACTGAGATGGAAAACATTAGCTCAGTGAATGTCAGTGGAAACACAGTCAAACAAATCAGGACAATTTTGGTGTTCCAGACAGCCACCAGGAATTTAACCAGCAATTTTTAAGGCCAAATTATAACTGTAAAGATGAATCACTGTCACTAAATTTTTAGTTTCCAAGTCATTGACTTGCAAAGTCCTCTGGCTGCTCTTGAAAAGACTGGAGTTGATATATAGATCACGAGGATACTCACCGCAAATCTTTTCTTCTGTGGCAATTGAGATTATGACAGATGCTTCCAGCCTCAGAACATGAAGAACAAATGTTGCAGGGACTGAGAAAAACCTATTGTGCTAATTTTATGGCAGTTAAGAGTGCTCTTCCCTTCTCAATGCATTCCAGATTGCAGAGCTTCAAACCAAAACCCTTTGCAATGGGTTTATCACCCACAGTGACCTCACCCTAAGGTGTGTCACCAAAATTGCACCAGGTCACTCACAGGCTGAGAGTCAGCAGAGAAACTAATTAAGATTACATGAAAGAGTGGTGTATCTTGTGACCCTTGAAATTTTTGTCAGCATTAGGCCTCAAAATATGCAAGGAATAAAAATGAATCATCTGTTCTCAGAATAATGTAAGGCATCGTTATCTGAAGTATGATACCAGACTGAAGAATCGTTTGTGGGGTACCATCCCAATGAGCCCACAAGAGATGTACAAACAGTGAAAATTAATAGAGAATGACATCTTCAGATGAAAGCTGTTTGCTCATCTTCTTCTTGTTTCCATTTGTTAGGTGACATATCCAAAATGCAAGCTTTGCAAATCTGAGTTTTATTGTTAAAGGAAAAGCATTTTAAAAGGGGACTGAAATTTTCTGTACAAGTACATAGTGTTCCTATACCCATCATTCCTGATCACTCACAAAATACTATAGGCAAAATTAAATTTGCAGAAATTTAATTTAACAGAAAAGGAAGACCAAGACATAAGTTATGATGAAAATGAAATCTTAGGCCTGCTGCAGTATAACTACATGCATAATTTGCTAGACTTCTTAGAGGAACATGGTTGTGTGAAGTGTTGACTCTTCTTTCACTATCAAATCCTATAGACTGAGTTTTAAGACAAAAAAGGTGGAAAATGCAGATAATTCACTCAGTCTTCTCTATCTCACTTGGTAGAAATAATCAGTCACAGACAACATCTACTAACAAAATCCCCACTTAATGCTACAACCCAAATCAAATTCATATGTGGCTTGTTTAAACTGTTTTTAGTCTTGATTTTTTTTTGTAACCTACAAGAGCTGCTAAAACTACAGTGTAATTTTGTGAGTTTCTGTGTTAATTACAATTTCCAAATCTCTATTAAGTATTCTTCCATCTTTTTCAGGATATTATTAAGTTAGCAGTTCTTATCTTTCACTTTCAGGGCTTACACATTTGAGACTTCATTCCCATTTCCCATTAGTCACAGAGATCAGTAGAGTGTTTTTTCAATGCACTTGACTCTTCTGTGAGTCCCTCATTAAACTTAGTAGTTTTGTTTTTCTTCCTGAGGTTTTACATAGCAAACTGACTCAGATCTTTGAATTAAAAAAAGTCACAAAACCTATTATAAAGATTTTTTCCAAGTCAATTGCATGGGTGCTAAAATACCTCTAACAAAATTGATAATGGTTAAGTGGCAAATTCCACAATAAATTTTATCTTGGTATTTAATTGTCTTAATTCTTGACCTACTATCAGGTTTTCATGAGAACATCTATATTGCTAGTGTGTTCTTGTATTATAATTAGTATCTGATTTACATGAATTGTGGATTGTCTGCAGGGAAAAGCTGGTTCTTAGTCTCGTGCTCTTTTTATTGTCCCAAAAAATATCTTTCATTTTTGTCTGTTAAATAATTATTTCTAAGCATTCACACCAAATTCTTCAAAGAGGACTGTTTCCAAATTATCCTTCCAGAACTCTATTTTTCCACTCTTTCTTGGAATCTATCAAGTATGGGCAAAGAAGAACATACATGTCCCAGGTTGTCATCTATAACTGGAGCAAGCAGTATCTAATATGTTGATAATGAATGGTATAGGAGAAACACCAGTTGAGCTAAACAAAAAAGCATACAACTTCTGTTAATTAAGTTTGAGAAAATATTTATTTGATTCTTACTGTCCATAAATGAAAGTGATTCCGTCATATTATGACTATAGTAAGATCAGTATTGATTATATTTAGTTTGCTTTGTGGTGACTGTTCAGATCTTGTTACATTCAAAAGATGCTATTTCTTCCCATCAAATTCATGTCATGTCTCCACCAGGAATGGCTTCATTTTAACAGCTCATAATTTTTTCATGGCACTCAGTGCCATGAAAATTGGGAGAGGTTTAAATTGCAAATAAGTTCATTCTCACCTGGAACTTTTTAAATGTATTGGCCAGCTTGAGCAGAACTGGTAGAGAAGTTGTGGACATTGATATCCTATAAATGCTGTAGTTCTGAGATAATCCTCATGGAAGCTTGGTCCTGAGGCACAAATCCTCAGTAAAGGGAGACTAGTGCTGCTGCTTGTTGAACTACTTGGAATAACACATCAGAGAGAGAATAACTAAGCAGAGTCATTTCAGTTCACCTATTCATGGCAAAATCAGTCACTTTTTGTTGTGGGTATAGCCAGCTGCTGTGGAAGCACTCATTTGACAAATGAAAGAAGATTGTGGCTCTTTTTGTGGTTCATTTAATTTTTAAAAATTTGAAAGATGAGTGTTATTGCATTTTTTAGTATTGTAGAAAAAAAATTAGAAGATGAAGACCTGACGGTTCAGATGTTTTATGTTCTCGCTGTTACTGCTTTTTCAAATCTTGTTAGAAAACTAAATGATAACTTGGTTTGTGGTGTGATTTTAAGATGCTAAAAGTATCAGACCTAAGTCTGTTGAAATAGGACTCATGCTGAGCATTATTTTTTAAAAAAAGAGATAAAATATTCAGAAATTGAATTTAATACTTTTTTTTTAAATATTACCACTTTTTATGATGAGATGAGCTTTTTGCTGTAAGCAGGTTATGGGAATTCTTACATTTTCATTTGTTTCATTCCATTTTTTCACAAAATAAAAATGACAACTGAAAAGTTTAACTTCAGAGACTCACTTTGCTCTAGCCCGTAGACAGGACATTAGTTGATGACAAATTGCAGGGAAAATATGCCATACTGTTTTTCATCAACCCACATTCCCACTTTTTTCTTTTTTATTTTTTAATTCTTACTCTTTCTCTCTAGTCACTCAAATTTACTTTCTTGAAATGCCAGTATTCTTGAATTTGTCACTACTACTTTCTTCTGATTACATGGAATGGATTGTTTGACCCTCTGCCTTGATTCACAGACTTATGCATAATAGATTTGCTAGTCATACGCTTAATTTCTGTATGGCCCTTCTATTCCTCACATAATATTTATTTACCCGCACGCTGTCATAATTATTTTGATATGGGTAGGAACTAACTCTATCTGTATTCACAGTTAATCCAGATTGGTGGAGCAAACATATTTTGGAAACTAAGTCCTAAAAAAGAATAATCTACTATGCAGAAACAGCTGGGTAATGGTTGATTTTTGGCAGAAACATCAAGGAAACCTGAGCTCATGTAAATTTAAGAGATTTA
Organism: Erithacus rubecula; assembly: GCF_903797595.1. Taxonomy (NCBI): domain Eukaryota; kingdom Metazoa; phylum Chordata; class Aves; order Passeriformes; family Muscicapidae; genus Erithacus; species Erithacus rubecula. Next base: position 82,692,863 of record NC_136689.1, on the reverse strand, counting down.
TTAGATAATGCTGTGTCATGCAGTGCTGTGATTATTGCAACAAGGAAGAGACACTGCTGTGTTTTTCCTGCTTTAAAATTAGATAGTTCTTTCTATGACTTTTTTATCTTATTCACTGGAGAAGAGTATGCTTACAGTGGCAATGACTTCATTCTTTGAACTTTTATATGCACTCTCAGTCAAAATAGACTACCTTGGAGCCTACCCATGCATCTTTATAGGATAAAAACATCTTAATGCTTAGTGCTAATGGTAGAGGAAATGTTAACTTAGTTAAGTTAACAGTTTTCCCTCAGACATGCCTTCTACATGAGATTAGAATGGTTCTTTTACCATGTAATGTATGTAGGTTCACACACTCTTTTTGAGGAAACCTTGGTTGTAAGCTCCATAAAATATAGAGTTCCTTTAGTAATTTTCTACAAGTATTGGCAGAATGTTGTCTTTCATATATGAATATGATAACTTCTTTTCTTTTTCAGAGTCTGTTGCTTTGCCTAGAGTTTATTTCAGGGTGTCCAGCACACTCCTGAGAATTCCTTTTTTTTACCTACAGGTACCAATCATATTATTGCTTATGAGGAACCCAATTAGTTTTGAAAAATATGAAAATGGCACACCAGCATCTTATCAATCATAGATTCTTCATACTTTGTTCTTTTTCTTATTGATTAAACATATTTCGTTAATTTCAATTTTGTCTCAAGTGTAGTATTACACTTCTGTGATTTAATCTCACTTCTGGATTCCTCTCAATGTAAAAACCATAAACCATTTCACAGCTTGTGCCCTCTATATGTCACCTGTTCCCTGCGCATAGTGAGTTTTCTTTGTCCCATTATCAGAGTATTAGCTTTCTACTTCAAAAATTAAAATTTCTTTTGATGGCTTGCCTTTGGAACTTACATATTGCCACAAACCATTTAGAGCCAAAGAGTCCAGAAGTTTGCTTCTTTCAGTGTCTGAGCAATGGCTTTTCCAAGGAAGTCTCAGAGCTTGATGAGAGAAGTGTGACACAAACTTCTGCAGGAAGGTCAGGAAACTGTACATTTTAATAGTGATGGCAACTCCTCAGCCTTTTTCTGAGTATTTCTGAGTATTAAGAGGCTTGTTGGTTTGGGTTTTTTTTGCTTTTTTTTTTTTGTTTTTGTGCATGAGCATCTCTCATGCAATATATTAATGCACTTGTTTTGTTGGAGTAACTCTGCATTGTCTTAGAAAAAACTATTCCTGCTGATGGGATTCAGAAAAGACTTAAAATACATTTGTCAAACAAAGAAATGTGCCTGACAGAAGCAGAAAATGAGATAGTTACCATTGCATAAGAACTATTCCCTTTTTTCTCTTTAAACAAAGCAGATTGAGCATAGTTTGTAAGTCTGTATCTTGGTACATTTTTTTCTGCACAATTAAAAAAAAATTACAGTAAGTTTACCTATTTAAAAATCCTTAAGTATAACATTTTGTTCAGATGCTCATTTGCACATTTTCAGTGTCAGGCAAAAGACAAACAAAATTTCTGTGAAGGTTTGCTGAAGGGTAATATGGGTCTGGTAGCTACTTTCTTTTTGTAAAAGCCTTGAGGCATGAAATACATCAGCCCCCTTTTGCTACTGCAAAATCCAAGTGGGCAAATAGCTGAGGGAAATCTGAAGAACTGTTCAGGGAAATGCAGATGGTCATATGATGTTAATAACAAGGGCTCAATGGAGTGGTTCTCAAAGGATTCAGGAAGCCATGTAGTAGAAAATGTGGTTTACAGTATTGCAAGGAAGGATGTGTAAAAAGAAAAGCATTACTTTCACTTAACTCAACATTTCTGTTAAATTAGTCATATATTTTCCAGGGCAAGAGACATTTTTATTCACCTAGAAGGCAGAGGTGGAGTAGTATAGAAGTACAATTCTCATTTCTGTGGGATGAATATGCTAATAATAAGTGTACCCCAATGCTGCTCTTCCACCCTGTACATGCTCTGCACATGCTTCCTCCACACAGGCATTTGCATGCTTCTGTTATCCTTTTAACTGATATTTTCTTCTTTGAAAATAGAATTTCAATATCTACTGCTGAAATGCAGTCAAGAGTGGTTTACAGTTGTGACTCAGCTCAGTATGTTAACTTACAGACAGAGCAATGTCAACACTGATGAAATTAATCAAGGAAACACCCATGTTCTGCCATTCCTTTTTTATATTACATGATTTAGTCAATGAAGATTTTATTTTTATTTAGAAAAAAAATGTATTTGCTTAAGAATACTTTTCCTTCTCTGGTAGAAACCTTTTTTGCCTTAAGATGCTGTGCTTTCTGAATATATCCTTTAACCTCAGGCAGTGAATTTCAAGTCTCTGTAGAGCCATACTCTTACAGCATTAAGCATTTCTTTCATTTTACAGTAAAAACTTGCCACTGTGGAATTTTATACTTAGTCCCTTAATAATTTCCACTTCACAAATGTGGGCATATTTTATTTCCTCCAGCAAAGTAGGTTCTTCCAATCTTCTGTGCTGCTACTGACAATAATTCAGCCCAGGATATGCAGAAAATCCAGGATTGAGATAAAATCTGATGAAATCTCCATGTTTAAGCATGCTTCAAATTTGGACATGTGCAATACAGACTGGATACATTTGCTAGTTACATTTTCCTCAATGGCAGCTTTTGTACATCTCAGGCCTGATCCATGCCTGATGAGCTTAGTTAACCAAAAGACCTCCATCTCCTTTTCTAGGTTGTCTGCCAGGGTGCTCTACATGCAGCACTGTCTGCATGTGTAGAGATTTTAAAGTCTCACTCTTACATTTGTGATTTTAATTTGCCACTCTTATACTTGGAGGTGAAGACAAAGTGTGTCTTTTCCTTAAAAGAATGGTTACATCACACCCTTCACAGTCTCTGTTATCAGCTCTGGACTACTGGCAAAGTCCTTGTGAGAGATGAACAGAGCAAAGCTGCCCTTGACCTTCATTCTCTTTCAATAGATGCCCAACTGGTTAATTTGGCTTAAAAGAAGTTTGGAGAGTCCTACTACTTAATCTATCATTGGAAATGTGAGAAGGAGCTTTTAGATAAAGCCATACAAAAGCATGCTTTATTGCTCAGAATTTTAAGAAAGAAAATCTCTTTTGAGCATCTTGCTTGATATATGTTCAAAGTGGATAATGTAATAGTTTATGTTGGAGAAGAGAGTAATAACACTTAATGTGACAAAAGCAGAAGATATAAGTTACTTTACACAGCCTTGGGGACTTACCTAAGGGGGTATGTGACTTAAAATAGGTGGTCTGAGGGAAAAAAGTCTTGGGTTTTAGGGTTAGCTACAGCACGAAGGAAACAGAAGGTCTGACTATTATGAGACCCTAGGTTACAGAAACAGAGAGTAAAAAAGAGGAATAGGGCTCTGTGAACATTAAAATTAAGTAGGAGATGGGATAGGGAAGATGGGGATCTTGTACTTCCTTACTGTACCTGCAGTACCGTGACTTTTAGGAACCATAGCAAATTTTGCTGAAGAGAGGTATGTAATAGTGGCTGTCAAATCATGGAGAAGGGCTTGGGGACAAAGTCAGTGGCTTCAAAGAAGAAAGACTATATTTATCATGGGAAATGTATATATAATGGGAAAGAAACTGATAAAGAGGTGTCTAGGTGAAACAGAAAGGGGAAAACAGGAATAAGGGATCAAGGGATGAATTTGAGACAGGAGTTTTACAAGGAACAAAGGATGAACTGGAAAGGAAGTGGCATTCAAGGAATGGATATCAGGGGATTTTCTGGGCTGGGGAGATAAGGAAATGTACAAAAGATGGAAGATACAGGAATCTTACGGGAGAATGGGAATATGTAAGAAGAAGATATATTTTGAAAGAGGTCTAGGAGAGAAAGAGATGTAACAAGACAAGGAATAAAAGGAGTAATAAGGGAGGCAAACAATGGAAAGCCAGTGGGTCATAAACTACAAGCACTCATAGTGTATTTTCTGACTGGCTGGCACTAACCAGCGTGCTGAGTTGTTCAGTGCTGACTGAGCAGTTTTCACTGACTCCTAGGCTGCCAGTTTGGGAATGATGAACAGCATCACTGCTTTGTCACTCTGTGTTGCTCTGATATAACTTTATTTCATTCTCATGGAGCCTGAGTTGCTTAGAGGCACTAATGTTCCTTCACTAGAGCCACTTCATAAGCTCAGGTAGGCTGTCAGTAGGTCACTAGTCTACAGTTCATTGATAACCTGCCTCAGCTGCTCTGCCTGCTTCTCTCTTACCTTGCTCATTAAAAGAGTTTAAGTCTTGTCACAATTTGCTTAAACTGTGTCAGATGTGAAGAAAATACTGAAAATAATTTTATTTTCAATTACAATTTTAAAAAAATGTGAGTTAAAAAATAAATTAAAAAATATAACTTACAAGAATCCTGAAATAAATTTAATTGAGGCTGTTACAGCTAATGAAACTAATTTATTAATTTTCAATCCAAAACTTATGATCATATAAGAATCTGTTACTTTCTCCTTTAGAAGTAGTAGAGCAGATCGGTTTGAATTCAAAGTGGCCTGCAGTTCTTCATAAAGCAAAGAGAAATATAGAACAATGGAGATTCAAAATATGGTCTTAATCCACCACCACAACTTTCTCGTCTAGGGGAAAAATAAAAAAAGGTAAATATTCATATTAGGAGGTTTCTTCTGAGAGGAATGCTGTGTTTTAACTTGCTCAGCTCTGGAATGGCATCCTTAAGAGTTAACCTCTGCTGTACAGTTTGGTTTTGTTTTCTTTTATCTCAGAGAAAGACAGCTAAATTACATTCTTATAGGCTCAGGACTGTTAAATGCTATCATGGGAAAGGGTCATACAAAGATGATGAACCCTTTGAGCCATCTTCAGTGAGTGAGCATTTCAAGTGCATCTCATTGTGCTCATAATTTTTCTTTTTCTCTTTTCCCTTTTCTCTTATACCACTGGATTTTAGTCTTATAGAAGTTAGTATCTTTTGGCTTTTTCTTCTATGGAATTTCTCAGATGTCTGAATGTACAACATAAATTCTGCTTTAGAGAAAAGATGGTATTTGTATGAAAATATAGATTTTTTTTTTTTTTTTTTTTTTTTTTTTTTCTGGGCTTTAGAACTCTGACTGGACAATTAAGTAATTTGGTTTTTTTCTTCCCAGTGAAACAAGCTGCCCAAGCTGACAGTGTCAAGAAGTTCCACTTCTCACAGAGCCACTCTTCAATTTCTCCTTGGGATGTTTTTGTCTCTTTGCCTTTTTCAAAAATTACATCATCTTGAAAGCAATAGAACATGGGCTTACTTTTAATCCAATAACTTTTTAAAGTATTTTTTCCACAATACTATTACAAATTGTATTTTTGACAGCTTCAGAATCATATTTGCTTCATGAACTTGTTTAAGAGATTAGATCAGCACTGCAAGTTTTATTGTTTTGTTGATTTCTTTTCTGTGGTAATGTAATTGACAGGAGCTGATAAGCCTGTAAACTCAAAAATAAATATTGAGTGTACTTCCAAACTAATAGCCCATTCATCTTCATCTTCAGTGTTGTCTGTTGTCCCTGTGAAGAATTGCTCTGAGCCAGTGGTGCTGTTGCTCCTGATATGAAGCCTGTGCTTACACCTATGTACTTTTGCAGAAGTATGTAAGCAATTTCTGTTGCCTGTTTTCCAAAATATGGGCTTCCAAGCCCATCATATTTTTATTGTCTACTTTACCAATGTTTTCAGCTCTGATTGTCAGAGAGTAAGTTTGCACTCCAATTGAGTTGCACAACACCATCTGCCTCTACTTCTCTTTTTGTATGCTTATTCTGACACTTACTTTACCAAAGTTCATCCTGTAGTCATCCTCTAAATTTTCTTGTTGTGGATTGCAACACAGCAGAAAAATAGAAAAGATGAATTTGTTTTCTGTAATATATAAGCTCTTTATGATTGTCATAAATCATTAAGAAAATAAAAAAAATTTCCAGTTCTACTCAGAGTAGAAAAGATATCCAACTGGTTTTTTTCCTTATATTAAGAATATATCCAGAACAGTGCTTCAAAGCTATATTCCATCTTTCTTACTTTGATTCTTTGTGATAAAGCAGAAAGTAATGTTTAAATTTGTTCTAGCTTCCACTTATGTTCCCTATGCTCCAAATGCCTTGGAGTCTTGAATCCCTGCTTGACCCATCCTGCAAACCTAAGATTCTGTAGAGGCACAACAACAGCATGATTCTCCCCTTCTGTTCATAAACCCAGCTTGTCTCAGTGTAGCAGCCATCTCCCCAGCTGCCTGCTTATGTGCCTGACTGAGGAAGGATCTCCATCTCTTTTTATAATATTTACAACATTTATTTATAATATTTCCTATGTTATAGGAAGCATGTCACTCAGTCATTGGCAAATTTGACAGGAATCTATAAATGTCTTTTTAAATGTTTGATCTGTTTTAGAGGTTTTGTCATGCTCAGAGTCTAAATTAAACCAAAATCAGTGAAAGAAAATGGAAGTGCTTCCTATAAGATTATAAATAAATATATCAGTAGTTCAGGATTTCAGAGTAAAAAGAAGCAGAAAAATTGATCTCTTTATTATGAAAAAATGATCTCTTTATTATGAAAAATTCTCTTAGAGACTAAGATGATGAGTAGTTGCATCTTAATATATTTAACTCTCCTCTTTTTGTGCTGACACTCTTAGGGGCATCACTCTTGAAGATAGATTATAAGGTAAATATTATAAAATAAAGTAATGACTGTATTCTCAGATACTGACTACCTGAAGGTAGCTTCTAGAAAATTTGACTGAAAGTAATTTTAGTTTATGGAAAGACCTTCTCAGTGTTTATGATATTGCAGAGTTGCAAAAGGAGGTTATCATTGTACTTCAAACATTCATCATGGTAAGTGCAGAAAATAAATCATCTTGACTGCAGAAACAATATTTTATAGCTATAAATTATTAGACTGTAAATTACCTTCTTGGAAAACATACTTTTAGTATGGAAATCTCTTAGAAGGAATCTTTATGATCTCATTAGGTTTCCCCTTTGCAGCAGAAATTTAAATAATTTAGCTTTTGATTACTAATTCATAGCAAAGTAATTTGAGAATGTTTACATTTTATAAAGCTCATCCATTAAATTATTTATAATTTGATATATTTTCAATAGGCATTTGTTCAATTTTTCATGCTTTACATACTATGCAATTAGCACAACAATACCCCACAGTTTAGATATTGCAGAGAAGCTCTATATTTTAAGCAGAAAAATGCAAATAAGTATTTTGAGTCTATATAATGTAACTTTGCTTGTCCCTTCTAATTCTACTTCCCCACATACCTTGTTGATAATTTGTACTGTAACCTTGCACTACATTTATGACTGCAAGCTACTAGCAATATGGAAAGAGAATAAAATTTATACTTCTGACAAGAGGAATTTATAGTGGCTACTTAATCTTGTTTGCAGCATCAGAACTTGACTCGTTTCTAGTGAAGTGCTTGGAGAACCATCTTAAAGATGAAACATAATTTAATGAGGCATCACTGTGAACAACAAGGAAACTTGTTACTTGTAGTTGGATATGAGGCCAAGGGACAAAGAGTGCATGAGTATAATGGTATAATGAGGATTAGGGATAGTGTGTGATGGTAGAGGGATGCACAGCCTTGTATTAGGTGAGATGCAATCCCGGTGCTTTTGTAAGCATGGTGTGGCAGCACCTGCAAAAAAAAAAAAAAAAAAAAAAAAAAAAAAAACAGTAATTTTGATTGCTTACTTATGTATTGTAGTGAATAACATAGAATCCCTTCCTATGGGCATTTATTGAAATATAGTTATTTCAAATGTTGTTCCACTAGTGCAAACTGGAAGAGCTTGTGTGGTCAGGCTCAGTCTGAGCTTGTGTGACAGAACTTGGCCAGTGTTGATATTTGGATTGACTATGTATTTCTGTTTTGCTTTCATTCATTTAACTCCATCTTTGAACATGCAAGTTATTAGAAATGCTTCATTGAATCTGAAGCTAGGTCAAATAATATTCACAGGATTGCTTGCCTAAAATCACGCTGTAATGCAAATAATAGTATTGGCAAATAATAGTAATAGTGCTATAAATTACTGTTCTGCACATTACTTCTACCTATTGCTTGAATATAAGATTTGGAAGAGCTACAAACTGAGAGATAAGAAACCTAAGGAATTGTTTACTAATTTTTTTTTTTACTTTAAGTCTCAAATGAGAAATCCAGTGTATAAGCTTGGTCTACTCTAGGATAGAAAAACTCTGAAGTTCACTTTACCATATGTGTGACCTTTACTGATGGAGGATAATAGACCTCAGGGATGTGCTGCTGTGGGGAGCTACAAGAAATATTCTCTATTTGAGTAAAATTTTGTCAGGGAGCTCTTGTACTCTACAGCCTGGATTTCCTAATGTGCCAGAGTTGTCTTTTTATTCTTTACACATAGTGTTTTGGCAAACTTTTCATAAACCACTTTATTTTCATGAGTACTTCAGGACATGATTCTTCTTTCCTAAAAATACTAAAGAATTTCTTGGTTTGATTTGCTTTGTATTGAAGAGGACTCCCTAAAAGACAAAGATAATAGACTGTAGGTAGAAGTCTCACTGTGTGGAGTCTTGATCTGATAGCAAGCTGGGTAATGGCAGAGGTCAGCTCTGTTGATTGGAGAAGGCGTAAGGACCAAATTAATAAATTTGAGGCTGGACTTGTCTAAGATAAAACAGTCAGAGGTTGCCAAATGGTTGTGTGTTGGTATATTTTTTAAAAAAGGATATGGGGAAGAACAAGGAGAGGAATCCAAAGCTGCCTTTCTTCCTCTTCTTCACCAAAAATAGCTTGATAGACTACCTAATCTGTAGCTACACATGCATTTTTTTCTTAAGAAGAACAAAGTCATAAGATAAATCACAGACTATAGAATAGGAAGTAAATAATCATCTCTAATTAAATGGAGTAGTTTGACATACAAGAAAATTGAAAAGCTGTGAAAATATAGAAGGACCAGTGGAAAGCCTGCAACGAGCTATTTAAAATTTGTATTTACTACATGGGAATTTACTCCACATCCAGTAGCATGCTAGTGTTAGACTTCAGTGTTGGTCAGATTTCTGCATTTCAAAAGCAGAAAATGCTAACTGAGAAGTGCCATATTAATGTTCAGGTCACTTTTAAGCAGGATTGTTTTACCTGAGTCCAGTGAGATCATTGTCATAGACTGAGGATAAGTTTGTTTATAATGAATTTTAACAACTCTGACCTCGGCCCTAACCCTTTACATATTGCAGGACTAATTTAAGAAAACACTAGTGAATTTGAAGCCTGGACAGACTTCAAAACTTCCACAGAGTTCCTGAGCTCGTATATTACTGATAAGGATTTTAGCATGTAAAGTCTGAGAGATTATTCCTCCCTTTTGCTGTACAATGATGCCTTATTATAAGGAATTCCATTCCTTAATCAAGTATGAAAGCAAAGGTTGAGCCTTCTTAAAGCATTCAATACTCTACTTTTAAGAGGAATGGCTCAAATGTGAAAATATTTTTGTCTTCATTGTTATCATTGCTTTATTGGTGATAAGGCCAGCTTTAACTGCTCTTATGAAGCATGATAGTCCCAGCAGATTATGAAAGTTAAAACCTGGTTGCATATGTTACTGCCTTTGTGGCTTAACAGCCTCATCTGAACAAGATAATCCCAGACTGAATCCTTTTCCTTCATTGCTCTGATGCATTCACATGTTAAAAATGTATGTTACAGGAAAACGTGCCTCTGAACCAGTGCAGCAGCCACAATTATTGGGAGACTGGAACAAAACACATTAAAAAGAGAGTGTTTTTACATGGCATTTGACAGGAAGCAGTGTAGACACTTTTCTACAGAACAACCATGATTGCATCATGAAGGACTCCAGTTTTTCACTATTCAGTTCTGAGCATCAGTCCTGGGTGAAGGACAATGAGTAGAAAAATTAAGTTGTTTGCAGGAAGAGCACTGACAGTTATTCCTTACACAGCAGGGGTAGACCTTTTGCAGTTTTCCAGGTACCTATTTCAAGTTTTCCTCAGGATGCACTTGGAATTTTTGGCTTCAGTCTTCAAAGGTACTGAGGACAACATGTATACAAGTATGTAGATTGTATATATTTTATACTTATATGCATTAAATGACATGTATACAATTATGTGGGTCTGGACCTAGGGCTTCAATCCTGAAATATCCTGCTCTTATTTGAATTTCATATTGCAGAGAAATGCTTGGAGCCAGATAACTCTATAAAATCAGAGTATAAGGAGATAATTTGAGACTTTGACATTGCCCTTAGTATTTTTGTTATTCAAATTTAAACACTAGTGTACAATTATAGTGTTTGCTTCCAGTTTTCTAAACATACTGGAGACCTGTGTGCTGTCTCTGTAATCACAGCTGTCAAATTCACAGAAGACAATAGATTAATGCTGGCTTAGAAAGCAAAAATGTTAAAAAACTCATTTAAAGTTTAAAGAAGTATTTTATTTTCCAAATGCCCATAGATCTTATTAATTTTAGCCATGTGAACATGACTTTGTATCTTTGAAAAAAACAAAACAAAAACAAAAACAAAAACAAAAGGAATTTTTCTTTGACTTAAATCTGTTGTAAAAATTTGCTGTCAAAATCTGTCCACAGAAGTCAGCCGAGTCATTGATTTACATAGATTTTGAATTTTCACTGGTTTTGATTTAAATGATGCCATTACCTTTTGCTCTCCCTGTTTCTTGTATTCTATGCATGAGTAGGAAGAAGAGGGTTTCTCTGCAAATGGTAGAAAATGATTGAGGGGATCTGTTTTTCTGGTATAATGAGCACTTAGCAAGGTGATCTTTCACAGAAGGATTGTAGAATAGAAATGTCAAAAAACCTTTATTTTTGAGAATATTTGCTTTTAAGGCATTAGGGCACTGTGAGAACAGGTGCAAGACGAGCAAAAAGCCTTGAAAAATGATGTTTGTGTCGCTTACTTTCAATTAAAAATAAGAACTGGAATTGCTAAAAGCCAGACAAGCTTATTCTAAGATCAAACCAAGATGAAGACATGAAAAGGAAATCCAAATATGACTGCATTTTAAAGTGTTTACTCTGTATATATCTGTACAAATACCTTGTTTACTGAGCTCTATCTTTTGCAATTATTGAATTTTTACATGTGTACACAGAAATGTGTTGTCAGAGCATATGCCTGTAAAAAGAGTCTGATATTTGCATCTTGCCTGTTGAGAACAATTTAAAAGGAGCTGTAGCATCAGTACTCTCTACACATCTCTCTGACATTATATGTAATTCATCTTGGTACTTATGCTGTGAGGAGGCTGTTTTAATAGTGCTTCTAGTGCACTTGAAATGGCAAGGCTGGCATGTTTTCTGAACACTCACCAATCCTGCCCAGTGGGTGAGCAGTCCCTGTCTAAAAGAGCAGCGCTTGCTCTTCTGCAGTATTGTGAATAATGTTCTTTTTAGACTACTAGTTATTGGTTAGATCCTGAAAATAGAGGGGTTACATGCATCTCTTTCTTGAAAAACTTGAAAATGCAACCCATTTCTGTGGAGAATCTCTCTGGGAAAAGTGCTGTTAATCTCTGCAGAGAATTAATTTTTCTCCAATGTCAATCATGATCTGAGAGTGCCCCCAGGATCTGTCGTTATAGAGGAATGAGCCTGATCCCAGCTAGGTTTTAGTACCTAACTATTGCAGTAGATAGGAACATAATATTAGACATCTCTTGGGTTTAGGCCCTCATATAACCAGCTTGAACATTTAATTATGCTACAATTCCAAATTGTAGAAATCCTCCAAGATGTCAGGATCTATGTGGCATCCATCACCACAGCACAAAGTATTTAGTATGTACTGTGTGTGCCCTGGGTGATGGGTTAGAAGTCAGGACTGCCTTTGTCTTTTTTTTTTCCAGTTGGTAATAATAGAAGCCCTTTGTGACACTGCAGCTGTGGATGTGATAGAAAGGAGTCTTTTCTAGTGCCCCAGAGCAGAAGGCAGAGAATACTTTCAATCTAAGAGCTACTGTGAGTGTCAGGATTTGAAAGGCAGAGAGTGCTGGAAATTAGTTGTAGTTCAGATCATCAGTGTGCTTTTGAAGCCAGCCTCCTGATGGTACCCACTTACTGAAATTTGTCCCAGGTTATGGAGCTTTCTCATAATCTCTGAACAAAAGTGCTTTGAGGATCCAAGACCAGAAGATTTACTCCAAAAAGAACTTGATATTCTACTTCTTCTAGTGAATATTCAATGCATGACACCAAATTTGACCCAATAATAAGTGCAAACTTCTGAAATGCATTTCATGTTCTGAATTGTGCATTTCCTGGCTCTTCAGCAGCAACAACCTCTTAATTTTACAACTGCTACCATTGAACCACACTATTGCTAATACAGTCTGCAGGAGAGGACCAATCCTGCTGAAAGAGAGGGCACAGGAGAGAATTTTTTTCCTGCTTTATCCAAATGATCTGAGAGTTTCCCCTCACAAGCACTCATGTCATCTAGAGATACAGAGAAACAAAGCTGCTATCGTTGTTCCAAGAAATAAATTTTACAGAAGGGGAACCATCAGTGTGTTCAAGGTTTGGAATAGATATCAGGTTAAACTGCTATGTTGGGAAGATAGAGCAGCACTGAGCCGGGATCCTTCCATGCCACAGGAGTTCCAGGTCTTGGTTAGAGAGTGCCAGGGATCTAATGCTGGCACTCATCCTGCTTTGACCAGGTGCTTTTCACATCTTTGGCACTCGGTTGGGATACAAGCTGGGGACGGAGGGGAAGAGGAAAACCTGTAGTAGTTCCAGATAGGCTGACCGGTTTAGAAGAAAGCTAATGGGTTATGCCTCTTATAAAACCAATCTTCCAAAATTAAACTTTACGCATATGAGCTACAGTTATTTATTTGTTTGCAGAGAAAATAAAAATCTTTCCTTGGTTTTTCACAGTCAACTGGGGTGCTTTTTTAGCAGAGGAAAAATTACCTAAAACTGAATTAAGTTACAGAAATGAGTTTTCTGTATGTTTCACTTTATCAGTATTTAATATAAATCTGTACTCTTCTCTTTTCAATGCTAAGGGACAACACACTAATACTTTTCAGACTGTGGATAGTACTCAGAATTTGCCACTTTCATGAAAGCATAAATGCCATTCTTTAATACATTCTTTAACTGGCATATGTTTCCTAAAGTTTCTCAGTTTAGCTACCCCGTGTGATTAAAATTCAACCTCCAAAAACTTGGTAAAGCATATTTAATTATCTTATTTTTTGTCTTCTTTCCTTTGGTGTTTGACTCATACCTTTTAAATATTTAGGTTTGGAAGTAACTGTTTGCAGCACAAAGCAATTTGTAAACTTAGCATGTTTTAAGGTTGTGTAAAGCTTGCTAACTAAGTTGACAATGTTATTCTAAAAGGGTGACTGCAAGATTTCTTCTTTCATTCACTGCTTTCATAGTTTGATGACTCTTTCATCATCAAGAAAAGGAAATAGGGAGAGGAATTTTTTTAAGAAGCTGTAATTGGTTCAAGTTGTCCTTGAAATGCTGAAGGATGTGATGTATCTGTTCCCTTTATATCTAGGCCCCTCCCCAAGAGCAGTGAAGCAGTGACACCTTCATGCAGAGGAGTCTGTTTTGCTTTTCTCTTATTATTTTAACTACATTAGAATAAAGTTGTAATAGTCCAAAAGTTAGAACAATGAAAATTTAATACTGTAATTATAACCTTCTGTTGAAAAGTTGTTGAAGTTCTATGCACACTTTTTTAGTGGCAAGAAAATGTGCAGTTGTATTCCAAATTTGAATTATCATCTCTGACTAAAATAGTCTTACATCCCACTGAAAATAATAGCAGTTATTTAAATTAATAGTTCAGTATTCTTCAAGATGGCTTTATTTTTTAAGTTGTTTTTCATAATTTTTCTTCTTTACAGATACAGTCAGGAAGAAGCAATTTAGAATGGTTTTGTTGACACAATGTTTTCATTTTAATACTGAAAAATTTCCTTTCCTGCAGAGATAATTCATTTGGGTGTGTATCCACATGGTAAGCAAAAATGCACTATTAAATACAAAAAAACCCAGTTTGACCTATTCAGCTGAATAAACTAGTAAAAGAAGGCCTAAAATCTTACAGGTATTTTTTATATATTTTTGAAGTGGTCAGAAGTGAAATTATCCTTCCTGCAAGACCCAGTTTTCATAAAAATAATTTATTTAATTCTCTTAACTATTATTTGAGTAACTGGCAAAGACAAAACCTCACAGTCTCCACCAGCTCTCCAACCCTGCTTTATTTTCATATGACATTTTGTTGAATGAGTTGACAGACCTGAGCAACCTTAAAATGCATAAGTATTTTAAGCTTCTCTATATTTGATAATGATGATGCTTGATTGCTGAATGAGTGCAAGGTTATAATCATCTCCCTTGGCTTTTTTGTCATTCATAAGCTGCTTGAGCTGCTCTCTGCTGGCTTATGACATTTCCAGGATCTCTCAAGTGGATTGTAACCTTGTGTGTACTCACAGAATTCCAAGGACTGGTCCTTCTAAATGCTCTTTGATGAGAGGAGCTTTTATTCCTCTGTTATGTAAAAAAGGGTTTAATTCCATACAGTTTGCTTCTCAAAGTCTTAAAATCCTCATAGAAAAGGTTTCTGAATTAGAAATAAAAAGTAATTTAAAATCTCCAAGTTGTCTATTTGCTGCTTAGAGATTTCATATCACTTTATATATTTAATAATAACCCAGAAAATGTGGCTTTAAAGATAGTTTTGTGAGCTCGGCCTAAAATATATAAACTATTTTATTGTCTATGATGACCTCTGTTTTTAAATGATACCCTGTTTTGTCATCAGAGCATTTTCTACAAAAAACCCCAACATATATCAGACTACGATTGTGTGAGAACATGATTTCTAAATTCATATTGATTTTTCTTAATTTCACCTAGAAATCAATAGAATATATTTTATTAAATGATGGAATACCACTATACAACCCCTAGGTATTATAAAGATATTCAATACTCTTTTTGATATGATAATTTCAACACACTGATTTTTGTTGTTGGCGATATGAGAGAAAACATTTTCAAAATAAAGGTAATTGTTTTGCAATGGACAGCCCTGCCAGATAGGATGTGTTACCAAATGTGTTGATTATAAATGCAAGTGATTTAATTTGGGATGTCAAGACTGGGGGCAGCTTGGAGTGCATTAATTATACATTAGTGGAGTTTGCAAATCTGAGAGATATGGGTGATGTAAGAAGTGAAATTAGGCCCCTGAACTTTAGAAAGCAGACTTGCAGCTCTTCGGGGAGATAGTCTGTGGCATTCCCTGGGAGACTGCACTTGGGAGCAGGAAAGCCAGGACAGTGCTGTGAACAGAGCTGGAAGATCACTAAAGAAATCTTGCATAAAGCATAAGAGAAACAAAAAATTGGGCAAGGAAGGTAAGAGACTGGCATGGTTGAGTAAAGAATTGCTGATCAAACTAAAGGGAAAGAAACAAATGTACCAGTGGTAGAAAAGAGGACTTCATTGGCAACCTCTCTTCCCACATCTCTTGAATTGGCAGAGAGCAGGATCTGGATGGGGAAAGCAAAGTTCTTCCCACTGCAAGTAAAGGTGAATTTCATGACCCTTTGAGGAACCTGAATGTACATAATTCTATGGGATCTGATAACATGCATCTTAGTGTCCTCAGGGACTTAGCTGATGTAGTTGACAAGACATTCCCCATGATATTTCACAAGTTATGGCATTTTGGTGAAGTCCCAGGTGACTGGAAAAGAGAAATGTTGTAATCATCTTTAAAAGGGGTAGAAAGATATACTGACTTGTCAGCCTCACCTCTGTGCCTGGGAAGATCATGGAACAGATCCTCCTAGAAGCTATGCTAAGGCACAGGGAGAACATGGAGATGATTCAGCTCAGCTTCACCAGGGGCAAGGCCTGCCTGACAACTCAGTGGATTTCTATGTCAGAGTGACTACATTAGTGGATAAGGGATGGGTTACAGATATCATTTATCTGGATTTCTGTAAAGACTTTGATATGATCCCCTACACCACCCTTCTCTCTAAATTGGAGAGAAATAGATTGTTTAGCGAACTGCTGCATCAAGAGGGTAGTAGTAAATGGCTTAGAGTCCTGATGAACCTCAGTGATAAGTGGTGTCCCTCAGGTGTCCACACTGGGACCAGTGTTATTTAATATCTTTACTAATTGCATAAACAAAAGTATTAAATGCACCATGAGCAAATTTGCAGATGGTGCCAAGCTGAGTGGTGCAATTGACACACCTGAGGGATGGGATGCCAGAGGCACCTAGACAAGCTCAAAAATTGAGCCCATGGGAATCTTGTAGACTTTAACAAGACCAAATTCAAGGTGCTACACCTGGGCCAGGGCACCCCCAATCAACAAAGGCTGGCGGATGAAGAGAATGAGAGTGGCCCTGATGAAAAGAATTTGTGGGTACTGGTGGTACCTCCAGGAGAAAATTCTGAAACCTCCACCACCAAGAAGCCCAGAGTGAAGTAGGACCAACAGAATTCTTCTGGATCCATGTGTGGTGGCTATCTTCTACTTCATCTGTCATACTTTCTCCCTCCACTCTTTTCTATTCTTTCTATCTGTGTACCTCAAATTTACTATTAAATAGAATCCATATTATTGACTTCAGCATATGGTCTCATTTGCACCATAATCTAGGAAGAGGCATCTCTCAATAATCAAATCTAACTGTAGTGTGGCCAGTAAGATAAGGGAGGTGAGGCTGCCCCTCTGCTTCACTATGGTGAGACCCCAGCTGCAGTGCTGCATCCAGTTTTGGGCTCCCCAGCACAGGAAAGACATGGACCTCTTGGAGTGAGTCCAGAGGAGGCCACCAAGATGTTTAGGAAGGTGGAGCACCTCTCCTATGGGGTAAGTCTGAGAGAACTGGGTTTGTTCAGCCCGGGAAAGATCTGAGTTAATCGAATTGGAAACTTCCAGTGCCTGAAGGAAGGCTCCAAGAAAGATGGAGAGAGTCTATTTGCAAGTGCATATAGTAACAGGACAAAGAGAATGGCTTCAAAGGGAAAGAGAGTAAGTTTATATGAGATATTAGGAAAAAAATATTTACTGTGAGGATGTTGAGGCACAGAACAGATTGTCCAGAGAAGTTGTGGATGCCACATCCCTTCATGAATCCAAGGTCATGTTGGATAGAGCTCTGAGACACCTGGCCTAGTGAAAGGTGTCACTGTTCATGGCAGGGGAGTCAGAATTAGATGGTAGGGTTCCAACCCAGACTATTATATGCTTCTCTGAATAATAGCAATAAAACATTTGGTTAGAGTAGTTAAACTAGTACTTGAAATTCTGTTTTTGTGCTTCTTGCTTATATCCTGGTGAGTGACATGCAATGTGATATGAAATTCTGTATTGAGGTGGTGTTTGCACCCAGAAGGGAAGCTGGAAGCTTGTTTCACCTCATAAAAACCAAAGGAAAGCACAAAGGCCCTCACGGGGAATGATATTTTGAATAGACTGCAGAGAGTGTGCAACAGCAGATATAATTTGACATCATCTTCTGCACTGTTGGAAAGTCATGACCATGACCTGTCCTTGATTCACAAGTGGAATATTGCCATCTCCAGGGACTGTTGTACATGTGAAAGTGCACATCCTCCTTTTCTTCCCCTCCTTAGTAAGATCAGTTCCTTTAGACAATATCAAATGACATATATAATGTTATGATGAGGAATTTTGGTGACTTTTTTCTGCTGCCTGTCACTTTCAATTGTTCCTTTTTCTTGGCTGTATGCCACTTCTTCCCAAGCAGTTTTGGATGTTAAATAGCAGTTGCATTTAGCCTGTGACTTTAAAGGTCGGGTTGAATAAAAACATGTGGCAGTTGCATCAGGCAAATTACTACTGCTGGGCTAATTAAAGATCACAGATCAAATCATGTCTTGTGTTAAGTGGGTGTAACTCACTTGGATTTGACCCAAGTATGTGAGCAATGGATGGGATTTGCTTCTCTGTATCTACTTAAATATCACTGTATTTAAATTGCATATTTCACTATTTTTAACAGGCTTTTTAATTCCTAACTTGCCTTTTCTTTTTTAAAATTACTTCCTTGCATCTTCTCTATTGCTTTGTATTTATTTTGTGTTGTATGTCTGAAAAAGGGTAGTATAATTTTGGACAAAATCTGTAAGCCTTGTTCTCTGTCTCTTCCCTTTTGGACGTATCTCAACCTTCAGGAGTTAAAAGAGTATTTAAAGCCATCATTCAGGAATGGACAGATGCACTGAGGAAGAAAGACTGCCTGCAAGGGAGAAACTTCTCTTGCAGACTGAAATGCTCTTTCCTAAAAAGTCTTTGGATATTCATCTCTAAATTCACTGTTCACATGTTTTCTTCGGAGCATTCATAATGAATGACTGATTTTAATGGTCCCACTGCATATACAGAAGTGCTTGCTCATATATTTCTAATAATTACCCTGGTAATTGATATCCTCAATATAATATTTGTTTATGGAATTCAGTAAATAATGTGTTGGGTTTTTTCATGGTATGAGAATTTGATTGGCGAGATATAGGGAAGTGCTGTTCCTCAGTTTGGCAGGATGAGGCAATATACACACCTTCTAACATGCACTGGCTCTTGAACATGTGCCAACAGTGAAAGGGTGCTAGTAGTCTGCCTCCTTGGTCACTGAGACTGAAAGGCTAAGGACTCACTCCCAACCCTATCTTACCTTCCAGTAAACTAAATTTTCCTCAAGCTGAGTCTATTTTCCATGTGAAAGCAATTTGTGAGTGATATCACTACTTTTATCTGGACTCACGGACAATTTTACTTAATTTTCTCTCTTGTCCTTTCCTATCAGGCAAGAAAAGTTCAGGGCAATGCTGGGCTGACAACTGTTCAAAGCCAACCCGCCACAGGTGATAAATTCATTTTTCAATTTCTTCACTACATTTATCCTAATACCTAATTATTACATGTTATTGATATCCTTTATCTATTTATAACTTTTTTTTTTTTTTTTGGTTACATGGAGCTGGACCATACAGGGGTTCTGTACATTCAAAGCTTGCATCAAAATCCATTTTTGTGCACCATCAGGTCTTTTGGGCTACTTAATACCACAGAACACAGAGTTTCTGCAGATACCCATTACATAAGCATGTGCCAAGGGGCATGTTATCTCCCTCCCCCATGCAATAGTGTCATGTTACATATGAGTCTCTTTGTGTCAGTTTTTTTTTTTTTTCCTTCTCAGCACAGTCGGATTTAGTCAGACAACTTGAAATTTGGAATTTGCCTGACAAAGTGTGATCTGGAACTGAGCTACTGAGCTACTTGGCCAGAAATATAAATAGATTTAAGATGTTTCTATGCTCATAAATTATTAGATAAACATAAACTTAGTTTGTCTAAAGAATAATTTATGTTTAAAATTCTGGTTCTTATTTTTTCTTCTCTGAACAGTGACCATAAATCTTCCAGCTTAGAAGTCTTTGGGGACAGAAGAAGAGTGGAGCTGCTATCCCTGTCATTCTGTACAGGAGAAGTCTGGTGTAAATAACTTGCATGTTTCAGAGCAACTTGTTCAAGGAGAGCACATATTAGCAATTCCAAATAGCTACTTGTACATCCAGCAGTCAAGACATTTTAGATTCACATACACATCTTACACTCCATGAATGGTTGAGAGTTTTGCATCTAAGGATTTTGGAATCTGAGAGACTGAATATTTCTCTTTAGCAGTGGAAATGCACTCAATGTTCAAAGAAGTTAAAGTCTGACTATAACTATTGCTGTAATTGCTGCACTCAGAAATTAAAGTATTCATTACAGGAAAAAAGCATCTTGAAATTCCACTTAAATCACAATTAGGTGATGAACCTATTATCAGTCATACTCTGGCCATGGTCTGATGAGGAGAATTGTATGTGTTGAAAAATCTACCTCAAGCTACTGAATAAAGTTGACTAATTTGATGACCCAACAAAAGGGACTGAATAAGGCTACGTCAGAAGTGCAGTATAAGCCATTTGGCCACTTAATTTTACATTAAGAATTAATTTGTGATTAATATTTCTTATTATGGAAAGAAAATAATGTGATAGGTCAAGAGAGAAAAGGATTTTAAGTGTTCCCTTACACTGGCAAAAGATAACTGTGGGGTGAACAGGTAACAAAAGCTCCAGTTAATATGAGAGACAATAGCTGAAAATAGCATTTTTCTCTCTTCAGATAGATATCATTAATGATTAGAAGAAAAATCCTGATCTGGAAAAGAGCATAAATAATGAAGTAGGAAAGAAGTGGAATTTGCTTCCAAATTTGTAGTTTTAAAAAGCCTCTTTACCACATAACTCTGTAGTGGTCATCTCTACATAAACAATCTACCTTGAGGATTCTAAATACTGTAAGACTCTACTTCTGTGTATATTCATAACACTTCTTGTTTCAAGTAAATAGACTTACTCCCACAGTGTCTTTCATCCAGATGTAACTGTGACCTGAAAACTAGGATGCTAATTTTCTCTGAGCATATCTACCATATGCTGACAGTATCAGGCTTTATACAGAATGCATCAAGTATTACTGTTTCTCTTTAAATGAGAGAAAAAAGCTGATGATGGCTTTTTTTTTTTTTTTTTTTTTTAATAATAGCTCAGGAAACAAGCAGTTTCTCATTTAATGTCCCTCACCTGACTGAAGAGAGTGAAATGTAAATGTCTTCTTCCAGAGCATGTCCTTCTACCATGTTGTGACATGAGGGTCTGAACTATTCTCACCCTTCATCTTCTACTGTTCAGAAAATATCTCTGAGAATATCACTGCAAAGAAAGGCAGGGCATGTGGAAAGAAATATGTTTTACAGTGTTAGGTTGCACCTCCAGAAGGTGATGCTGAGGTCTGGCATTTGTTGGAAGAAAGTCCTAAAGTTTGATGTAAAGGAGAGAGTCATTGGGAATACTATCTTATAGCTTGGACTTTCCTGTAAGGTGTAAAATAATTAGAAAGAAAGGATTTACCTTGGCTTTTATCCTTGTTGACAGGTTTCTTTAATTCTGCTACTAAGAGCTCTCTGCCTGGGAAAAGGTAAATTTATGTTTACCCCCGATTGCTTCCAATTCTCTTAAAAAAAATATGTATAAAAGGACATCTCTGGAAGGAAGTTTATAGTCATCACTTGCTTAATCATTTTGTCTCCACTGGAATAATATTAAGACATTTATCTAATGCAAATTATGCAGTGGTTGCTATTTATTGTGTTGGTGGTACACTTCATGTATGACTAACTCAGGACCTTGTGTTTCTCTGAGGAGATAAGGAGTAGCTCATTAGGATGCAACAATCTGCTGGGAAACAGGAAAAAAGAAGTTCCTGATTGCTCAGCTTTGAATATTAGGTTTCACCAACCTCACCCATTTATTTCAATGCACATTAGTGTTGATTTCAAGGATTACTGAGGGATAAATTGAGTGGAGCTGCTCCACAATGTACATTACTGTTAGGAACTTTGTTGCCTAATTTGCTGTTTATCACAGGTTGATCTCAAAGCAAATGTCAGGAAAACATTAATATTTTTGAGGGGAATTGCATTCTGATTGTTGATCCTGACATGATTTCTCAAATAAAGACAGATTATTAGACCTGTTACAGTTCTTTCATTTCTTGTCTGTGTTTGCCAACTGTTTTCTACTTTCTAACAAGGACGTTTTTACAATTCCTTATTCTCTCTCAATGAAAAAGTAAGATTTAAAAGATATTAATTTATTTTTCCCATTTAATTTAAATTTAAATGAGGGTCAGAGCTCAATCATCCCCAATGAACAGCAGAAATAATGAAAAGCCTACCTCGTGGAGTGTTTCCTTCTAATAGTGCTGAATTAGAGCTGCTTCTGAACTGAGTAATGTTTTCTGAATATACACAGGATTCTAAGTCATTAAAGGTTCTCATAAAGAAAGCTCATAAATTTGGCTCAGCTCAATGAGACTTAGTGCATATGTGAATAAAAATGTTTCTGTAAATGGGAATTGATTTTTCTTTCTCACTGATGGTTTTCTTTAGTTAATCTTATGATTGTGTTCAGCACTGGTTATAGCAAGACAAATAGAAGGACACTGGGTGTCATAGGAACCAATATTAAAGAGCATATTCTAGTGATCTTATAGCCTCATCGTGATACCTGTGACACTTTCTGCTTTTTTCTTGGAGAGAAGCTGTAGCTGTCATCTTGTTCATTGACCAAGAGTAGCTGCAGACAAGTTAGGCAGAAGAATATTAGAATTTCCATACCAGTCCCAACAAGAAAACCTTATAACTTTCTGCTCTGCTCTCCTTTAAGTCTACCTGTACTAATTTTTGTGGCACTGTTGCAGAGGATTATCCTAGCATAAGTAATTTCCCGATACATTCTGATCCTGCATAATTACACGTCAGTAGAAAAATCCCTTTTGACAGTAGTGATATAGGATCAAAGTTCCTGTGTGATCCCTTGATTTGAAAAATAAACAAAAACAAATGCCAGAATGAAATTAACTTAATAAATTGATTTTCAGTTAAACGTTGGAGAGATGTTTTTCTGATTAAATTCTGAAACATTTCCAATTTGTATGCTACAGGAAGGCAATGTTATCATAGTTCTTTCATTTACATTTAAGGAAGGAACTCTAGTATATTTAGGTTTTAATACAGATTAAACCTAAGTAAATATAGATGGCAAGGACCTCAGTGGGCAGGTGTGTCTGATTCTCATCCTTGCTCTCTAAACCTTGTAATGTAGTTGCTAATTTGTGAATATATTTTTAGTATGTGCTTTTATTTACCTTTATTGTTGGCCTGCAGTGAAGTTAAAAAAAAGAAAAAAAAGGAATCAATTATCTGCCCACCAAAAAAAAATATTTAAAAGAATATGTATTTCAGTAGTGATGTATTTTATCACTGTGTCAGTGTAGGATCAAATATAATAAAGTGCAAGTGGCTGCACCTTCTTCGTGGTTGTGATTTTAATGTACTGAGCACTCAGCTTCCCTTTAAGACATTAAATGGAAGAACCTAGTTGTGAGCACTCTTCCTACTCCAGTGGAAGCAGGAAGAAGGTGTTGGATGCAGACAGCCTCGAGTATCTGTTCACTTGATCTTCTGCCTCCTCAATTGTCTGCTCAACTGTTCAGCCCAGTGTGTTGGCTGGGGCTCCAAGACAGTGTAGAGCAGCAGAAAGATAGGGCTGTGCTGTGTCTTTGTACAGCAGTGTGAGCTGTAGGAGTTGAGTTCTGCCTCTACAGTTGTACTTGGAGAATGAATTCTGCTCTCTTACACAAGATGAGCGCCTTCCCTTCCAAAGCCATCTTTTTTTAATATGCCTTGTGTGAAAACTGCAACAACGTTTGCAAGAAAGTGTTGATTTCTTTACCCATAGCAAACATTTTTTTGTATTGTGTGTGATTTCCTTTTATGATGGGGGTAAAAACTTTATAGTACTTCTGCTCACATTGAGTATGAGCCATTTGGTAATATTTAAGTAAAATTATTATTTTTTCTGTTAGCTACTCATGCAATAAGAAACACTTTTGCCCTACTTAAAACCCTGGGTATTATGCACTTGTGATAAGCATTACATGTTTCAAAAGACACTTACTTCTTTCTAGCTGAAGAAATTATTTTCAGTAGAATGCAACAGAAATCAGATATCTTTCAGTTGTTTTTCAGACCTCTTGTGTGCGAATGCTACATCATGCTGTTTTGATTTGTTTTGCATTTTCAAGGTGATATTCAAAAGGTAAGAGAAGAAAGCCAAGTTTTATAACCAGCCTCTATAGACTTAACTACAGATGAAAACAATAGGTCCATAGGGTAATTTCTATAAGACCACAAATAGAACTTACATAGAATTATACTATGGTGGGGATAGATATTTTTAGAGCTGCAAATGCAATAAAGAAATACTTATATAAAGCTGGATGAGGGCAGCCTTAGATTTTTGTGGAAACAGTTGTATGAAAGAAGAAAAGAGGGTTTGTTAGCTGTCAGAAGTGTATGTAGCCTTCTGGGGGAGTAGGGAAAGGAGAACAGCTAACTCTAGGTCTTAGAACTGTCTGATACAGTGCTGACAATGAATGTACTTTTGGTTGTATCTGGGGCCCATAGAATTTAACTACCTTGGAAACCTTACAACTTTCTATTAAACTGGTAAAAGACGTGAGGCTCTCCTTCTCAACCTTTGGTTTATTAACCTTATACCAGAATTATAATCTGCAGAATCTTTGTGACTTTGAAATAATCCTAATATAATAATGAAAAAATGCAAGGTATAATACTCAGTGAGAAGGGTCTGGAGATAATTTTGCAAGAAATTAAACATTGTCCAAAGAACTGAATTAAATCTACATCAAAGAGAGAGGCTTATGTAGGGTGTTGCAGATATGATATTTTATGTTGAGTGGTGATATTGTGTTGCTATTTTAGATTCTATTATTTCATTGATATTGTAGAGCTGAACACAGCCCAGATCTGCAATGCTGATTTATCAAAGAAATCTTTGTTCATGGAAACTCTCAGCCTCATGTAAAACGTCTTTCAGTTCAACAGTCATTATTTAAAAAATTTTGTTGCCAATCTCCTGCCTTTCAAGTCAATACCATTGCAATTATAGAAAATAGCAGCTGAAATGTGATTTAGGTTGTTTTTTTTGTTTTCTTTTGGATTTATTTTGGCGGGGGTCGGGGTAGGTTTGTTTGTTTTGGTTTTAGTTTTTTTGTGTTGCTAAGCAACACAAAATCTTCTAGAGAGATTTTGGGATCTCTAGAGAGTGTTTTTAAAATCTATGGGTTATTGCAGATCCTACTGAATAGTGCTATTTTTCTGTGTTAATATTTAAATGAGACAGCTTAGTAATGGTTAAAAGAATGAAAGTTACTGCTTGAAGGACAGATGAGTTCCACTGTTAAGCTTGTTTGTTACGTGAGAAATTTCCTTTATGACACACTGAAAATGCAAGGGCTGTGCTTCTGATTCTTGACTGCATTGCAAATGTGGCAGAAGTAATCATTAAAAGCATGCAATTGATAGAAGAAAATAAAGGGAGGGGTTCCTTTGAAGTTAAACTTTTAAGAGAAAGGTAGATTTTTTAAAGCTGAACAGGTACAGTCCCTTTTATTTATTTTTTTTTTCCTTCCTGCTCAAGAAAACAGAGCTTGGTTTAGGTTTTCTGTAAACAGGATTACAGTGACTCAATACCTCACTCAATACCATCTAACTTTGTTTTCTTGTATTGAGGTAAGTTCCATCCTAGTTCAGTAGTAGGTTCTTGTGGTTATGTGGTTTTCATTTTCTTTGTGAATCAGTAGTTTTTCTCACTAGGGGAAAATCTTGTGTTTGTGAGACAGGGAAGCTTTGCTCACATAAACTGTTTGGATCCATAGACAACAAAGGAAACCATCCTGAACTCCTTCTTTTTTCCATTGCATCACTTGTCAAATATGTCCTTAGCCAGCTACTGGGGTTCTGTTCCCTGCAAGTCAAACACTGACACAGATAATTCGGTGACCCTTGTGTTTGTAGAAGTAAAACTTAAGAGGACTGAAATGGGGATGGGATTTTTCTGCACTGGGAAAGTCTGACCACGTGTGCATGTCACCAAAAATCAGAATAACTGCTGGAGCAGCATCTATGATGTGTTGCTCCACCAGTGTGCTGCTGTCTTTCAGACACAGACATTAGGACAGATAAGGCAGGCATTGCTTACAGTTTGAGAAAAAAGTGGTATGTTCCTCTAGAGTTGTAGTTTTATTGTGTGAATATGATCAGCCTAAACTACTAAGAAATAATTAATTGATCTAAGTACAAAATATCCAGTGTCAAAAAACAGAGAAGAAATACTTGATCACAATAATTTCATTGTCAGGCACTGTCATTAGGACAAATCCACAGCATAAATATTAGTGTGGGTGGAGGAAGTGAGAGAACATCTAAGCAAATGTTGAACATACTTGACTCTAACAGGCTCAGGATCTGAGGATTGTTGGACATACAGAGCCAATGTTCTATCAGGAACTAAACTAAAACGTGACATTACTATTATTTGATCAAGCACACAGATTCGTGTCTAGATTTTTTGAAGCTTGGGTTACTTTTAAATATCTTGCCTAGATGGTATTTTTCCCATTTGCCTCCAAAATTCTGTGCAATTACAAAAAGCATTCCCATTTCCACACCAGGTATGCAAAAATCAATGAAGCATTTGAGTGGAATCTCAGAGAAAGTTGGAAGAAGGGATTGAATTTGAACACAGTGCAGTACTTTTTTATATATATGTCCTATGCCCATTACACAAATTTATATTCTGTTCACTTTGGGAATCAAATACTATCCTTACAGATTTAATGATATTTCAATCATGTAAGCCCAAGAGATAGTAAATTAATTGAAACTTGTAGTAATTTATTCTCTAGGTTTATTTACTTGATGGAACCATTAATTAGCTGTATTCCTGGGTGCCCTCCACTCCTCCCTCCATATTTCAGTGTTGGTAAAGGACAGCTATTGTATTGCTAGTGATTTCATGTATTCTATTGCTCACATTGCTGCGTGTAATAGAAGCCATTCATTTTGTATTTGCTGCATTTTATTTCTTTAAATTTTCAATGCTAATTGGGGTGTCAGAACCTAAATACCAAAAACCTGAGGATTACAGCTCTACTTTAGGCTCTTCACTAGTAAAATAGATGAGGAAATGTAAAGAAAAGTGATAAAAAGTTGAAACTGATAATATAACCACTTGGCTCTATATTGTGTTTAAGCCTTGTTTAAATCTTATATGTGTAATCCAATTTTTTTTATTATTTATTCTGAAATCCAATCAGTTCCAAGATCTGACACTTTTCTTATTTTGCTGTGAGTGTTCAAATAATACTGAACTTAATGCTCTGCTCTTCTTCTACAATGGTCAAGATTTAATTAATAAATATTGGTTTCTTTATAATTAGCTACACTATTAGAGCATTGATGTTCACTATTAAACCCCTGAAATATATCTATTGATGGCTTGAACACGATTTTCTTATCTAAAAAGAATATTTATTACTAATAAGGGAGTCTTACTTGCAGTGTAGAGTCTTTGCATGGTAACGAATCCTGTATGAACTCAGATGCTCCACAGAAGTGCAACATCAGATTGGTTAATGGTTAAATATACTGTGGTTATTGGTAAATCCTTTTTTTAAAGGCAGATTTATATGTCATGAGTTTTCATTATTTAGTGTGCCAATATTTTGGAGGAACCTGTCTTCAGGCTGCATAATAAGAAAAAGCAGACAAACAAACAACAAAAGTTAAAATTTAGTATTTCACAGCCTTGTTACTTATTCTCCTCATATCGCCTTGAAAATTGTTTCAAAGAAAGCAAGAGACACTGTAATCAATGAAACCTTTAGTTTGCTTTTTGTGGGAAGACATTTGACCCATTACAGCCTGCATCCTGCCCTGTATCCTTGACTCTACTCTTGAAATTAAGGGGAAAATAGGCACTTTGAGCACCCTTTTTTCCCAACCACTTCAATTATGTGAAGATTTACAGTCTTGAAAATCTGTTAATGATAAATTGAATACAATTAAATATTGCAGCTAGTAATCAAATCAACCAGTTTATTAACAGTCCAATTGCTGGGAGGTTTTTGTGGTTTTGTTTTTGTTTTTTTTAAATGGCCAGTGTACTTCAATGTTTTCTTCCCTTCACAGAGTAAGAACATTTGCCTTGTGGATCTTCTGATACTAAAAAAACTGACTGCTAATGCAGTGAAAGACCACAACAAAGCTGAAATAACATATTTCCATTCTTTTTAAAATTTTTTCTGCTCAAAGATGAGTATCTGTTTTCCTGTTAGCTGTGGCTTCTCATGATTCACATGTAGCCAATATGAAACTCATGGTAGATTCCCTTCTGCGGGAATACCACAGATGTGATGCTGCTTTTACAGCTTTGCAAAATTAAATTTCATGAAAATCAATAAAGTAACATTGCTGTAAAATTGACATAAGCGATGAGGCTTAACATGTTCTCTGAAAAATCCTTTTCTAAAAAAGATAAACCAGAAGCATAACATTTGGACTATTGACTAACATTTGCAAAGTTAGATTTATTTGCCAGTCCTGTGACTTTCAAGCAAGTCTGAAATGTCAGAAAAAATATATAATCTCTTTTATAAAGGTATTTTTTCACTGGGATAATGAAGCATTTAAAAATTAATTCTTTTGCTGTTCCCTTCCCAAGAAAAAAAAAAAAAGAAAAAAGGAAAAGTTGAAAAAACATTGATAAGGAGATAAATGCAGACCTAATTTTGAATGAATTTTTGTGGATTTAGAGTAAGAAATTGAATTCTTAATGGGTTAATAGAGAACTTAAGTGTTTTAACCCAAAAATCTGTTTATGACAGAATTCAATCTTTTAATGGAACCAGGGGGCAAAGAGAGAGGGGAACATAGGATGTCCAACCTCCTAAAAAACCTCAATGAACTGTCTTCTGCTTTCTGTTTCACTTTCCTATCATAAAAATGTTAGGATAGAAATAATATTTTAGAGATGGATTTCTGATAGCATCAGCTTTTTCTGTCCCTGCCTGAATTACCTTGTGTTCTTTCACAAAGTAATGTTTATTGAGTCTTCTTGGTTATTAATACTAATAATCTGAAGGTGTGAGAAAGCAGATTCTCTTAATACAGACTTCTATTAAAAATAAAATAAAGTCACTTTCTGAAATAGGCATTTCTGTAAATCCTTGAAATTCATACTGTTGACCACATGTATCATGTTTCTGATTCAGAGATTAAATTCTGTGGTGGTTTGGAATGATCTTTGTGAGTGCCTTCCAGCTTGAGATGTTCCATGCTTCTGTGGTCATTTTGGGGTGGTATTGCCTTTAGCATAAGTAGACAAATGACTTCTGATGGGGGAAGTGAGAAACTGCAGACTGATAACCAGTTACTATTGTGAGATACTGAAATGTTAAAGGTTAATAACTCAAACAATTTGCAAAAACACAGATAATTTTAAAATAGGCACTAGGTTAATTTCAACTGAGTGCCTAAGCATGCTGCAGAAATGGGACCTAAAAGAGTAAAGAAGGAGTGAGAATGATAACAATTAAGAAACCCAGCTGTGGCGAGATCTGGCCTGGACTTTGTAATAGATAAGGAGACAAGGAATATGAGGATTTGGCATAGGTGAGAGGGATGCAGGTCTGTGCAAAATGTAAGAAATCCTTAGAAAAAAGAGGCCAGAGAGGAAGAAGGAGGGCAGAGATGGGGAAGGAGGGGGCACACATTAAAAGGGCTGATTATATACAAACCATTGCTAGTTTCTACATGTCTGATCTGTGCTGGTCACTGCAGTCTGTCCTGTTTTATGAAATTATTTCTGATCTCTGCACAATAACTCTCTATCCTATCAGGGAGCAAACCCTGGGGATAGACACAAGTGGATTTGGAGTCAGCAGGTAGAGTCAGACTGGGGTGAGTGTGCACCTGAGCTTGCCCAGCTCAACTAGAGCAGGTATGCACCTCAGTGTCAGCCACCAGTGTGGCACTATGGAGTGTAAGGTTTGGAGGGCTGGACTGCTCATGGTTTTCTCCTGTTTCTCCTTTACATGGGGGTTTGTGTGTGTGTAGTTTGGTAGCAAATCTGAGCCTGGACTAGCTGGTGAGCAGGAGGACCAAACTTTGGGTGGGTGTATCTTGGGTGACCTGTGACTGTGGGGTGCTTGTGTCTATTTGGTAGCAAATATCAAGCTGGGATAGCTGGCAGGTGGAGACTAGAGGAGTGTGCAGTCATGGGTGTTGAATACGAAGAGACTGTTTCTGCTGATGTTCAGGAGATCTGAAATGTGCTCATGGACCTAGCGAGCGTGGGCATGTGCCTTCCCTCACCCATAATCAGCTGGAAAGGAGGACGTGAATTTGGCCATCTGTGCTGTGTTTATGTCTTGGCAGTGTTGTATGTGGGTCCTGTTAAAAGGGGTGCCCAGCCTGCAGCACTCAGTAGCTGATGGCATCACTTGCTGTCCTCTGTGTGTGTCTGATCTCACGCTGAGCACCACTCTAGCCTGAACTTGCAAATGAGAAAGCATCAGCTGCACCCATTGGCATGAAATGGAAAAACTGGTCCCTGTGGTCACAGGCACACGGGGCTGGGCTGCAGTAGCTGGAAAGGAGCAATCACAGAGGCAGTAGCATTAAACATCCCATAAAGTACACCTTAGCAATCCTTTACTCCCAATTAGCAACTGTGAAAAAATAAATATCAACTTGCAGGTGTAACTGGTAATTTAACCTTTTCAGTATTTTGAGACTGGTAAGAGAAAATGTTTTAAGGCTTCTTTACAGAAAAACTTTTAAGAACTTGTATCAGATTTATTTCTAGTTTTACTTTAAGGAGTTACATCAAGACAATTAAAATACAGGCAAATGAATCAAGAGAATGCATCAAAATTCAAGGGAGTTTTTGCTGTGATTGAGAACTATTTATGCTACAATAAGACACAACATGGCTAGTGGTGCAGTCTCAGACACACGAGCATTACTCATTGAGGGGAAATGGAAGTTAGTTTCAAAATTAAATATGAATTAAGTGTAAAAGATTGATGGAAACAGACTACTGAATTGTCCATCTATAACATCAAAGGTGTCAGGTTGAAAGACTCTCAGTTTCTGATTGTTTTAAAGCAAACCAGAAGGGGGAGAAGGAAGAAAATTATTTGGTTATGGAATGTAACAAAATTCAAATTAATGATTTGGTTTTTTGGGTTTCATTAAAGAAAATAAGTCTTAAAAGAATTCAACAGGTGCTTAGAGAAAGGAAAAAGTGTTCAGATTTTGCATTATTTCCTCAGCACTAGTTTCATGGTCTTTAGCTCTCGTTGAGTACAATCCTTTTTCAATCTACTACTACTAGAAAAATAATTTATTCTTTCCATATCAGTAACTTCTAATATTTTTCAGTTCTGCTGCAGCACTCTATATTCTTTGTCAGCAACTAATAATTTTTTCATGATGCAGCTCAGGAGCTGGACGTCTGGATTAAGAAAAGTACCTATGAGCAGTGGCAATGCAGTTTGAGCCCTTACACAGATGATACCACTGAATAACAACACAGGAGTGACAGAAGAAATTGAAACTTGTATCAGAATGAACTTAGTGGATACTAGACTAGAGTTTGAAACTAATATTTGAAATGGAAGGGTAGGTCAAGAAATACTAATTGTTTTTTGATGTGATGGGAGCATTCCTTTTAAAAATTGAACAGAACTTATATGTTCTTATATAAAGTGTTTGGATGGCAGAGAGAGGAGTGTATGGTGCTGCTATTCACATACTTAATTTGCATGTATTCTTTACTGTGAAAGGGGAAGAAGAAGATGGAGGAAATCATTGTGTAAAGCTGAAGGGAGTCATTAATTAATTCATTCCTTCATATGAATGTTCAGAAGCGTTTTATTGTGACATCTTAATATGTATTATAAAGAACAGAATTCTGTGGGGGTTTTGTGACCTATTTACTTCTAAAATTTTGGATTACAGGGTGACAAATTAATTACAGAAATTAGTACACTGCATCAATTGATTTATTTCCTCACTGACTTGGAGAACCACCATTTCTTTCTCTTTATACTTTTCACTTACTGTATTAGTTAGTTGTCTTAGTTCAGGTGGTTCATCCTTACTCCTGAAAAACCTTAACCTGCTCATCCTTGTGTGAAAGTGTCTCAAAATATTTCTGACTGAAAATATGCATAAACATTGATAGCAATTTCTTACCTACCACGCACTATCTGAGTACTAAAGCAGTATTTTGTTAGAACTTCCAAAAGCTGCTGCAGAAGCTGTCAAAAAAGATGAATTATCTTGAATGTAAGAACTAACAAATTTTTTACCATCTGCCTGTTGCCAGTCAGCAGCGTGGGCTAGAGAAGCAAACTCCTACTGAGCTACTCTTGGGTTTGTGCTCAAGTACCACTTCACAAGTCCTTGGGCTTTGATTGTGATGCAATCTGTAAAATTCTGGTTTAAAAACTGAAGGATAAAATCTCAGTACAATACTGGCAAAAGGCTGACTGATGTCAAGAGAGGATATTCTTCATTAGAAGCACCTGCCTCGATCTCTTTGGGCTTAATTTCTATTTTGTGAAAAACTTTTCTTACCCTGTTATGTTTGTCTGATTTTGTTTTCTCACATGCAGCACAGATGAGGCTGTGTTCACTGTGACCCAGAGGTTTCTTATTCCATGACTGCTTTTCAAAGGACAGACCCACTCTTTTTCCTCATAGCTTTGCTGTATTTTGTCTATGTCTAAATTTACATTTACCCCTTTATAAAAGCAGTATATACAATAGGTCCCTCTTAGAGTGCTTTTTATTGTTATGTATATCTTTCCCCTGATTTCTATTTCTTAATGATTTCATGATTCTCAGCATTCTGTGAATTTTGTATACAAGAGCTATATATAATTGTTTTATAATTGCATGGTAAGCTTTATGAATGGTGACAATAATTAATAAGAGCAGGCTCCTTGATAGTTTTATTTTCCTTTCTTTTTCAGATCAGAAAATTAATTTTTTCAGCAGTTAAAGTGTTTTGTTATTGTATAGTAATTTAAAAAATCAAATTACTTTGTGGCATTAAGTCAAATACAAGGTCCATGTAAATGGTTCAATGAGAAAGCTGCATTTTTTTTTCTAGGCATGAGCTTGGGCTATGACATGTTAATATAGTCTCACTTAATGAAGACTTACAACACAGAATAGTGCCCTATTAGGTCTTGACTAATATTATTATTTATGCGTCCAATGAGCTAAATCCAATTTTTGATGGAACTGAGTTTGGTTTGTTAAGTTATATCAACTGCTCTGCTTCTGAAATATCCCAATATCCCATGGTATTAGATTTATCCAAAAAATATTTTGGCAAGGTGCCCTCTTTTCAGGATATTTGAAAACTGACTATATAATGCATTTCTGCTCATTAATGAAAATTTACAGCGCCTTATGATTATTACACTTCTCAGATGCTAACAAAGACTTGAAGAATTTCATCCCAGAGCAACTTAAATTTTTGTAACCTGTTCCTCTGCCTCCAAGCATGAATATCTTTTCTTGATAAATATTTATCAAGCCCTTTATTAAAGACCTTTAAGTAAACAGATTGCATGGCCTCTCCAGGCAATTTATTCTAGTGTTTCACTCTCTTTATCCCAAAAGTTTTTCTTAATTTTTACCTTGATTCTTTTAAGTTGTAATGTGAACCTGTTCTTTCATATCCATCATAGGTAAGGAAAACAGATTAATCCCTCCTTTGCAAAGCCATTTCTTTATTTATTTAAATCATATTTGTATTCTCCCTTCTCCCTTTCAAGTAAATTAGATTAATTTATTAATTTCAGTTAGGTACGCTTTTGTGGACCTCTGATTATTCATTTTCTTCTCTTCTTGACTTCACTGGTTAGTGGGCATTCTCACTGAAGTTCAGCACCCAAACCTGGATCAGAGATTCTAGATGAGTATGAGACTCTTCTTGGTCTTATGATTCTCTCTCCATAATTTTCACCAGCAAGTCCATCTTTTAAGTATCCTTGAGGGGTCTCACCGGCAAGATCTAAAAGAGGAGCTTAGCTGTCCCCTTCTTTCCTACGCCTTTCTCATTTTATTAATTTGAATAGGCAATTTATCAGAACTACTCTTTCCATTGATACAACAAATCTAGTTAGATGTTACTGCTTTTTTCAAGGTTTTTTGTTGATGATTCAGGAGTCAATACAAGAAGTTTTCTTGGATGACTCTTAATTCTTATATGGAACAACTCCTTGCCTTATCGTCTCCTAAAACTGTACCTGCATGCTTATGTCCTCTTTGTGTCTGAGCCCTTAAGAATCTGACTTTTGCCATTTCTTGTATGTTTTCTTATGTTTGAAGTAAATGCAGAACTTACTAGCTATACTGATCTTTGATGTGTTTCTGACCTTCCCTGAGAGAATGATTTGCTTGAAATACCTGCTTGAAGACAGAAAATGTTTATGCTGTTGCTTCTCCTTTGATTTCTGAAGGTTGTTAACTCTTCTGCTTACTTATGGATTTAATTGAAGTTACTTCTTCCTGTGACATTTTGCTCAGCCACTTAATCCTTGTTGCTCAGAATTACAGCTAAAAGCCACCTCTGACCTTTGCATCAAGAAGTATTCATACAATACCCCAGGGATATGCTGGGCATCTTACCTTCCAAAGCTAGTCAACTGGTCTTTCTCCACAATTAATGAAGATTAATGAGTCTCTGCAGATTATGATGATAATTTGGGGATCAGGAATGAAATATTCTCTGAAAAAGATATTTTATTATATGCTCTATAGATGCAGTGTTTAGGTGACTGGATTAGTTTTTGATTAATAACAATTTAGGTTGCTAGAGTTCAGTGAGCTGAATAATGCTCTCTACTTTTTTGGTGTAATCTTCTTTTAGCAGATGTTTGGGTAATTGAAATTGTTTACTAAGCCTCACATTCTGAATGATATTGCCATTGATCCTCATCAAGCCTTGTCTTCTCGATGCTCATGGTTTACCTTGAGCTCTGATCATTGTGGTACCCCATGTTGCAGCTCAAGACACTGCCTGTCTTCATCTTTTCAGAAACTGATTGTTTAATTGATAAACAGTTTGTCAAACTGTTAGATTAGAAGTTATTTTTGTTTCTCTAAATAAGAAAATATTAATTAAATCAACCAATAAATAAATCAAAAGTACTAGCAAGGTGCAGGCCAAAATAATATGGAATGAATGTTTTAGGAAGAATATTATAGATTACATCCTAGTGGACAAAATAGAGTCTTGCTTTGTTTTAGGAAAAAAAGAAATAGAAGGTTTGTTTTACCTCTTACAAGAATTGTGGGATTTCAGAACCATTTTGTCCCAGCCTGAAAATACCAAGGTAATTTGCTGTAGTCATTCTTATTTTGGCTGCTGATAGTAAAATAAAAATATTATATTTCCTAAACGAGTTGGGAATGGTAATTTCTACCATCAACTGCTTCACCATCCAAGCTGTTTGTCACATGTGCTGTCACAATAGCTTCTTTGGGTAATAATTTGAAGAATCAATAGTCTTCTCTCTTTTTTTATGAAACCTGGCAACTTTTCTATCGATTGTTTTTCTTCCAACACTGCACCTGCTGCCTTTGCAGTTTCTGATTAATTTTCTAGCTCTCAGCTCATTTGTGTATTTCAATGTAGCACAGTGACGTGGGCTTTTGAGAATATATTGGCTGTTTCTTTCCTGCCTGGATACTGCAACCTATGTTGGCAAAATGGACCATGTTTTATATACATAATATTGTAAGGTTTAGATAAAACAGATAAAGATATACCTCTTCTGTGCATACAATCACAGGATGGTGTGGTGGAATAAACCAGGAAAGAAACAAGAAATGCTTCATACAATTGCTAGCTAAATATTTTTTTAGATGGTAGTTTAGCAACAAAAGTTACCATGGCTTCCAGGAGTAGTTCTACTTAGTATGTTGTGCCTTACCTATAGTAATTAGCAGTGAATACTGCAGAGTGTAGCAATTACTTCTACAAGTAACAATAAAGAGAATATTTGCTATGACTGTCAGTGGAATGATCTAATTGCACTTACCTTTTGTGTCTCTTTTCAAAAGAAAGGTTTGAATTAACGACAAGTTTAAATCTTGTTGGGTATTTCCAATTAGAGTGAATTTTTTTGTTAAGTGCATGTTCATTTATTACTACAAAAAGTTAAAAAAATGAAGGGCAGATGTTGTGAACATTCACAGACATGACCTTTTGCAGATGGCTATAAAAATTTAAGTGTTGTGGATGGCTTTAAAGTTGCAGTTTATCTGTGGCTAAATGGATTCTAACAATTGGCTTTTAAGCTGCAATGATGATTTATAATGTTAGCATTGTCTTAATTACTGCTCAAAAATCCAGCACCATTTTGGACACCATTTTCAAAAAAGTTGTTGAGATCCCATCCCCAGAAATGTTCAAGGCTGGATGGGACTTTGAGCAACCTGCTCTAGTGGAAGGTGTCCCTGCCCATAGCGTGTTGGATCTACATGATTTTAAAGGACCTTCCAGTCCATTCTATAATTCTAAGATTCTTTTTTCTCTAGCATTGTCTCTTGCCACTGTCAGTTCTGGAATGTACCATCTTAGACCACGACTGCCTTAGTGCCAGGGATATGCTGAATCTGTATTCATAATCGTCCTCTCTTCTTCTGCACCAAACTGCAAGTCTTATTGTCAAACTGTTTTCTGTGTACTAATCCTCATACTTAAGTTTTTATAGTACTTCTTTTGCTTTTTTGCCTTTTCCTGTAGTCCTTTTATGTAGGTTATAGCATGAAGCAAGCTCTAAATGTCCTTCTAAAGTGTGGATGTTGAGTTGGTAGTGATGTCCTGCAGCTGGGGGTGGGGTGGGGATTGATGTTACATAAGTATTGAAGTAATATTACTCTAAATGTTATTTGAATACCATCTCAAGCCATATTAGCAGATTCACCTTTTTTCTTGTGTGTTCCAAAGCTGCTGAGTAACTGTTTATTGACCTTTCCAGGATAAATATTATATTTGTTTTCTATGTAGAAGGGCATCCAGCATTGCTAGCAGGATGACAGATCTAATTGTCTCCCCAGGAAAATAGACAGCAAAGCACACCTTTATTGTTTGTCCTGATAGACTGCAAGAAACACATTAACATACTTTTATAATCTACAAATTAATGGTGTTAAAAGATGATTAATTAATAAGAAGGTATAAATTAAAAATAAAATTAAGCAGTGATTTCTATGTATCAGTTTAATTTGCTGAGATGAAGTGTGAAGTTAGGGAGGACATGAAGGTATTTTTGTTTACTTACATGTTATTCTGGCAGAACCCACTGAAAACCTGAATGTCTCACTACTTTGAAAATGTTGCATATTTTCATGAAATGTGCAAGCAGTCAGACAGAAACAAGAAATACATCTGTATTCTATTTTCACAGTGGCCCAATGCAGGCTATGTTAAACAGAAAGCTCTCTCTAAATCTATCAGTATATCCAATTCTTTCTAATCAGACATCGTTTTCACTTGTCTAAGGATGGGAAAATATGTGCATTCAGTTGGTTTAACCTCCTGATATAATTTTTCTCTAAAAGGATATGGGTTTACTCTTTAAGAAGCTGGCAAGTGAATATTGACAGGTGCTGGTTTAAATACTGCAGAAAAGGAAGTCTCTGATTAAAATGGATCAATAAAACTCTTTGCTTATTTGGTCAGGGAGATGTATCTGTTTGAAAGATAGCAAACTGTCATGTAGCTTATGTGGATCACACAGGAAAATTTTAGGGTACTTAGAGAATAATGCAATTATCAGGCATCAATAACATGGGTTCACCAAGGAAAGGTTCTGTGTAACTACACTGATATCCTTCCATGGCAAGGGTGATCTCATTGCTCTCTACACCTTCCTGAGGAAGGGATGTGGTGAGTTGCTGAGCTCTTCTTCCTAGTACCTGGGAATGCCATCAGTCTGAGAAAGCTCCAATGGAGGAGAATTCTGAAGGTACTTTGAACTCCAAGATTTTGCTTTTTCAAACTATATGCATGAGCAAAAAACTTGAGTGACACTGAAATTTTTGTACATGCATTTTGTGAATTTGTACAAAGGCAAGTATCTGATGGAAGCATTTGTATAGGATACCTTGTGGTTTTTCATTAACTTGGAGATATCTACCAGTTCAGGGCTGTTTCTTACTGTCATTAATTATACCTCACTAATCCTAGTAGCTCAGCACAGACAGTTTTCAACCTGCATTCAAGAAAAAAATGTTATTTTGAAGACAATAATAATGCACATAGACCATAATTTCTTTTGCAGTGTGGATAAACACAGTAAGCTAAAATCAAAGGCTGTGCTGATAAAATCAGAAACTGAATTTCTAGAAGTTAGATGGCAGTATTAGCTTACAGTACACTTCTGATATGTTGTTCTTTTGTTGAGGTTTTCATAACACCCTTGTCACTTTTATTTTTCCCTCTCTTAATGTTGTGTTAAGCAACATGACTAATCTGTCATGCAGTTTTCTTATTCCTTCCCCACTGGAGATACGGGTGCAGTGGTGTGTCTTGTTTTGGTCTTTTTCTTCTTTTTTTTTTCTTCCTACTCCCTTACCAATCTTTGATTTGCAGCTGTAATTTTCCCCTTTTTTAGGAACTTCTGTAAGTTGTCTGAGTCACGTTGCTACTCTGAAGAGAATTTAAGCCATATCTGGAGATGAGAAATGCAGCCTGGGATATCAGAGGGATTCTAAATCAGTGCAACTTACATATTACTCTGCCATCCCAATAGATCAGCTGCACTTAGTAAAATCTCTGCAGATTTCTTTAAACAAAGTATTTATACTTAGGTTTGTTTGTCAAGATGTAAATCTCATTCTCCAGCTCATCTTCTCTTACATGGTAGAATTTCAGTGCTGAAGGGGCCAAAAAGAGGAGGAAAAAAAGAGAAATTAACTTCTATTTCCTCTGCATGAAAAGCTATTCCTGCTTATATAATTTCTTCCAGCAACTTTTGCTGTGACAGTAGCTATGGTGGTGACAGATTTATCTCTGTGTCTTTAAATAAGTTTGTTTTGTAACACTTTACTTGTCACTTAAAATTTGACTCTAAATACAAATGTGTGGAAATGGTTTCTCTTAGCTGTTTTAGATAGTTCGTGACATTTCAAAAATAAACATACTTTAAATCTCAAATTGCTTGTTAAAAAGGATTCAATGAAGAAAAATTATTCCTAATTAATTCAACTTAGACTAAACATTTACAGATGTTAAAATATGCACTGTTGACTTTCCTTGACAGGTGCATGCATAAAGATTGCTGAGAAAACCACCACTCCATTTTGGCATAGGTAAATGTATGGCTTTTTGAATTATGTTATTATGAGAAAGTTCCACTTTAATAATACACCAAATTATGTTTCCAGTGATGCGATGCAGTTTATTGAAGAACTGTATTCTAGAAAAGGCACTTTCTCACTGAAGGCCTAAACATGGAGGCCTTCAAAAGAAATGAGCATCAGGGGATTGGGGAGATATATATTTATATATATATATATACACACACAAACATAGTCACATAGTTTGGGTCCATGTTTATCCCTTATACAGGGACAGACAGTCCAGACAAAGCTTGTTTCAAGGCTGCAGCTAATGCAAAACTAAGGTAAGGGAGAAATGTTGGGAAGAGAGCAATGAATATTCCTTCTGCTGAACTGACTAGACTATTAAGGGAAGAATGGAGTCAGTCTTACATAGATCTGAATGCCTTGTAGTGTTGGACAGTTCCAGCAGATTTTAAAGCTGTATTCACTTTGAAGAAACTCTCATGTTTCCTTCTACCAAACAGAATCTGTTCTCTCAGCTACAAAATATACTCCCATTCTGAAAAATATGACCATTTATGCATGCAGACACATACACATTACCAAATTCCAGGGATTGTATTCGACAGACCAACATCATGCATTTGCTGTTTCCACTTGGATTTTTTTACAAAACAAATAACCATTATGGGGGACTGTATTTTTTCAGATTGACCATCAGTCTTTTGCCTTCTGGCTGCATGCAACAATGTTCACACTCACTTTTTCAGGAAAAATCACCAGACATCTTTACCCTCTCATGGGAAATTCCATTCTTAATATATAGGCTGACTGCAGCATCTGGGTTATTCTCATTTCCACATGTCAATGAGAGAATATGGGATTCAAATGCTGCTGTCAACGTGTCACTTGTAAGTTAACCTTGTAAATCTCAGGGGAGCACAATGAATCCATAAAAAAGGGAAGTTTTACAGTAGAGTTTGAGTTACGAGTTCATTTGCAATCTCAACGTTCTTCTGACATGTGGCTGTTTACTTTTATTAGAGATAGCTTCTGCTAATAAATTAGCATTTATTAGATGATTTAGTACCTCGAGGTATAGTTGGTGAACTACAGAAGCTTTGCATGTGTGTCGCTTATTAAAATTAGAGCAATTTGGACTTAATTTGCTTTGTTCTGCTGGACATTTAGCAGGTAAAGTGGGATTGCTGGAGACTTGATTGTAGTTTTTACATCATATATACTATCCATAAACTTTGATCTAATCAACAGTCAGTGAAAGCAAAGAACTCTATGGGTTACTGGAATTTGACTCCCCTTTCAACTACAGAAAATTACATCCCAGATTTTATTGACTCCCAGGTAGAAAAACTGCAGGCAGGACTGAAAAAACAAACAAAAAACCCAAATCAAAACTGAGCCCGAATTTAATGAAACAAAACCATCTTGCATGTAGGGTTGACTTCTAGTAATAAGTTCCTTGGGATCTGAAATCATAATTTAATATCCATACCCATTTGATCTGTAGCTCTTAAGCTCTCGATGAGAGTTTTCTTTACTTAATTTTGCTATGTAGCAGGAAAGTTCCCTTTGGGAATCTTCTTATCTTCCTTCTTCAGACAACTGGATATCACTTAAAGGCTTCATTTACTGTCTAGACAGAGGCTTACAGAGGAGAGCAGTAAGTTTTCCATATCTAGCCAAATCTTTAAGAGATGGATCCTCCAAGAGTCTTGTAATGAAAAAAAAATAACTGTGGTAGATCACTTGTTCAGTGTTTAGACTATTTTTTCCCAATGTAGTAATGACTTTATATTTATTGTGGAAGTTATACACTTAAAGGAGGCTCTAGGAAGGGCAGCTCTGAGGTTCCTGTTCACTGCTGTTGGATATTCATGCAAAAAGTTCAAGTTGTTGGTATGGCTCAGGAATTCCTGAGTGCTATTCATATATTGAATTATTATCATCAATAAAAATAACATAGTGAGAGTAACTTACTAATGAAATTAATTTTATCTGTTGAAATCAAAGTAATATGAATGGGGTAATAAAGACTGTTCCTCCTACTTGTATCAGTACAAAATTTTAGAGATTTCATTTATTCATTAGCTAGAGGTGAGAAAGTATTCTGTAAAAATTTTACAAAAGCAAATTGACAAATTATATTTGCAGAATAATTTTATAAGCTGAAAAAAAATTTAAGGATCTCAAATTGATCAAGGACATCTTGAAGCTGCACATTAGCATAAAAATTACTTCTATCTTATTACTATCTTATTACTTCATTTTTGCCTTAATGCAGAATTTCAGGTTGCCCTACTTTCTCATGTGTCTTTCACGTGGGCAGATGAATTGCTTGCATGCTAGTAGGTTTTTTATTGTTCAGACACCAATTTAAATTGAATTTGCAGGAATTTATCTCTGTATCTGTTCCCTCCCGTTAAATTTCTGTAAAAGCTATTATGTTGTTTCAAAGTTCTTGAGTGGAATAAATGTTAGATGAAGTCACCTCTGAGCATCTTTTCAGGAAAAAATGAGTGTTCCTTAACTTGGTAGTTACTTCTGGATGTTATAATTATGGTACCCTCTTCAGACTATCTAGGGGTTGATCTGCTGGCAGTTACAAGCCTGCAATATTCAAGCATGTAGTAAAAGGATGGTCTTACAGCCCCAATTTCAATTTCACTATTCTTAAGATTGCATTATGTTCAACATTTCTTTTTCTGACCACAAACAAGGAAACATGGAATTCAGAAATAGCCTCTACCCACACACAAGGAAACCTCTTAGTGAGGATGTAAAAACAGCTTGATGAAGCCAGCAATTTTATGTTTATATTAAAACAAGACTAAATGAGCATCTCAGCACACACTGAACTTAGGGGCATCTTTTTCACAGATTTTTTTTCAACCAGAAGTTGACTATGATGGTGAGAGAAAGGAATAATGAAATACAGCAGAGCAATGATTTTGATTTTGGGGACAAATTGAACATTTTTATTGATTATATAAGTTTATTTGTGTTTTTGTTCTCATTTTTTTTCCAACTTTATCATTCATAACAGTGTTAAGCTCTTTTAGCTTCTTTGAATGCTTTTCATTTGCTTGTTTGTTTTGCTTCAGAAAAATGAGCAGCCTTTTTAGCACTGTATTTAGAGCCTGGACCAAGTATTTGGCATTGGTGAAGAACAAAGATTACAGTCCATCTTGACTGGATAATAAAGTATAAAACACTCTTGGAGCTGAGAGCTTTTATCCCTGCATTTTTAGAACTTTAGAGGCACTGAAAGTAAATGTATCTTTCATTTAGAATGCCTGCAAATGAAGGAAGAAAATATCTTGGAGTCCTGAAGAGCTCTTTAATGTGCATGTGTTCTGCCTAGGATCAAGTTTTTCTTCTTGTACATAAGGGCTTTGGTCAGCTGCTTGGGGTTTTGTTGTTTCTGAGAGGTAAGGAGTTTTGTTTATATATGTATTTGCCCGAATAAAACAAAATCCTCCAGGTATTGAGGTCTAATATCAGACATAAAAACACTTTAATTTGAAGATCTCCTTTGTGGTGGGATGTTGCAATGCTGATGCATTTGCAAAATGCTCAGTTGAGAACACAATGCACATACATATTTTTAAAACCTGACTATTCAGTCCTTAGAAGTCTTGATGGAGGTGTATCTGCTTATTTGAGTAATAAAATCTTCATTAGATCATCATGTCTTAAGCTGGTTTCTGTTCCTAGGAAACAGAGCATTCAGTAGCTCCATTTTAGCTAATCAGCATCATTTATTTATTCCTCAAAAGACAGGATGTATCCACACAATGATAGAGCTGTGGATAATTTCTTATGTGCTCAATCTCAACTCAAAAATTGTTTACATCCAGAATTCTCTTTGCAGAAATGAGCAGCACTATCCCTGATTAGCAGCTCTAATGAAAGCAGGAATAAATCAGCCTTTTATATGCTTACTAATTAAAGGCATATGGCCTTGAACCAGCTAGTCCTATTTTCAGGTTACTAATCTCATTATGTACTGTTATTTTCAGTGACACAAAAATACAAATGGGGAGAAAGGGAGATAAAAAAACCACTTTAGGAGTATATTATGAATTTCAGACTTCTTGAGAAATGTTAGGATTACATAGTACTGATGCTTATTGAACCTAACAGGAGCTCTTCCATGACCTTCATTTGGCAGTGAATCAGGGTTTCTATTATGTTGACTGTATGACCACTTTGAAACAGGATTAGAAAAAGCATCTACCATCTGTTTTCCAGGGATACACAAAGAACTAGGATATGCTAGGAAAGTGTCTCTTGATTCCTGTGGTGAGAAGACAAAAAAATAGGAAATTGGAAGGTTGTGGCATTCCATTAAAATTGATATGTTGGCTGGCATACAGAATGATGAGGAAAATATTTACCTAAAATACTTGTTATTTTTGACCACCACAGCGGTTTTGGACTAATCTATTTAGACAAAAGCAAATTTAACATTAAAAAATTGTAATTCAGATGCTTCTGATAAGAAGGATAAAGGGTAGTGATATTTAAAAAACCTTGATTTATGCTGTTTTAATGCCATAAAGTTATCTTACTCACTTGCATGAGTAGAAAAAGAAATGTGATTAAAAGAGTCTGTGAATCACAGAAATTTCAAGTGTTGAATCTGTTTGATAGCAAGTTGCAGTAGCACTTTCTGTAACTAAGTGTTTGGAAATTGTTTTGTTGTGACAACTGTCACTGATCAGTATAATAGTAAGGATAATTATAATATCAGTGATAGTCTCTTTCTGTGATTAATATATTTTTCTTTATGTGGCTC
The DNA here is from genome assembly GCF_903797595.1 of Erithacus rubecula. Taxonomy (NCBI): domain Eukaryota; kingdom Metazoa; phylum Chordata; class Aves; order Passeriformes; family Muscicapidae; genus Erithacus; species Erithacus rubecula. The sequence goes on along the minus strand of NC_136689.1, from coordinate 82,649,029 downwards.
AAGAAGTGGATGTTTATTTGCCATCAATGTATTTTGAACACAAGTAATGAAATAAAACTTTAATAGCAATTTAAATGTATAATTGATGATGTGCCATTTACCTTGAAAAAATCTACTATATTAATTGTCCATTTGTGAACCAGTGAATGAAAAATTCCAGCCATCTGGGTTCCTCTGATAGTCTTCATTGAAATCACTTGAACAGCCTCTTCTGTCTCACCCAGCCCACAGTTCATAGTTTATTTGCCTTTAAGCACCTGAGCTTGCTACTAATGCCTGCTATTAATTCACTTATTCGGCAAGAACGAGCAAATTCCTCAACTTGTCAAAGGTGCAATATCTAGTGCTTTGCTTGATGTCCATACCAAGTAATACTATTGTCACACCATTGTCTCCTACCAATGTAAAAGCTTAAAAATTCCGTAGTTTTCATAGCAAATATTTTCTGAAATAACTATGGTGTATTTAGAATGGGAGCCTGTCTCACTTGAGGACAAACGCAAAACACTCCAAATCTTTGAAAAACTATAGTTTAAAGGATTCATTTATCACAACACTTGATGATGCTCTCCAAGTGAGTGACTACAGCACCAATTATCTAGTAGCTGTGGAAAAATATTTTCCATGCTAACCCACAATGGGCATAAGAGAACTGGCAAACTCTGCTGGGTCAGAAACAGCAGAGGTGAAAATGATTTTAAACACAGGAGTGTTACAGGTGGGAGGCTGTGCGTAGGGTATGAATCCCTGAAGTGTTAGAGCTGAATCAAGGTTCACTAAACGTGAACCTTCCTACTTACTGCTTCAGCTTTGTGCTTTCTTCAGAGCACATCAGAAGTGAAAGACTTGAGATCACTGCTAGCGAAGAAAAACTGATTAATGCCTTCAAATATGACTCAATTTATGCTGTCAAATATGTGGGGGATTGGTGAGAAAGGAAGTTCTGCAAAGCACTCTAAATGTTTCTCGGAATTTATTTTGCTAGCCTGGAGATTGTGGTTTAAACAAAAACTGAAGACACTGATATTTGGAGTTTTTGTCTCTTGAGGTGAAGCATAAATATAATAGTACAAACTATGAAATATTTTACAGAAAAATACCCCACACATGAATGTGAATATTCATAACTTGTTGTCCAGCCTAATATTGTCATAATATGATCTTGCCCATCTCCAAAGTGTACAATTAGGAGGGAGATATTTTGACTTATCCTTCTTAGTCAGTAACTCTTGACCCTTTTAAATTGGAAGTTTCTACAAATAAGTGCTGCCAGGTCTGATACCTATCTTGAAGTTTGGTAGAGTGCAGACAGGGAAGGAGACAAGAACTATTTTTAGTGCTAGAAGAAAAGTGAAGCACATAGGAAAAAATATTCTTTCTGACACTTTAAAATCTTCTCTTCCTCCTGCAACTACTGCTGTGCTTGCAGAAACATCATGGTCTTGTTGTAATGCTTTTCTTTCCTTAACCCTCTTATGCCTTTGAGGCTGTGACCCAGGTCTTTTTCCTACTGCAACGTGGGAAAATTACAGAGGGAAAAATTAGAGAGAACTGGGAAATTACATCCCCATTCCAACAGAAGACAAGTGTGGAAATTGTAGGGTGAAGTGCAGGGAGCTGCTGCTCCCTGGAAGGGATGCAGTCAGTCTGTGTGACTTCCCCCATGCAATGCATCATAGGGAGTGCTAAGGGCGGAGAGGAGTGGAGACAGCACAGCCAAGCTCTGATGAAATCTGACCCCAGTACTCACCTGTGGAGGCCCAGAAGGATGTGTCTCACACTGTTGGTGTGTCACCTGAACAAGTCAGATGAACCACTCTCCAATCCAGCTGGATCACTCAGTAGAGGGCTCCCACAATAGGACACTGACAGACTAGTCAGGCACAAGCATCCCATTTTTTTTTGAGTTCTGGCAGAGTAATCACACACAAAAAGGATTTGAAAAAGTCTCCCCTTTCATGTAACACTGTAGGATCTAGCCCACAAAGATGCTGTATTACAGTTTACTTGAGGTCTAGTTCCCAGACTTAGCAATCTTAATGGTGTTTCTTCTTTTTCTTCCTTTCCAACTTTCTTTTTTCCCATCTCCTCAGAATGAGCTCTTCCTGACTTCATATTTGTTCTCCAAGCCTTTGGAACCCCTTCTTTCCCCTTTTTTTTTTTTTTTTTTTTGGTTTGTTTGTTTTTTCCAAGGGAATCCTGGCACCATTACAGCAAACCTTGCTGACCTCAAACTTTGGGCTCAAGCCTAAAACATTAGTGGGATTTTACAGGTCCTGAGGCTATTTAATGCTGCAGCTGTGACAATGACTTTGAGTGCAGCAGGGGAGCAACAACAATTTGGATACAGTTTAGGCAGACTATGAAGAGCACACACTGTTGTCTGAACCACTCTGAAGTTCAGGAATATATTATTTTATGATACTGGGGATTTTTTTCTACATGACATAATACTCCATAAAGTGATGCATTGCCAGAACAGAAATCTCAGTTTTGTCATCTTCCCATAGAAGACATGTAATATTGGCAGTACAGGCTGTTCTGCACACTGATGGAACACTAAAAGGTGAGAAAATCTTGAACCTTTCCTCAGTGCCACTGCTCTGTTGAGTTCATCCCTTCATTTTTCTCCCTGATTTCTGGGAATAGAAAGGGAGGCAAGCTTCTCCAAAACTACAACACTAAATTGTCTTCACTGCACTAAACTTCCATGCAGTGTGCCAGCACAATGGCACAAGTTTGGATGTTGTTTTGGGAAATAAAGTTTTAATTTTCAGAATTTCTTCTGGAAGTGTAGGTTTGTAGGCAAGACTACCAAAAGCATTTGAAGTTGTTCAGCGTCTCAAAAGGATGGATGAGGCATCAGTTCAACCCTATCCATTTACCAATGCCGAAGGAATAATGAGGGAATGGGAGTAATTCCCTCCTCATGTACCACTGTGTCTGAGGAAGGGCAGGAGCAGCTCTGCCAGCAACTCTGAAGCCTGTAGTCAAAAAACAACCAGCCAGTGTAGACCATGGCCTTCATTTTCTGGGAAATCTTGTGGATCAATGAAAGAAGAACTGCCTTTGGACTGAACACAGGCTAATGACAAGACTGAAAAGGTTGAGGTGGACAAAATACCCCACTTTGTGAATTTATTTGCCCATTTATTTCTGCTGCCTTTCTAATGTGTACATGTCACTGGACGTGTTTCAAGACTGCCAGCACATGATTTATAGGAGGAGGGTACTAGTGGTGTGTGAAAAAAAAATGGGGGCAATAATGGAGATTTTGTTCAGAACTTTCTATATCTCAAGATTTTTATTTCTTTCATATTTTTGTTTAAGGGCTTAACTGCATGTGTCAGGAATTCATGTGGTAAATCCATGAACTCTTCTTTGGTTTCTGACCCATGATGTTAGAAAATCAAAGTTAATTTTTGAGAATGGTGGAAGGAAAAGAAACTACTCTTCCTACTGTAAACCCATTCTGGCTTGTATCATAAATAATGTGACCTGAAGACCAGAACAGTCATTATCCCCCTGTAGTCAACATTGGTAAGGCCACACACTGTGTCCTGGTCTCCTCAATACAGGAAGGCTATTGAAGTGCTGGAGTGAATCCAGAGAAGGGCAATGGAGTCGTTTAAAGTCTAGAGAATAAGTCCTATATGAGGAGCAGCTGAGGGAGGTGGGGCTTTTTAGCCTGGAGAAAAGGAGACTCAGGGGAAGCGTTATCATTCCCTAGAACCACCTGAGAGGAGGCTGTAGCCAGGTGGGTGTTGGCCTTTTCTCGTGACAACCAGGGACAGGGTGAGAGGACACAGCCTCAACTATGCATGGGGAGGTTCAAGTTGGACATCATGAGGAATGTCTTCATGGAAAGGAAGGTTAAACATTGGAATGGACTTCCAGGGACTTAGCATCACTGGAAGTGTTCAAAAAATGATTGTAAGTGGCACTTGGTCCCATGGTCTAGGTGATGGGTTGGAGATCAGCAGAGGTTGGATTCAGTGACCTCAGAGGTCTTTTCTAACCTAAATGGTTCTTTGATTCTGTGAAAACAAAGGAGAAGTTTGATCTGTAGGAAAATTGCTGTACTACTTCCTCACTTAGGCACTAGCAAAATCCTCTCTGGTTTATCAGACCGATTTATTGCTGTTTCACTCCAGGGATCCAAGCTTGAGTCTTAGGAAAGCTCATGTTCAGTGTGTGCAAACTGGGGGGACTCCTGTAATTGCTTATGCTGGCACAGCTGTTTGGTCCCCAGCTGGCAGACACTGTCATCCTGACCCAGGGCATCACACTGTGTCATGGAGATTCAAAGGGCTTGAATTTCATTGCAGAAAATGAGTTGTGATAGAAATGAGAAGCCTGTTGGTTTGTAACAGACAGCTTCCACTGTGCTCATTATGCAGGTTTGGGATCACTTGCATCCATGCACACTGACAAGCTGCCTTGGCATGGGCTGGCTTTTTTAAAGGCCCCCCATTGCCAGCAGCTCTAAATCTTTATCTGACACAGGAACAGATGGAAATCATTCTCACATCTGAGCAGCAAAAATCTCAAAATGGACTGGGCACAGTGGCTGACATTTGGCTGGCTATTGTTTGCTTTCTTTGCTGGTTATTTTCCAAGGCAAAATACATATTGTCAGGCATCTGGACACCGTGGGCATAAGCCTACTATGGAAAAAAAATTCAATCAAAACACCTGGAATAATGGTAGATTCTTCCAGTAAGAATAATTGCATCCTGTTAGCACTCCAGAACAATACAGGTAAACCAGAAACAATGACCTCAGAAAATTTATGACTATTCACCAATTCAGGAGTTCAGTAAGAAGATGTATTCTGGGTATGCACCTATAACTTGCCAGATTTTAAATTTGCCATTGAATTAAAAAAAAAAAAAAAAGAGCTGATGAAACTGAGGAGTGGATTCCAGCATTGCTGAAATTGCCTTCAAAATACATTGTCTCCAAGAGAAACCTTAACAACCCTTACTGTACTCTGCTTTCACACAGAGTGAGAAATACCTAATTTATTTGTTCAGTGAAAATGCCTTTTACGGGCTCACCTCTCAAAGTAACCAGATTATTTCATAAGTATAAACCCAACTATTAGATTTGAGTGAAAACTGGAAAGCTTTGAGTAGAAGCAAACATATAAGGGATGAAGGCCTCAGGTTCATGGTTTGTGGAAATAACTTTACTAAGGGAACAAAAAGAGGCTATGTTTCAGAACACTATTGGATAAAATAACACCTGCTCCAAGAAAATTGTCTTGAGTAGGCAACAGAAAGATAGGTAGTTAGTTTTTTAGCTTTGAGTTGTGTTATAGTTTTGCTTTGGACTATGCATGATCTAATTCAGAGACCAACAGTATTCTCTGAATAGTTCATACAGATGCTAAAGTATAACATAATCTATCAAATTATTCAATCAATGTGAAGTCTCCATTAGAAATCTTATCAGAAGTTCCTAAAGTTTTAAAGTTTTATTTATACAAGAAACATCTGCCAAAAAATTTTTGGACTATATCAAAGACTGAGGAGACACTGGTTAACAACCATTGAGATAGGTTGCCTTAAACCCTAGTGTTTTATATAAAGGCTCCCACTGATTGTAATGGATTTGAATTGAAACAGAAGTACAAAGGAAAAGATTTGGCTGATGAGGAAAATATCTATAAATAAATAAAAAAGAAGGAGAATCAGTATGATACTTAAAACTAGTTCTAATCTTATTTAGAGGTGTCTATGTTCAGGGGCATTGTTTCAGATAGAGTAATTTTATTATTCATGCACAAGGCCTGAGGATAATCTTCTAATTTCCATCTCCTTGAAAGCTACCTCTTGTAATTTATATTTTTTATCTGTATAAGAATGAACTTTGATAACTTCACAGTTCTGATATACCGACAATAAGCTGAAAAAATTTCCTATTAAATTTGTTCAGTCTTAATGGTGTTTCTCAGCTGCATGGTAGTGCTCTGGGTGACAGTGACTGGGCTGGGGGAGTCTGGCACACTCACACTTTCAGGGAAGGTGGGCTCCTGCAGAAGACCCCTCCCTGCCCCTCCCTTCCGAGGGGATTTCACTCAGTGGGAAGCAGCAGCCACCCTGGCTGTACCTCACACTGCTGTTGAAGCCAAGTGACTCTCACCTGAAGCAAGATACCCGTGCAAGGTGTTCAGGTGAATATTTCCAAGTATTTCACTTTGCAAGAGGGCTAAACAGGGCCATTTAGCAGTGCTGGTTTTTTTTTCCTTTTGTATATTTATATTTTTTTTTCCTGGCAGGGAAATATATGAAAGCTGTTTGAAAGGCAATTGTTGAAAGTTGCATCTTCTCTTTTGCTGGAAGATCCTCCACTGCTTCTTTCTGGATATTTCAGGCTCTCAAATGTGACTCTAAGTATCAGGGGAAAAAAAAATGTAATAGGCCTTCTTAGAAGTGTAATTAGCACAGCTAGATCTTTGCTTATTAGCTGTTTCCATTCTGTTAAAAATGGTAAAATGTTCCTTTGAATGTCCCACATGCAGGCCATTTGGCATCTATAAATTAGTGAAATGCATCTATTATATAACAATTGTAAATCATCAGTGATAACTGTGTCATCTAGGGCAACAGAAAAAATATGTACTTGATGTTTTATTCAGCAGGAGGTTATTATAATGACACCTTAGTGAACAGTGAATGTAGTTCTCTCTCTCTACATAAAATTTTTATTAATTGCATTAATTACTATATTTTTATTTTTAAAGCATAAAAAGCTTCTCATTTCAGGCCCTGAATACTTGCATATAATTAAAACTTATCATAAAATGTCATGATAGTCTGTCTACTCATTTAGCTTCAATTACATAGAAATATGCATAACCACATGTAATAAAATAGACCCATTTCAGACCAGCCATAATGAACCTTCTTATCTATCGTTATGCTCTTCCCTAAGTACCAGAAAGAATGTTCTAGGAAATTAGTCACTACTAATAATACCAGGAGCAGACTGAGAAAGAGGGAAGTTGTGAGTCTCTTAACATCAGTGTCAAGTCAGGCGCTGATTTTCCTGGAACTGGGATTTTAGCTTTCGGTGAATGATGTAACCAACAACAACTTTTATAAACTGTTGACATCATCTGTAATTTAGGATCTTCAAATTTCATGAGATGCTGTTTTAAAGATTTATGTCTGTGCAAGTTATTATCAAGTTTTCTTGGTAATTATTTTCAAGTCCTTTCTATATATTATTAGTATCATAAAAACAGAATCCCTGTATTCTGTTGGGGTAAATGGGGAGAGAAAGGTGACTTCAGTGGATTTTTGATAATTTATGATGAAAATAAGGATTGATCTTCAGTGGCAAAGGCAATCAAATTCTGACATGTCAAAAAAGCTGAGGGGTGTGTATATACATAAATTATAGGTATCATTTTTATATATGCACAAATAATACAGATCTTACATTTTATATATATAAAAAAATCCAACCACAGTCAGTCCTTTCACTTTTGAAATCGTAAACACTACATCTTCCGGCTTTAGCAAGATCTAAATGTATATGAGTATGCTTTTGATTAAATATCCAAATAGATTGATCAAAAAAAATTGAACAGTTGAAAATAACACTAAATATTGGTGCTTTTCAGTAAATATGTGACCATACCCATACTGAATTACCCACTACATTGCTTTTTGTCTTTTTTGTTTGTTTGTTTGTTTGGGTTTTTTGTTTTTTGGTTTTTTTTTGTTTGTTTACAATGTAAGTGAAATAGTAATGAAATAGCTCTTTTTTTGGCTAGAGTTCTCAAAGAATTAAACTTAGTTATTTTCCACAAGTTAATGGTAATAACAAAAGTCCAAGTCTGCTGCAGTTATACACAGCATAAGATCCCCTTCTTTTGCTGAGGATTGAAATGATTAATGAAAGCATTACATCTCCAGAGAGTAGCCCTCAGCAAACTTCCCACTAAATGTATCCATTAAAAGCTGGCATACAATATGCAGAGAAGACTTAAAGAATTATACCGGAAAGCTGTCTGGGATTTCAGTGCTTCCCAGAGGGAAATTTTTTGATGGCATTAACGATCTCCTGTAGAGAAATCTGTGTCTAATCATTCTCCACCCCTGCATGACTCTGTGCAGTATGGCATCCTGCAGTATATATTGCTGCATGTGTACTCTAGGGTATTCAGTGGCAAATTACTTGAGCGGGTTATTTACTTTTGCAAGAAGTTATGATTATTTCTGCACTTCAGCTCCCGATGAAATACAGACTTTATTTTCCAAAGTTTTAACACAGAGGTTATCCTCATACTTGATAGGCTAAAATTTTCCACCCTAAAATCACTGTAGATATGCTTTCTTGTACAATGGCGAGTGTTTCTTACCTTTCATACTAGAAAATCATGATCAGAGAAATTAGTTTGAAGTAGTGATCTAAAGCTGGAAAATGAAAGAGAGAAGAAAATTTTGGAGTCATCAATCCAAGTCACTGTCAAATGGCAGAATTGCTGTGGTTTCTGCTGTCTGCCAGGGCAAAGTGTGTAGCAACTGGGAAAAAAAATGAAGAGTAATGCTCTCCTTCTTTTCTTCGAATCAGAGTAGGAAAAGCTCCAATCAGGAAAACTCTTGCCCTCCATCCACAGGCTGTGCTCAAGTGAGGGGAGCAGCCTAGGAAAGTGATCCCTGAAGCAACCCTTATCAATTTATAGAGACATTCCATAAGCAAGCATTTGGCATATGAAGATTTTGTACCACTAGGGAGGGTTTTCTGCACATCCAGGTTTTGTAAATGCACTTACAGCTTCACACAGAAGCTTTCAGAAATTTTAAAATATTTCACTGGTTCATTTTCTCTTGAGGAACAGATAGGAATAAGAAGCAGATGGTTTCAGTGACATTTTAGTTTGTTTCTTGTTTGGTAAAGTGAATATCTCTGTGTCCTCTCTTAAAGCTCCTCGATTTTGTAGAAGGCATTCATTGAAGCAATGAATAGTTTAAAGTGAAAAAAAGCTGCATTTGCTAGATTTTGCATACTGTTTTAAGAATGGAAAAGAAATCAATATTTTGACCACTTGCTATTGAAAACTCTCTCCAAAAATTTCCTATTTTTATTATTATATTAATGTGGTTCAAGCTATGTTTCATCAGTGTTCTCAAACTTTCTAAGAAAGTATGAATGTACTTAGAGACAACTTTTATACTTCACATTTTATAATAAAGTGATATTCAGAAAGTGTGCATGGGAGAGAATAAGGAAATAATTTTATTTATTACACCTACCAACATTTTTTACCCAATTTCATTAGAAAATTGTTTAAAATTTATTGATATGAACCAATAATGAATATATTCTCAAGTAGCTTTGCACACAATATTACTGCTATATAACAAATATAGAGAAGAGAATAACTCATTCTTCAGCTATACTAGTCTTCATTTAAACAGACTGGCCTTTGTGATGTGAGAGTAAATATTGTATCCCATTTCTGGCCAAATTAATTTTAGAATTTAACAGCCACAAAGAGAAATTAAAAAAAATAAAATGTTTATTTTCTCAGCTAAGAAATCAAGTAATTTGTGTGTGAAGAAATAATCTTCTGTAGATATCTTACTGAGTGTTTAGTGCAATCATAAAAGCAGTCTACTTCATGGCATTTTCAGCTGTACCTTGTTAAAGGTTTTATTCTATTAATGCCAAGCTAATCTAATTATAACTGAGCTACATTTTCTGGAAATCGTTTAGTGTACCTATTCACAGCATCTATAACATTGACTTCAAACCCTTTTGTAAAGTAATTTTTGTGTTGCAGTGGTGAGATGGGTAATTAGAGCCTGCTCTAGTAAGCATTGTGTCATACTATTTTCAATGGTGTGAGAATGATACCTGGAGGTGTAATTGCCCTTATGTTTTTATGGATTCTTTTAAGATCAAACCTATCAATTATGAGACACAAAGACATTTAGACAATAAGAACAAGTGTATACATCAAGCAAAGTCAGGCAAAGGTAAATCTGAAATTGTTTCAACTTTGAAGAGGAAACTTTTAATGTTTATACTAAAATATTATTTTAAAATAATTTTAAAAGCTCCGTAATATAATGGAGGAGGATCATGTGTTGCTCTGAGATTATTATGCAAACTACATTGTGCTTCTGAGCCACTATATCAGTTTGTATTACTGCTAGACTTGATTTCTCACTGTACAACTTACAAAAAATTCGCCTCCTGCCTCCATAAATGTAGAGTCTAGCTTTAATATTATATCATACTATGCTAGCTATAATACTACACAATTAAAGGTATATGCAAATCAAGCTTTTTAAGAAGAATGAATTTATATGAAACTCAGGATGAAGATATTTGGCTGCAATAAGAACTTAATGAAGAGGAATATACAATCAAAAATTTCTGTTTTCATTTTAACATATAGATAACATAAATAGATTTTTGAAAATACATAGAAAAAAAGAAAAATTTTCCCCTCTCCCTGTTTTTTTACTAAAAAGCTGTTCAGCGTTGTGCATATTCTTTCCTTTCTTCCCTTCCTGAATTATTATGAGTAATAAGGTTATGAACTTCATATAGTAAAATATTTAAAAATATGAATAAAGTATCTTCTAGAAATTTGAAGTTTTGAAATATAAATTAACATTATTTCTTTCAAAAAATACTAATGGTTCTGTCATTTTGGCTTATTTAGGTTTAAATTATCTTTTTTCCTGGTATTGGAATGATTTCTATTTTCAGTCAAAAAAACCCAGGGTGTTTGTTTGTTTGTTTGTTTAAATTTTATTTAGGTAGCCTACCTTCTAGAAGGATTTACTTTAATATTCCTGTATTCCTATATTACTGTATTCATTAAAATTTTATTTTTAACATTTGCTGTGTGTTTCTTATTCAGGAACCACATATGACTCTGCAACATAAAGTATGCTTGTGACATCACAAAAATGTTTGATTAAAAGTAATCAATCTTGTTCATATTAAGCTGATGTAATTATTTTTTGTCATAAATCCTTCTATCAAATTTATTTGGGGAGGGGCTTTCAAATTAAGCTATTCTTAACTATGAATCTCACCTGGAATACAGTACAGAGTAACTTTAGGACAAAACAGCACCATGAGTGTTTGCCAGCAGCTCTTCACATGGGGAGCAGAAGAGTCCTACAGGTTGTAGAAAACAGAAAAACTCAACTTGCTTTTTGCAGTCTGCAGGTAGGTGTGAGAATGGATCCTCTGGTTGCTCTAGCTGGTTTTTCATGGGCACTGCTTTAGAAATAGCTGTCTCTATAGAAACCTCCATAAAAATTGCAGTGACCTGTGAGGGTTCTTGGGGACCTGCAGTCCTGCAGTAAGACCAAATTCCAGTCCTGTGTTGCACAGTGTGCCCTTTAACCTGCTTTGCTCCACTCAAAGAAGGGAGGTAGTTTAAATCCTTACTTCCCCAGCATTTTAGATGAAAATGAATGCCTGATGCCATCTGTTGAACAAATATGAGTGAATGCTGCTCATGTGGCTATTTTACCACCCTGAATCAATTTTGGTCTGCACAAGAAACACTGCAAATAGAGCTATTCCCCATTGCAGTGGGAGAGACTCCCCTGAACAGATTTTAAGGGCAAAACTTCTGAAAGAGTGGTTTTAAATTTACATTTCAGCTTCTCTTATAGGTTCATTCAGCTGTGAATGATGGGGAGAACCTGCAAATGTAATGGAATGCCTATTAGTGGTTAGGCACAGGTGCTAGGATTATTTGAATGGTGATAAATTTACATTGCAAATGTGATAAATCTGGTGCAGTTCTAATGCTACTGTAATGACTATCAGCTGCATGCATGAGGACAGATAAAAGCTGTTAAATACATACTCTTAGTGCATGGAAAATGTATTATCTCAGCAGTTTATGTACTGCTTGATATTCATTTATGAGGGCTTCTCTTCACACAGGAACTTCCATTTCTATAGAAATTTACTTTGCAATGTTTTATTTGTAAATTACACTATTTGGTTGTTAAGGCTGAATACATACTCATTGCTTCTTGGTAATATGAACATGTATGGGAGTTGTGCAGGGTACTTTTCCATTTCAAGTTACTTTTCATCAGCTCTTTCTTTTCTGGCAATTTTCTGCACTGCAGCAAAGTCATTGCTGACAAAGCACCACTCAACAATTCCAGTGAAAATCGGAATCAGAGAGATGGCTGATATCTGTAGCACTAAATTCAATGGTGCATCTTCAGATAATTGTTTTGGTTTACCTCTCATGTGTGGTGTTTAGTAATCAAGAGAGAAAGCAGATAAATGATTCCCAGTGTGTGTGAAAACCTAGCCTGTGCAGTCAGCAGAGCTAAGCTAATGCAGATTTTTAATGTCTCATAGGAGGCTTCCTATACTGCTGACTGAAATGTTGGGTTCTTTAGTATATGTGGGATATTATCTTTTGATATTTGCCATGAAACTACCTTCCCCAACTGTGCACAGAGACAGCCATCTCTCCCCATGGAAGCACATATTCTTAGCAAGTATGTGCACATGTGGGCAGTAATGAAGTGAGAAGCTCAGTAAGTTTTTTACCCCACATTGCATCTATGGAAGCATCTCCTGACTAGAGAGCCTGGGCAGAGATGCAGCAAAGCTGTCATTGGGCATCAATGGGAGACCCACTGCATCCTCACATTGCTGGGGATGGTCCCTCACTCCCCTTTGTTCCTTTGTCTTCTGAGCTACTGCTGGCCTCTCACGGGCAGCAGGTCACTTGTGCGCCCCAGGTATTTGTCTGTGAAGTGTCTTGGACAATGGGAAGCAGGAAGACTTGGAGGAAGGTCTTCTCTGGGGAGCGGACACTGACCCTGTCTGTCTGGCTGAGAGTTTTGAGCCCAGACAAATTACTAGTTAATGTGGCTTTCCTGGTCTATCCTTGTCACATGTGTATTCATTATTGCCATTTCTAACCTTGCATTTCTTAATGTTTGCCCCAAAATATCTTATTCCTGTGTCTGGATATTACTGATCCCTCTAAGTCTTGGCCTTACAGAAAGGTGTGGCTGCTCTGCCTCTCTGGCTCTGTGTTCCCCCTTCTCCTCCATGGAGGATGGAGGGGCTTTTTCCCTCCATCGAAAAAGAAGGAGATGTAAAAACATGGAACTCTAATGACAGAATTTACAGGGAAACACTGAATGCTATGGCAAGTTATTTGCTTGATGGATGCATTTTATCACTTCAAAGTAAATGAAATCAGTGGTTTGAAATGCTTATAAAGTAATACATTTTCCTGTGTAAGGAATATGAAACAGCAAAAGGCAACAACACAGTTACCAACCCTTTTATAGCCTGGAAATATTGAAAGAAACTAATGTTTTGAGTATAGAAGTTATCCTTAGTTCTAAATTTCTTTTTTATATTGAAATGGTAATTCAGTGTATTCACCCAGACCACATTTCTACAAAGAGTAAAATAGCACTGAATGGTTATACTAATGTTGTTCAATGTTTACTAAGTCTATTTAAAACTGATGTTATTTTTTGATAGCTTTGTTTTTATAAAGCCCGTTAAGTTCAGACAAATTAATTTGAGTAAAGTAGACAGTAATATCTTAGTTGACACTACTGTAAGGGTTTCACAGTCTAGGTTAATTATAAATATGAGCTTACAGCTGCTGTGTTTCCCCCCACCATCTTTACCATGCATTAAAATATCAGACATTTTAGTGCTCCAGAGCAATCTTACTATTTTACCACTCTCAGAGACTTCCCATAATATCCTTCACAATATGAGCCTCAAATTTCCTTTATAAATATTATATAATTAGGCCTACAGACTTGGTGACTCTAGTATTTCCCCAATAGTAAAAACTGTGTTGTATGTGGGAACACTTTATTTGACAAATAACTGTGCTTTTTATCTGAGAAAAATAAAATGGCACTATACACTTAAAACATTATAAAGAACAGAATAACAAACTTGTAGAACAGTGTGGTTCATTGGAGCTTTATCATCATTACCAAAAAGATGATTTAAAGGTGATATTTTTTAAAAAGAAGTCATATTTTAGGAAATACTAAAGAAGAATAGTGAGAAGACTTCAGTCACTGTAAAGTTCCCATTTGAAAGCAGTTCTTCCCTTCTGAGCTGCTCATGGCAGGCATGAGCTTGCAGACTACTTCTAAGGTGTAGAAGTACTGCCATGTTTCCCCCTGTACTGATTTACTCGTGTGTGAACCCCAATTTGTACACTGAGCCCAATTTTAAACCAAAGAGTGCTGACTATACAGTGGACATGGGGATTTAAAGCCATTCTTTCAGTTGTCAAAAATCAGACTCCTGAAGTGCTGCTGAGAAGGGGTGGGTTAAGCTCCTTCCCACTGAGATACTACAGATTTATACAATTGGCTTTTGGTCAGAGCTTGGTGAACACAGAGGATGCTGAGCATTAGTCAGTGCAAAGGAAGTTAAAAAAGTATGTGTGCTGTAGCCATAAATCTAGTGCATATACAATTTAACAAGAAGGCAGATCAACTCAACCTAATGTTCCTGCATGGATCCAAAAGGAATGAAGGAAATACAGACAGCTGGAGTATCATTGCATCAGATTAAAATATTAATATTCTCTGCTCCAAAGACTATATAGTTTTTATTTAAATTTTAGACATTTTCCTCTCTGGAAAAAAAAAACAAAATAAAGAAACAGTAGAATTATTCAAAACATTTTTCTCAGTAAGGTCAGATATATTTCTTATATTTCATCTGTTAAAGTTTATTAAAAGAAGTAAAAAATATTCTAATTAGTGTGAAGTTTTGCTCATTATTAGAAAGCTGTGTAGGTCCATTGCATACTGCTTTTTTAATCACATATTTACCTCAACTAGGGAGTCCAGGTCATATTTCTTTCATTACAAGCATAACAATTTTTGTCTTAATGTGAATGTGCCTGACTTTGTTTAAAAGAATATGTATTAAATCAAGGCAAACAATTACCTTTTTCATGAAAAGTAGAATTAGAAGTGAATATATCATTAAAGAAGTCTAGCAGCATTTTGAACATGGGGAAGAGTTTATTCTCTGAGTTTAAATTTATTTATTTTTAGTGGCAGTATCTTTTTTATGCAAGTTCATAAGCAATACCTTGGACAAGGATCAGAGTTCATGATCACTTTATCTGCCAAAGGTACACTGAATATAGAAACTTAAATTCCATCTTTCTTATTATTTTCTTTGACTAATAAATTCTTGCTAAGCAATGACATTGCCCTGACAGGAAGGACAGGTTGGGTCTCTCTTCAAGTATAGTCTACTCTGATAGAGTTGGGGCAGTTGGTGAGACAGAGTGATTTCTAGGACCACATTCAGTTTTTCTTGTTTGTGGCAAAGAAATTAAGGCCACTCTTGAAATTCTGTGTAGAAGTGACCTTGTGCTAAAAATATAAAATTTTAAAGTAAAATTCAAATGCTTAGATTGCTTAATCAGCATTCTTCTGGTTTGAATAACTATCTGGTTTTTTGGAAACAAAAAGGCAGAAATATCGGATTTGCATCAACTTCTCATTTCCTATGTTGGCAGATTTACTTATGTTTGTGAGTAGAGTTGGTTTTGTTTTCTTCTCCTTTTTTTAATTAATGAAAACCTTTATTTGCATATAAATACCATCTGCCACATAAAATTCACAATACAGTACTTTGGGTAGGATGTCATTAGCTCTTCAGTAAGCACTGAACAGTAGGGAAAGGGGAGTTGAGAAAGAAGGTTGCAATGAAGAGGTTTTGGGAGGCATGCTTTAACTCACCTCATTTGCATAAATATCTACACCCGTAGTAGATTTGTCCTTATTTATTTACAGTTGAGAATACAAAATTACATAAAAAGTGGTTGATTTTCTTTTAACCTGGAAACTGTGTGGAGTGAGTACTGCTCTTTCTGCTCTGACTGCACAGCTTGTTCAGTGCATGTCTGGGATCCCTAGGTACTACTCCAGTAAAAGCAAATAATCATTGTAAGAATGACCAAATTATTATTATTTCATGTATAAGCTTTTTAGCAAAAAAAACCAAAAAACAAAAAACAAAAAACAAAAAGGTTCTGTAGGTAGTTTAAATCATCTAATGGTCTGAAAAGGGAATTAAGAAATGCAAAAATAACAGATGTTACAAGAATGGAGGATGGAAGTGTTTATGGCATTACCATCCATATTGGGAGAATGAATATGAGATGTTCATCTTGTAATTTCAAAGTTAATTCCATATAGCATAAACCAAAACAAACATATAGTTCTAGCTGACATTTGGGATGGCTCACTTGAAACATCTGTACAGTGTTTAGCAATGTGTAGGAAAGTGCTATCACATCTAGGCAAGGAAAAACAGTGAAAAAATCTTGTAGAAGGAAGAATCATGTAAACTAAAACCTGGATGAGATTAAAAACTTTGAGATTTAGTTCAGGTCAGAGGAAAGGATGCTAGAGAAAGCAGAAATAACTAGGGAAATAATTAGTAGCTGTTGCAGAAAAGAAATTCACACCCTTTGTGTAGGAAACAAACAAAAAAAAAATAATGCATATAAAATTATTTAAAAATAAATCATTTCATACAATGTATAACCAGCCCCAGGAAATTGGTGTTATAATGTTTACTGGTAAGAAAAAATGCTTAGTAGAGCTAGAATTGGCAAAATATTTTCACAGAGATAAGAAAAACTGGTGTGCAAACTACTGGTGAAAATAGTTGAGAGAATAGAAACATTTTTGGTTTTGAACAGAGAGGAACACATGGTAATGAATTTAAGAAGTTTCCTCATGCACTCTCCATTCTTGTGTCATTTACTATAAGCTGAAAAGCAAGGAAAACACAATTGTTAGAGAAGAGGGGCTGCTGCAACAATCAATAACAATCCTTTTCTGATGATAACATGTCCAAAACTTTTTCAGGTTTAAGGATAGCTGGGGCTCTTAATCTTGAAAATTTTAAAACGCAAGAATACAATAAATTGAAAATTGAGTGCCAAGATGACTATAAGAATAATTATTGTTAGAAGTTATACTATGTTTTGTATTTAATTCAGTTGAAATCTAGTGGTTTTGCCCAATACCATTGCCATCACAAAATTCAGGGAGTTTGTCCCAGGACCCATGTTTGAATTTATGAATATACCGTAGGTTTTGGTTTTAGCTGGTAATGTGAGATATAACAAAGCTACATGCCACATGGAACGGGGAGAGAAATGCACAAATCAAGTTACCTAAAAATTAGAGAATTTTATTCAATAGGGACAAACTTGTTTATAATTGAGTTGGACAAAATCCCTCACTCTAGTAACCTGGATTACAAATTCAGTAGAGAAATGTGATTATGTCACTGTGTCCTCTGTTAAGCCCTCTGGAGGGTGATTTCAGCTGAGGGGATAATGGACTTTTGAGATAATTGTGAAAGCAGGTAGTCCTCCTTACAGCACTGGAAATCACTAATTTTTCCATTAATTCTTTTCTATATATTTTTAACATGGGCTTGCTTTCCAGAGTCTTACTTGGTGAAAGACTAAAAACAAAACATGACTTTTTTATAAGATGCTTGCTGAAATAATGAAAGTGAATTCTGCTTCTGCTCACATAGCCATCCTTGCTGACAATGTAATCTCTTACTATCTTGACTTTGAGCCTGCTACAAAAGGACACAAATTCTAATTCTAATCTGTTAATCACCTTACCTGACTGAAAGATAAAACTATCAGACAGTAATTGTCTATTCACAGATGTACACCCCAAGTCCTTCCAGAATGGGTCCAAGCTGCAGCTAGATCCTGGATGTTACAATTGTGTGAGTGATGGTAGGTATTAAAATAAAACACATTTAAAGTATTTTATGTTTGTGTGTTCCAGTTCTTTTTTCAAAAAAAAAAAAAAAAAAAAAAAAAAAATCTGATTTTGGCCATGAGAGAAAGGAGTTCAAATTCTAACTGTATGGAAAACTGTGCACTCCAGATTCCTAAGCTGCAGAAAATGTTATTCCTGATGCAGTTTTACTAAAGAGAGAAAACCCCCCCAAACATCAGAAATGCAATCTTATTTTCTTGCAAGAACTTGCAAGGAAGAATTTGTCTGTGAAATGATGACAAACCAATTGTGCTTATATTGCCAGTGCGGTATTCATTGCACAGTCAGTTGTTATGCTCTGATATCAGCCATTTAGAGTGTGCATATTTGATACTGCCCACCCACAATGATATCAAAATCTGCATGAAAAACAGAAAATCCATTAGAAAATATGTGTTTTCCAGCTGGGGTATGAATCATACTTTCAGGACTTTTGTTTCTACACAGTTTAAAACCCAGCTGTAACATGGAAAATCAGAAACCATAATATGAGCCTTTAGCTCCTAGATCTTATGAATTTCAGGTTCTGGGCAGATTCTTGCATCCATATGATGATTACCAGCATTTAGCTGTAGATGGGTCGTTTATCACTTGCTTCAGTCTCTGCTTTCATATTCATGAATCAGAATGTGCAGTGTTCCTAGCTGAACTTCTGTGCTTCTGTACTTCACAGCAATTAACATCTCTGACATTGTATCTCAAGATAAGATGCTCAGCTCACAAGAATGAGAGGAAGTGAAATGTAATCTGTCATATTTAAGTCAGCTCTTTAATAATAACCCATTCTAATAAGGACAAAGTAAGTCCATTTCTTTCTAGTTCCTAACCTCATGTCTTTGTAATTTACATCATAATTGGCATGTTATCAACAATATCACCTGAGTATCTCTGGACTTCACAGGCTTTTGGAGAGCTAATTAGCTAGAGATAACGACTTCAAGTCAGTTTGGAAGAATTGGATGCAGCTGCAGTATGCATACATTTTTGATGTGCAGCATGTTCTCTTTTTAGCTAGGATTTATATGTGAGGCACTTGCAGATTGAGAGGGAAAATGAAAGTCTATGGAAGTCTGCAAGTTTTTCATGAGCATGGCCTAGCACAGTATTCACACTTTGTGCTGCAACTTGTGTTGTTGGTTGCATGGGCTTGCTATTTTTCACATGGTGTTTGTGTTTGTCCTTTGCTCTCTCAAAATTAGCAGACAAGATAGCTGATGACACTCTATGCATAATATCATGAATGTCAAACACCAGTATTTCTGTGCCTTACCTATCAAAACATTCCCATCTAGAAGCCCTTTCATGGTGTATCCAACCCATAGACAGTTCTTTTGCTAACAATGTTTAGTTGCACCATTAGTTCCAATGAGAATCAACTGCAGGAGCAAGGAGGCTTCAAATAACATCAGCTGTGGAAAATTAAAAAGAAAAAAAAAAAGTTTTTATTTCCTTTAAATTGCTGAAAGAAGTTAGTGACTCCAGGAGATCCTGAGCTTTCCTAAGTTCCACTTTTCACCAGCATGAAGAAAGATGAAGAAAGTTAAAATCAGCGAAGCTAAAAAATTGATGCTTGGTCTTATAATAGTATCATAAAAATATTAACAGACTTGGGGCAATATTTGTTTACAATAACTTAATCTGTGTTTTCATTTATGTTGTCATTGTTCACTTTAAAATCAGCATTATGAAGCTGACTTGAAGTAAGCAGTGCAAGTGCTGTGTGTCTCCTAAACAAAAACTGTTCAGTGACTTCAGTTTTAGCATTTTTCTCACTTCTTTCATGCTGTCTTTTTGCCATCAACACCAAAGAAACACTCAGAAGAAACTTTACATTTTGACGAGCAATCTAAGCTGTTACCCAGCTAGAAAAGTGTATGGGCGTGGGAAATTTATTTTCCCTTTATGTCAGTGTGAATGTCAGAAATGCTCTCAGTATGTGACAAATAACATTCAGTCATAGGAGTGGCTGAAGTTGCTCATAAATTGGTGAGTAGAGCTGACTTTATTTCATTTGTGAATATAATGCTAAGCTGTCATTGTCTTTAGAAGATGAAAGCTAGCTAGAGGATATGCTGGTGTTATCCTCTGTATGAACTGTTTGCAATAATGTCTAATTGTTTTGGTGGCTATCTACTTTACTGAAAAACCTACTGAAAGGAGACAATTCTTAAAATGTTAGGAAAAAGTCACAGAAGAAATAAGAGGAAAAAAACTGATAATGATGTTTATTGGCTCAAATACATAGATTGACTTAAAAATTCCCTATCAAATGTCCAAGGAAAGCCATTTACATTGTTTCTCAGTCTCTAGTAACAATTACTAAAATCTGTGGTAATCCTGCAGCAATTTTCCTTAAAATTTGTTTATTTTTTGTGAAAGAGCATAAGTTATCCTTTCAAAAAATCTATTTCTGTATTAAGGGGGAAATGAAAACATTATTTTTACTTCATTCTTCATGCATATAATATTGCTAGGGGAGCTATTTTTTTTTTTCTTTTTTTTTTTTGCTAGGCAACATTTCCCTTTCACATTTCTAAGATCTGGTTGTCTGAGGATAATGATTATATTTTTCCTCTTTTTTAATATTAAAAATTAAAGGGAGAATTTAAAAATAATACTTAAGGGCAAAATGTACCCATTATGATGTGTTTCTGCAGTGGAAGAACTACAGTTAGAAAATATGCTTCTGCTAAAAAAGTACTTTTCTTTTTCTTCCTTGGAACAATAACTAATTAGTGAAGACTACATTTTTCTTCTTATATGGAGAATAGGTCCATAGAAACTTGCTTTGGACTAGTTGGTTAATGCAGGATCAAAGACTTAGAGGATCTAATTCCAATTAAACAAGGTGAAGCAATTTTTATACAATGTTTTCAACCAGAGAGCTATAAGACAGCATCATATATAGCTCTGGGGGTATGAACCTTCCTTATTCATGTTTATTAGATGCATCTGGCACTTCCTTATAATTTATATGCAGTAAAATTCTATAATAAATACTAAATATACATACCACATATTTACTATCCTGCTATTATGTCTTTTTGATAATTTAGTAGTGAATATGTTTTGCATTTCAAATATTTTCTTATCCTGACTGTCTATAACTGCGAGTGGAACTGTGTCTTAGGATGATTACTAATTGCTTAGGAAAACATTCCTCTTGGTATTCATGAAATCAGAAGGAGTCTTTGGTTTTGCTATGCATGTAAGAAGTTGCATAATGATGTGGTATAAAAAAAGATAAGAAAAGCAAAATAATAAGCAGTAAATATAAGTTGTTTTGGTTTTGTTTTTTTGTTGTGCTTTTTTTTTTTTTTTTTTTCTTAAAATCTCTTGGAACTGAGAGGAGAGTTAAACTTTAGTATTAGAGGAACTTATTATAGAGTATTTGCCAGCCAGTTATTCAGGTGGATTATTGTACCACAGACTCCCTGCATGGCCTTGCTTGAGATGCCCACTGCTGGATCTTCCTGGATTTATGCATTGTGCATCCTGTCCACCTTGGAGAGATTGGTGCTGCCTCTGCTTACTTCCCACCCAGCTGTGAAGAGATGGATCCCCATATCCAGGCACAGGTTCTCTGAGAAGTCACCTCCCTGAAACTCCTTCCTGTGTTTCTACAGAAATACCTTTGGTAAGCTATGGTTTACTCCACTGTTGAGAAAAGTGCCTCTGTATAATAGTTTCTTTGATTCAGATGAAAAGACTATTACGTTTGCCATTGCCACTCTCAGCTGAGCCTTCCCAATACAACCATGTCATCAGTGCACATCAGGAGAGAGTGCAGTCAAGCAAACATGTCCTCTGACTCTCCTATGTGGATAACTTGTTAGCAAAGAAGTAGAAATCCAGGGTGGTATGTGACCAAGCAGCAGAAGCTGGTGAAATAAAGGAGGAAGTGGTTCCTACAAGTGGACATCTAGAGCTTCTTCCAGGTGAACAAAGGGAAAGACTTCTGCTTCTTCCTAAACATGCATTTGACAGTATGGGAATTACTCCCTGGCAATGCCAACAAAGCAGATAGCACTACTAGATAGATAGCAAAGGAGGTAGCACTACTACCACTAGTAGATAGACCAAATTGGTCTGCTGCTGAAAAATGAGAAAGTGAAGGAAAGAACATTTTTGAGCAGTGCTAAAAACTAGCTAGCACTCCCCTTTCTTTTTCAAATATTGAGAAATCAGTGCTAATGATGTCAGCAAGTTCAGTTTCTGAGTGTTTTTCTCTTATGTTTTGTCTCAGAATTATTTGGTTAAGACTATCAGGTGGAATCTGCTTGCAGTTGTATGAGCTCCATCAGTCTTATTAATTCATCATCTTTTTATTTTTGTTCTGCATGCACCAATAACTCTGACAGTAATAAATAATTATGAAAAAGCATTGTATAGGTAGTACTGTTATCATCCTGGTCTCCAGTGAACCAGCATTCCAGCATCACACTGGTCTCCCTTCTCCTCTATAATATCAATTCAAGAAGTTGGTACTGATGATAGCCAGGTTAAGCACAGTTATATATCAGGAGTTCATTCTTTGCTAGAATGAGCAGGAACTTAATTTGGAAACAAATGGAACTAGGGACACAGAGAAGCTGTTAAAGGATGATAGAATAACTGAAATATGTCTGCAACATGTCTAGGGAGGTAGAACAGAGGAAAAAAATCAATCATAAATATATGGGGTGCAGACACTGATTACACAAAGGAAGATCTTGGAAAACAAAACATTAGATTGATTTCTCAGATCCATGCTGCCAGAGTGTAGAGAGCTACTGATTGGAGTTGCTATCAGCTTATTTTTATGACCTTTTTTTGATACAAAATGTAAGTTACTTGAGTTATTAAAATGAGGCTTTACAAAGACATTTCCAAAGCCTTTGATTGCAGTACCAAGGCAGCTTTCCTATTGTGAAGACACAGCTGGGGGCTCACTGACAGCAAATGTGGTGTGAGACCATAAATACTGCTCTGCAGTACCAAAGGGACAAAAATTTGGGGACAAATCTACCATTTGCAACATAGTAGATTAGTGGAGGGTAATATTGGATATTAGAAAAGATTTCTTCATTCAAAGGCAGTCGACACTGGGAGTAGCATCACCAGAGAAATGGTGGAATCATCATCCCTGGAAGTGTTCATAAAAACATATAGACATGGTACTGGAGGACATAGTGTAGTGGTGAACACAGTGATGCTGGTTTAATGGTTGGACACAATAATCTTAAACCTTAATGATTCTATAATTATTTTTGGCCCTTCCAATTAACATTTCTGCCATTGATTCTATTCCTATCATAAAGGAAGTTTGAGTTCAATTCTCCTCTCTTAAAAGTTTGTAGCTTAAAAAAAATCGATGTATTACTGATCAAAAATGATAAAATTACTTTGCCATCAGCATGCTCACATGTTCAGCTAATTAAGGAATTATTTTAATATCAACTTAGCACTACCACTTGTTAAGTATTATATATATCTATATATTTTAATCATCTAATCATATGAGATTGGGGGGCTGTGTAATTTGTGATGGTGAAATTTTTGTGTTTTGGTTTTGGGGGAGTTTGTTTGTTAGTTTGTTTTGTTTTGTTTTGCTGAGATTTTTATATAGAAAATAACTTCATCCAAGTTTGAATTAAGGTGAATCTTTTCCTTCAACTAGTGGTTGAATGCGCCCTCAGAAAGTTTGCTGATGGCACCAAGCTGTGTGGTGCAGCTGACACACTAGAGAAAAGAGCTGCCTTCCAGAAGGACCTGGACAGTCTTCAAAGGTAGCCCCTTGAGGACTCCATGAAGTTCAGCAAGGCCAGTTCTGCACCTCTCTCTGGACAACCCCAACTGCAAATACAGGCTGGGTGGAGAATGGACTGGGACCAGCCCTGAGGAGAAGAACTTGGAGGTGCTGGTTGATGAGAAATTCAACACGACCCAGCAATGAGTGTGCTGGCAGCCCAGAAAGCCAACCATGTCCTGGGCAGCATCAAAAGCAATGTGGCCAGCACCTTGAGAGAGGTGATTCTCCACTTCTGTGTCCAGTATTGGGGCCCAAAAATTAGAAGTAGAGGGAAATGGACCCACTGAAGTGAGCACAGGGGAGAGCCACAAAGACGATCAGAGGGCTGGACCACCTCAGCACTGAAGGTAGGCTGAGTTGGGATAAGAAGGGTATGGGGGAACCTTAGACAAGCCTTCCAGTATAAAAAGTTGTGCCCATAAGAACGCAAGGAGAGGGATTTTTTACAAGGTCATGGAGTGAGAGGGTAAGCAGTCATGGATTTTAACTGAAAGATGATAGACTTAGACTAGATATTAGGAAGAGGTTCCTTACTGTGACAGTGGTTAGACACTGGACCAGGGTGCACAGAGAAGTTGTGAATTAAAAGGAATTGCATTCCTTTTAAGCGTTCAAGGCTAGATTGGATGCGGCTTTGAACAACCTTGTCTAGTGGAAATTGCCCCTGCCTGTAGTTGGAGGGGTGTGGAGCTACATGGTCTTTAAGGGCTTTACCAAGACAAAGTGTTCTGTGATTCTATGATTTGTACAGATTTGTGCTTCTTGCATTCTTTCATGAAAAAAAAAAAACAAACCATTTATTTATGGTTCCAGTGATTCTGATGGATATTACCAACTGATCTTTATAAAGAACTCTCTGGAACTTGGTTTATAACTCAATAAGGTGAGAAACATATCAAAATAATAAAAAAATTGTAGATTTGCCAGTGTAAGAGCATTAAGGCCCTGGAAGTACATAGAAGCAGTGATTAATGTTGCTTACAGGGGGAGAGATGAACCCTTGCACTTTGAGACATGCCTCTTGTCTTGACTGCACCTAAGATGCACCATGTTGCAATGTGATGCATTCTGGTCCACCAAATAATTCATAATTGAGAGTCATTCTGAAATACTTGTGTTACCTCACAGGCAAATCTGATGAAAATCTCGTGTACCCTAATGGCAAAACATATATTTTTATATTATGTCCTTTGAAGTGTAGCATGTTTAAATATCTTATTATATCTTACTTCTGGTAGACCTTGGGACACTTCACCCTTTTCCTCTAAATTTCCCATATTTTAAATTTCCTTATTTCTCAGATTCAGGGAGGCCTCATGGTGGTTTTAGGATAGTAATTTTTGTGTAGCTAACCAGACAATGGAAATATGTTTTTGAGAAGACTTTGCAGTCATCAAGACCTATTGCAGGATCAGAAATGAATTGTTAATGTGTTAAAAGCACCAGCCAGAAGGTTTTCCTAAAAATGCAGCAGAAGGATATATTTATTTGTCCATTTAGTCTTCTAGAATAACTTTGGAGTGCAGTTGAAACTGTTGTGCCATTTTATCTTTGTCTTTCATAATCATCTCTGTCATCTTAATTGTTTTCTAAGAAGGCTCTATTTTGAATCTTCAAAATGGATTATTTCTGCTTCAGTGTTTTAATTTAATATTCTACTCACAGGTGAGTCTTGTTACTGCTCAGAGGCATTCAAAATATTGCAATTTTTGATAAGTTATTTCTGTTCCCACATGGCTTTATTTCTGCCTTTTCTTGTAACATTTTCCTGGGCAATCAGATACTGAAAATTTCTTCACAACAGCAATTTGTGAAGTGTTCATTGGAGAAGCTCATTAAGTCCTCAGTTTGAAGTTCTACATAGTGAATTTGTCTTGATATTTTGTTGAATATCCATACTTTAGTATTCAGAGGTTTTGGTTTTGTCTAGCTAGCTTCAGAATTACAAGGTTACCTCTTTGTTGCTATCCTGACCTTAATTTAATTGCCAATTGCATCTATTCCATTATTTTTCTTTCCAAGTCACTTAAAGTACTAAATTTCTTTGTATTTTTCCCCTCATTGCTCAGATTTTTTGTCCATAAGTGAACACCAATGTTCAGTATTTAAGGAATAGGTTTTGGATAGAGATAGGGTGGGTTGATTTTCAATGTTTTGGTTTGGGATTTTTTTTTGTTGATTATTTTTCCCAGTCTAGCATACCTGGTATAAAGTGTCTCTGATAATACTTGAAATTGGTTTATATATATATAAATTTAGCTTTATAATATAATTACAGTTGTGTTAACATCTTTTAGTCACTTTCCCTAATAGTCCAGGAATTTATCTAAATTTATTTCATAATCATGAAAGACCATGAAGTCTATGCAGAAATAAATTACATTCCTTAACTTTTGTTGAAACAATGAGGTAGGTAGTTGATCTTTATATTTCCCATCTGAATCCTGTCTGTTGTAAATTTGTATCTAGTAATTTCTTTAACTGGAGTCTAATATAATATATTTTAATACTATAGTTCATTTGTGATCCATGGTACTTCTCTCTTGACATTGTGTTGGCCAAGATCTCTCTAAGAGCTTTATTTTCTGGTTATATTTATCTACCTAGGCATGATAGATAGCTGCCTAAAGTCATAAGCAAGTAACATCTTACATCATACATGAAAGCTTTGGGTAGCCATTAGCAGATAAAATGCCAATGACTACTGTGAATATATGGCAACTTCTGACTTCTGCAATAATCTGCATTTAATACCAAATATCAAAGGCCCTAGAACATAGGGCAGACCAAGTTCTCTCTTCATTGTGTTCAAAATGCTAATAATTTCAGTGGAATGTGGAAAATTATGGTTAGATGATCAAGATGCAATTCAGATTCTAATCTTTGTTTGGGAAAAAAAAAATTTACCTTATGCAGGATAACCAGAGACTGCCTAACTAATGCATTAAATAACTTGTAGAAGTGGAAAGAATAAACCTATATCAGCTGCTACTGTACAGTCCAAAGTACTTGGGGTCTGCCTGACTTGATAGTTACTCTGCTGTCCTTCCTGTTAAAGATTGGTCCTCTGGGTATTTTCAGTGTCTAAAGAATAACCAAATATTTCAGTGAAGATATGACCATTCAGAAAAGTTTATATTATCCGAGTAGAGACATCAGGTGGTTGACAGACAGAATGATGTGACAGAAATTTCTTCTCTCAAAAGTTAATGCATTTCTAGGTGGCAAACCACAGTCTGCAAAAGACAAACTTTGTTCTGTCAAATTAAAATGCTATAATTGAAAGGAACCTTTCCAGCATGTTTTTTTGCACTCCATCACATGAACTCCATCAAATGTGCTTTGCTGCAAAGTTGAATGCATTCAAAAGGAGAATTGATTAAGCCTCTCAAGTAAATTACTTTCAGCTGAGTTGCTTATGCGAAAGAATTATTGCCCTGACCTCCAAGCATACTCATCAAAAAATGTGATTTCTGTGCAGAACATTAAAAAATCCTGTAGGACAAACAAATCCTGTATTATTTCAAATGTATTCTTCAGCTAAGCTTTTAGGAATCACTTAGAGCACAGTGTCTGCATCATCATTTATATTTCATTAGCACCTAAAGGCCTCAAGTGAAGCCAGGCCAGCAAGCATTTGGGAAATAGAAATAATATTCTATTCTAGTCCCAAACATCTGTCACTGTTAAGATGAAAGAAGTAGAAAGGGGAACAGTGTCAAGCTGACATGTGAAAGATGGTTTGCAGCAGATCCCTGCCAGCAGAGTACAGATTCCCTGAATTGCAGTACTGTGCCTTGTTTGCTCAGACATATTAATGCTAGTGCATCCCAGGCATAAAAGAAATAGAGTTTGTGTAAAGTTGAACAGCATTGCCACAAACTACTAGTATTCCCCCCAGTGATCTTGATAATTTTGTGCCACTGGAAATGTTGTATAATGATCACAAATGGATTAACTAAATAATCGTAATCCATAACTAGTTCTCTATTCTGTCATTCAAGATACAGCATTGTGCCAATTTTTTTTGCAGTTCCTTTCTTGAGTAAAGCTGAACATTTTTTGCATGTATGATGTATTATGTGTAACATAATACATAATGATAAGATCATAAGATCATTTAGATATTTTAATTATAAACAGATCTTTATTCACTAACCTGCTACCCACATAATCTGAAGTCTGCTTCATCTAAAATTATTAAAATCTGGAATGATAACAGGTGCAGAAAGGTGACTTCATCAGGTTTCTGTCTGTGTCACTTCTGTAATTAGAAAGAATATTACTTATATTTGTCTCATTTTGATTCTCTTGGAGCCATTGGAAAAAAGGAACAAAACCTCTCCTTTTGCTCCAGTATCTCACTTTTGTTTTGTGAGTGCTCTTCTTCATGCCATACACCATGTTTCTAATAAAGTGGTTCCCTGAACAAATCAGAGGAAGCATCTTCATCCCGCATACGAGGAGAAAAAGGAGTGTGAAATTGGATGCTGTGAAATTCAAATTCTCCTTGGGGCTGCCAGGAGTGCAAGAAGTCCTTCTCATGCCAATTAGACAAGTGGGGAAAACCAAAATGCTGTTGTGATTAGCTACCTGTTTTATGAGAATATTTTTGGACTTGTTAACCATGTAGTAGAAGTAAGAGACAAATTATTCCTAAAAATTAGAAAATGTCCACCTAAACAACAATGTTAATTATGTTAAATAATGATAATTTGTTTACTATCCTTGCCCCTCCCAAAATGTTAATCCCTTCTTTAGGGATTTTATTGCTTTTCTGTCAGTATTTTTTAACCTTTTTTTAAAGAAATGAGTGTTGAACTATTTAAGAATAGAAAACACTATTTCTTAGACACAACAAAAACTATTTGCTGAAAAACATTTTGAAGGAAAAATAAAAAATTGAAACATGCCTAACCTGCATAGCTCATCAGAATTCGTGTTTTTCAAAGTTGCCTCTGCATGGTCTGAAATGAGTTCAAACCACACTGTTGTTTCAAACCATGTAGCAGATGATGGAGCTGTTTAACTTGCATATCAATTTTAAATACAGAAGGTTTTTAATTTTCACTTAGAACATTTAAATAAATGAATTAAGAAAAGTCTATCTTTGTTTCTCGTCTAAAGGTATAGAAATTGAGTAGTACGGCTCCTTAAAACCATGCTATGAATATTTGATGGAATTTACTAAGTAAGGTGTGGTACAACATTATTTTAGCCTGCCAAAGTGGTTTTCCTTTCAAAAATATAATTATATATAATATATATTATATATATAAAAAATATATATTATATATATATTATATATTATATATATTATATAATATTATATATTATATATATAATAAAATTAGTTTTGTTCTAATTTCTGCATCATCTCTTGGCTGTCTTTTCACATGTGAAATTACCTTGGATAGCTGATACTGAGAAACTAGAAAGCAATTATTTTTAAATGTCAGATGCAATGTTTCTTCATATAACTTCCTCTATCTGAAATAAAATGTGCTGAGGGAATGGGGAGAATGTGTGTGATACATTTATTTTGTCTTGGTTTCCTTTTTAATAAAATTCTAGAGGTCTCAAATAGTTTGGCTTGGAAAGGACCTTAAGGAGCATTTAGTTCCAATCCCCTTGCCATGGGCAAGGACACCTTCCACTAGACCAGGTTGCTCTGGTTGCCCGCCCAACCTGACCTTGAGCACTTCCAGAAATGCAACATCCCCAACTTCTCTGGGCAATGTTCCAGTGTTTCACCACCTTCATAATAACGAATTTCTTCCCAATACCTAATCCAAGCCTGCCTTCTTCCAGTTTAATGCCATTACGCCTTGTCCTATTACTTCAAAACATTGTGAAACCATTACTAGGGTTGTGCTGCTGTGCTTCTTAGCGTGAGTAACTTGGTTGGTAGTTAATTGTTTTAAAGACTTGGAGTACCCTGGAGTTCACTGCAGATGCATAAATAGATTGCTCAGCTTTATGTCTAGATCTCCAAGTATGCTGGAGGATGTGTAAAATAACTCTTGGGCAGACCAAAGCCAATTCATCAGTGACATAATAAGCACAACTTGCTGAGTTAAATGATGAGGCAGGAATACATCACTTCTTGTTTCTCAAAATGATAGGACAGGCAGCAGTAGCCATATCCCTGATTGGAGTGGAGGTTAGGAATGTGAAGCTTCTCCTATGCTGCCTAGCAAGGTACGTGTGCATGCACAGTGAATGATGTGCATGAAGCGGGGAGGAGAGGAAGGAGCTGCTTTCCCTGTAGTAAGTCTAGTATATTCACAGTCTCTGTGTTTATTGAAGATCTGGATGAAATGGCACCATTTTAAAGGTGGGAAATTAGATGCTGTGGCATTTAATGTAACAACTGTTGGCAGTCTTTGGGGAAAAAACCCCAAATATTTTAATGTGAACATTTCCCCACTGTAAATGTGATAAGAGTCAAGTGTAAATATTAATGCAGCATAATGATCAAAAAGTGATCAAAAGAAATTACCAAGTCTCTTTTTGGATGAGCTTTAAACTAGTCAAAAAAGACTTTTTATCAGCCTGTGTCTCGGGAAATAAATTTGAATATGTGATCTGAGTCAAAAAATGAGAGTCCTGAGAGCTATATGTTTCCCACAAAGGTTTTTATTTCCTGATGGTGAAAGGCATAAAATTGTTATGTTGCGCTTCTTGTTTTCTTCAAAATCATACTTGTTATCCAACACACCTTGTTTGAACTCCTGCACAGGAATGGGCAGCCTTTTGGTCATGGTGGGCTCATATCTCACAAGCAGCCTGGAGGTGCTACATCATGCAAGTTGCAGCAGGGCTGCCCAGCCTCCATTACAGGTCCAATTCAGATCTCATCACTGTACAGCTGTACAGGAAACCTACTTATATGCCACTGTGAGGTTGAAATCAATATCATCTGTAGCTGTGAAACCATCCACCTCTCCTTGCCAGTAAGCTCTTCGGAATATGTTGGCAAGTCTTGTAGCCCTTGGATTGTTGAAAGTGGACCCTGTAACAATGGTTGTAGCTGGTTTTGGTCTGAAATATCCCCCACTGTTTATTTCAATTTTCGTCTGAATCAGCTTGTGTCAGAATGTACATGTGTGAGCTAAGGGGAGCCAAAACATATATGGATATCCCAGTTGAAATTAAACTTCATGAGACACCATTGGAAGGTACTAATAAAAATGCTTTTCTATGACTTTTGAACTACATAGTCCCAAAATCTTTGATCAAGTTCTTTAAGATGTACATCTGCATATTCTTTCTCTATTGCTCTTTTCTTTTTTTTTTTCAGAATATTTTTCATTTAGAACTTTTAAATAAATCCTTGGAGCATAGCACAAACTATTTTTATTGTACTATGTACTTCATAGGCTATTTAACACAGTGGGCTATGTTTCACAGCTGGCTGGATCTCAGGAAGTTAACCAAATTCTGCTTTCATTTAGATGAACAATAACATTTGCAAAGATTAAAGTGGGACTTGGAGATTGTAGTTGGTAAATTTGATTGTCTCACCACTTACAAAAACTGTTTATTCTGACTATATCTACTCCATGCCTGTAACAAAGGGAGCTAGTCACTGGCGATCATCAATAATTACATTTGGAAATTAGCTTCAGCTTGTGCTTATTTGCACAAAGATGTATTTTCATGTGATGTTTGAAGGAAATATACTTTGAAGGATCAACTTTATAAAATACCGATGTGTTGACACTCTCTTAAAAATATGAAAATTTCTGTAGATCCTTTTCTCTTTTTTTTTTTTTTTTTTTTTTTTTTTTTTTTTTTTTTTTTTGCGGGGTGGGAGGGAAGCAGTTTTTAAGCTCCTCAGGCCAAGCAGAGGGATCTTCCCATTTTTGATTTATGCCTTGTATGTTGCATAAACTTGCAAAAAATAATCGATTTTTGTAGTCCTTCTTTCTGTCTCCTGTTCCAGATTTTGGATCCTGATATATTTCAGAAGGTAATCATGAATGTATTATTGGGATGAGGTATTGTTTGAACTCCGCGTAACTTAACATGCATTGAACCATGTGTTATGTCACTTCAATAATACTCAGTAGAGCTATAAATATAGAACTACTGGATGCACAAAAGTATGGAAGATTGGAACACAAACCCTGTGGGGAATGGCTGAGGGAGCTGGGGTTGTTCAGCCTGGAGAAAAGGAGACTCGGGAGAGTTCTCCCTCTGGGAAACTCCCTGAAGGGTGGCTGTAGTCAGGTGTGGGTCGGTCTCTTTCTCCAGGCAGCAGCTGACAGAAGCAGAGGACACAGTCTCAAGCTGTGCCAGGGGAGATATAGATTGGATATTAAGGAAAATGTTTTTTACAGAAAGAATAAGAAAGTACTGGAATGGTCTGCCTGGGGAGGTGGTGGAGTCACCATCCCTGGGTGTGTTTAAAAAAGACTGGATGTGGCACTTGATGCCATGGTTTAGTTGAGGTGTTAGGGCATGGGTTGGACTCCATGATCTTGGAGGTCTCTTCCAACCCTGTGATTCTGTGATTATGTAATGTTTTGGAATTGTCTTACATAATGTGTAATTGGGTCAACGTTAGATATTCAGTAGCTATATTAATACTTTTATAACAGTAAGAAAGAAATCTTGTCTTATGTCATTGATCAAAACAGACTCCAGCACACTCTCAATGGCAAATCTAGGATTTTGTTTTTCCACTGGATCTCCAGGTAATCAACTGTTTTAGGATTGTTGGTTGCACATAGATTATTGATATAAAGTTTTATATAAGTTTGCTTTGCTAATTTGTAAACTGAGTCAAGAATTGAACCTTCTGATTTTTTTCCACATTAAATGAATGTTTCATGAGACCATATTTAATCCAGGTGAATACATGTGACCTAGGAAGAAAGAGGATTGCATACATTAGTTAGAAAATAAATTCTATTTGTAAAATTTTCTACCATGGTGGCTTCCCTGTGGTTGCTACGTGTAATTGACTTTTTTTTTCCTATTTAGAGGGGCATACCCTTAAAGTTTGATCTTCTCACAGTTTCATAGATAATGTTACTTATTTGGTGGATGTAATTGATTTTTGCTTCTTGAGTACAAACTGGTATTGATTCTTAAGTGTGGAAAACAGTAAATATCCCGAGGCAGCTTTTCATTAATCCCATACTTCATTTTACTGAGTGGTAAAAAGCAACATAATTATGGAACAAGTTACTTTAAGGACAAATCTGTACTGAATGATTTCATGTTCAGTAAGTTGAACAGAAGAAAGAAAGGAAAGAAAAAAATAAAGAAAATATATTTGTGTTAAATAGGAACAGAAATTCAGGTGTTTGCCTAAAGTGACAAGAATCCAAGTCATCTCTGAAGACATGTTACAGACTGATTTGAGGAAAGTAGGAAAGTTTTGAGGAAAGTTTTAGATATAGATATAGATTATATAGATATAGATATGTATATAGATTTCCATATAGATAGATATAGATATAGATATAGATATAGATATAGATATAGATATAGATATAGATATAGATATAGATATAGATAGATATAGATAGATATTAAGGTACGTAGCCAGGAAAGCAATTTATAACAATCTTTATATTTCATTACATTAAAACTTTCACAGTACTTGGCAGAACTGGGAGAGGTAGGCTAAATAAAGTTCTCAGTTTTCAGAGTAATGATGTCTTAAACTGCCTCCAGTGACATGTAATCTGAGGAAAATATTGATCAAATTTTTTGTATCCACTCTTTTGTGTGTGTGCACATTTTGCACACTGAAAATAAAGTGGCTGTATCAAAAAATCCAGAAAACCCTGTATTGCTTCAGCTTGCATGAAGATGTACTGGTCTGCATTGATTGAAATTCCATCAAATGCTGCTATCAAAGCATCCCACATTGTTTTCCTAAGGAATACATAAAATTTACTTCGCATCCATAGAAAAAAAAATTGCATTTTTACTGGAGATCAGCCAGAATATTCTGTATATGTAAATGCTGTAGAAGTGTTTGCTGGAATTTCAGCAAGCCCCTTTGTTGTCAAAACTGTAGACAGCCTTTGCATATCCTTTGAGGAATCCAGACACTTGCATACTTTTTTATATGCCAACTATGTTAGTTCATTATTTGATTTTTGTAGCTACAAACCAGACAACATGATGAAAGAGGAAAGAACTAACTGAAAGGAAAAGATGGTTTTCATATAAAGAAAACCTAAGTCATACATTTCAATGAGATTTAAAATGCAGTGGTTAATTGAAGATCTTTAATCTATTTTTGTGAAGTAGTTCACTCTTCAGGCTGAAGAATTAATCTGGATTTCCAGCAGAAATAAATCTTTTGGACTGAGTTAACACAGCTGTTATCAAATTTTTTTAAATTTTTTGAATGAATAATTTGCTATTATTTGCCTAAGAATTCACGCTCAGTTGGGGTACTTCATACCTCATTCAGTGTTTTTTTAGCTCCCATTGATCTATCTGTTCCTCTTTGGTTTGGGATAGGAACTTGGACTGGTTGAGTTTCACTGGAGAATATATCTCCAAGGTACAAACAAGGTTATCTCTAGGGATATTCAGGTTTTTTGCTTAAGAACAAACAAACCCACAATGTTTAATGGGGGTGAAAACAGAGAAAGGCATTACTTTCCTGTGAAATTGGCTGTGTTAGGGGAAAGAGGACAACTCAACTTCTGCCTTTTGTATGGCTGTGTTTTGGGGGTAGTGAACAGGGGAGTCTCAAAATAGTGTGTGTAGTTTTCCGTGTCTGGCAGCTGAGCTGCATGGAAGAGAAGACCATGAAGTATTGTGAACTTTACCTGATGTCTGTAGCTGGCATCCTCTTTCCAGGTGTGCGCATGGAAATTCACAAACTGCTCCTTTACTACGCTGAGCAGTGGTGTATTCTCTTTACTCAGTACCTTCAGAACCGTGTTTGTTCACATGGTTTGCTGTTGTTTTTTTATTCCCTTTTAAACCTTTGGATATGAAATTACTGTAAATGCAGGCATAAGAAATAATGCTGCAGCAGAGAAACAGATAGAAAATATTACAATAACAACCATACTTTTAATGCAAAATATGATCATGTTTTATGTGTCCAAATGACAGATGGTTAGTAAGAGACTAGGTCAAATCACATGGTAACAAGTTGTTTTCAACAGGATAAGACATTAAATGACAGCCTTAAATTTGTAAAGAAATTGTTCATGCATGATCAGTCCCCCAAAATCTGTAGTGTCTGAGATTATGAATCAACAAGGGAATTCAATTAATGATATTTCTTAATGAATACAGATTAATTTTATTTCTGACTAAAAATAAAGAAGGGAAGATGAATACATGCTTTAAAACTGCTGCTGACTCATCTAAGTCTTAGTAGCTACTGTGTTTTTAAGTGGTCAAGTTTAATGTCAATACTTAATATTGAAAGATGGGAATTAGAAACAAAGGAAAACAAAAAAAAATCATGGTTCTGAAATCTCTTCTGCCTTTTCTCCTTAACTTTCATGCAACAGCACCATGGATATGTAATTTACTTTCCCAACAGTGCTTTTGTGCAGGCGTTGTGGCAGTGCTGTGAAGTACTGGACTTGAAGTAGCTGTTTTGGATCCCTGAGCTTGTTCGTTCAGTGTGATCTTGGGAGTTCCCACAGGGATATTTTTATGAAATGCTTTAAATTCCTTTGGAGAAGCCTGGGAGGTTGCTTCTATTATAACACTAAGTGGAAGTTGGATGGCAAATAACAAAACTAACAATGTGTTTATAACATTTACAAAACAAATTTAATAGAGAAGAGTTTAGTGCTTAATCTGTTCAATTAATCAGTTCTCTGTAAATCCTGACCTGAATCCATTGGTGATGGAGGGCTTTGGGTGAGAACCATGTCTGTTTGTACTAGCACTAGAAAGCTGATATAGAGCCCCATGCCTTTCAATTCACTTTGGAGAACTGACCTCAGTACAGGGACCTACAGGGACCCCTTTTTAAAGATACCTTGTGTGTGGAGGATCTCTGTGTTTGTTACTGTCACTTGGATAGGCTAACATGGTCATCTCTGATCCTTTGTATACAAGAGCTCTTATTTCTTCTCCCTTCTTTTATGACTTTTTGTCCTTTTTTTTTTTGTTTGTGTAAACAAATGAAGCTGTAGAACTTTTTCAGTAAAGGTAGCAAATATTTGTAATGAGCACTGACATTCAAATGAGCTAATCATGAGTCAAGCCAAGAGCAAAAGGTGAGTGCTAGACTTGACCTTAATAAAAAGCTGCAAATAAGGCAATGGTATCTGATCATATTATTTACTTTGAGCTCTAGTCTTAGTAGAGACTAGGGTGCTATTCTGCTTGAACAATGTTGTAAAAATGCTATGGCTTAAAGCACTTGCAAACAGGAAAGCCCAGAAGTCAGCTGCATGAGATTGCAAAGTAAGAAATGGTGTATCTGGGGAAATTTGCTGCTGATCCTCTTCTCTGTCTCCCTGCTAGAGCAGCACTGCCCATCTGTAAGGCTCTTTTACCCACCAGACTGTACAAGCAATAAAAGAGATGGGAAAATGCCAAGAAAAATTCCAAATTGCTAGAATTGAGTTATGGGCTAGGAATGTTGTGAAGCACTGTCTAGACCATGGAGGTTATATTTATATTCCAGGTTTGTCTTGACCAGGTCCTATGAGACAGAAATAATAAATCAGCTGTGTTTTCTAAAAAGATGAACAGTAAAAAGAGTGAAACAAAAATGGTACCACACTGCAGTATACAGTAACATTTCATATTCTCTCTCTACAGAAAAGTACTTTCTCCCTCAAAATCACATCTCTTTATTTTTTTTTCCTACAATAATTTCATTAGGCCATGAGGTATCAAGTCAGAAAAATTAGGAACATTCTAGTGATAAAAATAGGTGGAAAAATAGACTATTGACATACTTAATGATCCTATTCTTGTTTATATCTTGGACTTAACTACATTTGAATAATAATGCACATTCTGAGAAAATTATTTTTAGCTTTTTAATCACTATATCAAAGAGCATCCAGAAAAATAAAAAATATTGGAATGCACTTTGCAGTCAAAAACCCTTTCAACATCCAAAGGGAGTAAATATGCCTAAAACATATTAGGAGTCTAAATGCAAATGTAATAGAATTCCAGACTACAGACCTTTGGCTATAAAAGTTACTGTCTAGCTTATGTTATTGCCACTGGGGATGAAGTAAACCAAGAAAACTGTAACCTCAGTTCAAATTTTAATAAGAAGCATCTTCATTGTTTTCTTGCTGTATTAATTAGCATTAATCAGTTAACACTGTGTTCGGACTACTAAAAATCTAAAGTTCTGCATATGCATTTGATGGCATTCTTGTTCTAATTGCACAAAAGAAGCAATCCCAACATGTGAAGACTCACCTTTATTTACATATTTGCATGCATATAGATATCTTGCTTAACTACAAATATATTATAAAGTAAGACTATTGTTGCTTGTCTAAAATAAAAAATAAAAACCCAAGAAAAACAAAAATTAAAAACAAAACAAAACAAACAAACACAAACCACCTGAAACAATAAAAAATACCTCAAAGAAGACACCATCCACAAAATCACAACACGATAGGAGCCCATAACAGACTTCTGCAGAGATCGAAATTGTTGATACTCTGGCTGTAGTAAAATAAACAAACACACCCTAGACCCCAGAGAAGACTAGTGTACATAATAAAAAGGCACAGAAAGACATAATTAATGTTTATTTTGTGCTTGGGAACCATATGTGCCTTTGAAATAAAAACGCCAAACTGAAAAGTTGCCAGCAGGGATTGTCACTGTTAACTGTCCTGGTTCAAAATACTGCAAAATAAAATTCCTGTCTTTGGGAATTTAACAGACTTGTCTATGTGACATTAAGGGTTATCTATTTTTATGGCTAGACACATTCATCTTTGAAGATATGTCTATGAACAGGGAGTATGGAATATAAGAAAATTATTTTCCTCAGATAAATATTGATTTTAAATAAAAGCAATATTTTCTGCAAAGGTACTTTTCCACTGTAGAAATCCAGAAGATTATTCCCAGTGCTGGCAATTGCAGAGAGCCATGCTGGAGCTGATTCTTCTAAATAGGATCATAGGCTGTTGATTCCAACACAACCTCCCCCAAATAACACTAGAAAAACACACTTAAAAACCTGAAAGCATTAAAGACCATAGTGCCATGGAGACAGATCAAGAGCTTTGTTATTCTCCCAGCTACCACATGTAGGGAAATTCCTTAATTAATACCATCTCACCGAAAAAATAAAACTAAAGAAAAAAAAAAATCCTGAAAGAAAGGAAGCAAGCACAAAAAACCCAACCCCTTTATTTTGGGCATATGCAACACAGTTGTTGGTTGTTTTTTTTTTCCCAAAGACTATAAAAGTCAAAGAAATGTTATCTTGGTGTTTAAACAGAGTATTTCTTTGCCAGAAGTGATTATTGGTCATATGAATTAGATGATATTGATTCGGCATTTTCCGTGATGGGGATCTTTAAGATGAAGAATTGCCAGTAATAAATAGTGGATCTTCAGTAGAGGATAATCCAGTTGCAATGCAAACTTCCCAATGAATCATCATTCATGAGGCAATCTATTGAACTCTTGGGATTCACAAATATCTCCATGAATGCCTACCAGTCACCTGAATACTCATAAATAGTGAATAATGTGGGTTCTAAAAAACAAGGTAAATGAGCTGCCTCCCATTTTTTTTTTTCATTCTTTAAAGAGCAGGTTCTGAAGAGCTCCAAATAACAGACAGATTAATACACATTGTCAACGTAGTGACTTAGAGTTAAGGAAGAACTTATCCCCAAGGGAAAATGACATGAAGAGCTGTGCATTCCTGCAGTTGGTAATTACACAAAATTGTTTAGTTAGATATTGCTCTTTTAAAAATGGTTGCATATCCAGTTTTAAACAACAAAGTTTCATTTGCTGCTGCTAATAGGTGGGGAACAAGTAGATGACATGTTATCTTCCAGGGGGGTTTCATTTGAAGAACACAATTATTTTGCAGGTTAAAAATCTAGAGAAGAGAAAAAAGAGGACGGCATTTGGGAGGTAAAAGCTGAATTCTCTGAAAATATAATGGAAAGGGGGAAATGTGACAGCACAATTATCTGGTTTAAAAAGACTGAGTAGATACATGCGGGTATGATACTGCCAAAATATTTGTAGCTATAAATGTTTATTTTGCTGTAGCACTTAGAAAAATGAAATGGGGCAATGGTATAGACAGTATATAATGCAATGCAATATTATTCATAAGCATTTCCAGATACATGTTCAGATTGGATAGTATGGATAGTAATTGTGGCTCAGGGGAGCACAGGAACTGCTAATGCAGAACTCAGCAGTCTGCCTTTTCTGCTGTCTAACCCTTGACTATATGACCACATTTATAAGAGATACTACAGTGAGAGATATATATCCATACAAGTCTATTTGTCTACGGAAATATATAAACTAAATTAAAAAGGTGAATACGTTCTTATTGCCTGAATTGGAATTCAAGATAATTTAACACATTAAAAGACTGAATGCAGATATGTAGTTTACCAACAGCGCAAGGCGTAAAAAGAAACTGAGTGCAGACACCATGGAGTATGAGAAAAAAAAAATAGAATAAGGGTTCTCTCTTTTAAATAGACTAAGATTGGGAAAATGTTTATTGTCTGATTGAGATGGAGGCAAAGACAGTCCACTTCTGAATGTAACAGGGTACTTCACTTCCTTTGTGCTGATTCTCTACTGCCTTCCTGAGAAAGACATTCTGCAGTGATCATTTCATCTAAGTACCCAATTCTCATGGGATTTGTCCTTTTGTTCTGTCTTTTTTTTTAGAACATTAAAATGCTAGCTTTGTTGCAACTAATTTATCCTAGTAGTTTGAGTATTTTATTGACTTCTCCAGGCAGCTAAACATTTATGATGTACCGAGAACTACTTATTTCTCTATTCAAATAAATGATATCTCTAATATTTATACAATTTGTAAATAATAGACAAAGGAGAATTTTGTAAAGGTGGAAGACAAATGAAACTTCTCTACTTTTCTCTCACAGAACAGCTGATCTCAGCTGTAGTTCAGAGTACAGTAATATAAAACCTTGCCTGAGGTAGGTGTAGTTCGGTTAAAGAAATCAGATGCAGCTAGCTTGAATTGAGCCAGTTTTGAGAGAACTCATTATGCCTGAAACAAAGGTCAATGTTAATCTTGCCGTGAAGAATGCATAAAATCACTGAGAACCAGCAGGTTCTCATAGTTCAGCCCTGATTCTGCACTTCCGAATCAAAATATGTCTACTCAGTAGCTGTCAGTAAAATCAATCTAGGTCAACCTCCTCAGACAATAGATGCTGAAAATCTGTCTGTTGCCTTTTGCTCTCAGTGTCTGTTTCCGAGGGAGAAGATGGACCAAACATTCTGGCCAGGAGAATTGCTCAGTACTAAAAGATGCTTTCCAGAAACTTAATATATTGGACATTAACACCTTTTTGACATTAACAGCTTTGAATAGCTAATACCAATGTCCTTGTATTACAAATAGTGGTAGAGTATAATTACATTCATTAACAAGCCAAACTTAATTATGAAACAATTGGGTTAGTTGGGATTTTCTTTTTATTTGCTGATGCTCTTGGGCAACTCTTCCTAAAATTTAAAGAATGTTCAGAAATATTTCTCTAATATCCATCTTTATTTCTTTAATGGGTAATTTATATCCATTTTCTTTGTGTCCTTTATGTTGAAGAGATGTTGAGTTTTCTTTCTCAGACTCCCTGATCTATTTATAGATAATGCACTGATTGTTTCCTAGTATTATTTTACTAATTAATAGAGAGATAAGTAGCTCTTTTGGATACTTATGACATAAAATAGTGTTTTATTGCAATGTCTTCCTGATACTAAATGTTGAAGAGGGATTTGCTGCAGCTCGCTTGAGCACTTAATGTTCTCTAATTTTTCTGATGTGCAGATTTGTGTATCCCAAAAGTTTGGCTGATGTTCCAGCCCAGAGATGCCCATAGTGTTGTGTGCAATTGAGAGATACCATTTCTTCATCACACCTTACTCACTGGATAGTTAGCAAAAGGGGATGAAATATCTTTTTTACCTGAACTTAGCTAGTTTATTTGTAGGCACTGCAAAATATGAGCAAGGAATATGACCAGTTAAAACAGCAGTTCCTTTCTCTTCCTTTCCATCCCAATGTGCTCTCTTCTGTCTCTGCAAATATACATATTTTTTTACTTTTGCGGTCAGTTGAAGATTTTTTTTGTGACGTTGCAAAGTGGCATAGGTGTTGGCTATTTTGTTTCATAGGCTGTTGTCAAACATTTCCTATTGAACATGCATTGAAAAAAAAAAACCATTAAGGTCACTATCATTTTAACGGCAAGATAGAATAACTGATTGTTAAAATCAAAATATCATCTACTCTCAAAGGGATTTTGACCCATCCTGACAGTATAACCCTCAGAGATTAGTTTTTAGAGACTGATTTTTTTGTATATATGTATGGGTTTTGGGCTTGCTCATTTAGAAATCAAGAGTGGCTGTGGTGGTTCAAATGAGAAATTTGTGTAGCTCAGAAAATGCTCTCCAGCAGCATCTCAAGTTTGATGTTAACAATTGTTTAGTGCCAGTTTCTGTCCAATCATGTGTGAGAACAGTTTGAGAAATCTGTGGAGTTTTGTTTGATGACAGCTTCTCTTCTCTATCCTTCTCCTTTGTCTTTGTTTTATTTTAGCTTATTTTGTGAGGACAGTAAGAAACTATGAAGTGAAAACAGTGTCTTGATAGACTAGGTTGCTTGATTGCCTGCTGTAAACCCTAACTCCATTCTGTAAGATGAATTCTGAATGGTTTAGCCATACAATTTACCTGGTCTCTTAATATTATGATCTCAACGTAGTACAACCTGATTTGTTTTAATTCTCCTCTGCAGGATTCAGGAAGACTGAGATTAGTGACATCTGAGACATTTAAGCCTTTTAACAATCCCTCATTTATAGTTTTCTTACATATTTTAAAAAACATAAATTAAAAAACCCAAAATGAAACAAAAAAACCTGAAGTATGTTTTAATAGGGAGAAAGAATAGAACAAAACAATTAGTTTTTTTCAAAAGGAGCAAAACAAACAAAACAAACAAAACAAACAAAACAAACAAAACAAACAAAACAAACAAAACAAACAAAACAAAAGGAAGTAGGTAGGGATCCAAATCTAAATAAAATTGAGAGGCAATAGACTAGTCTTGCTTTACAAAGGAAGACTGTTGGCATGCATTAAAGATATTTGGTAAAGGATTTGAGCTTTCTGTTAGATGCGGTATTTTTTTGCCAAGGGAAGAGATCAAAGTGTTCATAAAAAATTAAATTTTTGTCAGACTTCTTAAAAAGACATATTTCTGAAAAAAAAGTTGTTATAAAAAACCTTGTTTAGTGTACTATATTTATATAAAATAAAATATTGTCAAGTAGGCATACCAGGGGCAGTTTCACACCTTTCAAAGTGACCCTGACTAGCAGCATCGTCTTTTATTGTGAAATTTTCTTAAGATGTTATGAAAATAATGCTGGAGATACACAAAACTTTAACAACCAAACCAGAGAACAATTTCTTATGGAACCTTCTATGCATCCCTTTTCCAGGCTGGCATTGTTGTTGACTGGAAGAAGATAAGAAGTATAGACTAAACAATCACAAGGACAAATGTCTTTCTCTGGTGACTTTGTGTAGCACAGTAAACCTTCCCAAAAACTTGAGAATGAGAAATTACAACAAAGCATGTGGGAAAAACAATAAACCAAAATGGACTAAAAATTTTGTCAGAATTAACACCCTTGAAAACTCCTGGTCAAGACTGAATGATATTCCAGGAAGCATCTTTTAGATGGACAGAAAATTATGAACTTGGTTTTGTTTTGTTTGGTTTGGTTTTGTTCTATTTTGGCATTTTTGCTTGTTTATGTATTTGTTTTTATGCTTGAAGAAAGAAGTGATATCAAGACTAGAAATGCTTTCACATTATTAAGCAAGTCAGTAGTATCTTGAAATCAAAGAGAGCTAATAGACTAGGCTGCACTTGGTAATGGTGATGGTCTGATTAAATGATAGTGAGGAAATTATATATCTTTTCAAGTGTGTTGCAAGTTCTTAGCACAAGAAGTTGAGGATGGTGATAGATTTCTTTGAGATATCTACACACAGTCTTTGAGCCATGAAAAACAATAGTTTGAGGAAATATCTCAACTTAAAATTAATCAGGGGAGATGATCTTCAGAATACAATTATGTATTATTTATTTGTTTGTTTGTTTATT
The DNA here is from genome assembly GCF_903797595.1 of Erithacus rubecula. Lineage (NCBI taxonomy): Eukaryota > Metazoa > Chordata > Aves > Passeriformes > Muscicapidae > Erithacus > Erithacus rubecula. The sequence goes on along the minus strand of NC_136689.1, from coordinate 82,606,029 downwards.
TATTTATTATTTTAAATTACATCATGAACACAATCAAATGTTACAACGAGACGTTTCAAAAATAGGGAACTTGATGAGACTCTTGCCTTAGGGCCGGGTCTCTACTGCAGCCTAGGGCTTTGTCATCTGTTTCCCTAGTTCCTCTTTTGGTTTGCTTCACAGTAGTTAACCAAACTCAGATGCTGAAAAGGCATGAGAAGGAAGGTAAAATTTAATGAACTGTAAGTTCAAAGTGATATTCTGAAAAATACTTTTCTCTGAAGCATATGGTCTGATGATATTCTGCCACCTGGACTTTCAGAGATGTAGTGTCAGCAAAAGGATGAAAACCAGGCTCTTCTTTTCACATGGCTATAGGAAAAATACAAAGAAGAATCTTCTTTCCTCTCCAAATCTGCTAATTTGGTTCTTAATGTGCAACAACTTCTCTACACACTTCAAGGCACTTTACAATATTAGGTAGTGTGATTAGAGAGGTAATTAAGAAACTCTGTAATAATGGGATGAGAGAGAAATGATGTTTTAAAGCATGTACATTATAATCAAAGCAATTTAATTCCATGAATAAATAAATGAGATCAATTTCTTCTTTTAGAAATACCTCATGCTGCAAGTGAGGTTGGATGCTATGATTTAAGGTCAAAGTGGATAAATGAATCTTTATAGGACACAGAATTCATTCATTCTCACAAAGCCACCCAAAACAATTCAGAATGCTGTCTGGTAGTGGGTCAGCACTAGAACTTGTAGAGCACCATGAAAAGAATGACACACAGGGTTTATTTGGTAATAGCAGCAGAGAGCTTATGTACAAACTCTTATATATATGAGAATATGAATAAACAAAACCTGTCAGAATGGATGGAAATCTTTAAATTTCTTCATGGTGTGAGAAAACATGATATTCACAGGTTAAGAAAGTACTTTGTTAACAAAATCTACATTTTTGCAGCATGATCCTGCAGTTGCTTTTGAATTACTTCAAGTTGTCTCTTATCTTTTGTGCAATGTTGACAGTGGGGTGCTTTAGATGATCTAGGACATTATCTGGATGCATTAAAGATGCTGCTACACTTTCTGAAGGAGATCTGCTTCTCTAAACTATTCACAGCCTATTTCCTTTGCCAATTACTAGCCTTTTTTCCATTTCCCTTATGCCTTAGTTTTAAGTTTAGGCTTGTTCCTGTGTCCAGATTTAAAAAAAAAAAAAAAAATTACTGATCACTGAAAAATACCATGAGGCTGTGGTTGTTTGTAATAGCAATCATACAAATGCAGTAAAAATAAATTATATTTTCAAAATTATATATAATATACTTTTATGATGGCACAAAATCACTGATTTTTTCATGTCCACTCTCAAAAGTTTAGTGAGAAGCTCTTTGCACTCTGCATGTATCATGAAAAATACGGATAAGGCTTTTCTTATTTGCATATATAAGATTTTGAGACATGTCAACAGGGAATTGAAGTTTTAGTTGACCACTGTAGAGGATGTTACTTAGCATATTTTGTGCACATCCAAACAGCCCAGATTTTCGTTCCTATGGAAAATCACACCATTGCTGACATGACAAATCTGACCTAGGGACCCTTTTAAAACTGCATGCCTCTCTACAGCTTGCACTAGAGAGAAGCCTCTTTACAAGGACCAGTCATGAATCCATAACATATGGAGGTGAGAAATTACAGCACAGAGTGACATTTACACAGGTTAAAATACAATTGCCTCCTGACAATTTCTGAGAAATGTTTCTAAGAAGACATTCGTGTTGATAACAGGAACGGAGTTCATTTAAAAATATATGAAGTCTCATCTGAGGTTTGATTTTGTGAATTGTTGGGTGCCATAAGCTGTTACTAGGGTCCTTGAGCTGAAACTGATGTTCATCAGAATAGAAAACTCTCATGTCTCACAGGGCAGGACTATTGTCTTCTAATTTTCAGGACTATAATGATCTGGGACACACCACTCTGCACTGAGAGAGGCAATGGCAGATACTGTATTGCCATAAACAATTAATGAAGTGTCTTTCCTGTTAGGAGCAGAGAGTTGTATGCATTTTTTATTCTACAAAACACTGAGTCATATCTTTAGCTATACTAACATCTTTTGAAAAAAAAAAATTATAAAATTAAAATTAATAGTAGATATAAATTACATTTAGAATCACTTATATTAAGCTGCATGTTGGAGTTTCCATGTAGAATTTCCATTTGAAATTTTCAAATCATGAGCACCAAAACATCTGTTTAGTTGTGGATAGTGTTAATTTAGTAGTTTGAATAAATTCAGTAGGGCTTGTTTATATGAAAACAGCACACCATTCTTGGAACATGCATTAAATGATACTTTTAACAAAACTATATTTTTTTCTGCCATGGAGACACTATACATTTCTGCATTTCCCTAAAATACCTTGATATTGAGGGTATATTTTTGAAATCCACCTTTCAAGAAAAAGATTAAGCATTTACAGATGGGAACACAGCATGCAGACTTGAGTCCTACTTATTTTACCCTTGTGATTAGAGCCAAGAAAATCAGTGGGAGAGATACAGGAATGGAAAAAGATATAATAAAAAAGATATTGCTGATAATTGCTTGATAAATATTGTTAATGCATTTAACGTGTCAGCAATACTTGCTGTCCAGCTGAGCTAACTTTCTATGCGTGCTTGATTCCCAGTTTGGACCTCAGTGAGGGTCAGGAAGATGAAGAGGTAAATATTGTGAGAAAAACACAGTTGCTAAGCTATCTGACTGTATGTTTTTAATATATACATGACTTTTCAGACATTCTGGAGGGTGAATGATATTTGACATCCTCCCAAAAGGGAGGATGTTTATGCAGGAAGGGAAGTAATGAATACATTCACACCATGGAGTAGTTTTGTTTGTTTGTTTGCTTGGTTTGGTTTTTTTTAGCCACCGTAAGTCATGAATAATGAGTTTCTTTACTTTTTGAGTTTCTAATTATCATAAGCAGCAGTACCTGAAGGGTATTGTAGTTTAGCTGTACTAGAGCATTGCAACTCATGTAGTTGTAGGTCTCAAAAAACATGGTGCAGCGTAATGAATGGGTTGTGTTTCCGAATCTTGATTTGATCCTCTATGTAAGTCCTAAATTGCACTCTCTTACTGCAGCATTATTCATTTATAATGCGATAGTAACTGAGCTGAAAGCTGGACATGGATCACCAGAGACTTCTTCTAGTTTACTCTATTCACTGTACCATGGTTTACAACTAATAGTCCCACGTCTTACTGGTGAGACCTAAGCACATTACAGATGAATTTTTGGGGCCAGGCTGATAAGCTGGAGATGATCTCTTCTGTGGGAGCAGCTGTGAGGGAATGCAGTAGTTCTGGTACTGTCAATAAAGCACCCCTTAAAATAATAATAAATAAATATTTATTTATCAAAAAAAACCCCTAGATATTCTGAAATGAAAGAAAAATAATGTGAAAGAGATTTCGTGCGATGTTGCTCCTTGCTTTCTGGTTACATACTTGAAGCAGAAGTGGAATTTTTGCCAAAACAGGTTTTTTTTTACTTTTACTTTTTTTTTTTTTTTTTTTTTTTTTTTTTTTTTTTTTATAACTAAAGATGGCTTTGTAGCTCACTTTGTCAAATTTTTTTTGTTTATAATTTATTAGGCAATTTACTAATGTTCTATTTTTATTGACCTTGGGGCTTTGTGTAATTTAGGCACTCCCCTGTCATTTTTCAAGACATTGTTACTTCTCTTCAAGACATGTCTCCTAGAAAAATGATATTAGGGGAAGTAATGCACATATTAAATTTTTCAGTATATTTTTCAGTGCTAAGGCCCTCTCTTGGGTCTGTAAGCAGACTCTATGTTGTGATGCTTGTGCTGTATCAGTTTCATTCAGTTTTAATCAAGTAAATGAATGGAACCAAATCCAGGAATAAAAAGACATTTGTAAGCTTTAATTTTATAAATATCTAGTATAATGTCATAGTGATAAAGGCAAATAAATAGATCTTATTTCATACTATCTTACATCAAAGACACCCAGTTTTTTTCCTGTTTTAGTTTGCTGTTTCTGGAATAACTTTTTGGTTTGGTATACTCTCTCTACAATTTTCTCTCTCCTATTTAGTTACCTCTTTAAGAACCAGATCTTCAGAAATTTTAAAAAATGCCCTGCCTATAGATCCAAGACTCTGTTAGTTTGTATGACTTTTAAAGCAGCAGATATCTCAAGAATAAATTGCATTTTTTACTTTGGAGCAATGAAGTGAGATATCCAAAGATGCTTACACATCTTTGGTGAGTAACATTGTTTTGGTTTAAAATAGAAAAATTAAAAAGTTGTCCAGTTACAGCAGAATTATCTTACATGTTCTTACTACTTCAATCAGTGCTGTAGATTTCACAGCAATTCTTATTCTGAGCTATATGAGAGGAGCTCCTGACCTTTTCATATTTCATGAGATACTGTTTGACAGGGTCATTTGTCATGGTAATATCTAAATTATTATGAGATATATAAGTCAAATCTGCATACTCATAATTTACAATCATATTTTAAAGCAGATTAGAATCTCATTTTACTTCACCTAGAAGCTTAGAAACATATTCACTATTAATTGCTGTTAGGAGCAAGAGGAAATCTTAAGGTAAAATGAAGTGTTATACACACACATTTGCAGTCGCACTAAAATTTGTTGTCTATAACTTTTATTTTTATGTTTTGAGCTAAAGCTGAAGTTGTATTTTTTGCTCAGCCCATTTACAGGATTTCATACAGCACATTTCACGAGTTCACAGTCTCACAAATACAGAAGAAGGGTGTGCTCTTAAAATGACAGACTGCTTCCATAGGCCGTTTCTCTTACAGAAAGAACAGATCATGTCATCTTGCAGAGCACAGAGTCAATGCCTGACGAGAGGGAGTAACACATAGCAGCTGTTTTGGTATAGCAAGCACTGTCTCTTTGTGTACAAGATGGCAGGTTTGGTTTTGCACTGTTGAGCTTGTCAGAAAATGTAGGATGTTTCATTTCATGAACTTGATACTTAAAAGTCTCATTGGTACTATTTTTTTCCTATATAATTTTAAAGTCTGGATAGGTTGACTGTTCCTACATAGTCAGTAAACCTCTGTTCAACTGTTTTTCTGTGTCTACAAAAAGACCAATATGGTAAACTGCTTTTTTTTTTTTTTTTTTTTTTTTTTTTTTTTTTTTTTTTTTTATGATTCCTCCAGTTGTAGGTTATCTGCAATACAATCTCTTTGGAATCTTCCTATAAAAAATCATTTTGAGATATTTACTTTCAAATTAGAAAACTCCTTAATATGTCTGAAGAATTCTCTCACCAGAATCTGCCAGATCTGCCAGATCTTGTAAGTTTTAAATAGGGTAGCAATAAATTGATACCCTTTTTTAAAAAAAGGAGGAAAAGAAGAAACACAAATAGGATTTTTTTTAGTTTGTTGGAGGGGAGAGATGATTCTGTTTTAAATTGTTGCTGATTTCATGTGTATGGAGGTGTACATACATGAAAGCACATCATTCTTATTCTATATGCCTATAGGGAACACACTAAACATAGACTTTTCTTGCAATAGCAACTGAGCATTTCTACTATTTATTATGCAGTTATTGTGTTTATCAAAACAAGACATGCAGGAAGCTGATGTCTTCAAAAATCCCAATGGAAGGTATTTCTGCAGCCTTTCCAAAACAAAGGAAAAAAGCTTCACATTAAGTGACACACTTGACAGTAGTGAATTTTTTAGATCAATATCCAAGTTATAATAAACAGTTTTTATAGTGTGGAAACACAGCAAATTTTCTGGGTTCAGGTGAGTAGACTTTTAGTGTCACTTGGATTTATCAGTTCAGAAGCACTGAGAACCAATGGTACCTTTTATATTTTATTAGCTAAACAAATATGAAGTACTGCTGTGGCACCATTTTGAACCAGGTACAATCCACTGAGAGCTCAAAGCTTGGGTTTAGTACCACTGGGTTCAGTGCAGCTATCAGTATTTACAGCAAACATAAGATTTAGTTTCCTCTGAATTCCCTATAAGAGCCTCACTCTCAAAAAGGTTTACAATCTCTCTACAGGAGAGAAAATTTTTAGTCCTCTCATTGTGCTTACCTTTATTCAAATTGCTTTTCAAGTACCTTGAAGATTATGTACTTGTACCACACAAGTACCATTCTTAAAAATAAGTAATATAATTATATAGTTAATCAGACAGAGGAGGGTTATTTTCATGCTGGCTGCTTTTTTTTTTTCTTTTTTTCTTTTTTTTTCCTGAGTCAAATTTCTGCTTTAACCTCTGCACAAAAGCTCTTGTTTTGTCCCCTTGGTGGGCACAGCAGCCATAGGCACACAATGCAAGGTGGATTTAAGGCCCCATTTTATGGCAGGAAATGATCAGAATTCAGTAAATAATATTTAGAAGTCTTTTGAGAAAAATATTTACTTTTTAGATATGTGTTTTGAATACCTTATGAACAGTTGTGCATCCCAACAGCTGTGGAGGGTAGTGGGCAGCACTACTGACAGCACAATGTTTTCAGATTCACAGAGGCAGAACATATCCATCCTTGGAAGCCTATGCAGCTGGCCAGCTCCCAAGACCAGATTGAGATTTTATTACATGACACTGCTTTGGACAGTAGAGATTTATTTAAAAATGCTGCCAATGGGAAGTCTGTCAAAAGCAGTTCTCTACTCCCTCGAAATGACAGCTGCAAATTGATATCTGGATCTTCCACCAGCTGTTTGGAGCTCTCTGACCTTTCCATGTGAGAGGGTCACACTGGGCACACATGTTCCTTTCTGACCTTAAAATTAATAGACTCTAGAGGTGAAAAATGAGGCTCAGTCTAAGGAAAGCAGGGTTCAACTCAGACAATGCATGTTGCAAGTATATTTTTGAGGAAAAACAACTCAGCTTGACTGAGTTTGAAAATGGAATTTAATAGCTACTTTTTTTTACCAGGTATGCCTTTCATCACTGTGTAAGATAGCATACTTGATATAGATACTTGGAAGAGTAAAAGAAGGTAAAAAACAGTGCTCTTGGTGTGCTTCCCTGCTTCTCTTGAAAATTTAGTTTTATTAACTAATGGACCTTGAATATTTTATCTTCAGTATTAACCTTTTTTTTCAGTGATTTGAGTTTTTATTATTTTTTTCTTTTCATTTTTCTTTACATTTTATTAATTGTGGAACAGTGACCAGCTTACCTCACAAAATCCTGAGAGATCCTTGAGTAATGCATTTTTCAGTTTGGAGTGAGATACCAGTCAGTAAAACATTAGGGATCAGGAGTCAGAATGAATTTTTTCTTTATCTCCAAAACCTTAGTCTCTGTATTTTAAAGCTGAATTCACAAATAGGCTTAGTTCTCCTGAAGCTGAACTTCTTGATTAATTTCTATTTATTAAAAAATTTTATCCATCTCTCCTGAGAGCCAAATGGACCATTGTTCCAGCATAATTTATTAGGTTGATGTAGTTATCAGAAAGGCCATGGAGCCTGGCCCAGAACTTTGGCATGTTGCCTCTGTTTGTTAGAAACCCAATTTCACAATTTGATATATGCCAAACTATGGCAATATTGCATTTTGTACAGGGTTGAATTCTTTGGAATTTTTAGAGCTTTTATTTACTAAAAAGAATTAAGAAAAATAGAGATTGTTAGTATATGTCCAGCTTTTATTTAGGAGTTGAATATTTTATCTTCAGTATTAACCTTTCTGTCAGTGATTGTAGTGGAGTGTTTGATCCTATTCAGAGAGAATTTTAAACCATCTGACTTTCTTCTGTGATGTTACTGACTTATTAGGACCATGTTTTAAACTCAAAGTTTAAAATCAAAAGGAATTTAAAAAATTTTAATAGAGTTCACAAAACTGTTGTTGGTTATTTGTATCTTTAAATACTTCTCTCCATTTCTAAATACAAGCTTATGTGCACTCTCACAAAAATAATCAGATTTATTAGTCAAGATTCCTATAGAAGAGAGAGATTGAAATTTTAACTGGAGAGTTGTAATTTTCTCCAGTTTCACTGTTGGCAACTTCTGCACAGGGTCACTTTCCTGTATCTTTCCTAACCATTCTCCCCAGTATTCTTTTACCCCTTTACTTAGGCCTCATTAGATCAGCTGTCTCCAGTCAGGGATCCGTTTCTGCTGGAAATTTTGACAGAGTTGATCACCTGATGCAACAGTTTGGATACAGTCTTTCCCCTCTGCTTCTTCATTCTTCCAATATTTAGAAAGGTGGATATGGAAAGAATTTAACATTTTTACCATATCTTTTTGAAAAAATAAAATGAATGATTATAAAATTATATAATAATGCATTGTATTGAGGCTACAATAAAAATCATTTATGCTACTGTTAATTTTGTTTGAAGCACTAAATGAATTATCTTAATATAAAAAATGATAGAACTACTATGGTACAACAACTAGAAGTTAACATGAAGATGAAATCTTTTGTCATGTCTCAGACAAAATATTTTAAATTTTCCACTGAAAATTTAATCTAAAGTCTAATTTTCCTCTGGGGTGTTTCTTAGGAGAAACAGTACTTTTTGGTAAAATCTGTCCATCAGAAAAAAAGGATGCCAAGTATGCCTTGAACTTTTTTTGTAAATGTCTTGTTCATTTTGATAGTGCAATTCAAATGACTGTGTCAAATTTGGTTGGCCCTCCCCAGATTTGGATTCCAGACAGTTATTTCAAATCTGTTGATGTATATGAACAGACTCCTATTAATTTCAAAGATGAAGGGAAAGAGAAGAAATTGAATCTCACACTTAATTTAGGAGCCCACTTCTCTTGATTGAATTAAGCTCTCTCACTTCTGCTAATTCCTGTGAACTCCTAAGTGATTCTTAAAGCATTTTTTCAGAAATGTAAAGTGTTTTATGTGGCTTCCTGCTGTGCTTCTGTGTCTTGAAAAACAACACAAAAAAGTCAAAACCCATTAGGAGTCAGAGGCTGCTAACTTTCAGTGATCAAAAGAAAGAGAAGAAAGGAGGTTACTTTTTTGAGCCAAGGGAATAATCAAATCTGAGAGAAAGGTATTATAGATCCACCTTTGTATACAGCCCTCAGCAATGAGTTAAACATGTTATTTCAGATGCAACACTACAAATTTAGTATTTGGTTTCTCAATTGTCAACAAGGTCCTTTCCATTCAGTCAAAAAATCTGAATATGATATATCGTATCAGAGGCATTATAAAGGTTAGAAATGGGCCAGGTGCTGAATTGACTACAGTGAAACTTTACAAGAACTGGTTCTCTTCAGTAGCTGTGTTCAAGGTCTTCTTCTTTCCTCCTTTCAAATGCAAAAAAATTGAAATATTACTTTAAGGATTGTTTGGTGATTTGCCAGTTGTTCGTGTTTATTTTTAATTGTTTATGACTATTTTGTAAGGGATGTTGGGAATCTTAATAGCAAAAAAATCTTTGTAAAATGTGTGTATTTGATATAGAGTAGCTCTTCTGAAGTGCCTTCTCCTATTTCTGATAAATTTACCATTTTGCAACACTGGATCAATTTTGTGATGAAATATTGGTGCCAAATATGATCCTGATCAGGGATAATTTCAGAGGCAACTATTATTTAATTTGTTTTGCTTGAGTTTCTAGGATGTCAGATTCTGAAAAAATGATTCATATTTTTGTACTAAATATCTAATGCCATTTTAACTGTTTCAATACGTGCTCAAATTTCATCTACCTCCCCAGAAGAATGTGGATATCCTGTAGTTCCATGCTCAAACCTGTTGTGGTTTGGGTACACTTGGATTCTGGAAAGAAACACTGCATGTCTATGGTTAGTCACTGTGTCATGCTGTGCTGTTTCCTGAGAGGAGATGCTGATAGATTGTTTGAAGAGATATTCTACCCATGAAATAACATGACAAAAATAGACTTTGGTGTTCAACACCTCAAAGACAGAGCCAAGACACTGCATTGTTATTTCACCTGTTTCCTGAATTGAATTTCTCTGAGGATATTAGTAGTCAAATAGGCTCTTTTCATAACTTTGCTTGCAAGAGATAGTAGCACATTCCTATCAATACCTGTCTACTTAGTATTCAGTGCTTTATGTTCAATGAAGCTGCCATCTCCAAACTATATAAGGCTAGAAATGCTCAACTACTTCAGGACTTTAAAACTGCCTTTGTTCTGATCCCATCCACAGTTGCCCTCTCTCCAATCTCAGGAAGAAATTTACACAAAAAATCAAGACTGAATGGATTTACATAATGTTTTTAAGGTCTGAGCAAAATGTTACATAGCTGTTAGATTTTTCCTTTGTCCACCTATGCCCTGTGACTTTTTCTAAGTGAGAATTATTGATTCATTTTCAAGGTGGCCTACAGTAAAAGGAGGTTCAATTGATTAGAGTATCATAGATTAAGGATTTAACAGGATTTATACATGCATTTCTGGAATGAATCTCCTTATAATAAGCATCAGGAATAAATGGATTCCAACTGTGAAAATGTAGCATATATTTGAACCAGTATCTAGGCAAAACATTTGCTTATGTGTTTTCAGGGCTCCTAATAAGGTTATGAGTAAGTGGAAATTAGAATGATGGCAATATCACATGGAATGTAGTATTTGATTGATATATGTAGTATTTGATTAAGATAATCTTGGAAATCAGGGCTGTGAGTAACCATTTGACAAGTTCAACCTCGTTCTACTCAGTTCCATTTCCTAATTAACTATTGATAGTTGGAATCAGAAATTCTCTGAGCTATATCTCATAAAGAACTTCTTTGTGAATTGAACATATCTTCATGGTGTAATGAAATTAATTAGAACATAGCAACATGCTGCTGGTCACCTTTGTAAGCAATTACTTAATGCCATAAAATATAATTGCAGACATTATGCCATTACTCATGGCATATTATATAAAGCTAAGAAGGCAGATGGTCTGTGAGATATCTGACAAAGCACAGCTCTGAAGTTTGATAAATATCTCTCATTAGAATTTTTTTTTCTTTTTTTAGATTTCAAGTATATGCATTCTTACATAGTTATGTTCAGTATTCACTAGTGTAAAAGCATTTTTTTCTGCCCTTAAACTTCTTTACTGCAGGCAGCTTGTTTGGTTTCACAAATTAAAATTTTCAAAAAAGTGTTTTGATCCTGTATCTAATTAACACCTTTGTTTGTTTCAAAGGGCAGCCATACACTTTGGCTTGTCTAAGCAAATATTCAAACAGAAGTAAAATTGTAGCTTACTCATAGTTTCTTCATTCCAGGTGATATCGCTCCCTTTACATACTGTGACTGGTTAACTTATTTTCTTGTCCTTGATTCTCTTAATTCACTTTTTTTTTTTTTTTTTTTTTAGTATGCGGCTGCACTTATGGCAATTACAGACTCATCAAAAATATGTTTCTGGGTTACTTTCAGCTAGAACTGATGGTCTGACTTTGAGTTGCATCCTGACTATTTGAATCCACTTTCCATAAATACATACTTGTGCCTCTGGGAATCACATTTATTTACATGCAGATGCTTTAAATCTTTTGCAGAAGCATCTCCCCCCTCTTGTATTGGCTTTCTTTACTTTGATTTTGTTGAATTAATAGTGAAGTCTCCTATATATTCTGCTGGTTTGAATGTTGTCTAGAACACTAGGCTATACACCAAAACTGAAGAAATCCAAGAGCCATTTTGAAGAGCACACGGCTTTGAATAGTTTGTTCCCAAGAGATGTTTAAAGCTATTTAAGTTCAATTTGTCTTCCCTGTATTTCAATTCATGAAAATTGACTGTCAGCATTCCATTTCTCTGAAAGCTTAGAGTTAGCTGAACAGTTGGTTTTAGTATATTTGCTTTAACTTAGCTGAAATATTTTCTTATTTTGGTTACTCTGTATAAATAGATTTCACTTTCCCTCATAGATTATGCAGTTTTACTTTCTGACATTTTTTATTTTTAATCAGTGCCTACTGTATATATATGGTTGGACTTGAGAATCTTAAAAGTAATTTCAAACCCTAATGATTTTCTATGCTTCCATTTGTTTTTCATCCACATCATTATTTCCTGTAATTGTGGTTTCTTTTTAAGGAATAAATTTAGGTGTTTATTTCTGTATCTATACTTACACCAGAAAAGTAATAAATAATAAATCCTAGTATGCAGAAGACTAGCTACTAGAGAGATAATGCCTAGAAAATGCCTGTATTTTCCCTTTTTCTTTCTGAAGACCCTTTCTTTTACATTTATTCCTTTTTTTAAATGAAATAATTCTTATCTGTCTTGACTATCATTGATCCCTTATGCATTCCTCCAGCCATCATCTTCTATGTAGTTGCCTTTTCCTAATTTTCATTTTTTAAGTTCCTCTTTGTTGCCACAATCAGCCTCTAGCACAGTCCAGCAAAGGTCCATAGAGAGAGTCAGCTTTAAATCACCATACTTTTCACCCAGCATAATCACACTAGATAATCATATAATCTACTTGGATTAAGGCCAATTGACAGAAAAAAGAGGTTACAGATCTTGACGGTAATGTTGCAAAACACTGTAGCTTCAGAGCTGCATTACTGGTGAACACTTCTGCTCTTTTGATGTAGAGTTTCGGCCAGCATTAATTTTTATGCAGCCCCAAGGAGCCTGCTAACCAGACCTTTCGTTTAGCAACATTACAATATCAGACCAGATTTTTAAAGATCTTGACAGAACCAGTGAACAAAAACAGGAGGGACATTAATTTAGTCAGGAGACAATGCAATATGATGCTATTGCACCAACTCACAGTAAATCTGAGCAGTTAAAAGCAAACTTGTCTGAACCTGGAAAAAAGTCCTCTGACTTGGAACTCTGAAATGGCACTGGGCTTGTTTTTCAGAGTGACTGGGACAATAAATCTCTTTCTGCAGAGTTAACAACAGCTGGGACAATGAAGGTGCAGGTAGATATGAATACGAGATGCCCAAGAATTTAGGTTTAGATAGCTTTGGGATTTTATTAATAAAATGAATCATCAGCCAGAGCTGAATTTGACGAAGTGTTTGCAAAATGCATATCAGTTATTTTTAGCAGTACAGTCTTTCTCTAACTTTGCACTATCATAGACTCTTTTTCATGATCCAAGTGTACTTGATTGATTCAGTTCCATGGAATTTAAATGACTGCATGGATGATGTCTCAGCAGAGCAGGCTTAAAATAGGAAGACTCTTACAAGTCTAAGAGCTCTGGAGGTTTTTATGCACTCAGAATGTGACCAGCGCTGGGCTTGTTGAATACAGATTTCCTGTTGATCAATCATACCTAAGTTATTATAACTTACTCCACATGGAAAATGGGAAATCTGTTTTCATTGCACATTTTGAGATCTCAGTGAGATGCCCTTGTTTTGCTTTCTTTCCTTGTCTTAAAACTTTGCCCTTACAAGAGACCACAGAGCTAATAATAAAGATATGTTGATTTAAGTGTTCTTTCACTGAATTAGACAGAGCTGATTTTTGCTGGGAGAGATCATTTATCAAAGAGAAGTTTCTCAGAAAACCAAGCTATCAAATTGGAAAAAAAATAATGTGAAAAAAGGGCTCATGCTGAACTAATAAAAACTACTAAATTATGAATTATTAAAATTATTTAACATCACTTACTTATCAGGGTCCATTTTTATCTCCATTGGTCCTGCAATATCTCTGTTCTGAGAAACAGCATTTCCTGGTGCTTAGGTACTCTTTTCTATCTCCTGATTTGTAGTCCAGGTATATAATTTTTTCACATAGTAATAATGTTTCTATATATAAGTAACTCTGCTTTCTCAATATTCGCATACTTACCTATTTCATATGTCTCTAGTCAGTAATCATATCTCTTCAGAATCTTCTTTTCAGGCTCAAATAAGCCAATTTCTAGACATCAGTTTTTAGACATCACCTTTCTTCTTTAATTAACCCTTCTTTTACCCATCCTAATAACTTGTTCAGTTTGAAAAAGCCAAACAGAATATTTGTGACAGAATATGTGTGAAACAATGTACAACTTGGCTTGCATGTCTTAGTGTTTTAGGAGAGGTCTAACCAGTATTTTATTTGATGGTATTAATAGTTTCCTATATTTATTAATTCCATAATTTTCTGTCTCTTTTTTCCTGGTTGCATCACACTGATGACTTGCAATAAACAGGTGATTAATTAATTCTCGTCCTTCTTCTAATGCGTATTATTCTGCTTTCTGTGTAGTGTGATGATAACAAAATTGTTGCTTTAAATCCACTTTTTTTTTCCTCAACTCTTTTAATTTCATATAATTTTTGGTATTGCAATCTTCAAGGCAAGCAATATTTCTAAATTACATGTCTGCCCATCTGGGTTGATAATGCCTTCCGTATATATTTTAACAAAGTACATAGTTCATTAATGCTAATGTGTACTGCACAGTAATTTTTTTTTATTTGTCTCAGGATCTTCAACAGTAATTTTCAGAAGTCTAGAGTCACCTGGAAAAAGTAATCTGTTGGCCAGGGACTAAAACATCTAATGATGGGGAAGATTATGCTGTATTAAGTTGCATTTCAGAGTCTGAAACAGATTTACATTATCTCAAGTTTAGAAGAGGGAGAAGCGTGAAAAATTTCAAATGCTGTGTAACAAAGAAAAGAAAATATGCTTATGCAGTGAATATATATATATATATATATATATACACACACATATATATATAATTGATTGAACTTTGTTTATGAGGAGTAGAATAACCCTCATGCCACTTCTTTTACCATGCTTGCTCTTATACAGGTTATAATAGTTGCCTATTCCTATGTGGATGTACTATAACTACAAAATCTGCGTATTATCTGGAATTGTGGAGGGCAGGTAAGAGTCAGAGAACCATGTAGAAAATCTTAGTTTCAAGAAATAAATATTTTACTGTGAGACTCCAAGTGCTAACAAATGACAAGATATAATGTGTGCCTGCACATGGCAACTTACTCCCATTCCTGCCCTTTCTTGAAGTAGCACTCATCTTTATGCCTCCTGTGATCCATTGATTCTTTGCCTACAGTCTTTTCCCTCCATCAATCGGTGAAGTTAATCTCTCTTTGTCTAAAACTATGCTTGATGTAAGTGTTATCACAAGGAGTAGGCACTAAAGTGGAAGAATATAAATGTTGCACTAATGGTACATTGGAAAAGAATCTTACTTTCTTTCCTGTTTTATTTAAAAAGTCTCCATAAATGTTTGTTTTTCAGTTTTTAAAATGGCAAAATTGGAAAAATAACCTATGTTTTCTATCCTTCATAATTACCTTGTTTCTGAAGGAAAGTCAAAATTCTTCCCTGTAGCGTAGAAGAGATTATTTATATTTTTTTTGTTTTCTTCCTTTATTTTGTGGTTTCCAAATTAGTCACAAATCCTTCTCTGCCAACTCTTAGTAGCATGGGACCCTGTTACTTACAGGTTGCTTCTTTTTCCAAATCCAGACTGGAAGCTATAATGAACGGGGGTAACTTGACCCTGTAGGACAGGGAGAGATATTTTTAGTCTTGGGGGTTTGTTCCTCGTTTGTTTGCTTGTTTGTTTGTTGGGGCTTTTTTTTCACCTCTAAGAATTCTTTTCTACTATAAGGAAAACCAAAAGGCTGAGTTAAAAGTTATTCCTCATGGCAGTTTGTCAAACTTATGTCTTTATGATTGTCATCTTGTCACTGGACACTAGAGTGTTCCTGATGTTGTATCCCAACTGCTATGTGTATTTGTCATTTGGATTTGTCATTTTTGCAAAGGAATACATTACAGGCAAAAGAAGTGAGGGGAAAGTGCCACTTTCCTTCTTTTCAATAAGAGCAGTTGCAATGCTAAATTATGCAAGGGGCACACCAGATGGACTGTGGACAGTGCCTTAGGAGTGCATGCAATAATAACAACACAATTAATAATTAATAGCTGCACTGGACTGGGCCTTCCAGTGTTGCTTTGTCTGGAATCTACCAAATATTTCTGAATAACATAGGTTCCCTTTAATACCCAGCATGTCAGCTGTAAGTTTATTAGAAAATTGGCTCAACTTGGAATAGGCCTGATTATAAATGTGATGTCAGTCACCCCACCAGTGTTGTAGGAAAGAAGTCAATCGATTTTCTTTGAAAGTCTGAAACAACTGTGAAATTAGAACAAAATTATGTGTAATATCTGTTATTATACATATCCTTGAGAATTTTCTTAGTTGCTACTGAATTAAGGAAAATCTTTGTGAGTGTCTGAGAAAGATAATTGGCCATTTGGGAATCTGTGGAGTTTTTGACCATCTGAAACGCTGACATAGGATATAGCTCAAAAAAATAGAATAAAGTTCAAACGGACATGAAACATGCCCAGGTTTAAAGTGGTCTGCATCTGCAAAGAGGAGAAAAAAGTATAGCTTCTTAAGTGTTGTAAAATGCCAGCAAAACATATTCTAACTAGACAATAATCCAATGAAGACTATGTTTCAGTTGTGATTGCCAGGACAAAAGAACTTATTTTATCTCTAGTTTTGGGTTGCTTCATCTTTTTTTTCTTGTGGTTGATAAGCTCTTATTTTACTTTAGCTGAGTCATTCAAATTTTACTACTTCAGAATTTAAAATCTGACATTATAAATTTGATTTCTCAAGCTGCTGCAGAGGCCTGCAAGCATCCCTGGTGGATAGACTGGAAGTGATGGGCATGTAGGGGGATACTGCAAGTTTCAATACTGTTGTTTCTTGAGCTGTGTTTTAATATTATGCCAGACAATTCTATAATCACTATGGGAGACTTGTCTTCTTCAAATCTGACTCCTGTCCAAGCAACACTGGTTCCCAAGAAAACCTAAATGCCATTTGATGTTTTCTGCTCATTTATGGGAGTTATAATGACTTTACCCTTCCAGAGTCTGTGATACCTTGTACATTGCTGCCTATACCTGAAGATTTCTGTTGAGAATGTACAACTGTCATTGGAAGACTGAGAGAGGAAGTGTCAGTCTTTTTAACTTCTGGAATTTGAGTGATATCATTTGGTTTTAGTCCCTTTTTTTTTGGGTCAGTCTGTTTGGGCTTGTTAAGTAGTTATAAAACTATTAAGAAACAGGCATGAAGAATAATCAGATTAAAAAATCATCTGGAATTCTGGCTAGAAACCAAAAAACCCCAACAAACACACACAAACAAGCAAAAAAAAACCCAAAAAAACCCCAAAAAAACCAAACCAAAAACCCAAACAAACTAAAAAAAAGTAAAGGGAGAAAAAGTGTTAACATTGATTAGCTTCATTGAATCAGGAGGTTTTGTGTATGAGTCCTCTCTCCCCAGCTTCTTATTCTAAGTCTGCACTGTGTGACTATGGCTGTCTTCCCTACTTCTTCTTAATGACTTTATAACCTGATTACCAATTTGACCTCGGGTGGAAATGGCCAGTATCTTTTATTTTCATTAATGTTATTACAATAGATGCTCAGGTAAATTGATTTTCTCTCTGAGCAAAAAAAAATGTAATCCTTATCAGAGAATCCCCACTGAAAATACCTCAGAAATGTGCTTGTTTACTACTGTTGCTCACAGAATAAGTTGTTTTCCTACCAATGAAAGAATAAGAAGCTTCTTTTTAAAAATTCATATTTTAGCACTTCCAATAAAAGCTAAGGGCTCATTTTCTAAAAGTGGCAGTATTGTGCTCTTTCAGCAAGAATGTATTTTGGATAAGATTTTCCCAACTTCAGCCAAGCACTGCAATTCAGAGTGCTTGAAGTTCAATGCATATTCATAGCGTTCCCTGCAATAATAAGCAATGGCAGCAAGAAATAACAATTTCTTTTAAAATCTTCTTTAATTGTTTCTCTTTTGTAGGATTTACAGTTGTGGTTGGAAGCCTCACCATGCTCAGAAGGTTTTGTTTATAACAATTCATTTGCATCTGTATATGTATCCATTTACACATGGTTGGTTAATATGAAAATAATCTAATCAGGTGTCTAGGAATGGGTAATAATTTTTCTGGTCGCTTAATTCAATACAGTTTTTCTGCGTTGACAAAGACTTCTCCAGTGATGTTTTCAGCATGTAGGATGTCTGTTGGCACATGCTGCTTCTCAGCTGCTGAATTACTGCAATCTCAGGTGACTGGTGTGTGCTGCAGCATCATCCAAGTTAGGACATGGCTTTGCCAATTGCTTGAGTCATGCCATTGATGGGGAGGAAATTTAGGTCCTTTCTGTCTTTCACTTGACAGCCTTTGCCTAGTTAGGCATCAGCACATAAATCTGTATTGTGAGCTTTGGATTGAACCTCTTCTTCTCTGTTCTTTAAAGTATTTCAGGAATGAAAAGAAAAACCTTCAATAACATTCTCATAATAGTTTTTGGGGTTTTTTTACAATCTTTTATATAGAATTTACTAGTGTTCTTAATACTGAATAGATGTAGCAAAATGATATTTCTTCATGTATTAAGATGCTATTTGAATATATGGGGAAATATGAATATATGGGGGAAAGATATCCATGCACCAGAAAAATTGTATTCTGTTAAAAATACATGCTATTTTCTCACATTTTCTCTACACCCAGAAAATATCTTCCTTCTCTTAAAGGGACTTTCATCTGGCAATTCTAAATGACTAGCATGTCACCTGTAAGATGGTACTAGCAGAAAAGTAGGAGTTTTGCATTATTTTGAGGGAGACGCAGTAATTTTTTCCTCCATATTGTAGTCTGAAAAATATGTCAGAAGTTCCAGTCTGCCTTTAACTTTTAAACAATTAATGTGTCACTTTTTATAACAAGCACACTAGATATGATCAGTTTGTATTACTTTTCTAGTGCAATTTCAAAAGTGCCTGAGAGAATTAAGCATTCAGTTCTCAATAAGAGTAAAGGAAATTAAGACACTCTTTAAAGGAATTAAGGGAGCTGTTGAAAATGTAGCACAACATCTTTGCAGTCTGTGAGAGTCTAATGCTTTATATTGACCTTAATAAGTGAGAAATAGCCCAGAAGACTGAATATTAAGATTTCTGATTAACTGTCCACGAGAATTGTTTTATAGTACTATCAAATACCTATCGGTTATTGTTACTTCAGGTTTGTTCTGTGCATGGAGAAAAAACATGTTCTTTTCTACAAATCCTCTTTTGTTTTGGAATTGAAACAGACATCTCTATGGAAAGCAGAATTGATGATGTTTGATTTCCTACAATTCTCTAAGTCCCTGGTACTTAATCACCTAGCTGAGTTAATTCTGCAATATTTCCCTACTCTGAAAGAATTAGTGTCTTCTATCTAGATGCCTTTTCCATGTAAGTTTCAACAGCTTAATGATTTTGATACCTCAGTTCTTTTTACCAGTTTTATTTGAAAATAGAGATTTGAGAACTAGATATATGAAGGTCCTAAGGCTCATTTCCTTGGGGCACCAGATTAAGAAAACTAGCAAAAATTAATAGAGGTTTTGGAAAGGATAAAAGTAAGGAATTAACTAGCATGAATGAATTTACAGCATAAAGTGTTGAATCTTCCAGAGCACCCATGACCTAATACATATTTGGAAGAAAAACTTGTGTTTGGTATGGTTTTTTTTTCAGTAATATTATTCCCTAATGGCTAGATATGCAAGACTACATTTTTCCTTGATATCTTTATTTTCCCCTGTTCCATGAATTTAGGGTTGAAAATATGGAATATTTCAGCATTGGCTGTTTTTTTACTTAGGGAATTCACCTGAGGAATAGTGACATGGCCTTGTGACTTTCCCATATGTTATCTAGATGAAGACTTGTTATATAAACAAAGATAAATAGTGTGCCATTTAAGTTTATGATTTATGAATGTCACTTTGGAATGAGTTACCTAATTTGTCTTACCCTGGAAATTGATATTATTCTGCTACACTACCATCAACCTATGACATAGAAAAATGAAGTTGTATTTTGTATCCAAAAACTAATTCTTATATTTTTAGGCACTTTCTGTTTCTCTTACACTTTAAGTTTATCTAGACAAGTAAATTCTGAATGGTAAGAAGGAGGTTTTTTTTGTTTCATCACACTCCTCCCCTCCACTACCTCATGGAAATCTCAAGGGAAAATCTACCATACATAAGTTTCTTTAACCAGTATCACTGAATCACTGTTTTCATAACAGGGACATGATAGCACATGCTGTTATTCTTGGCTTTAAAAATTACCTCAGGATAAACTACAGTCCTCTGGAAGTGCTGGAAGACAGTTCAGAGGGCCCAGTGAATAAAGGTGAGCACTGTAGAGTTCAAAGCATTTCACAGAAAGCATGGATTTGATAAATACACTGTGTGTAAAAAAACCACGTGTGAAAAAATTCAAGAATAATCAAGGACACTTCTTTCATCCATGAAAATGTCCAGAAGAGCTCCTAGTCTCAAAAAAAAAAAAAAAAAAAAAAAAAAAAAATCTTTCAGCTTCAAAAGTAAAACCTTGTGCTGAATTCAAGTACATCTGGTCAATAGTTTCTTCTTCCAAATAAACAATGCTGGTGAAGACAGCACAGAAGATCAAGTTCTCTCCTAATTGTTTGATGTGTGAGGAAGGGATCTGTGCCACTGAGTTTATGGTTTGACCTAGACTTCATACATGCATAGATAAGAGATTGTCTCAGTGGAATGTGTCGTGTTTTGCTACTTTCAGATTTGCTTTTGATATTTAACAAAAATATAGAGCTAATTGACTTGCTGAACCACTTGGCAACCCCCACTCAGTGTTGCCTAGTCATACTAAAACTAATGATATGAATAATAGAAATATTTATTTTATGGACATGAGAATGGTAACAAATATGAAATCTATCATCTAGTTTCAGACCAGTTTTGTCCTTTCAGAATTTTCTCCATTGTAATCATTAGTCTGTCAATAGAAGAAGTTATATAGAAGTTATGCAAGGTAACTAGCTAGAGACTGAAGTTATGCAAGGTAACTAGCTAGGGACTGTGTCTATGTAGCATATCAGCTGAGAAATTGTATATATTCACTCCTTAGAGTGGGAGCATGCATGAGGCCTGGGAGTGGAACATGGCATATTTTCATTGGTGTGAAGAATTCCACACAGATTGAGGTGTTCCTCAGCTCTCACTGGTGGGAATATGCAGAAATTCTGGAAGAAACTGGAAAGAATCTATTTTCATTGGTAGTTCTATATGGTCAAGCTGTGCATCAACACAGCCAGTCATACAGTTCCCTGGCTACTTGTGAGTTAGAGTATGGCAAGAATGCAGCTTCCAGCTAGAAAAAGAAACAATTTGAGGGACAGCACCTTGCTGCTGAAGAATACAGTGGTGATGATGCTACTTAGGCAGATGGTATCTATGCTTAAATAGTTAAGTTCTTGAACTACTTTCCAAATTAGGTACTGAGTTAAATGTTAAGGGTATTAAATCTTGACAGGAAGGACTGCTTTTTGACAGTTCCTACTGAGGTATAACTAATGATATGAAACCACTCTGTGTATCTCTGGTCTGATTGTGCATTCTCTAAAAATATTGCCTTTAAAAGATTTTCATGTCTGTAGAAGATATTTTTATTTATATAGTGCATTTTGGGAACATACATTTACTCATCTAGAGCTTCTATGTGGATTCTGTTGAATTATTGCATTTATGTTGGTTTAAATTGGAGGTAAAAGTTCAGAATAAAATTCTCTGCTGTAGTCATAAATAGGATATCTCAGATGTTAGATGCACACATTACATTATCATTTACTAAAATAATAAAAAAAATATGATTTTCTAGTTTGTCATATGGATAAATCCTGAACTCTCTTCTTCCTGAGGTGAGCAAAGCCTTTGATCATTATCAGACTATTACTAAACACTTTTGTATTATGCCTTGGTACCAGTATATTTGTTTATTATAGATGTTATTACATTTAAATTGTCAGCCAGTTCATCTGGAAATAAATTTAAGCATTTTGTTAGTGTTCTAGATATAAATAAGTACAATGAAATATTCATTATCTATAGCAGATACCGAAGGCATAGATCATTATCATATAAACTACCTCATTTTCAACATATTAAAATGAAACATATATTTGCTTAGATAAAGTACTTCATATAAGTAATTTTTAGAGAATTTCAAAACAGGACTTAGTAAAATAATAGAGCATCTTTAAATTCTCTTTTGGCTTGTGCAGTGAACCTACTGAAGAGCAAATTATCAAGGCTTTTTGTCAGAAAAAGCTTATAACTGAAAGTGACTTGTAAAAATATTTATGGATTTTTTTTTTGCCTGCACAAGTTTTTCAACAAGACATAATGTTAAAATATGAAAAAAAATAGGCGAGGTAACCACGATATATAAAACAAAGAAGTTTACATTGATTTCACTAGAAATCATGTTAAGTCCTGAGTAGAGATTTTCATTTGACAGAGTTTTCTGTATGTCAGTATCCACCTCAAAAGCTGGCTTGGGCTTGCTGACTTGGGCTTACTTTCAGGAAAAATGGAAATGTAGAATAGGTCTGAAGCTATATTTACTTATTGAGATTTGGTATCTGTATATATGCAGGATCCAAAAATGTTTCTATGTGTAGGAACTGAAACCCTTAATTTCAAAGTACTCAGAACAACCATGTTCTACATTTAATAAGGGAACTGTCTAGGAAACAGATATTCCTCATGGTAGACGTATAATTGGGATACTGATAAAACACCAGTGTTTTGGCTGTCACAGCATTTGCACAGCATTAAGGTTTTTCCCCACTGGAGTTAGGCTCTGGGTGAGCAACAGATTGGGAGGAGACACAGCCTGGACAGCTAATAGATTGACCCAAAGGATACCATGACATCTATACCATATGATGTCATGTTTATCAGTAAAATCTTGAGGAGAGGAGAAGGAAGCAAAGGATGATTGTCATTATGACAGTGATTTTATCTAGCAACTATTATGCATGCTGGGGACATGCATGGCTGCACATCCACCTGCCAGTGGGGAATGTTTTGCTTCTGCATGCATCTTTTGATTTTCTTATTAAGCAGTCATTATTTTGAATTGAATATTTGAATTTTCTTGCCTTCCTTCTATTTTTGCCTCCAGTCCGGTGAAGAAGTCAGTGAGCAAGAGGCTGGGCAGCGGTTTAGCTGCTCTTAAGAATCAACTCAGCACACCTAGTTTCAAATCCATTGTGCCAGGACTGTTTGTTCATTTTGTGCAATGACTGTTTAAATGTAAAATCTACAAGTTATTCTGAGTAAAGACTAGAACCTGAATACCCTTAACTGCCCTTTCTGGTGTCAGGGACATCAGGCTATTGAATAATTCTCTGTCTTGTGAAAAGTTGTCTGTGCATTTCTATATGTATTTTCTCTTTAGGAAAGAAAGTAAGAGGGTTTACTGCTTGCTGCAAAATTGTGAAAAGAATCTGACTTAAATTGACACTGAGATGTGATTCTGGCAATGAGCCCCTTTGTGTGCCACCCAGGGGTTTGTGTAGCATCCAGCAAAGCTCTGGTTTAATGAGTGATGCAGCCAGTTTCCTTTGCATTTCCTCTTGAGAAAGAATGGTACTCCATGCAGTTGCCAGAAGAATACACTCTATCCCTTCTGAGTTTCAGCTGAAGAGCTTCTTATCCTCATAAAGGGCAAAAAAGGAAATTAAATTTTCATTATAGATAAATCACTCACAAAGTTTGGGCATTTAGGGAGCCACATAGTTGCATTGCAATAAATAAGAATGTTTTTGCAGATTATTTTTGCTTTTAGTTACTAAAAACTTGTATTCAAGATAAATTGAGTCTGCATTAGCAGCCTTAATATTGATGAAAAGTTTAAACGTCTCATAAATAAATAACAGATCTACTTGCTTTAATTTAGCCTTAAAAATAATCGTTCTTGTCTCACTTGAAAATACAGTATGAGGGATTTTCTTATTTCTACTGTATTTAATTCTTCTGTTTCCAAAAAATTCTGTTGATTTTAGAGGTTACATTATTTTTTCATTTTAGTGACATTCTCATGGAAAGAAAATGCTAATAAAAAAGGCAACTATTCTTCTTAGTTATTTCCCTCAGTAAGGAGTACTTACTGAACATTAATAATAGATATTTGCATCTTGAATAAGGAATCATTGGCAAAAATGAATGTATCCAAGAGACACATATGCAATGCTAATTGACAACTGTGTACACAAAGAGCTGCCATTTATTTTATTACAGTCAAACATAACCTTTGTAAATGTCAGCTTTGTGTTCTGTTGACCAGCATTTTAATTTAGACATATTGTTCTTCCTTTTTTAGTGATTATTATTTCATTCCTTTCCAGAACATGGTTCATTCTTATTAGTTGCCACTGCTTATTTCACAATTCTTTTGAAAGGAAATTACGGGTTTTTTATGGGGCAAATTTGAAAAAAAAGCCCAACAAAGCAACAAAAAACCAGCAAACAAACAATGAAACAAAAATGAAAAATAATTTCTTTTAATTACTTCAATAAACGCTTTATGGTGAACTCAGAGGATGCAACGTTTTTAGTGGTTTTTTTTTTATCTGCAGAGTCCAAAACATATCTTACCAATAAAGTAAGAATTGTGATAATACAAAATTGCTTTAACAACAAAGGGGTAAGGAACAAAGAGTTACAGAGCGGGCATTTGAAACTTTTACTGGTGTCGGCAAAGCCTGACTCAGGAAAAGTAACAGATGTGAATGTGTCCATGTTGTTCAGACCTGCCAGTGTCTCTGTGAACCTTAATGAATCCTTTGTCATTACAGAAGGAAATCTCACTGCAAGTGAGATGATATAGGCAACAGCTGTTAATTGTGGCTTCTTGATCCCAAATCTCTTGTCCCTGGAAAACTTAGCAGAAGGAATTTTAAAAAAGATAGTGTAACTTACAAAACTCAAGGATCTTTTAAAAGCTCTTTACTGGCAAGCTTCTCTCTTGCTCTTAACAGTGGTTGCTATGACTTGGAAACAAAATTTCCCAGTTTAGTGCCTACCCCACCAAAACTCTCCCAGAGTAGTTACCATCTCTCCCCACTTCATTGGGAGACATAAAAAACAGAGATTACGGGTTGAGACACGAATAATTTACTGGAAACAACACCGTAAGTAAATGAACAGTAACAGAAATAATAGTAATAACAGCCATCTACAAAAGAAAGACTGATTCACATGCAAAATGCTCACCAAGCTGAGACAATGAACAACGAGTGGGTGGACCCTACATCCACCAATGTTTCCTGTGACCAGAGAAACCAGGCACATTCTTTGATGGCCATGATGTGAGATGGTGACAACACAATGTCTTGGCCACGTGCACACAGCTCCAGGTTCTGCCCTCTCACAGCTACTGTGAAAATTAACTGTCTGTGGCTGAAACTGGGACAACAGGGCATCCTTTATTTTTCCCAGGGGAAGAGCAACTGGCATAGTTTGGGATGTTTGCTGCTTCCTGTTTTCACAGGGAAACTGTATCTTAAGAGCTCTTGTGTAATACAGTACAAGCTCAAAGGGAAGCAGACCCCTCCTATGTTTTACAAATCATTCAGGCAAAGTGTTGTTTGTTGTCATGAAGAATGGCCATTGAATTTAGCAAGAACTTGCAGGATATTAATCTGTTACTCCATATTTCTGAGAAGATAAAATGTGTTTTTCATTCCTTCTTAACTTGTGTGACAGTAAAGAAAAGAATCTCCCTTATTTAAAAACTAATACATTGTATTACATATCTTAGGGCTTGAAAGATAAGGCACGTGAAAAAGAATTTCTTCAAGATTTAGATTGTAATTGGTTATTTTCTGGCCAGATGGTATTTGAATTTCACTAAAGCCATCTTTTAGAATCAAATAAAATTGAAGAAGGCCTGAGTCAACCCTGAAGATAATAAGCTCAAATTTCAAATGAAACACTTTTGTGATGAAAATATCTTATCCTTTTTTTTTCATTTTTTGATACAGTGAATATGATTTAGATTTTTTTAAAGACATACAGATAAAACAACTTCTGCTTTATTTCTGAGTATTTCATTAAGTTTGGTTGACATTTTAACTGGAATAGTTGTAAATATTGAACAAAATCTGTAGACTAAAATTCAACATGATTGGAGGAACCAGAAAGCCTTTTGAAACACATTGGCATTTAATCTCATAGGAGAGCAAACTGTCAAGATTACATTCTGTTCACTACTCATTAGCCTGTAGTCAACAGAGGAAGGAATGGAGAGCAGCTCTTAAAACACCCCTAAAGAATATCTCAAGGGTTCTAAAACTACAACTGTTCAAGATAACTCTCGTCAAAAGCTGAGAATAAGTAGTGAGTCAAGAATTACTTTTTAAAAATGTTTTCCCTAGGCATGAACACTTAATTGAACTTGGAGAGAGGACACAGGGTTAGAAGGATCATTGGAAATGCTGTGCTGGGGCTCCCAATTGCAGATTTTCTACTGAACAATTTATTTTTTTATAGAGACTGCTAACAATTTTAAAAATCAAATGGCAAGAAAAATATTAGTACAATAACGACTCATGATTTTTTCTACCATGCTTGAGAAGTTTTAGTAAGTAGAAGTTGGAGTAACAAATGCTAGACCTTCCAGTAAGGCAACAATGTTTTATGAATTGCATTATTTACAGCAGAATATACTAAATATTTCAACATACTGTTTCTAAAAATTGGTAAGTAATATTATTGCATGTGGCTTGTTACTCAATGATATAAAAAAGTTAAATCATTTATGGGATAAGATTTTGAAAAACATTGTTTCAAAAAAACCCTATTTCTAAGAACTTGTCTGTTGATTAATATTGGAGGTCATACAGCTTTGAAAATACTATTTTAGAAGCTTTAACACCTGAAAGTGATCACAAATTACACCATTATAAAAATTAAAATGAAAATAATTTTCTTTTCTGTAGTTATTTCTCACACATGGTACACATCCATCCACACAGCGCACCTACATTCCACCTCCATCCAATCAAGCTATTTCTCTTCAGCATTTAGCAAAGGGAGGGATGATAATACATCTTTCTTCTGTTTAAAAATATTGGAATGTTGCTCAATTACAATGGAACTAAACTTCACTGAAGCATTTAAATAGCCAGGAGATGGTAATGACAAGTCAGAATGAAAGTTTCGTGCTTAATTTTGCAAATAACTTTTTATTTTGCATATTCAGCACCATTTTTTGAAATGTGGCCAATAAACAGAGACCTTAAATTCTGAAATCCTCACTGAAATAATTGTAAATTACTCTAGATGATAAACACTGTGGAAAATGGGAGAATACAAAATGCATTTGAATTGTACTCTAAAACAAATATTGTTGTGGCTGTGGAAGCATAAAAATGTAAGAATGGAAAAGTGTATGCAGAGCACTAATATGGTTCAGTTATTAAATATCTAATGTCCTTTGTCAGACCATATGATACCACTGAATGTGGTGATAGGGAGTTAGATAAAACCAGCATGCTCTTGATCTGACTGTCTTCTATCAGGTCCAAAGACAGGTCACAAAATCCAACCTAAATAACAATTGGACACAACATTTTGTTTAATTTTGTTAACTCACATTGTCCTAATTTTTATTCTTAAAAATATAAATTTTTCACCAAACCTAGTGCAAGACTTGTATGAGGGATGGGAAACTGTGTCTTGCAAGTTTTAAGTGCTATAACTTCCTTTAATATAAGTGAATAATCAAAATTATGTTGTTTCTTTATGATTGTAGGGTGTAGCAAATAATTGGGATTTTCCATTAGCCCTTTGGAAACCAAAGGATGATAAAGACTGTTCCTGGTAAATCAGTAACTGTACAGGCCAAGACAAATTTTTTAAAGGTGGGTGTGCTTCACCTTACACAGGTCAATAACCTCACATTAAGCACTGTGGTGAAGACTCATAGGATACCAGAGGCTGAAGCATGTGAGTGAAAACCTTATGTTTGCAGCTCAGCTTTTAACTGCAAGCCTCTTGCTGTTTTGGTCACGGCTTTTTCTAACTGTAGAGTGGGACTTTGAAGAGATCACAGAATTAATTTTCTGTTGACCTTGCTTGAGTAAAAGTGGAAGGCAAAGGTGGAAGGCAACTGGGATTATTTAGTGTAAACCTTTACCTCTGACTTTCCTTCTGCTATGAAAACTTCACGTTGCACTTTATATACTGAGTCTGATTCCATACACTCTCACCTCTCTCTCAATGCCAAACAAAATCAGGGATCTCCTCCCCCAAATAAATAATTATTACAGATTTGTTTCCTAGGAAAGCAGTTCTATTTTATATGGAACAGGAGTTGTAATAAATAGTGTTTTGGATTAATTGTGCTCAATACTACTAAGAAAGATGCTGTTTATCATTTTTAAACTTTCTTTCCATACTTCTAGTGAATTTTAAGGTGAATAGTTCTTGGGTTGCAACTAGTTTGTGTTGTACTGCAAATGCTGAATAATATTTTGTTACTTTATTAGTTGGTTATCAAAACTGATGCTTGGAGAGGCTACCTAGAACAGAGGTTATACAAAGTTAAAAGAACAAAATATTTATTTAAAGGCCCAGGATACACCTTGTGCAGTACAAAACCCTGCAGAGGTTATACCCAGGATGGACGACAGTCATGAGTTTTCTCAGCCAGATATGTTTTGTCTCTTTGCATATCAAGGGTTAATTATCCAATTAGAGCTTCAGGTACTGAAGTCACATCACCCTGGTGTGCTACGTTTCCCAATTCACTTTTGTTTATACTTCCTGGGGCCTGAGGCAAATGGTGTGACTTTAGTCCCCAGGCCCAGAAGGATTGTTTAATCTGATCAAAACTGAAGAAAGCTAACTAGCATTCTGTATAGAGTTCAGAATTATACACTTATACAGTGAAGAATCCAAAAAATATAAAAGCTAAAACTTAAGGCATCAAAAGCGTGTAATGATGCTATGGTTTATTTTTGGACTGTTTTATTAGGTCATCTAATAGACTGAGAAACACAAAGTTTAAATAGCAAACACAAAAGTCATGATATTTTAGTGAGACAGTTCTTCTTTTTAAAGAATATATGTTTTGGGCAAAAGATGCAAGATACACAGCTAGATAAAGGGAAGTGATCCTGAGCCTACTGTCTTCATCCACTGTTACCTTAAAATAGTTTTTTTTTTTTACCCTGACTATTGCTAAGTTACTTGGAAAACAATACATAACCATCTAGTTTAAATGATTTCCCTGGTTAAAATCATGTCTTTTAAAACAAAATTAGATTAAGAATCATTCCAGTTTCTAACAGTATGAGACCTCAACTACCACTACAATTATTTCTTTTTTTGAAAACGTCAACTTGACTGAAGGAAGATGCTGTTTGGCTTCCTGTCTCTTCTCTCATCAAATGTCAATGGTGGTTTAACAATTCCTGTGAGGTAGGACCATACTGCACTTCATTCTTTCCAGGACACAAATCATATTACATTTACATGTCCACTGAATATTTCCAACATCTGTTTATATTTCCATAAGAATGATTTTATCTTATGCTTCCCTGACCAGATATTACAAGCCATGGTGACCTTAGGAACTCCATTGAAGTGTTTTTTTAGAAAGCATGGATTTATAAATACACATACACTCTCACACATCTAAAATGACCCCTAAAATCAGGAGCTGTTATAGCATCCCAAAAATTTCATCACAGTCTCTGTTAACACATCTCTGTTCCATTCCATTCTGTCAATAGAATATCCACATGAATGGAAAAGAAGGCACTCTCAATAAAGAAGGAGTCTACTGAGCTCTAATTACTGCCTTATTTCTGAAAGCTGGGGATATTTTATGAACAAAAATGTGTTAAAGAAATACATTTTAGGAATGAATTCAGAAAAACTGGAAAACAGTATTGCAGGCATAGGAAAAGAACAACAATATGACACGGGGTATTTCAGTAATGTAAAATTGCTTTTAATTTTTATTTGGAAAAATTGCTAATCATATTGTGTTTTTCAACAGAAATTTTAACTTCAATGCTTAGCTATTTTTATAAGAATTATATGTGAAAGTGACATTTTTCATAAAATGTCAGAATTACATATTGAAATAATACCAAAATAGAAACATGATTTTCTATAAAAATACTGTTTTAAGTTAAAATTAGTCTCTCTTAATGGGAAACCAAAGTTAATTAAAATCAGCAAGAGAAAATTCTGATTTCCATAAAACAGCCTGATGAAGAGCAATGAGATTTGAAAGTTTTAATTGATCAACAAATTTGGAAAGGCAGCATAAGTTTTTTGTCACCTGAAGATAAGGTATTCTATATTGCCAATACAACAGAGACAGAGAGCAAAATGTCTACACAATTTGATAATGTTTAAGGTACTTGGTGTCTACCAATATATTATTTTGTTTTTACCTGCTCTTATATTTTGCTTCTCTATTCAGTTTTAAATTTTTTAGAAAATTGAGTAATTCATGTTCTTTAGTTTAATTTAATGAAAATGTGAATATTTTATCCAAAAAACAAGCAAACCACAATCTTTCTGTATTCTTCACAGCAAAAGAAGTCATGCTGAAAGAAAAAAGCAAACAGTACATTTTTTAAGTAATTTAGATATGCAGTGACTGACCTAATGATAACAACTACATCACAACTGTGAGACAAGATCTAATAACAAGTTCTATAAATTTAATAGACTTTAATGCCTAGTTACTTAAAGTGGGTATGCTCAGGTAGTTGTGGTAGCATAAGGCAGTACAATTACCCATCTGCAAAGAAAAGCAAATATTTTCACTTCAAGAATAAGATTTTCTCCCATAGAATTTCACAATTAGGTGTTAGTCAAAGTCTCTGGTTTTTTAGGAAAGTAGACAAAAAATGTTAATTAACTAACAAGTTAATGAATGGGTTGATCCTTATGATAAAAACAAAAAACAAAAAACAAACAAAAAACAAAAAACAAACAAAAAAAAAAAAAAAAAAACAAGTAACAAAACAGTGTCATTTAGAATGCTCTTTGTAATTCTTGTTCCTTCCTTGGACTAAAAAACAGACCCTAGTAGGACCAAGGTTTACACATACCCTAAACACCTATAAAATATTTCAAGATCTCCTATCACTGTAGATAAACAAAGGCACACAGATTATATGCTTGTGTGATTTACAGGATTAAATTTTAACTAACCTGTAAGATTCTGACAGAATTGTCTGATTTAAGTTACTCTGAATAAAAGAGGAATATCCAATCCAAAAGATAAAATGTGAAGAGAAACTCATAGTTTGACTGCAATTCAGTCATGACCAAGATTTATCATCTACATTTTAAAGAAGAGGATCAAAAAACCAGATGACCTTATGAAAGATTTCTTGGGGTAAAATGTTACATACATAACAAAAATATATTTTTGGTTTTTTTAATTGTTATTTTTTTATTGTTGCTCTTTTTTTTTAATAAAATTGTTTTTTGGTTTTTTTTTTTATATCATTGAGAAAAAAGCTGCAAGATAGCTACTATGAATATGTATATGTATATATAGATTTTTTCATAGAGGGTGTTAAGAGAAATGAACAGCATAATGAAATGTCTAGCTCCAATAAAATTTATATTGATTGTTTCATTAGTAAATAATTCTGTTCCAGTAAGATATAGCAGATATAATTCCATGATAACACAATTCAATCAGAACTGAATATTGGGTGCAACCAAAATAAAGCTCTAGAGAACTTTGAATTTATTATTTAATTACTTTAAATTAATTTGGTAGACTCTTTTCAAGTTCTGTCCTTTTATTCTCTTTAGACCTTTAGATGCACAGAATGGTTTGGGTTGCAAATCATCATTCCAACTCCTGCACCATGAGCAGGGACAATTTTCACAGACAAGGTTGCTCAGAGGTCCATCCAATATGGCTTTGAGCACTTCTAGTGTGCAGCATTCACAGTTTCTCTGGGCATCCTGTTCCAGTGTCTCACTACTCTCACAGTAAAGAATTTTTTAATATCTGATCTAAACCTTCTCTTAGTTTGAAACTACTCCCTCTTGTCCTGGCACTATAAGCTGCTGTAAAAAGTCCCTCTTCTATCTATCTTGAAAGATCCTTTCAGGTACTGGAAGGCTGCAATTCAGTCACCTTGAATCCTCCTCTTTTCTCGGCTAAAAAAACCAAAATACTCTCAGCCTTTCTCCACAGGAGAGATGTTCCATCCCCCAAATTGTCTTGGTGACCCTCCATTGGACTCACTTAAATAGGTGCGTGTCTTTCCTATGCTGGGACCCCAGAGATGGATACAGCTACTCCAAATGGGATCTCACCAGAGTGGAGCAGTGGGGCAGAATCCCATCCCCTGCCATGCATGATGCTTTTGGATGCAGCCCAGGACACGTTTGGTTCTCTAGGATGTGAGTGTACATGGCTAGGTCATGTCCAGTCTCTCAACCACCAGCACCCCCAAGCCCTTCTAAGCAGGGCTGTTCTCCAGCTGTTCAACCATCCAAGGATAGCTGAAGGTAAACAAATCTCCCCAGATAAGTTAGAGCTCTACTGATTACCAAAAAGTGGAAACAGCCTTGCCAGTCCAATGAGGATGGGTGTCATAGAAGAGTGGGTTAGCTGGTTGAGTCAGTTGGAGTTGGAGTCTGCAGGAGACGGAGTCTGCTGGGCTGTGCTGTGAGGAGGAAGGGACATGCAGTCATGCAAGGGACAGAGAAGGTAAGATGTCATGTGAGGGACATACAGGGTTAGGCAGTTGTGTAACGGACAGAATGGAGTTAGCCAGTCATGCAGAAGGAAACTCACAGACAGAAGGCATGAGAAGTTTTTAAGATAATAAATGACTGATGCTGGTGTCAGTCATGCCTCCACTGTCACAACCCCCAGCCTGTGCTGATACTACAGGACTGGAATGTCTTTTCATCACTTTTTCACTTGACTGCCATGACTTTTCAAATATCATGCAGAAGGGCTTAACAATTATTCCAGGCAGTTCCCTCAGGACTCTGAGGTGAACCTTTTGGGTCTAATAGGCTTATATACATTCAGGATCCTCAGGGGCTCCTGAAACTGATCTTTACTTCCATTCTCATGCCTAGTTGTTTTTCCTTGTCCACATTATCAATTGCTGCCTTTATATTTTCATTTAACAAGTAACATTAATATTTTAGAAAGAGAGGCAAGCTTAACCTGATCAGTAATAAGCACTTAGTGTGGTCAAAGCAGCTAAAAAATACCAGGGTTGGTAATTTAGTTTTAATGTTGCAAAATAATTCCCAAATCTTGCTGCTTAGATATTTTTGTTCACAGTCTGCTACTTCACCTTCCCAAATTTGCTTGGAAGTGAGTCAGAGCTTGGGCTGCTCCAACAGGAAGGGTTAGAGATGGAGCATTTTGGGCAAGAGGAAGTTTTCATTTACTCTATTTTGCTCAGTGAAAATGGAAGTGGTTTGCCATGTGAAGCCATAAAAATCTGGCTTTGGGGAGAATTGATGCAGTTGTGCAGTTCCTTCACCTTTAGAGGTGGAAGGGATAATTGATCTATGTCAAAAGGCAGCATTGCTAGCAATTGAAACGGCTTATCTTTCCAAAACCTATTGCGTTGAATTGTTCTCTATGTTTATACTTTTGTTGACATAAAAGAAACAAGCTTTGGACACAGAAGAAAGTTGCAGCATTTTGCTGGAGAAATATCTCCTGTCTAGACTATTTCTAAAGGTAAAATAAAAGAGACCTAGTGTGTTCTTTTTAATTTTTTTAAGAGGAAAAAGGAAAATAGATTACCTAATTAATTTTGGCATTTTGCCACTACAAAATCCATAACTCTCATCATTGCGTTTTGGGGAAAAAAGTTAGTCAGTTAAAATATATATAAATACACATATGCATGCCTTAATTCCCTCTAGTTTTAGAATAATATAATTATTTAGATTGGAAAATACCTTTAAGACCATCAAGTCCAACCCTAAACTTTACACTACTAATTTCACGCCTAAACCATATCCTCAAGTGTTATATCTACGTGTCTTTTAGATACTTCTAGGAATGGTGACTCACTCATTTCCCTGGGCAACCTGTGCTAATGCTTGAACAACCCTTTCCAAAGTGAATTTTTTCCTAATATCCAGTCTAAACTTTCACTGGCATAAGTTGAAGTAATTTCTATTGTTCTGTTGTTTTTTACTTGAGAGAAGAGACTCATCTCCAGATCCCTACTACCTTCTTTCAGATAGTTCTAGAGAGTGATAAGGTCTCCCTTCAACCTCCTTTTCTCCTGATTAAAGAATCACAGCTCCCTCAGCCACTCCTCATAAGACTTACTATGTAGACCCTTCACCAGTTTTGTTGCTCTGTTCTGGACATATTTGACTGCCTCAATATTCTTCTTATAGTGAGGGGCATTCACAAACAGCATAATGGAACAGTTAATTTTAAGACATGGGCAGACTTCAAAGCAAAACAGAAGAGCAAACAAAACAATTATCTTTATAGAAACAAAAATATTCTGATAGATAGGGTGCAGTAAGCTGGGAAATGGCAATGCATAACATAAAAAAGTACACCATGAACTGGAGTACAAAAAATATCCACAAATCGCAAAACATGAATTGACCTTAGGACATTCTATTACCTTGAAAAACAAAGTAATCGCTACTACCTTCAACTAGCAAGGGAAAAATGAACTTCTGCTGCAAGGTTAGTAAACTGCTCATAAGAAAGTGAGCAAGATCCTATAAAATTGGGCTTTTTTCATCTTCACAAGAATTAAAATGTAGAAATGCATTGGAAAAGCATGTACTGAATTTTTTCTTTAACTCCTCTTCAGTGATTCATTTATAACTGAAAAAATGCAAGGAAATGATATACAAATCATGAAGAATTTAAAAATTAGCTAAGTATGATTCTGTATATACAATCATAACTGCGTATATACAGAGATACCACAGCATGATGAGGTTTTCAACTTAGAAATATCAGTAATTTTCAAAAAAAGTTTATAAATATATATTTATTTAGGAATTAATAAATATCTTGCTAGAAATCAGAATTTCTTTAGTCTGATATTGTTCATTCCACTAAACATTCTAAAAAAATCTTTAGCAAATATACAAAGACTAATATATGTGTTTAGTGAAGCATTTTATTATATTACCAGAAAACAAAGAAAGAATTATGAGACTTTGTCAGCCTTCTGTTTTCCCACTTGATTTGGACTATCTGGAGTGTTTCTTTAATAGGTGCCAATTTTCAGCTGGAAAGTAAAGTCTATCCCTTTGTTACTTCATATTTGAGATCTTCTTTTTGTGTATAGCAATGGACAGTGCCAATTTTTCTGGCAGAGTGCTTTGTAATTCTATGGAGTTTTTCCTTGCAGAAGCATGTGGAATTCTCCAAAGTGGTATTTTTAGAAAATGGAAGTCCTGCTAATAGTCTTAGTAATTTTTTTCAGAATAAAATTTTCAATAAAGCAAATAAAATTCAGTCCAGTGAGTGCAGTTTGTAAAGGGGGAAATTTACATTTTCCCTTAGAACTTCAAATATCAGGGATTTGATGATAATTGACATAAACCCAGGTCTCCCAGAACCAAACCCTTACTGCTGTTGGTACTGTCATGGTTCTCCTTTTGTTGTTATTTTTCTTACATTTGCACAGTATTCCATTATTGATTTTCATTGTCTTCTAAGGGTTTACTTCAAAGTCTTGTTTACTAATTAAATTTGTAGATAAGTCTTCTAAATTGCTAGGCATTTTCACAACCTTATCCTCTACCCTACCTCCTATTTTGCTAACTGGTATTTATATGTAAGAATGAAAAAAATTGCCAGCTTTATAAGGTTTTCTAGAGAAATTAAGGTGCATGCATCTTCTGTATGACCACTGAAGGATTTTTCTTAACAGGTTTATTGTTAAAACTGAAAGGGGATATCCTTGGATTTTCCTTTACTTATTTTTATAATGCATTGATGGGTTTTGTACTCAGTATAGTTGTTAAAATATTTTAGTGAATGTATTAGATAATTTAGCAACTAAAGCTGGAATTATTCATGCCTAGGGCTATAAAATCTAAAAGAGGGAATCAAGACTGGTACTGATATGCATTACACTTCCCTACATTTACCTACAATCTACTAATATGTTAATAAGATTGCATTTAGATATTTTCTGTTTGAGTGGAAGCAATTTCACTTATTTTTCTGTTGCATAATAGTGGAAAGATTTCCCAGCTCTTCCAGTCCCATCCATGTATGATGTGGATGCTGAAATGTCAAACTCTTACTGCTGTGAGCAATCATGATGCACTCAAACTTTCCTTCCTCTGAAATAATTGCTCTAAGTGGGCATTGTTTTGCAGTATCAAAGTGTCCTATTAATATTTTCTATATAACTTCATTGAGATTCCATTCCTTAGGTATCACACCAAAAGACCTTGAAAATGTGGTGTCTTCACATTAAAGTTCTCTTAGAAATTTGTCTTATAAAATGAACAGATTCTTTTTCAAAATAAGTGGATACTAATTTTGTCTTCAGGATCAGGAATCAAAACTCCTTACCAAAGCAATTCGAATTGCAAATAAGATAATTTGCCTTCAAACTAAAGAATATTGTGTTGTATTATGCCAACAATGGATTATTGTGTAAGAGGAAGTTTTTAAAAATCAGAATTAGCAGTCATCTCAATGATAGTTACTGACTTAGAATTTAGCTAGTAAAAGTAAGATCAAAATTCATTACTATTTTTTTTTTTTTCTGACATACAAAATTTCATGGTTTAGAAACTATTGTGCATTTTGTCTGCTGCACAGAGGTCTTTATGTTAGAGACTGCTGGAACTGAAGAATGAAATAGAAAATCAGTAGTAATAATAATTTTGCTTGTTGTGTCATGAGAAATGCTCAATTAATATTAAGAAGACTATTCCAAGAATATTTTAATTTCTGAAATTTGGAATAAAAAATAAAACTCCATAGGCATTCAATTAATCAATATGAGAATCCTGCAGTATTTAACATCCAATATATGAAATGTTTCTACATCTGTCTGGAAATGAATTCAGCCTTTATTCATAGTGTTTATCACTTTTGTTTCAAATCCTAAATCACAGTATCCAGTTTATCACATAGTAGCTTGTGTTTTACAGAGTATAGTAGATTCAATATAGAAAAGAACCTTTCTTGGAAGGAGAAATGCATTAATTTCTGTCAATTTAACTACCATGTAATTATCCTCTAATACTGTCTGAAAGGTAAAAAATGACAAATGGCTGCAATAAAGAGATATCACACATGCAGAATGAAGGTTCAGAAGAGCTCATTCAACCTCCATTTTACCTGCAGTTGGTTTCAGCCAATAAGCACTACTAATAGATTCTTAGTATAATCTAGATAAATGGTTAAAATAATAAGTTATGATTCAAAGAGACTGAAAGGAGACTTTGAAATAAGACACCTGCCTTGAAACTATGGTGAGATGTCTGGCTGTAGAACACTTAGCAAAATGTAAATTGTTATTAATAATTAGATTTTATGTTCCATACTTTGCATACTTACGGCCTTGCTTTTTCTAAAAGCTAAATGACACCCAGACATTTGTTTCTATCTCCTGTCTTTCAAATGGAATAGATCATGTAAACCACAAATATGGTTGGTTCTGTTTTCTCTAAAGAATTATACACGTGAGAATTAATTACTGTAACAGTGGGACAGTATATTTTTCCTGCCCTTCTTATATCTTTCTATCACCTTCTGTAAGAACTAATACAAAACATAATTACCTTCAGCTATTCAATAATTTAAAAGACACTTCCATTCATCCAGGTTAAGTATTTGATTTGCAGTTGGGTAAGGAAAGAATGTAGATAAAAATGAAAGAGAACTGTTAATTTAGGACAGCTGTTGTCATGATGGAATTTCTGAGCATACCACTAGTGGTTAAAGAGTGTGCACATTATTTTTTGCTGAGCTAATGGCCCCTAAATCCTGCTCTGTAGGGAAGGTGACCACTTTATTGATGTGATTAGGTAGATGGGGTTTCAGGAAGCAGAGACCTGAGAGTGTGTGGGAGGACTGCTGGAGCTTCATATCTCTCCTTGTTCAAAGAGCAGATGAACAGACAAATTTGGCTAATGGAGTCCTATGATAAGAAGGCTTAAGAGCTGGTCATCTTTCATAGCAAAGCTACAAGGTACTGAGGAGGGTAAACTTTGACTATATGTTGAAAGTACTTAAGGAACTGTATCTGATTTTGGAGAAAATGGAATATTTTATTTGTTTGTGATCCTAAAAGTTAACTTTAACCATGGTTTTTTTTGCTTGATTATCAAGTGGTTTCTTTGATTAATTAAGTATTCAGCTTGATATAAGACAATAGGGGTCACACTTAATTTACTGGACCATTTGATGACCAAACTTTACTGAATTTGGAACCACTCCATCAATGTCTCATAGGCTGTTGAAATTTACATTCAGCTCAACATTAGGTGTGGACAGCTGGCTAACAGGAAGATATAGGAGCAATTGCCTACTAAGAGGAAACCTTTCTAAAGTCAAATTGCTTGGTGAAACAACTCAAATAGCTCTTACAGAAAAGCCCTGAAGGATTTAGCATGACTAAAGCCTATCATGTTCTACAGAAATTACTCTTACTAACTTGTAGGACTGAATACAAAGCACTATCCTCTCTGTTGCATTTTTTTCAACCATATGCTTAATGTTCTATAGAGAAAAAAGCAGGACTTTATCTCCAATTACTTCAGAAAAGTAATTTTCTTAATATTATGTAAATATTAATTATGTAAATATTGTGTCTTTTTGTATCTCTTTTGTGTAGGAAAAAAAGAAAAAAATGAAAGAAACTGTAGTTTATTTAAACTGCCAACCTTTTAGGCAAAGCTAATAAAAGTTCATCTTCTGAGACTGTCTCTTGGTTCCCATTGAAAGGTTCTGGTTTTTTATTGCGAATACTTTTATCAGAAGTTAGCCATTTTGCTTGAAACATTCCTTGAAAAATTTACATGAGACTGTTTTAGAAAGTAGGACAGTCAAAATAGTTCACCATTTTGAAAATTTTAATGTTTTTCAATGTCACGTGAGTTAATTTGGAGAAAAAAGAAAAAAAAAAACAATACCAAAATTATATATGGAAGACTGTGAGACAGTAAGAGAAGATTTTTCTGAGGATGAGAAGATGGAAGCAAGATATAAAGAACAATCTAGGATTAACTGAGTTTTAGTGTGAGAACAGGGCCTATAAACTTGGATCTATATTCTGGACATAAGTTCTGTGGCAATAATGTTTGTTTTTTCAGTGAAACGTGCCCTAGTAATAATCAATCACTACCAAATGGAGTTCCAATCATCTGGACATCATAACTACAAGTCTTGTTCACAAAAACATAGAAATTACCTTTCTGTGCTATGAAGGGCTCATGCTGACACCCACTAAAACTATTCTCTCATTCCCTTCTGCAATTGAACAGCAGGGAGAAAATATAAAGAATGTCTAATGGGTTGACATGAGGACCCACATGAGGGAGAGATCACTCAGCAAATATAATCAAGGCCAAACCACATTCAGTTTGGGGATTATAATGGAATTTATGACCAGCAAAATCAGAACAGGATAACGAGAAGTAGAAACAGACCTCCAAACATCTCTCCACCCCTCCCTTGTTCTTCTCTCTACCTCCTCCCTCTCAGTGGTGTAGGGAGATAAGGAATGTTCAGTTCCACATCGTTGCAGCTGCTGCTCAAGGAGAGTAGTCCTTCCCCTGCCCCAATGTACGTGCCGTGCTAGTCCAATCTGAATGCCCAACTTTTAGATAGAATATTTTAATATTTGAGAAGCTATTCTTGTTATTTATGAAGAGTTTAGACGGGGTTATGTGTCAGAGGAGCAAGGGAAATCTAGTCCCATGTTATTACCACAGGTTTATCTTATAGTATGAATTAAAACTGAATTATAAGAATAATTTCAATTGTTAATGTCCACTTAAAATGAACAGTCTCCTTCATATAGTCTTTGGCTAAACAATAATGTTCATTGTCAATGTCTATGGGAAAGGTCTTTGCAATCACTTGTTCAGCTCTTTTCTCAGAAAATATGAGAAAATCCTTTTATGAAAGAGAAGTCTAACAAAGAGGCTGGTAATAATACCAGTTGAATTCAAAGGGAAAGAGTGGAAAAAAACACTTTTCTGGGGAGCCAAGCACAGGGAAGAGGGAAGTTTGCCTTATTAATATGACAAAAATTATGATCTAGCTGTTTGACGTGCTTTGACATTGTTTCTGTGCTGTTTCAAGAGAACTAAGTGCATTTTACATTTTCTGAAATTGCCTTTTGGTGGCATTACATAACAGAAAAATCAAATAACAGTAAAATTTTGGACCAAAACACAAGCTGTACTCAATTATGCAATCCTTAGACTTCTTTTTTTACTATAAATTTAAGGTCTCTTTTAGAGTTTGTTAGATCATTGCTCTTAAAGGAGTCTAATTGGTCTATTTTTCCTACTGTGGTGATGAAAGTGAGTGTAATTTCTACACAAAAAATCCTTTTATATTCCATTTAGAGTTCATTTTTGTGCCAAGCCTCTGCACACTGGTTTTTATGGCTATATGGACTTGCAGAATAAGGGTTTGAAAGCTTACTGATTTTCACCAGTCATTCTTAAAGGGAGATTCATGAATGTTTGATTTGCTTTTTCCCTGACTGGAAGGCCCATCTACATGTCAAAATTCTATGTTTACGTCTGTTAATGAGATAGCACATATGTCTTGTTTTTATGTAACAGGAAATGGAATAGATGGTTTATGTTCTTTGACACAAAGACAAAAAACCAAAAAATAAACAAAAAAACAAAAACAAACAAACAAACCATTAAACAAAAAAAAAAAAAAAAGACAGCCTCCCAAACAACCAAAAAATAGATCAGAATTTAGAGTTCCATAGATGTCCAAGCTGAAATGGGATGCCCTGGAAGAAGAGCTAAGCAGTCTTTCATCAGGAATCCTTCTCTTCCCAGCTGGATTTTTATCCTCTCACTTTCTGCAAAAGTTCTAGACACCAAGTGCAGAGTAGCAAGCTATGGGAATGACTGCTTGTTTTTCAATTATAATCTCAGAAATAAGCATACATAAAGGTGAGTTGCAAGAGAAAGGACAACCTCTGCCAAATTACAGCTCTGAATACTTTACTGGGGAAAAAACACAAGCCCATCTTCCTCAATTTTCCTGGATCTCCAGATCACAGAAGAAGTTACCTGTGCATCTTTCATGCCGATATTGATTGAAGGGGAGACAGTGGTTATGACTGACCAGAAAGCTGCTGTATTCTGTTATAATAAGAAATAAGAGAGGTGTTTGTAGCTCTCCAGCTATTCTCTGATGAATCTCTCCTTTTGTTTTTTTTAATTAGCAGGTAACAATTACTTGTGCTAGTCATCCAATTTTTCTGTAACAGAAGAACAAAGCATTCCTAATCCACTAGCCAATTTTTTTTTTTTTTTTTTTTTTTTTTTTTTGGGAGACTGTGCATTAGGTCTGGATGGGATGGATTTAAGTTTTCCCGCAGCAGCATTTGGAACTAGAAGGGCCTTCAGCTGCTGTTGTGCAGTGCTTGCTGTCTCTCCATCATCCCCAAACCAAGGTTAGTCCACCATGGACTGAGAATGGCAATATGACAATAGGAACATCTGGGATGGGTAGTTTTTCTGTTGAAAATACAATTACTAACATTTTTCAGCCTTTGTTTTTGCTTGTTTAGAAATATTGATGCAATTCTACAGCATGTGAAGTGCTAATGAGGAATAGTACTGCTCAGCAACATTTCAGTCCCAGAAGATGGGGACAAATTTTTTTTTTCTTTTACTGTTCTTTTTAGTCCTTACTCAATTCTTTTTGGTTGTTCTCAAGTATATTACAAAGAAGAAAAGGACCACCAGTGTGCTCTGACATTGACCAGGCTGTATTTTGGATATGTTTTCCTATCTACGGTTGATTTTTTAAGCTAACAGCTTGGTATCTGTGGTAAGTCATCAGTGAAACAATATTTCAGAAATGTTTATAGTATGTAGAATCATATTCAGAATGAATATGAATTAAAAACAAACAAACAAACAAACAAACAAACAAACAAACAAACAAAATTCAGTTTTAAGTTTATATGTATTTTTAAATTGGCCTAGAATTTTTTGTAGCTTTTTTTTTACCTAATAAACAACCTACTTCCATGGTTGAAAAATAGGAGTTACAAAGCTACTGACATATTTCAAAAATAACTCTGGGTTGCTTCAGCTGTAATGTTTTGCAAATAATCTTTGCAATCTAGAGAGAAATCACAACT
Organism: Erithacus rubecula; assembly: GCF_903797595.1. NCBI lineage: Eukaryota > Metazoa > Chordata > Aves > Passeriformes > Muscicapidae > Erithacus > Erithacus rubecula. The sequence continues at coordinate 82,563,734 of NC_136689.1, read as the reverse complement.
GACGACACTACATGCACTCAACCCAAATAAATCAGAACTTATTTGATCAAACTACAATTTCACATGCAAATTGTTTCAGTTTACACAGTGCACAAAACGACTATGACCTTCAAAGGATGCATAAAAGTGTCTTTTTAGTTGATATATTCCTGCCTGAAAAATGCTCCAGGTTCCTGAAATTTAAAAACTGGACTTTCAGATATAATACAGATATTTAGGACAGAGTGTGAGAGCCTAGAATGTAACAGTTAATGACTTAAACACTGTTATGAAGGACTTTTTGCCCATTATGGCAAAACTGTATGAATAAGCTGAGACCACTGAAGCCCACTGTTCCCTGAATAGGCCTCCTGGCTGGAACTTTGGCCTATGAATTAAGCCACCTAAGGGAACTTGAGGTAAGATAAGGGTGACACTATTTTCCACTAAATTTTCCACATGCTGCTGTGTTAATCCAGTGACAAAATGTATCCAAGAAATCCATAAGGGAGAAAAATAATGCCTCTAGTCACTTTCTATATCACCAGTGAGAATTGAAATTACATTCTCTGGACCGTGCTTGGAATGGTTACCTTCCAATTACAGGGATTTAACACCCAAAAAACTAATTTAAATTGTTTAAATTATTTGTCTGTTTTTAACCATCTGTCATATTTGAAACAATGAGCACTTTTCATTGGAAAAACATAAATCAGATTGAAATCAATTGACTATACAAATATATAACAATACACTGTGGACTGAACAAACTGCATGACTTCAATACTATAAGGATGAATGTAGAAACACAAAGATGAATGTAGAAATACTAAAATGATGCCTATATCTCAAGTGCTAGTGCTCCTGGAGTGGTAGTGGAGGTGATTAATGGGAGCAGCTCTGAATGAAGATGAAGCAGCTCACGTTGGGTTTCATAGAGGCTTGCAGTAGGGGTATGACTCCCTGGCCTCCTAGGAGAGACTGTGGAGCCAGGCTGGGGTGCTTACAGTGCCAGATGCTTATGAAAAACTCACAGTTGCTCCATGTGGCTGTCCTTGCACAGAGGAGGAGCTAGTCTTTCTGCTTGACAGCAACTCTCTCCTTGCACGATAGAGGCAAGCCTCAGAATTTTTCCGGAGCAAGAAGAGGGGAGGAGAGAGAAATTTCACAAAGGCTGCTGAGTTGAAATATTCTCCACATTCTACTATCAAGACTGTAACCCATTTGGATAGTTTCCACATTATAATCCTGTTATTCATATACATAATAATTTTCTCTTAAAATAAGGTTATTTTATTCTCTTACATTATTTCCCCTTAAATACAGTAGCAAAAGATGTTTCTTTATTAAGTCCTTTGGCATTTCAAATTATTCTCCAGTCACACACTAAACATTGTGGAGAAAACACATATAAATCAAAGTTTAGAGACGTTGATAGTTTCCAAATATAGAAGTATTAATAACTCAACAGATTTGAAGTATCGTCCTAACAAATGGTAAAACTTCCATAAAACTGTTCTTACAGTAACCTTCTTCATGTTATTTACAATCATAAAAAAGGATGAGCAGTCAGTCAATGAGCTGGGAGGACTACACCTCCAGAAGCATCACTCTTATAATGTAGTTTAGCTTTCTTGGCTCCTTGAAAGGAACAGACACAGAAAATCAAAAACATCACCAAAAAACCACTCTTGCATGGTGGGGTAGGGGATGGGGGGGAGAATGGTAGGTACACTTTTGGGCATACACCAAGATTCCAGTCACTCTAACTCTGCATATGGTTTTATGTGAGTTCATAGTGCAGCTCTCTTCTGCATCCAGCTTTCCCTCCTGCACATGCCAGGGCACAGAGGAGATGGGCCAGTATGTCTTTGTCTGTGTCCAGAATGTAGGCAATGTGAGCATCTGAACTTGACACTGAAGAGTTCTGAGGCCTCATCTTTTAGGTGTAGCTTTAGTATTTTGCAGTCCATCTTGAATTTTGCACTTGAACACAAAGCATCAACTTTATGTTTGTCCAGAGCCCAAAAGCAGTACTTCATCAAAACCCATGTTACTTCAAACTGTGTGAGCATGTCCTGTTCACCTCTTCTTCACTCTTTCTCCTCCTATGGCCCCAGAAATGAGTTTCCAACCCCCCACTGACTTTTGATAAAAGAGAGAAAGAGAAAAAAAAAACAAAAACAAAATGTGAGTTACATTTTGAATCAGTATGTCTGGGTTTTTGCTAACTCCAAAGTGCAGGAACCATTTTATTTTAAACACAATGTGATTTCTACTTGTACTTATGCACAATACAGGCTCATTTTAGAAGTCAAAAAAGTTTTGAAAAGTTTTTTTAAAAGTGCAGTTAGCATTCAGTGAAGAGGAGGTCCAAATAAGAATTGAGGGATCTGTTCCTGTTACACTGGGATCACAATGTATAGGGTCAGATTTCTTCGTCCTTCCATCAGTTTTATAGACACATAACTCCACTCATTTTTATTTGCTACTTGAACATGAAAGGAATGAGATGTAGCTCAGTAGAGTATTTTGTAAGGTAAGGTCCTGGCTCTCCTCTACCTTGCATGCACACTGCTGAAATACAAAAACCCTGAAGTCAGTATGAAAGTGGCAAAATGCTCACTAATCCTAATGAAGTGAGGTGAAAGCCAGAGGTGGCTCTTTCCAATTTTTTAAAGCACTACGGCTTCCCTCAGTGTTTTATTTTGTTCTTTTTATTTTTTTTTTTTTGAAAATAGAATATTGTCCTTTAAAAAATTTTAAGGAAAAAATGAAACTTAGAACTCCTACTTTGCTGTGAGCAGATTTTGACCTGAAAAGAGGAAACAAAAATTAAGATATTTACTTAGTGTTTATAAATTTACGCTTTGTTTCCTTGCTACTGAAAAATTGATGATGTTGTATGTCTAGAAATTGATTCTTTTACAAAAAAACCAAAATTGATTTACGTATTTCCCTGGTTCTGATACATCAAAAGTTGTAAATTCAAATTTTAGAAAAGCTGAAAATGATAATTGGTAATGGAGTATACCAGTGTGTGTCAAAAAGAGTGCTAACAAAAGTCAAGTGAATCAAACTCTTCTGAAATCAGTGCACTTGGTCTTTGGTCTTTGTCAACAGAGTCAACATGATCATATAATAAGAAACCAAGTATTTAATATCTCAATCTGGAATAAAGTAACTCCAATTTGGTTAACCTTAACCTTTGTGAGATTTCTGTTCAGGTCTGTTGTAATTTGAAAGGCTTGAACTAGAAAGGACAGATGGCTGCTTGATGGAGCGATGTCAGGGTGGAATCTGACATTTTCATAACCCCATGTCATTCAAGTTGCAGCACCTTTTCATTCAAATCTCTCTAGCCAATTCAAATCTCAGCCAACACTTGTCTTATCTATTATTTCTCTGAGAGTTGATTAAAGTTTGAACAGTGAGGTGGAGGAGGATGACTCATGACTTTTCACCTTTTTTCTTGGTGAATTCCAGTTGTTTGAGACTGCAGAGCCAACCACAGTCCAGATATAATGAGAGGGGATTTTCTAAATATTCCTCCAACCCCAAATATTGGCACAAGAGAACACTAGCTAACAAATTAAATATTTATACTACAGTCAGAATAAAGATGAAGTAAAGGAACAAGTACATTTTAAAATTACTTTCTGCTCTGGAGGGATTGGGGAAAGCTGTTGAAACAACACCCTTGGTATCTGTACTCTTCCCTTTAAGAAAAGCATCATTGTCTAACCAGAATAGCTTATGGTTTTAAAACTGTGGGAAGGGACTAATGATACTTAACATTTAAATATGAATAATCTAAAAATATTTTTAAAAATACTAGAAAAAAAACCCTAAATCAAGAGAGCTACAGTATTTTGAGAATCAACTCGCAACATTAAATCACGGTGCAACATATGTTGAGGTAATGCCAAAAATCACAGTTCTTGTACTATGATTTAAAACAGTCAGTTGTAGCTACCACAGAAGTGTTGCAGTTATTGCAGGGTAGATGAGAAGGGTGTATTTAATTTTTCATGGCATTGTCATCCTGCTGTGGTGCATATTTAGCCAAACTACAGAAAGAGAGTTACATCAAATTGTGTGCAGCCTGAACAACATCTATATAATTCAAAGTAGATATATATTGTGTTTCAGCTGGTAACAAGATTTCTGTAAAACTTGTTCATCCCTTGCTTCTTAATTTAATGACTAATCTCAAGAGGTAGAGATGTGTGGCTTGGGTTGAAAAAAAGAGATGTTCAGGTAACAACAAGGTTTTTAATTCGTATTTCAGGCTGAGTCAATTTGACTTAAATTTTTCCTCAGTGACCAAACAAAGCTTAGACTGTGCTTAACTGAAGGGTGATTAATTGACAACAGGAGAGAGGTGAACTTAGTGACACCAGGGAAGTATGTAAAGAAAGGTATTTTTGTCCCATTTTTTAAAAAGATTTCTTTGTCCTCAGAGCCAGAGAATATAATTTTCAGTAGGCCTCATATGTAGTTGGAGCCTAAAGTGGTAAAGTAAGCTGTTCCTTGCTTTGTTGCAAGTTATTTTTCTCATAAAATATCTAATAAACTGCATGGTTTTTTCTTTTCAGGGTAGTTTGACAATGAACCAGACCTTTTTGGCTTGGGATTTAGAATACTGCAAGGTACTTTGAAGAGGGCAACAAAAAGAGGAGTCAAAAACTGCATCTACAAAACACTTAGGCAGTGGCTGTTCATCTGTCAGGTAGAAGGAGTGAAAGGAAATTAATTTCAAAATGCTCCAATATTTGCACTAACTTTCCCATTTTTTTCTGGCTACAATTTAAAGGATTGCATTTGATCTGGGCCTACAGAGGATTAAAAGAGGATTAAGAGGATGAACAAGTCAGTTGATGGAATTTTACCATTGATTTTAACAAGACCAGGGATTTCACCTCCAGTGATTGCCCTCTGTAATCAGAAAAATGTTCCTCCACTTGGGCCTGTTACAAAGGATAGGATCAAGAGGATTAAACTTTTTCAGTTAGACAATCAAATGCCTAGAAGCACAGGCAAACTCAACAGCAGATATGAAACCATTCCTTTCCTCCTTTATGAATGTAAATAGCAGAGAAGCCTCTGACTGTGTAACTGTGCACAAGCTGGTTTGATATACAGGAGGGAGAGGAGCAGTGATACCCATGAGCACGGGAAGAAGGGAGAAATAATCCTTGCAGAGAATGCCTTCATTCCAGAGAGATAACCCCAGGCTCAGTTAGTGACTAAATAGAAGGCCTTGGGCTATAACATGAGAAAGTAACAGTAGATGAAATAGTCGATCTGATAAATTGTAGGAAGGAACTGTATCAGAGAAGTACAAGAGAGGTCAGAGTTATAACTAGAAACCCAAACAACTAAAATCCTGCTTGACTTCTGGGATATGTCACTTCTCACATCTTGAGAGATACTCAACACAAGGGTCTGTCATCACAAAACTTATCCTTCAGAAGGATGATATATCAACCTCTTCTGTGTTTGATTTTTGTTTGTTTTTTTCTTTAATAGCTGCGATGAGATGTCTTTCAGGAGGCACCAAAAAACATAATTGCTTATAGATCAGCCAGTGCTTTGTCCTAACTACCCTTTCCCCTTCAAAACAGAATAGTATTTTACCCAATGTGTTGTATTGCATTTCCACAATAGAACAGCCATGTATTAGATAGCAACTATACCTGATATCTCAATGTTATAATGTAACTTAATAATGTAACAGATGAAATTTGGGGTTTTTAAGCTTATCAAAGAAACAGAATAAGATTAGTTAAAATATGGTGGGTTGAAATGAGATGACAGGTCCTTCTGGCCAGTTGTTAAATTTAACAATTTAAACCTAAAGAGACTACTTTTTCAGACTTACACAGATTTTTCCTTTCAATGTTTACAAATCAAGGGCATATACCACTGTTCATAGAGAGCTCACGAAATCCTGGTTGTACTGAAGTGGGTGACAAAATTCAAAAGAGACAGTTTGTACCTTTAATTAGATGGGCTGTCACTATCTTGTAGAGTAAAGCATTTTTTATCTGAATAGAAGAGCTTTTTTATTGTTTTTTTATTATTTTACTTTGATTTTCCTGTGAAATTTTCATTTTTCACTTGATTTGTTTGAGTGTATATGCTGGTTGCACATGGAAGGGTGGGGGTGGAGCCGCTGGAGGGAACAGAGGTACTGTCTCCTCTCTGGGAGCTTCCCCTGTGGGATGTGGGGACCAGTCGGAGGCTGATCTGGTGTTGGCATCCCAGGTGCCCAAAGAGAGAGTTGTTTTGTTTTCATAAATCACTTTGGTGGGGGGTGGGCCGCTCTCTTTCAACTTCTGGCCTCTCCAGAGTTGCAGTGGCCTTTGGCTGGGCCCTAGCCTGGCTCCGGGCTCAGCCTTGGTCCCAGCATCCTAGCCCCAGCTCTGCGGGGCTTGGCTCAGATTGGCTCGGCTCGGCTCAAGTCCCCTCTCCACATGGCATGGCCGAGGGGAGGATGAGGGAGCCACCAAAGACTGTCCCCTTTCCCCTGCTCTGTTCTGACAAGAGAGGCCCCAGATGATCCACGTGGTTCAGAGTTTTTCCAGCAATGGCCTGGCCCAGCTTCTTCATGTCCTGGATACAATTTTAACCCTTTTAATGCCTGGATAAGATTCTAGATCTCCTGAGCTCCCCTGAATGAGAAGAAATAAAGCATGGAGTCTACAGAAGGCAGCAGAATGAAGATAAAGTTCCTGATGGGAAGAGATTGAAAAGATGCAACTGATGAGTAGCTGAAAACCTTTTTTTTTTGTGGGCTATGAGGGAATAGTAACTACACTAAAATACCTTTAAACTGTGAAATATACTTGGGGAGGTTTAAGTGCTTGGAAAGGACACCTTTTTGCTTTGAGGAAATGGGGCTCTCTGTTTTGGGACTGGAAATATGGACAGAGATATTTAATAGAAAAAGCGATTAAGAGAATTTTGTCTTTCAGCAGCTTGCCTTTGAAAGTGGTACCCCAAGTGTGTAACATAACCCATAGCAGAGCTCTGGAAGGACTGTGGAGATGAGAGGAGAGTCATAATCTACAATATTTCCCGGGTGGATGTAGATTGTGAGAGTGAGACACCCCCTAAGCCTAAACCAAAAAAGGGACTTTTCTGTCTAGAGTGAACTGAAATGATTATTTAAGAAGATAACTGATTGAAGTGTTTTCTGGATGTTGTTGTTAAGAAATGTGGAATGAAGGAAGGGGGGAGGAGGGAATAATCTTGGAATCTTATTCTGAATTATTTTTGTGTTATTAATAAATTTCTTCCTATACCCTTTTAAGTTTTAAGCCTGCCTTGTCTCTCCTCCTAAATCCTATCTTTAAAAGAAATTAAATGTATTAAAATTAGCAAAACCCAAGCCACACCATGACAGTGTAGTGTGAAGAAAAATTCTAAATGTCAGGAAAAACTAAGATTGCTTTAAGAAGATGGAAGTGAGAAAATTTATTTCAGTCATTTTTGACTTCTAAAGGCGCACTAGTCTATTTTTTTTCATTATGGAACAAAGAATGATACCTTAATTGTATATATTGATGGGTTAATTTTCTTTATTTGTGTAGTAATAATTAGAACCTAATTTTTATGTCCATTAATAGAAATGAAGGTAAATGTACTTTCAGATTTGTAATGGCATCTAAATGGTTTTTCAGTTTTCTCTCCTTGATTATGTACGAATATTTCCTTTTAATGTAATGCATTAATTATGTCATTAGAAAAGGATTATTATTCAATTGAAGACAAACATACTTGGCTTTAAAAGAACTTTGGCATCATATTATTTAAGCTTGCTTGGATGCATGATGAATGACGTAAATTCTCACATATTTGTGAGTCATCCTCTGAATTTCGTAATTTTATGATAATTCCAACCTTGTGATTTTTTTAATATACTTGTATTTTTTTGCAAATTTAAGATAAATCCCTTTACCTAATCTAGCATTTTATTACTAGATTTGCCATGCTGTAAGTTAGGAAAGATGATTACTGAGGTGAGGTATTGTTTCAGGTCTTGCAGCCTGGGCCTGAAGTGCCTGTTTCAATAAATTTAGTTTGACACAGGTTTTTCAGAAATTACTCTGATTAGTTTTTGAGAAATTTTTCCTTAGCTGATCAAGGGTTGATTTATGTAAGAAGTCTATCCGGTCACAGATAAAGAATGATTTCCAAAAATATTATTATAAGATAGCCATGCACTCTCCATAGCATCTTTAGGAATTACAGAGGAAAGACCTGTTTAGTTATATATACAGCTGTCTGAATGTATTTGAAAATCCAGGCTCATTAAGCCTTCAAACTCTCCTATGCACGAGACTCTTTCTGAAAATGAGACTAGGCAGAGACCCACAGAGGTGACTTTTCCCGAGCTCACTGGTAAACAAACCCAGAGGCAATATGTATGGTGAAGGATACTCAAGGTGCAATGTTTTTTCTAGGAGAAGTTGGTGGAATGGCAGTGAAGTATCTCAATATCTTTGTGGGAATGGACCTTACAGACTTTATGCACAATTGGTTCTGGGGACATTGTGATAAGAGTGGGAGGCACAAATATGCAGTTTCTGCCATTTTCTCAGCCTCATTTAGGTAAATATATTTTCATGAAATTTCATGTCAGCATCTACAGAACCCTGTGATTTTTCACATGATCTAACATCACCTTGAAACTGCTGTGCAATTTTTTTTCAAATTAGCAGTGGAGAAATTTGACCTCATTATTATGAGGTAAGAGACAGCTTTTCTGCTTTTTAAGACCTTAAAGCTCAACAACTTTATTTTTTCTCTGAGTTAATTCTCTTAAAGAAAATGAACTTGTGTATGTAAAAAAGGGGAAAAATCCACTGAAAGAATTGAGAGATTAAATAAGTTATGTAAAGGTAACATTTTTTTCTTCTACTGGAAAGTCTAGGGGCCAAGAAAAACAGTGAGAGAATGAAAGAAACAGCTGTATTTGTTTCATAAGGACTTTCCCTCTAAATACCATGGTAGTTATGAGAATGGAGAAACATTGCAAGCAGGCCTTCAGCCCATAATTCATTATCTTATTCATTAAGGTCAAGAGAAAACAGCACATTGCATGGCAAATATGTTAAAAACTCCAACAAAATCATGTTAGACAAATGCATTACAGAGAGGAAAGTGACTTCAGTCATATATTATCAGGGCATACTGAGAAAAATACTGTCCAGTCATATAATATACTACTACTGGCAATGCCAACAAATAATGTTGGAGCCTTTACAAAAATCCTCTTCACACCTCCCTGGATTTTACTCACATCCATGTTAAGACAAGGTAGAGGGTTCTGCCATGCCTCTGTGAAAGTCTCAAAGTCACAGGTCCATGTATTATTAAAATAAATGAATGGGCTTCAGTAAAACATGAAAATATCTCCATCTGCCTACATTTAATATAATAAATCATATGAGCTCCGGATTTTTTGGGGGAGTATGATGTCATCACAACCCTTCAAGAGAACTATTTTGCTGTATCTCATCTATTATTCTATATATTAACACAGAAACAGCTGTCATTCTGATGAATGTTCTCAGGATACTTAAAATAATGGCATGTGAAAGTATAGCCAAAAATACTTGGCATCCACTGCAGCTCATTAGTGGAGTTCAGCATCATGATCAAGGTTTAATGAATTATGATCAATTTTAAGTGACCATTGATCATCTCATATTGACTGGCATGCTAAATCTTTGACAGAATAGCAAAATAGGCCTCATGCTCACTGACATCGAAGTCTATCATTGACTGAAGAGTCTACTACACAATGAACAATCAAAATATAGCAAACTGGAACAGGCACTCTGACCCCCATGCAAGAGTTATTCTAACTCTTTTTGCTCTAGGTATAGGAAAAATGCTGAAATGCAAAAGAGAAGTGTTAAAATATTTATTTTGCTAATATGCAACATAGTCATTATATAGGAATAATTCAAATTTTGGTGGCAATGAGACTAGTTTTTCCTCTAAAAGCAGGGAATTTATATCTTGCCACTATTCTGTTGACTTTCTTGGATCATTCTCTTCTCAATTTGAATTTCTCTTCTGTCATTTCATTCATTTTCATATCTTCTTTATTAATGTCTGCAACATAAATACTCATTTTATATCCTTGGTGTGTTTTGCTTCACAAGAGAAAGGATTCTGTGACCTATTGCTGCCATTGAAATAGTTGGATATTTAATAAAAATGCTTGAATCTTTTGAAATAGTCAAGTAAAGGAATTTGGACTTGGAAGAAATGCCTGCAAACCAGTTCAACCTTTGTTTTCATCTAGGTGAATGCCTATAGCCAATAAAGCTACCTTAAGGCTTGACAGAGACCTCTGCAAATATTAAATCTTTCAAATTCTCTCATGCAATCGCTTGCTGACGTGGTAGTGATTTTTACTCATATCACATGTATATATGATAAAACTTTTTGATGAATAAGTTTAGTGTTTATATCTTTATTGGAAAAGCCTAAGTGTGTCAAAGTCAGAGAGCAGTTAACTCAATATTGCTGCAGCAGGTCTCTCAAACTTGAAAACTGATGATGGCAGTGATTTCCATCACACTAATTATGGTTATGAACAACCTAAACCCAATCCAAATTCCATTGTATTTACTCTGTGTGCTGCCTCCTAAAAGAGTCTTTTTCTAATGCAATGTCTGAACATTGTTTTCATTTGGTCTTGGTGGAGGTGATACAAAAGAAATTTAGTTTACGTATTTCTTTAACAATATTGTCAACCACAACCTTCTACCAAGGAAGCCAATACATAAACTCAAAATGTTCGGTACAGGACACTGATGTATACTGCAAGGAACTGACTAATAAGTCTATTTGTTTGCACAGTCTTAAAGGTAGAAAACACCATTATGAATGAGACGATGTAGCCAAAGCAGCCTACTACCAAAAGTGAGGAATGTGAGTGGCCAGCAAAAGAGAGCAAAAACAGTGATAATTCTCCTGATTCCACCCTGCCAATAGGATGCACTTTGAGAAAATGTTCAAAAGAAACCTCAAAGGTATCTTCTTTCCTGAGATTATTTTCCTGCTATTTGCATTCATGTGAGGGTTTGGAGTCCACAATACATTTTGACAATGAGTTTACTTAAGCACAGTAGGAAAAAGTTCTCCTCTTCTTCATTTGTAACCTTCTGCCTCATCATTTCATGTGATTTCATGTGCATTGTGTGGACAGTGATAAATGCTTAACTTCTCTTCATCGTCTTTATGTTCTTTGCAATTTTTATATCTCTTTAATCTTCTTTTCCCTCAATTTTTCTTTTCCAGGCAGGCTAGTACAAGTGTATTTGCTATAGCAAAAAGAGAGAGCATCTCCTTTTGCTTGAATGGCTTTGTTTGGACACAATAGAACAGCATGGAAACAGATCACTATGTACAGGTCAGTAATACAGGAGAAAATTTCATGGTGCTGGACTCTATTTTTGTGTCCTGTGAACCATCAAAGATCAGCTGTGGCTCTGTAATGTACTATTGGATTTCATATAGTATGACTACTAAAGCCATTTCCTGCACTATGAAGCCCTTTCTCATTAAGGGCATGCATCACTGTGTCAACCTGAGGAGGCTGCCATAGATTTGTTAAAATATCTGTTATGGATTATTACATGGAAAAGCATGTGGGCCATAATGTTTAATTCAGCAAAATTCTCTCTTGGGTACCTGGAGTTTGAATGAGATGCTTAAAGAGGAAGATTTGCTTGCTGACAAATATCTTCCCTTTTTTTGTGTGTATTAAATTAATGGGAACCATATGGTGAAGCACAGAAAAACCCTGTGTTAATATCCCTTGCTAACTACAGCCACCTGTTATAATGGCCAGACTAATAGCAGGCCTGTTGGTGGTTGCAATTAACGTATTCAGTGCCTTTCTCAGCTTTTTTTGGCAGTCATAGAGAGTTATATGCCATTCTCAAAACTGCAAATGCTGTGGTTAGTTTTTTAAAAGATCCTGAAGGCCAACACAGGACACACCTTACTATTTAAAAATCTGCTTGTTTTAATCACTTTATTATAAGGTGGGTTTTTTGTGTTTATATGGTACTCAGCTTAGGAAGCTCATGCTCACTTCTTCTCAAGTTTTGACAGGAATATGTTATTTTCCACTGCCATCATATCCCACCTTCTTTTTCTCTGTGTCTCGTTCCCTGTCATCATCTCTTAGCAAATTTGTTTCTCTAATTTCAATTGTTTGTCAACATGCCAGAATGTGGTACAAATGGATTTACTGGTAAATTAATAATTGGAACCTGTTGAAAATGTGAACTCATCCCTTGTAATCACATCAGTCTTGTTCTTGTGATAAATAGGCTGCAAAATAATTATGCATAATGGGTTTAATGTAGTAGTCAACCATTATTATTAAGGTAAAGCAACACCCTCTGCAATATCTACTTGAAGTGGTAGTTGTGCTTCCCTCTCAGACTTAAAAGTCACAGGAATGTATTTGTAAATAAAAAGGGTAAAACCAGCTTGTCATTCCTTTTTATCTGTTTGCTTGCCTCTACTCCTTGAGGTCCACCAAAATGAAAGAAAAGGAAATAGTTAAGAATTGTTAAAACTAGTAGGATCAAGAGTGTATTTTTTTAAAGCCCTAGCAGTCATTCAGTTGTTGCCCAGACACTCCACCCTGTGAGCAGCAGCAGTCAGTGAGAGCATTGAAAAAGAAAAAAATTAAATTAGCTACATACATACATACATATATATATATATATTTTTTTTTTTAATTTTTTATTTTTTTTTTTTAATGCTGACCGAGTAGAGCAGAATGACCGGGAAGTGTGGAGCTGGAAATTCTGCAAAGGTGCAATTCCTATGTGGATTGGCCAGGTCAGGTTCAGAAGCCTCACATCTTTATTGAGATCAAATTGCACCCCAGAACATAAATTTGTATAACAGCAATGGGAAGGAATAGAATTTCTAGTGGCCATCCCATCTCCCTGACCTCTTTATTTGACATGGGCTGTAACAAAGAGCAGACAGATTTAGGGACAAAGACAGGAATCTAGGTTTCCTATGTCTGATTGACTCTTTTCACCTTGAAACTTGAATGACTTTCCACCTCAGAACCACAGCTGGATGGAAGGATCATATTTTCAGTGAGAATCATAGTGACAGATTCACAGAGAGATATTTAGCTTTGTTAGAGATAATTTTGTTCACATTTTCAGCATTAATAATTGCCTGCCTTTGCTGGTTGCCTCTTCATCATGCTGGAGGCTGAAGATATTTTTCTTGGCATCTAATTGTTGCCTTTTAATGTACTGAGGTGATATTTTTTTAATTCAGGCATGGAAATTTCTCTCAGTAATGATTATCCCTGGGCTATGACCTCTCTTTGAGCTGTCCCTTTGTACGTGCATTTTCCTATCTTAGAGGCCTATTATGAGTATAAATACATTTAAGAATGTGGTTTTCTCTGATAGTAATAAAAGCTACACAATATAACAAGTATCTAGAGAAGAACTGGATGAAGTAATTTGTCTGGCATTTTTGCACACTATAGAAATAAACACATCTTTGGTGATGGTGAAATACTTTCTGAATCAGTATTAAGTCATTACAATATTTGTATTGCGGAAAAATGCAATGTGAAAAAAGTCAAACTTTTCATTTGGACATTTCCAGTTGGAATGTTTAGTTTACTATAATGTTGAGAATTAATCTTTTACCTTCCAAAAGTTTCAGTCCTGTTTGAACAAAAACAAAGGATAACAAATAATCTTCTTCATCTGAAACAAGGATGATTGTCTGCCCCAGCTTCTCAAATTTCCATATTTTTCAAGAAAGGTAATTATTTCAGATTATCTAAAAAAAAAAAAAAAAATCCCATTTGATTTTTTTTCAGAACACCTAGGGAAACAAAATATCTAATATACAGTGAATCCTGTTCAGTAGCTGATATCATCAGCTTGTACTGACACTGAACTTGAGCTGTGTAACTTGCTGTTCCTCTAAAGGTCTACTATGTTCTCTGTTTTCAAGAATATGCATTTATGACAATGACATACAACTGTTAAGGACAGATAATTAAGATAATTAAGAAAAGAAGGATAAAATGTTCCCCCTTTTCACGAGTGTTAGCAATATTATATTCCTGCTCCAAGCCAACTACTCTAAGGAACATTGAATTTAAGACAATTATAAGATAAATTATTTATAATTCCTAAGGTAGTTTATCAACAGTTACCAAAATACAGATATGGTAGATAGCAATATTATACATTATTCTTTGATGACATTGTATATAATTTCCATTATTGTTATAAATTCATCTCTGCTTCTTTTTATGTATAAACAGAGCATTTTATCTAATAATATTTTCTTCAGATACTGCTATGTTTTTATATAGGTTAGTTTTAAATATATATTTCCACCTTCATTTTACCATCAACCTTGAGTATGCAGGCAAAGACTATTATTACTGCTTTCAGTGTCTTTGCTATTTGCTTAATAGCAGGTTTCAGTTGATGTGACCTTTTACTTGATAAAAAGAAAATACGGCACCAATGGATTGCTATCATCAATAGCATACAATTAATCAGGCAATGATTTAATGAAAGAATAATGTCAGAAGAACTGTGTTGGAAAAGCTATTTTAAGACTTGGAGAAGATTTTATGCAAAAAGCATATGCAGAAGGTAGTGATTTCATTAGCATAGTGCTTAGGAATTGACAGCAACCTTAATTTTCTTCTCTTTTCTCTAATTTTATGCTTAAGTGATCATTGAAGTAAGTGATGTGGAAAAGAGAAGCACCTCTCCTTTGTCTTAAAAAGATGAAGCAAAACATTTAACGAGTAAAAGGAGGTTTCAGTCATCTGCTTTCCCAGATAATGTAGTTGCCAAACAAAGCAAGCTGTGACCTCGATTAACTGTGGCATGATCTCTGACTTGCTCTCTAGGTATTACTTGATCCAAGGACATCTAAGCAGGTAACAAAAACATGCCCTGAACACTGGTTTTAAGGACATTTAAGGAATTAGTTTGCCTCTCATATTTCAAGGTAGATTTTGTTGAGGAAAAATTAGGTGTTCTGTTAGGATTTGAGTGAAGATATCTTAATGGACCATCTATAATGCTCTGAGGTTAAAGCTGAGGAAAAGTTGTTCCAATTAAATTTCTGTTCATATAGAGAGCAAAATAGCATCCTAAAAGTAAAAATATTTCTTGAAAGTTATTTGTCCTATTCACACATTAAATCTTGAGCGGTCCACCTCAAGTCCCTTTGGTGTGCTCACGATATCACTTCTGTGAATGTGTAGCATTGCTTTCCCTTAACTATAAAAGTCCTTGCTCTTGAAAATTCTAGAGTAATATCAAAAGCAATTGAGGCTGTAAGAGCTTTTTATTGAGAAAATGATTTTGTGTCATATTCCAACAAAGCTTTTACTCTATTCTTTTTTGTTTGTTTTTAGTTTTCTACCACTAGTCCTACTTCTGTTCTAACTTCATAGGCTATTTTTCTACTTCAGTACTCATTAACTTATGTAATTCCTGAAGAGTCATCTAGAGTCTAGTGTGCTAATTTAAATTATAGAATATTTATTTTATTATCTTTTCTCCTCTGCTATGCTATATGAATTGAGAAATATTGATATGTTGTTGAAAATTCAGGCCTGAGAACTGTCTCCACAGTTCTGCTTTCTTCTGGAAAAACTGCAGATGAAAGAATCAAATTATTAAAATAACCAGGAAATGTCATCTGTTTTAAAATAAGTTTTCTTTTTTTTTTTTTACTGGCCGTGTTTCTATCATAGATTCATATTGTTCAGCTGGGGTTTTATATTGGACAACATATGAAATATCATTCTTACAGGAATACAGATTTTCACATTACATAAATATTTGCAACATATCAATAATCAGCACAATGGGCACAGGGAGTTATTAAAAGTAAATATTCAATGCATTACCGAAGAAAGAAGGAAAGCACAGTATTCTTTATACTGCCATTACATTGCTGTGGCTCTTGGTGTCAGGTAAATAGTACTTTATTTATGCCAAAAAAAGGAAAAAGTATATTTATAGTGCAAGGTAAACTTGTATTTCTCAAATGCAGGGATGTAATTCAAGATGCCTAAGTCAAGAGACTGAACTCTATGGGTATCTGCATAATCAAGCAGGAGAGAGAAAGGTGCAATAGTGGATGGTTGGGCGCAGGACACTTAAATTTCTCAGGAATGCGCCATTTTATTTCCATTTTTCTGTTCTAATTAATAAATATATGAGGTGACTACATTTTAATGATGGTGTTCTTTTCTGTTTCACTCCAGTACTGCAACTTAAATATGATAATATTCTTTCTATTTGCATGTAGTCCAGTGGGAGAAGTAGACAGGCTAATCCTACATAAATTTTACCACATTAAGAGCCACGAGCATTCTATTAAAGCTGTATATTCTGAACCTCTGCTTGACCTCGAAGAACAGCTTGTTATTGAAGTAAAAACAAATGTAATTGCAAAATTAATAAAAAAAAAATAGAAGACGAAAAGCAAGGGGACATTTAATTATCAAGTTTGCTTCTGGCAAAATGAGCTTCCAATTTTCTTCTTTTTTTTTCATTCTCTGGAAATCTGCAGAAATGAGATAACCCTTAATCCAAAACTCATTCTTTTTATTTACTCCCACAGTATTTACCTTCTCCACCTTGCATGTTTCTGTTTAACCAAGTATTGTACACAAAGAAGGGAAGAGTCTTCAACCCCAATGCTTTCAAATGGGAGGTAGTAATGACTTTAACAACTGTGGCATAAGAGCACAGTGCCAGTGAAAGGTAAGTAATACCTTATGCAACGCTGAGTAACATCTTTAAGGAAGCACCCTGTACTCACTCATGGGTTCATCATTTAATTTATGTCAGAAAAGAACTTTAAGATCAACAAGTCCAACCATGAACTCAGGATTGCCAAGTCCACCATTAAACCATTTCCCTCAGTGCCAAAGCTACACATCTTTTAAATACCCCCAAGGATGTTGACTCAGCCAGTTCCCTGGGCAGCCAGTGGCAATTCTTGATAAGCCCTTTCATGAAGAAATTTTTCCTATTATCCAATCTAAACCTCCACTGGTGCAACATGAGACCATTTCCTCTTATCCTGTCACTTATTACCTGAGAGAAGAGACCAACCCCATCTGGCTACAGCCTCCTTTCAGGTAGTTGTAGAGAGTGATAAAGTCCCCCCGAGCCTCCTTTTCTCCAGGCTAAACAATCACAGCTGGTCCTCATAGGATTTGTGCTATGGACCCTTCACCAGGTCGGTTGCTTCATTTCCTTCTCTAGACCTGGCCATCCAGCCAGTTGTCAACTCAGTGAAAAGTGAGCAAGTCCTTTTCATGAGCAGAAAATTTTCCACAGAAATCCTGTGGAAACAGTGTCAGAGGCTTTACTGAAATCCAGTTAGGCTACATCCACAGCAGATTGACTTGTCATAGGAGATCGAGTTACCCAAGAAGGGACTGTCTTTTATAAACCCATACTAGCTGGATCTGATCCTCTGATTGTCCTGTTCATGTCATACACCTTTAATGTTTAAAATAATGTTGACATTTTATTGTTATTTGCCTTTATGTATCCTTTTTCTGAATATATTTAATAAAATGCTAGCATGCAAATTCCCATTTAAATTACATACTGTATTCAAGTCTGGCAAAGTAACAGCAACTATCCAGAAGGAAGAACAAACTGCTATTTTTAACAGTGCTTTGTAAGATACCTACATTTGTAATTACAAACAACAACTCACTACAGATTCCTTTTAATTGCTTCAGTCAAATTCTTGCAGTTCATTTAGCACATACTGTTTAATCCTGATGGACATGGAAATCTAGGGGAGTTCTTGCAAGATGAGCTGAATAGCTTGACTTAAAGGCCAATAATGAGATTGTCCAAAGTTATTCATTCTTGGGGAAAAAAAAATCAGAAGCTTGTCATTCAGGTTGACTTCAGTACTGCAAAACTGAATTTATGATATATTGTAAGTAAAACAACTTTGCTTTTCTGAAGAAATTGCTTTTTTTTAAAAGCATGTATCTGGAAGGAATAATAACAAAAAAGCTAAATTTGATGTAGATTAATTTATGTGTCTTCAGTAGTCTGTCTCACATAGTTTATTTCTATCATCTGAAAAGGTTCACTGCAATCTTTATAAAGGAATACATGTGCTATCTATAACATATTTTGAAATTACTTCTTATTTGTAAGAAAAAACAGCTCCTTATGAAACTTATGTTCAGGGCTGCATTTCAGACAGCTCACACTGAATGTTGTGCAATTCTCAGCATGTATTTGAGGAAGAAGAAGCATGTTCAGTGAATGAATCAAGAGTTTTCTATGAACTGCCTTCTTTCTTTGATACAATTATGGAATAAAGTTTGTGGTTTTCTTTTAATAATTGTTTTAAATGTAAATCTTCTATAATGCTTTCTCATTACTTCTTGCATACCTGTTAGGATGTCTTCCTCTTCTTATGGAATTCCATCTCCCTCATTTGGGATATTTATGGGAGCAAATTGTTTTTGAAACAAGAAGAAAATTCATTGTGTAATTACAAAGATGACAGTTAAATAAATTGGAAATCTGGTTATAAGAAAGACACAGTTTATATCTCTGGAGTTTCTTAAATTATTAAATCTCACTGAAGATAAAAAGAGCCCAAAATTCATTTGAAATGTCATGACTGCCTTGTGCTGCTTGTCTGCATCACTAGAAATGGCATTGAGGATAATTTTATATCTATCTGCAACTATTTTAGCAATAAATATGTGCAAAATGTGGCTTCTCTTAAGGACTATAAATGATTCTATTATATTATTATAATTTTACAGTTCAATTATTGCTAGTATAATTTTAATGTTAAACTTTGATACCTAGAAATATGGGACTTCCTTGCTAAAGGCACTAGCAAATAATGGTTCCCAAGGATTGTAAGTATTTTTTCCCCATGCCTCAATTTAGTAAAGCACTTTCCAATACATTTCCCAGAAGTCTTCCATTTTCCAGTTCTGACAAGTGCTGCTGCAAACTCAGTGAAAGAAATAGACATTCATATGGTCAACCCACTAGATTTAAATTTAAAAAGAGGGGAAACAAAACACCCAAAGCAGACATGAAAACAACAGGAAAAAAGAAGTTTTAATTTTGGCTATATGAGCCAGATAGTATAAGCGAATCATTTATAGGCAGTATATGTACTATTCCATTCCAGAGTACATGCAAAACAGCATTCCATTATAACAGATACCTAAAGAGGGAGAGACAGGTCTGTTTTTACAGTTACAACAGCTATACATAATTCTGTTTTAAGAAGACAAAAAATTAACAGCATAAAAATATCATGGGATTATTTAAGGGATTCTTTTTTTTTTTTTTTTTTTTTTTAACAGGGATAACAGATAATCTGAAAACATTATTCAGGAAAATGTGGATTTTAGTTATTGCTTAAACTATATGGGTTTTTTAAAGCCATTAACCTGCCTTATTTGAGTAATTGATTTGTTCAATTCTAACAATGAATGTAAAGGATAATATTATGTGAGTCCAGCTGAAAATATCACCTGTATTTTGTAAATATAAAAAAAAATGACTGGATAAAATTAAACAAGAAATATTAAATTTATTTACATGATCTATCATTATCTTTTTGTTATTTTTGCTATCTAGTTATAATTTGGTATACAGGAGATATATTGGTAAACTGGAGTCAGGAAAACAGGTTTAAAATGTAGCTTGAGGAACAACAGGATCATAGTTAAAAATAAAAAGATAATCATCAGAAGTCATTCTGTGTTAAAATATAAATAGAGATAAAATATAAATAGAGATAAATTTGCTGTTTAGCAAATCAGCTCTTTTTTCTGTTGTTCCCTCAACTCTTTAGTCACTTGAGGGGGAAGATTTTCCCCCAAGCCAAAAGCAAATTTAGTCAAATTGTCTGGAAAAGCAGAGCCTCTCTCTAGTGATACTGCCTTTTCTGGTCTTATGCCTTCAACTTTTAGCCTAGGTAGTGCACAGCTACACTAGAGTTTCTTAAAATCAACTACAGTAATTGTATTCCTGAAGAAAATATCATTCTCTGAAGTACAGACATAGTGCAAAAGGAGGAGTGATGGTATCTGTACAATGTAACCACGCTACTGAATGTATAGCAAGTGCTTAATGGATTACATGAAGGCAGAAAAACTTTTACGCAACACAAAGTGGAAATGGGGAAAAATAACATGAAGTGTTTTGTGACTAATGACGTTTGTAAAACTTACACATTCTACTGCCCAAAACACATCTAAAAACTTCAATCTGAAAAAATTTCTGAATCCAAAGGCCAGGAATTATTTAGTGAAAAAATAAATATCGAGACACAGGAATTTTCCAGTTCTCTTGAACTGGAACTGGATATGCTATTTTATGGATTTGATTATGAAAACAACATTGAGACATGCCTATTTATAGGCCATAAGACCTGATAAGATGATCTCCATTTGAAACTTTCTTTCTATGTTCCAAATGACCTCACAAAAATTAATACCAGTGAAAGGAAAGGAAATGGAAAGGTAGAAAGGTCTCCACAGGCAGAGGGAGAGGAGAGTTGATGGTCTGCTCTTAACTTCCTCATATGCAGCAGGAGTTTGGGGAATGTTATATGGATTTCTGTGCCCAGCTTTAGGCCCTTTTACTGTTTTTACCTGTGCAAGTTTGACTGCAAGGTCTTTGAGGATATCCAGTTGATGCTGTTAGCACAATTTGTACAATATCTAGAACTATAGGACTGCCTGATATTCTACAGTAAAAAATAGTATAGAGTTTTGGTGAAAGTAGTCTATGAGGGGTGGGCTAGTTGCTCTAACCTTTCTATCTGTGAGCATAATCTTAATCTTAAAATTTGTTTTTTCTCCTCTTTTATGCTGAATGCTGTTTTGTTCATAAGACAAATGTGGCTATGCAATGCTGCTGTGTGGCTGGCATCTCACATGTCCTGAATGGAAGGAAATGTCTGACTTCTTGCACAGATGAAGTTATTGTTGTGGCTTGCTCTAAGGTAAAACATTAGCTTTAAAGTAATTATGCACTTCATAGGTACAAATTGCAAAGGGTTTCACTGGAAAGTACAGGAAAATATTTTCCACGGTGGCTTCCCCCAGTTAAAATTTGGGAATTTGACAGGAACACAAGCAATTAAATCACATCTTCAGCCCAGATGAGTGTTCCAACTTAGACTATGGTGGATTGCTGAACACCTGCACCAACATTTCTGGGTCTCCTCCAAAGCATATTGAAGACAACAGTTACATTCTCAGTAATGCAATGAGTGTTGAACTAATCTCTAAATTTCCTTTGCTTAGTTCACATTTTGAAAACTGTAAAGGAAAGACCTGGACTTTTAAGTCACCAGTGCAGCTATATAAAAGAGAGCTTTATTCTGAGAAAGGTGAAAGTGTCATTGGGTCATGTTTTCCCACACTGATATGCCATTTTTGACCCATGCCATTTGGTCACAAATCACATAAAAAAGCAGGTCGTGTGGAGTGGAGAGACACAATCTTGGAAAGCAGAACAAAGGATCATTGTTGATGGTGTGAAAATTATTTAAAATTTGAAGTCTAACAAGGAGACTTTGAAAATAATGGACTAGCTTGATGGAGCTTTAAACTCAAGTTTGCTTTCCTAAATTTCTTCTCTAGACTCAGAAAGCAAAGATGTGAGGAGTAGTTAGGTGTAAATGCAGATTTATCGGATCTGGCAAGCTTTTTGACTGTGAAACAGTAAGCTCAGAAGCAAATCCTTTCTTCAGCATTATTGTCAATCAGTCCAGAGGGGGAAGCTATCCAAGCTGTTCACCTTGAATGAACATCTTTTAGCAGTGCATTGAAAAAAACAATTCTGTTTCAAGCGATTCTGTCACTAAAACAGCAGTCCTGAAACAACGCTTAAAAGCTATTAAGAAAAACAACGAGAAAATAATGAATATATAGAAGGCGTCAAACAACACAGTACTTGATGAACAGGACAAATCTATAGGAAAGAAAACTGTTTAACAAAGCATTTTTAACTTTCACTCTGTCTTTCCCAAGATGCAGAGGAATAGTGATTTCCCTAAGTAACACTGCATTAGATCAAATGCTGATCAGCTAACCCAGGCATTTTAATACAAGCTGGTGGATACAAACAGATTCAAACAATGCAGTGAACACTTTATTAATTTTTTTTTTTTTTTTTTTTTTTTTTTTTTTTTTTTTTTTTTATGCAGGGTCCTTCTTTGGTGATGTTTACTAAGAGCTCTGAAGAAAACTAGAATGATTAGTAAGTAGCATCACATGCCAGAGTACTGCTCCTATATCCTGGTATTTAAAAGACTCCTCTGAACTGTAGCAGTAGCTACTATAGCATATCTCGTGTGCTCTTATTCTGAATCCATGTTGTGGTGCTGCAACCCATATTCTTCGTATCATAAACCTGTTAATGCCTAATCCTCCTGGCTGCCCACCTGTCATTCAGTTCACCATCTTGACCCAATGAAGTGTCACGTGCCCATCCTATGAAAGAAGACTCCTACACCAGCCAGAATTAGTTCCTGAAGACTGCATTTGGACTACTCTAAAAGGAGCCCAGAGTATAAAATACATTACGATCAGGCCTCTCAAAAATGGCTATAACAGTTTTTAGGTGTTTGGGGATTGACTGGAGTGTGGGGATTGAATGAAGGGGGAAAATTTTGATTGCTACAGACTGGCAGGTTTAGTAGTAAGTCAGGTTTTCTTCTTCATTATCTACAGCTAAGACATTCCAGAAAGGGATTGTATGTCAGTGTATGTTAAGAATATATTGAGATAATAGAAGATTTTGGCAGGAATGGTGCAGACTGCTTTTCATGTGTAAACCCTGTTATTAGCTGTTGAGAGGCAGTAATACTAGGTCCTTACTATTATGCCTTTGCTATTCTTCCTGAATGAATGGCAACACAATAGGAACATTTATGTATGTTCTGCTGTTCAGTAGTTTGGAACCTGTGATTTAGAGGTGGAAAAAAAAAAGCAAACAAAAACAAAGCATCTTTTATAACCATAAATGTTCTCTGTGGATTTTTTGCACCTGGTAAAAATTTTCTATACTGCCCTTGTCAGATGCTTTAGTATAACCTGTCCTCAGAAGATACAGAGACATAAAATCAGTAGCCTGAATGTTTTGTGAGAGAATAGTTAAGAAATTTGAAATTTTGAAAGATTTTTTTAAAATGACTAGTTTACTCTGAAATATTAATGACAACAGAAGATTAGGACATACTTTCAAAAGAAAATGGACAACTAAATTCCAAACTACTTTGATAATCCTACTAAGGACATTTATATCTGTTATTTAGCCAGCTAGAACCTGAATACAAATCCTAATCATAAATGGCTAAATGATGCAGAGGAACAGATATAAAAAAACCATTGTGTCTGCTAATGCTGATTCATCACCAGTGTAAGCAACTATTAAATCAGTATATTACAACTTTGAAATGTCAGTGAAAGTTCAAGCTCATATCATCTTCTTCAAACACCAGACCCTTGCATTGATTTATGCTCTTCCAAATTATTCTTGCTGCATTTAATCATTTACTGGGACCTAATACTGTTTTAGATTCAGTTACAAAGCTGGGAAAATATAAGAAAGGAAAATTTTCTAAGGCAAACTCTAATCATGTGAGAATTATTTGTTTTACTCCAAGGCTAAAGATTAATATGTTTCAAGTAACATAAAAGTTATGTTACTTGAATAAATACTTATGTATTTATTGAAATGTTGTGTTTTCTGGGAAGATGTATCTATAAGGACCTTGTTGCCACTTTTATTGTAATTTTTACTTTTCTACTTATAAATTCCTGCTTTTTCCTGTCTCCTCACCCTTCCATTTTCCCTCCTATGCTCCTTTTGGACCAGTTGTCTCTTTACACTTCTGTAGTGAGTCAGAAAGAGACAGAAGAAATAAAAAGGTTAGAGAAAAGAAACAAACTATTCTTGAAACTATTCACTAGGTGAAGCGATTCACCTGAAGCCATTCAAGAGCAACTGCTTTGAATCCCTTTGAAATGCCATTCAAACTTTTAGTTGAACTCACCTCAATAAATAATGCTTTGTGAAAGCCAGGCTCAGGGCACAGATGAACAATGAAAGGAGATGATACCAGGGAAAAAGGAAAAACTGTCAGAGGCAGAGAAAGGCAGGGCAGGAAGGCACTATCCAGGCCACATACTAAAAATTATTTTATTTTATATTATATTTTTTTATATTTTATATATTTATGTTTATATGATTTATATAATAGATTATAGATAAGAAATGCATGCAAGCAGTTATATAAAACTTATTAATTATATATATATTTCTATTTTTAATTGAAAATTAGATTTTAAGATGTACCTATTTTCTTCTCCCCATCATTTATATTAGAAAATTGCTCTAGAGTTTCATTTGTTATAGGAAAAAAAAAATAGCTTCCACTGTAATCTCCATTCATCCCTACAGGAAAAACAGGCATAGGATTGCATCTCATTTAGCCCTCTCCCCTCCACGAAGTCTTCCATATCTTCAAATGTCTACACAAAGTGCCCATACTGGGCACATGAAATGAAACATGAACATCAGGCTGCAAAGTCAACTCTGAAGAGCTAAAATAAAGTCCTCTTATTATAATGGCACTTGGAACTGGACACCACACATCCCAAGCTATAATTCATTTTAAGCACTAGAGAAGTACCTCATGGAACCAGGAGGAGACCAGACAGTATGGACAGGGTCAGCATACTCCAGTGACCTTGGTCCCACAGGTGATTCTCTCTGAGGTGGCAACGTGGGGCACTGACATTGTTACATATCTAAAGAAAATTTAGTCCATATTTGGCTTATTTTAGTTGGTCTAAATATTTTTAATTTGGGATTGTCACTCTCTTCGCTATTACTTATTACGGTCTTGGCAATGTTACCAATACTTCAATCTTAGAATGAATAAACCCAAACAAAGACTTCAGAAACTTTTCAGTAAATTAAGATACCTAATGAATTATTATTGCTCTAGTAAAATGGCTTGTGAATTGAAATAGTTTATTATACCTTAGTGGGTAAAAGAATATGAAGGTTGAATAGAGGAACTGATGTTTTTTATTTGAAAAACTGATTATTTGAAAAAATAAGCTTCATAAATTTAATATGGTGTTATTTGTGTCAGCTGAAAAAATATTTTCTTTTCTTTAGAGGTATGATAGTCCATTCATCTGATTGCCACAGGTTTTGTTGCATCTATCAATTAATTCTTTTTTCAAGCTGTGCTCATCTGTGTTTGAACTGAACACACCATCAATCAGTGGCTCATGCAATTGAAAGGTCACTTAGGGGAACTGCCCATCACTGCAGTTGGTAAGAAAAAATATTGAAAGGTAGGTAACAAATAGAAGTAGAAAAATAAAGTGTCTTTAAATTGCTGTTTGTTTCATATTAAAGCAATTAGAAAAGTGGGATGGATGGGCAGTACATGAGCCTTTCATAACCCGTATAACTAGTGGAGAGAAAACTGTTCATACTCTGAGTTTTGGTCTTCTTAATTTCAAAATGACACAGCAGGCCCTGAATAAATTCTTCAAGGCCACAGAGTAGCCTGCACTGCAACTCAGCAGAGGCAGACGTGAAGAGGAATACCAACAGTAGACACTTCTAGAGGGTGTAGTTTGATCTATATTAGTCTGATCCTGCAGACCAATGATTTCAGTGTTTGTGGCCAATTAGCTGTGCTTCTGGAGAGAACCTTCAGGTTTAGTTTCACTGGAAATAATAATAGTATGTGAGCTGAAGTGTCAACTGAGGTGTGTCATATGGTGACATTTCAGAACTATACATTAGGGGCATATTTCTGCCCTCAGCTGAAATGTAGCATAAATGCACCCATAGGTAGGTAGCAAATGATGCCTGGAGACTGGGTCTATGTGAAGTGGTGGGACAGTGATCTTCTACAAGCCAAGTGGAGAGAACCATTCCAAGTTCTGCTGTTCATCCTCACTGCAGTCAAAGCTGCTGGCAAAGGACCCTGGATTCACGACTCCAGAGTTAAGAAAGGTTCTGCTCCTGAGACAACTGCAAAAACAGACTGATGCAGATGAAAATATGCTTAAAGTGATTCCTCTTCTGTGCCCAAAGAACTATTCATGATAATCATTATTTTTCTTTGTACTTGCCTGTACAAGACACTACTAGTTAGATATTTATTACTGTTCATTATTGTTTTTTTTATTATTGTTATTGCTACTTAATTACTGTTAGATACTTATCTATTATTAAATATTTACTGTTAGATATGTGCTGTCATTAGATACGTATCCATTGTTAGATATTTATTTACTAATAGATGGTTATGTGTTGTTAGTTTCTTACTATTGTTAGATATTTATCTGTTATTAAATACCCATTTTAATGGATATTTAGAATAGACACTTGACAAGCTAAAGGCCTTATCAAGCCTCTAAAGGGGAGATTTAATGCCTTGAGTTTTAGCTTTTATATTTTTCAGATTCTCTACTTCTTAGTGTGTGACTCTGAAACTTCATATTAGGCATTAGTAAGATCTCTTCACAGGGTAGTTAGACAAAACAATCCCTTCCTTGCTAGAGAATCAAGGACAACCAGTGCACAAAGGAGGAAAAAAACCCCCAGGGAATAGGGGGCAAGGCAGGGGGTGAGACTTCATTGCCTGGGGCAGTGGCTGGACAATTGACCCCAATATGTGGATGAACCAAAACACATAAAAGTATAAGGACCCGTGACTGGGATCCATCTTGGATTTGATTTGGTTGTAGCCCTGGCCAGGCTCTTGCACTGCCCAAAGTGTATCCTTTCAATAAATACCTATTTTATTCTTTTTGCTCTGTTTAATCTCTGTTCCAGGTCAGCCTTTCCAGGCATCATGAGCAGTGAAGTTTCTTGCAAATGCAGTGTTTTCAGAAAGGAAGTCAGAGGATTATAACAGCCATTAATGAATTCTGCAGTCTAAGACAGAATCCATATGCAGCAAAGCTGGAAAAGCTTAGGCAGCATGAACAAACTAAATAAACAGCCTTCAAATTTGTATTGCCATTTTTTTTTTTTTTTTGTCAGCACTACCTATTTTGCTTCTTTTGAATAGCAGATTTGCAGTTCAATATTTTACAAAGAACAACTATGTCATTTTCCCTTGTTTACTTTTTAAAAATAATACTTCAGATATATAATCAGATTTAACTTAGAGTTCTAATATTTCAGCAAAATGTAAAAAACAACGGTGAATCACTTCTGAGTTAAATAAGAATGAGATTGATACATGTAGATAATTTGGAACTATTATGCAATGAACTGTTTTTGTTCATGGCTGTTCCCCTAGTGCTGAAGCTAGTGTACGTGAAGGAGCAAAGGTATTTTGCAACTGTAAGTATAACCCATAAATAGATGAAGAAAGTATGTTCATTAGAAAATTTAGCATGGGAGTGACATTTGTGCCTGGTAAACAGTCTGACTTGCTATTTGAACTTTCTTGATTGTCAGAGAGGGTGTGGTTTCGCATGAGGTTGTTCAAGGTCTTTTGAAAAAATCGTGTGCCAGAGTCTTGTTTATTGCCACAAAGAAGTCTCATCTGTCAAAAAGCACTGATATTTTAAATTTATTTCTATGTGTATTGAAAAGGAGGAGCCTCTCTATTCTCACTTTCATGTAAGTCTGATATATGAATGATTAATTTTGATGATTAAATTTCCAGTTTCAGTCTGCACTCATTTGCTGTTGGTGTAGCCCATGGAACAATTGTGTTTGGAGGCTTTTGTGAAAAGCCAGGATGAGATACATTGTTGTTGCAATGAGAGCAGAAGCCTTTGAAAAGATATCATACACGTACTAGACAGCCATCAAAAGATTTTGGAATCTTTTTAAATCAGAAAAATTCTAGGTTTCATACCCCAGAACTTTTTTTAGTGCAACAGTGTTATTTTTGCAGTTTGGAATTTCTCTTTTATCCCTTCTAAACTTCTGCAGGAAATACTGAATGGTTTTGCAGAATTGCAGAGCAGTGCTCACTGTTCATAGTGAACATTGTTGGTATGGACAACTACAGAAAATAAAATTCCTGCTGCTTCTGGTATGTTTCATGTGAGATGATATTTCATTATATAGATCAGCTTACAATTATTACAGTTTTTTGTTGTTGTTGTTGTTGTTTTTGTTGTTTTTCTTTTTTAAAGACACAATTACATATCTAATTTTTTCCCTTCATCCACAGAAGTTAGATTATTACAACTAGTACAATGGTGAGGAAAACCAACAATATTGAGCCTAATCTGCCTTTCAAATTTCAGACTGAATTCTTAGCAAAATTTGAGTTATGCATTTTAAAAATGTTCACTGCTAAATGTACATAAATATAATAAGACTCATTATTTAACCGAGCAGTTCTCCAGACTGATTTTTATAACACAGTCATTTCTTTAAAGCTGAACAGGGATCTTATTTCATATAGCAGAATGCCAGTGTGGAGGAAAAAAATGAGCATTCACATACTCTGCAAAGTAAAATGCATATAGATGGATGATATGTTATATCCTAGTCTCTTTCAAATACATTAAATCAATCAAACAAAAAATCATAAGCACAAGCATTGTTATTCAAAATTCACTAAAAATTACTAAAAATTCTCTTATCCAATCTAATAATACACAAGCTAATTGCTATTCTAAGAAGGTATATGATACACAGGTGAAGGATTTCTATCTATTACCATTATTTCTGAGCAAATGTTCCTCATGAAGAAGACTTGCCTTCTCTTAGATCAGTAGTGGATTACTCCTCTTGAAAACTACTGAGGTGTGACAGTAGAGGGAAAATGATTCTATTTTTCCTTCAACCTATCATATAGCTAAATCACAGTTCTTCTGAAACGTTAATAACTGATGTGATGGGATTGAAATAATAAGCATCTGTCAGTCTGGGAAAGATATCAGCAAGAAATCCCTATCCTACAGATGCTGGTATTAAAATATTTACGTATCCCCCTACTATGTGAAATGCATGAAATGTATTGAAAACTTTCCTCCTTATATTTCAGTAGAAAAATGGTTAAATTAAGTGCTCAGAAAATTAGCTTATATTTTCTGTTGCACAGACATATTAATGGGAAAAAAAAAAGAGTTAATTGCAATTAGAGAAAATTGTTGTAGCATGCACAAGTCACATCTATTTCAATGGAAGTAAGTTTTTTTTTACCTCAAGGATCTGCACTTTAGTTTATAAACTAGCAGGTCCTTGCAGTAGATATTTCATGTGCTCTGTACCACATTTAACAAGATGAACTCTAATCAAGGCCTGAAGTGCTGTTCTGTTACTACTATCAAAGGAAGAAATATTTTTGATGTTATATCTGTAAATGAATCTGAATTGCTCTGTTCTAAATTTCCCATTATAATGAACAAAATTTAGAATAATTGGCATATTTAATGTTTATGCATATATCGAAATTCTCCCTTAATTAGTGGTTAAGAGAACTGAGTAGAAAGAGTTAAAGATTTTTATGTTCTTAACAACTATCCTCCAGAAAGGGACTACATAGATAAGAGCAACAGTAAAATATTGCATTTGTTTATTATACCAAATGTATTTGAATAAAGAAAATGTGATGTAGGTATTTTTGTGTTCTATGCCACCATCAAGCCTCGAGCACTCTCATATTCTAGTGCATGTGGCCATCAGTCAATGGCTAAATTAGCCACAAATTTTTTTTCTTATTGTATACTTTTTGTTCATTCCATATTTTATATGTAATGTGTTTACAAATAAAAGAGAGGATCCTAACTTTGAAGTTCAGGCAATTATATCTGTGTCAGTATGAAATGCTGTGCTGGTTGTTTTCACCTAGATAAATAGCTTGACAAACTGTTGAAGGCGCTCCACAGACAAGGCTCTGTATGACTAATATATCTCAAGAGGTATGTGCTTTTACTTGCTGGAAGTTGTTCCAAATTTATAAAAAAAAAATATGTTGTAAGCTGTGTGGAAGAGTCAAGCTGCAGGCCATATTTTGCTGATATTATTGATTAGAACATGGAAACAAACAGTCTTTTTTTGCAGGTGTTTTCTCAAAGTATGTGGGAAGGAGTATATAAAATAATATCTTCAGGAATAAAAGTGAGAAACTATGGAAATATGGTGGAGAGGGGGAGAGGAAAGAATTGAGAAGGAGAATGAAAAACATTAAGAAACAGACACACATTTATCCTTATTTTTGCTCTAAGAGGAAGGGCAAACAACTTTAAAATGTTTTCACACACACTCTTATTTTATTCTTATATACCCTGAAGGCCTTCTAGCTCTCACAGAAGACAACTGGAGAAAAAAGCAAACCAGTAGCTTAATTCTCTGGCCATACATCATCTCTGTAAAAACAGAACAGCACAATCAGCTTGGCCAAACTGGTAGTAGTAATGCATTGGTAACATTAAGAGGCCACACTGAACTTGAGTTTGCATAATTTATCAGAAAAAATACTCTTTCTTTATCATCAAGTCCAAAAAAGAGAACTGAATAAACTAAACAAACTAATTAAGAGGGTCTCACTGTATCTGCTGCTGTTCATGTGACTGGCTCTACTCCTGCTTACCTGGTAGTGCAGTAACTCTCTTATAAAAAGATAAACATAAGGTAGAGATGACCAGACTGGTTACTTCAGTGATATGAATCACTTTTTCAAAATTCTATCCATAAGAGAAGAAATATAAGGAAAAATAATCCTTTCTTTAAAAAGAAGGCTGAAACACAGAGACTTTTAAATTTATGCCCTTTTAAGGTATCTATTATGTCTTCAAATATATGGTCAATTTTTTAAATTTTTCTACATCTAAGATGCAGATATCCCTCTTCATTGTTTGCTGAGTCTGAATGCAGGGAAGAAGAGGTTTCTGGGGATCTAGCTCAAGTGAAATTGATGTCACAGGGAGTCTCTTCACTGCTTCAGTGGGAATGTGATAGCACTTTATTAGAATATAATTTTTTCCTTGTTACAATCATATCCTTGGCTTGTTTGTCATGTTTTGAATGTAAACGGATCAGGTGTGTGTGAAACAGAGATATGGGGAGAATGAGAGAGGCAGGGTGCAGTTTATTTCCCAACTGTGAAATAAACGTTGAAGTATCTTTGCTTCCAGTGAAACTTTTACCTCCAAAAAGGATAAGCCATCATAACGTTAAAAAGAATTTCCTAAAAATGGCATAATTCATCAAAAAGAAGAGGTGCACTGTGTGAAGGCCTGTAGTCCAAACTTCCACTGATAATGCAAGAATAAAATGCATAAAAAACACTGTAGTAAATTTAACTAGAACCATCATCTGTTAATTGCTGATAAATGTCTTTTGGTATTTCCACAGTTAGTTTGGCAACCAGAAAAAAAAAATCGGAATATGCTGTATCATGTTACACTGGGCTGTTGTCAATGATAAGGTTCTGGCCATAAGTCAAGAGTCTTGACTTCAGAGTGTCTCAGTACAATCTGCAACATGTTTTGTGTTGTTTGTTTTTGGGTTTGGTTTTCTTCAGCTTTTTATTTGTCTTGGTGCCAAGCATATCTGCTGTTAATTTAGATAGGCACTATCCCACCTCTTTTGGATTTTAAAAAAAGGAACAATAATTATTTTCTCAAATTTACAGGGAACAGAGAGTTCCAAGATCGCTTTTCCTATAATTTTGCCTTTCCTTTCTTCTGTTCTTTTGTTAAATTTAACAAATAAGGGTGTATCCTTTTCTACCTCTTCTCTCCCCTGGATGCTGTGGTGCTCCTTGAACATGTGTCTGCGTTTGTGCCTTGAACTTCAATGCCAGAGAAAATAGTAAAGAAGTAACCCTCAAAAAAATTAATGCACATTCCATGTAGCCTCACTGCTTTACAGGGTTCATTTTAGAGAAGTGTTATAAATGATTAATCTTGAGGCTGAAAGGCAATAGTTTAACAATGTTTATTTTCTTTTCTTTTGCTATGTAAAACATCAGTCTTGACAGACTTGAATTCAGACATGTTTGAATTCTGAACACCTACTTCTCTCAGCAATATTAGTATGAGATCAACAGACCTGACCTGCTTAGAAAAATGAATTGTTTAATCCATTACAGAAGTTCCTAAGTTTTAGGCAATAATTCTATGACACTGAGGCAACTACTTGCCAGAAACAGTCATATGCAGAGGACATAAGGCCCTTGAACCAAAAGCCAAACAATAATGTAGGAATGAAACATAGACAGATATAAAAAAGTCAAAATAAACATCCCTCAAATCAGGTCATAAAAATGGAGAGAAAAATTGCACAAGCAAGCTCTTACCAAGGCCCCTTTGTTAAAGGACAATGGTTTAATGGCTCCCACTCATACACCAGGGGATGATTCTTCAGCAAATAATTTTTCTTAGTAAGCATCAAAAATAGCAACTTGAATTGGATGAATAATGGAAAATAGTATCTCTAAATACTAACTTGAATTTTTAAATATTTTTGTTCAAATAACATGTATTTCTCTATGATGTTTGCATTCAAGAATAATTCCATGGATATGTTTTACCTGTACAGGTGTGTCTGTGTCAAGTAAAAGGGATTCAAAGGGAAATTTTGGATTATAGCCATCAGAAAGGCAAAAGCAGTATCATGGGACTTACCTCAAATGCAGTAATCTACTCTTAATTCCCCTGGAACAAACCTGTTCTGAAAGTTACTTCCAGAATGGATTCACTGAGTCAATACATTACTGGAAATCAGCTGCTACCCATGAGCCTTTTGTAGGTTTGAGAAGGGTCTGGCAAAGCTGTGCACTGTACTTGGAGTATCAGAAAACTTGCAACCAAAGTCCCTTTACTACAGAAACTAATCCGAGCATACCAGTTTTCCATATAAAAGGCCTTCACATAAGAACAAAATTGTGTATCCATATTTTTGTTCAGATCTGCAGGTAATGTAAAGCTAACTAAATGTTTTAAATTTCTTTTCTGGAAAGTGGAAACAGGAGGGCAATCAACTTGTTATAGAGAACATATTAATTATATTTATGTGGTATAAAATAAATACTCTTTCCTTTTCCCAGGAAAATATCATGGAAAGCATGCATACTCTAAAGGCCTTGGCTTCTTGTGTGGAGATAACAAAGATTCAATTTGCAAGCTGATGAGTGAATGCCACAGTAAAGCAGTAACAACCCTTGCTGGATTATGTGGAAGTTAGAAAGTGTCTTGGGTATCAATATACCTGCAACTTAATTGCACAATATGATGAGAAATTATAAGTGATGATACTTTGAAGTGTTTATTTTTTAAAACATAGTTCTCCTTATTTTCCACAAAGACAGTGCTTAATCTCTAGAAAAAGGACCCCTGACTTTTGACGAGAAATGTGTCTTCCTCCTGAGGTTTAAGTGTGCTATTTTTTATCACCTAATTTCAGTGTTGATATTTCTGTACTTCACAGAGTCACAGAATGGTGGGGGTTGGAAGGTGGGAATACTCTGGAGCTCGATCAGTTCATTCCCCACTGCTAAAGCACAGGTTGCACAGGATTGTGTCCAGGAAGGTTTTGAACACCTCCAGATAAAGAGATTACACATACTCTATGGGTAGCCTGTTTTAATTCTTAGTCACTCAATATAAAGAAGTTTTACCTCATGTTGAGATTCAGTGTTTCAGTTTGTGCCCAATACTCCTTGTCCTGTTTCTGGGCACCACTGAGGAGAGCCTGGCTCCATCCTCTTTATACCCTCCCTTCAGATATTTAGAGACACTGGTGAAGTTCCCTCTCAGATGCCTTTTCTCAAGACACAAAAGGTCAAATTCTCTCAGCTTTTCCTCCAAAGAGAGATGTTCCAATATTTTAATCATTTTTGTAAAACTTCACTGGACACTGTTCACTAGTTCATTTTTTTTCTCTTGAATGAGGGACCCCAAAACTGGACACAGCACTCCAAATGCAGCCTCACCTTCCTCAAGCTGCTGGCTACACTCTTCCTAATGAAATCCAGGATCCCATTTGCCTTGCTGACACAAGAGCTCACTGGTGGATCACAGAAAGCTTGTTGTCCACC
Source organism: Erithacus rubecula (assembly GCF_903797595.1). Lineage (NCBI taxonomy): Eukaryota > Metazoa > Chordata > Aves > Passeriformes > Muscicapidae > Erithacus > Erithacus rubecula. Next base: position 82,529,612 of record NC_136689.1, on the reverse strand, counting down.
AGGACCTATAGGTGCTTCTCCACAGAGCTGCTTTCCAGCAGGTACTGGTACCTGTGGTCATTCCTCTCTGGGTGCAAGACCCTGTACTTCCAAATTTTCAACTTATTTTTCCTAAAACATAATGTCATCAGGCATTTGCATGGTACAACTATCTGGATTTTATAAGTGCCTCTCTCCTTATTTTTCAAGTCCAATTGTGTCTCTTGTGAGGTGTAAAAGAGTATGTGTAAAATCAGTATGAATCCAATACAGGAGAGTGTGTTTGCTGGTTTTCCACCAGTGAGACAGATGTAGAATAAGGTAACGGAATGAGAGAAGAATAAGAGTCAACTTCTATCTCTATTCCTACCATCCAATAAACAATTCAATACATTTTTGTAATCTAGCTAGTGTGAATCCTTGAGTGTTCAGAAAAACTATGCTGCTTTATGCAGTGTTTGGATATTTTCCCTGACTAATCTCTTCATATTCTCTTTGTACAGTGGAGTTTAATGAATTAATGAATATATTTTGTAAACTTTCTGAGAAATTTACATGAATGATGTTGAAAGACATTAAAATAGGCTTTTAAAACTATTTTTTCTGATATCAATCTCTCCAAAACCTAGTCTTGAAGCAAAATATTAGGTTTTTTTCTGGGAAGAGGCTCTCTTCCAGCAAAAGACAAAGGTAGAATAACTATAATGTATTTAATTACTGCAAGATAAACCTCTGAAAAGACCAAGAAAGGATTTAAAAGTGAGCATAGCTATGCAAAAAAATATTGAGATATAAAAGACTGTCCAGCTTCAGCAGCATTGTCAACTTATTGATTGATAAATTCTGATTCCCTGTAATTATATTACATACAGCTCCAGAATATGTAGTAAAAGACTAGAAATGTTTACTTGGTGTGAAAGTCACATAAATCATTAATGCCACTGGGAATTCTAGCATAGTTGCCTGTAGGAACCCATGCACTGTGAATTTTTTTTTTATAGTGTGTTACTGTTCTCTCTATAAGGTTAAGACTCAAGTTCTATGAGGTGTTTTCCTTTCACCTTTCAGCAAAGGTCATAAATTCTTCCATTGTTAACTATATCTCATAACGAAAACTGGACAAACATTTTTCTAAATAAAGGTTAATGCCAGGTCATATTATATCTAGAACGCCAGGGGAATAGCACTGTAACTGTAATAATTAACAGAAAAGCCACCTGTGCCCTTAGGGTTGGTTTGTCACACAGTGATTTCTACTCCTGCACATTATATTACTGGAAAAATAAAAAGGACAATACATGTCTCCAGTAACATCAGTATATAGAGCCTACAGGAAAATAGAAGTGCTTGATGAGAATGATATTTCTCTGAGTTTTCTGTATTTATTGCAATAGGACTACACAAACTACTGAATGTTTAAGAAATACAGGATCCAGAATACCTCCTAGAACAAACTGTTTTAATGCTTAACCACAAATGGGCCCTGGGTTTGCTTTTTGAAACTGGCACAACTGGGAGTTTTCATTTCCATTAATAATCTTAGCATTTTAATCCATAAAATGCTAATATTTTATTGCCAGCAGCTGTCTGCCTAAAGCTGGTCATTATGAACAGGCAGGAAAGCAAGTATTTATCAGCCAAGAAGGGTATGATGGAACATTACCTAATAAACAATAATAGACAGTTAATAAGAAATAAAAATCAATATGCTGTCAAATGTGAAGCCAGTGCCATGCAGCTAGGTTGAAAAGATATGAGTCCTTTTAATCTGGATGAATACCTAATCAGGTACATTCCAAATGAGCTGAATTTATCAACAGCATTCTGAGAGAGACTTTTAAACAGAGAATTGTAAAAATCTTATCTGGACACCGAAATCCAGAGATTGTGAGTTTGCTGCTTTTTTGAGCATTTAAAAGTAAACTATCGGAGAGATTAATTTTGAGAAAAAAAGGTTTTTCAGCAACTAGCATAATGCTGATAGGACAGTGTTTCAAACTCCTAGCCTCCTACACTCATGTGGCCATCATTCTAAATGGAAAGTTTAGTCAGAGAGTCATGAAACAGCACTAGGCGAGGAAAACACATGGATTACCATCATCCTGCTGTAACATACAAGAATTCAAACTCACCTGGTAAACTCTAGATGTACTCCATTGCACTATTTCATCCCTATGAAAAATAGTTTCACAGTCTCAGTGTGAAAATCACTTTATCCAGATTTTAAAATATTTTAAGCAAACTTTCAATGGATGGAGAGTGTAATGAGAGTATTTTTTTTTTTCCTTAAAACTTTTTTTTTTCATTTTTAGAAATATAATGAAATAAATCCTCTGGAATAAGGAAGAGATCCTATGGAAAGGGTACAGTTTCTGGTTTTAATTTTTTTGTCCCCTGAGGTTAAAGAAAATGACAAACAATTGTCTGATTGTAGATGATAACTTCTCATAAAATGCAGAAAATATTTTTTAATCGTTTTGCAATTGTACTGGTGGAAAAAACTATGCATCAAAATTCCTGAGGAGACAAAACCTTTTCTCTTTTACCCTTTCCTAGTATTTCACACTTTCTTACCTGAAAAGTCTCCAATTTACTGTAACCAAACTTTCTGGGAAGGACTATACAACATGAACTTTCTTCTTCTACATATTCTCATGGGATAAGTTTTTGATTCATCCTCCTGGATCTGTGAATCCACAATTCAACAGCAAGTTTTCTTTCAAGAAGTATTGCAAGGGCAACTGTATATATATATATATATACTTTATATATATTTACATATATATATATATAAAACTTTAAACCTTCCTTCAGTGTCAATATCAAGACTGAAAGAATCTTTATCTGGTATTACTATATTTTAAATCTTGAGGCTTCTCTGCGGTTTTTACTGGGATGTATACAACTCCAGACTCCACAGAATATTGTTGTTTTTATCTGACTTTACAGTGCTTCCTACTAAAAAAGACAGGAAGGATATAGCCTGTGGAGGCTTTTCCCATTCATAAACTTTGAATTCATTTAATGCTTTGCATCCCTGCCATGATGCTGAGGTGATTTGTTGAAGGGGATATCCTTTTTAGCCCTAATAATACATACAGAAAAAAAAAAAAAGTGAGTGTAATGTGAGCAACTATTTTTAATAAGCAATTTAATTATAGGAATAATCTAATTAAAAAGGAAAAAAACCTTACTTACAGAGAAGCATTGTGCAATTTGCAAATGCCAAATGGCATTTTTTACAAGCAAATATACAAAATTCAGAATAGGCACTTAGTTGGAATATGTATGTGTGTATCTATATCTGTTCAATTGTCTGGTTTGTAAATCTTCCTGTTAATTAGGTGATATCAGCTCAATTGGCAAAAGTAAGTAATACACTATGGTTGTTAAATATGATGATGCTGGAAACAGTCTGACTGAAAATGTTTATATTGAATATATAACAAATATGTTCCTCTGGTCATTTATTCTCTGTAATTGCAACTATGCAATGTAACATGATTAGGATAGTTTAAGTACAGAATAAATTATATATATATATAGATATATATATAGATATATATATAGATATATATATATACTTGTGACATGCCACTGTGTTAGCAACTAAGATACCACTGTCTCTCTGATCTTAAATATAAGATAAAAATCTATGAGAAAAAGTGTAAACAATAAACAGGAAAAAAATCAGAAATTCAATGTGTGTAGTACCTTAAGAGTCCATTTTCCTTAATAGATTTTCAATTTATTTTCTCAAGCACTGAGGCACTTAGAGTCCCTAAATAGGTACACTATTTAAGGATTTCATGAAATATATCCCGTAGAAATAAACAGGAACATCAGGTTATATTTAACTAGAGGTTGGCTTAAGATGTGGAAGTTATAAATGGAAGAAAACCTCAACAAAATCAGGATCTTTGGACTTTTGTTTTGTTTTGTTTGTTTGTTTGTTTGTTTGTAAATTTGTTTATCTCTCTGTCTCCTTGCTTCTGTTCCTCTTTCTCTCTTCCTTGCTTTTTGTCTTTTCAGGTGCTGTGACTTTCAGTGAGGTTATACAAAACTTCTTGGGTGTCTCAAGATACTCTGGTGATTTATCCTGTAAGCTACACTAATAAAGTTAGGGAAGACAAGCACGGGCAAAGGGGGAACATAGTCTAAGGTTTATATGCATGTTTTATGATTATGTTTGTTACCAAGAAGGCAATATAAATCAAGGAAAGAGTTAGACATTAGTTCATTGCATAGGGGTTTGAGATAGCATTTGCAGCATCATTTACTTTTTTTTCTTGGAAGCTGTCACCTTATGTCTGCAAACATCAATTTCTGCACTCTGTATGATTAGCAACACTTGAGACTTCCCTTTCCTACAAAGAACTTTGAATTTTGTTTTGATGAGTAAGAGCTTAGTGTTATTTTCTGTATATTATGCCTAGTGCACTTTTTGAGTTGCATTTGCCAGAAAATTGATGCTTTATTTAAAAAAAGAAATCTATTAATAGTTCTAGTATTATTTAGCTAAGTAGTGGGGCTGTCCGCGTGCTTAGTCCTGTTCAATGACTTCAGATGGAGTCTAAGCAATGGGTTGGCTAATATAGATAGCAGATTTGAATGCAGTGAATACTTTCTTGAATTTGCACTCCAAATGATATCTGAAGGACTTATCTGTCTGCACTGTCTGCACTGGGGGTGGAGACTAGCCTCCTAAATTAGGCGTGGATGTGCTGGTGCTGTTAATGCCTTTCACAGTCTCAAGGCAAATTTACTTTCAAGTAGAAAGGGATAATATATGTATGTTCAAAATGACACCTTAGCCTCTTACTAGAAGGTGGTACTCTCTGATGCTTCATTTTTTTCAAGACATTTCCTTTTACCTAGGAAAAATAAAACCCTAGTGGCCCTTTACTTGGACAACAGGCAGTCCATCTGAAGAAATTTGACAATGAAAATGCATTTTATGGCTTTTACATTTGCATAGATAAAATGTTTTCATTAGAGAGGGAAAAGTACTATAATTTAAAAATAGATGTAAAATATCATTCTGTTGATCACTTTGAAGAATGTTCCTATTTGAACATTATTGAAAGAACTGTCATGACATAAGAATCAACATTATTGCTCAGAGACTTTTTTTCTGTAAACCAGAAAGCATGCACAGATAATGAAGAACTTCAATATGGCATATATAACAGCTAGATTCTCAAATAAAAACGAGTGAATTTTAAAACTTGCTACTAAAAACCAAACAATAAACAAACAAAAGAAACAAAAAATCAAACCAAAAAAAACAAAAAAACCAAAAAGATAAACATTTCACCATGTTCTTGCATTACCAGCCTTTTTCTGAAGGCTTCCTTTCTGGAACTGATTATTATGAGATGACACCCTCAATTTCTGATTAAATTGGCTGATATCAATCAACAAAACTCTCTGTAATGTAAAATATTAATCACAAGAAGTTAAGGTGGCAATCCAGTCACATATTATAGCTTGATTGTGACATGTTCAACATTTTAAAATTATAGTGACTCTGTTTTTAATTAACCTGGTTACAGTGAATGTAAGAGCTAAGATGGAATCACAATATAGAACACAGGAACAAATCTGGATCTAGAATGGAAGTTAATGTGACACGGGTATTTCTTCTTCTTTCTTTCTTTCTTTCTTTCTTTCTTTCTTTCTTTCTTTCTTTCTTTCTTTCTTTCTTTCTTTCTTTCTTTCTTTCTTTCTTTCTTTCTTTCTTTCTTTCTTTCTTTCTTTCTTTCTTTCTTTCTTTCTTTCTTTCTTTCTTTCTTTCTTTCTTTCTTCCTGCCTTCTTTCTTCTCCCCTCCCTTTCCTTTTTTCTTATCTATATCTCTCTATATATTTAGCTATATATATTTCTGGTACTAGGGGTACCAAATGTTGCAAAGCAGACTTCAGGGTATAAATACACACATTAATTAAGTTTGAATTTTGCTGTTAATTAGAGTGGAAGGAGAGAGGAAGCATTAAAGGTAGACCTTTTATGGGAATGTAAAGAATGTTGTACCTGAAAGGAAGCATTCCTTCCTCACTAGAAGCTCTTAAAAGTTTTTTAAACAAGTCAATTTCAGTATTCTTTTCATAACTACCTTTATCTATGTATGAGATGCAAAATATGATAATAAATCTTAGAACAGGCTATTACAGCTAAGTTGGTATTGATCGCAAGGAATGAAATTTCTATATTACATGTTGTAAAACTTATTCATATCCCACAAAAATATTGCATTAAAAGTATAATAAATTGCAATACTTTAATCACTTGGCAAATGATTTGACTCTTTCTTTTCAATTTATAGTATCATTTCAGTAGCACCTGCTTCATAAAATGTGCATATTACTGATACTACTCTGTGGCTTTTATAGGAACGTTATTGGAATAATTTATGCAATTGCTCTTTTTAACTAATAATTCTTTTCTTCCACTTTCCCAAATAGCTTCACTTTTACTTTTTCAAAATCTTTCTATTATCTTATATTATTTCTCCTTGTGTTCACCATTGTCCCTTTTTGAGCTAATGAAGTAATTTTTCTCCAACTTAATCTTTCATTAGGAAAAAATAAACTTTAATATTTCTAGTACTTGCCTTAATTATAAATCACAAAAATAAAGGTTTATAAAATATGAGTGTCTCTGAAATTACATTTCTGTTTCAGCTTTATGATACTACATCTATTCTTTTTAATTAAGTTCTTATTGAATTTTCCATTGAAGAGTAGCAAACAAACCATAAAATGTGAATTATACATAAGCTGAAGCATTCTGTATTAGTCAAAGGGAGAAAGAATTCATACTTATTCAATGCGAATTTATCTCATAAAGATTATAGATAGAATCCCATCTTAAAAAGGAGATATGATCTATTCCACAATGTGCATTTAAAATCTTGATATCTCATCCATATTCTGTGGCATAGAAGTGTGTGATGTACATAGAGCTGCATTCAGATTTGATCATGGCCTTCTGGAATAACTTCAGCAACATGAATATCATAAGCACCCTGGAGAGCAGCTGAAATGAGATTATGCCAAAATCCATAGACCAAATACCAGACCCCAAAAGAAATCAAATCTGGAAGGAGAGTACAAAATACTCTCCTGCACATAGATCTCTTAGAAAAGCAATAGAGAGTATATTATTTGGGGTAAAAATTCTTTTATTTTTGTGCAAAATTAATATGACTATTCATTAAATACATATTTTTAAAATAAACACCATACATAATTTTAAATATTGAGAGCTATTTAAATTCAATTGTCCTCTCCATCCCACCACATAGGGATGGGTATGGGGAGGGAGGAGATAGCAACCAGAGCATGGTTTGGAGTTTTTCAGTGGGAGCACTAAATTGGGGAGCACCATTCCTAAATCATGATTCCAAAGCAGGACCTAAAAATGGAAACTTTTCCACCTTAGGCTGCTAAGAAAGGAGGATTGGTATTATGTACATGGATTTTCAAACAAATTGAAACCAAAAACTGTTCTCATTGTATGAAAGGCAGATATTTTTGAAAATGAGGGGACTTGATTGCACTCCTTACCAAGGAATTACCCCTATAATGATCAGTTGCTATTATTTAATGTGGTGGAATTATTATAGAGACAAGAGAAAGATATTTTAGCCTACTTAATGCTTTTTGCTGACACCATCTAATTCTATTTTTCACTCTAACCATATGACTGCCTCATTTGTGGTAATGCTCTTTGCCTTGACACACAGTCAGCTCTGTCACTGCATTTAATAACATAAAAGGTAAAAATAAAACATATCAAGAAAGTAATTCACACAAAATATGCAGCCAAACTTGAGTAACTGAGTATTTCAACTAATCACAGGAAAACTGCAGAATATATCTCTGATGCTTAGTCTAATTGTGGGAGAGACATGAAGGAGACCTTGAGGCTTACTAAAGGATAAGGTTTTTACTATTTAGTCATTTAAAATAACAAGAGTCCAAGTGATTAATGTAGCATAAGTAAAGATGAATGTCTAGAAAAAAAAAAACTCGATAACTATGGTAGTATCTTACACATATAAGTCCATCCAGTACTAAAACTAGGGAAAAGTTCTCATTTTAAACAGTGTCATTTAAGCAGGTCCACTGCAGTACTAGCTCTGTTCATGTGTTTGAGAATGTTTGCATGGATAGAGAGACATCAAAAGGAGGCAGATGAGTGCAAACTATACTACACTGCACTGCCGTGAAAACAAATTTCCTAAAGCCTCCACTGTTCTGTTACTTTGAAACAGAGCTGAGATAGAAAAAGATGTCAGGAATAGACCTTAAATAGTCTTTCAAAATAGAAATAGTAAAGGTTTAATAAAAAATTTTAAGAAGACTTAGTTCCTGAACTGTGACACTTTAAAAGAGACCAAAAAGAGACAAAGCAGCTTCAGTACATTCTGAAGATTCTGCCTCAAGAATAAGAGTTCTCCAGCAGCTAATGAAAATGTTAAAAGTAAAAAAAATATATGAAGCTGGTGGTAAAAAACCAGCAAGAAAATGAATATCAGAAAATGAAAGAGACTTTTACAGAAAGAAGAAACTATTCCAAGCAGAGAGAACCAGTGTGTGAAAAAATAAAGAGAGAGAAGACGACAAGAATATTCTAAAAGTAGAGAGGATGACAAAGTGGGAGTTCAGAGCAAGCAAGATCTCTGAACAAGCTGTTCCTATCCTGCATTTTTAAAAAATGGAAAAGAAACCATTATCTAGTTTCAAAGTGTTTTAAAGTGTTCTGACACAAGTGGATTTATTTGGATTCATGCCAATGTGAATGAACTCAACAACCGATCAGACAAAAAAACCCCAAACAACTGGTTTAGGGATTCTTTTTTTTTTTTTTTTTTTGTGGTTTATTTTTGGTTGTGTTTGTTTTTTTTCTGGAGTTTTGTTTGTTTTGTCTTGGTGGGGGTTTTGTTTTGTTTTGGTTTGTTTTGGTTTATTTTGTTTAGTTTTGTTTTGTTTTGATGCTAGAAACATTATCATCCTAGAAAAGAGAGAAAGAATGTGCAGTAACAAGGCCACAATTTACGTATATGGCCTGATCTTAGTTAACCTTCTTCCCCTAATAAATATTTATATCACTCTAAATAATTTTCAATCTATGTTGAGGGATGACATTACATTAGACAATCTGTATGTGCTAATAACCAGGTAAAAAAAAGATGCAGCTATCCACATGATCCAGTTCTTCTCAGATTTTTCTGCTAACAGAATACTACTAACGTTAGCAAATTTAATGTGTTTTTGATTAACTAACCTGCAATGAGAGTATAATGGAGAATATAATTCCTTAAAATGAATTCTCAAGAAGATAGCTTATATTTCCTTATGAGAAGAATTCAGGTGGCAAAATTTGGAAACAAAACAAAAAGTCCAAAATGTGAGTCTTCTGAAATTCTTGCCTAGAACAAGATAATCTGGATGGTACTAGACTATAGAAAATGCAGAAAATGCATCAGTTCAGGTATTTTGAAGAAACCAAATACAAAGAATGGGTGGCAATAATAATTCTTTTTCAGAATAGTTTAGATCCTCTCTGATTCTACAGGAACTGTCAAGCAAAGCTAAATATTAAGGCTATGCCAGTTTTGACATTTTTAAAGGTGCATAGGTAGACCTTTACACTACAGATAACTCCATCTCAGAATTCCACCTCTGTTGCTGCAGATTGCAGTGTCAGTTCTGGCCACAGTTTTGATGATGAGTGAGGCAGAACAACTGATGATAAGGGACTGTAGCTGGGATGGAAATTCAGCTGTGTCCTGTGATCCAGCATGTGATTTAAGTAACTCAAATGTCTCGGATTTATGTACTATGACTAAGAGGTTTCTGAGTAATGTGCTAGATGGGAGCCTGATATTTTAAATTCCTTTTCCCCCACACAAGTATCAAACACAAACACTGTCTCCAAAATTAATTAAGAAATTCATTAATTAGGAAATTAACACAGTAAATTCAGCACTTCTCAAAATTTTGTCATTTTCTTTATGCTAAATTACATAGTAAAGTTTTTTTTCTGCTCCTTCACATTTTTGTGTCTATTGATTCAGAAGAGAACATGATGGAAGTTTTGGGCCTGACTCTGCTGCAATACAAAACAGCAGAGTCCCATTGTCTCCATCACAACTATGCTGATTTATGGGGCTGATATTAGACTCTTCCTCCTAGAAGAACAGAGAAGTAGCAGAGTGTTGTAGATTGTTACGGGGAGACTTTGAAGCAGACAGACTCATCACTTTGAATTTCCTTTGAGCCACGGTTTTTTCCTATCTCTAATAACATAAAATTCTCTAAAGGAGTTTGTCATGTTTCTTCAGCAACATACTGTAAGTGCTGTACTTGGAAATTATCCTCATAAAGACCTGATGTTCCTGATCAGACAGTGCAAAGAAAATGAGGAGAAATATCACAAAAGAGGTAAGAATTTAGCTAGATTTTGTTCTGAAGCATTAATAATTCTCTGTGAAAATGACTTTGGTTTTTTTAGCAATTTATTATGACTTGTAATGAGTAAATTAGGTTGATAAATAGAAAAAAAAAGATGGTTGTTTTGGAGTTTTATTTTGTGGGGGGTTTTGTTGGTTTGAGGGAGCATTTTTTGTTTTATTTTGTTTGTTTGAGTTGTTGTAGTTGTTTTTTTATGGGATCTGTTTTGTAGATGTGAGTTTACTTTTTACAGAAGCATTTTTTTTCCAAGCATGCTTTTCTGGTGATTCATTATTTCAATTGGAAAGCAACCAAAATCCATAACTTCAGTATGGTCGTTTTGTTCCTGTCTAATGTAGCTAGCTCCTTCCACTGGTTGCTGTAATACTCTCAAGATTTAATCCTTTCATTTACTTTGTTCCTATTGATCAGGAGAGCTTATAGCATCATAGTTACTATTTGAATTCTATTTCTAGAATATTCACATATAAATAAATAAAAATTGCTTAACCAAAGCTTTAAACTGTGCTCAGCTATTGATTCCAACTATATTCATTGCTGAATATGAAATGACCATTATCGTATTATGTTTTCTTCCACTCTACATACCTAAAACTTCAAGTGTTTTATGTAACTGAAGGTTACTGAATTGCTTATCAGTCAACATCACACAATTGTGTCTCAAATATTGGTTTCCAGAAATATCCAGATATTTTCAGTAAAAAAATTGCTTTCTAACATAAGAACAGTTTTTCATACTAGCATGGTTATTTTCTTAGTCTAAAAGTGATTGCAAATATATATAACAGGTTGGAGTAGCTAGGAATTGACAGTAACTGATCAAATATTTCTAGAAATGTGATATTTTTTCAATCTACTGTTTGGTGTAAAAAACTTAGAGCAAGATACTATGGTAATAGTATCTTAGAGATGGGGATGGGGAAATAGGACAGATAGAACACAAATAGAAAAAATAATCTAAAACCAAGTGTCTTCACTATTGGGAAGACATCATAGACTTGGTGAGCCTAGAGCTGATGTCTTTTCAAATCAAGGTCCAAGCCAAGATTTAGTCTACATGGAACTGAAATGGTAGGAAGTTCTGCTTAGTGTCTGGGTTGTGGTGCCAAGGTCAGGGACCATTCTCAGTTCAAATCACACTGGATAAACTTACAGATTGTACTTTGGGATTCAGGGATGTTTTATCACTTTTTTTTTTTTTTTTGTATTTCATATTGCATAATTGACTGTGCAGAGACTAGACAGATTTCTAAAAAAGAAAAAAGATGGAGCTACCCTAGTGTTTCTGATGTTAGAGTCATATTTGTCTTTTATATGCACTATTATAAATAGCAGTAACCTCACAGAAAGAAAAACACCATTTTTTCACAGTTCCTGTTGATTAGTCTTGAAAATTTCAGCTGAGAAAAACTCATCTAATGAGAAAAAAAAAAAAAAAAGACTTATGAGGCCTAAAACTGAATTAAGCAGAAACCATTTGTTCCTTAATCATAGCTATTTGCTTTGTAAAAAATGTCATATCTCCAGCAAGACACTAGGGCAATTTTTTATGAAAACAAAATACAAAATACATTCTTCTTTAATGTTTTCTGGCTATAACCCAGCTTGTGGTGGCATATATTATCTAGATATGTCACTCTGCCATATTGAAAAAGAGAAAGCAGGTAAAATAATCACACTGGATTTGAACTCTAAGATATGAAGTCTAAGTTTTTTCTTTACAGAACAGCACTCAAATGTGCTTAGGTGAGAAATTTGATTCACTGCTGGACAGAAATGGGGTGGCATGACTTTTAGATTTCTTTACTGGTCTCCAAAACATACAAGACAATTCTGTACAAGATGATTTACTGTGTAGTTCAGTTCTACATTTTGCTGAGTTCAGCACCTGTGAATACTTGCATCTCCTGTTGATAGGAGAGAGGTTACACTTTGTACTGATGAAAAAGTTGGGGTGCACCACTGGTCTGCTGCTCACCAGAGGCATTCTCAGATCTGCTTATGCTGCAAAACAGAGAGTGACTACATGGAAATATCTCAGCAAGGGAGCTCACAAGTCTGTGCAGCAGTGCAGAGAGTAGTGTTATGATTTCTACATCAGTACATCTGCCTAGATCTTTGCTCCTATCTAAGTTCCCTGCTGAGGTGCAAAGCTATGTTGAAATAGCTATGGTGCTTTTGGTTCTGGAGCAGGCACCGCCTCATCTTTCTGTAAAATTTCTGCACTGGTCTCTTGATGTAATAATGTTGAGGAATATATTCAGTGCAGGTATATCAGTGTGCAGTTGTACCGTGAGCTGTAGACATGAGCTCTGTGGGGTGGGATCCCCAGGCAAGAGGCAATGAACTGCCAATCTTTTGGATAAAGGGCACAGGGACCTATGGCCCAGCCAGGGCACTGGACACTCAGACACATGGCCCCAGAACTTCCTGCACTTAGACTGTGACAGTATAAAAGCCCAGGGTTTCCTTTGTTCAGTGTCCATCCTTGGAGGTGCCCAGATCATTGTTATTCCACAATGATTGAACTATTTTAAAGATTGAGTTGACTGAAACTCTGCTATGGGATATCTGGGGCTGAGCTAGTGAGGAAACAGTCTGCCTGTGAGTGTGGGGTGTGCAGCTGCAAAGGTGTGGGAGTCCAGGGTTTTTCCCTGGCTCCTTTGGGGGTGCAAAAACCCCCCTGGCAGACCCCTCAGAAACCCCTGAGTGCTGCCCAGGAGCAGCAGGGGCTGGATTTGGCTCCTTGGGAGAATCTGCCCACATTGAGAGAAGAGACACAGAAAATAATGATGAGTAGAGTGTAAATTAGAATGTTAGAACGTAGGTAAATAGGTTTTCTTGAATGTTTATGATAAGGGACACATGGCCAAGATGGAGAATTTGGGGGGTGGACACCTTTTCCTCCTTCTTCTCCATGTCATCCATGTTGGGTGACATGTTGGCACTCTTGGATTGGATGGGGTCAGGGCTGGACCATTTAATAAAATTGTATTGTATTGGTAAAATTTTGTAAACATGTAATACATAGTACAAACTATATAAGATAAGCCCTGCCTTCACCAGGGAGATTCCACCATGGATGCCAGGCTGAGCAGACCTCTGCTGGCCAGGCAAAAGGTCCCAGAGATAAGAAATTATAAACAGTGCTTGGAAAAAGAGAAAACCGTCTCCGGCAGTCTCTCTTCAGCGGCTTCGGGGAAAACCAGGTTTTGAACCACCTTCGTGTCCCTCTGGGGTGATCTTGGGGCAGAGGAGGAACCCCAGACTGGGACACAAAGGGACCTTGGTGCCAGCTCAGGTGCTGTGGATATGACTGCCAGAGTGGCTCCTGGATGGACAGACAGGAAAGTATCCTTGATAAAAATTCCCAAATACTAGTCCTTACTTTATTAAAAATGCAGATAATGTCATGGGTACTCTATATATTGTTAAAAATTATGTATGTATGCCTTATATATGGAAGGTAATAAGCAATATAGAAGAAAATTTCCAAATAGCTAAGTAAAACTTAATTTTGTTTATGAAACTTTTTCCTTTTTAATATTGTGTAGATGTTTACATTCAATATTATTTTATTCTCAAATATTTACAAATTTACATTTTTAATGATCATTAGAAATTCATCTGTTTTTCATTTTATCCCATGTGGTATCTATGTAGTAGATATATAAAATCAGAGTTCCTGGATTTTGTTCTGGTTTCCTAATTAATTAAGAATATATTTCAAACAGTCTGAAACCTGTTCTAGTCCTCATGGTTGCAGAGGGAAGTGGCCTTCTCATGAGGTAAAATAATCAATACTGGTGACAGTAATAAATGTAACTAAAAGAAGATTCAGGTCTGAAGTTTCTGGAAGAGTGATAATGAGGGAATATGCCTTGTGGCGACCATTTTCCATGGTACTGAAGTTATTTATCGTGAGAGGGGGTTTCATGGTATTTCCTCTCTCTGAGAACTGGAATTTGTAGTAACATCCTGAGCGTGGATGACTCTGGCTGGCAATCATGAAGCATGGAGGAGAGAATACGAAAATCAAGAGTGAGAAAACTTGTGGGTTGCAATAAAGGCAAGGACATCACTTGGCAATTATTGCTAAGGACAAAACAGATTCAAACTGGAGAATTTGACCTAATTTATTGTCAATAAACATAAATATTTAATTACTACTTAGGGTATGGGGAGGAACAAAAAAACCTCAAAACTAAAACCATTTCAAAAAACTCTGGCTCGCTCTGAGAACTTCTCCTTCTTTTTAATTATTGCCACAGGCTGGAACAGGCTGTGTGTGCCACAGGGCAGGTCCTGACCATTTTCCCATGGATGCCATCCTGCAGACCTCCCCAGCCTGCCCTCTGCTCCTAAAACCTTGCTGCCTGTGCTCAATATAGACTCTGAGTTTTACCTGCTTTCCTTGAGACAGGATTATTTTCAAATTGGGGATTATTGGCAAAAGTGATTTGCACTTATTTCTTAGTAGTCTTGGCTTGGTTTTGTTTGAGGTTTTCAGTTTTCCCATGCATTTTTATGTTTTCATTAGGCTGGTTTATTACTTATAAAATGGTTTGATAGTCTGATCTAAGAAAATACAGAGTCCGTATAGCAGATAAATAAGAAAAAAGCTTTGTGACCTGTAAGATTGTATTGTTTCACCCTTTTCCCCCAGTCTATTGCTCTTCTCTTGACTGATTTTCAGGTTTCTTGCCTTCAAAAGGGAACAGAGTCATTGTATCTTGACAAAAGGCTAGCAGTTTTTCCCTCTTGTACCTTATATCAGTTTCTAGACAGCTCAGGAACTCTAACTTACATTAGCATTTACTCTAAAGGTATAGCATTATACTGCAGTGCATTTGGACTACATGTGTAAAATTATCTTACTTTGGATCAGTGCTACTTATACTGCATTTTAAGAACCACTACTAGCGACTCAGATGATTTAAAATGATGCATTTAGTTCAGCTTCTGTTTTTTACACTGTTTTCTGTCAGTGTGTCTTTTCCCCAAAATGACCCAAGACATGCACACTTTCACAAGAAGAATCTAGAGTTTCGTGTTTCAGCCATATGCTAATTTAACTCCCTTTTCTACATTTGTATGTAAGTTGCATTTATGTGTGCATATGTAACTTCTATATTATTATACCTGTGTGGAATGGGAATTAAACTGTAAACAACATTACACTTTCAGTATTGCATTTGATATGTGCTAAAGTATTAAATTATCTTTGTGTTTTCCAGAGGTTAATATTTCTTAAAGTGTTTGAACCTATAATAAGATATTAAAAGCAAGAAATGACTAAACTACTGACAAAGCTAATTGTATCTGTTTATTTTTTAATTTAGCCTTAGTAACAACTAGTTGATTAAGAAATCCACTAATAGAATTTAAATATAAATGTGATAAAAATAATTCCTATCTCTAATGTTCCTATGTACATACCAATCACTAATCCTTAAATGGTTTCAGCTTAATCAGATTGCTTTTACATTGATTTGGGATTATTCATTTCACCCCAGGCATGTTTTTTTGGTTTTTATTCTAAATCATGTTACTGAATCCAACTGATTGAATCCAAACTTTTGACATGATTTGATTTAGATGTTGTTGACCTGTAAATAAATCCAATACTCTTTCCCTACTAACTAAACTGAAAGTTGCTTTCAAAATTGAAAGAACAGAAGGCAGTTATTTTACATTATTTATTTTAAAATAGTGAATCTCTATGCAGTCAATTAACTTGTGAACAGTAAATGTGAAAAGGATTGAGATAGAAATTCCTAGAAACTGAATTGATAGTGTTTTCAAATCTTTACCTTGGCTGACACTTCTGCTTGGAGGATTTCTAGTTCTCAGTTCTTGTGGCTTATGACTGCCAGACTTGAGATATTTGGGTTGAAATATTCTGTAGTGGGTGTCTGCCATATGATTATATTTTTGGTAAATTTCCTCTAATTGCTCATGTAATTCTGAGAATGGAATCAAGAAAAAATGTGTTACTAAAGCTTTTAGTGAAAGCTTACAAGCTTTCACTAAAAATTTCTCTTTGAAGGAGGAACTAAAAATTTCCAGTGTATTAGGGTTCTGAACTTCATTGCTCCTGTCCAAACATTGAATCTTAAATAAATGTTATGTGTTGATTTTTTGTCAGGTGAAAAAGAAATCCATCTTCTCTAACAATTGTCCAGTCTTGAATGACTCCAAGACAGAGCTGTTCTGATATACCATAAATTACCTGAGTATGAACCAGCTCAAGGAAGAAAGAACAGGGCAGAACTTTTTAAGTAAGTTGTTTTTTAGATTTTCTCTGAACTGCTCAAAACAATATACAAAGAGATTGAAGAAAAAAAAAAAACATCTAGTTTTCCTAAGAGAGCCATGCAGGGCTTGGATAGGTTGAGAGAAAACCAGTTTGACTCTGCCATGAAAAGCACAGGGAAGATGAAACTGATAAGCAGGCTTGCACAGAAGTTCAGTCTGATAATGACTGGGATTGACATAGGGGTATCAGCAGCAAAGCTCATGGGGAATCTGAATAGCAGTAATTGGTGGGAGAAGTTGGATTTAACAAGAAACCATGAAGAGAAGCTGGCAGTCAGGTACCAGAAGGTGCCCGACACTATTCCGTAGCAGCTAAGTGCCCAAGTTTTGTTCCAGAGGTATAACTGCAAAAATACCACCAGCACAGATAGAAGCAGAAATCCTGATTTAGATCTGTAGCCAGAAGTCCACATTACTGACATTTCTGCAGTGCAGTAGCTGGAATTAGAGTCCTAATCAAAAGATGGGAATTACATTGTAGCTAGATTTTTAGTCTGTTGTAATTAATTTTGTGGAGCTGTCACAAAACATTTTCATGGACTTTAGCTTTTTTAAACCTTAATTAATATTTCTTATGCTACAGTTTATTTTTCAAAACTATCCACACTGCCAAACATAAGTAATCTTGGGTATGAATAATTTCTGAATTTTCTAATGGTTTTGACACCTTTGGTCAAACTCTCCTTTACAGGATCTGAATAGACTTTTTCCTTTTTTCAAAGACGGAGGTAGTCTCACTTTAATGGATTTCTTTGAATGCATTCAGATAAATTGATAAAAGAGTGCATGACTTAGAACAAAGAAATATGAAAGGCAGAGAGTTTGCTTGGGAATGTAGCTTTAGCATGGGCTTTGCTCAAGTGTTATGATGTAACGCTGAGGACTTAAGACACCATGTCTGCTCTGAGACTCACAAACTCATCCAATGATGGAAGAATTCAGAAAAGATCAACATGAATCCAGGCATGGATACTTTGCCTTCAAAGAAATCCATCTATTTGGATTTGAAAACAGCACTCAAAGGTAATGTAGATCCAGAACAGCCATCCTAGACTATATGCTTTATCATTTCTTAATCTGTGACTGTTTCAAAAGTTGGCCTTTTTTTAATAGGTAAATTTCAAGTTATTTTTGTGCGTTCAAAGACTTATCTTACCTAAAACCATGATTCATGGTTTGTTAGGACATCAAGGAAAGCCTTTAACTGTGGAAAATCCGTGTGGTGCTATCAGTTACACCTTGGAAGACCAGGGACAGCATCAGTCACTCAGCCTTAATGGTCACCAGGTCAGCAAGGTAAGGTGAGGTGAGGTGTGCACACTTTGTGGTGTCATTCATTAAGGAGACAAGAACATTTCCTGGAGACACCAGCAAGATCCCAAGACTGTGGTTTGAGCAAACATAGCAAATCAAATTTTAAGACATCTAGGATCCTGCTGGCTGGACTTGGCTTGACACATATTAAAGGCTGTGTAAAAGTTCTCCTCTGCATTGTGTTCATTGGCTAAATTGCTAATAATGAGACCATTGTGCTCACTTCTGCTTCAGACCATGTTTGTTCAGCTCTCATATTTTACAGGTCTGGCACTAATAATTATAAGCCTTTGGACCAATGCAGAATCTGCTAATATCATGGAGTACTGCTTGTTCTTTCAACCAGATAAAGCAAGATTGGGTTAACTTTGATCAGACAGTGACCCCAATTAGGGAGAAGTTTCATAAGAACAAAGAAAGCAGAAAAGTGAAGCAGGAACTTAAGTTTAAGTTACTATTTTGCACAGGCCAATATGTTCAGTGGTGGGGGAAAAGTGATTTGTTTTAGAAATCTGTGAGAAGTCTGTGCAGGGGCTATAGTTGTACCTGCCTCTGTTAAATTGGGTGAAATGTCTGGAAAAGCAGTTTGTGGTGGACTTGGAATGGTAGGCATAGTAGAAAGTGTACAATAAATCACTCTTGGCAGCCTATGCCATCATAACATGAAGGAAGTGTATTTTTATGCACAGAAAATGTGTTACAGTGCTGAATCCCAATGAGGTTGAAGGAAGACGAGGTACATGAAAGACACATTGGAGAGGAGCTTAACACAGCCTTGGGACACTTATGTGAACTGAGTCTGTAATGTGTCTTGCTCTTGTAAAAGATTTTTCAGTCACTTTAACCTGGCAGGAAGCCCACTGAATTCCCACCTTTCCCAGAGTTATGTTGATGGGGAGACAATACATACGCATGCACTGTGGACTGGGAACAGAGAGCAGAATTTAATGGTGGATTACTTTCATGTTAGTCCAAGGCTGTTTCTTATATATGTGTAAACTCCAGGACAAAGTGATTAACAACTTCAAAAAGCATGAAAAGTTATATTTACTAGGAGTTTTTGAACCTGTTTGGTTCAAGTGGATCACTGTTGAGATAAATCTTTAAAATTCAGATTTCTTTCCATGTGTTCAAATGAAACTCATAACACTGGGGGGGAGTAATATCTTTCCAACCTTTGAAAACATCAAAGACATTACTTTCTCCCTGATCTTTGAATATGACAGCCCCAGTGAGAACTGAAAATTAAAAAAAAATGTCAGCAAACACTGGGACTAGCATTAGAGATTCTAGATTTGGACCATGTAAAAGAATGACAGCAACAGATGGTTATTGATAAACTTGAAGCCCTCCATGTAAGAGAATCAAGATCATAGGACTCTTAACAGACCTCAAAGGAAATAAAGCCAGATAGGAAAAAGGAATGACAACATTTCATTTTGTTCCCTTAGAAGTTGTGGATTTAAAACACACTGAGCGATTATTAACAGCTAAAGGCCACGGTTGCAAGAAGCTTACTACTGAATCTTGATTGCTGGATTTACTTTTTCTTTTCCGTAAAACAGAACTTATTATTTCCTCTGTGCTGTGTTAGAAGAGATCTAAAACAACTGCCTGTCATATTAACTTGAATTGTGATAACATGGAAATTTGTGTAATCCCTTATTATTTTGAATTGAAAAACCTCTATAATTTTTCTTAAAAGCCCTAGAAACAGAGTGTCCTGTCTTTGTATGCTGACACCTGAAATACTCTGAAAATAGATAGGTATCTTTTGATTAAATGCAGGAGAATTATTTGCCGCAAACAAATCTATTAAAAAAATATAGAGGTTTCTGCTGATCATTAATTGTAAGCAAATTATTACTTCTTCCTTGAATATTGCAATTTCTTGGAATTATTCAACAGCTATTTCATGTGAATATATTTCAACATATAGTTTGCTGAGAAATTGTTTGCTAAGAGTATTCTGAATTTGCAATTTAAACCCCAAGCTGTTTTGATTAGATACATATATCAGTCTTAAAATTCTCTTTAATAATTTTATGACAGTAGACCCCAAAATCAAGTTCCTGTGTAACTTCAAAAATAACTTTCACTTCAGGTATGGTGTAACAAAGAACACTGAAGAAAAGGAAGACTTTCCTATTGTGTTTTGTGTATACTAGTGTATAGTATAAATAAATATAATAAATTCCAAAAAATGGCTTTTGTTAGTGAATGAGGGTCCATGACACACTACTGAAATACAGTGTTACCTGGAAGAGAATAACAGTAAAGTATTTTATAAATTACTGATTTTCCTGCTAGATGTAGCTCGTTTGACTGTGAATTTGAATAAGACATAAAAGCCGAAATTCTATTCAGAAGTTTCCAATTAACTGTAGGTGTCTAATTCTTTTTTTCTGAGGAAAAGAGAAAGCCAATTTTGTTTATTTAACAACCTTGAATAATTAGCCTCCAATTGTCAAAATGTGAGCCTTGTGCAATAATGTATACAGAAGCAATCTTTCTAGTTCTTAAGATATGGATTCAATTTGCATTAGTCTGGTTATCCATAGTGAGTTCAGCTACATGAAGAGCCATTATTAGTGCACAGAAAATGTACAATTAAGGCTTTTGCAAAGTGAAAGTCTATGAAAATAAACATTTATTATTTTCATTTGGGAAAAGGAAACACACTGAAATAATCTCCACATGCTTCTGATGGCTGAATGTCTTGACTAATTTGCCCACCATTTCTGTTTCTGGAAATAGCTGCAGGTGAGCTCCTAAAATGACTTGTATGCCCTGGAACACAGTGGAGCAGCATCTAATTCTTTCCTCCCTGGTCTCAGAGGACAGTTTCAAAGTCACCTCCTGTGCTGGTGTCCTGGTGAGCCCTGGCTGAGCTCAGCTTACCAAGCTCCCTGCTGGTGATAGTGCAGAAGCTGCTGGGGTGTTGTCAGAACTGAGAAATGAAGGGAAAGATGGGCAAAGAGAGAAAGCTATCCCTCCTACCCCTTACTTCTGTTCCTCCTCAGGCCTGCATGCAATGCAGTCTTCACATGTATGCCAAACAGCTTGGAGGCAGCTTCTGAACTGGCCAAATTTATTTGTTCTTGGCCCTGAAGGCATTATCACGGTCCCTTTGGGGTCTATGGTGTTCTTTTGAGTTCAGGCTGGGACAGACTCCTGCCCTGACCTGTGTTGGAATTGCCTGGGGTGCATCCCCACCTCCTGTAGGGACCATCACCTGCGCCAGCTCAGCACACTCTCTCAGGCAGTGTGGGTGGCATCCTGTGTGTGAGCACAAGGTGCATGCCTGGACCACAGGGATCCTGACAGGATAATAGATTCTGACAGGGATCTCTGTGGAGCTGCCCTCCTTGCCCTTCACTCTGATGTAGATTTCCAAAAAATGTGACTAATTCTGTCTTGCTGAATTTGGGCTCCTTTGGCCCCTGAAGAATTCCAAGCCCTGATTCAGAATATCAGACCTTTGTCAGTGAAGCTAGAGCTGAATCCCCAGCTCTGGCTGGGGCTTACCACACAATGTGAACTCCCCTGATGCTGAGGACCTAAACAGGTCAGCATGTGCCCAGAGCAGGAACTGCTTTGTGTGGATTTGGGGACGGGGTGATGACAAGGGTATACCTGAATCTTTGGGGATCTCCCAGATCCAGCTGAGTGTTTGAACCATCTCCCTCTATTAATGGAGCTCCAGCACCTCCAACCCATGGAAATGGTGGCTGCAGCTGCAGTCTGTGAAAAGCCTCAGCATCCCCCAAGGCCCAGCAGAGACACTTGTTAAGGGGGCACATAATGAAGAATGCTGTATTTCTAGAATAAAACTGTATTTCAGTGATGAGCTCAATTCTTTGCTCCAGCAGGAATGGCCATCCAGGACACTAGTTAGTCACATGAATTATAAGATCAAAAATTTAAACATATGTATAATTTAAAAAATAGATTATGAGAGGGTTTCATAGTTACAACTTTAGATTACCTCAGTCTCTCCCACCCTAGCCCTTGGCACATCTCCAAAGAATGATCAGTCAGGGCCTTCATGAGCAAAGTGTAGGTTATTGTAGCAAAAAAAGTTGATACTAAACCATTACTTGGCATAACATATCTAGTCACTGTTGTTTTCTAACCAGTATATACATCCAGGCAGTGGGAATAATCTGTCTGATTAATCAGCAGCTGAACATCAACTTCTGAGAGCTTTTTTATATTTAGATGAATTCAGGAAAATATCCTCAAATGGTCATTATAGTGATTACTGAAGACAAGAAAAAAGTCATTCTCATCCATGACTGTTCTGTCGGCAAGAAAGATCTGTTCCAAGAGTTAGACTTTAAAAAAATAAACAATTCTTCCTTCATAGTGTTTCTGCTATTTTTAAAGATGAAAGACATGTAGTGTATTTTATATTTTGTGACATGAGGCGTGATATCTCATAGGCATGTTGTCAGGAAATAATAAGGGTTGAGTTGTGACAAGGAAGTCTTTGTCTCTTTGCAGATCCTGTGGGCTGTGGTTTCCATGTTGACTAAACAAATAGTGACATTAAAAGCTGCAAAGAGAGAAGGAACTACATTTTTCCCCTTTTTCATAGCATGTAAGGATGTGTGGGTGAGGCAGAGAAGAGTGCAAAAAAGTCTCCACCCTCTGAATGCACTTCAAAAGCAGAAAAAAAAAGTGATTGTAAACAGAGGCAGCAAGCCAGGGGTGAGATTAAAATACTACAGAAAAAAAAATACCTCTAGGAAAAAGAAAAAGTAAATTTGAAGAGAAGAGCAAAATATATTTTATAGGTAGGGGGAACAGGACAAGAAGGAGCCAAGGGAACATTTATGCAGATATTTTTGTAAACTAATACCTGGTCTGAGAGAACCTTCAAGTGGGCACAGGTAAGAGATAGATTATAAATGAAAATATTTTCTGGAAAAGACTAACTGATGAATAACAGAACTGAAGAGCAATGTTCTGACCAGACTCAGAAATTTAAAATTGCTTTCTTGCAGTAGAATCTTGGTGCTTATTTGATATGCCTGCAGTGACAATGGATGCAAAAAGCAGGAGCAGGACCAGATGGTTTTGGGTTCTGTTCTAATTCTGATTATGCCTAGGATAAGTGCAAACTCTTAATAACCCTTTCAAAATCCTTTATGTAGTACTTTCCAATGCTCTTTAAGGGGACTGATCACATCTAGATAGGTCAATAATCTCAAATTGATGGAACTTAGATAGGTCTATTAGTTGTTATATAACACAAAGGAAAAACCAACTTCCCTTCCTCGAAACACTCCACTCAAAGTATGTCTGTTATTATTTTTAAATTTATTTTTCAAAACAATACTGCAGTACAACTACTGTTCTATAGCTATATTGCTAAGTGTACTGTCTAGCTCTTAAGATAAAAAGGAAAAATAATAAAAAAGAGTCTGTTACTGATATAACAAGAAACAACAATATAAAACAAGTTTCTAGAGATATGGTTAATTGTTCTATGTACAGATTTTCTAGAGGCTGGCATATATTTTGTCAAAGCAGTGTTTCATAATTAGAAATGACAACCAGCCCAGGGACTCTCACCATAGAATTCAGGAGCTGGAGAATAGCAGAGCATTGTCAAAATTTCTTGGTTAGGCAGTGCCTGCAGTTTTGTGAAGACCTACTTTTGCTATTTTTCATCAATGTTTTAGAACAACATATGTAAAGCAATTTGATCAGTGAAGACTTTTTGTTAGAACTGGTAGTATTTGAAATGCTGGCTCCTCCATCTGCAACAGAAATATCACAGAACTGTGTACATACAGAATGGCTTTTTGAAATTGAGGAAATAAGTGCTAAGCTTTTTCACAGTTACTTCCCATAATTGCATCCAATAACCATTGCTCTTTTTTTTCCACTATATTCAGAGCAATATTTTCAAACTGGGGTGCAAGTAGCTGTTTGCTCATACCTGATACTGCATTCCAAAGGCCTGGCTCACCACAGGGCCAGACTTGTATTGGTATGACTAGTCAGATCTCAGCTGCTGCCCTGATGCTGCTTTGGACTTTTCCATGAGGGAGATGTCATCTTCCCAGCAAATCTTTCCCATCATATTGAGATAGAAATGTCCAGATTAAGCAAAACTCATCTGTCTTGTCTCCCCAGTCTTGGATGCACTTTTCCATCATGTGTAGCTGGTGACCTAGAAATCAGACTGACTCTTCAAGGAAGAAATTTATTTTCATTTGGTGTGCAATAGTAAAGAAAAATACAAGGGTATGCAGTGTATTGCAAGGCAGAAGAAGAAGAAACTCAGACCATATATGGGGGTGACCATTCCCAGTTTCAGTATTTGTTACTCTATCAGTGATCTTACATAAAGCTGAAGACATGTGTTTTTTTTTCCAAGGAGATGGAAGAAAAGCTGTGTACAATTCTCAACCTTGTGCGAATGGGTCAGCAATTGTTGGAGGAATAAAAGGGCGACTTTCACTACTGACTTCAATATTCACAAATACAAGAATTTCTTCCTGCATCAACAGTTGACAAATGAACAGATGTATATAGATTATATAACAAAAAAAAATTTTCTTTTTTTCCTACAGAATTATATGCTATAGCTTTACAGAGAAAAGTTTACAGAATTTGTCATACTATATATTACAATAAAATCCACAATAAAATTACTTAGTATCTTGTTAGCTGCTTTTTAACAGATGTTAACCTGATGTTTTTAACAAGATGAGAAAATAGAAATTTCCTCTCTTCTGACCAATTTGCACAGAATTCAAGTATTGGAAAACTTTGGGTTTGCTCATACAAAAAATCACCGTAGCTTCAGTCTGAAGAGCAGTCACAGAGGTACTAAGTCAATACTGGCACAAAACAGAGTGCATTAGCAAACTGTGCATACAAATGATTTATCAGTTTCCATTAGCATTTTTGCCATCGACACATAAAACTACTCAAAAGTATTCCTTAACTATTAAAGGAATCGTTATGTAAAGTTCCTTTTTTAATTTGCTAATTACGGATTTTTAAAATGCTTTTCTCTTAAAATTAATTCTACCTTCAGGCTGAATCACCTATTTTTCTGATGTTTTCTCTGGAATTTAAAAAATATGGAGATAAGCCAATAGTTTATGTCATGGAATTAAAAAAAAACAAACTAAAAACCCCAAACCACCCCCCCCCGAAAAAAAAAAAAAACAAAACAAAAAACAAAAAACAAAAAAACCCCACCAACTTCTGGCACCTTCTTTAGGAGAAAAATAGACTTAATAACTTACCAGATGTCTTCCAATATATTTCTGTTCCTAACTGCCTGATAAGTAAAATATACTTTGTGTTTGTATTACAGGCTATGGAAAATAGAGCTGTGAGAGGCTTGTGCATTGGGAATATAATCCTTTTTCTAATTTATGTAATTTTAAAACTGATTTCACTCATAATTTCTTATCCACTGTTAGTAGTCAATTAGTTCTTACACTAAGTGGGACTCATCCAGGGAGATGAATTTGCCTAAAATATGAAATACAATTTTCATGGTAAAATGCACACACTGGAAAGATATTATGCAGCTGTATGAATACTGGATGCCGATAGCACAGGAAGACAACATGTGAATATGGTATGAAAAATTGATGTAAGATCCAAAGAGAAGAAAAGCAAATCCTTTTTTATGAGGAGAGGAGGCTAAACAACTTTCTCTTGGCCAATTTGTCTCCTAGTGGCCTTTCCAGCATTTGTCTGTGTGTCCTGTACATGTAGGAATCAAAGGGACTACAGACAGAACAACCAGTACTGACTGAACAAGACCTAGTCCAAACTAAATAAAATTCTTGACTTGAATAAAATTCAGACTTGAAACAAAGCATGTTAGATAACTGAGAGAAAAAACATTTTTCATTACTCTTTACCCTGGATGGTATTATTCCAATTGGAGTCACAAGCAAAAATACTATTAATGTGCAAGTCTATTAGTTGCTGCTTTTCTGAACTGAACCAGAAAGTTTCCCAGTGAAGCCCAAATGTCAGTCTTTTAAGACAATTTGCTACACAGAGTTGTTTGACCAAAGTGCCCTGTAGAAATGTGAACTCTGTTTAGCCCTAAGATGGCTAGGACGGCAGGAAAAGGATAGTAAGTCTTTTGCAGAAAAGCAGAAAAAAAAAGTTCTTATTAAATGGCAAACATTTTGTTGTATAGAAATTGCAGTTTAGGGCTCCAGAAGGAGGACAGAACAATTTCTGTGTGGGAGTCCAGGGTTTTTCCCTGGCTCCTCTGGGGATGCAAAACCCCCCCTGGCAGACCCGTCAGAGACCCCTGAGTGTTGCCCAGGAGCTGCAGGGGCTGGATCTGGCTCCTTGGGAGAATCTGCCCACATTGAGAGAAGAGACACAGAAAATAATGATAAGTAGAGTGTAAATTAGAATGTTAGAATGTAGTATAAGTAGGTTTTTAGATTGTTTATATTAAGGGTCATGTGGCCAAGATGGAGGATCCTGGGAGTGGTGGGCTTTTTCCTCCTTCTTCTTCATGTCATCCATGCTGAAGTTGCACCCTGGGAACCACAGATTGGATGGGGAAAGAACTGGACATTGTAAAGAGGTTTCATGGCATTGGGGAGAATTTGTAAATATTGTATACGTAGTTTAGAGTATAAAGGCCTTGGCACAGCCCACCCAGGGGACCTTCTGCAATGGTCAACCTGCAGAGTGGACCCATGCTGGGCTGGCAGAAACATTTTTAAGATAAGATAAATAAACAGCCCCAAAACAACACAAGGTCATCTCAAGCTGCTTTCTTGCCGGTGCCTCCGAGAGAACCAGACTTTTTACCACCTTCATGCCCTCTCTGGGGAGGTCTCAAGCCTGAAGAGACCCTCAGAGACGGGACATTTCTGGAGTAACAATCTTTCTTACTTTGTGAACTAAGACAATCTAAGACAATCTTCATTCTATGATTTGTGTTCTTTTTTATTTCCTCACCTTGTGAACTTTATTCCATTATTAAAATGCTGTATGGTGTTGGTTTGGTTTCTACTTGTTTGGTTGGTTTTTTTAAAGGAAGAGATTACCAAGAGGAGAAATAAAAATCTTGTCTTTATCTAATGGTGGAACTAGTGGTGCACACACCTTATCTATGTACTGCTGTTTTCAGACAAAGGGTAGGAGTTTTTTATCTGCAAAAGAACTCAACAACAGATCTCTATTAATGAAGAAAATACTAAAGATGGCACAGCATTGGTATAAAACAGAATCATCAAGACTGAAGAGCTCATATAAGCCAAGAGGCTTTCACTGACTTTGAGTGAAGCTGTTATGTTTTTCATCATGCTAGTTTCATAGTGTGGCCATTAAGTGGGAGTGCTGTTCAAAGTGGGGATCTGCACTAGACGTGGAAAGCTCAGGTTCATTCTCGAGGAGCTGAGCAAGGGACAGTGAAATCCCTGTTAGACCAACTAAGTATTGTGAAGCAGTAAAGTATGAGCTCAGTTCCCACTGTAGCTGCCTCAGCCCTTTGTGTCTTTGGGCAAAGTATAAAGATAGGACTCCTTTATTCAAGCCTGTGACAATCATTCCATTTAACCCCAGGAACAAGGTTATGTAGCTGTCCCTGAGCTCTGTATTGATGTGAGTAACCTTTCCTCCAGTATCCGATCTAGCTCAGGCACTTCTGTTTTGTGCTAGAGAGAGGCTTTCATTTTTTATGCTAAAAGCAATACTGTAATCATACCAATAAGTTTAAATAGAAAAGACAACTGCATTCTTAATATAATTTTCAAACTTCTTGTGCTTCAGCTTTTATAGACACATAATCACAATGTGGAAAAAAATATGTATCTTGACCAGGTACTAATGGTGTAGTCAATGAAAAGGAATTGGAAGTGTCTGAATCATTACTTACACTTTTAAGCACAGGCTCTTTCTTTTTCCTCTAAGGCACACACTATTTTTTAAATTAAATGTCAGATACAAAGTCCTAGTGCACTCCCTGTTGAATTCAAGACAGTACAATGCTATTCAAAACTCCCAGAATATTTGTTCTCAAAAGGATATCTCCATTTGCTATTTCTGAAAGCACAGTATGAGTGCTTATTCTCCTTAGTTGTAAAATCATTATTTGAAACACTGGATGCATAAAAATGGTCTAAGGATAACTGCTGACACACATTTGGCACTTTGAAGCAATTAAAATTTGTTATCATCAACTTATTTGGAAAGCCAGAAGACTTTTGCAGTGATTCTTGAGCATGGTTTGTGATACCAAATTAACTTCTGTACTTGAACAGAGAGGGCAAAGAAATAAGAATGTCAGGAAAAAACTTACAATGAATTCACAATGACAAGAATTACAGAGGTTAGGGATTCTTTCCTTACACCAATATTTTTTTTGAGAGTGGGTAGCAGAAAGAGCACTTAGCTGCTGAACATTTCATGGGAGTTCAATAGCAGCACAAACAAACCTGGCAGCTGGTTCAATGGTTCCTATTTTATGATGACTCTGGGGGACTCCCTCCCCATTTGGATCTTGACACTGTATACTAATCCATAAAACTAACAAGAAAAATACAAAATTTTGAGATGACTTTCTATGCTGGCAGGGTCTACCTGGAAAAAAAATGAGTTTCAGAGCTGGTGCAAAAAATAGGATGGGTTTGTCCTGCAAAAGGAAAAGGAGGGCTCTGGCCACCTGTAGTTGACTGTAGTAGGCTGCTGTGGAGTCAGCCTGGCTGGATAGGAGCAGAGAGATGGAGAAGAAATTGCCTAAAACAGTCCGACAGTAATTTCCAACTTATTTTTACTATTTAATCTCTAGTTGTAGCCAAGTGCTCCAGAGAAACATTTTTTCCCCCCATCTTTAAATTCTGTGCAATCAAGCAACGTGTTCATACTGTGTGTAAAAGCACCTGTGCATCCTGTGTGTTACAGCCTCTTCTCTCTAGAGAAGGCTCCAGGGGGAACTTCCCCATAGTATTGCTATAGTTAAAGGGCTGCTACAAAGAAGATAGAGGCTGTGTCTTCACAAGGATGCACAGAGAGAATGGGTAACAGGCACAAGTTCCACTGGGAGAGGTTTCATCTCATTTTAAAACTTTTGGAGTCCTCATCATTAGAGGTTTTCACAATGTAACTGGACAGGGTGCCAGGAAACTTCATCTGTGCTCTCTTTCCCATTAAAGTTTAGACCAGATGATCTCTAGAGGTCCCTTTCAACCTGCATTGTCCTCTCATTCTACAATTCTCTGATTGTTTTTGCTTCTTGGTAGTATTATATAGAGAAAACAAAAATTGAAGATATGAAAAATACAGGTTTCAGCATCTATATTGAAATAATTTACAAGCAGATATATATTGTTTGAAAAAAAGAAAAAAATTCAAGTGGATAATTTGCCTATGAAAGATCATATGGAGTTGCTCAGTTTTAATGAAACTGAATGTGTTTCTGACAGTTTCTGTGTTTATCTTTCTCATATTAATTCTTGCAACATTTAAGACTCTTTTTCTCAAAGCCCCAGCTTGCAGATACTTTGAATTGCAGAAGAACCATGGTGTTCACTAGAAAAGGATGACAGATAAACCTTGTGGCTTCTGCCAAGCAGTCTAAAGTTTACCAGTAGAAGGGAAATAATGCCTTGGATTGCCCTTGCTTTGCTGGAGGGCTAACTTCATTGACTATCTCATGTGTCATGGACTTGCAGTTGCACTGAACAAAAGTTTTTCCATTGCTATAGCATTTTTTCCCCTTCTCTTAGTTCAAAAGCCTTTAGGATATGCCTAGTGTTTTTCTTTTATGCACAAAGAAGCTTTACCTAAAGCCCCTCCCTAAATTCTAGATTTTAGAAAAGTGTAAAGTGTTCTCCAAGTCTTTCATAGAACTTGGATTATTTTTTCTCCTTGCTCTTTATATTATATTATTAATAATATCACATTTTCTGCAGCATTAAAGTTATCTTAGTTGTTTATCAAAATTCTTTTCATTTTAGCCAGCAACACTAGAGTACTCTTCAATAGACCGTGTTTCATGGAGGCTTCAAAAGTTTGGCAACTGCTGTTAAAATTATTCTGAAGTTCCAGACCTATCCTTTCATCCTGATCATTTTCCCCCACAGGCCCATTTGAAAAAAAAAAAAAATCAAATTTAAAATGCAGCACTCAGGATACCCACTGAGAGTAAATGTCTTGTTTCCATAGTAAAAAGCTGTTAAAGTTTATTTATTTTTCTTGAAACTTATAGTAATGAAACTACAAATCTACAAAGATAATTTTACCCCCTCCTCCTTCCACACATTTCAATAGCTTTGGGGTAAATGCCACAATGAGTTTTAAAATGAAATTACCTTTCATTTTCAGAAAATAATAACTTCTAGCCATATCAGCCATCTAGCACTATTTTTTTTTTTTTTTTTTTTAATGAAAATTGAATATGATAAGGAAAGACAACAGTGCCTGAAGAATAATACAGAAGACAAACAAATCATTGTGTCATTGAAGGAAATGACATATAATCTCCAGTTTTTAAGGTGCACTTTGAAAGCTAAAATACCTGTGACCTACTGAAAATTGTTACAGTAATTGTCCTTATAATAGGTGGTGACCATGCATTGAAGCTGTGGGATATTTTCTCTTATAACAGATTCTTTGATTTCTAAGTTCCTCCACCTATTCCAGTGATGGTCACAAAACTTTGAGGTTTTTTTACCATGTCACATGAAATTCCATTCCACTCAAGCTATGCAGCTAACCCCTTTGTCTTATGCATCAGTGAGGAAAAAAGCTCATAATGCAAATGGCAGGCACAGATGTGCAGCATGGTCTGGCTCCACATCAGACAGCCAAGACCTTTTGCAGTACAGCTTTCAGGGGTCATAAATTTTGCTGCATTGACAGGGCAGACAAGAGTGGGCATCTGAGCTCTGCAGGCTGACCTATCTCTTCTTCATGGTGAAGAATCACACGTGAAGCTGAGGTGGGAGAAAGCAGTGCCTGAGGGCTGCCCTCATCAGAGCTCTGCACATGGCACTTCCCCAGTACTGCCTGCTATTTTGTCTGGATATGAAAATCTGGGACATATCCTCTCTTAAGCCTTGGGTCTTAAGACCCAAGAGTCCCATGCTACATTTCTTCTGAATCCAGTGCACAGTGTGAACATTTTCTCCTGTCTAAAATAACAGTCCTTCTGCTGCTAGTTAAAATAGCATGGCACACATGTCACAGCAGCTGTACAGAATAGCTGCTCATTTGTATTCCTGTGAAAATAGAAACAAGAAAATGGCACAACTCTTCTTCTCCCCTGCAGAAAACTAAAATATTCCCAGAGCAATAACTGTGAAGAAGGGCATTAAAAGGAAGTTCTGATAGATCAAGTTCACATTCAAACTGCTGCTTGCAGTTAGTTACCATGCATCAACTGGGCCACAGCAGCTGCATTCTTAGCTCAGCTGAAATTGAGGGTAATGACACTTCTTGTGGTTTGTGACAGAAGACAGTCGAGCTCAGTCACCTTACCAGGGATTTGCCAGAGTGGCAGAACAAAAGACTCTCTAGTTTAGCTGACATTGTAACTTTTAGTGGGGGAAGTTTCGAGCTGTACTTCAATCATTTTCATTAATGTTCATTTGAAAGAGAATATCAAGGTTTTGCTTCCTATGTGCCTCACCATATTTTATATTTTATATAAAACGTTTTATATAAGACAGAGTAAAGATTACTGATCACAAGTCAGTATCTTGGTTAGGGAAGGTGCATAAAACACACTGGTTACTCCTCCTAGCAGCTTCAGCGTAATTTGCACTCTTGAAATATTGCAAAGAATGTTACTTATGCATGGTCCCCTGTCTAAGTATCATGACAAAATGCAGCAAGTTGCTTTTACTTGCCAACATGCTAGAAGGAGATAGACAAGAATTGCAAACAAACACTGTAGTCTCAAAAAAATTCTTCCTTTTCCACTGGAATTAAATTACTATTAATTTCTTAGACTCTGTTTTCCACTCTGTTACTATATTAGAGATTTTATTTGTCTTATTTCCAACACAAAGGCTATCACTAGCTAACTACCAGTACTGGTGTGTCAATAATAGTTAGGGAGGAAATATTTGTAAACCTACTTGGGAAATTGTTGGGCATATTTCAAAACTTATATATTCCAATGGAAGGAAAGATAATGAGCACTCAAATGCAAGACATAAAGTATACATGCATGTATTAGAGGCCAAGTTTCATTATGGTCTGGTTTTTTGCTTCACTTTACATTTTATTGAGAAATTATAAATACTGAGAAACTGTTTGTATTGAGAGGCCAATTTTCAAGCAGAGATGAAGAAAAAAATGTTTGGTTGGGATATTGACTTCCAGTCTGCAGTAAATTGTCAAATTCTTATAAAAAGCTTTTTGAAAGAATACAATATTCAGTCTGTTTAATTAACAATTGTTGCTATGGATAGTTCTTTTCTTTTTTTTTTTTTTTCTTTTTTTTTCTTTTTTTTTTTGATTTTCCAAGAACACCACTAGTTAAAAATAGGACACTTCAGATGGTGAAACTCTTGAGCCTTTCTTAAAGTTACGTATTTTATCTTCTTTCCATTGTTTATTCTCAGAAACAAAGTAGACAAATCAGATTTAGGTCTGGACACAATTTGAAAAATAAATACTCTAGATTTTTTGAAGGAGATTTTTGATTATAGGAACCAGTATCTTATTCTGTTTTAATTTTATCCAGCTCTATTAGAGCTGCAGCTGTAGGTGACAATCCTTTTAGCAATTACATGAGACTTATTGTTCTGATTCAGGGAATGATTTCATGTTTAATAATTTTCTAGAGTAAGGGAAAGTGTTCATGCAGGATTTTTTTGTTTGGTTGGTGTTTTTTAATCCCACAGATGTATTTCCAATGCTTAAACCTGAAATAAAACATCATTAATGGCACTACTTATTCACAGTTTTCTTAGTCAGATTACTTTAAGCTCCTTTAATTCCATCCAGTTGAAGTTCTTGCATGACCCATGGTAGAGATGTGTGTGTGTGAACATAGATTCAGAAACAGCCTTGAGCAATGTTCTTTCTGAAAGCATGAGCAATGCTTGAAAACATATTTTGCTCCCATTTGGGTAGGTTGTTACTTTGATTTTGTGCTTGTCTGAGAATTTGAAAGGCACTCAAAGAGGCTACAGTATAAAATATTTACTCGCTTAATTTTCAGATAGCTTCCTTATGTGCAACCAGCAAACTTTTTTCAGTGATAGATGTCACTGTTCAAGCTCAAAAATTATGCAAATAGTTTTTATAATTATCTCAATTAATGAAAGGACTCTGGACATTTCTGGCCTTGGCGTACCACAACAAATATGCATCAGATTCAGTAGAACAGGAGGTTGTCTCAGAGAGTTTATTTTATTTTTTTCTGCTTTTCAGACACTGAAGAATCTGAACGTAGACAAATGCACAGCAATATCTTAGCCCATATCAGCTTCTCTTAGTAAATATCTTATATTGACATTAAGGGGGTATGTTATGTCACAAGAGTGTAAATACCCTAATTATCCAGAAAAATATTTTAAAATGTGTATTTATAATGTATTGCTATGTTTTGAATGATTTTTTTAAACAAATATTTAAAAGGAAGCAAATTATCAGAAGGAAATAGAAATTAATAGGATTTGAAAAGAAAGGGGAATAGGAACTTTTTGACAGCCAATGAGCTACTCCTACTGTTTTGGGTTTTTTTTCTGAAGAGAGAAAATGAAAAAAAAAATGAGGAGAAGACATAAGGATTGATTCTCATCTTATGCCTGACTTAAAGGTTTAAGGTAAACACTCAAAAAGATTTTAACTGTGACCAGGTGAAATATCCCATTAATGCATTATCAAATGAGACAAGACATGTGATTAGCACTAACACATATTTAAATAATGTGTTGAATTAAGTTTTAAGTCTTAAATATACAGCAATTTAATTTAATAGTCACATTCAAAAGCAGAAAGTTTTGTTGGAAGACAACCTTGAGGAAAAACTAGAAGGCACATTTCCTAGTGGAAACCAGGCAAAATTATATGGATGCCAGAAGCATAGCTCCACTTTCTAATTAAATCCCCCTAATTACTCAAACTGTTCTGCACAGTTGTTTTCCTTTTTTTCCTATAGTGCTGGGAAGTCACAGGGGGATTTGCTCACATCCATCAGCTTGGTACATTTGAGTCTAAAACATGGCATGGCCTACAAAGAAAGACAATTCTTTCTCTTTTCTAATTAACATCAAAATTGGAAACATTAGATTTCTACTCTTTTTTGACCCCACTTCTGGCTTCAGATTATATTGCTAAAGTCAGCAGTTCCTGCCAGGAAGCCGTGCCAGGAGGTGTAAAAATCAGTATTCAGTAGCTACTGCAGGAATAAAATAGCTGGTTTTTTTCAGGTAGATTAAGATTGCAGCCATGCCACATCACTAAATAGAAAAGGGCTCCTTTTGATAAAGGGGTTAACAGAAATTAAAGGAGGCACTGCTCAGTCAGCAAGGTGAAGTGACAGAAAGGACCTGGAACCCTTGGGTCACCTGCAGCAGACCCAGCTAATCACAAGGGCTGCAGTACAGGGCAACATTCAGCCCTCTCCTGCTGTGCTCTACTCAGTTTGTAGGCAAGTACATGGCTCTGGTTGTTCTTGAAAGTTATAATTTAGAAACCTCTTTTGCAGGCGAGTGCTTCCAGAACAATGTCAGAAAATAACAATTTTACTTTTTCTGTCTGTTTCCCGCTTCAGTCTTTTCCAGGAGAAGGTTAAAGGTAGGTGGTGTCTCTGTGTCTGCAGTTTCCCCACTGGCTTTCTGTGGTTGTGGAGGTCTGTTCTGCTCTGCCTTTGGTACTATTTTGACTCCCTTGGGAAATTAGAGGAGAAGAAACTTTAAAAAAAAAGCTGGATTTAAATGTAAATCTACTCAAAGGTGGACTTAAATGAGCCTGGAGCTGCTAATCAATACACAAATTTGGGCGTATTCAGAGGCACAACTGCAAATAAGGAGGCAGACAGAGGGAGACAGCAAAGCAGCTGTTGTGTGTAAGTGCCCTCAGAGCAAGAGAGTAGTTGTGTGAGTGCTCCTCAGTTTGCCTTGGACTTGAACTGCTAGTAGTAGATGAACTCCTAGGTTATGTGCTGATGGCTGTCATTTCTAGAATATTCTCTTGTTTCTTTTGTTATATCAGTTTTGGTAGTAGCTCTTCTAAGTAGAAGAGGAGCTGTGCCCTGAGATGCTTTCAGAACAAGAAATTATGCAAAGCATGCTATGGCCTTATTTTTTTTGTCATCACTTATGAACTAAGCATAAGCCTTTGATAATAACCATCTGGAGTTTGTGGTACTCAGCAACAATATCTTTGCTTTATGTGTCCCAGTCAAGGGAACTATGCTTGCATATGCTTTGGAGAGGTTGTAGATCTCATGAATATAGAATATAAATTCTGACCTCATGATGGCTGAAAGCATAGAGTGTTGTATCTTTGGAAAACAGCTGGTTTGGTGATTTCCACTTATGGGAACATATCCAGGAGTGAGAGTCTTATTCCTGGAAGGACTGATGGTACACACAGATTTGTACACAGACAGGATCCAACATCCTTTCTTGATGAAAATGCTAATTAATGCAAGTCCTACTCTAACCTGACTAGAAGTTTCTTTAAATGAACAGTTTGCATTGCACTGTTGTCTTCTTAGTGATAATTTGTACGTTAAAGTGAAAATCTTTTAGAATACCACCTCTAATTAAAATTGTAAATATACAAAAAAAATCAGGCCCAAATTGTTTTGCTTGGTTCTCCAATTTTGCACAGAATCTCTGGTACATTCAATGAAAAGAACCCCAATTTCCATTCCTCCTATTGCTCCTGAAATGGTTCCTCACAAGAATTACCACTGGTATGCTCCAATAATAGATTAACAGAATTCTGACATAATGGGCCTTGGTGTTTCTGAAGTCATGAAGCAGAATTATTCTCAGCTGGGTTTTGTTGGTGTTTCTCTTTGGGAGGTTAATAAAGCAGCAGCAGTGGTACATCTGACTTTCATCAGGTAACTTAAGCAGTGAGATATGTGGTGAATGCCTTTCTCCTAGGATGCCAGAAATGGCAATTTTCCTTCGTGTTGGAGAGATAAAATAGGTGACCTGCTCTGGACAGATGGTTTCTGTTTCCTGTACAAGAAACAGGGACAACCTGAAGGCTTACCTGAAGGGTCCTCTCTTTGCTAGCTAGCTGTTTCAGAAAGGGTTTGGAGTCTTCACACAGGATTATGGTGTGGCAAGGTAATGCATTTTAAGGAAAGATGACAAAAGGAATGGAAAGAAGAATGACAGAATAATTCAAAGATAGAAGGTAGATGAACATGTTAAATAAGATGTTACAAAAAAAAAAAAAAAAAAGAGTGAGACTTGGTCAAATTCTCTGTAAAATTTAATAATCAATCTCATGCTTGCCTTAGATTAAATTTTCAGAATTGACAATTAGTTGCTGGCACACATTGTAAACCTTTTTATATGTCACTCCTCTAGTACTTTGAATAAGTTTTTTAAAAGCATTGGCATATTATCTTTCCCTATAGTGCTAGAAAAGCAATCCAGATTTGACAGTAGCAGAGCAGATGGAGAAATCAGGGAGGCAGACATCTCATATTAATGAGGATCAGGTTTACCCTAGATGTGAAGATTATGAGAGAAGAAGTACAAACTATATAGAATATAGCTAACATACAATATTGTACTATTGTCATTGTATTGTATACTATTATTATTGTTGTTGTTGCAAATATATATTGTGAATATATGAACAGTATATAATGCTAAAATATAAATATGTTAACATTATAAAGAAATATACAGTAGTATAATTCAGGAGAAGGGTTGGCACAGTGACAGTGCTCTAATAGCAGTCACTAGCTGTCAGTAATGGGCAGCTCATTACAAGTGGATATGGTGAGTATGTAGTCAACTAGAACCATATCTGAGAGACAGTAGAATGCAAACATATTATAGATATTGTTTCATTTTGCAGTGTTCTCTCCAAGTTGCCTATGTGAATCATCATTTTTTTGCCCAAGACTGTTTTTGACACCTAAATTAAGACTTTATAACTTTTTCTGCCCTTTAATTTCCAGTGTTTAATGAAGCATCAGGAGGAAAATAGCTTATTAGATTTCACCATTGAAACAAAATTAAAAATATTGCAGTTGTCTTTGAATTTGAAAACTAATATATAAAGAAACAGAGAAGATACACAGAAGTGTTCAATGTTTCATTTTTTCAAGCACTGAGTCCATACTAGAAAACTGTATCTTCTGTCCCTTTCAAAAAACACTCAAAAAACTTGAAATACCAGTTTTCTGTGCTATCAATCTCTGAATTTGCATGTGACACACTTGATGGAAAGGGTAATGTCCAATTACCTAGTAAATCAATTTTATTTCAAAAAAATACATCCAGCTGTCATAATAAGTGGCTGAAGATGACGTAATTGTGCATTGATACCTGCACCACATCTTAACCACTACTAATGAATATTTTGGAGACAAATGTAGCAAGAAAAAATCAAGAATGTTTATAATAATATTTAATTACATTTTGAAGCTCTAGCTAATAGGACAAATTCTCCAAGAATAAGCCTGTTGAGACTTTATAGAATTCTGTGTGAGGGTGGGATAGTCAGTAAGCCTTGTTTTGAACTCTGTCAGGGGCTACAGCATCCCAGCTGGCCCCAGCTTGCCTGGAGGTGCCCCCTGTCTGCACTGCCTGGAGTTGAGACAATCAAGTATCTGCTCCTAGGGAATATAATTGTACTGAAGTGTGGGTACGTGCTGTGTAGATTAATCTTTCATGATGGCTGCTGCAGCACAGGACAAAGTCTTTGCTTCATTGATTTGACACAGGACATACTATTCTCATCACCGTACGACATGTCCTATGAAATAAAGGATGGATGATTGGTCCTGGCAGGAGAGATATTCGCAAAGTGCTTCTCTTCCAGTCCCCTGCCTCCTCCCTGCTTTTGAACTGAGACTTCTCAATGGCAACTGCATCACAGCAGCTCCTGCTAATGCAAGATTAAAGGCAGCTCCTCTATGCAGCATACATGTCTTCTGTATTCTATTTGTACACCATCGTTCAGTACATCCAGAATGGGGCCTAAAGTTCAAGATGGATTTGGGAAAGTATATTCATCAAAGAGCTTAAAATGCTACTTTTGTCAATTCCATTTCTTAAAATTTGCTGTTTCCAAGAAATACATTGTAACATGTGAGTTTTATTTGCACTCTATATAGTAATTTTCACCAGTGTAAAATTTCTGATTTTGACAGAATCAGTAAATAATAGGGGAGAAAAATAGTCTTCTCAGGTAAAGTCAAACAAAGAAGGCATTTTTACTAAGTCAACTGACAAAAGCCAGGAGGAGCTTGTGTCCTTTGAAAATCTACATCTATGCTATTTTTGTATTGTTCATTATAGACTTTTAAGTGTATTTTTGGAAACTCTTACTGAAAATGTTACATGGTTTTTTACATACAGAACAGCAAAATACAAGGTTTAAGAAATAAAAAATAAAAAAAACCACTAAGTAGTCACAGAAGCAAATTTTAGCTTAATGAATTAATCTTGTCTGTATTCAACAGGAAAGGAGTTAGAAGGGGCAGGTCTATGTTGAGTGAGGTAGGGAAAATTTTTTGTTTGTGTTTGGCTTTGTTTTATGGGGCTCTTTTAGCTACATCTAGACTCAAATAAAGGACAAAAATAGCAAGAAAAAAAAAAAAACAAACCAAAACAAAAGCAAAAACCTCAAACCAACAAAAACCACAATTAAATAAATCTTAACCAACCTTGTCTGTGGACTATAGGGGAGCCAGAATATCTCTGAGAATTTTCATATTGTTTTATTGCAAGACTAAGTGAGTATGAATGTATTTGTGATGCTGCTGATAAGCATGATTGACCTTAGGAGTTAGACCTAAATGATCCTCGTGGGCTCCTTCCAACTCAAGACATTCTCTGAGTGAATATATGTTAGTGTGAAGAGTGTTTCTAGGGAAGTTTGGTCTCTGCAACGTTGCCCACTTGTTAACCTTGAGTTGTTACTGAAAAAATAAAATTTTTGAATACTCTTCTATGGACAGATGTTTAAAATGGGTTTTGTAATTGTCTTGCTCAAATCCTTTACTGCACATGACTGATTTGAGATTTCATATTTGCAATAGCATAACCAACAAGGAATTAAAAAATGGCTTTTCACATAAACTGAAAAATTGTTTTTTGCTTCAAAGTGCTAAATGTCTCTGTAATTGCATCAAAAAGAAGTACTACTGCAGCTACAGCAAATTGTGTAATGAAGCACAACTGATTATGCCATAGTTGTCCTAATATTAACATTATTATTCAAATGTAAATACTTATGTATCTTGTGGGGTATGTAGTAATGAAATTAGTTTATTTTTTCTTCTGAGTGCTGTGTCTTTTAATACAACATTTGTTATTAGATCACACTTTCAGAGAAAGAAGTGCCAACTTTAGAGAGTAATAGATTTTTTTCTTTTTTTTCTAATTTTCTGTTTCCACTATGTGTGTGTGTGTGTGTGTCCATTCACCCAGACAGAGTTGTGAACCTGAAAATTTTTTCACCTGTGATGTTGGTTTCTCATCTTGCTTATTTTCTTACCTATAAACTGCCCTAATGCTTGTATCTGGAAGACAAGGAATGTTTTGATTGAATATGTTTGTCTGTATTTTAAAACCTGAGACATGATAGAAGCCTAGCCATCTAAACAGCCAGTTATGTAAAAATGCTTGCCTTGATACTACGACCAGAAAAAGTGTCCATTCTGAGCCATTTTTAAGTGGTGGCTGAAAGACTTGGATAGCCAGTAAGTGTCACAAAAGCATGAGATGGCTGGATGCTAGAGCAGAACTGTGAAAACTATCAGGCATGCACTAGTGTCTCTTTTGTGGAGATAGGGTTGGTGGTGGGGAAGAGTTCAGATTTTTGGAGCAGATGGATGAATTGTGTGCTGACGGTGACTCTGAAGCCACATGTGGGTGTGAAGTGCCTCAAAGAAGCCATCTGGGACACAGCATGGATAAGTCTGAGGCAGCTTGGGGGCAGTGCTTAATATAATCTCTCAAAATGGAACTAAATTAAGTCTATTATTCACTTATTAAATTTTTCAAATGAAAAAGCTTTGGAGGTTTGGGGGTTTTCCCCCCTTTTTTTTTAATGTTAGAGTTGTTAGGAAGGATGAAAAATAAATAATTTTTGTGATAATATAAATATTTACCTTTCTTCCCACTGACTGTTGTAGATCTTTCCTTGCACTTCTGCTTTCATATTCAGGCTCCCTTATCTGAAATCTCATCAACAGGATTACAATGATTTTATTGCTGAACTATTGGCCTGTGGAACTGAAAAAGTCTATGTTTACCACCTCTTCCTTGCTAATGGGGAAAAAAAGCTGGGACAATGTGAGCAGAACTTAAAGGAAGAACCAAATATGTACAACTTCTTAATGGAAAAGGTAGCTGTCTGAGGAACCTTCAGAGAAGAAGGCATAAGGTGAGTTGAATAGAATCATAAAATTTGGGTTGGAGGAGACCTTAAAAGGTCATCTAATCCAACTCCTCCACAATGAGCAGGGACATCTTGAACTAGGTCAGGTAGCTCAGAGCCTACTTCAGTCTGACCTTGAATTTTTCCATGGATGTGGCATCTATCAGCTCACTGGGAAACTTGTTCCAGTGTTTTAGCACTCCCATTGTAAAAAAGCATGTCTTTGTAAGTCTAGAAATGCAGTTTCACAGACAATATTGCGGATCCTTCATCACGTTTCTGGATTTGCAGCAGCTAAATATAAAGCTAAGATTTTAATAATCATGACCATGATTAAATATGGAAGGAGAATCATGGAGCAGAATAGCTGAATGTGAGCACTCACTGAAAAGAAACTGGAAAATGTTTCTCTCTGGTAGTGTTTTGTATTGCCACAGAATGAAAAACGAGGAAATATGCTTGTAATACCAGCAGTGGAAAGGCAGTCAGAATTTCTGAAGAATTGAACCTCTGCTGATTGCATCCATTATAGGAAATAAAATGAACTGGAGAGGGGAGAGAACAAAAGAAAATAATGGGATGCTTCACTGTTTTTTTGCATGTTTCTGTCCTTTGCAGATCTCAAAAAAATAATGGTGCGATGATTAGGTAAACTGGCCAAAGTATTTACTGAATGCAATAGTATTTAAAGTCCAAGTATTTTTCTAAAGAAAAAGAAAAGAGAGATTTTAAATTAGTAATATAAAGTCAGTGCTAATGCAGAGTATTGAGATGAATGCTTATCAGTATAACAGACAAGAAACAGATAAGAACAGGTAGGAAGGAACACTTAGCAATGGGGCAAGTTTGAGAAACAGCCAATTAACAGCAATTAATTTCCACTGGGGCTGAAAGCAAGTACTGGAGGTATTAGGGGCACAGATCCCCAAGTATATAATGAATTTCAGTAAGGGAGCTACTGACACTTAACATCATCTACAGTAGTCAACTGGGAATCAGTGGATATAAAACGAAGAGAGTATTCAAGAGAATTTCTGGCATAAACTACTATAAATTATTTTGCTTTAATCAAATGATTGTCTTACCCCAGCTGGATGGATAAGCTAAAAATAATTAGCAAATTCCAGCAAAAACTTCAGCAAAATGCAAACACACTTACAAAAAAAATTTTATATTTTATGAATTTTTAAAGATATATTTTAGGTTATATAACATAATATTGCTCTGTCACAGTTGTGATGCAAACAAAGATCTTACAGACAGTTTTTACACCCAGGAAGTTTGATTTATGAAGCACTAGTACTGAAATGTCTGTGGTAGTATACTACAGCTTGTTGGAGAGATTAAATACTCTGAATGTTGGTTGATTGGCTTTTTCTTGAGATAGCTAATGAGCTATTAAAAATCAGCTTGTGAGTAAAAATCAGTCTGTGTTCAACAAAGGAAGAAGTCCATAGGAAAGATTGAGTAGCAGTTACTTGATACAGCGAAAAAACCACTAAAAGCTGCCCCACTCCAACTTCCTTCCTTCTGAGCTCTGTATATAATACCCAGTCATCAAAAAGTAGGCATTCTTCAAAGTTAAGGCACAGTAAAAGACAAATCCATGGTGTTTTCAGCTATGGTTTATGGTCCCAGAAAGTCCAAAGGTACTTGGCTTTGCTTTTTCATGGCTGATCTTAAGGACTCCACAGAAGTAAATTTTAACACAAAATTGAGACACTCAATTGAGTGTCTACAAATGTCTATATTTAACTATTTCTAGCTGGACTTACATCTTTCTGATGATGAGTGGCCAACTTCAGTAGGCCACTTCATTAGGAAACATGATGCAGTTTTGCATATTTTGAGTTGTTTTGTTTTGTTTTGTTTTTTTTTTACTTTTAATAAACCTGTGCCTATACATGAAATGAACAGACATCAATTTCTTGGCCACATTCCTTCTGTAGAAAATGCAACATTTTATTTAAATAATAAAAATAGATATGAGTAAGCTCTACTCACATCTCACTTCCACTGGATTTATAGCAGAGGTGGGGGAAGGAAACCCATTAGAAGGAACTTTTTTTTTCTTTTTTTTCGTGCAGGAGAGTATATTGAGTACCCTTCTTAAAGTTTTTTGAAGAATTTGCTCTAAAGGCTGTCAGTGTAGG
Source organism: Erithacus rubecula (assembly GCF_903797595.1). NCBI lineage: Eukaryota > Metazoa > Chordata > Aves > Passeriformes > Muscicapidae > Erithacus > Erithacus rubecula. Next base: position 82,486,815 of record NC_136689.1, on the reverse strand, counting down.
ATAGACATTTAAAATTGGTCACTTTCATCCTTTTTCAGTTTAAATGCAGGACAACTACAGGCCTGGTAGGGAATATCTATAACTATTACAGTGAAGAGTGGATGAGTAGATTTAATTTAAATAGGAAAAGCAGAATCTTCTGCAGGTTTGTATATTGTGATAGTCCCATTAATGCAGGAATGCCTACTGGGAATCTGATTCCAAAGAAGCATGTGCAGGACCAGTTGGTTTAGTGAACAAAGCAATAAAAGTGTCAATAATTGAACTGAAGATGTAATCATCTCTTGCAATAGCTGCAGAATAATACTGAACTTGAGCTTATTGGGTATTAGAAACTTCTTTGCTCAGAGCTTGTGGCAATATACAATGTTAATCCAGTTTACTTGTATTTATCTTTAAGAAGTGCAATTATAATCACTTTAATCATAAGCAATAAGCAACAGCATAAACTAATTTATTAGTGAATCTCTATCTGATTAACAACTAGCACCCTTACTCAATATATTATAACATAATATATTTTATTATATTATACATATAATAACATACGTAGATCCTGTGTTCCAGGATCACTAGCAGAGTCTTCTCTACTAATAACATTCTCAAAAAGAAAATACATGTAAAAATGAGCCAATTTCTGTCTTTTTGCTGAATGTGCATGTGTTGAAATTCCTTTGAATTTGTGTAGTGCACCTACTGAAAGTAAGATATAATGTTAATTTTCAAATTATCACTTATAAATACCTGGGTTATTTTTGGCTTATGCAGTGGGGAAGATATTAAATGGCAATGTCAAGTCATTGGAAATTTCGTTTGTGTTCAAGAAACAGTGCTATCCAGAAATATAATCATTCTCTTCTTTCTTTGTTTTCAGTTCCCAGGATCATAGAATGATTTGGATTGGAAGGTGCCTCAAGATTTACCTGTTTTCAAGCCCCCAGCCATGGGCAGGGACACCTTCCACTAGAGCAGGTTGCTCAAACCCCCATCTAACCCAAATGTAACCAGGAATGGTGCATCCACAGCCACCTGTTGCAGTGTCTCACACCCCTCACAGTAATCAACTTCTTCCTAATATGCAATCCAAACCTATCCTCTTATTCTCTAAAGACATTCCAACTTGTCCTTTGCTGGATGCCCTTGTGAAAAATCCCTCTCCAGCTTTTAGAATCTCTCTTTAGGTTATTGGAATGTTGCTATAAGGTATCCCTGGAGCCTTCTTTCTTTCAGGTCGAGAAATCCCAAAAGTTAAAAGTTTCATCTAAAACGTTGCTGTATTTTCTAGAACCAAATATTTGACAGTTTGTTTTAAAACCAAACCTGATATAACTTATCTCTGAATCCAAGTCTTTTGCTTATGGATCCAAATTTCTTGCTTTTCTACTTTTTAGTTGATTTTTTTTTTGGGGGGGGGGGCAAATCAAGATAGATTTTTAGTGTGCATTATTGTTTGTTTTGAATCCAGCTGAAGCCAGAGAGTAGTACTTTCCCTCTTGGCATTGGGAGAGTTTGCTCCTAGTATGGGCCTGATATTTTGGATTATTCAAACTCAGATGTAAGGGGCATAAAATGAAAGGCATATGGAAACAGGTGAAAATGTGATGTTTGAAAAAACAGGATATAGGATAGTTTACGGCTGTAGAGTCCCCCTTCTTCTTCTTTAAAAATGTTGTTTTTCTGTTGTGGATTTCTTTTAAAAAACTCTTGACACTTCTTCACCAAAGAGAAAAGATTTGATATAATTTGACGCAGCTTGGAGACAATGCATATTTATTGAAGAATTTGTTAAACAATTTAATGATTTATTGGTTTCTGAAAATGCAAAGTTCTTCATAGATACTATTTTACAGTTGATTCAATCTTATGCAGTGTATGATACTTCCATTCCTTTTGGAGAATGGACATATATTGTATAAAAGTGTGGTTTTTTGTATGCTATGGACTTTTCTTGTATAAGTAATGAAGAAAAAATGGATTTTATAAAGATCACATTGTCTATAAATCAGCTGCTCCAGATACCTCATCCCATGTCCTTATTTGCATAATTCTGCAAACTTTCTTAACTAATTGAAGTTACTCAAGCTTTCAAATGCAATACCAGCCTTGGGCCTTCTATAACTTCTGCTCCAAGACACATCTCTCTAAGCTTCTGCTGACATCCAGTATGGTGCAGACTGTCTTGGGTTTTTCAGGATGAGTCTTTAATAAGCAAGGCAATACTAGCACTGTCAATATAGTCATAAAATTGTCCTCACTAGAATTGGAGAAGGACTCTTCAGTCAGTCATTTTCAATAAGGATTGAGATATAGTTATCAAGCAAAATGAGACGAAGAATTTTGGCACAGGAACTCTGAGGTCTCACCTGGCATTGGTATAAGTCACTGCTGCTAAATGAAAAGTAATTTAGCATCTTTCCCTAGAGTAAAAGATGTTAACTACATTCACCAGTAAGCCTGCAAAAGGCACTCCTTAATAATAAGAAATCGATTTTGCACAAATGCAAAATCTCTTCTACAATGATTCTAAAATACTTATTGACACAACAGGAAGTCAGTTTGATATGCAGAAGACAAGCACAGTGCTGTGAACAGTTGCTTGTTAATAAAGCACTTTTTTGGGATGAGAATCAAGTTCTTAAAGGCTTTGTTCTGGCTGAACAAGGCGAATTTACTTCTATCTGCTGCTATGTACGCCTCATTCACACTTTGGCATCTCAGTTTATAAATGTAGCCTAAGATCTGGGTTAGTAACTGGGTGTCACTCACCCCTAACACAAAAACAACTAAATGTGTTGTCTTGGCTCTCCCTCTTAGAAGTGAAAATCAGCTTGTCCTGGGCACCTCAGCTGGCTTATTTCTGCAATAACGAAAGACTAAATCTTGGAAGACTGTGTGGCTATTTTGTTTAAGTTAGGGACCTCACATAAAATATTAGATGATGTGAATAATCTTATTAATATTTCATCATTAAGATAATAAACATATGCCATTCCTGGCACTGTAGGAATTTTTGCAGTATAATAAAATAGAGCTAGCTGCTGGGCTTGAGCCCAGCAGTAATTGATACCTGTGATTCATAACTAAATTTTATAGCTAATTTCTTTGGTCAGGACAGTGCTCATTCAGCATAACATCTAGACTGCAAAGAGATGAGAAAAAAGTATTCTGAAAAATGAGTGTGACAAAGAACTAGATACAACTTCATTAAACTGTCTCAAAAATGCAGCATTTAATTTGCCCTAATATGGAAATAGCATTTAAATTCATTGCTTCTAAATATTTCATGTGCTTCTAATAACCTAATCTACAAATACATACTGTGCAGTGCCACCTCATACACCTAAATACATTCACAGAAACATGTTCCTTTTCTTTTTATTTTCTGCCTTCCTATTTTTTGTGCCTTTCTATTTTTATGGAATATGCTGGTGCCTTCTTTTCCTGAAGGAAAACTGATTAGAGTTCCTCTAGAAAGTGCTGAAAACATTCATTTTACTTTAAACATTTTTTTTAACTTTAGCTTATTCATCATTTGCACTATGTAATGTCTTCCATGTCCAGTTAGCTTTGTGTTGTGGTGATCTTCGTAGATAATGTTAGAAAAAGAAGGATTTAGCCTCATTCAGATCTGTTCTTAAGATCACCAAAATCACAAGGAAAAGATGCCAGTGACATGAATTGGCTTTGGACCAGTCTCTATGGCAGAAGATTATTGTTTCATTATGTCAGGGTTGGTTTTTTTTTTTCAGATCAGCAAAATACTCTTATCTCTACTTCCTCTACTCTTTGGGATTTCAAAACCTGAAAATTATTTAAACATTTAAAGACTTTCTTCTTCTGTGTTGGTAATTTTTATTGCTGCATTCTTTTTGGTATCATTAATTGAGCCTTCTACTGATGTTAATTTCAAAGTTCTTGGGACTTTAAATGGTCCTTAATGGTTAAATTTCAAGAAAAATGTTTATTGATTAACATTAAATGTGACATTCTGTCATGATTCATCCCCCAAAAATGTGAAGCTTTTAGTTTTGGAATTTGACAGCCACCTTCATACTGTACCAACAAGGAAATGCATAATTAGGGTGGTTATTGTTTTTAATATTTAAACATTGTCTTGAAGAGATTATTCTTGCAATATTATTCCTTCTGACCCACTGTTTAGCAGATAGTTGCTACCTCACTTTAATTTTTATTGATACAAATTACTTTAAAAATTGAAACGAAATTGGTGGCATTAATGCTGTTTAAGTCTGCATGTAATGCAGACACTGCATTATTTAAAAGTTTATGTCTGACTTTATATTTGCAGACTTGTCTCCTAAGTGGTTTACCAAAAAAGTGGAAATGAATAGTGATTTTTACAAAATACACGCAATTTACAGGAAAAAAATAAAAATAAAAATTCTACGTTGGAAGAACAGACTATTTTTTATTTAGTTCCTTTCAGCATACACACACATATATATTATCTAAAACTGGATGTAGCTAAAATTTTCTGATTTGTTGAATAGTTACCCAGGTGAAGAACTGTTTCTTATAGCTATTCAACAATACAGACACCATGTGTACCATACCTATAGCATAACTTATTACCTTTGTAATACTACCTTGCTGGGGTATCACTAGTATTTCAAATCTGTCCTAGTTGGAGATGCAACCTAAGACAAAATCTAATTTTTTTTTAAAGATACTCTTCTAAAATAACATTTGATGTTTGTTTTCATTCTCATTTCAAAGAAAAATAAAGATACACAACTTCTGGAATAATAAATGAAGAGTAAAGTGCATACTGAAAATATGGTATACTCTGGGGGTTTTCACTTATTAAGAAAATAGGAACTTGACTGTCTTCACAACCTCAGCAGGCCTGACCAGATTCATCAGGACTAAAATTAAAGTCTCTATTCTTGAAAAATTCCATGGACCTATATTTGTTTTACAAATGCTAATTTTGGCTTCTCTGGAAATGGACTGGTACTACTCTGTTGATGCAGTTACAGTCTTAAAGATGTTGTGTGGGCAATTCCATCTGGAAGAATTTCCATAATTTTATCAAAGTAGCTCAATCTAAGATCTGCTGAATTAAGAGTAAGAATGTTGATATAGAGATGGAAATTTCCAGTGATTTATTTAGGCTGGAGAGTTGGGCAGGGAGAAACCTAAGGAAGTTCAACAAAGGCAAGTGCAGGGCTCTGCACCTGAGGAGGAAAAACCCCAAGTCCCAGTACAGGCTGGGTACTGATCTGCTGGAGAGCACTTCTGTGGAGTATGACCATTTATACAATATGATATTAATATATATTATTTGAGCCTTGAGAAAACTCCTTTACACATGGCTCTGATTTTTGTTTAAAGTCGCAATTGGATCCCAAGGAGTCCTGTGGTCACCCCAGGAACAAAGAAAACGGGATGGTAGAGAAGACCCTCTTCTGAAGATGGCAGCCACCGTAGCAGACTGTGTGGACCAGGATACAGAAACAGCATGGCAGAGAAGCTCCTTTTTGGAGCACGTTGTGGAGAGAGAGAAAGGAAAAACAACACAGCAACCAAGTCTCTGGGGTGCACAATTCCCTCCTCCTGCAAACAACAACCAGTGGGGGAAATAGGAATAAAACAAAACCTGGGAAGACATCCCTATTTTTGTCCAAAAGCTCAGATGCTGCTGATATTGCTGGAAGAGATTTCCCAGCAAGTTGCAGGTCCAATCTTCCTTGGCAAAGAACAGTAGGCAGCTGGCACTGGGGCAATGGCTGGAACTCGTGGGCTGACCTTTCTGGGATGGTGCTGTGGCTGCAGGTAACAGCTGGAAAATCTTGAGGAGTGGGTTCTCCCAGCAGGTGGTAAAGATATTGTGAAATTTGCCCCAAAGTAATTTTGGATTGTGAAATGCAGCTTTCTGGGTTTAGACTCAGAAAGTGGACACAACTCCATATCCATTCCCATTTTAAAGTGCACCTCCCCTCCATGAATCCCAGGCAAAACAGAGAAGTTTCCCACGTTTTTGGGTTTTGAAGTGACAGGACAATGACAACTGGAGGAAAGTTGGCATAGGGAATATATGGAATTCATAGTTATTTTTGGGGCTCCTAAGATGTCATATTTCTGGGCAAATATCAAAACAAGTCCAGGATTTTTATTTTCAACTGACAGTATCATGTGGTGACTTACAGTTTGTTTGGTTTTTTTTTTTTTGATGTTGTATATCCTCTAATAGATGTAAGGTTTTGTATGAACTTTCACAGTTCCTCTCTCCTCTTTATGAAAGTATACATGGCTGTCTCTACTCTGTACTGATCTCTAGCAGTGTAAAATTTGGATTCAGCCTTTGTCTCTTCAAGATAAACTGAATTCTAGTCACTACAATACAGTGGCTTTGGCTGCCAGACAGCAATTGTTTCCAGGCAGGCATTTACAGCATTGCAATGTAGTTGGTTTACCTTCAGGGTAGAATCAATGCAGGGTATCTTTAACTCTGTTGTTCTTGTTACTCATTGAATATGGGGATGCATTTATTACAGAAGGACTCCTTTAATCCTGAACATTAGTAACCTGTAATATCTCCTACTTTCACTGATTTTTTTTTTTTTTTTTTTTTGCATTTTACTGGAAAATTAAAATTGCAAGGCCACAATTATTTAGGACTTTCAGACATCTAAAATAAGATAAATGCCTTTAGGTCTATTGGTTTTTAGCTATATGGTTTTAGCAATAAACTGCATATGCCCCTACACTCAGTAGCACCAAGCGTTTGGCATTTCTTAATTAATTTGTAATAAGGGTTTTCAGTTTATCTAATAACTTTATTATATGAAGCATATTTACATTCAGCCAGGGAATGGTCTCATTTTACTTTGTGTTGAGCAGAAATAGCTTCTATAGCACTCACAGTTTTATTCTCAGATTGAAGGATTCAAAAGGAGGAACACTGAGGTCAGTGGGGCTTGCCTACTGAGGATATACTTTACTTATCCTCATAGCTGTGTGACTTCAGAATTTGTGCCTATGGAATGTAGAAATATTCCAGAATGGTTTTAAAGATATTATCAAGGAAGATTTAGTAAAGTAGCTCACAAAAAGGCTTATGTAGGTGATCCTTATCTGCCCACAGGAAGCTCTTTCACTGCAAGATCAAAGTCAAATGTAGGTGGGAGCTGGTAATGATAATTTTGATGATGGTTTTGGAATTTGTTTCCCTCCTCCTTCAAATGATCTTATCATTCAATTTAAAGGGGTAGAAAAGCAATTTGCTATATCAGGTTACCTCAGTAACCTCAGCAGTAAGATTACCTAAGGAGAAAATAATTTTTATTAGTTAACATAAGAGTACATGAGAAAGATGCAGAAATATGTGCCTCAGTCCTGAAAAAGAACATGGAACATGCCAAAGAACTCCATACTGGGACATCATCCAGATTTTCAACTTAACCACTTGGTTTTAATCCTTCAATATAGTTAGATAATCAGAAGATATATTTTTTAAACACTGACAGAAAATTAAAGGCAATTGTTATACCAGAGCAGGAGCAATACATTACCTATTCAAATATTGTAAGTGAGGTAGTTATGGGGGGAAAAAAACCCAGCATGTTAAAATTAATTAAACTAAGGGAGGCCTCTATTTGTTTGGTGTGATTTGACACAAACACACAAGAAATGGCCAAAATCTGTATGTGAATTAAAGGAAAGACAAGGAATTCAAAAGTCAATTAAGAAAACAAAACAAAACAAAACAAAACAAAACCAAAAAGGACATCTCTTCTAGGAAGAAGCAGCCACCTATTAGAAGGAAACAAAATAAAATAACTAACATAGGTGAGAAACTGACATTTGCACACTTTAGTGCCTGAGTGTTTGAATTGAATGCTTCTTAAATAAGCCACTGCATGAAGTACTTGTTTCTTACTGAAGTGTTGAGAGCAATTGCATTTCAGGCTGTCTGGATGTAAATTGCCATGTAGTGATTACTAAGGTTTTTCTTTCATTAAACACTACTTTTCAAGATTTAGCAAAGAGCTTTTCAGTGGTTCATGGGCCCCAAGTTCATTTTTGTCTAAGATGTATGATGCAACATGAGCTACTCATCAGCTAATTCCAGGTAGAAAAAATAAAAATTGAATCTCTTTCCTTTGAACTTGTGTTTATACTAGCAGCAGTAGCATTCTGAACAAGTAGATTTATAACATTGCTTTTAACTCATCTTAGTTCAGGTCAGATTTGATCTAAATTTCAAGTTATAAAATCACATTATTTTTGAAGTTCTCATAAATGTCTGTTTCTTTTACAAACTGACTGTTTAGTAAGTGCTTATTTCTCCTACTTTTTTCCAAGTGAGTAAATTCAAAGTCAGAAAGGTGAAAGTAGCATCCACAAGTTGCAGTTGCAAAGATGATATACATTACTTTTTTTGTTCTGTTCTTCAGTGGTCTTACATGCTTGGGAGGAAAGATAGCAAGGCTCTGGAGCTGCAGAATAGAAAATAATGTGGCTCCTGACTGGATTTTTAGTGTTAAACTTGGCCTTTGCTTCTGTGGTAGAGCAACTGTCTCCATTTGTAGAAATTTATCACTTGGCTGCTTTGTCTCTTGAGATGTCAGGTAACCCCTGATGCTATTTGCTAAAGCATGCTGCTGGCTGCCAGAGACATCTGCAGGAAATAATGTCTGACTTGAGGAAATTTGACTTAACTCAGGAGGAGAATTCACTGACTGTATATATTAAGGTTTCAGAAAGTGGATTAATTTTTGGTTTAGAAACAAACAACTAAAAGACCTTTGAGGTCCTGGCAGAACAAATGATGAAACAAGCATCTAATATCTGTATTACTGGCTATGCCTATTTTGAAGTGTTTTATGCAGATAGAATGTTTTGTTGTGGTTCAGAGGTTCATCTACTTGGTATTCAACACAGAATATTTTTTTAAACTTGAATTTTCCTGATGTGAGTGGGAAATGATGCAAGATGATGCTCATACTTTTTTTCTTTTTTTTTTTTCTTCCCTACACTGAGCAGTGCACTGAAACACATATTCTTACATTACCATACACAGCACTCCCTCTGTATCTTACCAGGCACTTCTTCCATAAAACATTACAACTAATGCATTATGCTTCTGACTGTTGATTATGGGTGATGTTATAACATGTCCCTTTGGGTTATGCATAGCACATTAATTTTTACATGAGTTGGCTTTGTAGAGAACATCTACATTTCTAGGCAATCTGTCAGTCTGTGAGGATAAGTGCCATGCTGTGAAGAGAGAGGGTTCATGTTTCAGTTTTTATTCTGAAATACTCCTAGCTATCTTGGAAACTATTCAACAGAGTGAGAGATAACAACAACTGTAGATACTCTGTGTGAAGGAAATCTGGACTATGATTTGAAGTGGCATGAGCAATGCCAGAACAAATCTGATTTTGGCCTTTCTGCTTCTTTTGCCCTTCAACCAGTATCTCTTGATTTCTCTTTCTCTGTTTTTGTTGCTTTGTTGCTCATACTCCTCAGGAAAGCATATTTCTTGCAGCCATTTTATTTTGCCTACTTGGTAGCAGGGGAGTAGAAGCTGAGCACTGAAATCTGTGACTTGTTGGGGGTGTAGCTGGAGGGATGTCTGATTGGGCAAAGGGCTATTCATGGGAGCCATACTGGGAGTTCATCTTAGCAGTGACACCAGCATCTTTGTCCAAGAAACGCTTTCTCCTCCTTGGAGCAGACTAGGTGTGCCAGTCATGCAAGGCAGTGATGAGTGACAGGGTTTGGAAGACAAGCTTGTCCTGGTCTCTGAACAGAGGATGTGAAAATGAGGAGCAGTGTCCTTGTTTTCAAGGACAGTGTCACATCTTTTTCTTGATGCAAGAAGTTTGCTAGGCAATGAAGAATAAAAATCTTGGAAGGAGTTGAAGATTGATATAAAAATACTTCAAAGGCAATTCAGAAATTAGGTGTGTATGTAGAAAATGAGAGGGCATGTTAAACCAAAGGGAAGGATATGTCATTAGAGAAACGGTGTTCAGAAGAGACAGGGAAAGTGGTTTTAAATGGTTTAGTATACTGGATATATGATGTGCCATATATGTAAATGTGTCATGACTATAACTGAATCTGTGTAGAGGAAAAAATGTGGAGGCATCTCTTCTTTCTTCTACATCTTAATATCTACTTTTGTATCCTTAACAATATTAGTCTTCCTCACCCTTTAAAGTTGTATAATATTTTCATGTTTGACAACCAAGAACCTCCTGCAGAAAACAACATATAAGTCACTTTCTCTACCTAAAGCATTCAGAGTAGCTGTGATTTTTTGGAAATATGAGTTGATGGGCTTCTCGGGTTTCTTTTTGAAGACTATTTCTTTGTCCAATCAGTGGAAAATTTGCTATTTTCTAATTTGTGTCAGGCAATTTTGACTTTTATGGTGAGATACTTTGACAAAATTAGCTCTGTGCTCCTTAAAATAGGGTTTAAAAGTTGATATCTATGCAGATTGTCAGCTTGGTTTCTGTACAGGTGAAGAATTGAGAATAGAAGTGTATCACTTAAAATACTGTCAATAATCCTTCTTTGTAATACAATGATTTGAAACAGTCTTTATTTAGACCATGTCGTTACAGCTAATTTAGAGTAAATATTGCAAATATTTTATTTTGTCTCAGCAGACCAAAAACAAATTGCAAAAGGAATAAAACTTTATTGCTTTATCTTGGAAAACACATAAAGCCCTGAAAAAAGATGAAAGGATTACAGACCTCATAATTTTTTTTGTGTGCTTAATGATACTTTGTCTAAAAGAGAAAAGAATGACCTATTGATATCTTCTAAGATTTACTTTTGGAGCAAGAGGATTTTGTGTCTCTAAAGAGGGAAAATATTGTAGAACAAAAGGAGGTAAAAATGCTCTACGTATGTTTTCAGATTTTCATGTCTGTGAGCTGATTTTTTTTTTCCTGACATGAAGGTCATTTACAGTGAGAGACAGAGGTAACAAGCAACAGAGTTGAGCAGAACATGTAACCCTTTAAACATCCAAAGGGCAGGGAGGGGAAAAGGAGGAAGAGGAATGAAAGCACTAGCTGAAAAGCTAAAGTTGTTTTATTTGTTCTGCCACTATCTTGTAGTTTTACTTTTAGATGAGAAGAGCACTAGGGATAAGGGCAAATAGAGAAAAAGCAGGAAATAGAGGAGGAAAACTGATGTGGTGTTCTGCATCAAGAGTGCAAGGTGGCTCCCTGAGCCTTGTCTTGGAAAATGAAAGGATGTCAGAGGAGGTGTTACCCCAAGAGTGAGGAAGACTGGCTGCTGTGGATGCTAAGAGCTTCTAACAGCAGAGGTTCAAGTACTGGTGAGGGGGCTGGAGCCAAGTATTCAGATTGCATGATGGAATATGGAGCAGGTTTCTGTCTGGAGCAATTCCATTAAACAGATATTCCAGATGGTCTACAAATCTGTGGCTTCCACTGATTTTCTGCTTACTGAAATGGATTTCCCATATTTTGAATGAATGGAAAAGGTTTCTGGGCTAAGCATTTCAGTTCTCAGCACGTGCCAAATTTCTATATAAGAAATATTGATGATAGTTAGGAAAGTTTTTGTTTGGTGGATTATATTTCTGGAATTAAAAAAAAAAAAAAAAAAAAAAAAAAAAAAAGGAAAGAAAAAAGTAAGGTCATCAAATGTCTGGAGGCTGTTTTGGTGAGTTTACTTTTTTCTGCCCTGATAGTATGTCTGAAACATGCAACAACTTGTGGATATAAAAAAGGCATGTTGGAATTACTGACTTTTCTTGTGATTCTCTCAGCAAACAGCCTCTTGCCTTACCATGAATTCTCACATACATTGTAATTGAAAAATGTAATATATTTCAAGCATTTTAAAAGGGAAATTCTCTACCACTGATACCCTGTACATACCAAGGCTGCTAGTTTTTGTGGCAGTGAAACTGAGTTTTCATTGTTGTTGCTCAAACCATGAAGTTATATTAGTATCAGCATACTTAACCCAGCTCACATTAGGCACCTTCACAGATGGATAGGTACAAACAACAACTGTAAGTCATTTGTTGTTACTCTTCCTATCTGCATTCTTTAAAAAGCAGTTCTGCACTGTTAAAGAAAGCAAAGAAGAAATTTTCAACTGACACAATAGGTAACCAATTAATTATTATATAATAGGAACCTATGAGATAGTGGTAAATTATTAATATACTAGCTACCCTCCACTAAGTCCTCTGATGAGTTGGGTTAATCTGGCAGTCATCAGTCAGAGGGGAAGGTTTGTCACATGTATCCCATCCTATGATTGCTCCCACAGGCTGACCAGCTCAGCTGATGAGGAGCAGTTTTCTAATTACCTGCTTCTTTCCTTAGCATTTTTTACATTTGTATTAGTTTTACCTCTAGAATCCTTGAGCTACTGACCACCTCTGTCTTAGCACTCTTGCCTCTATCTTTAATTTTGCTTTTCTTGCCTGATGGGGCTCTACTGTATTTTTTTTCCTAACACATCTGCTAGCAGTTTAAAAGCTTTTCACCCAAGTTGTAACCCAGGTTATGCTGCTGTGCAACACTGAAAACCAGGAAATAAACTCTCCAACCAATTTGTTAGGTTAGAAAGCAGGTATCTTATTTTACTTAATTTTTATCTGCAGTTGGATAACATTTTGAAGTTTGTCCTTCTAGAGGTGAGATTTTTGGTCTTAGGGGGGACTGTGCATAATAGAATGAAATTATATGAACAGCAATTTTGCCTGGAAAAGATCCTGACTTGTACCTAGCCTTTTTCACCTCATTGAGACTAATTGCACTGTACTCTGTAGGCCTGTTGATGGCAATGACAAATCATGGAATCACTCCCCTCATTCCTTCAGAACTATTTGCATTTCATTTTCTAATCACAGTTGCTAGCTTGAGCTTTGAACAGGAAAAAAAAGGACACACATGGTTTGACACTGGAAATAGTTTTGCTCTCAAATCCAAAGAAAACTTTTTGAGAAAGTGCATGATAACATATCTGTTTGATAATCAGCATCAGGTTGACCGGACTGGCCTTGTCCTACTTTCTTGATGAGTTCCTTGATTAAAAGTTACTAATGTAATGATTAATAATGTAGAATTTTTCAAGACCTCACTCTACATGTACTCAAACATCCGTAATTCTTGGGACTTGAAAATAGTTGGCAGGCAAACCCAGAGGCAGGCTTTAGTGGGATGTGTTGCACAGTGAGTGGAATGTAAAATACAGAACTGCTTGTATTTTAGGGACTTGTAGGTCTGTTTGTGATTCACTGTGTGCTAGAGTTAGGGCATCACTTACGAGTCCCCTTCAAGGGAAGAATTCATTGTTTCATAACTTTCCTAGATAACAAATAACATCAGTTAAAAAATTAATATCCATGAATTTTGGGAACTACTTAAGACTGGTTTAGCAGTGCTCTGATAGAAAAGCTACAGAGCTTGGGCGTTTTTACTTTTCTCATTTGCTTGTCCCAGGCTCTCCTTTACATAAATCTGAGTGTTATAGACTGTAAACGAACAAGAAGTCTAAAAACTGTACAGCTGGGGTTTTTTTGGTTGTTTTTGTTTTTTTTTTTTTGAGAAGAATGTATCAAAGAGAAGATTTCATCAATTACAATACAAAAGGGAAAGAACCCTCTATAGGTTCATATAGGAATCATGTTGAATTCTACTTTGCTGCTTCTTTTCAGTTGAGAATGAGATAAAGATGATTTCTAGAGTACTTTATAGAATACCAAAAAAATAATAATTTTGTTCATTTATTCTCCCCTCCTTTATCATTCCTATCTCTGAAATGCATCTCTTTTCAGCAGCTAAGTGAAAAAGAGTTTGGAAGCAAAGTGTTACAAAAACAGATTTTTTTTTTCAGAAAAATCCTAGTGTTACAATATTTCAAGACCTTCTCAGTTTGGTTTTTTTTTTTTTTATCAGCTCTGATGAATGTCAGAATCCATGGCTTGAATTTGAACTTTCAATTTTTGAGCTTGTATGGGAGGTTTGTTTGGTTTATGCATCAAAGGACATGCTTAGCAATGAGTATGCACTTAGCTAAAAGAACTAAGTAGTGAAAAGTAAATTGATACTGAAAAACCTATTTTCAGTTGTATTAAAATAATATTTTGATTTAATGGTTATGAAAGTAATATTAAAGATAAGTTAAAATATATTAGTGCATTTTTTTCCAATAGAACTATAATATAAAGACAGTGACAGGGACTCAAAGGACATAGGAAAGTCCAACTTTCAAAAGCAGTAAAGGAAGGAGAGTTTTCTGCTGCTGTTCTTTTTCTTCAGATATCACCATCAATGCATGTTTTGCATCATTTGTGCATGTACAAAAAAATGGTTATTCTTTGTTAATGAAGGATTTCTACCATGAAAGGATACAGCCCTAATGCTTCACCCACTAGACTTGATGTAGAACTAACTGATAGAGATTTTTGACCTTGTTGAAAAAGAACTGCTGCCAGTGTAAGTTTTCTGTCATGCAAATGACTGTTTATGGGATTTCAGATGCCAGTTGCATAATTTATTAATGAATTCTAATAAAAGAATATCACTTCTGTGAAAGTAGATCAGATAAATGGGAAAGGAATAGAACAACATCCAAGGGCATGTTGTTTTTAATGCTTGAGACAGATTATTCTTATTGTGCATTCATAGAGTAGCATTGTTTTGAGTTCAGATATGAAAATAAAATGTACACAGAAGGATTGTGTGCCCACACAGAATATCAATTGCATTGTCACACCAGTGGCTGCTACTTTCAGACAAACCCAACAAATATTTAGTAGTGTTTTTCTGTGATGTGAACGTATTAGCTGACTAACTAATACCACTTTTTCAGGAGCTTTATGCTCTCCTCACTGTTAGAAATTACATTAGCGCACATACCTAAAGGAATCAGATGGAAACCCCCTAAAAAATTCTCCAACAAGGAGAGCGTTTCTGTCAGCAAAAGCAAAGATTGACAGCTTAGTCAACTGAGCTTGTGACATTTCTGATTTGTAAGTGTTGATTTGGAAAAATTTAAACTTTTTCACTCCTGGGTTTCCATATCTCACCCACCACAAAATACAGTGATTCTGTAACTTTTCTTAACAGGCACTAATTATAGTGGGAATTAAAAAAAAAGAGCTCCTTCTCTGTGTGTTTTTCATTATTGGTTTCTACTTTAGGGGTTTGTTGCTTATTGGTTTTGTTTTTTGTTTTGTTTTGTTTTGTTTTGTTTTTTTTTTTTTTTTGTTTGTTTTATTGTTCATTTGATTGGTTTGGGGTTTTTTAGCAAGGGAGAGTTCTAAAGATCTGTCCCGCAACTCTCTAAAATGTCTTCTTGTTTGTTTGAATTATTGCTCATCTGAAATGCAAACAAGAGAATGAAACTTCAATGAGTTGTGTGTTCAGTGCTTACAAGTAATTAGCAGAACCCTTTAGAAGAACAATGTTTGACAAAGATGGATATTTCTGCTCAGTTACTGTCCTGAACTCAGTTATTAGTAGGAATACTTTCTAACATTTATTACTTGATACTGTAAGTTACTTTATGTCAAAGCATACAGCTACTTTTCATCAGCAACCAAGTGTAAATTTGAATTAGAGAAGCTTTTTGGCCTTGTCAGAAATAGACAGAAAATAATGCAACAAACATCTTTCCAGTCACAGTTTGTATAATGCATTCCTGATCTCCCTGAAAGTCATATTGTCTGTGTCAGTAAGAAAACGCACTCTATGTAGAGGAAGATTTTTAAAAATTGCTTTAAAAGTTCTATTATACACTTGCCATTCTGAGTGTTGCCGTTGAAATATGTTTTGTCAGCATTTTGTTTTTGTGTCTGATCATATGCTTCTGATGACAATTGATCTGTTCCATCAGTTATCCCTTAGATACTTTGAGGAAATAATAGATTTTAACAATGATGGAGGGCTATCAAGATTTTGACTAAGGTGTTTGGAAAACTAATTAACATGAACAACAAACTAGTAACACTTCCCTCGATGGTTGTAAAAACTGTTTTCTTAGTTTTTTATAGCCTGTTGTTAAGACATTTTCCTTTCCTGAGGCTCTGAAGTATAACAGGTCCACACTGGAGTATGATTTTTTACAGAATTCATCATCTCCAGTAAATTCCACCAATATCTCTAATAGGAAGATTTTTTTATATATTTAGTACTTAGTGGTCATTAAAAATAAAATTATTATTCTTTTTGATAAAGGTAAGGAAACTTATCTAATAGAAGCTAATAAGTGTAACTTATTAGCTGCACTCATGGAGGTGAAGGGAGTGTGTTCTCCTTCAAATTTTTTAACCAATTAATAAAAAATAAATCATTAAATTTATAATTTACAACTCAATTTAATCTCTAGAAGATTCCTAGATTTATTGTGAAATATATTTTTTGTAGATACATGATATCACATTTGAGATTGCAGGCTGCAGAAGTAAAGATTATCAGATTTTTTAAAATTAGAAATTTATTTGTAATAAAAATTCCAAATAATTGAAATTTTATTATTTTTGAGATATACTCTCAGTTTTCTCTCCTCATACTGAACCTTAGATTCACTTTAAACAGGTGCATGATTTTTAAGAGTCTAGTTTAAAATCATGAGTGTCTTTTCTCTTTTTGTAGAAAATGAAATATTTTGATCACCCATAGCTTACTTTAAAATTTACTCTATAGGAATTATTTTTTAACTATTCCTGAATTTTGGAAAAGGGGAATCATATTTATGGTTCAGATGATTTCAGGCTATCTCATTGAACTTATATATCCCATGCTTCATCAGTTAGTCCATGAGTATGTCATGGAACACAGTGTCAAGGCTTTGCTAAAGCCTTTTTTTTCCTTCAGGATAAATATCAAGAGGGATGTTGTGGAAGATTCACAATTCAAACTGTGTTATAACAAATATAATCTCATTAGAAATTGATAGGACTTTTTCTTGAGCTAATCATCTTAAATTTATCTATCCTGATCCACAAAATGGATATTTCATTTATTTTGAGTGCTCTGCTGCTCAGATGTTTGGTTTTTTTTGTTGTTGTTTATTTTTTTGAGATTACAATTCAGTTTTTAATAGTATAAGTCTGACACTTGGGAGCAGGATATGGAAATTTCTTCCAAGAATAACAAACATCTCTTATTGTTTGCTTTGGTTGCATGTTTTTGTACTGCTGGTGCCAACCATATTGAATAAATCAATTGCTTCAGTAATCCAGTGGTTTATTAATGTTTGTCCACTCATCTCTGCAACACCTCTATAGAACTGAAGATGAATATTGATCTTTGCCCACCCATGAGTTTCAAATTATTTTTTACTTCAGCAGCCTCATGATCTTGTGATACCCCATGATTATAGCATGCATAGTTCTCTATGAAAGAAAAGTCATCTGATTCAATTTCACACGGAATAAAGTCCTTTTTTTATCAAGATTTTTCACTGTACATTTCAGAATGTTTTAATCTTTTAGGGTTGAATGGAAAAGCAAAGTTAAATTAATCAAGTTACTAGCACTTTAAGTTTCTAAAGAAACACACACACTGAGTGGATTTTTACATTATGTTCCCAGCAGGGACTTTACCTCTTGTAAATGCTCCAGTTTAACAGATATGAAAGAGAGAACACTATTCTTCTTTGCCGAACAAAACTGTTGCTCATGTGTTTTAAATGTTGGTTTGATCTCTTTATTCTGCACATAAAATGAAAGATTAAGGAATAGTCACCATTCCCAGATGCAGCTGCTTCTCTGACCTGGCTCTGGGTGAGAGAACATAGCAGTCTTTTTAAAACTATGGACTTTGGATGTTTTTTTCCCCCCACAAAGGAAGAATTCACCTCTTCTCTTTTGAAATTATTCTGAATCTCTTACCTAAAAGCATAAATCTTAACAAGGTTCACAGGTATTATCTTGTGGTATAAATTGGAATTTGGGAGACTGGGGAGTTCTATTTGTCTTGAATGTTGACAACTTAGTACAGGGGTGCTCTGTTTGCCTCCCCTCCACCAGAAGAGAGGCTGTCCTCTTCTGACAGCACCTCTTGGCTCTTGGCCCCTCTCTAAGGCAAATCAATACCAAAATCATCAATCACAAAATGAAGAATCGAACAACTGAGTGGAATGACTGCAGGGTTTCAGATCCAGTGCAAAAGTGATGAAGGTTAGATAGTTCCCCAGAGTAGCACAGCACTCATAAGAATCTGTATAGAACATCATGGAACAGGGCTGAGTCTTGTCCTGAAAGTTATTATTATTTCTGTAACTTAAAATTTGTGTTAGGGATATATCATGTGCACTTTTAACTTGGGTAAAGCTGGAGTATGAGAAGTGACTTCAATAAAGTAAAAATAGAAAGGGGGAGTGGAGCAGGAGGAGGGATGTGCTTTAGAAATAGTCTAGAATCTCTTAGCCATTGTTATTCATTGTAAATGAATGAAGAAGCAAGAAGCAAGTAATTTAAAATCATTTCCAGGTCACCTTTAACAGTAGCAGCAATATCATTACCATGTATGAGATGAAACAGAGAAAGAGCTGTTCATTTTAAAAGCTGAAATAGAGCAATTAGCTGGAAAGGATGTGTCATGCCTTACAATAAAAGTTAAATTACGGTAAAATACTTCCTTGCAGAAGTGCTCACCATGTGCCAAAGCCCACACATCAAACCAATTTTTTCCATGCTGCAACACAGTAGTTCCCCCACCTGCCCAACTAAGAATGTGAGGGGCATTTCTTCACTGTGGCAGCTTGGTGCTTGCCATAAGGCTTTGACTTCACTGAAGTTGCTCTGTAAAACTGGACTAATGTAGTATGAGGACTTATGACTTCAAATAAATCCCTGGTCACCTAGGGATTCAGACAAGCTCTAGGTGCTGCTGCCCATCTTTGATTGGCAGTCATGCCAGAAGTTCTACATCACTAATAAAAACACTAGAAAGATTCTGTCCACTCCTAGCTTGGTTATAATTTTATTTTCATTTTTTCTGTATTTTAATGTATTCCATGCTTGCCTTCAGCATTCTATCTGGTTCTTTTCATGGTCAGGTCTCTCAGAAGCCACTTCAGAAACTCTCCTATCTAACCAAATGTGGAGACATTTGTATGGTCTGCTTTGCTTTATGTTCTTTATATGCTCCTGCAATTTTATCTTGTGTTTTAGCAAGAAAGAGTACTGCTTTCTATGTATTACAGATGTCACTCTATCAGGGTGGGAGCCATCACCCAACTTGAGTCAATTCCTAGTTCTTGATCTGCTGCCAGCTCTACTGATTTCCACCTTGAAATCATATCTACAGTAGCATTAATAGACATGGAAATACTGGCTGGGAAAAGGCAGAAGATAAAATACAACTCTTTATTTTTTATTTGATTTACTGAAGTAGAACACAGCAATTAAAAAAAAAAAAAAGAGTCCACTGAAATGCTCAATACCGTTAATTCAAACTTTCCAGGTTTATACTTTTGTTAAATTATTAGTAGAATTTGCACTTAGCCATCAAGTACCTTGATCTTATTTTTGAAAAAAAGGATATACTGCAACATATAGATACATGATTGAAAATAGAAGCAATGTAGCAGGAGTTTCTTTTTGTTGTAGCTATAACTCATTATCTCTTTCTTCCCAAAAGATGAATTTCCAGAAGTAATGTCATAAAAAAAGCAACTTGCAAGGTGCTTTTTGTCTGTGTGATGAGTATTAAAAAAAAATGGATTGATGCAGCAATCAAAATTTTATTTTGGAATGAGAGCTTCAGGTACTTAGGAAGCTGTATAATTCTTTATGATGGGCATTACTCATTTAACTTTACAATATGCTCTAGTGGGCATGGTGATATTTGGTCGAAAGACTAGCTTGATGATCTTGGAGGTCTTTTCCAATCATAATTCTGATATTCTATGACCATGAACCAGTCTGAGCCTGAAGCAGAGATTAACTGGGGGATTGGGAATTCAACAAGCACCTGTGCTTCTAGGGGCTAAAATGTCTTGGAGATAAGACAGGTTGTTCTGTGAGGTTTTCAAACATCTGGATGCCAGTAATAGAAATAAATGGGAATATACAAGCCTTTTGTCTTATAGACACTGAAAAATGGACATTTTATGCTTAATTTGCTGTTCATACCATATTCTCCTTTAAATTAACAATTAAAATTTAAAATGTCGATGCCTATGGAAAAAATATGAGACTTCTTCTGTGAAAACAATTATTAAAAAAGAGAGAAGTTTCCAGACTGTGGAGAACAGCCTCCCCAGAGAGGTCTGGAGGACTGTGGACTGAGAAATTTCTTATGTTGAGGAAAAAGGACTGCTGAGAATTTGGGAGCCAGTTATCACAATCAAGGAAAACAACCTCTCTGGAGACAAGTAAGGACTGGATAGCATTTGCTGAAACTTGAAATCTTTGATCCATCTGAAATCAAGCCAGGAAGTAAGGACCCACTGGCAAGGACAGAGACATGTAGTTCTAGGTTGTCTGAACAAGCCACTTGAGATTTCTCAATTTAGAAAACTCACTGTTATTTCACATTAATCTTTATATAAAGCTTTGTTCTTTTGGAATTTAGGGCTTTATGGTTGTCTTTACAGATGTTATTGTAGTGGTCTTTTAAGTGATGGAGGGGAATTATACTTAGATGTACTTCAAACCTTTAATGAGTTGGTTCCTATAATGAAAAAACCCTATTTTCCATATTCTGTGTGGGCATATCAAGTCTGCAAAAATTGTGATTACAGTGCATAATGGATATATTTTTATGTCTCTTTTCCAATAATTTAATAATATTAAAAAAAATTCCTCTGAACTGCTTTCATAGGTCAGGCTATGATGAGATTTGGTGCAACAGAAAAACAGGTAGACATGCAACTCCTAAGCATGTGACACCTAAAACCAGTCCAGCTTTAAAATAAGAGAGCATTTATAAGGTTTCTCTTTTTCTGAAATATTGAAGAATATTTCTAATTGTAACTATTTAGCTCTATTATGAAAAGTCAGTGATAATAATAGTTGTAAAAGAATTAATTTAGATTTAGTTTTTAGACAGCAATGAAAAATGAGTGGGAGTGGTTGATATGATCAGAGCTCCTGTCTCAAAGAGGCAGACAAGGGTTTTCCCTGCTGTTTTTGGTGACAGGACTGCTGGCAGTTCCTGAAAGCATGAGGGCAGTAGAATAAGTACTTGTATATTGCATGTGGCTGGAAAGGACCTTGAAAGTGCACCAATTTTCCTGATTTTGTAAGCAGGTTAGACACAAATCTATTTTAAAGATGATGTTGACAACAATACTATCTGCACTTCTCTAGGGATGTGCCCTTCTCAGAGCAGGGCCATTCAGGAAGAAGAGGAAATTAAATCTCTTTTTGTGTCTTGCAAACATTCCAAGTACTATGGTTGGAAACTTTATTTTCTCTCTGAATATCATAGGAGACATGTAATGAAAGAACTGCAATTCATCACCCCTCCATGTTCCATGAGCAGCATTTAACACTGATTTCACTCACTTTATTTTTCAATATATACTTTTCCCTTGCCAAGTTTTTAATGTGACACAGCTTCTTCTATAGCTCACCTGTCTCCTGCAATGTAGCACATTAATCTAGTGCTTTATGATGGAATGGGAAAAATTCACTTTTAATCCCTTAACTATTTGACTAGAATTTTTTTCATGTCTAATATTGGAAGTTGATACATGGTTAAGTTCATGCAAGTAAGTTTGAGAAGTCTACACTTGAGCTTTTATTTCTATTCCTACAACAAACAAGATTATACCTTTGTTCAGACTGTGGTAAGGAGCAGGCAGATTGTATTTGATCTGTTGGGCAAATTACCAACCTATTTTTTGTAACCCAATACTCAGGAATACCAAATAATTTTCTCCCCAGAACTTTTGCTGTCTGCCTTGAATACACTTACATAGAAGGCACAGGTGTCTGTACCCACAATATTCTTTGAAATTGTAGTTGTTTCATAGCACAGCTGGCATTTAAGCTCTGTGACTGAGTGAATGGAAATATTTCTAGAACAGTTAAAAAACAAACAAAAACCAAACAACTAAATTTGGAGGGAGGATGGCATTCAGTTTTAGCCTTTGTAGGCAGCACTGCCCAAATTCAGCAGCATTGTGTTTACAAAGAGGCAGAGCCCTCTGTGGGTATGTTCCCCTCCTGCATTCCTCTGCTTTTTCTGAGAGGAAGTGCAACACAAGAGCTGTTTTTGCTGCTCCCACTTCAGCTGCTGAAATTTGAGCTCTGTTAATTCCCCTCATTTGCAAAGATAAGTGAAATCCAATGTGAGCAATCAGAGCTGAAAATTATGAAACAAACAGACAGTACCTGTCATGTTAGAAAACAAATTGCATTTTTTTCCAGGCTACTCATACAAGCAGCTAACAGTTTAATTTCAGATGTTAATTCACATTGGAGAGCTGGAAATTCACTTTTTGAAACAAAGTATGCTTTCATTTTCTTTCTTCAGAGTATCTTGTTAACTGCTTTTTCCCTATGATTTTGAGGGTGTTTCCTGTAATTACTGAATCTAGACACAGGTTATTTAAAAATAAGCAAATAAATCCTGACATATACAAACAGTGGAGGATTTTTTGAAACCTGTTCAACTTTGCCAGTTCTTCAGCTCATTTGGCAATTTAGTCAATTCAGAAAAATGAGGAAGACTATTATCTCCTGACAGCTTTACTAATAATTGAGCCAATTCAATTACTTCTACAGACTTGTTAATTCCTTTCTGTTTAATAATTTGAAGTTAAATGTGCTTCACAATCATTTTTAAAAGATGATATGAATTACATGAAAGTACACTGGGCAGTTAACATTTCTGTGTTTGCTTTTGATTCTTAATTATTTTTGTCACAGGTGCTTTTATGTATTTCCTTGTGCAAACATTTGAAAGAAAACATATTTATGAACTGTCAAAGAATTAGTGGTCATTAATAAGTTCAACTCAGAATAAGTGGTAAGCGTAAGACTGAATTCCTTAGTAGCCACACCAGCAGCTGGATTTTAGCTTGGATATTAGCTCAGAATCTGACCCCATGGGTATCTAGATGGTGACAGTGAAAACCATGGAAGATGGTCTGCATGGCCTCATGAAGCAAGGTGTACTGTTGTGGTAGTTCCTCCTGCAGACAATTTACTGAATTAAACTTGTGTTCTTTAGTGCCACAAGCGCTGAAATGTGATTTATAAAGCAAAGTCCTGTTACATTTGTTAGGATTGGAATAAGAAAGAAAAAGTTCAAGGCTTTTGTTTTCAGTTGAGTCAACACTGATGTGTTGATCCCTGGACTAAACAATCTGTTTTTTCTAAATGTTAGATTCTGTATATGGAAAACTTTTAATGGCAAGGTTGTGTGTAGAAAAAATCAATAGATTACAATAGCCATTAAACTTTTATGTTGTTATTTTCAAAGAACTCTCAAAAATATATATAGTTTAAAACACAGTGTTTTTCATGGCTAGAAAATACTGTACTCTTGGGGAAGCACAGAGAAGGTTCCTGGTGGATTACCACCTACACTTTATAGTCAGTATGGTATTTACAGTAGCTAAAACATTGCCAGTAAGAGAGTCTCAGGAAAAAATATCTACCCTTTTAAGACAATGAAGTTTTTGTGGGAACTTTTAGCAGAACTTCTGTAAGAAGAACATTATTGATTTTTAAGGATTTCCTGCCAAACAAGTAATTAGGGAAAGAACACAGAATTTGTAGCAGCATAGATACTGTAGATTCTCTGAACAATGGAGAGAAATCCATTTAAAGGAAAATGAAAATTATTTATAAAGATATACTACATGACAGGAAAGTTTTCTTTCCCTCTTTACCCCCAGTTCCAGTGGTCAAAAACAAACAAAAACCCCAAAATTTGAAATTATGGGTTCCTCCAGAATTTAGCATGAGTTTTTGAGGTTAGGTCAGTTCTCTGGGCTTGAAAATACAGACTTGTGCTCCATTAGAAACCAAAAGTAAAACAAACACAAGCAGAAACACATGTGAATCAAAGGCTGAGTTAGTGTAACAAGCCATCAATATTTGCTTTGGACAGTCAAGCCAGACCATCAATCATGGAAACTAGGACATAAGGAAGCATTTGAGAAGCAGCTTTGTTTCTAATGTGAAGCAATTTTTCTCACCAAAATTATTCATGGAACAACACTTGTTCTGAAGTATTATTAGAGTCTAGCCTTGTAGGGTGTAAATGTCTTTTCTCGTGTTTACTATGCAATGATTTCTTTTATTTCAGTGGAGATATAAATACTTTTCTGGGTCTTTTGCATTATATGTGATGCCTATTTTATAACTATTTTTAAATATATATATCTGAACACTTAAAAGTCAAACACTGAGACTATGGAAAAAAAATTAGTCTTAAAGCACACATCAAAGCTCAAAATTGCACTCAATATTTCAGAAAGCTTTTGAAAATTTAACCTCATTACTGAAGAAGTGTAAATATTGGGTTTTCAGAAGATGAAGAGAGGCCATAATCAGACTAATATTAATAAATTTATTCCTGATTTATGAGCATCTCATTTTGTTTTGCTTCTGAAGTTAAACCCTAATTTAATAAAGTGCATATATTTTTATTTCTTATCAGTATGTATATCCAAAACATTGCCTAAACATGAGCACAGTTCCCTAGTGAGTTGCTACTTGAGGACGGTTGAACTTTTAATTTTCCAGTAAGAATTTTCTTTCTCCAATGGTAGTGCATCACATAAAGGGACTCTGAGGGCAGTATTGACCACAAAGCCCTAGGTCAGGCCCCTGTCTTCATGTGTGTGTCATGTTGCCGGATAATAAACCTAAGAAACAGATCATGAATGTAGTGCTGATGTCTGTACAAAAAGTTGGACTCATCATATGTACGTTTTGCTTTTCATTGTTACTCTGCCAAATAATCTATTCCTGTTTGTGAACATAGGAATATTCTATGAACATATCCTTGAACAGTAATTTAATTCCCTTTTGTGTATTCTTAGAAATGCAGTGTTTGACTTTCACTACTCATCAACAAATGGGTGTCTCGTGCTCCATCGTGAAGTCAACTGATCTGAAGGCAAGCTTTAATGTCCATTATATCATGGCCCTAAATAGTTATAAATTTGGAGAGTAGAGAGAATGCTGAGGGGAAGAGGCCTAATTTTAATGGGCCATGCAACATCTTTATGTCCTGGGATTCTGGAGAGATTAAGTACTTCCCAGAAGTACTTTGGGCAGAAGACTCCTCATTGATCATTGTTAGAGAATGAATTTGATTGAAATGATTTTATTTTTATTTTTAGGGGGTTTTTTTCCAAATTATTTCTAGTTCATCTTTCATAATGGTTAAATGCACTGAGCTCTACCTGTGCAGAAGAGGGGAGGAAAAGTGAATCCGTTATACAAAAAAGTAATGCTTAAAACTAGAATAATGCCTTGAATGCTAAATTCCAAAAGAAATGCTGTTGTATATGAAGTTTTTATTGGAATTCACTTAGAATGACCTGAATAATTTATTGGAGCCTTTCTGCTTGTCAGCAATGCATTCTGGTACACCCAGAATAAAACCTTAATGTCCTTGCTGGAAATAGTAGTAGGAATAAAAGCATCTCTCTCATATTAAATATATAGTATGTTATAAAAATCTGAAACTTTCACAGAGGTGATTATGAATTATGAGTTATGACTGCAGAGAGTGGACGACAAATGAAAATCAATGGTAAATGACAGCAAATAGGATTAAGAACAAGAATAAACATTTTAGTATTTTCAGGCAAAAAAAGGCTTGACTTTGATTTAGATAGGTAGGAAAGGGCAAGCAATGATTCAGAAAGCAGATTTTTAAAATAAATACTAATTTAGTGCTTACAGAAACACTCTCAGTGTTGTTCTCACACCTTTGAGTGTACCTTCTAGTTCAAAATTATTGAGAGTAGGTATCAAAGGACAAAGACTTGCAATATGTATTCAAGGCATTTAATAAAAAGACCTAAATGGAAAAGGAAGACTTATTTGGATTCCAGAGTACTGAGATGCAAAACACTGTGATGGAGGGGATGGGGGAGGAGTGTGCATTTATTTGCAGCTGCCACTCTGTGTCCATTGCTAGCCACATTCCCTGTTGATGGACTGTTTTTTGGCCACGATACTGATCCCTTCAACCATCACGTCGTACATTCCATCCATAGGTATGGCCACATGGGCAACTTAACAGCAACAAACTGGTAACTAGCATACATTGCAGCCAAGAGTCTGCAGCACACACATGGCACCCAGCAAGTGCCTTTCAGCTCTGCAGTGTTTACTCAGCACCCTGATCAGTGTGCTTTCTGGTGTCCCTCCTTTCTTCAGGGAGCTCAGGACCAAGTTCTGAATCTGACAGTGGAAGCTAAAGTTGGGAAAGATGCTGAGAGGTTTATTTCCAATCAGATCTCAGGCCTACAGTTTTTTATTTAGCTACAAAAATTCGACAATTTCTAAGGAATTTGGCATTGAAGGATTTGAAAAGAATTAACAGGGTAATTCTCAAAGTTAGTGCTTCTGATGTTTAAGTTTTACAACTAATGATGTTTCAGAAAATGAGAGAAAAAACCTTGCAAGCTAAAGAGATGATGTCCTGAGATATCTCTGTCACACTTTCTTCTTGTTGCTGAACTCTCCTGGTACAACTGAATGAGTATAACAACAGGAAAAGTTGCAAAATAATATTATATCTTGTCTGTGGCTTTTTTTTTTTTTTTCTGAGAGTCCAGTTTCATCAAAATAAATATTAGTGATTTTTGTGTCTTGTTAAATAGAGATGGTCTTTGACAAAACTAAATTGCTAGTTTAATAGAGTATAAAAAAACTTGAAGAGATGTTCCACAACCTTCATCTCTCTCTCAGGCAAGCAATACTTTAAGGTCAAGCAAAATTTCAAGATACAGTGGAAAGAATAAAGAAAATTAAAATTGTAGCCATTTTATAATGTCTTTTGGCTACATATGCCTCAAAATCTTAAAAGCAAGCAAATTCAGTAACAACAAAATGCACTAAACTTTTAAAACGTCAGAAGATGGCTTCATTGTGATCAGTTCCAGCATTCACTTTAATTCTGTTTCTAATACAATCCGTGTAGTTGCCAAAACCTGACTTGACAAGCACTTATGGAAAAATAAATTTGCAAGACTATTCAACAATTTAAAAAATCTTATAGCACTTTTGTCAAATGTTGCATGTAACAGATAAGAAAATACTTTTGTTACCATAACATAACATGAAGTCAATGATAAAATTTAAATTATCATTCTTTCTTCAAATGTGGAAAAAAACTTGATAAATGTGTTTGGAGTGTCTTCTAAATAAAAAATATATTGCAAAGGAGTTATAGTAGAATTAAATCCTGCAAAAATAAAGTTAATTAGAGAGCAATTAATCCTCTACGATATTTCAATTTAATTTTAAAAATCCCCCAAAAGCCCCACAACTGAGTATATAGAATTTATTAGAGACTTACAAAGGTGAAATTTGCATAGGTTTGGTGTAGATTTTTTATTGCTTCAGCATCAGAATTTATCAGGAAATCACACACTTTAGAGAATGGAGTGAGTTTTAAATTCATGGAATTGTGTAGAGCTATAATATTTTTGTTCTGAATTACTGTTCACATAAAATAAAAAAAGGGTAGCCATATTACAGAGCCATATCAGAGCCCACAGATAAAATATTTAAAAGCAAATTTTTATTTTTTGATGCCATTCTAAGAAAAAATAATAGAAATTTCATAACAGTGGTTTTCTGTAAAATTTACAAAAAAGAGAGTGGTGTTTTTTATATCTATCACAGCCATGGTGAAGGGTAACTGTAATTTCATGGAAAAATGAGAAAACACATTTTCAGGAACAAGGCTTACCTGAGAATGTTGCACTCTGTGATTGAAATCATCCCTGCTATACAAGGAATGATTCAGGGTCTGACAGACAATAAGGAGAAAAGTTGTTTTTTTCATTACTAAAAGCATTTTATATTTAATCTTCTTTCCCCAAAAGCAGCAGCAAAACATGGAGAAATGCTGTAAGAAGCCATTTTGCCTCTCTGGAGAGCAAGATGTGCATTGACAGTGAGAGTAAGTTCTATGTCAAGCAACAAATAAGGAAAGAATTACACTGTTTTGAGTTTGAAAAAGTTTAGATAGGAGTGCTGTAGTTAGCACTGACATACACCATGTCTGTATCTGGTATCCTGTCTGTTCTTCTTCCTGATGCACCTGCCTGTCCATGAGAAACAGTGAAATAATTCCTAATTTTTCTTTGCTTGTGTGTGCAGCTTTTGCTTGCCCTGTTAAACTGACTTTATCTCAACCTATAAGTTTTCCAGTTTTTACCTTTCCAATTCTCTCCCCAATCCTACTGGTGGGGAGACTGCTAGTGCTTGGTGTCTGGCTGGGGTTAAATCATGACAATCTGACATGATAGGAAAATAATTATAAAAAAATGCTAATCAAAGTTATTTCAAATTAAAACTTTAGATAATGTGTTAGATTGATGTGGCCAAAAATGTGTATTCTATCACCATCTGTTGAAAGCCGGGTGGGGCAGTGATTCCTTATCTCCGTGGCACTATTGCCTGCTAATGGGTCATCTTTAAGACAAGATAGGGACATAATCTTTATATTTTCCACAACCCATCCTCCCTGCAGGAAGATATCATCTGCTAATGGGCCATTAAGTCCCACTGTATGACTGAAAAAATTACATCATCCCGCTGGGAGATGCTCCAGTCAAGGGGAAGAGCCAAGTCTTTCCTACCTAGACAAAAAACTAAAATTTTAGACAGCAAGTTATCTTCTCTCCACTGAATTCCAGAGGAAAACCAAATCTTTCCACATCATCTCTGGACCTTCAGAGGAAAACTGCACCCTTTTACAGGAGCACTTCTTCAGCTGAACCACATCTGTCACTGCAGGAGGACTGTAGCCATCATTTAATGGGACTGCTACCAACACCCTGACTGACAGGGTGTCAGGTTGTATTCTGACTCTGTCAGGGTTGGGATTGTTCTTTGTAATACTGTGTTTCTATTTTAATTTTCCCAGTAAAAAACTGTTATTCTTAATTCCCTTATCGTTGCCAGAGAGCCCCTTAATTTAAAAATTATAATAAAAAATTTAAGAAGAGCGTTTACAGTCTCCATTTCAAAGAAAAGCCTCTACCTTTATTGGCAGACACCTGTCCTTCAAAACTAAGACATTAATCAAACAACAGTTATTTTGCCACCCATTTTGAATTTCACCATCCCATTACTTCAATATAAGTGTGAGCATAGTGTTGGAATACTGAGGGGAAATATGTGTTAGTACTTTATTCCAGCAAGGTATCCAGTGGATTTTCTTAATGTAATTTAAATCCATCTAGCCTGTGTAGTGCCTTCTCTTTACTTAAGGTAACTGTTCCTTTCCATTACTTCGAAACTAATCTGAAATCATTCAGTTTCCAGCTAGTTATTTTGATATCTGTTTTGGTATATGAACTTGACTACTTTCAGTTGCCTTCCTCTGATCTGTGCTGCGTTATACCCCTAGAGCAGAGATATCCAAAATTACTTTGTCTCTGTGATTTTAACTTAGCTTATTACTGTAAAGTTGACTTTTTGTACAGTTGAAAAAAATATCCTGGTTTATGAACTTCAGCAGCTAAGTCTGATTGGAATTCTGCTCTGAAACCATAAATTATTCAGAATGTGATGAATGATTTTTAAAATATCTGGATGACCAAGTGAGAATGCCACTGGTTGATTACATACTGTAGACACAATATTATGGATATTGGAAACCTTTAAGTGTTCAGATATAAAATAGGAATATCAGGCACTCTGTGAATCTTATTATTTTGCTTTCAATTACCTGCAGCATATAATAGTCTGCTTTAAGAGCTGACAAATAGATCTGTTTGGAATGGCAATGTTTTCTAGTAATGTTTCCTCAGTGCCCTTTACATGCAACCATTAATCATCTCTCTGAATTGCCCTTTTTGGTAGATAAGAGAAATTTTGCTGTGCACTCCCTGATTTCATCTCCATGCTTAAATAGCTTTTGTTTTTCTTTTCTGAATGCTGCTTTAAAAATACTGAAAAATTTGTGATCACTATATTTCTCATATTTATTCAGGCTGAATTCTCAGGGGCATTTATTGTCTCAGGTTATAGAAGAAACCATTGGCAAAAAATCATATGTTTAATAAAACCCAAGATGCAAATCTTTGCCTGTGCAAATCTCTCATTCTGTGTGTCATGGATTCTCTTTGGGTTTAATTGATAAATCATCAGTGAGAAGTCTATTTCTATGAGAAGATACCTCGTATTCCTTGTCAAAACACTTTTCCAACTAGTGACTTTAAATACTACCTTCCTGCTATTCTTTAACAGTGCTCTGGCCACATTCTATGAGGGGCCAGAAAAGAAAAAAAATCTCTGTTGGATGCATAGGAGTCAATCAAAACATCATTTTAAAATGAATGTATGAATACTAACAAACTGGAAAAATACCCTTGTTTGTTTAATGTGACATCACAATAATGTTGGAGAGCTACTGTTTTATAAACTACCAGGCTATGAAGTCTGTACTTTGAATTTGTGAAGTAAGAGCCTAATGGTATCAAATTTAAGAAAAGAAGAAATCTTCTCTGCAATAAAAAAATGGATCCTTTATGTAGAATAAATTCACTGTCTTTTCCTAAGACATTGCAGTCTTTGGAGACGTGGGTTTTCCCTGAAGTACTAGCAGTGCAGTCTTTTCTTCTATAAATAATTCTATTCAGCACTTTCATTCTTAAATTTTAACACTTTACATTAAAATTCATTGTACTTTTGGAGATGTGGGGGAAGACTAATGTGCTGATAGCTTCTTGATTCCATGCTCTATGATAGAATATATATTTCTATTCTTTCTGGTAGCTCTTATTACTTCTAAAAGTTTTTTAGGCATTGCATAGTTTTTTTATATAGACAATTTTTTTTAAATGCGTACAAATAGTAAATGTCCAATATTTATGTTTATATCAACAGTTGACCTACTTGTTGAACTATAGAATTAGTAGACAAGTACATGTTTTCCTCTTCCAGCACAAAAATTTCCTACAGACAGTCATGTTAACTGCACTTCAAATAGAAGGGAAATAGCAGATAAATTACTTGTAGGTTTTTTTTCTCCCACTTTTTATTATTTCCAGTTGGTTTGAATTGAAGAAAAAAAATATTCTGCAACTGTATGTGATTAAGTTTTAATTGCCACTTACTTTTAACTGTTGCAGATGCTATTAGGAATAAAAAAAAAGAATATATAAGTAGATTTCACACAAGTTGCAAGAAGGTATAGGGTTGGTAATACTTGTTTTAGGTTGAAGGAGAATCTGATTTTTAACTAAGATAAAAGGAACTGTATTGATGCTACTGAGAACAGAGAAAGCTTAGTTCTCACAGGGTCCTGAATTCCCAGATTAACTGTACTTTTTTGTCACTAGATATCTTCTCTCATAAATGTGGATTGGACCACTGTGTACCAGACTTCATTCATTCATCACAGGTGAACTGCATCTTTAGGCCGCGGGAGCTGTGATTATTCAGTGCTAAAAAGGAATAAAAATGTGCCTGACACACCTCACCCTCTTTATTTCCAAGGTGCACAGGTGCATTAAGAGTTTTTTCTGATTCAGTGCAGTGCTCCACCACTTTCTTTCTCTCTCTCTCTCTCTGCGTCTCTCTTTTGGTCTGATGGAGTCAGTATTACGTGTACTACTCCTGAATGAGTCTGCACACCCTTTTATAACACACTTTCAACTGATTTGTTAGTTTGTTTGGGTTTTTTTTCAGCAGAAATCAAGTTAGGTTTGTACCTAGTCTCTACCAAACCTATTTTTGTGTGCATAATTTCATTTATTCCAATGATTTTTTTCCTCTTAGTGTGATACTAATCTGCCTAGACTCTGTTTGCAGTAAGCACTCTTCCTAACTCCATGTCAGGCCATTGTCAGATGTGTTGTTGTTTTTTTGTGGGTATTAAAGTGAGGATCATTCTCCTGGAAACAATGGAATACAGCATACAAATGTGTGAGAAGTATACTCTCTTACATACAGATTGAAAATTCAACTTTTGCAATGTTGCAATGTTCTTATACTGGCCATGATACAAATATTTTGTGGTCTGATTTGGTTAGTAAATTAAGATTTCTCTGTTGGAACATATCCCAGCTGCTTTCAAGAAAAAAATGAGGCTTTTTCTCTTGCATCTTTCATAACAATATTGATGAAGTATTTCTTTCTAGATTTACTATGTTCTCTTTACTGAATGTCAGTTTTATAATATGTTCCTAGAAAAATTGAGACAATGACATAAATTCGCAGTTTAAAATGTAGTGATCATCCCAGTCAGTACAAATTTGTTTAAATTAAATCACCTTTGTAGGTCATGGTGACAAACAGTTGCTGATGCCTATACTCAAAACTGGTTTTGGAGATGTAAGGAGAAAATAGTTCCTGAGGTTGGTCACACACAGTCCAGTCACTTATGTGTACCTTGCAGTGAAGTATTCCTGCCCTCACCTGCAGCTGTTGGTGCAGATTTCAGAATGACTTCAGTGGGTCTTCAGTTCAAGATATTTGTAGAGATAAATCATGTGACCAGCCAAGAAGACATAGGTGTTGGTTATTAGAGCAAGGGAAAAAAAACTTCGGGCCTTCACTGTAAAACTTTTTATGAAGAGCTCTTTTTGGCCTCTAGATGACACTGTGCACCTAACACTGTACTCATTCTCTAAGCCTGAAATACTGGCCCATCTACCACTTCCCTTCTCATAATTAAGAGCAGCTACTGTCTGTTTTTGAATAAGGATTCACAACTCTGCAAGAAGTAAATGGAAGTTTTCTATTGTTTTTCAAAACATTTTCAAAAGAAGTAAGTCTGAAAGGTAAAAGCCAGTAGTGCTATCATCATAACTATTGGAATGCTTTTTTTGCTTTGTCACCAAATTTGGGATTAATGCAGTAATTCCTGCTTCATTTGACATTTCCTCACAATGCCTGGGATGCTGTGAGACTGGAATGAAGGTTCTCCAGCATTTCTCTTCTTGCGTACATGTTTACAGTCTGGCTTTAAAAAATTATCTTTGAGCCAAAAGCTGGCATTTAGTAGCAAAGCATATGTGTAAATATTCAAAACTGTGTTGAAAACAGATGGGTTGGGAAGGATTTTACTTTTGGGTTTAGTTCATTTGTTTTTGCTAAGCTATTGGCTGAGTAAAAAGGAAAAAAAAAATAGAAATTCAAATTGAGCAACCAAAAGAATTTAATGCGACCTATTTTTTTGTGGATTTTGTTTGTCTAGTTCACAATAATTGCTAGTTTTCCCTGCTGCACTGAAGAGGCAGTCCCATGCATCACTAGACCTGCTGCTTTTAGTTAT
Source organism: Erithacus rubecula (assembly GCF_903797595.1). Lineage (NCBI taxonomy): Eukaryota > Metazoa > Chordata > Aves > Passeriformes > Muscicapidae > Erithacus > Erithacus rubecula. The sequence goes on along the minus strand of NC_136689.1, from coordinate 82,453,387 downwards.
CTTGTCAGTTATGTCTGGCAGAGATGGATTGCAGAGGGCATCATTTAGGACAATCATTAAAGTGTTGTAGAAAAGGGATAAATCCTTACATCATCACATTTCAATGATCTCACAAGCAGAGATCTAAGTGGTAATCCTCACTGACACTGTCTTCGAAGAGCAAAAATGAAAGAATGATTACTCAAAACCTGAAAAAAAGCCCTGGTGGAAGAGCATGTAATGTAGATTTGATTCATGTAGAGTAATGTTACAGCATCAATTTTGGGAAAGTCACTGTCACTTTTATAAGAAAATTGAAGTTTAAGTACTGTTTTGCTCCAAGTTATATGAGATGTAGTTTTATCTGGGGGAATTAACATATCTTATATCTCTTCCCCTCCTAAAGGCATCTGATATAATAGACATGGTCTGGGATATATGTAGATATGAAAACACCATGCAGTTGCAGTCAACCCAGAGTTTGCACATATCCAGAAGGTTTGGGGATAAAAAAACTTCATAGCTGACTTAACTTGCGTGAAGGAGAACGTGCACTGGCAGGTGGTTTAGTCACTAGTCTGTAGGTGTTGGGAAATGGGAATCTAAGCATCTTGCCAGAACCTCTTTGGGCTTTTCCATGTTTGTATGCAAAGGGGTTCACAGTACCTGGCTTGGATCTACGTTCAAAAATAATTCCTTGCATATTTTTGCATTAATGGAAAGTAGCAGTTTCTCTGAGTGGGAGGAGATAAGAAAGGAATAGAGCTTTTATTCTATTATAATGAATACAGTATGCATATGGCTCTGATAAGATTTGAGTTAGTTTGTATTAAATCCCTCCTCTCAACTTGTGCTATACATTTACTTCTTATTTAGGTCCTTGGATAAGAGCAGCATCTTTTTAATTAAAGAGGAAATACCTAGGTTTTTTTCCCCCTCAGATGCTTTATAAAAATCTACTCCTTTTTTTTTTCTTTTTTTTTTTTTTTTTTTTTTTTTCTTTCATACATATTACTAATTAGATGGTATTTCTATTTCAAATTACCCTGGCTTAACTATGAAGAGTTTTTAGTTTTTGCACACTGCTAACAATAGGTAGAGGCAAGAGCAAGGCTATTGGAAATTATATCTAACTTCTTCAAAATCTCATAGTAGTAATTATTATTAATTATCTATTTGAATGATTTGGAAAAGACAGCAGATTTTGAATGGAATGCCTGAATACTGATACTAACTCAAGAGCCATTGAAAATAACACTATGTACAGAACATAATAAGCAGGAAGACAACAAAATGAGATTCATCTCTTGAAAGTGCAGACTGTGGGAAAGTGGAGAAATCTCAGTGGAAGGCAGGAATCTTAAGAACTGTGGTGACAATTAAGATTTGGAGCTCATAAGAGGCAGCAAATTAAATACAGCCTCACAATGAGGTGGGTAGGCCTCCCTAGGAGGTGCTGGCATATTTTGCAATGTCATGGTGTAGGACAGTAATAAGTCTACAGGTCTCTGCTGCATTTCAAATGAGGCAAGAAATTTGAAAGCATTTAAATTCAGCCCTGAATAGGAAGGGGCACAACAATACCAGTTTTCCTTGCAGCAAGCAAGATATATCCTTGCAAAAATATCTTACAGCTCTTATGAAGTGCTTTTTTGACTCTCCCCTTCCTGATCCTTTTGAACAGTGAAAGTGGTTAGGAGAGCAACCTCATTGCATATCATCTTTCTCTCCATTCATGTCATCTTAAATTTGTCACTCTTCCTTCACTTGTACTTTTAGTTTTACTACAGAGTCAGTGGTTCTCAGCACCTCTAGTGCTAACCCTGTCAGACCTGCTCTTATTTATGGCTCCTATTTAGGACATATTGTTTCACCTGATTGCTTGGTTCCTATTCCCTGTGGCTCTGCAGCACTTGGGAGTTTGAATGGCAATGCCAGTTCATTGTTGCTCTCTTAACTTGTGGTAAGAAAAGTCCCAGCCCTGCAAAAGACAGGCTGGACACCTCCATTGCTGAGGTGTGCAGCTCATATGATGCTGCACAGCACAGAAAGGCTGCACCTCTAAGGTACCTGCACATGTGGTTAAAAAAAAAGTTATTCATCAATGTAGTCCTTGACTTCTGTATGAGATATATTTCCACTAAACTTGTGCAAATCATATAATTAAAAAGCTTTCTGACTCAAATTTCTGTTTTAAAAATGATCATGGTGAGTAAACAAAAGGCTCCTGATATTTCTGGAGTTTTGGGAAGGGTTTTAGCTGGGAACATTTGTCTAAATTTTGTGAGCATTAACACTTTCTTACAAAATGTTAGTTTGCATAATTTCTTTTTTTTTTTCTTTTTTTTTTTTTTTTTAAGAAATAAATTTTGTCTTTAACAGGTATTAAAAGATAATGGGGATTTTAATGTGCCTTTTTTGAAATTAGCAAGAGTTTTGCCTCAGGCACAATAAGTTTCTGGGCTCAAATCTGAATTATTTATGCAAACTATTTTAAAGCTACCTACATTATCAATATTGCATATGTGTTAGTTTTTACTGATTTTAATTCTGATTTTGAGCTTCCTTTTAATTGATTTTGGGATTTTATAACTAAGCCCAAATTTAAATTTGACTTCATTTAACTGGCATTGCTTGATAATACTTTCTTCTTTGGTGATTTTAATACACAAGCAAAAAGCTTATGTTTTCCTGAAAAATTACTGTATTTGTATTTGCCTATAAAAATAAGTTTTGCCTTTGAAGACAATTTTGACATGTTACTATAATATCTTATCCACTCACATTTTTTTAACTGCTTTTCACATGTTCTGAATTCATTAACATGTTTGGCTCCTTTTGAACATTTGTAAAATGTTAAAGAAATAGAGCTAAAAGTGTATGTAGGCCACATTTTGTCTGACCTTTCCTTTCTTTTATAATTATTTCAGGAAGCTATAGCATGTCTGTAGTGTATAATTTTACATTGATCCTGTTCTGTAATTTCCTATCTCTTCAATAAAAACAAACAGTATATAATTTCCAAACAAGTGAAATTCTGAAAATGCTCCACACTATACTCAGTGTCAGTTTTTCAGTTCCCTGTACATTTTGGTACCTGCCAGTTAAGCTAAAAGAGTAAGTATGCAGATAGCTGTAGTTAGTCATCATCCTCTGCAAAGGCAGGCCTTTACCTAGTCAGATGAAGCACACATTTTTCAAGGTAAATTGAAGTAGGAATATTGTGAGCTGAGAGTCTCAAGTACTTCCTGTTCTTTGGGAAATGCTTTTTAGCAGTAAAGCAGTTCTCCATTCCTACCTCTTATTTGCTGCTCAGTGGTGGGAAAGGGGTCTCCAGCCCCACCCCCCCACCCCCCCCACAATACCCCTCTAGTCTGTGTACAGCTTCCTTATATTGTACTTTCATTATCTTGTCTATTGTGATAATGTCAACTTTTTTTCCTGCCTCTTTTTTTACAATCTCTACTCATGTTGCTTGCTTCTTTTAGTATCCTAATCTAGTTATTGTGCCTTTTACCAGGGTAGAGAACACTTCCTTTTCTTGTTCTGAGCCTATGCTATATTCACCCCCTGTTGGCAGAGATTGATTAAAGGGGAAATAGTCCCAGCCTTATTAATCATCATGGCCAATGAGTACTGTTATCACTTTTCCAGGAAGCCTGTGATGGGTAGTATTTGTTTTTCTTTGTATTTTCACTATTGTGTCATGCAACTTCAAGAGAAGAGTGGCCACAGTGTCCCTAAATGCCTGGTGACAAGGAGATTAAAGAGCTTCTAGGGAGTTCCCTGTCCATCATCATCTGTTGTCTTTCCATCTGCTCCCTCTTCTATGTGGAGATTCACCTCTGTATCTTTTCTATCAGCTACTCTTGTGGTACCTGGGGAGCATTTCTGCCTACAACAGTCTTGGCTGCTCCCCAGAAAATGAACTATGTTGTTTGCTCTTCAGGAAATCACCAGTTTTACTGAAGCAAAGCTTAGCAGCAAGTACTCAAATGCAAGGACATGCTGGCCCCAGGGAGAACTGATTCTAAATCTGCTCACTTCCCCATATTCTCTCATCATATTGCTTTGAAGTCTCTGTATTTACAATGTAAGTGTGCTAGAATTGCACTTTACATTTTTAACAAAATCCAGATTTTTGGGTTATCTCTGAGAAAAGACCTGCAAGAGAAGGATCTAGATAAAGTTGTTTTACTGGTCTGACTGACTTAGTGTCCCATTACAGAGTCAAAGTGTTGCACTGTGCATATGGAAATAAAAACTTTCAGCTATTTGTAGTTAGAAAATATTTTGCAGGACCGTGTGCCTATTTGAGAGGAGATTAAAGGCCCATGCTAAAGTGAAGTCTCCTTTGCAGAGTGTGAAGTGGCCACTCTTAGCAAACTAAGTCATTGTAGAGCTGGATAGAACAAGGTAAATATGATTTCACCTGGACTTCCTGCAATGTGCCATGGTGTTTCCCAGGTAAGCTGGAATCTGAGGCACTCTTTAAAACTGCCTGTTCTGTTCTTGTTCCTTTTGATTATCTCTTTTTCTTTGCATGGAAATCAAGGCACTGAGATAAGGAAGAAATCAGCACCTTGCTGTGTTTCATCTTCAGTTATAGTCATTATGTGAGTATGCTGTGATAGGAGAGGGAATTAAGGGAGGCATTTGGGCATGGAAAATTTTGTCTCAGATGACTTAATTTACCAAGGTTAAAGCCTTCTACAGTATGATCATAACAGTAAGAGAGCAGTACTGCTCTAATGGCTGACATTTTTACCTGCTTTCTCACTACCTATTTACAACCCCTAGGTGGGTATAAACACTGTAGTTAATTCAGGCAGAAGCTTAAACACATACTTTTTAGGTCTGAGAGAAATCCAACATTGATTTTGGTGGAACTCAAAACACTTGACTGCTTCTCTGGACTGGAGCCTGATGTTCAGATCATGGCCTCACAGAAGTGACTGGAGTGTATGCACAAATATTTATCTATATCAAATGGACACAGAAGGCATAAAAATGACACTTGGGGAACAGAGGTGGTGGGTTAATTTTCTTATTTCAGCTATTTTTTCCTGCTTTGTTGCTGTTTCCTTAGTATTACAGTGTGGATGTTTTTCCTTGTTTATTAAAGATATAAATAATGTCTTAACAATAATTTTTGACACTTGAATCAAAAAGACTGAGATTGAACAGATCATGAACCTTTGACTTGTCTTCAAACGTAATTAGTTTTTAGATTCTGAAAAAAATGTGTTAATAGTATTTTTTTGTGATAAAAAAAAGTATTCTTGCTTTTTTACTAATGACCCAATTTTCTGGTATTCTTGTGTTCTATTGACTACATGCTGAGAAAAAAAAAATGGTTTTGTGGAGAAAACCCCAAAATTATATAACAATGCACCATGAAAAAAAACATAACCATCCAACCAACTAAGCAAAAGCATGGACTGTCAAATAATACAAGATTCCAAAGCTAATAAGGACTTTACTGGCAGAAGAAACCTGTGAAGTAGGGTTAGCATCATCTTCTAATGCTTATACACTGGGAGGCAAAAAGTTCACTTTTGAAAGATCTTTCATAAGTTAGAAAGATAGAGTAAAAATTGTAATCAGGCAACTTGTCAATCAGGAAGCAATTACGGTGAATTGGCTTGATTGAAATCATCATTTTTCTGCCCTAGTTTTTGATTATGAATATGAATAAAATGCCAATAATTCTAAAACATATAGGCAACAATTTAACTGTCTAGTACAGGTTGTTATGTCTAAAACTAATTAGCTGCTTCAAAGCATAGTAAAAGTTGTAGATCAGTAATCATTTAATTCCCAATGTAACACATACATGGATATTTCTGTTGGAGAGATAAGAAGCAGTGATGTCAGAAGACATTACTATCATTTTGCATTATTTTCTTTATCTTGCCGCTGTGAATGCAGATGTAGTGACACACTGTCACACTGCCATCCTTAACTGGAGGCCAGGTTCTGGATTATCAAAAGCAGTTGAAGAAACTTCCACATACTCTAGACAGGGTAAGATTTCTCTCAGTATATTTAATTTTATCATGGTTATATGTATATATTAATAAGATGACCAATCATCCTTAAGCAGAATGATTTCTTGCTAGTGCAAGTTCCTCTGATGTAGAGCTACTCTGAATGGTGCATAGACATGGTTTTAAGAAGATTTTACCACTTTACACAGAGTACTTAATCCCTTTAAATAAAAGCATTGTGTATTATCAACAAATTCACATATTAAAAATTACTTTGATTCATAGTAGTTTATTTAGATAACTAATTTATTTAGATAAAGAATAGTTTATTCAGATACATAAGTATTTCTGTTTATTTTGACATAAATTGAGGATATAGGACTAAGTTTATTTTTCATCTCTCTATATCCACACCATTTTAACAGAAAATATTTATAGAAATAAAGCTATGAATGTTTTTTACACTGCATAAATTAGGGGGTAAAAAACTGTATAAAATCTTTAACAATCAAATAGAAAATGCAAACCCATCTGTCCATGTGCAATTTATCCATTAAAAAAGAAACAAGTATTCTGTGTGCATAAAGTCCTAGGTATTGCTGTGATCTGTGACTTCCAATGCAATCTACAGAGTGTGATTGTGCTATTTTTATTTCCCTTTTATAGACTACAGTTCAGTTAATAAAGCTTAAAAAATTCAATTAGAAAAATCTCCAAAATAATTACATATCTACAGTGTGCATTTTCATTGTGATCTCTTTGAGTGTCTTGGCTTTTACTCGGGGAATGAAAGAGTAAGAAATTATCATGTTATGACTGTTACTGATACCCTCTCTCTTGGGGGTTCTGGTGACTTAGAATTATTAAAACTACTTATTGATAAGGTGCAGGCAGCATATCAGTTTCTAAGCTTATCAGACCTCAGCTGCCTCCACTGCATTAGCGGCTGCTGTGCGCAGCCAGGAGAGGATTACAGCAGCCTCCTGCTCAGTGTGCACCTCTGGGTTGGCTCTCTCTGAGCAGTATTCTCTCACAAATGTCTAGTGCAACATCTCTGTGAAATGTGCGCCCGGGTATCTCCCAAGGGCGTGTTGGTGATTTTGAAACTTTATCGCTTTTCTCTGATCTCAGTGAGGGAAATGGCAACCTCTCTAGGGCAGGAAAAACACTTTTTTGTATAGCCCTTAGCACACAGAGTACCTACACTCCAGTGATATTTAAAGGTACTTGCTGTTATAACAAATAAAGGAAGCAGTTTTCGCCCCTAAGCTAATGAAGGCTGGCTGCTGCTTATCTCTCAGCCTCATATGGCTGGGTTTTCTGATACCCCATACAAGGAGAGTGCTGACAGAGATGTTACTGCTCTTGAGACATACTTGTAATATCTTTCCATGGTGCCTCAGGAGGATGGCCTTCAGCTTCTCCTCCATTTAGGGGTTTTCTTGCATTCTTTTGCTAAACTTGAAGGATCTCATATCTTTGGAACCTCATTTTCTTACCTGTTTCACTTGAAATTTGCTAAGAGGCTTCAGAGTTGTGAGACAGCCAGCAACATGCAAGTGTGTGCACATTCACATGTGACAAGAGAGTTGGAGTTCACAGTGTCTGGAGCTTAGGTAGCAAACTAGGTTTGTAAGTGAGCTAACATCACTGTACACCTTGTATACAAGCCGGCATTTTTTTATTTTTTATTTTTTTTTTATATTTCAGACATTGATTTCACACTCACTGGCACACTTGTAAGTGACTGACAGAGAATTTCTGGCTGAAGTATCTGTAGTAGTTCAGAATTACTGAGTTTTATGTTTTCCATGTACTGAGCTCTATTATCTCCTGCCATTTCTGCAAAGGGGTTTTTAGGTTAGAATCTCTGCAGTTATTTCAAATTTTAGGATATCAACCTAGTGGTTCATTTTCTTTTAAGAGAGAAACTGTCACTTTGATATGTTACGAGTTTTCCACATTGAAAAGGTTTCAAAGCAAAATGTTTAGACTTGCTCTTGATTCCTGTCTTAAAACCCTTGTTAGGTGTAAAAGCTAACCACAGTCTTCACTTTATCTTTGCCTCATGGGGCACAAGGAAAACTCCTGCTCATCTGACCAGTTTGAGGCTATGTATAAAATGCTAGTTCTTATCTTCGAAAAAAGCCCCTCTTCATTATTCGTATCTTCACAGGGTTAGACTGTGATGGAAGACACAGGGCATAAAGAAAGAAGGGATGGACAAATAGATAAAAGAAGAAAGTAAAAAAGTAATCCTTTCTTACTATCTTTTCTCCAGTCTCCCTTCATCTGAAGACCAGGAGAAAAATTGTACACAGATATAGCTCCTAAGGCACAAATTTGGTCTGTGGCATTTAGGTAAGAAGGTGAGAGATTTCAGAAAGTTTTTCAGAGAAATGATTCCATAAGGTTCTGAGGGAATGGGTGGAAGGGCTTCAAACACTGGTGTTAACTGCAGTTATTTGTAAATCTTTTGTAGGATGCTGTTGCCTTCATGTTAGAAAGAGGATGGGTATGTGAAAGAAAACTTAGGCAAGAGCCCTGTTGCAGGAATCCAGATAAGGAACTGGATACCACATTTAGTAGGTCCAACATTATGTTTTCAGTAAAGATGCCACTGTATTAGCAGGACCTTGTTCTGGCTTAAAGAAATATCGCCGTTACCATCAAAGGCTCTGGAAGTTACAACAACAGCAGCAGCAATGCCATAATAATAATAGACCAGAAGTCAGATTCTGGTGCCACCATCCCAAGAGGCTCAAACAGCTTGGGAAGGAGAGGAAAATTATTCCCAAACCCTAACATGATTAAAAAAGCCAGATTGTTGGGTTTTTTTTCTCCTCAGGAGCAGCAAGTAAGGCTGAGATAAGCGTGCCAGGTCAATATTCACTGGGTTTTATAGAATTGCAATGTGTTTTGTAATGTATTGAAAGAATGACAACCTGCTGAAACTTGAAAGTGATACACTATCCTTTTGACTGTAAATAGCTCATGTTCACGCTCACATGCACATTAAAGGAGAAGATGGAAAGATGACCTATGGAATGAGAAGAAAAAAAAAAAAAATCCCCATTCACATTTTGGTCTACATGTTATTTACCTCAAAAGAAACTGCTTTTTTTTTTTTTTTTTTTACATGGAAGTCTTTCATCAAATATCACTCAGGAACACTAGTCTTTACATACTTTTATCAAGAAAAAAAATCTTTGTAGCATTCATATATATTATTTTTCCCACTTTAATTTGCACATATAAGACTAGTCATTTTAATTGATCTTGCCTGTATTAGAGAAAAAAACACCACAGGATAAGAGGTTAGATTAGGGAAGATGGTACGAGAAGTAGCCTGAAGTTTAGTGATGACTTACCTAATTTGCAAGGCTGGCTTGGAGCTCACATATAAGTTAACCTGTACATTTAAAACAGGAAGAGGATTTTACATCAAATGGAAATGAGATGAAGTGAGCAAATGCAAGTGAATGAAGATGCACATAAAAATAAATTGTATCCCATATATGCAGTTCATATAGTGTATAAACTTGCACACATACCTCTTTGTTCAATACGTGAAATGTTGAGGGAATTTAAATGTGCTTTTCTGTTTATCCAAGTCTGGAAGGAATCGGGCTGAGATTGACTAGAATAGCTCATTTTAAGGAGGGTGTGTTGTAATGAAAATAAATGAATTAATTATGAATTATTGTTTTTCATTGGCAGCAAAAAAAGGTCAAATTACTTCAGATGGACAGCCATATTATTTTATATGATCCAAAAAATGGAGTTTGCCATTTTGCATGTTTAATGATAAATAACTGTAAATTTCATTTTAAAGCATCCTGAAAAACTGGATTTAATATTAATGTTAAGAACTGTTAAAAGGAAGCTTCTCTCCTTGACATGCTTATGCCCCCTCCAAAACACAACATACAAATAAGCAACACTAACAAAAACTAAGAACTAGAACAAAAAATCTAAATTAAAAATAATGTGGAAAATTAGAAGGCTCGGGCATCAGAAATGAGCATTTCAGAAGACTGAACCAGGATAATTTCTCACGTCAAATCATGTTTAACTTTAGTATAAAAGTAAAGAGGTTGTAAGGAACACAACAGGAATTACAAAGGAAAATTTGAGCTTCATTGTGGTGCTGTATGTACATGTGTCTTAGACTGGGAAACACAAATGAGGAAAATTTGCTGCCACTGATCTCCTCTGTACTTTAAAAAGAGAAATTAAAAACAGATCAGTGAATCTTACATGACTGGTGTCTTGGAGAGGATCACATCTTAGTGACACTTCTTTCACTAACCCAAAAACATCAGGTGTTTAACCTATCATATGCTGTACCAAGATCACAGGTATGACATTGACACGTTTTTCCCACTGGAGACTGTGTGAAATTTAAAAGAAAATATTGTCTGGTGCTTGGCAATAATTAACACTCAAAACATTCTTTAATGCAATTAATGTGTTGACAGTATCTTCTACAATCAAAATATTTGTTTGGATAAATGAACCAGCTAAGCACTAATTCAACTCATTGTGGTAGTGTGCTCCAGGCAGTGAAGGAATGGTGCCTACTGCAATGCTAACTGAGTGGAACAAATTCTTGGACTTGGGTCTTCTAGAATTAAAGCTTCAGGGGAATTTAAGGCATTTGCAGTAGGCTCTGGTTTGGGCAGAGTATGTCACAATAACAAGATTGTGATGCTTGTTAGGGGACCTTAGCAATACACTTGACAGTCTGGCATGTCATAGCACCACCAATCAAATAATTTCATTAAATAGCTCAGATGAAAATGACCTGCAGATAAAGGTGAAGTATGAGCAGAGAAGAGGCTGTAATGGAGCTGCATAGTGAGAAGGAGCAAGGCAGCCATTTTTTTGAACCAGAAGTCAGGTGATGTATCATGAATATTGCTATAGGCACCTGATGATACTGGCAGCATGAATTTTTATAACCTTGTGCTTACATGGAGTTGCTGTGATATTATCTAATGATGTGTTGAGCTTTGAATTGATTTTCTATGGTGTATTTAATTTTTCAGTCTTACAATTCCGTTCCTAACTGACAGAAATAGGATAGTTTCAATGTTTGCCCCCTTTGGTAGTATAGAAGATGAAAATGAAAAAAAAGGTTTGTTCAGTGGGGTGAGAAGAGTTGGACTTCACTTCAAGATGATGTGTCAGTGCTTTCATAGTAATCTAGGATTTGCAAGACTTGGTCTATTCCCCTGACTGGTCACGTGCTTCCCATATAAACAAATTGCTAGGCCTGATGCTCCATACAGAAATAAATAGTGGAGCTGGGATGCTTAGAACATCTAATTAATCCTGTCTGAGTGTAGGACTAATGAAGCTTTTCTGACTTAGTAATAAAGCTAGCTGCCATGTCATATCTCTAATTACCCTTCCTCTCCAGCCCATCCCTTCTGACTAGCAAATCCATGGAGAGCGGACTGCCAAGGATGTTTACTCTTTTTATCTGTTCTTAGATTCTGGATTTCCATTTCTCAAACTATCTGGCTTTCTGGACACTTTTCACAACCTTTTTCATCCAGGTCTCTGGGTGTGTCATTAATCCTTTGCTTTGCAAACCTGCTCTTTACCCTTCTCTTTGTAATCTACCTCGTCAGCTAAGCAGGCAGTCATGTTAAAAAAAAAAAAAAAAAAAAAAAAAAAAGGGCACAGGTTTTGCACTATATCTTGTGTCTTGTGCATGGTCCAGAACTGTTCTGGTGAAGAGACTGAGACTACTCGCTCCAGTGAAGGTACTTCATCCAGCTCCTTTGCTGTGGAGTTTAGTGAGGGAGGCAACAAAGTAGAAGCACTGTAGAGCTGAGCCCTTCAGATGTGACCAGATAGATCTCGATGCAACTTGTGAGTGATATGTTCAGAAAGAAGCAGTAACTCAGACAAAAGGTGCCAAGGGACTTCACATACTTTAGAAGGCTTTTTGCAGTTTCACTATAAGATATTTTTCTGAAATTCCTCCAAAGTCCTGTTTTGAAGTTGGCCAGCTTTATTCTTCACTTGTCTGTCTGCGAAAGAAAGTGTTGTCTGTTCTATTCTTTTACCGCAAGGGAGTTACAAAGCTAAGATAAAAAATTTGTTTTGTTATAATTCACAGTTAGTCCTTTGCTTGATCTTGGGAAGGTACAACTTTTTTGAAATTCATGGTTTGTTTGTTATGAATTTGGAACTGCTCATTGCTTAAAACTAGGCTATTTTGTGATATGACGCCTCTGTTCCACATGACAAAATAAAGAAAAAACCCAATGTATGACTGTTTGCTGATTAGTGCCAGCTGTAATTATATGCATGTCAGTATGGGGAAGTTGGCCTCCTTGAAATGTTAGAGAAATACTTTTTGACCTCAAAGTGTTCTTGACTTTTTCTTCAAAGATGTCTCCTCGTGAGATCATATTTCTAGTGCATTTTCATTGTTTGCCACAGGGGAAAAAAATGGTCTTCCTGTTATGTTTCCCCCACTATCCTGAAAGAAATTAAAGATAAACTATGATTTTTTTCCAACAAGACATCTTTTCTGCTTTGTCTTTGAACACCCTTTCTTTCCTTTTCCCTTTCTTCCACTGATCTCACCTTCAACTGTTTTCTCATTTACACAGATACTGGTCTTCTTTTGAGAAATATCCCAAAGTGGCATTCTTTTTCTCTCTTGTCATCTTTATTTTTCTGTGTATTTTCCTTAGAAAAGTATAATTATGAAGGATCTTAGGTAGAAATAGCATCTAGCCAATATTCTAAAGGTCCAGAGGAGGTAATTATAGAAAAAAGCTCCCCAAATTTCAGCATTAATCAGCTATGAGAATTTTGTTCAGGACCATCTATCTGCTGAAAAGCTTGATTATTCCTTTATAGAGTGATAAAATCAATAGAACTGCACTGTTGTGAAACCACCTAAAATGAAAACAAAGCCTAAAAAAAATAACCTATTTTCCATTTACACTGTATATGTAATTTTACCTTGAAGGTTTTTGCTACTGTTGGGTCTCTTTCTTTTACCAAATACAACCATTTATTTTCACTTTTTCTTCTGAAAATGTTTCTTTCTTCTATGGCAAATACCCTAGCATATCTACAGAGTACAGTCATCTCATTTTAAGACCTTGAGCTGTCACTAAGCTATCAAGTGGATCTCTCTGTAGAACATCACCACACTGGGAGGACATTCTTCCTCAGTCACAGATTTCTGTACAGGTCATGCAGTCACATTCATTTGAGGGCCACACTTATGAGGTACAGAACTAATTACATCAGATGTAGACTTGCTGTGATTCAGGCATGCAATTCTTCACACTTAGCTCCATAAGGGACTAGTTGCAATTTCTTCAGTTAGCACTCCATTTAGCACTACTTAGCAACTGAACCCAGTAGGTTCTTGTATTTGGAAGTCTAATAAATTTAGTCTGTGTTGATTTAGTTTTGCTGCTATATTACATCGAAAACCTGCTTAATTTATTCCCCATTTTCAGTCCTGGATCTCTTTCATTAGAAATTTCACTACAGGATGGATGCAGTATAACTCAGAGCCTCTGAGACTTGGCATAAGATAGGTGATTCCTGCTGTGATTATGAACTCGGATAATTCTTGTGAATGATCCCAGTCTTTGGATTGTCACCTTTTTTGTTATATTCCTTCAGGGAATTTGTTCCAATTAGCTTATTAGTGATAGAAAACACTGAAAAAAGCTTTGGAAGGTGTTATTTGACCTCAAAGCTGAATTTAGGTCTTATTTCACAGAATTTAAAACTGAATCACACGGCTTTACTGCTTTGTGTGGCTTTTTACATGCATTTTATTTTACCTGAAAAAGTTACTAACCAGCATAAGCCATGAGCTGCAGGCACTATGTAACACTGCTGTAATTTCCAAAGCAACAGTCTCATTTCATATTCCGTGTCTGGCATATTTTAAAATCTATTTACACTGATATGCAGATATAGGTCAAAGTCTTTGCTTGGGGATTTTTCTCTGGGTCTTATGTTTGTGTATGTCTATTAGAACCAGAAACTGACTGTGTTTGTCAAGGAAAAAGAGTCTTCAAGTAACATGTGTCAGTGTTGTAGTAGGGTTGGTGTGATGTTATATTGTGGGATATAGAAGCCAACTGAAGTTACAAAAGACCTGACTTATTTTTCCTTACCTAATTAGCAGTGACCATCTCTCTACATTTATAAGCACTTTTAAACTTTTTTACTGCAAAGTCTATGAGATTAACTTTAATCAAGATTTTCAAACTGCTTCCAACAGTGATTTTAAGAAGTCTTTTTATTCTAAATTAGATGTAAATGACAGGGAGTGTTCATTCACTCAGTTGTGACATCTCAGCTGGTTGGTGTTAATTAACAGCCAAGACAAAAAAAGCTTCTTAAATAATTGCTTAGGCATAATTGACCTGTGAACCAAGTCTATTTTGGTGCAGCTGATAGAGTGCATAGGTTCTTGTTTCACACATAATATATTTCTTCACAGTAACAAACCACTATTTGTGTTTCATTGCTGTAACTCTTCGTTGTTGTTATTGTATGACATGCTACATATATAAGATTAAAATATAGCTAAAGAAAAATACCAATGGTTATAGAAATTGAAGTACACCATTTTACCAGTGTAGGGATACTACTTAAAAAGCTTTCCTTAAGTTGTAATTGAAATTCTGATTTCCTATTTTTCATGGGCTGAAATTAGTATATAAAAAGACTGAAGACAGTAGCCATGTAACATTTTCTCATAGTGACTATCAAAAAGTGTATCAAATATGGTGCACAGGTTTGCAGTGCATGTTAAAAGGTTCAGGAGAAGTTGGGGAGGGAGAGGATATCCTGTGAGTAGAAACTGTAGAGAAGATTTATTGTATTTATATAATGTTTAAAGATGATGAGTTGGAGAGAAATTCTTCAGAGCCCATAGCAATGCCATGAAATTACATTAGCTTAAGTAAATTATACAAGCATAAGCAGATTTTCTTGTATCGCTAAATTATTACTCTTAAATTTGTTATTTCTCCCTTTTTTTTCTTCTCACACTTTGAGACAAATTGGGAAGTGGGGTGCTCAAACATTAAGAATTGTGTAAGGGGAAAATACAAGCTTTGCTTGTGTGCTGGTAAAGTGATAGGATAGCATACCCATGAAAATTACTGAAAGAGACTGATTGGACTTTAACTCTCATGTTCCAGGGCCTGAGAAAGGTTGTTTTGCTGAATAAGGTAATGTTAGGATGAAAGGCTAAAAATATTCTAGGAAGTTATAAATTGGCTTACATGCAGCTGTGTGCATGTAAACCCCATACACACACTGAGCAAACAGGAAAGAAATCTCTCTATATATATTTTGGCGTTGTCAGTATCGGAAACAACTGCTGAACCTGCTAATGCCAGATTATTACCCCATTGTAGAAAAACAGTAATTTAAAATAATTGATATTTTATAAGTAAGATTGAGTTTCTGCTATTTTTCCTATTGCCAACCTGATCTGAGCATAAGACTGTTGGGGTTTTCTTTAATCAAGAAGCTTCCAGTCACTCTCCATGTCTATCTGTCTCTTCCCCTTTCTGTCTCACACATGCACACACAGAGAATATTTGAAAATTACTAACACTGCCATCAACCCAAGGAGGTAGCAACACTCTAATTTGTAGCCTGCTCTCCTATTCGTGCCAAAGACGGCATTTAAGGTAAAAGAACTGTCTATCAATTTTGCTGTTTCAACTTGTTTCTGAAATGAACGTCCAGTCTCTGGGGCAGCTGCCAATTGCAGGGATGTCTTGTGAAAGAAACAGAAATGTGCCAAAACTCAGAAGAACAGTAATGGTGTAATCTTCCCTAATGCAGAGGGTTTGAGACCTGACAAAATTTAGATTAAATTACATCTGTATTCAGCAGGTTGTTCATTTAAGCTCCCTTCAAGGTAAAAAAAAAAAAAAGAAAAAGAAAAAGAAAACACAACCTCTTTCCACCTGCTAAACTCTCCAAGAAAAGCACAATCCTGAGAAGATTTAGTTATTTAATAAAGACCAGTGAAATCAACTTCCTCTTGATCAGGGTTTTTAAAGAAATTTAACTCTTCTATAGTTTGCAGTTTGCTAAAATATAAGAACATAAATATGGGGTTTTTATTTATAAACAAAAAACCTCACAAAAAACACCTTTAATCTTAAATTTAAGGAAATAATAACATTTGTGTGGGGTAAAATAAAATAAAATCAGAGACTCTCTGTGGTTTATTCTGTTATAAAGGAAACAGCTGAAATTCTGCAATTATACTTATAACAGAATTAAAGTAAGTAATGGAATTACTCCAGATTTCTGAGTGTAGCTAAATGTTAACTTTAGATGTAGTAGAAATACAGTACTGTGAGAAAGTTTGGAGGCAGTCCCTAGTTTGTTAAGTGGTGAAACCATTTTATTTTATGTAGGTGAAATCCAGCACAATGTTGGTAGAGTCCCACTATTCATCCCCTCCTCTTTACAGCTGCAAAACCTAAATCAAATGCCCAGGTTAAAAACTTGAACTGCAGTCACCAAAAAAAAAAAGTGAAATTTGAGAGTTCTGTCTGCTCTTTTATTGTACAAAAAATCAGGAAATATTAAGTTTGTTAATTTCTTGTATATCATTCTAATGGAAATTGTTTTATCCACTCACTGTTGCAATGTATGCAGATTTGTTTTGAAAACTGAGCTCTAGATAGTCTATTTAAATTATAAGTAACCTGTTTTTATTAGTTTCATATTAAACTTACTCAACCTTGGCAATAAGAAGAGTGTCAGCTTTCTGAGAATCAAATGTTGTGTACCAACTGGAGTACATCTTCCCTTCCTCAGATTTAAGTCTCACTATGTACTATTAACTCAGCCCAATTGCACCAACTGTAATTCACTGAATTTCTGTCCATCTCCCTGCCCCCATCTTTCCCTAGGCTGAGTACACACAACTTTTGAGAGGATTTACAAGAAGAACTTAAGTCAGTGAAAGGAGATTTCTTGGAGTCAGGCATTGGGAATTGGCATTACTTGTTGCTTAGACTAAAACTTTAATCTTTGCAACACTTTAAGTAAGATATATGAGAACACAAAATTCAGCTAAATATTAATATACAACCATTTTATCTGGACTTGAGCAGTATTATGCTAATGTGAAATACAGTACATATTAGTAAAGTACCAAGGGAAGAATAAGGAATTATGCAGAGTGGGTGGATATGAACTAAATAATATATTAGAAGTAGCTGAGGAGTGTCTGAGGGGCATAGAAATTAAAATTTACGATTTTAAGAGAATGTTTGAATAACTGGTGGGAATAGATGGTTACTGCTTGTTAGAATGTGTTAGCAGAGACAGAAGGGAAAGGATGACACTGCACTGATGTTTCCAGCTGTGTATGTAGATGTTTTAGGGACACCTTGAGATAGCTGGGTGAGGTCCAGTCATAAACATTTGAGGGTGACAATTTTGTCCTAGATAAGTGATATGTAAGTCTGGGCTGATATTAAGCACTTTGATATCTGCATACACATTCTCCTTCCAGGTGATTTTTGTCTGTCAAAATCAAAAGGAAAATAGCAAGATCGGAGCTCTCTGGCATTTTGGGGATGTCAGGAGTGAAAATGCAGGCCAGCAGCATGCTTGTCATTCCATGCTAAAAGTCATAAAGGCAGATCAGCCTGCGTGTGTGAATATCCTGTGATGTGTCTGAGACTTGGAAAACTCAGTTGTTTTCTTACTTCTTTGCTTTGTAACTGCTACACTGTCAGTTTGAAGTGATTTTGAAAATGTCACTATTGTACTTAGGAAGCAAAATAGGATTTATTTAGTTTTTGTATCCACTAATTGTTAGTGAAAATATACATCAAACATCTCTAACTTGTCGATTTCAGAAACTTGTGGTCTTGTGCACACACATGCATGCAAGGGAATTATGAAATTTTGCCTTATTTTAATTTTTGAGATTAAGGGAAAAATATATTTAAGTATCAAATACCAGAATAATAGCACAATTTTTGGACTGAATTAACTACATTTTTAGACAATGGCAACTTGTAAAAAAAAAGAGAAGCTTGTAAAAAATAGAAACTAGAGTAGCATAAAAAAATGGAGAGGCAGCATGAGAAACTTGGTAGTATACTATTGCTAACCATAAAACCTTTGGAGAGCAAATAAAACCCCTTAAAACAAACCCCAATATTTAGTAAAATATTATGTCTGTGTTTGCATAAAGAACCCATAGATATGCAGAGTTCAAATGTTGGTCCTTCATTCCTTTAGGAGATGAAGAAGTACTAAATTCCCAAATCACCAGGACCAACTACAGCTTGTGAGCCATGATCATGCACTGGAGTTATCCACTGCTGTGACAAATTGGTGATTTGTCTCTCCTCAGCTTAATCAAATGATTTATAAATGATGCTGAACAAATGGCATTCTAGAAGCTGAGAAGAATATGATATCCCAGCCTTTTCATGGGCTTCCAGGCAGATTGGAAGACTATATATTTCCTCATGTATTGCCTAGGTCTTCAAAGCACAAGGTTGTCAGGTTCAAATGATGAAATGTTTTTATCCAGCTCCCCTGTCCTTCTTTGTTGTTAAATTGTTAATTAACAACTTAGGAGCATGTATTTTTGAAGTTGATATAAGGCAATATTTTTTAAAATCTTGATTTAGTATCATGTCTGAACATGATAAACCATTGATTTTTATAACACGGCAAGGATATATCATCAGGAATCTCTATATTTTTGCTCTGAAAATATAATTTGTCATATTTTTCAACAGGTATAAATCAGTAAAGCTTTAAACCATTTTTGTAGTCTACCAGTGAACACTAGCTGAAAATATATCCCACTTTCAACTGGATCAAAATAAAATGTATAGAAAAAACTGCATTCTATAAGATATATTCAGTGTTTGAAATGTCTGAGAAATTAAAAAATGAAATGTAAATTTCTGTAAATTGAGAAGCCACATGCAGGGTAGAATATCTCCCTTTTTTACAATACTGGGTTGAATATTTCAGCAGATAAACTGATGTTATTAACCTGAAATGTGGTTGTGTTTGATTTCTCAAGCTTTTCAGTTTTTATAACTTTTTGTGTCTAAACCGAATACGTACTTTCTTGCATATATTCTGTTTCTCTTTTTCTTCTGTATCTCTCTATCACCCTAGCTTTGCATTATTTGGTGGTAGAATTTAGTCCTAGAGTAATTCCAAATAAATTAGTAATCATCTCTGAAAAGGCCACTTAGTAGATTGAGTTTCTTGTCTTTATTTACACATAGGCTTGAATATGTGCAGAAGTTTTTCTGTCATTGCTGAATTTTAGCATAAAACAAACAGAACTACAAGATGGAAAAAAATAGAGCTGACTCATGCAGCACCAAATAATAAGCATATTGATTTTCAAGGCTACATGTTTTAAACAATCTAAGATTCTGGCGGTTATTACAGTTGAATATAATTTATACTCAACTATAAGGAAGTTTTATAAACATGTATCAATCAGAAAAAGCT
Source organism: Erithacus rubecula (assembly GCF_903797595.1). Taxonomy (NCBI): domain Eukaryota; kingdom Metazoa; phylum Chordata; class Aves; order Passeriformes; family Muscicapidae; genus Erithacus; species Erithacus rubecula. Next base: position 82,433,882 of record NC_136689.1, on the reverse strand, counting down.
AGATCTTTCCTACATTGGGGCATTTAAGTGAGAGGTAAGATTCCTGTGACTTATGTTCCTGTCTCTATCACACCTATTCATCCTGACCTCTTTGCATAGTTGATGTCCACCAATGCAGTCAACAAAATACAAGCTATGAGCTGCTTCTGAAACAGACCCAATGAGCCATTTGTTAAACAAGGCTGTTTCTCTTGTGTGTCTCTAAGGAAAACTCATCTTGAATAAATTAGTTGTAAACATTTGCCTCAAGTGTTTAAATTAAACTGAGGCATGTAGTATACAGTTCTGTCAGTGGGGTGACAAATGTCCTTGTGTAGATACATGTTTCTTCTCTCCCTGAACAGAGTCACTTTTGATAATCAGTCTTGTAAACCAGGCTAGGAACTCAAATTCTGCATGACTGAAGCTATATGGATCCTTCTTCCATGCAGCAGCTTTCTGTAAATGCACTCACTTTATGAAAAATGCAATCACTTTGTACCAAGGTGAATTTCATGCCATTGCTGCAGAGTACTTTTTGCCCAGATTTCAGGAAAAGTATAACAGAGCTATTTTTATACCATTTTGGTAATCATGAGACGGCAGCACGTGAAAGAACTTCTTGAAAATATGTTTTCAGATCTCTCTTACTCCTACCTTTATTTCATGTTGTACTAATACCAGTTGTATGGAAAAAATGGTAAGGTTGAAGTATATAGAACATTTCCCTTTGATTTCAATGAGCTTTGGGTCAGATATAGTTCTAATTTATATGAAAATAAATGCAAATTTATAGATATTGTTTACATATCTCTTAAAAAAGGAGCTCTAACATCACTTCAGAAGTATTATTAAAATTAAATTGTGCTTTTATTGAAGGTCCTTGAAGGGATCTTGATTGCATATCACTTACCCTATACAAATCAAAAAAGTTCATTGAAGGTCCATCTGAAAAGTCACAGTCTTTAGAATTATCATCTAATTGAATGTCTTGTAAACACAATTAAATTGTATTGGGATTTAGAATAGAAACTCAGAAATATTAGTAGGGTAACACACCCTTAGGATCTGACTTCCCTGATACTGTAAATGTCGAATGACAGTATAGTTGCTAGCAGAGACCTTCATTAGAGTAAGAGGGATTTGAGTTACTCTTTAAAAATGACACTGCATAGAAATTGCTTATTAGGCTTAATTTAAATATTAGCTGGCAAGTCTGCATCTCTTAGACTGCAGAATTTGATTTAAGTCTTCAGCACAATTGGCAGAAAGCTCACTGAAAAAAATCATGTTTCTGGCCAGAGCACATGGAATATATCAATATATTAAAAAAAAAATGGTGACTAAAGGGCTGAATTTCTGAACACCATCCATGTAAACCATGATTTTGCTTTCCAGATTGCAGAGAAAAGAGGGACAAAGAAATGAGAAAATGAGAAAAAACTGATGGGAAACAAAACAAGGAAGCAAGCAAGGGGAAAAAAATCAACTTTTCTGAGCTTCCTAAGATGTCTTCTAAAAATGGGAAGGGGCAAAGAGCTGAGTAGTGACTCTTGATTTCAGATAGAAAGTAGCTATGTTTGATGGTCTATACAGATCTTAGCCCCTTTTAAACTCCCCAGTCACCTCTCTTCTTTTTTAATTTTTTAAATCAAGTCACTCAGAATTCTGTATTGAACTTGTTTATATATCACAGCAGAAATTTGTTTGAAGTTTTTTTTTTGGGCTTTTCTTTTTATTGATATTGTTGTTACCAAGAAGAAACATTTTTTTTCAATTTTTAATGAAATGAGCACTGTCAAGCCAACTTAAGCATAATCTTTTTCTTTTCTAGTAACCTCAGAAGTTTTCCTCTCTGCCTAGGCTTAATGTAACTTGCAAGCATCTTGCTTATGTCAGAAGTACAATTTGTCTTTTCTGCACAAGCATACAAAAAAACCCCCAATAATAATAAGCCAGACAGTTTTCATGGCCATCACCAAATTCTAGCACTTGAATGGTGTTGCATGTACCTTTTCTTTTTTTTTTCCTGTCTATAAATTAAAGTTCCTCCAGTTTTTTTCTGAAATAAAAAAAATCCCATCCTATATGAATATTTAGCTCCATCAGAGTTTTCTCTCACTTCATATGTCATGTGTGGTTTTGAAAATTTAGACACAACTTCATCTTGCCCTAAGTTTAGCATATGTTTCTACTAAGGATCTGCTTTGTTTTGTCGTGCAAGAAAGTGTGCATAAAGAAAGATTGCTTTGGCATTGTGATGACCTAGAAGTGTATATATTAGCCTTGTTAACTGACCTTTTTATATACATGACCTGAGATGCTATCCCTTGTCATGGCTCTTGAAATAAAGAGTAAAAATGGAAAGGGAAATCAGAAAAAAATGAAGGGAAATCAGAAACCCTTAAAACTCCCTAACTGCATGACCTGCAGCAGCTCTTTTCAGTGTCACCAGTAATATTGTTTAGGATGGCAAAATATAATTCCCAAGATGTAATGCAGAGAAAGTCTGTGTCCCCTAAGAGTCTGCACAACTATGACAGATGTTCACCAGCTGGAGGACATGATTTTGACATGTATCTGTTGAAAAAGGTAAAAAAGTGAAGTTTTTCCTAGTGTGATATTAATAAACATGGAGATCTGAAGCAGTTGTAGAGAAGTATTAAAAATCTGCATCTTATAACTTGTTTTGTGATTTCTTTTCAGTTTCAAGGTGATTAAAAGTGTAAATTCAGACATTAATATTTTTCACTACAATACATACACACTTAAAACACAATATTTAATAGTTAGGAGAATTTAACAGGGCTGAAAATAGTTTTAATTTGATATTATTGGTAATATTTAAGGAAATTACACAACATTTAAAAAAACCCAAATTCTTAATAACAATTTCCCATTGATTACTAGTGTAGAGAGGCTTTTTAGTACTTCTTTTGTTTTGTAAAGTGTCTCCCCACTCTACAAGTCCTTTACATCAGATGGTCTTCTACAATTCTGTGAAGAAAGCAGAATGCCTCACTTCCAAATAGAAACCCAAAGACTTGAAAAGCAATTTTTTCCTGCAAAGTGTTTGATACTTTTAAAACAATTTGCATCATTCAACTTGTTGAATTGAACACATCTTGCTCACAGTTTGACCGTGACTAACAAATGCACCACTCTGTCTCCCTTAATATTGAGTATGTATGACTTTTCCAACCTGTGTTATTCCATTTAGTTTATGAACTCAGCAGATTTTTCGGCCGGCATTATTTTTCTCTAACTCGAATTCAGTATAAAAACTCAAGAAGCCTAGAGCCAAATTCTGGTGTCCTTTGAGCCTCAGTATATGATTGATTGTGGTTTAATTCAGAATTTAAAGGGGCAAATCTTTTTAAGAAGCCACAACTGGTCATATAAACAGCATAGAATAGCAGTGAGATTATAGGCTTTTGTAAATATGTGAGATGGAGGGTTTAAATAAAACCTTTACTGTTGAAGTTTAAGCTAACATGCTTTATCTTTGCAAATGTATGCACAAAAAACGAAAGTGCCTTTTATTTTAAGCAATAAATTATGCTGCTCTAGCCTGACTACATCATCTGTTAATAACTTTCTTCATGCTCAAGGGCACAATGCCAATGTTATTTATTACTGAAATGGCTGTATTTGCCACAATCTCTAATTTGCAGGGGCAAAGCTCCCTGTATTCTGCTCCAAATTCAGGAGAAATTCCATTTCATCAAACTTTATCTTTTTTATAGTCTTTTTGGGTTTTTTCTTCACACTGTTTACATGAATGAATTTGAGAAACTTTATCAACTGGCCATTTCAGTGAAAGTGAAAGAAAAGCTGAAAAACACAACCTTTAGTGTACTGCTAAGATAAAGAGATACAATATGATTTTATTTAGCACAGAAAATTTTATTCTTTTTTGCTACTTTATCCCCTTACAAACTCTTGTCTTTCATAAGTTAAGGGTACATATGAACTGTAATGACTGAAGAAGGCAAAATATATATCCTTTGTATTCTTTACCTACTGAATCTGCCTTCTGATTGTTCATCAAGCTGTCTAAATGAATAAATCAAGAAAAAGGTAAAATTGTTCTGTGAACACTGGGAGATGATGGCTGTTCTAAACACCTACCATTTCAATACCAACTTATCTACCTCATTTGAATGGCTGTCTGGGATTCCAAATAACCAACAGGACTTCTTTTCTGTGCTATGATTTTATATGCCAAATGTGAATACAATCAAAATTTACTAAACTCACTTGCCCAAATGGTGTTTAAAAGAGTTAACCACTCTAATCCCTTGAAATCTCTTTTCTATCAAGACTGGTTGTCAAATGGAATTTCATTTTGCCCTACTTGCCACACCCAAAACATAAGACATAAAGCCTAGAAGGAATTCTGAAATGCAAATCTGATTTGCATTTTACTATTCAGAGAATCATAGTGCAAGTCACAGCAAATGTTAATTTGGGCCAATATGCTGTCTCTGGCAGCGTCTACTAACAGGTGTAGGTGTATCCCTGGTGTGTGACCATCCCTTGGTCTACCTTTTAAGGTCTTGGCAGGCAGTGATTTATCTTGGAGGTTCCCTGGGTTGCTGTACTTAACTCTCCCAGTGGATATGTCCTCTGACATTTGATTGAGGTGCTTGGAATCAATTTATAGATTTAGTCCTCACTGGTCCTGCAATGGCATCCTCTGCTAAAACTTGATGTGCACTGTATAAACTGATGTGTTCCAATGTTACCCTGAAAATGTTTATAAGTACGAAAAACTACTTCAGTAAATATTTGTTACTTTCTTTGTTGCCCTTTTACATTTCAACTCAACGAAGTCTAGAGCTTTTTTAAAAAAACTTTGATATAGCCACACACAATTTCTGCTTCCTCATGATACCTTAAGTTTTAACTTTTATATTTTTCAGATTCTGTACTGCATTGGTGTGTGACTCTGAACTTCATATAAAGTGTTAGCAAGTTCTCCTCACAGTTTAGTTAGACAAAACAATCCTTTCCCAACCTGAGAACCAAGGACACTGTTGCAGCTTCAAGCCCAAAAAGTATAAACAAGGAGAACAGTCTGGAAAGATGGGACTTCATAACCTGAAACTGTAATTGGACAATTAAACGCAATATGTAAATGGACCAAAACTTATAAAAGGGTGAAATCTCATGACTGGTTATCCATCTTGGGACCATCTTGGGTGTAGCCTCAGCCAGGTTCTTGTACTGCCCAAGGTGTGTCCTTTGAAGGCCTTTTAATAAACACCTACTTTATTCTCCTCTGTTATAGGTAGCCTCTTTAGGCATCACCGAGACTTTTTTTTCAAATATTTTCTTCTATTCTTCAACTAGTATGGATTTTGGAGGTGCAGATTTTTTTTTAACAGATGACCTACATTTTTCCAAACAGTCCTCATATCAACAGAAGCTGTTATTTTTATTAGTGTTTTATTTTTTCTAGCTTTTATTTTTTTTCCCCCTTGGTAAATATTATAGCTAAATAATGGCTGAATAGAGCCTTTACATGGAGGAGGAGAGAGGGGAAATTTTATAATGAAGTTACATAATATCGAGTTTAATTGAGATGAAAAGTAAATTTTTTATTCCACATCCCTTGCAACACTTGTGTTTTCTATAGGTTAATTTAGAGCCATGGTGTTCTACACTTTGCACAACTTAATTCCAGACTATAATGAATTAACACTGCAGTAAACAGAATTGTATAGATGCCTGCAATTCACTTTAAAGTACAGTTTCATTATGAGATCAAGCACTCAGCAAGTGGGCTTTCCATGGCTTGGGATTTCAGAAAGCAAGGTAGGAAATAGTGCCTTAATACTTCTCAAAAAGATCCTTATTTACATTTCTAATCACTGGCTGTGATTTTCTTAATTGGCCTCAGTTAAAAGGGGCCAGAACCAGAGGAAACTATGAGAGCATTTCCACATTAATTTCCTGGTATTTAAATGATGCAACCACTGTGTTTTCATACTTATGTGCAACTTTTTAATGTCCAAACTCAGAAATATGGTCATGAATTCAATTAATGAAGAAAACAAAATGAGGATATGAATCTTACTATCATAAATCTGAAATTTAAGTTTCCACTGCGTTTTCAAGATGCCACATTTTTAACCTTTAACAGACTATATCATAAATATGTACAAGCACTCTCAATTTTTCTAGGCTTTTAAAATTCGGTGGTGCTAAAGTGAACACAGGGAAAAGGTCCTGAAGGACCAGTAGTTCATTGGAAGTGAAAAATGTAAAAGGGTACAAAATTGTACGCATGCATATGCTAACTCAGTCTTGGACATTAAAATAACTATTTTATTGAATTTGCATGTAGTTCACTGTGCTGCTGAAAATAATTTCTAAATAAATACCCTTTATAGAGCAGAAGTGTGTGACCTGTGAGAGAGATGATGTAAAGATTGAAGCGAAGAGACAGCTTGCCCTATTCTCAATCTTATTATCCAGTTCTTCATAAGTGACTAATGATTTGAAGGAACCTTGGTGATCTAAGGAGGTCTGTTGCTCAGTATTACTAGAAACTATACATGCTTGGACATGGACATGACCAAATTGCAGCAACTTAACAAAGCTTGTCTTTGAAGTATTCCCTACGTCTTAGGTGTAGATTAGGCTTGATAAACAGGAAATATCTTTGACACACACAACTGAATCACAATTTGCAAGTTTTCCAAACTGCCCATCCTTTGATCATGCAGCAGGTCTGTGGGTTTCTGTGCAGATGGGCAGCCACACAGTTTCAGACAAGGTAGAGACTAAAAGTGCATTACTGCACAGCACTCACCAGGTGTGGAGCGTGCTTCCTGCCTCCTAGGAAATGGTCCATCCCTGAAGGAAAAACCAGCTTAGCCACAAAGGCACAGTTATACAGTCCAAGGATAAAGACAAGCTTTCCTGAATGCTGTGCCCCCACTTAGTTTAGAAAGACTTCTAGCAGTTCAACTGAGATATGATATGAAATGTCTTAGAAATGGAGGCACAATATGTAAAGTTCCAGTGACCTCTCAGCTGGGACTTGCTGACAGGGTAAATACTATACCATCCAGTGTGGCACTTGCTTTGCACTTAGATGCACTAGATGAAGTGTTGAAGTTAACCACATCTCTTTTGGTAGGACTATGACTATATTTGGCCCTGTTCACCCTCATCAGCAGACCCACAGTTTTCACAGACAAGGTAAAAAAATAAAATAAAACTTTTCACTTTTAAGTACAAACTAGTTTCTCTAATCTGACAATTTCAAACTGGTGAGTCTGATTTTTCCCTCATTACTCCAATCTCACTCTGGGGTAGACTTTTTGAGTTCTGAAGAGCTATTATTGATTCACATACTGGCATATATGAAGAAAAGCTAGGCCCAGAGATTGTTCTTTGCCAATGTCAGATAGCATTTGAGCACCGCCACCAACTAATAATATGTGCACACAAAAAGGTTCAGGCTGCTGGGATAATAGATAATTACAGCCACAATTGTCCGAGTAAAGAAATACCCAAATCTCCTGTAGGAAACCATGAATACATTGGAACCTATGAGTAAAAAATTAAATGCCTGGCTTCAATAAATATGGAAAGAAAACTTCTTAAAAGTTTAGAATGTCATTAGCGTGATATCTTTTGAAGGATTTTTTTTTCCTTCTACTTTCTCCAAAGCACACCTATTTAAGGCTCAGAACAATCCAGGGGACTGCTGCTTCAGTGTGTGGGTAGAGTTCAAAATGCAAAAGCTCTCTTAATTTCACAATGAAAGTGGAAAATAGAATTTCTGACGATTTTTTCAAACATAGCACTTTCTTTAGGACAATGTCTAAAGGTGAAAATATAACTTCAGCAGCTTTTTTTTTTTAAGAAAAACTTTTTAAATAGCCATGAAAAAGAATAATAATGGTTTCTACTTTCAAGGTGAATTGCATATAATCTTTTTGTTTTGTATTATAGTTCAAATAGATCTGTTCATTATTTTAGTCATCCTCACGGTTCCTGAAGTGATGTTTAACGTCATCAAACGAATAGCAAAAAGAGGCACAAAATTGCAAAAAAAAAAAGAGCTATAGAATCATAGAATAGAATCGTAGAAGATCCTGTGTCAAAAGGGACTTACGAAGATCATCAAGTCCAATTCCTGACTTCACACAGGGCAACCTAAAAGTTAAACCATGCCTCTTGCAGCATTGTCCAAATGCTTCTTTGAATGGCTTGAAGCCATTACCACTTGCTTGGGAAGCCCATGCAGGGTTCTGGCAGGAAACTTTGGACCCATAGAATGACAAGCCCAGGCTGGAGCAATTTTTCCGGCATGGCTTGTGGCCCTGTGGGTGACCCACATCGGAGCAGGCTGTTTTTGAAGATCTGCATCCTGTGAAAAGGGAACCACATTGGAACAGCTCATGAAGAACTGCAGCATGTGGGAAGGACTCATGCTGAAGAAGTTCATGGAGAACTGTCTCCCATTGGAGGGATCCAACACTGGGGTAGGGGAAAGGCTGTGATGGACTGACCACAGCCCACATTCCCCATGTCCCTGTGCTCCCAGTGGGAAAGACACAGACACCAAAGAGAGAGGGGCTGAGGGAAGGTGTTTCTAACATTTGTTTTTATCATTATCATACTTGGATTTGATTAATTAAATTATTTTCCCCAAGCTGAATCTGTTTTGCCCGTGACAATCCTTTCCCCTTAATCAATGAATGATCTCTCCCTGTCTTTATCTCAGCCCAGGAATCTTTCATTATATTTTCTCTCCCCGTCCAGTTGCAGGGGGAATGAAGCAGCAGCAGTTTTGGTGAGTACCTGGTGTCCAACCTGCCACACACTCACTGCTCTAATGTTGTTCCACTAGGACTGTCACCTTCTCAAAACAAGGCTCATGTTGGTCCCAGCCCAATTTGTCTTTGGTGAAACTGTATTGGCAAGTCACTGATGTCACCTTGTTCTTTATGTGCTTCCAAGCCATCTTCTGGCAGATGGGAAGGGCAAGAGCTTATTCCTGGAAGCCTGCCAGAAGCCTGCAGTTCAGGAGCTGCTCCTGATCCAACAAAAATGCATCCTGATCCTGATCCAACAAAATGTGAGAAATCTTTCTTGGAATGGAGAAGAAATAGACCAATAAAGTGATGAGAAGTTTTTCTCCTTGTAAGAACAAAGAGAGCATGGATGCACGTCAGACTGAGCCACCACCATCTCCACAATCCAAAGCCCTCTCCTTGGCCTCCAACAGGGTCCTTGCAAAATGATGGAACAGACACACCAAGGATATCAGGCCCTCCCCTTCCCTCTGTGCAGAAGAAAAGGGACCTCTCCACACTCCAGGGACAGGGCCAGATGGATGACAAGAAGAAGAGCCTTTGCAATATTTATCTTTTACAGAGTGCGGGCAGAGACCTTGCGCAGGCTGACTGAGCCTCCTTTTCCAGTCAGTGGGATGTCTGGATGCTTTGACCCCTCTCAGCCACTGCTGAGTGCAGCTGGGTGTGCCCTTTCAGGGTGCCAGGAAAAAGGGAAGGATCACTGAGGATCCCAGCCATCCTGTAATGTTGTTACTGCCATCTTGTCTAGGGCACAGGGCAGGGAGAAGGCTTGAGCCCAGGGCTTATGAGAGGAGATGGAGTGCAGTCCCTGTGCCCAAGAGACAACAGAGAAGTAGTTCCTGGGAGAAGCACAAAGAAAAAGCCACTTCCCAGGATAAGAAAGTGGAATCAGAGGATGAGGAACACCACCCAGAATAGCATGAGAATCCTTGTGATTGCTGCATGGGGCCCAGGTGTTTCTGTGTGCCAAAGGACTGATGGAGGAGAAGCACCATCCATGTGAGTGATTGCTGTGTGACTGATGGTGTGGAGTCCATGAATATGGATCCACCAAGGAACAGGGAGGGGCCCTGTCGTACCAAACTATCAGAGAGATGTCTGAGGCCCACACATATTATCCATCAAAGAATGGAGAGCCCATGAGTGCCACCTTAAGGCAAAGAGGAACTGATGGGTGTGGACCTACCTGTGACAGGGCTGATCTTTCATAACCCTAGCACACCTGGGCTGCTTTCCATGAGTCAGAACACTGCCTGGCCAGTTCCCAGACAGCAGAGCAGCCTCTTCATCCAACATTAGCTAGGAAAGGAGAAACTGTGGACATCCCACAAGCTCACCCTCAAGATTTCTGAGCTGCAAATAGTCCATTTTATGAATTTCAAGGGTTGTGTGGGCCTTTCTTTCTCATCTCCATCACTCTCTGTGTGAAAGTTGTTCACTTATGCTGTGTTTAATGCACCCTAGGATTTGGTTGGCCACTTTGAACACCAGACCACATTGTTGATTCATACTGAATCAACAGTATTGGAACAATCAACAGTTGAAATCAATCACCATATTACTTTGTGTAAGGCTGCACTCCAGCTGCTTTTTCTCAGTCTATACATGTATCCAGCATTACACTGTCCCCCAAGTGCAGAATCTGTTAGTTTTTCTTGTTAAATTTCATATGGTTGGTGATTGCCCACTTTGGTAGCTTTTTTGCTCCTTACCTAGAGACTCTCAGTCATCCCCAACTGCAAGTTTTACACAGTCTAATCCCTTCTTTATGAACAACACTTCCTCTCTGCTTCATCTGTCCTGCCTATTTTTCCTGAAGAGCCTATAACGATCCATCACAGTACTGTAGCCACAGGATTTTTCACTTAAATCTCACTTAATGTGCACTGTTCCACTCTGCCCCCTTGAGAAGACACTGCTCAAGTCAGACACTGGTGCAGACTGAAATAGCAGTGGCCAACTGCATGGCCTGCCCCTAAATGGCTGACTGACCTCTTGGGAAGCCCCAAAATAGTGCCAGCTGACCATGGGGACCATGTGGGACACATTAAAGACCAGATGTGCCCCATGCCTGTGGGGAAGCCTTGGTGCACCAGAGCAGATAAAAGAACAGTGATACCTGTTGAGTTGTGTGCTCAGCTACCCTGGATTTAAAAGCATCTGAGACCATGCTGGGTCCTAGGGTGGTGACTGCATACCTTTTTGTCTTCCTTTCCTTTCTCTTTTTCTCTCTCCCAACTACTTCTCCACAAAATATGTCACAAGCCAGACTAAACTTCCAGTCAATGCCTTAGTAAGGGCCTTGTTTTATCAGGATAAGTTCAAGATTATTTGCTATGTTAAAATTTGTGTAGGGCCTTACATTGCCTGGAAGTTATTTTAAAATTTGTCAAGTAGCTCACTCTACCTTAATGCTCTAAAATTTGCAAGTAAAACATTTTTGCTTATAAATCTCTTTTTGAAGAGACAATCTAACTGGTAAATTATCTAAATACTTTCAATGTAATTGTTCAATTATTTTCAAATAAATTTTAAAGGAATATGTAAAACCATTACCGAAAAATAGGTTATTTTATTTCAAAGAAATCATTTTCTTAAAATTTATTTAACTGAGTTATCAATATTTATTAAAGGGAAAAGAGATTTTTTAAAGTCCTAATGTATTTTCTACAAGGAACAGGCATCAAAAGTAACTGATAGAAAGTATGCATTGAATTAATGCAGAGATAAAGATTTTTTGCAAGAATATATTGCAGAATTATATGCTGAAAAATAATCAGCCTAAGGTTACTTTCAAGTGTATGACATTTTTACAGTGGTTGGAGTTTGTTTGTCTGTTTATTTTGCACTGGGTTGGTGATTTTTGCACTGTTTATTTTTTTATTTTTATTACTATGTAGAATGAAAAGATGATGTTAGATTTTTTCAGAGACAACTATTCTGCAATGGCTGGGTGAAACTGTATGATATCACTCTGATATCTGCAGAATATCTCTGCTGAATTGTTGCTGGTGAGGAGGCAGTGTGCATCCCTGAGTGGGAGCTGGTTGCACAGTCTGTCAAGATTTTTTTTTTCATCTGAAGCTATTAGCTGTACCTATGTGTAAATACAGGTTTTATTTCTCTGTGACTTTCTATAACTAGGTTATGTAAAAAACCAGAACGTCTTTACTGTCTTACCAGAGTTGTTTTGTAAGGATACCAGAACAAATCAGGCTTTCAAGCTTGCAAAAAAGAAAAATTGAAACATTAGAAAAAAGTCTGTATCTGAAGGTGATTTGGAGATACTTAGTGTGTTTTATTTATTTCTTTTATATATAACAAAGAAATGAAGACTTCTACACTATCTGAAAATGATTTTTCTCCTCCACATCTTAAATAACTCATAATGTTCATTAAAACAAAAAAATTAGGGAGTGCTCAGGGAATTTGAACTGGGATCTTACATGCACAATACTGTTAGAATCAGGTAAATGGTTTATGGCTTTTGAGGATGCCTCTGTTATTTTCTTTAGATACTTTTGGTTGTTTAGATTCTGTTCTGAAAATTGATATTTCTAGATGAAGTGAACAGAGTTACCAAGAGGTAGGCTGATGCTCATTCTTTTAGGTTAAGTGAATTCATTTTGAGATGTCCATTTTTTCCCATAATTTTTAGAGAAAATAGACATCCTTGTACTTACTCCCACTATACTTTTGTCTTCTTACACAGCTGCCCATTGATCAAGCAGTGCATGTACTCAGTTTCAGTAAATGAGATTTTCCATATGTTGACCTATTTTTACACTGCCATCGTTCTAGTTACATGCTGTGACTTGAGAAAAATTGAATAGGACGCAGATGGAAGAACTGATTTTAGCATTTGTTGTAAAAATTGCTACTCTTCAATGGTACCTTGTCAAATTTTGTTTTGAAGTTGTCTGGAAAAAAACCATTTCTCTGAGAGTGTGTTCTCTGAGACACCATTGCAATAAAATAATAAACACCATCAGAGTGGTCAATACAAATTTCAAACGTGGCTCCCCCAAAACTGACAAGAATGCTGTTGAACAAGCTACCAAGAAAAGAGGAGGGTGTTCACATGACTGCAAGCAGTAAATAGTATCAATTTTCTTGCCCTTCCTGCCCCTCAGTGCAGGTTTCTCCCAAAAGAGAGCACCATGAACAGACATCCTGAAATGCATTCTCAGGTGTAAGTACAATTTGTATATTCAAATTGCGACAAAGCAGTTACTATAATTGTTATTTTGATTTTATTTATTATGATTCAACTATGATTTTGTAGTAGTTTACACTCAATTATGAAGTAATGAAAAGGAGAAATTAATTTTTCATTGGTGTAGACAAACCGGGTGTTTTAAGCAACCTCAGGACAGAGATAACCTCTGAGTGTACATATGTGTGTACAAAGAAATGTAAACACAGAGTAGGGATTGCTGGCTGTGTGTTTCTGTCATTTCTACTTCTTCATCTTCTAACTTAAAAATACAAAGGGAAAAATAAGATCTCTTGCTTCTGTGAAGGATGCTTCTCTCATTCTTCTTAAAGGTATGAGATAGTGGCTGGGAAAAGTACTTATTGGTTCATAGAGGGAAAGACTTAATAAAGAAAAAAAAAAAGAAGAGGATCCCCATGAAGGATCCACTTGGTTCAAAGGGCAGGAAGAAAAAGTCTGAGGAGTCCTCCAATACACTTAAAGAAGATGACTAAGAAAGGAGAAGTTTTATTTCCCCCTTTCACACCAAGTATGTAACAAGTTGACCTTTTCCAGCCTTGTCAGGGCATGAGGAGGGATTTGCTGATTAAGCTCTTACATGACATATATGCCAAAAGCCTGAAGCTTTAGGGAAAACAAACATCCTGAAAGGGCAATAAAGAGTCTGACTTCTGAAACTCTGCTCAGGGATGCCTGTGCCAGTTCTGACATGAACGGCATCATAAGTTTAGGATGCAAGAAAAGATAGATTCGTTAGGACAAGGAAGTAAGTTCAGCAACATCCCCTGGGATACTCTTAGCTTCAGATTCCCCTTTCTCCCCTTTTTTCCCCTCATTCATTCAACAGTCAAGAGACTTGGATCTTATTCCTTCTCACCATGCTATCATTGCTTGTTATAAAACGAAAAATATTTGAAAGAATAAGCTTATTCTGATATGAAATAAAGAAGAAAGAGGATAAATATCAACCTACTTTCCTTTCAAACCATTAATCTCAGGGCACAAAGCATCAAGATCTACAAGGATATCAAGTGTAAGGCAGATACTCTGCAGGTTCTTGTGCAAGAAGGAGGTTCCAAAATAAGACATTTCTAATCATAAGATGGGAAATGAATTTATTGATTGGGAATAAGCTCAGTATTTTTGAAGTTGTTCTATTAAACCTTGTAATTGCTTCAGTGTAGGGTACCAATAAATTGAAGAATTTCAGAAGCATGCCCTAAGAATGCTTGGCTGTGTCAGACCAAAGCCTGTCATTGTATCTCCAACTCTGCTCAAGAATGAATGCTTATTAGGGAATAGGGCAAGTAGACAGTGATATGTCTCTGAAATATCCTCCCAAGTATTTCCAATTCAAGAATCAATGTAAAAGTACTTTGGGAGACAGAATTATGTTTCTCTATTTTATGCCTTCACAAAGGATTAAATGTCAATGTCTTTATTCTTTCACTGACTAACCAAAAAATATCTGGTATTACATTTGTAAGAAGTATATTTATTATGAAGAAAGAGATCTAGCTGATGCTTTTCTACTGATTTGTTTGTATGCTTATGAAGAAGAAGAAAGGTGTCTGTGTTAAGAAATGTAGTACATTTTCAGAATATCTTGACTAATTTCTAATTATTTCACCTTGGGGAAGTTGACCTCAGAAGATATCTTGTACTCCAAGCTGGAATTTGACTCATTGTAAGTTAGCTATATTACTGGTAAACTCAATTTTTACAACCTTATTCTCTGAAAACATCATTCTTTAAAGAAATAGTAAAACCTGCTGTTTGTTAGAGGGGAGCAACATAGTCTGAAAAGTGGTTATAATTGATAACTAAAGGAAATAATGGACACTTCACTTCTGGAAAGATATGTGCAGTTATATTTATACAGTGCAATATTTAGTAATCAACATAGCAAGATATCAAAATATTTCATTTATAGTGTTCTTGGACTTGTAACAGTGACAACTTGAAAGTGATTTTCTTTCATTTCCAATTGCACAGCTATATTCTCAAAGCTGAGTAGGTTTATTTTATTATGAATGCATTAGGGACTACTGATGCACTGTTTCATTGTAGCTGGACAGTTTTTAGGCCTCATTTTCTAAGGAAACAAGCCCTTTGCTGCAATATAATTTTTATGTCTCCAAACCTGAGCTGGAGTTTTATTTGTAGATGCAGCATATCCTGTGGATTCATTTTATGAAATATTTATTTTCATTCTTTTGCAAGGCTCTGACATAGATTTGAGGATGCCTGTGTTTATTCATCAGTATGGACTCTTACTTGTGTTTTCAGAAGTTTCTTCTTGAAGGAACTCAGTTTTATAGATTTGCAATTCCTGTTGTGTAGATTAACCTAGGATTCCCATGAATTTGATGTCACATTAAGATACAGTTGAACAAATGCAGTTCATATCATTAGCTGTGCCCTCAAGCTGTTTGTGTGACAGCAAGTGGTGTGTGGGAGCTGCATATTTTCACATTGCACGTCTAAGCAATAAGTCTCATTGCTTATTGATATAAGACTCAGGAAATTTTAGATATCTATGATACATCTGGAGACAATGTTCTGAGGCTTAATTTTTTTCTTCCTGGCATTCCCTCCAGCTGGTGCTTGCTTGCAAGCAGTGCAGGTAATAGAGTATGGGGCATGAATCTTGGGCTCAGAAATTGAACACTTATGTCTTAATTTCATTTGCATCTATTCCTCCCAAAACAATCCCATGAACAAGGCTTAAACAAATGGATTCTCAGCATCAGATGAGTTGATAGATAATAATGAAGGATTCTAACTGCACATACATAGCAAAAAATGAGAATCTTAGTTTAGACTCCTTAAAATAAGTTGGGATTTGGGTAATAAGACAGAACAAGGCTGAGTTAGATTCAGACAAAAAAGAGGAGATGGTTCTTCACACAGTGGATGGAAGAGCTGTAGAGCTCATTGTCTGGGAGTGTTATAGATAGTAAAATGATACCTAGACCCAGAAATTGCTGGACAAAATCATGATAGATAAAGCCATTTAAGGATATTAAATACTAATTGATTCCATGCATTTCAAAGAAGTATTAAATATGCATCCTACTGTGTAAGTGCATCATATGGGAAACATTTGGCAGAGCATACATATAAATGGAAAATTTCATTCACTGTTTCTGGTTATTTTCTGCTTTAATCATCTCCTTTTGACCAGTATTTGAGACAGAATACCAAGACAGCTAGAATATCTGCCTGGTCTGGTAGATCTTATTTACTTTTGATGTGAGCACACCAAATCTAGCTGTTTCCTTTATTAAAGTATAAAAATCTGTGGCTTGGCATATAAATATCTGTGGCTGTCTGCAATATTCTGAGGTGTACAGAGGTATATGATTTTTGCTTGCTATAGTGAATGAGAAGGACCCAAAGGCCTAATATTTCAGGATTAGCTTGCAAGTTTTCAAGGTATTTTTCTCTTTTTTTTAATTTTTCATTTTTTCAGAAGGGTTTGGTGGTGAAGACTGAGGGATGGACTAACAGAATGATCTTATTGGTAACTTGGGTTTTACTTTTATTTTTACTATAAAAATTGTATAGCAATGAAAGAAGACACTCATCAAGCATTCAGAAAATACAGCACTGCCTGGTGGAAGAGTTAAATACCTGTTGAGGTATGTGAATTTAAATTTATGTGTTCAGTTTGGAAATGGAGTATTCACATCACTTCAGCGATGTGCATGCTATTTCAATAGGAATGACTGACAGAAAGGCCTGCAGAATTGTTAGTTGTCTTTAGAGCAAATGGAAGCATCTCAAGTATGTAGAAGTAGAAAGTCTTGACAGGGTATATTAGTTTGGAATACTCAGCTGGGATGAGTAAACACCATGAGCATGTGTGCTTTCTGTCCTGATCTATGAAATTTACTCAAGAATGGAGAGCAAGGAAAAAATATAGAGCATCTTATCAGTATGAAAGGTGATGATTATGGTGCAGCAAAAATATGTATTCAGAAACCAGGAGAATGAAAGACTCAGTGATTAACTAGAGATGGGGAAAAACTCACAGCCACTTTCACACTCTTTAAGATGTACTTATGTCTGTAAGATTACTGGTAAAATTAAGACAAAATGCTATCAAAAAATCAGAGCAAAGACATAAGGCAGTTGTGTGTGTGATTTTAAATCCCTACCAGTGTGAACACAGCTGTGAAAGCCAGCCTCCCACTGACACCATGCAAATAGCAATATTGCAGAGTTTGCTGGTGAACCTCCCGGACACAAATGCTGCACTTCATAAAGATATGCATATATTGTTTTTAATTAAAAACCCTGACTCCATGCAAAAATGAAGAATATAGCCCAGTGTTTCTAGTGGTATATTAAATTTTATTGGCAGGAGTAGTGGATTTTCCAGCAAACAAAGAGTAAGCATATTTCAAAGACCATATATTTGGGGAAACAAAAAAAAACCCCAAAATCTCAAACCCTACAATAACATTACCATTGAGAAAGCCAATGTCTTCACCTCTTTGAGAACCATGGACTGCCAAGCAGCAGAGGCAGAAAGGGAGCTCCAGATGCTCCACTCTGTGCTCCTGGGGCATGCCTTATGAAGCTTTGATAAAGAGAAAGCCAGTTGAATGCTTTTACTCAGTCCCAACAGGAACAGATCAGGATGTTAATATGTAGGCCTAAAAACAGAAAAAGGGATACTGAGAAATCTCAAAGCTCACTCACAATGGGATGGGGGAGGGGAAAGAAAATGCTTGGGGAACAAATTGTTCAGAGTAATTTTCCATACCATATAAAATCCCATCCAACAATAAATCAGGATAAGGAAGGTTAGGGTTTTGTCTTCCTGTGTGCCCATTGCTTAGAGAATGAGCATCCATCTCCTTGTGGGAAGGTTTTGCCTTTGAAAACCCACCCGCCATCTTTCCTACATTTATATACTATATTTTAGTTCTACACATTTTTCTGATTTCTCTCATTCAGTTCTGTCCCCTGCCTTGTTGGAGCAAGTGGAATAGTGAGCAAGTGGCTGTGGGGGTGTCTAGTTGCTGGCTGGGGTCAACACATCACAATTTAATGTAGTTCTTTGCTATCATATTAATGTACAATATTACTGACTTTATAGTTACATATATATATTCTTATGTTTTTTATATTTATATATTAAAATGAACAGTGTTCATGCCAAAAATATGCCAAAATTCGAAACTTTTAGATTTTAGCTTATTTTGTTACAGGCTTGCTACTTTGTTTTTAACTCCCATAAGACACAAAGGTATCTTAAAATTTTAATATTAATTTCTAGAATGGAGTAAACATACCTTAAGACATATCAGCAAAAAAAGCAAAAACCAACAGAAAAAGATATAGTCATCCTTAGGCAGACTGGAATTAAGCAAATTACGTCTTGCTTGGGAAATACTGATTTTTTTCCTCTTTCTGAATTTCAAGCAATTTTCTGCTTTAGTCCATTAATAAGGCTAAAATCTCTGTATTTTAATAGAGAAAACCTCCCAGAGACTAAATTTTTTTACAGTATAGTCGCAACTAATGAAATACAGCCTTAGCAAGGCTACAGAGGCCCCGTTTTAAAGAAGGACTCTTAGAGCAGATTTTTCGAGGTGCAGTCTTGTACAAGAATTACTGGAATTATATATTCTATTGCAAATTATTTACCTGAACATTCAAATTTATTAATTAATATGTTTACATTAATATTCTCCAAAATGCTGCTGAATATAGCAGGGACATTGATTTTGGATCAGTGTAAGAAATAGTTTCTTTATACACTATACTAATGTAGCTTATTTTTCCATTGGTAACTTTAAGGTGTAAATTCTGTTCCTCTTATCCATGGCTGTATTTTTTTTCCAGTATGTAATACATACCAAAAAAAAAAAGACGTTTTAACAGACTGTAATATATCACAGAGGTTGCATATGGTCTTTTTTGTTCTAGTGTGCTTGTATTAATGCAGTGACCTGATACAACAGATATCAGATATTCAACTATAAGTGATTTCTGATGGTTTTGAGCTAAATAGTATTGTGTTATCTGGCATACATATGGCTCAAAGATGAAATATGTTCTTATTTTCTTAAAGATTATATAATTAAGTGATAATTATTCTCTTTTCATCCACAGTTCTAAGCAGTCTTTGCAAATATTAAATAGCTTGTGAAAGTAATTAAACATTGTCTCTCCAATCCCTGATCTTGCCAAGTTGTGTGGTAAGAGATGCGGAAGACTCATTAACAAAGGAGGAAATAATCCCTTATTTTATTACAAAGTTTAAGCAACCAAATTGCTCACAAAAACAAAGCTCCAAAGTCACCTGTAAGTTTATTGAGTGCTAAGTGCTGGCTTACAAAAGCAGTGTGTTCACCTAAGCTGAAAGTCTTCTAAATTAATTATTCTTCTTGTTTTTATGTTGACCATTTCTACTCAATAGCAAATAGAAAAATTCCTTAATTTTTTCTTTGTTTTTATAGCATACATTGTCAAGCTCCAGCACAGAAATTCTGTGCTTGGCAGAGGGTCTTATAAGGTTTTCTTCTTCCAGCAATAGGAAAAATGTTCTCTCTTTTCTCATATTTTTGCTTTAATTATGTCTCCAACTCAGGGTAGTTATGTAATGTTAAGGGGAAAAAAGCCGAAACCAAATCAAAAAACTCCACCATGGTTACGTTTGCAGGACTACGGGCACATTTTATGTCATACCTCTCTATTTAATATATTTTAAAGCCTTTTATAATGAGAGATTTTAAGATGATCTCTGGTCATTTGATCAGCCACAAGAAAGATATGGACTGTACAGCAAAGCAGGCATACAGTCACTTAAAGCCATTTGGCAACACTCCTAAAAAGAGTACCTGCAGTAATATATTTGGCTCCTATGTGCCTCTAAGCAATAAAGCTATATGGTGAATGAACAGCAGAGCCATGAATATATGTTACAGTGCCACATCTCAACTGTATTCACTAGTGCATTTAGTTTGCCAGGGCATGTTTTGAAAGAAGTAGCTAATTAAGAAATCTTCAAAAGCAGAAATATAATTTAACTAAACTACAAGTGTGAATACATAAAAGGGTCTACTTGACTCTACAGTTATTCTATGTTTACATTGATTTAAAGAGTGAAACAATACAAATTTCTGTCTGTAGAGATTGATGAGGAAAGATTATAGCTGGTTTTTCTTGACCTCTAGAGAGAAGAGAGACAGAGGAAACTCAGCACCTTGGCTGGTTGTAGAACTCATCTGTCAGCCTGGGAGATGCATGTCACACAGAATCACAGAATCACAGAATCACCCCTCTTCCACAGGATTGGAAGAGACCTTCAAGATCATTAAGTCCAACCCATGCCCTAACACCTCAACTAGACCATGATACTGAGTACCACATCCAATCTTTTTTTAAACACATCCAGGGAAGGTGACTCCACCACCACCTCCTCAGAGCATTCTAGTACATTATTATTTTTTTGGTGAAAATTTTTTTCTAACATCCAACCTATATTTCCCATGGCGCAGCTTGAGATTGTGTCCCCTCATTCTGTCAGCTGCTGCCTGGAGAAAGAGACCGACCCCCACTTGCCTACAGCCACCTTTCAGGGAGTTATAGAGAGTGAGAAGGTCACTCCTGAGTCTCCTTTTCTCCAGGCTGAACAGCCCCAGCTCCCTCAGCAGTTCCTCACAGGGTTTGTGTTCCAAGCCCCTCACCAGCCTTGCTCCCTCTGGATGTGCTCAAGTGTCTCAATGTCCTTCCTAAACTGAGGGGCCAGAACTGGACACAGCACTCAGGGTGTGACCTCACCAGTGCTGAGTACAGGGGAGGAATGACCTCCCTGCTCCTGCTGGCCACACCATTCCTGATCCAGGCCAGGGGCCATTGCCCTTCTTGGCCACCAGAGCACACAGCTGGCTCATGTTCAGGCAGCTGCACCAGCACCCCCAGGTCCCTTTGTGCCTGGGCACTGTCCAGCCACACCATCCCCAGCCTGTAACACTGCAGGGGTTTATTGTGGCCAAAATGCAGGACTCAGAACCTGGACTTATTAAACTTCATCCTGTTGGTCTCTGCCCATCCATCCAACTGTTCCAAGTCTCTCTGCAGAGCCCTCCTACCTTCCAACAGATTGACACACACTCCCAGCTTAGTGATGTCTGCAAATTTACTGATGAAAGACCCAATACCCTCATCCATGTCATCAATAAAAATATTGAACAGGACTGGCCCAGCACAGGATGCTGAGGGACACCACTGGAGACTGATCCCAGCTGGATGCAGCTCCATTCACCACTCTCTGGGCCAGTTCCTAACCCAGCACAGAGTGCTCCTGTCCGAGCCATGGGCTGCCAGCTTTTCTAGGGAATGCTGTGGGAGACAGTGCCAAAGGCCTTGCTGAAGTCCAACATCCACAGCCTTTCCTGCATCCACCAGGCAGGTCACCTGGTCATAAAAGGAGATCAGGTGGGTAAAACACAAGCTGCCTCTCCTAAACCTGTGCTGGCTGGTTCTGATACCCTGGGCATCCTGTGAGTGCTGTGTGATGGCACTCAGTACAAACTCTTCCATTACCTTACTGGGTACTGAGGTCAGGGTACTGGCCTATAATTACCAGGATCCTCCTTCCCCCTACCCCTTTATATTAGTGGGTGTCACACTGACCAGTTTCCAGTCATCTAGAACCTCAGTGTTCCAGAACTGTTGGTAAATGATGGAGAGAGGCTTTGCTAGCTCATCTGCCAGCTCCCTCATCACCCTGTGATGGATCCCATCTGGGCCCATAGATTTATGAACATCCAAGGGGCTCAGCAGTTCTCTGACTGCCTCCTTCTGGATAACAGGGGACCATTCTGCTCCCTGACATCATTTACCAACCCAGGAGAACAGCTGTCCTGAGGACAAACTGTCTTCCCACTAAAGTCTGAGGCAAAGAAGGCGTTAAGCACTTCTGCCTTCTTCTCATCTTCAGTTACTAAATTTCCTCCCTCATCCAATAGAGAACAAAGACTTACCCTTCCTTTTACCATTAATATATTTGTAAAAATATTTTTTATTATCCTTTATGAAAGTTACCAAATTAAGTTCAAACTGAGCTTTGGCCTCCCTAATTTCTTTTCATGCATGCCCTAGCTGCTCCCTTAAATACTTCCTGAGAGACCTGACCCTCCTTCCAAAGATTATACATCCTCTTTATTCCTAAGTTCCTTTAAAACCTTGTTGCCTATCCAGGCTGGATGTTTGTCTCCTTGACTCATCTGTCTGCTCCTGTGCCCTCGAGATCACTGTTTTGAAGCACACCCACCTTCTGTGGACTCCTTTCTTTTTAAGGGCTGTTTCCCAAGTAACTCTCTGAGTAAGTCTCCTAAATAAGCCAAAGTCTCCAAAAATAAGCCAAGTCCAATTAAAAGGCTTATTGATGTTCCTCCTGATTTCACCAAATATCAAGAATTCTAGTTTCATGATCACCATGCCTCCAATCACCATATTTCCCACCAGCCCGTCTGTATTTGCAAACAAATGTTTGAACCATGAGTTCATTTGCAATGAGGGGAAATTGATTTGCCCAAGCACTAACAGGTGAAATGTAAGTATTTTGATGGACTGTAGCAACCCAAGTTAGTTCTGGTGCCTAGTTTGGTGCCTACCTACAGGTAGCTAAAGTCTGAGTGAAGAACTGCACGTGGCCCCTGCTAATCCTCTGTGTCATAGTGCAATACCTATGCATGTTTCCTCAGTCTGTCTTTAAAAACTGTAATTTACTGGAAAATATATTCCTGAATATTACTGTAATAACCCTCTCGAGTCTCTTATATCACTGGGTGCAATCGAAAGGGCAGACCTTGAGCAACTGTAAATCACACTGGCTCCATTGATTTCAGTAGAGCTCTATTGATTTACTGCTGCAGAGAATCTGGCCTGAAATATTTCTTTGGTATTGTGTGCATTTAGAGTTAGAAGATTTACAGGCTCTATAATAAAGCTAAGAAGGCTCAGCATAACCATTCTCAATGGTTGATGTATTTGTCTTAGTGTGTAAACAATTAGCATCACCGGTCCGAGTAGTGTAACATAGGAAAATTAATATCTGGGGTAGTACATCGATACTAGCTGCTAGGAAACTTCTTAATCAATGCTAATAGGAAAACATTTCTTCATATATGTGCCTTTTACTGACATAATAAGGGTATAGGGTCATACTGCAAATGTATCAGTCTCAGAATTGGAAGGAAAAGACACACTGGACTGGCATGCCTTCTAAACAGCTGCATAATATTTTGCACTTCAGAGTAAATGCTTTTACTGATAATTAACAAAATTATTTGTACAAAAAAAAAAAAAAAAAAAGCCAGATATGATAAGAGAAAAGAAACTTTAAGTGTTGATAACTGGTTCACTAATGATTTTCAAAGGTCATTTCAAGTGCCATCATGAATTCTGCCTAAAAGCTTGTTTGAATGTATCCATTTCTCTTTCTCTACAGATGGAAAGAATCATAATCTTTGTTGTAGGGAACAGCAGTGCACTGGACTGCTTTATCAGTACTTTAAAAGAATTTTAGTGTAGAAGAAAGGGTGTTAGTTATTCACAGCTACCTAAATCCACAGGTGTAAGTGACTTAATTTTTGCTACATCAAATAGTTGCAATTTTCATTATCTTTGTTTGGATAAGACCCAGATAACTTTTATACGAATGTATGTAGGGTGTTGAGACAAGGAAAGCTTAACCGTTGTAAGAATTTATCTGCACAACAGGTAGAACCGCCCTACAGCCTGCTCTTCCCTTCCCAATCCTGACCAAATAGTCTTCTTGCCTTTATACCTTTTTTCTTTGCAGCTTCTTTATGCTTCTGGAGTACTTAATATGGATGACAATTTATCTCACTAAGCTGACAGTGGGTGGGAGGAGGAGAGTAAATAATTTTCTTAAGTCTTACTTGAGGCATCCGAAGAAGAGCCAAAGTAATAAAAATGTGTAGGAAACAAATGAGAAAGCTGGGAAGAAAGACAAGGCCCCACATCTATAAAAGAAACTAACTGCCAAACAAGTTCAGTTGTTTTATCTAAATGTGGCATCCTTATGCAGAATATCCTAAACATCCTAGGCTGAAAATATGAAAGCACTAGTCTCTGAGTATGCACAGATTTCAGCACTGAACAATGTTTCAATAGTTGCAGAAAAGTATTTAAAATATCTAGCACTTGAAATAAAGATTGTCAGAACTGGAACTCAAGTTCTTCCACATGCTGTGTTTCATAGGACCATAGGAACATCTGTAGGTAGACGTATGATATCATAAGCAATGATGGCCCTTACTAGTTATTGTAATATAGGTGTTCAAAGAGCAAGAAATCAGTTTTTTTCTAACATTCATAGAAATTTGAAACTCAAATAGTTCACTTTAACTTCAGCACTGCTAGTTTGAAAGTGAAAAAGCCTTGTTTTATCACCTTAAATGATCTCTGCTGATCCCACTTGCTCATTACGATTCAATTACCTTTCTCCTGAAATTTAATTACCCTAGATTGTCCTACTGCACAAAGCATGTCACTGAAGACCTGTTGAAGGGAGGATAAAGAAGAAAATGCAAAAGTAATCTGAATATAAGGAGGAAATGGAGAATTTACTAGGGGGTCATAAGATAATCCTTTTAAAAATATAAAAGAAAATTACAAAACTACCATATGTGATCTCCGAGAATTATACCTCTGAATAGAAGAACTATATAAATGGCTGTGACAGGTCAGATAAGCTTCCCTCAAATTAGAAAAAAAGTAACTATAGCTTCCAAGATTTTGAGTCTATTGCTTGTATCCTCATGTCATTTGCAATGTAGTATGGGTGAGAACTCAGATGCAGCACTTTGTTGGGTTTTTTTATTTATTAGAACAATTGATGTCTAGTTGCTAATAACTTGAATTATAATGTCCTTAGGAAATGTGAATAGCAATGAATAAAGTTCTGGATGATAGTTATGTAAAAAGCACATTTAAAATAATGGAATGTATAGAATGGTTTGGGTTGGAAGGGACCTGAAGGATCATCTACTTCTAATCCCTAGCTGTGGGCACCTTCCACTACACCAGGGTGCTCAAAGCCCCATTCAGCCTGGCCTTGAACACTTCCAGAGATGGGGCATCCACAGCATCTCCAGGCAACCTGCTCCAGTGCCTCATGACCCTCACAGTGAAGAATTGCTTCCTAGTACCAAATCTAAATCAAGTCTCAGATTAAACCAAATCCTCTTGCCCTACTACTACAGGCTCCTGTAAAAAGTCCCTCTGTGCCCTCTTGGATGTGCTCAGCCCTGTGATCATTTTTGTTTCCTCCTCTGGACTCAGTCCAACAAGTCCATGTCTTTCCTGTACAGGGGACTCCAGAGCTGGATGCAATGTTCCAGGGTGGAATAGAGGGGTAGAATCCCTTCCCTCACCCTGCTGCCCATTCTGCTTTGGATGCAGCCCAGGGCATGATTGGCCTTCTGGGCTGGGAATGCTCATGGCTGGGTCGTGTTGAGCTTCTTGTAAACCAATAAACAAAAGTAATTATCCTCAGGCCTTTCTTCACATTATGGATTTGGGTTGAGAGTATGATACTTATGTCCTGCAAATGGAATTTTAGTTGCATATATGCTGAGACAATGTGTAATAAGGAAGGCAGATACAAAAAATGAGTTATTGTTGATCACAAAGGCACAAAAACTACAGTAAGACACTGATTTAAAACAGAACAGAACTGGGTTTTCTGTTTTTTGAAAAAATCTGCAGTTTTAGATCTAGTATATGCTTCTAAAATGCAACAAAAATAAAACAGGAAAAAATGCCTGAATTGCTTTGAGCTAATAGTAACAAATGTGGCAAAACTAAGGTCTCCCATTCTGATGTAACTTTTGTAATTTTTTTTTTATATTAATATACATATAGATATATATTTATGTGTGCATATATGTATGCATGTATATTTTTAAATGCCTATTTTCTTAAAATATTTCATAGCTTCAGAAATTGAAATTGTTCTTTCTGGAAGGTGACTAAGCAATATAAATTAAATATGTCAATAGTATTAAAAACAATTTGGAAAATCAGTGAACAGCTCAAATTTTTCCAAAATGCATTCACAAAAAGTAGAACTCTTACTGTTTTGAATAATGGTAAAGTGAAAAAATGTGCTCATCATGAAGCAGGCTTTCCCATATTATTCCCCTCTTGCTGACCTCCTAAATATAGAATCAGAGAATATCCTGAGTGGGAAGGGACCCACAAGGGTCCTCGAGTTCAACTCCTGGCCCTGCACAGGACACCCTAAGAATTACACCCTGTGCCTGAGAGCAGTGTCCAGATTCTTCTTGAACTCTGTCAGGTTTAGTGCTGTGATCATTTCCCTGCAGAACCTGTTCCAGTGCCCAGACACCCTCTGGGCGAAAGAACCTTTTCTTAATTTTCAACGCAAACCTCCCCAGACACATATGTATCATATATCCGTTAATACAATCTAATATAAAGATGGTAACATGCAGAAATCTGAAAGATAGCACATTAAACTTAAAAACTATTTGTCACCTGAGTTACAGATGCATCTAAAGCATCAGTTTTATTTTTTTGTGTTTTTTTCATGGAGTAGTTTTGAGCCAATAGCTCTCTATGGAAGGAGCAACCCATTCAATTCCATGGAACCACAAAGTAAGACAGGACCTCATCTTTTTACTACAGACTGGTATGGACAAACTCTAACTAATTCTTTGTTTGTACAGATACCCCTCTGCTATAAACTCCTTTTCTTTGACAGCTTCATTCGTCCATGGCACTGCTATTTTGCTGTGAGAAAGTGTTGGGACAGCTGTTTGGTGTATAAAACATTCTTTGTGAAGAGTCCACATCAAATTTAGGACGATGGTGGTGTTTTCTCCCCCCAAGGAAAAAAGTGGAAATATATATGGCTTCACAGAAATTTCTTGCAGTGCTGTTGTTTTAGTCCTGCCTCTCAACAAATAAATAACCAGAACTACAAAATGCATTTTTTGAAGCTAGATGGAAAAAAAAGATATTTTTACCTTAAACATGGCTATCTGCCATGTACTGATATCTTTCACTAGCTCCTTGCATGATGAGTTAAGACTGTTAATGTGCCCTGGTCCTAATCCTACAGTGCTGAATCTTAAAGGAAGTTGAAAAAACCCATTTGTAAAGTTTCACTGTGATGTTACCATCAATATTATTCCCATCCTTGTTTTTTCATTATAATATTAGCTTGAATTCAAAATGGGTTTTTCTTGACTTCTAAATTCTGTTCAACACAGTAATTCCCAAACTTTCATGTTTTTTGTTTATATTGCTATAGAAAGTGGTCTAGCTGTGTTCTGAAGTTTAAAAGGAAAATCTGTGAATTGTCAGTGTCAGTGCCAGCACAGGTGCTGATCTAGAAAGAAGTATGGGTGTTTGAAAATCATTCTGTGGTTGGAAAATAGGAAAGCTAGATTAAAAGTCAGGAATAAAA
Source organism: Erithacus rubecula (assembly GCF_903797595.1). Classification (NCBI taxonomy): domain Eukaryota; kingdom Metazoa; phylum Chordata; class Aves; order Passeriformes; family Muscicapidae; genus Erithacus; species Erithacus rubecula. The sequence continues at coordinate 82,406,362 of NC_136689.1, read as the reverse complement.
AAATGTATAGAAAAGCAGGCTAAAAATTGCAATACATAAAGCAAACATTTCATTCCTTAACTGAAACAATGGTACAAGGATCTCTCAGACATCTGTAATAACATTCATGGTGGCACTGCTGAATATCTTCAGAAGTAAAAATCATTGATTTCTCTTTTGGGGAAGAAGGAAGTTGGGAGGAGAAGGAAAGGGGATAACTGCTGTATAATCTAACATCATTTTTCCTAGCTCAAAGTAATTATTTCTTTCTTCAATTCTGCATCTGAGAGCTGCTTTTTTATCATTTCAACATGCCACACGGTTACATTACGAAATGTGGTTATGCATTGAAATGTCAATTTCACCTAAAAATGGAAAGTTGTGCCACACACAGCTAATAAGGTTTCCCTTCGCTCATGTGACAGATTTCCAAGGCAATAGGAAGAGAGTAGCTTAGCTGAGTACTCCTATATATTATTCACATATCTAAAAATATAGAATCTTTAGCCTCATAAGTTTTGAGTTCCATATTTTCTAGAGTAAAAAAGTACTTAATCTATTTAAAAATATTTAACCTGCATTTAGAATAAATGAGGGTTTTTTCCATTGCTCTATATTCCACAGCCTTGCTACTTAGAAATATGCCTTGCTTCTTAATATGTTTATTTCCCAACATTGCCTAATAAATGTAGAAGGTGACACTGCATGATTATGTCTCATCCAATTCTGTCATCCAGTCCTGTGCTTGATGGAAATAAGATCTGAAAATGAAAATTCTTTCCCTGACATTTTCCTTCATCCTTTCTCCTTTTTCCTTTCCCTAGGGCTGAGCTGTGTGAGGGTCTGTAAGGAACTGGGTCAGCCCCAACCATTTCTCACTAAAATGTTCAGAGTCAATAATGAAATATACATATGGCAGTTTTGCTAAAATGGAATATGTAAAGTACGAAGGTTTCATCTGTACTTCTTCATGTTCTTAATGATTTCTAAACTCATCCTAGGAAGAGTATGACTAATAAAGCTCTACCTTTCCTCACAGTTTTTATTAGACTCAGTGTTAAGAATGTATCAATTTTGTAGCTCCAGTTTGATCTAGGCTTTTGAATAAACTGTAAGATTATTTAATGCCTAGGAAAATTGTTGTGCGACTTTCTTGTAAATATTCATTTCTAGTATGGGTTATGAGTACTGAAATAACTAAACCAATCCTAGAATCTCCAAGAATCCATATTTCAGCGTTGTGGTACAGGGAGCAGGAAGAGGGACTGGAGATTTTAACACAGCTCAAACATGGATAAAGCTATGGATAAAGTTATAGATCATCCTCTCTGTAGGCTGATGGAAGCAATGCATTTTGTCCTGTCTTTTGTGAGTAACTTTCATGATCTTTCTTTTCCCTAAGTAGTGTGTTCTTTATTTCGTTGAATCAATTAACTAATTTCCTTAGGATGGAAGCACTGAATTGAAGTAGGATGGCCTAGTGCATCTAAGTTCTTTTAGCTATAGGTCTCTTGGGTTTTGCTTGTTGCCAGCAAAAATCATTTCAGGTCCTTCCACAAAGTGTCATAACTGATTTTTTTGGGTGGTAGCAGAAAGAGAGGGTTCAGGCAGAGAGAATATAAGACCTAGTGCTTGCATGGGGTGTTTCCTACTAATAAAGAATGTCACATTTCAGAAACACAAAATTTCTATTATATTCTACTCTACACTTAATTCTACTTTTTTTTTAATGGTGGGAGAAGTCATGCATGATGCAATGTTAAATACTTACACTTGCCAGTATGGTTGGAAATCTTCATTATTGTAGAGGGAAAACCAGCCAGGTGAGTCAATAGAACTGTCACCTTATGGTAAGGGCATTTCTCAAAATCATATAAATAATGTGTGTGTCTGTATATAAATATACACATATATGTATACGTATATATGTATAAACTGAGACAACTGAAAGTTGTTTTTGCATTCCTTTGATATACACATAAGATTCTGAAGACTTAATTTGAAGATAGGCTTTCTACACAAACATCAGAACCCCTTTTTGCATTGCACTCTCTCTCTTTCTAAGGTTTAATCTGAGAACTTCAGAGCTTTTAATTTTTTCAGGTTTTTTTTCCTTTTATTTGAAGCATGAGATTACACTCACAAGTTATTCATTATTGTTTATCATGTGTTTTGCATATTGCCTCCCCATAAAGAGATGTAGAATACAGACCATCATAAATAATTTTCTTACCTCTGTTTCAAGCTAGTGCTATTTTATTCCAAAGAATGCCTTACTGAAGACTGAATGGACTAGGATATTACTGAAAATATAAAAACACTCCAGTCTGTTTCTCTGCTATTCAGTCTTCAATCAGAGCAGATGAGAGGAAACAGGGAATTGCCCTTTTATAGACAATCCTGAGTTGTGGAGTCTTTGGTTTGTTTTATAAATATCAGCAGTCTGGAGTCTCTGGCAAAGGTTAACAGTCCATTTTGGCCCCTCTCCCTGCTGGAGATCCCAAACACCAGATGGGTGCCTGTGCATCTGGGGAGCTGGAGAGCAGGCTCAGCCCTTTCTACCAGCCAGCCGGGCACACAGAGCTGTGGCAAATAATGCAGCCAGCAAGAGGATAAGGCATTTGGCCAGGGAACAATGGTGGAAGCTGTCAGGAAGTCAGGAGCTGGACAGCAGGCAAGCTGGGCAGGAACCAGCCGTGTTCTTGGCCAGCTGGCCAGAATCTCTACTTGCCGGCTTGGTATGTCGCCAGATGATTGCTTGTCATCTCGCTGCAAGTTATACAGTCATTTTGCAGTTTAGCAAAAATGAGGGGAAAAAAAGTTTGTGTAGTGTTATTTCTTTTATTTCTCATGAAAGGCTAAACAGGTATTTTTCCCAGCTTTTTCCGCAATACAAGAAAATTTAGAAATTTTCTAACATTTTAAAAATAGCAATTAAAAGTGTGATGCAGACCCAGAGCCAAAACACGGAGGAATCATCTGCCTTTAAATCTTGTAGGACTGGGAATATGTAAATAAATTTTTGATATGTTATTTCATTTTACAGAGTTACCTGAAAAATAGCTTGAAAATATAACCACAGATAATAGCTCAAAATCATCTGCCTAAATACCTTCTACTTGTAAATTTTGAATGTGGGCTGAATGTAAATTTGAAAGCTGTCATGATATCAGAAAATAAAAGGTTGCTTGAAAATTGATGTAATATTTTAATATTTTTCTTCTTTCTTTTGACAAGTCTGATTTCTGTAAATATTTACATAAAATCACTGGTTGGATATTTTAAGTGGTAGCTTTTTTAATTAGACCTAATGGACAGAGTGAGAAAAAAAGACTTTGAAGTGCTTCTTGAGGTCTAAATTAGAATCAGTGAACCTCAAAGATAAATATGATTTTAAATCCATTATCCAGAATTATTCAGGATAAGCAGTTATTGACTAGTCAGCACTCCATATTCAGCTGCTTGAACATTTGTGAGAACACACTGGAAATCTGCAAACTCAGCTAAAGCAAAATCACATACACTTCCTATCTGCAAAATAGTTTCAGTAGTACTTGGCAAATTACATTAAAGTATTTTCTTATAGTATTAGGTTTAAACTCAGCCTTGTGCCTGGAGACTGCAGCTACAATTCTACCTGGATCATTCTGTATGCATGGGAAAGGTAAGAACGAGACAGATGGAGATTTCTTAGGAGTGCAGGGCCCAAATCTAAGAGACCTGTGGCAAGTTTGATTAATCACTCAACATCCTACTTCATAACTATTACTTATGGTTTAAGAATAACTGCTTTCCTTTGTCCATGCTGCAGACTGGGATATAAAGATATGTGGTGGTGCATGCTGTGCATGCAGGGGCAGTTTGTGTTTTAATCCTACATATGTACCTGCAGGTTCTCTTTAATAAGTGGCAACCTTAAGAAGAGGCTGATTCCACACACTGCAGCTTTTTTTGCAGTGATAGTGTGGGCTTATAGGGTTAATATTATTGTTCTATTTTATTATGTACTTTTGTTAATTTTTATTATAGTGATGTGTAAATTTAGTAATGGGTTTACTTGCAGACAATTTATGATAGTTGGGGGGTTTTTATATTCTTCACATGAAAGAGGCAAAAAAGGACTCTAGCTCAGTTTAAATCTGGAGTCCAGTTGTGTAGGTCAGTCATGTGCAGCTGGTGATTCAATACAAGTCCATAGCTCCAGCATGAATAATGATAATCTTTCTGTCCAGTTTGGTAGATACAATAGTCTGACTAGAGCCATCTGTCAGAATGACTGACATGAGCAGGTTCTTATTGCAGCAAAACAGACTTGTTTGCTTTTTTTCTGCCAGAGCCTTGGAAAGTTAACTCTCTTGCTGAGAGCACTTGGAGCAGTAGATATTGTTTGATCAACAAGGGGAAACATACTCCAGTCATGGTTCTGTATTCAGGACCAGCAGTCAGGAATAGGTCTAATTTTCTAGGAATCACATTGTTCCTCCTCCTTTTCCCACTGTTCTCTTGTCTTTGGGATAACTATGTCCTACTTTACCTCTTTTGTGAGGTTGTGATATGGCTTTGATTTCAGCCATGGCATAACCAGCTGATGACCCATGAATAACTATTAATGTAGCTGAGTTACACTGTGAAGTAAAGGGCTGAGTTAGGTTTTTTCCCTATGTCTCCATTAAGACAGAAGAGACTCCCACCAATTTTTACCTGTTGGAGTGCTAATGGCAGTGTTCTAGTAGCTGAGAAATTACTGTGTGATTTTTTCATCTTATGTGTGTTTTAGACTAGTGTAGTAAGAAATAGCTTGCATTATTGGAAGTCAAAGGGTTGCCTGAATAAATGCTCTTTTGAGTCTTTGGAAACATTGAACACAAGTGGAAGCAGAGTATAGCTTATTTGACTAAAGAATTCAGTTATTAATAGGTAAATAAAATACATCAGTCTTCTTTTTGCTATTAGCATATATGGTTTTATTTTAAAAGCTTGCAGTTTTATTTACAAAGCACAGAAATTCTGGGAAATTTGAAGGATATTTTAAATAGCATGTTTTAAAGTAAATTGCATCATATATAAATGGGACTAAGGATCAGTGTGGTTCAAAGCATGGATCAAAGTTCAGATGACAGACAAGTATCTGACGTCCCAGAATAGAAGTTTATGGTTGACTCATTTCTATTCTAATCTATGCTTTTGAAATCCTTTCTGGTAGTGGTGTACAAGGCATGAAAAAAAAAAAACCTAATTCAGAATTAGCCCAGGATTTTGTGTGATCTTCCTAGCTATGGTTTCTGACTTTGGGCTTTTTCTTTTTAAACTTCTAAAAGCTATATACTGTTTAAACAAAAACCTGATGTAATAAAAGATTTTAAAAGTGAAATTCAGAACAATGCAGATAATGTTTTTCAAAGCTGAATGTAAATCTTTGCAGAGACTTCAGATTGGGGCATCCTACTATTTCAGTATCAGGTGGGTTATGTATAAGAATTCAATATTTGGTATCTATTTAAAGTTCCACAATTTAAAAAGAACAGCAATTAATATACATTAATATACATTACTCTAGGGTAGACCCTAAAAAACAACCCTATTACACATTCAGGAGCCCAAATGAAAAAGATAACTTTCTGTTGCTTATGTGAATTTTTTAAATACAAACTGCAAGTCACAAAAAATTAAAAAAAAAAAAAAAAAAAAAGAAGGCTGTTTTCACATCTGATCATGACTTCCATTCAATACTTGTTTTATTGAACATTTGCTTCTAGTTATTATGTGCAGGTACCAGGTTTTTTTAAAGATCTCAGTAAGAAAAGCACTATCATTCTAAACTGGTAAACTGAATTACAGAGTAAATGATAGAAACGATAGAAAAGTAATAGCAATCTTATATCTTGTGTAATGCTGGAAACCTCTGCTGCAGCATTGGACAAACTGTTCCATGGGGATCATGGCATGCTGCACAGCATTCCTATCCCCAGCTCAAAATCCTCCTGTACTCTTGTAGGGATTTGCTACACAGATTCATTGGTCACTGACAGCAGCCAAATCCAGAATGTGCACTTGGAGAAGCCACTGTACAATATGCTCCCACATGTATCTCAATAAAGATATAGTTCCCAAGCAAGTGCATAGAATTTTTCAAATGGATTAGGAAATGCAATATTCCACAAAATTATGAGTGAATGTGTTTTAAAAACATGCACTTTGACTTTGTACTGATTATTTTTACACAGGTTGATTATTGCATACAGCAGTTGCACAGGGGCCTGGTCCAGAGGCAGGCACTTGAGTAATCATGACCACTCTGCCATAGCTGGTTAATAGGTGCTCACAGACTACTCAGTGTGAAATCTAAATAGCTGAAAAGAAATCAAGCACATGTATCACAAAATCTTCATTCCATAGTCTTCTGGATGTACCACTGCACCAGTGACTTGGGAATTTTATGTTGTTTGGTGTTGTGTAAAGAAACAAATTGCAAAGCTAAAGGATGCAAAGAGAGTGATATGGCAGAAGCACCCTTCCTAATACGACATTGATATTTTTATGTCTGTTTCCCTGCAAAACAAAGGTGGCTGTCCTGATGCATAAACAATCATATGAGACTTAGAAGTAATTAATTGTCCTAAAGTCACACTGTTTAAGCAAACAAATATCACTCATAACAAAACTTACTAGGTTGGAATCTTTCTCAAGATAGTGGTATTTAACATGCATTAGCTACTACACATTTCATTAGGAAGTATGACTGTGTTGTGAGGGATGAAAGGCGTGACCTCTGTATTGTAATACAGCCATAAAATATATTTATTACATTATTAGGACAAAACTGATCTTTTCTTTAGTGTATTATTTTAATGTAAAGAATACTCTCCACTCTGAAAAAGAAAATAAAATAATACAATATAAAAATGAAGATAATAGCACAAGCAGCACTGAAAGCTAAAGTCACCAAAACTCTGCAAAGTCTGTGATTATTAACCACTGAAGCTTTCTAATCTGGGGATTACTTAAGACATGTTTCATGAGTGGGATTGTTGAATTTATTTCACATGATCAGTTTTAAGCATGTGTTTTCAAGATATGTTCTTCATTTTGTAAGTAGAGTCAGATTATTTGATTGTGGCGAAACAAGCAGCATCTTAAAGAAGAAAATTTATTGACTTTTGCCTATTCATCTGTGAACCCATTTTAGTATAGTTTGATAATCAGGGAGAACTAGAGTCATTTTACTGTGCTCTGATTAGTTCATCAAGGACAGCACTCCATAATGGAGACCTAATAGAGCATTGGAAACCCTGTTCTGTGCAGCAGATGAACAACTTGCATTTGATTTGAGCAAAAGCCATGAATTTGAATTATTCATCATTTCACAATCTCTGATCTTTAGGGAGCATAACAAGATCTCCCCTTACACAGCATTTTTTGATGTTACCTCATTTAAACAGAACATACTGCATGGAAATATGCAAATTGAACACCTCTCCTCTTCCTCAATGAAGTCCACATGATGGGAACATGACTGTATGGCAGATTATATGATGGGATGTTACCCACAGCAATGGTGCAACAGCTTGTCAGGGGTTTCCTTAACCATCAAAAGTGGAAATCACTCTAGCACAAGAAGAGATGTTGCAGTGGTAGTACTAAGTATGCCACAGCACAAGGCTCAGAAAGGAAAAGTTAAGGAGCAGGGAGGAAAGTATGATAAAGAAAATATGAAATACAGTACAAAGTCAAGTGCTTGTATATGCCTGTGGATTTTTTGTTGCAAGATTATTTTAATCTACCCAATATTTGTTCTGGGTAAACAGGAGAAAAAAAAAAAAACAAAAACAAAACACACTGAACATGTATTTACTCCTGCACAGAGAGCAGGCATATGTAAACTAGGTATGAGTGACACATATTCCTTTAATCTTCTTAGTATATTTAAAGACATATAAAAAGACCATAAGCTCTAACTGGAATTCGGCCAGGAACACAAGCCAGTGATATTTCTGAAATGGGATGCATTTTTGCTGTCATTTGATTTTAGTGCAAATGTAGTACTGTCTGCAGTATTTCTAAACTTTGGATTAAGCTCCTTTTCCAGCTGAAGCATAGTATTTCTAAAAGGAGCTACTAGATTTAATTATGCTAATTAAAGTAAGATTCATAACTATAACTTTAAGATTTATTATGAAAATTCTTCAACTTTTTTACACGTTTGGTTTTATGATGTAATCAAACATTGGCTGTGAAGTTTATTTTCATGCCTTGTAATGTTTTTGTCCTTTTACAACAAGCTTATAATTAATGAGAGAAGTAAAGACATATGACGTATATGAGCAAAAAGGCAACATAGAACTTATAAATCTGAAGGTGTTTGCCATCTGCAAACATGTCTGTATTATTTCTTTAGATGGATATTACATGTGAGGTTTTTAGGATATAATGAACACAACTAGACATTGCAGTAAGTGCAAAATAGAATAATATCTGTAGCTGTAAGAAGACCATGTTTTCAAAGATTTTATTATAGCTAATTATTTAAGATATGGTAGGCATCTGCATATTTTTACACATTAAATGGAAGATATACTTTTTCATATTAATTTAGCATGCAAATAGTTTATAACTGGAAAAACTTTAAAAGCCAGGGTTAGTCTTTCTATTATGCATGAAGGCTCTATATTGAAGGCTCTAAATAATTTTTGTTGGGCTTAAGCTGCAACTTTATTTTTTCTTTTGGGGCATCTGCTACCTGTTTTTAATTTCTTTTATTTTTTCCATGGTCTGCACCACGGGGTGCAGGGGAATCTCAGCTCCAGTGCTTGGATAACTTCCTCCCTCTCCTACTCCACTGAGGTTGGTGTCTTCAGGGCTGTTCTTCTCAGGTGTTCTCACTCCTCTCTTCTCTGGCTGGAATAACAATCGCGCAACAACTTTGTGTTTATTTTTCTTCTTAAATACATTATAATGGATTTATTACCACCATTTCTAATTGTCGCAGCCTTAGACAGCAGCACATCCATCTTTGGAGCCAGCAGAGATTGGCTCTACTGGACATGGAAGAAGCTTCTAGCAGCTTGGAGCCGGGCTCGTAGTCTCACCTCCCAAAAAAGAAAATCTGAGGCTATGCAAAACCAGTACAAACATACATAAAACTGGCCAAGAAAACCACAAGTTAAGGGAGAAATATATGACAGAGATATGATCAGCATGACTACCAAAGTTTTAATTATGTTTGCACCACTGTGTAGCAGAGGGACTAAAGGTGACTTTCACATTTCTTGAGCTGCCACATTCAGTCCTCCTTTGCTTGCTCATCTGTGTGTATGCAGTCTCTCAGTATGACAATGGTTAACATAAGGGAATGTTTTAAGCCCCAGTGAAATGCATGTGGCTTAGCATGAGGGCCTGTATACATACAGATTCCTGCAGACCTGTCTTTCCATTCCTCACTGACTTTACATTCATCTTCCTTTTTTTTTTTTTTTTTTTTTGTATTGCATTCACAGATTGCCACCTCACTCAGCTATTGATCTCTCCTGTGCTACAAATTCACTCAACACTGCCATCCCTGCCTTAAAATGATTTCCATGGGGGAATCTTGAATCTATTGCTTTGAACTTAATTGACTTTTAAATTGAATTGAAGTAAGGAATAAAGTTCCATTTCTATTCTGTCTTTTGGTTCTTCTGAGCTAAAAGGAGAAAGATAACTTCTGTCATCAAAAAAGCAGGCATGACGGTGAATGCACACAGACTGTTTTCAAGTGTGTAGATTATATTTTAGAATTTCTTCATCCTAATATTGCTCTATCCCTACATGTTCAATGGCACAATTTCTATAGGAAATTTTGTAGTTTATTTGTTGAATTCTCAGCTATTACTTTGTAATTCTGTTGAGAAGGTCATGCTATATGTCTGAGTATGCAGCATGAATAATTCCCTTCTTGGACACAGTGGGGTTTCTTGGTACACCTGCCTTCTTCTAGGTTTTCCTAAGGGTAAAAGCCCAAACACTGCAAAGGTTAAGTGAACCGGCCTTTGGGGCACAGCAGGAAGCTTCCCAGTTTATGTTTGTCTGTTAATTTCTGTCAAAAATATTCCTGTTCCTTGTTTTTCTTAGGTTTTCATTCCCTAAAGTTTGAAGGAACCTTTTGTACTTCATGCACAGACAGTGTGCATGGTAACATGACAGGCAAGTGTTCTAGGTGACTGTCCAATCAGCTGAGGTGATTGATCTGCTCTGACCATAAGAGAAAGTACAAATGTTAGAACCCCACTGCAAGTTGCTAGCCATTTTGGCTATTAGGCAAATCCAGCCTGGTTGTACAAAATACCACCTGGTGATCTTTCCAGCAGTCCTTCAAGTCAAAGAATTTACTTTTAAGGAAAAGAACTGAAAATGTCTAATTTGCTTTGCAAATTATACCTTTTTTTTTTTTTTTTTTGTGGAGAAGGCAGACAGAGAGGCTTACTGGAGTTCATCCTGGAGAGGACTCTGGGAAAACCTTATAGCACCTTCCAGTACCTGAAGAGGGCCTGAAAGAGGGCTGGAGAGAGACTTTTCAAAAGGGTCTGTATTGATAGGAACAGGGGTAATGGTTTCAAACTAAAAGGGGGTAGATTTAGACATTAGGAAGAAATTATTTACTGTGAGATTTGTGAGGCACTGGGACAAGGTTCTAGCCAGATATGTTGTGAATACTCCATCCCTGGAAATGTTCAAGGCCAGTTTGGACGGGGCTTTGAATGGCCTGGTATAGTAGAAAGTGTTGCTGTCAGGGGCAGGGGAATTAGGACTAGAGGATCCTTAAGGCACCTTTCAATCCAAACCATTCCATGATTAGCACAATTTGGTTCTGGCAAGTAATTATGGTGGAAAAATTGTATGCAAGTAGTGGCTACTTTATTATATTATTTATATATTTATATTTATATTTATTTATTATATTTTTATTTTTATTATTATTTTTATTTATAAACTTTGACTGCTTATATGCTTTTTATTTTCTTCTTTTTATATTTCTAATCACTGCCTTTTGCACTTCTGTGAAAGAGATACCTGAAAAAGCATATTCTCGACTGGATGTTGTTGGGGGTTGAGTGTGTTTCTGTTACTGTGTCAATTGTAAGAATTTTTCCCATTATCATGCCAATGGAGCTGGCCGGGTTACACCCAGGGTCCCTGATGGGTCCAGACAAAGGGGGTGGGTGGGGACGGCCCCCGGAGGGGCCTCTGAGGCTTCCGGGAGGGCACTCGCGTTTCCGGCGAGCTGGGAGGAGGACGCCTGGGATCGTTCAGCCACGCGGCCGAGCACAGCAGAGCCAGACCCTCTGCGATCACCTGCCCTGCATCTGCCCCGTTCCAGCCTCCTGCCTCTGGGGACACAGCTGATCCCCCGGACACACACGGTGAGCGAGGAGCCGCCGCCCTCGGTGAGGGTGAGCCCGTTCCCGCCTGGGACCGGCGTGGCCGCTGCTGCCCCTCCCCCCTCCCTCCTGCCTTCGTTCCCGTCTGCCCTCTGGCAAATCCGGGCTCTGGACTAAGCACAGAGACAGTGTGCTTGCATCTAAAGGGACTGACACCGAGTTATCTATTTCGTTCTGTTAGCAATTTTAACTGTTATTGTTTTCTGTTTGTATAGTTAGATATATTAGTAAAAGAGCTGTTATTCCCACCCCCCTTATCTCTGCCTCAGAGTCCTTGACTCAAACAATCATAATACTTGGGGGAGGGGAGTGGAACCAAAGTCTCTATTCCAAAGGGAAACTTCTGCCCTTACTGCCAGACACCTGTCCTTTCAAACCAGGACATATGTGGAAATGGCAGTAGTTTCTGCAGCAATGGAAATCTCATACCAAAATTCATGGAGCACCATTTGGTGGTCAGATTTATTGATCTGCTTTGCTAGAGTGTAAGTCTGAGATTTCCAATCTTTTATCTGTGGTACATGGAAATCTATAAGACATGTTCAAAGCTGTCTTTGTATTAATTTGCGTAATTAAATGCCACAATTGTCATGGGAAATATTTGGAGGTCCATAAACTGTAAAAGGTTGAAAATAATTTCTTCACAAATACAGCTTCATGATATTTACAGAATCACAGAAATAGTCTGAGTTCAAAGGGACCCAGAAAGAACATCGAGCCCAGCTCTTAAATGAATGGCCCATATAGAGTTAAAACCCATGACCTTATTAACACCAGGCTCTCACCAACTGAGCTAATCTGAGACTACTATTATGAGGGGAAGCATGTCATATTTTGAGTAGAGATCATTCTGACTGAACCACAGCTTTTGTACTGACAGAAAAATCACAGAAGTATAGAATCATTTAGTTTGAAGAAGATCCTCAAGATTATCAAGCTGAACAATAAACCCAGCACTGCCAAATCCATCACTAAATGATGGCATGAAGCATCATACTTCTCCAGGGATGGTAACTCAGAATATTTTCTGTGACAAGATAAGTATAAAAACCCCAATGACATAGCAATCTATAAATATAACAAGGTCAGAAAAAAAGAACTATCTCACAATACTGGCAGAAAAACAAAGGATGGAAATAGAAGTGTAGATATAGCAGGAAGGACATAAGGTTTTCTTTACTGTAATAAAAACAAATTTACATCTAATGCTTTGTGTGGTGCTGATGTTTGTTGCAGATACACACCACAGTAGGATTAAAGAGGTCTGTAGGAATTTATCTTGTTTTTGTAATCTACCCTGCTCTTCTATCTCATTTCTTAATTCTTAAGTATTCAGACTTTTCCTGTGTTCCTCTGTTCTGGCCTCCAAGATCCTTTCTTTGCTTCAGGAAACTCACTAGGCTCATTAGACATGCATGCATCATTTACTTGTATCCTCAGTAAGTGCCTGTAAAAGCCAAAATAAGATAGATGAGAACTGGAAAACGTATTGAAGAGGATTTAGGGTTGAATTTGAGCATTCTGATACAAAATTGAACAAGCCTCTGATGGTTCATGGTCCAAAAATCTATGTAGGTTCTTCTAATCTTATCCCTTATTATGGTATCTAAAACTCTGTAGAAAGAGGAATATAATAAACATCAATTTGTACCTTCTTTGCCAGATATTTCCTGCCCTTCAGCCTGCCTCTCTCCCCATGCTCATCCTCCATCTTAATACATGGGGAACAAGGCCAGGTTTGTGGTGGTCTTGTGAGGTGCAAGAGGAGTTTTCCTGCCCTTCTTTGTCCTATTTCTCATACTGGTTGCAAAACGATTGTTTGTATCTGAGCTATTACTGCCTCTGGGTTTTTTTGTTTTCCAGTCGTAGCTCTGGAACTGCTGATGAACCAAAATCTTCTTAGCTGCTCCTAGTAATGCAATCTGTTGTTTGTATCTAAAATTATTTTAATTGTCTAATTAGCATTTAATCACCTAAACTTTGGTCTTATGTTCTGAGTTTTGATGAGTTGCGTATATTCAGTTTTGCTGTCACTATCCTTCTGGTCTTTATCTTCCCTTCATATAAATTGAGAAAGTATTTAAAATGTGCTTAAAACTTCTGTTTCTTTTTAAAACTATTCTGTTATCTTCAGCTACTAACTGAATTTAAAAATTCTTTAATAATATTCTTTTTGAATGATTCAAAATCAGATCTTAACTGCAGGAAGTCAGTATTGCAGTATTATTGCATTAATAATATGATATTAGTAGTTAACAGCTTGATTATAGTTGAAGATAAAAGAAAGGAAAAAAGCTGGGAAGAAGTATCTTTCCAAAGCAAATCAACAAGAACTAACAGGCTTTGGCTGTAGGAGGTTGCCTGAGGAAGGATAGCTTGCCGTACAGTACATTTTTCAGTTATATAGTTTAGCCTAATAGCTCTGGTAACATACTCAGGATGCATCCCATTGGGATAAAACTTATTCACATGCTGTTTCCTGCTTGTGGTCAGCTAAATATCAGGAAAGAAAGACATCATAAACTCAAGTAAATGGTGATCATTGAAATAATGTATTTTAGGGGTTTGGGGGTTTTTTGTTTTTTATCGCTCTTGTTCCAGATTATACATCAGGGCAGAAATCAAACTGGTGGGACACAATGGTTTCCTCACCAATAAATTGTACAAAGGTGACTATATGGAAAATTCAGGCTGTGTCTGGAGCCCATGATGGTGTGGGGATCACTGTCCTTTTGCTCAGGTAACATGCTTTAAGGCCTAGATCACCATGCCTTCTCCATTATGTCCTTGAGTCTCACAGGACTTCCAGCAACCCAGATAAAAGGGGCTGCAAAAGCTATCTCCTGCCTGAGCTGAGGGATGGTGCTGCTTGTAATCCTCTACCAAGTACCACTAAGGCTGCCTGTGGATGGAGTCTGCTCTTCTGCCGTTTCAGTTTAAAATTCGGTAAAATAATATTTGATTTACAGTGATGTGCTTGTTTTTAGACCAAAAGTGCACAGAGAAGGAAGCTCACCTTACAACAGTTAGTTCTATCTTGCCAGGAGACAGTAACAGCAGTTGAAGCTGAGTCCACAGCCTGCTCCTCCCTCCCTCCCTCTCTCCCTTTCTCCCTTCTTCTCTCTACTTCTTTCTCTCTCACTCTCTGCCCTGGACTGGCACTGCAGAGAGAGTACATTACCAGTTTCAAGACCTGCCTGGTCACTGAACATTGAATTTAGACATTATTGTATTCATATTGCCATGACCATTCTTTGACATGAGAGGTATTTGCGATTATCTAAAAGATAAAAGCCTAAAGCATTCATTTTCAGTTGAGCCTAGTGAAATATACTGAAAACTGTCATTAGATGCTTAGGGACACTGTTATGTCACTACTTGTAATAGGAATTGCAGTGTGTGATCATTATCTCAGCAAAAGAAATCACTCGTTACTCAATAAAACTGCCAATCGTAAATAAACTTTATTATAAACTAGTACTCTAAAAAATTTAGGAGAAAGATATTATTGACAGTTGTTGGGCAAATTAGTATTGAATTCAAAGAACTGGTGAAAGCAAGAAAGGAATGCAAAAGCATATTTACTAAATGTGGATTAAAAGCGTAGTCATTAAAGGTTATGACTATCAAAGCTGAAAAGATTTTCTTTGGGACAAACTCTGTCTTTGTCACACTGGAGTGAAGAAATTAAAGTAAAATGAGTAACTTTGTACTAAAATCAGGGCAAAGATTTGATGCCTCGGTGTTCAGCTGCTAATGCTGCCATACCTGGGCCTGTTTGTATATTGTCAGGGATTCCCTTTGCCCACTTTGTAAGGTATCGTTCTGAGAGGCTGGAAAATAAAAAATCAAATTTGTCTTGGAGTCCAAGATATGTGTCAAATTCTATTGCTTATAATGACTTTAGGGAGATGGGATATTAGAATATATTAATCCCAGTTTTCAAAGCAGTAGACAAGAAAGCAGTGAAGAATGCATTACACCATCCTTCATGGATATCTGTATGCAAGCCTAGAGTTGCTCCATTGAATAATACTTGGTATTAAAATGGTGGCAGGAAGAAAAGTATTACTGTGGTTTTAGAGCTGATTATAGACTGAGAAAATTCCTTTAATATAGACAAAATATTAAAATTAATTTTTCGTTAGATTTAGTTTTTACATAGAAACGACCGTAACACAACATTTGGACCTTATCCGTCTCTCATACATTTGGAGCTCAGTAGCGACATAAATTTTGTACAAATTTCACGTTTCATTATACATTATTAAAGACAAATAGATTTTTTTTTCTTTTAATACTGGCAAAAATTTCCCTTTCAAGACTCTTCATAAGCTTCTGCAATTTTTTTCATTTAAGCTGCTGCTTAAAGTTATCTGTGTCAGAGCAGAATTCAAGTGCTGTTTCTACCTTTGTAACACTACTCATCCCTTTAATCTGTAGCTCCACAGCATTGCCTCTTTCCCAGTACTAGAAATGTTGTGATGTGGACACTTAGATCCTTTGACTAATACTGGATCCAAAAGTGTCAGTATCAGACGGACAGTCCAGGTTTGGTTTATGTCAGCATTTATGTTATGGTTTATGTCTAGGTTTGGTATACAAACTGAAATGTAGACTTTACAAAGGTTTGAAATTCAGCCACCATTTTGGAGCTTGGATAGAAGAAATGAAGTAAAATAATGCCTATAGTTGTATTTCTGCTGAAAAATAATATGCTTAGCCATTTTTGGGCCATGAAGGTTTCTCAAGCTCTTCCAACTCTATCTATTTCACATTTTTCCTCCAGGTCTTTTAGACTCTTCTGAAAAGAGATGATTTTTTTTTTTAATTTTTTTTTTTTTTTTATAATTGTAGCTAATCCTGTGGTTAACTAATGATAAGTACTATCTTTTCTTTTGAGTCCAAGTTGAATCCCTTGAGTATTTGTATTCAGATATAATTATTTGATGTCTTTGCCCTGTGCTTGGGAAAAGTCAAGTTCATTAGATCCCTGAGAAGCAGCAAGAGGAAATCGGTTTTACTCATCTTGTTGCCTTTTTGCTTCTTCTGCTAAATGCTAATGAGCTATACTCAGACACATGTAGACTTTAACAGAATTCCCAATAGTCTTTGCACCTAGATGTATTTATAAGCATTTACGCCACTTCTTTCTTACTTTAGTAAAAGAAACTCATAAAGAGCAAAGTAATAACACTAGAATTAAAAAAAAAAACAACCAAACAAAACCAAACCGAACAAAACATAACAAAACCAACAGAATATCTAAACCTTAGTTTACAAGCATTTAGAATGCAATGAATGAAGATTGAAATATCATGTTTCATATTCTAGTGTAATATGCTTTCTGTCCTCATGTGTCCCCATCAAGTTCAAGCTTATTAAAAGGAAAGTAACGTGTAAAACTCAGCAATACAGTCAAATGTCAATGCACAAGCTGGATAAAGACATCAGTCCCATGAGCATACTTAAAATTAAATTAAAATAAGAACATTGTGCAATTTCAACCAAAATGTTCATTTGAGTTGCCTAAGATCTGTGAAAAATGCAATGTAAGGTAATACTGCTCCAAATTATTTCATCTTTCATTCAGAATGTGCTGTTAATTATAGGAGCACCTGTTAGACTGTATCCACTTATTGTCAGCATTTCAAATAAACATCCTCAATTGAAACAAATTCCCAATTGTATTTTCAGTGTGCTTTTGACAAAAGTGTTTTGGCTATTACTGTTTGTTGAAACAAAATGCACACTTTTTGCAAACTAAGGTCCCTTAGATCATACAGTCCAGTATTGTGATCTCTCACCCAGGTATTCCTATCCAGGTATTCTGTTTATAACTCCTATTTTAAAAGGCAGAAGAAATTCACTTGGGGGAAATCCTGAAGATTGCTCAGAAATAAAAAATTAGTTAATTAATTTTAAAAGTTAGTCTTGCTTCTGATCTGGGCTTAGCCATTAAATCTTGCCATTTACTTGCTTACATGCTTGTAAGCTCTGTACTTATCCACACCCCTTTTGCAGTTGTTTGCATTTCCAGATTCAAGCATGATACATTTCTGGTACAGATTTCCAGACACAACATTTCAATATTTATATCCACCTCAGGCACGTGCCATCTTTTAAGTTTGCTCACATTATTGTTGTGAGTTGTAGGTCATATCTTGAGACAGCATTACAGTAATCATCCACCTTAGTGACTCTCAGAATAACTACAAAATGTCTGTGAATGATTGCCAGAGGAAATGGTATTTGTGGGCGTGTCCTCCTCAGTGCTTCCAGTTGCAGGGAAGGGAATAAGCAGGATAAACCAGCAGACTTGTCTCTGAGCCTGAGGAATTTTGGGGTTTTTTGGTCGTGGATCGATCTACACAAAACTAGACCTGTTGGTGACAGATGGGAAATAAAGGAAAGAATAACTCCTTTCTGCAGGAGTTAGCAGGGCTCAGTGAAAAACTTTAAACTGGATTTGAAAAGGGAAAGGGAAGAAAGCCCAACACTTCGAGATAAGTCTGAGCATGCAATATTTGAAAATGTATACCAATATTTGAGGTATGATTTTCTAGGCAGGTCCTTTGGTCTCAGGTCTCTGTCATCTCAGTAGAGGTAGGGGAAAGAGATTGGTAAGGCAAATGTGGAAAGACACAACTTTTGTTAGTGAGTTAGATACCATGGATGTGCTTGAGAATGGTGGGAGTCTGTTATAGACCACCCAATGAGGATCACCAGGCAGATGAGGTCCTTGTTCTCAGGCAGGATTTCAATGTCCAAATATCTGCTGGAAATGCAATGCAGGCTGCCAGGGAAGTGGTTGAGTTGCTGTGCTTGGAGGTATTTAAAAGACTTGCAGTTGTGGCACCTAAAGACACAAATTAATTCTGCACTTGGAAGTGCCGGTTTGAAATCTGGATTCAGTAATCATAAGGAAGATCTCTAACCTAAATAATATATAATAATATAACCTAATTATATGTAGTTTAATGCATTATCCACTGCAACAGGTCCTGGAAGAAACTCTCTTTGTTGAACAGTTGCATAAACAACTTTCTTCCTTCTGTTCCACATTCCCTTTTCATGTGTCAAAGATTATAATTTTGAAAATGATACACAGATTTTAGAAGTGGTTTAATCACTGAAATGTTTTTTTAAAATACTATGCCAATTATCCATAGCAATCCCTGGCTTTCTGTGGTATGTCTACAACATTTATAAAGAAAACATGACATGGTATAGGAAAGTATTTTCAGAAAAACTCTTTAAAAATAAGATCTTTATTCTATAGTGCTAAAGTGTCTGCAGATGTTGCAAAGCAAGATGTGAAATGTTGTGGAAAATTAAATTTCTCATGTATGTTTTGTCCCAAAATATTTTAAAATAATACAGTGTGAAATAGTATGATAAAATGTATTATGCAAATGTCATTATACTTCTGCAAAGCAAAATTTTTTGAGGCTTAGGGCTAATTTTAATCTAATTGTAGTTTTGAAAGTCTTATAAAACTTTTTTTGAACATAGCAGATTATTGTCCAGTACTAGATTGATTTAGTTTGGCTCCTTAATTAAAGATTGTGTCCATCCCATCTTTGTATTTTGTTGCTGGGAAAAATCACTGTTCTTCAAATAAATAAGTCTTTTTCTTTCTTTCTTTCTTGATTATGTTTGTGAATGGATTTTCACAGAAGAACACATTTTTCTTCAATTATTTTTTCAAAGATTAATTTGCAAGGATACATGCATGAAATGCATAACAAAACAGAACAACTAAATGAGCAAAATGAGATTTTTTTGTTGTTATTGTCTATTTAGTACTGTCAGGACGCTGGTTCCAGCCAGGACAGCATTAATTTTTGTAGTACCAAGATGCTGCATGGCAGGACCCAGAGGTTATTTTGTACCACCTCACATCATTTTCTGGGGAAGGGGGAAAGGCTCCCTTCTGGGTGATGTAATGTGGTAAAGGGAGTGGTTGGGTATTGTCAGGTGTGAGCGATCATGTGTGAATTACACACTTCTTTTCCCATACATTCTGTCATTAGTATCATTGTTGTTACTGCCCGTTGTCTTATTTCACTGTTGTTTTCAAAAAATTGTTCATATCTCAACCTATGATCTTTACCTGTTCTGCCTCCAATTTTCCTCTCCAGCCTACTGCAGGGGAGAGGGGAAGACCAAGTGACATGTGGTTTGGAGTGTTCAAGAGTGAACTCCAGAGTGGGGAATACCATTCCTAAACCATGGAAACCAGCCATCAACTCCAGGACTTCTGTGGTACAAGTTTATGCTCCTGCATGAACAGCCCTGCACAGGCACTGGCCTTCTGTTTAACACTTGCTAAAGATGACATCCCTGATTCTGTCTACCCAATGACTGACTAGAGGGAGCTTTCTGTAAGATTGCCATGGTGAAACTAATTAAATGCATATTGATTCCAAGAAATTATGTCAAATTGTGGAATGCATGCTCCAGATTTTTCATCTGTAGAACTAGATAAGAGCCACCCTTGGGCATCAATATGTACTTTTAACTACTTATAAGTACTTACCTCTCAAGAGGCCATCAAGCCTTCTGTTGTGACTTAATAACCACAAGGAAGATCAGAAATCCTCAGTCATTATCACTTAATATATATGAGTATACTTAAAGTTAAAATTAAATTTTAAGCAAAAATGCTGCCTTTGTTTAAATCTTCTTGAACTCTGTCAAACTTGGTGCCATGACCACTTTCCTGGAGACCCCGATCTATTGCCTGACCCCTATATAGGTGAAGAACCTTTTTCCAATATCCAAGTTAAACCACCCCTAACACAGTTTCAGGGTCTTATTACTGGTCAGCAGCCCCTCCTCTTCCCCTCACAAGGAAGTTGTACACTGTATTGAGGGCTCCCCTCAGTGTCCTCTTCTCTGGGATGAGGACATTAAGTACCCTCAACCATTCCTTATACGACCTACCCTTCAGACTCCTCACCATCTTTTCAGCCCTCCTTTGGGCACTACCTAATAGCTTTGCTGCTTCCTTATTTGTGGTCACAGTGCATCCCTTCCTGACATTAACCAAGTTATGTTTTAGACCTTGCTGGAAAAGTTAGATACTAATCTAGTATGATACTCCAAATAAATAAGAAATAATTGAGATTCACTTGGTGGTCCCAAGTTGAATCTAGTGTTTTTTGTCTGATATGAAGATCACTTGTATTTATGCTAGGACATATCCATCATAATATCACATCTTAATTTTCATACTTTCTTTTATTTTCTATTTTTTTTTTCCAATAGTTAATCACATGAATTTTTATAAAGTATGTAACTTCTTGTTCTGTTTTAATTTCTCTTTTTGAGGGCTCTGGCTTCTCTAACACAGTTAGGGAGCATTTTTGTGCCCAAGATTTCTTATGAAATGCAATTTTCTAGTCATCTTTAAGGTTAGAGGTATTTTCCTTCCATATAGTGTGAGGCTCTTATGTAATTCACTTTAGCCTAGTTTTTCTCTTTTTAACATCCTCTTGCAGTGTGGAACTTAGTAACAATTTGAATTCTGGTTCCACATATGGTTCTAGTCTTACCCACTACCTTAGCTGTATGTCATTAATACCTCGTTATATGACATAATCACCTTGTTTCCCACAGTACTGCACTTGACTCTGTGTTCAGTGGATTGTCTGCTATAGCCTCCAGGCTCTTTTCTGAATTACAAATTTCCAAGAAAAAATCGGTTCTCCAGTTCATAAGTGTAGCCTGGTTTCCTCATTTGCAGATGAATAACTAATGGCTTACGTTGTGTAAGTGATTAAATAAATGCAATGTCACCAGTATTAAAATGTCATTAGTCTTACTGCCCCCCCCCCCCATTTTGTCATAACTTACTGCTGATTCCATTTTGAAAAATATGTCATTTTAATAGTCATATATCACCTGTTCCTAAAGGATCAAACAAGAAAAGAGTTACTCTTTCTGCTAGGTGGTGTACAAACACAAAGAGGCAGTTTACCCCAAAGAGCTTATCCTTAATGGACAATTATTTTAAGATATTTATGAGGTTTTAATGGCCATTAATAGTATGTATATTACTCTGATCTATGAAGATTACTGATATACTAACACATTAATTTTCTACACATTTAGACTGTATCTTATCATCAAACTAACAAAGCATCTCCTAAACTGAGCGTATCAGTCTCGGACACATTAGGAAGACCCCTAAAATGTTTTGCAGTCCTCGTGTTCCTAAATAAGATCTGTTTGCACATATACACACAATTTATATATTATATATGTTGCCTTTTTTTTCTGCCTTAGTGAAAGTCCAAAGGCACAGTGCCAAAATTTGTAAACTCAATGTTCAATGTTTCTTGTCACTTTGCTAGAAAGCTGAGAGAAGTGTTGATGACATCACTTCCAGTTTAGACATTATGCAGATCTGTATTTTCATAATTACTTTATCTAACTAAGGATGGAAAAGTTCACTATAGTTAAATTGCTATAAAAATATTTAAATTATTATTGTCTGTGATAATACACATGTAAAAAAATGCGTGCTGAAATAAAAGATTGCTTAAATCAAGATGGTTTCTTGAACTGAACTGACAAATTGAAAGGGTTTTCAAGTTGAAGGTGACTTTCACATGTGCCCAGTGCACTTACAGTGTCTGAGACTTAACTTCACAGGACCACAGAATGCACTGAGGTGGAAGAGACCTAAAGGATCATCAAGCCCAACTACAGTCTTCGCACAGCACCATCTCCAAGAGTCATACCATGTGCCTGAGAGTATTTTCCAAATGCTTCTTGAACTCTGTCAGGCTTGGTGCTGTGACCAGTTCCCTAGGGAGCCTGTTCCAGTGCCTTACCACCTGCTGAGTAAAGACTCTTTCTCCAGTATCTGACACAAACTTCCCCTGGCACAGCTTCAGGACATTCCCTTGGGTCTTGTCCTGGTCAAACAGAGATGAGATCAGTGCCTGCCCCTCCTCTCCCCCTCATTAAGGTGTGATGAGATTGCCTCTCAGTCTCCTCCTCTCAGGCTGAACAGACCAAGCGACCTCAGCTTCTTCTAATATGGTTTCTTCTATAGACCCTGCACCATCTTTGTTGCCTTCCTTTGCACACTCTCCAATAGTTCAATGTTTTTCTTGCATCACCCAAAGCTGCCCCCAGCACTGGAGGTGAGGCTGCCCCAGCTCAGAGCAGAGCAGGACAATCCCCTCCCTTGCCTGGCTGTGATGCTGTGCCTGATGCCCCCCAGGAAAGGGTTGGCTCTCCTGGCTGCCAGGGCACTGCTGGCTCATGGTCGACTTGCCATGGACCAGCAGCCCCAGGTCCCTTTCCATTGAGCTGCTTTTGAGCATGTCCTTTCCCAGTCAGTACATATGCCCATGTTTGCCCCATCCCAGGTGCAGAATCTGGCTCTTCCCTTGTTCAAATTTATATGGCCAGTGACAGCCCAGCTTTCTAATTTGTTAGGGCCTTCCTACCTTCATGAGACTCAACAGCTTTTCCCTGCCTTGCACTGTCTGCAAACATGATGAATATCCCTTCCAGTCTCATTGCATCCATCTCATTTGTGAAGCTGTTGAAGAGAACAGGACTGAAGATGGAGCCCTGCTGATCCCCAGCAGTGGCAGGTCACCAGTGTGATGTCACCTCATTCACTATAACCCTTTGAGCCCTACCTGTGAGCCAGTCTCCCACCCATCACACAATGTGTGTATCCAGCTGTGAGTTCAACATTTTGTCCAAACAGACTCTGTGAGAGATACTTGTAAAAGATTTACTGAAATCCAACAAGATCACATCAACTGGCTTCCCTTGATCAGCCAAGTCAGTTACCTTGTCATAAAAGGAAATTAAGTTTGATAAGCAAGACATTCCTCTCATGAAGACTGTGACAAATTGCTGCATTGTCTTTCAGGTGTTTTTCAATACCTTCCAGAATAAAATGCTTCTCCATAACTTTACCAGCCCCTGAAGTGAGAATAACAGGCCAGTAGCTTCCAGGATCCTCTTTCTTGTTATTTTTGCAGTTTGCAAAGCCAGTCTCAGCTGATATTGACTATTCTGAAGACCAGAAATATTGAAGAAAAAATATAATCTTTCTGCAATACCTATATTTTCAGTCAACTTTGCCTTGTCTGAGTATGTAAATAGATGGGGGAAGATAGTTCCTGTGTTATTGCATAAAGGAACTTAGAGCAGTATCTGTATTAAAATATGTCTAGCATTTTGAGGTATTAAGGCACTCTTTTATTTAACCAGAATTGGTAGCTCAGAGTTGTAAGAGATGGGTGAAAATATTGAAATGTATTATATATTAATGAAATTAGAAACACATTTCTCTGCATAAATTCTTTGTAATACTGCAGTATATTTTTCCACAAGCTAAATTGTAGTATTAAGGTATACTTAGATGGAAAATCATAATTTCTAAATGCAGAAAATTTCTAATTCTTTTAAATCTAAATTGAAATATTGCCCTGTTTGATGCTGGGAAATGGTTTAAGGAATTTAGCTATAAAAGGTCCATATGAAATACCTACGTTACAAATTAAATAGTTATTGCTGGTAATTCTTAAAACACTATGAGCATTTAGGACAGCAGTGACAGTGTTTATTTTCAGTCAAAGGATTTATTTGTTCAAATAAGGATGTATATTTTTTTTTAATCAATGAGAAGAAGTAGCCTGTGGATCAGTGATAATCTGGAAACTGATTGCGATGGTTTGTGAAGCACGTGTAAATTTTAAAAAATTTACCTAAGACTGTGGTTTATACATACTGATAGTTGCATTTCCTGTTCCATATGTACAGCTTTAGGCATAAAAAAAGAATCAAAATTAGCCAGTAACATGGCTGCAAACCCTTTAATCGCATATTACAGAAACAGTAGTAATCAGCAGTTTTCTTGACTAGGAGGATTGATATAGCCTCCATTTTCTGTGTTGCCATTAAAACACATAAGTATTGCAATGGTAGATGTAAATTACAGCAAAATACATGCTGATGACTTTCTTTCCTTAAATTTCTGTTCATTATTTCTATGAGAAATTTCAAATGGTAATGGCATACTGCTAAGGCAGAAAGATGTAAAACTGTTTCTCATTCCAGAGAGGATAATGGCAAAGTATCTAAAGGTCAAGAAGGATGCTGGGTGTATTAATATAAAAAGGTAGCTATAATTTAAGCTATTACCTAAGCATTGTCCAAGTGATGAGAGAATATCCCACTTTGAACAAGGCACAATCTATAGGTCTTCAAAGGGTTGATATAATCATAAAAGTTCAGGTTTAGAAAGGGTCCCCAGGAGGTCATGTAGTTCTTAACTCTACTCTATAAAAACCTATCTGCTTGGAAACTCTCTGAAGAGATGCTGATCTTATCCATTCTTAAAATAGACTGAAAGAAAAGCATAATAATATTCTATTATTGCTAGATAGTGTGTATAGAGAGTAGTAATTGGAATATCCTATTGTTGCTTAGCCTGATGCTTCTCTCTGTATCTCACAGGAAAAAGACAAGAGGTGCCTACAAGGGCACTATGCTATAGCCAGTAATAACCTGAAAAGGAAATGCAAGGTAAGAACAAAATAAATCTGTCCTAATCTAAGCAAGATTTTTACTATTATGAGTAAGAAAAGCCTGGGTTGTAGGGCCAGGGACTCTGTGTTGAATTATTATTTCATCATATCCTGGTATTTGATTAATTCCTTAATTCTTTGCTCTGTTTCTTATATAAAGACCAATTTTCTTTCCTACTCAGAATCTCTTTCATAGTGTTTTCATAGTTTTCATCCCATTCCAGGCTTACTTCTGTAGAATGTTACTGTCAAATGTTACTGGAGATTTTGTTCTTTAGAAAGCAAATGAGATATGAATAAAATAATGGAGAGAGTTTTCAGTGTAATCCAGAATATGAGCTGTTATTTGAACAATCATGTATAGATCATGGTGAACTTCTTATTCATATTTATATTTTTATAATTGATGTCTCAAAAATATTAGGTTTTCTTTCATACCAGCTAAAGCGAAATCCAGTAAATCCATCATATCCTAAACTGTATAATCTGTATATAGCACCTTCAAGTTTTGTCATAATGGGGCAATGCTCATATGGCAAAACCAAGACCAACAGAGAAAGTCTCCTCCTGATCTACAAAATGTATGATATAGTCCCATTGCCCATCGAGGTGAGGAAAGAGGTCAGGATTTTTAAAGATAGTAAATACTGATTTTCTCATTAATGAGTACAGTAAGATGAATAAACTCCACAGTACTACTTAGACTTAGAAAGGACAATAAACTTCTAGATAATTTCTAAACTTGAAACATACCTATAACATGCATGTTCTTTACAAGAGTTGTTTGTTTTCATAATATATCATTCTTTTCACAGGAAATAATTGCTATATGTGATGTGATTAGTCGCCCTACTTCTAGGGTGTGAAATCTAAAGTATATAAACTGAATCATAACATTTCTCCCGAAGAAATATTCTTTTTCCCTGGTGGCTCATTTAGAAATAATTTATGTACTGTAATGTCATTGGGTTTCAAATAATAATTCAAAAGGATTGATAATAGAGTTTATTAATTTTTTATGTAGTTTCTGATTTATAGATTTCTCTTACTTATAAGCAAACAACCAAGTTTTAGTTATATTAACAAAAGCAAGTAAAAGAACAAAGATGCATTTATTGACATGTAAAGCTGTGTTAATTTCTTTTCATATTTAAAAAAAACAAAAATCCCCAAAACCCCAAACAAA
Source organism: Erithacus rubecula (assembly GCF_903797595.1). Taxonomy (NCBI): domain Eukaryota; kingdom Metazoa; phylum Chordata; class Aves; order Passeriformes; family Muscicapidae; genus Erithacus; species Erithacus rubecula. Next base: position 82,380,215 of record NC_136689.1, on the reverse strand, counting down.
CAAACAAACAAACAAAAGAAACAAAAATAACCACTCACAAAACAAAGACAAAATGTTCACAAAAACAGAAAACCATCAAGCAAACACTACAAAACCGTCAGAAAATATGTGTTGTTTTGGAATAGACTGATAAAACAGAAATTAGTTAATTCACTGTCACAGAGCGTGTTCAAGGGCATCTAAACAGGCATTTTAGAAGGGAATATGTGCCTTTTCTATTAAGAGAAGTATGAGTTCATGCTCTGCTGATTGAACTGTTGAAACTCCTCCCACTTCAAATTTACAGTGTAAGTTGAAAGCCGTACCTCTGTTTATCTTCCTTAGACAGGTACTATTCATGCCTACTTACCACCTTGATTTTCAAGTTTAGTATTCACATTGTTCCACCATGTACCAGATCTCCTTTTGAATTATAATGGTACGAATGAGAGTAGATTCAGGAGTTGGGTTTTTCCTAGGATTTTTAAAATACTTGGTCTTTCCCATCCTTAGAGAGGGGAACAGATGGCTTCAGAATTTCCCCTGGTCTGGAGTCAACATGTGAATAACACTGTGATCTTACTAAGACCTAGTCCTATGCTTAAGGCACTAAGCTCAGTGTGACAACTTGTGTGTTTGAAATCAAGAACATGAGCAAGGGGTAAACTCTTATACCAGGACACAATGCTGAAACCCAAGAGAATGCAGAGCCAGGTTTGTGTTCTTGTTTAATTTCAATAAAGAAAATAATAAATCTTCTCTTCTACAGATGAATAACTGTAAAAAGAACAATTTCACTATTGCTTCTCTGTGTTTCTTTGTATGGTGTGCCTTCATCATTACCATGTTACATACTAATAAATCATGGAAATTATTTATTCCTATGATATGTGCAGCTTTGAAAACTCATTTTAGAATAACAGTTTACAAAAAATTCTAGTGCTATTGTTTGGAATGGTTGCCGAATGCTTGGGAGCATTTTATAACCATAAAATTTACAATGATACTCACTGGGGAGAGTTTATGAAAGGTGATAATGTAAGATAATTTTTATACAGGGAAATACTGAAAGAAGTTTCTAAAAAACTAAACCATTTCTAAAAGAAGTTTCTAAAAGAAACAGACTGCAATATGTAATTCTCTTAAGCAATAATAATAAATTGCCCATATAGAATTAATGATCTCCTGACATTTCTTTCAGAAGACTTGAAAAGAACTAATTAATGTAGCACATTTCAAGCTAAGCAAATTGCAATGATAAATGGGATTTCTGGAAGCTAAAAATGCAATTCGTAACTGAAGGAAAAGTGCAAAACATCACTCAGAACATTAAGGAATGCAATTAAGCAAAACATTTGGAAGTACTTAATTACATCTGCAGAGGACAGTTAAGTGAGATCTGGTGCCTTGCATTAGTAGCAATGTCAAAGTTTTAGAAGATTGTTAGCAAAAAGTAGATCATTTGGCATCCACATAGTATCTGATTTGACACACAAGAAAAATAATTCTTCATTGATAAATCATACAAATGTCTGAAAAAATAAACAGGTTCCTATCAATTGCAAATTTTGAATTACAGGCAGAAAAGTCAGGTAATTATTAAGTGGATGCTTTCTTGTTGATCCAAATGTCTTTTGGTATAATTAATGTATACCAAAGTAAAAAATACGCAAGAAAATGGGGTGGATTGCAAATCAGTTAGAGCTTAATTCAGCAAATTGCAAAACTATATGGCTGTAATTAAGCAAAGCCCTGGCAAACTTGTGTGTTTTCATCGATTTCACATCCCTTGTTCCAACATTCTTCACTGGAGTTTGAACTTAGGAAATTGATCTAATAGATGAAACTCCTAAACACAGGTGTTGAATCATGTCCTCTCTATCATAGAAAGGTAAAAGCTGTCTTTTTGAGGCACCAGGGAGTGAACAAGCCTCAGGGTTGGCTGGTATGAAATGTCTTATATTCATGCTGTCCAGGGGAAACCTCCCCTGGAGGAGCAAGGCTGTGTTGGCTGTACAAATCAGCCCAGAGAGATCCGGTGGTTTTTACATCTCTGCTGCTTGAAAGAAGGCAGCATTGAGGGAAACCATCAGTCCAACCACACTTGTGTTTCCTCCTGTATGAAGATCTCTCTATACAGGAGCTCTGGAGTGGACATATATAAAGGACAAAGCAAGCTCACTCTGTACCTAGATTCTCCTTGATTGTGTGCACTTTATTCCAAGAGAAAAGGCTGGCTAAGCATCTTGTTCCCTGTGTGGGAGCCCAGGGTGCACCCCTGGCCTCCTTGGGGAGTCTCAAAACCCCCCTGGCAAGGGTCTCAAAGACTTCTGAGTGAGACCCTGGTGTCACAGGTGCTGAATTCTAACCCCTGGGGGAAGTTGTCAGCACAAAGAGAATGGAAACAGGTCACCAAAATTAGTAAAGTATAAATTAGACTTTTAGAACGTAGATAAATAGGTTTTTTTGAATGTTTATGATAAGGGACACGTGGCCAAGATGGAGAATTTGGCGGGTGGACACCTTTTCCTCCTTCTTCTCCATGTCATCCATGTTGGGTGACACGTTGGCACTCTTGGATTGGATGGGGTCAAGGCTGGACCATTTAATAAAATTGTATTGTATTGGGAAAATTTTGTAAACATGTAAACATGATATTTCCTTTTTGCTAGCATATATTTCTTCCAATATGACTTGCAGTTTGAATAAAAAAATGGAGTGTGCAAAGGTTTGGCCACTTCCAGCTATGTTAAGCTGAAGAAAGGGGTAAAATCTCAAGTATGAGGTGGGCAGTAACAGAGTACTTTGACTGTACTGAGATGATCAAAATAAGACAACCAGTTGGCTGCACCTTTAGAAACTTGAAAAAACCCACAAATATTGCAAGTCCTCAGGTTTTTTTACACATTAAAGAAGGTGTATCCCAATATTGAAGGGGATTCTGGATGTAGTGCATGGGATCAAACTCAGGATTATTGTTTGTGAAGTAGCACTAGCACTAGTACTCACTGTGACATGGACCCAAACCATCAGGTAATCTGAATTGCTTATTCAAAAGAAACTATCTGGTTTTATACACTTTTTCAAGGCACAATATTTCCTTACAGGGTAATTCCACTAAGTCAGCTATCCCGTGTTGACGTGCCAGCAACATGCTTTCCTAATGTCATTCTGTGGGAGGATCATGCACTGTTCACCTGTCAGCTTCCAGCAAGCTGCTCTCCTGTAGGGCTTTATGTGTGATACCTCCTTCCCCAAGCTCAGGTGGAGACAAGCCTTTCTGTGCTGCCATGTGCCTCTCTGTGCTGCCATGTGCCTCTCTGTGCTGCCATGTGCCACTCTGTGCTGCCTGCCATTGCATTCTTCAGGTATGTCCCACAGTATGCAACTCAATTTTATCCTATCTCTTCCCACAAGTAAGGTAATCTCTGACTTAATTAAGAGCAGGTGGAATCTTTTTAGGTGTATGTAACTCAGATATTGAGCATAATATCTCCACGTTAGTTATTCCTGTCTCAAAATTAAATTTATTTTACTCTTCTGTAATGACTTAGCTTTTCTTTAGCCTTCGTACACTGAAGAATTGATGCATTTTCTCATTTTATTTCATTTTTTAAAAGATTTCTGGAAAAATGTGCAAATTTTCAAGGACTTTTGACAAAAGCTGCAAAGCCCAGATAATCAGGGCTGTTTCTTAGGCTGTATCTGTACTTCAAGTTCAAAATGGAACTATATAACTACTGCTACAGCAGATATTACCATAATTAAAACACATGAATGAGTACTACTGTGAATGCATTTCAGAGGGCTCACAAAGTGCTAAATGCACACCACAAACTATTTATAAAAACTATGCATTTGTTTTTGTCTGACTCAGTATAGGGCTCTCTGGATTTATTTGGAATCTGAGAAAAACGTATGGCAGAGTTCCTCTTTTTATTTCCATCTATGCAGTGCAAGCAGATGGGAGTCAAATTGATTATTCATTTTAATGATTTAGTTGGCTAATTTGTCCCAGATTTGCTCATTTTGTTCACGGTTTGAAGAACCTGCAAGTATTTTCCCTTTGTGCAATAAAGAGGACAGTAAATGCTAGCTGGGTCAGCCTGGTAGTTCTCTGAATTTTGTCTTTAATACCAACAGAGAATTCATTCTCTCCTGTAGTCACATTTATAGAAATGGAGTTTAGCTGTCTGCTTTGTCTAATTGACATTATAATTCAAAGTCAGCCAGCATATTAGTGTTTCAGTTTCCTATTTAAAATCATGACAAAACACACATAACTATAATGGGCTGAAAGTTTTATATTTCAGCAATTATATTTTGTAATGCGTAACTAGTAATGATTATTCTCTCCAAAGAGATCACTTACATCGGAAGAAAATGCCAATATTAAGTTGGCTATTTTCCCATAAGGGAAAGAGACCTTTCAAATTCATACTTTTATCCAAAGTCTCAAACTGATGCTCTTTCTGGCTCTCCATTGTGGCCACACTTTTCCTCACATTCTGTTTTCTTCCAGTCCATTCATTCTGTCAAAGACTAGCCGTTAGTACGTCTTTTCTTCTGCTTTGCCTCCTGTTGCCTCTTTCTGCTGTCTCCATCCTTCACTGTCTAGTCCAAGCTGCTGCTTCAGAATCAATCAGACTATATGTAACTGCACTGGTCTCTGTCTCTACTTTGATAGATACTCTACTAGTCTTGCTCTCTAATTATGCCGGTTCTTTTCTTTCTTTATTGGGTATATGATCTAGTTTTCCTTGGGCAGGTAATATGCTGGTGTACTTGAGTCCAGTCTAACTTTGAAGAAAGTGCTTCTGTTGAGACTGCTTTCTTAGCCTTGTGTCCACTTGCACTGCTCTAGCAATAAATGTGTATATAACAAAACGTGACACTTTATTTTCAAAGGTTATAAACAGGAAGTAATCTATAAAGGTATGCAGGTTTCAAGCTTCAGTGTGCCTCATTATTAAAGGAAGAACATGTTTCAAGTAATTTTTAGTGTGTGTAGATAAAACATTTTGAAGTTGACTACACAAATTTCCATTCAAAACCAAACACAAAGAAACGTGTCATGCTGAAGTATATTATCTGAAAAAAAGGCAAACACCAATAAGAGGTTTTAAAAATATTATTCAATCCTTACAAAATGTATCAGGCTGACAGATGGAATGGAAAATTTTCTGTCTACATCTTTGATCTGACACAAGCAGTGGTTCACTCTTCTTTGGCAAGAAGAAATGAGGGCTACTAGACCTGTATTCCTTGTGCTAAGAAGGCTAATATTAAAAGTGGTGGTCTGCCCACTCAGTGGGAAATCTGCAAAGCACTGGCAGCCACATCATCACCAGTTAAATCCATAAACAGTTTTGCTTTCAAATAGGACAGAACCTCTTCCATGTGCTCAATAAACAAGCCATGACAAAGTAGCAATAAATGCATTTTCAGTATAACTTTTCTACTACCAATTTGTCTTGATACCCAATGCCATATTCAGGGTGTCAACATCTCTGCCTGGTGCTGTCAAGAAGAGAATTAAATCTATTTCTACATGTTGTGAGAAAATGCTTTTCAGTTTTTCAAGTTAGTGTCTTCTTAAAAATGAATCAGAATGAAATGAGAAAGAAAAAACTAAGCAAAGAGCAAGAGGCAGATATTAATTACATTTTGCATCGCTTAATACAGATGATATTTTGCCTCGTTTGAATAAGAATAATTTCTGCAATTATCTTTTGATTTAGAATCTCCTTGAAACAAGAGCATTTATTAAAAGTTAAAGCATTTAGTAGCTATGTTATTAGTACAACTGATTATCATAACATTTTTGTCTTTAAATTATATGAGTCAGATATTTCTCAATGTTGCCCTTTTGTTAACCTCTGAACTGTGTAAGTGTGTATGTTTCACTGGAGTATGCTTCAAATCTGATTGATTTTGATAAAAAATCCTTTTTACTTTTTAAAAACTTGATAGAATTACTTAAATATATTTTATTAATTATTTCTTGATTTTTTCCTTCATTTCTTCTTCTTACCCTTTTCATGAAAGAAAAAAAAAAAAAAAAAAAAAAAAAAAAAATCCTCTGTTGAATTACTTGGTTATTTTTGTATTTCTAGTAGTCTCTTTCTGCTCTGATTGAAGTATTTTCAGATGCCTTTCAATAAATAATTTCAGATGCCCAGGATGGGAAGTAGATGTTGAACTTGTCCTGAAATTTGTCCGACTCTTCATCTGTTACTGCCAGGGCTGACTGGAACTAGAAATTCCAGGATCTCATTTGTGGTCTGGCTCATAGTCTGTTATGTGGGTGTCTTACAGTTCTGTTGTGGATGAATGAAAGGCACCTCACACAAAAGAGAGAAGCAGCAATAAGTTTTATTGAGGTAATACTTAGACAGAGTTTAACATAATCATCAATGGAATTTTACAAAGATCAACAGTGGTTTACCACGGTTCATAAAGTTTGATGGCAAAGTTCACCTTATTAATTACTGCATGGAAGAAACACAAAGGAACATTGAGTTTGAAGGTACAGTCAGGGGTAAAGTGTATGTATCATAGTCCCTCCCTGACTACAGACAACTTACTTCATGGCATAGAGTCCTGATGTTGACAGTCTTGTCTTTATGCTATAAACACTTTATAAATCTTGTTGACATGCCTGAGGAGCCATGGTAAGAAAACAACTTGTAGTGTAAAATATTAATATAAATTTTATGGGGTTTTTTTACATTATTGGGTGATTTCACATGATGAATGTGGAATACTTTCTTTCTTAAGTACCAAAACTTTGCATGGAAAGATTGCAAGTAAAAAGCATCTTACTGTTAGAGCTAGCAAGATCAAAATGAGATGAAGTCTCAGAATCAAATTTCTTGTTGATGTTAATGACCATCTGAATAAGTTATTTCACCAATTTTATTTTCCATCCTTTGCAGTCTTCAGAACATGACATATTTATTTTGCTTCATAATGAGCAGTAATGCATATTCTTTGTTCATTTCCTTGAACTATTTTTTTCTGCAATGAGTAAAGACCCTTACACTGTAATAGCTTTCTTAACAATGTAAGATTCGTTCCAATGGAGTTAGGTAGTAAATCTTGATACAATGTAGAGTTAGATTTTAATAAATGATGAGAAGTGGCAGAAGTTGAATAGTTAAAGTCACAGACTATAATTCCAGTAAAATTATATCTACAAACACTTGAGTGATTGCTTCTATCTGCAGTGATATTGCCTAGAAATATGAAGTCACAGAGGGTTCTCATAACAAACACATCCATTTTCAATATGTACAAGTACAGTTTCAGAGGTTGTATCAGGATATATCTCAAAATGCCAAATACTTGTTCAGTGTCAAGACAAATGTCTTAGGCTTTAATAGCACTGCTTTCACAAATACTTGTTCTCACTCAACACATTTATCAACATCAGCAGTCTGCTACTTGTTTCCTTTTTGTTGAGCCCATACCCTGTGTTCTATTGTACAGAGTACAGCTCCATTATGATTTAATTTCAGCCCAATGTTGTGGGATGTAATATATACCAAAGCATTGGGTATTTATACTAAAAGTTATGGAATTACTGTCAGCAGAGTCATAGGTGAAATTGACTAAACACCACCAGGATTTGAATTGCCTTTCAAACTCAGTTGCACTATGCCATTTTACCTCTTACAGTGGATAAAGTGCCCTCTTCACCTTTTCCTACAATTAGTGCCACAGTGGATTGTACCCACAAATGAGCCTCAAAACAATGAAGAGTGAGACAGCCATTAACTTGGGCTGCACGTGGGGCATTTGCAATTATTGGTGATCCCTTTCCTTCTTTAGCATTGGGAAAATACATCAGATAAGAGCCATTGGTTAGTTTCCAATGGGATAGCAAAGATTCTATCATGTTCTAATGTGTAAATTACTTGCTGCAGAGCTTATTTGTTGGCTAAAACTTCATCATTCATGCTGCTTAATGCCCCTAACCCTACTTGCTGCATGTCAGTCAGATATGTCCTTGATTATTTTAGAGAGGTGAGGGTTGATCCATGCAGCCACTCCAACCATCCTGCATGGAAAATACTTAAGAATAGTGAACAAATAGGTTTAATTGGTGAGATATTGGTAGTTTCCCTCTTTTGAGGGAGCATGATGAATTAAACAACACTCACTGTTGACTAGTGTATTTAATTGAATAAGGTCTAACCTGACAAGTTCTAACCCCTTCAAGATTTGAGATAAACTTTACAATTATGTTTTAGTTATTAATCACTAGCTGTGGCTGGGAAGTTATAATTAAGCAATTGCACTGTGAACATTGCATGCTTAGTTAATCTTTTGTTTTAAGGAAGAGGGAAGAAAATACTGAGATGAATGGGCTGCCTGGATGATAGCCTCCAGGAGTCAGCAGAACTGAGCAGTAACTTAGGCAATAGTAATTCCTGCAGTGGGAGGTCACAACCATGGCTTCATTGACTGCCTGCTCAGGATCTTGGGTCTGTTTTTCAGTTGATGGATTGTCCCACCCTATTTCATTAGTATGGTTTGCAATGCCATGTGTTCATTCTGCCCAGAGAGGGAGTTATCTGTGGGGATCATTATCACCTAATCTCTCTTTGTGTTCTGATTATTTTTTAATTTCATGTCATTTTGCAAATGAGTGGGTTTAAGAACTGCTAGGACTCCTTTTAGTAGTAGTTTTAGCATCACATAATCAGTTGTAGCAGATAATAGAATGTCATCAGATTCTTGTTTGTGTATGTCTTGTATGCAGGTAAATTTTGTGATGGCTGTAGGAGAGCTCATTAAGACATCTTATGGCTTCACCTTGCTCCATAGCATCTATTTTCCCAGCTCAGTAAGCTACCTTGCTGGTGATAGAATGGCACCCCATTGGCAGGTTTGGGTCCTATATTTAAGAGATGTCCTGGACCCCAAATCTTGTTTGCTTTATGTCTACTCAGCATTATTCAGTAGGTGATGTTTAGCAGACTTGTCACAAATACTATGCTTCAATTTCACCTTTTAGCCTGTTTTTTTCTTGTAAGTTTGTCCATGGTAACAGATCCCAGACTGATTTACACAGTGTATCACAGAACACCACCTGTCAGACTGCTCTGTTTTAATGATGAGTCTGGGTTTTGAAAAATAAAGAATGATCTTCCCCTTGGTTATTATCATTGATGTCACCCTATATGCTTCCATCCCACAGTTCAGGGGATACTATTAATTTTCTAATCTGCACAGTCTCAGGTTGATAAGGAGACTCCACAGGCATAATCTTGACCTTTTCATATAACTTTTATTCATTCTATATTTCTTCCTGTAACTGTTTCAGCAGCTGATCATTATTAACTCAGCTGCCTTTTTGTGTTCTATTTAATTTTTAAGGTCTTGCTCATTTCTTTTACTATTCTTCCTATCCTGATAAGCAGTTTATTAACAGGTATCTAACACTTTACAAATAATTACTTTCCCTTTTCCATCCTTTATATGCCCCTTGGCCACTTTTAGCTGTTCTTCCACAGCTTCCCAATCATGCCACTTATCACAAGTACAGTTTTTCTGAGAAGTTTCAGGTTTATTTCATGACTCCATAAAAAATCTGTGATACTGCTTGCCATACTTTTGAAAATACCAATTTGTTACAGATGAATGAAAGGCTCATCACCCAAAAGAGAGAAGCAGCAATATGTTTTATTGAGGTAAAATAATAATTTGATAGAGTTCAACACATCTGACAGAGTTCAATGCATTCAATGGAATTTCACAAAGTTTATTACTGTTTTACCAAGGTTCAATTAAGTTTCACAGCAAGGTCCACCTTATTAATTACTGCATGGAAGAAATATACAAAGGCACATTGAGTTAGAACTGAGTTTCACACAGATACCAGAGATGCAAAGGATAAGAAAAACCATTCCTTTGAGCCATGAGGCTCAGAACAGACCCCATTGCTTTCTCAATTCCTTAGACAGCCTAGGTTTGGCTATGTCCAGTCTCAGTCACAGATTTGGACAATGGTTTATACATAATGGAAATATTTGTACAAAATTTATAGTTTTAATATTGAGTAGATACATGGATTGGTAGTGTTTCATTAGTATTAATTTAGCATTATCAGTCACTTACTAAAGATCTGTTGCAAGTAAAGGTATTTTTCCATTTTTGACAAGGAAGAACTCAGTTTCAGGTAAGGGATCTCAAACCTCGTGAGTCATCCCTATTCAAGGGACAGTAATTGGTGTGCTGCATTTCAGGGAGAGCTCAAAATTGTGCTCATCCTGATGGGAATATTTATAGAGTAAGTAGTTGGCTGCTAGTCAGTAATATAGACACACTAGATGTCTTTATTTTAGCTCTACACTCTAGTTTTGTACTTTGGTTGTCTTGCATTTCTGGGGCTTCAAAACCAGGTTAAAAAATATCTTTCCAAGGCACCTTGACTCCCTTGTACATGAGACAGGAGCTTTTCAGCTCAAAGATTCAGCACAGGGTGTGAGGTTTGTTGCTCCTTAGTCAGCCCGAACAAAAATACAGCAAGGGGCCAAGTGCATCTGTCACAAACTCTCACACTAGTTATGGACTAAAGGAGTTGCACTGATAAATCACTGAAGTGCCTGGGCATGGATCATGCCAATGCTCAAATAATGATAAATACCAGCAGGAAAAATGAAACTCAAGGAGAAGGTGGCTAACTGAGCAACAGGAAACTGACAGGAGCCTGTATACCTGGTTGATTCTTCAATGGCTGCTGAAACATCTGCTCTGAAATGGTTAGCTTCAGGTAGGAATTAGGTTTCTCTGGTGTGTGCAGTTGCTGCACTGACTGCTCAGAAACTTTTTGAGGGGAAGTGAGACAAATCTTGCTTTCTCAGCATTCTGAGACTTACTTTTCCATACATGGCATTAAGTCAAAAAATGTATTCTTCATTTTTACACCTTACATAATCCTGATCTGTTTCTGTTTGGTAAATGCAGCTATTCCTCTGCAGGACCCATCAGACCTCCAGTTCTTCAAAGTTTACAGTGAAGATGATGCTCATATTTCTGTTGGCATTTTAGAGTTGAGTTAATTAACATTTTTATAGGAGCAATAATTAACATTTTATGAGCTGGATTCCCTCATCCCTTGAACCTTCTTTGGCTTCACTTCATACTGGAACATATAAGAGGGTTATGTTGCAAAATGCTAATGTTCAATTTGGGTTTAAGGGCAAAATGCACTTCATAAATGTTGCTAAATTGCAGTAATAGCAAGAGCTCCATTTGAAGGAAAAGAAATGGCAGGAAGCCCTTAGCACCAGTCCAAAATGCTAAGCTAATACTGAACAATAATTATTCTATAAATGTTATTCCGTTCGCTGTTATGCTGGCTAATATTGTCTTAGTGATATGACAGTTCCTCAATTATCTGAATCAGTGTTATTTTATATTTAGATTGCAAGCAAATAGGAGCAGGTCTCTGTGGTCTCCTGACACTTGTAGCAAAATGAAGTTTGGAGTAAAGTGCCAGAGTGCTATGCCAGGTCAAAATTTTAATTGTAATAATTGATCTGCCAAAATATTTGAGAAGATGTCTAGGAAAGCAACAAGTTATAATGCCATATCTAGGTAAATTTCTCTCAGTAGCACTCCAAAGTTTATCCTTTCATTCTGCAATAGCACTGTTGGCAACTGCAGACACAGAGATCTAGCTTTCAAGAAATGATAGCAGTATGTACATTAGTGCCTTTTCAGACATAGTTACTTGCATTGTAGAGAAAAAGCAATTAATTGGATATCTGTTATATTTACTTCACTTTCTGCCCTATGGTGGATTTCTGTGTAAGGTGTCCCACTTATTTAAAAAGAACAATTATTGTCATTAGTTCTACTATTAAAGAATCTAACTCAGATAAAATACTATATTATCCAAGTGCAATCATGATGTGTTCTTGTCCTAGTTTTGGCTAGAACAGAGTTAGTTTTGCCACAGTTTCTATAAGAGTGGTGTGGAGCCCGGATCCATGTGGACATGTTTAGGTTATTTATTCTGTAATATGCACATCATCACTCGGGGACATGGCTTCTGGTGGGAAAAAAAGGGAACACGATGTGGAACCCCCACCATTTTTGTTCATTTTTTCCAGGGAGCAAGTTGGAGTACACAGTGGTGGAGTGACATCCATCTTGGAGGGTTTGTCCATCACAGTTTTAACTTGTTTCAAGCCCTGGGGGAGAAGTGTGAGGATGATTTTTCTGACATATTTCTCCTTATTTATATTTATTCTGAAGAGAATAAAACACTGTCTGTGGTAACATCCACCATTTTCTCCTTTGTCTTGGGAACCTGTGTGATGCCCACTGTGGAAGCATTGGGTCAGTCGAAATTACATGAGCATTTTTTCTATGAAATCATCCTCTTTTAAACACCATTGTTATTAGTATTGTTGCTGCTAGTATTTCTTTCCTTATCTCATTGCTGTTTTCTCTAATAAAGAGTTATCTCAACCCCTAATCTCTGCCTTTTTGTCCCTTTCTCATTGGAGAGACAGGAGGAGGGAAATGGCCACTTGGTGCTTAATTTCTAACTGGTTTTGGAAAACAGTTCTTAATGGTTTTGTGAACCAAATAACATATTTTATTGAGATTTCAGTTCACAAAAACGTGTACTTATAGCTATGCTCCATCAAATGTCCTTTTTTATAAATACAGTGTTCCAGTGCCAGTTCTGTTAGCTCCATGGGTCTCGGTTTCCTTGTGATGAATGATCTGATCTTGTGTTGTGCAATATACCTTTCCTTGCTACATGAGAGAAGTATCTCATTAAGGAAAAATCTTATTTTTTCAGCTTTGAGATTTTAAAAATAAGTTAAACTCTTGAGAATTTAATGTGTTAAAGATTTATCTACTGAAGATATAAGTCCTTGCTCTTATATTTTGCAGAAACCCTAGAGTAGTACTGGAGGTTTGCTCAGCTACATTGAGTTTTGCATCAGATGTCTCTTGCAATCTGTTTTACTTGTCTCCTGATACTGTTTGAAGTAGTAGGAAGACTGTGTGCATAGCAAAATGTGCAGAGTGTGGCATAGTGGAAAACAAGTGTTGTCTGTATTATGTGCTGGAAAATCACATAGAATGGAGCATTATGTCATTTAATATGCGTGGTTTATGACACTTTCTTTGTTCCAGCTGGCGAGAACAAATGTTCTCTTTCAAAATCCCCTTTATCTAAGAACCCCAAGGGGGCTAGATGGGACAGTAAAGAAAGGCAAATGCAATATATGTCCTTATTTCTAGTCAAAATGTTGTGGAATGAAAATCAGTGTAGCTTCTGCAGCAGTATTTCATATGCAAACATTGAATAATTGGTCAGATGAAAAATAGCTTAGGTAACAGCTGTGATTGCTGATGACACTGGGGCAAATTACTGACTCACAAACATTGATGATTAATTGAATATTTCAAAAGTCAAGCCCTTTAATCTTCACCTGAGTTGTAATGATCTTAAGAGGTAACGTTTTAATGCTGTGCCTTTGACAGTCAATATAGCTTCATAAGCAAATGCATGAATGCTGATAAAACCGTAGAGTATGCATTTTGAAAAGAAAGTTAAACCATTTTGCACACTAGAGAGAAAATACTTCAAGTCACAAATAATTTTTTGAAAAGTTCAAGCAGGAAAAATCACCCTTTTCTAATGGTCTGATGAAGTCTAATGAATTCTTCAGCAGTCTTTTTGCAGGTTAAGATAACAAACTTAATGATGAGCCAGTAAATAATGACAAAAAATTGAAATATAGTAGATTTTCTACATATTTTTATGACAGCAAAGGGACAGGTGGAATGTCTTGAGGCATGCCCTACAGTATGTATAAATTAGGTAGAAAGTCTGTGATGGAAGTGGGCCTTAAACTCTTATTTCCCCCATTTCAAGTCAGATCTCCTCTTAGGAGAGCAGAATGGCAGTCTTATCATTGTTTTTACTGTACTGTGGATTCATTGCTAATGACAACATTGTAGGAGCTCGAAACTGATTAACAATGTCCCTTTTGATCAGCAGAAGAATAAAGTCTACTGCAAGAAGTGTATACCCTGCCAAACTTATACCTGTGCTTTTTGTCTGTCTAAATAGTTCAAGAATATGGTTATCACACAGTTTTCAGACAACCATGAAAGGATCCTCTGGAAATCATGTTTCCAATATTAGATTAGCCAGCTTTCCAATATTAGTTTAGTTCAGCTGTGGCTGCATGCCTCCAAGTCTTGGAAATCTGCAAGATGGACATTCTTCATGTCTGAAACTTGCTCAATGCTGTATTATGCTGCTAGTAAGGAAACTTTTACCTATGTTCTACCTTAACATGCCAATGTGTGGTTTGTGACCCTTGCTACTCCCAGACTGGCTTGGGGGAAAAAAGCTGTAATGTGCATACTCGTGGTAAATGATTTTCCATAGTCTTTGGTGTGTGAACTGTCAACTGAGAGTCTTTTTCCTAGGTCAGGAGTGATGTTGTGCTGAACTGAACAGAAACTCAAGTTGCAAAATCCAATTTTGTTCATCAAAAATGTGGTAAGATCTGGAGAAGCCCACCAGGCATACAGACTGACTGGTTAGCAGCGGATTTCTTTACAATATATCCTGTTGGCCCCTGTGGTATTTCTGATGTGCAGTATAAACAAAGATAGGAATGTGATTTTCTCTCTAACCAAAGCATATGTCATGAGTTTTCTTCACACCATATTTTCATATCTTTAATGTACCAGTTCACAAGCTGAGAGGGGGAGGGCAAAGCACAAATACAATATAGACACATAGAAGTGACATAGTGAAAGTCAGAGTATACCTTTGCACAGAGTTAGTTTTCATATTGATCAGTTTGAAGTGTCCTATAGAACACCTGCGTTATGTTTTATAGGACTCATTCTTAAGACATTTCTAGAATCAATGGGGAAAATACTGTGCTTGTTCATAATTGCCATATACTTATTTTATGGGGTAGAATTTAGCCTAGCTGGAATTATAAAGCTGTACTAACTTTGAAAAAAGAAACTACATTTTCTAAATATAAAAATACATGCACACATGTATGGGTATGTACAGTGTCAGCAGTTTTTGTGGCCAAACTTCATTTTCGAGATTTATTGCACATCATGGTGTTTACATAAGAAATAGATATAGATGTGTGTGTATTTATAATATGCTTCTTTGCCTATGGATCTGACCATCTGTCTGTCATTTCACTGTAGTATTTCATGTATTGCAAAGATTAACTGGTTTATAGCTGTGTCTTTTTAGTTCTACCCTGTGTAGAACCAAGTCTATAAACAGAATGCCCTTTGATCTAAAAATTACACGTAAAATTTTGGTGAGAAACCACTTTAACTTGGTTTTATAGATCTATTTTTGAATGTATCCAGGACTTAGTATTCTTCTAAATGGACTGTGTATTCAGTAAGTGCATGTTTATTATATAGTTGCCTATTGCCTTGGCAGCTTAGAAAGCTTTCCATTTTGTCTCTTTATGGGTGCTAGACCAATACCAGAAACACTTTTCTCACTTCATTAAATCTATATAGAACTTAATGGTTTTTAAAGCCAAGCCCCTAGTAATAGTAATAATAATGAACTGCATTTTTACCTTATTTCTAGTTAACTGTAAAAAGAACTTACTGCTCTTACCTCTATGTAAAATTATGATTTTTAATTTGAATGTAGTTTTAGTCTTTAGATAAATTCCCTAATAAAATTAAATTAAATAAAAGTAATTCATGCTAGAAACACAGAAGAAAAATAACTTAATGGCAATAATGTGTTTTCGGGATTTGTTTTTCTTCTTCCTTGGAAAAGAAATGGAGAGAGTATGCTGTATTTGCAGAAAATATTGTACATTAAAAAAGCATAATATTAATAGGAAGGAAGACATAAAACTATATTAATTATTTAGTTTTTAAAGGGCAAAAGCTCTCACTTTTTCTTCTGCTGATTTTTATTTGAACCCCATGGATTAAGACAAAATAATTAATGTATTCTGCTTCAACAATATCTCCTGAAGGGCATTGTGGACATATTGCAAGGATTACTGTCACATAGAGCTTTATCAAAATAACTAAACATTCATGTTTAGTAAACTCCAGATGACTAAAGAAAATTAACCCTTTACTTTTTTCTTTGCAGACTGGCAGATCTGCATAAATTACATGATTTTACATTTGTAAATTACATGATTATGTCTCAAGATGTGAGATCTTGAATAACAGAGCATAACATTAAGAAAATTATTCTTCTGGTATTATAAGCACCTATTTGTGCTTCAAAATAATCCAAGTACCTATTGCTTCAAGGGCAAGAGCTGTCCTACACGATCAATGAAATAATTGCTGGAAGTTAGGGAAGGAAAGGTTCTAACTGGACACTGAGAAATTGACTTGTTAAATTGAACTTTTCTGGAGGTGATCCCTTAAATTAAGAAGTGACCTCTTTGGATTGGCATGAAAAACCTGATACACAATTATTTAAAAAATTAAATTTTTCTTTATAAACTGGTTTTTTTAAGTATTTGAATAATCATTACTATGTGTAATATTTCTAGTGAAACTGACAATTTAAAATACTGCTGCCTACACAGGAATCTTGTTTTTCATTGATAACACAGAATCTCTCTGACTGTTACAGGGATGAGTCCCAAGTAGCCAGGTGCTTGTGCAGTGGTTTTTCTTTATGCACTCTTGCAGTTGTAGTGTTTTGTTTACAGGTATAGAGGCAGATGCTTTTCCTTCTTTCTTAAAGCCTTTAAACATAAACTGGGATGGCCTGATCCCAAATACAAATTGTGGTGAAAGTAAATGCACTGCATAGACTAAACGTTTCCCTGCCATCCTGCAAAATATGTAAAACATCAATGTAAAAAGCAACACATCTTGTTTTTGTTTCCCTTGTGAGGTAGCTCTGAGCAGCTCTGGTATGATCCCTGGCATGACATAAAAATACCATAAATGGGAGTAACTTCCCTGGCACACAGTGAACAAACTCCTGGATTCACAGGAAGATCAAATAAATTGTTCTGCTGTTTCTGTTCAACCATCCAAAAACTCTGATATTTGTCCTGGCATACATTAGGACATTGAATCCTCAAGAAATATTATAGTGTATGAAAAAAAAAAAAAAAAAAGTCTTAAAAACATGTTGCTTACAACTGCAGCATAGCTATGAGAACAAAATTTTAGGGTGGTAAGAGATAGTACATAATTTTTAATGACTTAGTTTAGAAGAGATAAATTTGTAATCCATCCATCTCTAAAAATCTCAACACAAACTCTCAATAAGACCTTAGCTCTTGATTATTATCCTTTTGAAATTGTTCTTGCTTATTTGCTGAGCGGTATAACTTTTATACTACTTTCCATTGATAACAGCACAGAAAGCAAACCAAAACCTAATAGTCTACTAAGACTATAATAATCAATATGACTTATGCATGTAAATTCTTGGGTTTTGCCCTGAAAAACCTCTCTACATTAATTCATCTCCTTGCTCTCATGAGACAAATTGATGGTTACTGCTGTTATTTCAAAAAAAATGTTAGAAGACTTTTGCTATTGCTTTGAAACTGATAATTTAGTGAAAAAAATGAATATTCAATACAGAAGAAACAAATCTTTAAAGTATATAAATGAATACCAGTGCCATGCCTTTGTTGAATCCCTGAAACCTTCTGTCTGAAAATGTAGTTAGCATGCTGTTTTCTACTGCTGCTTACCAATGTAGTCCTGTTTTTAACTGCATTTCCTGCTCTGCCTTCATGTTTCTTTTTCTCAACATTTATAATTTATGAGCCATTAAAGATGTTGTTTGATGTAGGTGCAGCACAGAACAGATTAACTGTGGCTGTAAAACACAAGTTTTGGCAGTGTCAATCAAATTATGCCTTCTGCATAGTAATTTGAGTTAGTAATGAGAAATTGTTTTACTCATTACCCCTGTGAATGCCAAATAACCCTATAACTAAGATACAGGTAATTGTGATGAAAATCAGAACTTTAACTCTCATCAGTTGTCAAGAAACTAGCTCTGACTGTAAAGGTTATATGTATTTGGTGACAGAAGTATTTTCAAACTCCAGCTATTTTCTTGATATTGAAAGTATTCAGAGCTGAGAATTATCAGAGCACTTCCTGAATGATGCACAGCAGCAGCTCATCAAAATCAAGACCATTTTCTACCCACAAATAGTTTATAATAGGAGATTTCTTAAGCTAAAGAAATTTTCATAGAGGAAAGAGTGGAACAGAAGACAGTGGAAGTGGACAATTTCCACTTTGGGGTGACCCTGACTGCATCTGTTCCTGAACAGGAGCAGCAAGTTGCATCTAAACCAACTGATTCCCAAGTAATGACTTGTTAACCCAGGCTCCATCTTTTACTTTTTCACTGACCTTGTTGAAAAACAGTCACTTTTGTCAATCATATCTATACACAGGTTGTAGTTCAGTGAGTTACATTTAGAGCTGATCAGGTTAAATCATGTACCTCAAGGACTGCTGTTTTTTTCCTCTGCTCTGTGTGCACCTATCCAGCATATCGCTGAGGACAATACAATTTTACTCTTTAGAATCTCGTTTTCCCTGTTTTCTGATATGTCAGACAGCATGTGTTTTTTTTTTTTTTTTCCTTATCCTGAAAAAGACCCCAACTAAAATGTATGCAGTCATTAATGGTAGAGTTTTCGGTTCTTGGAGAAGTAAGGAGGGGATTCAAAAGAACTTCCACACTGGATAACAGAAGTCTGGTTGAGAGTCCCTTGGAAGGCAGTCCTGAAGGGCAAAAGATCCCAGAGTACTAGATATGCCTCAAAAAGGTGCAGGACATACCTTAAAGGTACAGGAGCAGGTCATCCCTATGTGCTGAAAGATACACTGTGCTGAGCAGAGAGATAGGACTTGGGGTAAAATGAAGATGCAGGAAATTCAGGAGGGCTATAAGGTTATCATGAGGTTCTGCAGGGAGAAAGTCAGAATGGTCAAATCTCAACTAGAACTTAATCCTGATACTGCAGTAAAAAACACTATAAACTTTCATCAGGAGCAAAGAGTGATAAAGAGAATCTTCTACTGGATGCAAATGTAGTGACCATGGCTGAGGAACAGGCTGCGGTACTTAATACCTTCTTTACCTCAGTCTGTAATAATAATCCTCAGAGTATTTAGTATCCTGAGCTGGAAGACAAGGTCAGGGAAAGTGATTTGGGACTTGCTACACCTCTTGGACATGCAAGCCTATAGGACTGGATGGGGTCCACCCAAGGGTACTGAGGGAAGTGATGGAAGTGCTTACTGATCTGCTTTCAATCATTTACCAGCAGTCCTGGCTAGCCAGGGAAGTCCCAGATGATGGAAAGCACCTATTGACAAGAAGGATCAGAAGGAGGATCCAGGGAACTACAGGCCTGTCAATCTGACCTCAGTGCCAAGGAAAGTCACAGAGCAGATCATCTTGAGTGCCATCATGCAACCCATACAGGACAACAAGAGGATCAGACTTAGCCAGCAGGAGCCTGAAAGAGAGGTCCTGCTTGACCAATGTGATCTGCTTCTATAACAAGTTAATCTGCTCAGTGGATGAGGGAAGGGTTGTGCATGTCTTCTTGGATTCCAGTAATGCCTTTGACACTCTTTCCCACAGCATTCTCCTGGAGAAACTAGCTGCTCAGGGGTTGGACTGGTACACTGCTGGGTTAAAAAACTGGCTGGATGACCAGGCCCAGAGAGCGATGGTGAATGGTGAGACATTCATGACACTCACCTGATGGCTCATCAATAGTGGTGTTCTCCAGGGCTCAGTATTGGGGCCAGCCCTGTTTAATATATTTGGCAAAAATATGGATGAGTGGATCAAGTGCATCCTCAGTAAGTTTACACCAAATTGGCTGTGAGTATTGATCTACTAGGGGGGAAGAAAGGCTCTACAGAGGGATCTGGACAGGATGGATCAATGGCCAAGGCCAATTGAATGAGATTCAACAAGGCAAGTGGCAGATCCTGCCCTTAGGTTACAACAACCCCATGCAGTGCTATAGTCTGGGGGCAGAGTGGCTGAAAATCAGCCCATCAGAAAAGAGCCCTTGGGCATTTGTTGAAAACTGTATTGATGCCTTTAGTTTTAGCTTTCATATTTTGCAGATTCTGTACTGCATTAGTATATAACTCTGAACTTCATATAAAGTGTTAGCAAGCTCTCCTCACAGTTTAGTTAGACAAAACAATCCTTTCCCAGCCTGAGAACCAAGGACACTGCTGCAGCTCTGGGCCCACAAAGTACAAACAAAAGTGAATTGAGGAGAGTAATCTGGGAGGATGGGACTTCATAACCTGAAGATGTAATTGGAGAATTAACCTCAATATTTAAATGGACCAAAAGTTAAAGTGTGCAAACTTGTGACAGGTTGTCCATCTTGTGTTCATCTTGGGTAGAGCCATGACTCGGCTCAAGGTGTATCCTTTAAAGGCCCTTTAATAAATACATACTTTATTCCCTTAACACTGTCTAGCCTCTGTTCCAGGTAGCCTCTTTAGGCATCATTCTGAACATGAACAAGGGTGTGCCCAGGTGGTCAAGAAGGCCAATTGCATCCCAATTTCTATCAAAAATAGTGCGGCCATCAGGACGAGGGTAGTGATTGTCCTGCTGTGCTCAGCATCAGTGAGTCTTCAACTCAAAACCTGTGTTCAGTTTTGAGCCCCTCACTGCAAGAAAGGCATGGAGGTTCTGGAACATGTCCTGATAAGGACAACAGAGCTGGTGAAGGGCTGGAGCACAAGTCTCATGAGGAGGGGCTGAAGGGGCTGGGGTTGCTTCACCTCTATAAAAGGAAGCTCAGAGAGGACATTATCAATCTCCACAACTGCCTGAAAGGAGGCTCTAGCCAGGTGGGAGTTGGTCTCTTCTCCCAGGTAACAAGTGATGGGACCAGTGGAAATGAGCACACATTGCACAATGGAAGGTTTAGATTGGAGAGCAGGAAAAAAATGTAGTAAAAAATATTGTCAGGTATTAGTGCAGACTGTGCAGGGAAGTGGTGAAGAAACCATCCCCGGAGGTATTTAAACATGGTTTAAAGGTAGATTTAGAAGTACTGGGTTAACAATTAGACTCAATGCTCTTAAGGGTCTTTTCCTACCTAAATGGTTCTATGATTCTATTCATAACTAATGTGTCAGGTTTTTAAATACAGCTTGGGGGAAGCAAAGGCCCATGAGTTTCAAGCAAGAAGAAAAATTTTTTCTTTCCTTAATGATTATATTATGACACACTGTTAAAAAATGTGTGAAGAGATTCAGATTAACACCTGCTTGTGCCAATCCAGTCCCACCTATGCAAAAATTGCTAGCAATAAAAGTATTTCTTAAGAGGGAATATTTCTCTTTTATGTGCTTTATAAGTGTAGATACTTCCATTATACCATCTAAAAACACAATAAATATCCCTAATTTTTTTTTTCACATGTCCCTTCTTCTTTTACACATTACTTCTTTAAAAATGACTCCCTGAGTCATAATACTAGGGAAAAAGAAAACCAAAAATCTTCCAACATGTTAAGAGTTGACTAAATAAGCCAAAGCAAAAGATTTTTTTCACTGTCCCATGGAGTTCATATTGTATTTCAAGTAAAAACAAAAATAATAAATAATTATTAAACTTTCCTTAAAATAAAGGTTTAGCAAACTATCAGTGGGAAAGGGCCTATCTGTATTCTGCCAGCTGTGCTCTCTAAATAAATCTCGAGTCATTACACAGGTGATGAAGATTCCTGCCTCTGCCTTTATACATTGCCCACTCTTCTTCAAAAGTCCAGCAGAGACAGTGCTAGAGCAGGGCTGGAGCTCTGTGATCCACCTGGCCTTGGTCCCTGTAGAGGGACACAAATGCCACAGCCACAGCCCTAACAAATTAATGTTTAGCTAGGCATTGAGCTGATGATGTCAGTCATCATTGTCATGATTCGGAGGGGAAAGTGGTTATAAATTCTGAGTGCAAAAATATGGAGCAGCTTACTCACAAGGACAGTGTTTCTTAGCCCTTTTGATAAAAGGCTGAAAAGTGAGATATGGTCCTTTGAACTTGTTTTTTTCTAAGTGTTCTAATCTCTCTCTGGTTCAACGATTTCCTGAATCCTTCCAAAGTTTTACATAACTTCTGCATTTCCTTCTTTTCAGATGCAGAGCATATTCTTTGGCATGTAAATATATCTCTCAAAATTCAAGCACAGAGAGTCATGCATCAGCTGGTCCATGAATTGTGCATTAGCTTTGTGCATGCTGAAGACGTTGGCAAATTGTTGATTTATTATTTATTGAAGTAATAATGGCCAGCAGTTTTAAATAGACCTTCAATTTGCATTGCTTCATGCGTCTTGGAAAAAAATCTTTGCCAGCTAAATTGCTGTAATGTATTTTAAACATATCTTTTTGTGAATACTGTATTTCATGAGGAAAAATAAAAAAGACTGATATGGATGTGTATAAAGTACTTACAGTATATTCCAGTTTCCTTGAAGAGAGGCTAGTTCCTTTATAATTGTGGGAAGGACTCCATTCTAATAGTATTTATTTTCAGTAAGTTTCTACTAATTTTATATTTTTCTGATCCTTAAGCATCCTAATTATCATTTTCTGCTAATAGAAGTTGTTTCTTGTTTTATGCTGTCTATTTCATTCTACTTACTTTTTTATTACTTTTGAACAAACTACAGCACACACAGTTTACCATCTGTTATGATATTTTTCTTCAAAAAACAAATTTTCTTTGCAATGTGCTAAGTGGTCTTGCTTTCTGCTGTGAATCTTCTGTTATTTTGTGCATCTGCTTCTAGCTTGAGAAAAAGGGCTGGTTCATACTCCATCTCTCCATTGCCCTCCTCTCTCCTTTCCACTTTTGCCTCCCCCCGACTTTTGTTTTATTTATTTTCTATCTTACTATGGTTTATATTTCAATCTGCTCGTAGTTGAACCCCATGTTTTCTTACTTTTATGCTTCTGATTTGCAGCTTAATCCAACTGAGAGAGGAACTGAATGAAAGACTATATAGTGTGTTGGTTGGGGGTTGCACATTGGCATGTGGAAACTGTGCTCCCTTTTCAGCTATTCAGCTAAACTGTGCTGCCTGTTTTCAACCCTCTTGAGAACCTGGAATATGAGGCAGAACAAGACTAGTGGGCAAAATCTTCAGATTCATATAGTCCATCCAGTATTTTCCTTTCTTAGAATGGGATAGAAGCTGACCTGAAGTAATTTTTATTAAGAGAAGGACAAAACAAAAGCTCAAGACAAGTAATTTCCAAGATAAAAACTTGAGTGGCAGATGTAGCTTTTTCTCTTACTACAGATCTTTTTCCAGGACCTCCACTTTCACTAATTCAGGGAAAGGCTTGAAATGTCACACCTAATTGTCTACTTTTCCTTATAATAATTACATCTGTTTTTGTATGATTTTAGTCCAAATTCATGTACACCAAATAATAAAAGATTGAGTTCTGTATGCAAGCACCCTGAAGCCTGACTCAAAGTTGATGATCAATATTTGTAAGGCTACTCTCAAGGAGGACTATTACCTCTCTTCTGTTGCAAATTAGAGAGTCACAAAACTTAGAAAATAATTTTAGTGGTGTCTCAAATAAGAAAATATTGCATTGCCTTTATTCAGGACAGTTCTCTTTCTAAGTAGCATAGCAGCTGTAGCCAGATGACTTGCACAAATGTTTGGACACAAGATGCAACCATTAAAAACAGCTGGCAGGATGGATTTGCAATTATTCTTGGCTCCCTAGAAGAAGGTTTTAAGCAATGCAGAATGAGGAAATCTGTAATTTTTGTTGATAATCTAATTGATATGGACAAGTAATACTAATTTTTGGTCATTTTTACTGGATATTCCAGCAGATCATGGCATCCATTCAGGTGGTAGTGAACCACCATGGCTATTGGGAAAAGTATAATTTATTATCCACATTTTATAGATGGGAAGACTGAAATGTGGAGTGCCAACAGCAAATGTCTCTTTCAGTGCTGTAGCCAAGAACAAAGCCCAGACCTTCTTAGTCACATCTGTGCTTTCACCTGGACACAGAGTGATGGGGATTTCAAGTTCTTGTCACCGATTTAAGTGACAATATGTTTTTAAATATTGGCCACGGTAGAACTTAGCATCTCTATACCAACTAAATAAGCTTTTCTTTGAAATATCATCTAGAGCCATTGAAGGTGTCCATAGCTGTTGAATAAAATACGTTAATATATTAATTCTTGTGAAAATATTCCAAGCTGTCAAAACTTTTTATGGCTTTTTGGGAAACATTTAAATTAGAGGTTTTTATCTGAGTGCTTGGCATTATGATTATCAAACACTTTGTAATTTAAAGCTGATCAATGAAGCAGCTGCTTCCTTGAACTTGCCCATTAATAGCGTCCAGGGCTATAAAAAATTCCTCTCTTTACCTCTCTGCTCTGATCATGAGGGACATTATCCACCAAGCCAAAGCTCTGGTGAGCAAATTATATTCCAGTGTGAAATCCCAAGGTGGCATGAATCAATTTATGGGCACTTCAGTATTTCAGTTTATTCCATCTGTTCAGTACACGAATTACAAATTCAGACACAAACACTGTTTAGAGGCATATCATAAAAAGTTAGCTGAAAGTGATTTGTATCAGTGTATACTATATATGCTTTATTCTTCACACCATGCAGCTGTTACATTTGATGATTGTTCCAGATTCAAAATGCAGCCAAGTGGTGATTTTTATGTAGCTATTTATTGTAATAATTTCTGTAATGGTTTTGATGTTTGTGTGGTTATACAAAGACATTTGGGGTACAGCTTGAAGGACAGAACTGTAAAGTGGGACTACATTGACACTATCTTGAAAATATCCAAGTCCTAGCTAATTCTGTAAAAATACATTTTAAAATCTTGTAAGTATTACTCCAATTTTTTTCAAGAATATTTTTTAAAATTATCCTTAAATTAATAGTTTAGAAAATTAGCCAGAGTGTGAGGCGTGGGCAGGGGGTCCATGTTAAGAGTTATATAAATGTTTCATGAAGACAGAGGAAAGTGAAATTTGTGCTTTAATACATAGGTACAAGTGTCTGCCCAGAGCACTCCAGTGGACAATACTTCTTCCTCCCTCCCATTTGTCCTTCATTAACTACACCCTGAAAAACATAGAAGCAATTATTTGAATTGGGCTTGTAATTCGCATCTTTAAGTCTTATCACTCCTAGATAATTGATTAAAACAGTAGTTAGGAATATTTTATCTCTTCCTTCTACCTATCCCAATCAGTCAGTAGAATCTTGACCTGACAGGCAAAACACAAAATGTTTCATATAATCTGTTTCTTTACCTCTGCTCCTTCTTGTACACAGTTATACCTGAGACCTTTAACAGAGCAAAGGTGTGGGTGGGACATATTTGCCAAGGAGATGATCTGGACATTGAATCCTGTAGGGAGGAGTTCACCTTTCTGTAATCTGTATAAAGTACCTGAGCTCTGAAGAGAGGCTGGATTTGTAAAGCATATGTCTTGCTTTTCAGTAGGAATCCTGGATCACAGCCCATGGCATGGGCTCTAGGTACCCAATGCAAGACTATGCTGTAGGGCACAAGCACTGAAGAGCCTGGACATAGACAATATTTTTTTTACTTACTGGTGGGTGTCTAAGTTGGCTTGCTTTTACATTGGAAAGTCCATGAGAGGGGTAATGTTGCCTTTCTCATTCACAAGTGATGTGTTGTGCCCATTTTTCTTCTGCCTAGCTCTGCACCAGGCTTTCAAACATATGACTTCTATCACTTGAGTGAGAGTCTCTAATTCTAATCTATTACATATTTCATGATGGAGTGTGTTAGATGTTTCTCAACTGGAAGGCATTCCCATGCCCAGTAAATATTGAAAAGTTTCACATCTAAACTGAAAATACTAACTTCAGAAAATTAAAGTTATACAGCCACTTCAAATTACTCTTTCAAAAGTTACCACGTCAAATGTTGAATTTGTTATTTCCTGTCTTCTTCCTCAGAAATATGCCATAACTGATGTGCCTCTTCAAAAAACTGAAGGATTTTTTTGAACAGCACTAAACTCCAGCTTGTATGGCATCCCCTACTTTTTTTATTAAAATTTGCTCATGAGAACAGCATCTTATGACTCATTATTTAGTCTGTTGCAAGTTCTATTTTAAGTTCATGGTATCACTGCAAAAAATTTTAAATATCGATTTAAATATATGCTTGTCATATTATGGGGACATATTTTTACAAGTCTACAGATTGGCTTATTATATGGTCATCCAAGTATGCAATAAATACATCTCATTGTAAGAAATTTCTCTTTATCTTGGAAAGAAAGGAAAACTAAAGAAATAAAACAAACCCTCAACAGTTGTTTGACCTACTGTATTTGGATTAGCTAAATTAACTAGAACTGTCCCAAATGTTAAAACAGATTTTCACATGAAATGAGAAGATTTGAAACCTTCAAAATTCCATTTTCAATTTGATATTATTCATAATTAATTGAAATAGTCTCTATATCAACTAGCAAGAATTATATATACAAGATACTTTGACTTTAATCACGAGTATTTATCTGGAGCTATGTGACAAAATGAAAAACAACAACAAAAAATGTTTGATGTAGATAGGAATAAGCTGAGAAATGCCTTCTTATGTCAGAAATGTTTTATAGAAATTAAGAAAAAGAGAAATCATCTAATTGAGAGGATACTGAAATAAGGCTGGCAAACAAAAACTAGTGTGTAAGAACTTCAGAGAAGTACTGAATGCTTTTTTTAAATTTGCATTTTCTGCACTGGGAGCTCTATAGACAATCTGAATTTCCAAACAGCCAGAGCACTTCAGCAGGAAATTCTGAGTATCTAGAGCTGTTCAAAGTCATACAAGAATGGTACATCTTGAATTATTCACTTCCTTCACTCTTTTGCAAATTGCAGCCAACAGTTAACTTCACACTTGTGTTTTATACAGAATTCTTCTATCCTCTTGCTCTCAACAACAGCAAATGAGAAAATGTTTAGAAATAGAGAAAAAGGGCAGAAAAATTTCTGGAAACTTTCAGAGCAAAACATTTGCTTAATTTCTGCTCTTCTTCCGTTCATATCTTAAAGATGCTGAATCAAAGGTCACACAGAAACTGGTCCTTTCCATCTAAGTGTAGACATTTATTCTCAAAGGACTAAAATTTCTAAGTAAAATACAACAGTCACTTAGGGAGTGAAATTGAACCTTTGCCCCAAATCCCCAAAAATATATTGTGGAAAAGCCTATGGAGCTTGTTTTAATGATATCACAGTGGAAGTTGAAGATACATCTGCAGATGGCTGTCAGGACTGTGCTCAGGTGCCTATGCAGTGTGCAGCGGCCCAGGTGTTTGCCAGCTGTTCTCCACTCCAATGAAACAATAGGCTGACTTGAGACAGGGTCACTGATTGAATTTTTGACTGGCTTCCTGAGGAATTATGGTTACAGGAGGCACTTGAACTGGTAATTGTAGGCAGTTGTGTAGATTCCCCTTGGGATCTCCTGCTGTCCACAAGCCAATTGACAGGCATGATTTATATGCTTAGACATCCTGGGTGGAGAACCTGGCTGTTGCAGAGACTTCCCCAGGCAGTTCCTGCTGTAGAATTACCCACATAGTACACAGGAAAGCTGCTTGTCAACACTTGGCAGAAACTGTTTATGTATTTGCAGACATACTCACATAGAACAATCTTTTCCACAATATTTTCGTCTTTAATTTCCAAGATTAAAAAATTTAGTTTAAGTTAATCAATATAAATGGATCATGCATTCTCTGGAGTGCTCACATAGGATCGTAGCTCAGATTGCTTATAAAAATTTAGTAGAACTAACAGTTTGAGAAGTCTCTTCTGGTCTGGCCAAGGACCCTTAAAGTGGACTCCCATCACTACCTGGGCAGACACTGACCAACTACTTGGAGATAAAATGCCCCATTTGAATACCATGTCATGCTAAATATCCCAACAAAATAGTTGGATTTTTTTTCTGTTGGTGTTTTATGTTGTTTTGTTTGGTTTAGCTCTTTTGCAGTTTTGTGGGATTTTTCTTTGGAGATGGTAGGCTTTCTTTGAACAGTTTGTATACAGTGTACTGTGCAACAGGCCGAAGAATTTGTGACCTTCTTCAAAATTCTGGAATTGGGATAAATCACATTCATCTTGTCTTTTGCTTATGCTTTCATTTCTATAGGGAGGAGGTCTAAACTTGAAGCTAGCAGTCATAGTCATCTTCAGTGAGCATGGATGTGATGTAATGCACATGGAGAGAGGACGATGGAATGCCTGCACAGGGTGTCTCAGACAGGTGGACATACAGCTCATTTAATAAGTCTATGGCAGAAAGGCTGTACCCTTAAGGGAGCAGTTCACATATCTGGGATGAGGATGGGCCAGTGGGAGAAATAGCAACTTTGATTGATAGAGTTGAAAGAACCCCAACATTTTCCATCTCCTTGGGTTGGCAAAATTTGGCTTTGCCTCCTGCCAACAGAGCATGGAGCATGGATCATGGACCAGCAGTGTGTGAATCAGAGTGCCTCATCAAAGTGCTGAAATTATATGAGTTGGACCAATGTCTTATTTAACCTAAGGTCATATCCCATCCTAAGGTGAATCTTCCCTCCCTTAAAGCTTAGAATTCTGTGGCAGGGAAATCTGAAGATCTTCTCCCTACAAAATATAAATATTCAGAGAAATATTCAGACAAGAAAAGAAGACATTTTGTGTAGGAAAGGACTAATCAAATTAAAATAAGAGCTTCACAAACATTTTCTCAAAGCATAATGCAAATGTTCTGGGTATTTTTTATAAATTGTCCAAGAATTATCAAAATTTCAAGAATTCCAACATGTAAAAAAGTCTGGAGAAAACATTAACCTAATCAGAAGCTCAGTAGATGTGCTTGAATGTTTGTGGTTTAATTTCTCAGTCCACATCATCCTACTTTCAAATATTTAATAACTGCAAGATAGGAGACAAACAAATTCGTATGACCAAAAGCAGTCAATAGTGAACTGTCAAAGTTGACATTTCATGGACTATCATAAGATGGATTTATATTAATAAACTACTTGGAAGATGTTTACTTGTCAAAAATATCCACAGAAATCAGAACTTATTAATTAACCATATGCAAACAGAAGATAAGTGCCTCATTTGCACTGTAATATAGTTTAGCTTCAAAATAAAACCTGATTTCTAGGGGGTTTTGGAAGACATTAATTATGAAAGAAAGAAAACCAAAAAAACCAAAACCAAAAACCAAAAAATAAAAACACCCCCCCCCACAAAAAATGCAAAAAAACCCCCAAAAAAACCAAAAAAACCCCCCAAAAAAATGAAACCCAAACCAATAAACAAACAAGGAAGAAAACTCTCTTAGAGGAACTGAGTTTATCAAAGACAAAAGAGGAGTAGATCTCCAGGTTAATTCTGTACTAATGACCAGTCTCGCCCCAACACCATAATTTCAGAAATTAAATAATCTTTATTTATACAATATCTCTTTTGCACTAGTCTCATGCCTACTAAATATTTACAATTCAGTTTTCAATTTATAGTTTTACATTGGCAACAATTTTATAAAATATTTAATAAACTACTCTACTTAGTAGCTTATATATATATCATTTGGGAATAATGCAACAGAATTGCTGGCAAGTTATAGCACCTCCTAGGGTGCTGCTTCATTGAAAAACAAACCAGACTTATTACTCTGATCAGTATTATAATCTTATATGGCATATGAGAGCACATTGAACACTGCTGCTCCTATCAGTGGATTCCCAATTCTTTTATATTTGTGTGTGGTATGGAAAATGGCTGTCTGATTCATATTATTCTCTTTTTTAAGCAAACGTGGACCCTGTTTTTATTAGAATATATGAGATTCTGACTTATACCTGAATGATATATTTAAAACAAGATTCAACAATATTTCAGTATAGATTCTCGAGTCTTTGTTTTGTATGCAGAATCTTTAGCTTTACAAATTCTAGAGACATTATTAATTGAGAAATTACAATAATGAATTTTAACTAGAAGGAAACACTTGCTAAACTCTTGAATTCCCTTTCCTAATGATTTTTTTTCTAGAGCTGCAGCATGAATTGAAACATGGAAAGTGACAGAGTATCATAAGCAGTAATCTAACAATGTAAAGACACCTGTACTCTGCCTTGTTGTGGGGAACAGCTGAATTTTAAGAGCAGAAAATCATCTAGTTCTCAATACTTGCTAATTGAGTGAGCATTTGACCACTGGTCCACAGGAAGAAAGAAAAAAAAAAAAATGGTGGGGGAGGGAAAGACTAGGCAGAAAACACATATACAAATCAACTACAGCCTTTAATTTGTTGGAAGTAGAAATTTTAATGCTCATGAAGTATCAGCTCTACAGTATTCTAAGAGATCTTGCAGCTGTAAATTGCTTTTGCCATTAAATCAATTCAAAATTCAATATTTTACTTGGAAAAGGCCAAATTACTACAGAACTTTGTTGTCCTCTGCTTACTTGGGAGGGTAGGGCCAAGATTGCATATAATTTGTGCCTAGCAGGTTGTGGAGGAAGGAGTCTTGACATGTAGAATAATAATGAAAATCAGGATCATAGACTTTTAAAAAGTAAATTTAGCCATTTTTAAAAAGTGTTTAAAAGCTTAATTTAGCTATTCTTGCACATATTGAAAATTGGACATCTTTTGCATCTGAGATATTATTTTGCTTCTGGCTCCTTTTAATAAGTCATGATGAATGTTTAATGATGTTCCTTAAAAATATCCACATTAACTAACCATGACCCCTTATCTAGGGCAAGAAAAGTGAACACTTAAGTTAATGACCCAATGTCTGGGGAGCCCTATATTCTTTAAAGTACAGAACAAGTGAGGACATTTATAGATCTGGTGGGAGATAATAAAAAGTGCCCGATTTACATTGAAAGTCAACAGGAGTCCTCTTTGGACCTCTAAAAATCTCTCCATTTATCGAGTAATGGGAGTGCACACAGGTTATGTCATAAAGTTAAGTGCACAGATAAAGGCATTTGGGATGAGAAAAAATATCCTGTACTCTTCCTAGACAAATTTTGACTTGGATGGATAAATTTCTGCTTCTATATATAAAATGCCCCATTGGGTGTCAACAGGGTAATCTAAGATTGCTCCACTTGTGTCCTGAGAATACGTGTAGCGTGGTTAATCACTCCTGTGTTTCTCAGCAGTTTTAGCTTCTCAGTCTGATCTTTGTGCAAAACAGAAGCTGGTACTTTTCTGGGGAGAAATAAAAACATGGTTCTTTGGGGTTACAGGCAGCATTTCCTATGCTGAGGCATTTTTGTCCTCACCCTGTATTCATCTCACTTGTCTTCAGGTGCTTTATGAAGAACCAAGATAGAATCCTGGTTGCCCTGGCTGTTGTCTATGGGCACTGAAGAGAGAGAGGTTCCTCAACAGGCACTGCAGCCCACAGGTGAGTTGTAACACCTTTTGTGCATACCCATCACTGGGGCTTGTTGATGGAGCACAAGGTATTGGCCATGGGAATAACTTAGTTCAGTGTATGATGTGGAGTGACACTGGGCATGCAATTCCTCTCCTAGGTGACTACAGAGAAAGGTAGGAGAGAGTGACTGATTCAACTTCCTACTGAACTTTTGGCTTTTACATGTTCAAAACAAGAGTTTAATGGAAATTTGCTTTAGTGAATAATACTCTGCTTCTTGTAAAGCACTGAATGAAACTAATGATTTATTCATCAAAATAACAGAGAACTTTTCTATTTTTGTCATAAAAAACATGCTTTCTTTTCTGCTTATCCCTTTTGAAACAGTCTGTGATTCTGTGATTTTAAACTCATTCCATTATTTATTTTGAAGATAGATGCATATAATTGCTAATTCCCTTTCCAATTAGTTTTCCAATTTTTCCTAATTTTTTTTTTTTAGTTCTTCCTTACTGATAAATTTTAAGATTGAAGTTGACTTATTCAGGAAGTTGATTGTGATTTCTAAATCCTTTTGAAACTTTTGGGAGATATCAATACCCTATAAAAAGAGCAAAACCACAAATATGGTCAAGAGTATTTAACCTATCTCACAATGATTTTACCCATGAAGGGCAATGAGAAATATACAAAAAGTTATCAAGGGATTTCTCTTCATCTTTATGATCCTGACAAGGTCTATAAATCCATTAATTTACAAGTTCAACAGCCTCTTTTGGTCACAAAGCATTGAATAGTAGTTTAGCAGGACAGAATCCTTTTTTTAAGAGATATGGAAAAGGTTTTCGGTTTTTTTCTCCTCTAGAAAACAGATGTTTCCAGACAGAAACAGAATTTTGAGTTTCATTAGAGACCCATACAATAACTAAGCTGTTTCAAATAAGTAATTCATAGTCAAAATAGACCGTGTGTCTCTTGTCTTAGCAATGAGACATTTGGGAGTATAATTTCAGAAGTATCTTTGAAAACAGAACAAAAAAATCAAAACACACAGTTACTCTCTTCCTAGTAGGTCATTAGGAGTCAATTACAGATGCACTATTCTGATCAAATGGGATTAATTGAAAACTTTGTCAAAGCATTTGCTTCTTAATGATATGACAACATGCAGTTTATTTTTCATAAACATGAAATTTCAAAACCAGATCTCAAAAATATTTTCTGTTTTTATTGTAGCAATTGACCTCAAAGTATTACACATGCACACACTTGCTGGTATAGGTTAGCATATAAGCTAACATACATGTATGTATGTGATATATCTCTGTCCAAATATGTGTACCACATGTAGACCCTCTTCAGGGTTTAGAGCTAGGCTTATGCTCAATAATTTAATGCTCTGTTTTTGAATGAGTTAAAAAAATGTTACACAATATTTAGTTTTCCACATGGAGTACTGCATCCAGCTCTGGCCTCCCAGCACAGGAGGCCATGGATCTGTTGGAGCAGGTGCAGAGCAGGACCACAAAGGTGATCCAGGGGCTGAAGCACCTCTCTTATGAGAAAAGGCTGAGTAAATTGGGAATGTTCAGCCCAGGGAAGAAAAGGCTCTGGGAAGAACTTAGTATCTCTAGGGAGCTGACAAGAAAGCTGGAGAACTTGGAAGTATTCAAGGCCCAGTACGATGGGGCTTTGAGCAACGTACTTTAGTGCAAGGCATCCCTGCCTGTGGCTCGGGATTTGGAAATGGATGATCTTTAAATCCCTTCCAACTCAAACCATTCTATGACTCTACAATTCTGGTTGGTTTACACTTTCATTTAGCTCAGCTCACAGTTAAAAAAAAAAACTTGTAATATCAATTAGCGTCCATGGAATTTAGCATTCCTTTTAATAAGGCCTGTTTGAATTTTCAAAATTTTCTTCTCTGTCTCTTTCCTCCTTATTTCTATTCTGTCAAAGAGAACATGAATATACATGCAACTTGAATGGATCAAAGTTGAAAAACCTGTAAGAGAAGCTCTGGTGAGTCAGACTAAGACCTCATGCATTTTCTTTGGTATTTCATCTCTGACAGTGGCCATACATAGATGACCAAAAAAAAGTAAAAAGAAGAGGGCAAGGATATAGCCCTTTTTTCATTAAGTTTTCTAAAAGCTTTTTCAGCCTCCGTATACATGTCTCCATATGGTCATATGTTTAATAATTCCAAACAGTTTTAATTTCTCTGAATCCACCTATCTTCTACCCATGCACAAATTTAGCAACTGTTATATTGGTGTCAAAAGACTACCAGATTAATTTCACAATGCATAAATATTTTGCAGGTATCTTCAGCCCTCCCCCACAGACAGTCTGTAATTGCCTTCCCAAGGGCAACCACATCCACTGTTGCATTCTTGAAAGTCTAATAAATTATGTCAATAATCAACATGTCCTTTAGAAAGCAGCCAGAGTTAAGGCAAGAGGTTACATTAAGGTATTCTGAGTTACAATCAGTTATAATCAGTTACAAGTTTATTTTCTGAAACACAATGGGTTTGAAATTTTTCAAGAGTTTTAATGCATTTATATGGCTTATAAAATTCAGTTACTAGATTTCTATTCATTTAGAGGTCTTTAGCATAATTTCATCCATTCCATTTACTAACATTTAAAAGAATACATATGGAAGTTGCCTGTGCACTTAGAAACTAGTACAAATTCAATTAGATGATACATAATGTAATTATATAATTTACCTATTGCTTTTTTTTTCCCTGGGGTGCCTTTTCCTGCTCATCTACTTTTCAGCCTAGAAATTAAACACATTCTCACTCTTTTTCATTTGAATAAACTGGACAAAGTTAAAGAGTAGGATGTAACATATTGATAAATTTATGGAAATGAGAAGAAAAAATAATAGAATTGCCTGGGGAAATCTAAAGAGAATATAAAGGGAGTTTAGATTAGTGCAATATGCATATTAATAAGTCAGAATAAGGTATCCATTTATATAATTCCAATGCCTTCAATCTATTTCTGAAGTTGGTCCCTGGTGAGGAGGCTTAATTTAAAACATAGAAATGCATTCCAAGTTCCTGAACTCAAAGAGAATGCAATTAACATCGTTTGCCAAATGAGCCCATTGCTATTTTTCGAGACTGTTGGCAGAAACACAGGTGCTTATGCTGAATCTTTGAGACCAGGACACACTGGAAAATGTCCCATCCATTGCTCTTGTCCACCACAATTCTAAGTTACTGAAGATGTTTGGTGGCCAAGAGCTTTTACATGTAAACTGTGAAGTACATAACAAATTTATTTATATGTAAAATATGAAGAAGCAACATTAATGCTGTTATTTAAACAAAAATCACACACACTAAAATATGCTGTGACAAGTACTATTATATAGTAATGCCCTACAGTGTAACCAATGGTGCTTCCATAATTATTTCCTCTGCTAATGATAGATGGAAACATTGTTTCCTGTTTAAAGATAACTGTTGGAAAATTTTGACCTTGCAATGTTGACTTCCATGGCTACATTATCAAGACTATGCATTTAGAGACATTATCCCCAGTGTTGGAAAATGAGTAATGGAATAAGTTTTTCTTTTGATCTCTTTGTTCCCACTTTCAACCCAATTCATACCATTGATTAAAAGCAAGTTTGTTTTGAGATGCTAATGCCCTGTTTTAAAGAAGTCTACAGCAGTTTCTTCAAAGCTGCAGAAAAAAAAATTGAGAATTTTTTTACATTGAATCACTTTCATATTGTTTGTTCTTCTAGAATGTTTCTGACAGAACTGCTAGTGGTCTGAATGGAAGAAGATGAGTTGCTATTCAGAATGTTTTTGTAAATACAGTTTAAGCTAACTCCAGATGAGAGCCTTCATTTTTATTCTGTGATACAAGTTTTGCTTTTCCAGTTTATCTGAGATTTCAGTCATTTGATCAAGTAGATGAAATAATGCTCTTATTTAGTTAGGTGGTGACCTAGGTTTGGGTAATCTCCATTTTAGCCATCTATCATGCAATATCTTCACAGCAGCTGCTTCTTTTCAGTTTCCTTTAAAATGAAAGGAAAAATATATTTAATTTTAGCAGAGACATCAACATGAGGTCAAGGTAAAAATGTGAGCTAGCCTAAGCATAATAAATAGATATCTGTGTGGACCTGCATTTAGTCATCCAGGCATATTATTACAGGCAATATTGAAAAGGTTGGTTTGAAATGTTTGCTTGACTGAAATCTTATTTGAATAATGTTTAAAAAGTTATACTCAGTATTTGCAAAGAAGTCAATATTTGTTGCAGAATGATTTGCACAAATGAAATAAGATTAAATTAAATTGGTTTAAATGCTTACTATCCTATAGCACAAAGCTTCTACACATCCTCAGCAATACCATGTGAACTGGTAATATTCAAGGATCCAATAATAAGTGTCAAGGACAGTATAGATATAGATTAAAGCTTATCTATTTTTTATAACAATGATTCCTTTTCTTCAGGCTTAATACATACTTTAGGATTAAGGGTGTTTGCAGACTGTCTTTGCATTAATTATGTTGATGTCCTTCATGTCATTATGAATCATCATGTAATTTTTCCTGTGCAGTACAGTCTCTTTTCTAATATTCTGTCTTTTGTCCTGGGCAACATTTTGAAATTTGTTTATATTTTTTCATGGAAGACAGAATGGGTGAGATTGGAAGTGATCAATTTCCCTGCAGAGAAGTTAGGGCAGGGTCACCCTGTGTTTCACAGAATTGTACCCAGACGGTTCTTGAAGATCTCCAGTGAGGGAGATTCCACAACCTCTCTAAGGATGTGGCATCCTATGCCAGTGCTCAGTCACCTGCACAGCAAAGAATTTCCTCATATTCGGGTGGAACTTCCTGTGCTTTAGTTTTTTCCTGTTACCTCTTGTCTTGTGGCTTGGCAGAACCGATTTTCGCTTAGTTTACCAACTTTGTTATGTCTGGGGTGAGAAAATTCTTTCTGTCCCCAGCTGTTTACACTGAAGAATCTGACTTCCATTTTGCATTTGACTCGATTTGCAGAAATATTTGTAAGTAACACTTTTGACAACGTATTTATTTATTTAATTTCACCAACCAGAACACTGCTTAATGAAACTGTTGGAGGTAATGACTTTGAAATAAAGAACATCCAAGAAATGTAAAAGTTTGATGAAATCGAAATCGAATACTATTGAAATGAAACAAAGATCAGTGTCATCTTTGAGAATACATACAAGTACTTGCTTTCTTTTTTTTCTTTTCTTCTTTTTCTGTTTTTTTGGTTTGTTTTTTTATTTTTTTTTTATTATTATTTTGGGTTTTTTTTCCTTTGGTTTAATTGGTTGGGGTTTTTTTTGCTGTTTTGTTCTTACTTTGTATTTATTAATCTTAAAAATAGTAAATTTTAAGGCTAGTAGGTTTTGCCTTTTAACAATGTAAACCTATTTTTGGGGTTTTTTTCATTTTTCGGTATAACCTCAAAATACTGCTCTCTGTCTTTGAAAACATGGGACGAGCTTATTGCTATATTACCCTCTAAATTCCACCCTTATTGGGCTGCTGTGGGAGTCCAGGGTTTTTCCGTGGCTCCTTTGGGGGTGCAAAAACCCCCCTGACAGACTCCTCAGAGACCCCTGAGTGCTGCCCAGGAGCTGCAGGGGCTGGATTTGGCTCCTTGGGAGAATCTGCCCACATTGAGAGAAGAGACACAGAAAATAATGATGAGTAGAGTGTAAATTAGAATGTTAGAACGTAGATAAATAGGTTTTCTTGAATGTTTATGATAAGGGACACGTGGCCAAGATGGAGAATTTGGGGGGTGGACACCTTTTCCTCCTTCTTCTCCATGTCATCCATGTTGGGTGACACGTTGGCCTCTTGGATTGGTTGGGGTCAGGGCTGGACCATTTAATAAAATTGTATTGTATTGGGAAAATCTTGTAAACATGTAATACGTAGTACTAACTATGTAAGATAAGCCCTGCCTTGACCAGGTGGATTCCACCATGGATGCCAGGCTGAGCAGACCGCTGCTGGCCAGGCAAAGTGTCCCAGAGATAAGAAACAATAAACAGTCCTTGGAAAAAGAGAAAACTGTCTCCGGCAGTCTCTCTTCGGCGGCTTCGGGGAAAAGCAGGTTTTGAACCACCTTCGTGTCCCTCTGGGGTGATCTTGGGGCAGAGGAGGAACCCCAGACTGGGACAGGCTGCAATGCTTTTATGTTTCTCATGTTATTCAAAACTTATCCTTAATTGCATTAGGCTATTGTAAAAGGAGTCATGTAAATATTTTACACAGTAATTTGCTACTTTAAAACTATGTTCCTGTTAAATGTCAAAATGTTGGTTTCTATGCATATTTATGGTAAAGAAATTGAAATAAAAAACAGTAGAAACAATCCCAGCATTAACAGTAATAGGTTGTTTTCTTAGGGAACTATTTCAGGGTTTCTGGAACTAGCTCTTATCATCCTCATTTGTACAGAGGGGCTTTGCCATGTCCTGGAGTCAGATAGCTCATATTTCTTGCCAAAGTGTCAGATGGTGCTGTGCTTTGAGTCATGCAGTGGTGTTGAGGGGAGAACACAGGTTTTATTACAGCTCAAACCTACACATTGACAGAAGAGTAAGAAAAGGATGTTAGTTAGGTGTCTTTCTGCTGTTTCTAAGTGGGGATTTTTTTGTTTTGTTTGGTTTTTTTGGGGGAACAAGTAGGTGTTGTTTATCTGAATTGAAATGTATATATTTGTAAGCTGTCAAAACACACTGAAGGCATTTATAAAGGTTCTTTCATTCTGAAGCAAATACCCACCCACCTTGAAGGTGCTTTGAGAAGCTTCTGATAAGAAGTTGTAGTAGCACAGGGGTGGAAGGATGATTTAAAATGTCAGGTCTACCAAGGTTCTTAGTGCTGAAGGGAACAATTATTTTGATGGCTTGAAAACATAGCACAATATAGTGTCAGTGTAAGAAACTCTCAATGAAAAGCAGTTCTGTCCTTCTTCGGACGGAGTAGTCTGCAGACAAAGACTGAGCCCACCAGTGATGTTGCTGTGCCATGAATCTGTGCCATTACTACACTCTAATAAGCTAGCTCAGGTTCTTGAAACAGTATTGTCACATTAGAATAACTCTCCCTAGACTGTTTTGTTCTGCTGAGAAGGAGGATTTATTGCCTGGACAGGGCATGGTTACTGCTTCCACAGCTTCATTTATCTCCCTCAGGTTCATTGAAATGTGCCAAATAGAAGTCAACTGTCCATCTTTATAAGAAAACTGGCCTTATCTTTAGAAAAGGAATTTTAAATGTACTTAGTGTGCAACTCACTGTTGAAAAAACTCCAGTTATATGGATATGAACCTCAGCTGGTTGAGGATCATGTAGAATTTAATTTTGAAAACATTGATTTATTGAATGTATCTGGTTAGGGTTAAAGGGGCAGAAAATATATGACTTAAAGATTCTTTTCACTTATTCTGGGAGCTTCTTTTCTGTTTCTATGCAGTCTGAAGGTCCTAATGTCATTGATCCGTGCAAAGCTATCAGAGCATTTTTTCTCTATTATCATTACATCAATGCTGAGAACCTGGAGCCAACCAAAAGAAATGAAATTACTTATTTTGGATTTTTTGGCAGATAAACCACAAAATACTACTGCACCTTCTCTGGCAAGAGCACCTGGTGATGCATGCAAACAAGGTCTGTTATAATGAACTGCTGGCCAAGAGGAAGCAGCAGATTTTAATCTTAAGACTTATGTCCCCTTGAGCATATGGTACTAAACAAGTATCTTTCACAGCCCA
Organism: Erithacus rubecula; assembly: GCF_903797595.1. Classification (NCBI taxonomy): domain Eukaryota; kingdom Metazoa; phylum Chordata; class Aves; order Passeriformes; family Muscicapidae; genus Erithacus; species Erithacus rubecula. The sequence goes on along the minus strand of NC_136689.1, from coordinate 82,340,907 downwards.
ACTAGTAATGAGAACTAACCTGAAATGAGCTAAGAGAAAACTGCAACAGACCAAATAGGAGAGCCATATTCCATACTTTCAGTACAGAGTTAATTGCATTTTTAAAATTTAAAGTACATTGTTGATATTTCAAGAGGTGGATATGAATTAGTGGAATGTCATAAAACCAAAAAAAAGCCAGAAGGGGTCAAACAGTAGAAGGTTTTGGCATAATAAGCATTATCATTATGCTTTTGCTTATATCATGCTTCACTTGTATTCATGCATATCATGACCACTGCAGTCTAATAAAAAATCTGTTTCTTATATGTTCTGGAAGCCCTGAAAATATTTGCATCTTGCATATATTCTACCATTGAGACTCAAATGTGATGGCTGAATGAAATAAGTTAATGTCCTGATCTTAGATGAATATTTAAACCCCTGCACATGCAGAGAGAAAGAAATTATGAAGGAAAGGAAAAAAGGGAAATATAAATTGCTATACATACTGAATCTGAAAAATTTCCACATCCTTGAAGCTATTTCAAAAAATTAGGAATGCCTGACACCTAAATTGCATGGATAGCCAAGTGCTGTTGGCACAGATTCTTGTCACAACATTGTTCAAAGGGAAGACCTGGCATATAGTCAAAATTTATACCCCAAAGTACTAGAAAATTAGGAAAATTAGGAAAAGCCATCTTGACATTAAATTATTTTGTACACATGCAATATAAAAAACTAAATATTTGCAAGAACATATTCTTGATGGTTGTGTTCCAGTTGCAGACCAGGTGTGGTACTGCATTCTGCACTGACTGCTAACAGCAGCTGAGAGCCACACTCTTAGTATTTTATCTTGGTGTTTATGAGGAATAGAATATTTCTTCTATGCCAGGATTGCAAGAACATCATGGAACTAATATGCATACTTAAGCAAACCACAGAGGTGTCAGCACTTTTATAAATATACAGTGACAATGTGGATGTGTTTGCACGGCAGCCACCAGTACTTTGGGGAAAAGGAAGAAATACATACAAACACACACACACACACACGATCACACATCCTCATATATTTTATAAATATATAATATTTTAATTCCAGATAGATTAAATTATTTCTAGATTAATTTCTAGTGAAAATAATTTCTAGGTTTATTGTGGTCTGTTTTGCTTGCTTTTTTTTTTTTTTTTTTTTTTTTTTTTTTTTTTTTTTTTTTTTAATCTTTGGTAGACTTTAAAAGGAGAAGATTGAGAAATAATAATTTTAATAATTTTGCATTTTATGAACTTGCATGATCAAACAAATGGAAAAGCATTTACAGCAACTTACTTTCTAAAATACTGGCCCAGCTGCAATTATGGTGGTTATTTCATGCTACTGGTATAAAATAATTTTCTATAAGAAAAGATTAATTCTGCTGATGCATGCTAGATGAAAACAAAATGATGATAGAAAGTGTGATGAACTAGGTGTGTATCATATTATGCCCGTCTCCATAGAAATCTTAGGTTCTTGCATTTAAAACTATATGGACAAATAATTTATGTAATACACTGCTTAGCTAGTTGCTTTAGAAACATAACATTTAGGTAGCACAAATTTCCTTATTTGCCTTTTTTTGTTTGTTTGTTTGTTTGTTTTGTTTTACTATCTGCTTGTGTCTGCTTGGTCATTAGAAGATATTACACTTTAAAAATTAATTGTAACCTTGTTAAAACCATAGGAATATTTGTGCTCCTGTAAGAAGCTGAACTACACATAGGGCTTAAATATGGTGAATGCCTTCCCTGGCCCAGCTTGGGGTAATTTCCTCTTGTTTTGTTGTTGATTTCCTGGGAAAAGAAATAGATCCCCACCTGGACACAGCCCTCTTTCAGGTGGTTGTAGAGAGAGATGAGATTGTTCCTGGCCCTCTTTTTCTCCAGGTTAAACAATTCCACTTCCCACAGCTGATTGTTACATGACTTCTGCTCCAGACCTTTCACCAGCTCCATTGCCCTTCTCTGGACTCGCTTCAGCCCTTCTGATTGTCTGGGGCCGAAAAAATAAGCACAGGATTTGGGATATGAGATGTTTTGTCTCCCAATTGGATGAGATCTTCTGACCTTAACCAAATAGCATGGGGCTGTTTTGTGGTCTGTTGGAAGTTTCTCTCATCATTTTTAGCCATGCAGACTTATTTTAATTTGGATGCATTCCAGGGAGGCAATTAAAGTACTGCATAACTTTTGGTGTATTTTAATTTGTTCTTCAAAGCAGCACCTACTGATGTGGACTAATCAGCTTTTATGTGCCAGTGAAAGCACAGAACATGACAGATGGTAAGCCAGAAAAATTCATGTAGCTAAATATCCACTGTCATTGTTAGCCTAGAGAATGACAACTTTGGTGTCATTTTGTGCAGGATATGAAAGTTTTCCTTCAGCTATAGCTAAGTGCTCAAGACTTATAAGATTGCGTGTAGCATGGTGCATTGGAACACAAAACATCCAAGTGACATATCAGTGAGGTAGTCCTGATGAATGCCACAAGTTCAGTTAGACAAAGCATAAGGTTTGTGGCGATGTCACTATGAATTTCTTGATCAGTGCATCTGGTTTCCTTACCCTCTCATAATGTCTATTACTAGCCATTTATTCACATTAAACTTGTGGGGAGATATTTCAGGTGTCAATTAATAGTCTAGGGGAAAAGAATCAAGCAAGTTCTACTGATATTTCTGCTCAATATTTTGAGGGACCTGCAAAAGGCACAATACATTCTATTTGAACTAAGAAATATGTGCCTAAGAATCCTTTCAAGAGATTGAGCTCTTGGTATCAGGAACACCAAAGGAGAAATGCACTTCAAATTAATGTTCCTCCAAAAAAACAGAATTTAATGCAACCGCACAGGTTTTAAACTAAGATCTCTGTAATACAAAAGCGAATTCTAGTGTAACAATTAAAATAACTGAAATTTTATTTTTAAAATACTGCTTCTTTTATGGTGATATTTGAATTTTATTTTAGCTTATGCATTATATAACTTATCATGTCAGCAATAGGGAAGCACTGACTTGTCGATATTTACTAGAAAGGAAGTATTAAGATTTAGGGTAGGAGGATAGGAAAGAGGAGGGTGATATGATTTCAAAACAAAGCCAGTCTGAATACGTATCTTCCGCTCAAATTACCAATTATACTCCAGATATATGGTTCCTAAACAAGCAATAATGTTTGGTATACTGAAATTGACAATAGTTTTTGGTAATTTGTGGCAAAGTTTATTTTGGGGTGAAGCTTCTTATCTTGCATAAGTAAACATTTTATGGAGCGCTGTAGAGAACTCCTTATCTCCACTGAGTATGTTGAGATTCTTTTATTATTAGTGAATATTTGATCGCTTTGGTGCTTTTTGACCAACTCCTTCTCTCAGATACTGTTTGCCCAAATGCTTTCTTGCCTCAACCCACAAGAGACAAAAGGTTTTTCAAAGAAATCACATATATATGAAAGCCAGTTAAATAAATGAATGGCTTGCCTTTGTTACAAGCTGAGAAATTTTCAATGAAAAATATTTGTATGTATTGCAATATCTTCTAAAGCCCAAAAAAATTTAGGCCAAAATTGGTAAATAAATTATTAAGTCCATATTGAGGTAAAGGGAATTCAGGCAACATCTTAATGTTTTCTCATTTCTCTGAGCAGCTGATGCAAATACGAACAAGAACAACACCAGCTAAAGTCCCCTCCCATTAGTCCCAAATGGTTCTCTGATTTTCATACTGACTGATTTTTGTGCAGAAGTCTAGGGGAAATAAACTTTATTTATACTACTTAATTGCAGAATTGACTCCACATGAGAAAAAAGGAACAGAAAAGTGGAAATTTGCAGATTTTGCTTAAAAGCTGTGCTCTTCCAGCTTAAGTTTCCACAATAAGGTGTCTCTCACTTTCACATAAAGAATATTTTCATGCATTCTTCATGGAGATATTCTTGACTTTTCTTTAAATATGGCTTAGATGGTCTCATCATAGGGCTCATACTGCTCAGATGGCAAACCTGTATTTACCAATTTGATATCAGAAAATTTCCTAACTGGAATATTTCCACCATTTATGGGTTGACTTAAGAACTGTTGACTTATTCCTCATCACCTAGTTTATACTCTTCCTTTTTATTAAATTCCAGCTGACTGTTGTACTTCTGCACATTCAGCTATATCTGAAAAATACGCAGCAGCTCTAATTCTCACATTTAGGACTGAATGCCTATATTGTCCCATTTCCCTGACACTACTGAATTGCCACAGCACTTTTTATGCTTTGCTTAATGCATGTTTTGTTTGTTTTTAAATAAGTGCAGTCATCTGGAGGGTTCTTTTTTACAGTTCACAGTAGAGTTCACACGCAGTTCACACACACAAGCCCAATGTATCCAATCAACAGTAAAAAGAGAAAAGCTACATGGTACTAGGTAATTGGAAAGTAAATATAGCAAGAAATCCAAAAATATTTCAAACAGATTGTCTGAATGTGTGAAAAGATGGCTCCTCTTTCCTGTCCAATGCAGTGTTTTTGATAAACCTGTAATATATCACAGAATGAAGAGGGAGAAGACAATGTTTCATATATTCAGACAATCTGAAGATTTGCACAAATGTCATACTTAGAAATTGCATTCTATCCTTTTAAGGGTCTTCACATTTTCCTGATAAAATGATCAAAGAGTCACAAATAATGCCTTGCTTTTACTGTGAGGACCTTTTTTCCCCTCCAAAATTGCAAGGCTCGCATGAAGGAGGATGTTACAGAAATCCCAGCAAAAGAGGAAGAATCTCTGATGAGCAGAGCTGGAGGGAGAGGAAATAGAGAAGCAATATAACCTGTGTGTTGAAGTGAAGACTAATTTGATATTTTAAACAAGATCTAAAGCTGAACACCTTTTTCACATGTTCAGCCTGCCGTCATGCTTAACAGAATGTTGCTTTCTGAGAAAGATCCCATCCAAGTTTGCAGATTGACAGTCTCTTTCCTTGGAATAACCAGTTCATTTCAGCTGCCAGCCCAGGAACAGTGCCAATAATTTCTTAGAGAAGATCAGTAACAATATCTAGATGAGGATGTTTGACCCTAATGAATTTGAGGGTTTATTACATGAGATTATTTTACTAATTATTCTTGCTTCTCCGCAAGATTTTAGATTGTGTGTCAGTTCACTGAATCCACGTGCCTCATCCTCACTTCTGCTGCTCTTCCATATAATCTCTTTCACTTTACCTCCTCTTGATCTTAGATTCTTATGCATGATACAGAATTCTTGACCATCAACCCAACTCCAACTTCTTTTTTGTTTTGATATTGCAACTAGAACAGCTATTTTTTCTTTCATTTCAAACAGTGCAATTGTAAACTAATATTACCATCCATGTTTCTTCATCTGAATTAGTTTCTACAGTCATATAACATAAACTTCATCTCTGAAAGACTGATCTGTTGACATCAGAGAGCTTTATAATGTGTTAATCATTCCCAGATTTGAAAATTGAAGCAAGATTTCAACAAAATTGTTGTTTCTTGAAAACAACCTAAGTTTTTATAAAATAAATGTGCCTTGTTTTCCTTGCAAAATATTTTGCAATGACATGACTATAAAAAGCAATGAGGACATAAAAACATTATCAGGTATTATATGTACCAAAAATTAATCTGTATTGTTACTATCAAAATTAATGAGCAGTGGTACACCAGTTTGAAGGGTTAATCAAAGACTTGTTTTTGAAGTTAGTCATAAGACCGGAGAAAAATGTTTTTCCTTCATTCTGATGGTAGTTGCTTTCTGGATAATTCTAAATCCTCTCTGCTCAAGGTTGGCCTTTAAAACCACATGTCACAATAACGTCATCCTGAGCCCTATTTCCCTGCTATTGCATGCCAACAGAAAACTTTCTTTTTTATGAAAGTGCAAGAACAATGTCAAAATATCATTGCCCTTGTGTTTACTGAGAATTCAGTTTTCCCTCTGCTTTTGAAAGAATAAGGGAGGAGTGACCATATCTAAGGAATGTGAGAAACTCCAGACGTAAGGATTTTTCTCAAGGATCACTTTTTTAATAAAAACTTGTATTTTGTGTTGAACATGTAGATACCATTTTTCTTAAAAACAAAAAGGGTTCAGGAAGTTTCCTCTCCTTATATAGAAACAGTTGATATTAGTTTTAGATTCGCTGGATCTTTCCCTACATGTTTGCTACAGTCCAGAAAAAGATAAATTGTCAACCACTAGCACTCTGGCTTTTAAAGAAAGGCAATAAATATACAGCCTTTTGAAGAAATAAAAATGTTTTCCTCTTTATCATCCGAAAATAACAACTCAGATTGAAGACATGAGGGCACTTGACCTGAACCTTTTTTGTTCCTGATGACTTTAGGTTTTTACAGGTTACTTAATCTGCTACAACCTGAAAAATCAATATCTTCATATTTTACCTTAGCTACCCAGTGCTTGCCTCTATATATCTTCCTGTCAGAGAGAAGGCTGTGAAGCTGATAAAGAATCTTGAGTTTGGATTAGTACATTTCACAATGTAGATGTGCGATAAAAAAGAAGTCACAATAGTTCAATCAGTCTCCTGCAGAGAAGTAAACTTCATTTAATTTTGGATTTGGCAAGATCTTGATCTTGACCGGTGTAGTGGGAAAACCTAGCCTATCTTCACATTTTTTACTTGAATAAATAAAGGACAAAATTAAGAAGACAGTGTTTACTGAACTTCATCGCAGCTACTTTTATTTTAGATAAGTGAGTAGAAATTCAAAAGTAATGAAAAAATAATGATCACAATATGTGAACTGACTAGTAAGATTGTATAGGTTTCCTGCACCTTTCCCTCTATTCTGCTGTATTACAAAGGCAGTAGCAATGGACAGTAAAGAGAAAATATGCCAAAACATCTTCTCAGACTACTCTGGGCAATTTATTAAGCTGTATTTTTATCCGTGTCCGGTAAACTAACAAAAATTTGTATTACATTGTGAAAGTAATAGTATTGTTTTTCAGGAAATAGATGTGATTGCCTCAAACTTAGGATCAATAAAATGAGATCTAAATGTTTAAACTTACTTAATCTCAAAAATCTATCAGTTGAAAGAGATGAAGGAACTCGTGTCCAATACTAGTACATGAAAAAATATTTTATATGATTATCTGCAGAATATAATGGAATAGATTAATACAGATGTGTAATAATAACTACGTTGCTGCAAAGTGTATTAAGGGCTGTAAAAAGCTACTAATTCTTTATAGAGATAACTATTTAACTCAGTAATACTTGAGGTAGAGGTTTCATATAAATCCAAAATTATTTGCTTATGTCTTACTTTGCCAGTTTAAAAAGAATATGCCAGTAGAAATGCTATGTCCCAAAAGTATTTTCCTGCTAAAGAACCTTTCTTTTGTTCTCATCACTGCAGTAATGCTTGTCTTATTTTGAGTAGTGATCAGCAATCTTATCCAAACCATTCATCATTAAATGTGAGAGTATTTTCGTATCTCCACTATGGCTTTCTCAGCTTCTGTGATTTAGTAAATACAGATCTCTTAGTAAATTAAGCACCTCTGAATAGTCAGCTTCAATCATAGGAATCACCATTTCTTTGTGAATATGTAAATCACATACCAATCTCTCAGTTAGAAGCCTGAAATAATGGCCAGATGTAATGCAGTATTTAAGATATGCATGCTTGGCTGTCTTAAACTCAGTATTCATTGAAAGATTTGTTAATGTTCATCCCTTCTAAAAACTGGTCATTCTATTAATTTCCTGACTAGTAATTTAGATTGCAAACGATTTAGATAGATTTTAGTTGAACAAACACACCACCCTTGGTTGCTTATACCAGCTGGCTTAAAGGTAACACGCTGCCTGTAGCATTCTCATCAGATTTCACATTGACTGAAACTGCCTACAGCTGTAAATTTAAATATGTAAATATAGAGGTACTCATGTAAAAAGCAGTTATTCACAGTGCTAGTTTGGGATATAGATGCTGTTGGTTTTCCTCCTCAGGTACCAAGAAAAACTAGATTTTCTTTAATTTTTCAAAATAGTGCGTATTTAATTTATTTTTAGTGAATATTCCAGGCAAATGACTGACATCTCTCTTTTTCTTGTGTTAATATGCAATGGTTCATAATTAGTTTTCAGAACTTATAAAGCAGTCTCCAGAAAGGAAGGGGAGGGAGAATTTATTTCTTTGCTGCGAACCAGAGATTTATTTTTAATAGATGAACTCTACGCATATGGTGTCACTTAAAATATCAAGTTCAAATCACCCAGCTCCCATATACAGTCTCTTTTCTGTAAATAGTCAGAAACTGGATCTCAACTGCAGTATTCTATGGCTCATTATTATAACTACAAATATTTTCTTCAATCTGAAATACATATACAGACTGACAGTGCATTTCAGGATAAAAATATGCTTCTTGTATTAATCCTGAAAAAGTGTCTCTTGAGAGGTTTAATTGAATATTAATAACTGCTGATCTCTCAAAAAATGTTGCTCTTTATGTTTTTATGTCTGTATTGGTAGAAATGCTTAAAAAGCCTATAAGATTTTAGCAATAAGTTTCAGAGGCAATGGATAATTTTAGTCCTGTGAATTACACAACTATAATTACTAAGTCTAAAGTATTTGTTATTTAAAATTTATTTTTCAAAAATGTTCAATTATTTACCTTAAATTTCTGATAAATTTTCCATCTCTACCCATTGTATTCAAATATCATGAACTGACTTATTTCTAAATCCCAGAATAAAAATTAGAATCAACTTTGTGCTCAGGCCAAGTGTCTAAGAGCTTTGCAGAGTCTTCCACAACCTGAAAACCCTGACACATATTTTAAAAACCATTCAGGTAGTATCATGAACCTGCTTTAACAGCATGTTGCTTTGTTAATACTTTTGCAAGAAATTGTTTTTTCTTATCTAATTTTAGATGCAGTTTCACATTATACAGATGTTGCACTTTTGTTTTCCTCTCAAATGCACATTTGAGGGCTTTTTATTTTTAACAGGGAGTTTTTTTAATGGAAAATATCTTTTTCCTAGCAAACCACCAACAGGTATTACTGTGGAAATGCAGTCAAATGAGCTTCCTGCTGGTTTCAAAATATTTTTACAGCCATATGGTGCCTTTTTGTGACTTAATTTTTATGGCTGTTTATTTATATTCTATGTTTATATTTTCATGCATTTAAGTTTTGTCTGTATTTTTTTTATTTCAATTATAAATGATTACCATTTTAATATAAACTAAGGCATAAAAATGGCAAAATATTAGCACGTTTTATATAATAATCTCAAACTATTTTGTAACATAAATGAATGCTAGTTTACAGCATTTTTTTCTGATATAGATAATCCTTGTCATTTGAAAGCATTTAGCAGACTGGAAAATAGATTTACAGTAGGATTAAGTAACTTCCCCAGGATTAAACAAAGAGTTACACAGCTATTTTCTTGCAAGCAGGAGGAGCAGAGCTAGATATATTTCTCTGGTATTTGAAGGGAGCAATTTATGTCTCATGTGAGTACAGGCTTGACAAACTATGGGTTATTATTCCTACATACTTTAATGGGTATTTGTAAACCACAGGTGTTTGGTAGACTGCAACTTGGGATCCATGACTTCAGGGTTTTTTTACACCACAGGTAGTAGAATAACTGAAGGTTGCATTTACTGTGGAAATTTGAATGCCCTGTCTGTGACACTGGACAACACTATAGCCATGGAAACAGGTCAAGTTGTGCACCTGTTGAGCAGGTTCATAGCGGGTGCTGAGTTCTGCCCTGTGGCTTGTATACAGCTGGAAATGTGAGCATTTGACAAAAACTACTCCATGTGTATCTACACTGGGGACAGTCATTCCTTGGACTGAAAAGAAGGAATTCTGTAAACTGCACTACCCCTCAAATCTCTTGTTCTGAGGACACCCAGACTGCTTATGAAACTTTCACCATGCTCCAGTGAAATGAAACAAAACTACAAGAAATATTGTGGTTTATTAGTTCATTTACACCTCTCCCTGACATAAACATCACCATGGGCAACCTCGTAAAGATGCTCCATTGACCAAGTTCTAAATATACTATCACAAAAAACTCCAACCCAAAAACACACCACACCCCCCAAAACCCACAAACAAACAAGTTACATTACAAGTTACTTTTTGGATGTTTTTATTGTGTTTCCCTCTATATGTAAACTTTTTTTTTCTTTGAAATATTCATTATAATGCTTTTTTGTTTGTTTGTTTGCTTGTTTGAAAGTTATTTGAATCAAGGCAGAAGCTAAGTGAGAATATTTTCTTGCAATACCTACTAGAAACACACAGTAAATAGAAAATAGAAGCAGATGGATGGATGGATGGATGGATGGATGGATGGATGTATGGATGGATGGATGGATGGATGGATGGATGGACACTATGATATTCTTTAGCTCTTATTATGACAGCTGATGCTTGGAAAACTGTAATTATGGAGGATGTGATATTTATTTTGATAGTAGGAATTATCTAGTTTCTATTTCCACTGTAATCTTTCCAAAGAGTCATGGTCCAGAATTCTCCTATGAACTGAAATCAAGATCCAACTTACTTCATCTTTGAAATCTAATCACATGGGATTTTTTATATTCATTTTTACCATTGTTCTGAAAAAGAGAAAATCAAATGTGTCAATACAGAAAGATTTTAATGAGGATACAGGTTGTTACAAAATGTCATCTTGTGTATCAGGAAATTATTGTGCTTCTTTCAGAAATGGATGGTGATGAAAGCAAAAAATAGGAATTTTCTAATGGCTGTAGGACAGAGAAATCATGCACTGAAATGGAGATGTCTGTCTTCTGATCACCTGCACTTATTGTCTGGCAGAAGTAACCAAGCTGCATCATCACCCTTTGCTTAGTATAGGTATAGTCAGGTGGATATGTATCCTACCTTCCAAAGCTCCTCACTTTATACCACTTAAAAAAAAAAAAAAATAACAACAACAAAAGTTTTGAACAAGTATCCTTCTTCTTAGTAGTATTTGCATACTAATTCTGACTTCTACTCTTTCTTGTGAAAAACAAGCTCGTATGTGTCTTGGTACTTGATCAAAAGCATCTGGAGTAGCTATCAACAGATGGAAAACATATGTAAGGATAATTCTTCTGACAGGTTTTCATCATTACCTCTCTCTTTATTTTTGTAGTTCAAGACAATCATAAGCATATTTATCTATGAGAGACTGCAAGTCAAGTAAAAAGAAGAGGTTTTATGTAAGGGCAATAGCCAGAAGTTTTCTTGAAAGAGGAGTTGAATTATTTCTGCCTTCTGGGGCTCGGGCAGGGGATGCCTAGGACTGAAAAGATAAATGACTAGACACAGGCATTGCAATGGACAGAATCCATTATGCAAACCAGGGAGACTTTGCTACAGAAAGGTAAGAATTCTTGGCATATTGCCATAAACTCCTTGAGCATTATGACTTGCCAGTGCAGGGAGAGTAGATCTGTGAAAATAAGTTATTTTTTAATGTATGAATCATCAGAATATTCTAGTGCTAGTCAAAAGGACTGAATAAATGTTGCACATTTCTTAAATATACAGTGTGTATTATATGAGTTGCTCAGTGAATTAAATCTGACCAAGGTGCTTCAGGCTTTATATAAATTCTGTTTAAAACATAACCCTTGGATATAATCAATCTAACCTCAGGTATGAAGTACTTCATAGAGGACTCTCATCACCCTAAGCTATCTTTCTAATCAGTGCACTTCCACATTGTGAGAGTGATGGCCTGAATTACCTGCAGGACATGCTTTCTTCTCTCCACTGAATCTAGAGAGACCCTGTGGAAGCCAGGTATCTCAATTAAATGCTTACAGTTAGATGGAAGAAACTTAAACCTGAATGTGCCAAAGATTTGTATATGAGTAATGGTGCCCATTGTATAGCTGACTCTTCATCCTACGCAAACACTTTTAAAGATGGGGACAGGGTAGGTTTTCTGTACCTTTACACAGAGCAAAATTGGTGCTCTTTCAGATTTCACAATGATAATCTACATTTGCCTGGGAGTCAGTTCATATCATAAATGAAATTCTAAATGATGGAGGCAGATGCTTTTTCAACTTTTGTGATATGGTTTAGCACTGATTTAAACTGTTATGTATGCCTTTGGATTAAGATCTTCACATGGCAATATTTCCTCATTTGGTGTTCCTCAAATGTTGCAGATCCAAAATTTTTATTCCAATACTTCTATTTCCTTGAGGGGAGGACTTGTAATATTCTACTACCTACTACAGTCTCTTCTACTCTAGCAAGTAATTTTTCACTTTGTCTTCAAGATGTCAAAGAACAGTTCAAGCTATGTCTTATTTCTGGAGGGCTTACTTCATTTTGAATAGTTTCTTGAGTACTTTTAGCCAGTTTCTGAGGTACTGGCCAGAAGTAAACTGGCTTCTTAATTATTATCTAATTTCAGCACTTTGAGCTCCGGTTCAACTCTAGAATTAGTAATTTGACAAATGGGCTTCAGATTTCTTTCTATTTTGTTTGAAATCATTTAGTCTTTTCTGTATTCTGGTGCTACAACCTAAGGCAAAATGAAACCATGATCTTATGGTCATGCAAGTTGTCCCTTTTGTTCACCTGTTTTGGAAAACACATGGAGGTAGAGGATGATAGTGAAAAGGGAGACAGAGCAATGAAATCTATGGAAACTACTACTAGACTGGATTGCAGATGCATATTAATTTTTTCAAGAGCTACCTCAAGCATGTTATACTAGAATATAAGTCATTAAGTCCTAACAATTGATGATTCTTCATATATGTGAAAAGAGAGACACACCCTAATGAAATTAGAATCTAATTAGACCCTGAATTGTCATATTTCTTGAAATGACTTGAAATTGTGTGAACTCAAAAGGATTAAGATAAGATGCATCAACAAGTGAAACTGTATTTGACAGTGGTTCTTGTTTTGATATGAAAAATTGTAGTGTGGAGTGAAAGAAGAGGAGGGAAAAAAGAAGTATAAAGCATTAAAAATGTTTCCTCCAATTTAATGTTTTTTAATAATTAAAATTATACTTTCATCATATATTAATACTATTAATAATATTGTTTTTAATATTTATAATGTATTAGAACACAAACTATAACATAATTAAATTGCAAAGAAATATATAATACTATAATGCTGTTAATATAATGTATTAATGGAATAAAAGCATATAATAAAGAAAATATTAATAACATAAATAAAAAATTATAATTTTTAAATAGATTATTGTATTTAATTTTTAAATAAAATTTTAAGGATTTTTCCAGACCATCATATTGTTTTCTGAAAAATACCTTCACATTTGAAAAAGTTGAAGTTTTGCATCAGATAGCAATAAAGATTCTTTACTTTCTGTGTCAACATCAATCAAAGTTTGCTCCCAATCATATAATTGGGTAATGCCCATGAAATTCTGCTAACCCTTTTTTACATTACCAAGGGATCATCAGCCCTTAAGACTTATTTAGCTTCATTTTGTAATTTATGTGTTTGCACTTAAATCAATTAGTTGGATTATGTCAAGATTTCCTCATTAGGAAAAAAGGCCTTGGAATAATTTATTTTTAAGCTCCTTTCATAGATATTGCTTGGATACCTTTTAAAATAACCGTTTAGATTTTACATAAATAAATAAATAAATAAATAAAATTGGAATATTAAGACCTCTGAAAGTAGTCTTATTTATTCAAAGCAATAATTTAACTCCTGAATCAGCTCGGGACACCAACAATGAGAATATCATTAAACACACTGAAGAGTGCTGCTGCTACTTGCTTACTTATCTAGCAACAATGAAAAAGGACTGCTTTTTGAAAAAAAGCCTTTGAAAAGGACGGCTGAGAAAATACCTGAATCGTTGGCCATGTAAGAGGAGAAAAGAAAAACTACAGCATGTAAAACTAAAAGGGGAATTTCTTAATGTTGGCTTACCAAATTTCAGAAATGTGAGAAAAATATATGTGAAAAAAATATTTTTGCACATAGTGTAATTTGATTCCCCTACAAATTTCCCTCGCAGAGGATTTTTTCCCAGATGGGTTAGTTCACTATTGTGCTCTGTTGACTCAAATGACACTTTCATTTGGCCTTCTTTAGACCATATAGTAATTATACAGAGATTTTTAGGAACATTGGCTTATTACAGTTGTATTCAAAATATGTAATTGAAACACTTACTAAGATCATAATTTTGTTGGAGTAATAACAGCATGTTTTATCAATTGCTACAGAAAATCTGTAATTTTTTACATAATTCTTATGTGTTGTGTTGCATAAAAAGTAAAGAAAATGTTGGAATGTATTGAAATAAATATTTTAAGAATATTTCTCTTTGAAAGTATTATTGAAAACTTTACCTTACCAAAATATGGGTTTTATCAATTTTTTATGGCAAAAATAATAATTAAAAAAAAAAATACCATTTTAAATCCTCTCATGTGTGGTTTTTTTTTTTTTTATTGTGATCATATGTTTCAATATATCATAAGGCCTGATTGCAGCCTGCTAAAATGAATGCTTTTTGTCTCAGAAAAGCAGTAAAAAAGGTACTGAAGAGCAATGGGAACTCTACCATGACAAACTGTTCAAGTCAGAAAGGTATGGATTAGACACGGTCTTTCACAAGAGTGGCTTGACTGCATTGCTATTCAGGATACCTAAGACATGCATCATCAATTTCTGTTAAGCTATTAAATCTAGAGGCAGTTGATGTCAGGTACTTTGCTGTGGCTACTTTCAGAAATATTCATGGAGAGTAGTTTAATTAGTGGTATGTTAAGCTTCTGGGATTGTCTGTGTTCAGGGCAATATCGTTTCATCCGTAAACCTCACTGTCAGTACAGAATGAAATATGTGAGTTAAGACTTCCTTTATTTTTTTTTTTTTTTTTTTTTTTTTTTTTTCCTGACAGCAACAATGATATAATCTTTCAATTTACAGAGTTTTGGGTTTTGGTAGTGGGGGCTACAGGGATGGCTTCTGTGAGAAGCTGCCTGAAGCACCTCCTGCCCCTCCTTCTGCATTGACCTTGGTATCTGCAGAGTTGTTCCTCTCACACATTCTCACCCCACTATTCTCTGTCTGCAGTTACAACTCCACAAAAACTTTGTTATTTCTTTCTTCTTAAATCTGTTATCACAGAGGTGTTGCCACCATTTCTGTCTGGCCCTGCCTTTACCACTGGCACATCTCTCTTTGGTCCTGACACAGACTGGCTCTGTCAGACAAGGAGAAGCTTCTGGCAATCCAAACTTAATTTAACCTTGGATGAAACAACATTTTCAACTCTAAGATTTTTTAAATAATCTATATTTTGACTGAAAAATATGTCATCTATTAACAGAATATGAAGTGCAGCAATGCTGGTGAAATCCACACAAAGTTTTAATAATGCATTTATCATGTAAACAAAAAGCTGACAAAAGAAGGGAAGATAATAAATGTGTGACAAAAATGCTCAGCTCCAACAATCACTATGATTCTTTCAACTTAATTAGGTTTGTGGGTTTTAGTCTATACTTAATACCCAAATACCTAAATAAGTGCAAATTATGTTTCTGATAAATAAGGGGAAACTTTAAAAATAGCTTAAAATATATTATTTCCTTATGTCATTTGAAAAGGAAGAATGAAAGAAAGGACATATGGAAGAACTTTTTTTTTTCCTTTTAGAGAAACTTGCAACATGGTTAAACACTTGAATTTTGAAAGAAAGCTGCTGAGATAAAGAAAAAAGTCCTGCACTGTGTGAACTGTAGAAATTTAATATGTGTATTCAATGTCTGTCTTTAACACTGCAGCTCTAGACACAGACAAATCTCTTGGCTAGATTTTGCCTCATAAATTCTGCTGTGTTAAGAAAGCCTCAGAAAATAACATGTGCATTTGACCCATACTGAATATTTTTGGTTTTTATTAGTTAGATGTTAAAGCCCTCAAGGTTTGCTTTGCAGCAGTAGGTCCCTGTATTTGTATTCATAGTCTCATTAGAGTCAAGGCATAATTTAGCTTCAGAAAAGCTGGTGCAATGGGTGATGTTGCACCTTAAATTGTTGTGATTGCAGTCTAATATAGTCACAGAAAACAACAGGGATTATAGCTTTCATTCCCTAATCAAAGACATTTGACACATCTGGTGCTGATTATTATATCAGCAAATATAATTATATTTTCTTGAAGTTAAGTGAAAAACTGTACCAGAATTACAATTCCACAGTCTTAAAATGTACTTTTCTATTTTCCTAATGGAAGTCATCTTGTATGGGGTAAGAATAGAAGTAAACTACCAATTGATATTTTGAGTTGTTTCTACAAAAGAGATATTCATCCTGTAAAATCATCTGCTGAGAACCACATAATACAGAGGCAGTACTTAGAAAATTATTTCTGAAATGAAAGATTTTACACTTTTATTTTGGAAAATATTGCCTTAATTCTCTCAACTTACCAAGACTCTGATATGGAGCAGAATGTGTAATAAAAAATGAAAATTACATCTATAAAACAATTACAAGCACAAAAACCAGAAAACACTGAGAATTGTTAGTTTTGTACAAATAGCTCCATTCTTATCACCTCCATTTCATGAACATTTATTTATTCTGTGAGGAATTCTCTGTTGTTAAGAGGCAACCAATTGGCCAAGACCAGAATAATTGTAAGAATTCAATGAGGAATGTGATATATATGGGAATTGTTTAAGCTGGGGAAAAAAAAAAAAAAAAAAGTATCTTGTCAAACCAGAAAAATAAAGAACTTGTTAAGGTATGTCCACTTTGAAAAAACACAACTCTCTTGTTTCCCTCAGATTCCTTCCAAAAGCAACAGCTCTCTGTCCTGTCATGACTAAATAAGACAAATTCTGGGCAGTTATTAGAAGACTCTACTGTTTGAGAACAAAGTCCAGTCTAAATAATGTGCTACCACGTATCAGCCACAGAAAATTCTTTAATGTGACAATATGATTTTAAAGATTAATATTATTCAGAGATTCTGTTTTGGCCACATTCTTGGCTCTGAAGGGTCAGTTGCAGAACTGCAAATAAAAGGCATCTGTCTAAAAAGTGCAAAATTTATGTGGTTTAATGAAATATCTAGAACGTTATCAAGGAAGCATTCTGAAGAGGTTGTAAAAAGTATGTACATAATTAGATTAATTTGAACAATTTAAAAGTATTGTCAAATGTTCAGGCTAGACAATAACTCAACAGTGAAAGGTGTGAGAGGTAGCATCAATAAACTGCAGCATGGCTTAAGTGCAAGCAGGAGGTTTAGATATACTAACAGGATGGACTGCCAGGCTGGTTTGTTTTTCATTTCCATCCCAAGCCAGTGAGAAGGCAGATGTGGTGTACTGAAGGGACCTACAGAATTTTCAAGAGAGATTCTTTCCACATCAGCAATTCACCCAAGAATACATTGTAGGGCAGGACTAATATGCTTGCATTTCAGCCCAGGTAGAACTGGTAAATCTAATTTTGCCAGATTTTGAGAGAGTTTGATGTTCTCAAGAGAGAACCACTTCATAACTCTAATTCAGAAGTATGTTGCTAAAGTTCAAAAAGCAGTCCGATTTGCATAAAGTTTACTTTGACTTTGAAATGGCAATGAAGGAACAGGGAAATTAACTCTTTCTGTGGGAAATGAAGCTCACACTCATCAATAGTTGATCACTCCATTATGGGAAAAGGAATTTTTTTACTCAAGGAAATAAAAGTGTTTGGTTTTGATAACCATTTCATTTGTGTAAAAGGGGAGCACTAGACCATGTACCCTGATGTACTCAGTCCATTTTGTGAAGTAAATACATCCTCATTGGATGTAATTATGTAAATGTATCAAAGAATAGAAACAGAAGAAAATATCTTTAACTTTACAAGCATGAGAGATCCCAATTTGGATATTCAAGATAAAGGTTTATGAAGCCTAAAAAGCTAAGTGAGTAAGGAAATAATGTGGTATGGCTATATGAGCACCTCAAATAGCTTGCATCAAATGTCCTTAATTTCCAGTGCTGAAGACAGTTCTAAGCCAAATATTTTGGCATTCTTTCATTTTGATTAGAAGAATTTTTACTTTTGGGATTTTTTGGCCTTGACTTTAAATTTATAATGACTTTATGGCAACAGGTTGGGGTTTTTTTTCTTAATGTAGTAATAGTAAGACCTGTTTGAGTTGTCCAAAGTTCTGTTCTCAACAGTTCAGTTTACTTCACTCTATGAAGATAATGAAATCCTAGAATCATAGAATGGTTTGGGTTGGAAGGGACCTTAGAGACTGTCTAATTCCTGCCCCCCAGAATGGGCCAGGACACTTTTCACTAGACCAGGTTGCTCAAAATCCCATCCAACTTGACCTTGAACACTTCTAGGGATAGGACATCCACAGCTTCTCTGGGCAAAATATTTCCATCCTCACAATAAAGCATTCATTTCTAATATCTAATCTAAACCTACTCATGTCCATTTTAAAACAATTGCTCCTTGTTCTATCACTGCTAGACCATGTAAAAAGTCCTCCATCTCTCTTCAGACACTGGAAGGCTCCTACAATGTCTTCCTTGAGTTTCTCCAGACTGAATAAGCCCAAGTTCTCTCAGCCTGCTTTCGTAGGAGAGCTGCTCCAGCCCTCTCTGATCATCAGCATGGTCCCTATCTGTGTGTGTGTATGGATACAGAAATATGTGCACGAATAAAAACTCGTAGTTTTTTACTGGAACACAAATGTCATATAAACTGGGAAAGTGTGTTTGTATTATGACAAAGGAAAAAGCTTCAAAGATGATTGATGCCTAAGATAAAGAGAAAATAGTGGAACATGCTGTGAGTAGGCACAATGTATCCTTGCACATGTGTTCAGGCAAACAGTAACTACCAGAACAGCTTTCAATAACTAAAGAACCCTGAGTATTTCAGTGCTTAATCTTACTTCACATTCAGGCTTTTACTGTGGTCTGTGCATGCTGGGTGGTAACTTTAACCTCCAGTAATATATTTTTCAACCTATGCCCCATGTAGGATCCAATACTGGACTTTCTCACAGAGTGCCTTCACCGTTCCTGACTTCTGACTTTATTGTGAGCCATAAAATATGTATTATGTTTCTTCAGAGATGCCAGTCATGTAGCCATGGGACTTCTTTCAGTAGAAACAACATTTTCCTCTCTCCACAAAATATACTTTCTGTATCTTCCAAATGTGTTGTCTAAATGTGTGGAAGTGTCATTCAACTAAGAAAACCAAAGGAATACATTTCCTTTTTCATAGACTTTCTTGCCAATAGGAAAGTATGCAGTGTGTATTTTCTGACCATTACAGATTTCAGATCATCACTAACCATGCCAATAAGGTTTTCCCTGCATGTTAGACTGCAATAATTATGCCATTTCAGGACATCTTCTAGTGCTTTCTATGACATTCATTTTCTTTCCTATCAGAACCTCAGAGGATCAGAACATCTAGAGTAAACTCTGACTACTGGAATAAAGGTTATTGTTGCTATGCATAATATGCATAATCTACCTGCATCTGGAGGCATGTGTCACTATCTCAGTATGAGAACCACGTGTATCTCACCCTATTTCAGTGCATATACCTCTCTTTATCCTCCTGCATGGGTTACCTACTTAGAGAAAAGTATTGTAAAAGTTTGCACTAGGGGTCAAAAAATCATTAAGAGGCAACCCTTACTTTTGTTGGTATACTTTCTGTTGCATATTCATAGTTGCTATTTATTCACTAATTAGAGACCATTTTCAGTTGCTAAAGAATTCTAGAGAGCTGCAATACTGCTGATGATGGGATTTGCTGATGCCTTGATCCTTGCTGTTGATGTTTAGTCAATGAAGTCTTATAAGCCCTTCATGCACCAAATGCTGTTCATGCTCTTCAGGTTTCTTATGACATCTTACCATTTAACTGATTTATAGAAAATCATTTCATCAAGCCTTCCACCTGCATGCAGTTAACATCCAATATATCTTGAGTTTTCTGGGTGAGAATGCATCCTTCCACACCCTTGTTTTTAGAGATCTTTATCATATATCATCATGCAAATTGCTTACTTGGACTAAAAATATGATATAAAATTATATTATATAAAATTATATTTCATACTGGTCTATCAGAAAGAAATACTCACATGCAAACTTTTTTTTTTTTTTTGCTTTGCATCACGTCACGAAAGATAAAAGGATGATGTCCTTATTTGCCTTTCTTTACAACCCCCATTTCAACATCAAAACACTAGCCCAAAGGAGTGGGAAAAGGAAAAAAGTGTGGAAAAGCTTTTAGTTCTTGACACCTTAAAATGAGAGGATTAAGTGAGATTTCCCTTGCCACCTCATTATCATCACAACCTCTTTCAGAGTCTGTCAGCTGCTTATGATGTACACGGGTTGTCCTATGCTGGAGCCAGTCCTTATCTTCTAACATAGCATTAGTTTTAATTTTATCAGATGTTTGGGATTTCAGATCTCTCTTTGATCTCTGAAACAACCATTTTTTGTAGAGGTGATAGAATAATGAATTGCAAATCACTTTTCACAGTTCTAAGATTTTAGTACAGGTATTAGGAAGGATAACACAATACTCCACAGGAAGTTGAAGCTTTTTCAAAAACACTGTGAAGCTTCTTATTAAGAAGAAGCTCCTAATGAAGACCTTATTGTCTGGAAAACTAGTGGTTGCATTAAGATGCTAAGAAAAGATTTATTTCTAACATTGCAATGTTTCTTTACAATGTTTCTGTACAATGAATGTGTACCTACAGGCCATAAGGACCCTATAACACTTTGTCCCTTAGGACTCCCTAATTCTGCTCATGTCCCAGGATCTTATTTCACCCCTCTGAGCTCAGTGACACCACAGTAGGGTTTCCAGCTCCCCATAGCTTTAACCTTCCTGGGATGGGGGCCCCACTGAGCCAGGACCCCTTGTGGGCCCCCATCCCAGCCTACCCTGAGTGGTTCCCATCCCAGTGACATGCTCAGTGCCCTGGGGCTGCCCCAGTGCCCCTTACTGCCCTCCTCCTGTCTAGGCTGGAGTGTTGGTACCTGGCCCTGACCACATATTTTCATTGGCTTTAAAATTCTTCACTCAGTCAACTCTTTAGATGAGCAGCTGAAAGGGTTTTAAGAGAGGAATGAAAAACAGAGATAACATGTTCAAGGGGACTGAAGAATATTTTTAATTCTTCCATTGTTACCAGACCTACTAAAACGTCTTGGAAATATGAATATTGAAAGCTGTGTTTTCAGATGGAAGGGGGTATTCTGTAACACAGATGAAGATCTCTGCAGAGATCTTCTGTAAGGAAATGAGCTGTTCTGTCATACAGCACATTTTTTACATGCTAACACATTTTACTGATTCATTATGTACTGTCTCCACAGACTGCTTTCTAAATTAGCTCTTCTTTACAGAGCTTCTCCAGTTCATTTATGCTTTTTCCTCAGTTACTTGAACATAATTTGTAAAGCTCGGACTGATCATATTGGAATTTGTCTTAATGAAGCTTAAATCAGCCCCAGAGTATTTATTTTTATTTAGTGAATGGTAATGCTTTCATATCTTCATTATTATTTTAAAATAAAATTTCAGTGTTCCAAGCAAAACATAGGACAATACCATGACTTGACTGGTAAAATTTGACTTTTCCTTGTTCTGGTGTTCAAGATTTTGACTTGATTTTTTTATATTCAGAAGTTTTCACCAGATATTTTATTAACCTGAAGATTCAGTCTCCTGTATTTCTGTTTCCAGTGTTATGTTCGAGACCAGTGTAATCAATGTTATGACTAATCTTTATAAAGCAATTTATTTTTTGTTATCACTTTTGGCTTTCAGTTTTCACTATTTCGTTTCTCAGAATGAGAGAAGGAGATCTTGAGTACATAACCCTGTCATTAAATCTACAGAGAAAAAAACCCAGAATATTCTTAGAGCCCACCAAAAATAATAGAGACACAACTTTTTTTTTTTTTTTTGAGGTCCATTGTGGGAGTCCAGGGTTTTTTCCTGGCTCCTTTGGGGGTGCAAAAACCCCCCTGGCAGACCCCTCAGAGACCCCTGAGTGCTGCCCAGGAGCTACAGGGGCTGGATTTGGCTCCTTGGGAGAATCTGCCCACATTGAGAGAAGAGACACAGAAAATAATGATGAGTAGAGTGTAAATTAGAATGTTAGAACGTAGATAAATAGGTTTTCTTGAATGTTTATGATAAGGGACACGTGGCCAAGATGGAGAATTTAGGGGGGTGGACACCTTTTCCTCCTTCTTCTCCATGTCATCCATGTTGGGTGACACATTGGCACTCTTGGATTGGATGGGGTCAGGGCTGGACCATTTAATAAAATTGTATTGTATTGGTAAAATTTTGTAAACATGTAATACGTAGTACAAACTATATAAGATAAGCCCTGCCCTCACCAGGCAGATTCCACCATGGATGCCAGGCTGAGCAGACCGCTGCTGGCCAGGCAAAAGGTCCCAGAGATAAGAAATTATAAACAGTCCTTGGGAAAAGAGAAAACCATCTCCAGCAGTCTCTCTTCGGCGGCTTCGGGGAAAACCAGGGTTTGAACCACCTTCGTGTCCCTCTGGGGTGATCTCGGGGAAAAGGAGAAACCCCAGACTGGGACAGTCCATGACTGCAATCATGTTTTCCTGTCACCTTAAATGCATTTAGACTCTCAGCCACAGGTCCCCAAATACAATTTCATTCTTGCAGATCAAACATCATCTTGCAGATCAAACTAAATAATGGTGTACATCTGGTTAAGGTGAAACACATCCGACTGTGCAGACAGTCTCAGACTCTCCCTACCATCTCTGGTGTCCCTTGGGCATCAACTCTCAGGCAGGGCTCAAAGGGGGCCTGTGCTGAAATTTTTTCCACCAACCTGTCTATAATTTGCTTCTTTTAAGGACTCCACATCTCTTAGCAGCAGTGGGAATTGGATAAAAGTGGGAAATGGAAATAGGAAGCTTCATGAGTGGATTGTCCAACTCCATCATCACAATGAGGGCTTTACAAATGCACACAGTCATCATGTTTCCCCTCACTGCAGAGATGTCATGGTCATAGTAGTGAACAGCATCTGTTTTACTTTCTGTTTCCTCCATTGTGTGCTGTTTCTTAAAGAAAAACGGGTCGACTGCTGTAACAAGACAAATATTATTTCTCCCATAGGAACCACCAAGCATACAAAGGAAGAAGAACATTCCAGGGATGATCTTGAGGACATACATTTCTGTTATCATGGGACCAGAGGGATTTTGTGGGTTTGCCACCAAGCCATTAAGTATACTGAAATTACTCCAGGAAGCAAATGCATGGCTTCACTTACACAGTGAATTGATTATATAATATTCTTATATAATTCCAAGTGACAATTTTAACTTCTCTTTTTAAAAAGTTAAATATTCTATTTATATTTCAATCAGTCTGTTCTCTTTTAAGTTTAAAGGCCTCTTACTCTTTTGGAGTGTTTCTTGCATTAATAGTACTAGAAACATCTCTTCAATGCTTTGCTGACGTAAAATGCTGTCCAAGTTATCAAAGCAAAAGAAGAGCTGTAACCACAGTGCAAGACTACTATGAATGAATACCATTGATTTTTTGGCTGTTTTCTTTAGAATGCTGCTGGTCCACTAGATGAGAACAATAATTCTTGAGACATCCTTCTCAACACATCCTTCTCAGAGATTTTTGGCACAAAGAAATTTTTAAAAAATCAATTCTGCACCATTTCTTTTTCCTGCTGCTTTTACTATTGTAATAAGTCCCTTATTTCCTCCTAATATTGCCCACTAGTCTTCTGTTTCAGAAGTCTATGCATAGGCTACATCTTCCTTTGGTGCATGAGCAGCTACGCAGCATCTTCTATCTCTAGTGATCCTAGTGGATCATGGACTGTTTTTCCTTACATACCTGCACCCTATACTCTTAGGAAAGGGTTGTTGGAAATTATTTACCCTTGTTGAACATCCATGTCACAATTGTGGAGCAGTCCCAGTCCCAGAGGGATTCTTCACTTTCACTAATGTCTGCAATTTCTTCCTGGACCCTTGAGAGTAGTAGATTTTAAGAGAGGTATATAATTTGGAGATTGAAAAAGTATAACAGGCTTTCCAGAAGATATCCCAGAGGATCCCAGACAGCAGGATTGTGCTGCTAACTTTTGAGATTTTCAGAGACGTGATGTCTTAGAGGAATCTGACTGAAGGGCTCATTTTCAAGTGGTTGGAAGGACTTATCAGAAATGAGGAATGAAAGTGAAAGTAAATTATTGCAGTGTTTTGTGAAGAGAGGAAATTCAGAGGTGTTATTCAGGAATGCAGAGGATGCATATAGGGGAGCACAGATTGTATTCTGTATCTAGGCAATGTTCAACAGCAGTTGCAAGAGCAGAAAGCTAGCTGTTGGACTTTTTTTAGGCTGAGGTACTGTATGTTTGGTACATGATTTTGCTGCCTGGAACAGACACTGGA
This sequence comes from Erithacus rubecula, assembly GCF_903797595.1. NCBI lineage: Eukaryota > Metazoa > Chordata > Aves > Passeriformes > Muscicapidae > Erithacus > Erithacus rubecula. The sequence continues at coordinate 82,316,323 of NC_136689.1, read as the reverse complement.
AACTTGTTAAGAGTATTGATGGATCCTACACTGGTGTCACAGATGGCTAAATTCATAGGATAGACCTGTCACCTCACAATGTACAGTCCCATTTCCTACTCACAGCCTTCTACATACTCCCTCTTTTCAGATGAAGTCCTGTGTCATCCAGCTCTCTACTTACTGCTCTTTTGGGAAAATGATGACTGGCTGTTCAATTGCAGATGATCTTCCTGAGCTTGCACAGGGTCTGGTTTGTGTGGACTGGTTGCCCATATATTGAGGGCAGTTGGTCCAGGTTTTACAGAGATATATTTACATGTTTTCGTGGCTTCCACACCAACAAAGGCATGCAAAAATAATCATATTGTAAAGTTTCAGATTTGGGAAAATGTTTGTGTTTCTGGCTTCATCTGGACGCTGAAGCAATGTCAGAAGAATGTATTTTTATGAAAGTGTGTGCATGCCCCAGTGACTAAGGTGGCCACTCAAGACACTGGTTTCCAGTCTTTCCTCCTTCCCCTATGTTCATGGCTCCTCCCTGATCACTATCTTATGTTCCAGCTTTCTCCTATATTTCCATAGTTGTAGGAGAAATGTCCCCATTCCTCATCCTGATCAGCAAGCTTCATCCTGACACCTGTTATACTTTTAAGAGCTATTGAAAAACAAACTCTCAACCAACTCTCTCAAGGACAAAGGCAAGTGACAAGGGACTGAAAGTTTTTATACAGGCAGTTTAATTGTTGCTCTATTTGTGAGTCTAAGGTTGGGTTTTACCCAGTGGGAATGGGTTTTCATCAAGGAGCTGGACTTGTGACTTGGTTCTGATATAGGAGTTAAACACAGTTTTGGTGACGTTTCAGAGGGTAAAGATCTATGCATCTGTGGGAGAAATATCTTAAACAACTTGGCCGGCACAGATTCTGATGAGATGACTCAAAAAAGAGAACTGAGCTCCTAATTTACCTGCCTAGACAAGTAAATTAGGCAAATGAAGGTGAAATGTGCTATTTAAAGTAATATTGGACTGATTCAGTCAAACAATTAATTATAACTATATGATATAGTCTCCTAAGACATGGGGACCATTTTCTTCAACTGGTATAGGGTCTCTTTGCAATTAATAGAAAGTTACACTTGCCAGAAAATATATGGCACAGCTGAAGGTTTATTTTTTCCTGAGACTCTGGAAGGGTCTGACCTCCATGCTTTCCACACATAGAAAAAATGAAAAGCCAACTAACCTGTAATCCAACCAGAAAGATAAAAATAGAGTCTTCTTTTAGGCTGGAACTCTAAATTACAACCAAAGTGTGGTTGCTTATAAATAAATAAATAAATAAATGGAATAAAAGAGACACAAACAAACAGTTAGACTTACAGTATTAAGTAGCTTTTTATTTTATTTGGGTTTCCTTAGTTTAACCAAACTAGTTAAATAATTTCACTACAGGGATTTGTCTTATTGCTGAACTGTTATGTAATGTTTCTCCTAACTAATGGATTTGAATTATAAAACTTTGTGTAGTTGAATGGTAAAGGCTCACCGTTCCAGCATAGTTTAGGAATTTGCTAAAATTTCTGTGAACCACATTTTACACTCAAAAGTTTTACAATATTCTTTTGTTTCTTTATTTTCAACTATTTGTTTATTTATCCATTATTTTGCCAATTTTTACAGATGACCAGTGAGTTAAATATCTGTAGATATCTGTTTCTTGCCTTTAAGAGAATGATTTGCTGGAAGAAAGGAATATCTTATCTAACCAGCTGCCAAATTTTATTTTCTTTATTCAAATCCTATTTGTATTGACTTATCTGAATCTTACTTTCTGTTGGGGTTCACTACTTTACCCAGAGAGGTGAGATTATGATTTCTCAAATATGAGACAGTAATTTAAACCTTTGAACAAACTACTCAACATACAACATCATCACTCATTTGGCAATAATCCAAATCACATCTCAATTTACTTTAGACAGAAAGCCTGGGTACATATTTGTTTTCTTAAAAGATAGATGTAGTATTTGAAGTCCATCAGCTGATGATGCTTGAATATGACTGTGTGCTATGCTACCAAATGACAAATATGCACTTCACATGCAATTTTTCTGATAGTCTGTAACAAAACAACGTACATTTTGGTGAACTTGAAAAATTGCATTGGAAAAGACATTGTCATTGAAGTGACATTCAGATCTATCACACAACTTCAAAGACAAGTCAAACTGGAGGATATATTTGACTGTACTGTAAGGAAAAACAGGTATGGTAAAATAAACAAACCTTGTCACATTACATTTTCCACGAATAAATCACAATAATGTGGACTTGTCTTTCCTGTTCTCACAGCCAGGAAAATGTTCACTTAGAGATGTAGTCATCAACAGTGAATGCATAAATAAATACACAAATGCATAAACATTTTCTTTTTGATCTGTGTAAGATCAAGGAGGATTTTCCACACCTGCTTTAGTCTCTTTCACTGTTAATAAAGCTCACTCTGGCTCGGTGGAAAGAATAAATGCTAAGGATATGATTTCAGCTAATATGCTTTGAAAGTGTCCTGTTTCTCTGATAAAATAGAGCCAGATGATACCAGTAGTTTTGTACTTATGCAACAGTAGGTAAGCTCTACAAGAGTTGGTAAAACATCTTTGCTGTAAGCTGACAGAGATGAGTTTATGTTCACATTTTCCCTTATTTTTAAAATGTAGTTCTCAGCAAATCATTAGACATACACTGTCTTCCTTCTAATTTTCTTAACTGCAAATCCACTCATATAATCTTTTGAAAGCTAATTTTTAGGGTGTAGTTTAGTCACAGATGTACAGCATTGCCCTAAGTTGTCCTGCTCTTACTCACACTTACAATGGTGTTTAACCATTGAAAAAAATAGTTTCAGTATTTTAAGTGATTTTTTTCCTTAATATTTCCATTAATGAATATCAGTTAATAAGTCAATGATGTCTTATCAAATGGTATCCATGAGATAAGCTTATTACTTATTTACTGTGTGACCTGATGCAAGAATGTTCCTGTTTTTTGACACATATATCTAAATTCTATTGAGATGTAGAGACATCACAGGACTCACTATCACAGAATCACTAAAAACTCTGAGTTGGAAAGGACCCACAATGATAATCGAGTTGAACTCTGAAGTGAAACACTCAGCAATTAATCTAATTTTCCATAGATGGCATGGTGCCTTTTCCCTGTGGGAATGCACCACACCAACAGAGGAAGCTAGCCCTCACCTTTCAGCCACAAATGCAGCCAAAGGAGGTGGGAATTGAAGTTCAAGGAGATATTCTGAATGAGAGGCATAATTGTTTCAGAGATATTAAAACCAGTATATTATAAGGTGCTTCCCCACATGAACAAATACACTTATGTCACTTGCTTTTTTTGACTTATTCTCTCAGAAATCTCCTTTTGTTCTCAAAAAAAAAAAAAAAAAATCATTGAAAAAGATTCATTTTTACTTTCTTTTATTGTAGTGCTTTTCTCATTTTGTTCTAATCAGGATGAGAATCAAAAGTGTATGTCTCATTTTTCAGACTGACAAAGGAAAGTCAGTGATAGATTCCAGAAGATTTGGAGATGTTTGAATTTGCCAAAATCTATATTCTTTAATTTGCAATGATAGGTTGTTTCTTTCCTTGTTTTTAAATTTTGATGTGGATGATGCACCTTGTGGGACTGTTTAAATATAGAAATTTCCTTAATAGAAAATAGAATTTCTTGAGTGGTCAGATATAATTTTGTCAACATTATTCTCTCCTTGAATAGAGCTCTGGAAACTAGAGAACTTGCAAATATTTTCTGGTTTATGTTGCTGTTTATCTGTACTAATTGTCAGCATTCTGGATGATGGTTTAGAAATAGGTATCTTTAGAGTTTCTGTAGATTCTATGTATTCAATGTCTGAAGAAGGAGACCTACTTTATTGGGAGAGATAAAGAAGACATAGCAATGAATCAATATACAAGTCACAGAACTGTACTGTCCAAGAGTATGACCATCATATTGGCAATGAAAAGAATAGTAAGCTAGATCTGAATTCCTTTCCTTCCCTGGTACTCACTTCAGGACATATTTTCAGTTAGCAGTAGTTCATCTTTCAGCTTTCCTCCAACAAATCTAAACTATCCAAACCCATCTGGTCTCTTTCTGCATGAGTCAGTTAATCATACATATAAATGTATAGATCTTAAAAAAATAAAAAGTAGAGGTACCTGAGCTCTCTTCAGGTTTGTAAATTGCTATGAGTTAATTTTATAGTTTTCTGCTTTGGAATATTAAAAAGAAAGTGTATTATGTTATCTTTTGACTTTTTCTTCTTTCTGGAATTCAATGTGCATTGAATTCCTGAAATATCCTAGCATTTAAGGCAACGTTATAAAGCAAATAAAGAAAATGAACCTTTTAAAAAGATTGAAATTTAAACATGAATGATATCTATTGGAGCAGAGGAAAACAATTTGTTTTGCATGAGTTACCAAGCCAGCAAGAAAAGTCTTTTGCTAGTATTTGTATGTATTATGATGTACAAACTGTTCATTTATTTTCTTTTCAAATGGATGCAATAAAAATTATCCTTGAAGGCTGCCTGGGGCTCTCACATTCCTGGAACAGTGTTTGTCCAGCTAGAGCTGTAAAAAAAGGAGAGCATATTAGTATTTTTCTTGCAAATGAAAATCAATTGCAAATTACTAAAGATTATAATACCACATGCTTTAATTGTTATACTGATTTTCTGAAAGATACTTAATAAGAAATGTAAATGCATAGGTTATCTAAATAACGGTTTGTACTCCCAAACCAAAAATTCCCAAATGCTGGTGTCTATTAATGGTAAACATTAATCTAGATTGCCTATGAAATCACCACGATAATAAGATTAATTTTAACTGTCTCAAAAAGGATGAAGACAATACAATAGTACATTAAAAATTGCTGTTATTCCTAATATTTGAAAGCATTCTTATTTTTGGTTCTGCAAATGCATTAGCTGTTACTGACTCCTATTTTTAAATATGCACACTGGATTAGAAATACCTAATACTTGCTAGAAGTAGGACAATACCTGTGTTCTTCCATAGAATTTGATTTACTTATTATCTGTGGAGTAGGGTAGCTCAGTCTAACCACCCCAATCTGCTTTCAAATGCAGAATCCAGATGAAAATATTTTTAAGTCCTTAATCTATTTTGATAGAGGAATATTCACGGTTTTGAAGTAACATCTTTTTCTCACATGTCAGTAGGAAAGAGATCCCTTCAAATTTCTATTAGAGGAGGAGGTAGTTCTCAAGGCCCTGATTTAAACTAGGGCATCACTAAACTAAATGATGAACAAAATATCTAGCCACAAATGGCACTGTCCCAGAGAACTGTCACTTTATGGTCCCCGGTATATTTTTGTATCCTCAAAAAATTTTGTCCCGACAGGGTTTCAGTACATTTAATTCAAAAAAATAATGAAGAGCAATAAGAAGTGTATAATGGTATCTCACTATCTCAATATTCTTGAATTCAGGCACAATTGGTATTTATTGCAAGAGTACGTAATGATTAAACTTGAAAATACATTTCAAGTTCTAACTAATTTTTTGTATTATTCTAAAATAGATATCTTCAAGTTAAAAAAAAAAAAAATTCACTACTATCCTCCCAAATTGCTAGTAACCATAGCAGTGATATAATACAAATTTAATGATTCTAAATATGATGCAAACATGATGGATTTGGAATAATGAGGTTCCAACAAAATATTTGTCTTTCAAGAGAGGAAGATTAATTTTCTTAGCTTTTTTATACTGCTGTGTGAGAAAAACAGTTGCAAGGATAAGTATATTTCTATTCTCTTTGTGATTAAAGGTGTATTTTTAAATGTATTTAAATGAGTTTAAGGCCTGCAGTATATTCAAAACCACAGATAAGTATTAAAAATTAAGTAAGTCCAATTTTTTTTTCCCAGTAAGCCTTTGCTAAAACACAGGTTGTCTGACCATATAATATGGTCATATACTAATACTACTGATAACAGAAGCAATATGAAAAAGAAAACGTTTGCACACCACTTACTAACACACATCAGCCAGAATATAGTCTCTTACCAACAATGTGCCTAGGAGTTCAGATGCTCATTAAATCATATAAATGTAGACTAAGTTTGAAAAAAAATCTTGCATAATAGTCAAACAAAAAGAAATAGATTCTTAATGCAGACTTCAAACAGTTGTGCAAGTATTTAGATTTTTATGTGCCATTGTAATATTCCACAGGGAGCTAGAGTTTGTGTTTCTTCTCCCCAGTAGACTTGGTTTTCCATTAGAATATTTTTTCTGCTATAGCACCTCTCCATGAAAGGAGGCAAAAAATAATTTCAAAAGCCATGTTATGAAAAATATGGATAAAATATGGATAAAATAAACAAATAAACAAATGAGTAATAGAGAATATCTGCAAGTTTAAGATTTCAGGATAATGACAACGTTTTCATGGAAAGACAGTGATCAGTTGTTGGAAAGCCAGCTTTTGTGTGGTGCCACAAAACACTAGGCCAAACCCAAGGAAACCAGAAAAGGCTCATGAAAAGCTTCAATCAGTCCTAGTAAACAACAATGACATTTAGCTGTTTACCAGGCATTTCAGTTCCAAAAGCTATTTGATTTACCATGGAATAAAAATGTTAAGCCAAAAGCAGGAAGAATCATACTCTAGGCTGCACTTGGGAAGAAGCTGCTGTATTTCTGCATCAGGCCCATAACAACTTTGGAGATGATGGAGAGGAAACTACATGAGAATTCACTTTGTGGTAGACAGCTATAGGGATTCACCGGATGAAAGTCAATCAAAACAAAGACACATCTGGTTTTTGTCTTTCTTCTTGAAATATATGACTTCATTTACACATTTTTTTAGGTAAGATTATTTGTAATAAAATATATGAAAAAGATGCAGAAAAAATATTCTGAGAGAACTTGAATTATAATACAACAAAAAGTATTTACTCTATTAGTGAATGTTAGCAATTAAACGATAATTTATGAAACTTTTTTCTACTATAGTAACTTATTCAGCAGATTATCTCTGGGGTGCAGTAGAAGAATTTTGAACGTGCTCAAAATGGAAGGGGATGCAAGGTTGTGCTGGTTTAGGCTAAGGTAGAGTAAATTTCTTGGTAACTGCTATAAGATCAAGTTTTGGATTTGTTCTGGAAACAATGATGATAATGCACAGACATTTGCATCACTGCTGAGCACACTCACACCGAGTCAAAGCCTTTTCTGCTCTTCACCCCATCCCACCATTGAAGAGGCTGGTGGTCCAGACGCTGGGAGGGCACTCAGCCAGGACAGCAGACCAAAGGGAAATCCCACGTCATATGGACTCATATTCAATTATGGGGTCAAGAAAAAGGAAGAGGGTGATGTTCAAAGTAATGCTGTTTGTTTTCTTAAGTCATGGTTATGTGTGATGGAGTGCATCTTTCCTGGGAATGGCTGAACTTCTCCCATGGGAAGTGGCAAATTAATTCTGTGTTTGATTTGATAGTGTGTGTGGCTCTTGCTTTCCTTATTAAAATGTTTTTGTCTCAACCCAAAAAGAATTTTCTAACAATTCCTTTGCTATTCTCTTCTCAATCCCAGTGAGGGGAAGGAAAGTACACAGCTGCATGAGGCTGTTTCTGGCTGGTGCTAAGCCCCACCACAGATATTACAATAATATTTGGAAGAAAAGTATTACAAATATGTAACTGAAAAATTCAATATGTTTGAAACAGATCCAAAGCATGCTGAAGTAAATATTTTCTGCCAAAAATTTTGTTTGGTCTTGTTGTGTTTCTTAATTTGCTTTTACATTCCTGTGGTAAATAAATCCTTTTCTAAAACCTGTTTGAACAGTCTACATAAAACACTGAAAACCAAAACAAATAACTATACGTTAAACAATGGAAGAGTACATGTTCATGTTTGTTTCCCTATCTTTATGCAAAGTACATTTTTCTGTCATAATTTATCTACACTCAAAGAGCCATCCTGAGCTGTATCAAGGATTTTTATAACCCGTTCTACCATATGTGTGTTTTTCAGAATAGAAAATAACAAGGCACTCATTGGTAACCCAGGGCTTTCTTTTTTTTTTTTTTTATGTTTTGACTTTTATTTTACATATTTTTCTATGTTAAAAGTAGATTTGGAGAGTATCCTACACCATATATAATGAGTTAGATGAACAACTGTTGTTACAGCCAAAAAGCAGACCATATCATTTCTTGGTTTGGAAGACTGATAATATGACCTCAGACAGGACTTAAAAGAGTTTATAAACTCCTGCACTTATAAAAGGGAATAGAACACTTTTTATGGGCAGCAGTTTCTTAGAATGATTTTCTCTAACCATTAATAACAGAATTCTTGAATATATACATATATATCTGATATCTCATCAATGGCCTCTGGTAGAAGGTAAAAAAGATGGTAGAGGTAGAAACCCCATGCTGCCTTCCTGCTAGAGGTGTTGAGAAGCTGCAGCAGATCTACACATTAAGATAGCTGGAAAAGCAGAGTGCATGAATAGTTAAATCCTATTAAAATCTATGATTGTGAAGAACATATGGCAGACTTAGAATAGTAATTTAGCTTCTTTCTGTCTCTTTTCTTAGAAATATCATTGCATGTATTCCATCAAATATGAGTATGAAAACTTGTTCCTTGGTACAGTGCTTGTATAGCTATCAATAGCAAAAGCAAAATTTACTGCAGCACTAATTGCTTTATACACCACATCACTGTGATAGTTTTGGCAGTCAGAGAAAACTTATTTTTTGATAGAAAATTAACCTCTGCCTTGGAATCTATACATACTTCTTACTGGATCATCCTGGATGTCTAAGATTAAAATAAGGTTAGTTAAAAGGATACCTTGGATTACTGTCCCCAATTGTGGACTACTACAGTCTTCTTGTGGTAAGTTCTCCCTACACAACTTGCATGTAAATATAAAAAATCCACTATTTCTAACGCAGCCCAGTCCCCTCTGATACTATTGTTGGTTGTTATTGCATGCATAAATATTACCTCTTGTTTCAAATTTTCCACACAGTATCAAAAGTATGACAGGATTTACACCTTTTCTCTCATGCATCTGTTAATCTCTTTTAATAACCAAACATTCTAAATCTAAAGCAGTCAGCTTTCTCTTCAAAACTCCATCAGTAATTACAGCCATAAACTTAAATATGCTGGGTTTTAAGTGTGAAGAAGAGTGCCAAGTGTAATGTTACTGACCAAAGGCCCACCATGTTTGTGAGAGGGAGGTACAGAAGCCCTGTTGGCAAAGCATTATCTGCTCACCATTGATGATTCACTGACACATAATCCAGTCTCATGTGCTGGGTAAGGAGTAGGGACTACCACTGCCATGGCTCTTCATTAAAAAGTCTTTACTCAACACTCTCAGCCTTGTGCAGTACATCTGTTGGGTTGATTGTAAAGATATTTAATGGCTCTAGGTCCTAGACACTGAGAGGAACATAAAGGGTCAGAAAATACTGAAACCACTATCAAACAATGTCAACACAGTAACTGAAAATTATCGCAGTTGTTATGACCAGAAACAACCTCTAAAAAATCTAAAGCATCAAACAAAGCGAAAAACTGTAGTAACTCAGAACTTGTTATAATGAATCATCTCTTCAAGTAGTACTGCCATGGGGTCTATTAAAGCATAGTTGAAATAATTTAGAAACTGAAGCAATATAAGTTTATAATGTTAATTTTATTTTTGAAAGATGGATTCCAGAACTACTGACTTGAAAAGCTTTTTTAAATCCAAGTCCCTCACAAGCTATGAATTGACAAATTGCCAACATGAGACAGCACATTTTGTTGCTGATTGCAGGATGGCAATTCAGCATTGTTAACGATTCTTCTTTCTACTCATTTTATGTGCCTTTGAATTCAATTATGGCTATTGTTGAGAGTGAATTAATAATCTTGATAATATTAAATTTATTTGGACTTTCAGTAGAGAAGATGTTTAAAGTTAATATCCCTTGAATAATTTACTAAGGAAGTCTTATATAATATAGCATATCAGGTGTCATAGTTAAAAGTATCTTTGCTTTTCTTTTATGATGTGTGCAAACTAGAACTGTCAAATTACCTGAAAGAGACTAATTTCTCCATGAGACTTCCTAAGGACATCTAGGTAGTAAAGTTGTCATATTTCTAATTTATTGATAAGTGTAACAATGCCTCTTGCAAGAATTAAATATACTTTTCAAAATTGTTTCTTAACCATATATTATTCTGACAAAAGAACAGCTCAGACCTCACTGAAAATCATTGTTCATTGAACTGGTCATTCTATTTGTAAAGCTCTCCTGAGATCCCTTGCTTTTAGTTTCCAGATTTTCCATATAAAGGCCAATATGATATGATGACAAACACCTTTGCTGTATTATATCAGTGTCTAATATTCAACCAGGTAGATACAGACTTGATCCAAAGAAGGGCTTACCAGGCCTTACTTGTGCTTGCCATGCCAATGCCTAACTCCAGGCTCCAAAATCATATTACACTAGAAACAACTCTTTATGGTTTGCCTAACATGGTCTTTTCATTTACTGAGTTGCAGTCTCATCACAGCACAGCTCTGGGACCTTAGAACCTAGCTTTTAGATTTCTACATTATGTTCCATTTGAAAATAAAAAGCTCTACTGGGAATGGACTAGCATATAAAATGAGCACTAAAAAATCAAGGGAGTTTCCCTGGAGAAACAGAGAAAGAGAAGATATCAGCCAAAACAGTGGTTGAAAAACCTAATGAATTTTAAATTTCTTTTACCGAATATCAGGTAATTTTATCCAACAGCTGAAAATAGATTTTACATACTAAAAGCTTTTGGGATTAATAAAACAGAAAGGAAAAATCCACAGTATATTACATTTGTATCAAAAGTTCCTGATCAATGCACTTATTCTATACAAAAAAAAAAAAAAAAAAAAAAAAAAAAAAAAAAAAAAAAAGAAAAAAAAAAAAACCACCAACAAAAAAACCCCAGTAAGAATATGTCCTTGATCTCCTAGCACTGATGCCTAGAAATAGAACACAAAATTTCTAGACAACATTAGACTGATAATATAAAAGATGATCTTTACTAGAAAGCCTTCAGGTGTACAATATGGCAAAAAAAACATGCTAAGATGATCTAATGATCCATATAATTTTATAAGATCAAGCAATTAGAGTATCTAGTCAATATTGTCCAAATAAAGGAGAAGTTGGTTAAGTAATCTCCCCTCTGGGTTCTTCCCCCTTAGAGCTCTCCCCCCAGTCTTCTACCTTACTTTTATTACGTCTGTGATTACATGGTGCAAAATAAAATATCCTTGGTGAGCAAACAACCAATACTAAACAAAAATTTAAGACTGCATCAATAAGCATTTGTACACTATGGGAAAGGAAAGCTGGAAAATACTAGAAGTTATACCTAGTCATTTAACAGTCTGCAAAGCTGAAAATATGTAAAAATACATAAAATTAAAAAATCTTTAAGCATCAGCACAAACACATTGAAGTGGGGTTTGGAAAAAGACATAAGTTGATGGGAAAAAGAGAACTTGAGACATTAATAAAAGAATGTCAAAGGGAAAGAGAGGGAGAAAAGGCAGATCACCGGTTCCAGAGTTGATCCAGTTGATGGGATGTCCAGGGCCCTGGGTGCATGCAGACTCAGGCCTCAAGGGGGTACCTTTTCATAGAGTTTTCCTCACCTTGGAGATAAGTTTCTCACTTTCTCTGCAAATAGTTATCATTTCAGTCCATTCTTCTAGACCTTTCTAGAAATGGCTGAGGGCTCTAAGTGTCTTTGGTGGTTTGATCCATACCTGCATCCCAACCTCATTCATGCACTTGCACTGTATTGTGCTGTGCTTGTCTCCAGGAGTCAGAACAAGGATATCTGTCTCTGAAAAGAGCTGTCCTACCTCCATATGGTCCCACTTTCCAGCCACATCCTGCTCCTTCTCACACTGTGTTACAACCAGCAATCCTTGGTTGGCTCCACAGCCATCTGGGCATTGCTGTGGGAGACATACACACAATCCCCCTTATATTCTAGGTTTCAACAGTCTAGAGGGAAGTATTTCTGGTTCACATTTAACTTTTACACTCTATCACCAGCAGAAAAATAAGGCAGAACAGGGGTAATAAAAATGCATATTTTAAATAAGAAATTTTAAATACTGTTTCAGATTTAGGTGACAACCTTGGCCATTATCTACTGGTCATTTTCATTGACAGATAAATGAGGCAATATTCTCTATTTTAGGTTGAAGCAATCTTCAGGAGGCTTAGATGATCTGACAAGAAATCTTGCAAGTCATAGCAAAATAGAGAACACCAAAACTTGAAAGAAATTTTCAGCATAGCTTTACATCTGACAATAAATTGTATTGGCAGAATGTGATAGTAAGCAAAACCATCTCAATCTTCTCTAGACTTGCTCACTTTAGAGTTTAAAGAATAAAATAACAGCATTTTCTAAGAGTTGAGTTGGTTCAAAATTGAATGGGCAAAATTTTTATATCTTTCTTGAATAAAGCAACTACCTAATGTCTTTCATGTCTATATTTGGATAGGTCTAAATACAGCCAAAAATGTACTTAAAAATTTTGGAGCTGCATCACATAATATCTTTGTGTATTAAGTTTTTTTCCTTTTCCTTCTTCCTTTCTTCCTTTTCCCTTCTCATTTCCTCTCTTCATTTTTCTCTTTCTTCTTTCCTCTTTCTACTTCTTTGATTTTGGAATTTTTCATTAGAGAAATAACCAAAAGAGGACAATTATGATGAGTCCTTTCAATAGCAATGCTTTCACAGAAGTTTTCGGGCTCCATAAAACAGGAAGTTAGTCTCAAGGGTTTTTTTAATTCTACAATTACTGTATTACTCATCAGATTTCTATTGACATATAAGTACACAGTTTACTTAAATTTATCTTATAGCTTTTTTTTTTTTTTTTTAAAGCAATTAAGGATAAAAAAGTTTTGTGAAAGAATAAAAGTTAATGTAAAAATTTCCTGGAGAAAAAGATGTAAGGTTATTGTGGCAATGGTTAGCTCCTGGCACTGCTGACATTCTGCACTTAGTCTCCCAAGGCTTTGCAGGTATGCCTGCACAGTTTATTTACCTACTTCTTGTTCTAAAAAGGGTACAGACACTGCTAGAAAGTTTTTTATACTTGGCACTAATCCAGCTGATTCACTCATACCATTCTTGAACTGCAGTAGTAAGAAGACATAGTGGTGTAATGAATCATAAAGATGGCTACTGGAATAGCTCCAAGGCCAGATTCTATTCAGTTTTTGGCCATTTGAATTTTGGTTTGGGGTGAAATTGGGATGCTTATTTGTATAGCACACAAGTGTGAACAGTGAGTTTCAGCCTAATGGCTGCAGCGAAGAGCAGGGCTGAGAACAGGGCAGAACAGCAGAATTAATGATATAATATGGCTTTTCTTCCCAGTTGTGTAAAATAAGCAACAAGGAAAGGCTTGCATATTATTTGAAACACAGTAGGGGCTTGGTGAAGGAATATTTAGACTAGTACACAAATGTGTTCACAAGCTGGCTGGCAGTACAGCTGAGCTCTGACAACAGGCTTGCAGACACTGAAGGATGGACAGCTGCTAGCAGAGAATGGAGAGTTCTCTTTGCTTAACCCTGGTTTTATTTTTTTTTTCTCAGTGTTCAGCATTATCATCTCAGTGATACTGTGGTCCTATTTGAGATAGGTGACAAATTGCCAGACTCTGAGTTATCCACACAGAAATACACTCATAAGCAACAATGCAAAGTTAGAACTCTGTAACTAAGACCTTTGCTTAAGAACCCTCAAAAACATCTGTTGTCACAGTAGCCCTGCCAACAACCTTGTTTGCTGATTGAAGAAATTGGTGATATCACATGGCTTCTGGTGAGCAGTGCAGGGATGACCTCTTATATGTACTGCCAAAATGACTGATTACTCAAGCAAGATAAATAGAGTTGGATGAAGAGTATCAAGCTGAATACTAGGTCAATGCTGAATCCAAGAAGATAAAATTCATGAGCATGAAGAGGAATTTTTTAAACAAGATAGGCCCTTTAGGGGATACTTGAAATGACAGTAGAGAAAATACAAGAACATACAACTGTCAAAATTTTGAGTTGCTATCCAAATCACACTGTTGTTTATTTTTCAATAAACCTTTATTTTTTTTTTTTTTTTTCGTGTGTTTTGGGAGTTTTTCTATGAATCTATTCACTAAAAAGTATAAAATATTTTGATCAGAGAAATATAGAGAATGAGAGGGAATCACGACAAATATTTGCTAAACCACTTAGTCAACAACTTAATAGTGCCAACATACTACAGGAAAAGTCAATAGAACAGAAGTATGTTGATAGGTTGCTTTTTTTTTTTTTTTTTTTTTTCTTGAAAAGCTGGATAATTCTGTGGCATTTATAGCAATTCAGGCAAAAAAAAATATCCTCCAAAGATAGTAGGAAAAAATTTCATGTCTCATTTCTTTAAATAGTTTCATAGTTTCATAGTTTTATTTAAATAGTACATCATTATCTAAAAGTTTTGTTAGGTTTGAATTTTGGTTTTTGTTTTTTAATTTGAAACTTTTTATTAAATTGTGGTTGGTTTATATCTATCACTTAACACAAATGAAGATTGGTCAAAATCAAGATGCATCATTTAGACACACAAAATTCCTAAGTCAGTGAACCTGCTAATTGAATCTGAAAATAGAAAAGGTCCTTCAGAATGTTATTATTATTCTGAAGATGAGAAAGTTTGTATTAGTATTTTCTAAGCTTCTCTGGTGAAATACAAACAAACAAAACATCTTAGTCTGTTCTATATTTCTCTTATTTCTCTACACTTTTTTAATGTAAAGCACATTACCTTATAGAAAAAAAACTAAAACTATAAAAAGACAATCATACTAATATCTAATTATCGGTCTAGGAAGAAGAAGAAGCATGTGTGAATTAGAGGGCAGTGATATGCTGCAATATTTGTGAAAACAAAGTGCTAATAAAGAAAGAATGTGACTCAACTGTAACCTCTGGGATTGATCCTGCCATACTCCCTCTCC
Source organism: Erithacus rubecula (assembly GCF_903797595.1). Taxonomy (NCBI): domain Eukaryota; kingdom Metazoa; phylum Chordata; class Aves; order Passeriformes; family Muscicapidae; genus Erithacus; species Erithacus rubecula. Next base: position 82,301,173 of record NC_136689.1, on the reverse strand, counting down.
TGCTCCACATGGTTTATTCTGGAACAGGTCATGGTGGCCAGACTGGACTCTCAATACCCCAAGAACAGACCCAAAAATAAATTGTCGTGAAAGAAGCTTTCTTTCTGCTAAAACATGAGAGGGAATGAGCCCCAGTTCTGTTTAAGTGAGATGATGCAAAGTTCATACTGGTATCAGTGAAAATTAACATGCTGATTGCATTTCAGGACTGGTGGAATTTGTTTTGATCTTCTTCTTCACACTTTCCTCATCTTGATAGAGACACAGAACAATTTTAATTTTGTATTTCCCTACCCTCTATCTCCATATATTTTCTCTCAGCTGGGAGCAGTGTTCAGTGGATTTTTCCATTCATCCCCATGGCTGAGCTCATGCAAGGAGAAGATTGAGGATCTCAGTTTTCAATCTCCCTAAAGGCTGTGAAACCACATTCATTTTAAGTTCTTACTGGGGTTGAAGTTAGAAAATTTTACAGTTATTTTTTAACTAGGGATGATTTTTGAAAATACAAAAGTTTAATTTCCTATTGTAAACATACATATATATATACACATGTTTATACATAATTATTGACATTTACATATATCTACATTTACATGTAGTTGTTGTGTGGAAATAAAATGAAATTTCTATATGATGGTGGAGAGATCCAGGAAAAAAATAATAAAAAATACCACCACTTTACTGCCATTGTATCCTAATGAGGGTTGTTATCTCTCAGACAAAATGTAATACACTTTAAAAATGTAGAATGTCAAGATGGGACATATCTGTTTTAAAAAGTGCAGTTATTCTTAACTCCAACACCAGCTATTAATTTTACATCAAGTGTCTGAACTCAGTGGAGCAAAGAAAGTTATAAACACTTTGCTTTCTCAAGTTTCCAAAAGGAACTTAAATAGGCTCGTTACCTCAAATTGCTGCTGTCAGATTACCCATTGGGCTGAGAAGGTGGCCACAGGCAGGCATGAAACCAGGTGAGGGGACAGAGGGTCTGCCCTAAGTAAAACCAGTGGAGTGATACTGCTGGTATGGTTTTTATGGTGCATATTGATAGCCAACAGAAGCAGAGGAGAGAGGCTGGAATGAGGCAAATGACTCAGTAATGCAGAAAAGGAGAAATCAAAAAGAGGATGTGGACAGTGGAAAAAAGAAGGTGTTTCCTCGGTCTTAATGGCATACTTTACACAGTGTTTTACTGTGGAGGCTGATGGGCCAACTTAAGAAAGAGGTGGGTTCTCTTCCCTGGAGGGTATGGTCTTGGGCACTAACCTCCCTTTTAATGGTCAAAAAAGTTCCTCCCAGGATGCCTCTCTGTTCTAGGCAAATTGCTTGTACTCCATTGGTCCTTCCCTGTTTGCTCTGCCTCTGAGTCCTCATCGGATTCATCTGTTGGTCTATCCCACCCCCTGCATTCCCTATATAAACCCTTCTCCCTCAGTCCTTCCTGAGCTGTCCTTATCTCTGGTACCCTTTGCAGCAGAAGCTCAATAAACTTCTCTGTGGAATACGAGGCTCCTGTCCTCTCCAGCATCACCTGAAGGGGATCCTTGCATGAGCTGAAATCACCTTGCCCAGAAGCATGGATGTGCCTGTGCCACTAGGATGTCTTTTTCAGGACACTGCTCCGGAAGCCATGGCACTCCCACCAGCGCTCCATTTTAAATCTGCTGAAAAGGCCAGAACCTCCTTTGCAGCAAGGTCTGTCAGAAAGCGATGTAACAGAGAAGGATGGCTTCTTTCAAACACCAACAATGGACACAGATGGTGGCCAGCGGGCTCGGTCTGGAGCTCAGGCCACTGGGTGTGTTTGGGATGGGGTGGCAGGTCTGAGGTCAGGCCAAGAATATGGGTCAGTGAGAGGTTGTCTGCCCAGCCTTTGCAATATCTCCCTGAATGAGTATTGCAGTATATCCTTAAAGAGCTCTCTAAAAACCTCAAACCTCATTTATTTATAAAAAAAAACCCTGAGTTTCAGTGACAGGTGTAAAGATTTGCAGATTTCAGCATTTTGTTCCCCTTGTTACAATAAGAAAGGAAGGAAACAGCCAATAAAGCCCCTTTGAATTTGAGCATTTGTGTTGGAACTGCACCAAATTGACTCAGCCTTTGAAACTCTTTAGGGAAACTAAACTACCCAGACAAAATGTATTCATTCCTACATATATAACTGAGTATTTTTCATTCAAAAATAAGCCAAAATTGTTCAGGAAACCTATTTCCTGCTCAACAAGCAGTTTAATGGTCAATGTGATTGACAATTGAACATCACTCCCTCTATACTGCTGTAAAATTGAATGATACTAAAGTTTAAATAACTTTTAATTCAAGTCACAAAATACTCAAAATTAAAAGTTATTTTACACTCCTTATTAATATTCACAATTTACAGGATTTTGTTTATCAGAAACCTTAAAAAAATATTAGCAATTATAAATGTTAATTATTTTTTCACTTAACTGCTTTTCACCTAGAATGTATTTTCAAACTTATCTTAAAGACCAGAAAAAGGGGAACTAAACTCTTTTCATTTCATTGTGAACCTAATTCTGTCAAACATTTGAGCACATAATCAAATCCTCAGAGAATATGACTGCTTGGCTGGAGCTAGACATTTACTTAAGACCTTGTTCAATTTAACGTGATCTGATTTCCAGGTGCTGATCACACAGTGCTTTTCTCTGAGTTCATAGGAAAAGAGCACATTGTGCAGAGGACTGAATATGTCATTAAATGTTCTTGTATTATGCTAGAAGAACATACAATAATCTAAAATGCTTCCCAGTTTAATGTTTGTCTGGGGATACTGAGATATCCCTGAATTTATTCTGTGATACTATAGTCCCAACACAATACATTCAGGGAGGGAATAAAAGGAGACCAAAAGATAATTCCTCAGTTTAGTTTAATCTAATAACATTCAGTGCAAAGGAATCCAGGTTTCCAAATATCCTGGTCAAAGAGAGCCTAAGATGGTAAGAAAGTAAAAAATTAAGAATTTAACAAAATGTTTGTGTTTCATTGAGCTTTTTGCTTACTGTGAGTGTCAGAAATCAAGTCCAGAGCTATTGAAAGGATGCATAGCAGTAAAGAAGTAATAAACTGCTGTAGCTACACATTCAGTTCCACCTGCAGTTCCCAGGAATGCAGGAGCAATTGAACACTGTTGTGTGGAGTTTCCTGCTAGTGGGCAGAGTACACATGCAGCTTGTGTACTCTACATTCATGATGGATCTGTGTGTTAAACTGATTTCTTCCCACTCTTATTGGTGTTCTCTGTATCCTGAAGTAATTCTGTCCTATGAGAGGCTCTAAAATTTTTGTGCCAAGAGTAGATAAGAGATCTTTAAGTTGAACATGTGTGATTTTCTCTGCAAACAGCTACATTAACTCGTGTATGAGACTTTTAAACTCACGTAGTAGACATTTGCTGCTTGCTTCTTTAGATTCACTGATAAAAATGTCCACTGTCATTCTTCTTCTAACAATTATAGCTCCATTAATGCTTTTCTAAAGTTCTCTTGTACAGTAGAGTTAAAGGAAATATTACTAGGGTTTGAACTGGTGTATAATAAAATTATGATATGTGTTAAGGAGTGCCCTCAGAGTGCAGGCCGTGGAAAAAAATAGAAAACATTGGAAAAAGGAGGATTTTTAAAGCTTCATGATAATCAAATGGGCATTTGAATGCTGAATGCATTTTCCTTGAAATTGGGCAAATAATAACAAAAGGTGTTTTTTCAAGTCTCAAGTTTCTCTAAAAATCATACCATTCTGTACATATCAGGACACCAAGAGTTCTGGTAGCTAAACCTTCTGAGGCAAATTAAACATAAAGGATTCAGTAACTTCCTTTCCATGTTTTTTCCCTGACCCTTTTTGGTATCTAAATATTAAAGAGCTTTGACCAAAAAAAGCCTAACTTGGTATGGTCCAAATATATATGTTGATGACTTGAACATTTCCAGCTCAAAGATCAATTTAATATGACCAAAGAGTGTGAGAGATGATGCTTTTAAACTTCTTAACATGGAATTATATTTTGCAATGGGGTTGAAAAAAATAATGACATTTTCTTAGGATTTCACAAAGCCCTCTTTCTTATTTCTCATCACACCATTAGACTGTGATCTCTTGAAATGTCTTCTTAAATCTCCCATTTTAGGAAGTGCAGAAACATCAAATTTTTGAGTTATCTTTAGCTACATTAAGTGTTTAGACCTCAACAAGCAGATTTTTGTCTCCCTGCTGCAAGTCTAGAGAGGCCAGACAAATACTTCCTGACTCTTAGCCTGACTCTAACTGCAGATAAAGTTTACAGACCTCTGGGACTTGGCCTTCCCCTGCTTATGTGGCTGCCCTGATGCCTGATTCTGTCAGAATCAGTTTAATAGCCTGACAGCTGGCTGAAATTTTCATTTATTTCAGCAGCTTGGGAACTTACTGACTCTGTTGTATGAAAAAGACAGCTTGTCCCAGGTTTTTTTTTTTAATGCAACCATGTCAAGCACTCATCTTTAGCAACTTAATTCTAAACTTTAGTGATTTGAATGTTGTCAGTTTCTGTTACTTCCCTTTAAGCAAAAAAAACCAACCAAACAAACAAACAACAAACAAAACAAAAACAAAAAAACAACCGAACAAAAAACAATGGCCAAGTAACAAAAGAGGTGCAATAAATATATGTTTAAAGAAGCCTACAAGTTTAGTTATCCAATGTATAGAAAGAATATATAGAAAGACTGCTTCAGCAGTTCTTTGGGCAAAATCCCTTGCAGAAAGTTGAACATTAGGTGGAAAGTGTTTATGAATGAACAAATGAAGTTCAGTCTGTTTGGTAATGCTCAAGACAAGTGGAGGAATGACACCTAAAGTTAAAACTGAAGTCACCAACACCTGTGGGAAAAAATAAAAAAACAAAAACCAAACTTCAAATATACAGGGGAAACAGTGATGCAGAAAAGGTCTCTTTTTTTGGTGCAGTTTATCACTCAGCCTATAAAGAAACTCTTAACACTCATGGAAATTCCCTCCAGCCCAGCCCTGCTAATTAAGCACAAAGGAATCCTCTTGTAAACTGCAAAGCTTCAGCCCTGAAGACTACCATCCACAGCTGCCCTAAAGGCCTCTCAGGCCACCTGCCTGTTGGCAATTAATGCCTAGAGAATAATGATAATTTTGACACCCACACAGTCTATTTGAAATTTATAATATCCTACCATGATAAAATAGAAAGTAATTTTAAACTAGATTTTATATATATAAAATGATGGAGGAATATTTTGTCTGAATGTTACTGACCAACTCTAAAGCTTACATAAATCAGTGTCAAATCAGACTTTAAATTTGTCATACAAAATGGGAAGTATTTGTTTTATACAAAATGAGAAGATTACAACTGAATTTAAAGTGATATAGAAAGAAATAAATTTTGCTAGCCAAGAGCCATCTCTTCATATTGAGATCAAACACCACAAATATATAGCTCACCTTAGGACTGAGCACACATTAAGTTTGGCCAGATGGACTGACAGTATTTTAAGAAGAACATTCTGTTTCCCTTTCTTGTTCTTGGGTTTTTTGGGGTTTTTTTTGGTCTTGTTTTAATACCATATTGCAGATTTATCTCTTAAAAGTACTATGAAGTATAATAGCAGATATTTTTAAAATCGTATAACCTTGTCATAAGGAAAAATAAAAGAAAAGAAACAAAGTTTGTAAATATATATTAAATTAATATGTCACCACCTAGAGCTATGAGACAAAAACACTGCCATAGTGGATGAGACCAAAATTTCAGATAGCTCAGTAACCCATTCCTGTTAGAAGCCAGCAGCAGCTGCTTAGGGAAAGAGCAGAGGACATCAGGCATGTGTAGAGTAATCCTAACCTATACTCTGGTAAAATATTCCCAGTTTTTGGCAGTGGTTTAGGAATTTGTGGAGGTAAAGATTACACCCAGATCAGGATGTTTATTAGTCATGAATTAAACTGTTTTTCATTCAGATGTCTAATCCCCATTTACACTTTTGGTTTCCAAAATTTGTTCATGCAAGGAGTTCTACCCTTAGTGCATTATTAAAAGTACTTATTTTTTGCTTCAAGTTTAAATATTTTGCCTGATGATTTTAATGGCTTCTCATGAGTATTTATGCCGGGAGGAAGGGCAAATACTAAATCTCTGTATGATAGTTTTTCCCTCTTTACCTCCTGCAAACAAATTATGGTTTTTACACTTCTATCATATTTATCTTTTCTTCTTCAAGTTAAAATCTTAGTATAATGCATATTAATAAATGTTCTTTTCATATTATATCTTCTCTTTTTCTTGACTTGGTCAATTTGCTCTTTTCTAATCAGCTGGAAGGACGAGAATTACCTAGTGAATAGGTAAGTAGGCTTACCAGGTATTTACCAGGCAGAATTATGTTCTGTTTCTGTTCTGCTCCATTCCAAATAATTCCCAATATAATCTGCTATTGCCAATTTGACTTGCACTAATCCAATTAATTACAAAAAAAACTCTCCAAAACCTAATCTGAGCTTGCTTGATTTGGTTTGGTTGGGTTATTTTCCTGTGATTCATGGCAAAAAGTGCATTTTACTCTGACTCCAGGGCGTGTAAACAGTTTAGTTACAGTGACAAATGCAAAATTTCCCTGTAATTTCAGTATCAATAAATGTGTCTTAAATATCTCCTAAAGGTAAAATTTCTCTAAGGATATTAAATGTAAAATAAGTTTATGGAAGAATTGAATCGATAAACTGTAAATTAGATTTATATGTTATAAGTATTTTATTTAGAAAGAGCTAGAAGTATATGCCCCAAACAGAGCCTTTGGCACAAAGATCTAACAAAATCTATCTTCTGAAATAAACTTTCCATTGGCTCATATTAAGACTCTTTCTCCGCTATGAAACAGCTTTTAAAACCTTTTAGTATGGCTCAATATAATGAAATGCTATCTACATGCTGAATATATTGCTTTATTATACAATTCATTTGAGTCACAACTGTATATTCAAAGTCCAGCTGAGAGGATTTTACAGGGCAAGGAAGAACTAGTTGTGTGTCGTTGTTGTAGGACTTTGCTATATAGTTTTGCAGTTCTCCAAAAATCTGTAATGATACACACTCACTAAGGTGAAGTGCAACAAAACACTAATATTTTCTTTACAAAAAGAAAGAGGCAATGCAAGATAGAACAGATAAGGAGGCATCATTAAACAGACAGACCATAAAGAGACTATGATTGGTAAGGTCTCTTCAACTTATGATGCGCACCATATATACTATAGGTGTAGACATGCTCTGTGAAAGTGAGTTCTGGGAAATCTGTTCAGTTTGGGCCACAGCTTGCCCAAACACAGTTAGATCTTAATCACATTTTTCAGTTTGAAAGTAATGTGGTTTAGTCTAGTGTAAGTACACTGAAGAAATCCATCAAGTATGCTATGTGTATGGGGACATACATTTAATTTTCCTTGCTTGAAATTATAAATGGTTTAATAGAGAACCACATATTAACAGCCGCAATTTTTCCAACATCGTTGGGAGAAAAAAAAAATCTTCGTAAATCAGAGATCTTTTATGTACTAATGTGTTTATCTTTAAGTCTCTATCTTTTCTTTCCTCATTATTTCACCAAGAAATTTAAGAAAATATATTTATATTACTGTTGAGGAAGGAAGGAAGGAAGGAAGGAAGGAAGGAAGGAAGGAAGGAAGGAAGGAAGGAAGGAAGGAAGGAAGGAAGGAAGGAAGGAAGGAAGGAAGGAAGGAAGGAAGGAAGGAAGGAAGGAAGGAAGGAAGGAAGGAAGGAAGGAAGGAAGGAAGGAAGGAAGGAAGGAGGAAGGAAGGAAGGAAGGAAGGAAGGAAGGAAGGAAGGAAGGAAGGAAGGAAGGAAGGAAGGAAGGAAGGAAGAAGGAAGGAAGGAAGGAAGGAGGAAGGAAGGAAGGAAGGAAGGAAGGAAGGAAGGAAGGAAGGAAGGAAGGAAGGAAGGAAGGAAGGAAGGAAGGAAGGAAGGAAGGAAGGAAGGAAGGAAGGAAGGAAGGAAGGAAGGAAGGAAGGAAGGAAGGAAGGAAGGAAGGAAGGAAGGAAGGAAGGAAGGAAGGAAGGAAGGAAGGAAGGAAGGAAGGAAGGAAGGAAGATTGATTTGATGATAAGGCAAGTGAACAGTCCTCTTTTATATTAGTACGTTTTAAAGTATCTTTTTTAACTCCAGTCGTAATGCCATTCTTTAAGGCAATTAAATTTTGAGAATATAAAATAGTCAATAAACTTATGCATTACCTTTTCTGAGTGGGGTAAACTTTACCAAAATTCAAATTATGAACATTTCAAAGACCTGGTATTACGGTACATTCAATCTACAAAAAGTGTAACAAGAGAACTCAGATTAGCAAGGAAAGAAGTGAGTAGGCAGAAGATATTTTTGAAATGCCTGGTGAGAAGAAGCAATAGCTTTACAAGAAACATGATGGTTTGGGGGAGCTTCAGCTGGGGAATATTACCTTTTGAAAGAGTTAAGGCTGTATAAATTGTATCTGTGTGAAAAAACAATATAATTTTTTCTTCTGTTCCTAGTTGTCAGATGCAAGGAACCAGACAGGGACTGGCAAGGGACAGAGATAGCAGAAAACAGGTTGAAGGTGTAATATCTTTCCTCAGATGACCTGTAGTACTTCTGTAGCCAGCCTGATATTTCACGTTGTTTTATTAGTCTCCTGATGAAGTGATGTATAAAATGCTGTGCTACAGAATTAGTATCCTAGAGTTACATTACTTTGGGGTGACTCAGGTGGAAAAGAAATTACTGAAAAGTGGGGGGTTTTTAGGGTTACCAAACTGTCTCTAATGTAATATTATTTTTGGTGCTGTGAAGACTTGAAATAGATTCACTTATCACCAGTGTATAGATAGAATATAGAGCCAGTACTCCTTGGATGACAAGGATGTCCTATAGTCTTTCCCAGTCTTCTTTTTGTTTCTGTAAGATCTTTTTCCCCATTCTCCTCATCCCTATTCTGCCCCCCTGAACTAGAGTAGAGATAACAGTAAGTTTAAAATAAACATGTCCTCCTTGTAAATTTTCACTACTGTGATCAGTTTAAGTCTTGAGAATACCAGGTGAGAGATGAAAAATCACTAGTGGAATTTTTTACTTTTTTTCCTTTTTGTTTGCTTTCCTACTGTTTGCTTTCTAAATTAAAACAATGACAGCCATGCAGAGGCTGTGTTTGACTTGGTAAACTTGATTTAAGAACACATTCTGTAACATCTCACTTCCCAAAAGGCAGAAAGGATCCATACTGTACAATTAAAATGTGTTTTCACTTTGTTTTTCCCTCTTACCTCCATTCTCCACTCTCTCTCTCCCCTCCTGTTTTCTGTATGTCTTAATAAAGTAGTACTTAGAGAATGATTTGCCTTCTTTTAGAAAGAATATTTTCCTCAAACTTTAATCATTACTTCTTCACCATTCTGTTAATTTATTTGTTCTTGTTAATTTAGTATGAAAAACTGTTTGTCAAAAACAGTATCTTCATGTTTGTGCATTTTTTCAGCTTAACTCTGAACGGGAAAAGGCAGTAATTCTTAAAGCTGACCCTACAAAAGCCATGTTTTCATAGTTGCAGCTTCCTTTAAAGGGAAGAGGACACATTATTCTGAGATGTCGGTACAATTTGTATTTTCATTGTTCAAAGCCTTTAAGGAGTACCTAGCAGGAACAACAAAACTGTACTTGTTTTGTGAGCCACTGCTGCATGCCAGTGGTCATTAAAACATCTTTCTTCTTAGGTGTCTGAATAAAGAATTGATCCTTAACTTACATTAATGTTTCAGAGGAAATGGAAGACACCCTGTGGAAGCTAGGGAATGAATCTTAATAAGAAAGGTGCAGCTCCTCATTATTGAAATTCAGCTCTAATAGGTAGTCATATCAATATTGCATTTGAAGGGATAGCAGAATTTTATAGCATGCATTCAACATGAGGGTCTTAATTTTGTCAGCTAGCAACAACCTTAACAAGAATTTTAACTGGGACTCTAGTGGGACAGGAGAACTTATCTGTTTAGGAGTTGGTGATTCTTCTTTCGGGAGAAGAGATGACAGTAGAATGCATTTATTTGAATAAAATAATACACTTATGTATAAACCAAGTAGCAATTATTATAATGTTTTTCCAGATTATTTTAAAACTGATTAAAACTGATGTGGTTATTTTATATGAAGTAGGAAAAATGAAGAAAATTGTACAATTGTGGCAGGTTTGTTTTGTTTGGGGCTTTTTTTGTCTTCTTGTCCAGGCTTGTGCATAAGTAGAAATACATCATTGCTATGGAATTTTCTTGCATGCTTTGCACATAAAAAAAATTTCTTTTTCCTTTTTTTTTTCTGCAGCTTCAGAGTCATAGTTATTTTTTTCCCCCAGAAAGGTAAGGAATCTTCATAATTTAAATTAATTTCAAAAGAAAATGCACAACATGTGGAGAAATTAATTTGATCTGGATGTCAGGACATCAGCAAGGCACATCCTTACATTGAACATGTGCTCATCAAAAGTGCACACATGTAATTAAACTTGACCCTAATTTTCTTAAATGTAATTGAATTTCATGGTGTGTGGAGTATTATGAAGTTACCTACTAGGGGTTTCAATAAGCTTTGACAGCATTAAAGACAGCGTATTTATCCCACCACAGTGAGAAATTTAAAAAGTGACTGATTCCCTAAATGTTAAAACATATAACAAAGGTTTTTTTCATTTCTTTTGAATTGTCAATTCACATCTCAAATCCCCTTGATGCAGCTATGTTTTTTTCACTATCTTCTGTTTGCTAAAAGGGAAAAAAGTGATAATTTTGCTTCTGCTGTGTGGCATTCTGCTTGCAACTGCTCATAGCAGCAGGTAAGAATTCTTTATGAATTTAAGTGTCCTTTCTCCTGGTGAGTCTTTGGATTTCTAACTGTTCTTCAAGAGCCACCTAAAAGCTAACCAGTGGCTTATATTGTATCACTGAACTCTCTGTGTTGAGAAAAACATTCAAAGGTGTGTTTCTTCTTTTTGGTTTTACAATAGCTTCATAGCTGTGAGGCTTACAAATGCTGTGAGATGAAATGCACATGATTTGGAGTATATTTATGTGTTATGATGTATTCAAGATACTTTATTGTCCATAATCTTTTAATTTCCATTTCCCCCACCCTCCCCACCATGGTAAACTGTGATAGTTCTACTTCAGAAGTAAAGGCATGTCCTCTTCCCAGATCTGTCTGGAGAAATAGTTTTCTACCCTAGCTATAAGAAAAGAGAACCATGAATTCCTACTTTCACTGCAAGTAGTAGCAATTTTTAGGCAACTTTTGCTGCAGACATGAGTGGATGTGATTTACACATCACAGAATTTACAAGTCCAAAAGTTACAGAATGTGAAATAAAACAATAGAGCTAATATGCCAAGGCTTATGCCGAATTTATTAATAATTTTCAGACTTATTTATGTCCAAGTACAACAATACTACAAATCAGATTAATCAGATGATTAAATTGAAAGACTAAGATGGAGGGGAAACCCATGGAAAAAAATGTGACTATAAATGACCACATATATCAATATTAACAACCTTTGAAATGCTAAATAATTCTGCCACCCATGACAACTCAAAGGTGCTGAGAAGAGGAGCTTAAATGTTTAGTTGAAGTCTCCTGAAGATTGCAGGCCATACACTAAGAGATACCAGTTTCCTATATGCTTCCTCAGCCATGCATATAAATTACATCATCTGAGTGTAAGTCAGTAAAGGAAGAAACTCTTCCACCTATGTGAAACAGAAGAGCAGTAAGAAACAGTTCATTGTCCTGAAACACATATCTTTTATCTCTTGTGCATCTTGAAACTTGATCTTCCTCAGTGACTTCCCTAATCCATACTCTAACTGTCCAACTCACAGCTTTGTTCTCCTGTTCAGCTTTAAACTTCCATAAAAACCAAGTTAAATCAACGGGGCAGACACATGCTAAAACATTTCTCCTGCAATATTTGCAATTCTTTTCTGTTTGTGAAGAGAGCTCAGTGTTAGCCTGGGGAATTTGTTGTCAGCCTGCTGTGTCTGTTTGGTGTGCATTTGCCACAGAAGCTCTGCCCGTTTTTATTGAAAATAATTAATCTCTGGGTTCCACAGTCATGGTCACTGAAGTAAGGTCAGGAAAAAAATGTCAGAGGCTTTATTCTGTGTATCAGCATCTGGCAAAGAAGTTAATTGTTATTGTAGAAAAAACTTTTGGTGTGTGTTTGAAAAATATCTGTTCTATTTAGATACACCAGTCTTCATCACTTCTTGCCATATCAGAGTGCAGTGTGCAGAATACCAGTGGTTTATAAAGGCTGTGCAGAGAGGCAGAAAGATCCAAGATAATGCTTTTAGCAGTATCTGATAAACTACAAGAGAAAAAACTATCTCATAATAATGAATCAACAGATATTCTTCAGAAATCTCAAAACACCCTGAGATTTCACAAAGAATGGAAATGTTTTCTTTTGTTTGTTTAGTAGGTTCTCCTGGATGATAGGATTCTTTATGTTTTTGGAAACTACTATAATAAATGATAAAAATATCTGATGTAATTGCTTGCATACTTGCTCCGTACAGAAAGCTAATCATTTATTGTAATTGGGATTGAATTTGGGATCACCAGGACAAATGAAAATAACAGTTTTCATTCTATAAGGTAAAGACAAACTCCTATACTTCAGAGCTGGGGAGAAATGTTTTTCACGACTCAGAAATAAAAGTTACTACATTCCTTCCCTTGAGCAGAGTTAATACCAGACTGCCTATGAGCCGATTGTGCAAGTTTGGCAGATGGCAGGAAGTGCTACATATTAAGATTGTGGGAGATGTTGTGGATTGTCCAATAACTTTGCCAGGAGGGTGGTACTTGACGTAAAAGTGGAATTACTACTGTTATCAGGTTCAGGAGTAGTGATATGACATAACACATCTTCCTCCATGATTAACTTTGCAGGTTGCCTCTTTCCTGGGCTAATAGGCTATAGCTCAATATAGTCTATAGCTCAATGTATGCTCCTTCCAAGCCATAAATAGGAACTGAACAAAACATGAACTATTAAGCATGAGGAAAACAATGTTTTCCCAAAATAGGCTTGTTCAGCATGTGATTATTTCTTGTAAAGTATACATTTAGACTTCTATAATGGATATTTTTTCTTGAACTCCACTGTTAGAGCTTGTTCTCCCTGTTGCTGGATGTGCTCCAGATGATAACATTGCCATTTGTTGCTATGGAAATCAATGCCAGAGGTTGCAGGGCTAGTGAGAGTGTGCTGGGTAAATCACTTAATGGAACATGACATTGTCAGACATCTATTATCTTTCATTTATGGCAGTTTAATTTTCTCTCTTACTTTTCTGGGCTGCTACTACTTACTGATTAATAGCCCTGGTACCATGAGTATTTTTTAATGTATTGTGGCCTTATTGCAAACCTTTACCCCTGTATTATTCAGATGCTTTTAACCCAGGTTTAAAAGTGGACATTACAAGGAATGGACTCCCATCTTACAAGACTCTGTGAACTTAGTGTGAGCTAAATTTTTTCACAGAAATCTGTTGGGAGAAAGTACAGGTACTCCAGAAAAATAGGTAACTAGTGTGTGATGTTTATATCTTGTAAACTAAGTTAGACTATTATATTGATTACATTAATACAGTAATTTAATTTAAATTTTCATGTGCCCTTCAATTCTATATAAAATACAATAAAATAGGGCTAAAGGTTACTGATAATAGTGTATGATAACAAGGAAAAGGAACCCTGGGCTTTTAAGTTCAATGTGAAAACTTTTAAGTGATATTTGAAGATGCATCCTGTTTACTGCAAAATGGAAAAGTCTTAACTGGAAAAAGAACAGACATGAGCAATTTTAATAACATTTGTATGTTTATTTTTAAGAGAAGAACCAATCTTTTTTTTTTTTTTCTTTAGCAGAAGCTAAAAGCTCGAAAGCTTAGATGTGTGAGAGATCTGAGAAGTGTTCTTAAGAATCAGTTTTTCTTTTTGCTCCCTTTCTTGTTCATTCTTCCATCTTCAAGGCCATGTTCTCTGTGGGGAAAAGTGTTGAAGTGACACTAATACAAGCTCTTCTGATGTGCTTCACAGCTAAGAAGCTGACTGCTATTAATCTTTGACTTCAAAACAAGACACAACTATATCTGCTGTCACCTAGGAAGTACAAAAGCATCACTTTAGGTGTACAGCAGAATATAACTTTATGCACTAGTCAACCATTATAATGTCTGGAATAAAGACATATCCTTTAAAATCTACATTATAATTAATATTAAATATTTCTTATATATCAGCTCTGAAGTAATTACTCAATATAATGAGTAATTATTATCATTAATTGCTCCCTACTTATTCTCAAAATATATTGTAAGCCAGATGTAAAAATCCAATGAAAATCTTGCCAAGTGCCTTATTCTATTTGTATGGTCCACAGTTCCCAAATGCTTTATTCTATCTGAATGTTCTAAAGTTTGCAAGTAAAAGTTATTTTTCATTGAACCTCCTGAGAACTTTGTTTTCTCTCCCACATATGCCCCACAGTGTATACTAGCTTCCCCTCAATCCACTGTGTGGGACAGGACAAATCCAAAGCAAAAAATCTCCAGCTGGGAAATCAGCCAGGCCAACCAAAACAGCAATAGCTGTCTCTAGCTGACTCTGAAGATGGGAACCAGAAGACCAACTGTCTCAAGTGGTGGCCTTTCATGTATCCTGGGGAACAAACAGGAGGAATTAGAGCTGCATGCCCAGTCAGAAAGTTATAATATTGTAGGAATAACTGAAACATGGTGGGACAACTGATATGACTAGTGGATCGTGGTGGATGGCTGTAGGCTGCTTCATAAAGAGAGGCAGGGAAGAAGAGGAGGAGAAGTCAAAGTCATTTTCTGTGTTAAGGAGAACCTTAAATGTCTAGAAGTTAACTGTGGCAACTGTAAAACCCCTGTTGGATGTCTCCAGGTCAAGATCAGAGAGGGATCTTAAAGTGGGCATCTGCTTCCAAACCAAGATGATACTCCCAAGAAAGTAATAATTGGGTCACTTAAGCAAGTTTTGGATCAACAGTACCTGGTTCTTATGCTGACTTCAACTACCCAGAAAAATCACATCATCCACCAAGTTCCTGGAATGTGCAGAATGCTGCTTCCTCATGCACATTACAAATGCCAAAGAGGAATGAAATAGCACCGGGCTTCCTACTCCCAAACTAAGAGAACTTGCTTTGTACTACCTTGATTCATGATGGCTTTGGCTGCACTGATCACTATATTTTAGAGTTTGAGATCCTGCTAAGCAAACTGAAGGAGAGAACCAAGACAAATATTATAGATTTTAGAACAGCAAGCTTCAGTTTGCTCAGAGTTCAGCTGAGAGGGATTCTATGGGAATCTTCCACAGACTGTACAGCAGCTGGTGAGTCCTGGGAGTTTTTGAAGAACACTCTTGGAAGCACAAAAACTGTTGGTCATCTTTAGAAGTGAAGCAAGAGATCCCTTTGACTTAACGTTGAGCTTCTGAGTCTGCTAAAATCCAAAAGAAAAATGTACCAGAGATGAGAGAGCAGACAAATACCTGTTGAGAGCTACAAGGCTTTTCCAGACCATTCAAACATAAAGTTAGAATTCAGATTGAATTAAAATTAGTCAGAGATGTCAAAAACTGCAAGAGGGTCAATCAAGGATGTAAGCCATAATCAGAAGCAGAGGGAAATATTAGCCTGCTGACAAAGGGGAGAGGGGAATTTGTTCCCAACAACACTGAAAATTCAGTTTTTCAACACACTCTTGATCTCTGCCTTTACTAATACTGTAGGCCTCCCAACCTTAGGAACAAAAATCCTTCATGTGTGAATACAACACCTTCAGTGAAGAGTTGGTATGTTAACTGTTGCAAAATAATTGTTCCCTAGAAGATAAGTTAGATTAAAAGAATCAAGGAAAAAAATATTTTATCAAGCTGATGCATATCTTAAAATAAAATATTTAATGTTTTCAATAAAAATCAATTATCTGAAGTAAGCATTACAAAATTTGATTAAGTACTCATAAATATAAATTGAATTAAGTAATCTGCCTTCAAATTTATGTTTAGAAAAAAACCTCAAAAACAATTCAGCTGTTCTGCCCTGAAATAGTCTGAGAATAATATGATAAAGCAGGAGGTATTCAAATACCTACTTCTTCCATATGTTGTATTTTAAAAACAAACAAGAAGAAAGCCCTTTTATTATTTCAGTACTTGAATTACCAGCCTTTTACTTTTCTTGGGTGTGGGCTTATTCTGATGTTAAAGGAAAATAGAGACCTTTGATTTACCATATGTGTGTCAGTGGATGCCTCTTTCATCAGAAACATTGTTTTCCAATGTTTGCCAATGTTAATTCAGTCCAAGAAAGCAAGAAAAAAGCCCAAATCATTATTAAAACTAACAGGTAACTGTTGAACTACAAAACAAAAGAAACAGATAAGTTCTGATAGAATGATAAAGTGAAAAATGAGGTAGATAGCAGTCATTGCTGGGCTGCTTATCTCATTTGTCTGTGGATTATGCATTGGTGTTCTGTTTTCTTGCAGACTTAACAAAAAGGTGAGGTTTAGTGGTAAAATTGGAAGAAATCACTGAAGTATCTGTAATGATAACCCTCAAGCATGTGTCAAGAATTCAAAATGGAGGATGAAATTTTATTATAGTATTTTGTTAGGGAAGATGTCAACTTCATGATTTGTTCTAAAGTAAAATTGGAAGATTGGCTGCTAGCAAAGATATATTTTTAACAAGAGTTGTGCAATGAGAAATATAAGCAAAAGAGGCAGTGATGTTGAGGAATGAATCTTGTGGAGACTTATCTACTGCAGCACCTGTCAGTCTTGTTTGTGAAGACTTCATTGAGTGGTGGCTTCCCACATTCCTCCAAAATCTCAGTCATTCTGCTGAAATGTGGTTTTGATTAAACAGGCGTACTTCCTACTGGTGATTGGAAGAATTATAGTCTATATGAAAACCACAATGAAGATTGTTGGCTCTTGTGTTATCTGTGTATCTGAAACAGTTTTTTGGGTATACAGAACTCCAAAAACTGTAGTTTTCTTTCCAAAATAGATGAAGACCAGCACAATTTTTTAGTTTCAAAACAAAACTAAGTCACAAAATTGTTTTCTGTCTCTATTCTACCTCAAAACTTGGAAGCACTTATTTTCTAATGTTTTTGATCCAATTGCTTTTTCCATGTTTTGGTACAATTGCATTTCTATGTGTTCTATCCTCTCAAGTGAAAGTCCAAACAACACAAAGAAATCTAACAGACAGTACAATGAAGTTTTAGCATTGTTTTTCTGTCTAGCATGCTATATGAATGCTTAAATTAACAAATGAATATGAGTTCCTTCAAGAAAAGATCTTTGAGTTAATGTAAAGCATTTCTTTTCCAACTAGAAGGTTCTGTTTTACGTTTTGACAGCTATAACTGGCTTTTGGAAGACTTGGCAAGTGGGAAAATGAGAAATCTAGAAAAAAAATAATGAAGAGCCATGGTTTTGATTACTTTTTTTTGCTAGCAAACCTCAGACTCTAGAACTTCATGCATCATCTATGGCTTCTTGTTTTCTTGCTGAGCTCATCTTAATTAAGCATTTGCAACTCATCCTTATTGCATGCCTACGTGTATTTTCTTTGAGCTAAAATTGAGAATAACTTTGGGTTTTCCACCAAATGTTTGGACTTGGCGTACTGTCTGGTTTTGTATGTAAAAGATTCCTCTTCCCTTAGGACAGGTTTTTCCTTGAAAAAAATGTCAGGCTGAAATACAATAATTCAGTGGCAGAAGTTTTTGTTTCCCCTTTTCCCCACCAAAAATCCTGAGTAAAAACTATGAAAGCATTGAGCAGCATTATTATTCATTTTTATTTTAAGATAGAGCACAGTTATTTAATTAGTCCTCTATTTTTGTAAAGTTTAAGATTTGAATTACATCCCTGTATTATAAACCCTACAAGATGAAACTCTCTGTGACAGGAAATATGCTTTGCTCATGGATTTTTTCCCTAAAATGGATTAATAGAACACATATATAGAATAGAACACTTATGGTTTCTATAAGGCAGCCTACTTCACTGCTGTTAAGTCAAAGGCAAATACTCAGTCATCAGAAAACCTGAGTGTTTTCCATCCTACCTTCTCCTTTGAACTTTTATCCACTTCTGACCAGCATTTAGATGGCAGAATATTTTTTATTTCTCTGTTCTGTGAATAGTCTCTCTTCTTCAGGCTACCTCAATAATGAAACAGTGTCTCATAGTGTTTACTATAAAGGAGGAGAAAATGGTATTTGATGGTCTTTCAATATTTCTATACATTCTTTGCAAAGAAATTATTGTAAGAACATAAGTACATCTAGTGTTCTCAATGTCACATTAGTATATGCATCCAGTTTGCTTTGTTAAGCTATTCTTTATCAGTCCTCTACCTTCTCTTAAATTAATTTTTGGAATACCTGGATGAAGGCCAGACTTCTGTTCTACCAAAATGAAACCAATCATTATTACAAATGGTATCAGCAACAGGAATTTGTAGTATGAATTTCACTATCTTGATATTCAAATTTTCCTTGTGGATGTGGGATGGGTTTTTTTTGATGTTGTTTTTTTGTTTGTTTGTTTGGTTTTTTGGCTTTTTTTGTTTGTTTGTTTGTTTGTTTTTGTTTTTTGTTTTTTGTTTTGTGGTTGGTTGGTTGGTTGGTTGGTTTCTTGGTTTCTTGGTTTTGCTTTTCCATGACTTTTTCTTTTATTGTTTTGCTTTGATATATGTGTCAATATTTCCAAGTGAGACAGAGTTTCTCTTTTCAGAGATTAGTTTAAAGAGAATCCATTAACTACTCTATGAAATTTGCCACTTTCTGAAAATTACCACTAATTGTAAACAGAAATATAAAGAAAATACTGTAGTTCTTTTGGTCTCCATGTATATTAAATCAGGCTGAGGGATAAACCCTTGAGACACAGAAGTACTCTTATATAGGGTACTAAGTTATTTTTTATTATTTCTTAAATAAGCTATCCAGGAATAAAATGAAGCTCAATATTGCATCTTTATACCTTGTTTTATAACACTAAAAGATCATGTTTTCTGCTGCTTGAAAAATATATCCATGGATTTTTTATATAGTTGACATACACTTGTAAGGACATAAAATGAATGAGCCACTCTCTACGGGTAGAGGAGCCCCAGAAAAGCCAAATATAACTGTTCTCACATAACATAATTGGCTTAATAGAAAACACTGAAGCAGCTAAATATGAGTGAGGGCTTGGCTGAGGTATTGCTACCAGTGAAGGTCAAAAACAAACAATGAAGTCCATTGTATACAACATACAAATAGTAGAATTAAAAAAACAAACAAAAAAAATGTAGTGCTGCAGGGAAATTATCCTATATGTGATACAGGTTCAAAAGCAGAACAAATACAAGGACATAAACTAAAATACAACAAATTTCCATCTCAACATGAGGAATAAATTGTTACCATGGGGGTGGCAGAACAGTGGAACAGCCTGCCTGGGCAGCTCATGGAATATCTCCAGGGAGACATTCCAAACACAGCTGGACAAGTTCCTGTGTAATCTCTCCAGGTGATTCTCTCTTGGTGGGGGAGTTGGACTGGATGGTCTCCAGAGGCCCCTTGCAATCCTAAAGGTTCTGTGAAGCTATGGATGCCCCTTTGGCCTGTCCTGGCTGTGTCTCTTGGCAGTCTCCAGCCTTCTCACCAGTGTGAAAATATGAAAAGCACAAAAGGTCTTGGCTCTGTGTAAGCCCTGCTCAGCAATAACAAAAACATCTCTATATTATTAACCCTGTATTCAGCACAAATCCAAAACACAGCCCCATACCAACTACTGTGAAAAACATTAACTACCCCAGACAAAACCAGCATACCATGCCCATTTAAAATATGAAAGTGCAGTCTGACACCTATAAAAGAAAGAGCACCTAAAAGTCAAAATAAAAGTTAATTGATCATATCTACTGGAAAAGCAACTTTAATATGCTTCTGAATATTTTACTCTACATAATATTTTGTTGTCCAAGCACACATGGCTTCTTCTGATATATTCTGTTGTCCTAGTCTGTGATGTCAGAGTAGGAAAGATTTGTGAACTCTGTGCTTTATGCATCAGAAAGAGCTATGTATCAGTAGTGAGGGAAGGCGGAGGTTTGTAAAATGGAATGTGGATTGGCTAATAATGTTTTTTTCCCCCACCCTTTGAATCCAAATATGTATAGCAGTGTTTGGGGGTATATAGAAGTGCTGGTGAATAAATTATTTGAAACTTTCAAATATTTCCTGAGATTATCAACTGCAGGGCTGTTATCTGTAATTTGCAGATGGTACCTTTTGCTCAGCCTGGAGTAATTCAATTTAATTAACACTGTGCGCACTAATAAATTGATTTTGGATTTGCTATACGTAGACTGTTTATATGAGATTGCTATAGAAATCTTACTGAATTTATTCTGGAAAGTTCAAACTGAGAAATGTTTGCAGACTCATTTTATTGTACCATGCAAGGAAACCATTGTGTTTTCATGCTGCACAGATCCCAGTTCCCATTTGCTCTGGATGAGTTTACTCGTGCTGACCATACACAGCTGTTGTAGCTCCTGAAGGGCATTTTGGGATTGATTAACCATCTGCTGATTCTCACTGTAACAGCTCAGTGGCAACAGCATGAAGGAATTTACTTTAGATAATCTGCAAAGATGTGGACACTGCAAATACTCCTTTTCCAGCAGTTGCTCTGATTGGTATTCTGGCTACTGCCATTGTGTAATAGGATTTGGATTCAATCTGAATTTTGGAAGTTTATCTATATTGGGTCTATGTAGAGCATCTAATTTGCAGGTTTAAAAAAAGGCTTGATTTTCAGTATTAGAGTTTGTCGCTTCTTTATGCAAAATTATCAACACAAGAATTGATTAAAATATGTTATATATTGATATAAGGAAAAGCTATATTTGGAATTTACTAGGATATTTGTAAAGTTAACCCTTCATAATTTCACAGGGTGAACAAGTATAAAAATGCAAGGATCTCTTTTTAAATGAAGCAGAGTCAAAGTGTTAATATGGAAAGAAAAGAGAGAAAAAAAGCCCCAAACAACCCAAAGATAGGTGTTGTGTTACCATGTAACTGGGGACTCGATAGTTCTCGTGATTGTTATTCCAAATAAGATAAATATTAATTCTAAATGAGAGCTGGACATATGGTGCAAAGTTTCTCATGCTGAGTGCAAAATAACTGGCCAAAATCTGCAATGTTTTATAAAACCAGAAATATGTTCATTTTGGCAAATATGCTTTGACTACTTTCCCCTCTCTCTGTTTTAAAAACACAGTATTTTGACTGGAGTCATGAAGGTGACCTAAAATTTACATACACTTTATTCTTTCTAAAGCATAGATATGCATTTCAGAATCATAAAAAAAAAAATATGATACAGAAATACCCTAAATAGCATGGACTGGGGAATGCTTAGTGATGACTGAAAACTGTACACTAAATATGTTGCATGCAACAATATTATTAATAATAACTATCTTTTTCTAAAACAAATAATTTATAATTTCAAATTAACTGAGCAGTAGAGTACTGCTTTAAATTCTGTAATTTATTATGCAAAAAAAAAATTATTTAGACAACTATGTAGAGTTTGGGTAAAATCATTATGGCATAATGGGATTTAAAAATTAAAGTTCACAAACTCCCAGGTCAAAGATGCAATAATTGAAACTTCTTGTCCTTCGTGCCATTAATGGCACTCAACACAGTCACTTTCATTCCCACAAGTGCAAAACTGATAACATAGAAAAGTACAACTGTCTTCTAATATTTTTGGGGCTTTTCTTTTCCTGTATCTTCTGGTTTATTAAGATGCTGTGTGTCTAAAAAATACAGGTTAAATATCTCAGTATGAATTGTGAACTGGATATCTAACAGGAGATGGAGCAGCATCGTTCCATTTTTTGGAACTGGTGCTTGAAGTGGATGGAGTAAGCAAGCATTGAGAAAACT
Source organism: Erithacus rubecula (assembly GCF_903797595.1). Lineage (NCBI taxonomy): Eukaryota > Metazoa > Chordata > Aves > Passeriformes > Muscicapidae > Erithacus > Erithacus rubecula. Next base: position 82,279,012 of record NC_136689.1, on the reverse strand, counting down.
ACTCTCCTTTAGCTGGGATTCTTCCAGGGAACTTGATATTTCACAGTACAACCCAGCCTAAAATGTGACTGTATCTTATGATAAACTACAGCACACCTTTGGAGAAGAGCAATATCAATAATGGGTCCATCAATTCATTGCAAGCTTGCTACTCCTGTGGAGTCAGGGAGTGATTCTGCTTCCTGATTTGCTTCATGTTTACATTTAGAAGTTGCTCCCAAATCATCTTTTGCCTGACTTACTCTCATAGAGACAGTGCAAATTTTCTAACAAACCAATTACATTTTCAAATGTTGGGGGTTTTCTATTTGATAATTTAAAACCATGTTTTCTTACTTCTAACAACTTTAATTTCAAATTTGTATCTAATTTTCCTAACTACATTATCCAAAATGAAATTCTCTTGCTAGATACTCAAAATTTGGTGGATTTGAGTGCCCCATCACAAGTGCTGCTCTGATTGATTTAAACTCTAGTGAGGGCTAGCTGTGAAGATTTTTTTTATATAAGCAAAATATTCCAGCTGCTTCAGTAAGACTCCATGTAGTTGCATAGTCATCCAAAGAGTTTATAGGCCATGAAAAACATTTGCAATCACAAAATCTTTATTTTTTTCAGGACACTGTCAAAGCTGAGAGAAAGGTAAAAAAACTGTCCATTAGAATCTTAGAATCACAGAATATCTCAAGTTAGAAGGGTTCCATAAGGATCCAACTTCTTTCTCCTCACAAGACTGTCTAAAGCTAAACCATATGACTGAAAGCATTGTCCAGGTGCATCTTGAGATTTGTCAGGATTGGAACTCTGACTACTCCATGAAGATGTTCCTGTAACCAACTACATGAAGAATCTTTTCCTAATGTCCCATCTGAAGTTCCTTTGATGAACTTTCATTTGATTTGCTTGTGTTCTATTGCTTGTCAAGAGAGAGCATAAATTAGTGCCTGGCCGTCCACTGCCATCACTGGGAAAGTTCTAGACTGCATGATTAAGAGAATTTGTGCTTCCTACTGTTCTCCTGGATTTCCTTGCGAGAAAATATGAGTTTTTAGTCTAAGATTCTGTTTTCTTGTATAAATATGTTTACAGCCATGAGATTTTGATGCAGTAAACATTTAAAACAAGGCAGCCTCAGATTCTCCAGCTAGCAGAGAAATAACCAATATGCTGTTACATAATTTGATTTCTTTCTCTTCTCTCTTCTGGCTGATGCAAATGTTGTAAATGGTAGAGCAATTTTAATAATTGCGCAGTCTGTAAGTGATAAGTAATACACTTACATTTTAGCAACTGCTCCCTGTTTTTCCTCTATATTTTAAAGAAAAGGGTCTGTATTGATTTTTGTTAAGTTTGTTGAAGGCATAAATGATTTTCAAAGTTGCAATGGTAGTAATGGAAAAGGGTTACATTCACTGAAGAAAGACCATTGCAACTACAGTTTGGAGCTTTTGCTGAAAGGAGATTTTCTACTGAAATTAGACATGACAAATTCTCAGAGAATAATGGTATTGTTTCAAAACATAAATTATTAGTTCAGAAGGAGCCAAGAAACCCTGATAAGCTTCAATTTTTTTCAGTGCTGGAGAATGAAATACATATCTTGCCTGGATTTTGTTAAGCTGTGGTAGTGTAAAACTGTGTCAATAAGATATTACGGCATAGAAGACTTAAATTCTTTCTTCTAAAATGTGCTTAGATTTGATGTAATTTGCCATTCTCTGAAAACAGTGGGAATTTTTCAGTAAGAACAGTGTTTGTTGTATATGGAATAACTTTGAAAATGCCCACAGTTGCTTTTATCCTTTTTCAAGTGTTTCTGTACTTAGAAGGAATGTGAGATATCAAAACACAATATTTTTATCTTGGTTTAAATGTATGCAAGCAAGAGTTTTATTAGTTAGTGCTGAAGTGATAACAATTCTCCTATTTTTCTCCTGTTCTACATGCAAAATAGTTGTATTAGAATTAATGTTTGTTAACTTGGCCTTTAAGGAAGAAATTCATAGCCAATTGGTTGTTCCATGGCATGTATCTAATTCAGAAAAAAACCTGACCTGAAAATTCAGTCACAAGAAAGAACATACTTACAGTCAGCTTAGTATTTGTAAATAGTAAAACCTGGTGTCCAGGTCACACTTGCACATGCTTACAGTGTGATACTTTTCTCCAAGTATGCGCAAACCATTCTAACTACCCACTGTCACTTACTTTTCTCTCTTCCTGATCTTTTCAGTTCAAGTTTTCGTTCAGATTTTCTTCAGTGTTAGGCAATGTTGTTAACCCTTTTTTTGTATTGCCAGTATGGCACTGGCTTCTTAACCATACTCCTAGACACTTTCCGACACAAACTGATCAGCAGCCTGATGACCCAGGAGACAATGTGCCTGCCTGTGCCATTGCAAAGTTGCAGCAAAGTCTGAGCTGACTTCAGAACCTCACTGTAGTTTCTAACAGCACTTGTCTTTTTGGAGTTTCATAAATACACTGACTCAGTCAATATATGAGATTTTGAAGTGGAAGATTAAGTTTGATGGAACCTGTGAATAGCTGTATCTCATTATAGGGGTTATCTTCTTACAGGGAAATTAGGTCCAATTATCTGTTGTCATTGGCTTGATCTTTCATCTTATTTCTTAGAAATGTGGTCTGGTTTAGTCTTGGCTGACTTAATTCTTTTGTAAGTCTCAGTTGTTTTTATTGCTGTCTCTATTGTCCTGTAGAGAAGCTTCTCAAAACAGCACATTGGATGTCACCCTGGAGAATTCACCAATTTTTTTTCTGACCCATTTTTCTAGTAACAACTGCTTCTCCATGCAGTAGCAAACACAGGAGTACAAAACACACTGAAAGAAATGTTCAGCAGGGAGTGGACCTAAAAGATCAAACCATGCTTTTATGTTCTATGGCAATTCAAGTTTCTGTGCTCAGTTTGTCATATATTATAATATAATCTGAACTAAAATAGCCCTGGGGCTTTCATGAATGTTTTATTCATAATATACCAGATACAGCATAAAGATTTTTTTTTCTCCTCTGCTAGAACTGTATCACTAGCTGCAGTATTACACAAAAGAACATCTTTAGTTGCTTTTATTTGTTTTCTTAAGATCTGAAATCTTCCATCACAATCCATACCTGGAAATATAAACTTCTTAAGTAAATTGTGTGGGGTTTTTGATATCTGCTTCGTATCTCCTCACTGCATTATCATCTGTACTAGCATAGTAACAAGACAGACAGCCAACTGAAACAGCATTTCTAAGGAAAGCTTTTTTATTTTTCATTAATCATTTGCAGCTCAATTTTAGTGAGTGTTAGGTCTTGTCCTTGGGGTGGAGTGGCTGGAAAGCAGCTGAGCAGAAGAACTGGGGCTGCTCATCAGTAGCAGCTGAACCTGAGCCAGAGTATGCCCAGGTGGCCAAGAAGGCCAATGGCATCCTGGCTTGCATCAAAATCACTGTGTCTGGCAGGACCAGGGCAGTGACTGTCCCTCAAGTGGCACTGGAGAGACCACACCTTAAGCCCAGTGAGCAGTTTCAAACCCCTCACTACAAGAAGGGTATTGAGGTGCTGGAGAGAGTCCAGAAAAGAACAAATGAAATGGTTAAGGGTCTGGAGCAGAGATTAAATGTGGTGAACTGGCCACAGCCCCCATTCCCATTCCCCTGCACTGCTGAAGGCAGGGAAGAATAGACAAAACTGAGCCCAGGAAGAAGAAGAGAAGGGTGGGAGGGAAGATGTTGCCAAGCTTTGGTAATACATCTTTTGTATTACCCTACTTTGAACTGATTGCCAATATATTAAATTAATTTCCCTATATTGACCCTTTTGGCTCATGACAATAATTGATGAATGTCCTTATCTTCATGCTCCAGCCTTTTGACATATTTTTTCCCCCCTTGGTCAGCTGAGGAGTGACAGAGTGACTTTTGTGGGTACCTGCTCTCCACCTACCACCCTAAAAGTACCCAAAAGGAGGTTGTAGTGAGATGAGTGGTCGTCTCCTTTCTGGTGTAAGAAGTCATAGGACAAGGAAAGTTTTGCCAGGGCAGGTTTAGATTGAATACTAGGATGAATTTCTTCACTAAAAGGATTTCCATTTATTGGAACAGGCTGCCCAGGGAAGTGGTTGGGTTACTATCCCTGGAGATAATTGAAAAAGATGTAAATGTGGCCCTTGGAGAGGTGTTTTAGGGTTAACAGCTGGACTTGATGACCTTGGAGTTCATTTTCAGCCTAAATGGGTCTATGATTTTAGAAAAGGAATTGCTAGAGGGAGTCAGGTTTCTGCAGAGTATTAGAGTCTTCACCCAGCAGAGTAGGGCTGGTAAAGTAGTTGAGATCTACAGGAGATGCTAAAGAGTAGGTAATGTGCTGCAGAAAATGTTATTAGAGAAAGACATCAAATATCAATAAATGCTTTGATTTTCATTATCAATACAGACATCTGTGAAATAAGATCAGATCTGACCTTTCCACTAACTAAAACATAATTTTTAGACAGATGGTCAAGCACACTTTAGTATCACTTCTTAAAAAATGAAATAGTTTTAAACTGCTTGCTTCTATTCAAGTGCATGTTACAGCTTTCTTTTTTTTTTTCTACAAGAAATTAAGATGCCATAACCAACATAATGTAGAAGCTGTAATTACGACAAACAGTGATTGATATAATTATATGTGCTTTCTTAGCAGCATGAGTAATTTTGAACTTCAAGATAGGCAGTTTTCTCTGTTTTCCTCCTAGATGAAAGTAAAGTTTGACTTGTGTTTCCTCCATAACTGATATTTTTTTCAACTTTCTTACTAGCTAGAAAAAAAAGAAAATTTTCTCTCAGATAAGATACTATGTTTCTAGAAATCAATTGCTTCAATGACTGTAGTGACTTCTCCTGAAGAAGGTAGCAAACTTTTTTTTTTTCTCAAATGTGTGAGATGTTATGTTTCAGTTCCACCCATCTCTATGGTGACACAGATTTCTACTATGCTTCTCCCCCTGCTACCTTACCTAAAGAAGTACAGGCAGTGTACATATTCTTCAGGAATAATGAAAAAGCTGAGATCCTTCACTTCTGTCTACAAGAAAAATCAGGAACTCTTGGAGTTAATATTCTACCACATTCTAATTTCTTGATCCCACTTGTTTTTAAAATTAATATACTTGAATATCTTGCATAATAAAGTTCACCACCTATATAAAATGATCGAAATATGTAATTACTCTAAAATATTAAAAAAACCATTTTAACTGTACAGAAAGGATAGTTACTACAATCATATTTAAGTATTAGATATTCATAACTGAGAATCACAAATAACCAAAGAGTACTGTAAACCTTCTTTGTCTTGTCAACAGAATAATTCATACATATAAATTGCTACATATAGGGATAAAATATGCATAAGAAAGACTACTGCCTAGAAGTAGATGACTTCATTGCTGACATAAAATATTGTTTCAGGTGATTCTTAGGAAATGGTTGTATGTGTGCCTCTCAATCTCTGGTCAATGTAATCCAAATCAGTTAGTTTTCACTCAAATAATATAGATCACCTCCAGATTTTGGATAAGAGGCTTTTTTCTCTTTGTTGTGGGATAGGAGCCCATGAGCAGATGACTGTCAGGATTAGCTGATGTGCTCTGAGACAACTTGCAAGGCAATATTTTTAGTACTAACCCAACATGCTATGGGTTTGCTGAGACTTGAGATGTGTTATCATACCCCATAGACACTATGTGTGCATCTTATTTATTTTAACTGAAAACATCTAAAAGCAGAAACTCATTCAGTTGCGCTCAAGTAACAATCATAGTCTAATCACATACTCTAATAGTCACATAATTCGCATTTGACTAGGATTCCCACTTATTCAATGGCATGTTTTTTGCAGGCCTGCAGATTCTTATCTCACTTTCCAAGTTCAGCTTGATATTCTTGATCTTTGGGCTTTGCTATTTAGGTAATGAACAGAGTGTTGGGTTGCAATACAGGATGTGGCCAGAAATGTGTATTCTATCATCATCTGTTGAAGCTGGGTGGGGCAGTGACCCTTATCTCCCTGACACATACCACATGCTAATGGGCCATCTTTGGGACAGGGTGAGGCAGTCATTATCTTTTCCACAACATATCCTGCCTCCAGGAGATATCATCTGCTGCTGGGCCATTCAGTCCCACTGTATGATTGACAAAATTACATCATCCCACTGGGAGATGTTCCAGCCGGGGGGAGGAGCCAAGCCTTTCCTGCCTAGATAAAAACGTAGCTGTTGGACAGAAAGATACCATCTTTCCACTGGATTCCAGAGGAAAATTGGACCTTTTCACATCATCCCCGGACCTCCAGAGGAAAACTGCACCTTCTACAGCAGCACTGCTTCAGCTGAACCACACATGCCACTGCAGGAGGACTGTCCCATTTAATGGGACTGCTACCAACACACTGACTGACGGGGTGTCAAGTTGTATTCTGACTCTGTCAGCTTTTTGGGATTGCTCTTTGTAATACTGTGTTTCTATTTTAATTTTCCCAGTAAAGAGCTGCTATTCCTAATTCCCTTATCTTTGCCTGAGAGCCCATTAATTTCAAAATTAGAATAGTAATTTGGAGGGAGGGGGTTTACATTCTCCATTTCAAAGAGAAACTTCTGCCTTATTGGCAGACACTGTCCTTCAAACCAGGACAAACAGCCAAATGAGCTTTTCTTAGATACATCCATACAAGTTTTTTTTTTTATCAAATCAAAAGAGGGTAAACTTTTGACAAATTGTATTATTTCCTAATTGCTACAATCAATGGCAATTTGAAAGCATATAAGCACAAAATGCTCCAGTAAGTAAGCTTTTTGCAGGATAAAAATTATTATAATGAGAAATCGTGTATTACAAATTAAAAATTTCATCTTTGGACAGGTTAGGATTATTTAGCTTTCAATATTTGAGCTAATAATAGCATGATATTCATCTAAATAAAACACACAGTAATCATACAACCTTGTCTTTTTCTTTTCTTTTCTTTTCTTTTTTTTTGATAGAAATACCAGTTAGGTACATGCATGAAAGATATGGAAGAAGTGAGGAAACTAGACATGCAACTGGTTAGCTTTGGTATGGAAAAGACTTCTATTTTTGAGGTCACAATGGATATATATATTTATCTATCTATATCTATACCTATATCATCTATATCATCTATATATTTATATCTATATCTATATATTTATATCTATATCTATATATTTATATCTTTCTATATCTAGAATCTATATTTATCTATATAATTTATATCTATATATCTAATTTTAAACAAGTAGTTTGCTGGGCTTTTTATCTTCTAAATGTGTGATTTGCCTACATTCTACTATGCTTTTCAACTCTTTGTGACTGGTTTCTTTAAATTTTAAATGCCAATAAGGACTACCTTGTCCACATAGGCAGAGGTTCTTGTGATGGTGTTCTCATTATGGGAAATTAGAAAAATCATTGCAGATATGATGTTATTACTGATGCACAATGTAAATTTTTTTCCTCTGATGCATCTTTCAATTACATGCATTGTCAGTGTGTTTGACATACATATAAAATTGAATTAGATGGTTTTTTTAAGTAAAAGAAAAATGTTTTATAATATTCTATTTCTCTCAAGATTTCTGAACTGTCATGGAAACGGTTGGTCTTCAATAAAACCTTATTACATTTTTAAAAATTGCATTAAAAAAACTTGTTTAACATCTCTTTCTCCAAAAAGATTCTTCAATTACTAAAGCAGGTGTCCATCTAGGATACTGCTGCAACAAACAGTTGGTGAAAACCTAGACTAAGAATTCCTGCTAGATAACTGGATAATTTATTTCTCAGTGAAAGGTTCTCAGTGAATCTTAGTTGTTTAAGTCACTTGTCTTTTATGATTATCTTGGGGTACAGCTAGTCCCAACATGTACTTCATAAGTTTTATTCCTTAACTCAAATGAAGGTTGAAGTTATTACAGTACATAATATTTATCCCTTTTTCTACTATCACATTTGGTGAATCAGAAAGTCAACTAGTTTAAATAAAATTTGAAAATCGTGCTGATTAATTAATGTGTAAATAAAAAGACAGATAATACTAATTACTTTTCAAAACTTAACTATGGATCTCTAAATTTCAGTACCTAGGGGGTCCAAGTTTACATGAATGTATAAAGCCTCCTAGTATGATTACAGTTGTCACATACATACACCTAAAATTATCCAGTCAGTGAATGCTGTAAGCAGATAAATAATGCATATTATTGTCAGTGGTTTGGATAATTTCCAAGTACTGTCTTCATGAGAAAAAGAGTAAATACCTTTGGTAATCATGCACAACAAATGTAAAATAAATCCCATTAGTAAATGCAAATATACAGATAGAAGTGTTATAGAGGTTAAGTTGATCAATGAGGATATATTAGAATAGACATCAAAGTTGCAGGGAGCAGAATAATGCATTAGAAGATAAATTTTCCCTAGAGAGAATAATTTTGGCTGTGGAAGGGTTCAGCAAGCAGGCTTAGTGAAGCTATGATAGGCATTATTAAGGGGCATTTAGATTATATTAAATAGGTAAACATTCTGTTCACAGAACGCATAAATATATGTAGAGTACATGAGTTTTTCTAGAGACTTTAAAAATCTCTTCCTAACAGGCATTTCTAGAACTGGATGAACCTAATTGCAAAAACCAAGGGTAATTCATACCAGAGAAATTCTGCTTTTTTCTTCCACTCCTGCAGTAGTATAGAGTGTGGCAATATTTCTTTTTTGTTTCAAGCTTGTTATTTATATGCTTCAGGGACTCTGGACATTTCAGTGTATTTCTAGCCTAAAAGAAATCTAGAAGTGTCATGTTTGTGATCTCCCATCATATTTTATATGTCAAATTTAACTGTCTTTGTACTGACAATATTTGATATAAACTGTTATTGCTCTCCATACACCATAAAGATTGTCTTTGAGCATTTTATGACATTTCATTCTGTAACTAAGTTTATCATAATTAGAAAACCGGCATAATTAATCCATGTGCAGTGCAATCTTTAATTTGTAATACTTTTCTGGGGCAAAAGTTTGCATGTTTATATGACATTTCATATAGCAATTGAAAATATCACTTTTCTTTTTGTTTTTCTTCTTTTTTTTATTACCTTGAGGGTTTTTTGTTTTTTTTTTTTTTTTTTTTTCTTTCTTAAAAAAAGTGCTTAAAGGGATATTGAAGAAACCCATGAAATGTTTCTTCACAGGTTCGAGAAAAAAAAAACAACACCTCCCACCCAAAACACATCAAAGAAAATCATAGTCTAACTAACTCCCTTGAAATTTTTTTTGTATATTATCAGAAGTTTCCATTACGTCTATAAAAGGATTTTCTTCTTAGGATACTGCCGAGCTTTGAAGTAACAGAACCTTCAAGTGCAAGTAAGTATTTTTGTAGCACTGATAATTAGACAATATTTGAATAAATACAAGTTTTCTGTAGTAATGTGCACTTGTGTGCACAAATAAATATTTTATAGATGTATAAAATACAGGTACATATACACATATATGCATATAAAGAGGAAACATAAGTCCCATTTTTAATAAGAGAAGAAAGGAACATCCAGGGATTGATCTGTGCCTGGCAAGATGATGGAGCAGATACTCCTAGTTGTGTATATATATTTGTATATATATATGCATACATGTACATAAAGTGCCATTCATCTGGGCATCACAAATGTGAACCTAGTTTGCTAGCTAATCATAGAGGTCCAAAAGCATAAATACGTCAAATAAAGAAAGAAAAACACTGCTGATTTTTAACTGAGATTTCTAAGAAAAAAAGGTTCATAAACCACAGTGTTATCATAAATACCTTAGCCTGTGTAATTTCACTCTGTGATTTACTCCAAATTTGCAAAAAAAAAGTCTGACTTCACCGAGTTAAAGAAATCCCAATAAAAACTATGTTCGTGGAGTTTTTCTGAGAACTGACAGTTGAGACTGCTGCAGTATGGGTGGAGTGCATTTGTACTGTACTTGGTTTAAAAGCTTCTGGAGTGGAGTGGTGAACATGTCTGCATACAATCCTATAAAAGATGCTGCATCTGCTGCTCTTCCTCAGCAAAGACAGTAAAAGGACGTGACCGAGAGGACACTGGACTGATGTATTGACAGGGTTGCTGATTCCAGAAAATATGACATAAATTCACTGAATGGAACTTCATTTTATTTAAAGCTTGTCAATGACACAAGGAAAATACACTAGTGAGACACCATTTTATTTGGTAATTGTGAAATTATTAGTCATATTCTTGAAGATGTGCAAAAAAAAGTGAATATTAATGGGAGATTTTCTACTTCTTAAATGTCTGTCTAGCAGCTGCCAAGTGGAGCTCTTGGAAGTCTAAGGCATTTGGAGTTTTTTTAGTTCTTTTGTGATAATTAAACAGTGCATTCATTACAGCTTCTGACATTAAGTTGCATAAAAACTGAATCCAGCCAAAGAAATTCTGACAAACATGTAATTATATAAAATAATTGAACCAGAAGGTATCCTGTACTCTTACTGACTGTATATAAAAGAAACATACAGTGTGTTTTGTAAAAATAATTTACTAACCACCAACTCTCTGACAAGACTGGGGGCTATAAAAGTACACTAATAATAAAATAAGCTAGAAAGGAGACATTTGCATTTATAGCAATGAAGTTTTAATTTTATAATCATCTTAAATCAAGACTTATGAAAATGTAACGAAGTCCAATTTACTGTTAATAGTTGTTTCAGTTATCTGAGAATAAACTTTTTCTTGCATTTCAATAATCTATGCTGATAGTAAATAATTTAAGCAGCATGGTACAAAAGATAGTGTTATATATATTTTAAATGAAGCTGTTTAAGTAAAAAAATTTAATGACTTGAGCAGCAAAGTGGTTTGTGGGGAAATAAACAGTAAAAGTAGCCTTGTAGGAAAAATAAACAAGCTCTCTAATTTTTGCAAATGACACACTTTCATATAAGGATTGTTTTCTCCTACATGTTGCCTTTATGCTGAGAAGGCTTTGTGGCTTTGACCAGCACTGTCCCTCTCTCTAAGCCCTGAGGGCACTACAGGACCTGCTGTCCTGGTGTTCTGTTTCTTCCACCCCTGGCCCCTGGCCCAAGACCCTGTTTCAGACCCTGGTGCCCTTGACATTGCTGCAGCAGGAATCTTCATTTTCCAACATTCTGACCTGTCCTTGGCCCATAACCCAGGGACTTGAGCAATCCCTGGGACTGGGGCTGTCCTGGTGCTCCTTGGCTTCTGCCACTTGGATGGGGTGGTGGTATGGGCCCTGGCTGGTCACAGGAAGTTTCCAGTGCTCCTGTCCTAAAGCCCTTGGGAAGAAACTGGACTTTATGGCACCCTGACTACATGCTGAGCTGACTGAAACATTTGAATTAGAAATGACAGGTACCACTGTGGACTTTCATTCCTGCAATGGTACTAAGAATCATTACTTCATTCATAAGAAGCATTATTTGCTTTAGTTGCAAAACCAAGATATTTTTGAAGTGTTTATTTTACTATATCTAATTCAGAAAAGTTCTTCTTATAAAGATAAGCATTTTTGGTAACATTTGTTTTTGCGTACTTCTTCCACTATGCTATTTCTCAGTTGATAGGAGGATGGATTATGACAGGTACCATTGATTTGCTTTCAGGGGGAAGTGGTATGTTAATAACCTCAGAAAACAGGATAAAGCATAACCTTGAAAGGTGACCTAACCACTGAGAAGATTCAAGATATCTGGAAAATTTTATTAATTTCTCATCTCACAGAAAATATATCTTTAAAGACGTTTTTTTTTAAATTTAACTTGAAACTCTTTCTGCACAGTGTTGCATACAGTTTGGTCTAATAAAAAAAAATCTATTTTTTGTTTCAAGACAAAAGTGCAGAATGGAAAAATACGCACTATGCATAAAATATAAAAATGATAACAAGATTTATTTGTTTCTTTTTCTTTCCTTTTCTCTGGCTTAAGGAAGAGGTTGGATGTTTAGCTCAGAAATGGTACTTCAAAGAGCTTTTAAAACAATATCATTCAGAGTCTAATGTCAGAACTTTTTAATATTTTTTTAATCGGATAGTGTCTTAGAGGTAAAAATGTTGGTCTCTGGTATGTCAGCTGACTCTGTATCACTGCACTTAGCGTCAGGCTAGACAAAAATTGTATGCAAAATTACATCTTTAAGGAGAAAAGTGGTGTGAGGCTTGTCACAAAGCCGTTGTGGCATCAAGATGGTTTTTTATCAACCAAAAGAAACACTGGTATTCCTATAACCCTTTAACTCCCCTGAAACTACAGGGGCATGTGGATATCCCAGCATTTAAATCTTTATAATCATTCAAGTAATTTTCCAGTCATATACAGGACCATGTTTTTATCCTGACAAAGTTTCTTTCAAATTCTAGTGTTTATTTATATATGTCTCCCAAAAATAAACAGATTTTTTATGTTTATATGTTTATATGGAGTAGAAAATATATTAATATATATTTTAATGCATGACAAAATAAATTTCCATTTACATTTCAGTGAAATTATTGCTTGAAAACTTAGAGATACTTAAGAGGGTGTCATTAACAATTTACCATGTAGGAAAATGTGTGAGTCAGGATCTTGTTAGCTTGTGTGTCCATGATTATGGGTGGCATATCCATAGTATCCATAAGGACTACAGACAGTATAACTAAGTCTTTAAGAAGGCTTATTCCAATTCTGTACATTTGGAACCAGTTTGCAGAAGAATATCTCCTTCCTTTTTATCTCACTTTGCCCCTATGTTTATAAAGCTTATGTTTGCTGAACTGAATTACTTTAGAAACTAAGGAAAAGGAAGGGATATTCTTTTGGAAGGTGAGAGAAATTGACTTAAATATTTTCAAACAGAGGAGAGAACAGAATCATTTAATCTCAGAAGATTTCTACAAACCTAAATTGAATTGGCTAAAGAAATCCATTACTATATTTTCCTCATGTCACCACTGTTTCTAGCTGTGGACCAGGTTCTGGTGACCATAAAATCAGCAAATATTCTGCCATAAATCTGATGAACCAGAATTAGACTATCTGAACACTTAGAGTTGAAAGAGCAATTTTCCAACAGCTATTATTAAAAAGCACGGAATTAAGACAAAGCTTTCATTTCACAAATATGACAGCATGTACTTTTACTTATTTTACACAACATAAGCTTGGGATCTTTTCAGTTCCTCTACAGTTCTGCTTGACACTTTAGTTTTATAAATAGAACTTCCTTTAAAATTAAGCAGCTTCACTGAGACTAGACACTGCTTACAGCTGTGAAAGCTAATACTTACTTAGCAAGATATACCCTCTCATTTTCTAAAGCCAATACACCTTATGTGCTTTTCCCAGGACATTATGCAGGCTTTGTTAAACACTTCATTGTTAGTATTCATGTAGTTTAGAAAGTGCTACTTAGAATTCTCTCTGCTGCTTTACAGAACCCTCTCTGATCATGATCAGAGTAGTGAATAAAATGTAAAATTCATACTGTTAGAAAAAAAAAAAATCATGAAGTTGTATGTGACTGTTAGAAAAAAAACCCAAAAAAACAAGGTTCAGAACAAATACTTTCTAATTTGCCTGTCTATCTTTCAGGCTGAGATAACAAGGCCTTCATCAGTTAAATGGATGTGTTCTTATAAGTCTGAAAGTCTTAAGCATGTCTGTGAACCCAGTACATCTTCTCTTGGCCCCTCTTTCTCAAATACTTTTGCTACCATCCACCAGGCAAGTTTGCACTAGAAAATTAACTAAATCTGGATGGGGAAGGAAAACAAGGGTATGTTTTAATCTAAGTGCAATCCTTCAGTGGTGACATTACCCTTGTAAACACACCAGTTTTACCAATTAAACTGTTTTTTTAGTGGAATATGTGGTAGTCCCTTTAGAAGCATTGCTAGTGGAGCCAATAATAATTGTCTTTCTCTAGCAAATATCACAAGTTTTTCCTTGAATGTCCTTTCAGAACTGAATTATTTTGTTTTGCTTCAAATCTGTTTTTTTTTCCTCACCTAATGACAGCCAAGTTGAAGACTGATTAGATTTAAAATGGGCATAAAGCTATTAGATCCATATGTTAGATGATATTCAGCTGAAAGAGGTAATTGTTTACATGACTTTGAATGCCAATAGCACAATAAAGAAAATCCCTAAGGCTAGCTTCTTCACACAAAGCATTTGTTATCTACTGGAATTAGTTTACAACTCAAATCTCAGCTCTCATATAGCAAACTCTGAATATCACAATTTTTGGTTTTTTTTAAAGGACTTAAACTAGTTACAGAGTTCTAGTTCAGTTCTGGCTGTACAAAGTTTCCTGATGAAAGGCTCATCAGTAAAAACTTTAAGAAGCCAACCTGCTCTAATTTTTGAAGACTTAAGAGTTGGTATAACAATTAAAATTCAAACTAGCATCTGAAAATCTAGATAATTAAGTTCAGCAAAACTGAAGTAATAACATCACTGAAATTGTTAATATTATTTTTTTTTATTAAAGACGCTCTGTACAGTTAATAAAACCTTTGTTCTACTAATAAAAATCTGCCTCATGACTGAATTTAACTAACAAGTTCATGTCTTGAGCTAGAAATTTTTCTGTATTTAGAACATAAAAGCAAACAAGGCACTCTTAGGTATAGGAAGGTGGGCCAGAAGTTTTATGATAATTTCCTCTTTTATGAAAGGTCTACCATTGCCAGTCCTAAGAGAAAATAAAATAGTTCCACTCTAAGAGAAAACTTAAAGGAACTGTTATGAAAACCTACAAAAACACATGCTGCTGAGAAAATCAAGGAGATAAAAAGCAAAGGATTTCCAGAAAGAGAAAGAGGCTTTGGATCAAATTTTATTTACTATACTGGCATTGTCTATTTCTAAACTCCAGGAAGTTATGCAGTCTTAAAAAAAAAAAAAAAGAGAAAAATCTTGTGCAAAATTGAAATCAACGATGTCAATTTTCCCAATATTTTAGGCAAATATCAAAAAGTACCAAAACTAAATGGCCTCATATTCTAAATGCAATATTAATGCTCTAGTAAGAATGCCACAACTAGCATTGTTGATTTCATGAACATGAGTAGAGATAGTGTTTGTTATTTACTTTTAAATCTGCATTCAATTAAAAATGCAATAGGTCACCACATGAAAATAATCATTGATTTTAAACAATTGACTCTTGGAAACATTGCACTCTTGTATAAGAAAAAAATACTTTAATAGTGTTTGAGTTAGAGCCATAGTTCCCTGTGTGAAGTGTGCAAGAAATTCCTCTGAGTTTCTGCTGATATCTGGAGTATGCTTATTAGCAAATACTAACAGAGCCTTTGATTTGGGTTCTACAGGTTATATTTCTCTGTATTTCTCTGTAATTTCTACTTATTTTGTTCCCATGAGCAGTATTGTGTGTACTGTAATTTTGTTTTCTGGTGGTGAGATTTTTTTTGTTTGTTTTTTTTTATTTTTGTTTGGTTTTTTTGGTTTTTTTTTTTTTTTTTTTTATTTTTTTGTTGGTGTTTTTGGGGGGGTGGTTTTTTTTTTTTTGTTTTTTTGTTTTTTTTTTTTTTTTTTTTTTGATAAAAATTACTGCATCAACTATGCAGAATTCCTGAAGGATGATGTGTATGAACAGAGGACTAGGGGTTGGCCAGGATAATTTGGAATAAGAATATACTGTGGGGTCATTTTGTTAAGCTTAGAGGTTAGCCATAAGAAGATTTTTCAGATTCAGGGCCAAGGTTAAACATCTTGGAGACATTCAAGTAGAAAGAAAAAGACATAATTAAAATAATGGCTTTTTCAATTTTGCAAGTAATGGAAACTGGAATAGCAAAATTAAGATATTACCTGAATATACAGTTATACTATGCTTACTGCTTTCCAATCTGTAAGTGTAGAAAACTGCTTTCTATTTTTACATATATCTATTTCATATATATAAAGTTTTATCCATATTGTAGGAGTTTTTTTCCCAAAGCAATAATTTTGGATAAAATGCAGGTATGAAAGCCTTCAAACAAACTTAAAAAATAAAATAAAAGTTGTCCTTGAAGTCCATCAAATCAGAAATGTTTCGTGTATTTGAGATTTCATGTAGTGCTTCAACTACCTGTGTAAGCTCGACCTATGCTTGTTACTTGATGAAGATTGACAATAGCATTTTCTAGCAAGACATGCAGCTCAGAAATTCAGAAGATAAAGACTTCTCAGTTTGCATTGAAGAAACAACAAACATTTGCAGATTTAGTAATAGTAAATATCTATAAACCTTGCATGCATTAAGAAATTCTCCTAAAATACAGAAAAAATACATTTTTCTGAGAAATAATCAATACTTTTAAGATCAAGTCAAAAGAAATGGAAAACATAAACATGCTGGAGAAAGTTAGAAATAAAACAATAGAAATTAAATTGGAAAACTTTTGGCATCTTTTTTCACTGCTTTAGGATGTATTTAATTATACTCATATCATATATACATCTGTATTAACTCCTTGAATGACCTCCCTGAAAGTCCCTGGAGCAAAATTTTTGCAATAGGCTTCAAAATTCAGTTTGAGAGGGAAGGGAATAATATGAGATTCTGTCTATATTAATAATTTATGGTTATTGAGAATTTTTATTATTTAGTGGGAAGATAAAACTGTCTTCAAATGTTTTGAAAGATCTCATATACTTATAATCTATGAATTCTGCTTTTATATGAGAATATAGCAAGATTCTGACCTTATTGACCCAGGATCAGAGCAAGGCCCATGAGAAAACAAGATTTGATTACATGTAAGAGAGTTTCTCACTGTTTCACCGGTGTGAAGCTATAACATAACACATACTGAATTCCATCAAAACAAGACCAGAAAAATCCTGAGATATTTTGAAGATAAAATCTGCCCTTGCTTCAGCTGCTAATGCTTATTAGTTGGATAACTAATATCTTTGGAGTTTAAGCTCCTTCCTAAAGTAGAAAATATTTTGTGGGATTTTTTTCTTTTGGCAAATCAATGAGCTGTGAAATAATAAACTTTAAAAAACACCATGAATATAATGTGCCAAGACAATACATACAAACTAATTGACATAAATGTCTTACCTAGTGTCTCTGAACCATAGTTTCAGTGTGACCATGGCAGCTGTCTTTTACAATTACCAAAAACATTTTCTATGAATCTTGTACTGAAAATAGTTTATTTCATTAAAGGCACTTGAAATCTTCCCTCTCCTCTATTAAATCGAACAAAGAACATATTTCAATTAACTATTGTAGATAGCAGCAAAAAAGAAGGAGATAAAGTAGTATACCATCTGTGCTATTAAACGTATACACAGCACAGTGTGCCAAAGATGGAATTTTTATTTCAAGTAAAACTTTTAATTGCTTTGCTTTTATGGGATTGCTTACCTTAAATTTCTCTCTATACACAACATGTGCAATTGCCATTGATGTAATTGGAAAAACATGCATTGTGAGAGTTGACATAACAACATATATTTTGTCTTCCTGCTTTATTCAATACGTCTTACCCTTAGTTCCCGTTACATCTTTTTCTGTAATTGTCACCCTTAAACATCAATGTCAAATTTTACAAAATTCACTTACATATAGAAAAGATGCCATATTCCTTATTGTAAAATCACTCTTATCTAATGTATTCTAACTTTAACTTCAGCACCTATTTATCTTCATACTATATTCCTAATAGGAATTTAATAAGCTAATTTTTGTAGTAAGGAAATATTGCCACAGCATTTTTCAATGGAAGGTAATATGGGTTCTCTACTACTCTGTCAGCTCTGTTGTCTCTGCACACACTGCCCAGCAAGTAAAAGGTATTTTATTTTTGGAATATGATCAAAATTAGTGATGCCTTCAGATAGTTTCTGCCTCCCATTATGTTCAACATGGAAAGAGTTGTGATGATAGTAAAAAAAAAAAAAAAAAGAAAAGAGGATATTATTAAATGTAGCCTCTCTGATAATTACACAGCTGTGAATTTTAAAGGATTTAGAGGATGTCCTAATATCACTTAAAATTTAGTTCTTTTCACCTCCAGGTGGCATTTACTTGAAGCTTATTGTCAAGACACTCCCATTAGTTAGCAGTAAAAAAATTAGCACCTCTAAAGGATCACTCACGCACATGAATATAGATTGCTTATCAGAAGTGCTTGATAGAAAGCCTAAGCTAAAAAATTTGTCAGCATCTAGTTACTCTCCAGATTGCTAAATAAAACTTTTCCCACAGAAACTTCAGAGTGAGATATACTTTTCCCACCTTCAAATGCCTAAAAGTAAGAAACTGACTTTAACCTTTCAGCTCAAGTGCCCTGGTCACTGTCAAGTATGAGTTGCCATGGAAGAGGTAGCACCTGTTGATGTCTTAGGATGAGATGATTCACTACAGAAAATATTATTTTCAGTCAGATACAGGCAGATTTTAAACAACTTTTTGTACATTGAGCATCTATTTTCTGATCTTTTTAATTTTTGTGATATTTAGCATTTTTTGCCAGCTACTTCTATATAAGCCTCTAATTTGACCTAAAAAAATATTTAATTTCTTCCTGAAAAAATAATTTGTTTACCTGACCCCTGTTATAAAGATTAGATTCAATTATAATTTAAATCTTGTAGTGAGCACTGGCAGAGAAACAGAAGATATTAACTTATTTTGGGATGAGAAACCACCTTTGCACATTTCTGTAACATATGTATTTGCACTTATTTTCTGTGCGCATTTATCTTTCTGTGTCACCCCAATTTTTGTGCCATTCAAAGCCCTCCTGAGACTATAGTACAGTCTTGCCCTATAGTAAGTGGCTCTGCTGAGCTTGCTTCACATGATAAAATTCTGGAATCCAGACTGATACTTTTATAAAAATAATATTTTAAAAATAAATTACAAAAAATCCTATATGTCTCAAAATTATGTAACTGCAGTGACCAAAAGTTAATTCAGCAATATTTATCTACTTATTTTAGTGAGCAATCCAGATATAGCTGAGACCATAATCTTTCTTCCTCCTCATTTCCTTCATTACCTAGATCAGTGAGTACAGCTGTCAGACCCCTGCTGCTAAATAGGTGAGAGCCCATCACTGTATGCTTAATTTGCTTTGGGCATCAGAAAAAAAAAAAATCATCTGCTGCCTCGCACCCACAATGCAGAACTTGCAAGTATATGCTTTCTTTGTTTATTAATTTTAATATTTTACTAGAGAATGAACATCTGATTCTCTGGCTATAGCAGGCCAGACTAGGTTTTCATACACAGTACTATATTGTGCAGTAGTTTAAGCTGACAGTCCTGATGTACAAAATACTGCTTACTAGTGCAGAAGCTTTCCTTTATATCTGTATGGATTCCCAAACTCTCTAAAGCACACTTGTTAAGATAGAAATCATGCCTTTAAATTTAAACCTAATAATTACAGAAATTCTTAGTTCTTTTTGTGCTTCAGTAACAAGACTTTAAAGTTATCTTAGAGAAGAGGCAAGCAACATGGTTATTAAACTGGACAAAGGGCAGTTCCTTTCTGAAGCTGTGCAACTTTTTTGTAAAGGACTAGATTCAAAAGGCCTCTATCTGTTGAAATTCATAATACCAGTGTTTCTACTGCATACATGTCCTCTTAACAGCAGAAATCACTAGTAATTCAACATGAATGAGAAATATTGGACCAAATTTATTGCTTTCTCTGGGACTGGATGATGTCTATTTTGGATGCTGTCATGTGACAAGAAATTCTTTTAATTGTGACTGCTAAAGAACAGTCTCTGACTCGTGAATAAATGTGAAAGTGTTGTGTGTCTCTATTAGCAGCATGCCTGTCTAGGATTCCTTACACATTAGGCTCCAGAGTAGGTGAATGAAGAATGTAGGCATCTAAAAGTTACACAATGCTTGTTTTCTTACAGTTAAATTCTTACTCGGATGTAGCTTTTGAGGAATAAATGCTAAATGGAATAGCATTTCTGTAGCTGAATGGACTTGGTATTACAGGGTGCCATGTATTAGAGTTATTTCTCTACACTGTATTCTAGAGGAAACCAGGGAAATATCAGTGCTTCACAAGAGTAAGGACCGAAGTTTGAAAAACAGATTGGCAAAGTATTTCAGTGAGTGGAAAGCATGAAGAAAATGGATCAGAGTTTAATTCAAAATGTACTTAAATGGGGAAAAAAATAGTGTTGCTACAGGCCTATAAAAATCTTATTGTGCATGGCACTAAATTTGATGTTAGCTGTCACACCAGCACTCTGAGGTAACTACTAGTGGCATATTTCAAATTCATTGTTGAGAGACATGATGACTTTTTTTGTCATAAAACCTGAGCAGCTGTACTTTAATAGGGAATTTAAGGGAAAAAAATAAAAAGAAAGTTATTAAAAGTATATCAGTGAACACAAGTTACAGAAGAAACAACTTTTTTTTTTAATATTTAGATGTACAGAGAAGCAGTTTTTGTAAAAGTTTCTTTTCAATTAGTCCTTGTACTCATAGTTTTTAATGTAGACGGCCCTTAGTCATTGGGACTCACTGTTCTTTCACAAGCAATGTGTTGATTTTGGTAATATAGGAAGGAAAATACAATTGTTAAATAGTAAAATATCCCCCAATATTTTTTGACCTCACACTTTTATTTCATTTGATATCAGTAGCATTGTGTTGCAGAGAATCATTTCTTTTAATAATGTAAGGAAAGTTAACCACAAATAGTTTCAGCACCATTGCTTTACCCTCTTCTGTCTTTGCAAGAACATTACTCCTGACCCAGAAAGGTCTTGCCTCCCAGCAGTTGGTATTTCTATAGTATTCTTGCAATATTTTGTTACTTTCTGTGTAATGTAGTTTTAGCCTTGGAAAATATTAATTCCAAGAAGTACTCAGAAGAAACCCTCTACTTTTTGTTAGCTCATATCAGGGATGATCCAGGCATTTGTACTTCTTTTGAATTGAGGTTCTATATTTTAAAGAGTAAGTTCATAAGAAAACCCTATTATAAAGTGTGGGAAACTGATTAATGAGAGTTGAATCCTTGTAAGATATTCAGTTACTATTTATTCATTTCCATCATTCTGGATGATGCTGTTCTTAAGCTTGCTAAGGATTTTGTTTATTTAGAGGAGGGAAAGAAGTAATGGTTCAAAATTTAGCATATATTTATTTAGCAAAATTTAGCATATATTTCTTCTTTCTTAACAAAATACCATAACCACAGCAGCCAGCTCTAAGTATTTATGTCCTTATTCACTTGCATGTCTTCAACTCTCAATATATTTAACATCTTATTAAAGTTCTGTGTTTACAAGTTCAGCTTAATGATACCAGCATTGATTTCCCATTACCTGTGGATTGAATTTTTATAGTTTCCCTTATACATGGCATAGAATTCCACATAACTTTTCAAAGCAGAATAAACTTATAGGATTGAAAAGGAGACCTTAAATAGCCCTTGGAGTAAAGGCAGAGTGGCAAAAGATTACACATGAATAAAATTCAAATTCACGTAAATTAGAGGAATCTGGTTGGTGACAGAAATATTTCCACTATAACAGGTACCAAAAATCAATAATTTTTCCTGAGATATCCAAAAATCAAGTTGTTCAAACAGCATTTAACATTCACAAATCTTGTAGTGTTGTGGAAGAAATCTGTCAGCCCCACTTTCAGTGGGACAAGGTGGGAGATGTGTGGGGAGGGTCAGGATAAGACCAAAAGGAAGAAAACTGATGACAAAAAGCATGTCTACCCAGCCAAACTCAGAAATCATGTTTTGAACAATGTTTCATGTCAGAATCAAAAAAGCCCAACTTAAGTAAACAAAACTATAAAAATCATAACCTTGCAAGTAAATAGTAAATGAATGAACACTAGAACTAGATCTATATCTGTTTTTATTTTCCTGTACTCTTTTCTGTCTATTCAAAACACTGAAGTAATTTGAATGGAAGAATGATGATGCCTGGTGTGTTTAGGTAATTATAGTATTTCTACCTTTTTTTTCTTTCTCTTACTTGAGTCACATTTCCAAGATCATAAATACCTTTAAAATTTTTATCCTTCTATGAAATTAGTTTCATGATGATCAGTGAATAAAATAACTATTTAGGGACCTGTGAGCTCATACTTACCTGGAGCATTATCTTAGAAAATTCACTACTATAGAAGCAGGCTGATACTTAACACATAGAAAAAATAAAATGTTTTCAGTACAAAATTCAATTCTAAACTAAGAAAGGAATAATCAGCTGCATCCAGAGCTTTTATAAGTCACAATATGCAGTCAAATTCTGTCATCAAAGAAAAGGGATTATACTAGGATGAATTAATAGAGTATTGTTTGTCAGTTGAAGGACTTTATCAAACATTGTAATACTCAAGGACAAATGGACCCCATTTTGGCCATCACATTTTGGGAAATAATTAAATGGATATATCTCAGTGGATGTCAGTATAACTGGGTTGTCAGAAGCCTAGATTATGGGGCTGGCAAGGAAAAATGTAAAGAATAGGGAAAATAACTGGAGGGAGTAATCAAGAAGAGATATGCTGGTAGTCTTCTGTTAGTCAAAGTTTTTTTTAAGCCAAGGTCAGTAATCAGTTCTCAAAATCTTTGGGACAAAAGTAATTGCAGCAATAGAATGTTAGATATACAGGAAAATGTCAGAGATTATTAAGTGTTCAAAAACACTATTTAAAGATTACAGTGTCTTTATGAGAAATTTCAAAGCCCACACTGCATCCAGATTTATCAGAAATGACCTTGGTATGATTAATCTTACCTTAGGGTATAGGTGATATAATAGAATCTTTGGTGTACTGTTCAAGCAGATTTTCAATGAGCCAGGCAAGGAGATAGGGAAGAAGAAAATGGAGAAACTACCAGAAACATTAGGTTAAATATCCATGGGATAAACATCATCTTTGCCTGTATTCCTAAGCCTGTAGAATTAAGTCCCTATTGAACATTTCTTCCAGTATATGAATCACTAGTTTCATATGATTCAACAGGAAAAGGTATAACACAAAAACTGTAAACAGTGGAATCAAACATATAGGTGCAGTTACATCCTTGGTGACTATAGCAGTTCAAGATGGTAAGAAAATACATTTGACACATGAAAAAAAAATCCAGACTTCTTCTATCAAACAGGCCCTGGATAAGAAACAGGAAAGGTGAAGGCATTTTTTCTCTTTGTATCTTGCTGTTTTTTTTTTTGTTTTGTTTTGGTTTGGTTTTGTTTTTTTGGTTGGTTGGTTTTGGTTAGTTTGTTTTTTGGGGTTTTTTTCCAGGCTATGCTGATCTTTTAGCTTTTTCACAATCTGACATGAAATGGATTTTCCATGTTATTTCAAACATAAAGTATTTTCTTGACTAGATTGAGTCTGTTAGGGGTTCTTAATGCTTTTGCCTGAGTAAATAAGGAACATTAACAATTACAGGAAGCACAAAACTGAAGTGATTTAATACTTCTTCTCCACACTTGTTTTTAACCCTTCAACTATTCACTAGTTACCTTCCAGCTACCAGAAGAAATCATTCTATGCTAGATTTCAACATGCAGCAAATACAGAAGCTCCATCTGTCTTTCAAAAATCAAACAATATAACATTTCTCTTGTTCCAATATTTAGCCAGACTGAGAACATGGATTAGGAAAAGCTGCCTGAGCTAAACCATATTAAAACAGAGATCATACAGATTGGCTGTCTGCAGCGCTGCAAAGTGCTATCATCAGAATTCTGTCTGCTCTAGTGAAGACATCTAACGTTTTGATAGGAACAAAAGCCTTGCAATAGGCTCTAGCCAAAAATATACAAACTATCAGTCTAGAAGGAAGAAAAAAACTTCATGTCAATGTTTGCATTTTTGAAATATAGTGTAAAATAAGGGAGTTTTGTTTTCGTTTGTTTTTTTAATATATATTTAGTGCCCATAGAAAGTGACATCAGCAGCTTCCATCGATTTTTGACCTTAATTTCTAGTCACCCAGCATTTTGGGGAGTGAATCACTTCCTAGAAGGCCATGTAGGAGGTTTCTTCATAACAGTGCTCAGTCCTTAGCCAGATCCATTTTTCTGCCTCAATACTGGTGGAAGACAATATGAAAATTTAATCCTGAAAATATAGAGTCTTAGAACATCAGTTTCAAAGTCCTGTCCATTGTCTGATCTCTATTTTTGTGCTATTCAATCCATTATTGAGTAGCACAGTTTAGAGAAAAACAATCTCAGTGAATATGCAATCCTAAATGTTTGTCTACCTGTTTTCTGAATTAGCTAAAATTGGAAAAACAAATCAAATTATGACACCATAAAAAAATACACAATAATTTCTCTTGGTTTTAAGAGTTTACAATCCATCCCTATATAAAGATATTATTAATTGGTCAATGATCATAATGACAGGCATGGTGAAGGAGGAGAAAGAACAAGGAGCAGAGAACAAGAAGAAGAAGTGGAAGAAGAAGAAGAAGAAGAAGAAATATTAGATTAATATTAGTGTACCATATTTGGACCATACTCTGTAGAGATTGGGGGGTTTGTTTCGTTCCTAGTAATGTGTGAAACTTGAGAATTTATTATCAATAAGTCCAAATGAATCTCTCATAAATTTGTGGGTTTTTGTTTTGTTTTTTTTCAGAAACTCAGTGAATGAACATGTCTTCTTGATTCTTGAATACATTTTCAATATTATATATATACATATACATATACATATACGTATACATATACGTATGTGTATATGTATATGTATATGTATATGTATATGTATATGTATATGTATATATAAATATATAATAAAATATATATAATATATATAATATAATATATAATAAAAATTATTCCAAGTATTTGGGCTTTCAATCTTGTAACTATTCTTCCCATTTGCTTTCTTTCATTGAAATTCAGAATAATTTTCTTAGTTAAGAACATAAATCTGGGGGAGAGTTTTTTAAATCTGTCCTTAACACTAAGCAAGCCTCAGAAGACCTTTAAACCATATTTAAGTTTCCCCCTTTCAACTTTTAACAAAGACCATCCCTGTGATTCTGAGATTAGAAACACTGAGTGGTATGCAACTGTGATGCAGTTAATTTTGGCTGTTCTTCAAATGATGTAGTTGGTGTGGACACATCTTTGGACTATTGGACCTTCAGTCAGGAAGCACACTAGGTCTTTTTGGTCAGGATTAATTTTCACTCTAAAGTAAGATATGGCCAAGTCAACACCACTGGTTTGTCTGTAAGCAGCATCTTCAACCTAAAAAAGATCTCTTTTTTTTCTGAAGTGTTTGTCCATTGCTATTTAGTAGATAGCAATGGAACTGGAATTTTCAGAATAATTCTAAGGACGTTTTTATATGCATGTCTTATTTTTTTGATACTGGTAGTACAGAATTATGAGAGGGGGTTTTATTTCAATTGTAACAAGAGCAGGAGATTATAAGTTCCTAGAAGGACCTAACCCTGTATTTAGATAGGATGGAACTGATGCCCAATGTTATCCTTCACCACACACACACACACACACACACACACACACACATGCCTGTATTAAGAAGGCATTATGAGGAGCACGCTGTATATTAATTGCAGTAGGACAGAATATTTTAGAAAGAAAGACAATCCCTAGCTTTGCATATAATCCTTTTGCCATGATGGGACAGGTAAGACTTAGAGGCAACAATCTTGTTTCCCACTTATTCACATCAGCTAAACTGCTTTATTATTGTTTTAATAACCGTGACATTTTTAATGAATGTTTATTTAAGCTTTTAACTAGGAGTGTTGTGCTTTTTTCCTTAATATTTTCCTGTTTAGATGTCTGCTATTCGTCCTAAGCAGCTGTCCTCTACCCTGCCTTGCTTCTTTGTTTCAGTGGAGAATTTATTTTGAAGTTGTTTTGAACTACAAGATGCCTAACACTACTTACCAGTATTTGACAATCTGGTGAAATCAATAAGTGCCTTTTATGGATTAACCTCAATATTTGTTGTAGAATTTCTTTATCTTTTTATCAGAGGTTCTGCAATTTTACTTTTAGCTATCATTAAAAAATTCCAATATGTCCCTTAGTCTTCCAGTAATTAAAAATTATCCATAGCTTTGTGTGATATGGAGCAAGTTTTGTTTCAGTGGCTGTTCATGCTGTTAACTTCTTTCCTACCTTAAGCAGACCTTGGAGCTGTAATTTCACTTCTCTATATCAGTTGGGATGTTGGTGAGAAAATTTGGAGAGTGTTATAAAAATAGAAAAGTAGACAAGGCTAAGGAAAGTGATATTGCAAAAGTTAACTGTAGTGTCTGACAGTCTCATGTAATGGAGATTGTGAACTCACCAATCAGAATTGCTACCATGCACATTCCCACCTCCCCTCGCTTCATTTCAAGGCTGCAGATGGTAATGGAGGCAAAAGTTTGTGTTTCTCCTCGGGAGTAAGAAATGTGTGGGGCACATTAGTGGGGATTAAAAAAATGCAAGAAAAAGAGCTTGAAGGACAGTCACATGCTGCACTGCAGTATTTCAAGGTGCTGGTTAAGCTTCAGTGAAATGCTGTGATCCCAGCTTCCCAGGAGCTGGCATACAGACATACAAGCCTCTAAGGGCAGAGTCCAGCTGCTGGTACACAGCTACTCCAGCTGTCCAGGATTCTCCTGGCCCCAGTGCTGATCCCATTGAATTCTCATGCCCAGAAATACACAGGTGCTCCCATACACATACCTGCTTTCCCTAATGCCCCTTAATTCCAGTGCAACCCAAAACTGCTTTCGCCCTGCAGCCCGTGATATGTCTCACCCCGAGACAGCAGCACAAGAGGTGTGTGAGGCTCCCCATCACTCACAGCTAGGGTTCCATGCCCTGTAGCTCTGCTGCAGCAGCTCAGGGAGGGGCCTGAAACTCATATTCCTCAGGGATCCTTTCCCTGTGCTGCCTTCTGCCATGTGTGTTGCAGTGATTCTCTGGGCTTTTGTGGATGGGCCTTTGTGGGAGATAGAAAAGGTATAAAACTCTCAGAAAGCTGTGTGAAGGCAAATCTCAGGATGGAGAAATGCAAGAATGCTGAAAATGCAAGGACAAGAAACAATAGGGCTATGAGCTGTGTAGAGATAGTCCTCAGGAAAATGTATTAAGCAAGATAGTAGAAATAGATAAGCTAAATGAAGCTTCATCCATTGTTTTAAGCTATTGCAAGCAAGCATTGTTCAAAGCAAGATGTATGTGCAGCTTTATTAATTGGCCTAAGCAAACACTTGTCAGCTTTTAATATTATGCTATTGGCTAGAAAGTTGTTAAAAGATTTTGTTACAAAGAGAACTTCATCCGCTATTGTAAGTGGCTGAAGCTGTTTTCATCTCCCTTGATTGGTTCTGTAAAATGAGACTGATGACTGTGGCGGAATAAAGCTTTGAGACAACTGCTCCAGCAGTTTGTATACACACAAACACACACACACACACTCACACACACACATCTATATATATATATGCATGTAACTATAAGATAAGAGAAAAAATATCCCAGGAACCAACAGATCTTTGCTGGGCTGAAGGTCCCTTGGATGGACCAAGGGGGTCTCCCACCCAGGGATGATTTGGGCGGACTCCTCCCTCTGTTGTGTCTCTAGTCTCGTTTGTGTGTGTCCAGAGGAGACTTGCCACATAGCCAAGCAGATACAGACTTGTGTTTGTGCAGTTAAAAGGTACATTTAAATTTTCCCTTTGACATGCTAAAATTCAGTAAGAAAAAATACATCTGTCATTTGTTTCATGTATCCATCATGAATATAACAAGAAAAAGGAACAACTAAGATTTTTCATGGAATTTTTAAATTAAATCTGAGGCGTTAGCTTTGTAATTGTCCCAGTCTGGGGTTTCTCCTTTTCCCCGAGACCACCCCAGAGGGACACGAAGGGTGGTTCTAACCCTGGTTTTCTTTGAAGCCGCCGAAGAGAGACTGCCGAAGACGGTTTTCTCTTTTCCCAAGGATTGTTTATTATTTCTTATCTCTGGGACCTTTTGCCTGGCCAGCAGAGGTCTGCTCAGCCTGGCATCCATGGTGGAATCTGCCTGGTGAAGGCAGGGCTTATCTTATATAGTTTGTACTACGTATTACATGTTTACAAAATTTTACCAATACAATACAATTTAATTAAATGGTCCAGCCCTGACCCCATCCAATCCAAGAGTGCCAACGTGTCACCCAACATGGATGACATGGAGAAGAAGGAGGAAAAGGTGTCCACCCCCCTAAATTCTCCATCTTGGCCACGTGTCCCTTATCATAAACATTCAAGAAAACCTATTTATCTACGTTCTAACATTCTAATTTACACTCTACTCATCATTATTTTCTGTGTCTCTTCTCTCAATGTGGGCAGATTCTCCCAAGGAGCGAAATCCAGCCCCTGCAGCTCCTGGGCAGCACTCAGGGGTCTCTGAGGGGTCTGTCAGGGGGGTTTTTGCACCCCCAAAGGAGCCAGGGAAAAACCCTGGACTCCTACAGTAATTTAACTGTATTTTTAGTAGAATTTTCTTCCAAGCTTTGCCTTGTCATGTTGGTCTTTAGTTTCATCAGACATGCATTTGACACAATTCTTAGTAATTTTTCAAGCTTTCTTGGGTAGAATGAGAAAGAGGAAAAAATACAATAATGGCATAATGCTTGCAAAAATAGAATTGAGATTTTCAGGAAAATGAAATTTCAGTATTTTCAATTTTTTGTTGTCATAAAATCAGTTTGATAGCGGGTTGAGTCTTGTTTTTGATTTACACTTGATAAAATGACTCCTT
The DNA here is from genome assembly GCF_903797595.1 of Erithacus rubecula. Lineage (NCBI taxonomy): Eukaryota > Metazoa > Chordata > Aves > Passeriformes > Muscicapidae > Erithacus > Erithacus rubecula. The sequence goes on along the minus strand of NC_136689.1, from coordinate 82,250,137 downwards.
TATGTGGTATACACATGCCAGCCATGTGCTCCCCATGTTGTCTCTTACTCAAGTGCAATCCTATTTGCACCATTGCAATGGCCTGACACTATTCCTCTGTATATGTCCTTCAAAAATGTTTCTTTTTGTGTTGACAATAAAAAATTCTTACCAGCTTTTTTTTTTTTTTTTTTTCCACTGTGAACTGAGCTTAGTAGGTTTTGAATGCTCTTAGACTAAGATTAAAAAACGTTGTTGAAAATCTGTTTGTAGCTGAATTTATTTTGTCTGAGCAGTGTGGACTATCTTCTGAAGCTAGAAATATGGTTCTATAGTTTTTAAACTAGATTAGCAAGATTGCTGCAGCAAAACAGCTTCTTCAAATAATATTCTAATGTATATTTAACAGTACAATTCACACTATTTTAAATTCATGTATTTCAACAGGAAAAGAGGTAGGGATTGCATTATGATGTACTTTACAAGAGTTACACTTTTCTCCTTTAAAGGAGATGCAGAAGAATTTCAGCTTCATATGTCTACACAAACACACTACATTATATCCTGAACACAATAAATAGACTTTTTTTCCCCTGAACTTATAACATGCTCACATAATTTCCTTTCTGATTGTTCATGTACACACATCCTAGTAAAATGCTCTTCAGTCAGTGGATCATAATATATTTGATTACAGGAGCTTAATGCAGGAGCTTAGTTGAGAATTCAACATCCTTTCAATTTGAAAATGCATTATTATAATGACTGTTTTGAGGCACATTATGAAGATAGAAATGTCTCAGGGAAGTCACCTTTATCAAGAAAGACAGAAAATAATTGCAATCTGAGCCCCATTTTCATAAATTAATGGCTTTTTTGCTGAGGCTTCACAGGCTATCTAATCTTATGTTTAGCAACACATTCTTCAGGGCAAGTCCCTGTGCCTTTTCTGAACAAGGACCACTTATGGGTTTATAATATTGCAATTAAGTCAATGGCTACTCAGTTGTAAATGAAACTTAGCAATCAGTGATTAAAAATTAGCTAGAATTTGCATGGTTTTGATTGGTCAAAACCTCAGCATTCTTTCTAGATGAACATCATGTCTTATTTAGACCTCTCTGAATAGGTGCTTTTAATACTGGTGAGGTAAATCTCCACAGCCCCATGTGCAGATTAAATAGCAAAGGTTGTGAATTAAGTGAATGTAGGCAGTGTATTAATGACAAATGACAGGATCAGTGTAAAAGCTATGTAAGAAGTTTCTCCCCATTCTAGCAATGATATTTTTTCCCCAGACAAAAAAAAAATAAAAAAATTCCCCTAGACTCAAAAAAAAAAATCACTTTACATACAGCCTTAATGCAATTCCAAGAAAATAAATAATCCTCAGTCATAAAATTGATGAAAACCTGACTTGTCCATTTCGACTTCTTAGAACAACCAATAATTATATTTCATAGGTTGGAGGTTTTGTTTTGTTTTCAGTGTGATATAGTGACATTTTCTATTTTGAAGCCAGCAGACTTATTTGTACTCTTCAGAGTACTGTTCAAATTATAACAAATTTCTATCAAATTGCTTTGTTTATATTTTCAACTGCCCCACTCATTTACAGAAGGGACACCTAATGCATATTCCCAGCTGGCAATAGGTCTGGTCATTAACTACTTTTAACCAGAAACACTAGACTTTGTTGGATCATAATAGGAGGGTGCTTTTGAAATAAAAATGCAAAGTAAAAGAAGGGGAAAAAATAGTTCTACCAAAGGATAAAGCTACTATGCAGATACAGAATTTTAAAAAGTCAGTCACAATTTCAAAAAAAACCCAGACAGTCTGAGCTTAATAAGATCCACAGTATTTCTGGAAAGAGAACAGATTGTATTTTTTATTATGTGAAATGCAAATGAAAAGCAAAATGAAATAAGTAAGAAACCAGCTCAGCTGCTTTACTTGCCTCAGGGGTGAAAATGCCATGTCCCTGCAGCCCAGTGGGGTCTAGGAAACAAACCGTATCTCCAGGCAATGGTCACACTTTAAATATCTGGTATATAAACTCTCTAGGAAAATATTTCAGCCAGAATCAAACAGTATGCTTCTGAGTCCTGAGCCTTGCAGACTTAGTTTATCTGTTTGTTTTTTATTTTCTCATTTTTCCAGGTTATCCCTTTTTGTGCTAATTTCATGGGTATATCAACAGGGTGAAGTTTAAGCTGCTATCAGGTGCCAGATGTTTGACAATAATTTTGATTGGCTTCAAAAAACACAGTGAGTTCCCCTTAAGCTGTTAATGCACTTCTTCCTAAACTTCTGCATTTCAGTAACCTCTGCATCTTTGGGATGTTTGCATATCTAGCTTGATTAATATCTTCAAGAATGTGCTTCTATCTATCACCCCTTCCTCCTGACACTTGTTTCTTCAGGCATTCCTGTGCTCCCATGCTAGAGTGTTTAAAAAAGATAAACCAAGTAGTGACACAGCCACTCATTCATGCAGCTGATCTCTTACAGATGTTCTGTTCAGTCATTACTGCCAAATGTCGTGTAGCAGCACGGAAACTAATGGTTGTCATCCCTTATGACTGAGGCACCATCATGAACAGGGTCATTATTCTGTTTTCTAATCACTGTGCAATGATTACTTCTTGCTACAGACGGCTGATGTATCATCATCTGGGATGTACTGCATGGATGTTCTTACCAATTGGCATCTCTGTCTTCAATACAATTTGCTAGGGGACTAATGGAAGAAAACCTTACTAGTCCAGTTAAAATTATCTCCTCTGATAGAGTTGATGCCAAGAAAATAGATAATTTTGTCTTTCTTTAATTTTCTTACATCTTGAGGGTATTTAAGGAATCTACTTGGCACCATTTTTCAGCATGAATATTCAATGAGGTCTACCTGGAAGGTGAAGGTCCTTCATCATTCAAATGTTTTTTCTAGTAACTTAATGATATGAAGAAGCTTGGGGACCTCCAGATGAACCAAACTTCTTTTTCAGATTATCATGCAGTAAGACTTCTTGTGTGAATCAATAAAGGGACATGCAGGTTTATGGCAATAACTGACACCAAATACATAGGTTGCTTATCATGTGCATTATTTTGTGTATATCTATATAAGTGCTTCACTGTTTGGTGGCTTCTTCTCTGTTTTGCTGATATGAAATTTCATCTCACCAATACACAGGTACCCTTTCTCTTTTTTGCTTACTTCTGTAGTGTCTAATACTCAGGAATCCATACCCTATAGCAGAGTCTTAAGTTGTTAGAGTACAAAATATACATTAAATTGTGATTTTGAGGCCTGGGTCAAAATTCTGCTAATGAATTCATTATCTTTTTTATTTTCTTGCACGTGCATCATTATGTTTTTTGTAAACCAGTTCCTAGAGAATATGAATTGAAGCTCAGGTTTACTAATGAGAGAAATATTGATATATTTTGTGAAACATTCCAGGATTATGAGTGACAAATATTAAGCGATGATCATATCCTTGAGAACCCAATATTAGGTAATCTTAAAACCCAGACATAAAATCCAGGCAACCAAGTAAAAGAAGAATGCATCATTAATAGGTGTCTTTCAAAAGTGATTTCTTGACTAAAGACTCCACCATCTTTTCCCAGCTGCATCCATTTATACCTGCTCAGGTTCCTTTTCCATAGCCTTTTCCTAGACTGGTTCTTCTTGTTCTCACCCACCTACAGATCTACTCTCATGATTTCTAGTACTTCATATTCCCCATAACCAACCTTGACTCTGGGCTCCTTTTTCATTTGGTCTGCCCTTGATCTCTACAAATCTCCATTGGTTTTTGCCTGCGGTTTCCATGGAGACAACTTATCACCTTCCTGAGTCTGTGTTTCAGCATCATTGATGAGTCCTCTTCTTCAGTCTTTCATGTTCACCTTTGTCTCTTTTATCTAACTTAGTTCAACTTATATCAAGCCTTCTGATTCCATCTCTGATTCACTTCTACTTCACAGTTCTCCTCTTTTTCTATCATGTATCTTTTCTGCTGTCTTCCCTTGTTTCAGCTATTGGCATAAAATGTGGTGATGTGGGCACTTCCTTGCAGTGCCCATGTGCACCCAGGCCTCACCCGTGAATGAATTTTGTAAGGAACCTTTTTCTATAACCTTGGAGTACACCTGTGGGCTGTGGGATCACGTGAAGCCTGGCTAGGAGGGTGTTAAAAAATGCTGAGGTGAAAACATTAGCATTAATTTCTTTGCCAAAATAGACTTCTCTTCACATCTTGTACAAAGAACTTTTAGTAAGTCCAGATTTAGGCTCATTCCAGCAAGCTAGACCAACATATCATTTACTAATGGAAATTTTTTACTTGGTTTCATTTTTGGAAGCGGTTACTTTAGGGACTTTCATTAGGCCTTTAGATTTTACATCAGGTCAAAACAGATCTCAAATTCTTGAGAAATAGATGCCTAAATTCTGACTAGTTTCAGCAATAAAACTGAAATTAGGGATGGTATTCTTCTACTTTATTTAGTCATCAGCATTGCCACTGTCAGTTTATTATCTATATATTTTTTAAAATAGAAATGCATAATAATTCAGGGAATTGTATAGTTGGAAAATGGGATGTAGCATGCAATTGAAAGGTGATTTTTGTAATATAAGGTTGAACAATTTTGGTCAGGCAATACTGCCAAAAGATATGTTTGTGTAAATGTCAGTTCAATTGTTAAGAACTTTTTATCTTGCTTTTAGAAAGAACACAGTTGCCTCTGCCTTTGCTGTCTTATGTTTTTCTGCTCACATTTTTCTCTCTGTTATTCTGTATTTAAAGCAACTTAGAAGAATTATACCAACATCAAAAATCTCAAAAAGATATTATAAATGTTATTATATAAAGTAACCATTATACTATTCAAGAATTCCAGCACAGTAGTAAGTCACTGTACAAAAAAGTTAACCGAATCAATGGCTTTATTCATATATGTAAGCATAGAAGCCAAGTGCATAGAATAAGAATTTAAGTATTCCAGAGAGGGCTTTAACACAGAGATGTTTTGCTTCGAGAGGAATTGGTTCTGTAACTGTTTCTAGCAAGTAAATGGCACAGCCTTACCGATATTAAGGGTGTAACTCTTCCTAAGACTCAGGTGTGAAAACCTGTATTTCTCATTCATGAGATGAAATGGTGATTAATTTGTATAGTGATATGGTAAAAAAAAAACAACCTGTTATACTTTAGAAGTACTGTGAGAACTATAAAAAGAAGCCTTCTGTCTCAGAAATTATTTTCCATAATGTTTGAACTTGTAAAATATCAAACACACTTAAGCTTTCAGGTGCTTACATTCCTATGGGTTTCAAACAACAGCAAAGTAGGAACTGGGATTCATCTAGCCTTGTTCCAAGTATCCATAAGAAAAGCATCTGAGAAGGTCTTCTGAGATCCCATTAAAGTAGGGAAAGCTAGTAATTTTTGTATGCAGAGCTGGTGCCCATCATTCTTCATTTAGAATCATGGAGATTGGAAAGACTCTTCAGAAGTCAAACACTCTGCTCAGAACAGATATAACTGGATAAGACTTCTCCAGGCTGTGCACAATCAGTCTCTAAGGACTGAGATTCCACCACTGCTCTAAGCAATGTGTTTCTGTATCCCAACACCTTAAAATAATGAATTTCTTATACCTTTTCAGTATTTCTGCTGTTTGAACTTGTGCTCTTTGGCTCTCATCCTGCTACTGCAAACCATTGGGTTGACCCTAGCAGTTGGTGCTTGCTGCAAGGTACAGAAATGATCCCACAGAGCCAGAGTTCTGGCTGTGACCCCAGGCACACACGGTCAGGTGTTGACCTGCTGGATGAGGCCACTTCTGCTCTAGTCTTTTGCCTTAGTGAAAGAATTGAGCAGACACAACATGGACCCTCACATGCCCTTTATCCTTGCCATCAGAGATTTGTGGTTGTTCTCAATATGTTTTTCATTTCTCCAAGCAGTACCAACGGTGCTCAAATGGGAAAGTGGTACAACACAGAGGCAGATCCAGTAGTCCTTATGAAGCACCCTGGAGCTTAGCCCTGGCAAAGCAATGAATCTGAGGTCATTGAGCCTGACCAAGAATGGTGCCTTGGTCCCCACTGGTGGGAGACTTCAGTAGCTATAACTTGCTTCTTCTGTGTAGACAAAAGCTTTGGGGGCAGTCAGCTCTGATAAACCAACTTATAGGTCTTGTTTGCCCTCACCAGCACCCAGATAAATGAAACTATTTTAAAATTGTAGATCTGTAAATGAAGCATGAACATTTTTTCAAGCTGTCTACCCCCATTGTGACCAGGATCTCCATTTCATTTCTCACTTTTCTTGACTCAGGCTCTTGCCCAGTCATGTTTTGTCAAAGATGGCAGTTAATGGAAGCAGCTCTTTCCCCTGTGTACTCTCACAGAAGATGGTTTGAAAGGCTATCTCAGAGCTGGCAGAAGATGTTTATTCCTCTGGATTAACAGCTGAGGGTCCTACTATTTGCCTAGAGGGTATCTGGAATACTTGAAAGCAAAGAAAATACTTGGGTAGTGACTCAATAAATTCTGGTTCTTCTCCAGAAATTCCCCTTCAAAATTCTTCAGCGAAGATCCTTCACACATTGTGCTCAGTATTAATTCATCCTCTGTATGAGATAACTCAGTTTTCTTCTGAGGACTGAAGTAAACTAAAATTGTACTTTGAAGTATATTTGCCCATTAAATTTCCGTTAAGTCACCATTTAAAAGAATAAAATCTTAAATTTACACTGATGTAGTACATCACAAGTTATGTACTGTGAGAGCAGTAGGGTTTTTCAAGAGTTGCAAAGTGTAAAATGTTCTAATCCTATTGGTGTTTAATGGATGTTTAGCATAAAAAAAACCTCTGTCAAAACAGGACTTAAATAGACTTGCTTGGTTCTATCATGTGTTTGAAGTCATTAAGTTGTTATTAGCATTTCATCATAACAAACTAAATTTCTCTAAGATTAAAGGTGATGAGTTCCATTATCTTTTGTTGTTAAGTAAGTATCCTCAACTGGACTATATGGGCAATAAATACCAAAACAAGATGGTTACCTATATTTAAGTTTGCTTATAAAATGGGTATTGTCCTTCTCTTTTTACAGCTGTCCTTCTCTTGTTAATTATAATGTGCTTTTAAATTCAGGTATGTTACATATATTGCATGGGAGCATCTTTTCCTGAAAGAAAGTTATTATTGAGTAAAGATCATACCAGCATAAGCTGAATAAATGAAGCTGTGATAGTAAGTTCAACATTATTGAAAAGAAATTGGGCATGTATTTGTGTGAATCAAAAGGAATTACAGTATGAGTTCAGCAGAAACAGAAATCCTCATTATGTTAACACAATAACTTTTTGAAGTAAGGTGTATATTTATTTTTTAATTTTTAAACATGTTTGCTGATCAGCAAGCTCAAGGGAATGAACTTTCCTCTGTATAAAAGAACTATAGCTATGGAGAAAAGAAAATCCACACCTCTTAAAAGTAATAATTTTAGTGACTCAGATTTCAATAAGTGCTAGCAAGAAGTGCCTTGAAAAGACTTAGCTAGTAGCAAATTACTTCTGATAAGTTTGGCTGCTCAAGAAAGCTTTCTCCTACTTTTAGATTTATGGCTGTAGATTGTATGATTGTAGATAGTTGTCTCAGTTCTGCTAATGTGGCTTAAATGATTAGACAAAATTTAGTTTGGATTTTAACCTCTGTAGGCTTCTGCTATTGATGTTATATAGAATCAAAGGGAAAAAGGATCAGGAATCTACAGTGGCCTATCTCTTCCCACCAGGTCAGAAAACTACCTACAACCCACTCTGAAGAAATGAGAATGGAGTGCTTAGTCTAACAGCAAAAATATGGGGTTTTTGAAGTGTTGCAGTGTCTCAGGGCATTACATGTTAGAATAAGGACTAGGGCTAACTTATATAATAATTATTTACTTAAACTGTAAAACACATATGCACAGGTCACAAAAATTATCTACTGAAAATTCAGGAAGAGAGGAATGGAATGAAAAAAACAATAATAGTTTTCAGCTACTTTGAGGTTATTTAATCAAAACAAATTACATGCCATATTATTAGAAAATTACATAGAAATCTACATGTCACCATCTCAATAGTTCAAAGTATTTATTAATTTATTAATGAAGCATGTAATAACTTAAAAATGCATATAATCATATTTTACTTGATAGGTTAATGTGCTACATCATAAAAAGCTTTCAAAGAATCCATTATCTCTCATGTAATATATGAAAAGTCTATATATATATACTATGATCTCCATTTCATATTCTGACAAGGAGTAATGTATTTCATGTCAAAAACCACTTCTGAATGTCACCTTATGCTGTAGTATATCCTCATAGCTCAAGTAAAAATGGTGTCAAAAATCCACTTAAGAACATTTCAATAATCTGTTCTGACTTTTGAGCCTTCATGATTTAGCAGCAGTTTTAAGGATATGTCAACCTATAGCACAGTTCAGTACTTCACAAAGCAGTATGGCTGTCTAGAACCATTTATCTTTTCTTTTATGCAGTCTTATTTAAAACTAACTGCAATGATTTCTTGTCTAGCATTGAAAATACCAAAGAAATTAGCTCCCAAGAATATAGGCCTGAAGGGTAAAAGAAAAGAGTTTGATGAAATATACTACAATTGAGATGTGCCTAAAGAATCAAATATAATCTAAAATATTTATTTTCATGTTAATTAGTGATAAGATGCTTCCCAGACTGAATATTACCTCTAATTAATTTGGGCTATGGGATTAATAGTTTTATTTTTTTCTTTATATGCCATTATAACTCAAAGGTTAATTCATGCTCAGACAAAACAAACAAATGTCCCCACAGAAATAAGTCTGTTGTAAAGCTTCTGGAAATTAGTTACTTAACTTCTGGTTTGCAAACTCACCCATAAGTTTCTATAGTAATGTGTTGCTACACTACTGGCAAACTGAATCAGTTCCTAAGGATGGTGTTTCTTCTCTTGAATTCATTAAAGAATAGCTTCTAAGTAACATAAACAATAACTGAATTAGATGAAATGGTGCATAATTCTCTATGCAGAGCTAGGTAATTGCCTGAACATCGGTGGTAGTGGATATGTTGTAGGGTGAGATTCAGGATAGGGAGATGCTGTTACTTCATTTGGATTCTGTGCTAGAGAGTGGCAGCAAAACACTGAGAAGAAGAAGGGAGAAAAGGACAGCTGATGATGCAAAAATCTGTTAAAGTGAGATTTAAAATACACAAATTATTATTGTACAGCTGTGCCATGGAATTCAAAACTTATGCAAATGGCACAAAGAAGTTGTGATGTTAGGATTTATATAGTAACTAGTAATTTCAAATTAAAATAAGGGCCATACTGGATTAAAACCTGCCATTTACAAAATCTTGTGATCTGGACAAAAGAAAGGGATTAAGGGTTGGCCAGGAAGGCAATTTAATAATGACCCTATTCTGTTATTCCACCTCTGTTGACATATCCTCATCTATTAGCTTACTTCTGAAGATATGCAAATCTAAAATGGCTGCTGAAAAATTAAGGAAAAAAAAAATTAAAATGGGGGAATGTGAGTTTTTTGGTGGTTTTGTTGTTGATTTTTTTCCTAAATTTCATTTTAAAGCTACCTAAAACATGAATGTTTAACAAGATTTTTTTATGATTATGAATTATGACAAATTCTTTGACAGCAGAAGTTATGAACTTTTGTCTCTCACACTTCTACCCACTTGTTCATCATTGCCATGATTATTAGCAAGTGTCTCAGTGCTGAACTCCTACACAGTTAGATGATAAATCTTCTGTCTTTCAATAATTGGAAGCTTTCCTCTAGATTTGACTTTATAAGATAGAAACTAAACAGAATTCAGCCCTGAACCAGTGGTCATTTCAGTCTCCAGGAAAGTGCCATTATTTCAATGACAGTTAAAAACATCCAAATGTGTACTACAATGCCAATTCAAATAGAGTCCATCACATTTTGCAGCTGAACTCTTGTCTGCTGAGAGAACATAAATACTATTGTGTATGCTGTGATGCTATCTTTATGATAAATCAAAGTCATAATAAAATTGCATTCATCACATCCCTTGAACTATTTGTATGTTTACTGTACAGTCATGGACCTTCATCAGAGTTGATGTTACTAGCAAAAAATCTCACTAATACCTTCAGACACAAATATGCACATTCTTTAGCACAACAGTAAGTTTGTAATTAAAGATTTTTGTGTTTGCATTATGAATATGATTTTCTTCCTCCTAAACTAGGCTATCATCCTGAATCCTTCATTGCTGTCTTATGTAGACCTCTCATATTATGAAACACATGATTGGGGATGTGTAGATTATGTGGTTGATCTTATACTTGGTCATAAGTCAGCAACAAATCTAAATTAATTCACCTGAGCTTTCTGTTAACATTGATTTCATTACATAATACAAAAAAATATGACTATTAATAACGTGTGATGTTTAAGCTTTCACTACTCTTTCTCTTAACTAGCCTTTAAATCAGTACCTATTCTAATGTCCCTGGGTTTATTATTAATTTATTTTAAAAGAACAATGTCAAAATACAGCTGTTACTACACTGAAATAAAGGTGCTAGAGCTTTTTTCAACCTTCCTTTGAGCACAGGGCTTTTTTTGTGTCACAAAATGTTAACGTGATTAGCAAGAGTATTCAGACTGAACATTTATCTGATTTGCAACGTAGTTGCATCCGGTGAAATCGGGAAACCCAAAAGCCTATGTTTCTCTGGAAAATTAAGGATGTTTATTAACTATGAAAACAATAGCAAAATGGGTTTGAGAACTAAAAGTAAGTAGCTCATCACAACTATTTCTTCAGGAGATATGTGGAAAGTAGAGGTCATTCATATCAGATTGAGATGAGTAGAGTTAAATAGCTAACTTTAAACTATCAGCAGTCTGCAGTTGTGGCTTTTCTATCCAACTAATACCTATAATAATTCTATCCTAATGAATACAGAAACAAATTATTATTATCAGTATATATTTTTGCAAGGCCCTGTGTATCCAAATAGTATACACAGAAAGGGAACTGGGAATACTGTACTCTCAATGTGCAGTTAATATAAGGTTTCTTATGTAAGAGAGTTGGATAGATCATTTGGCCCAAGAATGTAATTCAGAATTAAGGTGCCCTAAAAGTGTGAGTTCCTTCTGTATTGTTGAAGGTCAACAAAGGAGAAGTAGCACAAGTCTTGAAATGTAAAGAAAAAGTAATTATATCATCACATATTTGAAAACAGAGAAATCCAAAGGCAAGACATGTATATAATCAGTGAGAAATATTTCTAGCCTTAACTAAGAGTTTAGAAAACACCTATCTTTTGATCTGAAAAATTATTTATTATACCAGGTACTGCTGCCAGATACATCTTCCTGGTGTTGATTATCTCATGCTACTTGGATTTGTGCTCTATGCCCTGGGTGACAGGAAGGAACAGGTAGATAATATGAATATTGTTCCTGTCAGGTTACACATTATTTTAAGGTGAAGCACAACTTAATTTTATGGACAGTTTGCTGAAATTTATTTCATTACTTGGTAAAGCAATTTATAATTAAGATGAACAATGAAGTATTTGATTATTATATATTACCATCTTTCATTTATTTAAATGAGAATTCTGTTGGCAATTTAAACCACTGGGTGAGAAAATTTTATCTTGGACAGGACATGTTAGATGCTAGTCATTGAATATATGTATTGTAGCTGTAATCCTAACCATAGACAGAAATTTAAAAGCAGCCATGGTCTGTGTATGGTCTTATGTTAAAAGGTAAGGATGGAGCCACATTGTGTCCACTTTCACCTTCCCTTGGCATGATAATTGCCCTCGCAGTGTGCTGCCTTCTGAAACAGGTACCTGGGAAATTGTGAGAGGCAGGACAGGAACAGATGGAGTTGAATGACACAAAAATGTTAAAAATTTAAAAAATTACATAAGTTTATATTTACCAGAAAAACATAGCCTTAAGATTTAATCCACATAACATTAATGCATTTGATACACTTTTGCATTTAAACAGGATTAAATATATGTATATTTTTTTACTAAAAACTGGATTTCTATGAAATATAAAGAGCAATATTATCTCCTTGTATATGTTTACTGAGTGCGGCATGGAGTCTGAATTTGAGATCCCAGTTCATAGTTCAGATTATTGCATTATTTTAGTCTCTGACTGAGGTTGCTAGCACTACTTTTTAGTCCTGTTATTTGTATCTTTGACAGACATAGATTCCTCACATGCCATCGTTATTATGGCTTTTTTGTTCTCCATTTTCAGTATTGGCTCTTTAAGAAGATTTCAGGCACAGTATTTCTGACAGTTCTGTGCTATCTACAGCTCCTCTCTGCTGTGGTCACACGGGGACACAAGCATACACCTTTTCAGGCAGTTTTTTAAAGTACATCACAATGCAGCAAATAATACTTGTGCATCCAAAATCTATACTACTGAAGCCAGAAAGACATTGCACAATTGATGAACATGTAGTGAAAGGGAATTGGTGAATACAAAACAAATTTAATGAATTGTTATATTATGAACTTTCTTCTAAAAGGATGGATTCATGCTTTTTTTTTCCCATATACTGTAAACTTTTGTTGAAGACAATTAGGCAAAAAAACAAGCTCCCTTTATTCCTTGAACCCAGCCAGTGCACTGTAAGTGCTACATGGTGCAAAGCTCTGTTCTTATTATACTGTATTTTAACTTGCTCTCATGTACACCAAGTCTTTAATTTTCAGTATTTCTGTCTACTTTTCTCAGAATAGTGACAGTTAGCAGAGACATCTATTTATTCAAAATAAAAATACAAATATTTAGAAATTAAACAACTTCTAAAGAAATTAATGTTTTACATCATGTATATTAAACCCATAAGAATTTATCTTTCCTTTTTTTTGTGTGTTGTTTCAGAGGACAACTTATTTACTAATATTTGAATTCCAATTTCCATAGAATTATGGAAAAGAAAGAAAAAAAATGGTAGAACAAATATCTTCTTTTAAAAAGTTCTATTGAATTTATAAGTTTCTTGCTGCAAGAAGTTAAAACTCTAACTGCATCCTTAGGGCTCATGGTTAGCTATTTAGCTGTTGGTGTATGGAATGTATTCCCTTGCTGTTTCTGTATGGTGTGAGAAGTTTCAATGTACAATATTCTCATAAATAACTTTCTTGTCAGCCACAAAAATAAGAAACTAAAGCATGTGATTAAAACTTGCCTAGCTAAAGTGAAATGCAGCATCAGAAATCTTGCCCTCAAGATAGGTGGTTTCTCTAGTGAAGAAATATTAAAAAAAAATTTAACTTAAACACAGTTATAGCCAGTAGAACATTTTCTCCTGGTAATTGCAGTGCTTTCCAAACTGTGCTGTTAAGATCTAATTTGTCTCTCATCAGTCACATTTCTCATATAGTTCTATGATCTCCACTATGGCTTATTTTTAAAGAAAATATTGAAGAAAGAAATCTAATATATCAGAAAAAAAAGTGCTTTTCCTCTTCTCTTCCATTTTTGACAGTTTTCTACAGGAGGTATAATCTAAATCACTTACTTCCTGAGAAACCTCTCTGATCTTTCTCAGGTGTTCCTCAGTTTCTTGTCTGTCAATGACATCTGAATCATCAAAACAAGACATTGTAACTCTGTCTTTAAATGATTGTAGATCAGTGACCTTTGCAATGTTTGTATGGCATCAAACAGGACAGGAGACTTGGAGAACTGCTTGGAGAACTTACTTGGAGTGCAAGTGTCACAGGGCTTTCTTACAGCAGAGGACCACTGCTGCTGCTTGCCTTGACTTCTGAGTGAACCCAAGTGCTTCCTTGCTTCTGGAGGAAAACATCATTCTGCCTTGTAAACATCTTCTCTTTTGCTTCATCTCCTACTTTTTCTTAATAATGCAATTCTGAGATATTGTATAGGAAATGGGGCCAACCTTAAGTAGCTGTGAGAACAGCTTTTATATAATTTATGTGTCAGAGTAAGAAATTTAACAGCTGCTGGATGTCTTGGGCAAGTTTTTTCCAATGCAAGAAATGAGTCAATGTCTTAAAGCAAAAAAAAAAAAAAAAAAAATAAAAAGAGGAAGCAAAGACACAAAACTTTTTCTCACTCTTTAACAGTGAATTTTTTTTAACCAGAGGAGATATCAGTGAAGAATCACTCTCAAAAGCCTAAGGTAAATGATGAGTCTTCCTCCTGCCTCAAACTAAGTTCTTAAAAGCTCATTACTCTGTCATCAGTGCTGCCTCTATAAACTGCCAAAATGTCTAAAGCTTTAAGCTGTTTTACTCCAAATTTGCCTACTGATAAGTTGTGAGAGTTTCAGAAATGTAAACATAAATGTAAATAAGGAAAATTTCATTTGACTAGCAGAAAGCTTGTGTTCAAAGTGCAAATTCATTTTTACAAACTAGTTGACAAATATTTACAGTTAACCTGTTTATATACATATATATTTATTTTTTTAAAGACGTCCCATTTTAACCTGTGCTTTCATAGGAAACAGGCATTCAAAACAGTTTTAACTTGTACTATCTGGTAAGATACAGTCATCAAAATTGTTTATATTAAGCAAGATCCTGTTATAATTACATGGATAATCCTAACTCTTCATTCATCATACTTTAAAATTAGGCATAATATTATGGATTTTCCTTAAAATCGTGACTTTCATTGTGAAATTTTGCATGCTTTCGTATGTACTTAGAATTTTCTTTACATTTTTGCAGGTATTTTTAAAAATACATGTCTGTACAAAATTTAATAGAATGAAGGCTCATAGTAGTGCTTCTTAAATCAAAACATAGCTCAGTGGGTAGCTATTGGTTATTATAACTTGATTTTTTTACTTTTGCAGAAAAAAAAAAAAAAACCCAAAGCCTATGAAGATTAGCCTCTCATAAAAATGGCCACCCTCTCATTGTTTGCTATTGGGACACAACCAATTCACATTCTGAAAAAAGGTCAAATTTGTTTGCTGTCATGCTGATAACAGTGCCATGATCAAGCAAACACTAGAGGAGGTTGGAAAGAGAATGTGTGAAGTAGGTAGCTGGTACAGTTAGAGGAACTTGCTAGGTAATGTAATCGTTATTTACTTTATACTGTATTTATTTCAGATATGAGCTATATCAGTGTCTGTGTATAAATTAATCAGTTTTAGGCCATTTCCCTTGAAGGGCACAGTTTACAGCACTGGAATCTGTGCTTAACAAAACAATTATTAAAATTATTCGGTGTGTATGTTTATTTTAAGATTCTTTTAAGAAATACAAGACTATTTCATTGCTGTCTATATTAAGTCATGATATGATAAATCTAAGCAAAATGCTATGGACAATGGAAAAAAAAAGAAAGCTGTGTCTTTATTCTGAAAAGTGAAAAAGAAGATTTTACCTTTTTATCATACAATGTATCTTCTTATGTACCTCTCTGATGGGTTTGCATGGTCCAGTTTTGGTAGTGGAAGGGATACAGGGGTGGCTTCTGTGAGAAGCTGCCAGAAACTCCATCCATGTCTGGCAGAGCCAAGGCCAGGTGACTCCTAGACAAACATGCTGCTGATAAAATCTGGGCCAGCCAGAAATGGTGGTAACGCCTCTGTGATAACATATTTAAGAAAGAAAATGTCCAAGTTATGGTGCAGATGTAGTTGCACCCAGGGAAGAGTGAAATGAGAGTATGTGAGAGGAGCAGCTGATGCCAGCAAAGAAGGAGGGGCAGGAAACACTTCAGGCAGAAGCTGAGATTCCCCTGCAGCCCATGGTGCAGACCATGGGGAGGCAGCTGTGCCCCTGCAGCCCATGGGGATCCATGGGGATGCAGAGATCCAGCTGCAGCCTGGGGAGGATATCACACAGAGCAGGTGGATGCCTCAGAGGGGGTTGTGACCCCGTGGGAGGCCAGAGCTGGGAAGGGTACTGGCAGGGAACTGCAGACCAATAGAGAAAGGATCCCAGATTGTAGCAGGTTTCCTGGTAGGACTTGTGACCCTGTGGGGGTTCCATGCTGGAGTAGGCTGTCCTTGAAGGACTGGATTTCACAGATGAGCAACCTGCATTGCAGCATTTTGTGGAGAATTGTTGTTTGTGGGGACTCACATTTGAGAAGTTCCTGTAGGACCATCTCCCATGGGAAGGATCCCGTACTGAAGAGGGGAAATATTCTGCTGTATTGCTTGTGGGAAGCCTTCACAAGAGCTCTAGCATCACCTGCTATTCTTACCTAGCTGAGCCTTCACAGGCTGTCATGGGCTGATGGAAATGAAGAAGGGTTTCCAGCTCACAGATACCCAAGTATTATGGTTTCACCCCAACCAGCAACAAGCTCCACACAGCTGCTTGTTCACTCCCCCACCAGTAGGAATGGGGAGAAAATCGGGAGGGTAAAAGACAGAAAACCGATGGATTCAGATAGAGATGGTTTAATAGGGAAAGTGAAAGCTGTGCACACAGGGAAGGTAAAACAAGGAATGAATTCACAGCTTCCCAGGCAGGTGATGTTCAGCCATCTCCAGGAGATCAGGGCCCCATCACACTTAGTGGTTTCTTGGGGAGACAAACACCATCACCCCAAACATTCTCTCACTTCTTTCTTTTTCCTCCAATTTATATATTGAGCATGATGTCATTGGGCATGGAATATCCCTTTGGTCATCTGGGGTCAACTGTTTTGGCTCTGTCTCCTACCTTGCACACCCAACTTCCTTGCCAGCATGGCCATATGAAAAGCAGAAAAGGCATTGGCTCAGTGTAAGTCTTGCTCAGCTTACACAAAGAAAAAAAATCTTTATATTATAAAAACTGTTCAGAACAAATCCAAAACACAGCACCATAGTAGCTACTGTGAAGAAAAATTAACTATATCCCAGCCAAACTTGTTTAATAACTTGTGAATAAGCCAAGCTGAACACTACCCTAAAGCAGATGAAGCAACACATGCTGATCAGGGGCCGTCCTTTGTTTTGTGTTGTTGAGACTACACAGGAAATGCACTGCAGATGGATTGCAATTTTTAAACAATGCTGACTGTCTCTCCATCTTTTTCCTCTACTTCTTGTTCTCTCAGTAACTATACCTATTAAAATGGGCTATTATTTGTTATTTCATATATACACAGGTATAGCATATATATAGTTCTGCTTTTAATCTACCTAAGTAGTTTCTTTCTGAGAGAAAAATTCTTATCTGTTTTCATCCTCCCACTGCATGAAATTTTAATATTGCACTTGAAAAGATTTGCAAAGACAATTGAAAAATATTGTTACTTAAAGGCAAGGGTCACTCAAATACTGCTATGTTCAAAAAGTGGGTAGTTTATAATTGTGGGGTTTATTGATTGCAGCCATGATAGTAACAGACAGTATTGGATAGCAAATATACAGAGCAGATTAGAGGAACAGTGTGCAGCCTCCACATTTTTTCTGCCTAGGAGCATACTAATTATAAATGTAGACATACTTTGGTTGTTTTTTTCTTTTTTAAAGTGCTTGCTAAAAAACATGAGTGGCTCAGTTGATCTGAAAGAAAGCAAATCTTGCCTTTCAAACCTAAGTGAAAGTCAGATTTATCTGAATCTATTGGCTTTTCAAGCCTTGATAAATTATTTTCCCTACAATTCTTCCTGACATTACTCTTCTTTATAGGAGGTACAGCGTTATATCATTAAACCATCAGCTCCTGCTGGGAGATGCATTCAATGCCTTGGAATGTTGTAAGAGATAATATTTTTTAAAAGCTGGTTTTAGCCAGTTGTTTACTAAGTAAGAATATATTTAGGTGTCAATAGCAATTAGTCATTGAAGATGCTTTTCTTTTAATTAAAGCTCACACTTTAAAATACTAAATCAAGACAAGTTGTTCTGAAGAGGAACACTTTGTCCCTCACATTTCCTACCAGGCACAGATATTTCAGGACTCTCCAAACAGTAGGAAATCTTTCTTCTTATCTGTTCACTCCATGCACTTCGACATCAAAACACCATGTGTGGGCTATGGAGCAAGCTGATAACATGACACTGCAATTACTAGGGTTTTGTAAATTTTAGGTATAGAGCTATCTTATTTATTTATCTAACAAATATGTTTATTTCTTATTTGCAGGTACTATGTGCAAATAAATTTGTATCAAAGAATTATTTGAGCTGTAAATTAGGAAAATTCCCTTTAAGCCATTGTTATCTGTAATTAACTACATATTTGAACAGTCATGAAATTTCTCAATTTACCCAGTAGAACATAAAGGATTTTTTGTCATGTAAATACTGTTTGGAAAGCAAAGGAAGGAAATTTGTCTCTGTAATTTTTTAATGGAATTATAAAAATAAAAGGAAAAGAGCTAGAATCTACTTTCTCAGTAGAGTACTAGGAGCCAAGGAGATGTCAAATACTTACCAGTAACAGAGGACTTGTACCGCCCATAGGGAATTTACTTTTCATATAGAATACCCAGAATTTTCAGCTGAGAAATGCAACAAAAGATTTTGATTCTTTCAATTAGCACATTTAGACATTTTGAAATCACTGTCCTCAAACCAGTCTAATCTACAAGAGAGAACAAAATATCTTTCCAGCATAGGGTAATGAAAATTTGTCATTGAATTTTTAAAAATGAGGTCTGCTCCTCAATTGCGAAAATAATAATCCCTTTTGGGGAATGATATTGTGGCATAAATTAGTTTTAAAGTTTTTGCTTTTCACTTCATTAGTATGCTTTTCGTAGCAGAAAAAAAATCAAATTGGTAGAAACTAGATTCAAGATACAAATTACAATTGGTAAAAACTAGATTTCCTTTGTACAAAATAGAAAGCCAGAAAAGTGAAGAAGCGAAAATAAGCTGACAACGAACCTCAACATTTCAAGTAGTGGGAAGCTAAAAGGAAGAAACCTTATTGAGAAAACATGTGTCTAACACAGAATTAATTTTCTCCCTTCCAAGACAAGGAATTGAGATTGGCCTTTTACTATATATTGAATATCAAGATGCAAGTATGGCTAGGGAATGAAAAAAGAACTGAAGGTGACTTGGGAAAAAAAATAAGCAAACACATTAATGTAATGGACTGTTAAAAGATGAGATAACATAGATGCAAATGAGGATATCACCTGGTTTTAAACCACAGAAAATCTAAGTAATATAAATAACATTTATTCTACTGAAAATAAACAAACATTCCATCTCATTCTTAAAAGTATGGACTTGTATTTTCTTGAGAATATTTAAGGTTAATAAAGAAACCCTGTTTCTCTAGGAATGCTCATTATCTGTTTGAAACAGCTCAGTCACACTCTGACATATATACCTTGAGTAAAACTGTCAAAAAATTTGCAAAAATGTAGCAGCACATTTTATTATATCCCTCATTTTCTAAACCTTGCCTGTATTTATGACAGTAAATGCACATATTTATCAAATTGGCAGGCACTGAAAGTACTTTAAAAGAATGTTCTCTCTCATACTTTATGAAAGCTTCAAAGTGATCTGTAACAGCTGGATGTGTAGTTAGTCAAATGAATGATAATAGACTCATTGCTGCAATGTATCTGCAGGGAAGAAGCAGAAAATCAGTGTGAAGGTGTTAATCACTATAAGGAATTCAGATATTGAATTTTATATTTTGAAAGCTGATTATAAGAAAGCAATGAAGGTGCTACTATAATTTTTGCTTTTTCCTCTGGGATTATAAGAATTGGACTCTGTTTATTTAGTAGTAGTAGTATCAACTGTATACATTTTTGGTCTTAGTTAAATTTTATTTCAGTGCTGCCTTATCAGTGAGAGTCAGATGGGAAGAGCTGAATTCTGAGAATATGGAGTTTTTTTCATCATGCTGGAGATAGTAACTTTTTTTTTTTTTTTTAAATTCATTCAATTTCACTGAACTCTAGAAATAAAAACAATCTCAACTCTAATGTAACTTTATGGTTTCTGCTTTCTTTTCTCTTTACAAAGTAATGTGCATATGTGGAAGGGCAATTAGATGAGCATCCCCACAGATGGCTGTTCAATCCTTTTACTGAAGTTCTGAAAATATTTAACACTTAAGTTGTTGTATGTTGACTGCATTTATTTGACTTTGTTTTAGTGGGGTTTGCTGTTTTGGGTTTTTTTTAGGTATTGTTTTAAAGTATTCTAAAGCATATAGGATAATAAAAAAAAACCAAAAATAACCCAAAAAACCTTGAAATCACTGAAGGAATATGAGGAATTAAGAACAAAACCACATAGCATTTTGTCAGTATAATGTTTGAAAGCACATAAAAGTTGAGTGATATCAAAATAGAAGGATCATGGAAAAGTAAAAGAAACTGATATTTTGGTAAAATATTTGAAATTTTTCAGTTATATTAAACATGTAGTTTCTCTAGTTTAGACCTGATTTAAGGGGAATATGGGTTTAAATCTAGAAACTCTTTGGATGTGTCTCTATTTAATAATGGAATGCACTATTAAGATAACTAAGTTGTTGATGGCCCAAGCTGGTTTATGTACAAGATTCGGCAAGCAATAGGCAAAGATACTGGTTAAATCTGGAAATTAGACCATCAAACCAGACTAAGTATTTTCACAGAGCCTTACTCAATATAATATTTATCTTTTGTTACAAAAACCCGAGGATCTAGACTGCCATTGACAAAGCATTTTTAGTATGGAGGAGAAGACAGTATTAACATTCTAGCTAATTTAAGAAAAGTGATCAAAAAGTCTTGCCTTCCTAAGATATCACACAAAGGCTTGATACCATTTAGAGTGTGTTTTGATACCCCCTGCAAAAGACTTGGAGTAAGAGCTTAAATTCAAAACTCATACTGTGCTACACTGTTTTAACCCTCCAGAGGCTGGACATTCTTGGATGTGTGACAGTGTTTTGTAAAGTAGAAATGCTAGCAGTTGTTTTCCATAGATTGTCCTGGTTCCAGAGCAAGAAAAGTAGATGTTGGTCGATAAGAAATAGTGTGGTAGTACTGTCCTCACTGAGACCTTCAGAACATGATATTGGAAGAACTGGATGACATGAAACCCCACAGTGTTAGAAATACAGAGGGATGGGTAAATTTCCTGTTGTAAAGAAACAGCTGCAAACATGTAGAAAGAAGATCTTCATGTGTCTAGAAATAACAACTTTTTATCATTACTCTATAAGGAAAAGTACTGTGCAAGGCAGTGATCAGGCTTCCCTTGAACAAGTCAGACCATTCTTTCTAGAGGGGGAGGCAGTAGTTGCCAAATGGCAGAGACAGCCTGTTTGTGAAAATTTAAGCTATGGTGGGTTTAAGAAAAGACCAGAGAGATATCAAAACACTGACTGAGAGAGAGGCTGAGTGCTTTCTGTGAAGCTGTGCTGAAAGAAAGTCTAATACTGAAAATGCAAAGTCGTTATTGAAACAAAAATGCTGTTGGAACAAAATGATATAAACTGATTGTTGGGCTGGAAGTGTAATGAGAAAAAAGGATGTTTTGAAACAGCCATCATAAAGAGTGAGTAATGTAAGAAAATTCAACTTAGATATAGATAACAGAAGGATTCGGTGATATGGTGATATGTTAAGATTGGACTGTGATCCATCACATCTTCTCTGCTATTAAGCTTTTTCAGGTTGTGTGTAGTATTTATTGTTTAGCTTGGTCTGAGTATCACACAAGATGATGGGAAACTTAAAATTTGGGCCTCTGTAGCTTTAATATTAAATATCTATGTGATGCAGCTCTTTTTGACATTGCCATAGATAAATCTAAATATCCTTTCACCACTTTTCTAGTCTCACCATTTGTTTAGATTTCCTGCTAGTCAAGCCTGTGGAAGTATGCCTTATAAATTATTCTCTCAGGTATGGCTTTCCAACATCTTAATTTCTTTCATCATTAATCATTTCTAGACAGCTTCAATTAACTTTATTGAAGCTTATGGAGTTAAAATGAGACCTATCCTGAGTAACTTCACAAGACTGTGAATGTTTCACTCTAACTGATTCTTTCTAAAGCTTTGTCCATTAGACAAATAAAAGTACAGTACTATATGTACTGATATCCTTTTTCATCATAGCTATTTAAAAAGAACCAAATAAAAATATTACATAAAGCAATGACATGAAGGAAGATTTAGGCAATTTAAATGCATAAGTACTGTAGAATCTAAATCTCATTTAATAAAATTGATGTTGGAATTAAGATCTAGAAGCTGTCAAACTTGTCCTTCTGAACCGTGGTATGTTTCCAAAACAGACATGCATGTTTAACTCTCAGATATTACAAGTATGTAAATTACTGATTTAATTTCTTCTACTCTAATGGCCAGAACAGTCTACTAAAGACTGGAACTGTTCTAGTCTCTGGTACGGCTCCAGGTGATCCTGAAATTAATTGTACTTAACAAAAAAATTTTATCTATGTACTAGACTTAACAACGTTTTTGTTTTCTGTAGCTGGAAGGCACATAGTTATTACTAAGGATTGAAAACTCTTTGTTAAAATCTAAATCTGCCACTGTTAAAATGGTAACTTTTACTGTAGAACTTTTTGTTTCCTCAAATATGTTTATATTTTCCTAGTGTTTAGATATATGATTTCCCAGAAAATATTCTTGTTTCTTCATCCCTTAGCTAGAACTAAGAAAATACAAGTGTCTGACAAACTAAGTCAGCTCAAAAGTTGAAAAAAACCCTTAAGGAATGAAATAGAGGAAGCTACATCTATAAAAATTCAGTTCTCTGTTTATAATTTTGATTGTTAACTTACATTGTAAGAATGACATCATGCAATCCATGGTAGACTTGTTCAGTGAATTTAAACATTAACTAAGATTTTTTTTTAAAAATATTTTACAGATTTATCAAGGAAAGTAAAAACTATGTTGAGTGAATAATCAAAGGAAACTGGAGAACTTTAAAGGAAAAGTGTATTTAGATGCTAATCAGGGACATAGTTCTGTCAAATTAGAATACTTCAGGTAGCAAGTCTCTGTTCTTGATAACATGTGTGACAAATGATTTGTAACAGAAATCAGAATTGTGTACTTACAGCTATGCTTTCTTTAATGATATATGTTTTAAGCTCAATAAATCTGGAAAATCAGTCAATTTTTATTTTTTAATCGCTAGAAAACATCATCATAATTCATGAAAAATGTCAGAAGTAAGTATTCAGTAAGTTAATATATGCTGGTGAAGAACATTCTCTCATTAAAAGACAGCACCCTCTGGATTCAATCTTGTACAACTTCAAACACTTTTTTCTAAAGTAACTTTAGGCAATATTGAGAAATGCAACCCCAAACAGTTCAAAGGAACTTTGCTTATACATTTTAGATAGGATGAAACCAAAATAATCCATTTATTTTAATTCAGAGAAAAAACGATGTTATCAAATTCCATGTACTTATGGGACAGAACTGATAATCTTTATTAATTTGTTTCTTGACAAAAAGCAGGAAAAAAATTTTTGTGCATTGTTTTTTTAGAAAGATGAGTCTAGAACATGTCTTGTGGTTAAAAACTTAATTTAGAAAAAAGTTATTTACCTTCCTGTTTCCTAAAATGGATCTTAGTACAGGTTCTTGCTGGGTTAACCTATGAATATCAAACTCCCATCTGGTCAACAATCCTCCCTTCTCAACAGGACAGGAGGAGAAAGTATCATGAAAAATATTGTGAGCCAAGATAAAATCAGAGTAATGACTTATTAGTTACTGTCAGAGGAAATGCAGATTTGACTTGGGGAAGATAAATTCAATGCCAAATAAAAGAGTTTGAGGATGGTAAGAATCAAAGATAAACAAAATTACTTTCTTCTCTATCTTACAAATTTTTGTTCATGCCTTCACTCTCAACCTGTCTTCCAGCCCTCACTCCACATCCTGCTCCTGGAAAAGCACAGGGGACTTTCTATTTTGGTTAGGATGTTGCCTTACTGAGACCTCATATAAGTAAATTTTATTACCTTTTTTTTATCTCTAGGCTATGTTCCCAAGGCTTTGACTTTGATCTTGCAACTGTCTTGATGGCCACAGTTTCAACTCTAAAACAGTTGGGCAGTATTTAGAGAAACTGGATATACCAGGCTGCAGATATAGTTAGGCCATGTGGTTTTTTCAGCCTTCTGCTATTGGATGGGAGTGCTGAGAGTTTGAATCAGATAAATGCTAGAATCTTTCAAAATAAGTTTTCAAGCAGTTGAACTGTATAACTTTTTAAAGTACCTGTACATTTGTGTTATATGCACAAAACCCACTGAATTAAATCAGGATTGAATTCTCACTCAGGGAAGAGATGCTAAATCTGAGACACTTTGTGGAAATATCACAAGCTGTTGAACAGCAAAACAGACTGTTAGTGTAATGTTCTTTTCCAAATTAATCTTGGAAGTGCATGTCAGATAACGATTTTCCAGAAGCAATCCCCTATTACTTCAGAAGTATACTCATGACTGAAGTAGAATTCATGTTTTGCAGATGATTACAAATATTAATTATATTTATTAAAAATATTAAATAAATTTATCTGTGGGTTTACTCGCCATTTTTCTAAGTTGAACCATGAAACTTCACTGGCACATTATCTGCAGTTTAGGTGTTATTCACCAGAAATAATTCTTCTATGTGTAGAACATTATCAAAATAATATCGAAGACACTAGGGCTAGAAGAGGTGATGTTATATTATCTTCTATATTATATTATAATCTATATTATCTATCCCCAAAAATCCTGAAAGAATTATTTCTAAGCTTTAAAGCCTAATTTTAAACAGGAAAGACTGATCATTACTGTAAGTATGAACCCTAAAAATGTCACTTGCTGATAAATTCATTCCCAAGTAAAAGCTGAGAGAGCTATGGAAAATGTGACTCGAGAAGACCCCTTCCAAAGGTATTAAGCTGTCACAGGCAAAGGTTTTAAAATAATTAAGATATTACACAGTATTGTGGATAATCAGGAATGCCATTCACAAAAAAATCTGGTTCTATATGGCAATAACGCAATCTCTTATTACTGATATTTTTAAATACTTTAATCTATAAAAAATACCTGGTAATGTTATCCTGGCAAGAAATGTTAGATAAACACAAGTGGGCTATTTTATCATTATTTTTTCATACCTCTACTTTTTGAAAGAGCTGGCTACTTCTTCTGTGTGATTTTTTTTCTATAATTTTATTCTCTACTTGGATATCTGAAAAGGAGCTGGAAGTGAAAATGACTGTCTGGAAATGTATCTCATCTGTTTAGATGCTCTCCTCTTACAATCTTGCTCTTATTTTTGAGCATATCTCATACCATTTTCTCTAAATAGCTTATATTGCCTAGTGGATCTATAAATGTCTTCTTGAAAACATCATGCCAAAGGATACTTGGCACATTGTCTAGACTTTATATATAGAAATGACCTGAATAGTGTGACCAAAATACAGCCAGAATGCAAAGCTTCCCTTCTTTGTGACTTGACTATTAAAAGTGATAAAAACTGCACAAATTTAAGAAATTAATTAAAAAGTTGTCTGACCTGATATTTGTGTATCCTGATGTAATATTGGATTAAGGTTGTTTTTTAAAACAAATACATGTAATACCAGGAAAGTCTTCTGGTCATGAAGATGTGGGGGGTTTTGGCACATATATGAATTACATGTGTTAAAAATTAAGGTAAAAAGTGCAAAACATTTCTTGGAAAATTGATTTTACATTCTGAATGAAACAGTAGCAATAATATTTGTTTTGAATCACTGAAACCCACAAGTGTGTTGGAATTGGGATTTCTGTAAATTAATATTCTGAAGAAAGCCTTTATATAGGTAGTCCACAAATCAATAGTAGGATAATTTAATCTATCTGTACTATTTTAAATAGACAAAACACTCTACTTTCTGTTTGATTTATGCTAGTCTGAATATGCTAGTCTGAATATGCTAGTCTGATGAGCTGCATGACAATATTATTAGCTAGTGTCACCAGTGGTTGTTAAGAGTCCTCCAAGAAATAATCATGATATATCTAACTTAAATATATAAGGCAGATGTTGATTAGGGTTGCTGAAGGTTCTTCAGCCTCATTCTGAATGAATTTTTGATGTGAATGATAAGATGGAAAGAGAATTTGGCTGTGAGAGCAAGACAGAATGAGATTTCCCAGTCTGTAACAATGTACAAGCCTGAGTAAGGTGAAATAGCCACAGCAAATTTTAACAGGGCTTTTGATCATAGCTACTAGAAATTCAGTGGTTAGGTATGACAATACCTCAGTACACTTTAGCAATTTATGACATGCTTGGATGTATATATGACTTGTGCTGGTCTAGTAATCCACTGATTTCTCAGTCTGGTTCTGAGTGTTAAACATTTCAGTTAACAAGACTTCTGTTAAAACAAAATCTAGTATCTTATTAATGAATACATTAAAAATATTAACTGGACAGTGTCTTAAATGAAGTCTCTTATTCCTTAGAGATGTCACAAATGAGACTTCTTAAATTCGATAGGGATTTCCTGGTTCATTCATATTCTGCATGCAGCAGAAATAATCAGACCTGTCCCTGCTTATTCCCAGTATAAAGGTGAGTAAAAACTGTCTGTTCAACCTTCAAAACAATTGCTGTTTTTCTTTAGCTTCATATGGGAATAATGTGCATTTGTTCACTTGGATTTTGACAGAGATTTAAATGCAGCCCAAGATTGACTAAATTCGTCTGTTACTCATCATGCTGGATTAAAATTAAATTAATAGCAAGTTTCAGCCATATCAGCCTGCAAGAAGGGTGACTTTGGGTAGTTTTCAGTGTTAAAAGAGTAAAAGTCTCATCTGTAAAGAAAAATGGTACAGTTTTTTGTTTTTTTTTAAGATTATATTTTACTTATCCAAATTAATTTTAATTCTCTTTCTTAATCTATATCAGGGAATATATTACTAAATTTGCCTTTTAGAGACCTTATGAATGTTTTAATTAAAAATATTAGAGAAATATTTTTAAAGCCTTGGAAGGTATCAAGTATCAGATATTTGGGATTTTGTTTTAATGGAAATCCTGTAACTAAAAAAAGATAAATAGGAAGATTTTCCAGAGATGTCTGGTTAAAATGATATTTAATATCTTCTAAATCTGTACTGCTTTAGAAGCTAAAGGGAGCTGTGAGCCAGAGTGATTAAAAGTAGGATTTAAGATTTCATGGACAAATCAGAGAGATGGGCAATCTCCAGCCCTGTGAAGTTTAACAAGAGAAGGTGCCAGATTCTGCACCTGCAATCGCTCAGCTTTGGTTGTGCCTACAGACTGGGAATGAAAGGAGAGCAGTCCTGTGGAAAAAGACCTGGGAGTTCTTGTTGAGGGAAAAATAACATGAGCCAGCAGTGTCCTGGCAGCCAGGAGAGCCAGCCCTGTCCTGGGGGCATCAGGCACAGCATCACAGCCAGGCAAGGGAGGGGATTGTCCTGCTCTGCTCTGAGCTGGGGCAGCCTCATCTCCAGTGCTGGGGGCAGCTCTGGGTGACACAATGTAGAAAAGGCATTTAATTACCAGAGAGTCTCCAAATGAGGACCATGAGAATGGTAAAAGACCATGGGGGAAGCTATATGAGAATTGGCTGACAGCACTTTGTCTGTTCAGCTTGGAGAAGAGGATTCCAAGGGGAGACCTCACTGAGGTCTTCAACATCCCTATGAGGGAAAGCAAAGGGGCAGGCACCCATCTCTTCACTCTTATAATCAGGCACAGGACTGTGAGAAGAAACATGAAGCTGAGTCAGGGGAAGTTTAGGTTGGATATTGGAGAAGGTTCTTCACTCAGGAGTTGAAGGGTGGTTGGGCACTGGAACAGACTCCCCAGGGCAGTGGTCACAGCACCAACCTGATGGAGTTCAAGTGTTTGGAAAAAGATATTGGGCACATTGTGTGACTCTTGGGTGGGCTGTAGGTCAAGTAGGTCCCTCCCAACTCAGTTTATTTTATGATTTTATGTTTCTATGATAGAAGAATTTAGATTTTTCATATTAGTGAATACTATCTTATGATCAATGCTATATTTAAAGATGAATCATAGAATCATATAATGGTTTGGGTATGAAAGAGCCTTAAAGATCATCTAGTCCCAAACCTTCTGTCATGGGCAGGGACATCTTTCCTAGACCAGTAGGTACGAAGGCCTATCCAACCTGGCCTTTAACACTTCCAGGGATGGGGCATCCACAGCTTTTCTGGATAACCATTGTCACAGTGAAGAATTTTTTCCTGACATTTAATTTCAACCTGCCCTTGAAAGCTCTAACCCATTCCTTCTTGTTTCATCACTGCACAGTCTTGCAAGAAATCCCTCTCCATTTGTCTTGTAACCCTCTTTAGGCACTGGAAAGCTGTTCTAAGGTATTCCTGGGGCCTTCCCCAGGCTGAATGGTCCCAGCCTTCCTAGCCTGCCTTCACAGGAGAGGTGCTGCAGATCTCTGACCATATTTGTGCCCCTCCTCTGACCTATCTCCAACAGGACAATGTCCTTCTCGTGCTTGGGAGCCCAGAGCCAGATGCAGCACTCCAGCTGGAGTCTCATGAAAGCGGAGTAGAAGGGGAAAATTCCTTTCCTCACCCTCCTGGCAACACTGCTTTTGATGGAGCCCAGGACATGACTGGCTTTCTTGGCTGAATATAATTTACCAGCTGATGTTGAGCTTCTCATCAAGCAGCACCTCAAAGTTCTTCTCAGGAGGGCTGCTCTCAATGGGAGTAAGTATGAATCTTCATTAACTCCTGCTGAGCTGGTTTCTTCTGCATGGTGTTCAGTGCCTCCAAATCCAACACTTCTGAAAGGTCTGTAAGAACTGCAAGATCTCCTAGACTTACGTATGACTGGTGTAGGGTCGCTTCCTGCTGAAATATGATTTAAGTAAAGCTTTGTTCATAATGTAATTAATTGGCATTTGGACACATTTCCCGTGGCTCTGTTTTAAAAAGTATTGCAGAATGAGTTTTTTATTCTTCTGCTGTCACTGTTCCAACTATTTGGTTATTTTTTGCATTTTAGAAACTGCTTTAGCCCAGGTTCTGAGATGGTATTAAGAGGATGCAATTATACTACTCCATTACAGATCAGGATTGGAAAGCCACTTGTGCTTAAGATGCACTTGATTTCAGGGTTATGAAGGCTAGGATTTCTTGTTATTCCTACATCTTTGCTAAATCTATTCTGCATAGTGAACTTTCAAAAGCCATAACTGTTTGTATTGCATCTGTTCACTTTTAAGAGTATCCTATGGTCCATTCCTGCCAAAGGCAGGAAATGGAAAGGCTGAACAGGCATCCAACACTAGGATTTGTAGTCACTTGAGACATGGAGATTAAGTGCAGTGGCTCTTCATAGGTTACCAATTCCAAAGGAAATAGGATCTGTTGCCTTTGAGACAAAGCTAGATTCTCCTCAGAAGCCAGTTAATAGGTCCCAAGAAGTCCCTGCCTTCTCATGTAGTTTACCACCACCATGGAAACAAAAGGTCTCTTCCATTGCTGGCACTTCCTATTTCCAAGAATTGTCAAACAATGTAATTGTATTCAGTGAGTGATAGAAATACATTTTTTTTTTAACTGGCATCATGACTAATCCAAACAAAACAGATTCAGGTATAAACTGTGTCTATGTTTGGAAGAAGCCTATCAAAGTAGCAATCAATGTGAAGATTCAAGAATCAAAAAGAAACTTGGATTATAATTCCAGAAGTTGAAAATTGCACCTAATCATGGAAAGAAATAGAAAGTTCCTCTGAATGGAATGTCAGTTGCAGTAATTTGTGTACAGAAATGTGAAAAAAGCTCTGCATTTATGATGAGCACTAAGGCACAACAGTGTTTTAGATACACATACAGTAGGCAGCAACCTATGCTTGATAGGATTGTGTGGAAGAATCAGGACTTTGTAAGAAGAAAATGTAAAATTTAACATTTACAATGTATTGCAATTATGTTTTTCCAACAGTCTTTAGTAGAATTTTGTCCAGGAGAAAGATTGCTAAGGTTTAGGCTGCCAGGTGGTCTGCCCTGAGCTGGAGACATTTGTCTATAGTGCCTAACAACACAATATGAGTACACTATTGGGATAGTAAATAGCATAGTTAAATAGGAAAAAAGAAGAAAAAAACCAAAACAAAACAGAGGCAATTCCAGAAGTCTACATCCATCAGACCATCTAGCCCAAACAGCAGACTCCTGCCATGCTTAGGTTAGATGTGCCCTAAATCTGAGCTATTGTGATTTCACCAGGATTAATAATAATATTAATAACATTGATATTACCAATGTTACTAATATCAATAGTATTATCAATAATAGTAATTAATAATAATAATAATAATAATAATAATAATAATAATAATAATAATAATAAAGAATCTGACTTAGAAAATTGATAGGAAAATTAGTTAAACATATTTTCAGAGGAATGTATAGCAGAATATGAAGCAGCTTTGGGAGATAAGTATATAGATGACCACATTTGCACTTTACTAGAGGACAATTTACTGGGCTGTTGACATGCACTTCTAAACAGATAGGTTTCTATAAATCTGGATTGTGTAATTTATCAGAAAAAAAAACAAAGGGCTTCTTTTGCTTCCAGGTTTAAATGTCTTGAGTTTCTTAAAAATTATTTTCATGCTAGAAAAAAATATTTTCAAAATGTGTGGAAAACTAGGTTTGGGTTTTATCCTGTTCTTGCATTCAGTTTACAAAAGCTTTCTAACTAACTATTAGTGGGAGTTGGATTTTCGGGGATTTAAAAAAACTGTATCATCTGCTTGATATAACACTATAATATTTTCCCAAAGCCTTTTAAAGATCTTTTTAGAAGAAGTTCCAAGCAGAAATAGTAGGTCAGTCAATCAGTGTTTCTTTTCAACAGCCTTGTTACTATAAAAAGTCTCCTACACCATTTGATTTTCTGTCAGTATCAGAAAAAAGTACAGATAGTGATTTCCCTTCTAGTGTTTTCAATACACTTATATGATCAGACTTGCATTCTGACCTAAATTTTGAAAATTATTTGTGTTC
This sequence comes from Erithacus rubecula, assembly GCF_903797595.1. Classification (NCBI taxonomy): domain Eukaryota; kingdom Metazoa; phylum Chordata; class Aves; order Passeriformes; family Muscicapidae; genus Erithacus; species Erithacus rubecula. The sequence goes on along the minus strand of NC_136689.1, from coordinate 82,219,054 downwards.
TGCTTGTGCTACAAGTATGAATGTCATTGTGATATGAGCAGAACATCTTCCATTCAGAAGGTAAAGCTGAAAAAACTGCTCCTGGAACATACTATTTTGGGTGAGATCATAGAAGCCTCTTAGTTTTTTTATTACAAACATTATATTGTACTATCCTGATAATGCCTTAGTTTGTTGAAATATATTTATTATAGAAAGTGGACCCACCCAGATTTTACTATACTTTTACTATAGAGAGGAAAACAATAATGGAATACAAATACAGGTCTTTCTTCTACTCTTCATCTCCTATATGGTAGAACTTTCAAGCTGCAACTCAAAAAAAAAAACCCTTATCCCCTAAGATTTTTTACACTAAATTCATCTATTAGTAAATAAGTAATGTAAATAAAAGTAATTTTTTTAGTAAATAAAAGAATTGAGAAGTAGATAAAAGCTATCTAATATAAACAGTAGTGGGAAGACAATAATTTTAATTGAGAGACAGAACAAATACCTAGTGAGAGGAAAAAATAAATTTAAAAAGTCCTAGGAGCCACTAAAATTGTAAACCAAAGTGAAACTAAAATAGTTGAGGACTGTGACAGACTCAAACGATGTATGAAGTAGATGCTAGTCAGAACTCACAGAAAACATTTTGGCAAGAATACATTATGAAATGTTATTCATCCAAAATAAACTACTTAGAAATCACAGTAATCCTAGTGCCCCTTAAACCCAGAGATGCATTTTGCCAGAAAGAGTAGTCAAACATTGACCAGAGGTAGAGATTATAGACTGTACTCATAGAGATATTTTAATGTTCAGGGATATGGGAAATTCTAGAGGCATGTGAAAAAGTATCAAGGTGACAGACATGAAATATCTTTGATAAAGGAGTGACTAAAGAATCTGAATTCCTCTCCATTGGGGGAGGAATGTGTAGGATACCTTGTCACTCTAAAGTAATGGGCTGATAGTTTTCACATATACAGCCTTTAGCAAATGCAGTGGGGAGGAAAAAATCCCATAGATGAAACAAGAATGGAAAAATTTTGCTTCTGTCTAATTTTTTTTACTAGGTTCTAGATAGTGAAAATAAATTAATCACTTATGTGCTTCTGTACTGGGAATGAATAAATGACTTGCATTGTGTGGATTTGTAGAGAGGCAGGGGTGGGGACTAGAATGGTGCAAGTTATAGCTGAAGGTTAAAGCTGAAACCCAGTGGCATTATTCTTTTAATTCCATGTGACAAAAGGAAAAATGCTCACAACCATATTATTTCTCTTATTTCTCTTAAGCTAAAAGCTCCCTTGTTTTTCTTGATTTTTGTAGCATGTGCTATAGTCTTCAGAATACTGAGGTTCTTTTTAATACTTCAACCTTTTTATCCCTTCTTTTTAATCCTTTATTTTATCACTTTGGTATATGCTAGTTATTGATACAAGAAAAAAGATAATCATTTAATTATGCAATCCTAAAGTAATGCAGTTTATTAGAAAGGTCTTTTGAGCTGCATTGCCAATGTTAATACAATGCATATACTAAATCAAAATGGGTCTGGGTGTCATAAAAGAATTACAACATTTGCATCTCACATAGGGTAGTGGACTGTTCTTTACAAAGTGTCATAGGGAAACGTTTAGTGAAAGATAATATTTGGGTGACTTAATAGAAGAGAACATGCAAAAGCCATAACTTTTGACAGAACAATCATTCTAATTTAAAAAAAGAAAAGTTAGATCTAAGAAGCCATCCTGAAGCAACATGCACATGACAGGACCATGAACTGAAAAAATATTACCAAAGGAACCTATGCAGTAACCAAAATAATTGCTCATGAGAGGATATAACAGTACTTATCCTCAGAATCTTAAATGGTCTAATACATGTAAAACAGTTTCAAATACTTACTTCTTTACTTCATTCACTTACTATTTACTTCAATATTTGTGCTGAAAAACTCCTAAACAACAATAAAAGCCCATTCCAAAACAGCTCTCACAAGCCAGACCATATTTTTTTCCTACTGTACTATAAAAACAAATTACTTTGGAGTCTGATATTATCTTGTAAGTCTACCAGATGGAAATGGAAATGAACTGGCGAAGGTAATAGTCACAGAAGAGATCTATTAGTTTAAGAGATATCATAGAATATTACAGCTATCCAGCATCCCCAAGTTAAATAGACTTTTCAGAATGAAGTAAATATATCTTAAATAGTTTCATATAATAAGAAAGAGACATCAGAGATTTACATGATATATGATATGCTCACTAATGGGAAATGTAGCCAGGATTATTTTCTAATGCTAAGAAGAGTGGTTTTTGCAGCTGGGGAACTTTTGCATGGTAGAAATCAAAATCCTTGCAAGGGGTATGGGCTGAAAATTGATTTGAGATCAATTCTGAACCTGCAAAATAAAATATACTGAATATAGATTTTTAAATAATGAATCCTTTAGCTACACTTACTGATTTACTTTTTTTGCTGACCTTATTAAAATAAGAGTATTGAATTACATGAATATATAATTAGCTCATTGGATTTTTAGGAAACATGCAATCAAAACTGAAAACAAAATCATGCAGTGTAAAATGCCCTATTTGTCTTCTTTATCCCCTTCCTATTCAATGTCACTTTTGCATATGTCACCTGCATTGCACCACCCGGGACGTTTCAATTATTTTCATATGTTTATGCTAAAGTGTTGACATTCACCTATTGAAATATTTATCAATTGATTGGAACAAATGTGCCTACTGAAGTTTATAAAAGTTCTGCACAACAAATTCATATAGGTGGATACCCATGCAGAACTATTGTTATGTGATTAAAATGAAGAATTTCATACAATTTTTACTGAACTAAAACTCTCTTAGTTTTCAAAGAACTGTGGGAAGAGAAATTGTTAACAAGCCAACTTTCTCTGACTATCCTTCAGCAAAAGTTTCACAGGCTTTGTGGGACTTCATAGCAAAATCTAGAATAAAAAGAAATCTATGGTGCATCCAGTATATCTAGACAGAAAAGATGACCTGATTTTCTGAACTTTTTGACAGTGATTAATACATGAAACTCCTTTCAAAACAATCACATGGTGCTCTATGAAACTGAAAAGATATAGAGAACAAAAAACACATAGAGCCCTGAGGTGCAAAATGCTGAGAATGATGAAGACCTCTTTCTTCTCTAGATTGGGACCTCTAGCACCAGCTTCATCTTCCAGTCAACAGTATAAAACAGGTACAAAAGAATAAGGAAGGGAGATGGAGCATCACATTTTGCAAATTTAATTTAAAACAATTAATTTGGATGTCTGCCCACAGTGCAAAGGAGCCAACAATTTGTGTTAAGAGGTTTTAGACATGAAACAATGGAGAACTTCATCTGTTTGTGAAGCCAAAATCCTGGAGCAACATTTTGGGTGTGTGCTACTTCTTTTCATGAAGTAGGAATGAAACACGAAATATAGGGATCAGAGAATTTGAGTAAAAGTCCTACAGGTTTATTCGTGCAGATATGCTCTGCAAAAAACACAGACGGGATTCTGGAACTGGCAAATCCAGAAAAACTAGCCAGATATGCTCTTACATACTGAAAGTAAAAATATCAGATGATTTAGGGTCTTTTATTAAAAAACAAATAAACAAACAAACCAAAACAAAGCAAAACCAAGCACACAAAAAATCCCACCCCCCAAAAAAAAACCCAAAAAACAAAAAAAAAAATAAAACCCAAAATACCCAAACACAAACAAACAAAGAAAAAAAACCCAAACAAAAAAAGGGACAAAACAAAACTCATAGTACTACCACAGTTGTCCCCTATCCTGCTCTGTGTGTCTGAAGTATTTCTTCATTACAGTAATTTGAGGAGGGAATGGCACCTAGTGTCAACAGCAGAAATCTGTTCTCTCGTGATTTCTAGCCAGTGTCAGGTGTACAAAGGGAAGCTAATCTTCTGCTTGTAACCCTTGGTCTTCTTTCTCTATTTCAGTCAGAGATATTCTATGACTTGGAAACATCCTCTTCAAATTCTGTGTTTTATAGAAATCACCTGCAGCTGTACAAGAGAGCAGACTGGAAGCAACTACTAATCTGAACTCTGAGTGCCTATTGAGAGAGTTCTAAGTGAGAAAAAGTCTAGCTAGTAGCAACTTTGAGGTATTTTTATGGCCAAAGTTTTGCTTAACTCTTATTTGAGCATGTGCATCTGGGGGCAGAGTACAGAAGATCAAGGAGAGCAGGACTACTCCTAAGGTTCTTACAGTAAGCAGCTTAGAATTTCAAAGAGAAAGTTGGAGGAGCTAGGTTTTATTAATCCTCTCCCACTGTGCTGCTCCAGACAACTGAGCTGAGAAAGGCACATGATTCACCCCTAAGTCTTCAAAAGGAGGTGCTCTTTCCTCCATCCACATACTTCACATAAGGCTCCTGCTTTGAGGGCAGCTCTGCAATACTCTTGAGAATGTGCTTTTACTCTTTGTACAAGAGAGATCATTGACACAATGGGTGGAAAATTTTTAGCTTAAACCCATGGATAAGCATGAAGAAGCAGAGGTCGCTTTTGAAGATTAGAAGCAGTTAGATTGTTAAGTGCTACCTTCAATTAGTCTAATCTTCCTTTTCCTTGGACCATGTTGGAACATTCTGTATAATAAAGTTTAAAGTTTTCCTTGTCAACTGGCCTTCACAGAAACCTTTTTTCTGCAGGTTTGCTAACCATGGGCAAACCAAATAGTACCTTTTGGATATTTATAAGTATAGGAGAATGCTTCCTAAGAACTGCATTTAAAAAGTATTTGGAAAAGGATCTCTTGATAATCTTCTTGAAATGAGAAGGATCCTAAGATGAAGGACATAGAATAGCAGTATCTCTGGAAAAAATATTAAAAGGACAAATATAATTATATAATCTATAAGCTAGATTGTATTGCTTGGTGGATAGAAAACACTATTCCATCTATGATTAATTAGGCAAGTACCAAGTATTTATGAGAATGTTATGGGCTGATGTTTGGACTGGCTCCTCTCCTTGCTTCCCCCGTGCAGCTGCCGGTCCCTCCCTCGGATGGTTTTATCTAGGCTGGTGTTTTCCGGCTCTCTCTCTCTTGCTGCGCTTCAGTTGTGGGCTGTGTCTTGCTCTCTGCCGTCTGCTCAGCTGTGACCCCCTCCCCTGGCTGTTTTGGGCATTTTTTTTTCCTTTTCCCCCAGCTGTTTTGTCTGTGCCCCTGTGTTGGCTTGTCTTGGGTTTGCTTTTGCTTGTCTTGGGCTCGCTTTAGCTTGTCTTGGGCTTGCTTTGGCCTGCTCCCGGCTGCCCCTCCCCCTCTCTCCCTTCTCCCTGCTCCAGGGTTTTGCACCGACTCCAGAGGACGAGGATCTGGACTTCGGGGGTCACTGCTGGAGGTCGGCTTGGGAGGCTCTGCCGCTCTCCCCGGCGAGGACCGGCTGGGTTCGTCTCATCTGGGTTTGGGTTGGGGGAGTGTTTCTTTCGTATTTTTGTTAATAAAAAGTTTTTTCCATTTTCACCTGAAGAACAATTTTTTCTGAGCTCAGTGAAGGAAGGAATTGTGAAAAAGAAAAGGAGGGGGGGGCCCTTTGGAGCTCTTTTTCCCCAAATTTGTCATAAACTTGGACAGAGAAGGATTGAATTATATAGATTTTCAAGATAGCCCAAGTTCTTTCTTCTGATAGACTTTAATCCATCATTTAACTGAGTAGAAAGGTGTAATTTGTTATTTATTCAGATTTATACATTTTACTATGTTAATGAGATTTTGTTTGGTTGCTAACAGACCTGGAAACTTTAGAATCAGTTAAGAAAATAAAAGATTGCAGCTAGTGGACACAAACTAAAATGAAGTGATAACATTTCTGGATAACCATCTACTTAATTAAATGAACTATTTTTCTCTTTCTGTGGGGGAAAAAAGATCCAGTCTATTGATATACATGACATTCACAAAATTGCTTTGTTTGTTTTTATGTTTGTTTATGGTTTTTTTGGTTTTTTGTTTTTTGTTACAAGCAAACTGTAATTTTGTGATTCAGTCACTAGAAATACTGATACCTAGACATGACTCAGTAGACCCTAGAAGAAAGTTGCAGGTACAAGCACTCAAGCCTCATTATTTTTGTCAGTCATGGAGGTGCAGGGCAGAGATTTCCTCCAGTGAGAGGTGGGGTGATAAAAGGAGGGCTCTAGGGAGCACAGCAAACAGGAGAGGGCAAACAGGCGTGTGGCACATCTCTGAGGGCGTGGCACATCTCTAGGGGTGTGGCACATCTCTGAGGGTGTGGCACATCTCTAGGGGTGTGGCACATCTCTGAGGGTGTGGCGCATCTCTGAGGGTGTGGCACATCTATGAGGGCGTGGCACAGCAGTTTGCACAGGCAGGGTAAGCAGGCAGGGCTGTGGGTTTCCTCCTACTAGTGTTGTTCTTTGTCTGGTGTTTCTGTTGACTGCTGGGTTTCTGTGTTTTTGTTAATAACCGTTTTACATGGTCAAAAACTGCAACTAGTAAAAGTGTGTGTAGCCCAATAGAACCCCTCCTAAAAAGGATCCATCCTTTGCCGAGTGCTTATCAGTGGTACCAGGAGATGTTGCAGAAGAAGGCTGCCTGCAGTGCCAACAGGTGAATGATCTGCTCCTGCTACTGGCTGAGCTTAGGGATGAAGTTGAAAGACTAAGGAGTATTAGGGAAAGTGAAAGGGAAATAGACTGGTGGAGTTTCACCCTTCCATCCTTAAGGGAGGCCCACCAGGAGTCAGAGGACTCCCAGGCCTCCCATTGTCAAGAAACAGGAGGGCACCTGGTGGATGAAGGAGAATGGAAATGGGTTTCAACTTGAGAGAAATAAAAATTCCTCCTGACCCCTATAACCTACCCAGTAGGTAATTCCGTATTTTTTTAGCTTCAAATTGAAAAAATCTCAAACATGTTTTTATAATTAAGGACTTTTTAAATTAGATATCTGTAGTTGTATATTACCCAAATTTTGGACATGGGGAAATGGCTGTGAATAGAATTTGATAAAATAACAAAAAGATTGGTTTTAATATATTTTCTCTGAACTATGTAATGTGCAGAATAAGATGCAGTGGAACTACTCCCTATTACAAAGTTATAGAATTTTAAAAAAGTTTTACAGCTGTATTTACAAAATATAGGTGTGAATCTTTAACAATAACCAAAACAAGCCAAAACAACTCTGAATGGGTGAAGATAATCAGATGTCTATTAGAACAGTAGTTTGTACTATGAAACTATTTCTTTAAAAAAGCAATAAATACTAGGGAATGTAGAAAAAATGAGTGCTCTGTGTATTCTGCTCTCTTGGTTGCAATGGAAATGCTCTCATTTCTTGTGTCTGTGCTCAAAATAAGTGTATTGAAAATTTAGAAGGTACAGAGAAGAGACATTAGTTAAAAAAAAAAAGTAAAAAAAGAAACTTGGTGAGCTCAAACTGCCTGTTTTGTTGTGCACAGTGGTTGGTCTCAGTTTAAACTGATCTTTTAAATAGAAATAAAATATTGTGAATGTTCATGTTTGGAAGTTAAATTTAGATTAAGAGTAGAAGTAAAATACAAAAATGATGAGCACATTTTAACTGTGAATCATTGATTAAGTATGATTTTGGTGAATTCCCCATCATTAGAATTCTATAATTGAAGATAGGATATTCCTCTGCTATATAGCATTTAGTCCAAAGAGAAGTGACTTCTCATTTATTTCCTTTACAGAAATAAAGTTCTGTTACTTCTGTTTATCTGTGTACTAGAAAAATATTAATAATTTCTTACACCACTAAGTGAAAGACAGCTTCTGAAACAGGTCATGGAATTAATTATTCAGACCAATTAGGCTTAAATAAATTTATATAAATATTTATAGTTTATCTAGCTGTTTAACTTAGTGTGACTTTTTTGTACTGTATTGTCCTGGACAGCTTTTGTATTTATGCTGGTTCTAAGAACTGACAGAAAGAATAAAGTAGTTGGGGTTTCCTGTGCCAGCATTTTAAATCTTTACAAAAACTTATAGGAGTAAAGTAGATTGGTGTTCATTGTATAAAATGAAGCTCTTTACGCAGACAGTGGTCATGTGTGAATTTAGTCACATTTGCTTTGACCTTCAGGTGCAAAAAACTATAAAAACAGACACAGATAACAAAGCTTTTAGCTTTACTATTTTATGTTAAAAGTTCTATTGGAGTGATTCAGAAGCGCATTTTTAAGAAGAAAAATTAAATTACAAAAGAACTTTCTGATTAAAAAATTATCGTGCTGCATATTCTGAAGAAATTTGAGGGGATTATTTTGAAAAACTGGCCAATTTCAAAGAAGTTGTTATCACAGTGGGAAAGGCTATAACTTGTAACTATAATAATATCTCTACAGACATGATAAATGTATCTGTGATTGGACTGATTGGGATTTCATGGTCTGAAGCATTATGAATTTGTCAGTTCTGTTCAATTGTTTCCAGCAAAGTGACTCCATCATATTGTTCTTATTATTTGAAAGGAAAAAAAAAGAAGTAAAAATCAAAATGAAAGGGTTTAAAATTAGATTGTATTCTGACTCCAGGCAATCAGTCCTTGTCCAGAATAATTTTCCTATCTGTTGATAGATTCTTGCTGTAATATTCACAATCCATTTGTGGCTAGTCACAGCCCATTAACCATCTGTTCTCCTATTAAGCGACTTTCTTTTTATAATGTAAGTATTTAATTTTAATAAACTCTATCTGCTAAGCATCTATCTTACCCATAATAACGAACTGTTTCAAACAAGGTTACTGGGCCATATAAAAGCAATATTTTTTTGAATGTACTTCTTTGGATATAGAAGGGAAATACTACTGAAATAGCTTGAAAATTTGATAATATTTAAAATGCAGATTATTGTAAACTAGTTTTTTAAAGTGTGATACAAACACATTTCGCATGCTGAAACTTTTGCCTAAATTGCCAGCTGTAACTTTGATTTTATAGATTGTACCATGAAGCAAAAGTAAGATCTGATAACAACAATGCTTATAGACCACTTCAAACATACAGTATAGATGACGAATGTGTTTTTAAAAATCCACTTACTTGTCTTGCTTGATTACCACAGTTTGGCAAATATAATGAAAAATATCAACCAACAACTATGGAATTATATCTACAAAGTTTAAAAAGCATAGTAGAAAATGACAGAATTAGGATTGTCAGATTGACAGTTTCAAAATGCACACATTGGCATTGTGAAAATTTATACTTATTTAATCATAATTAATTTGTGACAAATTTCTGGATGAGATAGGACTTCCACAGAAATTCATATGTGTCTACCTGTAAGATTATGGAGGAACACCTGGGCTTCTAGTACTTGAATTTAATAGCAACAATAAAATACCAGTTTTAGTGGGAGTGTTGCTATTTGCATGGGGGGAGAAGTAGGTAGTGGTTTTGTGTGTGGTTTTTTTTATTTCGTTGGTTTTGGTTTTGCTTTGGGTTTTTTTTTTCTTGTTGTTTTGGGTTTTGTTTGGTTTTTTTTTTATTTTTTTTTTAATGGCATACTGTTTGTCTTGGGTTACAATGTAAGGTGCAACCAAAGTATGTATTCTACCACCATCTTTATTATCTTCTGATGAACTGTTAAAATTGGTGGAGAATTGTTTCTTTATCTTTGCATGACTCAGCTGTGGTAACTCCCTAATGGGGAAGCAGCTGCCACTCTGAGATAATAAATGGACCACCAAAGATTCCCTAGAATAACTCAAAGAATTACTGTGAAATTGCCCACCCTGAGGAAGGTCCTATACATTCCCACCTGCAGATAATCGGGGGCTTGGGACAGCAGGATCACACCATTTGATACCCAGAGAAGAGCTCTTGACAATCACTGGACCTCCAGAGAAGAACCAGACCTTTCTACAGAATCACTGCTTCGACAAACAGTATTCCATCTCTCCAAAGGGACTGCATCACCTTTAATCAAACTGCTACCACCACCCTGACCAACAGGGTATCAGGTCATGTTCTGGCTTGGTCAGTTTAGGCCAGTGTCTCTGTACTATTGCCTTTCTTGTAATTGTCCTGTTAAATTGTACCTCTGACTTGGAATCTTTCAAAGGGATTTTTGTGGGGATAATACCTTCTGCTTGTTAACCTTGAAACAAGTACACTGTGTTTTTTGAATTGGGTTATGTAGGATAATAACAGAACATGCTCAGGCAATGTAGACTAGAAATCCTACCTGTGACTTGGCATTTCAGTAAATGTTTTGTGGGGAAATCTGTCTTATTTGCCCCAGTCGCCTCTTTTTTTTTTTTTTTTTTTTTTTTTTTTTTTTTTTTTTTTTTTTTTTTCAATAGTACTGAAATTTTCATCTGCTTACCAGTCATCTTGGAGAAAACATGGGTTATCCTATTTTTCAATTCTCTGGTGTTTTGGTTTCTTCCTTTTCTTCTCACTTACTTTGTTTAGTGGCTTTTCATTTCTTTCACTTTGGTGAAAGATGTTCCCCTGCAGCTTCCACTGCAATTGGTGTGTTTAGCATAAATCTGAATATTATTCTCACTCCAGGACAATTTTTTTACTTCCTATTTTGAATTCAACAGGAAATAGAAAGACTATCGAGATACTGCTGTTACTGTGTTATGTATAAAATAATAAAGTTTAAACTAAGAAGATGTACTTTAAACAATTTGGTTTAAGTAAAACAATATCTAAAAGAATTGCAGTAGCAAAACAGAAGGATCTTTCTTGTAGAAAGGACTCTGGAAACTATAGTATTCATATTCCCTAGAAATGTTCTGAATGTACATATACCTTTAAAATTTTCTCTTGAAACAGAAGAAAAATTTTCTGTGGGGCAAAATTTCAGAAGACTCTGCATTTAAAATATAGTCATATGGTTTTAAATATTTGGACATACCTAGAAAAAGAAGTTACTATAGCAAAATTTCCTGAATAAATTAATTTTGTTCCGCTCTCTTTGTGACATGGAACTTATTCTTCTGTAACTTCTGAATTCATGCATCCAGTCTGAATGGAATTGAATAAGGGATAAAGGTCTTGAAGGCTGAGTTCCAGCACATTTTCCTGAAGGGCTGTCAGAGAAGCTTCAACAAAGATATTGCTGAAAGAGCATAGTGCTTTATTCTGGTTTCAACAGGGATAGAGTTAATATTCTTCTTACTTGCTGGAACAATGCTCTGTATGAATATAATGTAGATAATATGCTGATGTTTTAATTTTTGCTGACTAATAATGTACCTAAGTCAAGGATTTTTCAGTGTCTCATGCTCTGCCAGCGAGGAGGTGCACAAAAGACTGATCTGAACTAGCCAAAGGGACATTCCATAGCATAGGACATCATGCCCAAAATATAAATTGAGGGGAGTTACCTGGAAGGAGATGATCTTTTCTTGGGACCAAGCTGGACATTGGCCAACAGGTGGTGAGAAATTGTATTGTACATCACTTGTTGTTATTAGTATTGTCATTATATTTTACCTTATTTCAGTTATTGAACTCTTCTTGTCTCAAACCACAAATGTTAATTTTTTACCCTCATTCTCCCCACTATCCCACCAGGTGGGAGATGAGGAGAGAAGTGGATGAGCTTACTAAATGACAAGCTTACTTGCATAATAAGCTTACTAAAAATTAAATAATATGGAATATTGATTGCATACCACAAAGAAAGCCAATCTTCCTTTCATTTTTTTGCTTTTTACTATTTCGAGTTGCTGTGCCTTCAGAAAGCACAGAAATTGGATGGAATTTGAAGAAGCTATGCTCTCAGCTGTAAGACTATTTAATGGTTTAGAGTCTTTACCTTCTTAAATTTCATCTACTGTACAATTGAACTTTCAGAACAAAATCCCTCTCATTTAATGCTGAATTTCTTTTTTTAAGCTCCTATAGGGGTTTGAGCAGTGAGACATTGGTGTAGTCTGATTTAAAGGTTTCATGGCAGCCAGAAGATTTTGAGTTAATAACAACATTAGGAGAAACTAAAAAATGCACTAGGAAAACCACCATATCTGTCTGAATTTCATAAATCATTCTCTCAATTTGTTTTTCCTGACCCCATTGCATTGTGCTTTTGTGTTCATTGAAAACTTCTGTCAGACCCTTTGTCTTTCTTAATGCATATAAACTTGGGAATACAAGACATTCTTCTTCCCAACTGGCTACCCCAATAGAAATCACCGGCCTATTTTGGTGCCCAAAAATTTTGCGTCAATTTATCTCTAAAGTAGAAAATACATTGCTAATGAAATTTTGAATTTTTACTGTTGTAATATTCATGCCATCTCTCTTTTTCTTTGACGATGTATTAAAAAAGAAAATAAATTAAATTGTCATCTCTCTGCTACATTTAGATCAAACCAAAAACATAACCAATAAAGTAAGAAGGAACATGATAAAAATGGTAATTAAATATTGCAAGCAATTTCAGGCAGAAGGTGAAAATGGATGGGTTCCTGCATGTCCTTTCAGCTCTCTTTTTCTTACTTTAGTGGCATTAGATATCATTCCACTATATCTAAGAGAGGAAGAAAGCTGAAAATTGAAAGAATAGAGTGCACAGAATTTGGCCTAATCACTTTTGACATATGTTTCAATTTCCTGAGACCACTGAAGGTAGTGTTGTGAAGTTCTGCATTTGACTTGGTCTGCCAGCAGCTTGGAAACCAATCCCAAATCTGTAATTGAAGTACTATGTGTTTGGAATTAAAATCCACAGCTGATCCCAAACCCCACTTCTTAAATAGATTTTTTTCTGAGGAAAGATATTTTTGGCAGCAAGGCATAAAAATATGTTCTAATGTCAGTTAGAAGGAATGTTGGTTGGCTAATTATAATGAATTCCACATAAAATGTAAAATAAGTAGATGTTTGTTTGTTTTGGTTATATATATACACATATATATATATTCAACAATAGGCTTTGACATAAAGTATTTTAGATCACAGTCTGAAAATAGAGTGGGTATATGCACGCTTATCAATGTCAGGACAGGAACTTCATCTTGAACATTCAATGTAAAAAGTGTCATGATCCAAATTCAATTTTACTTGGGTTAATATTGATTTAAACATTTGCTATAGTCTTGCCTTCCGAGTTGCCAATTCACTTCAGAGAGCATGATCAAAAAGTTCTCTCATCCTGAATGAATGTGCTATTCATCTCATACAATATGAAGGGCCTCAGCAGGTGTAAATTGGGTTTGCTCCATTGAATTCAGTGAAACTGTGTCAGTTTTCCATGACTGGAAATGTGGCCATTTTAACTTACAGAATAGGTTATGTTCAAAGAGATCTTTAATCACAAGGTTTAACGAAGAATTATTCTTTCATCTGAATGTTGCCCTAACTCCAGCCTTGACTGTCCTTGCCCTAAGCTCTATAGGCAGCACTGGTTTCATGATACAAGCAAAGATCTTTTATTGCTTTATATACTTGTTAAAATCAAGTATTTAACAACTAAAATAAGATCTTTTGCTTAATTTAGAGAGTGTTTATAAATGAAGTGGAGTTGGTTTTTTGTTGAAGGTTGCTTAATAGACTTTTCCTGGGAGTTGCTATAGTAACACAGTGCAATAATTGAATCTTAATGGTGATGTCTCATTTATATTGAAAGATAATGCATGCAAAGAGAGAGAATACAGAAGCCTTTTTACTAAATCATTTAAGGTCTGTTTAAGAATGTGTATTAAAATGGCAAAATTCCTGGTTTTTTTTTTCCCAGGTTGTATTTAAGCAAAATGTGAAAGATAAAAACTTGTTTGATTTTTTTTTCTCTCAGCTGTTCAAGTAAAAAAGAATGCAAATATTCCTTGAATTTAACATAGAATTCAGAATTTTTACTTAAACTGTAAGTACAACAATTCTAATTTGCCTAATCAAGAATTAAGTCTGCTTTCACCATTCCAAAGGGCTGCATTTTCATGCAGAAATCTGTAGTCATTCACTTGTTCACAAGACCATGAAAGAAAGAACTTTGTAGGGCATGGTGATATTCAGGAATTGGTTGACTTCAGCATAGCTGGTGTCAGTGACAAGGCTTAAGCATCATTTGTGGCTCAGCTAGAACACTTCAGCTAAACTGAAAAAGTGCCTATTTTCAAAGTTTGACATCTAAGCGTTGCACTGCGTATTATCATCAATATCAAAACTGGGTAGCAGGATTCTGAAATAATGGTCTGTCAGCTATTATTCTCCATCTGAATTATTGTAATCTGTTCATCTTGGCAAATTTCATTAATATTAAGTAGCTCCTGTTCAAATCATTAGTTGATTCCTTTCCATAATCTCTGGTATAGGCAGCGTCAAACAATACTAAACCGTTTTAAAGGAAGCTTGGGGATACAATAACAGAAGATTAAGTGGAGCTTGTTTCCTGACATTTCACCTGCTTGAGCCATTGCTGACATAGAAATTGCAAGTTTGGTTTCATTTAGCTGTGGTTCAGATGTGACATTTTGGATCTGGTGGTGGGCTAAAGGACATGACTGTACGGTTCACATCATTTAGAAGCACTGTCAGAGAACTGGGTTTTCTATCTTTGCAAGCCATGTAACTAAAGATATGAATTGAGAGATATGCCAGGTCACAGCTGGAAGGAAGGGCAGAGCAGAGATACATTAGATGCTTTTAAAGTTGTGAGAAACATGGAGCATGAGGCATCAATTTATGTCACTCTGAACTTCTTTTAGGACTCAAAATTCAATCATCCACATTCAATAAAAATCATGAGGTTGCAACTTATAAACCTGAAAAAATGGGAAATATACAGGTCTCCTGAGAGGAAAATCACAGTGTTTTATTCTACTATTTCATAGATTATGGGTATGAGTGGAATCTCTAAGGAAGTTACAAGAAGAGAAAGGAATTAAAATACTTTTGCTGATATAAGAATTATCTGAGAATAATATTATGAGGTTAAATCTTTCTCATTCTATAAAATTAAATTTTACCATGACTCCTATATGTGAATGGGATTTAAAATTAATGCAAGAAGATATGAGACTTTTAATAAGGCAGATAGTAAGGTGAAATGATGTGGAGACTCTAAAACTTATCCCTAATAACATGACAAAATCCTCCTTTTTTTTTTTCTACAGCATGACAAAAATGATAATGTATTTTGCCTTGAAATTGGCTGTGATGGTTGCTGCCTACATACAGACAATATTTTCCTCTTCAACAGAAGGCTTCAAGTAATTCTGTGATTTTTCTGAGTTCTGTTTTTTTTGTCCTCAGCTTTCTTACAGGCTTCCTTTGGGTACTGGAAGGTTGGTAT
Source organism: Erithacus rubecula (assembly GCF_903797595.1). Classification (NCBI taxonomy): domain Eukaryota; kingdom Metazoa; phylum Chordata; class Aves; order Passeriformes; family Muscicapidae; genus Erithacus; species Erithacus rubecula. Next base: position 82,203,761 of record NC_136689.1, on the reverse strand, counting down.
AATGTATCCCTGGAGCCTTCTCTTCTTCAGGATGAACAGTCCCAAGTCTTTCAGCCTTTCCTTATAGGAGAGCTGTTCCCTGCCTCTAACCATTTCCATTACTCTCTGCACTTGCTTCATCAGATCCACGGCATGATACCAGTGACCATCAGGATAGGGAGCTGTTGATCACAGTCCCTTTAAGAAGAACTAAATTGCCTGAGTTGTTTAAGTGCCCATGTTCTATGTAGAGTGTGTTCACCATTAATTTTCAGTAAAATGTTGGCACCAAAATTAGAATTTTTACTCCCAAAGGAGTGCATAGCAGAAAGCTTTGCCACTAGGAAGATGCTACAGGTATCAGAGCTGTGTCAGTAAAGTGAGATATTTAACAATCGGAATGTAATAGCAGATAAATGCAGAATGCTCATTATGTTGAACATCCAGATATGGGACTGCATGTTGATTGCACAGTAACCCTTCCTGACCAGTTTCTCTGACTACACCACAGCTCTTCTGCATAGACACCAAGAGAAATGTAGCCTGAGAGTCTGAATTGGGCATGAGAAATAAAAATGAAGTAGTTTTGCCTGTAGTTTGGTGTGGTTTTTTTTTCCTAATGCACTTTTATTTTAACACAAGCACAACAGCAGGTTCATCAGGACATTGGAAATCTCATGTAGTTCAAGAAGCAGATGAGCACAGTTCTACACCTGCAGCAGAATGACCCCATGCAGCTGCACAGATTGGGACTGACTGGTGAGCTAGCAGTCCTGCAGAAAAGTACTGGAGTTTGAACTGAATATGAGTGGACAGTGTTCACTGTAGAAGACAGACTGCATACTGAGATACATTGCTGTGACTAACAGATCAAAAGAAGTTATTATCTCTTCTTGTTCAATGCTACTGAGACTGCATATGTAATGCTTCCTATGCCTTTTATTCTCCCAGTTCAAAAGGCTGTTGAGAAAACCAAGTCCAGTGGTGGAAAAATCAAGCAGAACCAAAAAAACATGAACTAGAATAAGAAGCTGAGAAGGTTGGACTTTTTTTTAAGCTGATGAAGTTTTTATTTAAGGATAATTGGCAGCTACTTAAAGAGGAATTACAAAGGTCACAGACAAATCTTTCGGTAGTGGCAGGAGAAATGATAGAACGATGGCCATGAGTTGCAGCATGCAATTAGATATTGGCATACTAGATATTATCCTTTCCTAGAACAGTTGAAGGAGATGGGAGTACAGATATCTATTTATCTCTATATATAAATATAGAGATATATAGGTGTATATATATATATATAAATATATATATATATAATTGTATAGTACTGTGTCAGTTTACCTAGAGATGTCATGGAACCTCCTTGGAGACTTCCAAGACTTCGGTAGGCAAATCCATAGGTTATCTAACCTAGTTCTGTGGAAAGTTTATCTTCAAGTAGAAACCAAATTAGGTGACCTCCAGAGACCCTTTTCAGACAAACCTTTTATAACTCCATGCTTAAAGTTCTTACATCAGCTGCTGAACTATATCTGAAAGGACAAAAATGTCATAGTGGGAAAGTTGTCAGGAAGGCAAAAATGGCTGAGGAACGAGTAGCCTCTCCCTGTGTCCTCCACCTACTTAAAGTAGTACTAACCAGAGGAGTGTGTTCTTTCCCTCTGTAATGGCACTTCGTTCATGTATACATGCCACATGACTTAGGACAATTTATATAATGGATAATTTTGCCCTCTTAAATATTGAATTATATTTAAATTTATTTTTTAACTGGTCAATGGCTTTAAATTATGTGTAAAAAGGACTTTATGCTTAGTTATTTCTTCTTACATCAATTTTCTTGCTTTGGGACAAGTAGCTTCATTTTTTGCTTTGGAATCCTCAACTTCCTTGAAAGAGAAAAGGATGTGAGTGCAAATTTCCTTTAAATAATCTTTCCCTAAATAAACTCAATTACATTTTTGTTGAGAAAAAAAAATCATACTCTAATAGGTTTTGTTTGCTATTTTTCTTATTAATGTAGGCCAGGCAATGCTTAGGTTTGATAGTTAAAGGAAAACATGAATATTTTTGGTTCTTATACTCAGAGACAACTAATGAAAACAGATTTTCTGGTATTTTCATTTCAACTTCTTTCTGAAGACAAAGGCTTTCGTTCTTTAAGTAATTCTCTGACTGATATTTGGAACTGTGCAATTAGTTTAAAATGCTTTTAGCTTTTATTAGGTTGGATGTCTACTGTCCAATCATAATGAACAAAGAAAAAACCCATTGAGGATCAGATGATCAGACACATTAGAAACTTAAATGCTTGTACCTTTATCTCAGGCTGTCACAGGAGAACAATCAGTCCCACTGTAACTCACCAAGTGGGAGAGTTCCATCAAAGAAACTTCTTTCCTGGAATGCCTCGAAGACTACAGTAAGCTACTGATACAGTAGCCAGTATGGGGCAGAAAGATATTTGGGAGATGTGTAAAATTCACTAGAGGATATTTCAAGTAGGAAACTGAATATGGTGTTGTTAACTGAGGGAACAAAAGCAGGGAAAAGGACAACTAAATGTAGATCAAAAAGGAGCAAGCACATGAAAACATGCACTTGAACAAGAATATGGAAAAGCAGAAAACAAAATGTTACTGCCAGTTGACTGTAAGCAGATGGCTATCCAGCAAATTTATCCCCTTATGCCCTATGGTTGTGATTGTGGCGTCATGTCTTCTTTCAAACCCTATTCTTCTTTTCTGGGTAGAATATTCTGTGTTTGTGCAGCACTAGTAAAATAATAAAGAGACAAGTGTGAGAGTTAGCTGCTGCAGGGACCATAAAGCCAAAACAGCTCTCAGAAAGACAAGGGGACCTGAAGGTCAGCAATGGCAAAGATCATCAGGCTGGACAACTTACTGGAGAGAATGTTGAAGGAAGGAAGTCTAAGTGTGCTGTGTATGTATGTGTGTGTAATGGCAAGAAACCCAAATACCATCAGCTGCAGTGGGGCTGCAAATCTCAAGTTCTTGGTGTGGGTGGCCAGGGAAACTCAAGATGTGTGGGGGGAATCTGCTGGATAAACTTGACTGCCTAAGGACACTCAGCCTCTGGAGAGATCCATATTGTCTGCTCACTTTTGTGCAGTAGCTGACTTCAGTACTGCACAGATGGAGAGAAGGAACAGGACTCGCCCATATGTGCTGTTCACATTTGTGGGAATGTTAGTTTTTTTCCTCCTGTGTTTCTGCTAAAGTAACATTTGCTGCATGTCCAGCTATGTATGTACATGTATCCACATATGGGTAGTATGTGAAGTGCAATTTTGCATATATTTACTGCCATCCTCACTATTGACCAAACCTGGGGACATGTGGCTGCAAGGTCATTGCATCTATTAGTCCATGGTATTTTTTGTTTTTACAAGATGGCAAAGTAAATATAAAAAAGCCATATTTCCTCAAGTTTGAAACAAATTAAAATGAAACAAATACAATAAAATGTTAGCTTTTGAATGCTCCAAAAAATTAAATACTAGCCAGAGATGACTGTCCGACTTTGATGCTCCCGGGATTTTTAATGGGGAAAAAGTGATCTCAGAAGAACAAGAGGGAAACAAAAAATAGAAGTCACAATCAAATGTTCATTTTATTTTGTCTAGATATATAGACTGATATATATGAATAGATATATAGATATATATAAATATATATATTCATAAATTCTGGAAGAAGGCGAGGAAAAAATCCTTTAATATTGTTGCATACTACATCAAAGGAAAATCTTAGACATTGCAGAATATTGTTGCAAAATTATTTCGAGCATGTATGAATCAGCTGCACTGAGAATAAACAATGGACCAAGTTATGCCTTTCATAACCCCTGGACAGTTGAAATTTCATCATCAGAGATGGGAGTAGAGTCTGTAACTCCTGTTCCCAAAATATGTGGGTAGTGCTTGATGTCTTGTGGAAAGTTAAAGAGCAGTTCCAGCTGACTGATTGGATATGCAAAGATTACGCAAGGAGTAACTGAAATTCTGGTCAGACACTACTGGTCAGTGAGGACCACAGACAGAGAATGACTCAAATTATATTGGCATTTCTCAAATGTGGGCCTAATGAACACAGTGTTTAAGTAAGACTCCAAAGTCTCACATTGCAGTTTTTCCTATACGTCTCCAAGTTCAGGTGTGATTATGTGCTTTTTATTATCTGGCAGTGGTTCTAGTGATTCTAGTTGCTGATGCAGACTTCAGCAAATTTATCTCTCTGTGTGAGTTTCAGGTTGACACTTTTGCTTAAGAGTAATTTACTTTAAATGTTTTTTTCTAGATGTTTATATTTTTTGCTTGTCCCTCATTACAGCCATGCTAACCCAGCAAATTTGTTCCTATCTGTTAATGAAAAGTTAATAAAAAATTCTTCTCAGCTCTGAGTTCCTTGATTCCTGAAGTCCCTTTCTTTCTCTGTCCAGCTCACATCACTGGTTTGGTGTCCTAGTTTTTCACCTTATGATATGTTATTGAGACCCTGGGTTACAGAGATAATTCTATTTATTGGGGTTTCTCTAATAGAATGAAGTCACGGCTACTGGGTCAACTCTATTGACCCATCCTTCTGGATTATACTATTTACCTGTCAAAGTCATGATAAAAATAGTGTCAAAGGCAAGTAAGGATCAGTTGTTGCATCCTTCTAGGAATTTGTCCCTGTGATACTCTGGTGAGGAAATTCCATTAGTTTTTTGTGAATTTCATCTCTCATAATGAAGCAGTTCCAGTATTAGTCTCTTTGATAGCATAAACACTCTCAGATCATAGTTTAGTCTGGCCCTAAGATTTTGTATCAGATACCTACTACTGCATTAGCACTTTATTCTTGATTATCTTTGTACAAAATTATATAGTCATATCTGTAACACCTATTAAGCCTAGCTTCTTTGTAATCTTAGGCATCATTAACACAAAATGTTGATTCAATATCTCTACTCTTTTACTGGCTTGCCAGGATAGAATAGTATCTTTCATTACCTTCCTTCTGTCACAATTACTTCTCAGCATGATTTGTCATCAAAGATTGCCATGAAATTCATAAAGAAAATTTTGTTCTGTGTGCTTGATTCACAAAACCCCTATGTAATACTTCCAGTTACTTTGCTTAAATTGTATAATGTCTGCTATTGTCCTGACAACTGGTGCAGCAATAAAAAGAACAAGTGTTTGAAAACTGAATATTTTGCATTAGTGACCTTATAATTGATGTCATTTATGGAAAAGTTTTTTTTTTTAATATTATGTAAGTTTCAAGTTTAAAACACAAATGCACTTGGTTTCCCAATTATAAAATTCACAAGGAATGATAATAAAATAAGGAATTCACGAGGAATAATTATGAAAGTCATTAGTATTGTGCTGGGAGCCAACTTAGCTGAAGGCAAGTACATGTTTAGCTCAACTATTAGACATGAATACAATTTTGCTAATAACAAAATTGTTTCCTATTGAAGTTAATAGGAGACTTATACGGAAATTCTTTGGATCATGACCTTAAAATGTTGTCATACTTCTTAGAAAAATCCTGATTTGTGTTTTGGCAACATATAGCTTTTCCTTTGCTTGTGCTGTTTGTTAGTCAGAGGCAATAGCTGTGCACTTACAACATTATTTCAATCAAAGCAGCAAAGTCACTTTTTCTGGTTATGTACACCTCTTCTGGAAGAAATTTCCCTGTAACAATTCTGTAATATCTGCCTACAAAATCAATTTAGCAAAGTTTATAAAATAGTCTGGGTAATTGAGAGAACTTTGAAAATCATAAGGGAAAGCCAGAGGAAAAGATATGAAATAATCTGCTACAGATTTTGAATTTGTTATAATTGTTCCATTATGTTATTAGTGTTTCATTAAGTTATTAGTTTTGTGCATTATTGTTTAAATATAAATTTCTTAAATGTATGCAAGATCACTCTTTTCCTAATACAACCATACGATATAAATTAAACACATGTATGGCATATTTAGCTTTATTCTTCCCATGGAGAAACAGAAAATTCTAATATATTCTCACACAATCTATGAATTTTATAGCTATATAAATATATATCTCTTATGATATGCATATCTGATTCTTATTTCTTAGTTGAACTTGCTGGAAAGGATTTTTTAAAGATTTTGTTTTAAATTGAAAAAAAAAAAAAAGTTGGAGAGAAATAAGAGTAAGATATTCCTAAATCTTCTGTTGTATTGTACTGATTCTGTACAATGATGTAAAATTAGACACTATTCATGTCTCAGAGTTCGTAGGCAGTATTGTGTTATGCAATGTAACCTCCTCCTTTTACCTATGGAGGAGAATTTTACAGATGAATAAGGACATCTTTCTACCAATTTGGTTATTAAATTACATGTTTCTACAGCGTGTAAGGTTTTTGTCGCAATGGCATTTGCAACATTAAATAAGTTTAGTGGGTTTTTTGGCCAGTCCTTCAAGTGGGTAAAATAGACAGTACTCAAACCCAGTACTTTCAAATGAATTGCAGTAATTTAAGCTTGTATTGTGGGTTACATTTGGAAAAGTGTAGAGCTGCATATTTTCAAAAGGGTCTGTGCGTGCACAGATTTTTATCTCTTACTGAATCCTTATAATAGGATTTATAATGTGAGTCATACTGGTGCCTTATGAAAAGGCTTTAATCATCACTGGAAATACATGTGCTATCTGACTATACAGTGACACAGAGACCAGAGATTCAGGGTGAAGAGCAGTACCAGGGTATGACCTGGGCAGATGTGTTACATTTTCTGGTGACTGCCTCATTCATTGCTTTGCCCAGGAACACAGAAATAGACCTCTCTGGAGTCAGGGGGCACGTGGGCTTTGTGTGGCTGGGGCTGTTTATGCAGCCTCTGACATGCAAGATTACTCTGCTGTCTGGTCAAAATACCTGTGAAGGTATCCCTTGCCAGCCACTTGGGAACTCACGGACAAGAAGGTATCTTATTTGGGGTAAAAGACTGGAGAATTTATTCTGAGGCATGGAAATGTGTTCCAGTGTGTCATAACAGGCTTTCAGTCTATAAAATGGGATTGCAGTAATTGTGGGTGATAAAAGGTTTGACAATGTTATTCAGGAAAATAATTCGAGTTGGTGTGATGCACTCAACACTCGAAGGAGGTGGACTAATAGGGAAAGAATCAGAATGTACATGAAATAGTGCATCCTATTTTGGCACATGGTAAGAACAAAATACAACACAAAAGAGTTTTCAGATTTACCAGTAATAGATACTGCTCCAACCTGGGAACTAAATTATGACTTGATGCTATACATTGGAATGTAGGGCCAGGATATGGCTTATGGTTCTATTATCCCATCGATTTTGTTTGCTATTTATTTTAGAGAGTCCAATAAAGTCCTCTGGAAGGAGAAGAATAACCTTCTTTTAGAGGCTACTGAGCTTGCTCAATATGCAAAGTGCTTAAGAGCTGAGAGGGTAGGGCTAGAGAAAAATTTCTATTTGCAGTTTGAAACCTGAACCTCATGGACATCAAGAAACTTTTGCAGACTGGGAACTGAGAGCCAGACTAGGGATGGCATGAGCTATCCCAAGTGGCTGCAACATTGAAAAAAAGTCCCTGAACTGACAGCAAAAAAGGCCTTTCCTGCAAGGCTGCAGTATGGAGCTCTTGTCAACCCCCCTATTTCCCAAAATTGCTTATTGTCTTCTGTATTTAAAAGTTTAGAATTTTTTATCCAAATAATCTCTGGGGATTTTCTAGAAACTTTGCAGTCTTTTGCAGAAAGTCTAGCCACAGTCATCAGTAAACCTACAAACAGCCTAAGAATCTCTTGTAAGTAAAATTCCTGGTGTTCGCTGTGCATGAGATTTGGGTAAGCTTAATTTCATCATGAAGTACAAGTTTGTGGGAAGCAGAGGAGATGGAGCTTGGGCTCTTTGCTTTAGTCATAGACAAATGTGTGATTCCTGGAACCAGAGTTCAGCTGAAGGATGTGAGGAGAAAAGAGAGCTGCAAGCAGACAAACAGGTTTTATCTCTTTTATTCACACACACTGCGTACTCCTCTGTTACAGCTCTACTGCTATGACTGGTTCCAGTGGAGCCAAAAACATAAAACCCATTGAACTGGTGAATACTAAGGGTTAAAACACTTTTATACCTCTCAACAAACTGTCATCTTAAATAGACACACAAAGAGGAAGTCCTGTGCTGATGTTCTTCCAGGATTGGTATCAGGATCAGTGCTATTTAACATTTTTGTCAGCAACATGGACAATGGGATTGAGGGCACCCTCAGCAAGTTTCACCATTACTCCAAGCTATGTGGTGTGGCTCATACATTGGTGGGGAGGAATGCCAACCAGAGGAACCTAGAAAGGCTTCAGAGAAGGTCCCATGCAAACCTCATGAAGTTCAACAATGTCCAGTGCAAGGTCCTGCACCTGGGTCAGGGTTTTATTCACCAGTGATGGAAAGAAGACATAGCAGGAGAGATTTTTGAACTAAAAAGTTGCATTTTGGCTTTTCTTTTCTTTTCTTTTCTTTTTCTTGTATTGATATTGCACTTGCACTCTTTGAAGGCTGTGCTATTACTTCAAAATGTGCTTTGTAGAGCAGTTATGATTTCTTAGGATTTGTACTTTACATGTGAGGTTTCTCAAGCAAATGTCCCTAGGTTCTTATATCCAATCATTTAATTAACAGTAAGCAAATTAGTTTCCATCATAATGATAGATAAGTCATGTAAATATTTGTTCCATCTCTTCTGTTTTGCTTAGTACATGGTGGGATTGCACATGCTTTAATTAATTCTGGATTAATCCATTTGTTTATGACCTTTTTGCATATTTTTCAGGTATCTTAGATTCTGGTTGGCATCAGTGATGGGGAGCCCATTTATACCTCTGTGTCACTTTTAAGTGAGCCTTATTTTATAATTTCTTTCAAAGTGCTGTCAAAAGTCCTGTATTCTCTTAAACCTTAATTAATGTGCAAAAAAGATAGTTCAATTAGATATTTATTCTAAAACTTTGAGTGTTTAAACAGTAGCTGCACTTATGGTAGGAAGCTTTTCAGCAAACACATCCAGAATGTAAATACAGGTTTCTCCTTTCACGCTCAAATAAATGCACGTTATAAATGTATAGTTTGGGGTTTTACCCCTCTAATTTGATATATCGCAGTGATTTTCGTACTTATTTTTACATATAAGGTTTCATGAAGAAAAGATTACCTGACACATGGTGGCTGCTCAAAACATTTCAATATGTCCAACTGGATTGTGACAGGCTTCAGTAAAAAACCCTTTGAAGTCCTACCCTTGCCATTTAGAAAAAGTTGTGTGCCTAAGATCTAAGTCACAATCATGGAAGTTAATTAGACCTCTAATTGCCCTGGTTTTCTAATAGCATTAAGGGCTCAAATTACTTTAAAATTCACTCCTAACAATGACAAATTGCAGTCCAAAATGTGTAAACCTCACTTTAGCAGAGAAATTTGGTTATAGAGAGTATTAGCAGCATTTGGCTGAGAACAGCCATGTTATATTAAGTAGTTTTCAAGCCCTGAAGCAAAGAAAATTAAGCTAGGTACAGAGTTTGTTCCAAAATGGAGAGAGATGAATATAGACAATGAGTATCAGGGACAATATATAATGCTGATATAATGTGTGTTGTAATATAATGAAAGCCCCTTGATTTGTATCCTAAGGGCTGCAAAATAGTTAGAAAAGCTTTTGGAAATTGTCCTGTGTCTGCAAACAAATTGACCAGACTAGCTAATAAACTTGTTATGTATCCAGCTTCCACGGTGAGATAACAGACCTGTAAATCAGATAAGGAAATCTGAATTTCATGTTATGCAGAATCAGACTAGTCACTAAACCTAGACCTAAACATCATAATAATAATAATAATAATAATAATAATAATAATAATAATAAAAAATCTGGTTTTATGGTGTTCATTAGTCTCATGTATTTATTTTTATTGTGAAGTACAGATCTGAATTTCCCATGCAATAATCGGGGGGGGTCCTCTAGTTGATTTACAAGCCTGAAAATAATTTTACTTTAAGCAATTCATTAGAATGGAAAGAAAGATCTCTCTTTTCTGGCAGGTTTCCGTTTTTGCAATTTAGAAGGTAATTTTTAAACTTTTACCTAATCACACTGCCCTCTCAACAGCACAATACCAAGATAAAATGACACAGTGCTATTGCCAGCTTACAGTCTCAAGACAGCTGCTGGTGATAGGTTAATTTCTAATGTCATTACCCTGAGAGGTTAAGGGGCACTCAGGCATGGTCCATCTTGCTGCAGCATCTTGACCTGCAGTTAAGATGCATCTGGCATGGATTGTTTGAGTTCTTTATTCTAAACAGCTGCCAGTTTTTGACAGCCTGTAGAAACCCCAGATAGTGTGAGTTAAGCATAGGTTAACAATGTTGTAAGCATGAACTTTGTGTAATATAACTGAGGGGTTTAATCGTGGTTCTTGTATTGATTCTTCGCCAGCTACATCTGAAGTGTGCATGCATCAGTAGTGAAAGAAATTTTTCTCACAAGTTACTATCTTCTGTGGGTTTCTGAGGTGTACAAGTTAATTCAGCAGCCATCTTTAATTTATTGAAAATAAAACTTAGAACTTGTACGATCAGCCTTGAGGTATAAAAAGTATCTGTGGTGTTGCTATCTCATAATTCCAAGAGGAAACACAAGTCTGTTGCTGAGTGTGTTGGCAATAAAAACTGGAGGAGATTTGGAATTATGGTAGTTGTAAAAACAGTTTTACAAAACCAGTCAGATTCTCCCTTTTAAGAATATATGCCTGATGCTAGATGTCTGCTTGTTTTGTGAAGCTACATGAGAATTTTATATCAAATAATATTGGAGTTTGCAGTCACAACTTATGGATAATACCAAGGGCCTTTTTTATGTCTAAGAAATTATTTATACGCTGTCATTCCACAGAAATGTAGCATTTCCTGAGCCACTTCAGTCCAAGTGGAGATGACAAGGTGTAGATTAAGAAATGACAAGGAGGTGCCAGGAGTAGCCTGCATAATTTTGGCAAGCAGTAGAGTTACAAGTAAAATTTAGCTTCTCGATGCTCAGGCATTTTGTCAAGATACCTGAACATTAAGAGGCTTGGTTAGCTAAGGTAATGGTGCCCCTGGGCTGCAGGTGGAGGGCTTCTCAACTGATTTTAATTTTTCTAATTCAAACAAACTCTTCTTCTTCATTCAGAAACTTTGAAAGAATATGAAAAAATGCCATTTTCAAGTTAAAGAATGCGCAGTGTTGCAAAACATTTTGAGGGAATTTAGAAGGTTAAACTCTCATAACATAATTCTCCTTGCTTTCTGCTTCTTGTATATATTACACCTACAGAGGCACTTTCCCGTAATATTCCATTTAGTTCAAGTCCTGAACTTGAAACTTTTTATCTAGCTAAAATGTTCCTTAAAGTAAGTATTAAGCATGCCTGTTTCTAGAGTGTGCATCTTCATGTTCCAGTCTCTTCTCAGCCTTTAAAGAAACACATTTTTATGCAAATCCAAAAAAACTGCTCAAGGTAAAAGTTCAAGAGTATCTAATGTGTTTAAATATTGATGTATATTCTATTGCAATTTTTAAATGTGCCTTGCCAGAGCTTTTGGGCACATGCACAAATCAATTTAAAAGCATACATAGAGTCTTATGTGGAAGCATGGAAAGAGAATCTTCAGAAGAATTATCAGTCTGAGGAAGGCTTATTCTCACTAGCTAATTGAGAAAGGTATGATATGGTACAATATATATATGCCCATTTTCGTTTTCCTTTTGTAAACTTAAAATTGAAAAGGGAAGATCTTTATTACTTTTGGCACAAATAATAGAGCTGTATAGAAATTCACTGCTAAATCTCAGTTGCATTTTTTATAATTAATTTGCATTCATCTAGTATAATGCAGTATAATTAAATAGCTTTTTAGACCAACAAAATATTTTGTTTAAAAGAGTATTTTATCTTGATGTAAATTTAGTAAGGATAGAATGCCAGGAGAGGATGCAAGCTTAACTCATTATCTCAATTCAAGGGGGAAGAATAGCTGTAAGACTGCAGCTGTAGGGGTAACATGGGGTTAGTCAAAATGTCCTTGTGCATATTGTCCCACAGAAGTCTTCCAGGGTTCAGTAGATAACTGCCATTTAGGGAGGAAACCCAATCTTTGCTCTGGAAATAATGTCTTCTTCCAGAAACAAATGTTGAGAAAGCTAGGCAGTGGTTATATTTATATGCTGCGCTTTTATTTTCAAACAGTGACCTTTACTGTTCTGGATCAGATGTTATGTTAAAATACATAGAATTCTTTTGTCCAACTTAAGGTTAGGTAATTTTCAGTGTTATCATCCATCTAAAAGTATGTAAAAGTTTTTAGTTAAGCTACTGTGTTGTTACCAGAATTTTAACAGAATTGGTTTGATATGTATTATTATCTCCTGAAATTAGATTATGCGCTGAAATAGACTGAAACTCAAAGTTTAACTGTGAATATCAGGAGAATATCCTTGAATGTATATTTTTGGTATATGTATTTATAATGTCCAGAGTCACTGCTCTGAGTTAATATGATGATTGGCATATACATGCCAATGTTGTCAAGTACAATGATGCAAATTTTCCTTAACACTGAATAAAACCCATGTAGATCTTCCCTATGTGCCTTAAATGAGACAAATACTGCACCTTATATGAGGTTCCAGGTTTCCTGCATAACATGCATAACATGCAGTTTTGGGAAATATATCTCAATCAGCCTGTCACTAGGATTAGTTTCACTTTTTAAACTTTTAAAGCTGTGCCTATGCTAGTAGATTAATCAACAAGCATTTCTAGGCACTGAAATATGACTGTCTAGTCCATCAAACTACTCCTATGTTCCCTAAATATAAATTAGTGAATCCTAAACAGTTTCTTGGCATAGCTTGAGGTTTATATCACTCCAAGGATTGTTCTCAATGTTCAGCTTCCTGCAGCAATTTCTGTGGTGGAGAATAAGAGAATTTGATCATCATTTTTGAATACCATAAATCTGACAAGTTACTCCATGCTAGTTGTACTCAGGAAAAGACCCCAGCCACACTCAATTAAGTAGTGTAGTATGGACATTGTACAGACAGCCTTCCTTATGCAAGAAACTGAAAGGAAAATCTTATCTCTGCAAACTCTGTATTTCTGGAAAGTAAAGGATTAAATAGGAGTATTTTTTGACTTTTCCATTAGTAAAATTGGACTAAACCTCTTGTATTACTACTGCTAAAATAAAAATTAAATAATCCGACTGCAAAGTGAAATAATAGCAGCAGAGAATAAATGGACTCAAAACCATCATCAAATCCAAATTCTACCACTTCTGTTATGTAAAGAAATATAATTGGTGAAGTCAGTTTGATGTTAAACCATGCTAATTGAATGGCATGAAACAATGTTACTTGAATAAGAAGAAAACTAAATACAGTAGATTCCTTTTTCTACAATAGATTTTTACTCACAGGAAGTATAAGGCTTAGAAGGAAATCAAAGCTTCCTTCAGTACATTCTGAGGTTGTGAAAAGTGCATTTCTTACAAAATCGTTCTGATTAGAAAATTCCTGTCCAGTTCTTCCTTTGATGTATATGTACCAAATACTTGTCCAAATTAAATTTGTATTTCAAAATCTCTCTCTTTCCAGAATATTTCTGTAGTTAAGAGATTTTCTTAATATCAATAAAATATATTCATGCTGCAATATCTGCAGTTATTACTGTGGGATTAATCACCTTTTTTTTTCCTTTAGGTAGGCTTCCTAGCATAAAAGTGAGGAGAAGATGATTTAAAACCTATATTACCATTCATATGTATGTGTTTGTATATTTATCTCCAAACTGTGTGGGTTAAATTGCATGTGTGTTTGCATTAATTTAAAATAATGTATTTTAAATATCCTAGGGGTTTTTTTTCCCCTTCCAGCCAGAACTGTAGCTATCACACAGTGATCTGAACAGAAAACAAATTGTAGATCTGAAAGAAAATCTTTAAAAGAGAAATATTTTTTTTGTTCAAGAATAGAGAAATGCTTCATATCTACATTCATGTATAAATAATTGGATGCCAGTAGATGGTGCTCACTGTGTAATATAATCTCTGGGGTTACCAAGACCAATAAAATTTGTTGTTTGCAGTCAAACCGGCGTCTGCAACTCTTTACAGCTACTCTGAACAGATGGTAGGAATGTTCTGTCTAATTTAGTGTGTAGTACTAGCTTGAATACAGATCCATATACCACATGAAGACTTCTGAGAGAGTTCTTTTGCTGGCAATAGAAAGATTTTTACTGCCCTTGTGGGTGACAGTTTGGAGTAAACATGGTGGGTCAACAAGTGAAGATATATTGGGAGGGATTCAAAGGAGCAAGGGTGTGAAGGGACACTCCTGAAATAGCAATAACTAATGCCAAGAAGAAGAAAACAAAGGATACCAACAGTGGGTTGAAGAGAGAAAATAAAATGACAGGCAAGCGGTTGAAATATTTAAGGAAATACTGATGGAGATGAGATAATAACAATTGAAGTGGAATAAATAAAGCTGAATACAGAAAAAAGACATTTTAAAAAAAGAAGATAATTAAGAAAATGAATATACAAATATTAAGAAGGTAGATATTAAGAAACAATACTACATATAAGTAAAAAGAGTATGAGAAAAGGCAACATAGTGAAGTGATCATGTGCATTACTAAGAAATAAATATTATTGACCTTCTGGTTTTGCATTAGCAAAAATGCTCTGTTGGTGTTAGATTTGAACAAGAAGAGCAAGGATTAGCAGTTTTTTAATTCAATGCACTGACTTGTGCTCTCACAAAATTTGGGAATAGAAAACATCTTTGATTCTTTTCCTTGGGATAAGTCTATTTAGAGCATTGCTTCATGTTTTTCTTCTGGACTGCTACATTTAGAGGCACAGTGTAAGTGATACTGTTTTCTCTCTGTGGTAATTTGCTGTGATGTTGCCTGTACTTGTGATTTTGGTCCCATGGAAGCTGTTTGGTGTCCCTCAGCAATACTAGTGACTGGACTGTGCCATGGGACATGTTGTTTGGCTGATATTTTCTGCCTGGCAATAAATAAGGTTAATAGATCTAGGATATAACAGCTGGAGAATACTACCAGTTCATTCAAAAGTTCATTTTTCTGTGGTGCAGGTGGGCAACAGGGTAACTCTGGGCCCAGAGAATTTCTGTGTGGAAAACTCCCATTGAGAATAGAGGAAGCAGGAAAATGAGTGAGGCCTTTCCTCTCTTCCAGTAATTCACCAATAGATGGAAGCAGACATCTTTCCCTAGACAATCCTCAGCCCACCTCAGGTTCCCTGTTTTCAGTTCTGTGGGGCTGAGGTAATGACATAAAAGCAGCAAAATATCTTTGCCTGGTGGAACAGTTAATGAAAGAGAGATGAGACTATTAAAGAGAGAGTACTATTAAAAAAGCTGAGAATGCCAAATATATTTGTTAGATCTGTGCACACTAATGCAACATCATGATGTGGAGAGGTAAAAAGAGCTTCTATTTAAGACATTATTTGTGTACTTAGAATTCTAAAATGTTTAAAAGAAAGTTAAACAGTTAGTTAAAAATATTCAAAAATCATTAACTTAGTACAGTTTTGTTTTAACTTATCTTTCCATTTATGTTCCACTTTATATGAAATGAAATTAAAATGCCTGTAAGAAGAAACTAAAATAAATGTAACTAAACTATAGAGCAAATAAAAATGCAAAATACTATTAGTACTGCTTATTAGAGATTCAGTTGTAAGAATATCTTTAAACCTACTTTATCTACCAACCCTTTGTTTGTCTTTGCCCTTTGTGCATAAGAATTATTAGCACCTAAATTTAGTGAACATAGCTGATTACACACAGATTTGAAATGCAAAATGATCTGACATGCAATTCAGTCTGTTTCAGCTATATAATGGTGTTTAGCTTTGGCATCCTCAAGAACCTTGGTTGTAGAACGTTGGTTGTTACTCTGAACATGGAAATGGTATTCCAAGGATATAATCTAAGATTAGCCATACTTCAGGTGTTTCTACATCTGAGTAATAATTCTTGTGCTACATTATGAATTGCATGCAAAATATTGCAATTGTTCTTTCATTTTGATATTTATTTGACTGACTGGTTTTGCATAATTTTGTGCATTTAGAGGTTTTATACAACAGTGTTGGATAGGGGTGAGTTAGCAAACACATAGCACAAGTCAGAGTCATGGTGTTTATCTCTCTAAAAGAGTGCTGCATCTGTCTGGCATTTTAGATTGGATTGTTATGTTTGGGACCAGGAACCAGCAGCCTGGTCACCCTTTCACTCAGCCAGGCAGCTGTTACAAATAGGTGAGTGCATGCCCTGAATGCCAGTATACAAACTGGAGAGAGGCTGAGTCCTGCTACAGCTCTGATTCAGTCTGCCTTTTTCAAGTGTGTCTCTCATTAAAGATATAAATACTTCCTTTGAAATCAATGGGACAATTCACACACTTAGTCAGGCATGTACTTTAAGTAGATTGGTGAAGTGGGACCATTCTGCACCATTGAAATGACTACACACTCTTCAGAGCAATGGAAAATCAGTCTCACAGTTATTTTAAACGTGACTCAGAAAATTATTAGATTTGTCTTCAAGTATCTTCTAGTGAAAATGAATAGTTCAAACAAAATATGGAGAATTATCACTCACAACATCAGAAAAACATATATAAAACTGTTTTCTCAGGTCGTTTTGACAATGTTACACTTGACTTATGGTGCTGTATCAACAAACTTAAGGAAGTGAGCTGTTATTCTAGCATTACTTGTTCCAAGCAAGTGCTTGAAAGAAAACTAAGTGGTGATTATCATGTTTCATCTTTTAAATGACTATATAAATGACAAATATAAAATTGTGTGCCTTCTGTAAATGTAAACACCTGATTATTTTCAGTACTGTTTTTCTTCCTAAAGAATATAGGGCTCAGTCTGTACAGAGCTCTGCACTGATTTCTTGAAATGGTTACTGTATATTAATTCTTAACAGAGATAAAATTTGATATAGTAAGAAACTCATGATGTTTTCACAACACAGACATTTTGTTAGTAGAATAAATAGTAGAGTAAATATAAAGATAAATAGATTTTAAATTAGAGTTCACTGTTATGCTGACTTAAGCTAGCTAAGGATGGTTATTAAAGCTCCTTGATCACCCTTACCAAATGTAACCTAATGCATAATGGAACTGGAACCCAGGAAAACAGCATAATGGGAAACATCTGAAGTGAAAGACCAATGCGATCTCTCAGTATGTATTGCACTCAAGGTAAAATTTTTGTTGTCTTGGAGTAGCAGAATTTACTTACTTGTTCTGTATGCTTGGATTTTATGACTCTGACATCCCATTCCTGTTTTATTCCAGATTTTGCAGTTTTCTCATCCAGCTAATCAACCTGCATAATTGCAGAAAGGTCACTTTTTGTTTTTATTTTTCTTCAGCAAACATTAGCTCTTGATTTATATAATTTTACTTGGTAGCTACTACTTTCCATTATACTCGACAAAATTTTATTTATAAAATCCTCTTGACTTGTTGAACTGCCCTCAGCTCTCTCCTTAATTGCCCAAACATAATTAGAGGTCTGGATAAAATGAATCACTTTGGCAAAAATTCATCCAGCTTTATTGCCAAATTCAAAGACTGAGAAGGGAAAATGGTATACTGGCACACTTGATATAAAAATAATTCTAAATGTAACTGTGTGTGGTATTAATTCCAGATGAAACTCTGGAGACTGATTAATTAGAATGTATGGTTGTAAATCCTTTGTGATGTACTCCAATACCAAGTGTACCAGCTCAGACTGTGGTTCAGCATCTGTATTGCATGGCCTTCTACCTGAAGGAGAAAATGGGATAGAAGTAGTAAATGTCTAGCTGCTATTTTTTATTTTCTTAGCAGTGGCCAAACAGCAGCAGGAAAGAGTAAGGAGCAAAGACAGATCCAATATGTCTACATTGAGTCAAGAGGGACCTGAAACTGATTCAAAATTTCACTGATATAGCACTTCAATTAGCTGATAAAATAAGAAGGAGGGCAGGTCAGAAAACATCCTTTTTTTTTCTGTGTGTCATTCTTTCTGCCCTCAGGATGTCCCCTGAGGAGGTTGTTTCCACTGTTGAAATTCCTGCCATGCCTTTAAGAGCATGAGTCCAGGGCTCAAGTTTGGAAGAAGATTGAGGTCTGACAACCATGGTGCCCAGGAAAAAATGGGCACCTGCTGGAGGAGGTGTAGTGGCATGGGCTCTGCCAGAAATTGAGGTGATAGAAGCAGAACAAGCAAGGACAGCTCAGCAGCTTTGGCTGTTACAGAGGGTCTGTTCTGTGGAACATAGAAATGTGGAAAAAGGAACAGGTGGGAGAATCGAAGGAGGAGAAAATGGTAACTTTACTATGGTCAAAGCAGAAGAAAAACTGAAGCTCAGAGATACATAGTAAACAAACTGGGAAAGATCAGGGAGGAAAAAAGATTTTCTGCAGTGGATGGGAGATGTAGGGAACAGCTCCCTAGGCAGTCTAAAAGACAAAAGAAGCAGGTTATTTGAGCATTCAAGTAGAAGGGGTTTGGAACATCACCCGACTTCTTCTGCAGGAATATTAGTTTGGAAGTAGCATCTCATTCACTTTGCCTCATCACCTGAAAGAAATATGACAATGGTAAGTGAGGAAAAGAAAGTACCTTTCAAAAACACAATTTTTTTCCTGAGGTGGTACAGTTGCCTCCATGTCCATTGCTGTGGTTCAGTTTAGCCCCCAGCATGAAATTCCAGCTGTCCCTAAAGCAGGGTTCTTTCTCAAACACAGGTGATTGGACATCCATGCTTGACTAGTCATGCATATGACAAAATTCCTAATGCTGATCTTAGTCTAGTTCATTATATTATCATTTACACATGCACATTTCTCAAAGTTTGCACTTTTTAGTATTATAATAATCTCAGACAAATCTAGGCTATATTTTCATGCTACCTCCTATGACCAACTTATTGTTTACCCTTATACTCCATTACAGATTCTGCTTGAATCTCTTTGAACAATTAGTTCATAAATGAATAAGGATTTATAGTATTCTGTTCCTGGGGACTCCTCACTGCTCCTTTGCATCCTTCTATCATGGTTACATGATCAAGCCATAGTTGCTCTGAACTTTTAGAGGATTTTTAATTTCATCTGATGTAATTCTCACCCCTTTCCATAAAAGAGACCCTTTTGTTTCATTTTCCTTTAAATACATACTTCTGTGTTTCAATTATCAAAAAGTCATTTTTCATTTAATATTCAAATGTTTTCAGGCCAGACACTCTGACCTAGACCCAAAAAGTTGACAGAACACCTGATACTTGAAATACTACTCACTGAAAGGTTCTCACTAAATTCAGCTTAATCTTTAGCAGGATGTAAATGCTCAAGCCAGAAATTTGTAAAGGTGAGTGTCCAACCTGGAAAGCTAAGCCACAGAGAAAACACAACCATGTTTACAGGATGGATCAAAAAAACCCCAAGACCTTGCTATCAGAATACTTCCCCAGAAATGATTAAAATAGACCTCCAGCTTTCTGGAGGTTTTACAAGACTTCTTTTTTTTTTCAAATAAATGTGAACTAAAATGTTTTAAATGTCTTCTTTTTATTTTTACTTTTTACTTACAGCTGCTTCTTTCAAACTTCTCCTATTCATAAGCATATGACAAAAAGCCCCATCTGATTTGATATTTTTTCCTTCTGCTAGCTTCCTTAGAAGCTACATTCATCTTCCAGCATTTTTATTTTCACAAACTAAAGGATGACTGTAGGAGGTGTTTTGACTGTGGAGAACATGCTCTCCCATCTGTGGCAGTGTAAAAAGCATCTTCTTACAGAAGGGTTGTTTGGGGTTCTTTCTGGATAGAAACCAAGATGTGTAAGTTTATTGATGAAAATGCTTAAGTGAGGAGAGATAGTAGCATAATTGCATATTTTAAACATCCTGCATAAGAGATATGCTTCAATAGTACTCCACCTGCTCTTGGGTAGGTTTAGTTTCCTACAGCAATTTCATCTGCAGCTTCTTTGTGAAGGGTTTGCAAATAGAATACAATAGTAAACTCCAAAATTAAATTTCTGGCTTTCATCTATCTCTGTTACCCATTAAGAAGGCATGATGTTAGTATTTGCTCATCTTTACAGAGATTACATGAGACAAACAAACCAGAAAAAGAAAGATTCTCATGCTATTTAACACATATCTGAATTCACTGTTAGTTCCATTTGCCATTTAAACAGTTATGAATGATGCAGAAAAAACAATGGATTAAAAGGAGGAGCAATAGAAAAATACTCTTCCATGTACTTTTTTGTAAGGTTCTTTAAATAATTTCATTTCTACATAGCTTTCTCATTCTCAGAAAAGAAGGAAAATGCCATACCCAAATACTGGGGGTTTTTTTCAGTAATGCAAGGCTAAATTGCCAATATAACTGTACCATAGGTAGAAAACAATATATGAGCATCCCTTAAGGATGATAAGAGCTAGAGCAAGATCATTAATTCAAACTTGAGCATGTCACTTTTTCATCTTAGCCAACATCTGCATTTTCACAAATGCAGATGCACAATGAATGTCCTAATGGTTTAATTTTCACAGTATAGATCTGAAGAAGAAACTTCAAGTTATTAGCTAAACAAAACTCTGCTTCTGAGATGAGAGTCTGAGTCATATATGTCAGTCATTCATGGGTAGCAGAAAAAGAAAATGTAAGTATATAGAAACAAAGATACCCTAATTAAGTCTTGGAAAGTTGGGTTACTGTTCTGGCTAACCACAGGTTACAAATCTGACATTAACACTTTATGCCCCTGCACTGGATGCCAAAAAAGGACTGTCATGGTCCAACTCCAGCAGGCAACCAAGCCCAGCACATCTGCTTTCTCTCACCTGTGGGGTTGGGGAGAGAATCAGAAGGGCAAGAGCTAGAAAACTCATGGGCTGGGACAAAGTTAAACAGAGAAAGCACAGGCTGGGTACACAAGCAGAGCAAAGCAAGCAATTCATTCATCATTTCCCATGGGAAGGCAGGTGTTCAGCCAACCCCAGGAAAGCAGGGTCCATCACATGTTGCAGTGACTTGAGGAGACAAATTCCATCACTCCAAACACCCTCCTCTTTCCTTCTCTCCACTTTATATACTGAGCATGATATCATATGGTCTGGAAAATCCCTTTGCTCAGTTGGGGTCACCTGTCCCAGCCCTGCCTCCTCTCAATTTTCTGTGCACCCCCAGTTTCCTCACTACTGTGGCAGTACAAAAAGTGGAAAATAGCTTGGCTCTGCGTAAATCCTGTTCAGCAATAGGAAAAACATCTCTATGTCATCAGCATTTTGTTCAGCACAAATCCAAACTGCAGCTCCATGCTAGGCACTGTGAAGAAAATTAACTGTACCTAAGCCTAAATCAGCACATCTGGGTCACAGATGTGAGCATTGATTGTGGTACATCATGCAGCACTCAGCATCAGTTTAGGCAATGTTCTCAATTTCTTCTTGAATCTGTATTTTTTTGAAGTCAGCCTAAGGTAAGAGTATTGAGGGGAGTTGGGGGAAGCACAGTTCTATTATGTGTGGGTTTATTTGTAGACAAATTTACCTTCTTTTCAGGACTGCTACTTGCTCTGTATTGCTGTTATTCTTGCAAACCAGACTACCTTGACTTTATCACCAAAAGAGAAAACACTTTCTTCAGTTGAAATTAATACCTACCAATGTTAGCAATCTTATCTATGACTACAAGCCTCTGGAGAGACAGAAACCTGTAAAGTCTTGCTCATGTTGTAGATAATTTTATTCCATTGAAAATTAAGTGTGCATATCAACTACTTTGTTCTCACATCTCTGGAAATGCCTCAGAAATATTTCTCTGAAGTTAAAAAATCTTAGAATCAATAGAGCAACAGATATTTTGCAGCATTAATAGTGATATCTCAAAGCACAACAAGGTATAATGTTGGACTCCCCTGATAGTCTTATTTGTCTATAAATATCAATAAAACAATTTGCTACAATTTATGCTAGAAATTGAATTCTGGAACAATGTATGAGCACCATTAGTTTTACAAGCAGTAAGAAAGTTATTCTACTTTAGCAAATTATTAATACTAACAATTTGGATGTGTTTTCAGTTCTCAAAGCACATAAAAAGTATCAGGAGCAGATTAAAGTGAAGTTAATCACCCTTGGAAGGCCAAAAGTACACTATTTCACAGTTGTCTTGAAAATGAGCACTCAAAAAAATTAGCAAAAATTACTGCTTACCAGCCTAGAATAATGACTTCTGAAGATCTGAAGAAATTGTGTCCTTTCAACACCTGGCCTGGACAGATTTTCAAGATTCAGAGTTAATTTACAAGTAAAGATCAGTGCTTTAAAAGCCAGACAAAACTCAGCCTGCCATATCCTCCCTGCTCATGTGCCTTGTAGTTTGTTCTGCACAGATCTGTTTCCTTAAACCTCTTTGTCTGCTGAAGGGAGGAGGTAGGAGCAAGGGGAAGGAGCAATGGTAAGACTGCACATGTGCTAGTGGAAATCACCTGAAGAGAAGGAGCCAAAGCCACAGTGTCACAAGTACCTGATAAAATAAAACTTGAGGAAAATTCTCATCTTGGCAGGGGATGAAATGCTCCATGGAAGTGACTTTTCCTGGCTAATTGTACTGGGCAATTTAATAGGATTGGGCATTTGGTTAGAAAACTTAGGTGACATAAATTTCATCCTAAGCATAAACTAAGAACAAAATTGAAGTAAATAACCAAAATAATGATTTATAATGAGGAAACTAGAAAATTTGAAAAATGAGAGGTAAGATAACATGCATATGGTTTGAAAAACAGCATAATTCTTTGTGATGAAAAAAAAAAATAGCATTGTAGCATTGCTATCCTGCTTGAGCCATGAAATAACTAGCAGTTAAGGCAATCAAGGAAAATGTATTTTTGAGGAAAGCTGCAATGAATTGCATTAAGTTTAAAATATTTACTTTTTCCTTCATTTTTTGTTTTGTTTGGTTTTTTTTTTCTCTAAACACTCATTTGACCAGGGCTACAAAAGCATAAGTAGCATTTTGAAGCAATATTAAGACACTCAAGAGGATCCAAATCTTTTATTTTACACATTTTCATGTAGACTTTACTTTTATTATGCATACCATACCTTGTCCATTTAAAGAAATTGTAAGTTCAACAAGTTAGAAATGTTTAAATTATTGTTTCTATTTTGTTTGCTTTAAAAAATAACAAAGTGAAAAAAAAAATATTTGTTAAGTCTGGATTCTTATATTTTTATTCCTGCAATTCATGCTCCAAGATTCAATCAGTTTGGAGAATACTTATTGTGTCATGGATTTATAAAGAAGGATTTTCGAGAAAAAATTACTATTGTGAAACAGTGTGATATTTTCTTATGGAGTGTAGGATGGCAAGCAAGAATTGTGGTAAAGATTAATTCTACTTTTTCCATACTGGTTGTTTTAATAGGTGTTCTTTGAAAAGCTAAAAGGTATAAATCCAGATGAAAGCACAAGAGCCTCTGACAAACCATAAATTATGGAGATTCTTATAGAGAATAATCTGACATTGAATATTAGAAAAAGTCAAAGTTTGCCCAGTTTTATAGCCTTTAATATGGTCTATATAATTGGTTAGAGTTTATTATTTTTATTAATTTTGTTACAATTATATTTATACTCCAACTGAGAGTAGCACCTTATTTTGCTATTTTGTGCTCAAGAAATATATAGCTGATCATTGTCCCAAAAGGCTGCAGACTGAATAGACCAACAGGAGGCTGGGGAGAAATTGGAGACCAGCTCTGAAGGTCACACAAGTATCTTGCTAATGACAGAATCCTTTTGTTCTGATGGGAACCAAGAAAATATCAAAAACTTAAATTGCTGGAATCTAGAAAAAGCTGGAAAAAGAAATAAAAGTTAATGGTCATCTTATTTATCCATGTGAACCTGATAAGCCTGCAAAGTTGCATGAACTAATCTGATTTATAGTGTTAAAAAAGCCATAATTATTTGAAAACATAATTGAATGAAGCATTTTATTGCTGAAGGAGTGGGTTTTTTAACAATTTACATTAGTACACAAAATTACTGGTGTTAGCTGTTTTTCTTGATTAGGAATTTATTAATTATTTCTCTTTAGTAAAGATAGAGAAGATTGGGGAAGAAATCTAGAAAAAATGCAGGATAAGTTTGCACTGTGCACTTAAAGGGAGAATAGGTCTTCTAGTTTTTCAAAACATAAAGACATTGAAGTCTTCATTATAACAAATAAATATGAATCTAAATGAATGATCTGTTTGAAGATGTCCTTGCTCATTATAAGAGGTTTGGATGACTTTTAAAGGTTTTTTCCAATACAAAGTACTCTATGGTTCTATATCATCCCCATCCCTCTTTTTTCTCTAATTATTACTGTTTCCAGAAAAAGGTTTAACTGCTGTGTGTGTCAAAATGACACTTGAAATTACAATGATAATTTGACAAATAAATGTCATCTAAGCAGTTGTTAAATTAATGCTTTCAGTACTAAGGGAAAAAACTTAACAACAAATCCTAGCTCTGAAATATATTATGATGTTTCAGCCCTAGAAAACTCTGTACACCATTATATACTGACAGTATGCTTTTATATATCATTTTCCAGGAGAAATTCACTTATTTTCTGTGAAGTCTGGACACTGTGGCAGTCACTATGCCTCCTATTTTCCAACAGTGCCATTCTCTCTTGGCTCAAATGTATCTTTAAATCTCCTCTTCTTTCTTAGTGTCTTCACTTCATTTCAGCTCCTGTGACAGATATTAAGTTCAGTGCATGGTGTGTTTGTATGTAAGAATTATTTGGCACCAAATAAAGTAATGGTTAGTGCTGGTCTATAGCTTGCCCTTCAGTCTCTAGCACATGTCCTTACCTGCTAAAATACAGAGATACAACTCAGGCCATATTTCATCAGGATGTCTTCACACAGACTGCATAAATTCACATCAAAGCTTAGCAGCTGTGTGAAAAATAGTCATTTAGCAGATAACATTTATGTTAGTCTGTCATGATGAGATCTTCCATACCTTTCCTTGATAATAACTAGAGAAAAAGAACACCTTTCATCTTCACCACCTCAAGCTGAAAGCTCAAGTTGCAAAGTAATGATTTTGCTTAGGTTTTCATGTCTCTTATAACATGTACCATGCAATTAGAAACTGCTTTTTTGAAAACCACTTGGTGTTTCCAAAGACAGTAGTCACACGTTTCTTGTTTCTAAACTAATATTGACTTATCTGAATTATTGTGCTGGAAAAACCATCACAATTTTGAGGATTGTCTTTCCTTGCAATATTTTAAGTATTTACTGATTTATACTAGAGTGAAAAGGTTCATCTCTTTCACCATTTGTTGCAAATGAGTGTTTTAGGTTGTTCAAATGATCAACCAAAAAGCAAATATATCAGTAAAACCAGGTATAGTATTGAAGTGAAAGAATGACAAGATCTGTTGCAAAAGTTCACTCTACTGCTTTCTAGATTATTAAATCATACAGAGAAAAATCAATTAATCTAAAAGTAAAATCAGCCAAAAATTATTTGTGTGGAGTCTGGAGATGTAAAAAAGGTGAGGATGAAAAAGGGTAAGGATAAAAAGGAATAAAAGAGACTTTCCCATTGAGTCCTAAGGTTCAGAGTAGACTCCCTTGCCAAACTTAGCCCTGGCCTTGACCAATGGTTTAGGCCTAAAGGTTTTAACAGCACTTCAACTTAAGTACTAAATGTATAGCCTATTTTTAAAAATTTAGCCGAAGATTTTATAGAATTTATTATAAGCATAACAGCAAATCGATTATAGACCCAATTATCTTACTGAGGAATCTAAGTTACTTAAGAATCAAAGACAACAATTTTATTAGTATTTTTTCTATTGTGTATTCACAGCCACATACATACAGACTAAAGGAGCATGCATGAGATTAATACAAGTGAAAAAATCCCCTCAAATTCAGGAACCCCCCGGGGTCCAGGAGAGCTCAGAGCATCTCACTTAAACTGCTGTTCATATGGCTGCAAGAGCACTGGATTCAGCCACAGTAATTTTCCATCCTGACAGCAATTTGGGTCCCTAACTTTCTTTGAAAGTTCAATAACAAAAATGTTCTACTTGGGTTGTTATTCAGGGAAGAAATTTAAGTTACCAAAGCTGTTTGTTAAAAATCAGGAGCTCATTAGACAGAACTAGTTCCCTGGGAGCTGACAGTATTTCTGAGAGGCTCAAGAGGAGCTTAGTCCAGGTGTTATTTGTTAAGGCCAAGGGCTAATGAGCATTTCTGAAATCACAATGTGGAACAAGGAAAGGATGTGGGGGGCATGAGTCATCACAACCATCAGTTGTCCTTTCTGTCCTAACAGAAACAGGGAATTTAGCAGAACATGGACATAATGTCAGTAACAAAAAAATAGATTAAGGAAAAAGATCTCAAGGTTCAACTTCAAATGGAATATGTTCTAATCAGGTTGCATCATCCATTTATACTTGAAATAAACTGTACTGTGTTGGATGAAGAAAAATGTAATACTCAATAAATACTATATAAAAGGTCTTGTGAAGATCTCAGATGAATTAGCATTAGCTTTTATAGAAGCAAATCAGCATATCCTTATAGTCCCTGCCAAAATTCAACTGCTGCTATCAAAACAAATCTGAATTAATTTATTCAAGTGCTTACAGTAAATTTTAATTATTCATTGCAACTGTTTCCTCCTAAATCAAACCATTGAAATCAGAATGCTTCAAATTCTTGCTGCTTTGTATAAGCCTAAATTAAGATATATTTGAAAAAAGTTATTTAAAAGGTAATAGTTTCAAACTTTAATTTTCCCTTTAAATAACATTTTCATCAGGTAAATTATTTTCCATTACAGATAAATACTTTAGGTCCTTCTATCTACATTTCTTTTTTGTTAAAATTGCTAGATTATCCTGTTCAGTCTGGAGGAACTTCACAGTGGGGCTTCCTTTCTTGCATAACTATTCTTTTAAATGTTTATATTTTAACACTTAAATACTGAGTTTGCTTTCCTGAGTATTCAGTAATTGAAAGGACAACATATTTATGTATTTAAATAATATTTTTGTATGCAATTAGACAGCATATTCCAAACTGAAACAAACTAGGCAGTTTTGAAAAACAGTTACACTTTCATATTCATATACATTTTTTGGTCTTATCTTTGCAATGTTTTTCTCCTTTCTGAGCGTCCTCTCTAATACTTTAGGGCATATACATAAACCATGGATATTTTCTTCCCTCAGCCCTGGCAATTGAAAGAGAAGTTTATATGGAGTCTCTCTGTCTACAGAGGCAGTGGTCTGAACAAGGCTTTGGGCTGCATTCATAGCAGGAAAGGGGTCAGTCTGTCAAGCTGTCTGCAAGGGTGTCTGCAAAGAAAACTCTTGTTCTTAAAGGGTCATCTCTTTATTCTTGTTTACCAGAAGTGGTGCAGCACCAGCATAAATAAAAAGAGAAAAAAAAGGTTTGGGTGGAGGATCTGAACCAGTCTGCATGTATTAATGTTTTTAAAATAGACAGCAATTATTGAATTTCATCTGTTACCATATTGCCCATTCTTGAAAAGTTCTTCTAGACCTCTTCACCTTTAACCTTTATTTTTATCACCTTGAATAATGTAATATCAGGTTTATCATTTCTGTATTCACCAGATCTTTATCATAATTTTATAAATATTCTTGACTCTGGAACTGAGTGGGCTTTCAGTCTTTGTTTTGAGAAAACTGTTTTTTAATTCCCATATGTTGTTAGCCCACCTTTTACTAGTTATTTGTTCAAGGAAGCAGTGCCTGTCCTAAAATTTTTGAACAACAATTTAAGCTTCTTCTGCATGTTGTCAGTGAATATGGAAAACAGTTTTGAATACTGAGAACAATTTGTTTTTTTTCCCTGCCTGCATCACCACTTTGAGTTTGTTTGTTTGAAAGAATGACTGCTCTAATAATGGGTTTTGCTTTTGATTAAAATATTTCTTCTCCCTATTCCCTTTTCTCTACGCATTTGACTGTTTTCTGTTAGTGTTGGGGAGAGAGCAACGGATTTGCTGCATCTACATTGTCCATTCTCTTTTATACCCATAGCAGGGTATAACTCATACAGAAAAGTAACAGGTAATTATATTTCCTTATCTGACTGGGAGCTAACCAGCTAACAGTGAAGTCCTCAAAGAAAGAGGGCAGTTACCTAAATGAGTTCTGTACTTAATGTCTTCTTAGTCACTCTCCGATTATGAGTCGATGTCAGGTTTTCCACAGCATCAAAGGAATACTGAACCATTTAACAATGCAGTAGTCTATAAAGCAGCTGTCACAGCAGTAAAGGCAACCATTTTAAAATCTAAGTTTGCACACGCTGATTTGAGTCATTAGTCTTTCAACCCATTTTGTTTGGGTTAATAAGTATGACCTCAAGGTATCTTTAATTGGTGAGACTGAAACTGTCCCTTATACTATGCTACCTCTCAAGAGCTTGCATGGATGCTTCATTTAATTGCTGACCTTGCTTTGTTCTCTTTTGGCACTCTTCCTGTCTTAGGAGCCAAGGGAAGGAATTTGAGTTTTCAGGAGCTCACTTGTTTGGGTGGTATACTTTCCCTTCACTGAATTTACCTTTTATTCCCTGTTAATGATGTTAGTCATTAATGAATAGTCAGTGCAAAGCTGCTAAACCAAGTCAGTCTTATTTTGTTTTCCTTCTCAGCTGAGAAAATATCAGTAGCCAAGTACTGTGCATAGAAAACAGTTTATCAGTCATGCTGCCTTCCTGCAAAAGTACACTACTAGCTTGAGAGAGAACAGGAAATTAACATACATCTGTGAAAAAGAAGGTGTTATCCATTTTCACTGATCCAGAAAATATGTGTTGAATGGCTGAAGAAATGACAGAAAACATATTTCAGGGTTGTTTCCTCCCTGGCATCCTCCCCTTTTGAATCCAATTTAATGAGTACTATTTTCCTAAATTCTAATTCTTTGTTTCATTCATATCATTTATAGTAAGTACAAATTTGCTAAAAAAAAATTACACAGAATATATAATCTCTAAACATCATTGGACAACCAGGGAGTTCTGATGTATTCTGATACATCTTTAGGGAACTAAAAAAATGCTATAGGATTTCATGAAGAGAACGTTATTATTAATACATTCATAATTTGGTCCCTGTTTGGTTTTAATCAGAACTGTATAGTTATTGTAGCATATTATATTAAATTAAAATCTCCTAGTTACTTCACATTATACTGCAGTGGGAAAATATTATCAATTTCGTAAAATAGAATTTATTTTATTCATTAAACAACTAAGTAGTTTGCTTGGTTTTTTTTGGTGTATTGCTTATTTATCAAATTTTCATCATGACTTCAGGGACATCTTTTCATGAATGCACATATTATTTAGAGAAAAACCATTCAGTTTTACTCCAGGGTAGGCTACTGCTAAACAGAACCAGATATAATGGGGTATGTAATAGCAGGAATGTTGTAGGTACTCTCAGGGCTGGGCATCTCTGAGTGTGCTATCCCAAAATTCCATGTACAAAACAGGTTGAATGGAACCCTTGCATGACCATGTGTATATGCAAAAAAAAATATTTCTTCAAATCACTAACAAGAGAGGGAGAGTTTGTAGGCAAAAAGTTTGTCACAAGCAGCTGCAGTGCCCTAGATATTGTTGCATCTGGTCTCATCAGACAAGCAATACCTGGCTCTGCTAATACTGGGTTGGAAATCACTAAGATGTTGTGTGATTGTGATTGAACTGCTATTGAGCATGGGACTGAACTAATACTGTTGCATAGCTTTAAAGTTCATTTGCTTCCTCCCTATGAAATACCAAGAAGACCATAAGGGTTGCTCTGTCTTTTTGATCATGGTGGAAAGAAGAGAAAAACAACTCCCAAACCATTAAATCAAAGAAGAAAAAACCCCACAATTGCTACAAAACATAGTTATTCAACTGATATGAGCAGAGTATGGAGGCTATAATGGAGATGGGTGCCATCAATTTCGTCTGACTTTCAGAGTTTTTAATCTGGGCATTCATTCTTTTATGTTGATTTGTTGCTTGATTCAGTTCCATATCCTTGTCTCCTTTAGGCACTTTGCACCATCATACCTCCCTTTTCCTTACTTCCTTCCTTTCTATGATTTCATAGGCCTTTTATTTATTTGTCTTCAGTTATTTTCTCTGTTTCTGTTTCACCGTGATCAAATTCCTTCTGTCCTGACCAAACTTTCACCTCAGAAAATAAACAAGTGTGCACAGATTCAAAAACAAAACAAAAAAGAAGAAATCACACACTTCTGTGAGAGTGTCAATCTTTGGCATGATTTATTCATGTGACAATAAAAAGCAGGTGTTCATATTTTTCTTTCTGTGGAATTAGTTTTGTGCTATTGACATTTAAAACTTTGAGAAAGGGAAATCCAATTCCTTTTTTGCCTTCCCACTTGTGATACAGTGCTATGGAATCATACCCTTTAAAGCACATTCTTGCTAAGATCCATTGAGTTCTTGGCAAGTGTGGGTTTTTTTGTTTTGTTTTGTTTTGTTTTTGTTTGTTTTTTTGTGGTGGCCTAGATTTAAATTGAAAAATTATACCCAACAGCTAAAGAGTTAACATTTTCTACAGAGTTTTGCTGCCTTCCAGTACTTCCACTGTAGGGATGAAATGTCAGTGGAAGATTGGCAAAGATTCTAATTTGCTTTTTTTTCAAGAAATGCATCAGTTGTCAATAAAATCAAATGTGTAGCTGTTGGTTAAGTTTCTTTGGTGGAAATATTTGGCAGACTAGAAGGGAGAGACAAGACACCTGTATACCAATAAAGCAATCATCTGAATTTGAATATGTTCTGCTGGTTTGGACCAGGTAGAATTGGAGTGTTGTTTAATGACAGGAATTACCAGAGGTGGGCTGAGTTGGCTGACACAGTCTGATTCAAGGAACAGTCTTGATCTCCCCTGTATGCTTCCTTAACTAAGAAGTGACAAGAGTGAATTACGTGGCACTGCAGACCAAGAGTCAATCTCTTTATTGTCAGAGAACCAACATTCTCCAATGACTTCTTAACATTCAAAATAATCTCTCATCAGAGCCTCACTTAACTATGAGAAGTTAAAATATTTGTTGCCAAATATAGCTTTGTACATGCAAATAATCAAAATGTTTGTTGTAATCTGAAATCCACATGCACAGGATGCTCGCAAGGGCTAGACATTTGTGAATATTTTTAATACATATAAACACTTAAGCATTTATCTTATGTGTCTATACCTGTTCACATTTGTACATCTATGTACAAAAGTTATTTGTTATTTAACTAAACAAAAAGGGTGTCACAAATCTAAGGGTAATTTTTCATAAAAGACATATCATAGTAGTTCTATCTCTTCCTTTTGATTTGAGTCCAATTCTCTAATCTCCTAATATATAATTTTTTAATTAGAGTATGATATTTGATAGCAAGTAAGTCTTGCTAAACTTGTGCTATATATATCTATGGCATTCAGAACACCAGGAAGTACAGCAATTGAACTCAAAATCATCATGAATCTTGCATTAGAATGCAATCTTGACCACTGTGATGCATTACGACTAATAAATAGTAGGTCTGGGAATCTGAAAATATACACACAAAATATACATTCTTGTACATCTTAATTTTAAAAGGAAATGAGCAATAACATTCCAGAGCAGAGTTTTTCGAGGGATGTATGATGGATATTTATTCTAGTGTGGTCAAATACATAGGCTGCAGGGAAAAAAATTACTCCAGCAAGGGTTACAAGGAAATGTCTGGTATGTCACCTGGAGCACATCATCACCCTCTATGTCAGACGTTGTTGCTTGCAGAATTATTTCTCTCCTTTTCTCTTTTCTCCACTCTCTTTAAATATGCTATGCCAGAGGAAATGTACAAATGGGCAACAACCTCCACTTTGTCCTGTTGTGGGTCTATTGTGGAGAAGGCTGAAACCTGCTGAGTCTGGGACAAGACTCCTTCTGATCTCCTGCCAAAGCAGTCATCCCTGTAACCCTCATGTTGCTCAAAATCTTGCCACCTACACACGATACAAGTAGCATTTCACAGATATATTTCATTTTTCAGGCTTTTTGTAGCCATTAGAATTTGGACATGCAAAGTCTTTGATCAAAGAATCATAGAATGCTTTGGCTTGGAAGAGACCTTAAAGATCATCTCCTTCCAATCCTTCTGCCATGAGCAGAGAGTTTTTATACCAGGTGTCTCCAATCCCCCTCCAACCCAGTCTTGAACACTTTCAGGAATGGGACATTCACAGCTTTTCTAAGGAATTTGTTCCAATACCCTCACAGCAAAGTATTTCTTCCTAATATCTAAACCTACTCTCTTTTAGTTTAAAAGCATTGCCCCTTCTCTTATTGCTGTATGTCCTTGTGACAAGTCCCTCCAGCCTGTAGGTCTCCTTTAGGTGGTGGAAGGTGCTGTAAGGTCTTCTTGGAGCCTGGCTCTTCTCCAGTCTGAACAGCCCCAACTCCCTCAATCTGTTCTCATAGATGAGGGGTTCCAGCCCTCTGATCATCTTTTGTGGCCCTCTTCTGATCTCGCTTCAGCAAGTTCACATTCTTATGCTGGGGAACCCATAGCTGGATGCAGCACTCCAGGTGGGGTCTCAGGAGAGGAGAGGGAGAAGATTACCTCTCTCACCTCCTAGCCATGCAGCCCAGGACATGGTTGGCTTTCTGGCCTGAAAACACATTGCCAGCTCATATTGAGCCTCTCATCAACCAACCCCCACAGGTCCATCTTCTCTGGGCTTCTCTCAATCCATTCTCTGCCCAGACTGTATTTGAGCTTGGAATTTCTCTGACCCAGATTGCAGCACCTTGCACTTTGTTTTATTCAGCTTTATGAAGTTCACGTGGGACCACCTCTGAAGCCTGTCAAGGTCATCTGGTTCATCCATCCAGCATGTCAACCAGAGTACACACCTTGGTGGCATAAGCAAACTTGCACTCAATCCCACTCTCTGTATTGCTGAAAGAGATATTAAACAGCATTGATGCCAATACTGATCCCTGAGGAACAATGACTTCAAATCACATGAAATTATGATAAGAGGAAGAACTTTGGGTGTACTCTCAGTCTTGTGTCCTTAGCTACACTGAGTAAGCAGTTTTTCTAAACTGAGTGAAGCTCTACATTAACATTATTCTATGAATGGTCCAGTGCTTTCAGAGATGGCCCAGTTTGCCTCCAATATACAAAATTATGAAGATATGTTCAAAAATAAGAATCTACTTCTCCTTTATGAGCATTTCAGACTGAGCATTTTCAGATTGAAAAATCGAGCAACTAACTCAGAATTGCTAGAATATGCACTTGATATGTGAGAAAGTCTGGTACAAACTCCAGCTCTAATTGCAGATGGAGGCTGGTATAATACTATGGGCTATTTTTCAGTCTATGTCTTTCCTTCCTTTAGTAGCAGTTCTACTTTTATTAAAGATGTATGCTTGTGTATGCCTATAACCAAATAAAAGGAGAGACATTATCACAAGGTATTTAGAAAATTTATACGTTTCCAGCGCTCTTACGATTTTGGGCACATGCCACAATTGGTAAAATATATTTCACTTTCTTCTATATCATGCATACTTGTTTCACATAAATTCTGAGGAGAACGAATGTCTTGAGCCTGAGGAAAAATCCTTGATTGGATTTTTCTCATTTAGTATTAAAAAAAATGGACAATAGCCAGAACATTATATATAGAGAATGAGCATTTTTAAATGTCTGTAATTTTCAGAGACTTTGCCAGTCTATTGGCAGCAATATAGAATGCTTTGAAGCAAGGCCACTATTAAAAATACAGTTGTTGGAAACATTTGGTAGTGATTAGATTGTTACCAACATTTAAAGCCTAAATGAAGGAGAAAATAGAATACCAAGATGAACAACCCTGAGAAAGGATTTCTTCTGAAACTGAAATCATTAAACTCTGAAACCTACCTTTCAAGGTCCTTCATTGTAATCCATTATCTTTCATTCCCCTTTGTACTACAAAATTGTCAGTTTGATGATATATTACACATAACAATGTCATTACACTGGCATAACATGACAACTGGGACTCATTTGAACTTTTAAAAATTTCTAATCCCTAAAATAAATTATGAACTGAAGACATTTGAGACATAGAAAATAAGTCACTTGTTAGAAAGAATAGGTTCTCCATACGTTTTCGGAGAATTACAATTTTCTGGGCCATTT
Source organism: Erithacus rubecula (assembly GCF_903797595.1). Lineage (NCBI taxonomy): Eukaryota > Metazoa > Chordata > Aves > Passeriformes > Muscicapidae > Erithacus > Erithacus rubecula. Next base: position 82,169,312 of record NC_136689.1, on the reverse strand, counting down.
TCTTTTTCCTTTTTTTTTTTTTTTTTTTTTTTTTTTTTTTTCTTAATGCATATAATAAACTTACCAGGAAATATAGTCCATGGATGTCCTTAGGCTTCTTGTCCTTAGGCTTACTGAAGTACTGAGTCCTCTTGTAGATGACAAGTCATCTACATCAAATCTCACCACATTTTAATTAAATATCCTGGAACCAAAATAAGAATTTTGCCATAATTTTGATCAGAAAGATTGTTAGCTGACCCCTTAACTGTTCTTACTTTAATTTTTTAACTTACCTTTAAATTTTTGGGGCTACTTTTTCTCTCTTTCTCCTCTGTTCAAGTGTTTTTATTCTTGATTTTGAATATTCAGTGAGAGATATAGAAGAAATAGTAGAGTAAGGAGTTCAGGTTCGATTGAGACCAGATTTATACATCCTCATTTTTTCCAGCCTGCTCAGCACCTGAGTATGAAATGCTCGTGTGTAACCATAATGCTTTCTGGTCAGTCACGACTTTTGGGCCAAATATTTGCAACAATGGAAAATTATTACCTTGAATCTTCTAGGCATATTTCCCTACTGAAGCAGAGCCTATTCTGACAAAATACAGTTTCCAGGAAAAAAAGTCAAGGAAGATATGTCTCTTTGTACTGCTAGTGAAGAAAGGATTCTGTGGATCAGCTTCAGGAAGAAGACAGGTTAAGCTTCTCTGAATTGCTTTCTGAAGCAGTACCTTCAACAAGGATACTTGTCTCTGAAGTTGTGCCTGGATGCTCTCTGGCATTTAGAAGGCTGAGCATGTTTATAAGGGTTTTTTTTTGCGTGTTTTGAAAGCTGAAGAACTTTTTTGGAGCTTGCTGGTTGCATCTAGTAGTCTGTTTTGGGACAACACTTTAATGTGTTTGTGGAGCTTCTACCAAGTTTATTCTCTTGTAAAAAACAGATGGTCAGTGTGTTTCAGAATTGTGGCCAAATTCCTGTTAATATTCAGGTGTTTTGGTTTATAGCAGATAGAAAACTGACCATAAAGCTGAAAATGCAATTGTAAATATTTTTAAGTTCCTCTGAAGCTAGAATTCTGATGCTTGTTTCTCTTACATGCTGGAACGCAAATGTAGAACATAAATGATCTATCAGAAAATGTGTGCTCTCTATACATTATAATAATGTGATATAAATGATAACCAATTCTATTCCAAATGGTTGTGACTGTACCTCATACAATGTTTGGGGTTTATTTGAAATTTTTTAATATTAGAATTCTTGCTCTGTAGTGTATTGTAAAGTTCAGCAGACATAAGGAAGATTCAGATTTTTAGTCTCTCAGCTTTATGAATAAATATAAATTGTGTATTCATTTTGCAGCTAGTATTTAAAAGCTTCCCACAGATTTGCATGGTGATTCAGCTCAGCTTTACCATTTTGCTGAATTAGCACAGTTAGTAAGGAAATAGGGCTTGTTTCAATCAAGCCACATAGTCATTCAGATTTCCAGATCTGCTTGAAGAAGCTGTAACATATGTGGGAAAAGTGAAAATGAGTAGCTGTCCAGGTGCCTTCAGCTTTGAAATTTGTTACCTGGTGCTAGAATAGCTTCAACATAATTTGCCTATAGGCTGCTTGTCCTGTGGAAATATTTCCACGGGGAAACCATATTCTATGTAGTCTCTTCTAATGCTTTTACTTACATATTGCTTTTGCAGGGAGCAGCCATTATGTTCTGGTGATGTGCAGGGTAAATATACCTTTTTTTAAAAAATTTATTTATTTATTTATTTTGAAGGACATACACAAGAATTTGGCTAAAGGTATTAATTTTCATTTGAGAAAGGATGATCCTAGTATCACTCTGATATTTCGACATGTACTTTGTGCTTATACATTGCCCCCTTCACAGTCTAAGGGATATGTGAACAGATGCTCCAGATGATAGCCTGAAGTATAATGAGGTCTTGTCAGAGCAGGTTGTTATAGAAATAAATGCATTATATCAAGTGTTTCTTTCTGGAAACAGAAACTAAAAATGTTATTCCAACAGTATTCTGTTAGGATTAAAAATCGTAAAAGTAGACAGCAAAGCATAAAAACCTTTTTTTCTTCAAATGCCTAAACAAATATATACACCCCTGTGGATTCTTTTTAAATGAAAAGATTGGTACATACAAAGAGAAGAATGTTATGTAAAAGGAAAAAACAGCGTGTGGAAGATTGTGGGGGAAACTGGACCAAATGAACATCAGGTTGCATGAGTTTGACTGAGCTAGAAGGTTATTTCCTTGTTTTGAGACACTAGAATATCTTTCAGTACCATTTTGCAGGGATCTAAACTGAAATTTCTGTCTTCCTAAAGGCAAAAAGTAAACAAATCTTATATACATAAAGCCAATATTTTTTCTTTGTGTAATTGAAATCTTAAATAACTATTTAAAAAATATTCATGGCTCCAAACTTGTGACAGGAAAATATAGAAAAAAACCAAATTAACAAACCCTCCTGTATTGTGGAAGAATCAGTAATAGTAATAAAGTAAAATTATTAAACATGGACTTCTTTTTATCTACCCCTTTCCTTGCATTTATATTCACCTTTCCACTGCTCCTTGGCTTCTTGGAGTTGACATCTTCAGTTGGACATGCAAGTTTTCAGGACCCTGAGTCCACTGACAATAGCAATATGATGTTAATTATAATTGACTCCCCCTGACTGTAGGAGCTGTTTAGGGTAATTTCTATGTTCTTCTAGCACATATTGCAAACTTTGCTCCTTCTTTGCAGGTCTGTAAGTCCATGCTAAAGCTGAATTTACTATATAGAAAGCGTGTTGCATATACTGGATACTTCTTGCTTTTCTTCTTTTTACCCTGCATTCCTTTAATTGTCCATAGCTGAGCTTACAGGTCTAGACTCTCTAGAGCCAGCCCTGAGTCACTTCTCTTAACCCGTGGCAGTGCTCCTCTACATTCCACACAGTTTTCAACCTGCTTCTAAAGCCTCTACTGTCACACCAAGCCTGCATGTCTCTGCTTTACACCATCATGTTAGAGCCATGAATTTTTTGTTCTTGTTGCAAGAGTATGCACAGGATTATGATTACATAATATGGAGTTATTAAAAAAAAAAAACAACCAACTAGTCATAGCCACCTAGTCAGGCTGTTATAGCTAAACCAGCTAAAAAAAAAAAGTTCCAGGCAGGTTAAAAAAAGTACAAAGTAATCCTGACAGAGCTCATTTCTGAGTCCTTGCAACACCAGTACAAAACTTATAGCCTATTCTTAGCAATACTGCATTTAGTAGCTACAGAGTTATACTGCCCTCTCTCTGCAGTGCAGCTGGAGGGGGAGAATACAATTTCTGAATTCCAGTAAAGCATTCAGAGGTAGCTCCTTTTATATTCTGAAAAGACAGAACTCTTTTATATATTTTTAAAGTCGTGGGTTGTTTTTGTTTGCTTGTTTGTCTTTCTGAAGTGTTCCTGAATTTCTTCTGTTGGGATGAAATAAATTTAGTACAAAGCAGGTTTTGTGTCCTTTGCAGTGGCATTTATATTCCTTACTTGCATTCTGCTCAAGGTGCCTCTTGAATTTATTAAACTATTATTTTTTGATATATGTTGCATGTAAAAATTCTTCTGTGGAATAATTGATACACCATAAAAGCCGCAACAATGATTCCTTTTATAGATTTTTCCCTTATTTAAAACATCTTAGAAAATAAATAATGCGAAAGCCATAAAGTTTTTCTTTTAAAGGATAGAATTGACCAATCTGTATTTACAAGCCTGTGTATTTACAGTGTATACACTAAACCATAGTGTTTACTGTATTCTTCAAGTAACATATATATGTGAAAAATGTGTGTGTTTCTTACATTTGGCAAAAATTCATACAGAGCTGTAATGATTTGAAGTTGAAAATATGCATTATAATTTTCTAACTTTCTCAGTAATCAGTATTGAAATACACACTCTATAATCAGTATTGAAAATTCCACTCATAAGATTAAGAACAGTTTTAGTGGTCTTGGTCATCTGTTTCTTTAACAACAGGGTTTAGTCAGAATAATTGCTGTAAGGGGAAATTGTTCTCAGCCCCAAATAGAAGAGCCAGACATTTAGATGGAAATAGCTCATTATTTATACTTCCAGGTTTATCTCAACACATATGCTGTAATTAGAGACCTAGAGACAAGATTGTGTTCTTTAAAACACCACAATCAGTACATGAGTTATTCTTGTTAGTAAAAGAGAAATTCCTTAATTTTGGAAGCTCATCTAGATTGCAGTACAGGGTTGTGTAACCTGCTGATTCAGACACCAGTTGTCTCTGCAATACACCTTCCATACCCACCTAGGTCCTTGAATTGGTTTAAGTCTCTGAACCGGGGATTGAGGTGAAAAAAGCAAATTTACACACATACACACACACACACAAACCAGCAAGTATTTCCTTTAATTTTCCTGTCACCTATCAATAGAAGGATGATTTACATGTTTTCCTCAAAAAACTTATAAATATGTAGATAAATGCTTGAGCAGTCTCACTGAATGTGAGAAATAAATTAATGCATGCAAAATTTCTGGGTGCAGCATGAGAACATACAGACCCTGAGGTTTGAAATCAAATCAGATAAAACATCATATTGTCTTATTTAGATCTACTTCCTCCCTTTGAAGTTAATAATTTTAAAGCAACAAAGGTTAATTTGATGAAATAGCTTGCTTACCCTGTCTTTCTATGACTACACATTCTTAAAAGAAAGCATGAAAATCAATGTTTAAAATTTTGTAAATGGCACTTAATTGTGCACATTTTACTGAATAACTTATTAGTGTTAAGCCCCCTCCCCTAACTAATTTCAAAGGAATAGCAAGGACTCTTATGTAGGGTTTTTTTAGAGCTAAAGGGTCCATCCTCTCTCCTTCAGCTTCCCCTGGAAATCTGACTTTATAGGTTGCAAACAGGGTGGATAACAAGGTTATTAAATGCTAAAAATATTTGAGATGTACAAGTGTTTTTATAAAACACAATCAATTTGCTGTTGTATACCAGTAACCACCTGTATGCAATAAAAATAATAAATAAGAAATAACTTTTTGAAAGAGTATGTGGTGAAATGCTGTAACTACTTATTCTGTTTGATTTTGTGGAGATGTTAAATAGATGGCTTGCATAGCTAATTCTGTTTGCTAGATTTACCAGGTGAGCTAAAGGAAAGCATCTTTTAAAAACTGAGACTTTGGATGATATAACCTTGTATAGCATTTAATCTTACACAAGAACTTCATATCTGAATGCCTAGATTTCTCCTTAATGCTGCGTTTATAAGTGAGTTTAAATCAGTCTTTACTCTGCATGCAATGAATTAAATTTTGTACTGAAAGCTTGTGGCCAACATTTTTTTTCCTGTTTTGTTAGCATTCCTTATATATTCACATTGTTCATGTTTATCCTCCTTCTCCCTTTTCTTCCTCTTAGAAAGGGCCATTAAGTCTCTTATGATCACACTCTGAAGAGTAGAAGAATGAAGGAGGTTTTTAGATGCTGGGGATTTGCCTTGTTTTGATTTGTTTTTGTTCTGGAGTGCCAGAAAGCCAGTAGGTTGCAGCCAGTCAGGCTGTATTCCATTACACACTTGCCCTGAGAGTCTTAAGTGTCCACTGGAGACCTAAGAGCACTCAATGAAAGAATCCTGTTGAGTTGTGCTGTGGCAGCAAAAAGGAATAAAAGGTGCTTTGGATGCTGTAAAGTTAAATTGATCCCTATAGTGATAGCAATAGATAAGGTCACTGAAAATTTTACCCTTTTTCTGAGCACTGAATCTTTGACCCAAGGTGAATCACCCTTCCTCTTTATGCAAATTATAGCTAAATTTTATCTGGGTAATGGATACATGACACATCTATGGCTAGTCTTTTCAGCTTTTTACATGTGTGCTTCTCAAGTAGCATCCACCTAAAATTGCAAAGGTTCTAAGAATAACTTTTTTCAGTTATGTCCAAAGCATTCCTTGGTAACCATCTGTGAACATGTGCCAAAAACCATATTCATTTTAAATAAGGACAAAACAAAATAAGGACTTTGTGGACTAGGCACTAGATTTAATGAAAACTGTCCAGGGAAACTTGAAAAGTGCAAGTATTTTATCAATATTTCTTAAAAGGAATTCAGTAGTGCAGGTTATAATTTATACTGTAATATGTATTTAATATGTAATGTAAAATAAAATAAAATTAATTATTATGCAATATTTATAATTATAAGGCTCTTCAGGAGCTAATATTTGATTTTTTTGTTTAGGCAGCAACTGATCTCTTGAACACTTGATTATTTCATAGATCAATTTACAAGACATTAACCATATATTAAAATCATAGTTGATTGAGTGTCTGAACAGATTGCAAGGGAAGAAACAAAATTTAAAAGTCTGTGTCATTAAAAAATGTTGTGAAAGAAGTTTAATTAATTTAAAGCTAAAAGTAGTTTTGAAAGATCAGAAAAATTCTTGCTTTTAATTAATTTGTCATTGTGGGCCATACTTGGAAAAATATTTTATAGCTAAATTTTATGCATATCTTGAATTCCTTATTCAGCAAAGCCCTGTGGCCTTGCCAAATTGAGACTGTTGGTACCCTGTAGTAAATTCTGTGTTCCAGTCATGGAAGCTATTTAAATTCTTAATGCTTATTGATTTAATTGAAGGTTATTCTGTGACTAGAGTATGCTTTAGTGTGCTTATAGAAAAGTCATGTTGTTAAATTGTAATCCCCTACATTTTTGTTTAGAAGCAACGTATGCAAAATTTTATGTCCAGTTTAGAAAGTCCAGAGATGATTTGTGAAACTCACAGCTGTTATCAGAAGTTGGATTGTTTCACTTGTTAATGTAGTTTGGGGTAGAGCTAAAATAAGTATAGGTGAACAGGCACAGTTTTTATTTTGACTCTTCATCTTCCTGTATAAATACATATCTTACTTTAAGCAAGTGCATTTGTGTTTTATGCATTTGAGAAGCCTATCCTGCTTTTATGTCAAAATATCATGTGCTGGACAATTGTAATGTTCTGCAAGGTTCTAAAAAGTAGCCCTAAATAAATATATTAATTAATATTTTATGCTTTGCATTTTGATTTTCAAATCTGATTTTAAAAGTAGGCAAGTGAACCTTCATTTTATTGAAATAGAAGACTATATGATATCATACTAATTGCACAAAAAATAGTGACAAAAATATCTCTTATTCTTTAACATGCTCAACATGTTTCTTCTGCCTGTTTCATGGCTTTGTAAATTCTGTCATACACCACAGCAGTTTCCACAAGGAAATTAGGTTAAAAAAGCTGTATCTGATATAAAATGAAGAACTTATTTGCTAACATGAATATCCATTTTTCTGAAAAGCATCATCATTTAAGGGTAGTGTTTTAATCATGTAGAAGTTACTTTACTGTTTTCATTGATGGAGGATACCTGATTTTACTTTTTTAACTTTTTCTTGTTATCATTAACAATTAAAAAGCTTCCATATTTTATTTTATATTTTAATGCATAATTAATAAGTTAAAATGTAATCATAAATTTCAAAACTTCACACAAAGGTTCAAAAATATTTTTAAATTACCAGTGATTTTTTAAAATAGGATAATCTAATCATTGTTTAAAAAAAAAATCACAATAGTCTGCAGGATTTATTGAAATTATGTAGAGAATGAAAGTGTTTGTCAGGAACATATGTACTACATGTAAAATACTTACTATTGGTTCCTCTGTTTTATGCACACATATATCCACATATATGAAGATTTTTGTTTCTTTTTGTTTTGTTGGTTGTTTTTATTTGTTGTATTTGGTTGCTGTTTTGTTTTGGTGAGCATTGTGACCATAGATGCACTCAGTACTTTCTGACCAAGTAGATTGACCATATAGTAGACAACCAGAATATTTTTATTTATGAGTTTACATTTTCCTGTTAAGCACTGTTAACTAAGACAACACAACACAGGATTTGGACAGTGTTTTAAATTACAGAATTTGAGAAATATTCTGAAAATCCTTCCCTTATATAGTATGGCACAGGGATCTATCTTGACTTTTCTAAAGAAGGCTAATGCAGAATGGATACTGAAATCAGGAACATATTTTATTTCTAAGTATAAATCTTATAATGCAGTGACTGAAGGAAATGGCTATTTACATTATGACAGGGGAGATTAAATTTGTGTAAAATGCTTTTGAGACAGACATTTTAAATTTTGTAATTTAAAAGTGACACTGTTTTGTGTATGACAAATAATATGAAGATAAATAGAGCAATTCAATGTTGATGCACCTATGTACAGAAAGTTTCCTAAATACATAAAGCTATCTGAGGAATGACCATTTTCCACTCTTCAAGCAGTGGAGAAAAAGTCTTATGAAAGTTAAGCAATGAATTTTTTAAAGAATATTATTGAATCATGTACTAGGACTAACATGTAGCTGTAATGAGAATCCTTAAATTATGTTTGGAGGTTCAAGACAGAAAAAGTACTCAAGACCACTAGCAGGAAGACTTAAGCTTTAACTATGTTTATTCAGTTGCTTCCTAGCCCTGCACTTCATTTGTATTCTGACTTCTCTATGTTCTCTCTCTGTCTTTGCATCTTCTGAATACCTTAGCTTTGCCCATCTCAAGGTTCACTAATCATTTCTTCTGATTAACTTCTGTTTATAGTCATCAAAGAGAAATCCTTGCCAGTCATTGGTAAAAATAATCTGTAAAAGGAATATTGTCACATGGGAAGTGTTGATACAATGATCTTTTGTCCTCAATCTCTTTAAAAGTGAAAATACACAACCCTCTTTCTTCTCTTGGAAAATTGTTTCAAAAATACCTTTGTATACATTAGACTAACTTGCTTGAGTAACATTAATGTTAAACTGTACGTTAATCAGATATTTTTATTTTTTATTACTATTGAAGGCACAGGGTAACTGTCTCTTTTATTTCACTCTCTTTTTTAGTTCCTGCTTTCTTTTAAATAGATAGATTACACTGAACACATGCAAATTTTTCATTTCACCCTGATTTTCTAGTGGTAAATACTCTGTAGAAAACCCCCTCCAGAATTCTCTTTCAAATAATGGGTTTGGATGAAACAGCTTTTTCTTTCAGGGGAACATTCCATGAAAGCAATGTAGTTACAGTATATGGAAATTCCTGTGGAGATTAAAAAAGAAAATAGATTCTCAAGTCTGGCCCTTTGGCTCCACAGAGACTCTGTAAATGACTTTATCCAATCATAAATAACCAGAGGAACATTTTCCCGCAGGCACGTCTGTGTCACTGATGAGCCATTAGTTTTTCCCCTTCGGGTCCTGTGCTGGTAAGAGGCACGTTGAGAGTGATGTAGCTGACCTTCATCACTCCAGATGAATCCTGCAGTGGCATTGGCTTCATTAAAGACCAGTGTCACTAGCATTACAGTGGCCATGGAGCAGATTGCAAGATGAGGAATATCTGCTCTCCAAAGACCATAATCATTTGCACTGAGTGAGCACTGTGTAGTTGAGCCGTAGCCTAATTCTGAATCCTTCTATGTGTAAGAGTTCGTGGCCCAGTCTGTAAGTACAGTTTATCCAGAATTTACTTGCTCAGGCCATTCTCAGTAAGGAAATCTGCAACTTCAGTATTACTCCATAAACATTCAAACAAAACAAGTTACATTTATTAGCAAAGACTGCTGCCTAATGGGGAGAATCAGTTTTTTTTACAGAAGAAATCTTCAGAGGAAAATGGCACTTATGCCTTTGGCTGCCTCATATGAGATTGATTCTGTCCACTTACTTTTCTAAGAGCTTTCTGTCCTTCCAAAACTGTGCTGCAGAGAAGCATATGCTGAAACACTGTGCCAAGTGGCTCACAGCCGAATTTGCTGTTGTTCCTTTTTGCCCTGTTGGAGCACTGAAACAGTCCTCTCCCAGACAAATGAAACCATCTATCAGCATAATTGATTGTGAAGTTCCCCAAATAATAATGATTTTGAAATGGTTTTCTGCTAACCAAGGAACCCTCTTAATGGAGTTCCAGGTTAATCTGAAGCAGTCTGCTGGTAGATTTTGCTTAACAGTCTTCATTCTCCACCTTCCTGAACTTTGTCAGCTGTGCATTTTTCAAAGGTATTGCAGAAGTTGAACACTTAAGCTATCTTCCCTCTGCTTAAAGTGAGCCTTTGAGGAAGAAAACAACAAGTTAATAGTTATTTTTGAAAGCTGAATTCTTTAATACTGCCTGATCTTTTTGTCATCTTACCACTGATTATCAAAAGAGTGTTACCTTCTAGGCTGTCAAGATTTTCTCTAGTTAACTGAGTATTTTCTCAGCTAGATTGTCTTTGAAGATTCTTCAAATCAGGTTAGGTTAGGATATGTAGTAGCCCCTAAGCAATAGTACAGTAATAAAACTTATTTTCACCAAAACTTAAAAGAGCTTTAAAAGAGGCTTCAAACTGCTGCCTCTGAGAGTAAATTACCTCATAACTAAAGCTGTGCAACTACAGCAATTTTGGCTGTTTTCTTGGGGGAAAAGGTTAATCAGCCTCATAGCATTCTGCAGATCTATTCTTGTTTGAAGAACAGAAAAACATAAAATTCAGATGAGCTAAGAGCAGTCCTGAGAAACAGTTTTGTATTAAGGCAAAGGGTGAGTGAGAAAGGGAGATGGTGCAAGGTTTTTTCTGGATCTTGGTAAGAAAGATCTGACAGCAAATGGCTCAATGTAATAGCCTTTTAAATAAGATAGAGTAAAAAGAGGAATGCAGATAGCAACTAAATATTGTAACCCTTAAGAGGCTGGGACCCCTGCTTTCATGCAGCATTGGGTTGATCCTAAATATGTGTTTGCATTATACACTGTGCAGATCTTTTCTGTGGATGCAAATCCTGTTTTTTTCATTCAAACAGTTATTTAAATCACTATCTATTTGACATACAATGGTTTTCCAGTCTGAATCACTAAAGAGATACTTTGTTAAGATCTAGAAGCACCAGAAGGAAGCATATAGCTCAATACAAACTGGTAGAAATCGTTTTTCTGAAACACAGGTGTTCACGGCAAAAAGCTACAGTATACAGGAGAGAAGTGTTTTATAGATTATTGAAAATTTTATGCATGAGGGGAAAAGCAGTTTTGAATTCCCTGTGGCCTAATAACTAAGAGGTTGTGAAAGTAGGGTGTGATTTTACTTCTTGCAGAGATAGTGACAAAACTCCCATGATTTATATGTGAAGTAAAATTTTTATAGAAAAGGCTGGCTAGCACTTCCAAAACCCCATATTTCTTAAGCTTTAAGCCCTAATTTAATTCTGAAGCTTAAATGCTTCTAGAACTTCTCAATAAAATCTGCTGCAGAGAGATTCTTTTTAATGCCTGTTCTATTAGCAAATATGCAGATATGTCCTAGAAAGCAAGTGGACACAATTTCATACTGTGTTGGTGTTTTTCTAAAATATTTATTGTAAATGATGCAGAAAATTATTGATGACTTGTTCATAGCAGGTCATGAGACTGAAGCTCTCATGACCACAGCATATGCTGCTCATTGGGGAACTGGTTCCATTCCTTGGCACTGTAGTAGTTGTGATTGCTGATATAGACAGTATCCTACTTATCTTCTGATTTACTTTAAGTGAAGTTTACTTTGAATGATGACACTGAAAACAGATATGGAAAACCTTTTAAAAAAATCTTTTTCAGGATACTTGCTTAGACATGACAGTATATTTAAAGAAAAATTGCGTAATACTCCAAATCTTCATTTCTGAGCAAAAATCCTTTTTTTTTTTTTTAATTTTTTTTTTAATAACTTATTAGCTCCCCATCATTGCATTGCATTGCATTCTGTTTTGATCCACAACTTGTTCTGTTTTTGAAAAAACTGCTGTGAGGGTTGAGCTCCTTCTCAGTATCACTTGGTGTATATTGGCACTACAGGCTATACTTGTTTGTTGACTGATGGCTGGGAGCTCACTTTCATGATTTACATGTAGACTTATCTGTGTTGTTTCCTTCCTATACATTCAGAGATACATATTGTCATCTGCACACAAATCCCTCCTTGCTAATTGACATGATCAGGGTCTGCCAGCTACAGAGAAATGACAGGTTTTTCCTCTGCTGTGCAGTATATGAAGCTGATTTTTTTTGTAGGTGAAACGCAAGACATCACATCAACCCTTCACAACCCTTAAAGCTGAAGTTATTTTGCCATATATATGAATTATATAATGTATACCTTATATACACAATTATCTTGAAAACCTGAAAACTGGTTCAGGATTTTATCATATCATCAGATCATACATGTTCATTAGAACATGGAACCATTAGATGATTTTGGGACAATAATTGGGCAGTCAGAGTAGCTTAAAGAACATTTTAAATCTTTCTACTTTGTGTGTGTTGAACTCTCAAGACAAATGCAGTATATTAATTAAAATTTCGTTTGACATAGTACATGAAGCAGTTGTTACTTTTACAGTTTGAACATCAGCTTCTGGAATCACATAACTATTATAAATTTGTGGGCTCTTTCCACCTTTCATATATGTAATGACTATTGATTTTTATGGAATTTCTGAATGGGAAAATACACCATCATGAAGGGTCCTGAGACACTGCAGTTGCTTTATGATTGATCCCATATCTGTGCAGAAACTGTTCATTAATCTTCATCCAAGAGCTGATTCTGCTAAACATTACACAGCTTTTCCATTTGGTTAGTATTTGTGGTTCATATTCAGGTAGCTGTTACCACCAAATTATGTTGGTATTCTAAAAAAAAAAGTCTGAAAGAGCATTAATAAAAACCTGAAAAAGTTAATGTGTTTTAGTAAATATTTCCATCTCATAGCACAGTTGTTAATGGAACATCAACATGGAGTTTTCTCTCTAGAAAAACAGGCAAAATTGTTCACCACAAAATAAACTTTTCTTTCTGTTCTACAGAATTGAGTGGATAAGTTGAATACACTGATGACCACAAGGGAAATAGGGGACCTTAGAAGTAAATATTAATTCAACTACTTACCCATGCTGACGATGACCATGAATGTATTTAGTGGACTCTGGGTACGATGGTGCTTCCTGCACACCAAGTATATCCATTCAGATTGGGGGTGTCTTCTATAAAAGAGTAGAAATTCTTCCAAAAGAAGAGAATTACAAGAATAAGAATCAGAGTTTGGGGAACTTAACTCTTCTTGGGAGTTCATATTCCAATTCAAAGAGTTAATTTTTCTTCACAGTAAAAATGTAAAAGTATGCAAAAGAACCTCATATGAATAGATCATCAGAAGACTGCCAGAGCTTCTTGTCTCTGGAATTAAGAATGTTGTCACATTGAATGTGTCAGAGCTGTAATTCATAGTCAAATCATTTACAACAAAGAAAGAGGAAATGTTTTCTATGGATGCAACTGATTAGCAGAAGAGCAGTTTTACGCAAATATAAAAATTACATGCAAAGCTTTTAGAAAAAAAGTTATGAAAACACTTAGCGCTTCTGCGCCTAAACTTTTTCTTTGTTTGAAGTGTTTAAATGTCTTTAAATGCTTGAGATCATGAAGAACTTGAGGAAGGGAAAAAGCAATCTAATGAATTGTTCTGCAGCCTATGTTTTGCATAAAGCTGGTTATACATTTGATATTCACTGTGACTGTACTGGACATAAACACTACTCCTGAGTGATAGTGGTGTGACATATTGAGTACTGGCCTACTGCTCAATAGTGAGATAAATTGTTTTATATCTACTCATGTAATCTTTTTTTACTTTTTTTTTAAGGCTATATGCTCAGCCTTGAGGTTCCTATAACAAATATTCAAGAGTGACTACAATGGATTTGCATATGACGTCAACAAAAAATTCACCATACATCAGTTGACCAAGAATATTTCAATTTAATTTTCTGTCTTTCATATTTTTCATTGTTCTGCTACAATGAGAATAAATATATTAAAATTATAAAATAGTTCTGAATTTTTACAGATTGGATGAAAATTGATGTCTTTTTCCATCTGTAAATTTGGATAATTTCATACGCAAATTCCACGCCTATATCAAATAACCAAATTATCTCTTTCAAGGAATTTATCCTTTTTCACAATCTGCTATCAATAAGTGAAAATTTTTTACACAGACTCATGTGAGATAATTGCAACTAGATTGAATTTCCTTAGCTAAGTTTACTTCCAGGTTTCTGTGGTTGTAAGTCCAATGGCTTGGTTTCCTCTCACAAGCCCTCCTCCAAAATGGCACTGGCAGGTGCCACAGCTTATGGGAAGTATCTGTTTTTTGATGAATTATCTGGTCAAGCATTTCTGTGGAGGGTGATCACCATATCACAGTATAGAAATCAGTTGAATATTTTGCTTCCTCTGTTGCAATAGAATGCAAACTCTTTTAAGTTTAATGTATTTATGGATCCCAAATTCTTTATTACTAGTGAAAATAATAAATTTAGAGTTCATCTAACAGCTAAGAAAATCTCTTGCTTTTTCCATGTATGCTTCTGTTCAGGAAATACCACACTCACTTTTATAACCCATTGCATTCAATTTCCATAGAAATTACAAGGCAATAAAAGAAGAAGAAAAAGTGGTGATATCCTTCTACTATAGTATCTGCAGGCAGTTGCTTAAAAAAAAAAAATTATTCTATTTTACCTGTGGTTCCTGATGCTTCCTTTTTCATAAAGCAGCACAGAAGAAGTCACAGTTTCAGAAGAAAGGCCAAAAAATGTTGTGAAAATGCAGTGGACTTTTTTTCATAAGAGTCTGTTTGTTGAGTAAAACTCCTGGAATACTAGCACATTATTAAAAAGGCAGCAAGAGAAGCATAACAGCTAATTGTTGCAGTAGGACTTGTTGAAGTTCAAGAACACCAGAAAAAAAAAAGAATATTGTTCCTTCTGTGCTTGATTGTAATAGTTCAGATGTAGCAGCAATATACCAGTTCAATTAATCAAGTTAAAATATGTAAATCCAAGATAGTAAAAAACACTAAAATCTTGAGCACGATATAAATGGGAGATAAAAATCAGATATAGAAAGAAATTATTAGAGAATTTATATTATAGATCTTGTGTCAGAATATACAAGATATAGACTGTTCTATGATTTTGAATGAGTAGCCTAAGATGAAAAATATAACTTCATTAACATAGAAATTCAAATAGCTGTATTTGTACTATGACAAAAGAGATATTTATTTCATTGTTAAAAAAAATTATCTGGTAGGTTATGTGGAAAGTTGTAAATGCCTGCAACTCAGCAGACCTTGCCCATGGTAACTGCTTCATAATGCACAGTCATAGGTAGGCTCAAAAACTGGCTCATCAAATGCCAGTATATGCAGTCAATGTTATCAAAATCTGAGCAAAATTCAAACAATAAAATCAAATTAGAAGAGGCTTTGCTTACAATAATGTTGCCAACTGAGCATCTAGGTGTTGTAATCTTGCAAGTCCACAAAAAAGCAGAAATGATAGAAGCAAATCAGAGCTGGAAGTCAACCTGGGCCTTTCAGGGGGCAGTCTCACTGTAAACTCTAAATGATTAAGAAAGAATGAGACTTCAAGGTTGTAATTTGATACTGTTCAAATGGGTTCAGGGTTGTTCCTGCTTATAGCTGAGGACTAGGCTTGGAACTCACAGACCACAATATCAATTTAACAACTTGCTTTTGTGTAAATCACAGGAAAAAAATAACACAAGTAATATAACCATATTATAGAATAAGATGTAGGATATTTATAATTCCACCTATTGCTGTCACATATAGAAGCTAGAAATCAATTACAAGAAAAGCTCTTTTCTTTGCATGGGCACTGTTTAAGTCCCTTTAATTCAAATGTAGACTTGGAAGAGCAAATTTTGCATATTGGTGGAAGTTCTTTAAATGGAATTATATTTTTAATACAAAACTTCATAAACATCAGAAGAACCATACTGGTCTAAGAATGTTACCCAATGTGAAAGAGATTGCTCTTCTCATTAATTAATCCTGTTATTTAATGAATAGCACTGATGGTGGAGTTAGAGTGTTCATCCCAAAGAAATCATAACATGGAAACAGCAAGGGAATGATGATCCTTCTATTCTTCTCTCTTTCTTGTCAGTATACTGCCTATGAAAGGCTAATAAAATTTCACTACAGAATTTATCAGTATTATTCAGTACAGAATCACAAGTGTTGGGAGTATACATAAGACAGAAAAGAAAGATTTGAAGAGAACAGTGATTCTCCCCTAAATTCAAAGCTATTTCTCCTGAGTAGTCACCTGAATATGACATGACTTCTTAAAAATAATTATCTGCATATTTTTTCACCTGTTTCATTTTCTGTATGATGATATACAGTAGAAAAATGGAAAAAAAGTAGTGCTGGCTAATAAAATAAATATTCTACTAGTATTTTAAATGTTACTAGGATTTCTCATAGTCGGTAAAAGCCAGTAAATAATTAATTTACAGGGTAGAAAATAATGACACGCCTCTAATGTTTTTATTAAAGGGAATGTAAAAAACCTGGAAAATTTTGCTGACATACGCTTTCAGGAATTTATTTTATTTAACTTGGCAGATGGAAGAAAATTTTTAAGTCTGTTGAGCCAAATGACCTATATGCCTACTTCATGCTCCTCTCTTACCAGCCTCTCTGAAGCTGTTCTACTTTTCTCTAAAAGCATGTCCTAATTGTTATAAATTGCTCTATTAAGTGTTAGAATTTATGGCCAACAGTATTCAAAAATGAGATGCAGCACACAGATACACTGTGTGGACAGACAGGTTTTTCTGGGGCTCCTTGGCAGGATGTTACCAGGGATAAGGAGCAAGGGATACCAGTCACAAACAGAAAAATGTTCCTGGGCAAATAATGTAAGTTCATTGTACCAGGGGAAGGAGGAGGGGAAAACCACACCTTTACTACACAAGGTTGTAGGAAGCAGACATCTGCAGAAGCTCTCCTCATTTGTGTGTCGAGTTGCAGACCTCTCACAGACTTTACAAGTTCAGTTGCTGGATTTGCATGGTATTCCCAAAATCAGCCTTGCTACTTTACTTTCATTTCTTAAAGCAAATGATGTGGCACTTCAAATGACATCAAGTTTTTAAACTAATGAAAATCAACTTTTTTAAACATGATAAAAAAAACCTTCACAAAATTAGAAAGAATGAAAAAAAATTTCCCTTTATTTGCATATGCAAAAGTAGTGCTGTTTAATTGAGCAACCCAGTAGAAGAAAATATGGTTGGTTCAACAGGTCTTTGTACTTCAGCTTTTGATAATATACAGTAAATTGGAAGGGATTTTGAAAGTTACTAATGGGCAAGTCACTGATTAGGTGGAAATTTATCAATACAACAGGGTAGATAAGAAAATATATGCCTCTGGTGATTAAGAGTTTGTTGAGATTTTTTTGTCTTTGGTTGGTTGGTTGGTTGGTTGGTTGGTTGGTTGGTTGGTTGGTTTGGTTTTTGGGGTTTTTCTTGTGTGTTTGTTTGCTTGTTTGGGGGCTTTTTGTTGTTGATTTTTTAATAAAAGTCCAGGAGGCAAGAATACACTGAAATGAGGAGATAATTTTCTGAAGTCTATGTAAGAATCAGAAAGGTCCTAGTTTTCTTTAATTTTTGCTCTAATATTAATGAAAGATTCACAGAAACTTGAGCATATTTTCAAGGGCTTTGTGACCTTCCATGAAACAATGCCAAATAAGTAGTAATAAAATATTTCTGTAGAACTACCTCCCTTACTATTTTAAGATTCTGTTTTTCTCCAAGCGCCTTTTTGTTGCCACTGGGGGTGACAGAAAGAGATCCATAGCATTGGAATAAATATTGCGTAAGATCCTTGCAAAACAGATGCCTCTATAGAAATTATTTTCCATCCTCTCATTATCATGGAAAGTAGTCTTTCAACCATCTTCAAAACCCCTCCCAAAAATGTGCTCTGAGCTCATCTACTCGTGTCTGTGAGCCACCTGCATGTACATCTGGATAGGAAATGCTGGTCATATTGGCTATCATTACCAACTGTTCTTCTGTTTTCCATTTCCAAGGACCTAGTGTTGCAGTAACTTGTCTTTCTGTTTACATTGCATGCAAATATTTTGCTTGGTAATGCTAAAGTGAACAGTGAATATAGTTCCATATGATTAGTGCTGTTCCACATGGTAGCTGGAATCTGTTCAATTTAATGACCTTCAAGTGGGATTTTTTTTAGCCAGGCTGCCTAATTAGATTTCTGTATTAACATTAGAAATGCCCTTCTGGGTGATGGCTGAGGGATTTTTAGTACTGCATTTTGTCTCTGACCTTGGCCAGTATCAATGTATTTTCATTTTAAACTGCCATGCCTGAATACAGGTGGGTTAACAGAGGATCCCAGGCAGTTTTAAGCAGTATTGCACTCTGTTGAGTTACCATATATAACATGTACCCTATGCCTTGTTTTGCCTCATATTGTTCTCTACCATGGCTAGATTTGACATTGCCTGTAAATGTTTAGGCAGTTTGATAGCTGTTAAGGTTCTCAGGATATACAGAGATGAAATGGGCTTTACTGCCTCTAAATTAAACAGAAGGAAGTGATGAAATGCCTGTGAAAACCCGGATAGAAATCTGTTAACAGCAAGAATTTTGATTCCTCTGCAGCCTTTCTAGTTTTGAAACGACAGGTTTTGCATGTCTTTTGTGGTGTCCTAGCACTTTTTTTCTGTTATGTTTAAGGAATACGTACTTGAGAGGGAAAAATTCCTATTGTTACCTCAAGTATTCTACCTTTTGTGGTGGATTCAGATCTTTCTTCATTTTGTGTCACAGTGCTTTGTGTGTGGAGCAATGGGGAGGGGAACCAAAATCAAACAATGTGCTAAAGGTTGCAATATCCTTAATAGGATTATAGAATGTGTTGCACACTGTGTCTGAACAGAACAGGATCACAGAAAAGAAGGCAGGTCAACTTGTTGCCTGCTGCAGAAAATTTAGCGGCAATGGAAAAATGTCTATGCATATAAGAGAAGCAAGGGACTCAGATTAAGAAGCTGGCAGAATCAGCAGTGAAAAAAGCCAAGAAAAACAGATGCCAGATCTAAATACCAATTCTGTAAGGACTGAATCACTTATTCAGCAGCCATACACTGACTGCCTACAATAATTGGCATGGGTACAATGCTGTTGTCTGCTTGGGGAAGAGTTTTTGCATAGTCAGATTGAAATTATTCAGAGAGGTCAAAAATGGCTGTGAAATCATCTCTCTATTTTTTGTTCATACAGATACCATAATGATCCAGATGTCTACCCTTCTACAAATCACTGAGTTGCTCTCTGGGCTATAAACATAATGTTCAAAACATATTTCACAGCTTAGAATACATATTCCTGTCTGATACTTTCAATATATTTGCAATATCTGTTAAATCATATCTTTGTCAGCTTATCCTCTAATAAAAAAGATATTATCAACTGTAAAAACATGGATTAGAATGATCGATATTGTGCTGCTTAATCCTATATGGTTTGGAACTTATTGAAAAAGCTGTTGTTGATATGACAAGGCATTTGTTCATGTTTTAAAATGGCAGTGTCTTTTCTCACTTTGGAGTTTGTATCTAAATCTTGTAAAAGCCTAGCAAGTAGGATGTTGGGACCTTGAGAGCCACCAAGTTCATATCGCTGCTCCCACAAAGGACAAATTGTACAACAAAATTTCTCATAACTGTTTGTGTAATCTGTGTCTTAAAACCTTTGATGAAAGAGACTCTCTGGTCACATTCAGTAAATCAGTGATAAACAAAAGGACACTGTGGAAAATGGGCTTTGAACTATCCAAGTTCTGCAGGTAAATAATTGTTTAGAGAAGCCTTCATTGCATAGTGCATGCTCTTTGCCTGGAACCATTTCTAGTCTTGCTATACATGTACATAGATACAGTAAGAAAAAAAAAAAATAGAGCAGTCAATGGCTACATGCTATAGTATTGCACAAATTAAGAAGTAGAAATAAATTGTGCTGATTGCAATATTTTAGGATGATGATTCTTGAAGGAGGTTTTTTTACTAACATACTTAATAGTTTTAATAGATACTCCAATATTTTAGGTTTATTTTATATAAAAGTTTGTCTGTTTTTTAAGATGGAAGAGCAAATTGTTATACCTGGTTTTCCATGTGGCAAATTTAATTGATTTTTATTAACAGTATACTGGTATAACAACTTGATTTGGATTCTTCAGGCAACTCTCAAGTTTCCATAATATATACAGTTGGTTGCGGTCAGTGAAAAAGATGTCGTTCCATACTGCATAAAGCAAGATTATAGGTTATTTGCTAATTTAATATTAGAGAAATATACTCTCATTTTTATCTTAGAATTTGAGAGACATTGGTGGAAACAAGTCTTGCCTGCCACTCCAATGCTTAATGTTGAAAGTTGGGTTTGTTTTGGAACTGGTGGAATAGCACTGCTACCAGATTGAGTGTGTTTTCAGAGTTACCATAAGGCAGTATCTTAATACCATAGTAATTCTCTAACATGGAAGAAGGAAAAAAGTATGATATCTTATAAATGAGTGGTAAATATTTGATCTTAAAAATTACTTTACTAAATATTAAGTGATAAAAGTAAAATATCAAATAATATTAAGACTTCTGGCTATCATAGATTAATAATTCTTTTCTTGGTGCTGTTCTTAAGTATAAAGATAGTATACTGATCATTACACTAATTTAGCTACTTAGTTTGTGTATATTTGAAAACTAATCCTTGCATTTTCACCTTAATGTGTTGATCTCTTCTGTTGTGAAGGTGTTGCAGAATGTTTCTAGACAGTTATGTTTCAGTTGAGATGTGAATAAAATTCAGTGTAGGGTAAAGTGATTCTGATGCAGAATTTATGAAGTACATTAGGACTGTATAAGAGAAAGAACTGGCAAGACAGATAGCTCGACGTGTATGCCCAGCAAGAGATAAATTCTTGACCAAGGATATATTGTCTAAACAAGCTGGTATAGCAGACTGCTTCTTGTTGGGAGATAAAACTATGGAAAGAAAATTTTTGTTTTAAAATTGAGATAAAACTCTATTTTTAAAATTTTACTGGCAAAATTTTCCAGGGGCCATCAAATCTTTAAAATATTTCTCTACATTCTACTTTTCAGAGACTGACAAAATTCTCTGCTTAGTTACCTATCTAAAATTTATTCTAAATAAGGCAGGGGACAGGATTAAAAAGAATTTTAATCCAAGAAAAACTTCACAAATTAAACCTGACACCTGATGGGAAAAGTGCTGACAATTTTCAGCTTACAGGTAGAAGAAAAAAAAAAAAAAAAAAAACAGAGTTATTTCAGCTCAGTTGTAAAACCCAATATATATAGATAATTAACTCTTAAAAACTGGGAGTGGTAGAAAAAATAGAAGTGGAAAACTTTGTCAGAAGAAATAAGGGGAGAAAATATGGTCACAATAGAGGTTGTGGATAATACCCACAAAATGTGATATATAAAGAAATAAATACCCCTTAAGAAATCAGTAGGAATATAAATAAAGCCTGCAGGTTATTTAAAAGGTTTTAAGAATTCATAGATTAGTTTTTAGATTTTATTAGTTTAGATTACATTACGTTCATGGAGTCAAGTAGATTTGAAGAGGGATTTACAGTTTCAGTCGGAGGCATGAATGAGTGACAGCAGTCATAGAGCCTAATGCACTTTAAACAGCTGTAGAGGCTCCAGCCAAAGGCTGAGTTGTATTCTGTATCCCTCAACATCCACAAGTGAATGTCTGAGAAAAGGAAGAGCAGGACAAGGTTATAAAATGACACTTCTGTGTAATGCTAATTTCACGCTCCAGCTATTTTCACATTGAAAGTCTCCTGAGTCTATGTGGTCCTATTAATTTGCATGCCACCATGAATTTCTCTTCCATAAACCTTTTCAGTCTCCCAATCAACCAACCTACATGAACTTCTTGAATCCACATTAGCTTTTACAAGGTCTTTTGCACCTACTTTTTTCTGTCTTGAAATGTATCACTACCAGCTCAATTTGACACCTCTTTCCTGCCCTGGAAAAGAAAATGAACAATTTCTGTCCATCTTACTTTATGCCACTTGCAGTTTATTATCCTCTATCTTTTCTCCTTTTATTTTTTCTTTTCCACCAGGAAAAGTGACAAGTCAGTATACAGAAATGCCTGAGATGTTTTCTAATGAAATAAAAACATATATATAAAGTGCTAAAGTTTACTGATATGTGGGAAAACTTAAAGCATAATTAATTGATTATACTGTGATTAGCAATTTAGCACTCACCAAATGGAATAATTGGAGAGAGATGTGACATATCCACAGAGATTTAGCTGGATCAATATACTTCTGTTGATTTTATTGGTTGTATGTAGAGTTTTATGTGATAATTTTGTTTCTTTACCATGCAGAATTGAGCAAGTCATGAAGAGTGCTTTCTCTTTGTCTTTTCCTTTGATATTGCATAGTTTAACAAGTGCCACAGAACAGGGTTCATTACAGAGGCAGTTAATTATTGAACTAATCAACTTTCTTGTCAGATAAACTGGAATATTTTGTGTTTTATATTCCTGCTCTTCTAAACCATTTGTAATAGGTTTTTTGTTATCAGAACTTTCCCTATTTTCTGTTTTTTGTCTCTTCACTGCAGACCATTCAGTTTCTTTTCCATTTATACAGTCTCAATTCCTTCTTTTCATACATTTTCCCCCTTGTTGGTCTGAGGCTCTTTTAGTGATTCCCTTATATGCTATTTAAGACCATCATTATCAGTGGTCAGAATGACTTTGAAGAAAAGTTGAATCTCCTGTTTCAGCAGTATGGGAGGCAATTTACAATACCTGCCATTTGTCACTACAAAATCAGAATTAGAACAAATTCTAAGAGAAGAATCTAACACTGAAACTCCTCCTACCTAAAAACTTTTATGTTGGCTAAAGTCCCTTAGTCAGCTCAGGGAAAACTGCACCAGAAGTAGTCAATCCAAGACATGAGAACTTGTGTTTCAAGATCAAATTCTAAATATATTCAGTTTCCTATTTCTTCTGAATGCCCTTTCTTGACTATTGATATTTTGGGGATTTAGTAACTATTATTTTAAAGACTAGAAATATAATTCTTCTTTCTCATATATTTCCTCTTCTCATTAAATCTAATTAAGGTATTGCTTTATATTGATAAGCTGGCCTCACTGATAAAAACCTCCAGCCTCTATTTGGCTTTGGAGCTCCCTGCTCACCAAACCTTAGTCCTTGAGAAGTTTCTTTAATACTGCTACTCTCTCATTTTTAAAAGACAGTGTTCTAAAGAAAAATAGCCTTTATTTGTCTTTCTGATCTGGCACTGACTGCTTTCTATCTCCAGCTACCCATGCAAAGAGCCTTACTCATTTCCATCTGGGGACAAATACTTCTAGTCAAGACACACATCAAATCTTCTTCCCTTTTCCTTGTCTTCCTTCCTACAAGAGACATAAAGAACTGCAATGAAAAACAAATGCATGTATAAACAAGCATTCAGAGGATCCAGCAACAAATCACACAGAAGGAAAGCAATGCAGAGAAGGAAGCTGAAAAGAGCCATCAAGTTTATCAGGAGGCAGTGATCAGGGCTAAAAAAAAACTGAGGTAGTCACCCATGGCAAGCACATGGCAAGGACATCTGGATAGACATTGTTAGTTTGCTTCTGTGGTGATTCTTTATGAAGGCTTAGTTTCACAGATGAACAGTTTGCTAACTAACCTTCATTCTACACCTTCTTATATTCAACCTTGTATATTTTAACACCAGCAACTCTCTTGAGAAATTATAGAGATGTTGCAGCAGGACGAAAAGAACTATCTTTTCCCCCTCAAGCTGTAGTATCTGAATGTAAGGAAACAAGAACCCAGAACCTGGGACATCATCTCTTTGCATAGTCTAGAGCTGAGTGCTCCAAACCTCTGACACTGACGAAGAAGGAGGTTGTTGTTTTTTCTGCTAACAGAATGAGAATTAACTCAATCTGAGATTGCATTTGAATCTTAAACAATTCTGGTATTTTCCTAGAATGAACCAGGCAGGGAGACACATTTTATGAAGTGTCTTATATATGTCTTTGAGTCACTTGCCTCTGAGATCCAACAATCCACTCCAGAACATTAGAAATAACCAGAAAGAATTTGTTGAAACTAAAGAGAAGTCAGACATATCATCCTATGAATTCTGCAACTAAGAATATATGGGATTTTAATTCTTTTCTTTTTTCACTCTTCCAGAAAAAAGAAAGGTATGATATGCTGGTCCCAGCTTATAGGCAATCTTGCACTCAGCTGCTCTCTCACTCCTGCTCCTCAGTAGGACAGGGGAAGACAAGAAAAAACTGGAATGGGAAGCCTTTTGGATCATTATGGAGTCAGGAAGACAATTTACTAATTATCATTGTCAGCAAAACAGCCTTTATTTGAGATTAATAAATTTATTTTCAATTAAACTAAATATGGAATTACTTATTTGGGTATTGGAAGGAGAAGGACAGTAAACCAAACATTTACACACTTAGAGAAAACACCCTTCCTCCCCTTTTTCCCACACTAAACTTCACTCCTAATTCCTGTTTCCTCCTTGTTATTGCCATAGGTTACAGTCAGTCCCTACAGCGAGGTAATGCACCATGCAAGGTTGGGGAAGTGTGTGTGTATGTGTGTGTGTATGAGAGTTACAGTCAGTACCTAATGGTTTCCTCTGGCCACTCCTTGCTTTTCATTTTCTCTCCTTCTGTGTGGGTTCTTTGCACCACTGCAGCAGAGAAAAGCACCTGAGTTTGGATTGAGTTAGCTTGACTTATTCAATTTTTTTTTGTTGTTTCCTTTTAAGAGAATATGTCTTACAGTTTGTGAATATTAGAATTCCAGCCTGGTACTTCTTTGATAAAAATCAACAGGATGTGGCTCATATAGGAACCAGCTATTTTTAGGTGAAATTCTTGAAGTGGGATATAATTTTAAGTCTTCTCTGCATTTTTATTTCTGAAGCTGCTTGCCAGGCTTGAATGATACATGATTAATAATTGAGCACATTATATTTATACATTCCTTTACAATAGATAAATGAGAAGAAATCAGAAAATTCAGGGGACAAGACAGAGAAAGGCAAAACCATGCTCCTATGGTAGATCATGCTAGAAAGACATGAGCTGGTAGTGATAGTAAATTTTATGCCAAGCTACTTGTCTTTAATTTTATGTATTACTTTTTACACTCCTTCATACATGTCCCATTCACTCTTGCTCAAATGAACTGTTGTTGTAACTGCATTAGGATAAGGCTAGACTCTCCCAAAATACATGCTGTTTAATGGGGATAGAAGTCAGTTTAAAAACTTGTCAGTTTAAAAACATACAAGGTCTGTTTCTCCCAAATAAGATTCTATGTAGTCAGCAGAATGGCCCAAAATCTTAGGCTAAGTTGACACATTTTCTTGGCATGTGACAATTATCTGATTGTACTTCCAAGCAGAGCAAAATAATATTGTCAATCAACTTCATGATAGCATCTTATGAATTTTAAAATAAGAGTATCAGTTACTCTGTCTTAAAGAGATAGTACTAATGCTCTACTTGTGATATATTGAAGTAACTACCCCATCTACCTTTCTTTCCACTAAGAATTGCTGGCAGCAAATTGATTATAAACCACCAGTGTCTTCCTTTTGATGCTTAAAAACTTACAGGGAAGGCTATGAAAAAGCCTATTGTTTTTTGCTGTTTTATTCCAAACAAAATAGGAACTATAGTGTAAAAAATTAGAAAATTTTGAAACAAGACTTTGTTGGAAGAGTAGTTTAAAAAGTAGTTTAAAAGTAGTTTAAAAAGGCATAGACAGCATTTCAGTCTTAGCAATTGCCATGGTCCTTCCTGTGTTCCCAGTCAGAAAAATGTCTGAAATCTCTGCACTGTCCATTTTTGCAGAATGTAATGAAGTCCACCTTATTCACTATCTAGTGCCATATCTATATGCTTCTCAGAGATAAGCAAAACTATTCTCCTAGAATAATTTGTACATGGAATTATATGTCTAAGGGTTATTTCATTCCTCACCAGCAGTAGGTGTTTGTTATCTTTACTTTTTAAACATGAAGATTCATATTCCTAGAGTCATAGAATAATTTAATTTGGAAAGGATCTAAGACCATCAAGTCTAACCATTAACCTAACAAGTCAAATTCCCTACTAAATCATATCCTATCTAAATGTCTTTTAAATACCTCCAGGTATACCACTTCTCTGTGTAACTTGTTCCAGTGTTTGACAATCTTTTTGGTGAGATAATTTTTCCTAATATCTAAACTAAATCTCCTCCAGCACAAATTGAGGCAATATCCTCTCATCTTGCTTGTAACTGAGTAGAAGATACTGACCCCCACCTTGTTGCAGCCTCCTTTCAGGTACTTGTAGAGAGCAATCAGGTCCTTCCTAAGCCTCCTTTTCTCCAGGCTAAACAACCCCCACTCCTTCAGCTGCTCCTCATCAGATTTGTGCTCCAGACTCTTCACCAGTTTCACTGCCCTTCCCTGGACATGTTCCAGCACCTCAATATCTTTCTTGTAGTGAGGGGCCCAAAACTGAACACAGAGATTTGAGATGCAGCATCACCAGCGCCAAGAACAAGTGGATGAACTGTTCCTCAGTCCTGCTTGCTACACAACCACATGAGCCTTTTAAAAAACTTCTTTAGGTTTTATTATTATCTTCAGTGTCCAGTTTAACTTCGAATTTTGCTATTTATCTCTAGTACTCATACAGTTGCTTCTTAGGATACAGTGGTTTCAGCCATCACAGCTCATTTTGAGTTAGATCTTTATCCCACTGCCACATTCACTGGTATCAGTGTTGTCAGGAATAATGAATTTAAACCTGCAGGTAGTTTTCTTCAGCAGCATACAACACAAACATATGTCATATCATTTTATTACTTTCAGAGTTTATTATGTAGCTTGTTTCATATATGCCATAATATATTTTCTACTTGTTTGCCCATTAACCACTACAATGGTGTTTTCATTGATTCTGACAGATTGAGCACATTTGTCTTTCTCTGCAATATCTACAGTTAGCACAGAAACAAATTATTCCAGTGTTAGGAGCTTTGTATGCTGGTTCATTAGCAGATCTTGTGTCACTTTCCTGAATGGTGTTCTTTTGAAATCCCCACCCTGACAGCTATGATTGTTTTACAACATTTCTGCTGCTCCACTTGTTTGTTGCCATTTTACAGCTGGGCAGTCACAGCCTTCAAAGATGACCAGGTGAAACAGATTGCACAAGTACTTCTCATACTCTTCAGCAAGGCTGTACAGCTTAATATCTTAAATTGTTGAAACAGAATACTGACTACAATAGAGCTATCCACAAGAAAATGAGGACAAATAGAATATTTTAGAAATTTGCAACAGGAATGTTTTAAGTAGATCCTTTTTTTTTTTTTTTTTTTTTCCATATATAAAGGCAAATCTTTCTGAACAGTGTCTCAAATATGACTTGCATATAAAAAAAATTAATCTTACAGTACAATATTACGTCTTTCTTTTCCTAAGGAAAACCTGATTGTATTTGCCCAATGAATATACTTGAAGGCCCACATACTTCCATACAACTTCTGTGGCTTTTTTCTGTGTTCCATATTTCCAAGGACTACCAAAAGCCTAGTCTGATGAAAAAATGTGAGGCTAATAAGAAAAAAAAAATCACTGCATACATATTTCCAGAATAGAATTGCCATTATTGCTGACAGCTACTGATCAGTAGGAAAAGTGTGAAGAAAACACAGGTCCTCCATCTGCTTCATCCATCTGCTGAGAAAAGGAACTGTGTTACCATTAGCAGATCTGTCTCTATAATTCTGTGTCTTCTATGGACATTTTCATGACAGATGTCTTAAACATCTATACTGTTTCCCTCTCTTCATAGCTGTACTAAATAGCATTTAATTTTGCAAACAACTCTAAGTTTGCTATTTTTTGAAATAAAATGCATAACAATGCATAATACCCAGATTTCTCCTTATATTTCCTGATTATAAATCAGTGATTCTTTAAAGTATCTAATAAATGAGTTTGGCTTAATATTAGATATACTTGATAATTCACATTTAATAGTTTTTGACTGAGGATTTTGGCACAATGTGTAATTTGGCTTCTTTCTGTTTGCCTATATTGTATTTCAATGTTGACATACCGTTCAAAAATGAAAGAAATAAAGATGGGATGTAAACTTCAGGTCAAATAGTGTTCTCCAGGTCCATCTGTGGAGGTTATTGTTGGTCATTATTTCTGCTGCTGCACGAGCATCATAAGTTCTTCCAAAATTTACTCCCTTGTTAAGTCCAGGAAGTATACTGGAAAGGTTAAATGTAAGGTTCAGATCACTATCACTGGAATCACTCCAAGAGCTTTCATCTGGTCACCTCCTTTCCTCAGCATTTACATTCCTGATTAGAAGAAACTGTGTTTTTGTTTTGATTTTTGAGGTTTTTTTGGTCAGGTTTTTTTTTTTCCCCCCATTAATGCAAGTAGTTCTGGCCCATAAGCAGCTTTAGAATACTACTGGGAGACTTTTTAAGCCTGTTCTGTTATCTTGAATGTGGGAACTATTTAGAAATAAAACTCCAACAAACTATATACAGTGCTTATGAATTATGCAAACATTGCCTTACTTTTTAAAATAAAATTAACTGAGACAAAAAACACTCTGTCAAAAATAGTAAAAAAAGTAATCATAGAAAATTATTATTCTGTAAAAAATATTCATCTTCCAGTGTCCTCATTAATAACCATACATAGGGCAGAGATGGAGAGAAGGAGACAGCTGAGTCTCTTTGGTGTTGCCATTGTGCAGTTGCAAAAGGTGGACAAATACTTTCCCTGTTCAAGGCCCTAATTACAAGACTTTATTTCATATCTGTGGGTAGAGTAATAGTTTTGGAAAAAAAACTTTGTATTTTACTAAAGAAATTGCATTCAATTTAATTGTTTTTCATCTTATTGCAAAGTTGAATGACCACCCTGTAAAGGATCTTCATTGCTGGCTGTTGTAGCAAAACAGAGTCACAACTCTTCTCTCTTACACAGGATTTCAATTAGTAGGTGGAACAACCAGGAACCACTTTCCCCTGTCTTTTTTTCAGTGCTTAGCCCCATTGAGTAGATTAAACATATGAACAAAAAAGAAAATGTATCTTGTGCCCAAACCACCAAAGAAAAAGACATTAAGGTGGTTTAGTAAACATGTTGACATATATTTTTTAAAAAGTGTGGATTACTTATTTTCTATTATGATGAAAAAACAGTATTTTTTAAACCAGACCTATTGCTGGTTAATATCTAGAAACTAAAGTGTATTGTAGATGATCAGAAATTTTTGAATCTTTTTTTTTTAATCTATAGTTGACAGTGATTTAAGATTCTTTTAAATAATTTGGTTATGAAGACAATCAGCAGCAATGAACATAATCTTCTATCAGAAGCAGCAAAAGAAGTTATCATTATCATCTACATCCTTCCCAATTTTATATACAAGGACATTATATATAATATATATAACTTTCCTTAAAAATATAAACCTCATATAGTTTAAAAGGGTATAGTTATACAAGTAATTTTAATAAGGAATTTGTTTCTTCAAAGATTTGAATGAAATAGTTTATTTTAAGCAGCGAGTTGTCTGATGCAATCTTATCTCTTGTTTTTCAAGCTCAAGGCATATAAAAACAAGAAAGGAATTAATAATCTATTATGTATGTTTTGGCTTCCTTTTGGAGCTGTCACTCAGTAAATAGTCTCATATACACATAAGACCTCTTTTTGTGCTGTAATATCAGTGTAAAGGAGCATTTCAATAATTGAAAAATTAATTTGATCCCATCTGAGGGCGCTCTCTATTATCAGAATGATAGAGTTGGAAATCAAATTATATTATCCATCTATCTATCTATCTATCTATCTATCTATCTATCTATCTATCTATCATCTATCTATCTATCTATCTATCTATCTATGTATATCTATATCAAGATATATCTCAAGATATTTATAGGACACTGTAAAGAGTGAGAGTTAGGTTGTTGTTAAATGAAAAGATTGGGTTTTTTCCCCACAGACTTTTCATAGCAAAGGTTACATTATTTTGTCCTGTCACCTTGTAAGGAGTAATAAGATATATAGTATTATTTTAGAAGTTGATTGAAATGTTGGCAAAAAAAGAATAGCACAAAAAGGAGAATTTAAATAATGAATTGCAATTAAACTTGACTTTTAAGAAAGCCCACTTTTGTTTCTTTTCAAGCATCCTCAGTAATTCATTGTAATTCATTGTTACTGACTGAAATTGCTAAGACTGAAATTTAACTTTCTTTTTAAATTTTTTTTTGGATGAATAATACTAGAAAAACTATGCATAACCTTTCAATTATGTCAATGTATGTACAAACTTTTTGACTGTGAAATCAAATTAATCAGTATTTAGGAAGCTCAGAACAAAATGAAGGCATGTATAGTGAGCTGCATTAATCAGTCTACTCTGTGCTTAGCATTGTTTAGCTGAGCTAATCATAGAAGATTAACCTTTAAAAATTTATATTACAAAGTATGATGATCCCATTCTTGGATCCTAATGCTTTTTTAGTTCTATAAACAACATTTGACATTTACCAACAGTAATGTCATGGACAAATGCTCCTATACCCTGAAAATGACAAAGGTTTGAAGTATTTTTTTTATTTAAGGAATTTAAGATTGACAGCAGTGCTGGTTCCATTTTTTAGGGGGAGGATGAGGAAGGGTTGGTTTTTTTTGGTTTTTTTTTTAATAACTCAAATGATGACATCACTTAAGACCATTAGAAGTTAAGATCATCAGAAATTTGAGATCATTAGAAGTTAAGCATTTAACACTGAAAAATATCAGGCAAGCTTTCAGGTTTTTGCACTGGTAACTGTTTCCTCATTTCATTTGAACAAAGTAAAAGTACTTTAAAGAATGAATGAAAAAAACCCTGATTTTAGGGTATGTTCTGGTCTTGAATCATAGTAGCACTGAATTATATGAAAAAGTATAAACTTCCAAATGGTCCTATCATTTTTGCCATTGTGTCTCAGTTTTATACCTACTTTGGATCTTTACCTTTGCTGAAATGCAAACATTAAATACTGAGAATGGAAAAGAAATAACAATCACTTCTGATAGATTCAATGTTTACCATTCAAATTTTCTAGTACCTTTCTTAGTCAGAGCTCTGAGGAACGTCAATCTTAAATTAGTCTGGCAAGCTTTTTTAAATCCGAGTCCTCCTCATGCTTTACAAATTTATTTACAAAGTCTACCAAATACAATTAAGAAACAGACATTCAAATATGTTATGCAGCAACTTCTATGCATGAAGAGCTTAAAATAATCTTGGTAACCCATTGACAAGGAGAATTTTTGAGACAGGCTCTGTTGCAGTACTAATCCCTGATAGTAGTACCAAAATGCCATGGATCTTTTTTTCATATAATACAAACATTGTCATTGACACCTCATGGGACCAGAACATGTTTCTTTTAGCCTGATGAAACATCAGGTCTCAAAGTGTGTGAGTGTAGATGGCATATACCTTGAAATACAAAAGTGTTTCATACTCACCCATGCTTATTCTTCTATTAAAATAAAACTTGTTGGAAAAATCTGAAGAAAGTCACCATATGCAATGAGGCTTTGGGAACACAAATTGAGAAGCATGAGTCATGTAAAAGACCACCTCAAAACTGGACTCTTTTTGTAAAATATTAAGGGCATTGAGTTGAGAAATGCTATGATTGCTAGATGCATATTGTCCTTCTAGACTCCGTACTCAACAGTGAACTTTTCAGGACTTGATTAAGCCACTTTTTAAAATAATCTACTTGTGTTAAATCCAAAGTAGAAGTGCACCTGCCAGAAAATGGTAGTAGTTTCATTCCTATGCCATATATTACTCATAACAGAATTCTTAGAAACAAGGGTGTCTACTGTATCTTAACTTCCATTTTGAGAAATTCTAGGAGCACCAGGTAGGTTCTTGATTTGAAGAACAGTTGTTAAGTCACAGTTTAAAATTTAGAAATGTGATATCTGTTCCTGTTAGGAGATGCTGCTGCAGCATCCTCACAGACTGGGAGAAACTAAAGCCATGCTCTAGATCTGCAGCCAGAAGGGCTGGATCAGCCTCATTTTAATAATTTGGTTCTTTTGTTTTGAGAGAGGAAGGAGGACTATTTCTGTGTCCTCTTTGCATCTCATGGGAAATTTAAAGGCTTTTCAAAAGTCCTACAGATTTCTTTTGTAGTTTTGTGTTTTTGTGGGTTTTTTGGTGACACAGTTTAAACAATAGCAGACCACAATATGGGAGTGTCTTCCTGGCTTGTATCACACTAATCCAAGTCTAGAATTCTGCTTTTAATTTCAGCTCGTTATTTAATCTGCATTCCTGGTACATGGTGATTTATATCCAAGCAGCTAAGAGTATAAAGCAAAACACAGTATCAGTTTAACATAGTAACAGCTTCAGCAATGTGAGGTTAGACTGTGCTGTCAAATGCCATATGTCATGATGGGTAGTCCCTATGTGCAAATATGCAATATTCATACATGATATATGGATACAGTAAACAAATGAAACACATGTGACATTAAGCATTTGGTTCCAGTTAAGACGAATGGAAACAGAAGTTTCCAAGCTCCAAGGAGTATATTCTCACATCATACAGTCATAGATATCTGTTTCAGAGAAAATGGAGATTTTTTCCCAGAACTCTCAAAGTTTGGTTCCACAGGTATGTTCAGAAAGCGAGACTTCAAAAAAGTTCTGACCCCTGACCTTTTTTTTCCTCTTTGCATCATCTCTGATCCACAATATTGGCTTTGATTCCGAACAGTTTAATGGAGACAGTTTTTAATTTCTTTGTCAGCAGATTGATAAATTGTTATAACTATGGAGAAAAACTTTCTCAATATACAACATTCCAAGTGGGTCATAAATTTTATGTTGAAATTAAAGAAATTTAGATCTTTTTCTCCCGAAGGTTTCTCCTGATTTGTTTATATTATGTCAAAGTTCCACTCTCTTTATTACTGCTAAGACTTGTCCAAAACCAAAGAAAGACTGACTATTCCAAGTCAAGTTTATACTACAGAATTTATGGGAAATTAGATCTGTGCAAATATGATATCCTCTTCCAAAGCATTAGGTTAACAAAATGTTTATTCTATGCCTTTATTTGATCTTTATCTTTTAAAAGTAATGGGGGAAGACATCAGATTTATGAGCAGACTGGCAAAATAAAAAACATACTTTTAAATTTCTTCTGCAGTACTTACAAAGTGAGGAGAAATCACACAGCTGACCACACTGCAGCTACTTAATGCAGCTATAAATAGATCATAATAAGCATGTGGTGTATGTGATTGTCTGTGAGGATAAATGAAAGGGTGTGAATTTTCAGCATCAGTGGAAAGAGAGGAAAAAGAAAAAAAACCTTCCTGATTGCAGCTGCAAATGATAGCAATTTTTGCTTCCTGCATTAATGAATGTAATTCATGTAACACATATTACATCATTCAACAGCAAAATTCTCACATTCCGTTCACAGACAAAAAGTATTTTAATTAAGAATATCAATGAATAATGACAATCCACTTTCAGAAAAAGCAAAGAAAGACACTTCTTTGGCCATGTAGAAGGAGCTGTGATGCAAATATATTTTATCAGAATAATAAATTCACTTCCCTAAAACTCTTTACCAAAAGAACATCCTTAAAGTCATGTTCTGGTTTATTTGTTTGTTTTCTGTTTCTAACCTTTTTTACGTGCAGTATTTGACTGCAAACCTGCATTTTACAGTCTCTAGTGATTCAATCACTTCATCTTCTATAAACATCACAAGTTCAAAGAGCTTTCAGCATCTGAACTCCAACACAACATACAAACTAAAATAATTCATTGTCTAGAGATCATAACAAATTTTAATGTGCATTTACAGAGTAAACAGAGGGCTGTAGGGGGTCAAACCAGTCAAAGTGAAGATATGCATTACAAAATCCACACATTACTGAATTACAAACTAAAAAGTGTTGTTTTGTCAAAAAAGGAAATCAAGATGTTTCTTGGTGGCACGACACATAGATAATATTAAAAACTGACTTGCATGAGGACCAAAGTATGTCTACTCTGAAGTTATATCACACAGACTGTAAGCAATTTACAGAATTTAAGTTAGTTTTGCATATACAGGAGTTGCAAAATTAGAGAAAACACACTGAAATATAGAACGCACACACACAAATAAAAAGGATGTATATATATAAACCTCCACATAGTCATCAGGGGTTGGCCTAAGTTGTACTTGCCACCATTGAACAAGAAACAAACAGAAGGACAGGGGAAAAAACCCCAAAGGGGAAGAAGAAAAAATGTATTGAAAAGCAGAAAGAAAAAAAAAATTACAAAATAAAAATATCCTCATATGTTTTTCAGAAACAACATTCCCTGGTCTGCAGCTCCTCTGTAGAATATATTTTCTCCTTCCTATTCCTCACACGCACACACACACCAAAAAAAAAAAAAAAAAAAAAAAAAAAAAAAAAAAAAAAGAAGAAAATAAAAAAAGGCTTTTTGATAAAAATTTGTGTGTATTCTATTTATGTTAAATCACTATGGTTTGTTTCCTTATTTGGCCTCTTTTTGCTTCCAGGCTGGAACGGTTCTTTCAGCGTAGAAAAACAAATGTCATCCATGGTTAATTCTGTAATACTGAGGACTTGCAGGCCAACCCCTGAGAAGTCAAGGATGAGGCTTCTCCTTGCCGAAAGAAAAGGAAACTAGGTCTTGCTGTTGCAAAACGTTTGATTACATCACACCAGTTCTCTTCAAATAAAATATCAGTGATACGCCAAAGAAAATAAGATATATCAAGAAAACATGTGGGATCCTCTTCTTTTTTTATATTTATTTTATTTTATTTTATTTATTTAGTAATTTTGTTTGTACTTCCTGAAGAAGGTGCTCCTTGTGTAGAGATTTAGAGTACATTGGGTGCAGAGTGGTGGTTGGAGGTTAGGGTCAACTTTGCTGTCCGCTCCGTGGATTTTACAGGCGATTTGCTCTTTGCTTTAAGAAGAGAAAGTGATATTGGAAAAAGTCAGCACTTTTAGATTAAAGCAAAGCACCCTTCACAAAGCCACAAACAAGAAGCAGGACAGAAAGTCCATGGCTTGTAGCTATCCTCGCACCTGCGGAAGAAGTTATAAGATATTCGCTCATCTTGCAGATTTCCAATGCTCCTTATAAGGCTGTTTTAAACATATACATTTATTTATTTAATTAGCTCGCCAGGTTGGCTCTGGTGCCCATGAATGTCTTGGCATGCACTGCAAATAACAACACATACAAAGTATTTCAGTCCCAGGGAGGTTTTTTTGTGTTTTGATTTGATTTTTTTTCTTGTCTGTCTTTTTAAACAATATTACCCAATGATACCATAAACCAAGAGCAACAAAGCCAAACACCTTCCACCTTAGAGTATTCTTTACAAAATCATTTCTAGCACACATCATTGACTGCTAACAAAAAAGTCATCTAGTAGCTAAAGAGTGTTTTCTTGTAAACCATAGGAGATACAGGCTGTGCTATTTACAAGGGGGAAACAGACTACTGCCAAAAGGTGTGGACTACTTATTTTTGAGAAATCATATTACCCAGACTTTGCTTTCTTTTTTAAAAAGCTATGGAATCACTGGTTCATATAATTATTTCCAAACCCATGACCTTATATTTAGTATGCTAGCAGAGTAAAAGTATTCAGGTCTAGACTGATTAAGCTGAAATGTTCATACACTAAGGACATGAGTATTTAGTTGTCTTACATGCTGAGTCTGAATGTTTGATAACTCCCCATATCATATAGAATTGCATTCAGAATTTGAAACTATTTAGTTGAGGTCAACACTGTAAATGTAATTTGGTAGCACTGTAAGTAAAAGTTCAGATGATAACAGGTTGATGCATGATTAATAGATTTTATATCTGTGTTGTATATTTGAAAAGGATAAATATTATTGATGGTTAAAAGCATCAGTCCTCTAACAGAGTAACAATGGTGTTATAAGCAATCCATTATAATGATAGACTTGTAATAAATTGTTGTTTCTTTGTTTTTTAATCTATTAATCATGTTTAGGATACTTTTGTAAAGAACTTAATATTAAACTGAATTATGGATTTCACTGCAACCCCCAAAAGCACATTTATCTTATCATAAGGAATATACACAGCAAAAGAAAAAGAAATCCAGGCAAGTGCTTGTGTTTTTTTTAAAGTTTTCAGATGTAACACTGTTCTCTGTATCTGCTAACTATAAGTGAAGAAAGAAGTATTTCTGTGCCTGTCTTTAGTAATTTTTTCCATCTTGAAACAGGGATAAACTAAGTCACAGATTTTATATAAACACTGCTTTGCTTTGGTAAATACATGGTGCAAGATGTTACATACGTAGTGGCTGCCATAAAACATCCATCCCTCTGTCACATACACAAGGCCTCCTATGTAATAGTGATATTTCAATTAGGCATGTGTGAACTGAATTGCTAAATAAACGTTAACTTTTAAATGTAAACTTGTCCCAAAGACATTACTAATATTTTTCCAAGAGAAGTCCAAGGGAACTTGGAGCTTAGTTTCTACTGAAAGAAGCCATGAGTTGGAAGCCTACTGTTCTCTTGCCCATCTGGGAACATTACTTGTACTACACTGCCATAGTTTGCTGTGCCTCTCAAGACACTTGTTCTGTACTGAAAATAAACAAATGCACCAGAAAATTTGCTGCAACTTTCTCCTGTGTGTTGCTCTCCAGTATTAATGATCTAGAACCAAAGAGTTCCATTTTTGGTTTTGGTTTTACTGCACATGACTTTGTTCTTTCTCTCTGCAAAACCTCTCATTTGACAGATTTTTATGAAAACTTTTCTTTCCCTAATGAGGTTAGCAAAACTTACTTAGAATCTTTGTTAGTGTTAGTCATTTCCAGATGTATTGAATTATTTTTACTTGTTTTATTCCATTTAATATTTTTTCTTCTTGATTAAATCAAGGAAATATGTCGCATTACAACACTAAACAGGTCACTGGAGATACACTTCATCTGCACAGAATACATATAATGGAACTAGGAAGAATCTCACTAATGTATTTTAAAAGAGTTTTTATAACAATGGTACGATTGAGAATTTTAAAGCTGGAATGTGCAGCAGAGAAAAGCTATGGTATAAAATAAATTTAACTCAAAATATGTCACAGTGGGAAAAGCAGCACATATCTGCAGACCAAATATTCTCTGATTTTTGTTTTAATTTTGTTGGGTTTTTTAAATAATGCAATCTGGAGATCCCCAAATTAGGGGAGTAATATATAATGTACATACATAACCTTTTTATTAGTAATGTTCAGTTTCTGCATAAATCATGACTTTCCTCCAATTCATTCCACATATTCTACATCCATGTTCTTCTCTAAACAGCAAATTTGTATATCTTGAAGGGAATTTAGATTAGAGTACATGCAGCAAGTTCATGCTAAAGCGATTCTGAACATATGGTAAAAAATTAGGAGAAATAATAACTAAAACAATTTCAGTTTCTATGTGAAGAAAGCTGCTATTAGGATTGTTGGGAAAAACCTGTAATAGACAATGTCCTCAGCAAGGTTTTGGGAATTTTAGATCTTTATCTGATTTAATAGTTTTCAAAATGATGTTTAATCCAAACAGAAATTTTGAAATTTTCAGTCATGTATCAGCCCACATAAAATTGACTTGCAATATACAGTGACATATATGGATATTAGGTGAGCTTATCTTTTCAGTTATAATTTATGAAATAAAATTAAAGCTTTAGTATACTCAGGTTTCATTTTTATTTTCCAGAGAATAAAGAATTGTATTTTTTCTTTCATGAACCTAAGTATTTGTTTAGATTTTGCAAGAGTGAAAGCTGAAAAGGCAGAACAAGAATATAGCAAAACAGAAAGTAACTTTTTCATATTTTTTCTTTTTTTATTCTGTTATTTTTGCTCATATTTTATTATTTTGTATTTCCTCTTGGAAAAAAATTGACAAAAAGTATCCATAAATTTTCATTTTGACTTAGACTCTGGAAGTCTTAGGGTGCTTAAATCAGAGACTCAATTCCACTGTATCCAAATTCAGACTTCCATGCAGGTGTATTTTCAGTCTACTATTCTGACTAGTACTTCAATAGTAACACCTGAACTGTGAGCATGTTAATGTAAGTTGTCAATCTGGCTGTGGATGTGCCAAACTGATTTCTCATTATCCCACCATTTCAAGCATTATTTTCTAATTAGCATAATGAGAGCTAAAAAAAATTTATTGCAGGTCAACAACACTGTGTAAAGCTGGACTGCAATTATGTAATCCTCAAGGACAGTCACTCAGAAGAAGAACTGTCATGTAATGTATGTGTATATTATTTCCACATTATTAATTAAACTCCACTTGATGCGTGGGTCTGACATTCTCACCACTCTCACAGTTTTGCCTGTCAGCCACGGGGATCCAGTTAAATTCTTCTTGTGAATATGTAAATCCTCATTAGTTGTCTTTTATTTCCTGCTCCTAACATATATCCAAAAGGGCAAATGTCCCTGAAATACTTAGGCTTTTCCTGTAAACAAATGCTATATTGCCAAAGGCATGTGATGATAAATTTTCGTGCAACAGCATGAACAGTTAGTTCATGCCATTAAAGTGCTTGACTCTGGGTTTTATTCAAATTTATGATTTATTTAAATGTTAGGAGCACAAAGAAAAAAAATAGTGATAAATAATTGTGATCCTAGTGTTTAAAATAAAAGAGAAGTCTCTGCCACAAATGCTTCAAGAATCATAGTGCTTGAACCCCACAGCTTAACATCAATTTTGCTCTGTTAATGAAATTAATTTTAGAGCATCTAAGTATAAAATAAAGCCACAAGAAGTTACAAATTCTTAGTAAAATGCAACTGGTCAAAAAGGTAGTTACTCATTCCATGTCTGAATGCAGTCAGACATGATCCCTCGCCTTCACTAAGATATTGATCAGACAAAATTTGTGTCTGATACATGGGATTTGGGGAGACAAGCAGAGATGGTTGATTAATTTTGCCCATTTATTTTTCACAACTGGATGAAACACTGAATTGTGAACAAAGAACCTGCCTCAGGAACTAAAATGTTAGCATCTTCTATTTTTAAGAGTATGTCACATGGTAAACCACCCTGGGTCTCAAACAGTTTGCATCTGCCAGAACTGAAGTTTAGCAAGTTTGGCATTCCTTGTGCTAAGGTTTAGGATTTCTCTGGGATTTAATAGCACTCAGCATTCTAAGCCTCAATACCTGTCAGATCCTCTGAAAATTGTCTCCTTACAGCTGTGTGTACAATGCACAGTGTATTCTCATACAAATAACAGAAGGAATTTGAAAATTCAACAACATTTCTTTAGTACTTTACTAAACATCTAAGTTTAGTTGAGGTATCCTTGAGTTTTCTTTAAGCAGTAGCACACTGATCACAGGAAAGAGCAATGCCTCAGTAGAGTCCTGATTTGTGTTGAAAGGTGAAATACAGCCAGTCACACAAAAGTTCATCCCAGATTTTCTGTGCTTATTACAATAGGCCAAAATATCAATACATATATTTCAGAGACAAATATTTGGGCTGTACTGGGTATGGTGCTTCCATCTCTACAGCCCTGGTTTTGCAACATTTAGCTTTGCTGTTAGATTTTAAATAACTCTTCTTGTCAGCCCCAGTTGAAACCACACAAAATCGTAATTTTGCATTATTTCCATGTAAAGTAATTAAAAGTTCACATGATACCTTCCTTAATTTTACTGGGGACATAAATTAACCATAAGATTACTTGGAGGATATTTGCAGTTCTATTTTCATAAATTTAGGCAAAACCAAGTACAGCTGGTTGTATTTGAAGTTTTATTTGAATATGTCTCACACAGGTTTTCAATAGATAGATTCTTTCCCTCTGGTCTACCAATTGCTATCATTCTTATTTCTCTGAATTGCATAAATCACAATTGTGTATCTTCTGTAGTGATGGGATAAATATATCCACACTTAGGAAGAAATTTTCTTATCCATAAGTGCAAAGTCCCCCTTTCCCTCTTTGGGGGAATGACTTCTCAACTGTGTTTTAGGGCTCAGTCATCTGTGTTTGATTTTGGGGAACTGAATGGCTGAACGAAGATGAGCAGTGCGTCATTCATATTCAATAAAAACCCTTTTGCTTAGGCTTTTCCTCTACCTTTCTCCATTGGCTGTACATCAATCAGCTTAAAATAGAGTGATTTGTTCATCACATACTGCAGAGGGCAAATGAATTTGTCCCATACACCAGAAGAAATTTAGAACAGGTTATTCAATTTCCCTGAAGTCTACTTAGACTGCATTCAGCATGTAGCTCTGTTCATCTGATGTCTATTCCTTTTCTGTTAGTGATGCCCAGAAGAAGACATGAGAGAAATGGATACTCTCTTCTAGATGGATATCCATTCTAGATGGATACTTAATCCTTAGCTTTGACAGACAAAGCACCCAGAGGTGTTCAGTCTTGCGATGGGGCAAAAAAAGTTACAACTTTCCAACACCAAACAGGGGAGAGATCTCTTCCAAAAATCCACAGTAACTTCTGGAGCCCTTGTGGGCTAAGGCAGGTCACAGCCTTTACTTTGCTGCCAGCTACACCTCAGGTCATGTTCTAATGCAAACATGAGATGGAAATACTTGGAAGAGAAAAAAACTAAAGGAGACTTCAAATATTGGTGGCATGTAGGAAAAATGATACTTAGCTTCAGGCAGTGATCCAGAATAAGCCATAGTAAAACTATAAAAGGACAACAGCAGCAGGAATGCAGAAAGAAAGAGGAGTGGGACTTGAATAGCTTCTGCATTTTCACAATGCCAAGATGGACAGAAGTAGAATTAAGGGTATACTAGTGTGGAATAACCTGGAATTTTACATTCAGATCACTTTCTACATCATTCCAGACATTAACTCCTTCCTAGGAACACTAAATTCTTGCAATTTTTGTCTTTCTACTAAAACATATATGAGAGTCACCACTCCCTGTTTAATTCTTTAAAAAGTGTCTTGTTCATATCTCATTCTTAAACCTCGTGGGTAGAGCCAGGCTTGCTAATTGGGCCATCCTGCAATATGAAGAAGCTAAGAGAATCTCTAATGTCTTTCTCAAAGATGAAAACAAGATCACCAAAATGATTCAACCCTGACATCCTTTTGCCTTGAGCAGACAGGAGGAAGGTATGAGATCTTTAAACACATAATTAAAATGGGTAATTCATCAACATTTATAGATGTCTGTACTTTTCTGATAAAAACAGCCAAAAGTGACTGTTGAGTTTGAACACAGCTTTTCAGAAAGATTAAATGGATAGTGTAGTAGCCTTAGTCAATTTCTGCACCTTCCCTGACCTTCTCAGGAGAATGACATTCTGCCTACAGTCACAAATGTCCAAACATCAGCCATTTGTAGCAGACATCCTATTTCTCCTCCTTCCTTTAGCTGGTGTTTGGACTTGCAAAGTTTTAAAATCTTTTCACATGTGTAAGTAAGGCATTGACTTCAG
Source organism: Erithacus rubecula (assembly GCF_903797595.1). Classification (NCBI taxonomy): domain Eukaryota; kingdom Metazoa; phylum Chordata; class Aves; order Passeriformes; family Muscicapidae; genus Erithacus; species Erithacus rubecula. The sequence continues at coordinate 82,127,565 of NC_136689.1, read as the reverse complement.
CTGTTTCTATTTCAGTGAGAGAGTACTTTTTGGGAAAATGGTTGCTGAAAGAGGTGCTTGCATACAGTCTGTGAAATATTAATGTTAGCTATTTAAATAAAACTTGTGTGAGAAGCAGTCCAGGAAACAATGCCTACTCCAGTAATTTAAAGCTGAGGTGGAGGGTGCAAGCTTAACCAAACACAATTGATAATTGGTATTGTTTCAGAACAACTGGCAGTAGGTTTTTTGACTGCTCTTATCAGCACTGGCCACGTTTCCCTCTCATTCTTCTCTTACATCCTATCTCTCAAAACCATGGATAAAAAATATCTTAGACCTTTTTAAAGTGTGACAGAAAAAATATAAACTGGTGCATTTGTATTTATCTGTATGAAGTGGCTGGTCCTAAAGCAAATGTAGGTTTTTTCTGACCATTCTGTGGTAACTCATCTTCTTCCTTACTTTTATATGCCCTATACTGAATGAATGTGAAATTTAGGCTGTTAACAAATATTCTTGAATTTACTTTTTTTTTGGTAGCCAGCTTGTGCTGTTGCAACTAAACATTACTCCAACCTGCTCAATATGTGACATGCAGTCCCCTTTTTCTCAACTTTCACACCTGACACTTAGGCATATGTCTGCCATACAGTCAAACCAAATGTCCTGCTTATATCATTTATATAAGAGCTATTTTCATGGAATTCAGCTAGTTTTCCACTGGATGTGTGTTTTCTTCTGTCTGATTCCTAGATGGTAAGTATTTTGAGGCAGGGACTATTCCTCTTATCCTTTGTTTTCCTGGTGACTAATGCAGTTGTTACAGAGATCAGAACAATGTCTCTGACTAACAGAAGGTGCCTCTAAGAGCTATGACTCACAAGTTTTTAATGAGTTTAGCTGTAGCAGTTTAAGATGATAGTGCCTCCATCTCTCTGCCTCCTCCTCTAATGGAAATTAAAGCCCCAATCATAGAAACAAACCCCATGCTATCTCTTCACCTACCTCAATTTAAGAGCTCTGTTTTTGTTTATCAGCTGTCATAGATGCCTTTATGTCAATATAGAGACTTGACACTGTGAACTAGGAAAGTTGAGCAGCTGACACCTATTTCCTCCATGCAGATTTGGGGCAATAATTTCTGATTCGAGCAAGACAAATACTTTGTGTTGCATTTTAATCTCCTAGAGCTAAATCAGTGTTGACAATCCAAAGCCTTCACCGTTGTTATTTCTGTTTCTCAAATGATAAAAAATAAAATTTAAAAAAAAGGATGCAAATAAAAATTTTAAAAATCACCCCTACAACCACAGTACACTAGTTTGAAAATGGTGGATTGTGAGAACAAAGCTCAAAGTAATTGTGCCAAATACATTTGAGATGTGGAATCAATCATAACCATGAAATCTCATTAATCAATATTCAAAGACTCCTTAGGAAAAAGGTCACTGAACAGTTTATATTGAATGTGTGGTAATAATTCAGAAAAGTACAAAATAGATAATTGACCTGTTATTTTGTCAGTGTTTCAGACAGGCACAAACCTATGTAGTCATACTATCTAACATTATAGTTCTACTAAAGGGCCTTGCACCCTCTGAATGTATTGCTCCCTGTGAGACTTAGTGCTAGTTCTTGGCTTCATGATTGATTTATTGTTGCTCCTTGACAAAGTATCTTGCCTTTTCAACATTCTTTCACAGAATGAACTGGAGATGGATACACCATCTTCTGTAGTCTTGTTGAAGTCATTTTTATAATCCTTATACCTCTGTGGCTGTGATTTGGTGGTCAAAATCCTCAGTCAGTGTCACAGGAAACAATAGCAGCTGAGGTAGTAACAGCAGTAGAAATACGAATGACAGCAGAAGTAGCATCCAGATTTTTTCTTTGTATTTTTGTTGGTTGATGAACACACAGATTGAATGTTTGAAGCACTGTAAATGGGGCTGTGTAACTAACTTTCACACTTTTATTCACAGAAAATAAGGCAGCTTTTTTCCAAGATAGTAGCATTCGTGAGTAGGTGGGGGAACAAATTTCAGTGAGATAGATCTGACTAGAACACCCACACACAGACAAGATAACAATTTGCACTGCCAAAAAGTGCAGTGGTAGCTTCCTTATGATAGGGTAAAATGGAGTTTGGAGTAGAGTCTTTTCTTCTCAAGGTAGGCAGCAGGATCATTAGTTGCTCTTCAAATACCATCCAGCTTTATCATCAACAAAAAAGAATTAATTGATCATTTCTGTAGTGTAAATATAGTAACAGTCTCTGGAATATCTTTGAAGTTTTGAAATTATTTAATCAATTATTTAAATTATTTAGTCAAATAATCAAATATAAAATCCCTCTCTAGGGAATAAGAAGATTCTGAAATTGTTGAGCTTTCTAGCTAGTCTAGGCTAAGGTTTCAAAGAGAAACATTAGAAAAAAGTTAATCAAAGGTGAAGAAAAAACATTCAGAAAAAAATGAAGCAACAAAACCCATTGTTAAGGATGCCCTCTTCCCCTGAATCTGTGAGCTGAAAAGTTTTCAGGTTTTTTCCTTCTGTTCATTCAGTTCCCAGAAAACTTCACTGTCCTATACTTTTTCAGGTACTACAAGCAGGGCAAAGCTTCTATTCTTCTTATAATTCATTCTCAAATTATGAGTAGAAGTGAATTAATCTTCATCCTCATCCTGTAGACAATTTTTTTGCTATTTTAGATGAATGACATCCTTTAGACTTCAGCAGAGTTGTATCTATTCCAGCCAGCAGATAATTGCACCCATTCTTTTTCATTTTATGTGATGCAAAGGATTTTCATAATGAAGTAGGACACCATAGATGGGAAACTTCCTGCTTCTCATCCGAAAAAAAGCGAAAATATCCTCAGCTTTGCTGCATATCTGTCAAGTAACAAATGGGTTGTGTTCTGAAGCAAGAAATCCCATCAGTTATTTCAAGAGCAGGCCCTGTCACATATGCTGCAATCTCTGATGACCCAGTGCAATCTGTCTGATTGTGAAGCAATGAAAAGCAATTTGAGTGAGCTGACAAACAAATCATACAGAGCTTCCCCCCACCCTTTTTTTTCTCTTCTTCCTTTTTTTTCTTCTCTTTTTTTACTGATTGTGTGCCCACCCTGCAATCTTTCTAGTGGTATTTACCAAAGAAAGTTGTATCCGGTATGCAGAATAGAACTACTGTGATTCTGCTACTCTGGGAGTTCTTGAGTGCTCTCCTACCAGACCTTTGTATGTGAATTTTGTTCTAAATGTGAGGTTAGTCTGAAAGGTTTATTTTTAAGCAGCTAAAAGAAAGGAAGATACATGATTAAGTGTATATGTAGCAGTGATAGACAGTGCAACACACTGGTAATGTTACTAGAAGAATAGGAAAGATCTCAGTGCATTATACAAACTGCAGTGCAGAATGGTAAAGGCTAAAATTATTTTCTTTGTACATTTAGTTTCAACTGTGTCTGTTCTCACTGATTCATGACTGGCTTCATAAGAGAAAAGTAACTAATGCAGCATCAAAATACCATAATTTTTACAGAAATATGAGTTACAGTGATGCTGTCATATATTTAACAGCAAATTCCATTATTGTCTCAAGAAATTTCAGAATATAATTATTTTCTCTTGTGATTTATTATTAATGTTTAACCATGAACATAACTAAGGTTGCAAATAATATCTCTGATTTCAGAAAGAATATGTTTGTAACAAAGCATACCTAAGTGATCAGTCTGGTATGGGCATGTGGGATTGCACAACTGCCCAAACTTGTAGAACAAGAAAAGGAAAAAGTAATGGCTGGTGATTGCTTTCTCTTCTTAATTCTTCAACCTGTGTTTTTATAAGAGGAATAGAAATGAATAGAAATTGGCAGTGGTATAGTATCAGTGATTGCTAAAAAGTCAGGGATGGTTACAAAAAGTAGATAATATTGTGCTTGTGACAGGAGTTAGAACTGCAGATACAACAAGAAGAGTTTATTTCTGAGTCTAGGTAAACTAGACTAGGATTTAAACTAGGATTTTAAGTATTTGTATGCATTTTGTTCTATTGATAAGTACACACATGTAAGAAATTGAGATGTGTTTTTTTTTAAAGAAACACAAGGCATTATTGAGTTGATTTTGTGTTGGAAATCATGGCCTTAAAAAACAAAGAGTAGAGGGTTAGCTGCTGTAAAGACGTTGCTTTGTAAATTACTTTATTCAGGACATATCAGCACTTCTCAGAAGATGTTTTCTGTTTCAAGGTCAAGAGCTTACTAGTTATTAGGGCTACATCAACTGACATGGTTTGAATTGATTCCATTATTTTGAGAACATAAAGAAGTAGAGCAGCATATTCTCATGAAGAGGGAATCAAAATGTGTATTTCAAGTAAAAACAGAGAATGAAGTATATATAGGTGCAAATTGGAATAGTATTTTTGCAAAGTATTTCTGAGAACAGTTGAATAAGGTTCAGAACAAGAAAAACAAAACTGTCATTGGGGTTTTGCCTTCATGAAGTTCAAAGGAAACAGACATGACTTTGCTATGCCACAATCACAGTAATGGTTGGTGCCTCCCAACCTAATGTGTACTCATTTTCTACAACAGTAACTATGAAAGCCAGAGATTCTTCTAGAGCAGAAAGCAGTAATGGTGGCTGTCACCTTGGTGGAGGCTAGAGCTGACTTTTTGTTCCTTTGCTTTGAGAGAGATGGAACATAAATTAAAAGAATAAAAAAAAAAAAATCACTACATGGAAACTAGTTTATGTCCTAAAAGATTTCAAATTGGACATAAAATTAGTGCTTAAAATAGGTTGATGACAAGTTTCCTAGGTTCTCTAGATAAAAATGGAGACAGGAAGCAATGTCCTCAGTTTATCAGTATGAACAGACTGAAGAAAAAAAAAAAATTATCCTTTTTTTTTTTTTTTTTTTTTTTTTTTTTTTTTTTTTTTTTTTTTGCATTCATGCCTGATGATAAGATTCTCAGTGTGATTTATGATGCCAAGAATCCAGGTCATTCTGCTTAGGTAAGTACCACCTTCTTCTTTGAGTTACTTTTCAAGTCACTCATTGGAACTCTGCCATCATCACAGGAAGTTTTGGCATGTAGATAGCTTAATAGATGAATTTGTTACTTCATGAAAGAACAAAAAGTTTCTAGAAATAGGCAGAGTCTGTATATAAACAGGCAGAAAATTGACCTAATTGTCACTTCTTCATTTGTAATTCTCTGAGACTGATCTTGAGTCTGAAAAGCAACTAATGGCTTTGAGTGCTTTAACAGAGCATTGGCAGAACAGGAAGAGCTTGGGGGATATTCTCAGCACAACAAATTCTTCAGCTGGTTTTGTTGCTATAAATGTTGAGTAATTTGAATGCAGGCAGCAGAGTTAGCTTAGATTTGTATCCATGAAACAATGACATTTGCTGCAGCTTGGAGATTATTTAGTTCCTTTCACCTGCATTCATTTTAGCTCTTGGACCCCTTTAATTCCTTAGAATTGCAAAGCTTTGTCATAACTCTGTACTTTTACCTTGGACTAAGATAGGTTGCTCTGAATTATTCAGGAAAAAAATGTCTGTCACTCCACCTGCATAGGACATTTTTGGATGCATGCAAATTATTCTGGCAAATTACTCAGATTCCTATTAAGCTGTGATGGGTTACTTCATTTGCTGCAGCCCATAATTACGAAATGAAAGGGTCAGGCTGTGTTGGCTTTGACTTCTGTTTTCCTGACTTTTTGACTTTGAGATAGTTATTTAGTGCTTCTTAGTATATTATGTGAAGACTCTCTGTGGGAGATGTTCTCATTAGCTATTTCTTCCTGTATTGAATCTCCATTATTCATCTTACAGTAATAAATATATATTTTTTACGCAGAGATAGTATTTTTCAGAGCAGTGCAAAATGCTGAATGGGCCGCATAGCACTTTAATTTGTCAGCTGTGGCTATATAGCTCCCTGACAGTTATCACAGATATTCTTACTTCTGAGCAAAGCAAGAGAATAGAAGAAATATCTGTTCAGTCGGGAAGTGCTGATGTTTTAAAATGGTAGTGACTGTAAAATGCTTTTATAGAGCTACATAGTAAATATCTATTGTTAAAAAATAAAATTCTGCAATGTACTTCAGGATAGAAGAAGTAGAGTGTTATCTACCTTTCTAAAATAAGTTTTGGGGAAAAAATATTCACATAATCAGAGTCAATTTGTGATATATTAGTAGCTGAATTCTTCAGCAGTAGCTGAATACAGAATTCCCAATAATTCCACAGTGTCATGTTTCCCATTGTTGTAAATGTATTTCACAATAATTTGTGAGCATGGTAGTAAAATTTATTGTTTGCCAATAACTACATACCAGCTCTCTATACTGGATATTTGTTACAATTACCCATGATTAATAGTACTTTTCTCTTCAAGCATTAGTGCTGAAGTCAATGTTTTACTCAACATGAACAAACATCAAAACTTGTACATCTTTCAAGTACAAATATGTACTTAATTATGATACATTTGTATTCAAGCATGTTTCTAGATTCTAGGCTGGATGGATACATTGCTTACATTTAATGCAATCACACAGCAGTGTATGCATAAATATGGTTAGCATGATGCAAAAGAGGGGAAGACTTTCTCATTCAAGTAAGGAGTTTGTGTTGATTCTGCATCATAAAAAGACAGACTGACATCTATGACACCTCATTCCTGCTTTCTTTGACATCTCACAACTGACATATTCCCTCCCTCAGCTGAAGCTGCTCCTCTAAGCTAGATAAAGCTAAAACTCCCCACTTCTATGTGTTCCTGTGGGTATTTTAATTACTGTAGAACAACTGCAAAATGGAATGAAAATCCATATCTCACCACATCTGGAAGGCCAAGATATACTCAAGTAAAGGAAAGCAAATCTTGGTTCTCAGTTGTTGAACTGACATTTAAAATCTGACGTCAAAAATCTCACCAATCATTTGGTGTAGGAAGTGACCATTAAATTAAAATTAAGCATATGAGTGATTTCTGGTACACTTTTATTCCTTCAGTAGATAAACTACACCTCTGATGAATGCAACATTTGCCTGTGCTTTGTTATAAAATATGAACTAATAAACTAAATTATATTTTATCTGTTCAATTTTTAAATTATTTATTATTAGGATTATTTGTACTTTGATCCGTATTAATCCTTACTCAAGTAAAAAATTAAAGATTTTTTTTTTTTTTTTTTTTTTTAAACGGGGATCTTTCCATGTAATAACCTACGCGATCACAAAAAAAGAAATGTCCAGTAATCGGCCAAGACATTGCTTGGACTGGACATAAACGATAGTATAGAACACATGACATATCCAAAATAATTTACTGGATTAGCTGTTTTGTGCACACTTTGGTCGCAATGCAGTATAGTCTGTTGCTACATATTTCATAAACCTCTGACTATTTTAAATTATTTCATGTAGGATGGAATAGAAACCAAAGTTTTCCCTCTGTGGAAAAGTCTGCTTCTTTGAAATGTATGAGCCAAATCAAAAATAAGAAGTATATAGGTTTATCTGAAAGGAAAACCATGGCAGAACGGTGGTTTTAAATCAAGTGAAGCATTTTTTTTCCTTCTCACAGCTTAGATATTTTTGGAAGTGCTTAAAAATGAAAGTGGCTCCATTTTAGGGAAAAAAGCTGAATGTAACTTACATAAATTTTAAAATGTGTATGCAGAGGTAAAATAGTGATAGTATATGCATCACCTTTTTTAACAGCAAAAAAAAAAAAAATTTATATTAACAATTGTATTGTTCCAATCTGTAAGGAAATGCATTTTCCTTAAAAAAAAATCTAACTTTTCTTGCCTGTAACTTTGAAGCGATTTCACAAGAGTTGTTCTATGAAATTTGTTGCATTCAATTTTTGATTCAAGAAAATGATGCATCAGAGTTAATTAGCTTCCATTATATATTTTAAGGTAGATTGTGATTTTGTGCCTTACATTGGCCCTTGGTGTAAACATAAGTAACTTGGAAATCCTTAAACTTGCACAGTTTGTTTTCCAGAGGATATTTAATCATTTACAACATCTCAGTTTTCTATCTTGTCCATTTCTCTATTGCCATCATACAGAGCTGCACCTCCTATATATTCATATACCTTTGCATAACTGCGAACTTTACGGCATTAATGTAGAAAATGAAGACTGATATTGATTATAGGTCATGTATGCAGTGCTGAACAAAATCTCCCCAACAAAATTTATAGAATATTAATTTCTACATGACAGACAATGGAGGCATTGCCATTTAACCCTTGATTCAAAGACAGTGATCAAGCATCTGAAGATTACAAACACACATTCTCTGGCACACCCAGTCTTTCTGAAGCCTACAGAACTGAGAAACTATCTGGTGTATCTAAGGTCTGCTTAGATTTAGAAGTCAAGTTCCTTATGTAAATAGGATTGATAGAGAAAACAGATTAATTTTAACAAATGCTGAAGATGTAAGTTAGGTGACTGGTGTAAAATAACTTAGGAAGAAGCACATCTGGATGAGTGTTTTATTTAATTTATCATGCACAGACATCTTAAAATGAGATGAGTCATTCTCTGACATGCCCCTCTATACACACTACAGGAAAAACTAGATTTTGATTTGAGAGGTAGCCTTAGGTGGGTAAAACTGGTAGAGATAAAATCCATGTATAGAAGTTTAAATTTTTCTGCTTCTTCAGAAATTTATTCTTCAGATTTTAGGAAGTTAAGAGATAGCAGGAAGAATAGAACCAGAGAGAAAGAGGAACAAATGAGCACCACACTCTTCCTAGTCACAATTCCTGGTTACCTTATGGTTTAGCCTCCTTTTACATGCTGGTAAGTAATCAAATGAAAGCTCAAAATGCTTTACCATACCTGATTGTGGACTTTGTTTGGGGATTTTGGCTGCTGCTTCGGGGCTGGAGGTGGCACGTACACGCTGGTTGGCAGAATTGTGGATGCTACTTGGGACTGCTGCTGAGATGTTTTTACGAGGTTTCATGTCTTGCAACCACATGGGAGACGCCTCAAAGGCTTGCATTCGCCGAGAGTGGCTGTTGGCATTGACTTTGAGAAATGCCTGGGCCTTGTATTCCTGAAGGTCTCCATAGTTGGCATCGGTCACCCTGCACTCATACAAGCCTTCATCCTTTTTCCTCACTTTTGAAATCTGCAGCTTGTGGGAGATGTCATTCCCTTGTACTTTCACTGTCTGCAAATTTTCCAGGGGAAAAAAAAAAAAAAAAGAAAAAAACATTGTCATTAATTCTTTTTTCTTAGAAGAAACTCTATGGGCATAGCACCAATTTACTCAATGGTGTGATTGTGCTTACTGCAGGGAAGTTACATCAGGGATGAGTATGGCTAATTGCATCTATGAGGATGCCTGACATCATCTCTCCAAAACTGCTTAGATGGTTTGCACTGAAATCTAATTATCTTCAGAAAAAAAACCCCAAACTACCATGTTCATTCCAATTAATTGCTTAAGAACATGAACATTCTTAATGAGCTTTCTTATGTAAACCTAGTATCCTTGCAGCTCATTGGTTAAACCTTTCCAGTTAGTTGGCTTTATTGAATAATTCAGTTTCTGAACTAGTGCATTAAAAATTTTGTTGGAGATGTTTGCCAAGATTTAAACTATAATAATAACTATTAATGAGATTAGCTCATACTCTTTCTTTACTACATAAAACTATATTTTACATTCAGTTTGTCTCCCTCAAGTGTGACTAAACTTTTGGTATTTTTTTCTTTTAATGATAACATGATATATTGTGCCAGGTTGTTTCTTTTGTCTTATTTATCTGTGTACTTATTAGAAGCACATATTCATAATTGTTTGAAGAGGTATCAGCTAAAATAAGACTCCTGATTCATTTTTAATTATTTCTAATACCTGAGGACAACATAACATATTTTTATTTCAGATAATTAAAACACACATGAGTAAATTTATACATTCAGAAATGTGTGAAAGCTATTAAGAAGCACTGGGAAAAGTTAAGACAGATTCCTTTCTGTATGTTCATCACCTGAGAAAATTTATATTTAATTAATTTTTTATTACTCTCTATCTGAATTAATATCTGTTGCCCCATGGGAAGCCAGTTAAAAGGTACTCAGTGTGACATAAATCAGCTTTGAAGAACTTCTGAACCTGGTTTACTTCCACCATGACATAAATATGGATGCAAAGGTTGTGTCGTATCAATGACAGACAACAAGGAGACATCAAAATGACCAGTACATGGCAGATCACGGAAAAATAGAGAACTAACCAACTGAAGCTAGACACATCTTATTGGGGATTATACCATATACTGCTTCAGACAGCTTGGCCTGCTGTAGTAACCAGTGTTGGCAAAGCACCAATTCTTCCTTCTTGATAAATGGCAGAGCAATACTCATGAATATGTCATTGCTTTAAGGTACTGGATGGACTTTATATCCTGCTGTGTTGTACCCAGCTCTGAATTTATACTTGGCAAACTGAGTTGAAAGTATGGATTACATACTTACAGGCATAATGTATGCAATATTAATTGCACAGAAAATGTTGGACAGTTACTTAAATCTTATTCAGTAATAATACATCTCTACTGAACAATTAATGTTCAGTAAAAGGATTAAAGAAGATTTATATGAATGGAAAGAGGATTGGTAGGTCATATTGCTCCTTCATTTGTTCCTATGCAAGAGCCATGAAGTTAACAGTGCTGCATAGCCCTGGTAAAAAAGAAAATTGTTTTTGACTTTTGCATTTGAAATTTGTTTGAAATCGCTGCAGGCAACACATATGCATGATTTCAGTTTGTGCTGCTTTATCATTTAGAGCAGATAGAAATGGTGTATTTCAGCACACATGTAACATTTAAAAAAATATTTATTAAATTTACTTTAGTTTTTTTCTTCATGATGATAATTTACATTAGTACTAATGGGGCTGTGTATGCCTTCAAAAAAAAAGAGAAAAAAAACCCCACCAGGCTACATTTGTAAGAAGTGGGTAAAAAGTACATTTAGACATCTACATAATGCTGACTATTTTTATTACAAATATAAATGTTTTATGCAAGCTTATAGGAGCACAGTAAATACCTTCTCATGAATTATTATTACACATAATGAAAGACATTTGTAACTTCAAAGATGAGACAAGCTTTACAGTCTATATTGTGTCTCAGTTCTTATGGCTTACTTCAGGGATTTCAAATGAGCCAGTATTGATAAGGAAGGAATTATCTGCTAGCCCTATATCAAGTGGAATAGTGTCCAAGGACCACATGTAAGCATCATTTGTAAGAGAGTCTACAAATGCAACTGAAGATGTGGTCCATGACACAAATAGTTTCTAGTCGATGGTGAGAAGTATTACAGAAAATGCAAGTATGGCTAGGATATGTATTGTATTGAACACAGCATACCTGAGTTCTCATTTACAAATGCCTCTCGGCTATATTTAGGTGCACTTTGACCTGATGTAATTATTTGGTTTATTATTTGTAGGCATCAAAAACCAGCAGAGTAAAGGATTTGTCAGTAATTATTCCCCTTTATGTGTTGCTGTGTTAAGCTTTGCTGGTACTTAAAGCCTTGTCTGCAGCTAAAAAGCACTTCCAAAGTGACTGTACCAGTGAAAGAGAAAACCCCTCTGGGCTCAAAGGGAATATTCAAACTTCAGTATCTGCTAAGTATCTGTGTCTTTCCACTGCAGTGAGCACCACACCATCATTCCACCACCATACACTTCTTGGGATGCTGAGGGAGGAGAATCTGACCTATTCTGAGGTCAGAAGCAGCCTTCTGGCTGTGCCTGACTCAGGGCATGAGTCGGCTGTGGAAGGCATCCTCTCCCTGCAGGGAGCAGCTGGGAGGGGAATGGAGCAACGCTGCTTTATAAATCTGTTGAGATAAGATTCTGGTTTAATCTCCAAGCAGCAGATTGGTAACTGTGGTGTCAGAGTCTCACTTTCGTAAAACAGAGACTCAGTGGCCAAGAGTTGAGATTACTCCCAATGGGGAGGTTTTTGTCCAAAGCCTTTCCGAGCTTGTTTTCTGCAAGCGGGTATGGGCCTGAGAAAATACCCATTTAAGCAGTTGCACACCCCACTAAAGGAAAGTGCAGCTTCATGGACAAATTTCAGCCTTAAAACCAACTTTTGAGTGCCAAGGCAGACTCAGCAGTTACCCAGGGTAAATGAAAACAAGAAATGCAAGGATGGGTGCAGGCTGAATTCTTCACAAGGTACAAACAGGGTCTGCCAATGAGTCTATGCCTCCATGTCCAAGGCTATGGGGGTCTGCATGGGGAATGGCTGTCCTGACACCCTCTGCCAGGGCTGTCAAGGAAGTAGTCACAGAATTATAGAATCAACTATTTAGGTTGGAAAAGACCTCTACGATCATCGAGTCCAACCGCAGAGCTGCGGGGTCCGCGGTGCGGATGGGGAGGCGATGCGGGGCAGGAGCAGACTCGGCGCTCGGAGGCGGGGTGAGCCCTGACTGGGGAGGGGACCCCGGCGGCGGGGACTGCCCGCGCCCTGCGGCGACACTTACGCTGATCTTCGTGCCGTCGCTGTCCAGGTCCCGCTCGGGCAGGAGCTCCACCTGCAGGGAGAGCAGAGCCGCCGTGGGTCTCCGGCCCCGCTCCCGCTCCCGCTCCCGCCCCGCCGCGGAGCCCGAGGAGCGGCGAGCCGCGCCTGCCACCTGCGGGCCGCGCCGGGAACAGCCGGGGAACAGCCGGAGAGAGCCGGGAACAGCCGGAGAGAGCCGGGGGACAGTCGAGGGACAGCCGGGGAACACCGGCACAGGCGACCGAGGGACCTCCGCCCTCCCGCCTCGCGTGGGCGTCTTGTGCCGAACCCGGTGCGAAGATAGGGAGGAGCGTCCCCGGGTGGCAGTGTTAGAGGACATGGCCCTTCCCGTCCCGCTCAGAAGGGTGAAATCACACTGTTGACTGATTTGGGGTTTTTACTTCTTTAGGGGCATGGATTTCCTCCCTGCCTCCTCCGCCCCCTCCTGCGTGTGCCCTCCTGTGGCAGCTGCATACGGAGTTAGGGCTGCCAACTCCACTGCGCTAGCTGGGAATTGGAAGGCACGTGTGGGATCTTGCCACATGGGAAATATAAAATTCTCATAAAGAGTAATCTTTGAACAGCTGCTTTCCAAGGGAAAATGAAATAGGAAAAAGCAACAATAAAATAAAATAATTATTAAAACAAAAACAAAAACAAAAACAAAAACAAAAACAAAAAACCAAAAAAAAACCAAAAAACAAAAAAAAAGGGGGTGGAGACGGGGGAAATAGACTTTGGAAAACCTGTGTGGTTTTGTGAACATCCCTAGCTACATTGTGGAAATGACAGGCACTAAAGGCACCAACCCCTGAGGTTGGCATTTTTCTCTGCGGGTTCCTGCTCTCTTATTTCATACTCAAAATTAAGTCCCTAGGGAGATACAGAACCTCTCTCTGCTCCTTCCCTCTCCTCTTCCCTTCTTTCCTTCTCCCATTTCCTCCCCATCCTCTCAGTAGCATTCTCCAGATTGTTTTAGGAGCCCATGGCAGAGGATCAGTACCTGAGTGCCTGTCACTTCAGCTCCAGCCTCTTGGTCCTCAGCTGCCCGCAGAAACCACCACTGGATTTCAAGGTACACCGAAGTAGAGCCACTTTGGAAAGCACAAGACATCTCCACGTTCTGCCCTTCAGTGGCCGTGACATTTCGGGGAAACTCTGTGAATTTTGCTGTAAAACAAATGCATAACATGTTGCTACCTTCTAATCGTTTATGCTCTGCTTCTTGTGGTCTTTTTTATTGTTTCCTCCCCCCGCCTCCCTTTTTAAATTCTCTGTTTTCTTTTCTTATTCCCACTCCTTTAATTTCCCCCCTACTCCTCCCCGCTGATTTCCCCACACATTATATCCCCTGGTTTTTCACACACCCAGGTATGTTTTTCCTTCCTTATGCACAAATTCACCCTCTTTACACTCTCAATTCTGCTCATGGGAAATGCTATAGATCCCTCTGCTTGCTCCCATGAGCTGGTAAAGTTTCACATAATTAGGTCTGAATACCCTTGGGCAGAATGCAGTATTTCACCAGACTCACTGAGGGATTTTGCACAAGACCACTTTAGGAGAGAGAAAAAAATCAGACTGATTTATTGTATTTTGTAGGGCTGAGCTGTAGACCTGTAAATTGTTAAGCGTTCCACAGCCAGCTGAAGCAGCTGTTGGCACAGGCACCTCTGGGTACTCTTCTGAGTGAGTGTTACAATCACTCGTCAAATGTCCTAGTCAAAGGCTTTACCTGACTTAGTTATGCAGATTCTGAGAACCTCTGCTTGCATAATCAGACCAAAAATCATTTCACCTTCTGTTTCTCAGTCCCAGCAGACACTTTCTAGAACTAACCTTCATATTTCTATCTCAGTCCTTCAACAACAGGATCTGTCTTTTTCAGTTTACTCTGCTATGATGTCCACGACATCAGTAATTCTTTAAATCTCAGTCTTTACTTCTTTCTCATCCTTCCTATCACTGTTTAAAATTGTGCAACATAATGAATCATGAAAGTCAAGTGAGGGGGACTGCAGACAAACAATCTAATAAATAAATGCTGTGTTTCAAGAAGAGGAAAATTTGGAAAGACTCTGCAGTGTCCCTTTCTGTTATGAGTTGCTACAGATTGACTAGAGCATATTACAATATGAAGGAAATGTGATGCGAAAGAAATATTGCTCATTGTCTCCTCCCCTCTTCCCCTCTCTTTATACAGTCTTCCTAGCCAACCTGGAATTGGTGGGATAATTTTGTAACCAGTGTTACTTCTCTTTCCTCCTACATTTGTGCCTGGCAACAAATACTTTCAAAGCTTGTAGCTTTATATTCCACGGTGCCCCTTTCTCTGACCCCCACCCCCACCAGCCAGACATTGCTAGTCGCCGAGTTAAACTGCCAGAAGGACGATGCATTTTGTGTGTTGGGGCTAGTAAGTTTGTTTTGGGTTTTTGGTTTTTTGGGGTTTTTTTCCAGTTTGCTCCTTCTCTCCCCTCCTGGTCAGTACGCGTGAGCGGCTTGGGAACACGGAAGGGAATACACCGGCATCCTCCCGGTGGCACCGCCAGGCGCAAAGCCGCGGGGAGCTGCGGGCAGGGGAGGGCGAGCAGGGGCAGCGGACGGCGGGAGGGGGCGGTGGGAAGGGGCGGCAGGAGCAGGAGCAGGAGAGCAGGAGAGCAGGAGCAGGCGGGGGCAGCGATCTGGATCTGTCCATGGTGCTGACGGCGGCGCCGCAGCCTCGGGGTCCCGAGCAACCCGCTCCTGCAGCGCCGGGGCTGCTTGGAATGCAAGGCGCGCCTTTCGGCGGAGAGGGAGGGGGGAAGGCGACGGGGGTGGGGGAGTTATTCAAAAAAGTCGATTTTGTCTTTTATTTTCTCTTCTCTTTTTTTTTTTTTTTTTTTTTTTTTTTTTTTTTTTTTTTTTTTTTTGTCGGTGTGGGGAGAGTGGTCGAAATGCCCATAGTCACGGAATAGGAATGAAGGTCTGAGTCGGAGGATTGCAGGATAAGAGAGGAAAGGGAGCACAGCACGGAAGGAGACTGCAATATTTTAAGAGAAGCAGTAGCCTTAGCCAGCCGGTACTTGGTCTGAACGCAATAATTATGCATGCATGGATAGGTGTTTATTGTATGCAAACATGCCTGTACAACAACATGCACAACCCAAACACATGCATGTCCATTCCCCAGCACCCCTCACTCTTCTGCAAGGTGCCTGTTATTTCCCCCTTTGAATTTAAGTAAAGGAAGCCTTTTTTATTTCTACTTTGGGAAAACTTCTCACTTCCTTTCCTATTTACAGACAATTTTGTCTGTACAAACTAAATGTAAACCTGATGCTTGGTGTCCTCATCTCTTACACATTTTCGTTGTTTTCCTTCTTTTCCCATTTCTTCCTTTCCTCCCCCCCCCTTCCCCCCCCCCCCCCCAATCCTGTTCTCAGTCTGTTTTAGCATAGCAAGCCAGACACACAAATATTTGGCAATAAGTGATCTTACCTTGGGTAGAAAGTCCTTGTTGAATATACATAACTGAAAAGAAAATGAATCCAATATAAGCTAGAAAGATCCCCATCATTCCAAGATGAAGAAGTCACATCAGGGAAAAAAAAAAAAAAAAAAAAAAAAAAAAAAAAAAACCTGAAAAAACAAAGTTGTCCTCAAAAAACAAAGAACTGATATATAAGTGTGTGTATGTACTTCAAATATCTGACCAGAAAGAAATTTGCAGTGTTACAAAAAGGCTCTGTATTGTAGCCCTAGCTGCGACACTGGCAGCATTCTGCTGCTCAGTGGAGTCTTTTTCTTTGAGAAGAGTGAGTATTGCAATACAGTGTGGTTCAGATGAGCCGTCTCAGGCGCTGTGTTGCTTGAAGTCCAGATACAGACTAAAAAAACCCACAAACCGTTGAAAAGTGAGTATCAGCTGCCTTCTGTGCCTTTTTTCAGCTACCTGGCAGCTTCGTCCAACGTCAGCTTTTGCTGCTCAGGATGGCGTGATGACTGCCCTCCCTACACACTGATCCAGCTTGGGAAGAGAGGAGTAGGGGAAAAAATAGGAGGGGGGGTAGGGGGGGAAGAGAAGTCTACAGTGCTTGTATTGCTACAACTTTTTCTTCTAATGGCTGCAATAATGTCTTTAACCCTTCCCTCTCCCTCCCCATGTGCTACACCTCTACCTGTTCTAACTTCTACTGCCTCTGATGCCGGGGTAAATCTGTGCAATTTTTGGTGAGGCTTTTTTTTTTTTTTTTTTTTTTTTTTTTTTTTGTGTGTGTGTTTCTTTCTTGGTTTTTGGGTTTTTTTTGGTTTTTTTTTTTTTGGTGGGGGGGGGGGGGTTTCTGTGTAGTGCACTGCTTATGACAGAGGGAGCTTTTATTGTACTGATGTAATCTTTGGTCTTTCATCCCAAAACACTCAGTGGCTAAGAGGGCAATGCAGTGGTTTGATTTTTGGTGAGTTAAGCTGTTTCTGTCTTATCCTTTTTCTTTGCCTCTTACAGGATCTGAGGGGAAAATAGTTACTCAGTAATCCTGTCGCTCTTGCTATTGCCTGCTCCAAATAACTATGCTTCTAGCATCTTGCATTAAAATTACTTCATTTTGTCTTCAAAGGCAGATAAAGAGGATGATACTTAGAGTGTGCTTAGGTTGCATTATACACATTTCTACAGAAAAAAAAATTAACTGGATAAAAATGGGCTTTCATATCTTACCGATTACTCACATTAATGTATATATTTATGTAGACCAGAGAAGGTGTTCACAATGTATGCTTCCTCCTGCAGTGAATCTTTTCTTCCTTGTTGCATGTTTTCTGCCTATGTATATTAATAATGTTCAGATAAGAGACTAACCTTGACTATGTTAGGTATTCAAAACACCCTGAAACACATCTGCACTGAGAGAAGTTCCCTGGCTGAAATTGCCCTGCTGCTTGCAGTAAGAAGCCATCTAGAAAGTGCTTGTTGCACTAAGCAATCACCA
The DNA here is from genome assembly GCF_903797595.1 of Erithacus rubecula. Lineage (NCBI taxonomy): Eukaryota > Metazoa > Chordata > Aves > Passeriformes > Muscicapidae > Erithacus > Erithacus rubecula. The sequence continues at coordinate 82,110,007 of NC_136689.1, read as the reverse complement.
AATACCTTCTGAAGGCTGAGATGAAGATTAAATAGAAACTGAAAAGAGCACCTGATAATCACTCAGACTGCTAAACAGCGGAACTTAACTGCTAATCACAAACTAAATAAAGCTACAAGATGGTACCAAATTAAGAGAATTTTATCTGCACAGGCAGTATGTTTTTCTGGAACAGGACAGGTTCTGTCATTCCTGGCAATGGGAGCGCAGCAGTTGCACAGTAGCACAAAATGCAACTTTCACCTTACTGCACTAGCCAAATTATTGTATGCATACAAGACATCTGACACAGCTGCAGAGATCTCTTTCACAGAACTAATGATATCAGACTGGAGAACAATCTTTTGATCTAAATTTTAGCTTTTTCTTTTCTTTTCTTTTCTTTCATAATTGAGTGAGTTTCCACTTTTATTTATGAAAATAAGGGAGCCATTTCTCCATGGCAATAGCCTATTCCACTCATGTCATAACTTAAGCTGAGCAACAACTTTGAGTAAAAAATTAATACAATAAATCAAATATAATTTAAATTATTAAAATAATCCCCCAAATGAGAAAATAATTGTGTTAATTTAAAGATTTCCTATTAGCACAGAGATTTAAAGGAGGTCATTATATATATATATCCAAAACCAAAGAAAGCCTGTTAAACAAAAGAAAAGCACCAGTAAAGCACCATTCTTTAAAAGTGGCAGACCTAAATTACCTGAAATAGTCAAGGTTTGTCAGATATTCAGTGATTAAATACACACTGTAGAGATCTTTACAGGTTCAGATGGTGAATGTTTCAATAATTTCTATAAAAGAAATCAGTTCCTTTCCAGATGGGTAGCCAAAATCCTAAGTCACTCCTGAAAATGAAGGCTGATTATAGGATTCACTTCAAACCCATGTACGTCATCAGTAATCAGTTGAAATTACAAATTAGAGACATATTATTAGCAGCCAAGTTAAATGTAAATTAGACAGGAGGAAAAAGAATCTAAGCAGTATCACCTGGTTTAGAAGGAAAGCAGAAAACAAAAACATTACTTTTTTCTCTTTTATTTGCCTATTTCAATTCAAGACACTTGATAGGTAAATTTAATTTTATAAATTTGTAATTTAGAAACAAGAATAATTCTCCAAATATCTTGTAGTCAATGAAACTAATGAAATTTTTAATTACTGTCCCAGAGACATACAAAATAATATGTATGGTTATTAAAATATCAGAACAGAGGATGTATGAGGAAATGGATTTAAGGAAAAAAGCCCTGTAATTTGGTTACATGTTGATTATTTTTATTTTATTCATGAGCTTCAAAAAACCATGTGATTCTATTAAATACTTCAAACAGAAAGCAGAAATAATCCACCTCACATTATCATTGTTAAATTTCACCCTGATGGTTGTGACTTCTCCACAGTCAACCATGCTGCATGAATCTGGGCAATGAATTTGAGTAGTTACCTTGTGTGAAATCTCTGACTTTTGCGCTGTAGAAAGACTTAATGTAGTCTAACTTTAGTTAGAAGTATCAGCTGTGCTTTATATCATGAATGATATTTTTCATGTAAGTTTCCTGATGCATTTTTTCCTCCCTCTCAATCATTCAAACAGCTGAGACATCACTGGACATCAATCCAGGTTAGAAAAAAAAATGTCCATGCACAGTGGAATTGCTTTTCAAACATATCAATGAAATGCAATAATGGAAGACCCATTTATGATGCCTTGGAGCTGAATTATGTAGATCTCTTCTTTATCTTATTATGATTTCAATACATGTTCCAGATCAAATGCTCCTTCAAAATCATGAATGGCTCTGCATGTTCATCACTCTGCCCAGTTTACAGATCCCAGGTCTATGCATCTGTTCTAACTCTTAAGGAAAAAAGTGATTATGGAGGTAGTGATTCCAAGCTCAGTGAAGCTAATCGTTCAGCTAACAAGGTTGGAGTGCTTTGGTCCCATAAAGACATGGACTGATATGGGCTGCCTTGCCCTGCAGGAAACTGAACAGCTGATGTTTGAAATCATGACTGTCAAACAAGCTAAATTAAAAATGAAAGCAAAACAAAATTTTATATTTTTTCATATTGACTGTTTAATATTTTCAGCTTTTCTTTTTCCATCATAATTTCAAAGATTTCTTTGCAGTTTCAAGATAAGTCTTGTGTTGTCTGATGAAATTAGTGGTTTATAAAAGTTGAAATGGAGGCTGTTTCTATGCACTGAGGATAGTTCTTTGACTTTGTTAACCCAAGTGCTCATATGAGCCTCTCCCAGCATGTCACTGTTGTCTCTTTTCAACAGTATGTAATTATATATCAGAAACAGCACCATAACTCAGTAGTAATTATTTTGGTAATAAATTGGAAAGAAACTCGTGCAGGGTTAGCTATCAAACCTGAGAGTATCAGGGACTTCTTACACAATTGCATATTTATTCAGTTAAAGGAGATAACACATACATAGGATTATTATTACCCAAAACAATGAGAGCTGTGTCTACACTCAGAGAATTTCTCTCTTTAAAGAGAGAAAATATAAACAATTTTTTATGTCTTAAGATCATTGGGGAGAAGGATTTCTCACATTTGTACATGATGTCACTGTGGGCTCCCCAAAATTTTAATACAATTGACTGCTATTTCATGGTGAAAGCAACATCATAACCTTATTCATGACAGAGAATAAAAGCAGAATCCTTTACAACTAATAGCATTTAAGACAATTGCCAGTTTGAAGAACTGCCCAGTGATCAGACTGCTTGTTCTGATTACTGTTCTACATAAACACAAGCAATACTCCTATTTTGTAGATCCATACTTTGTAAAATTATACATTTGGGTTGTAATGTTTCTATGCATGTTTCTCTGCCTTTCAGGGTTTCAGGTGGTGGTTTTTACATTTGGGTTGTCACCCAAAATCCTTTGGGTTTTTCTGTCTACTTATTCAAATGTGTATCAACTATCTGTGAAATCAGAAGTTTCCAGAAGAGGAGAGGATTATAAAATGTTAGAAATCAGTTCCATTTTACTTTTAATATCCCTTATTTTAAATACTCTTATACTCTTCAGATCAGAAACATGGTACTTTACAGAGGTATCATTTGTGTTTGAGCATTTCACTCTTGTGAATATTTCTGCACATTTGGCCATTATCAAAAATGTGGATAATAATTATGGGTTGCATATGCTCACACCCCTTAGAACTTTGTGTTTATTTATTGTCCCCAAATTCCTCAGAACCCTGAATGCTGTCTTAGCACATATATGATATTTTCACACAGTGGACAGGGATTCAAAGGGACCAGCTGAAATTAGTATCTGGAAAAACAGAAGAAAGGTAAGAGAAATGAAAGATTCTACAGCAAAATGAGGCATCAATGAAAAGGTTGAAAGTTAAAAAATATCATAATGAAGTTTGGCCATTATCTTAATCCATTCCTTTAATTCCAGGCAATTATGATCTACTTTAAGTGAACTCTCCTATTTTTTACCTGTATTCATACTTCACTCATTAGACAGTTCAGCTAGTCTAAGAATGGATTCTTGCTTAGGCCTGGAAAGTAAAGGATGCTGTCACATGTGACACTTATGCTTTACATGCATCGGAAGAGAATGAATGCCTTCCTCTCAGGGCAGTTAAGTTCTGCCTAGAAGCAGGGTCTGTCTCTGACCATCAGAGTTCCTGAGGGACTCTACAGAGTCCCTTACATCAGATGTTTCACATTGGGTCAATAACAGTGTGCTGCTCATCTCTGATTGCCCACCTCAGGACTCTGATGGCTCAGATGAGGAAGCCCTAAGCACCTGAAATTAAAGTGAATAGATGCTGTGATTGAAGATGTAGATTATTATAAAATGTGACAAAATCTCACAGCCTGGACTCTGGGTAGCTCAGCACTGACTGTTGTCTGTGTGTCTCTGCTGCCTGTCTGTAAAGTGGAATATATCACCTTGTCACTTCGGAGAGGTTTTGTTACCACAAATTAACCTTCAGGAAGCTCTCAGAGCTTTGCATGATGAGCACCATAGGGAAGCCCAGAAGGGAATGAATAATTCTGTCTTCAGCTCAGTGTTTGAGTGGTGTGCATGGGTGAGGCCTGGGGACACACACTGAAAAATAAAAATAAGAAAAATGTCAAAGACCTGATGATTAATTTAATTCCATTTTTCATATACTTATAATGAGGTGGGGGGAAGATCTAGAAAAAAACCCTGTGTCCTGGTATATTTAAAGATTACATGATTTTGGATATGAAGGGAGGGAGCTAATTCTTGCTTTGCTGTCTCTTGAGTACTTGATTTGAAATGTTAAAAATGGTCTTTCAGTACAGCTTTTTATCTATAGCAGAACATTTTATAGCTCTCTCTCTACCATTGTCTCTCTCTACCATTAGGTAGCTGGGAGAAAAGCTCACAGAACCTTAAAATGAGACTTTAGGCATCAATCCAAATGCTTTTTCCTGATTTTTTCTTAGCTTTTATAAGAGAAAAGCAAAACAAACAGAAAAAAACCCCTGGTTTAAGCATAGTCTGTATTTTGAGTTTATGGAAATCATGTGAAACTAAGCTTTTTGTATAGAAAACCTTGATACTTTATTGCTCCACTTATGAACCTTCTCCTTTTTTTAAACTTTTTTTTTTTTTTTTCCCCTGGTTGGTTCATACCCAGAATAATGTCAAAGTGTGTTTGCATTATGATACATCCATTTTGACTTAAGAAAGGTTTTAAAACTGGAGTTTCTAAGTTGCTTATGATAAGAACTTTTTAACAAACCAAACAAAAGAAATTACATGCAGAAATGATATGGTCGGGTTTTATACTGCCTGAATTATGCATATTGACTGCAGTTCAATCTTCACTGAAATTTCAATTTGATTTCCTCTTTTTTTAGCTCTTGGTATCCCTGAGGGTGTTGGTTGCAAACAAAACAGAAGTTGGGGGTGTTTCTTGGCAGGAAGGCACATTGGAGAGCAGGACAGTAACTAGGCTATTTTTTCCATGCTATTTAGAGTTGGTCAGGGGTGTTCTTACCATGTCCAAAAATGGGGACAGCTGGAGACAACTATCAGGCTGGCCAGGTAGAAAACTTCATTTCCTTCTTTGAATAGTGCTGAAGCAAGCAACATTCTTTCCATGAAAGAATTATATATTCTTTTGAACACACAGTTGGCTTCAAAATTTGCTTGATTCCTTAAGACCTGTGTCCTGGTTTAGGTAAAATTTTGGAGGAAATTTACAAATTTACAAATCTTTAAAGTTGTTAAAAAATACAGATTTACAACCATCATAAAGTCAACCTAGTACAACCTGTCAGTTTGATGAAGCAAAAAGTGTTTTCACAGGACTCAAATAGCATATTTAATTTTCTTAAAGGAGCAACAAATGAAAAAATCCTGGTGAATTTATATTTTCGCATTATTAATTTCTCCTTTTTCCCCTGTCTTCACTGGCACAGGCATGTTGGCTGTAAGTGTACACTGAAAAAAGAAGCAAAGAAAGCAGAATACATGTTGCATTGGGGTTTTTTTTCATGGTTTTGGGTTTTTTTTTTGTTGTTTAGTTGGTTTTTTGGTTTCTTTTTGGTGTTTGTTTGATTGTTTGGCGTTTTTTTGGTTATTTTTTGTTGTTACGCTCTGTGTAGTTTTTTTCCTTCCTATTTTGAAGGTTTACAATGAATCATGAAGGTAGTGAGTAGCCTTAGGGAAAAGCTGTTTTCTTGCAAAACAAGTTCCTTATTTAGCACTTAAAAATACTTTTTCTGGTCCTTCTTCGTATCTGTTATCTGATTGTTTGGTTTGGAAACAAAATTTTAGTCAAAAAAGTCTTTATGAACAATGCTGCTATGTGGTTATTTTTGCTGTGCTGTAATTTTCAGTTGTCATGTAAACTTTATGAACATCCTCAAGTTGTACAAATTTAACCATATTATAGTCTTGTGAACTTCTATCTACAATAACTGTTTCATTTCTGAAAAATCCCAGTCAGTCCATATCAAGAATAAATTATGACATTGCTGTTTTCATTAAATATTTAAGGAATTTTGTTTTGTGTTTTTAATCTATGCTGTGCCTAGCCCTCTTGTGGACAGTTCTTTAAGGAAGGAGAAAGCTGAGAATAGGAACAGGTTACTGCAACTTTTCCCAGCAAGCTGGGAAACTGGAAACTGAGAAAGTCAGTGCTACTCCTAAACCAGACAGTTTGTGAGAAGAACCATTTGATCATCTGTCTGTGATCAACTAGGACAAAACCAGTATTCCTGATTATTTATCCAGGAGATTATTACATGAGACATGTACAAACCTCTTCAGCTAAAGAATTCAATGCCTTTTAGCTACTCTCCAAATACCTTTATGCATTTTTTTTTTATGTTTTTAAAGAACAACAAAGAAACAAAAGCATGATTCATAAACCAATGTAGTGAAGTACCTTTAACTTGAAAAGGAAGAGAGCTCTGATTTAATAAAACTGTAATCTTTCATGATGCTGCTGATGAGAGCAAATATAAGAATTTCAAAATAAAATAGTCTGTTTGTGTCGACAGTGGATATTGCATATCCCTTTGAGGTAAGACAATGACAATGCAAAATGCCTACTATAATGCCTTTTCAACACATTGGAAAACTTCAGAGAGGAGATGATAAAACACACTGGCAAAGCTTCAGATATTTGCATAAAAAATTATTCAGATTTTTTTCAGTAAATAAATTCACTTTCATCATTTTAACTACAGGTATTTCCTTTTCTTTAAGTTTTATAAAGATCAACAAAACAGCTACCATAGCAGTTTCAGCCTGTCAAAGGAGTTTTCTTGAGAGGCAAAAAGGCAAGAGTGTCAGCATTTGTCTTCGGGCATTATTTTACTGTATTAACCGGCCTACGAGACAAGAGTTTTCAAGTAAATTTCATAACTGGGGGTTCCTTCATGATGCAGGACCAAGAAGCCAAGAGGGAACTGGAAGCTCCAGAGATCATTGCAAAATGGGAAAGTTTTTCTTCCAAAGGTAACTGGTCAGCAGAAACCTATCAAAGACTAATTTTCATCTGACCCTTAGCAGAAAGAAACTGTGCAGTATGTGACTAACTCATATTAGAACAATCTGGTTTTTACCTTTTTCTCTCTCTCTCTGTAGTCTTCATTATACAGTGGATCAGTAAGAATTTGTTCAATTGTTTCTTCATGCATCTATATTCTGTAAAGCAAATTAGATCCTTGATATCAAGCATCAGTATGGGTGACATAATTTGCACCTTAGTATCCACCCTGCTACAATAAGTCCATTGTACTAAGATCCACAGAACAGTAGTCCACAGCCTAGAGAGAAGTGCCTTTTTCAATAATCATTAATTAGATATTCACTTTCTTTAACATTAAAAAGTATATTTAAAATGTCAAAAAGCCTGTGATTTTGAAGGTTTGAACCTGCTTGGGGACATGGTTTAGTAGATTTACCAGGACTGGATTAATGGTTGGATTTGACAATCTTAAAGGCTTTTTCCAATGGTAATAATTTTATAATTAAATGATTCTACTTTAAAGACAAATATTCTTTAAAAACTAAATGAACTTTTGATTGGCTTAGTACAAGTATTCATCATCTTCTGTACAGGAAGAGCCTTAAGGACTATTCATGATTCTGCATTTTGACAACACAATTATTAATTAGAAGCTTAAAGACAGAAGTGGATCCATGTTGAAGTGTGAATATACTTGTGATTAAATGTTAGGATTTGTTGATTGGAAATGATTGACAGGTTACTTTGTTTTTCAGGATGATTTATCAGTAATATTTAATTTGAGCTTTTGTTTTTTTAGTTGGTTGGTTGGTTGGTTTCCTTTTTTGTTTTTTTTTAGAGAGGTTATGTTTTAGAATTATGACTTGCAATATTGTGAAAGAAAATAAGCCACAAAATAAAGCAAAATGAACTTCATTTGGGCTAATCTATTAAAATAGCTTTCTATCTTTATGACATTCCTAATATCTCCTCATTTTCAGTTTGACGAAAAAGCTGATTTAACTGATGGGAAATGTTATTTTATTACTTCAGTGGCCTAGGGTTCACAATTTCTCTGGACAATATAGAAGAGTTGACTATATAAAAATTCCATTTGTCTCACTTACTTGGACATTGACAATATGCTTCTTAAAATCAAACTCTTTAAAATTATTCTCAGAAGAAAATAATGCTCCTTTTAAAAATAACATTTCTGGGTTGGTTAATCAAACTGTTAATATTTAACACTTGTGTGGTCAGAAACTTGTGTGGTTTTGTATTATAATGAAAAAGTTTTGGGGATGTGAAAGGCTTGATTAGAACTCTCATCCAACATTTCCTGGACTGGACGTACTTAAGGACAGACTGGACATGTCACTTATTACTGTGGTTTGGTTGACTTGAAGGTGTTAGGTCTTAGATTAGATTCAAAGATTGTAGAGTTCTTTTCAAACCTTATTGATTCTGTGATTTTATGATTCAGTTGAACTGGATCAAAAACTTTCATGTTTTTTTAATCACTGTCTGTTTTATTTTTTACATTTATTCTTAAGTATTTCCATTGTTTAAGGTAAACACAATGTTAGGTACCTAAGAAATACCATTTGCAGATAAGTAGTTTTTCCAGTGCTTTACTTTTCACCTTGATTACTATCTTGTCATTTTGACAGGATAAGAAAAAAATGACCTGAAATAAAACTTCTAAATCTCTGTAATTTCTTTTCTTTCAAAGTTTCTCTGTCTCTCTCTTTTCTTTTTCTACATTTTTTTCTTTCCTAAATTTCTTTTTGAATAAAGGGAATGTCTGGGATATGGGAAATACAAAAAACCACGCACAAACCTTAACATTTTAGAGCAAGTACAACTGTAAGTGCCCTTCTTTGAAACCTTGTAAGGATATAATTCAGAAAATGGGAGGAGGGTTTTATGAGAACAGACCGAATTCAAACACTGAATGCTATGTAACCAAACAAAAGAGTGTTGCCTTTCCTTGTTTAATATTCCTAGCAGTAAGGTGGTACCACTTAGGATGTTGAAAAGTAACACATGGTAGGGCATATAATTAAGTGAAGCCTGAAGAATAATTATGCTAGTAAAGCTCAGCATAATGAGAAACCAGGGTTGGGGTTTTAATATCATATTATGACATTAAGGACAAAATAGAAATGTGAAGCTAATGCATCTGTTGAAAATTGCAGAAAACTGCAGATGCAGGCATTTTAATAAAAAAGATCATTCTTACCTCCTGTAGAATTTCGTATTCCATTTAAGTAAAATAAAATTTTATTTATTAAAGACTTGATATAATTTCAGGAAAAAAAAAACCCTGAGAATATTAATTGCTCTAAATAGAAACTGGCTTTGTCCCTCTGTTGAAATAATCATGTTTTTCTCTGTAGTCATACAAATAAAATGTCCCTAATACTCTGAAAACTGCAATACCAGTTAAAGCCAAGTATCTGAACTATTTAGAAGAAGCTATTGTAAACTGAATTTTCAGCATGAGCCTGTTCATGAGGGACAGCTCTAGGGTTGCCACAACAGCAGCTTTTTGCTGCCACTCCAGAAGATTACAAGATAATTTAATTAATACAGCATTTGGAAGAGTGAAAAGATGTCTGTCCAAGATAATTCTCTAATTCTGGGACCTAGCTTGTGTTGCAGTGGGCTTTCCTCTGACTATGTGAGATGCATTTTAAAAGGAGAACCAGAAGGTATTTCGAACTTCATTCTTGTGTCTGCCATTGCACTCCAGGTACAGGGGTTGTAAAAGTAACAACTCTTAAGTCATGTTTTACTTGGGTCTTTAACACTCCTCTGGAAAAGGAGAGCAACCCAGCCCCTATCCTAAAGGTGTGGACTGGTATTACTGGGTTTCCAGGTGTGGGCATAAGGTTGGCAGTTTCACGACAGAGCAGGTGATCCTAAATCTGCTTGAGAGTGCAGCTAGACATGAGTCAGGATATCCTAAGGTGCCATTTCAGCACAAAGCACATATGCTTAGGCAACCAATGCACTCATAAGATTTCCATGGTTCTGTCCATTCCTCCATAAAGTAAATATCCAAGAGAAAGACATTAACATTTACCTATAGTAATATAATCACTTAAAGGAATGTAAAAAACCATGGAATATAGATGCAGAAATATGTGGAAAATAAAACAAAATCCTGATGGAAATAATATTTTCTGAGAACGAGTTTGGTTCTCTTCACAAATGTATGACATTAAGCTTTGGTAAAAAAGGAAAGTTTGGGAAAATGATTCTTCTGTTACTAAGATCAAGTGATTATCTCTCATACCTCTCTTAGATAAAAAAAAAAAAAAAAAAAAAAATTCCTCAGGAAGATTTTGGTTTTGGAAGAAAAAGTTATCTCTTTAAAATTTAAAAAGATTTGCCTCCTGGTGTCAGGAGAGATGTCATATCATTGGTGTTTCACCGTGAATTCAAGGGGTGCTTGCACCCCTAATAGTCTGATTCTAGAATTTCAGAAGAAAGTGAAGAAAAAATTTCAAGTTGAAGAAAAAAGCATGAATGTTGATTTCACACTTCTTTACAGACTCCTTCAGAAACTACCATCTACTGAATGTTTTTGTTTGTTTTAATTGTTTTAATTATATACACAAGCAGTAAATATGTTTGGTGGTGGCTGGTTTGTATTATTACAAAGTAATGCTAAGAAAATCTGAATTATTGGCACAGTACCTGAAGCAGAAAAAAATGCCTTTTGCATCTAGACACTCATCTGATTGAAGATAATTTAAAACGTGATTTAAAAATTCATTTAAATTTTTGCTTGGTAAACAAAACCAGGGATAAGATGGCCAGAGCACAAAATCACTTAGATCTCTACAAGTAAAAATGTGTGTCACTTATTGTAGGAAAGAAGTTGGCTGACCCTGCTGTTCATGTCTGACAACCTGACCCATAAACATTAGGAAGAAGCTACCTGCCAAGAATGCTCAATTTACATTGCCTGCCACATCTTTACAGCTGGAACAGGAGATGCCTAAAAGCTTTTTTTTTTTTCTTTCTTTTTTTTTTTTTTTCCTTTCCTTAATAGCAAGGCAGAAGTCAGCTTTCTCTTGAATCTGAAGTAGGACAGTGAGTCATTCTAGTTCTTTGTGCTGTAAAGTTGGAGGCACTGCAGAGGGCAGAGCTCTGTACTCTAAAACCAAAGGGAGCGTTTCAGGTGCAATTCTCCCGGTACTGGTGGAAGTACTGCCATGGCAGTTACACATAAAGCACAGCACTGCTACACAAGTTGACCCCTGGGGAGCATTTAGTAAATTGTAAAGGACTGTGAAAGCACAAAATAAAGAAAGATGGACTTTTCTTCTGAACACACTGGTCTCATTTCTGCAGGTACTGCAAAGAGCAATAAGGAAGTTAAAAGTTGCCCAGCAGCAACTACCCTTGCTTTACGAGAAAGGATGGCTCTATCCTTGTCCTGGAAAACCACAAAGTGATGCTTGCAGAGAAATACCTTCCACCAGCAGCTCACAGGAAAGATGCAGGGCAGAGAGCAAGGTGGCTTTAACACAGTGACTGGTGAAAGCTTTTGTGAAATATTCAAATTTTTTGGTCTATCACTGACCAACAAATAAAATAATGGGCTAGTCTCCACCTCAGTATTATGCTTTCCTAAATTGATCTGAAATGCCCAGCAAGTATCAGGAAACACCAACCAAGAGTGTGAATTTCCTCCCCCGAGTGAGCCATCTAAATGTCAAAATGAAGTTTTATAACGTTTTGACAAAACGCCACAGTCTAGCCAGCTGGTTAAATCCTATCAGGCATAAATTCAGAGGAGCTCAGCTCTGATCCTTGTTTTGGCATTGACTTTCCCTGCATTGGGAATGCTGCACAGAATTAGAAGTCCTTTATCCAGATTTGAGTTAAAGATGATAAATCTGTTCAAAGAACTCTGGAATTCACAGATGAAAGCTAATGTATTGGTTCCAAGTCTAACTTGTCAGTGGTCACTCACTAAAATGGCCTAATTGCTATAGCACTATCATTATTTTTAGCCCAGTTCCTCTGAGGGTGATGTTGTAATGTTGGGATCTAACTGAGGTTTCCTGGCATGGTTCTGCCCTTCCTGGGAATTCCATGTGTTAGAGGAACAATGTGAAAAAACTTTAAGTGATATCCTCAGGCCTGCCAGCTTTAGTGAGTTGCTTCTGTTTGTATCTTGTAGAGTCTTAGTATTAAAATGTACTTGGCAATGGGACAGACAATTATCTGCAGGATTTCAAAAAATATTTTTATCAGGGACTTTTTTCTTCCAAACTTTGGAAGGATCACGAGCAGAAAAATGGATGCACCCCCACCCAAAAAAAAAAAAAAAAAAAAAAAAACTGACCTTTTCAGCTATGAACTATAACTTGGTTTGGATTCACTTTGAATCTGGGGTGCAGGTGTGATTTTTGTTCCTGCTGCTTTTCCATAGCTAGTTCTAAAAATTTGGCAAAGCCTTTCACAAAATAAATTCTTTGAAAATGTGGCTTTTTAAACTTATTTTTTATTTATGTATTCTTAGAGCAACAACTATATAAGACCACTTTAAAGGCAAACAGCAGGAGCAAGTCCAGACAGCAAATGTAGCAAACCAAGCCTTTTCTTATAATTCTTTCCACCCATCTCCCTCTGCTCCCCTCCCCACTGCAAATAAAGGACTGAAGAAAGGAAGAAAAAGCTTACACAGCATCATTTCCATCCCTGCCTTTAGCTAGTCACATTTTCCTAGCTTGAGGTGATATGCATTATTGAAGAATGTCCAGCACTCTCAAGTAAATATGTGCCACTCAAATAAATAACTACACACTATGCTCCTCTGTACTTTTGGGCAGTGTTTATAAAAACCTACATACAGCCCAGTTTTCATTTTCCATCCTAACTTTCATTTTTCAGGGAACAAATTTTTAGCAAGTATGTCAGATATACAGGGGCCAATCAGAATGAAGTAACAGATTGTATTAATTGTTGAATCAGTACAGCAATGCTGTGACAAAGCAATATTCAAATGTGTCTGTCTGCTTTCAGCCATTTAAGTCCATGCATAAGTTAAAGATCTGTACAGCAGCTGGTACTATGAGACTTTGAATGTCTAACCTCAGGTGTCTGGCTTAAAATATTGGATTTGCATTGCATAAAAATATAGTTGGTTATTATCTAAAAGTTAATTAACTAGTATAAATTAATTTAGTAACATCTTCCTTTTATTGCAGCTGACACAAGAAATCTACAATAATATTTAGGAAATTACAACTTGAGCAATTCTCAATTAACTGCATAATTTCTCTCATGGATTCTTCTTCCCAAGTTGGCCAACTAAACATTTTACTGCTTATAAGTTAGGACAATTATAGGGGACTGAACAATGTCTGAAATTTTAAAACCAAGATTTTGGGGGTGATGTGTAACTTCTCTTCCTTTTTATGACTACCTGACAATGGTCAGTCATTTATAACTTCCTTGAATTGTGCTTCATTTAACTAATAATACCTGTATGGTTTTGGTGTACGACCATTACTTCGATCTACTGGGGAGACACAGTTGTTTCAAGGTTACATAGCTTAACCTTTCTAACCATATGAGTTAAATATTCCTAAGCTATTTGGAGCTTGGCATTTTAGCAAGTTCTATGGATTCCATAAAATAAATTTAAGGTGAAGCTCTCAACATTCCATCATATGGTGAAATGATCTCTATTGTATCTGCAGAGGAGACTTTATTTTAAAAGAATTTTTCACATCTTCCATTGTTATTTCAGAGACAAATTCGCTCTTTCTTTAGTATTGAAATGCCAATGCAATTTCTGTGTGCAAATGTGTATATTTACACAAAGGGAGAAAGTAGGCAGGCATTCAGGTGCATTAAGAAATATCAGCAAAGCTTTCTTGATGTCATCTGCTTTCAAACCTATAATGCCCCTTGGATATTTGTGAATACCTTGTGTTTGTATCAGCTGGAAACTGTAGAAGACATTAATCAAGAGTTATTCCTGTTGACAGTGTACATTAGAGAAACTCCCCCTGTAACTGGAGTTGGGGTGCCAGAACAGTCTACAAATTCAACCAGCTTGCCTAACACATTCACTGTCTTAGGTTACACATGGCAATCACTATCTTGATTTGTACATTTGGGTTAAAGCAGTCATCCTTTAGTGTGCAGGATTCAGGATGTTTTCTGACCCCAAGGGTTTCAAATGTTCTACTCCAGAAAGACAATATAATAAACAGATCTGTAGGATATTTGGGATAAATATATTTGTTATAGTTCTCAATTAGGAAGTTTCTTGCTGTAAAATGTTGTGCAGGAAACTAATATATTTAGAAATTAATTAAGTAGCTTTATTTCATGAATGTCCATTGGTGGTTGTTAAATGTGCTAGCCTGGATGCAACTTCTGCCTCAAAAAAAATATAAAGGAGAAAGTATGGATGAGAGAAACCTTAAGCTTCTTATTTTTGCAAGGTAGAAAGTTATGCCAGTCCATATTTCAAATGTTTCTTGCAGTTTTCCTCTAAGTAATCTCTATTAAGCATTGTTAGATATGACAGTGAGTGACCTTTGGTCTGTTCCAGCATAGGTCCCATTATGTATTTAATGACACATCTCTGTGCTCTTTGATACTGCAGGACTCAACTTCAGTATCACAGAGGGCAGACTGGAAATTTGGGATGAAATGCCTCAGAGCATGGGGGAGGCTACTTCCTGAGGGCCCCCTGCCTCTCTCTTACAGAAGCTGGAACTTGTACCATGCACAAGGCAAGGCTACAAAAGGTTACCTCCTGATGAGGTCATTGAAAAGCTGATTTCTATTTCTGTCCCTGATACTGCTGCAGAATCTTTGCCTCATGCTAGGCAAGCGGTTTAAAATACATTTTTTGTAGTGCTGACTAATGACCTTTTCCATTTCTCTGTGACCTGCTTTTGATACTTGGTGGTAAGAGTTCCCCAAATGGCAAAGCACCTGGTGTTGATGGACTGATGTGGAGGCTGCAGTCTTTGGGAGGTGAGATTCAAGCAGGGTGAGCAGGGAGAGCACTCAAGCCTGAGTCAGCCCAGACAGTGAGTTCCCCAAATCAGTGGTTCTTAATCTTGGTGCTTTAGCTACCCAGTGTAAAATGAGGATAATATTGCAGTCATACTTTATAGACAGTTGTAAAACTAAAGGCATTGCTGTTCATGAAATATAGTCATGGGCACCACAGAGAAGTCTAAACAAATGGCTTTAACAGAGAGTTTGAATAATGCAGTGAAAACAAGACCTAAGGCCATACTTTACAGAAAAAGATAAAAAAAATTGAGCACATCATTACTTTCCTGAATGTAATCCATCCTTTTACAGAGGAAGACTGGGGTCATGTGTAAGAATTGACCAAGTAATAAAAAACTCAACACTGAATTAACACTGCAGAAGTGACTTTTTCTGCATGCCTGTCATTTGCTTTTATTTTCTGGCATTGGGGGTGTTTTTAAGATGTGGGGAATATCCCTACAAGCTAATATGAAAATGAAGTTAACTATGCTCTCAATTATTATTATCTTCAATAACTTAAGAAAAATTGTGACATCATACTTTTTTTTCCTGTTTATTCCATTCAAAGACAAGATAATTTTAATTGAGAGTCGAGTTCCTAACAGCCAATTAGGTGGCTGCTGGAGTTGGTAGAATCAGAGTCACCTGATGTCACTTGCTATCCGTCAAAAATTTTTGGTGGGTGTACTCCATTAGTTTCAGTCACTAACAAAGTCAGGAGAATCTTCTCCTGATATTTTCTATAGATTGCCTGATATTTTCTAGATAAGCCCTTCTGTAACCTCAGAATGTACTTCAAAACAGAAATTAGGACACCCATAGCAAAACAATCATGTCTTTTTTTCCAAAGGATGGGGATGGTGCCATACAAAAACAGGTGCTTTGGGCAAGTGAATCAGAAACAGGGAAAAAAAAACTCGTAGAGAAAGGTGTGATGTAGCTTGTACATGGAATTTAGGATAAATTTCTCAGGTATGTCAGCTTGCTGGAAAAATTTATAATCTTTTTTTCCAAATTGAATTTGTATGAACTCTGTTTCTGATTTTTTTCATGTGTCTAACACATACTTGGATCCACAAGATTCTATATTGCCCTGAAATAGTCTATTAGGAGAGTAAGAAGTAGCCTTCACATTTTGGAATTTGATTTTTTTTTTAATTTTTCTGGATTTTTGGTCAAGTGTGAGCTAAAAAGTTTCCAGAGGTAAACGACTGAATTTCCCTCATGTATCACATTGTGCATTGCTTATCTATAAAACAGTAGTAGAAAAGTCAGACTCCTACACAAAAAAAAAAAAAGAAAAAAAAAAAGAAAAAAAAAAGAAAAGGAAGAAATAAAAACCATTGGATAGTCATCAGCCATGTATTTTTCGTGCATATTCATTATGAAAACATATCGTTCCATCTAAATTTTGTGGATTATTCTAGTCTTTGCTTCAGTGTCTTTTTCTTTTAATCTTCATGCTTTTTAAGTCCTGATCCCCATAAAACCTTCCTAATATTTTAAAACAGAAACAAACAATCCTTTTTTATTTTTTATCCTTTGGGAGAGACAGATTGATTCTTTTTGGAGGTGAGTGGTAGCAGTTATTGGATTTACATGTGTGAAGAATTGATGGAAGAAAGCTCAGTTGAAATAGATGAATTTTGTATTTAGTGTCAGCTGAAAGAAATGAATTTTGTATTTAGCTCTGAAAGCAATAAAAGGTCATTTCTCAGCCAAGCACCTGTGCAAATTCTGTGATCCATATTCACAAACCTCCTCCTGCAGCACAGCAAACTTACTGGTTCTAGTGAGAAAACATTTTTGCTAGGATCTTGTGATCATTGTGAGATCTGATGTCTGAGAGATAGATCTGATCTCACAAAACCCTCCAAAACCAGCAGATTTGCCTTAAACTGGGAACAGCCTGAAATCCAAATGCTGGAATTACATCTTCATGGAAGCAACTGATGGTGATTAAGAATACACCTTGGCTTCTTCCTAAGGTTTGTTGTCTACAGACATTTTTTGTGTGCTTTACTTCTTCTGAGCTTGAAATTTGATGTGTAAATTCTTAAAAGAGAATCACTCAGTTTATACTGAGCAATTGTATCTCTTTTCTGACTATAAAGAGAAAAGGAAGAGCCATTGCTTTATGTAGTTTTTTCATCTAATCTCATTGATATCGCAATTAGTGGTACTGCCTAGAAATAAAGTAGTTAGAACAAAGTCCTTGGGTCTCAGTTGTGGATTGAATCAGTCCAAGAAAAACTTGCCAACATTTTTCATATTAAGGAGGGTTGAAAACTGAATTTTATACATATAACTCAAGGTTTTTTTGGCTACAGTGAGCTACTGATTCATCATAGTTCCTGATAATGAAATATATTAAGATTCTTTTAAGGCACAGAGGTACAAAGTTCATAGATTTAGCTCAAAATTAGCAAAAGCCAGTATGCAATGTATAGATTTTAGGAACCTACACAAAGATGCATTGAGACTTGCATTGCACATTGTTGCCCAGAGTTTTAGAAACAGCTATGTATGGACATGCACAGCATCCATATCCTTTATCTCTCTTTAGCTGACCATGGTGTTAACCATGCAGGAACAAACAGGCAAGAGTATTAAACAATCTTAACTCCAGTAAAACTATTATGGCAGAGTGATTTGGCCTCTAGGAAAGAAGGTTCTAAGAAGAAATTGCAAATTATGGTAGGTATGCAGGTAAGTAGATGATTAGTTATTGAAATAATATTTGCCACTGCCTAAAAAAAAAGATTCAGAAACTAATGTTGTTAAGTACACAGAAAAGGTGTCAGTCCTCTTGGTAAGAAAGGTTATGCTTAAGAAATCTGTCCTGTGTATATTCATAGCAGTGTTGGTACTTCATAAAAAGGTGGTTGAAGTGATGGAGAGTAATGTTGATTTAAATTCACATCCCACATTTTAGGTTCTTATAAATATCTATCTTGAAATCTCACATTTACAAAATCCACACATTCCCTGTTTCTCAGAGACAGACAACTACCTTTTGTTATTGACTGACAGAGGACTTGAGCTCCCCAATTTTATCTTCCGAATAACTCTGACATTCAAGGCCAAAATTAGTGGGATAAATATTTTCCACTGTCTTGTAATTATTGTCTGATTGCTTTTTTGTTTCTTGGAGGTTTTGTTTACTTTGATTTGCTTGAGGTTTGTGTGTGTGTGAGAAGGAGTCAAAAGATTAATTTTTATAACTGCCTACTGTTCAAATAAAACTGGGATTCTGCTCTTCCTCTGTTTTACATCATCATCAGTAATAAATATTCTTCAGCTGGAATTCATCTGCCAAGTTTAATGGTAATATGTGAGCCAGAGTGAAATCCCGTGCAGTCTTTCAGAACTGTCTTGTATTTTGCAGTGCTAATATTACAAAACCTTTGTTTTATTCAGTAAAATAGGCAGATATACATTATGTACTTATGGGGAATATATCTACTGCGTAGGAATATGGGGGTTTTATAACCATTTTTTGAGTTGTAACTGTGCTTTAAAGCTTTGAATGTGGTGACACAGCTAGTTTGACAGCATCACCACTTTAAACCTTTTAACATCACTGCAGGGTATATTAACACACCCAGCTTTGCAATAAAGAAGAGGATCACACTCAAACCCTGAGGTAATATAGTAAGTGCTTCAACAAACATTGCCAGCAGCTAACCACTGACCCACCCTCTGCCTGGGATAAGCATTTCTAGCCAGTGAACTTCACTTACCTTCTTCTTAAGAAAGCAATTGATTATGAAAGAAGGAGAGTTTTATATACTAATGGTGCCCTTGAAATTATATTGAAAGTACTATGAAAGTTCAGAAGCATATTTTGATTCAGCATATTTTGTCATAACACTAATATATACCATGATGTGCTTTGTCTTAATATTTTTAGCCTTAAATTTTCTAGATTGATTTTTCAGGCTGAAGAGCAGACATTTTCTCCTGCCTGGCATAGGCAAATGTTCATGTGTGTGCTTTTGTATGGTAGTTCTGTTACTATCAATTTGCTTGGAAAAAAATGAGCGTTGTATGCATTTGTGACTTAATTATGTTTTGAATATAATAATTCTATGGAAAATGTCATTCCACTCAACATGTTTTCGAGAATTCATCTAAGGACACAAGCCATTTAAATTTCTGTCCAATGAATATCTGTTTCATACTTTTTTTATGGATGAGACTCTAGGATTCACCTTCATAAGCTTTGCCAAAATGTGCTTTAATGCTACTACTACTACTACTAATAACAATAATAATAATAATAATAATAATTTTTAAAAATTGCTGGCAAAATAGTGTGAATTTTATTTGAGAGAGGACTGAATCTCCATGTATGCTTAAAATCACAGGATCTGCTTACGAGGTGCCAAGAATATATACTTTGGAATCAGTCCTATTACTAGAACTAAAGCACTGCTGGTGAAATAAGAACTGGGCATATGGTGATTATGCAGAGCTGTAGTGAAAAAGCATAATGAATACAAAATTTTTGTGCTGTTACTACTTAAACTCTTCATGACTCTAGAAACAGCAAGAACCATCACCACTTTAGGTCAATATATCAGAGGAAATTAGCAATAAGAACTGAAGTCTTAGTAGTCTCTTACAGTGGAATGCTTAATGTTGGTAGGCACCAATGATTTAATTATTTTCTTTCCTGAATCTGAGAGAAAAACTAGAAGGATTCCTAAAGATTGCTAACTCCAGCAACTATTTCCAAGGAGTATAGGGATGTGTTATATGTAATGATCTTTTTCCAGCTTATTCTGTACTGTTTCTCTATTCAGAAATAGTATTGTACAATCTACTTAGGTGATTTATTTTGCTTTCCATCCTTTACTGTGAAAAAAAAGTGATTGCTTAAATAAATATAAATATAAATATAAATATAAATATAAATATAAATATAAATATAAATATAAATATAAATATAAATATAAATATAAATATAAATTCCTTCCTTTAATGAGCCCTATTCTGTTTTGTTCTGGGCCTGGTGCTATGAAGAAAGAATTTGCCCCCATTCTCTTCATCAACAGAAAGTACCAGTGTACAGTGTCTACAACTTCATGGTTTTACACCCTGTCTCATACAAGCCTGACATTTTTACCAGTGAGAGTTTGCTTAGAATATTGATCTTTACTTATTCATACATGTGTCTCCTTTTTGTTACTGGAAAGCTATGCTTTATAACTCTATATAAATGGTCTTTCTTTCTAACATGGCCTCGATACTGCCCAAGAAAATTATTTGAAATTATATCCCATAACTAATCCCTAGTTTTATTCTAGAAGAATTTATAAATTTGTTAGTAAAATAAGTTAGTAAATATGATGTTGCCATTGAAAATAACAGACCACAGTAACCTCACAGCACATGCTTCAGTGTTTGTTGGACAATAATTGGACTTCTCTGGAGCCATGTTTTAGTTTGTGTCTAAAAGCAATTCTCTAATGACTGATGGACTCTTACATCCTGTACTTAAACTCTTGTACAACTCTGTGGTGTATATGTTTTACTAAGACACAGAAATATATATACTTTTAATAGAAATTTATAGACATAAAACATAGAGATTATAATAATAAGCTCTTATTCTGGACAAAGGAGTTACCCATGATTTTGTGTAAAAATGCTGTGCAGAGAAGTATAGGCATGACTTGGTGAGACGGGCAGAGGAGGGTAAGACAGTACTAATAATTCTGTGGTTATTGTGCTAAGATTCAATCAGACTAACAATGTAATTCTTGGGTATGTTCCTTTTGCCCGTAGCAGATTTTGAGTCTAATTAACCTGTAAAAATAAACCACCCTCTGTAACTTGGTGCAACAAATTGATAATAAAATATGTATAAAACTGGGTATTACCAACTTGTAAGCAGTTTCAAAATATACTTCTCACCAATATTTTTATATTAGTCTTTCATTAGTTATGAAAAGCAAGGAACACTTATTGGTTACTTAAAGCAAGCTAGTGAAATTAAGAAAAAAAAGTCTTTTGCATGTGAAAAGTTTTTCAGTCAAAGATCTGAGCCACTTTTTCAGAAGCACAAAATTGAAATTTAAAGATCAAATCACTGCAAGATTGCAAAGTGTTTTATGTTCGTGTATATAAAGCATTTTATTTCATGGTTCATTATAAATCAATGCTGTGCCCACACTTACTAATTGCAGCGCTCTCTTGTTGGTCCTGTCTGGAAAGCATGCTGATTGCTTTAGCACATACAGGATCCAGATTAATTTATTTCTTGAAGGGAGAGCTGAGTAGAATTACCAATTATCTTTGTGTAAATATTTGGTATATTGCACATTCACTTTTAACTTTGAAATTGCTGTTTGTTATTTATCTTCAATGTCTGGAAGCCACTCTTGCTGAAGTAAAAACATGACAGATGAGCAGTGTCACACTCAATTGAATGATAATTTTTTTTGTGTGTTTTGTGAATGGGGAAGCTATAAGACTGCTTCTTAGCTCTGCTGCTAAGGAGGCTGGAAAAGGGGAAGGATAATGTCAGACTGAGTGACTGTTTTCCTTTCCTGTGGTATTATGTTGTAGAGCAAATTTTATGTATTAGAGCAAACTTTTTCCTAGCAGATATTCCCATAGCATTACAGCAAACAATCATACTCTGATTACAACATTTGATGATTTGTCTTCTTGAGACATGCTCTTGTAAGAATTAAAAAATTGTAGAAAATTGCAGGAAATTCCCAGGTTTACTTACATGGGTACATGGTCTCCAAAGACTGTTGAGGTGTATATGGCAGATAAAGGCTCATTGTGCTGATTTTTTTGTTGCTGCTGATCAAAATACTGAAACAGTGTGATTACTTCAATCCCTGCAACATGGTATTAGCTACTTCAAAGCTATTCTCTTTTTGTTGTGCTAAATGTGCACTGAAGTAAAAGCTTCTGACACAATATGAAAACAAAAGCCATGCTAACTTTCATGTACTAAACACAATGAAATTCATCTCTAACTTCAGAAGACCTCAGTGTAAATGTTCTGTCAAAGCTACAAATTAAAATCCCTTTAAAATCACTAGAAACAGAATATAATTTAAATATTTGCTTTAAGATTAATTATGTTTTTGACTCCATTGATCATGGACTGATTTTTGTTGCTTACAAAGGAAGCATAAGGTGAGTAGTTCAGATATAGATTTCTGGTTGAATATTTCTACATTAATCAGATAGCCCATTACACTCAAAATATTGTATTGGCAAAACAGAAACCTATCTTACATGCCCAGCTACAATTTCTTTTTTTTTTTTTTAATGTCATTGAAATCTTAAAAGCCTAATGAAATGAAGGTTTGCACAGATTTAACTTGTTATGGAAAACAGAAGAGAAAGAAAATAGAGGAAAGGTCAGAGGAAAGGCTTAACAATAATAAATAAATACAATTAATTTCGAAAGTTTATAGGCACTTTTTCTAGTACCTGTTTAATTTCTTTGCTCTTACACTTATCCATCCAGTACCCTCTGAATCATAAGGTGGGCAACTTCAGTCTGACTGGAGGTAGAAAGGGGATTTATTTAAAAGGATCTGACAGTGTCCCAAACTCTTCATCAGGAAGATAGTCATGATGCTCATTTTTTTGCCCCAGAAAAAATGTTAAATCAATCACAATGGTGTCCTTCTCCTCACTTGGTCTGCAAGTCCATGTCACATTGAAATTTCCTGTACAGAGTTTGAGTTGGATATGTTCTATACTTGTTTGCTGTTCTCTTTGTTACCCTCAGATTTGTTTTACCCAGGTCCCATGGTTGCATTTCTTTACCTGCCTTTTGGTGAGCTGTTTCTAACTCTGGAGTCTTCAATGTCAGTCTCCCTCTTACCATCCCATACCTACTCTCTCCTGCATTCTATCCCTTGTTCTCCACTTCAAGGGCTCTGCTGTCAAACTAGGTCTGTGTGTCTCTGCATTGCATCATTATGCAGCAGTTTTGATAATCTAGTTTACCCAGAATAGCTGTTTGCTACTACTATATATTTAAAAAAATATGGTTATACCATAGAAAAGTCTCCAGGAGACAAAGCCGAGACTGGACAAAGCATGCCTGAGGGACCTCAGGCCTGGGGTCTTTTACCATCAGTGGCCAGCTCATAGACATGACAGAACTGCTTTCCTTGGCTACAGAATGCAAGACTTCCCAGAAATGTTTGTGGAAGCAATAGCAGGAGGACCACCATCATTAGAAGAAGCATTTATCTACATAAATCACTAGAATTTGTGACATTTATAGTAATAAGGATGTCAAGATTCTATCTGGAATTTTCAGAAATGGATTTTCCCTCTGTATAAACAGTAGGAGTAGTTTGCAATGAGATGTTACACTGTGGGAAACTGATGATGATTTCCATTGTTTTCTCTAATTGCTGATATTCTCATAGTACAGACTGAACATACTTCATTCAGCCATACTACCCTGCAAACAAGACACCACGACTATTGCCACCAACTTGAGTATGAAGGAACATAACAAGGAACCTCTAAAGGTGTGATGAAAAGATGTGGGAAATGCAGGTGCCAAACTGATTAAGTTCAATATAAGCCTAGTTGAAATCTTGAAAAGTTCTT
Organism: Erithacus rubecula; assembly: GCF_903797595.1. NCBI lineage: Eukaryota > Metazoa > Chordata > Aves > Passeriformes > Muscicapidae > Erithacus > Erithacus rubecula. Next base: position 82,086,363 of record NC_136689.1, on the reverse strand, counting down.
TAGCTAGTTTAAACAAGGATCTTCCCATGTATGAATGAGAAAAAGATTCTGAGCTCTAAAGAGAAAGATAATACCTTATTGTGACAGGCAATCATAAAGTGAGCTTCAGTAAAGATTCATGTTAAAAGGGGGAAAATGAGATTTTTTTCAAGAACCTTTTGCAACTAGATTGTTTCAATGAGATTGGTTCAAAGGAGATTTTTGTTGAGATCCATATTTTTTTCCCCAAAAAAATCTTTATGAGCAGGATTTTGTGGAAAAAGGAGTCCCAAATGACTGCAGAAGGGAAAAAGTTAGAGTGGACTTTTATGGATGAAGAGATGGTATAGTAAGAGGATATCAGAAAACATTAAACTGCTGCAGTGTGCACCATCATTAAAAGGACACAAGACACTTTTATCATGTTTCTGACCTGCTCAGCAAGGATATTGCATAGCAAGAGGTAGTGCATTACAGCCAGCAGCTGAAGGAGGCTGACACACAGCAGCTGCTGCAGGATGCTAGCAACTCTGGATGGGTCCACTGATCCATTGGAACAATGTAAATTTCAGAGAATGGTTACCAAAATTTAATTCATAACCAATTAAAAAAAAATCATTGTGACATGCAATGGAAGGCTTTAGAAAATTATTAAAATTGAGAAGGTTGATCTTTATGTCATGGTTAATCAGATGCCAGGTAGTGTATGTTGGCTTTACAGAAAGCAAGCAACATGGAGCTTGAACTACTATGCTACCAGGGGCTACTCTGATGCTACTCAACCCTCTTAGGTGTTCAAGGTGTTTTTCAGTGATTTGTAAGGTCTTGATGGCAGTATTTGTGAAGGAATGATTACTAGAAACTGGTAGAATTCAGAAATGTGTAGTGGTAAAAAAAGAAATAAGGGTGATGCTTCTACCAGCCACCTATGTAGCAATTATAATGCAAAAAGCATCTGAAGCAATTTAAAGCCTGCAATTGAAGTTCTTATCTAGTGTCTAGTTAGAACCACTTCAGTAACATGAATGGGTTTCTTTGCCACATTTCGTATGATTCCTACCCCAAATTAAATCCAATTTGAGTCAGAAAGAGGTGATGCCCTTTTAAAAGTGTGATGGATTTTTTTTTTCTTAATTTAATCATCCCATTTAATATTCATACGAGAAATAAATGAATGACTAAATTGTACTTGTTAATAAAATAGAAGACAGCATAACTCTTAGCTATTCATTCTACAGACCCAATATAGAAAATAGAGGAAATTTTACCAATCATCTTCCCCATTTTCATTATATTTTCAATTGTTATTATGAAAGATGTGCAATACTGACCAATTCCCTTTAAAGACAATTTTTCTAGAAAAAGAAATCTACTCAATCATTCTGAATTTGTTTATATATGAAAACTGTCAAATTTTCAAGTAAATTAATGTCCTGCACATTTTTTACATTAAAATTTACATTGAGGGGTAATAAATAAACACATACAAGTTTAATGAATTTTGTTAAATCTCACTGCAGTGGCAATGCATTGGCTCAGTTACAGTTAAATCTGTGAACAGACACTATGTTAATGAAATTAGAGCTCTGTTCTTTGAAATGTTCCTTGAAAAGCTGTTCCACAAAGATCTTCACATTGTGAGAATAAGACAAAACCTGTAAATATTCACCCTCAGACACAAAGGACTGTGAAAGAGATAATGCAAGAGGTAGATATCAGAACTCTGTTTACTTCTGAAAGTCTAGGTTCAGAGTGAGATTAAGTGGCCAGCAAAAACATTTGGGATAGTTTCATCACAAAGTCCAAACGAAACATAAATATATTTTCAATCTGGGGATTTTAAATTTTTTTTTTCTAGTATTTGATTCCCTTCCAAAACAACCTGGTGCTGATACCTTCCATTCTGTCTCTCAATTTATTCCATTTACTTTAAGAGTTAAATTATTATTTAAAATAAAATCCTGTAACTCTGGTGTCTTTACAATATGGATCATATACTCCAACCTGCCACCTATGTGTACAATAATCATGATTGCTTATCTTTAGAAATGCAGAAAGGTTCTACTCAGAAATGTGTTCTCAGTTTTGACATTTTGCATCTACATTTCTGAATATTTGATTGTCAATTTCTTCATTGGCAGTAGCTCTAAAAAATTCCTGATTTTGTAGTCAGACACACAAACAGAATTTTTTTCCATTAGAGTAAAGCAAAAATAACCTTGAGATTTCAAAACTGAACAAGAGGTACTTAATATTTTCAGTATTTCCTTCTCATTTGCTTACCAGCTTATGGTACACACCTGTCCTTATTTCTTGCACTTGAGTCTGAAACAGCTTCTTTTTGCTGGTTATTCAAAATCAGCCAAGCACCAGAATTGTTGTGTTGAAGGCTCAGAGAAAACATTGTGATATATACTGTGGTTGCACTGAATGTACCATGGATAAGACTTGATTCTTTCCCTCAAACTGCAAAAATGCATAAAATAAGAACATAATATATATCATAGTGGTATTTACTTGTTTATATAATTAAGTTTTTTACCTGTTATTGAAGGAAAGATGCAAAGATCTGCAAAATAGACTTGTTTTACAGCAGTATCTTTTTTTCCACCTCCACCCCAAGCTGTTTCTTAAAAAAGGAAGGCAGGAATCATGAAAAGTTTTTGTGAGACAATTGGTTCTCTTGAAGTCTGGAGGCAGTTCTTTATGACTTTGGAGAGCCACAGTATCAGAAATGTTTTCTTAATGATTCTTACAGCACAGACAATCTCATCTTTGTCCATTACAGGGTCAATAAACCAGTTTCATGCCACAACTTATCTTGACTTTCACTAAGTAAAATTGAAGTTCAATCAGCCATTAAGATTTTTGATTGAAACCTTATTTACTAATCTTACTCAAACAGAATTTGGAGACCAAACAAATGCAAATATATGTTTACTAACTAAAGTACAGAAATTTTAGTATTCCAGTTTCTCTTAGGCCTTTCCTTCAGTTTTCCTCCACCAGTGTCTGAGATGTAGGGAATTTATACACACCTGCCATAGTCCTTCATTTTGGTTTCTCCAAAGCCAGAGGGAATCTGCAGCATTACAAAGGAGCCTGCATTTTGAGCTATACCTGGTCTGTCCTTGCTCTTTTTTGTGCTGCATAACAGAGCCTGTCCACCATGGGGGTATGCTGTGCCTCATGATTTCAAGGACATGAAGTTTTCATCCAACAGGGTAAACCAGGAGGAACTTCAGATTTGTAGAGGGATTGCATGACTACGTCTAAGAAAATACCAATATTTATTCTTAGGTTGTTGTTTGTCACAGCTTTATTTTCAGTAGGTATCCTAATGTCATCAAAATAAGTGAGGACTGCATTTCCTTCTCAGTTATGCATAACAGGACCCACATTTTCTAGCTCATATGAGGATTTAAGAAATGAACTTTTTGCACTCAGGTGTATTTTTTTAATAGCTGAAAATCTGCAAGCTGAAAGTGCAGCAGCAATATAAAATGCTATGTACAGATAACCAGGCCAAACCGTGATTCTTACAAGATTCAGCAACCTCAACTGTGCAGTTTCTTCACTCACTGTGGTTGTTGCAGGTGAATAGCCAATGGCAAAATTTGACCCAGTAGCTCACCCTCTCTGTAAAATCTATATCTGTATTCCTAAAGTATGTGTGGTTACCTTTCTTTCCCTAAGGCCTCAGTACAGTATTACATTACAGCTGGGTACTCACAGAAGCATAGGATGGTGTGATATTGGCAGCAGCACACTGTGTGCAGCCAGCATTGCCGGGGTGAGTCACAGCAACAGTCAATCAATACCATAAATTACAGTGTTTAATCCATAATTTAAGCATTGTAACCATGCTGTCACATACTCTTCTGTACTTCTGTCAATGCTTATCTTATGCTCCCAAATGTATAAGCTCTTTTCTACTACAAAATTCACAGAAACTGATGAAAAAAATACTGGCATCATTCACTGGATAAAAACTCAATAAAAATAAACCAGAAATAATATACTTACCTTTTTTCCTTCCCCTGAAGCCCTTCTAGCGTAGCACAAAAACTGCAAAAGGAACAGAATTATCTCAAATTTCTGTGTATATTTAAACTGTGATATCCTCTCTTGCTCTGCAGCGCTGGACTAGAAAAGTATAACTTTGTATAACTTTGAACATCTTCAACTGATATTTTTTCAAAACTTCTTTTTTCAAAAAAGGTAGACAGATAAGTGGAAAGCTGACATGGTGCAAGGCAGCTCTGAGCAGAGACATGCTGCTCATTGCTCTGCAGAAAGATGCAATATATACTTTCTGTTAGTGTTTATTAGTGCTTACAGAGCCATGTTTAAATGATTATTTAACTTTCAGTACTGGTTAGATAGTGCATAGTCAGTTCTAGCTCCTGAAACACTTCTGATATTGATGAATCTACAGATATTCAACTTTTGGAGGAACCTTACAGTAGCAATCCCCCAGTTTTCAAATTATGAGCTTGCACTAGACACAGGATTAATCACAGCAGCATTTTATTGGTGTGGTGTTTAGGCACCTCAGTTTAGTTGAGCCATTGACCCATGTCTGATTCATGCAGAAACTTAAGTGTGACTGTATTTCTTTTTTAATTATATCTGATAAATTATTACTAGTTATTATCTGTTAGTTCAATTGTGGACTCAATACTTGAGTGAAATTTAGATATATTTAGTCCTTGATTGTTGCAATATGAGATATGTTTTAGGAGAACTGGACACAGAAATAGTAGTTTTACTCTCATGTCAGAGCATAAGTTACTGATTATTTCTTCACTAACTAAATTAATACAATGAAAGAATCGTCAGTAAAAACACCTCTCTCAGGCTGCTACTCTTACTCCTTAGAGTAAGGTCCTGGTCTTGAAATTAGAAACCTTGAGTTTAGCTCCTTTTCCTTTTAGCACTCACTATGATGATCATAAGTAAACGCCTCTTTCATAACTAATGATCTTCACCCATTTCATCAGAGTGGATTATTAAACATATGTGAGAAAGTCTGCTCTGTAGAGTTATGCAATTTTATTATTTCAAGGTAATTATATATCCAAAGACCAACAGTATAAACTGCCAAAGAGTTAAATGGGGGGGAAAGATATTTTTCCTTTCCTGGATCTTTGCACAAAGCATCTGTATATTATCGTGTCCTGTTGAAGTCAAAGGCAAAATTCTCACAGGCTCTAAGGGACCTAGAATTTTTCTCATTGTTTCTGAAATAACAGGAGAGCTCACAGATCTGACCTAATACTGAAGTCTAAAGCCCTAGTGAAACTAGAGGAGCAGCCTATAGCTACCCTTGTTTAAAGAAAAAAGTAGGGAAATGAAAAAATAAAGACAAAAGAAGGATGATGAGCAAGGAGATATACTCAGAATAGACAAAAGGAGAGTGGCGCAAAAATCCTGTTTAAAAGATTCAGGTTATGCACAATACTGTTATAAATTGCTAAAAGATAGGCTTTCTTGTGAGTTGTCTTGCACTTGGCACTTTTTACTGAGATGGAAATACCCTAAGGACAACCTTTCATCTGTTGAAGCATTTTGTCATTTCTCTACCTGGGAGTCAGAGTGGGAAATATACAGCAACAAAGCAATCATTACAGATTCACAGTAATAACAATCATAATAGTAATAATAAAGAATTCTTGTGGAAAAGCTCTCTTTGGATGACCTGTTCACATTATGCACTGTAATCCCCTAAAGAAATTGCAAATATTGTGGTAGTGTATTCTACTCTCACTGAACTTTGTGCCTCAGAAAGTCCCATGCCATAGGACAAGATTGTTAGCTGTAGCTTGCTCTTTAATATGACATCTTTTTCCTTTAATCAAAAGTTCCAAATTATGCTCAAAAAAATGCTTCCAGGGGTGCAGACAATATAGATGTATTGTTTCTGTTTATATAGAGAAAAGATTAATACTTGGGTTGAAATGCATAATGCAGCCCTTCCAGCAAAACAGGGTTGGTAATGTACCTTTGCATCAGTCAATGGAAATAAAAGACACAAAGACCAAGCATCAACCAGAAAGGTGACAGGGAGTGTGTTAGCATTCACTCCAGACCAGGCCTTCAGGCAGCTGTAGTGAATGTGGAGGAGCAGATGGGACCATAACCCCACATCTTGTCCCATATCAGGCAATGCACAAAGATTGTTCTCAGTTTGAGTGCAAATGGATTAAAAGAAAGTTATCACCCACACCTTACTTACAGCAGGGAAGAAACTTGAGAATGTAATATTTGCTGAGGCCATTTGAAATATTTGGAGGAGATTTGAAAATCCAAAGGTATGAAGTCTATGTCACCAGGCCAGCTACATCACCAGTCTGCATCTGGTTTGTCCTGCTGTCTCATGAACTAGAGCTTAGAGAAGAGTTAATGGACTATTTTGAAGGATGCCTGAGTGTCAGTATAGCTCAAATAAGCTATTTCTAAGAGAATGATCTTTGTGCAACTGGAACAGCTGCATTAATTGAAAACTGGGTTAAAATTATGTAGCAAATTTTAAAATATTCAGGCCAAGTGACTTTGCACCACACACTCATGAAGGTATGTGGTTTATTGTAATTCAAAGAATTACAGTAAGAATTTCCTAATCATTTGGCAGGGTAGTGCACTGTAACTGTGCATAGAATGTAAAGTATGAATACCTAAATGATATTCTGCTCCTACTATGTGTTGCTGCCTATTAAGAAGTAGTTTTATAAAAAGCATGCAAATAATTTCAGATAACTTCTGACTCCTGAGAGCATTACAGTCTTTTAAATTTGATCCACAGATAACAAACAATATAATATCTCAGGTCCTAGAGATTAGAAAGGAGATACTTTGTCAACATGTAGAATCCAAACTCATCCATGACATGCTCAGACTTTTTCTTCAGATCAACTCTTTCATTCCTAGACAGGATAATTTGACCCTGAGAATAAAAATAAGATTATCTGGAAGTTTGTTTATTTTTGTTTGTGTGGTTTTGATTTTATTAATTTCAAATACTTTAATCTTTTTTCCAACTCAGCTTTCCTACACAGGTCATACTCTTGTGCTGGCCAAAGAATAGTGCATAATTTTACTGGTTTTATACATGGTAGAAAAGGTAGGAGGCTGAGAAGTATCTCTGGTTTACTAATGTCTTTGTACTAACCTTTTTCACAATAAGAATTACAAGTCTGAGAGAAACTAATGCTTTTTTTAACCAAATGTCTAAGGATCCTCATTTAATACAAGTTTTACTCTAACTTTTGCTTAATCAACAAAAATTTAATGGTAACAGGATAAAAAACTGATTTTTAGTAAAGTATTGTATTATACAACAATTTACACAACTAAAGATCCCAGTTTTGGGACTGAAGAATAAATTTCCGTTGTCCTTTATAAGGATAGTTTATAGTCAGAATCAGGGATGTTCAGAAGTGGGGGAGTGGGAAAGTCATAGTTTGCCTCTTTCTCCATCAGTTCCTATTCTTGTCAAATTGCTCACCTTAGTACACCAGGTTAATTTAACTCTTGACATTTTTTCACAGTACAGAGAAAATAGTTTTCTCAGTAGGGTCAGTTTCCTGAAGTAATAATTGCTTCTATAACAATGCCAGCTTTTGTATCTTTGCATCATAAACTGATTTGTAAGAGACAATGGGTGAAAGTTACAAGAAACCTTATTTCATCATACAGTGGTATAAATATATGTTTATACTAGTCCCAAAAATAGAATTTCAGCATGTTCTTTTTGAAGGTTTGCCTTGAAGGTCAATTTAATAATGTTCATTTGCTTTTTTTTTTTTTTTGCTTTTTTTTTTTTCTTCTTTATATTTTTTTTTCCAGAGGAAGCACATGGAGTAACTTAATCACATGGTAAATTTTTGTTTATCAAGTCTATTAAAGGTTTTCTCTGGTGGTGGTGGTGGTTATGGTGGTGGTGAAAATCCAAACATCATCCTTGCTCTACTACTGATCCAAAAGAGCTTGTACTGCATTTTGGACTCTGCATTTTAGGTATGTTCTGCTCATTTTTGTGTTTGAATTGAAAACAAAATATACTTTCTTGCTTAAAATTACCAGTGTTCACAAGGTGCTTTTAAGTCTATCCACCATTAAGCACATGCATAATTCCTGCTTAAATCCTACTTGAGTCAATCTGCTGAGTTAAGCATGTCATGTTGGGGAAGGATGAAAATATGCAATGGTCAAAGTCAGGATAAGACAAGTGATCAAGAGATTTGTGACAAACAGGTTTCAGTCCACCAACTTCTCTTTTTTCTCTTCCCAAGGAGCCCAAATTCAAGTAGCTGGATGAATTTTTTCATCACTGTATTTTTTGAGTCACTCCCAGTGGTATTAGCCATTTGGGCTTCACTTAACACAATATATCTTAAATACTTTCTATCTCTGCAAGCATTTAAGTTAGCAGAAGTTGTTTCTATTTAATATATTCAAATTTGATATTCAACTATTATTTTTAGAATTGTAAATGTACTTTAAAATAATTTTCTATATAATCTCCTATACTAATACAAAAAATAATCAATTTTCAGTTCAGGAGGGAGGCTCTAAAGCTTTACTGTTACTCAAAAGCAATGCAGTTCAATTGACCACTATCAATAATTCACACAGTTGGGTCAGGAGCTATGGTTGCAAAGTGCATTGAATTATGGATCTTTTCTTTTCAAACAACAATAAAATTTTTGAAACTGTTGGATGCATGAGTCCAGAGAAGGATGTTTAATCAATTTTGCACAGGTGGGTTAATGGGTGAAGGGCACGACTGTAATGCTAAACTTTCACAGAGTAGGAAAATCTTTATTGGCTCCCATTGCTCATGCAAATTTTGATACCTTGAGTTCTCAAGAATATGGCCATTCAGAAGAAAACAGAAAATTAGATGACTCATAAAGCAAGAGTGATACTACAAAGACAGAAAGTGTAAAGAGGAGGGCTACCTACTTGTGAATAGTAGAAATTAAACAATGGAAAGAGCTATTCTCACCTCTCATCTACCAAGGTGTTAACTGCATAGATGAACATATCTGGAAAACAGTCACCTCTTGATATTAAATGATGTGGAAAATTTTGGCTCTATAGATGAATTCTTAGAGACTCTACCTGAAGAAAACCAGAATAAAAAAAGAAGTATTTCAAAATATGTATTGGAAAAGAGTATTTAGAGACAAGGTGAGAAATCACATGGGCCCATGACAGAGGATAATGGGAAATCTGCTGTTTAATTCCCAGGAAACTAAAAATTTAAAAAAAAAAAAAAAAAAAAAAAAAAAAAAAAAAAAAAAATTAAATAAAAATTTGTCTTTGTGAAAATATTCCACAGGCATTTACCAAAATCTGTGAAGCTTTTGTGGGATAAGAAATTGGCAGTTAGCTACTGAGCTCATATCTTTGTGCTAGTGAGTTTTTGCTACAGAGAAAAAAATTTGCTTCAAGTAAGCGAGTCTTTTCAGCAAAGTCTCAAGAACTTTACAGATACTAGTGCATCTGTGGCATTGGTCTTAGGTATTGGTAGATTTGCTGATTCTATCAGGTTGATTGTTTGCTAGTGACATTAATCTGCTCTGTGTCCCCCCATAGGCTGCACAAGGGCACTGGAGAGATTTTGGTTTCATTAAGACAGTGTTCCTTCCCTTGGGTCCCTTGGTGTGAACAGGAATCTGCAGTGTACTTGGTCCTTTTTGGATCTGCAGTGCAATTCTGTCATCCTAGGTAGCACTTAAATGTCAAAGGTTGTTGTTTTTTTTTTTCATAGATACCAACATGAAATTAACTGGCACATCCTAAAATATTTTGCTAAAGAAATTGGCAAAATAATTCAATAAATTAATAGCATTAAACATTAGGAAAAACAGATTGCTTTTAGAAGTTAGAAATAATTTTGCAAAACATGGCAAATAAAACATGGGCATTTTTATGACCAATTTCAGAGAAAAACAAATCCATTTGGAAATCCTGGAGAGGATGCATAAGAAAGTGTTTGTCTACATGAACATATGTAAAATTGTGCATACTCACCAACCACTTCAAGAAAATACATGCAAGTTGATAGTTGAAGTCATTTCATGCACTTGTACAGACAGATCAGGTGGAAGAGGTGAGATTAGCCCTTTTCTACTTTGCAAGTTGTAGAGTGTTTCAAGAACCAGAGCGGCTGCCAGCATAATTTAGACAGGCCAGGTTGCTGTGCTGTTGCAGATGCTTTTCCTGGGTTGCCTGTGGGTAGTTCTGCAACCTGCAGCTGTCAAGGGTACTTGGAGCAGCCGCAGAGTTGCAGGCCATCATTTCCCACTGCATAAAGTGGACTGGAGCTTGCACAGAAAGACCTTCAGTTTGTCTGTCTCTGGCTGGCATGCGAGTTTTTATAGGATTATAAAAATATGTGTGAATTTGCAAGTGTGTCTGTAAGCAGATGAGTAGGCTGAGAATTTCTTCTCCTACATGTCCCAGTCTGGGGTTCCTCCTCTGCCCCGAGATCACCCCAGAGGGACACGAAGGTGGTTCAAAACCTGGTTTTCCCCAAAGCCGCCGAAGAGAGACTGCCGGAGACGGTTTTCTCTTTTTCCAAGGACAGTTTATTGTTTCTTATCTCTGGGACACTTTGCCTGGCCAGCAGCGGTCTGCTCAGCCTGGCATCCATGGTGGAATCTGCCTGGTCAAGGCAGGGCTGATCTTATATAGTTAGTACTACGTATTACATGTTTACAAAATTTTACCAATACAATACAATTTTATTAAATGGTCCAGCCCTGACCCCAACCAATCCAAGAGGCCAATGTGTCACCCAACATGGATGACATGGAGAAGAAGGAGGAAAAGGTGTCCACCCCCCAAATTCTCCATCTTGGCCACGTGTCCCTTATCATAAACATTCAAGAAAACCTATTTATCTACGTTCTAACATTCTAATTTACACTCTACTCATCATTATTTTCTGTGTCTCTTCTCTCAATGTGGGCAGATTCTCCCAAGGAGCCAAATCCAGCCCCTTCAGCTCCTGGGCAGCACTCAGGGGTCTCTGAGGGGTCTGCCAGGGGGGTTTTTGCATCCCCAAAGGAGACAGGGAAAAACCCTGGACTCCCACACTACAGACCTTGTCCCTCCAGTTTATTGCAACCTTCCACATTTTATAACAACCCTTCCCTTGGCATCAAGGATTTACTGGGTTGCCAAGGAGGACTGTGGTTGGTTTCATTCCCATTGTGGTGATGTAAAATTCACAGTACAGCAGCCTTACTGACTAAATAACCACACTCCTTACATGGGTCCCAGGACATGAGATGTGGGGCCATTTGCCATGCTGCACTCCTAGGCAGAGCCAGAGTGAGAGATTGCTCTCCCTACCAGAACAAATGCCTCCCATCACTTCTGTGGAGTAGGAAAAAGGTCATTCTGATAACTTCATTGAAAACTATATGATACATTTTTTTCCTCTTCACATTTCCAAACAAAGTCCTCTGACATTAATTTTTCAGTATCAAAACCAAATGTATTCGTTTTTCCTTTACTTGCATTCAGTTTCTGAGAACAAAAATGAACACTCACTTCTATACTTCTATCAAAGTAAGTTATTTTATACCTACCTTTTCACAGAAAGCAAAATAAAATTTTGTTCAGTTGCATTACTTTTGGGGCACAAAGGAATTTAATGTGGAAAATAGATATTCATGGGTCCTTTTCTATCAGAAATTTATTTATGTGTAGGTATGTAAGTACATTTTTGGTATTTATCCCATTAATAATTTGCAATCAATGACAACATTTGTTTAGATAATCATCTCTGGGTTATTAATTTTGTCTCAAGCTAGACTGTGAAATGCTTTGAGAAACCTCAGCCTGCAAGTCACACTGAAATTCAATAGCATGTGGGCATCTAACTGGTTGAGGCAGCACTGAAAATACATCTGCCACAGATGTATGCTTGCATTAATATAAAGTGCAGGTAAAACAGAAATTCCTGTGTCAATGCATGAAAGTTGTTATGTTAGGGCAGTTGTGCAGTTCAGAAAACCTATGCAAAGGAGTAGTATGCAATGTAACCACAGTCACTGTACTGTTTTATTAAGGAGAAAAAGATCACAGCTATGACGTCTGAAGACCAAAAAGACCCTTTCCTGAAGACTGTAATGAGAACAGGTTATGTTACTACTAAGTCCCACATTCTCATTACAAGGTTTTTAATGATAAAGGATTAATTTTCTGCCATTTTCCATTCTCATTACTACTCAGTCAAGGGAATGAGATATCAGGAGTTTAATGTCTAATTTATATTCAATGAATCTTGGTAGTGAGCTGCACTCTTTTGACCTTTTCAATATTTTATACTTAGATTGGGTGGTCACTTGACTCCTGCATTGTTTATAGCCTTATTATAGTAGCTCACAGAAGAAAAAGTGGCCTGTCTACCCAATCAAAACAAAAGAGTAACAGAAAGGTCAATTTAATACCATACATATGTATCAGGTCAAGAATATAAATCTTTTTTTCTGACAGAACTACAAGAATTAAAATTACTGTTTGGTGCATGTGATCAACCTTGCAACTAGTAATGGGGAGTGAAGAAAATAGGTATATTCTGTAGTGACTGGGGTCACTTTTAGTTCCTCATTAAGCAATCTCTTACACCTATGAACAGCAGGGTAAAGATAAACAAAATACTTTGCCATGTTTTATCTTTGCTTACCTTCACTTCGCAAAGACCAGTGAATGCAGAAAGAGCAAGATGATGGTCAGGTCCATTGTAGTGCCTGTAGTCAACAATTTTTGAAACACTCTTTAAATATCTATGTGAAATGTGCTAATATATTTTTACAAGACTTGTTATGTAAAAGTGAGATGATATAAAGGCCAGTAAGGAAATTTTAAATCTATGAAAATTTGAACACTAATGTCACAATCTTGGAAAAAAAAAATCCACAAACAAAATTACCAAACCAATATGATGCGTTTCAGTGCATCATTTGAAATTACTAATCTATCATAACTTCGGAATCCAACTTTCTCTGAAGTGTATACTTAAAAAAATTTAAAAAATCATACACATGTTTAATGTATTAGGTTTTTTTTCAGATTTATTTCAGTCCAAAAATGAAAAACAAAAACCAAAAAACAAACCAAACAAAAAACAAACCAAACCAAAACCAAACACAACAACAATTAAAAAAAACCCAACAAAACCAAAAACAAAAACAAAAACAAAAGAAAAACCAAAAACAAACCACCAAACAAACAAATGAACTGTCTTGGTTTGATTTAGGTTTGCCAATTTTAATATACTCAATTTCTCTTTGAGATAGGATTTAAGAGCAAAAACAAGGCAGGCCTAAATCATAAAAGAGTATCAAGAAGAATTTTATTAATAACACAGAGAAAATAAGAAATTTGGAGATTTCCAGATCACTCCCTCCTCCCTCTCACCTTCCATATTTCTTTCTCATGAGGGGAAACAACATGCAGAGGACACTTCAGTCAGTTTTCCACTTAAATAATCATTTCAGTTCACTCTAGAGAGAAGAAGTTCCTTCTAGTTTTAGCCATAGGGTGTGTCTTCACAGACGGAAGTGAAAAGAGGGCAATTCACTTTTACTAATGTGATTCATGAAAGTGTAGTAACTTTTTAATTGGTTACCCAGGCTGTGAACTATTAAATGACTTTCCAATTGGTCTCTGTGCTCACAGAGGAAGTTCTGATAGAGGAAACAGCCCCTATGTGTGCCTGTGCTCTGTCTTCTCCTACTTTCATGCAAAACCAGCACACAAACGCACAAAGAAACCCTACCAAAACCTACACCCTGGAAAAAAATGTATCTTGAAATATGATACCTAATTTATTCCTTGTTGATGGTGGCTTGAGTGCAAAGTTATGGATAAAAAAATATATTTTGACACAACTTAATTTGGAGTCCCTTGCAGAAGCCATAAAATTCAAAATTGTTGGTAGTAAATATTTAGGAAGGAAAGCGGTTGTCAAAAACTAAAAATACATTCAGGTTTTTTTGTGTGTGCAGCTTTCAATCTAATTGTTTTAATTAACAGAGCCTGTTTAAAGAGATTAGATAATTATTCTTTTAAACCTGACTAAATAAATAACTTAGGTCAAACAAATAGCACTTCATTGCTAGAAAGAAATATAATTGATGTTCTGCAACCCTCAATATAATAAACATATTGTTCATTCCTTAACTATTAATTCTCAAAACTCATGTTTAACAGTCGGTAATAATTAATTTGCCATACCATACATGTCTTACTAAATGTAACTTAAATCCAGTTTGAGATCCATTGTTTAAAGCATTGCTCAGAATGTCATTGATGGACTCCCCCAAAAGATACATCATTTACTACAGTTTGTGAGGCCAGAGGGAGAAATAACAGTTTGGGTAATGACGGCACTATCAGACTTGTGCCATTTTAACTGAAAGAAAAATTAATATATGAGATCCTCACAAGACAGATTAGAAAGAAGAAAGTGACAGAAGTAATAATGGGAATACTGAAGAGACTCTTCACCTTAAATGAGCCCAGACAAATATATTTTAGTCTCAATGATATCAAACTGAAATGCAAGAATTAAAAGATATGTGCCTACCTTGGTAAAAGCAAATCAGAAGTCATTCCTGCAGGCTGTGGTGAAGTCACTCTTCCAAATAGTACATGATTATGATAAAGCCTGAGCAGCTTCAAGGATCAGAAAATTAATTCACATTCTAGAAGAGAGTTGCTCTACAAGTATCCAAGTAGTAAACCAAAATATTTTGCACCAAACGTTGTGAAAGAATTTCTGATGGAGGATATATAGGATGCAGCAGATGCAAACAACTTATTGAATGAGAACTCAGAACTTTTGATCTGCTAAAGCTTGTCAAGAAAATCCAAAGGAAGAGAGCTGTCTTCTTTGTCTTGCCATCATAGAAAACTCTAATCATTAGGATGATGCTTGCAACAGATTAGATGAGGTAATTTCAGAATGTAGTATTCACTATAAATTAAATGGAAACATTTTTAACACCATCCTTGCATATGATTGCTGCAGGTGAATATTGGAGCAAACTATAGCTATTCTTGCTCTGAAATGTCTTCTGTATTCAGAACATGATGATCACTACATGCTGTTTTTTCAATTTTCTCTCATGAAGTTACTTCTGTATGAGAAACAGTGTTTCTCTGATCTGACCTCTTTGTTGACAAGGCTGAAAAATACATGGTTACTGTACAAGAGCAGATACCTTTTGATAGCACATACATATTTTAAAATATTCTTTTACTTGACAAAGTATGCAATAAAATTTGGTAAATCAACAATTAATTATCTAGGGTAACTGGGAATATTCTGAAGGGGGATTACTCTATATGTGGTATTTATTCAGTTCATTAATCATTATATGCATATTTCCTCGCACAGATGCATTGGATTTATTCCTGCTTAACCACTTGGTTTGTCATGTTGTACTTAGCAGTATCAATAATGTATGTAGACATATATAATGTATGCTGACATATATAATATGTGTAGAAATATATAAACACCATATATAATCACTGAGTTTATAGATAGTCATGAAATCATAGGATTATTTAGCTTAAAAAAGACCTTTAAGATCATCAAGTCCACCTGTAGATAAATTTATTATGCAATCAATCTTGTATTTTATTACAATTAAATACTGTACAGAAATAGCTACATTTAAAAAAATAAAACAAACCAAAAAACCCCAAAAACCAAAAAAAAAACCAACAAAAAACCAGAACAAAACTACTCTTTCTCTTCATTCTGTTGACTCCTACACTTGTGTTTTGCTGGTTTTTTGGGGTTTTTTTTGTTTTGTTTTTTTTTTTCTTATATTTCCACTTTCCTCTCTGATGGCAATGGAAGTTAAAGACTCTTTGGGCGTTGTAAGGCTGAGTCACACTCAATATGTTTCCAGAGGGTCTAAGCCAGCTAAGAATCCCAAGTCCCATTTTCATAAATTAATTAGGCATTTGAGTCAATAACCCTTACGGTTGCAATAACAGATGAACCAATTTTAAATTTACTAGCTCAGGTACTGGTAGCAATCTAGTTTTGGCACCAGTGGGTTTATTGTATTCTGTATTAAGTCCAGTGCTCCCCTGAAGATTTGAGCTCACAAACACACTTCGGTTTTAGAACTTAGGCCCAGCTTGGGCTTCGAAATCATTTGGGTGTCTTCATGAATTTTATTCTTCATCTTTAGCCAAACTACTTTCTCTACTTTGTGGTTGTGGGTCATCAACAATATATTTTGTAATAAACGGAGCAGGGCCAAAGCCTTTATTAAATAGCAGCTCTTTTATTGAAGAATTGGGGGGGGGGGGTCGCCAGGGGCCGACACCTGCTGCTGCTTGCCTAGGCGATGCTGGAAGGAGGTTCCCGTGCAGTCCTGTCCAAGGGCAGGAAAGGGAGTTCCAACCTCACAGGCACGTCCAGAACTCCAGTGGGGCTCGTTGGTCCAGGGGTGCCACTCTTCTCAACAGCTCCTTAGTTCATGGGTAGATAGAACTTCCACTGAAGAGGTGTTTCTTGGGAACTCTGGAAACTTTGCATATGGGGCAGTGTCTTTTGATTGACAGGGGGCAGCAGCAGGCGGCCGGAAGCGAAGTGAGGGATGGGGCAGAAGTAGGAAGTGATTGAACTAGAACTGGGATTGTTTGGGAAAATACAAACAGATGGCCAACTTGGAGATACAGAATATGCATATCAAGAACAGTAAGTTGCTTAACATTTTAACAGAGAGGACAACTTTGAAAACTATTTGTAACCCTTAATTTTATGGCTGCTGAACCTATTTACCTCATATTTTATATGGAGGCTTTCTGTTCATAGTATCTTTCAGAGCAATTATATAGCATCATGGGGTGAACACATCTGCTCCTGTTTCTGGAGGAGAAGTCTTGCCAAGGACTCTGGTGGGCTTTCCATGATGATATTTTCTCCTTTGTGCTGTTGTGCCGTAATGTGAAAGTTAGGAAACACAGTAGACTTTTTCTCCCAGCTATATCCTTACCCTGTGGTGCCACTATACATTGTAAAGTGGTTTTTGATCTTGTATGGAGGTCAAAGATAAAATGTTTTATTTGATCCAAAGTAATTCAGTATTCAGTTGGTCTCCAGTGATTAGAAAGTAGCATATGAAGTAGGAAGTAAAATGAATTCCTTTAGGTCTTCCTCGGAAATATACACCTGTCACTTAACTGACTGATTGGAAGTTTTTAATTTTGTTGCACATAAAATCAATTTCATTCATTCAAGTAATTTCATTTTATTTTACTTTTCGAAAGTAGATAGCTCTTATTACAAGACAGATGTAATACCTGAAAAAATGATCAAACAACAGATTAAAGATGAACAGCTCTTGAAAGTCTGAAAAACAAAGTTCTGATGAAGTTCCATCTTAAAAGATGGACCATTTCTGCTATTAACACAGAATAGTCCAAGCTGGAAGGGACCTCAAGGATCATCAAAGTCCAACTCCTGGCCCTGCACAGCACCATCCCCAAGAGCCACACCATGTGCCTGTGACTATTGTCCACTTGCTTCTTGAACTCTGTCAGGCTGATGCTGTGACCACTTCCCTGGGGAGCCTGTTCCAGTGCCCAACCACCCTCTGGGTGAAAAGCCTTTTTCTAATACACAACCCAACTCTCCCCTGACTCAGCTTCAGACCATTTCCTTGGATCCTGTCACTGACCACCAGAGAAAGGAGATCAATGCCTCCTCTTCCCCTCAGAGGAAGCTGCAGACTGCAATGGGGTATGTTCTCAGCCTGCTCTTCCTCAGGCTTAACAGACCAAGTGATCTCATCTGCTCCTCATACAGCTTCCCTTCAAGGTCCTTCACCATCCTCACTGCCCTCCTTTGGATGCTCTCTAATAGTTTAATGTCTTTTTTACATTGTGGCACTCAAAGCTGCCGCCAGCACTGGAGATGAGGCTGCCCCAGCTCAGAGCAGAGCAGGACAATCCCCTCCCTTGCCTGGCTGTGATGCTGTGCCTGATGCCCCCAGGACAGGGCTGGCCCTCCTGGCTGCCAGGGCACTGCTGGATCATGGTCAGCTTGCCATGGACCAGCACCCCCAGGGCCCTTTCCATGGCACTGCTTCCCAGTATCTCCTTCCCCAGTCTGTTCATCCAGGGTTGCTCCATCCCAGGTCCAGCACTTGTCCTTGTTAAACTTCATATTTGTTCTTGATCTGTAGCTGAAGCAAAGTTTCCATGTACTTTAAATAGCATATTGTCTCAGAAAGCTAATAGCTCTGTAGCCCTGTGTAAAACCGTGGTCTGCTTTCAATTACTGTTTTTTGCAATGTCCTCTGTATATTTTATCTGCTTCATTTGAAACAGTCTTTTATGCAGGAACAGAAAAAAAATCCAAAAAACTTTATCCATGACCCCTAGATGAGCCTTCACCCCACAAAAATAAAAACAAGAAATGCCCCCAAAATACTGCAATTGACTTATTAACTGAAAAAGAAAAAAAAAAAGACAACAAAAAACCACAACCAAAACCCCCCAAAACCCCCAAACAAACAAACAAACAAACAACACTAAAAAAAACCCCACAAAACAAAACAAAACAAAACAAACAAAAAAAAAAAAAAAACAAAAAAAAAAAAAAAAACCCCAAAACCCCCCCCCCCCCCCCCCCCCCAAAAAAAAAACCCACAAAAAAACTTAAAGATAAATCCAGAATGGCAAGGATGAAATTCATTAGCATTAATGATAGAATTTTTTTCTTGCATCTCTACCTATATTTACTGGACTTTTGCCCATCTCTTCTGACAGCTCTGCTTTTCATAAACTCCATTTTCTGGAATTAACAGAAGGAGTGAATCTCAGCTTTAAATTTTGAAAAACCTATTTCTCTATTTATATTTTTTTGAGAGCAACTCCAGAACATGAGTTAATGCTTTGAAAACCAGATAACAGAAATTTGATAATAAGCCATGCTTTAAAGATCTAATTATTATTTTTCTCCAAAGTTAAAATTTTTGACTTTATAATTTCTTGGACAATCAAATGTATTATTTTTCAAGCCTTTCTGTGCTGTGTTCCCCTTTCTCCACTAATCTGTCCTGTCCATTTTAGCTTTAAGAATACCATGCTGACTTGCCAAGCCATGTGCCATTTGTCTCTCTCACCTGTCATTTTCATCAACCTTTCAAAGTAGTTGACATCCTAAGTGGCAGGAGGTACATATAAATATAGGTTTACCAGGTAGTCCAGCTGTTATGTTAGGCAAAATATATCTTCTTCTTCTCAGTTCTGCTGATTCACATTGTTAGAACATTAATTTTAATGAAGGTTTCATCCTTCTATTCCATGATTTTCACTCCTTATCTTCTGGGTATTCCTATATATTGCTCTCCCTCCCTGTCTTTAGGAAATTACATGGCTGTACAACGTGGCTGTGATATTGTCTGCGATGTTTGTTGGAAAGTTTTGTTTTAGGACTCCTCAATTCCAGTATCATCTTTGGAACACTGATTTCTAGGAATATCACACCTCTTAAAGACCTCTAACTTTTCCTTGAAGTTTCTATGATGAATCAATTTGTGATTCACATGGAAAAAATAGTCAAACTTATTTACAAAATGAAAAAGTGATTTTTTTTTTTCAGTGCTGTATTTGAAACAAAACAGAGAAGTGATTACAACATCAAATGGTCACTGGGTTTAAAAATATTAGATATTCTTTTTTAATCAGTTACATTTTACAGAAATTTAGATGGATATATTGCATCCATAAAACATATCCTGGCACATTTTTCAAACAGAGAACAGGGAATCTCGGGTGATGTGTGAACAATTCACTTGCAACTGGGTTTGGTAATGACAGCAACAAGATAGTAAAGATTTGTCACACCAAAAAGTATTCCTTTGAGATTAGTGTTGTGTGATCTGAAAACATGCGTATCCAGTCAATTATCTTCACACAAATACAAAATTAAATTTACATAGCCTATCTAGTCATTCACATGTTCAGTAATAAACCTGAGTCTTAGATATTTCTATAGATAATTAAAAACCTTTAGTGCTATAAGGTTTTCTTTCTCTGTCTTCAGTCCCAGTTCTGATGTTGCTGTGCATGAAAAGTAACATTAGATATATGGACAAGCTCTTGAATAACCTCTATGTTATTCATGTAGGGCTCCCAGAGAAAAGGCTGAAATTTTGGTGTTCCCAAAAGAATGGGGGAGGGAGCATTAGTTCTAACATACCAGTTAAAGTTGAAGCAATATGGGGCAGAGCATGGTAAAGGGTTAGGTTTCCTATTTTTACTGCAACTGTTGAATATAAAAGCAATCTTGGACCTCCTTTGCATTTTAGAGACCACTACTAATTGCTGAAGGAGCATCGTGTTTTGTGCCTACCTCTCTTGTCACCTGGACAAAAAGAGCCATACATTCTGTGCAAAATGAAGCAGTGCTTGTTTACTAAGTGTTGTAGCCCCAGGAAAGGGTTTGGAGCATTTAAAATCAATGCATTTTTGTTCTCCAAATGCTTGCCTTCCTTTGGAGCATCATCTCCTGTTCTCACAACCTTGACCCATCAACTCTACAAATATATTAGATGGATGGTCTTGCTTAGGCTGCTAACAAGAAGGTATATGCAAATTGGAAAACAAACATTAAACAGTAAAATTTCCCAAAATACACAGTTCCTGGTTTTTTGCCCAGTTGTGACATTTTCTCAAGTAAGCTATCTTGGGAGTATGCTATGGTTGGTTCATGTAGCATCTTCCTTACCTGAAATAGCATTTGTCAAAGGTGAAAACTATTTATCAATATAATATCATGTAATTTTCAGTGTCTGAATAATCTCCAGATTCACCATCATTAGAATAATAACTCTGAAAAACAAAAAGACAGGGGACAAGCCACTGCTTACTTTCAGAAGGATTGGGTAAAGAAGCAGAGAACATTAGTGTGGAAACATTAGGAGAATGAAGAACTAGGAATACATAGTAAGAAAAAAACAGGAAGTAGAGATGGATAAGAGGAAATTATGCATTAGTTGTGCAAAGAGGTGAGGGAGACATCCAGCAGAAAGTCAGTGTTTCACTGGCTCAGTTTAACTGCATTTGGAAGCTTCTTGGCTCTTTAAGGAGTACAAAGTACCCTTGAATATAAATTATATAAGAAGCTCCAGAGACCAGCTAGTCTGGAGCTGAAGGTTCTTCTCCTTTTAAAAATGTGAATATGAGTATCCATTAAAAATTAGTGTGAATAAACTAGTCATAACTTTATACTCTTTGCAAAATTGAAGCTTACCTAATCCTAAATTTACTTAAGCTTTACGTAAAGCATGACCATCAGAAGACCATAATAACTGAGGGTATTAAAAGGTACACACAGAATTCAGTGGAAATGGTGCATATACACACATGTTGTACTCAAATACCATAACTGGCATCTGGCATCAGGAATCTGAGAAGAGTCAATGCATTGCTCCGTAGTTCCTACCTCACTTGCATTCCTACAGATTTTACACTGGAAAAGAAACCTCCTCAAAAAAACCAGACAGACCAAACATAATTCAAACCAAATAGAAAACCTGTTGGGATATGTTCAAAGCAAAGCATTCTTGTCTTCAAAGAAAGATCACTGTCCAGTATGAGTTCTAGGAAAAGATGTCTAAATGTCAGAGGAAACAGATGTCATATAATTTTTTGATGGCATAAAGTTTTTTATCACAGGAACAATGATTGATTGGACAGAAACACCGGGAAAAGTAACAAACGTGATCCAAACATGAGGAAGTTTTTACTGGATCTGATTATTGTTGCAGCCTGTAATACACACTAGACCCCTTGCAGAAATGTCTTCATGCTTTTTTAAGTGAGGCATCAGTCCTTGCAGGAATCTTGGCTGCAGTTAACTAGCTGAGACAGCTGAGTGAGGAAGGCATTTAAGTGCTCTTTCTGACCTATTATTCTAAAGTAATTTAAATTAAATATATCTTCAGGTACATATTAGAGGAGTCATAAAGTTACCTTAAGCTGAAGGAGCTGTCACATCTCAAGGACAAAGAGCATAATCTGTATTTGATTCTTGCAGTATCATTTGGCTGCCATGAAAGGATGACACAGCAATTGATTCTGCATTGGAAAGCACCTTCTTCTAAACAACATTTAGGAACAGAGATCTTCATTTCACTTTACCCCAGCATAGATTAAGACAAGGTCAAGACCATTTGAAACAATTTCCAATTGCTTTTTTCACTGATTACGAAATACTAGAAATATAATGCAAGATCTGAATCTCATAACATGCAATGAGTTATGTTCTCTGTTGTAGGTTTTGGTAGCTCCAAGAAACTGTGATCCATTAATTGCACATATCTAATAGTTTTTGAACAAACTACTGTAACTGAATGCTGCTGACTTTTAAAACTATTGAAAACTGAATCTGGATCTGGAGGTGTTTTAATACTTTCACCATCCCACTGCTTCAGTCATAACCCAGCAAGCTGACATTATTTGCTCCAAAATGCCATTCACTGAGGGAAAACTTTTACTGGCCTGCTTCTAAACTTTTAGGTGATGACAAATAAGCTTTCCAAAACTATTGACAAGCATATAGATTATCCATTTGCATTACCTGTATCTTAAAAGCTCTGTCACCAGGAATCAGCTCATCAAATTAATTTCCAGTTGCAAGTTGATGGTTCATTGACAATATCTGGTTAACTTCACAGTCTGGTTCTCTGAAAGGTACAAGGCTTCCCAAGAGAATAAAATACAGCATTCTTGAAGAAAGGAGCAGAATAAATCAGTCAAATGATACCACGCTTCTCTACTTTTGTATTCCAAGGAATACTGAATTAAGCTTCTATGCTCTCAAAATTGCAGTTTTCACAAAGACAGTTTGGAATCAGTAAATATCTAAATGCCAGAACCAGCTTATTCAAGTTTCCTTTTGGGTATTCACCTCAATATCATCCACATTATGCATTTAGAAGTGAGCCTGATTGCTGCATTCTGAGCTTTTTCTTTTTTTTTGTGCCTTCCCAGATTTTGTTCTCTGCAATACTAGGAAGATGAAAAGCATTAGTTTTGTTCAATCAGAACTCAGATATCATCTGATTTCAACCTTAATGCTTCCCTTCATATCTGCTGGCAACATTTAGTGGAGGTGGGAACCTGACAAAGAAACAATGGTTAATCATAATGAATAATATTCCTCAACTCTTGTATAGATTGCTATCTTACCTTTTCATTAACTGCTACTCATAGGAGCAAAGATGGATCATCTTAGTCACAGGAAGACTTTCACTGACCCCACAGTTTCAAGAGACCAAGGCAAGAACAAACTGCAGCGATAGAAATGAGGTTCCAACAGCAGTGGATGTACAGCTTTCCCTGGCTGCTGGATTTCCTGATCTACAGTGTCATTCCATCTCCCATGGTCTGTCCTGTGAACATTTTCTTCAAGCAAAAGAGGCATGAGTAAGTGTGATTACACTCCCCTTTTACACCATAAATATTAGGGCCACTGATAAAGGCATCACTCTTTGACTGGATAAGGAATAAAAAAGAGCCAGTCAAGGATCAGAGCATGGAGGGCGTGGGACAAAGCAGGATAGTGGCTGAACCCAGACTTCCAGTGAGGGAGCTTTAATCTCTCAGACAGATATCAGCTGACTTGCAGCAGGTAGCTGACCAAAACTAACTCATCTAACTCAGAAACACTGTATGACAGACAGAAAAGACTTTTGCCAGGGACTTAGATGATGTCTGATTGATTACTGGCTATTGGAACAATTTGGAATACTGCCTTTGCTGTGGATGTAACTATAACCTGTAAATTTATCTTGTCATGGCACTTCCTGTGGGTTCATTTGCCCATTATCTTGTTCTTTTCTTCTTTGTCCCTTCAGATTTGCAGAGGAAAAGATCTTCAAGGCATATAAACTGTTCCTATTTTTGTCAATACACAAACCTATAAATGTGGGTAGTTTCTCTTTTGTGAGAAGTGGTCAGACAAATGTGTTATGTGGGTAGCGTCAAGAAATGTGATCTCTGATTATTTCAACAGAAGACTCCCAGGTTCTTTAACCCTGAAGGTCTGGAGAGCACTGCTTCACATTAAATTCAATTTTGAAAAGCTTTGGCTTTTTTTCAAAGCAAAATTAAAGACACTTTTCCTCTTTCCTGTTTCTGGAGCTATGCAATGAAAAAATTTGGAACCATTAAAAATTGCTGATTCAGTTTAGAATTGAAACTAATATTTATCTTTGAGAAGATAATGCTCCATAAATGAAAACTGAATGCTAATTAGTAGACATCCCTTTTTTTATTGTAGACATGCCTTTTTAAAAGTTTTTCCAGATGTCTTCAGGGCAAACTTTCATTGATTTCTCAAAGTATTACATTAAGGGAAGATATCAATTATAGGGGAAAAAAATTAAAAAGGATAGATAGAAAAATAATATAAGCCTGTTTTCAATGTGCCAGATATTAATATTTATATTGTTTAGCCCTTAACATTATAGGAGAAAATGGAGCAAAGAATTTTTTTTTAAAAAAAGCTTTAGCTATAGGATGGTAGGCAAGACAAATGTACACACAGGCAAAGAAATTCCACACTGATGTTATGCTACAAAATTGTTTCTATTTGGCATTCTTTTCAGCCACACTTAACGATGTCTCCTTGTATTTGGACACCTTCAAAAAAATTTGGACTTTTTCAGAATTCAGGCTCATTAAGAAAAAAAAAAGCCAAACAAAAAATAATCAATAAAGCAAACCCAAACCAAACCAAACTAACCCACATCACAAGAGATATGGAAGTAAAATTAAGGTTTGCAAGTCATCACCGTACTTGGTGGCATTATTAGAGAGCATTTTCATGCTAATTCTGGAAAACTTTTTCAAAGGCTCTGCAATATTTTTGAACTCAACATCTAGGTGTGTACGAATAAATAGCACCTGAGGATGTTACTGGGCCCTAGAAGATGTGATCTGTCCTGCAGGAATGTTGTCCAGCATATCAGGAGTTCATGTCAACTTGGGTGTCCTGACAATTCCTGAGAACATTTCTTAAGCACCCCCAGGGAATCTGTCTGCTCCATTCTGCAAGGCTGTGTTTTACTAGCAGAGGGTCAGTTTGGAGCAAATTTTTTTGAATATCAAAGCACTTTTAGAAAACATTGGTCAAAGTGTGTATTTTGATAAACTGCCAGAACATGATTCTTTCAAACTATAGTAATTTATGGTCTACCAATTTTTAATGTGGACTGAGAATACTAAGTTGGTTTTTTTTCTGGTAAAATTTGTTTCAGTCATTATACTAAGACCAAAAAATATAATTTCTCTACATTTTTCATGAGGGATGGGTGTATCCTCAGCTGGTGTAGTTCAGCTGATCAAAATGTGTATCTTAGTATCTTAGCTGAAATGGAGTTTTTAGGGAGAACTTTCTCTCTCAGCTGGAAGTGAAAATGGGTATTGGCCATGGGCTGTTCCTGCTGTCAATGATAATGGGAAACTTGATGGTAGATAACAGGAACAATTTGTTAAGAGCTCCAGCTAACTCCTCTCACAGTTTAAAAATATCTAATGGGATTGGTTGCTAGATGAACTGGCATTTCTGAAGAACAGATGGAGCTGAAAAATTGTGGCTCAATAAAGCATGCCAGAGGTGGGGCTAGTCTCATTTTGAGCCTTTGTTAATGAGTGTGGGTGGGGATTGTTTCCCCAGCCTGGACTGGTTTTTGGTGATGTGAAATTTCTAAGCATACACAGTGAACCCTCCTTCCCTCTGTAAATCCAAGGTTTCTGCAGGAACACGTGTCATCAATTACAATGATTGCTAATATGGTGGGAGGTGGTATTATATAACAGTTTGCTCTTATATTCTTGTGTATTAGAAAAATACATTGAACCTGTTTGAGAATGTTTAATTAGTTTTGAAATGCTTTAATAAATTGCTTGCTAAAGCTAGGATAGTAGAGAATTTGTTTGCCTCATATTTGTTTTGCAAATATGCCAAATATTAAAGAGGGGAGGGGAGAAGAGGGGAAGGGGGAAGAGGGGAGGGGAGGGGAGGGGAGGGGAGGGGAGGGGGAGGGGAGGGGAGGGGAGGGGAGGGAGGGGAGGGGAGGGGAGGGGAGGGGAGGGGAGGGGAGGGGAGGGAGGGGAGGGGAGGGGAGGGGAGGGGAGGGGAGGGGAGGGGAGGGGAGGGGAGGGGAGGGGAGGGGAGGGGAGGGGAGGGGAGGGGAGGGGAGGGGAGAAGCCTCTTGAGCATCCACTGATTTTGGGCCCACTTCTCTAGGTAGACTGTTCCCTTGTTTGACCACACTCTTGTGGTAGCCTCACAGTTCGGGCTAAAGTTGAAAAAAGTATGTTCTCACAATCTGCTTCTGTTTTGTGTTGCATAACAAACACTATGATATCTAGCATGGCACCTTATAAATGCTGGTTGAGACACTCATGGGATTAAAAGGTGTCTGAAGAAATGCCTGCATGCCTTATTCCTTCATAAGAACGATATCACCATATTAGCCAGTGAGCTTTCCTTTGCAGGGTAGATCTTTTGTGCAGTAGAATCTGTGTAGAACAGGGATACAATGAAACAAATGTTATGGTTTGGTCCTCATTTTTCAGAGACACTGAAGTTTTGTGGACTCCCAGAATCACAGAATGGCCTGGGTTGTAAGGGGCCTTAAAGTCTTTTAAGTTCCAACCTCCCCTCCTTGGGTAGGGACACCTTTCATTGCTCAAAGCTCAAAGCCCATCCAACCCAGTCCTAAAGATTTCCAGGGCGTCTACAACATATCTGAACAATATCTTATTTTTAAGTAAAAAAAAAAGATCATTTCTCATGGGGTTATATTATTTCTTGTCAGTTCTTGTCAGCACAATGAGATTATGGGCAAAACCTGTGAATGATGTCATACTGAAATTGTCTTTTTTTATTACGAGTAGTTTTATTTTCAATTTGTTGCTGTGTACCACATCATTTACACATCCAATTTCCCTTTTGTCCATAATTTTGGTGTATAATTTTGATTTTAAAAAATTGTTTCTGAATGCATAATGGAATATTTTCTTTTGCCCATGAAAAATTTGTTCACAGGTCATTTATGAGAGGCCCCCACATTTTTTTATTTTCAGAAGAAGTGGAAATGATAATTTCTTATTGAACTGTTCATTTTTTTTAATGGAATAATTAATTTCATTACCTTTCCCCCAAAGCTATATATATGGGGCCTTTAAAGTTATATAAATGCTTTTAATAGTTGATTTCCACCATAGCTAGAACATATCAAATGAAATTATTATTCCTCATTTTATTCTCTCTACACAAAACTTTGTCTCTTACTTCAATTTAATACTCAGATTCATTGGAATTTGGGAGTTTTGGTTGTTTGTTATTTTTTTGGGTGGTTTTGTTGGGGATTTTTTTGTTTGTTTGTTTATTTGGTTTTTTGTTTGTTTGTTTGATTGGTTCTTTCTGTAGCATAGACTGCATTTAAAATAATTCTGGTGGAAAATTTTGATTCTGAAGTGTTTGAGAAAACTTCATAGTTCTAGCTAATCTTAGGGCTGATAATTATTGTTACATATTAACTGTACCAGGGATCATGACAAGGGATTTGGGCTATCCAAAGCATGTGGGAAAATCAAGATTTTCTGATGTCAGTAGAGCTTCTATAGGTTTGCACCAAATGAAGATTGGTTAGGGAGTGATATTTTTGATTGAAAATTTGTCTTGAACTAAACTTTGTTGTCTATATCTTTCTATGCACCCACATCACTGTGAGCTCTTAATAGATTTTTCTTTTGTTTTGTATAGATTTTCTTATATCCACTCTTATACAATCAGTAGTACTGAAGGTCTCTGAGATTTCAGAATCTAATGAACACAGTACAATCATCTACTTACAAAATTTCACAGAGAATAAAAATTTAATTGGAAATATGATTTTTAAAAGTAATTAATTTGCTTTCTTTCCTATGCAGGATTTATTTCCTCTGTTAATATGTTATCTCTTTAGGCTTGTACATAAAATACATTGTGAACAGAATAACTAGTTTTCTTGCATATAATAATTGGAAATAATTTTGCTATTTATTTCCATTAATTCTATATATTTTCATGAGTACCAATGCACATGTAAAAGGAAACAAAGTGTATGCCATGGATTGGTGAATTGCTCAGGGTTAACTTGAAATCTAACTTGATAACTGCACATTAGATCCAGGAACAATTAAAAGGTAAACTTTCAAAGTAGCATTTTCACAGTGACTTCTCAGAGCAAAGTGCATGTTAGTAAAGCAATTCAGCTCTGGTTTTGAAGGGGAATTCCTTGTAAACCTGCCTATGAGAGAAGAAAACTATAATATTGATCCTTTACTATTCTGCCTGACTGCACCAGCAGTTGACATTGCTTATGTGTCTTTACATAACCATTGCAAAATACGGGCTAGATTGAAAATCTAAATTGATCCATGTCTCTACACGGAACAGATGACTATGTAGGTACAGACATTTCCTACTCTTGAGCTATTTTCAGGTGGTTGTGGTTTGTAAAACCCTAATCTCTTGTGAGGGCTTGACCATACAGGCTGCATATCATAGGAGGAATATTTTCTGTAGTCATTTTTCCATTATACTCTGTACTCTATCCCAGTAATTGCTTCTGATGCCTGTATGCTGTATTGAAACCTGAATAGATACAAGTCATCTTTGATGTTTATGGTTGTATACCTCATTGCAGGTCATTGCTGGTAAAAATTGCTTGTAGTTTTCATACTTGATTTTTGCAGTCTAAGAACCTTGAAAATGTTTTGCTTTTTATGATTTAAGAAATATTAAAATCTACGTTTCTAATTGAGAATCTACAAAAAGCATTTTCTGTGTTTTGTACTGTCGCACTGGTAAAGAGGTTGGGTGCATGGGAGGAGCCCATGGAAAGCAGTGAAATAATTCCTTGTTTTGATTTGTTTGTATGCATAGCTTTTGCTTTCCCTATTAAACTGTTTTTATCTCAATCCACAAGTTTTCTAGCTTTTACCCTTCCAGTTGTCTCTCTGATCATCCTGATGAGGGGGGTGAGTGACCTGCTGGGTGAGGCTTTGTTGCTGGCTGGGGTTAAACAGCAACTTTTGGCTTAGTTGTTTTGGGGCTTTATCAATCTTAGGTGCTGTTTGTGAGCTTGAGTGGGAAGCCATTGCTACTTGTAAAAGAATGTCTTATTTTTTTTGTTGCAATTTATTTTGTTTATGTTCTGTAAGCTGCTTGATTTCCATGAACTAAACACAGCTCCATTATTAAACTGCATATCTCTAAGGTGTTTCCTATTCCAACTTTCACATACTGATAAGTAATACCTTGAAAACAGATTGCTTATATGGTTAGAATATGCCCACTGGCTACAAGAATTTCCAATGTATGGCAGAATTTATATCAGAAATCTCACCTTTAAGAATTCCATACTCTTCCAGTAGCTAACATATATGAAGTACCTGAAGTTTTAGAAAAAATTTGCAGGGGTATTTTTGGAATAACAGTACTATTACTATTATTTCTACCACTGATACCAGGATTTTCTGTTCCTTGAACTCTAAATTGTGCATCTTCTCTGTTAATCTGAGCTTTTACTGAAGGAAAAGGACAATGTAAATAATTAAGCTTATTAATCAGAAGGTAGAATATAGCATAAACAGAAGATATAATTCTATCTGGACATATTTGCAATGCTAATGCATTTTAAAGAGGCTGTAATATTACTGTAAACCCCTTTTTATTTTCTACCTCAAGTCACCTTTGCAAATGGCAGAGTTCCTGTCAACCATACATACATTTTTTTGTCATGGTCTTTTGAATAAATGAGTCATCACTGAACAGAATGTTTGATTGCTTTCTTCTCCTTATTTTAAGCCCTGAAACCTTCCCAGACTCACAAAACTAACCAGCTTAAAATAATAAATAATGAAGTCACATGCATCTGATCCAAATCCATAATTTCTTGGTTTTCTTCCTAGGAAATCAGAATATAATTAGGAGACTACACAAATGGCTGGATGTTTATGTTAAATCCACATACATTCTCAACAAACTCACAGTAAAAGAATGATGTCTTACTGTCATGTGCAATTAGAAAAAAAATTACATGGAAGACTGCTTTGTAGGACCTAAAAAATAAATTATTATTATTTTTTGGCTAATGTGTGTGTGACCATTCTCTTCAGAATTGTCACAGCTTGAGCTAAAATAATCTCTAGACAAGGAAAAAATCTCAATTTATTCTAAATAAATCCAACTTACAACAACTTCAATCCTGTGGTTTTGATGTGACTCAGAATAGAACATCTGCAATAAAAAAAATATATTAGGGATGGTAAAAACAAATAGAGGTACATTTTTTCAGCTGTCAATTAATTTGCTTTATATGAAGAAAAATATTCACTGGGATTTCTGAAAATAGAGCAATCTCCTCTTGCGGACGCCTAATTCAGGGTCTAGAAATATTAAGAACTTCTGGAGGGGCTGAGAGGCTTAGCTGTGTAGAGGAATAGGCAAAATCTCACTGGACTTGTGGCAAAGAGAGTTATTATTCACAGGTGAGTTAGGAACTCTGAGCAGAACGAACAGAACAGTTAGAGAGGGGTGGGTAGACATGGTGAGCAGTGAAAGGCAGTAGCAAAATATGTGTTCCAGGTGGGCAAGTATGAGTGGGCAGCACTGTATTCACAGGGCTGCATTAAACTGTGTGTTTTAGTAGATAGGATAGCCTCTCTTCAGAATTATGGCTATGTCTATAATGGCTGGCATTCACTGTGAGAAAGAGCAGAGGCTCACGGAAAATTGAAGGATAATAATCTCTTAAAATCCGATGCTGAAAGTCAGTATTCAAATTTGATGGCCCTAATTTTTCCTTTATTTACACCATTTTTATGATTATTTAACTCCATTCACTTCAATAAAGCAGTTGTGCCTGATTTACAGGGACTGTGTGAGAAGTGCTGCCAAAGAGTCTTGTATAATCTGTTCATAAAAATTCCCAATATCAAACAACTTTTCTGACAACAGTCTTCAGGTTAAATGCCTGACTGCCCAAAAGTGCATCATTAAAGCCAAATTCTGTCCTTAGGTGTACTCCAAAGAGTACACCTAAGACTTTGGTCTGTAATACACAAAACAAAACTGAAGAGCACCATGATTCATCCAGCCATATGCCTTTAAATTAATCACATATTTTCAACAATGATTTAACTGAACTTGCAAACCATACAAATGCAAATTTTATTTTATTTTGAAAAACCATCCCGCTTTATAATCAATGTCATCAGCTTTCTCCAAGTGATGCTCCTATCATGCCAGGCAAATTGTTAAATCCATAAGGCTGCTACAAGTTACAGAAAAGGGTCTGAATATGAGCATCCTAGAAAATCTCAGTATGGATTTCCATTATTATATTAAAAAAATAATAAAAAAAAAGACAGGTATAGAACATGCATATTTATTAATAAATATAATTTTAATAATGTTTTCCATGTCCATATTTTAAGCTCTATATTCTTCTTTGGCAAATGTAATTCTGAGTCTGCTTCTGGAAGGGCAAATTAATATATCTGTGAAATATGAAATACCTAATGATACAAAACAGTAGGCAGGCAGAACAACACATGCACCAGAGCAAAGGTCTTTAGCAGTGAACAACTCCCCTCTAAGCCAACTCTCTCTTTAATCAAGCCATAGTGGTCCAGAAATACTAGAGACAATTCTGACAGGACATAAAATAAGCCTCAGTCAGCTGCCATGACAAAGAAGATTCTACAGCTTGGGTTTGCCACTGAAAATTTCATTTGTCTCCCAGTCTACCTCTCTTATTCCCACTGATTTAGCTGTACTGGATCTGTACCATGACCCTAGGACACCACTTGACCGAAACTTATTGTTGGTAAATTGCAAATTGAACTGGCAGTCTGTGGTTGGCTTGCAGGATCATGGAGTGAGAGAGGGACAGCAGCACTGACTGGAAAATACCTGATGTAAAGATGTGGAACATCACAGAGAAGCAAACCTTTGCATGATTCTTCTGCATCAGTCTAGACAAGGCTGCCCTCTGCCAGGTCCTACTTCTGACTGTGAAGACAGAACATGGAAAGCTTCCTTTGCTTCTGTGGAGATGCCTTTTCCAGAGTTACTCTGAGTATTACCACTGTTATTTTTTCCTGGTTTAAAGATGTATATGTATGTGTATGTGTATATCCATTTACTGTACTGGGGTTTTTTTGTTTGTTTTGATTTATCCCCCATGTATTTACATGATTAAGAAAACTTTGTAGCTAACTAAAGACTATATTCTTGCACTGATGACCAACCTTTCATAGCAAGTGAGCATTTATTAACCTGAAAGTGTAATTCAGTCCTAGAGTGCTCAGATTAGTTAGGATTCATCAGGAACAAAGAGGACTTGTATGGTGCTCTACCATAAAAATGTCCATTTCAGCTGCTGAACATACATACAGAATTCATACATACATCTTTTGTTATGTTGTTGGTATTCAAAATCACATTTTCTCAGAGCTAGATCCTCTGCACTTCTGTTGCTGAGCTTGATACTTTGGAAATGTCTCTTTCCAAATCCGTAGTGTTAGACTATGTTTCGTGCTATATTGGTTCTGTCTACTTATGTTTCAGGACTTTTGAAACATTGGTTTCGTATATTTACTAATTCAAACTGGATTTATCTTCCTTAAATATGTTCACTCTCCCCTTAAACATCTCAAAATATAAAATTTTACCGTCCTGTAACATCTTAAGATGCAATAGATCTGAAAGATTAAATTTATGGAAAGTTTTTGTCAGGATTGAAAAACATGCTGTAGGAGCTTGTCAAAAATACAATTTTCAGAGTTCTAATGGCTCAGGACACTCACTTTTGCAATCCTGGAAAGGTGCTGAAATCCTGAAATCCTCTCATGGAGTTTCATGAAAAACCTTGGTGCCAATTTTCCCCTGATCTTTTCCTTGGCACACCTTCATCCTCAGTCTCTATGCTTGTTTTCTTTTCACAGAGCCAAGAGCTTGGTATTATGCTCTGCAAGGTCAGAATGATGACACGTTGTTGTTTCTTCTAGTCACAAATGATGTCTCATAATCTCATAGGACATTTGAGTTTTGAAAGTGGACATGGTTTTATGAAATACTTTTTCTATTCCTTTTTTAAAAAAGTCTTTGTCCTATCTGTTTAGGCTGTAAACTTCTCAAGGCAAAGGTTTTTTTTTTCCTCCTACACAATATATAAATATGAAAATGTGCTTTAGTCTCAGCTAAGACTTCAAGTGAATACCCTGAGACAGTTCAGCCAATGACTTTAAAGACTTTTGTTCCCTTAATCAGAGAGAACAGGAAAAAAATATTCAGCAACCAAGTTCTCAATACTCTAGCATACCTGAATTGTAGTGTTCCATACCTATAAAGGCACCTGTTGATTTTCTTGTATTTGGTGAAATGCAATCTCTAGTCCATGATAATTAATCAATATTAATGCACAATCTGGGAAAATGGAATTAAAAAAAAAAAAAACTTTATCATTAAGGGGTCTCTCTATACTCTCTTCTCTAAGGAAACACACATACAAATTTCTGCCAAAGTGAGAAGTGCTGTGAAGACAGAGTAAAGAATATTCATATGAATTCTATGTTTTTTTCATGCATTCTTTTTTTGTATTTTATTGTGTACTCTGTGTAGAAGGAATCTACAGCACAGTAGAAAAGAAGGGAGGATCTAAGCAGTGATGAAGACCATATTTCACAGTGCTACAGCTACTGAACCAGCTGAAGGATGAATACCCTGGAGCTGATCTAGGGGGTTTCATGGAGGAGGATGAGCAACTCTTTCGGAATTAGTGTGGGAAAGTCATCCCCTCATGCAGTGGAATAAAAAAGTAAAGGTTTGGATGTTGGTTGACAAATCTGAATGGATGAAACTCAAATATTTTGCATCTGGAATGTCAGGATTCACCATTTGATCAATGCAATTAGTTGCATAGACCTCTATGTATGAGGTGGTTTTTTGGGATTTTTGTTTTAAATTATGGGATTTGACATATGTGCCAGGACCAATATAACAGAAATAGCCACAACTTTCTCACCTTCTTTTAGAGACCTGAAAATGGGAGAGATCCCATTTGTAAAGTTTCTTTTTTAATCCATTTTTGCAAAATGAGAGTGAAGAGGGGTTGCAGTTAATCAAAGCCTTCCTTTTTAATTACTTAGGAAGTAGGTAAGGAAGTTTCCTGTAACTGGCTTTGAGGAGGCAACAGTGACAGGGAAATACAATTCTTGGAGGGATCAGGCTTTCTTTCAGTTACAGAAATCAAAGACCTGTTAGGTACCAGGTCTTGGTGAATGGTTAAAAGAAAGTAAGGTGCTCATCTTTAAAAAAGTTTAATGCTGTTTGTCAAATGTTTTACTTTGTTATGTCAAGAGTGAGACATGTTTAATAAACTACAGCTTCTATTCAAAATGAAAAGACAGATATGTCCTAAATCTAAAGAGGAGAGGTATATGTTGGCATTTCCTGCATAGCTTTTCAGACTTAATTTTTGACAATAGCAGACTGATTTTTAATTGGTCTTCTTTCCTGATTTTATAAAAATTATTATCTAATGCTGTTTCACTATCCTAAAAAGATTCTCTCCTTCTACCCAAATCCTCATCTTTTTTTAAGTGCAGCTGAAAAGCTGTGCGATATTCTCATCTGCAATTTTCAATTTCACTAATCAAGTCCCTGCATTTCATACATATTTCAGGAGAAGTATTTTGGGAAGGCATTTGTTTCCCCTATTCTTTTTATCAAGCTGCTCAGAATGTTTTTTATCATCCCTCTTCACTTTTGTTTCCATATTAGCAAATGAACCTTTGTTAGGCAGAAGGTTTTTACTGGAGAGAGAGTTGAGATGACCCCACATGCTTTCCTGTTGAGCTGGCTTTGGCTGGAGTTTTTCTAGTACGGAGTTTTAGCTAGTATGGGAATATGTTTTAGATTTTTGCTGGAAGGAGTGTTGGTAGCACAGGGGTATGTTTGTTCTTGCTGAGCAGCACTCACACAGAGCCAAGGTCCTTTCTGCTCCTCAGCCCATCCCACCAGTGAGGGGGCTGAGGGTGCACAGATGAGAGGGGACACAGCTGGGACAGCTGACCTCAGTCCCTCCAGTGGATACTCTGTACCACATGGCATCATGCTCAGTGTAAAGAAATATGGGAAGGAGGAAGAGTGGTGCATTCCCAAGTGTTCTGATTTAGAAATGGCACTCCCTAATTTAGTGTCCTCCCACCACTGAGACTATCCCAACCAAATGCCAGTTGCTTATTCCCACCCCATCCCTTTCAATCTCCCTTCCTGCTCCAGGGATGGGGTTGACAGTTGGAGGTAAAAAATGGTAACAATTGTGGGTTGAGATAAGAACAATTTACTGGAAACAGCAACAAGATAAGAAAATTAACCATAACAGCAACAACACTAATAACAAAGGTGTTCAAAGAGAGGGTAATTCTCATAAAAAAATGCTCACCAAATCTCCGTGGTATGTGACACTTTTATCTGTTAAACTGTCTTTGTCTAAACACACACAGTTTTTCACTTTTACCTCTTAAATTCTCTTCCCCTTCGACTGTGCAGGGAGTGAGTGCTCGGTTGTGTTGGGATTGGTTGCCAGGTGGAGTTAAGCCCTGAGACCTGTCCATAATCATCCTTCTGAATGAGCCTGACATCCTGCCCTTTGAGAAAGAACTTCTGCAAAACCCATATTTGGTTATCACTAGTAAAAGTATTGCTTTTCTTTTGTATTGTTTGCTTCTCTCAAAAAGCCTCCCCAAGTGTGTCCATGCACTCCACCCTCTTTGCAGAGGTTTGTTTGCTTCAGTTATCTCAGCAAACGTGTCATAAAAATGCAAGTGTTTTTGTCTGTAAATTAAGCTCTCAGATGATTTTAGGATCAGTCCTTTGCTGGAAAAAGGGTCCAGAAAGAGAAAGAAAGGATAAAAAAAAAAAAGGGTGGGTTGGCGTAAGTTTAAATAAATATAAGTAAGAACTATTTATGTCTCTATAGTGATATGGTTTAACTATGAATTTATTTTCTCATTTTGCAATTCCTTACTTATGTTGCTTTTTGCTTCTCTGCTGGGAAGTACAATGTTGACCTTAAAAATGCAGTATTGATTTAACTTAGAAATATATTATACTAATCCATGAATAAAATATTAAACAGCGTTTGTTTCACCATGAAGCATGTCGAAACCCTTGTAAAACAAATGATTTTAGATAATATCAATATTTCTGTGGCTATTTGTTTAATTAGTACATTGCAGCTCTGTAACAGTTGGCCTCTCTTTGCTACCTTAGCAGCAAACAAATCTCTTCTGAGTTCAAAATAATCTTCTGCTGTATTTAGAGCATTACCTTAAGTTGCTATGTGCTTTATCTCTGCATTACTTCACTTTTACACTAGTGTATATTCATTGATGAAGGATTTTCCATTCTAGGTGGAAAAAATGTAGGAAAATTAGCTTGTTATTTGTGGTGATCTTCTCAGGACAGGTGTCAAGAGAACTGGGATTTGGAGACTTATTGAAGTTAAAAGGGACTCCTGAAGATCAATTGCTTCATCCTTACTGCTCTGACAGGGTCATATAAGGTAGGTTGGACAGGACTGTGCTCAGTTGTGTTTACAGTATATCTAAGGATGGAGACTTTACAACCTCTCTGGGCAGTCTGACCAGTGTTTAACCACTCTTCAATTATTTTTTCATATATTCAAGTAGAATTTATTATAATTTAATTTGTGACTGTTGCCTGTTGTCCTTTAAGTGGTCACTGCTTATAAGAGTCTATCGCCCTTTCCCTTCATTCACTTAATTAGGTATTTAAATTCTTTAAAAAGTCCCCCCTGAATCTTCTTTCCTCCAGGCTGGGGGGTCCTAGCTCTCTCAGCCTTAGCTACTGTCCCTTAATCTGCAAAAAACAAACTGGACAGAGTAATCCAGATAGGAACAGGAACACATCCATCCATTTGATTTGTTTTCCATTTCTCCCAACTTGCGTCATCTGCAAATCTGCTTAGGGTGCACTCTGTCCTGTCATCAAGGTCATTAATGAAGATGTTAAACAGTATTGGCCTTGACATTGACCCCAGGGGTAGAGCACTAGGGACTGGCTCTGGCTGGACATCGTGCCTCAGAGCAGGAGCACTGCTGCTGCTGCTGAATCTGACATGGCCAAGACCCTAATTTGAAGAATTTGCTTCATCTTTATGCATCTTAGATTTGTAATACCTGAAAAAGGCTGTGGCTCTTCTTAGGTTTCTGATAAAAAATGCAATGTAAGGCATTATTTTTAGTCAGGTATTTTACCCCTTATTATGAGTTATAACTTGCAAATTACATTTCTCTATTAAAGGTTGCAATACATATTTTTATGACAGAAGGTGACAATTTCTTTGTTCCAAGTCTTTTTCTTAACAGATTTTGGGAAAAACTTTGCACTCAGGTTTAATTTCAGCAGCATCAGCTATTCAGCTTCAAAGAATCCATATTTTCAATTATTTTTATGTTATTAAAAGAAGAGTCTGGATTCAGACAGAAATTACTTCAACTCTTAGAAGTAGTATTGTATCAGCTAAAAGGTGATTCCTTTTTTTCATTTAGGAAGACTTAATTTTTTATGTAGTTTAGAAAGATTTTAGACCAAGTAGCATCAACCTAATAACTCCTAACAGTATTATAACTGTTTTAAGTGCACATATAAAGTATCTACTGTGGCATGTCCTTTATTTTTTAAAAAAAAGCAGTGTAATAAAGAATAAGCATTTCCTGCATAGAACAAATTGAGACATGACAAAGAGTTAAGTATTCTATAAATGCTTCTGGCATCCTATAAATCATCAACTAAAGAAAATGCTGACAAATATCAACATCAGTAGAGTATTGATCTACCAAATGCACTCCAGCCTCTCACTAAGCAGTTTTCCTTAAGCATACAAATTAAACAGATGAGGATGGAAAATCAGATCTTTGGCACCACCACCTGCAACAGATTTGCAAGAATTTTTGTAATTATTCTGTCCTGCTTTTTCACTGTTCTCAGATTACTTAATTTGAGATGATGGCGGTATCTGTAACATTGCATTTCACATGCTTCAATATACGCAATATGAAAAGAAGCACTTAGCAGAATTCTACTC
Source organism: Erithacus rubecula (assembly GCF_903797595.1). Classification (NCBI taxonomy): domain Eukaryota; kingdom Metazoa; phylum Chordata; class Aves; order Passeriformes; family Muscicapidae; genus Erithacus; species Erithacus rubecula. Next base: position 82,048,147 of record NC_136689.1, on the reverse strand, counting down.
AGTGTGTGTTGAGTGTGTACTGGGACTTAGATTGGCAGTTAAGAAGAGTGCAAGATTGTAATACAAAGAAAATTTTATACTGGACACATGTACTGATTTACAAGGTCTGGATTCCAATATAACTTTTAATCAGTTTGAGTAGCATGGTTGATTTCACCTGTATTCCATATAAAAAAGAGGCCACCTGGGAATGGGCAACATTATGAGAACATTTTAGCAGGTGACATTTAAATCAGAACATCCAGAGGCAGTGTCATAAGCAGATATGTCTTTTTCACCTAATAAGCCAGGGCTGAATGTTAAATGCAGACAATAATATTTTATTAACATTATCAGGCTATTCAAAGAGAGGTTATGAGGCAAACAGGTAACTATTTTTCTACCCTTTCATATTTCTTCTAAGAAATAATTGCTTCTAGGAGTCAGATTATTTCAATTTATTTCCTCCTTTTTGAAGGATTCCTTTGTAGAAGGTTTCCTTTGTTAATGTAATGATTTAGGGGTGCTTAAGTTCTACAATTCAGGTCTTGAAATTTTTCATCAAGACAAAACAAACTCAAGCATGTAATCATCTAATTCATAGGAAGAGTGGTATAATGATTAAAATCTTAAAAAGCCCACTTCTTTCCATTGTTCTGTTTTTGATTTTCATTAAATTTATTTTTTGCTTTGGTGGCTTGCTTCTGGTTCTACATAAATTATGGCAACAATGAAACGAGCTCAGTTTGATTTAATTTTTTGCACTCTTTGATAAAGGATATTATAAATAGAGGAAAAGGAATTGACATAAGAATAGGAAATAGCAATAACCATTTTAACTACAGTTTTTTTCATTCAGCAAACCAAACAATCTCCATATACTAATGAATGATATTAATATTTGCATTTCATACTTGAAAATGTAGTATTTAGAATTATTTAATCTTATGAATATACTTTCTGTAAATATATACACATATGTATTATATGTGTCTGTCTATGTCTATGTGTATGTGCAAGCATTTTTTCTGAGAAATAAATGACCTGAGGTACAGAACAACAAAAGATTATTATATATTCTCAGTGTGAGAGGAAGGAATGACTCATGAGAAATACTGCAGGCATTTGTTTTATAAATAAGTTAGCCTTGTTTAAAGGTTGGCAAGTTGCTACCTCTGGTTAATTTTCATTTATGTTTTACAAGTCATATTATGTATTAATTATTGTATTTTGATCGCACTGCTTGTTAGATGATGCATAAGCATCTCCTCTCAGATCTCAGCTGAAATTTTAAATGCACACTGGAACACATCTACAGAACAGTTCCTGAGAATATGGTTTTAAAATTGAACTCCAGTGAACAATATCTTAAAACTCTAAGACTACAGATCATAAAGTTTTTACAAAATAGGCTTATGCATATAGTGAGCCTGTGACCCAGATTACAACTCTTTCCTCCCTTTTTTTTTTTTTTTTTGCTGTTGGGGGTTGAGTGTTTTTCTGTTACTGTGTCAATTGAAAGAATTTTTCCCATTATCATGCCAATGGAGCTGGCCGGGTTACACCCAGGGTCCCTGATGGGTCCAGACAAAGGGGGTGCGTGGGGACGGCCCCCGGAGGGGCCTCTGAGGCTTCCGGGAGGGCACTCGCGTTTCCGGCGAGCTGGGAGGAGGACGCCTGGGATCGTTCAGCCACGCGGCCGAGCACAGCAGAGCCAGACCCTCTGTGATCACCTGCCCTGCATCTGCCCCGTTTCCAGCCTCCTGCCTCTGCGGACACAGCTGATCCCCCGGACACACACGGTGAGCGAGGAGCCGCCGCCCTCGGTGAGGGTGAGCCCGTTCCCGCCCGAGACCGGCGTGGCCACTGCTGCCCCTCCCCCCTCCCTCCTGCCTTCGTTCCCGTCTGCCCTCTGGCAAATCCGGGCTCTGGACTAAGCACAGAGACAGCGTGCTTGCACCTAAAGGGACTGACACCGAGTTATCTATTTCGTTCTGTTAGCAATTTTAACTGTTATTGTTTTCTGTTTGTATAGTTAGATATATTAGTAAAAGAGCTGTTATTCCCACCCCCCCCCCCTTATCTCTGCCTCAGAGTCCTTGATTCAAACAATCGTAATACTTGGGGGAGGGGAGTGGAACCAAAGTCTCTATTCCAAAAAGGGAAACTTCTGCCCCTACTGGCAGACACCTGTCCTTTCAAACCAGGACATTTGCTTTTGTAGAAAGAGGCTAAACATTAACTTATATAAATTACATTAGTTTATCTTGTGTCTCACTAGTTATTTGCCAATGATTTTTATACAATATCATTGCTTAATGAATGATAAAACTTACAGTTTCTCATCAGCTGAAACAGCTGACTAGAGATTTGTATTTAGACAGAAATATTGTTGGCAATAACATTACACACCAACCATCCTGTGTTCATGTTGACTCTTTATTTCACTTTACTTCAGCTTTATTTCCTCACAGTCCATCTGACAGCCTATTCAATAGGCTTATCAATATTCCTATTAAAATTCCTATTAAAAATGAAAAATTCCTATTCTATTAATAATAATCCAGGAAGAATTTTGTAAAAGTCATGTGAGAACTGGCCACCCAGTTTAACTGATTATCAACATTGACTTGAGCTCTGCCTTAAAATTTTCTAAAGGAGGTTAAAACCTTATTTAAGTCTAGGTATTCCTCTTCATATCACTGCATGAATCTGCAAAATAGGATAATCCATGGTTACAAATGAAAAAAAAATAAAAGCTGTCATTGTCTATTAGGCGAAAATGATTTATAGAAACAGTAAGTACATCATTTTAGTTTTGAACTTATTTAAGAGTATAGCATATTTGAGATACAAATGTAAGAAAAATAATTTCCTGGGAGGCTAAGGTGTTTTAAATAGGCCAATATTTGGAAGAAAAAAAAAAATAAAAGCAATAAATCCATAAGCTAAGAATGGAAAACCACTGCAAATGACATGGTCATATAGAAGGTCAGATAAGATTTTTCTTTTTTATTTAATAATATGTTTTCAAGGGAAGGAGTAATTAGGGAAAATGTTTATGAAAAGATACACAACATAGCACTGAACGCTTTGGTTTTTATATCTTATCATAATTAGGATATTAGCTTAGCATAATAAGGACTCTAGTTTGGTATTTGCTGCAGTCACACTCAACAGTAAGATGATTCCAGTCTAAAGAAAAGCCCAACCCAAATCTTTGCAATTTAGGGAGATGATGGAGAGGTAGAACTAGAGTGAAGGAAAGATAACTGAGGAGTTATCAAAGCTGGGCAATTCTGGTGTGCTGCACATCACTTTCTGGATTACTGTTGAGTGGCACCAAGACATAAGTGAGTGTAAAAGGCAGATCTGAAGAAATACACTGTGGCAGTTCATTAATTTGGAACTCCTTCCTCTGCAGTATTTTCTGCCTTCATAGACAAAAATTAAGCCCCTTACCTCAATTAGATCTCTGAGGAAGTAGGAGCTGCTTTACCTTACTGTTTCCTAAAAAGTTCTTGCACTGAAGAAAGAAATATGCAGTCATTAGCAGGAGATGAAATCAAGTTAAAACCAACCAAATGAAGAAACCTCCAAAAAAGCAAAAAGAAAAAAAAAAACAATCCCAAAATGCAACAAACCCTCTTCACAGTTGTTTCATATCCTCTTCAAAAAAAAAACCCTTAACAATTGCACAAATATCTGTGGAGAGTAGGAATCCATCCTCACACCTGCAGTTAATCAATTTATGCCCTGAAGAATGATATTTGGTTTACCCTTATTATTAATTTTGGCATGCGTAACTACAAATATTGTTAGTGTTCATATAATTAGCCCACTTCTTTTTAACATTCAACCAGAGTATTTGACTTGATAGCCTCCTGTGAGGGTGAATTTCACACGTTGATTATATGCTGTGTAAAAGAACATTTGCTTTTATTGGTTCTAAATTTATTTCTTTTTAATGCAAAGAAAAAAACTAGAGAGTAAAAAGCAATTTTATTGGCAAAATCTAAGTTAAGTTGCCCTAGTGAAAAATACCTAGAGTGTTGTTGTTCCAAAAGGAAAGAAAGGAAATCCCAGAAAGTCCTAAATATGATTTCTTCACTGTTTGTGTGTGTGGGTAGCAGTGGGTAAGGTATTAACACCAGGACAAATATTGAATGACAAAAAAAACCCCGAACAAACACACAAAAAAAAAAAAACAACAAAAAAAACCCCACCAAGCAAACAAACAAAAAAAAAAAACAGATCCAAAATGCAGCAGAAGGGAAAAATGAAATAACTTGTCAGAGTATATTGGATAGAATTAGAATGATGACCTATGTGCTGTATCATGCAGGAAACTTAGTAAAAACAGTCCCTGTTCATTTTAGAGCAAAAAATGGGTGACAAAAATGTCAAATGGGATTACTAAAACATTGATCACAATTACTGTAGCAGTAGGGCTGAAACAATATTAGATGGAATTGAAGAATTTACATTATAGTAGAGAAAAACTAAGTAAAACAGGAAAAGTGGAGGAAACTGAATTAAAATTAACAGAATTAAGTCACAAAAAGTAATCCTCTAAGACATGGCCAAATCATACAATGATAATGTATTGCTTTCAAAATGTCTGTGTATGACTTATAACTAGTGTAATGATGAGAACAACAGAAAGAATTACCAAAAAATAAAAACAAGAAAGGGGAAAAAATTAAGCTGAATAAGTCAAGCTCAAACTCTAAAGGAAAAGAAAAAAAAAATCAATTAACAGCAACATGAGAAACATCCACACATGAAAACATTTTTCGTATGTATGAAAGAGCTCCTTTCCAAAAACTTATGAAACCTAACACTCCCAGCCCAAGGAAGTTTGGCCTACCTTATGCTAGATATCTACAGAACAGATTTATCTCTAAGCTAGCTGCTTAGAATTTGTGCTTTAATAAATGGGAGAAACAGTTCTGGGCTCACTCGGTCTGTTTTAGATAACTACCTTATAATGTAGCAAATTCAGTTGTACAACTGCCTCTTTTTTCTTCCCTTAGTTTGAACACAGAACTTACTTACAGTGGTTAGTAGACTTCTCATGCCTGATGCAGATCATTACCACTGAAGTATCTTTAGAGCTTCGATAAAAATCAACAGATCACTTTGATGTATTTGAAAATAAAAGTAGAAAATGTTTATTCTCTTTATGAAGAAAATATTGAACAAACACCACGCCAGTGATTTTGTGAAGCCACAGAACAAGTCACCCACACATTTTGTCTTTCATTGTTTGTCACCTTCTGCATAGGTAGCAGTGCACTAATGGTGAAGGGTAACAATTTGCAGATGAATTGCAAGATGCTGTTAACATTGTTTGAGTAGGCTGAGAGATGAGTAAGATCCACTGGGCGCCAAAATGCTTATTGAAAGTACAAAAGTGTCGCAATAGCAACCAATTAACTCCTCAGAATGACTTATTTTTACGAGTAAAACTTTGTGCTGTCATGGTTATCCTCATTCTAAAAGAACTTGGCTCATGCAGTTCTAAACCAAAGGAAAGACAGAGTTTGGTCATGTAGGTATGCCCTAACTAAGCAGAAATATCTGCCATAACAGAAATTATTTGCTGCTCAAAGGTATTTCAGACTTCCAAACACTAGTAGATTAGGAAAAAAAAATTTAAAAAGGCTCAAATAGGAATGCAGTGGGAATTACAAGAGGATACAGAGAATCTGCTTAAATTACAAATTTTTGGGGAAGCCTGAAAATATAAATGAAAATAGGGAAAGCCATAGAAACTTTTGATGTGTGGAGAACCTGCACAAAGGTCTGAAAGAGGTCCAATACTTGACAGTAGTTGCTGGTAAAGGACAGACTTCCATATGATCTGATAAATGAAGATTCAATAGTCTTTGATGATCAATGGCCTATTATGTAACTTCTTTGTCATTCACTCCACAGAAAATAGTAACAAAACTTTCCATGCACCTATAAAAATGATGTAATAGTCCCCCCAACCCCCAAAAAGGTCTTGCAAGGATAGAAAGGATTGTATGAGATGCTCATGTATTATAATTATAACCATTTATGTGGGAATGCAGCTTTTAACAAGGAGGAGTATGGAAAAATTATACCTAATCTCTGTGCCAGGACTTTGTCCTTGCATATTGAATAAAAAGCTTGTCTCTGTACATATCAGGTTAAATTTGCTGCCTATTTGAGTTAAAGCAGAGATTAAAATCTCTCAACTGTTGTGAAAGACTTAAAAATCCCTGAAGTTGTTGATACACAAAATCAAGACAACATACTGCCTGGTTGCTGGGGAGAGCATTGCCCCAGGTTCAGTGTGGAGGTGTGCAGTCATTTAATGACAAACATAACACACAATGAGAGGAGTAAGGTACCCCTTAACTGGTGTAATATTCACAGCTATGCACATGCCACTCACATGCCTCTTTTCTTCTCAGCTTTAGAAGAAATAAATCATCATCCCTGAAATACCTGCAGTGGGCAATGGGCATTTACATAACATAGTATTGTCTCACTTTGTGGTCTTGATAAAAGATTCTGGAACACCACGTGGCAGCTTTTATTAGACTTTCACAAGTACTTCAGAGAGAGAAAAGGAGAAAATATGTATGTTCATAGAAGGAAAAAAAAAAAAAAGATTATAAAAGAAAGGCCATTGTTGAAACAAAAATGTGTTTTCTCAACATGAATATTAACATATTTTTTCGGCTTTCTTCATGACTTTGAAAAATGTGAGTTCCACAAAGCAGTCTGTAACATCTATTTATGGGGAAAGTGATTTCATTTTATTTCTTTAAGCAAAACACTAAAAGTAGAAGTGACTTCTTTTTCTGGGAAATCCAATAAAACACACTGATACTTTAGTGGCCTTGGAATTTTATTTTTTTGTTTTATTGATAAACAGATAAAGATTTGGGCAACCATCTGGTCTCAAGCAGATCCCTTAAGAATTAGAGTGTGTATTGCAATATTGCTCCTCAATAGCTGATGCTAAACATCAGCATGAAAATTGAAGATAGTTCCCATTGTTCTCATAATTAATTGCTTATTTATTGTCTTTGAAATCTTTCTCCTTGCTTATCATTGATTCTCAGTCTTGCTTCCTAATGTTGTTTTCTTCATCTTCCCCAGATTCCCTCCCATCAATGTTTTACTGCTTATGCAGCTATAGCAGACAGCATCTCTCCTCTTCAAAGGTCCCCTGCTCCTCCTACTTGGGTTTCTACAGGAAGAGCAATCCAGCAAAGAAAACTCTGAAACTGATTTCGTCAACTTTAAACAATCTAAACTAGGAATAATAATGGATCAGTACCACTTTAAGACAGATCTTCCTGAATATATTGCAAAGCCTGAGCTGTTTAAATGCATGGAGGATTGGTTTTTCAGCTAAACAAGAACACTTGTAACCATAAAAACTAGCTAGCTCAGTAAAATCACTATTAATATAACACATGTATTTATTAAAATCCCTAGTATTTCAGCCTTATTGCTTTATTTATACCATAGTAAATCATAGTAAATGGGCAAAATGCCAAGAGAAATTGAGTAATATGTAAGTATTAGCAGAATACCTGAGTGACAAATATGAACCAGAAGAGATACAGTAGACCAAAATTGAAGAAAATATTCTAAGGTTGTGCTGTATTTTGCAGTATTCAAATGCATATATCAGAATAATATTTTTCAGTGTTTAATTAGATCTTTTTACTCACCTTGTCCTGCCCATCACTGCACATCTCTTTATGCCCTGTGTGGTGTGGTGATTTCAGCCTGTGTCAGAAAGTTTAATGCTCTGCTACACAGCAGTAACAACACATCCATCTTCATTAGAAATTGTTCTACTTGCCCATTCATAAGACCTTTCATGCACTTCTGTACAGAATGGTGACAAAAAGAGCAAATCAAAAGTAAATAGGAGAAAAAATATTTAAGTGACTTGATTGCAGAGATTTTGAAAACATCACATTAACTGGTTGGGAGAACTTCAGGCATTAAGATTTGGGGAACGGAAGAACTTTGCTTTTCTTCTCCACTTTATTTTTTTTTTTTAATTTTCTTTTTTCTTTTCCTATTTTGTTTTCAAAATGAATAATCGATAATGGAGGGAAAAAAAAATGACTGAAGAAAAGTCTCCAAAACCAAAAGGTGCTTTTCTTTCATTATGTCATGTTATTCTCAGAGAAGAAAAAAACCCACCCCCACTAGTACAAAAGGATTTTCTTGGCAAGCAAAATTTAAAGTGAAGAGCTAGATAACCAGCTCTAATATGCTGTTAACTTTCCAAATTATTGTGTATATAAGAATTACAGTCTGGTCTTTTCATTTTTGCTGAGAGTGCGTAGTAATTACTATTCACTAAAATTGTGGTGCCATATGATGCTTTTTATGCAATTATAAACTTTTAAGGTTTTATTTGCGGAATTTTGTCCTTTTAATGATCCTTCAGATCTATTACAACACTAGATGTGACCAATCTGGCAACAGACAGATTAGCTCATCAGAAAAAAATGGCTTAGATGGTATTGATTCAAGACCTTACAATGTCTTTTGGAGTGAAGGAATAATTACATCCCAATCTTTGAGAAATCATTATATGTAATTCCAGGTGCTTTCTTTTCTGAAATTGTGAACTAGCAAAGACTTACTAACTATGCAAGTACTTTTCCTCTTCCCTTTTTATAGAGGATAAATTTAAACACCTGGAATCAGAAGTAGAATAGACTCTGGAAAATAGCACATGCTATCATAGGCTATCTGGTAAAGTTAACTCCAAATTACTAAGGATATAATGCAAAAAAGAGGAAATGCAAAATCCTTTCCACAAGATTCATGCAGAGTTGTCTCACACAAGAGAGTGCAATAACTTTTCAGGTAATAATAATAAAAAAAATAATTTGATTATATTTAAGTTGTTACAGGGCACTTCGATATTCCATGTCTCCTAGACAACAGCTCCTGAGAACTACATGTTTCTGTCCCATCCAAAAGAAAATACTATATTTTTAGCCCAGAGGTTAAATAAATGGATAGTAGCATGACATGGAGATTACACAAGCCTAATACAAGTCAATGGTGTGCATTGTTTATCTAATTAATTAACATTTTGATTCACAAATCGGTATCATCTGAAGTGAAATAATAATGCAAAATACATTAGCATGAACAGCAGGAGTTCCTAACTTGCCAGCTCCAAAGGGTTGATTGCAGGCAGTCATTTAGGTGACTTTGGAAAACTACTTAAGTGACTGAAAAATTAATGATGAACTTTTTGAACTCTTACTGTAATTGTGCCCATGTGAGCCATGTGTCACAGTGTATTTTAAGATATGGTTAGATATATGTCAGTATCATATGCAAACAACCTCTAAATTTTTTTTAAATGTAGATTTCTTTGAATTAATAATACAAAATAATTAAAGCATTCATTTTTATTGTACAGAAAATACATTAGAATTATATATTAAAAGTTAAAATAAGCTTTATGCTTTTCCTTTATTAGAAGACAAAACCACACTGTCACCTTTACTGCAATACCTACAGGAAGAACATATAAATATGTTATTAGTGAACTGTGTAAAATTAAAATTGCACTTTTCTCTATGTAAACTGTGTTGCTTCCTGCAATAAATCATCAGCACAGCACCAATTTAATTTCCTTTCTGAGTACATCCTAATGGGAAAATTGAAGACTAAAAAGAATGGTCTGAGGCTTCCCCTCCCTCCTCACATATTGGATGAACGCACATTTGCAAAATAAAAGCCACAGACAGCTAAATTGTATACTTAACAGACAGCAGGTAGGAAAGTGCAAAGACAGTGGGCCAAACTCTGCACCCAGGTTGCCCAGTTCCCTCCAAATCTGGAAAATGTTATGCCAAAGTAAGTATTGCTTTTGTGAGGTTTTGGAAGGTGAGGTAACAGTGTTTTTTTCAATGGGTTTGTTACAGCTTCCTGACATACCTGGCTGCACCCCACTCAAAATAATAAACAAGCTGCCTAGCCAGACCTGAATCTTGCAGTGCATAATGCAAATCAAATAACAGATAGATTTAATTGCACATTTGTTTCAAGCTAGATAATCTCTGTCTTAAATAATTGATGGATCAAACCTTTTAAATAGACAGAATGAAATAATTTCATTAAATTGTAACTTTTATATTTAATTTAATAGAATATTCTGACAAAACCAATTTAAAATAAATATATATCAGTCACCTTTGCCAGCTGAATTACTTCCTTGGAGTTAATTTAGTTATATGTTCATGAATTCAGCATAATTTCCCTCATTTTTTAAAATTTAACTTTACATATGATTTAACATTGCAAAGAAAAAGGTTGATGGACCAATATATGAGATCAGGTAGTTGGGTCCAGATGATTTACTACTAAGTGATTATAAAGTGCTTGAAGAAATAAAGATGAGCTGCAGCGGCTCCCAAAGCAAAAATAACTTTTATGAAAGTGAACATTAGTCATAGGATTTGGAAAAGAAGCAAACAGAATTATGTCCCCCCACCTACTGCAAGTAATTTCACCAATTTTCAACACTTAGTACAACATTTCTGCAAGCATATTTTTAGAGGATTTTTCTCTTGAGACACCTGTCTAAGCTTTCGCTCTTGCAAAGCTGAACTAGAATCATTAAGCCACTGTAACATTATACTTGTAGAAAATCTGTCAGGAAAAGGGACATTTAACCTTTAAGGAAAACCTGCCTTTACAAGAGCTCAAGGATTTCTTGCAGGAATATAATGAGGTACCATGACAGTGGACCAAGAAAAGCAAAGTGAGAAACTTTTCTCCTTCACACCTGGACTGCAGGTTAACTGCAAATTAACAAAAGGCTTGGTCACTACCTTTTTGTGAGAATCTTTGTCCAATAAATATTGAGTATAGGTGAAGCACCACCTTGGCCTTATATCCTGGAGTACATAACTCAAACCCAAGAGAAGAGATGAACTGACAAGAAATGGTGGAGTGAGTTCAACACTATTATTCACACGAGTATTTAAGGCCATGAAGAGCCACTGAAAACAGGAACAGTCCTTGTGAAAATACAATTAAAGTCATGTGGGAAAAGAAATCTACTGAAAAGGTCTTTGAAATACAAACGTTTCTGGTTCTCAGGGAAATGAGGATACAGTTTGGGAAAACTTTGACCCTACTTCTATTTTCCTTCTATTCATGTACAAGATCTAGTGAAATAGTAAAAAAGGAGATGGCATATCACAGCTTTTCTAACTTTGCTGTTTTGCTAGGCTTCTTTTACAGCAAAATAATACCATTAGAAATTTCACTATTCCTCCTACATAGTAATTAACTTTTTTTCCTAAATGATGTGTTATTAAATAGGAACCTGTAAGCAGAATCACATTGCTCTTCTGCATTAGCTGACAAGCACTATGACATAGATGTCATGACAACAGTATATATGGGCAAAATGACTGGTTCCCTTTTGTGCTTTTTACTCCCTTTGAAGAAAAGCCCATATTTCTGTCTGGGTTAGGAACTTGTGATAAATAGAAATTACTGGCTAAAATGTTAGACTAGGTGTCATATACAAGAAAGGATAAATGACAACCTGTAGCAGATATGGATACTGAAATTATTTAAGAATTCTATTTAAGAATTAACAAGTTCAGTGATTCTACCTTACTTGATTATGCCACACAGTCCTTTGTTTTGTCAGATACAGGAGTATAGCAAGATGACTTTTGGCCATCAGGGACAATTTGTTTCTTCTGCATAAAACAGGAAATTTTGTACTAACTTGCTAGCTTAATTAAATTTTCAAGTTCTTATTCATCCTTTATGTATAGGAATACCCACAAATCTATCTAGAAATAAACTGTTGCAGAAACTCAGAGGGTGTAAATTTAGGCATTTTGCCATAACTAATTTACACCTTACAGTTCCTTCATGTGCAATTTTCACCCATTTAGTTTTCAGTTGAACAATTTTTATGCCCTGAGTGGAAATGTAGCTAGGGACATCACCATAAGAAATCAGGATGATTAAAAAAGCTAGACAATCCAGTGGCTGCAGACTGATAAAAAACTGATCTCAGCTTTGCAATTATTATGGATGGGGATGGGTTATGTTCAAGTATCACTCACAAGTATCACCAACTCTTCATGACTTAAAAAGATTAAATGTTTAAGGGGTACTGTGTGGCTGTGGACCACACCTCACATATTCACTCCATAAAATAAAGCAAGGATTAGTTGAATTGTGTTACTTATTTTGCATTGTTGTTGTTTCCAAGTTAAAGTAATCTCACCATGTTTATGCAAAGCACTGGAAATTCTTGTAAGTGGAGAAGCAGAGTCAATGATTATCTCTGCAAACAATGGGAGACATAAAGTTTGGCAAACTAGCAAGTCTAGGGTTTTTGCTATGACCAGAGTAAGGTAATATAATGTGCAAATATTATTGTGTACTGAAGCTATTCTGCCCCTAGTTCTGCAGAATTTAGTACAACTGTGCCTAATTCTCAATTTCTGGATCTAGACCTCAGCTAGATAGGTTTTCCTATCAAATATTCAGTGTGGTTAATGACACTGTTTTACATAATCACATCACAGAATCACATTCTTAAAAAGGAAAATTAAAATACATTTTCCTTAAGATTTCATCACCTGGGCAATATACCTTATTTCCAGAATATGATGCACATATTTGCTTTTTCCTGTCTACATTCTAAGAAAAAAATTAAAAAAAAAAAAATAAAATAAATGCATACAAAATCTCTGATATCCTTCTTTCATCTTCTGGAAAGAAGTACATGACTGTTGGTATGATAACAACTTCCCTAACTGTGGTTGCATAAGCTACAAAGTACCAAATGGGGAAAAAAAGTGTACTTTTCTTACTAATTGTTGCTCACCAATTCTCTTTATGTTCATTTTTATATCCTCATTGCATTCACCTGCTGCCGAGAGAGTTTTCTTTTAGTCTACCAGGCTATATAAAGTTACACAAGTGTTTGCTTGTTTTATCACTTCCATGCACACTATTGAAGGGAATGAGAGTATTGTCCTTATGAATAATTTGGTTAATCAGCTTGCATTTCTGCAACCTGGATTATTAATAGTAAAGAAAAGCAAGGCAATTGCATCAACCTCCTTCTATGAATATTTATGTACTGTGCCTTAGCACCTTCATAATTTGCTAGAATCAATGGTACCTCCATACCATAAAAACACTAAAGCAGTCCACTTTCTTTTAGAAAGAAAATGCCTAATGACTTTATTGAAGAGGGTGTCTAAATCATTTAACAGAAGAAAAGGAAGTACCATAAAAGAGCATTAAGATTCTTTCAGAAAACAAGAACATAAAAGCCATTCTGAACAGGTGGAATGTGCCATGTATCCGCTGGTTCTTGGGTATAATATAGAAATAACAGTATCATAATCAAGAGAGAGTTTCAAAGAAATCTCCTATTGCAATGTGTATGGTGCTGTAAATGTTATTTTCTGTTGTTCAGATAGAGGATTCACAGTTACACTGAGTCACAGAAAGCTAAAAGTTTTCTGCCTAAGCATTGTTGAGTTTTTGTGGGCTCCATTTTGGAATTTCCAGCCAAACTTTTCCTTTTTATTCTATAACCATTTTTACTACTTACCAACTGTGTCCTGGGCTGCATCAAAGGAAGTGTGTCCAGCAGGGCAGGCTAGACAGGGACCTTGCACAAGTGCCTGTAGTGATAGGACAATGGAAATGGACTCAATTGAAAGAGAACAGGTTTAGAGTAGATGTACAGAAGAAATTCTTCACTGTGAGACTGGTGAGGCACTGAAACAGGTTGGTCAGAGAAATTGTGGAATTTCCACCCCTGGAAGTGTTCAAGACCAGATTGGATGGGGTTTTAAACAATGCCAGGGAGGTTGGATCTAGATAATCTTTAAGATCATTTCCAGCCCAAACCATTCTACAAATTCTTTATTCTAATACATTTTTAAAAGAAGATGAAAACCCACTATCTTAATCTCCTTCCTATATATCATAATGTACTGCTTCTTACAAGAAAAAGAACTCCTTGTAACCACTTCAGAGACACAGGCATAAATTCACAAAAGCTGTAGACACAAAACAGCTGTATGTTATATCCCAAGTCTAATATAATGCTGATGAAATTGATTCTATATGTACTTCTTCTCTTTTATTTATTTCAATTTTTCTTTATTCTTGAGGTGAACATTTCAAAGTTACATATGTGTCTTAAATACTCTATAAATAGAAAATAATTTTTCTCTATTTAATAGTAATTTAAGCAAACATTGATATTAAAGACAGGACAAAATATTGTCCTGAGAAAAACTTTGAAAATAATTGGTTCTTCACCAGGGAAACAAACTCAGAAAACCAATTTTTGACCACACAAAGTACATGTTGCTGTCATTTTTCTTATTGAAGCAAGACGATATTTCAATTTTTTTTCTTACCCTGAGAATATTTTAGAATAGTGAAGCACTGTAAATTGTGTAGTCTATATCTGTGATTGTCATATGGTTGAAAGCATATTCTCTGAAGTTGCTATTTTAAATATAGCGTAATGACACCTGAACTAAGTTTCAAATGGTAGCAGTGCAGACATATGGGACATTATCCACACAAAAAACCCAAGTTCTGAATCTCTGCCTTAATCACAACTGCTTGGGGATTCTTTAGGCAGAGGGTTCATTGCTCAGATACCTCTTTATTTCAGCTGCTTTCATTTCCTTGTATACAAAGATACCACCTCTGGGTTTGGAAATCCCTGAGCTATGAACTCTTGCAGGCTGGGACAACTGAATGGAGGAAGCTGCTATAAGCTTGTCCTATCCTGCTTTTCCCTGTGTCATCAGTCCCTGCTGGAGACAGTGGCTGAAATACATTTTTAGTCCAATTTAACATAGACATTCCTAATCTTTTTTTCAATTCCAGCATATTCAGAACACACCCTCCACCACTATCACTCCACCCCGTCCCCCAGCACTCCACATCATCAGTTCTTGTTTTAATCTACATAAGAAGCAAATTAGATAAGTTTTCTCTGGAACCTGAGTGGATAGAATCTCACCCAGTGAGGTCCAGTAAAATCCCTGGTTATTGGCAGAAAAAGTGTCCCAAATGCAAAGATGAGGGGTTTGTAGACCTAGGTCTTATTACAAAAGTGTCTGATTTATTCAGCAATCACTGCATAGGTTTATGTGAATTTTTTACCAGACGACTGACACCTGAAAATTAAATCTGTAGTTTTGCTGGTTGCAGTTTATCTCAGTTTTGGCAGTTTATGAAAGTCTCTATATCAATGATACTGTGAGTATTTGCCATTTTTTCTTTGCTTGCATTGTGTTTTGATAGCCTGACATTGGTTCTTTTCAAATACATGAGCTGTGAGCCTGTCTTGCCACTTGTTCTACTTCAGCTTATACCAGTTAAAATCAAGTTTGATTCCTCTAATGCACTTGAAAAGTACTTTCCCTTTTACTGTTCTCCTGTGTATTATCTCTTCATAATACCAAAGAACTCCTGTTTTCCAGATATCTATGATGGTTGAGTTTGTTATTTTTTTTATTTTTTTTCTTTTTTCTTTTTTTTTGTTTTTTTGTTTTTTGTTTTTTGTTTTTTGTTTTTTTTGTGTCCCTTGCATTATTTCTAGCTTAGTTTTGCTGTTCTTCTCCAGTCATCCATAATTTCACAGCTCAAGGTCAACCCCAAAGAAAAGCATGTATTTCCTTTCCTCACAGTAGAAAAATTAATATGTGGAAAGTTGTGTAAATAAAAGGGGGGAAATGCTATAAATATTCAGTATCCCAATCAAACTTTTAAATTTTTTTCCCCATGATACTATTTGACAATGGCATGCAATGTATTTGAGTATGAAACACTTCTGACCTGAGAATGAGACACATAATTCCTTTACATTTACTGCTTCAGTAGAAGTATTGTAGTTATAAGTAGCTGGCAATTTGCTCCAAATCAAAACTTCTGTTTCCTTCTCTATTTGTAGAAACCTATGAATTTTGACAAGAAGTACTACTGGTAAATAGCTTTCAATAATAGGTTGAAAGCTCCATTGCTTTTTTTTCTTCTTTTTTTTCTATTTTTCCCTTTCTTCTCTTGTTTGTAAGTAAAAATATCCTTATGTAATCTAATGTGAACTAGAATTGCCAGCATTCTTCTCTGTTTCATGGGATATGAAAAATTAGTTCTTAGGAAGATATCAAATTCCAATCGAAAAATTTCTTGCAGTTGTGCAAAGTGCTATAAAAAATGTCACAAGAAACCTCAAAGGCTGAAGAGAAAATTTTCTCCAAAATTTTCACAGAAAGGATTTTAAAGTAGAATTAGATAAATATAGATTTTTACTAATTCAGAATGTTTTAGCATGAGACAAAATTTATTTTATATATTATTGCAGGTTCTCATTTTCTGAAGCTAGTAGGCAATGAAGAGAAACCATTGAAGTGCATTCCTAATAAACATCTTTTATTGTCTTGCACCACACTCCAGTGTGAAAAACACCCTGCTGCTTTTTTACTTGCTCTATCACATACATATTTCTCCTGATTATTTCTTATATTTGTTAGTTAAAAGGTATCATTTAAAGAGACCATGTGATCAAGAAGTAAACAGCAAATTATCTAACCTATTCAATTATACCTGTGAAGACTATATTTAGTAATTGAAAATCTCAGTATTTGTATCCCTGATGTAATTTTAAAATAAAATAATTGAAATACTTTGAGAACAGTGGCATGGAGTGTAAGAAGCACCTGCTTGAACTCCAAACTATTTGTTCCCAACACAAGTACCAGATTGGAGTAAAAAATTCAGTATTTATAATTTAAAAATGAAGTTTGAAAAGACAGACTTTTCTACAAAAAAGCATTTATATTTCAGCAGTAAATTCAGTCTACAATTCATAAAGATATTTAAGCAATCAAATACTGCAAAATAATTTTAATCTTTTCAGCAGGACCTGCTCAAGTGCATAAAATTATTCACGTGTTAAACTATCTCTTTGAATTGGAGCATACACTGCAAATTTGAAATGCCAATAATTTGGGTTAGCAACAGTTTAGAATTTGTAGAAGATTGTTGGGTTGTTACCAAAAAGTAAGATATTTAGATGTTGCTATGGCAAATAAAAAATTCATGGATTTCAAAAGGGATTTGTAACATATTCTCACACTGTTGGAAAACATGTATCCTGTCTCCAGGTTTCCTTTAGGGTCATTGTGAGAGTCCGTCTGAGCCTCTCGTCTGTTTCTGCCCAACGACCCTCGCCTGAGCCCTGCGCTGCCCAGGGATGGGAGGAACACCAAGGGACTGTTCCGCAGGTGATGCCCACCAGGACTGATTTCACATGACAACTAGTCACGGGGAGTTTACACAACAAGCTCCCACAAATGGAAGAACAATGGACTGGTCAGTATGGGCTGCCCCGCGTGTGTTCATGACGACAAAGATGGTCTGATGTGCCTTGAAGCGTCCTGTTTCCACCTGTTCCCCAGCGTAACCAGCTCCACATACAATAGTCCATAAATCTTCCCACCTTTTGGCCAGAAGCCACTTGCTTTGGGAAAGGACTATAAAAGTGACTTTCTCAGAGGAGACCCCCGAGATCTCCCCAGACGGCAACAGACATCTATTGGCTGCTCCACGAGGATTCGTCTGCCCACCTTGGTAGCTATAATCCCGACCCCCCTTTCTCTCTCTCTCTCTCTCTCTCTCTGTCCCACTATCGCATTTTGGTTGGCACTAAATAAAGTGCATTTCTGTAGAAGTAAACTGTTTTTGTCCCCTGCTGTGTCTTTTGTGCTCTAAGATCCATAAAAGAACCAGTCACGACTCGCTCTTAAATTGGGTGGACTGTGAAAGTCATGAAGCCATTTTTGGAAATAGCACAAGAAATGTAGATTGTAACACATCCATCAAGTAATTTAAGCACTACTCATTGGCTTTTGCTCTGTGTACATTGATATTAAATGAAGGCAGAACTGAAAGATGCTTTGAATACTAATATTTGTGTATTATCAGGAAAATCATCTTCTGGTGATGGTACCTATAAAGAGCTATTTCAGTAAAATGACAGAAAACAATAACAACCTTTTGGATAACCTTCATGAGGAGAAAGATGGAGAGAAGTATATAGATATTAAATGTCCTGAGAAAGAGGACAATATTTTCATTTGCATTGGCTCTAATGATGGTGGAAGACTGTTGGAAAGTAGGAAATGCAGGAAATATACATGTAAAAAAAATTATTTGGTTTAAGTCCAGGGCTGAAAATATGAGAAATGTCTGAGAGAAATGCTAAGCAGCCAGATCAAGGTGATTTCTGAAAGTCCCAAGAAAGCATGTGATTTGTGACAATAGATTTAAAACTGACATGATTGCTTTAAAAATAATTGCAATAGTAGATTTAAAACTTATGTGAGAGAGCTAGAAATTATGAGGAGGGCTGGTCACAATAAAATTATTGGTTTGACTAGCATGCTCAGAAGACCATTGCTATTGCCTTAATTTTCTTCTTCATCTATTCTCTATTGGAGAAAGCCTATCCATGTTTAGGATTTATAACTTTCAAGTCTTCAGAGCACTGTCCATATATTAAAAAAAAAAAAGACTTACAATTAGCTATCTTATATTATTTTAAAATGGTTTATTTTGCATTCAGTAGCAGAGAAAAGTAAGGTTTTTTCCTTGCACACAGTGGTTGTTGCTTTAAATGGAAATTCCACCCTGACTAAAAAGTCAGGCTTCACTTCTAACTGGGAAACCATTAAAAATCTGCAATAATATTTTAACTGAAAATTCTCTGTTGAAAGGACTGTGATACTTGATCCAAAATTATTCACAAGCCAGATACAGAATAGTTTTCATGGGTTCAGGCTCTGTGGGGACTTTAGCAATGCACAAAAATCTTTCTTCTTTCCCACACCATGTCTAAAAAAAACGGACATAAATTAAAAAAAAAAAAACAAAACAAAAAAAGCAACAACTTAGACTGAGGGTTGTGGTTTAGTCCCAGTCAGCAACTAAGCTCCATAAGCCTCTCACGATAAAGACAGTTTAATGGGGGAAGCAATAGCTGCACACAAAAGTAAAGAAAAACAAGAAATTCCTTCATATCTTCCCATGCACAGGCAGGTGTTCAGCCATCCCCAGGAAAGTGTCTCCAACATGTGTAACAATGACTTGAGAATACAAATACCATTACTCCAAATGTGTCCCCCTCTTCTTTCCTCTTCCCCCTCTTTATATGCTGAGCCTGGTGTCATATAGTATGGAATGTCCCTTTGGTCATTTGGGGTCAGCTCTCCTAGCTAGCCCATTCCCTGTGCATCCCCAGCTTCCTCACTGGTGGGGTGGGATGAGAAGCAGTAAAGGACTCAGCTGTGTGCAAGACTGCTCAGCAGTAAAGAAAAAATGCCTGAATTATGAACACTGTTTCCAGCACAAATCCAAAACACAGCCTCATGCTACTGTGAAGAAAAATTAACTCTACCCTAGCCAAAACCAGCACACTCATCTAAATTCTAATAACTTCATCTAGTGTTTTCTGATTCTACTACCATAGCAACTATTCATTTGTCTTTATAAGGCAGAAAAAATAATTCATTTCAACAGTAGTGTACATGTAAGTGCTTGGTAGAAAGCACACTTGTGCAAATGACTATGCACATTGTGTCCCCAGCAGGCATTGCTCTTTTCTATCTGAACAGGAACACTGCATTTGATATTTTGTCCTTCCATTTTTCTGTAGTGATTTCGAAAGGATCCCATCATGCATTGACCTACCTCTGCTGCTGGCCACCCTCCGCAGCCACAAGCCACCACAGAGCAGTGCCAGGACTGGAAGTAGATCATGTGTTAGATCTCTTCTCCAGTGTGACTACCAACAGTGTGGTGGAGTGTTTTACTGACATGGTGTGTGTAGTGTGCAACTGCTCCCTGCTGCTCCACTACATCTGTAACACCATCAGAGGAACCACAGGAGCGCAATGCACAGCTAAGTGCATGACACTGCAAGGCTGGCAGTGGTGCAGTAGAGCTCACAGTTGTGGCAGTGATTCACTTCCCATCTTAAAGACTATTATTTGTGTCAAGGGCAATGGAAGAAAGCAAATCTGCATGAAGCAAAACATGAAACCATCACTGCATAGTGGTCAGATACATTCTGCTCCCTTAGACTCACTATGCCTATATTTTAATTTTAAGTCATCTGACAAATCAAAGCAGACAAAACTGTGTAAATTCTTTTTACTGGAAAAAGATGTTTCACAACACAGCTCAAGACACTGTTGCTTGCTTCAGGTCTTCAGAGCTCTTTCCCCAATCTCTTGAACAGTATGAGTGAATAGAGAAGGAGATAACCAAGCCCTCAAATCAGCAAAAAATTCTCGTGCAAAAGTTTCCTCTGTCCAGCACTTTAGAGAGCAAGCATCCCTGTCATGCTGGCATCCTTCCCATTAGTTAAAGGTCTTGGAGACTGTAAGAGATAGACACTGTTGTTGACTGATTTTTTTTTTCAGCTGATGATGTGCTATAGAATTACACACGAAAAGAAAAAAAGTGTTTTAATCACTCTACTCTGTAATAGTCATAAAAGTGAAAACAAAATGGGAATAGAAATGACTGATTATGGTTTTCTCCCTTCCAAATCTTTCAAATATTTGAAAGCATAAATGTCTTGAAGATCTTCCTGTTCTGCAGCAGGTCAGCTCTAAGGCTTTGTACCATGACCAAACCACTTTCTTTGCATGGCAAACTGTGTAATTGCCAAAACCATGGCTGAATTTCTCTTCCACCTTGCTCTATAGCCATAAAAACTGTCATGTTCTAATGGGGAAGAAAAGGTTTTGTGTCCAAAATTAACATTTTCTGTTCAGAAAAGTCAAAAGTATTTTCCCTGGAATGGTTTATCTAGCTCTGATTTTCAATGTTTTTTTTTTTGTTTATAAAATATTATTTTTAAATGTATGACAATATTTTCTTTATATTAACAGGTTTGAGTTTTAATTGTCTAGGCTTGTCAAGGGGGCTAATTTAGTTTTCCATTTTCTACAGTTTTTTGTGAGTGAATCTCATTAAATGGAATAGCTATTCTGCATGTACATTACAGAAAACAATTTTGGTGGTCTGTTCTAGCTTATTTTAAGTTGAATACACAACCATGCCTGCTAAACACTATTGTCTGTGCAAGGTGTTGAGGAATACATCTGGTGCTGGTAGCTCAGTTTGCATGATGAAAATTGAGATGCAGATTGAGCTCTGGGTGGGAGCTCTAGACAAAGGCTGTGAAATGCCAACAATTTGTTTAACAAAGGGGATGAAGGCAGGTGGTGGCAGCCAGGTGAATGGACACTGGGAGACTCAGCAGGAATGGCATACTCTGCAGCAAGAGCAAGAATTCTCTGTGAGCACACTGTGAGTGTACAAAAGCCCAGACGCTGCTTTGTTGGTACGAAACAGCTGGGGCTGTCTCTGTGCTAATGTGCCATGAATAAATGGCTTTATGGAGCTGCATATCTGAGACTCTGTTATGGGAAACCTGGGATGGATCCAGTAAGGAAGCCTAGTCTGGCTGTGTGAGTGAGGTGTGTGGGGAGTCAAGCAGGGCACCTGTCAACCTCTGGAGCCACCTGATGTGAGGGGGCTGTGATCCCAAGAGTGGAATCTCTGGCTATGGGGAGTCACTGCCTGGGAGTCTCAGCACGGGTCAAACTGGGAAGCTTCCTTAACAAAATAGTGCAAGTGTCCATTTTGCATGTTTTTTGTTACTTGTTTTTGGAAGCATTACCTAGTCTTTTCTATCATTTTGCTCAAATTATGATACCTATCACTCTATTTGCTTTTGCATAGGAATAACCTAAATAATTTCCATCTTCAAATTACTTTCATCTTGACATGTCAGAAGATCTCGTCCAACCCTTCAACATTATCTGAGAATTCTATTGCTCAGAGCAATTTTTTTTTTTTTTCCTTTCAGCAGTGTATTGTCAAGAATATGTGAATGTGGAGCAGGGATGGGGGGTGACAGGGTGAGGAATGGGGAGGAAAAAGAAGGAAAGGGTGAGGGGATACTTCACCACAATAAACTATTTCTATCCCAAAGCTAGACAGTTTGGGAATATCGTCATATGTATCAGAAAGCAGGGACATCAGTCATCTAACCTGAGCAGAGGTAAAGTTTGCTGTTGGCTTACTATGCTGTCCTGCTCTTTGTGGGCACACTCCTGAGGGGAAGAACTACATATTTTTAGTTTCTTTGTGCTCCAAATACTCCTCGTAGAAGAAATTCTGAAAAAGGCTATTTTCCTAAAAGGTTTGTTGCATGCACAGTTTTACTTAATTTAATAGAACTGCTCTGACTTAGAGGTCATATCAAATAACATTGAAAAACATCCAGCAAATGAGTAGAAGAAATTTGAGCTTTCTCCAGATCATTTTCCCTTGTGAAGTCTTATTGCTTTTTCCACAATTGCAGTGATCAAGTTGCCTCTACTCTGGAAGTGAAGAATGTGTTTTCTTTTACTATTGCTTAAATAATTTTGGAGGCCTTTATGATTATAATACAAAATGACTGATCTGTGTGACAGTTCCTGAAACCTTGAGATTTGGTGGGACTTGCTGTGTTGTAATATTCAGAATATTATTTCATGATCCTGCACTCAACAAACCATCAATCATTGTGAGCAATACATAATTATGTATTGCTTAAGAGAAGGGTTTTTTTTATCCTCAAGGTAACATAAAATACAAGTAATTACTAGGGGTATGACATTTAAATAGAGATGCTGTCTCAGATTTAAAAAAAAAAAATCTACTGTAAAAATAAGTAAAAATTTTAAAAACAAAGCAAAAGCAAAACTAAGTAGTACTTAAATATCACCAAAGAATATGCTTAATACCCCTACAAGCAGAATGTCATGAGGTGAACAAAGCTAAGCAGAGTATGCTTATCACTTTTCTCAAAGGAATAAGAATAAGGTAGAAAATATGTCACTGCACGGCTTTTATAATGTAGGTGATACAACTCCTTTTTTGTTGCTCTAGTGGTGGAAATGAGTCACTAATTCTTCCAGTGAAAAGTCTGTGTGAAGATGGGATTTTGCAGAGCTCTGTGTTTCCTGCCCTGACACTGCCCTGAGGCATTTTATTATGGTCAAGAGCTGAAAGATTCAAGAGACAGCAGTACACAATATACCCACCTCTGCTGTGGCAATGTTAGTGCCAACCAAAATATATTATAAGTCATAAAATTTCAAAGGAGTCCTAAGGTTGTTAAAAGAAAGATGTTTAAGAATGTTCTCTTCAGAGCTGAACCTGGCTATAAAAAATAATTTTGTTTACCTCACCTTCAGTCTAAACAAAGGATTGAAAAGCAATGGAAGAGCATTCAGGTTTGGTTTTGCAATATCAAGAATGATGTCACCCAGAACATGGCTTTTTGTGAGCCATTTCCAGTCTGCCCTTGACACTGTTGACTGAATTTGAGAGTTGCAAAGGGGCTTCAGGGACTTACTGTACAGAGAACTGCAATTCAGACACCTTCATTCAGTAAGATGAATGTCACTCTCAGCATCTGATCATCATACAATCACAGAAAGGCTTGGATTTGAAGGAACCTTAGAGATCCTCTAGTTCCAACCTCTGCTGTGGGTAGGGACACCTTCAACTAGACCCCCATCCAACCTGGCCATGTACCCTTGCAGTGATGTGGCATAAACAGATTGTCTTGGAAAACTCTTCCCGTTTCTCAAAACCCTCCATATAATAGTTTCCTGATACCTAGTTTAAACCTAATGTCTTTCAGTTGAATCCCTTCCCCCTTGTCCTGTCACTAAATTCCCTCATAAAAATTCTTTCTCCAGCTTTCTTATAGCCTCCTTTAGGTATTGGAACATG
The DNA here is from genome assembly GCF_903797595.1 of Erithacus rubecula. Taxonomy (NCBI): domain Eukaryota; kingdom Metazoa; phylum Chordata; class Aves; order Passeriformes; family Muscicapidae; genus Erithacus; species Erithacus rubecula. The sequence goes on along the minus strand of NC_136689.1, from coordinate 82,024,258 downwards.
AAAATCCCATAAGTGGAAGGAAAGGGGGAGTGAAGCAATCTCTGATATATTTTAAGATGTTTTTACAGTTGCCTTGGGTTGCTTCAGTGGAGTAAAAATCCAATCATACAATAATATGTTGACCCCATAATATGTAATTTACACTAGAAGTTAAAATTTGATATTCAGAATAAACTCATATTTCCAAATTCTATCTTCTAGAAAAAACAACACTAAGATTTACAAAAATTTGTCGCTTAGCAGTTAAGCTCTGTTCTTGTTTTCTGTAAACCAGCACCTACAAAAAGAAATGGTAACTTGGATCAATGATCTAACTCACAGATAGCAAGCCTAGCCATGAAAGACTGGATGACAAAGGTTATTTTTGGAGGCAAAATGTATTCAGCTGTTGATGAGCTGTTCCAATGAAGTTGTCCACATGTTCAGTTCAACAAGCCATTAAGGGCAAGAAATAAGACATCTTGCAAGGTGTGGACCATTTACTTACTTTGTAATCTTTCACTTTCCTCTATTAGCTAGGAAAAGAATGGCTCTTGGAATCTGTTGATATAAAATGTTAAAGGTGATTCTTAAACTTGGCTGTAGATAAATTGCACTTTTGCATCTCCTGTATTGCCCAAAAGATGCAATACATGTATATTTTTTTTTCCTGTAAACCAGACACGTCTTCTTTATTTATAATTAACTTTGACTTTTTTCATTTTACAACATTGTGTTTTGTTTGGTTATTTGTGGGTGTTTTTGTCTTATTGGACCAGACCATTAGATAAAATGAACTAAGAAATGAAACAAAATTATACCATACCAGTTAATATCCAACCCCACAAGATTTGGAAATACTTCTCTGATAACATTTTATTGGTAAATTTTGCAAGTGCTAAGTTTACTTATTTATTTTCTCTTACTTTCTTCTTCCCTTTCCTGTCACACATTTCCTGCCACTACTTCTCCATGAATTGTGGTGTCTGAGGGGTACAGTCTTATGAGACCCTAGTAGTGATGAAATAAGGGTTGTGAACTGTTTTTGAAGGTTCTGAAAAACACAGAAATATTCTTTCTGACTGAAAGCCACTATGAGTTTATAATATTTTCTTTTATAGAGAAGAATTTGTGAACTGTCGCTCTTTTTCATCAAACCCACAGCTGATATTAACAGGAAGTAACTTAAGGGACATTGGCCTCTCTAGTCATAAATTCCACAGTGAATAATTCAGATAAATAATTTTGAAATTATAAGTCATATAACTAATCATCTGCCTGTTGTACTTCTTCTAATTTAGGAAGTGAGCCTCCATATCTAAATTAAAAATTAAAAATTCTGTTATTGTAGATCAGAGAGAGCTTTAAAAAAAAGATTAATATAGAGGTACACCAAACTTCTTAGCACAATAATGAATGCTTGCTTATTTTCTTCACTGAACATTTGTTTTCAAAATGTCATCTTCTTGAAAGAACTAAAAAACTCCATTGCTGGTCTGAAAACTCTACATCTTTATTCACATAAATACTTCTTTCCATTTCTGTCTGACTCCTTCCTCTTCTCCCCCCACCTCTCTTTAATAAAAATATTGTAGCAAAGAAGAGGCAAACTCTTCAAAGCTAAAATAATATTTTTAATGAAATACCATAAAAATACATAGTTTAGTTTTTGTCTTGTTCTTCCTACAGCCTTCATCTGTCAGATAACTAGAAGGAAAACTGACAACTTTTCAATAACCCTGGATTTCTCTCTGAAATGCAGAAAAACACCTTCAACCTTTACAAAATTCCCACAATGACTTTAAGTGGTAACCACTTTTTCCTCAGTCATGGCTCATGTGGCTGTCACCCCCAGCAGCAGTGGCAGGAACAAGGCAGCAGAGTCATGCTAGAGTCCCTTTAGCTGCAGAGGATGCAATAAGGAGCTCCTCAAGTTTGGCACTATTAAATTGCAGCTGGTGCTTTGCTGGTTTGAATGCCATTCCAAAAATGAGCTACTGGGAGCCCTGGTCATTGTCCACTGGAGAAACATTCCTGCTTTTCCCATTTCTCTCAGTTCACAAAAAGGGCTGTGTGCCAGCTGCATGAAGATTTCAGCCTGTGGGGCAACCTTTTCAATTCTTAATAAAGTGAAGGAAGCAGTGAAAACAGCAAAAGTAGCCCTCCAACCACCTACACTTTTATATCTACCTAAATCAGCAATTTATGTGCACACATATGATGTTCTGTAATGTTAACAAGCACTTAAATACACCACAAAATAGACAATAAACATTAACACAGTTTCTTTTATAGTTTCTGTGCAATATAGCACAAAACTAGAATTAATTCTGCCACAATTCCATTTTGTCTTTAAAGACTGGTTAAAAGGTTGCAGTTAAAAGCCACAGTGTTTTGATGTTTGTTGATAAAACAAATGCAGTCAGCTGCAAAGTTCTGGCTTTTCTCCCCTGAAATTAAAGACAAAGTAAAGCAAAATCTGAAAAAATATCAACACTCAGTTGAAAGTAGCACACAGATGTCAAAGGCAAAGCACTTGGAATTTATTTAGGATAAGCAGAGACCATGGCTTGTTTCCACAGGAAAAGAGAAGTAGCAAATATTTCAGAAAGTTAGTCAGGGCCATTACTTATCCATAAGAATTTTCTTATGGTTATATTAAAATCTGCTTGATCCTTCCCTTATTTATTAATCAAAGGTAAATCCAAAGCAAATTTTCTTACTGTTTCAGGTGACCTAAGTTGTCAAATTTATCAATCTACAGAGTTCTCTGCTTTCAGGACAGGAAGAGAGTCATCACTATTTCATAATTATAAAAATCTAATTCAGAACATGAACATTAAAGGACAGTCATAGACAAGAGAAGAAGAAAGGAAGCAGGACATCAGGAGGAACTTGCAACACACATAAATCAAGTATACAAAAAGAAACTCTTTAAAAGAAGACAGCAAGTAAATATTGACCAATTCAGGAATCTTCTTTTAAAATGACTAAGAAAACATTAATGCAGGAATTACAAAACATAAAGCTGAATTTTATGAGAAGAAGTTATGTATTTTGTCAAAAAATATTGACTGAGAGATCTAGTTGCATGCATAGACATAGTGAAGTTAATGAAATATGTTCATTGTTTTTAGCAACATTTCTATTCCACCTACCCTTGTTATACATAACCCAAAAAATCACCTTAGTACAAGTATTTTATTTTGTTTAGTACAAAATGAGATAAAACTCAAGAGAAATCTTAAAGTTCTGTACAATATAGAAACCATTTTATGTTAAATTATTTTAACATAATCAGAAATCTATTTTATGGATTTCTATGTTGGCATATATTCCTGTAGGAGTCAGTAAATACTGACTACTCAGCAGTTCTTCATAGGCTGTCAGCAAATTTGACATTTAAATCCCTTATTCCCATATCTCAAGAGTATAGTGCAAGTCCAGGTCACATTGGAAGGCATTACATTTTGTGATTGAATCCCTAGTTTATGGGATTTGTACTGTTGCATATAACTATTGATATTGACTAGTTTTTCTCATGACTACAGGATTTCTATTATGGGTGTCATCCTTAGAACAGCATCTTGAAATTGTGGGATATTTTCTCTTTATACAGAGTTATACTGAGCTACTGAGCTCTGAAGGAAATGAATGCAGTGATTTACTTGTGATCCAGCTGCTCAGCACCTGGGATCAAACCCAAGCTGTGTCTGCCATCATTTCAGTCTGACAAGGAAGTCAGCTGGGCTTACCCACCGCCTTCTCTGCTTTCCATCAGATGGATTGTAGGAGGTAGCTCAGGGGTGACTTGCAGGTAGGAATGCTTTCTGGAGTGGACATATTTGTGAATGAACCTATACTCACATTTATGAGGGGAAAAATTTTTCTACCAAAATTATGTCCCTTTTTTTTGAAAGAGATGTCTCAAGTCTCTGGTCAAAAATTCTCTTCTCTTGGAGCCTGAATGCAGCATTTGGTGCAATATTTGAGGCTAAGCAAGGCTACTGAGGTGCTCTTGCAGTTATTGCCATTGAGAATCAGGTATTTTCCCTGGTATGTCTGTCTGTGCAGGGGTGTGAATGGGTCATACATGTCTGTCTAAATAGAGCATGGCCATCACTCCCTGAGCTTTCCCCTGAAGAAGAGGATGCTTCTTCCTTCTTCCTTTGCCAGCCATGGCATCACCCTTTTTTTCAGAGTATTGCACCCATTCTCACGCAGAAAGCAGTGGGGACAGAGACCACAGGGATGTAGAGATTCTTCTGTGGTAGTGTGCCTTTGCTAGGGCAGAAGCTCATCCAGAGTTTGTGTTCAATACCTGAACATCTTTATTTCCCTCAGTGGCCTGGGATGCCTAGAGTTGCATTTACATGGTGAAGAGGAATTTTAAATTGTAGCTGCTCATTTGTGATAATTTGTGACTCTGGAATGATTTGAGATGGAGGGTAAGACAGCCCATATGCAGAAAGGATTATGCTGTCTGGAAGCAGGGATTCAATTCTTACAAGGAAGTGAAGTCTCCTTGGTGATGAGATCAGAAAGAGCCTCAACACAGTCTTGTGGCTAATACAAATACTCAGAGGTCCAGGCTTAGAGAACACTGTCAGGCAGCAGAGGGTCTGGAGGATAGACTAGAGGTTGGGTTAAGACGTTCCATACAACACATACAGCCTCTCTCAAAACTCATACTAGTGCAATTTTATTTAATAAATTGACTCATAGCACATCTTTGCAGGGTCCTTGTAGAATTGTTCATAGTCACAGAATTCTTTCCAATGCATCATTTATTTTATTTTGCTTTTATTTAAACAAAAATAGTTTCTTAATTCTCCTCAAGAGACACAACTCAAATTTCTCAACAACAGAGTATGTAGTCTTTTTCCATTATGTTCCTCAGTATAAAGCTCCCACAGTGTTTAAAGCAGACCACAGTGTTTTTTCCTCTGCCAGGTATCCAGTATTGTACCTTCCACCTACCTGCTCTGCTGGCACCTCAAGTGTTCCATTCCTTGTGCCCCCTACTGAAGTGGGCAGCCAGACCCTGCTTAATCATTCTCCCTTGACTGCAACTGGGGGCTGTCCAGTCTTTGCTATCTTTTACCATAAGTCCCATTCACATTTATTAACACTTAATGAAAGGAAGGAAAGACAAATGTGATAGCAACACCCTGAAACGTGTTCCTAACTTTCTACTTTCCATTAGTGATGACAAACTAATCAAAACAAATCAAAACCAAACCAAAATCTCAAGGTATCCAGATTGCCACTAAGTCCATAGAAAGAAATTAATACTTTTAGGAAGCATATAAAAATGCTTGTCCATTATTTCCTGGTCCTTTTATCTCTATTATAAGAGCAGATTCTTTTAGTTCAATCAGAAGATGGGCACAACTTTATTGTAAAGAACTATCTTCTGTCATTGCAATATTTCATACTGCAGGTCCGAATAATTTCGTTGGTCATTAGTACCTGGAAATTTTTCTTTTGGGATGTAATGGAGTAAGCTGGAGCATATGTTTCATTACTTCTTGTAAAAGCTAAGAAACAAAGCAGAAAACGTTGTGTTTCCTTTATTCACATAGCAAAAATTTTAATGACTAAAAAACCCCACATTTCAATCACACTGCAAGAGGGCTTTCAGAGGCTGTATCTTGTCTGAATATATTACTTGAGAGAATAGAAAACACTAAGTACTTTGGAAGAAAAACCCTGAGCTGAATCTGTAAAGTTCATTCAGTAAAAAGACATTCGGTCTCCAAAACAGATAAAATAAGAAAAGCTTCAAAAATAACAAGCAAATGATTCATATCCAGGGGAATGAGAGCTTGGTGGTTTGGGGGTTTTTTTCTTTTTTTTATAAAGGCACAAGTGGGAATTGCAGCCAGCACTTTACACTTCTGTTTCAACTCTGCTACAGACGTTCTTGTGATATTGAGGAAATCTCTTAGGAACACAGTTCATCAACATGTATTTCTTTGGTCAACTACAGAAATGTTTGCAGAACTAGTTACTTCTGGCAATATGGTACAACTGAAAAAGAGAATTTATTTTATTTGGTCTGAAGCAAAGATAGAGGTGAGTTTGAGATGCAAACAAAACATTGAAAGCTTTTCATTTTGCGAAGGCGAATTTTTTTTTCTTTTTCTCTTCATCTTTGCTTGCAGAAAAAAAAAAAAAAAAAGAAAAGAAAAAAAAGGTTCTAACAATTTTAAAGACATTTCAACAAAGCTAAAATATAGAAAAACCTTTGCCAGATAGATGCTGAGCTTTAGAAATGCGATAAAAGAAGCACTTCACCCCATCACCCTCGAGGATGAAAGAGGTTAGTCCAGTGTGCCATGAACCACAGAAAGTGCAATCTTCCCTTAAGGGAATTTATAATTTGAAACCAGAGACTATAAATTCCAGCTTTATTATATGTTTTTTATTGTTTCTCTCAAACTGAGGAAGCCCAGCTGAAGACCAAGATCTCAATTTCCCTTGGGACTGTGTAAACAGAACAAAGCTGTGACGGACATAATTCAGCCCAGTTCAGCTGTGCAGGCTGTTGAGAACACAACCATTTCCCAGGCTCTCCATAACATTCCCATGTCCTGCAGCACAGATATCTATGGGCAAAGGCATCTCTGAAATGCATGGAGCACAACCAATTCCCTTTTGCAGCCCAGGGCACCTGCAGGAATGTTAGGCAGCACTGGGGTGTTGCGAGGGCAGGGAGGGCACTTCAGTCCTCACAAAGAGCAGCAATTCCTTCCAGTGTGCTTGGCGCCCATTGCTGCACTTAATATGTAATGGGAGACATGGTGGAAAAGAGCACTTGAATCATGGAAATGGGTAATGGTGTTTGTGTGTTAAGACTATGGCCAGACAGCGCCATGCATGCCAACCACCACACCCAGTGGATACTGTGTGTTTCTTAGGCATACAGAAGATCTGTCGGAAGAATTTCAGGGAAGGGTTTGGTTTTTTTGGAAGGATTTTTACCAAATCTTTGTCACAGATCCTGTGTAGCAGGAGAAAAAATCCAGCACTTGGCTCTATTTAAAACTCAGAGCATGCACGTACTTTATAGAATAATATGATAGAATCATAGAGCCATAAAGGTTGGAAAAACCTCAAAAATCATCAGTCAAAAATTCATCCAAGTTGGTAGGAAACACGTCATTACCAAGTTTAATCTTTGATTTATCATTTGCTCTGTGACTTTCCTCTGACCATGTCTGAAGTCTGACCAACAAAAAAATGCACCCCACATTGGAGAGTGGCAGCATAAGATTAATGCTACTCCAGCTTTACTGAAGTCCAAACAGTAGCTTTAAATATGAGGGGTTTGTAAGCCACAGTGGTATCTCTTTCACCTGGAAAACCTGGAGTCATGGTTGAGTGACCATTCCCAAGTCAGAGCTGAAAACACACATGCACCACTTTTGGATGCCATCTGCAATCACCATATTTAATCCAGAGGGGAATGGGATCCTGAGTGCTAATGTATAGGCTAACATGGCTAGCCTCTAAAAAGAGGAAAGCTAATTTATTAGGATTATTTATTGGGCAGCAAGAGTAAACAGCATTTATATTTTGCATAAGCAGGAACAAATGTTAAATTAAACTTTTTACTGAGTGCTGGGTTTACCGAGTGCTGGAAGACACTATTGGGTAGCTTCTATTTTGGCCAACGCATGGGCTGTTGGGTGACAAAACTGATAGTAACCTTTTAGGGGAGGTGGTCTGAAGGCATTTCAAACTTATAACTCCACGAAAAGACAGTAAAAAAGAATTAAAAAATAAACATCCTTAAGCACTTTCAGATGATGCACAAGGATTTTTCAATGAAGAGTTTTTTGTTCCTTTCTTTAAAAATATTATTGCTTTTGTGTTATTACTGTCATTATTATTTTGAATCTCCCATTCTGGGTCCTGTTCATCTTTAGTTGTCCAACTTACTCATCCTCTCATTGATCTTAGACATCACTCTTGCTCAACAGCAAATCTTGGAAGAGTAAAACAGTGTGTAGTGTTCATTCAGAGCTGTTTTACAGTTACTCTCCATTTGCTTCTTCTCCATCCTCATGAATTAAGAAATCCCACTCCTTTGTTCTTTTGAGAAACAGCATTAATTTACTTTCTGTTTGTCATTTTCAACTCTTCACTGAGATGCCTGGCTCAGTTGTGCCATGTAATGCTTTTGTATGAAGGAAATGCAGTAATTAGTGAATAGGGCAATAAGTAATCCAAAGCGTATTAGTGATTAAAGACAGGCGTGTTTTCTGCAGCTCAAGAGGCAATACTTGATGCTACAATAAAATGCAAATGTTTTAATATTACAGACTTTTTTCTTTTCTAGTCTTAGTTTCGATTATTTTATGAATTTTGCATTCTAAGCCACTCCATCCTAAAATCATATCTGAGTATATTTTTTGTAGGATGAATTAGTATATCTTCTAGCCAAGTTCACCAATGTAAATATTTCCAGAAGAGATTCCTCTTGCCACTGAAATCTACCCTTGCTTCCATTGAACTGATTTTTCTTCCCCACAAAAGAAAAAATGTTTCTCACTCTCTATATAAGAATCAATGCTTTGTTTTACAAGTTATTTTGCTGAATCAATGATAAAACATTAGCATTATTTAATATAGTCATTAATATTTCTGCCATTATGCTGCAAAGTTCTACACAGTCTGCGACAAAAAGCTTATGGCAGGTGGCCCTGTTTTTCACTTTTCCCAGATACTTCATGGTTTGATCTAGAAGATATATTCTTCCTTACATTACATTTTCTTTTTTTTTTTGAAATTATAGTTTATATTCTTGGCTTTTGTTGTTTCATAAGAAGATTTTTTTCATTCTTTCTGTGCAGGCAAAAAATGACAGTTCCTTTAGCAAGGAAAATTATAAATTGGATTTTGTTTTGGTTTGTTTTGACAACAAGACATAATGTATCCTGTTGTTTCAAGTTTAATCTTCCTTTTGCCCATGGGTGATTAAGTTCTTCTCAGAACTAAGTTTGTTAAATACATATTTAGCTAATTTAGAAATGAATGGTGGGTATTAATTATATTAGCATATCATATATTATTTACCAGACACATCAATTATCCCATAAATATGTATTTACAAAACACAAATTATTTCCTCAATAAGAATAATTCTCTGGATAAACTGCAGATTGCATTCATTTTTTCATCTGAGGATCTCAGATTTTCTTTGGCATGAAGAGGCATATGTAGTCTGTTGAAGTAATTTGAAGCATGCTTATTAAGAATACATAGCTTGTTTTTCAGTGGACTCAGATGTTAAAACATGTCCCTTTTTTTTTTTTTTTTTTTTTCATCAAAATAATTTGTGATCATGGCGAAATCCTGCAGTTTGTTCTTATCTTCTCTGAAAGGAAGGGAGACATCTCCCTTTTGTCGAGTTTATTTGACCATGGTGGTTTTTCTTAGTGAGATAATATTTCTCTGAGTTTTCTCTGTGTTTAGTTATTGAAATTCAGCTAATTGAGTCACAGAAAAAAATGGCTAGTTAAAATTTGTTAAAAGAGTCTGTGACTATATTGACTTGAGAAAAATAACCAGGTATATGTATGTATCCTCTGATAATGTCATTGCTTTCATTCAATTCTGCCCTTCTGCTTTTTCCTCCCACATATTTTGTCACTGATGAGATACCTGTAAAACTTCAAAATGTTATATTTTGTTGTCTTAGGTCGTACAAATCAGCAGGCACATAAGTGTAGTAAATATACCAATTACCAGATGGTCATGAAGTGACAAAAGAGAAACACAAAGTATTTTAGCAAATTGCCATTTTAGTCATACTGCTGGATGAACATATTTTCTATACATTTGAGCCTTACAGCAATAGCAGCAATTTAACAAAATATAAAAAATCTCTTATTTCAAAATATGTTTCAGTAAACATTGTCATGATATAAATCCTCCAGATTATATTTTTCCTGACATCTGAATGTTTCATCAAATACTCATTTTTTCTGTATTCTAATAAGGTGAGAGAACTACATTAAATAAAGTTACAAAAACTTCCATGACCCTAGTCAATCTAAATTATATTTCTGAATTTTTTCTCTAGGTTTTTGAGTTAAAATTTGGGCAGCAACAAAGAAATAGATTTCTTTGGGTATTGCAGAAGCATTTATGTATCACATTAACATCTCATGGAAAGAGTACTCAATAAGCTATGACACACAGGCCTGCTAGAAATTCAAGTCTTAGTTTGAGATTAAAAACACAGGCAATAGAAAACTCAGCAGATTGTTGAAGAAGTATCCAATTTTATATGGAAAACATCTGATTTTAATCATCATCAGAATTATGAACTTAGCCAAAATTTTGCAGCTAAACTGCAGGATATGATGATACTCTTTGAAAATAAAGTTCCCTTTTCCTGACCCTAGTTGTTCACTGGTGCCAGATATCTGACTCTGCAGTTATTCCAGGTGACACCATTCTTTCAAGCATCTTTTAGAGCATTTTCAGCATTGCAGGGCCAGATACAGAAGCCTAACTGTAAGGCAACAGGAAATTTTGAAAGTTTCACATATACATTTTCAATGAAAAAAAAAAGGAGTGCTATATACATGTCATGTTCATGTGTCCTTCTGCACAGAGAAGTGAACTGGCAGCTGCTTGATCAGATATGATCCATCTCTGACTGGCACCTGAGCTTTGGAAAGGGGCTTTTCATTTCAGCCCTCTCATACAAATATATATTTGTATACATACAATTCAGAGGGCAGGAATATTAAGTTCAAATTCATCTGCAAAGGAATGAGAAAGAAAACTGGAGACAATATGTTTGCAAAGAAGGTAAGAAATTATGGCAGTGACTTTGAGTTTGCTGTAGATATATCTGACAGATTACTGAATAGTATTAAATTTTTAAAATATTCTTTCTGGTTAAGGTTGCCAAAGCAACACTCTGAAGGGATGCACTGGGTGAGGAGTTGGGTCCATAACATCATTAACAAAAACATCAAGAGTGAGCTTTTGTGCAAACCTCACCTGAAATTTTCTTTCAAAGTTATTATAAAAACTAACACTTTAAAAACCAAGCTCAGAAAAACAACAAAACAAAATTAGCTTTTCCTTACAGTAGTGAGCTATTGATTGATTTATATATTCCATTGTTAGTTATATCTGTCTCCCAGGAACAGACCCATTGAGATGGATATCTTCTTCAAGACATGTTGAGGCTAACAATACACGAGACACACATTTGTCTAACAGAGCATTCATCAGTATATTTTCTTAAGAAAATGAAAAGACACATTTCCTGGAACATTATGAACCTCCACGGGCTAAGCAAATCCTGGTAGAAGAATAACCAAAGCTAAATTACCCATCAAGTATCATGATCACTCTTTGTGCAGTAACTTTAATGCCAAAACAATATTGTTTCTGGTTTATATGTATTGTTAGACATTTCAACACTGTCTGAAATAGACAAAGCCAGCAAATCACAGAGATGTAATGAGTAAAAGACATTACCCTAGCTTTAATGAATCCCACCACAGTCTTTAGAAAAGTTCATGATATGGAGTTATTTTGCCACTATTAGTTACACAGCTAATAAGAACTTGTTCATTGCTGAAATTTCAGTTGGAAAAAAAAAAAACAAAACAAAGCCTGCCACAATTGAGCATATTCTGCATATCTATGTCCATTGTAGTCTTCATTAATGTAGGTTTCTAGACTTCATTAGAACTCTTAAGTAAGGAGAAAATCCTAAGCCATCACTTGGGCCTTCAGTATTCTCAGTGTTCTCAACCCTTTCTTAGCCATGCCACAATAGCATGGAGGTAGAGGATAGCTGTTGGAGAAAGTTCTATCATCTTCCTCAGAGGAAATTTCAATTTTGTCTATGTCATACTCCATTAACTATATCTAGCCACTCTAAACCATGCAAATTTGTCTTCATGGACTACAGAAAGTGACTCTATAGGCAAAGGATTCATAGTGTTATATTCTTTATTCTGTTGCGTTTCTGCATTTTATCTATTTTAGTTTAATTTCCTGGATATAAACTAGATAATGTTTTCCTACTTGATATCATGAAATATTAATTATATTGCCATCAAAATTTTCATTTATAAAAACAATTGAGACATTCTATATGAACTGTATTCTGACTTCCTCATTTTATGTTTTATACAATAGTGAAGAATATAGGCTGTGACCATATACTCAGTTCATAGAAATATCTTGGTCTTGTTGACTTTATTGCATGTGAATACTATTTCTTCAACTGCTCCTCCAATAGGATGAATGCTTAATGTAATAGACCATTCTTTTTCTAAGACTCAGACCAATAAATATGACAGAAGAAAGTTAAATCAATCTATAATATATGTTTCTTTCCTTTAAAAAATATCCAGATAAAAAGTCAATCACTTATGTATTTTTTGTTATCAATCTAATTTCCTTTTATTCATTTTCCTAAGAGCTTTCCCAAAGGACCAGATATTTAGACCCTGCTGATACTTTTCATTTTTGATAATTGAAAATCTATAGATTTTCTTTACTTCTTTACAAAAAAATTATGCAGAAATAAATTCGTAGTAAATACCATTACATAGAGAAATAAGGGATTTTAGCTTTTCAAAAATTCACATTTGTACTTTATCTTTGCTAAAATATTACAAAAAATATAATTTCTCGCTAACTAATAGTATGGGCTGTTTTAAGAAAAAGAAAGTAATAGTGGTTTGCTTTGTGAAAGAAAATTTTAAAGAGATAGGAGGCTAAGCTAAATCTTCATATCATTATATAAAGCACAAAATTTTCAGTTCCATAAAACTGAGAGCAGAGGAACTACTAAGGGTTGAAGACTTTCTGAGAGCAGAAATACCAACAGAAAATAACACTTTTATTTTTAACCCCTGTCTTTTGTGAGGAGAGCCTACCGTTATAAACTCTCTTTTCATTGTGTATTTATGGAACAGATTTGTTGGGTTTGCACTTCTCACACCATTGTAATAGTAATTTCTTTTAAATCTAGGTCAAACATCATAATAGTCTGAATTTTTCTATTAACGTGCCAATGCATTTGTATAGCAGCAATCCAGCTTGTTGTACAGAATCATACAAAAAGACTTCCGTGCAATTCAAAAGCTATGGGGTGATGACCCAGGATGATTGTACCAGCCCTGGCAAGGCCACCCAGTATTAGCATCTTAGAATCCCTAAAAATGCCTGACATTTAGGCCTAAGTATGAAATTAGTTTCTACTATTTCACAGGAAGGAATGAAAAGCTCTGTCACTCCTGCATCTGCTCAAATATCTCTCATTCACTAATTACTTATTATTATTCTGATATCAATCTGCAACATGCTTTGTGCAGAATTTTCTTTCCAAAATTCTCAAATAAGTATTGAGCTAGAGGAAGCCATGTTTCCCAAATACATTATTCTGCTAACTTCAAAGCTAAGAGATCCATCTTGACCCAAAGACCACGGAAATCAATGTCACAAATCTTGCTGAGTACAGGGAATATTGTGCAAAGCTTTCCTAGATAGGGTTCCTTAAATGCCTCTGGCTCATTTACCATCCTTGGAGAAAATTGTGAAGATAGATGAGGCACCAAGGTGATGTGCCAGCCCTATTATAAATGTAGCTGTAAAATCATGAGAGTGGTTGTTAGACAATCCATTTTCAGCCTTGAAAGCCTGTTAAGACAAAGGAAAGCAAAAGAGGTCCCCCAACTTTTAGACTAAAGACCAGGGGGAAGAATAAAACTAATTCTTTGAAAAATCTATTAATTATGCAATCTGAGTTTTTCTATTTATATATTAATGAACTAGCATTAGATATTGGAATTGTACCAATAATTATACAGAGACATATGAAGACAGTTGTTTTTAGCACTTAAATCAAGAAGAAGGCAGAACTATTGTAAATGCACTTAAATTAGAACATCTGTAAAAAGTTAAAGAAATATCACACATAATGCTTCTCTTTTCATAGAAAACACGTTTCAAAATATTTAAGCTAAAAATCAATCTCGATATTAAATACATGCTAAGGAATGAGAGGATATAAACAGCTAATAGATTACAAGTGGAAAAAATAGTGCAAAAAGTTCACATAAAAAGAAAATAATTAAATAAAGAAATGATAAAATAAAAATTCCTGTATCTATGCAACTAAAGAAAATCAAGCCAGCCATTTCTGATTTTTTTTGAGTATTAAATAGTGTGCAATTAAGAAAGAAACAAAAAGATGAAGAAATTGCATTTTAATGACTTTCTGTGTTAATAAATTATATATATGACAGCCTGAGTAACTGTGGAGCTCAGACACAAGGAAAAATGAAAGGCAATGATAGGAATGAAGCTGTGATGCCCTCATTATCAGCAGTGATTTTGCATATTGCCATGAGTGTGTGGGAATGCTATACATTCATTTCCTTAGGTACAGCATTTTAAAAAAATGTGACAGTGATTTTGTTTTAAAGTCAAGTGCAAAAAAAAAAAAAAGAAAAAAGGATTGAAAATTCTCTCTGAATTATCTTCCCTAATGAGTGGAGCCTTATATATTTTCAGCAAAGGAACACAAGATTCCAGGAGCACGTAGAAGGGAGGTTTTCATAGTGCCTTACTTCAGGCACCACAGTTCAGCACTTACAGTGGCATGATAGGCTTCCAGATTCCCTGTGAAATTAGTGAAGATAGATGGGCTCCTCCAAAGGGTAATTCAGAACAAGAACCTAACCAAGGTGACCTGAATTGCTCTCCCCGGGAGCATCTCTCTCTGACTACAGAGGAAGTTCAGGCCATTTCCCAGTCAGCTTCTCTGGATCACAAAGCTGCCTCAAGTGAAAATCCCTGAGCACCTCCCTGTGCCCATCCTAGATGACCACACTGGGCTGGAGGGCTCAGAGCAGCACCATGCACCTGCTGGCAAATACAGGAGATAGAGGGAGAGGCTGGAAGGGGGTTAGAGCAAAACTTCCTGCAGATTACAAGTGAATTCCCAAAGGAAATTCTGTTTTCTTTGGGTTTTATCTTTATCCAGGAAGAAATAAACCAGAGAGATTAACTGAGGGTTGCCTCCTCTTGCAGGGGGACAAGGGGAGAGGGACTGTTTTGAAAGGCACATGCTAAATATAGGGATGCCTGGAATTCCTGCAGATGAATGGTGTCTGGGGGCTCATTGTATTGTCAGCTTGCTGCAAACCATCTGTGAAAGAGAGGTTCCTACAAGAATTTTTCCCTTGATGGCTTAAATTAAATCTATTTCCCAGACAAGGTCTCAGAGACAGCAGAATTTATTTGTGCACCCATTTAAAGCCCATGGTTCTCATACTTGTAACCAAGAGTGAGGACATACAATTTGCTAAACAAACTCAGATTAGGTGCATTCTCTGAAGCTGTTAACAGTTCCTGTAGCTATCTTTGCACTGTATTCAACTTAATCTTTAAATGCAAGTGAAGACATCCTAAAAGGACCTGGGGATTTTTTTCCCCTGGAAAGTATTTAGAACTTACTCTTCAAGTGCTGCAATCAGCAGCATTTTCTTTGCTCATGCATTGCTATGAAACACGGGCATAAACCAGCTCTGGCAGGGATGATGGAGCATTCTCTAGAGAAGGCATAAAATAGAAAAATCTGCTCAAATCTCTCCCACCATTCCCTTTCAGTTCAGCTGCAGAAGCTCCCTAGAGCACTGCAGGCCACTTCTATGCTGCTACTTCAGCAGCAGTGCCAAGTTCAAATCCAGCTTTGCCAGCTAAGCAGCTTGAGACAGTTGCATCTGCATTGCCTTACCCATCTCTGGCTCTCATTTGCTGTGTCCCCCTGGGCTTCACTTGGAGTAACTTGACCTTTGCAGCTATCCTACAGTCCATGTCCTCTATCTGTCCAACAGCCTCTCCTAGCAGATACATGGTCCAGTCTGACTTGTCCCAGGAGCCTTGTCTGCTGCAGTCTATTAGAATGCACACAAAATCTGCTGCTTAGGAAGCCTGATATTTGCAGAAACATGGAGTAGGTCTATGACAATCATTTTAAACACCTGATTGTTTCTCTGCTTTGGATGACACACTGGAGTGGCAAGTCTCTTCACTCTTTCTCTGTTTTGCCATCAGCAACCACTGTAGTGTCCCTGAGAGAAAGACATCCTGATTAACCAGTGACAGGTCTTTCAGGAATTCTCCCCATATTACCAGATTGTAGTTGGAGTCTTCTCTTAGAAGGGACCAGCCTCTGCAGCCTGATTTACTGTTCATCACTGGCAAAGCACCAGCATTGGAAGAAAAAAGCTACTGTCAGCGTCAGAGTAACAGAAGGAGGCAATCAGTCATGTGCTCTTCCTACACAGGGAATATCAAACGCATTGTCATTTGTTCAGTGTGGCCTGAGGGTGGCTGCATCCCTGAGAAATCTTCTTCAAGAAGAGTGCCCTGAAGTAATTCAAAGTGATCCTGACCATTTGGCAGCTTTGTAGAACTTCACTAGAAACCTCTTCCCACTTACACATTCAGTGAAATCTCCTGATCTCCATTTGTGTTCAATGGAAAAAATCTGGCTTGAAGGCTCAGAAGGATACAGGATTTTGGGTACCATTTTCAGAACAGTATTCAGCATGAATTTTCTATCCAGCCCTCCTGCACCAACCTTGGGGCACAAAGTAGGTGCTGGTTCTCAGGCTCTAGCACTCAGCTATGTTTCTCTCACTAATGACATCTTTTGAGGATCAAGATCTTCCTTGATGTCTCAACAAATAAAGACTGCTGGAATACATCTAGGGAGAGATAAGTTGGCTTTTAAGGTAGGATTCCTGTGTTTCTAACTTTGGAAGACCTGTGTCCTCCTCATCTTTGTCCTGACCAGCTCTGGGAAGATGTTTCTTTCTTACTCTCAAGATTTTGAGCAACTGTGGTTTCTTTAGTGCCCCACAAAGCTGTCCAGTTCCTGTAAAGCTCAAGTTGTCCCTGGCAAACAGAAGATCTCTAAAGGTGGCAGAACCTGAATTAGCTGAGCAGAGGAGCAGGAGATGCAAGGACAGTGGCATTCAGTGAGACTGCAAGAGTGCAGGGATTTGTTTGGAGGAGGAACAACCTGGCAAGGTACCAGTCACATCTATACTACTGCTGAGGAAGAGATGAATCAGAAATCTGAAAAACCTTCCAAGGAGAGCAGCTTCTTCATGCTAGAGTGAAAGAGTTAATACAACACATGACTTCATCTTTAAGCTAATGTCACTACACATGTATGCCAATAAGTATCCTTCCTGGCTGCCACCTCAAGAGGCCTACTTGTAATATCAATTTTGAAATGTCAAACACTCCTTCACTGTGACTATCTATTGACTAAGGTCATCATTCTTTAGGATGGACACATCTTTAACTTACCTATTAAAATATAAAGCTAATTAAAACATATCTGTTAAAAAAATAAGCTCTTCACAGCCCTTCATGCCTACCTTTTATTTCTTCTTCCCTACTGTTTTTCCTCTCCATTTTACCCAATGCAAATGAGACAGAATAATTATATATAATTGTGGTAGGCTAGCCTATGCAAACAGCCAAATACACACCCAGCTGCTCCCTTGGTCCTCCTTCTCAGGGGGGGCAGAGGGAGCAAAAAGCATAAGAAAGTTGACAGGCCAAGATAAAGATGGGAATATCACTTACCAATTATCTTAATGGGCCAAACAGACTCCATATGTGAAAAATTCATTTAATTTCTTGCCAATTTCAATTAGGTCCATTGTGGAGCCAGATATTGCTGTGCCTGTCACTGGGCAGCCCATAACCTCCTCCCACAGAGGTCATCCTGCAGTGCCTCTGGTACCAAAACCTTGCCATGTAACCCCATAAAACCCATACAATATTACTAAAATAATAATTAACAGCACAACTTGCATATTAAGTTGAATGCAATCAGTTTTGATATACCTGCCTAGGGTTTTAATTGGCATCATCTGCCGATCTAAGAATATCTTCATCTGGTCCCTGTGCTGTCTTTTGGTTTGCATCACAGACTGGTCTCAGAGCACACAAACTGGATTCCTTTTGGACGAAGGAATTTGGAGGAACTGGAATGTGGTCTTTAGCAGCAAAACAAACACACTCCATCTGCAAGAGGGAATTCAGTCTATGCAAACAGTCCAGAGCTGCTCTGAAGTAAAAATGTACTGAAATACATGTGATGCAGGAATCAGATCCCCAGAACCAAATTCCTTGCCCTTCACATCTGTTCTTACTAGCTTACAGTATTTGAAAATATAAATATAGCCAATTTTGTATCCTAAATGGAAATATTTTATTTAAATTAAATTATAATTTTTTTATTAGTTTTCCATTATCACAGTATTTTCAGGCAGTTATTTCCCTCTCTCACCTATACAAACAGAAAAGCCATTGTGAATTTATTCAAGAGTCACACCTGAGGAAATTTAAACAGGTCACTTCTCCTTTGGTTATTATATGTGTCATTGTCACCCCTGTGTCCACCAGATATATGCATTGAAGGTTAGGAAATGGAAATAATAGGAAATCTGTAATACAGCTTAAATTATTTTTCTAGTCAATATTGTAGGAAAAACACAGACACTGCTAAGGAAGAAAATTTCCTTCTGCTCTAGAAATGCTCCAAAAATCCCTATTCAGCTTTCCCTAAAACTGTAGTACAGTATAACATTTAAGGAGTGATGTATCAATGCTTTCACTATGCTCCACATCTGTACAAGAGCCATCCCCAGTCCAGGGAAGAGACTAATTAATTTGCTGAGTAGATGAGTGTTTATAACATAATAGCACCTGGAGGTCTCAACTAATTATCTCTATTGTGTTATACACTGTATGAATCCACTGTAGAACACAGTTCTTATCCTAAATACCTTAAAGGAAGATTTTGAAAAGTCTTTTCTCATGTCTTAATTTCTCTTCCACATAAACTGGAAGAAGTAAGACAAAACTAAAAACTAAATTTTAAAAGTCTGACCATATGCCTTCTCTAATAAAAAGAGGTGGAAAAAAGAAAAGAAAAGAAAAGAAAAGAAAAGAAAGAAAAGAAAAGAAAAGAAAAGAAAAGAAAAGAAAAGAAAAGAAAAGAAAAGAAAAGAAAAGAAAAGAAAAGAAAAGAAAAGAAAAGAAAAGAAAAGAAAAGAAAAGAAAGAAAAGAAAAGAAAAGAAAAGAAAAGAAAAGAAAAGAATGATCAATTTTGTCAGCAATGCTTTGAATTCTGTTTCCCAGTACTAATACTGTAGTCATCAACTCAGAGTAGGGCATTTCACAATGAGAAAAATGTTTTGAATACTTTGTAGACAGAGATTTTCTGAGAAGGCTTTTCAAAGGCTTTTTCATATTAAATACTTTCTAGCTTTCACAATAAAAAGAAATTTTTGTTGCAGAAGTATGTTAATGAATTTCAAAGATGCATCATCATTGGAAGAAAGGATGGGAACTAGATGTGAGATACAGAGAGGACCTTAATTTTTTTCATATAGTGACAGGTTTTGTTCAAGGGACACCCCTGAAAGCACTGCTGCTGCTTCAGAGAAGCAAGCAAACAAGTTGAAACCAAAACAAGTTGCCTACAGGAAAGAAAAAGTGAAGTAGATGAATGTGAAATGAAATATATGGCAAGAACTACCTGACTATGTAAAGAAATATTCACAGCTGCAGATTTTGACAAATCTAGTCAAAACAAATTCAAATCATCAATGTCTGTAGTGGACTCATTGTTAGCCTTGAATAAAACCTTTCATTTTACCAGCTTCTGTTTCACATCTAAAGTTAGTTATAAAATCTGGTGTATCTTGACACTTTCTCCACACCAAACCAGTAACCCACTTTCCCTGCAGCCTTTATTGTAAACTCACTCCTCTACCAGGGTTTTGGCAGCCCAGGACTCCCAGAGGGGCGAAGTGCCTTTCAGAAACGGTGTAGAAAGGGCAGGTGGATCATTCTCAACATGGCTCATGGTGGCTGCTGATGCCACCAGGAAATCTTGTAAGTGCTGAACAATTTTCCAGTTCTCAGAGTACAGGATTATCTTCACAGTCAAGAGATTTTCTCTGGATAATGCTTCCCAGGCTGAAGACAGGAAAAAGGTTCAACCTTTTGTTGGGAAGTGATGCAAGAAAGGCTTCTCACATTTTAACACACCTTAGTTTTCGGTAAAAGCAAAAGAAGGGAAAAAAAAATCATCCGTGTCTACTGTATTGTATAGAACAGTACTATTCTTCTCTTTGCAGACACCTTCTCTTTAAATGTATAATTAAAGCTTTCTTTGTTTTATTTGTTTGTTTGTTTTTTAACAAAAGAGCTCCATCACACCTCTATCTGCTTCTTTTTGTCTCATAGCAAACATCTTGCCTTTTCTTAGGTCAAAACAGAAAACAGGGAGAGCTGTAGCACAATCTTAAAGGCAATCTTATAATTTCCCACTTGTATGGATGATTTATATCCAGATTTGTACATTCAAAGCAGCTGGTGAGATCTGGTGAGCTTAAGTGCAAAAGCAGAGGACCAGACCAGTAAGTTTTTCACACACACACACACATGCACACCCATTGCTGAAAACCAATAGGGAAGGTTGGATGTCATGCAGAATATTTACAGGAGATATGAATACGAGAATCTGAGAAGTGTCATTAGCACACTCCACACATTAATTACTCCACCAGGTAACTCAATGCACTACAGTTGATTTCAGAGTTATAGTAGATGCAGTCAACTCTGCAGATTGGCTTACCAACTCAGGGCAAATGATCACCTTCTCAGAAATGTAATAATGCTTTTAGGCAGATATAGTAATCATCAAGTGAACATGGCCCTTCTCTCCTTTAGTTAAGGAAATGCAAGGCCTGAGAGCTTTCTGAAGCAAGGATATGGCAGGGAGAGCAGCAGAGCCTGTGCAAGGAAAAGCAGGACACTGGTAGCTCCATGGCATTTGCATTTTAAGTTAGCTTGCAGTATCAAACCAGCTCTCAGTCAGTGTGTAAAGGTGTGAGCAGACTGCTCAGAATGTATCTTTATGCTATCTACTGCACTTGTCAGCAATGTGTCCAAGATCTTTGCTGTTTTGGGAGTAAGTGGAAACATAATGATGGACTAGAGGAGCAAACTAGGGGAACTAGTGGAAACAAATGGGACTAGGACAGCATATTAAAGAATTTATTCTGATGTGCTTATTCATCTTCTATCTTTGGAATATTACTGGAAGCAAGCAACACAGTGATACATATCATGGTATCATAGCAGCACAGGAATAGTTTACTGCAGGTTGCAGAATTATGATTGTGGAAAGGCAGGAGAACAAATGTGCATCCCTCAGACAATTGACAGATCAGAAATGCAGGCCTTAGCCAAAACTGGAATGCAAGACCAAGTAGGTCAGTCAGTATAGCATAATGAGCACATCATAGGGTGATGTTTTCTGGATTCATCAGTGGTGGAAGATGCCATTTGATCAACAAATGCAGTTACGGCAACAAGAAAGGATTCAGATGGAAAAAAAAAAAAGGCAAAATTGAGTGATGTTCTATTACTTATCACCATTTCATGCTTTTCACTGCTTCTTCTGCATCTCGGTATTCTTTTCTGTTTTTCCTTCATGTACCATAACAAATAGACCATGTGCTTCAAAATGTTTAAGTTTTCTTATCTTTATGTTTTATTTTGTCATCTAAAGTGAGGAGAATACATAAAAGTATCACTAATGCATGCAATTTTTCAATTATAAAAATAGATAAATTAGAAAATTGGCAAAATCACTGCTTCAGGAAAAAAAAGTCCAAAAATATTCAGAAATACAAAGCCACTGAAATTGACAGAATTTACTTTGATCTCACATCTATCTAGCTTCTGAAAGACATCATCTTCATTCCAAAATCAATCAGTGACTGGTGTAGCACTGTTACTCTCATGTGGTTCTAAGTGATATTTCCTTACTAAAAGATGCCTCTACATCCCCTCTAAGTTGTGTGTATCCTCAAAGATGGATGAGAATGCATCCTATGACATTGTTATATGGAATTTAGAGCTCTTATTGGTGAAATGTATGATCTATGATATTTGCAGCTGTGTCAGAAAATAGAAACTGTATCACTAAAAAAGAAAATGAACTAAAAGCTACTAAAAACTTATTACAAAGAAGTTGCAGCATATTATATTCCAACTTGTTTTGAAAGTGTGACCAGAAGCAATGCATAAGGGACTGGTCATTCGAGACTTGATAGTGTTTTCCCTGAGGAAAAGAAATATCAGCATTTTGCACACGTTTGGGATGTGTGCATCATTATCTATTTTTGTCCAATCTAATGCCCAGGACCTGAAAAGCATGTATGTGGCCTTTAGCCCAATTTCCCTGAAAACAAAACCAAACCAAACCAAACCAAACCAAACCCAACCCAACCAAACCAAACCTAATCAAACCAAACCTAATCAAGACAAAACAAAATGAACAGCTTCTTCCTTTCTGGAAAAACAGCAGCAGACATCAAGACAGATTTTTGGCAAAATAATCAAAATGCCAAAATTTTAGATAGGTCCTATTGGCTTTCTGGTATTTTTAAAGAATTTATTTCAGACTTATGGTGATAGACGACTCTAGGTTAGCTTTGGAAATATCTGACTGAGTCTGCCTGAGTAACTACAAGGAGAGGAATTATCAGGAGTACACACACTTGAAAGCAATGTGCAGATGACCAAGGAGACTGTCAGACACCTGCTGAGTTAATTGCTGCTAGTTAATCAGATTGTAATCTTTGGCATAAGCACTTGTCACTTTTCCTGAATGGTAAGGGTCAGCAAGTATAAAAAATTAACGTCTCCAGAAACTTATCATCAGCGGCAGCTAAAAAGCACGTCAAACATTGATTATCAGAAAGTTTCCTACACATCTTTCGTATAGATGCAGCTTCAATGAAGCAGATGCAAAATGCCAGATTTTATCAAATGTTTAGAAGTTAGAAAATTTGCTAAGGACACCATTATCATAACTATTTTAACTAATAAATATGTTATTATCTACATTACAATATTTTAGAGTATCCCATGAATTCCTGACATACTGGTGGAAATAAGTAGTTATAAACCAGATGAAAGTCCTGCTACCTGATGTGGCACTTGGAGTTAACAACAGCATCCCAACATCACATGGGATAAAACATACAGGTGTGGTTTTGACAGCACTGATTACAAAACTCAAAATGGGCTGTACACACACTTTTTCTCCACTTGAAAACATTGGTGAAGCTAGGAGGTTTTGTTAGAAGCTAAGAAAACAGTTTTGTTTTTCTTTCTGTAGTTGTGAAGGCAGCAATCTCAATCCAATTCCGCTGGAGAAATTATTATAAAACCCAACAACAACAAACTAAAAGACTTGGCTTTGCAAAGAAAATCATCCACTTTGTTAAAACTGAATTTCCAAATGTTCTGAGTTTATTGCTTCTCTATTTCTCTTACAGAAGGATGAATGAAACACACAAGTACTGATGATTGGCTGGACTTGTTTGCAACAGCTGCAGGAGGAGTTGCCAAATCTGGTTTCATATAAGATAGCCTAAGTGCCTGATAAGCATTAAAATTCATTTCCATTCTTTAGCAGGCATAAAAGTACACTCTTGCTGTAAAAAATGTGACAAAATCCTTAAATGCTGTATGCTTTTCTTGGTCCCCCTGTTTTATGCTGTAGCAAGAGCTTAATCAGCAAATGTCACTTCCTTTGTGGCTCCCTTGACCTTACTGTCAGATTTTTTCCATAAACAATTGCTAACATTTTTTTCTCATAATATGGTCTTAAAATCCTTCAAAAGCTCAGTGGCAAATGCATTTAAATGTGTGCAGTAGTGGAATATTACCTTATTTTGAAAACAATCTTCCATAGAAATCCCTCTCAGAACTAAAACTGAAAAAGATGAACAGAAAACCCATCTCAAGCTAAATGCTCTGCTAAGAGGAAGATTGTATCATAGCTGTTATTTCCATGCTTTATTCACAATTTCTTTTCTCCCTTTACCCAGCTACTCTTTCTTTAGCTTAGAAGCAGCTACTATTGAAAGATGGCCATTTCTGTGTTTGAAACCAAGGGCCAAACAGCAGCACATAACCCTTTGGCAGGAAGCCCATGAGCTCCAGTCTATTAAAACATACAAGCTAGACCCATAATTCTTTGTTCTTACTCTACAAAAAGGAAGGAATCACAGTCTATGCAACACTTTGTGTGACAGAGCCTTCTCCCACCTATGTGCCAAAACACTCCTCTGTTCTTTTCCACATGCTTCAGAGTAGGTAGTATTCTGGGGTAATTCAGGGCAAGCAAACTTGTCAGGTAGGAAAGCTGTCTGAGAATCCATCATACCCTATCCTCATTCTTTTACTGCATTTTTCATTGTAGTAGCTGAACATTTCTCAATACTGTTTGAAAAGATGTGTTGAACTTTTTTTTCACTCCTATCTAGTGTACAGAAAACAGGTTGGATTTTCCTTTGAACATGATGTGTACATACACCTACATCTACCCACGTGTGTTATATCAGAGAAGATAAAACCAAAGAAATGTGCTCTGCACTTAAAGTAGAAGTTAAGCTGCAAAGACCTTATTTCTTGCAAAGGCCTTTACAGCCCTCTTCAAAGGAAAAAGTCTTACTGTAGGAAATTTCTTCTACGTGAAAAAATCAATTGTGGTGGTTGAGTAGCCTGGTTAAGTCATTCGGTGCCTAAGTTCTTCAGTTAGGCACTCCAAACATAAGGTTTGAGTGTTTTTGATGAGAGAAGGGCTGGGCATAACCTGGTTCTCTGTAGGTTTCTGCCATGGGAGGCAGAAGTCAAAACCTATGTATCTGAGCTTCTCAGAAGAGCTGCATGTTTCCTATGCACTGGGCTTCCTGCCTGGGTACACTGAAGTCATTCTGTTTTCCACTTCTACCTGCTCAAATGCCATTAATTCAGAGATAATTCTGGTTTGCCTCTTTATCACCAGCTCCCTGGATACTTCCATAAGTGTTGTACTGCTGTTGCTAGGGAGATAATCCATTGCTGCTGTTTAGTCACCCTCTGAGGTCATAAGTGACTTTAGAGCTAAATAGTTAACCTGGACACAGGACTGGGGTCACAAGGACTGGGACCTCCTGGCAAAGCAAGTGGAAATCAAGAAAAATAACACTGTTCATAAACCTTTGTATTTTTTTATTTTTTTTTTTTTCCCTCCAAAACAGTGGTTTTGGGAAAATCAGTGTAGAGACTGAAAAAAGATGGAAATTTTTAAAGAGTGTCTGAGTCATTCAACAACTTTTTAAACTAAATTTAACCTTTACTGGCATTTGAAAGCACTAAGGCAAAGAATTAGTTTTTTGGATGGTAGAATCCTTTCTATGCATCAAATTATTATTCGGACTGATTTTCTATTAAGACACTCTCGCAAAATGAATTTCTAGTTTTATTTTAAAATCTATTCAGTTTTGAATGAGTCACTCAGTGCCTACACATAAGGGAATCTTGCAGTTTAAATAATATTTAAGACTTGAAATGAAACCATGTTTTATGTCTGAATAGTGAACTATAATTACCTTGGTTTATAACTGTCAAGAAAGAAAAGGAAAAGGAAAAGGAAAAGGGAAAGGGAAAGGGAAAGGGAAAGGGAAAGGGAAAGGGAAAGGAAAGGGAAAGGGAAGGGAAAGGGAAGGGAAAGGGAAAGGGAAAGGGAAAGGGAAAGGGAAAGGGAAAGGGAAGGGAAAGGGAAGAGAAGAGAGGAGAGGAGAGAAGAGAAGAGAAGAGAAGAGAAGAGAAGAGAAGAGAAGAGAAGAGAAGAGAAGAGAAGAGAAGAGAAGAGAAGAGAAGAGAAGAGAAGAGAAGAGAAGAGAAGAAAGAAAGAGAAGAGAAGGAAGAGAAGAGAAGAGAAGAGAAGAGAAGAGAAGAGAAGAGAAGAGAAGAGAAGAGAAGAGAAGAGAAGAGAAGAGAAGAGAAGAGAAGAACTTTTTCATCCACAAACAGCTGCTATTCTCTCTTTCTTTCTAAATCTACAGACTGACTCTCAGAACTAAACAGGAAATCCAGAATTCAGGAATGACAAGACAGGAGAGAATGGAAACACATTCTGCTTCCTACAGGCAACATCAGGATTTATGTTTTTACGAATGTGTTTAACTAGCTGTAGGGTGAATGCCACTCTCAGTGTTAGACAGCAAATCTGGATCTCTGTCTCATTTAGACTGACTAAACGAGGTGACCTGAAACAAACAAATTTTCTCCAGACCAGACAACTTAATTTCAATAACTTGACAGAAATGTGTTTATACAGTGTAGTGACTTTCAAGAATCCAATATGTATCATGAATAGAAGGTAAATAGAAATATGATAAATTTCAAGGCATAGTTATTATTTTGGTCAATTGTGAAGCATTTTCCTCTTACCTTTTTTTATACTTATAGGAATTAATGAGCTCAAGCCTATTTTGCAACCTAAAAATGAGTGTTTATTAATTTCATTATTTGTAATCTCATCATAATTTTTTGCTCTTGTTGCTATCCTAAGTCAAAGGGCAGCAGAATATAACATTCACTAGAGAAATGCTGTTATACTAAGCAGAACTTTTACCCTGCTAGGTGGAGGACTGGATCCTTCACAGTACTGAGAATATTGTCCAAAGATTATTAAACTGACGTATTTTATCCATTGTTTTGGTATTTTAGGAAAAGTTCACAAGGATCAGCATTTACTCAGCAAGGAAGCTGCTTATGAGTTTAACGTATCTGGCATTGCTTTAAAGATATTTCACAGTCCCTGGAAAGCAATATTCATATCACTTTCCTCTCCATATTGATCTGAGGTTAAACTCCATTAACAGTAATAGGAATAGCAACTGAAATATCCTCTATTCTGCTTTATTTTGGTGCCCTTGCACTGACATTTAATCTTAGTCAGCCAAATGGGATAAGGAAAAATTTTATATGGAAGACACTTGTGACAATTGCTCCACAATGAGATTAAAGCAAAACAGATGACACATTTTTTTTTTTCCCAGCAAAGCATGATGCCATGTCTCGTGATAATCCATTTTGCCACAGAATACAGTCAGTGAAAGGTTCTCTTTTCACAAGCAACAGTATGATTAGAAAGAATTATTTTTTAATCTTTTATCCACTGTTTCCATATAGACTGATAAAAAGAAGTATATTTGATGATTTTTAAAAACAAAATAATGATTAAGCAATAGGGGAGATGTGTCTATATTTTTAATGCCTATTCTGAGAAATCCAGTTAGATAAAGTCAGCATCTAAAGCTTAGGAAAGTTTGTATGTGAGATATTAAGAATATATTTCCTGAGGGACATGTCAGTTAACAGTAATGATTATATTATTTCTATAGAGTGGGGGAAAAATTGTGAAAAGGCAACACCTCACTAAGCCTGACAAATCTTAGGAAGTCTGTTCAGTAGTATTATGGCAAGCAAGAGCAGGTTAATTCCCATTAAACACAAATGATAGAGCCTTACTTCCTGCCAGTAATTCTGGTCCTGTTAGATGCTGGAATTGTTTCTTAGCTGTTTGATTTTATCCACTGTTACCAAGTATGTGTATCTAACAGGCTGGAAGAATGAATTATCTTTTTTCTCTGTGTTTTGCCAGAATAGGATGAATATAAAGGAATTAGTTGAAAGAACAGAAAGGAATGTCTGCTATGTAAGTCCTAAAGGATAATTTTTTCTGATTAAAAAGAAACAAAGACTGAGAAATACTGGCAGGAGGGATGTGTTTAAGTGATGTGTTTAATTTCTGTTTCCCCAGCTTGAATGGCTGTGCATTTTAAATGCTGTTAGGAGGTCCATCAATGTGACACTGGAGTTCAGTGTAATGAGTAAAAGCTTCCAGCGCTGTCTCCATGAGTGACCTCTTTTATCACCTTAGGCAAGGTCTCACCTCCCATCATTTATCCAGCCAATTAATAAACCATACAGGCCAGGGACCGTCTCTCATTCTGTGTGCCTGCACTGAGGGGGCCCTGTCTTTCTGGCTGGAAATATATATTACTGGAATACAAATGTCAGAGATTCAATTTATAAAAAGTTGAAGAAGCAAAAGAAAAACTTACCTGACATGACTGCAAGCAGATTATTGAAAGGTTTATTTGCTAGAAAGGCACTTCACATCAGTTAATCCAGTTAGAAACTTGGATCAAATTTAGCACATAGTACCAGCTGATTATTGAAGAGAAAAAAAACATACTGACTTTTTGAAGTAGTGGGAGCATTTAACTTTCTGGGAAATGTCTCAGGAAAATTTGCATGTCACTCACATGTCAAGGAGGAATTAATCCTTTTCACCAGATTTTGAATTCACAATGGACATGGGAGGCCCCAATTCAAGCATACACATTTCCATTTCTAAATTTGCAGCAACCAAAACCCTTGTCTTGTATGAAGTAACAGGAAGTACTACCCTTAAAGGAATTAGGAGCAATGATTGTCAATCCCTATATATATATACTTACTTTAAAAGAACAAAAATTAAATGAGAAGTAATTTTTATGGAAAAATATGTTCTTTATTAATGTATCATTCAAAATTTGTTAATTTTCAAAAGGTAAAGCTATCAATTTTTATTTGTTTATTTTTGTTACAACAGGGAAAATTAGGAAAGCCCAAGAACAATTTTTCCCTAATTTTTTCCAACATTTGCAAAAATTTTAAAAAATTACAGAAAGAATCACTGAATTTGTGATCAATTTAATTACAAATGAAAGACTTACAGTCGTGTGGTTTTTATTACTTTAGTGGAAAACATAATGGTTTATGCATTTTTACATACTTAGTAAAATAGTGATAGCAACAACTTCTATTGACTTCACTTTCTGTTTTAAAAATAACTGTATTAGACGCTTTCCCCTGATCATCCCAATTTATTTCATTTTGTTTCATATCATGGAAAGATGTTGGATTAATTTTTGATTAAACTGTACCTGAAGTATGTTCACTTCTGCTAGTAATCTATCCATGGAATCACACTAGAGCAATTCCCAAAATACCAATGCATGCATGGTATGGATATTGAGTTCTTAGCACTGGCTCTTTTCTGATCCTAGTATGTAACTAGGATTTGTCACTGTATACATAGGCATTGATTATAATGACACATTAAAAAACCTAAATCATTGGATTTTAATGTTCTTGACACAGTCATAGGTATCCATATGAATGCTACTGCAGAAAACTACCATATGTAGTGCTAATGACAAGTGCAGTAGTGCTACAATTGCAATACCACACTTGCAATATTAACTTCAACAAAATATTTGCAATCACAGAACTAAAAATGAAGTAAAATCAAAATCATTAATCCCTGCATATATTTTAAGACTTTTTGTGACATTTACATAAACACAAATTGAAATGAAGACTGCAGTGACTTAGAGTGCTTACCACAGTTCTTTTCTATCTGCTAAACCTATAAGTAGTTTATGAAAGATTGGCAGCTCTTACTTCATAGTCCTTAATGAAGTTGTAATTTTGGGTTTGGATTCACAATATGAAAGATGAATAAAAATTGGAAGTTTTTTCTTCTAGACATCAGTAGGAGTGTGTGGCTGGCTAATTCAATTCAAAGACTTTGACCCACTGGTACTGTTTCTTATAGACTGGAGGAGGAAACCTATCAAGCACAGAATAGAAGCTTCAAACATATTGCTAAAATTGTAGAGACTGTAGGATAGGTGCCAAACTGAATGTTTGCTCCTAATCCTAAGAAAGTAGTCAGCTGA
Organism: Erithacus rubecula; assembly: GCF_903797595.1. Lineage (NCBI taxonomy): Eukaryota > Metazoa > Chordata > Aves > Passeriformes > Muscicapidae > Erithacus > Erithacus rubecula. The sequence continues at coordinate 81,994,549 of NC_136689.1, read as the reverse complement.
GCTTCTTTGAGACTCCTTTTTCAACATCTTAATGGATGGAAATAATCTCCCTTTAAAATGCCAATAGTCCCACCCTCCCATCTTCAGTTTTATGAATCCTTTATATCTCTAAAAAGTGAGCACAATGCTTAAACTTGTCATGAATAATTTGTGCTGCTCTAGCAGTGCAGAAATGCCATAAAGATTCTTCTTTTTCCAGTATAGTATAGAAGTTTTGATGTTCTTTAATCCATGCATTTGAAAGTTTCCTGTTCTAATAAAAAGTTTAACTTGGTAAAACCTTTAAAAATTGTGGACCTATCCTCATAGTTTGAGGGGTGTCTGAATTATATAATCTATTATGTTGTTTGGGACTTTGGGTCCCTCTCCTGTTCCCAGCCATGCATATGAAAGTAGCTGGGAGCAAGAGACTGTAAAACAATACATATTCTATCTATTAGACAAAGTCTCCCTTTGAAGGGGACATAATGTTGACATAATGACTATCAAAGTATGACATCATGCCAGACTATGTTATCAACACACATCATTTTTAACATCAATGATCCTGCAACAGCACAGCAAAAGCTGTGTGAAATCACTTAGCCATTGTCTAATTAGCTAAAAGGCACAGGTGAGTACACAGAAGAATAACTACTTGTTCTTTTTTAACATCTGGTAATTAAGTGGAGAAAAGTGATGGTTTCTTGTGGGAAAATATTTTACCCATTAATCTTAACCACAATAATGTAGTCACAGCATTTGGATCAAATTGCATAAAGGATAATAAGAACTGGCATCATTGTTTTTCACACACTGACATCTAATCTGCATTTATTTTTCTGCATCGTGTTCTTCATAGCATCATGATGGATTTCATATATGGAGAGAATAGGGTTACAAAGAAAGAATGCATTGCAAGGACATGCAGTAAAAGCATACTCAGACTGTAAGAGAGGGAAAATGAACTGGCACTCATAATCATATTAGGACACACATACAAAAATTCACTCTTTCACTTTTTCCATTTGTTACAGCTGTGGCCTATTTTACTTAAAATTCAAACTCTTATCCTAAATAATTCTTATATTATTTTATTCTTTATATAAAAAGAAATTGCATGAAAATAAATACAGTATATATGTGTGTAGACTGGCTTTTACTACTATAAGAGGCAGTTAGGTGGTAAAAGACTGAAATTAAGAGAATTGCATCAGCATGGAGCTGACATAATAGAGAGGAAATCAGTCCCATTCCGGATTCATTTTAATGCTCAATATAAAAAAGAGAGACAAGAATAAAGTTATGTTTATGGCTTTCTGGTATAACCAGCACCTTCTACTGCATATAACTTCATTTGAACAAATGCAAATGATATATTCAGATACAGTACCTACATCTTTTTAGCAAATTCTTTTACAATAATTTCATTTGAATGTAGACATCTGCTGAGAAACCCTAAAGTATCAATTAAGCTTTCTCTATGTGTCATTTAACTGAAGTGTTTTCATCATGGACATGACCATTGCCTAATTCAGGATCAATTTGTATGCAAACCAAACCAATTTTTAAGTATTTGGAATCAATCAGTTGAATACTGAAAGCTCCCTATATTTGAAATATTGAAGTTATGCATTAAATGAGCTACATTCATGTTATGCACTGAATAAGGCACGAGTCTAGTGAAAAAAAATGCTGTGTGATTATGTAACTAATTCCAATACAGATGTACAAAAGGAGCACTGGTAATCTTCATTGCAGCTTTTCCTTATTCTGAGCAGCTGACTTTACAATAATCTTACCTTTCATGTAGCTAAGAGGTGCTGCTGGTTTAATACAATTGCCTAGGGTTTTTCCTCTTTTGTTTTTTTTTCTTATTGAGCAAAATAATAACTGAAAGGCATACTAAAATATGTGGATACATATTGTCTTCCATATTTAGTAACAACAAGATTTATGCTGCAGCAATTTAGAAAACTTAGTTCTTCTATATAAGTCTCTCTAGAAGATTTTTTTCCCAGGGCAAAGGAACATCTCCTGTGACCATTTTGATTTTCCAAATACTATGCACAGGCCTCTGTGACTCGAAATAAAGTACTTGCAAATCATCCCTTGGCTATGCCTCCCTATGGAAGAGGCAGTGGAGAGAGAGCACAGCCCTGTGTGACATGCCTGTGGTCCCCCAGCTCTTGTTCACATTGATGTGTTACCTCATTAAAAAGGACAGACAGTTGTGCTCCCACCCTCTGACCTGACCTAGAAGCCACATTCTCCTAAGTACATGGTTTTCCTATGGGCAAGATATCCTTTAGCTTTAGAGCTTCTGCATTAAACCTGGCTTCACACAGAACCAGACAGCATACAGCTGTCTGCACTTGTCTGTACCCACAGTCACAGGATTCCTACACTTTCCTCTCTGCTGTGTGAATTATACCTTGCTGATGCTTTTCATAGCACTTAGTGACAGTAAAAGAAACAGAGCTGAGCATCCACTCTAATGTTCAGAGAAGGAAAATTATGTAGTAATTATAAGCTTCTCTATTATTCGCTACAACTGCCTTTTGATTTAGTCTCCTTTTACTTCACAGCTGAATTCCTGTCATGTTTTATTTCTGCTCCTGTTCCTGCACCATGCCTTCTCATACCTGATTCTCCATTGCTTTCCCTTCACCCCTCTCTTCTCTTTCATTCCTAATAAATGTCCAAGTATGCTTTTCACAAGCTTATGACTTTGATCTTTGAAGCAAAGTTTCACAGAAACCTTTCTCTCCCAAGAAAATTTCAATCTAATAAACCAGGAATTGAGGGTCAAGAGGGAGCTATGCACTGAAAAAAAAACATCTGTGGCTGTCTGGCTTGCAGGGCTCCCTCATCCTGTCATTGCAACCTCCTTCTCATGGCCACATTCCAGGCAGCATTTTCAGAGGAATCATCAGCACTTTTGCTGGAAAGGGAACAAAGACATACAGTTTCAATACACAGGCAATGCTACAAAGATAAGGAGTTGTTTCTTTCAGTTTCCGTTTTTTGGAGGCATTTATTCTTCACTGTTTTCTCCTGTGCAGGAGGAGCTTGTGGGAAGTGGCAGGAGCATTCTTCAAAATAGACAGGACAATACTGAAAGAAAACCTTCCTGGTCAGTCTGGCTGCTAATCTTCTGCTGACCTCCTGCCCTGACTGTGGGTAAGCAGGTGAAGAAGGAAACAAGTAATCCTTATGCTTAATACCTGAAAAAATAAACTGCATGTTTTAAATTAAACAATTACTCAGTAGTGTGTCCAACTGTGTTCCTACTGGTGAGGACTTAAGTTCCATAGATCTTAAGCTTGTGTTGAGCTGAAAGAACAGCTATTTTTTTGAAAGAGCATTTCAACCAGAATAATTTTTCTGGTTGATATCGTATAACATCACATTTTGAAACAGATTAATATTCTACCAAGTGGTTTTAGCAGATTTTGCAAAGCTAGGGTATGAGTGCTTCGTGTCAAGCTGTACAGAAACAAAGACTGGACTTTTTCCCATTAAGAATCACTTCTCCAAAAAGCAACTTTTGGGTGAGAAAAATATACATTTTTCTGTGACTCACATGTGTTTGAGTTTCATTAAAATAAGCCAGAAATCATCAGAGTATTGGAATATTTCCCACCTCTACATGTTCACTGCAGCAGACTGCACTTGGATTCTATTTGCATTCAGGAATGAGGAGGTGCTCCAGCTTCCCTTGCATTTTCACACAAGCTGCTTGCTGGCATGATGGGTAGATCCAGATCTGCTGCTCTTTTCTTGGCAAGTAGCTATGGTGAGCTGCAGAGCAGCTTGCCCCCTAGGCTGACACCCTGGGAGACACAACTCTCTGGGTGACCACTCCTGTTTCTGACGCAGGTCAGCAAACTGCTGGGCTTGAGACTGAAGCACATTGTCAAATTTCATATTCTTTCCCTCTGTCAAGAGAATAAAAGCACTTATTTAATGGATCATTTGGAGTTCAGAGACCATGGAAGATGTTCCTTCCACATTTTCATGTATAGAGTAAGTGTAGCTTCTGTAATAAAAGTTGTGAAACATGCAAAATTGATGAACAACCTTTTTTTTTTTTTTATCTCAAGAAAGTACATCTATTTTTAAACAAAATGTATGTATATGTGCTGTTCCTAAGAGAATGAGTCTGGAGTTCTACTGGTTTACTGCTTTGTCTTTTGAAATAATTATATGATAGGTCAAAAGCGTATTTTAAAATTTGAGAAATTTTACTTTTTTCATTTTTTAAAAAATGTTTTATACTGAGTCCCACTGAAACAAAATATATCTGAATCATGAAGAGGTTTAGGCAAAAAAAGTCCTTAAAAGCTCCCTTTTTAACCAATCTTGCTTAAACTTTTAAAATTAAGTAACTTTTTAAAGTAAAATAAAAAAAATTCTCTTTGACAGTTTTCAAATAATATTGAAGTTTCTTGAAATGAAATTAGAATTTTATTTTCTCATAAAACCACTAATATTTTCTCCTCCTGGCTGTCCTCTTTTCAAGAGTTTATCTTGTAGAAAGTTCAGAATAAATATGCTTAGCAGTAGTTTATCTCCACTTCCACTGAACTGGTAGAAATTCTACAATGAACTTCAGTGGGAAAAGATCTCATTAAAAAAAAAAAAATAATAATCTGAAAGTTTTAATTTTAGCTCTATCCCAGTAGATATTCAACAAATAAAAAGAAAATTAGGTGGCTGACATTTTTTATTTCTCCAGGCCACAAAATAACCTGTGATTGTCATGTGTAAATTTTGGTAATTTTTGTTTTGCTGTGTTTCAATGAATAGAGGGAATTGACCCTAATGGCATGGCTAAGTGTGTATAGGAAGATGCTTCTCTAAAGCATATATCACCTCAGTTCTTTGGGATAAAAGGCAACAGCTCATAAGAAAGTACCATCCAGAAAATTCTTGTTGTTTTGAATAAACATTAAAATCCATTAACATTGTATTTTCCATATTGATATTTTCTTCTGTTATTTTTATATATGCATTAGAAAGTATATAAAGGTTCTGTTTTATAAAAAAAAACAAAAAAACATCTGTACAGAAGTCCTGTAACCTCATTCAATTTGTTTTATTTTATATGACTAAAGATTTGGACAGTGCAGAAAGGTCTTGTCCTAGTGTGTCAAGATATATGCTCACATTTCAGCCTGCAGTGAAACAATGGATACAGAGGATTCAATGGTCTGGATAGTGATGGTAACAAGAAAGTTTTCAGTTTAAATAGATTTATTTTTTTTTAGTCATTTATGATTCTTACCAATCATTTATTATACAGAAATGACAGCAATGAGGCATTCTTAACTGGGCCACCAAATTTAGACATTGGAAATTTAGAAGTCCAAGATTACGTGTATCTAGTAAGTCTCATTCTGGGGGGAAAAAAACAGTAATAATATTACTCAACTGTAACTCTTTGTCTTTCTGCATCTTACACTCAAAAGCAAACAGGCATCAAAGTCAAAATTATACTATGAATACAGCAAGACTGGTAAAAGTAGAAGATATATAAAAGGAGCCAAAGGTCTTACAAAGAGATTCAAGAAAGGAGAAGTAAAAGTGAATGTAGCATAATAGGATTGAGAGGGAAAAGCTGATTTCCAACAGAAATGTAAGAACTGAAATTCAGAATTAAAAGATGCAATCATGCATTCAGTGTAAATTAGGAATAACATTTCTTAAGTTCCTGGAGTGGGATAAGTTTAAATGAAGCGAAGATCTAATCATTGAAATAGCCAAACAGCTGAAAGAGGTTGGAGTTTTGTTGCAATTATGCAAAGCCATATGAAACTATGACCAAAAATATTATTAAAAAAATCCTTAAAGGTATTGAGAGTTGAAGATATTTTATTAATTGTCTCCATTAATTTATTGTGTCTGAGGAATGTACTGGGTAAACTTGTGATTATAATATGAGGGGGAATCATACCCATTATCACTATTCTTACCCACTCTGCTTTATTATCCCTTGAAGGAAACTTTAGTCTGATAATCTGATACTTGGAACTGATTTTAGTGGCCACAAAATCAAAGCAAGTTATGTAATCAATGACATAACTTCAAGTGCAGCCATATTTTTTCCTCTCACTGTGTTCTGAAAATAGGTGTACATATGACTGCAATTTGCTAATTAGTTGTGAGAGTTCCTTATTCCTGGGAGCAGAATAGAGGCACTTGGGCTGTGCACATTAATGTGAATAACATACTGAGTGTCTCCTGTATGAATTCAAGCAGAACCCTAGAGTGCAGTAGGGATAAGACTCCCTTAGGTGTCTCTTCACAAGGTGCCTGTTGAGGGTACTCCATCACCAGTATCACCTCAAAGTGTTGCAAACCCACTGCTGTTATCAGCAGCACAGCATCCACCAGCCTCTGAGGAAGCACTTTCAGAAATGTGTAATCAGCATTAACTTTGTCTACAGGTGGCAGGGGAAGTTGTTGCATGAAGCATGAGATTGTTCCATGTTCCAACCTATGCTGCTCTGAGAAAAGACAGATTTTTTACATAATCAGCTGTCAGCACTGGTGAAAGGGCTCTTCCCTACTCCTGGGCATTTGCAAAGTAAGCTCCCCTCTCTACTCTTAGTGAATAGTCAGTCCACTTCAAGACAAATAATTTACAGTGATGTCTTCTGACTGTGGATGCTGAGCTTGAGGGCAACGAAGTCCTAGGTTGTCTGTGAGAGCCATGGAAAGACAAGGGACACTGCCAGAGCAAATTCAAGCTACTGCATCTATGACCTAATTTCCAGTAGTGCTTAATTCTCTATAGATTAAATAGAGCTGGGAGCAACTGCATGCTGAGTCTGGTGCTTTTGCTGGGTGGGATATATGGATGCCCAGTCATTTACACATTCTTAGAAAGAATAAGGGAATAAATTGGAAAATTAGAGTCCAGTTTCATTTTGTAGTTAACAGTTAGTGTTACATCTTATTTCACAGCATGTGAAAGTCCTTGGAATCTCAGAGGAAGGAAATGCTCTGCTCCTTCTACACCTGCATCTGCTATTGCATTAACACAACATTCTGTGAAGACTTTTTCTTCTCCTTTTCTTTTCTTTTTCTTTTTCTTTTTCTTTTTCTTTTTCTTTTTCTTTTTCTTTTTCTTTTTCTTTTTCTTTTTCTTTTTCTTTTTCTTTTTCTTTTTCTTTTTCTTTTTCTTTTTCACTTTTTTCTTTTTCTTTTAGAAAAGGCAGGTTTATTCAGGATACTGAATATGATATAATACTACTATTGCATGGCATCTTAACTTTTCAATCATCTTTTAATACTGTAATTTGCTTGCCTTGAGTTACACCTAAAATCTATAAATCTATGTAAATCTTGAGGTTTTTCTCTGATGCTGATTTCTTTGATGCTGAGATTACTGCAGTGATAACCTTGTAATTTAAATGCAGCTGGGTGGGGAAAGAAGTGAAGAAAGAGCAATCTTCAACTGTTGTGATACCCTCTTTGTTTGTATACACAGACATTAAATCACAGTCCTCACATTTGTTTCAGTCTATGGTGTATATATTCTCCTATGTAAACAAATTTTTCAAATCTAATTAAACAAACGTCACAATTTCTAGGGATATTATTTCTTATTAGTGGAAGAAACTTCTGAAATAGACCCAGAGGCTCTGTGTGCAAACTTACAAGATTTTACAAAACACGGCATAATTTAAGGAAGTTTAGCTTTTTGCAATTTCCTTGATTGTTCAGTTATCCTTCTGAGCTGATTGCTTGGCAGTTTTGCACCTCTTCAAAATTCTAGAGGCAAGTATATAAAATAGATTTTTTTAAATGTAATTTTCTGGTTCCAAATATTCCTATTTGTTGAATCTATGCATCAATACATCTACACAAAGTTTCTTTCTTTCCTTTGTTTGGAGTTTTTTGTTGTTGGGTGGTTAGTTTTATTGTTTTGTTTTGTTTGGTTTTTGTTGTTTTTGTTTTGGTTTGGGTTATTTTTTGTTTGTTTGCTTTTTGTTTTGGTGCGGAAGCATTTTTCTATCTATTTTTTGGTTTTGTAAATCCCCTAAAGTGTAGCATGGAAGCCCTTTGGAAGTTAGTTTATGCATATAAATCCATTTCCCAGTGGGCAGTTGGATGCAAAATATGGAAATGCACAGCTGATTTATATTCCACAGACCTCCAGTCCCCCCTGCAAACCTAGAATATCTTAGCTAAACCCGCCATGCAGTCCAGAAATACCAAATTTCACAATGACTTTCAGTGGAAACAGAATCAGAACCAAATGCAAGTACCCTGCACTGTAACCAAACAATGATTTTCTAAATCTTAAGCTTGAATAACCACCAGTGCATAAATTTATGTTTCATATCAATGTAACTCCATTGATGGAAATAAATTCAGACACAGAAGGTGGACCTTGAAAAAGCTTTCAGCAAGCATGCCTGCTGCCTTATGCAGTGATTCTCCTGAGCTCTGTCAGTGGCATTATTGAACGGGCACGAACAAGCTGCCACATTTTGCTGCAATGTTACATTGGTTTAACTTGCACCCTGTTCAATGCAATCCTACTCTTCATCATATTAATTATGTTGTCTCTTATACATAGCTTCTAACTAATATGTCTTAAAATTCCTTACAGGGAAGTCAGTGGCACAGTTTACAAAAGTGGAAAAGGAAAAGGAAGAGGAGTGAGGATAGACAGGAAACGGATAGTACAGAACATAATTCCTACAAACCCCTTTCAGATGCAGAGTGTAGTAGAGTCCCAACACTACAATGAAAAACACCAGGAGAGAAGAGGAGAAGAGAGAGGAGAGGAAGAGGAGAGGAGGAGGAGGAGAGGAGAGGAGAGGAGAGGAGAGGAGGAGGAGAGGAGAGGAGAGGAGGAGAGAGGAGAGAGGAGAGGCGAGGAGAGGAGAGGAGAGGAGAGGAGAGGAAGGAGAGGAGAGGAGAGGAGAGGAGGAGGAGGAGAGGAGGAGGAGAGGAGGAGAGGAGAGGCGAGAGGAGCGGATGGGAGAGGAGAGGAGAGGAGCGGAGAGGAGGAGGAGAGGAGAGAGGACCGAGGAGAGGGAGAGGAGAGGAGAGGAGAGGAGAGGAGAGGAGAGGAGAGGAGAGGAGAGGAGAGGAGAGGAGAGGAGAGGAGAGGAGAGGAGAGGAGAGGAGAGAACCCACATTTTACTATTTTACAGGGCTCTGTCTACTTTTTCAATAGTCAAAAGAGATATTGCAGGGACCTGGAGGTTGTTCTATGCTAGAGGTTCCTTCCAGGTGTTGTAGGCTGGATGAGGCAGCATTCAAGTATTGTCAAGAGGTTTCTGTGTGAATAATTTGCCTCTTTCTTGTAACCTCTGTCATTAGTATTGTTGCTGTTACTGTAGTTTTCTTATCTCATTGCTATTTCCAGTACATTTTTCTTATCTCAAGCCATGATCTTTACTTTTTGTGCCTGAAATTCTCTCCAGCTTTCTCTTCAGAGGAGGGGAGGGAAAGGGGATGGAGGTGTAAATAAGTGGTGCATGGTTTGGAGTACCCAAAACACAACAGTCTATTATAAAAGGCTTCTTACTTTAAAAATGTAAATTATCTCTATTCCTTAACATGTAACATTACCATGTGTTGGCATTGATAAATCTGTATTCAACAAGGCAGAGAAAGAGCTTTAAATAGTAGATGATGAACAATTACTATTTTTCATTTTGCTATATTTGATCAAAAATGTTTTTCCATGTGAAAATACCAGTATCTGTGTCAGACAACATATTTTTAGCAGTGTCTGGTCAGCTTTCAACAAACCACGCACTCACGCTGTTATCCACAGCTGTACACTTCAAAGTTTTTTGAATTTTTCTTAATTTTTTAAATAAATACTAGTGTATTGCCAATAATGATACAGATACTGGACACTTTGGTAAAACTATGAAAGAAGAGATACTTAAGGTCACATGCAAAATTTTGCTTTGATCTGGTATCTCAATGACAAGACACAAAACTCATTTTAAAATTAATAAGAGTTGACTTGTCTGGAAAATTTCAAGTGCTGTACTGAAAATTTACACCCTGTTGTCAAAAATGTAAACAAAATACTCAGTAGAAAATATTTCTGTTTAGATTTTATGGAAAAGATTATTTATGCTCTTGAACATCTAACACTCTGTGAAGAGGAGTACTTTCAGAGCACAAAGAAAATTGTGCTTTCATTATTTACAGTTTTAAAGAAGCTCAATATCAGAAAAGAAATTAAACTCAGTGGGACAGAGGAATTCTTAACAATAAAAGTTAAAAATACTCATCATTAAAAGTATTTCAGCAGCTGCCTAATGCCTTCAAAGTTTTCTCGGCAGGGAGCTGAGACAGGCATCGTGCTACACACTTTTGTTGTTTACAGTTTGCCTTTCTTCTGCTGAGATACCATGCAGTAATTCTCAGAGCTGGAGCTGTGTCCAGACTCCACTTGCATCCTTGGAAGGCATTTCAATTATGGTTTAATCAGGTGCCTAGTCTTTAAGCAAACGTCTGCAGTTGGCTGCTTCCAGTGTCAAGGGTAAAGGGATATAGAAAACACAATCCCTTTCACCTTGTGAGGGGGTGGGTTTAGGCCTGAACTTTTGCTGTTGTAGGTGGAAAACCCAATTCATCACAACATACATCTCTGCAGAGTACACAAAGGTCAGCCAGAAATGTCTGCAGGTAGTATTTACCTTAAAACAGGAACTGGATTTCCAGCTCATAGTGACTGACTGTCAGAGCATCTTAGAATGAGAATGTTTTTTGCTATATTAAATATTTAAAGGTGATTCATTTTTTAGCACCTCTTCCATATCTTCAGAGGCCTCCTTCTGATATAGGTACTATTACTTATGAGTTTTCATAGACAGGAAATCCAGGTATGTAGGTCAAATGTGGTTAAGAGTCAAATTCAGACTTAAAAAATCCCACAAATTTAGAAATGGTCTGGAAAGGGCAAGTGTAGAACCTGAGTGTCTAGGTTTCAGAAGAGCACGAGGTTGTCATGAGTGACACTGATGGAGGGGATCTCTTTTGGCAGTTCACAAGAGAACATCTTGCAATAGCTCTTTGCCATTCTTTTACCTCTATGAAAAAGCCTACTATTTTTTTTAAGAAAAGGGAAATTTGATTGCACTATACTGAATATACTTTCATTTGAGATAATGGATTCTCAGCTACAAATTCATAAGTAAACAACCACACTTTTTGAGTTATAAAGAATTACGGGAAATCTGAAAAGGCATCTCATTTCCCTTACTCCTCCCAAAGTAGTATTTAATTAATTAGAAAATGTGTTACTGCCTATTTCTTATACCACACAGTTCAGAGACAATTGTTAGATGGAACATAACAAGGATTTAACTAATTGACATTAGCTTTCATTACTCTCTAATGTCTCAAATAAGGTAATATGAGAGTGAAATAAATTTAGACTAATGTAATATCCAATTAGGATGTAATCCAAGGCAGATATTTCACTATTTGAATATTCTTTCCTTCATTGAACCTTCCTGATGAGGTCTGCCTTCCATTTCTCAGCAGTACATTAGAGGGACAGTGATCTTTCAGAAGAAGAACAGAAGAATTTCACAAGGCAAAATGAAGTGCCATGTTTATTTAATTGGACCAGTATGAACAACAGTCCCATTAGACCATGTCCAGATGCATAGCTCAGACATGAACTTCTCTTTTTTCATACTTAAGATTCCTCTTCCACAATTATTCCTGTGGAACTACAGTCACAGAGAAATCAATATAACTCAACTGACCTTGGTCATACACTGAGTATCACTCAAAGTATGTTCAGGCAAAAAAACCTTTTTATAAATTTCAAGATCCTGTCAGTTTTCAGGCTTATATGGATAATGAATAAAAATACAGTTCAGATCTACTGGCCTGTCTCGTCTAGATTTTTTGGAATATCAAAGACCTCAGAGAGACATCTAAAAACTAATTTTTAAAATTTGAGAAATTGGTGTGAGGTTTATCAAACTTAAAAGAAAATTAAACGACACCACTTGGATATCAGCAAAGATATAAAAAACTTATGCAGTACATTTTAAAGAGACACATGGCTAAACATATTTAAGCCACTAAATATTTATGTATTGCATGTAAGAAATTGTGTTAAATCCTACAGCACAGAATTTATTTTATAAAAACCATTTAAGATCCATTTAGTTCTACATATTTTGCCACTATATCCAGAGCCACTATTCAAGACTTCTTGAAATTTTAAAATCAGAACCCTTGAGATTCTACTGTACTACAACTTGCTGTTTTAAGAAAGAATATTAATGAAATGCCTCAAGTTTTGAAGAAAATAACTTATTTCCAGAATTCAATATCTTTAATTCAATGGGACAATTGCAAATGTGGTCCCACTCTGCTCAATGGACCCAAAGGGAGTTATTCTGAGAGTGGTACAGTTTATTTGCCTGTCTTATGCCTTTGCCTGCAGTTATTCTATTTTGTAAAGGCCATACCCAGAATTTTGTTTTGATTTTCTGTCAGCAATACTTTTGATACAGTCCGTAATTAATACTTGGATTTTCCACCAGAATAAAAACTTATTTGAAACTGCAGTACAGCTAAAGGCCCTTAAATTCACAGTCTGTGGAAAGACTGGCAATGGAGACCACATCTGAGCTCTGACATCACACAGTTCATTGGCTCCAAAACTCTCCTTTCTAAAAGGACAGGATGCAGAAGAGTAAATTCAGCCACAACAAGGGCTCAAATGTGCATACTAGAAGAAGCAGGGGTAAACTAAGTAAAGTTTTCAGAAAAAAATGTGGAGTAACATTGTCACTCAGCATAGTATATTGCTTTCATGGCATAGACTTTATTTTCATCCAAGGTTGAATCTTACCTGCAAAGTTATTTAAGGAACTAAGAGAACTTCTCTTTGAAATGAGGAAAAAAACCCAAAAAATACCAGCACAGCAAGTATGTCATAATAAAAACAGTAGTACTTGCACTCATTAATGATTTGTTTTGAAAATTGAGTTTATCAACTAAGGTGCACCTTGACATTTTAGAAAAATATAAGATAATTGATTTGGTCTTAATTCAAAATGTCACCAGATTTTCTGAACATCTACTCTATTATCTAAGCATTATGCTACTCCTCTCATACTCTCATTATTTATCCCCTCTTCCTGCTAATTTTTGATTCTCCACTTTTTTTGTGTGAGATTTCCTATTCTTTTTCACAACACAATCCCCTCTTTTTTCTTCAGTTCTCCACTTATTTTCTGGCTGCGATATTTTCTTCTTTTTCTCAAATCTTTGCATTTAATCATTCCACAGGCATACAAAGGTCAGTGCAGACCCACTGCTGCACCCAGGGCATGCTGGCATGGCTTGGGGAGTGTTCTACTTAAAACTCTTGTGTTCAACTTTGTGCAGCTCAGCATTGAAAACTTAACCTCAGCTGATACTGATGGTTGAAAAGAGGCACGGAAAGAAAGTTGTTCTTGGACTTCTTGTATTTACAAATTGAAGTATATCAGAAAACTGTTTTAGTAATGATATTAGCATAACTGTTATGAAATTTAGCCTTAATTGGTCCATTATACTTAAAGAGACTCAGAATTCATTAATATTACTATTAATGGCACAGTTATTTGCACTATGATATTTTAAGGCTGGTTACTTTTCTAGTCATTATCTTATTCTATATGACAAGAGTGTCTGAAAACAAGCTTCATAACTGAAGAGGACTGTGCTGTTCACTAATTCTTTCTTCATTTTAAAAATTTTCTTTATAACATGATTATAAAAAAAAATTACAATCTTACTGGTGAAGCTGCATAGTTCCAGTTCAAAAATTATTAATTATTGCTTATGGACTCATACTTCAGGGTAAATCCTGCAGAATTATCTGTGAGTGATTACTCTATAAGGATAATTCCTGAGCTATCCAATAGCACTATTTATGTAGAAAGCTCTTAGGTGACGTTCTGTGGGTAACTAGAAAAAGTAGTATAAAATTGTACCTTCAGAAGAAGTTTGGAAAGATACTTGTTTTCCCAGTTTTTGTCGGTTGGACCCAGAAAAGTTTTTACCCTTAGCTTCCAGGTTGGTTGTGCTAACAAAGTTTGTTTAATTTTTATTACATCATGTAGGCTTTTTACAGAAAACTGTGGAGCTAGATTTCCATGTGATGCTTAGGCTCAACTTTACAATACCTCTCTTCCTCCTGGGGAAAGAAGAGCCCTCAAGAGCATCACTTGTGCTCTGTGTAAAGTGCTGGGTGATCTTGAACGGTAGGATGCACTGACTCTGGAAAGGAAAATACAAAGTAAGTGAAGAAAGGAAAATACAAAGTAAGTGACTTGAAAATGCTGAGGAGAAGCTTGTATTTCACCCATCAAATATGGTTCAATACTAGCAAAACATCACTGCACCCCACCACAGACCTGAAATAACATGCACTTTCCATTCGCTCCAGGACAGCTTTCAATGCTGATGGCTGTGACTGCACCAATTCTAGGCACATCAATGGAATTGTGATGAAGCAATGCTAGTATTCTCCTAGTTTTCCAAGTGCAATTTATACAATGATGAGCTTCCTACCTTTCCAGGTCTTCTGAATAAGTACAAAAAGTACAGCCTGTGGCACCATACAGATTTCCTGTTGAAGTTGTTTTGCTTCCCAGTGCAATTGGTTCACAACACAAAAGGGTAGATTGAGATTATGATGTAAATCTTGTGAGAATATGACAAGGTCCAGAAACAGCAGAAGCAGGCAAACTGTAGCCCAGTAAAATGTAATTTTTCTACTCTTTCCTATAGACCACAAGTTTTCTGTTGGTCTGACAAGAGCAGATCCTCTAGACTTGTCTAGGCTTATTTTGCTCAAATGTGATGGCAGTTTATCTGGCAATCAGATAACTACTGTTCAAATTCATTTTAGTTTAGCTTTAATTTGTAGTAATAATGTGTGTTCACTCTATGCACATTGAATGACTAGAAAAATATGGTATGGAAGAGCAAACACAGAGTGGTACTAAAAGGTCCAGTACTGGAAACACAAATCTGTATTGCCAAAGAACACTACAGGAATACAACTTGGAAGCGTTCAGGCAAAAACAACAAAAAAATAAGCTTTTAGAGATAAAAAAGATAATAAATAAACATATTAATTGAAAAACAAAAAAACAAACAAACAAAAAAAAAAGGACATGTAGATGGACCAAGTTAACAGAATGCATAAAAATCAACCAAAGCAGATCCAAGGATGAGGAGGAATCTGATGATTCTTGGAAAAGAGGAGAAAGAAGCCTCAACCCTAATGTCACTTTCCTCCAGTGGAGACTTCAGAATGTTCCTTTAACCACCCCCCCACCATTTTCATTGCTTTACAAAAAATACTCAGTCTTGGGATGCAAAGGAACTTGGGAAAGGTGAGTTTATCACAAAAGAAACATAGATAGTTTTTTGTTTGCTTTTTTTTTTTTTTTCTTTAAAATATAACTTTAGTATTAAAGTTTTTATATATTGATTTGGAACATAAATGGATAATATTATACCCAGAGCAATAAATTTGCAATATTAGGTCTGTCTGTCTGACTGCTAAGGAGCACTGCTGAAGATGTTACAGTGGAACTCTTCGATGTTGTCATTATGGCTAAGGGAATTCCTTGGAGTTTTCACATCATCCATCATCCAAGTTAAGAGAACAAGGAAAACCACTGGGATCTTCACTTAACCTCATTCTGCGTGCTGCTACTTCTGATGGTCAATGGCATTCAAATACATCTGAATGTTTAAAGAGGTGAAAAATATTGATGAAATGCAGAATTTGAATGAAACTGAAAATAGAAAATGCATGTACTCAGCACCTTGGGAAAAAAAAAAACAACAAAACAAAACAACATCCCCACAAAAGTAAATAAATCTCACATATTATATTTCTTTGGCCTGACAGATAAAAGAATTACTACTTAAAATGCAAACTGAAGATGTTTGACTCTCAAAAGGTTATATTTGTAGCTTGCATGCTTGCAGCATATTCCATCACCGTAAGAAATACACTGATTTAAAACTTTATTGTCAGAAAGAAATAGCAATTTCAGAATATTAAAACACAGCTAAATCTTGCATTGGAAGGTTGTCACAGTCATGGTACTCTCAGCGGTAGCATACAGTGGAAGATTACAGCTTTTGAAAACCTTATAACCCTTTCTGCCTCAAATGCATAACTAAAATCAAGAACA
The DNA here is from genome assembly GCF_903797595.1 of Erithacus rubecula. Taxonomy (NCBI): domain Eukaryota; kingdom Metazoa; phylum Chordata; class Aves; order Passeriformes; family Muscicapidae; genus Erithacus; species Erithacus rubecula. The sequence continues at coordinate 81,978,353 of NC_136689.1, read as the reverse complement.
GGAGAAAACAGATGCCATAAAGCACAATCATTATGCATCTGCACTACAAAACTCTGCCAAGCATGAAAGGAGAACTTGACACCACACAGACTATGGTGTATGGACACTGTGCTCTGTGCAGGCAATGCTTTCTTGATTAAAGCAGGATATCTTGTATGGACACAGTATTCTTTTGCCTCTAGTCTGTTGCTATTCTCATCTCTAGTTTAGATGAGTCTGTACTGGAAAAAGTACTTGCTGGAAAAAGTGATTATATTTCACGAAAAATTATATGTGGCAATATCTGGAAGTGCATTCTGGAGATTAAAGGTAGTGCATAGATTAAGAAATAAATTTTTTAAAATGTACTTCTTATCCATCTGTAGTTAAAATATTTGCAAGATGCATCTGAGCTTCTGAGATTCTTGGTTTTTGTTTTTGTTTTTTTTTTTTTTTAAAGGGAGGCTTTAGATGGAATAATAGTCAATATTTATTAATAGATAATTAAATAGGTTCAGACTTGAAAAGATGTTCAGTGTCCTTGATATGAAGAAGGTATCTAGAGGTGTTTTTAAAGGCCTACATGCTGTGGCCTTTTCTATAAAATCTTCCTACTTCAGATGTCAGAAAAGTAAACACTATTTTAGAAAGTGAATTTAGGCAAGTGTGCAATCCCAGGGATATGATTCTAATATGAGAGAAAATGGGGATTATTACTATACAGTGTGTAGTTCACATTATTCCTTGGTAATCCTATTTCATAGTTTAAAATGTTAAAATGTTCATTATGATGATAAGATCAAAATTATGACAGGCAGAAGAATGAAGGTATTGCGGAATGGTCAGCAATTATTAGAATGGCAATTGGCAAGCACTTGAAGAAACCATTCGTAAAGGTTATCCTAATATCTCTTTTTTGACAGTTCCATGCATATTAATATATTTCACTCCTATAATGATACTTAGTTGTGAAATAAGTATGCAGCAGCAGCAAACAGATTCATAGAAAAAGAAATCTTGACTGAGTAATATTTAGTCATACTGTTTGGAATAATTGCTAAACCTGAATGTTACTAACAGTAGGGATATAGAGGCTCTGGTTTCAATATGTAGAAAAGATATTGTTCTAATAAAAATAACAACAAAATAAACCCCTGAAAAATACATCACTGTAAAGGTCCTGTGTGCTGGGCAAGAACTTCTGATATGGGGGTCTACATGAAGACAAAGACAAGATCTAAAGTAAAACATTAAGGAAGAACACTTAAGTTGCCCTTCTGTATTTAAACCATGACTATATTTTGGAGCATCAAAGAAAATGCCTTTATAACACATGTTAATGACTAATTCTCTGCAGTGCATCTTTCTTCCCTGCATTTTTCCTTGTGTTACCATATCAGCTGTAGGTGGTTCTCAGACCCTTGGAAACAGTATCTTTTGTTCAAACTCTGAAGCATTTAGGATCCCAAGCACTGATTTACTTATACTTCAATCAGTTAAAATTCACAAATATGTGAGTTTTAGAGAAATCTCAGAAATATATCTTGTCATGGTAGAGATGGCTGGCAATACTAAGCATAGCATATCCTTTCAAAAATTTTTCCGTACAGGCAAAGGAGAATACAGATTTCAAAAGTTGCTTTAAGGTCAAAATTCCACTACGTGTTAAAAGGAACTCATTCTTTATCTTGTAATGAGCTCAGTAGGCCCATTTGATATAGATCAAATGGTCAAAATGAAACCTTTAATTTCTTTGACATTCATGCAGACCTTCTCAGCCTAGATTTAGCTGTTTCATTATTTTCCTTTTTAAAGCAAGTAATCACAAATACTATGCAATATACATTTTGTGTTGAGGTATTTGTTATTCTCAACATTTACCAGATACCTGCCATGGTTTTCCAAACAGTGTCTTGATTTAACAACGTGCATTATACTTTTCAAACAGCTCCACTTAGTGTGTTCACTCAGTGTGAATATAATTCACTATTTGGTGACCAAAATGAAAACAAATATATATTATTAAATACTAAGTGAATTGTAAATCTGTATTTAACACCTGTTACCTCCCCATGTGGGGTTCTAACATTAGACAGTTGATATTTCTGTCATGAGACACATCTTTTTGTACCTCCACCTTTTCAAGTTTTACATCATATGCCTGAAAAAAGTTATCTACTCAAATTAGTGGCAAAATATCATAGACAGAATTTTCATAAGACCATAAGATAGGCATTCCCTTTAAAAAAAATCTTTGTTTCATCTGCCACTGTCTATTTCAACCCTGTGTATTACCTAATGCTGATCCATTTCTATCAATGCTCATTTGACATATATCATATTGTTCACACTGCATGTTGGAGTTTTACCCTTTCCAAATCTGACTGGACTTTGCTGACACTGTTGAATTATGATTAGTCTCAAGAGCATTATCCAATATAGTTGTGATTAAAATTCTCTAATCCTACACAGCAGCTAGCAAAGCTTTCTTGGAGTGTGAGCATTTTTCATCATTCACTCATTCAGTTTTTTTACTGCTATCAGCTTTAACTCATTTCTCTTTCCTGTGACTGCTTTTGCACTTAGTATTATGAGCTTAGACATTTTGCACACAGAAAAATTCTCCCTTATTGCCAAAAGGTTAAAAAATAATTACATAGCTTAATTAATTTTTAAAGCAAATTTCCCTTCCCTTCCCTTCCCTTCCCTTCCCTTCCCTTCCCTTCCCTTCCCTTCCCTTCCCTTCCCTTCCCTTCCCTTCCCTTCCCTTCCCTTCCCTTCCCTTCCCTTCCCTTCCCTTCCCTTCCCTTCCCTTCCCTTCCCTTCCCTTCCCTTCCCTCCTTCCCTTCCTTCCCTTCCCTTCCCTTCCCTTCCCTTCCCTTCCCTTCCCTTCCCTTCCCTTCCCTTCCCTTCCCTTCCCTTCCTCATTTTCCTTTTCCTTTTCCTTTTTTCCTTTTTTTCTTTTTTCCCTTTTTCCTTTTTTCCTTTTTTCTTTTTCCTTTTTTCCTTTTTTCCTTTTTTCCTTTTTTCCTTTTTTTCCTTTTCCTTTTCCTGTTTTCTCTCATTATAATTGTATGGCTAATCTTTAATCATAGGTGATTTGAACCACTCACTCTAACTCATGTTCTTCTTGGCAAATATAGAGCTATATTTAAAAAAAATTACTACAGTTGGTCTTTTATCATTGCGCAGTGACATTTCTTGAGCAATTTTGCCATCTGTGGGATAAAAATAAAAGGAAGGGAGTAAGGGTGAAATCTCTATCCTCTGTTCTGAAATATCAGTAATTCTATCACTTAGGTACTTTTGCTTCCATCATCAACATTTAAAATAGAAAAATCTTTATCCAAAAGGGTTCTCTGTAGATGTCTCATTAACACATACACAGTTTTGCTAATCAGCCTTTCAGAATCCTAATCAATAAACAAAGGTGGTTAAAGAGCTTGTCATTTTCTCCGTGGAGTCTCTGTCACCATCTGGATTTCCTTTTCTGACCATGCAGTCAAATGTTGAGACTGAAGACAAAAAGTTCTCTTCACAAACAAACAAGCAACCCCCCAAATCCCAAGATAAATCAACCTTAAATTTCTTCAAATAATTTGGAAAAGATGAAACATCCTTTATCCAAAGAAAATGGCAACTCCTACTTCTATTATGACTTCACTGATGACTCCTCATTCATGTATCATCCAGGGCTGTATTCATTTTAGCAAAACGTGTGTAAGACTGACTCCTTCAATACATCACAAGAGTATGAAACAGCATGGGAATCAAGGGTCAGTTTTTATTGGCATATGGTATCAGAAAAAGGTATTAATCTAACAAATACTGTGTGTAGATCCTGTCTTAAATCTTTCAATTATTTTGAGGATGTGAAGGGGAAATCCAAACACAAAATATTTCTTTAGTATATTGATAAATAAAACATTTATCAGGTATGTGGGGGCTGTGTACGTAAGATGGATGACCTTAAAAACTTTGCTCCATTCCTGAAAATCCTCAGCAAAACCACAAGCAATTCCCCAACTGAACAAGCTACTTTTCATCAAACGAATTATTCTAAAAGGATTGAGCTTTGGGGAAGAAAAAAGGTTTCTTGTCTATAATTTTTGAACAGAAAAGTGGTAAAGCATCTCTGCTGTGGAATTATATTTTCTTCAAAGATTCCAGGTGGGCATCTACTCTGCTGCATTTCCTGAGAATGAATTAGTGTTGGAATATTTCTAATTAGGAAGTATACAAATCAGACACACTTCTCAATTTTTTTAGCCAGTATTTAATGACCTGTGATAGAGTCAAATATGTTGAAGAGCTGGATAAGAGAGACCGGAAGAGCATAGAGAAAGACAAGGATTTTGAGCAGCGTCCTCAGAAAAACAGATTGGTTTTCAACAAGGCAAATGGCAAGGTCTTATGCTATGGACTGAAAGCAAGGGATGGACTGTATTGAGACAGACCAGATATCTGGGTGAAGGAAAATGTTGTCAAAATGACCAATAGGAAACTGTCCATGAAAGCATCTAAGATTAATATTAGCTGATTTCAGCCCTCAGAAATACATGCTAGAGAAGCTTTCCAATAGGGATAGTGTGGGTGAAAAAAAGAGCTAGTTCCAAACTTGATCATTTTCGGAAATGGATTATATGCCCAGCTGCCAGCAGTAGCAGCAGGTGGAAGTGAGGAACCAAATGTTTCCTTTCAATTTATGCTCCACAGAGCAAATCTGGCTCAAAAAACTGGTATTTTTACTTACCAAAGTGAATGAAAACGAACCTAGTTCCTAAGAGAGACTTGGAATTAAAACAGTTTTGTTATGGAAAAGACATGAAAGAGAAAGACATAGAAAGATTTTAACAATATCATCTAGGAAAGGAATGTAATAAACATTCAAGCCCTTTGCTCAACTTAGAAGTCTTAAATTTATGTTCTTGAATCTGTTTCAGGTAACTTTTTGACCAAGGGAGAGAAAGTGCTAGAAAGTTATTTATTAGATCTATATTAAAAGTCTATCTTAGCACAAATTCCAATTTTAACCACCTTTTTTAGGAACTATCTTGTTATTCGCACAATTTTATTTAGAAGCTATCTTTTCTCTGTATAGACAAACACATCACTTAAGGTAAATTTAATTTAGGCAATAGCAAAATGTCTACTTGCTGCCAGGTCATTTTATTTTTGAGTCAATGACAATGGAACTATTACGTACCAGCTGATGAGAGCTTAATTTGTTTAAGTAAAGAAGAGGATTTATTAGCAGTAATATGTTAGTATTACTGTGGCCCTCTATTCATAGCTCTTACATATGCATTAGACAATTTCACTTAATCTAAGAAAATGTAAACTAATCTAGCTAGATGCATAGTATGGACCTCATTTTCCTTTCATGGAGACAACAGATCTCACAAAAGTTTCATTATGAGGGGAAAAAATAGGTTAAATATCTCTTATGAAATATATATTAATATGCAATAAAAGTACCTATAATCCCAGATTTGCCATAATAAAAATGAAAATAATTATTTTATACCCCCCCCAAACCTTATAATTGTTTCACAAGTAAAGAAGAAACCATGTATTCTCATGCTGATTTGGCATTGGTAAAATAATTTTCTTAAATGCAAATGAGAAGAATTTTAAGTACAGAAAGGTGTGAAATGGTTTTTCTGCTACCCTTGGGTATGGTGGTACATCTGTTATATCAGATTAGGAGCATATTAATTTATAAATGGGAAGAGCACTTCACTGAATAGTCATGTCAGATTATAAACTTGTGAATTGGTGATGAAGCAATTTAAGTACATGACCTTTCTCTTTGCTTCAGTGACAGAATCCAGTTAACAGCACCAAATATACAGCCAGTGCTTAATTCATTAATAAAAAGTGCCTTTAAATTCAAAATATCCATTTACCTTGATGTAAGTGAGGTCTGCACTTGGAAAAAGCACAACTCAATAAAGAAATAAGAAAATAAGAAACCATCCTGGTATTTCTCCTTTTTAAATACTTTCTCATCAAGTAGATATGAATTTCATAAGAAGGGAAGGAAGGAAGGAAGGAAGGAAGGAAGGAAGGAAGGAAGGAAGGAAGGAAGGAAGGAAGGAAGGAAGGAAGGAAGGAAGGAAGGAAGGAAGGAAGGAAGGACGGAAGGAAGGAAGGAAGGAAGGAAGAAGGAAGGAAGAAAGGAAGGACAGGAAGGACGGAAGGAAGGAAGGAAGGAAGGAAGGAAGGAAGGAAGGAAGGAAGGAAGGAAGGAAGGAAGGAAGGAAGGAAGGAAGGAAGGCAAGGAAGGAAGGACGGAAGGAAGGAGGAAGGAAGGGAAGGAAGGAAGGAAAGGAAGGAAGGAAGGAAGGAAGGAAGGAAGGAAGGAAGGAAGGAAGGAAGGAAGGAAGGACGGAAGGGAAGGAAGGAAGGAAGGAAGGAAGGACGGAAGGCAAGGAAGGAAGG